>NW_026643134.1:2400000-4800000 GCF_028828085.1 Penicillium nucicola | reverse complement strand
GCCCCACCAAACAGGTCGTTTATATTCACACTTGACATTGAGGTTTGTACAAGCCTTGCAAGCGGGGTGGCCTTCGTCGCACTTCTTTCTTCGTAGGCGGCAGGTAAAGCAACCTTTAAAATTGTTAGTCTTAATCATGCAAGTATGTGTCTCATCAAGTGCTATTGATGTGAGTGTTCATACCAGAGCGAGATCTTTTGTGCATCCGTCCAGTCGACTTGTCCACAGGCTGTACACTACCAGATCTCTCCGTAGAAGATGAAGATGAAGAAGCCGTGTTTCGTGCCGAAGCAATACCGATATTCCTTGAAGCGGGCATTTTCAATTTTAGAACTCGCGATATCCAGTATCAACAAAAATGATGACGAAGGTCAGTCAATGACCAAAGCGATCGGAAAGATTGGGGAGGCGGTGCGGCCGGTAAAGGAATAATATAGTTGATGAGGGGGACCAGCCACCTATTTGTCAATTGAATAGACGACGCAATGGCAAAGCTGAACCGGCAGCTAATGCACTCTATTAAGAAATAAACGAAGAGGAAGGGAAATGAAGGTTTGAAAATACACTTCGAGACGGGTCCTAGAGAGATCTTTTATCTCGAGATCTCGGATGCGGCGAGTTATAAGTGTACGCTATGATCAGCAGCCATGGTATGCATGCTTCTATTTTTTGTTGGAGCGGCAGGCGAGCCTAGTTCCAGCCGGAAGAATATGCGAACTTCGGGTGGAGAAAACAACCCCAGCAGCAAATCAGTGTCGAGACACTGGTTGTTGGCTGGGTCCTCAGACTAAATTTGGGACCTGGCAGGGGTGTAAGCACGAAGAGCGACGGACGACAGGTAACCAGAGTCGATCCCCTCAAGTGGCGTATGCAACTAGCGGATAGTGATCTCTGGTAGGACGACTCGAGCGCCCCTATGATCCATGAGAGTTACAGTGGACCTGCAAATTATCCCTGCTAGTGCCCAACTGGGAAATCACCAACTCAAGCAGCTAACTTCCATGTATCACCTAGTGCAACTCCAAACACGGCACATTCCGCCGCTGATAGGCTTGTTCTGGAGAACTAACTTGATTATTGCTTTTTCTTCGTAGTGGTCCTCGGCCAGTTAAATTTCCACAAACACGCTTGTAATGGAGACTGGGGTATCTGAGAAGATTTAATTAAACAGCTCCATCACTATTACACCGTACATAGTACAACCAACCAACTTCTTAAGCGCATCTTGAACGCTCGTAACTTTGATGCCTACTGTGGGAGTGGGGGTGTTGGCCACTTGTTGGAAAAGTAATTAATACAGACGGACCATGTAGATGATAGGAGGGCGGCCTATCGTTGCAAGTCAGGCAATTCGCAAACTAGCCTCAAACGGTAGCAAATATTGGGCAGGATTGGCTGGTTGGCCCAGAGATAAATGACTAGCAAAAAGAACATGCAGTTTTAGAGTGTGACCAAGAAGCTGCCTTTGCATGCCAAGCTTCATTTTCCAGCTCCTCATTCGCTAAGTGATATCATGCATTAGTGCCAACTAACTTTTAGTGCCATCGGTGTTTTGCAGAACGGTTGAATGATAGCCAACCGTGGGGTCGGGCCGTGCAGAGCTGGGGGCACTAATGCACCAAGGCTGACGCTCGGACTGTGATAAGGTCACCTCACAAAAAAAGGGTCCCTAATTAGCAACACTTAAGCGCCTTTCTTCAAGCTAATCTTACTGTTATTGAAATTAGCATTTGGAGATAATGCCCTGAATTTGATAAATCATGTGAACTAAAATCCCTCAAACCTTCTAATAATAACACCTTAAGGCATGATTAAGGGAAATCGGGTTTATCTTGTACCCATAATTAGCAATAGAAATGTCTGAAAGTCCATAATTAGTATCGATTCGTGCGGGGTAGGCCGTATCATTTACACTAAGGCTCTGTCTACCGTACAGTATGCATCTTCAATTCTCCATTCAGTCAACCAGGATACCACCTTAACATCTCGCCATACAATTTCTGAGTTAGGAAATATATCCTCATTATCAGCTCAATGGTCTTTCTAAATTTGGACAGAAGAAGTTTGCCCGAAAAACTTTTCGTCCTTAATTTAGATACCTGCCTGAATGGACTGTCAAATCTTTGTGGCAGTTCTTGGACTGGATTAGTCTTTTGGTCACGGAACACGACCGACTCCCAATAAGGCACATGAATTAGGAACCAACTATCTGAGCTAACTCCATGTCATTTTATTGGGTTCGGAGACTGATTTTGATCGCGGCCATGTGCCACCGCATTACGCAGACCCGTGATCTCTTCACTTCTGTTAGGTGTGATAAAATGCAGGTACTGGGCTGGTAGGTCGTGCAAATTCAGGGGAAATAGAATAAGAGACTAGGAATAGAACCGGTCAATCGATCCGCAAGGGAGCTCCCTTGTAGAAGTAAGTCTGTACATATATACTCGCATGCAATCGAACTCTGCGGTGTAATCGGAACCTGTGCATGCTATACTGTACAGTACACTTTCATTCCATCCCTCAAATATGCCTTCTGTCTTCTTAAGGTACAGTAACATGAAGCCTTTCTATGGAAATATTATTAAAAATGGTTCAACCTAGGTTTTGATTTCAGTTCAATGAACAAGGCTCATCCCAGCCCCCAAAGCAAAGACCGTTGCCAAGACCGATCTGAAGGCCAGCTACGTAAGGCAATTCCCAATCACTATGCAGGATTGACATCCAGGGATGGCACCAGCCATACTGTACAGTAGGTTCTAAGCTGCATGTGACCTGTTCCACGTGTTCCATGCGCACGAGGGGATGATCAATCCATTGGAACGAATTTGCACGCTCATTTCCACATACGAGTCTTTTCGATGACCTATCCGCGGGTAACAACAACAGGTTATAGTTATGGCTGATATTGACATCTTGAAAGAAAGTCAGCGGATTAGCGAAGCCTGTTCATCGGGTAATATAACTACTTGGTTCTAAAATTTAAAAATACACCAGTAGCTGGATGATGCCGCATCTAGAAGGTCTCGAGGTCTACCTAGCCACGTGTGGAACATTCGGCCTCACATAAAGTTCGCGTTCATTTGAGACCTCGGTGGAAATCTTGAATTTAAAGCGTCGAGTGGATAAAATGAATATTGGGCATCTCAATCATCATTGTTGAAATGCTGGATCTCCGATTTATTATAGTCACATTGCATCCTGAGACGTGGACACCCGTGGCATGCGGGGGAACATCACAATTTGCCAAATTCAAAGCAAAAACAAAATTTGGATCCGTCGATTTTGAGATCTGCTTGTGCCACAGAGATCATTACTGTACTGTATGGAGGACTATAATAGGGATGGAATTCCCAGACCCAACTGACTTCGTACCACGAGATGAATCTGATGCGTAGATTGTTGCAAGCTCAAAATGACAGACTTTCCTGTCAACTCAACTTTGACGTTAAGGAATTAAAGCAGATATCATTCAATCATACTTAAAAGTTCTATAGACTTAATATGAGGTTGTAGTAAAAGAATGATACGTCGGGCGTAGCTCGGTCTACTATTCCGAACTATAACGTGTGTGAGCACGCGGTGTGATTCATGTTGGATTTTGGGGAGCGGTCACTTAGATGCATAAACCGTCAGACTAAGACCAATCTAAATACGCTCGATTCAAGTACTGTATCACGCGAAGCCCATATTTCATGTTAGACTACTGGTGATTTTGACAATGGCCGATTCCAAGCTCCGAGCTTCAAGAAACGGGAAGCTACCTTGCATAGTGCATCAATAAACCCCCATGATCAGATTTTGCTATTCTCCAAGTTCCTCGTGTGCGGTATGAGGCTTGAGATTTACTATAGGACCATGACCGGCGATATACCATGAAACTATTCGCCTGTCTGACACTGATTTCTACCAGCACGAAAAAAAAGGACAGGATGGTTTTTATTAGGAAATGGTTGAATAAAAGACCCAAAGATGTACAGTAAGACGGCCATACATTTAGACCAATCGCTTCGGTAAGACAGACCAAAAAATGGAGGATCTGCAGTGTGATTGTGTGATAGTCTGCTCAACGGAACTTTGGGTCCGTCCCGAGTCATTTTCCTTACTGGGCAGAAATCCTGGTCAATATTCTTGAAAGTAATTAATTTAGTGTACAATTTGCTGATCTAAAATAAACTGCAGGAGGAAGGTCACTCTGTGTCTCTATCAGTTTGCCGACTTTTTTCATGTTACTTCAAGTCAAGAGCACAGGAATGCTAGTCAGAATAATTTTCTGAGCTCAGCCCCCTTGAATGAGCGAGGCAATGCTATCAATTTATAAATTTGAAACCGAAACCCCTTTACGCGCCAGGATTTCTATTCAGAGAACACCAGCGAGTGCAAGTGTGCCAAGAATATCATCACCGCAGTAGCGCCGTGACGAACAGCCTCTCACAGACCGCTATCACCCGCTTTCCTCAACCCCTCATGCAGGTTCGACGCCGACTGCTTTGCTTCTCACCCAACGAGCACGAGAAGGACCCAGTCTTGTCGGATGAATTTTTAGTTTCTGGCACCTGTCTCCTAAGCTAGTGTTCCATGTTGGCGTACCAACCACCCAGATGCCTGATCATGGGCGCCTCGCGGTGTACTTACCGCTGAGCCATGTCTCCAGTTGCTGTCCGAGCTGTAAATGCAATTCGCTGAATCCACGAAATCGCTCGAAGCACTTGGTGCCGCGCACTTTTACTGGTGGCCCCACAGACGAACATCTAGTACACGCCAGTTGAGTTACCTTGTACATAAATCGTCCAAAGCCCAAACTACTCAATTTTGATAAGTTTCCCCGTCATCATAGCGTTTTAACATCCGGTTCCACTTTCATTAACATATACCACCCAGTCTTACCAAGACATTTTGGGTTGGTTATCCAACTGTTGTTTCCTTCTCCTGTCTGGTGCCAGCAGCCCATCTAGGCTCCTGGCGTTGTAAAATGGTTAGTCATTGTTCATGATATTCGCACACCTAACAAGCACGCTAATTTCAACAAAAGGATCAATATGCATACCACATGAAATATCTTGTGAATCAGAAGCAAGAACCGTTACCATTGTTTCCCTCCAAGACTGTCATGCCACGACCGGGGTCGGAAGCAACAGAGATATTCGATGACGAATATGAGTACAACCGCTACAGAAACAGCTCACCCATGAGAAGTGTTGCTTCTGTGAGTTCAATAACAGGTCTATATCGTGAATGCCGGAAGGACTAACGTTATCTATCCATAGTTTGGAACCGGAAGCATATCAACTGCCTCTACACCAGACACTGTCACTACACCGGAGTCTACTGGCTTAACTGCTTTTGACTTTCTGTTCGATGAGAAACATGTCAGAGGTCCAAATGGTCCTCACTTGTTCCGATCGTCCGACTACTCCGATACAAACTCAGCCATAGACATCGGTCCATTGACCCAAGAAACACCCATCAGCACTACCGGTCCATATCACCATAGAGCCTCGAAATTCGACCCCCATAGACGGGATACACCGGTTCCGAACGGCTCGACAGCACCAACCCCTGAGCCCAGGCAACCCAAGCAACGCCAACAATTCTCACATGTTGCTCGTCCGGCCCCAAGGCCCATTCATATCGGACCCCGTGACTGGACTCCTTTTCATGTGAAGGGATGGCTGCAGAGCCTAAACTTCGAGGATGATATTATTCAGAAATTTTTCGAGAATGACATCTCGGGCTCCATGATAATGGATCTCGATTATGATTTCCTCTTCAAGGAGCTTGAGATCAAATCTTTTGGCAAGCGATACCGCCTAATGGGCTCTATCGACAATCTTCGAGGCGGAAGTGTGTATATGAGTAGCGATACTCATTCTTCACGCTCACGCAATTCAAGTGTCACTAGTTCCATAGATTCTACTCCCAATACGTCTGTCGTTTCTGGAAATGGCCACACATCGTACGCGAGTGCTGGGAAAAAGATACCCGAAGCGAAGCCTCGCCCGCGTCGTCAACGTTCCGAGAGTGACGGCTGCAAGAGAACTGACCTTCTTCCCGATGACTCTGTCTCTATCGTGGCAATTGAACAGGGCCTGCCCAAAGTGCACAAGTGCAAGAAAGGAGAAGCATGCAAAACTTGGCAGAAGCAGCAGAAGTGGTTCGCTCTTGTTGCGCAGGACCTGCCGCTTGAGTCTATCGGGGGCCGCTGTATCGTTGCAGGTGACCCAGGAAACCCTAAGACAGCACCAAATCTCCTCAAGTCGCCCAGGTCTCATATAACTCCTTCGCTTGTCGCGTCTTCTGATCTCATGGGATCTCAACACTCCTCCCTCCAGCTTTCACAAGAAAGTCTGAAAGAGGTGAAACCGAGAGACCCTCAGGAGAATGTGCGAAACTTTTTGAACTTCCAAAGTCTTGACCGGTTGCAAACAGTTAATCAGCCTGCTACGCCCCCAACCGACCGTCTTTCATCCCCCGGTTCTGAATTCCCCGACTCGGCAAAGGTTACACCCACCCTAGCTGATAATCTCCGTCACCTACCAAAACTCCGGATACCTAGCATGCATGACTCCAGTGATGGCTCGATTATCACAGAGAACCTGTCAGCTTTACGGACTGTCACGCCTTCCATTTTGTCTAGAAGAAACCAGTTCAATGACAGGACCGCTATCCCTGGAGAGAACCAGTCCTTCTCGAGCGGGGCCATCGCGTCTCCCGCGGACTTCTACAGACGCGATCCTTGTTATCGCTCAGAAACCCCTCTCTCAGATATCGATGTGCCAGTGACAGCTGTTCCGATAGGTCCAGTGGCCAGAGAAGATTCTCAGTCAGTGCCACCCAACATGAGATTTGGGAATGAAGGATATGTTATGCCAGATCCTATTATTCGTCCATTCTCCAGCAAAGCGGAGGGCCATCGGCGGTTTCCTTCGATTCATGATATCTCTACCCTCAACCCTCTCAAGGAGGAATATGCCATGAGTCCAATTGAGACCCCCGAAGACCTGAACAATACACCTCGGGCCCCTCAATTCCGCAATAACACATTGTTCCCTTCCACCCGACGAGGAGAAGGTGATGTGACACATAGTGGGTGGATGAAGAAGCGCAAGACTACCAAATTGATCCGGCATGATTGGGAAGATCATCACTTTACTCTGAAAGGCACTCAACTGGCAATGCACGACAATGAAGAGTCTGCCCGCCTCGAGTCCAAGGCCCTCGAGTACATCGATGTTGATGACTATGCAGTTGCTTGTTCCTCATTTGCGTCAAGGTCTAAACTGACAGCGGCATTCAAGAAGACCGTTCTCAAACGAAACGGGAACCCACTCAATGCGTCTGCTTTTCAATTCTCCCTGATTCCTACACCCAACGGTAGTGCAATCATTGACCGAAAGACCTTGTTTTTGAACAGCGGGAAATCGCATCATTTTTCTGTCAGGACCCGCGACCAGCGCATTGACTGGATGCGAGAGCTTATGCTGGCCAAAGCTCTCAAGCGTGGTCGAGACACTGGGGCCGAGGTCACCTTTAATGGGGCTAACATGATTTAAGCTCTGCATCTCCTAACGTTCCGGATGTTCCTTCTGTGTGATTTTCTCCTCTCACTCTCTGAGCCATTCCCTATGTTTCTGCGATACCCATGGTTAGATGGCCAGAGTATATACTCCTACTTCTTCCCCCATTTTACCCCTATTCGATGAATCTTACTCAATATTACGACAAGTCTTGTTACGAATTTCTTTGGCTTTTGCTCTTTCTCGTGATGATTGTTACAATATCTTCTTTTCTGCTAGTTAGAGAGGAATTTCCGGCAGAGGTTCAACGGCTCGCGCTGTCTTCGCCGCCTTAGGAGTTTATTCAGAATGACCATAACAATTTCCACGAATTCGAAGCATATCAGTATTCAATAAACCTTTTCTTCAACATCACATATAGCCTCCGCGATTGCGCGTTATAAGTTACCAGCATGATGGTTTCAGTCAGCGGCAGCAGTAGATGTACAGTATGACGATGCATCGTGTAAATACTACATTATGTACATTGAACCAGTAAGTTAACTAGGTTCGCCTATCAAGAATCTTGATTTCAGCGGTGAGCATGCTATCCTGCATGGCTGGGAAGATATCACACTCCAGGCGTTTCAAGGGCCATCCTGAGTGGACAGCTCCCCCCGCGGCACGACACCGTCGTATGCGGGCGCTAACGCCCATCAAATCCCCCGTTCTTCGTTGATCAATTCTGTCTTCGTGGCTTTAGTTTGCGCGAAACCCCGCTCGTATCGCTGCTAGCCCAAAAAGGAAAATTTGTTTATTGGCCGAAAAGCACTTTGTCTTACGAGATCAACACTATTGGAAGCCGTTTCATGTAGCGCTCATGCTTGACGTTGGCGCTGTAGGCAGCCTTGTGTCTCCACGTCTCTATTCTTTGTGTATCTTACCAAAAGCCATGCAGGGGCCCCTCACATGGCCTGTTCCGACGCCAACAATGTCCACCTAACTCTACAGAGAGTGGCGCAATGCCACGGGGCTGGCAGCCGATCGACTTGCCCTGTTGTTCCAAGCGGCTTTCGAAACAAGCAAACCACGTGCCTCTCCAAGTCACATTGCACTCCTTTTTTCCATGACCTTAGGTATGTTTGTTTCGAGTCTCTTATCTCCTAAGTTATAGGTTCATTCTCTAACTCATGGAACCTCCAGCCATGGTCGATGGCCCAGTGGTTCGGGGTCGCCTTACCCGAGCTGCTCGGTCCCTGCGGGCAGTTATGCGCTGCCTGGGGGGAAACAGAGAATCTCAAGATGGTGCGCAGCGAGCGATGCTGCTTCTATGCGAACTTCTTGATTTACTTAGCCGAATTCAAGACCAGCTGAACTGGGCGGAGGACAAATGGGTCGTGGATACATCACGCCTGCGTAACCTCGATGAGCTGCTCCGTTCGTTCGAGTCGACTATTGGATCTATCGAGGTCTACTTTCAGCCTGGTGGTATCACAGCTCGCTCGTTCCGAAAGCGGTTGTTGGAAAATACATTTATCCCTAGATTGGAGCATTTTAAGGTCATGATGCTCTTGTCCATGCAACCTGAGTCTCGGTATAAGTTACCCGTGTCAATATCGGCATCCTTTAAGGGCAGTGCTAATCAGCATTGATTATGAGTAGGGAGAAGAGCAGGGTTGAGGAAAAACTTCGAAACGCACTCTATCGCTTTCATGAAATGGACCCTGGTTAGTTTGAAACTCCTACTTGTCGAGGTCATTTGACTAACTTAAACCTCAACCCTCCAGACTCAATACGAACGAGCACCCCGGACTCCAATGAGTTTCACACTACTACGAGCCAAATTACCACAAAAAGTTTCATGAGATTGGCAGATCTGTGCAATACAAGGCAAACGGGAACATGCGAATGGATATTTGACAATGATATATACACCAAATGGCTTTTTGGCTGTAGCAGAACGCTTTACTGCGTTGGGCCAGGTAAGCAATATAGTTTGATCTGTTGGTCAATATGAATCCAAAGCTAACGAATTTGATAGCGGGCGCCGGAAAAACGTTTCTCGCGTAGGTCTACCAAGGAATGGCAGGGGGCTCACTCATACTAAAAGTGTTTAGATCTACCGTCATCGACAGCCTGCAGAGAACATTTACATCAGCAGATGTAGCGATTGTCTTCATTTTCGGTCATGACGAGGTGGATGAAGAGGCGAGCTCTGTGGGATTTCTTGACCAAATCCTCGCGCAACTTGTGTATCGGAAGCGTGTCCCTTCTCACACTACCGCTTGCTTGTACGATTCCAAATCATTTGCCGAGGGAAATGTTTCAGCAAAGGCATATCAGGATGCTATTCGCGCCGAGGTCAACAGGTTCTCTCGGGTTATGTTTGTTATTGATGGGATCGACATGCATGTGGAGAAAGATCGCATTCTGAATCGCCTTCAAAAGCTCCCGGATCATGCGCAACTTCTTGTTACCTCACGTGAAGCAAAATATGGATCCAAAGATGAATATGTACCTGTTCTAGCCACTCCAAGGGATCTTGAGGCCTATGTTAGTGCCCGCATTGAACAAGATGAAGGGCTGAACGCTATGCTGAAGCAATACACCTCTGAGTTAAAGGTGGCTGTTATTCAACAAGTGGCCCGGAAGTCACATGGCTTGTTAGTTATCAGTCTCTTATTCACCACAGTTGTTATGAATGCTGACATTTTTCGGTGTACAGGTTCTTGCTAGCTCGACTCCATATGGATCTTCTATCTAGATGTCAGGATGGAAGTCTACTACAAAGATCACTGTTCCATTTGCCTGAGACTCTGAACGACGCTTACGGCGAGTCAATGACCCGTATCGTTAGCCAGAATCCCTTTGCCAGTCGGTGCCTATATTGGACATTATATGCCCAGAGGCCTTTGACAGTCTCGGAACTAAACTTTGCAGCAAGCTATGAGTTACAGGCTAAGAGTGCCCCGAAGGAGCCTACATCATCCGAGCATTCTATGCTTTATGAAGCTGCTGGACTCTTGACGATTGACGCAATGAGTGGGACAGTTCACTTGGTACATAAAACAGCCAAGGAGTACCTAAGTGGCCCAGCAGCTCGGGTGTTTTTTCCAACCGCTAAAGTGAATATCGCCGACGTCTGTCTCACGATTATCACCCCTGATGATGTGGTTGATGACTGCTATGTAAGCAAGGGAGCGATACCTCGCAAGCCCCGTGGAAAGCTGCTCGACTACGCTACAACCTTCTGGGGTCACCACGCTCGCGAAGTCGGCGAAGATGAGCAAGCAACACAAGTTCTCATCCGTGCTTTCCTCAACAAGCTGTCCTGGAGAAGGCCTCCTGGGAAAGACTTATATGTCCCGGGGCTTGAAGTACCAAAACAGCTGGGCCTCGGGAAGTACTTTTCAGACTGGACCTCTCTGCATGTGCTAGCCTACTTCGGCATTATTGGAAAAGCAAAACGATTGATTGAACAAGGTGCAGATCTTGATGAATGCGATAATCAACTGGGTATCACCGCCCTTCACTGTGCAGTCTATCAAGGGAATGAAGAGATGGTTGAATTGCTCCTGGCCTCCAAAGCAAACATCAATGCTGTCTCAAACGATGGTAAAACAGTGTTGCATATTGCAGGGGAGCAAGGACACCGAAAATTGATCAAGATTTTGCTTCATCGGCGTGCGAACTCTAGAACAGCCAGCAAGGAAGGAGCGACAGCTCTCCAGCTAGCTGTTGGGACAACTCACGATGAAGCGACCGTGCCTCTCTTGATTAAAAGTCGGTTTGATATGGATGTTCAAAATACACTTACTGGTAATACGGCCCTTCACTTAGCAGTCGAATTGAAGCGACCGCGCATACTTGCGTTCCTTCTCGAAAAGGGAGCCAGCATGAACATCTTAAACAGAGATGGAATGACAGCATTACAACTTGCTTGTAAAACAGACAACTGCGAGGCTGCCTCGCTGTTGCTCGAACGTGGCACCCAATTGGAAACTCGTTCATCCTATGGAATGACTGCCTTGCATATTGCCGCACTGGAGAACAATTGGGTAGCATTTGACATGCTTGTCATTGGAGGTGCAGATATCAATGCATGGGATAGCGAAGGCGAATCCTTACTTCATAAGGAAGCCCGCAACCCTTCTGCAATTTCTGTTGCTGCACACTTACTCGCCCAAGGAGCAAACCTCGAAGCCTGCAACTCTCAAGGATATACACCCTTACAATGCGCTGCTGTAATTGGGAACAAAGCGATGTTCCTTTTTCTGGCCGAACAAGGAGCAAGACTCGATGTTCAAACCGCAAAAGGAGAGACACTTCTTCATATCACACCTCCGCTAAACCAAGACTGTCTTGATATTCTGGAATCCTTGTTTCAATGCAATTTCAGCGCCAATGCGACAACCTGCAGTGGTCTTACACCTTTGCACCATCTTGTCATCAACGATCTTAACTTGTCACATTCCTCAACTGAACACACTGCCAGTTTCATGTCATTACTTTTGTCTCATGGTGCGGACATCAACGCTCCCGTTGTATCTTGCAATTCTGAAACGGCACTCCACTTGGCGGTGATCGCAAAAGTCCCACGCGAGTCCCTTGTGTCGCTACTAATCAAAAGTGGTGCATCGCTGGATTCGAGAACTTCGGACGGGAAGACCCCATTGCACTTGGCTGCTGAGCGAGGCCGACATAACATTTTCCAAATACTGTTAGATGCGGGCGCAGATCCTTCAATCCAAGACTTTGTTGAAACTCCAACAGATGAAAAGTCCACGAGAGGTGGGCTTACTGCGCTTGACCTGGCGCGCAAGAACCCTATCAGTGTGCTGTGGTTCGACAATTCGGGCAAGTTACAGTCTCCGCCACCGCCGCCGATGCAGCAGCGTAGGAGCCTAGCGACAACAATTGATGAGCTCGATACCGAATCTGAAATTGGTGAGATAGGGGGGTCAACATTGGTTGGCGAAGAGGATAGCTCGGTTTGGGGATCAAGAGCGTCAACTACTTCCATGGATCTTCCGTCTATTGTTTCTTCATGCTAAGATACCACTTGTCTTTTCTTTTCTCTGATGTCCTTTCCTTCTCGGATACATGGCTATTTGCTCATGAAAGCAACATCATTCTTTGTCTTCCAGTCACGATCTTTGCGGAGCCGTTCCCTGTGTTCATTTTCTCGAGTGTGGCGGGTTCAGCATGTAAATAGAATTATGTTTCGAGGTTCGAAGATACCACTTGTTTGATGTCTCAAGTTTTTCTTTTCTAGGTCTTGATCATGTCTACTATGAGAAACCCTTTTCTTCAACTCTCTATAACAACCCATCTTTGCAAACAATCACTGTCGTGGAACCACGCTTTCCTATCTCTATTATATAGCTCGCTAGACATGATAGTAATTTTTCAAGTAGGAGAATACGATATAATAAACGATCAATCATTTGATGAGATTTATGTATCCCGAAGCCGAAAACACCAAAGCTTTGATATGTACAGTAACCACAGAAAACACCAGTGCGCCAAACATAAAAGCAGATGTCAGAAGTATCGCTGATAGAAATCTTTGAAAAGGAAATATAGAACCGAGAGACAAGTCTAGAAATACAAGTTTCTAAGAACTGCGCCGACCACCATTCTGAGCACTGGGGAAGAGTGGCAGCGAAGGATCCACAACATCATTGTAGGGTCTCCGTGCGGCCATTGAGACATCCTCATCACTGGGTGGAGCAGTGTGAGCAGCAGGGAAGTTCGGATGAGCCTCCGTATCATCGCCTCTTGCGACCTTCTCAAGTTGATCCAGCTCGGTCGTTCCTCCGGTACGAGACCAGCGGAAGGAGTCACGGTCATCAGCCAGAGCCCGGTATTTGGAATCGGGAGACTTGGAGATAACAGCGAAGACAATGCCGACCAAGAGGTAAATGAGAAGGGCCAGAGTGAAGGCCGCGTTGAAGATGAAGTATAGCACGCCGAGGATACCTGTCATCAGCGGGGGCTGGCTGAAGACGTTTGAGAAAACCAGGAAGAAGATTGCGTTGAGGGAGTTGAGCACCGCGCCGATGATTGCGAAGACGTTTGCTCCCTTGGTCATGAATGGCTTGATGATACCGATTGCGAGCATCATTGCGAGTTCCAGGATGAGGAGAACGATGGATTGGGCAAGTCCGTTCGACTGACCGAAGGCGACAAGCATTCCCTTGATGATGATGTAGACCAGTGTGGGGACGAGGAACCAATACACCGGCGCACGGTAGTAGATGTAGAGGAATCCCCACTTGTTCAGCGTGGCTGGATCGGAATACAGAGTGTAGGCCGGTGTGTTGTGCTGCTGCTTGGACCGAATTGCGCGTTGGAAGATCTTGAATGCAGCGAAGGCCAGAACGGCGGTCGTCACCAGCCACATGGTAATAGCTAGAACGATTTCCGCAGCGGAGTCCTTTTCAACTAGTTCCCAGAGACAGAGCACGCACATCTGAGGATATCCAATGCATGCAAGTCGGAAGAAGGTGTTTCGCATGACTGTCTTCCAGTCTTCGGTGGCACCGGTAGCCTTGTCTATTTTCGTGATTGAGGTCGTTCTCTTGGACAGCACGAAACGAATGACCAGAGCGACTCCGACACAAGCGAGAACGAGGGCGGTTACAAAGTAGTAAAACAGATATCCGGTCATGAAGATGTTGCTCAAGGTGATATTTGCTCGTGCTCCAGCCCGTTTGATGCCGCGCAAGACGATTTGGGCACCGGATTGCACGGTTTGCGACTGGGAGGTTGCACGTTTCTGCAAAACGACCGAGACAGTGCCTTGCTCGGAAAGCACGGACGAAGGTGTACCCCCCGTCGCGCGCTGGAACCAGGTCGAGATGGTCTCCAGTGAGCTTTCTGAGACAAAGCCCATGCTCCACAGAGTATCCTGAATCCAGGATTGCGCCATCGGTGGAATTTCGACTGCGAGTAACCCTCCCATTGCGGTCGACTGAATGAAACCGAGGAAAGCGAGCGATCGGAACGCAAGATGGGTTGCTGTGTTGGAGTGTCCGAGAAGAGAAAATACGGCGGAAGCGACGAGGCCTAGTCCAGTCATGATGGCGAGTGTCCATGACACACCAGCTTGGAAAACGGTTTTTCCATTGTGCACCCGAGTTTCCAGACAAGCGACACTCCCTCCCGACTTTCGGTTCAGGTTGATGCGGACCACTGCATCGATGTCGGGGACGCTGTAGGCGATACCTATGACGCAACCGTTAGTGCCCAAAAGTTTGGGAGCCGCTGAGCCTCATAGAATTCCCCACGAACCTGGAATTTGATCAAGCACCCCATTGTCGAAGGTGTAGGTGAATTTCGGAATTTGTAACTCGATTGCTTTCATCGGACAAAAGACACTTAGGTCGAGGCTGCATGGGTCAATTCTCTGCGAGAGCGCTTTGTATCCGTACACCAAGAGATCCACGTCCAAGACCACATCTCCAGCGACTCCAGAATATCCATCGAAGACCAAGCTCACAGAGTTGTTTCCTGGCGTGAGGGTCGCACTCATGTGGTTGATTGTGATGTCGGAATTATCGGCTCCGTGACATGCCGTCAGGCCGTTGGCTTCGATGAGCTGCTCGGCATGAACCAGACTGAAGATAGTAAAGAGAATCCATCCTCCCGGGCGGAAGGTCGATAATTGCATGGCGACCAAAACGAGTGTGAGTGTCAAGAAGAGAAAGAGAGGATTCTTTTTGGGGGAGTTTCCCTGATATCATCACACTCCACAGTACGACGTAAGCGCTAGGTGGGCCCAGGCGATGATTTTGATTTGAAACAATTTCAAGGCAGCGACAATTCAGTGCGTTGAGTGTGTTCTATGCTATGTACCCTGGAAAAGTTCCAATGAACTGCATTCTGACAAAGAGACTATGTCCTGTTCTACGTGATTTACCCCCCTGACTCTGAGGCTTTCTGTGCGTCGTTCCGACACAGCCCGCAGCAAGCCTAGGCCGATCATATACTGGTCTTATTCCCCAGGTGGCAAGGGTCTAGGGGTCCAATGCAACAATATTTCCCAGACAGGCAAGCAGTTTGCCATGTACTAGTACTCACCAGACTACCAATGAGGGACCCTGTCTCACTGGATGCCGCTCACGGCTGTTGAACCCTTCACCGAAGCTTGAACGTCTATACGAACACGGCCCTTCCGCAAGCTTCCAGGTCGTCTATCCTTGCTGTTTTCGGTGGCAGGATCGGGCTAAAATTAGAAAAGACGATTGACCTCTGTCATATTTCATTGGCCAACATACACTTGGGCTACAAAGGCTCTGCCCCAGATGTCTACCCTGTGTGAGTGTAAGGACCCCGGTCCTTGTGTTTCCCGCTACGCGCGTACATACATAGAGAGACAATGGACCCTGCGATCTTCGAGTGAATCCTAGGGCCAAGATTACCTTGTCTTGTCTGCTCCACAGATCCAGCAGATCCAAGCCCCTCCCAGCCCCTGCTCCAGCCACGCTATAAGGTCATGGCCGGATGCATCTTCTCATGACAGCGACATGTTCGAATAATTGAATTAATATCCCACTCGATAATTCCCCTCACATAGATCTCAGAATGGCCTGCTGACATGCTTGCAAAGCGGACTTCCAAGCTTGGCTTAATTCAGGCCACACATACTCATCTCAAACGTCTTCGGCATCGGCGTTCGCGGCATCCGAGCTCCGGTTGCAGCTGCACTGGAAGTCGCAGGCAACCAACAAGGTCTTTCTCATTGCCCACAAGCCAATTCTCTGTTGATCTCTGCCTGTCCTTCTTTGTCGGTTTAACATTAATCGTTGCCATGCTGATCTATGCCGTCTCGGGGGTTGCGTGGCATGACGTAGTGATCTGCTCCAACCTTGATTTGACCGGCATACACACGGGACATTTACCAACTGAAAGGCAATCGAGGGGAGGTGTTGACTGCTGATGATATCATGGTAGCCAGGGGGTGTGGATAAGGACATATTTCCTTCCTGACTGCCGCGTGGGGACATCCCCATCAGACGTGTCAACCAAAACCTCACCTCATCACATTGCAATGGGAGTTTCTTATGGCTACCATAAATCGCTCGCGTCATTCCTTCGACTCCTCGTGAAGCCCAGACTCCATCTAGATCCCAAGCCCGACGAAGTAGTTCTCGTCCCATCGCGCGATGACGGTCAACCCATCAAGACAAACATCTACAACCCAGCCCCCCAACCCGGCCCAGCCCCCGTCCTAATCAACTTCTGCGGCAGTGGCTTCGTCCTCCGTACCTTTGGCTCAGACGATGAATTCTGCCGCTTTGTCGCGGACAATGCCCACTACACCGTAATCGACGTTCAATATCGCCTCGCCCCGGAACACCCCTTCCCAGCAGCCTTCCACGATGCCGAAGACGTAGTGAGCTGGGTACGGTCGCAACCCGAACGCTTCGACCTGACACAGCTCTCGCTGTCTGGATTCAGCGCGGGCGCCAACATCGCCTTGTCTGTGGCCGCGGCGTCAGAGCAGTTCGACCCGAGACAAGGGATATTCGACACGGTCATCTCCTTCTACGGACCGATGGATATGTCTATCCCCACCCCAGAAAAGCCCCAGGCAGATCGCCGCAATTGGATCATGCGCGACATCTTCCCGCCCTTCTCCCATCTGTGTCATAAGTGTCTCAATCTGGGGAGAGTCGATCCTAAGGATCCGCGGATGTCGCCTATCTTCGCGGATCCGGACTGCTTCCCCAATAAGACTCTGATAGTCACTGCGGCGCAGGATTCTTTTGCTATTGAGGCCGAGGAGCTGTCGAAGAAGTTGAATGGGACGGAAGGGAAGCTCTCCGTGTGTGAGCGGATGGAGGGGTGCGCTCATGGGTGGGATAAGGAGGCTATTAGAGGGACATCTCAGTGTGATGCGAAGGACAAGGCTTATAAAATGGCTGTTGATATTCTGCTGCAGAAGGAGCGTGGAGCAGTGCCTACTGCTGTGTGCTGAGTTTGTTTTATCATTTGATACCCCCATAGAAGTATACGAATCAATTTATTCTAGCATACCCAGACGAGTGTTTTGAATTATTAGGTGAACTTAGGTAGATTTGCTAACAATTGTTCCGTGATAAAGTGCAATCGAAAGGATGAAAGCCGATAATAGGTCTTGCTAATATATATTTTCAAGTAATGACTGGTCATTCAAATGCCTCTTCACGTTCAATCAAACGTTGTACTTTGAGTATCTTATGCTGCTATTGCCTATGAGCAACTACACAGACTCATGGCTACAGAATAGAGGCCATTAATGAACACGATTACAATCTTGGAAAGGGAAGCATGGATATCTGCCCAGGTGCCAAGCGAGGACCAAGGAGTCATCAGGACTTGCAAATGTCACCATACACAATGTTAGCAGAGCTCATTCAAGCTAAGTTAATCTACCGAGATATTATGTGGAAAGGAATGAATAAAAAATTGATGATTCATGAAAATGCGCGTTAACTTATGCAACGTCTATACAAAATCGTAGTCGTATGTACAACCTGTGGTCTAGAAGCCACTCTCTATATATAACCAATCTATCTATAATCGTATCGCTCATTTCTGTTGCTCTTCGTCTGAAGTACCAGCAGTGTTCTCCTGGTGGTAAGAGCTCTCCTTGATATCGTAACGGAACTGCTCCTCCTCGGCGGCAAGCTGTGCCTTGAGCATCTTGTTTGCGCGCCAGATGGGCTTCTGCTCGAACAAGCGGTCGACCTTCTCCAGAGGAATACCACTGGTCTCGGGAATGAGGAAGAAGGCGAAGAAGAAGGCCAGGAAGGACAGGGAGGCGAAGAAGAAGTAGACACCGTAGTGCATAGTCTCGAACATCTGCTCGGTGAAACGAGAGATGAGGAAGTTGAACAGCCAGTTACTGGCAGTGGTGGCGGCCTGGGCCAGGGAACGGAAGTTGGGATCAAAGAATTCCTGTTGCTTTTGTTAGAAAGATGCAGTCGAAATGAGGGCAATGATAGGCAACTTACGGAGTTGATAACCCAAGGGGTACCGTTCCAGGTGGGGGTATAGACGGCGGTCCAGAGATAGAAGAAGAAAATAGCGGCAATACCACCGCCATCGAGGTGAGAGGTGGGGTTGTCTTCGGGCTTGACGACACAGATATAGGCACCGATGATCCACATGCAGATTGAGCCGGTGATACCACCAACGAGGAGAAGGTTCCGTCGTCCGAACTGATCGACGAGGAACAAGAGCCAGACAAACGTCATAACAGCCTTGACAACACCAAAGATACCAGTCATAAGGTTGACAGTGTCGCTGTCAACACCAATCTAAGATCAAAGTTAGTATCGATGAAAATTTTGCGACGAGTAGAGCATATACATACCGACTTGAAAATAGTGGGAGAGTAGTAGTTGATAGCATTAATACCAGAACCGTTCTGCCAGAAGAAGAGCATACAGCCGAGCACAAGGCGGTACATGACACTCTTGTTGTGGGCGAGGGCTTGGAAAGGCTTCCAGAAACCAATACCAATCGAGCTTCTCTGGTGTTCGAGTGCCTGGTCAATGGCGGCAACCTCCTCGGAGATGTAAATTTCGTCGGCTTGCAATTGGCGAATCCAGCAGAGGTTCTCCATTGCCTCACGGCGACGGTCCTTGAGGAAGAGCCAGCGAGGAGACTCCTTGATCCACAAGGCACCGACAAAGAGCAAACCAGACGGCACAAGCTGAATAGCAAATGGAATGATCCATTGCTGATGGTCCGAAGGCATGTGTTGTTCAACACCGTACTATCGATTTAGGTTAGCTTTAATGCAAAGACGGCACAAACACCGAAGAGATCGGCAAGGCTAGGGGACCCACGTTGATCCAGAAACCAAGCATACCGCCAATCTGCCACCCGAGCTCGTAGAGACCGACCAGCCGACCTCGGATCGCTGGTGGAGCCAGCTCGGACAGATAAATAGGGATAATGTTTGAAGCCACACCGGTTCCTAAACCAGAAAGCACACGGCCTGCGTATAGAATTCCCAGTCCTCGAGAAGAATCGGCTCCAAGTTGTAGTCCAGCTCCAAGCGTGAAGATGGCGGAAGCAACACACAAACACCACTTGCGGCCAATAAAGTGACCGAGGACGTATGTACCAAGAGCACCGAAGAAGGCACCGGCAATGAAGAGAGAGACAATGTTCTCACTAATTAGATCTTGTTGGGCAGATTCCATCTTGTCGATACCAAATTCCTTCTGGAAAGATGAGAGTGTAATGGTTGTACCGATGAAGGCACTGGTATATCCGATCATGTTGGAACCGCATGATGCGATGAGGGCGAGGACATAGACACGCCAATTGTAAACGGACTTTGGCGTCGGCCGATCCTCGTGAAGTGTGAGAACACCCATGGCTGCAGATGTAACAGCTCGAGGGAAGGTGAAGAATGAGGTGAGGTGGGAGGGAGGAAAAAATTTGATCGGAGATGGGAAGAAGAAAATGGGTCGAAAGGTGCCGGATATGGGTCCCCTAAGTAATCTCTGCTATCCAAGTGGAATTGTGGGTGGGCAAATTCCCCAACTAGGTGCTCTCCACAACACACGTCGCCTGTATCCCCATAGACTGGGGCAATATGGGGTTCGAACGTGAGGCTATGAGACAGGGATGATTACAGATGCATGGTGATGTGGGAACGTCGGCCGGGGTAGTGTTTTCCCCGGACAAAACATGGAAACACTCAGCCGGGGACAAATAAGCTTCAGTATATATGTAACCCGGAACCCTCTTTTCCTGGATGAAATCATAGAAAGAAAAGGAATTCCGTGGGGGTCGTTCCTGGACACTAGATACTCAGTGTTTCAACATGACGAGCTACTACTGGATGTGAACTTCATGTTGTAGATGTGGTATTCTAGCGCTGGAGAAAGTGCGTTGTGTGTTTAGCCGTCTGAGCAGTATGTGGACGCCGGTGAAGGCCATCGCCACTGAGCATGAGCGAAGAAATCTTTGCGTCTCCGGGTCGGGCGGAATCTTGCCTCAACCTGAGGGTGGAGAGGGGATATTGTAGTCCCGCTTGTTAAGCGAATACCCCGAGATCTCATTTCCCCAGCTGTTCTGCATAGAAGTGAAAAAGAAGAGGCCCACGGGGGAGAACCCTTAACCACAATTGTGGAGACAGAAAATTGCCGAGCTCTCATTGGGAAGGTCACGGGGACGGAAGAAGGGCTAAAAGTCTGAAGGGATGACGCTAGCCGCTTTGGTACATAGTTAAAGGTCACGTGAGTCCTCTTGCATCTGCATCTCAACACATTCCCACCGCTATCATTGGTACATGTTGCGTATGCAGATCCTTTGCATCATAACTATGATATTTTGCCCCTATGGAATCCCACAATCCCACAGATTCCCCCGGAAATGGCGGCACCGGCCCCCACTGCTCCATTGATAAGCTCAACTGTGTACTAAACGAAACTCCGGGGAGTCTGGGGTTTGACTCGGACTGTTGACAAATGAGGTCCGAGGAACTAGTAATCTGATTCAACAGGGTGAAAGATAGCCATGATGTCTGTGTGTCGTTGCCGTAGCTGTTACTATATCATTATCAATATGCCTGTTTCGGGCCGCGTCCGGCGTGGAAGTAAGCCACCCCCCGCTCGGGCTTAGCATTTGAAAGGAGTCGACAAAATCGGCATCATGACCGCATCCCTATTTGAGTTCGGAGACCTTACCTATGTTGTGACTCTTGACACATTTCCATATGTCAGGACCCACCCGGACGGCGATGACACGGGGGCATCCTGAAATGATGTTCCTGGTTTCATCATCCATAATGTAGTCCGAGGGTGATTCATTTACCGTCAAAGCTCGGGATAGAAAGCTTGTACTCGCTAGACCTTCTGTGTGTTCGTCACCATTCTCGCTTTGAGCGGTTCCAATCTCACACTGCCTGCAAGTGAGCCGGCAAGGTATCGCCTGTTGTGGAGATACACAAAGGCGCTGTGATGTATGTCTTGGCTAGCATGGGCCATGGTCGGCAGTCCACCTGAGAAAAGCGGCCCCCTCTCCTGCGGCATTTCGCACTCGTCCTCTGGATGAGGTATTTCACTTGAACTCCATTCACCTATCTGCACCATTTGCAGCTGAACGGACGAAAACTATTGAACTTTGACTTCTCAGTAGGGCATCTCGCCTGCCGATTATTTCGAACAGCGAGACCGCTCCTTGGGTTGGTCTGTGCCTATGTGGTAGCCACGTCTGGACAAGAATGCACACCGGCACAGCGTTTGGCCATTGCCTCCACAGTGGCATTTTGCAAGCGACACAACGTGGAAGAAGGTTCTATTGAAGAAATCCATGACACCGCCTGCAATTTATTTCATGGGGGTATGTCTTCCAAGTTCGGAAGTGATATGAGGGACACGCAGCACGGCCTCACAGCTCGGAGTCGGATATCCGCAGCGCCGTGCTGACAGAACCGGAGCACCGGCATTCGAATTATGTTCAAAGAGCCACATGGGGGCTTGATATTTCCCTTGGGGGAAGCGAAAACTGCCATGGCTGTTACCCGAGAGTACTGAATGTCTGGGCAGAACTTGGCAACCGGACGAATTCCGTGTTCAAGTATCAGATTTCGCGACCAGAAACCACCGCAGCACTAATGCAATCACTGTAACGCAAAGCCTGTGCCTGGGAGCCGATTGGACTTGGATGATACACGCTCACCAAGCGCTCAAGATATCCGAGGTTGCTGCCAAGAATAGCGAGTGGAAAGCTTCGTAGCATATTCCCGTCGCGTGGACACAAAATGCTTGGGTCTGGTGTATACTCCTGCTATTCTGCGCATTGACAGCAGCCACAGTGGTTCTGACACACACTGCTTGGCAGGTCTCATTTCAGTCTTTTTAACAGAAAGATATCATGGGTGACCTGAGTAACGCGTCACGATCGTTAGGGTCAGCTTCGGTAGTAGACGTTAGTAAGGTGATATGCCAGTGCTCGAAAGCATGATACACCAGACGGAAGATGAAGATATATCTGAAGAAGTTGGGCGTTGCACCATGGGAATAGTCGGTAGTCTAGCAGAACGATTTGCACGTAGCGAAGATGCGGATTGTGGCCTGAGGCATTAACTTATGCCTTATATGTCATCAGACAACTTTACTGCCTCAGGCAGAAACACGTGCTATCAACTTTCCGTGTTTCTCCCAGTTGGGTAGTGCCAGTGTCAATACACACTAGCAGTAGCTCAAGTACCCATAGGCTTGATCCATGCAAACCAAATATCCCCATGGCCAGTGTATAGTTCTTATGAGAATTCTGCGCATACCTCATCGGTCCGACCATGACCACATCTAAAGCGGGGCAAAAGCTGTGAATCTTAGCAGCGCGCCGTCGGCCATTCAATACCAAGGTATGGCGATTGACAACCCATGGGGCAAACTCACTGTGTCTCAGACAGATAATACATATACTGACCGATGAATAGCAACACGTAAAAGACAAACCCTTTCTTAGCTACATCTCAAGATGGAGAACCGGGTCACGCTCGGCTCTATCCAGAAGACCGTTTGGAACGGGCGCATCCCGCTAGAAATTGTTCTGGCATCATCAGAAAGCAGGACTTTTGATAGAACGGACCCATATCTTGTATGTCCCCCAGATCTTCAAGCGCATAGTATGACGAGACGCTCACCCCCCGAGAGATCTCATACCCACGCATCTCATATCTGCCCTCATTGCTTGCCAAGCTTCGAACATTCTTTTCAAATTCTTTGATAGAGCCAGACTCGCAACCACATGATGGTTGGTTCGAGTTCGAGGGAGTACCTCTGAAATGGCACTACCCTGTCGGTCTGCTATTTGACCTTTATGCTGGGGCGGACCCTGCGTCGAAGACTGCCTCAAGAGGTGATGAGTCTACTGAGAAAGCTTCGCCAATGCCCTGGAAATTAGTAGTGCATTTCAGAGACTGGCCGGACGACGAACTTGTGCGACTCGATGCCAATGGGATGGTTATGAATGATGCCTTCATAAATAGCGTGAAGGAGGCAGACTTCCTCCGAAATGGTACAGCAAAGGGCATCATGAGTCTTTCAAAAGAGGACTCTTCAGGACTTTGGAGAGCTGTTGAAGATGGTACATTCGTCACGAAGATCTCCACCCTTCCAAATGTTCAAGATTAGTCTAACACGCATACAGTGGATCTTCCCTCTTTCCAACGCATATCAAGCATCCTTCTACCTCAACTATCACAGCCATTCCGAAATGTCCCAGTCAGGATATTTCTTCCACTTCCGCCTGATGCGGAGTCTTCATCTTTGAAAGTGGTACAATCACCAATTCCACCTTCGATACCCACATCAAGCATGCAGTCAAGTCAGCTTTTGCCCTCGCGCGGCAGCTCCACCACTCAAATTCAAACTGTGGGCTCTGTTCTGCACACACTACTACCAAATCTGTTTCCTAGTCGGAGAACTCCTGTTCTCGCGAAGCCCGTTTTGCATGGCGCTGTGATACCCATGTCTGCCCCGATTGAAGAGGTTGTTAGAAGCTCGGCTTATGGAGATGGGTGGGCCTATCTGGTCGTTCGAATGATGGGATGAGCTCAATGAATTTCAAGGAGAATCCCCTGATTCTCTCATTATTGAATATCTTTAATTTTGCCTTGAGAGATATGAGATCGTGCTGTCGAGTACTCAGCCTATTCATGGGCCATACCATATTCCATTAGAACGTCTGATCTTTGAGGACTGTTCATTAAGAGGTCTAGCCCAATACTGCTAGCCATAGTTCTCCTGATGGCGTGGGATCCAGGGCAGGCCTTGCGACGATCGTAACTACATGTAGTCGTGCACGTGTAGAGGACCCATTGTCAATGGAGCAGCACTCAGCCAGTAAAGTCACCTTCGAGCTCCACCGGCAAGAATTTTGAGTCCGGTGGTCTCGAATGTCTAGCGCTATGGCCCGATGCCCGATGCGATAGGGTCCACACGGGATGTCAAAGGTGTATAGGTTAAGCTAGATCCATAGACGCCATTCAGATGACGCACAACTTGGACTTTATAATTGGATGTTTCGATAGGATCAGAATTCAGAAATGTCTGGTCTGAGAGGTTCTACAGAAGAAGAGAAAAATGGGCGCATGAAATTTCTTCAGAGCATATGCATAGTGATTAATACAGTTCGCACTAGGTTCGGGGAACGCCGTCCGTGTCCACAAGTGGAGATCGACATGAGCCTCGGACCTCCGTCGTGGCCAATTGACAGTTCAGGGGCTTGTAATGAAATTCGATACCATTCTCTGACAGTTCATTACTATACTCATTATGACCATCCTCATTATAGCCACTCATTATTCCTCATTACAATAATATCCACTCCAGGTGGCCCATCTCTTCACCACAGAGCTGTTTCATACGCAGCTCAGACCAATGGTTTTTTTTTGAGTCATATTTACGACGAGTTGGAGTTGTCGGCGCAGCTGAAAGCGGATCCTAGAAGAATCAATGTTAATTGCAACTTGGGCAGCATTAAGGATATATCAAACTTACCAATCGCTCCTGTGGCGTAGGCGTCGATGATCTGAATGACCACGCCGTAGGTTGCACCAACAAGGAAGAAAACTCCCAGAAGAACCATTCCCCAGTGCAGTAGGTAGATAACCTTTTGCACAATTGTTCCCTTGCGGTAGTGGCCGTTGCTGTAAAGCCATAAGAAGCCAGGAAGACACATGGCGAGAGGAGCAAAGCATAGAGAACCGACAAGTGCAATGAGGTAGTTGAAGATTGGGATGGCTTCCGCGAGGATGAAAGAAATAGCACCGAGACTGATGGTGCATCCTAGCCAGGTAATCCAATGCACAGTAGTATTGGCTTGCAAATGACGGGTCTTGCCCAAGATGCGCACAAAGACGTATTTGGCAGCAATCTAGACAACATCGTTAGCCATGAACTGCTCGGCAATGTTGTAGAAATACTTACGTGCAGGTAGATGGTGGCACTCATCACCAATCCAATTAGGGCGACACCGTAAGACACCATCTTGATCGTTTGTCCGGCACTCTGTATCAAGCAATGGTTAGCTCATGGATAGTACATGGAGTCTGAAAGGAGACATACACCCAAGGAAGGACTAGCCACCCATTGTCCACACCAACTGTAAACCACCAAACTAAAGGCAAGGTATGACGCAGTCACCAAAGCCATGCACAGATACAGAGACTTCTTGTAATCCTTCGGGTTTCGCATCTCCGACATCACCGGGATGAAGGCGCTGGTACCAGCCGAGGAAACAAAGATAGTGCTGGAAGCAACCATGCCCGCCGCAAACCCAGGGTTATTGATAGCAACGAAACCGAGATCGAAGGGGCCCTCTTGGGGCGCGGCGGCAGGTCGGTCGCGTGTGGTGACTCCGATGACAACAATCAAGACTGCGGCGTAGATCGAAATGAATCCTACATATGTGAGCCATCCCACATGCTGGAGTTTGCGCACTGAAGCAGTCGCGATAATTGCAACTGCCGCAATCAATGACCACCATACGGTGCATGCAGCGTGGTGCGAGAGGGCGTTCAGTGCTGTTGACACTCCAATGATACCACTGCCGGTGACCAGGACGTAGCCAATGAGGAACATCAGACCAGTCAACTCTTTCGCAAAGAAACCACCAGCAACCTCTGCCATATCAGCAATTGAATGGCAGTGAGGATACATTTTGCGGAAGTTGCCCAAAATCACGAAAGAGTAGGTGTTGAACACGCCCCAGGCGACGATACTGAGAGAGCCACCCACTGCACCGAGTGAGTAGAGCGAGGATGGAAGCGACAGCACACCTGTCGCGAACAGAACCTTCACGAAGATAATGCATGCCTTGAACCAGCCGACATTACGGAAGCTGACACCGTCTTCGGTTTTCTTGAAGACCTCATGCTCTTCAGTGGAGTCCCGAGGACTCCCCATCTCCGTGTCATGTGCGCTGGCCTTCTCGTCAACAGTCATGATTGCGATTGACCAAAAGCAAAAGAAAAATGAAGCACCAGGCTGGAGAAGAGAATTTGGGGGCCCCAAGCGCAATTAAAAGAAAATTCCTGTACGGAATATAGTCCCTAGAACACTATATGCCGGTAATCTACTGTGGATCCCCCAAATACAACCGACGGCGCACTAGTTGAGTAGTGAGGAACTAGTATGCCGTGAGTACACTTATAGTTTAGGTTGATCTGAATTGACAAGAGTGTTTCCACTCTTTGCTTACAAGTAAATGTCTAAGGCTGGAAGTCTTCATTATTGGTCTACAGTAGTATAAGTTATGCTTTGACGCACACGAAGTCTTCAATTCGTCTCCACTTCATATCCACGTGCCTCGGGTCCAGTAATTTGTCTTTGGGTGTGCATTGGTGTTGTCCTGGTTGGTTACAGCTTTGCCTATCTCTTGTTGCTTTGGGTCTTGTTCTATCTGCAGCCAAAGGTATTGCAAGACCTTTGCTGCTTGCGTCCTACAAGACCCACTCCAACCATTAAACGCTAATAATCCGCCTTTATGTGAACAGTCTAGTACATTGGCCGTTCATGCTTGTTATTTGTTTTCCAGGCCCGAAGAAGGCTTGTAAATTGGAAAGAGGTCTGTCTTTACAGTGTCCGTGGACCACCGATCTTGCATTGTGTTTTTTTTTTCCACAGTCATTAGAACAGGGAATATATTTGAAACATGTGAATGGAGCTTCCTTACAACTAAGCCTATGGATATCCGTTTATTGAACATCGGATCGAGGAATCCAGGTACAGTATGTTGTAACAGCATAGAATTTCATAACCTATAGGCTGCAAAGTTACGTTTTATTGCAATGCGTTTTGCCGCTTTAGTCATATTATATTTGTTCTATCTTTACGTCGCCTTGATCTTGAGATGAACCAGGTTGGTAGGCTTAGCAGCATGACTATGTCACTAATTACGCCTTGAGACACAACAGCACTTAGTGTCACCCACAATCGACAGAATACAATTATATAATCCCCTCTTAAAATAGCACTGATTGGGATGAGCTATATTTTGCGCTATCTGCTACTTTCAAGTACAGGTGAACCTTCTGTTTAGGCCAGCAGGATTATCGGCAAGATAAGTCCCAAATCCCACACAAAGTTGTCATATATATTTTGCCCCTGTTCGAATAGAAGAGGGAAGTTCTCGAGTACCTACAGTCCAGGAAGTCAGTGTATTTCACCGGGACGGGTATTTCGAGACCACCTTTGTTTTTCTGCGAGGTAAAACAACGATTCAACCGTGTTCTTGGATAACCTTGGAATCATTGTTCTGTGTGAATGTCCTACTGTTAGTTTCCTTGACTTTGACATCTCGTCTCATACTGCAATGATCTGGGACGGAGGTGACAAGACATCGAAAATCACTAACAAGGCGCAACTGGGGGAGGCAATCATTTCTGCTCTGAAATATACTCTGAAGATGATCAATCAGTATCTTTACGTCGCTTCAGTTTAGGCTTTACAATATGAGATCCTTGATGCTTTAGAGAAAGCCCTCACCTCCAAGTGGGCCTTAAAAAACAGCAGCATCGGCGAGAAGTTTAGCAAAGCTGTTACAATTCTCGATTCTGAGGATTGATGGTGTCCTTACGCTGATTCATGGCACTATATATGTCAGAATCTCTGGGCTTCATGCCATTCACTCCAAGGATGAGAGGCTAGCAAATGCATTTCATTGAAGAGAACGTTTTTCGAGCCACTGAACATTATACCCCTTTAAAGTCGACATGTTGATGTAAAAGAACATCAGGAGCCATGACTTGTATAGATGGGATGAATGCAAATAGGCATGAGTTTCGATTGGGGCTTTTGCTATGACTTTATCAAATATCTCAAAAGTCATAGGTATCTCATTGCGGTTGGAATTTTGTATTATAAAATGAGAGAAGTAAGTAGAGTCATTATGGAATTGGCTGACCTCCTCATTATTCAAAAGTCACAATAACACTTTGCTGTATTAGGAAGGCTTACTGTTTATCTCCTAGGGGACTAATTCAAAAAGGCAGCCGATCATTCTGATAGTGTGGATATACATCCAAATAAGATATCCTCCAGTCAGACCCGTATTGCCTTGTTCATCATAGGAGAAATGATCTACCTTTGCGGCTACGAACACATTTGTGTGCCTTCGCCTTCATGCTGTGATAGACAAGCCCATTACCCAACGTGCGCGTGGCTGTGTTAATATCCCTTGGATCATGAAAGAAAGGTTAAGGAAATCGAGCCCGAGAACAAGAGACAATACGCGTCGACCAAAATTTCCCATATTGCGATCCCTATGCTCTACAAAAATAGGACTAGCCTGTGACCGCGTCATTCCGGGGCCTAGATGTATTCATAATTGAGGACCAAGACGGAGTTGAAGATCCTCGATTCCGAAATGGTAGTCCCTTTATTGAGGCTAGCTCGGCATGCATTCCATATGTAGATGTGATCAGAGCTTGCATTATGCTCAAGCACAGTAGCCTTCCGTGCCGGAGAAGAAAGGCCGTTGTGAGCGAAAATCTGTCATAGAAGACATGAAAGGGTTGTTATCTAGCGCAATGCGTGGTAGATCGCCGAAATTTGAGCCATTATTGCTACTAGCCTGGCGCTCTGGTCTCGTGGCCTTGACTGTATGAAAAACGGGTTGACAGGGCAACAATATGCAAGTTGTACCTGATTAATCCATATCGCTCAAATAAAGTCAACATGAATCAAGTTTCAACCTAAAGCCTCCGTGATTTCCAAGGGCGAACGTTCAAGGGATGATCGGTGTCGCCGATCATTATCCCCTTCGGGGGATGTCCTTGGAGCCCGGCGACCCCTTGGAAGATTGGATTTTGGGGTCTAAAAGCTTCGTTTTTGTGATAGGTAAAGTCAAGGGGAGATTGAATCCTGTAAGGTCCAGGGGCTAGATGCTGACGATTCAATAATTGGGGAAAAAAAAACTATTTACTAAAAAAAGAACCAGTTAACTAGTACGAAGATCATTGCGGGGGTTAGGGCACAACTGAACATCCACCATACATAAGGATGAACATGCGTCTCAACATTATTTCCAGCTCACCTGAGACAGCCTCGAGAATACTCGGCTTCAAATCTGGGAAGCCCTAAGAGCGAATCAGGGGATTGACGCATTTAGTGGACATAAGGTTGTTGGTTGTTGGAATTCCACAGCTCGGCCCAGACGTGCCTTGCATAACGAGGGCCCACATCATTAAACATAGCTCGCTTAACCAGACTGGAATGAGACTTCCGACACGCGTGGGAAAAGCAACCTTATTATCTGAAACAGCTGCTCCCATATGGCTTCTGTGGCTTGCGCAGGAAGTCAGGGGCCGATCTATACCACTGAACGAACATTAGTAAAATGGCCGTTAACGTGCCTCGTATAGCGCGATACATATCCAGGTAGGGCACGCGGTACGGTCCACTGCACTATGCGGACCGCAAGCCACGCCAAGCGAAGAACGGTCGGGTCGCAAGGATGCACCCATCGGAGTGGGTGCTTCATTTCGGGTTATAGTCTAGGGCATCCGGTGGTGTTCTTGGTAATCTTGAGCCACAGGCCCAAGCCCACCTATTCGATCCCGTAAACAAACGCCTTCAAGGCTTGAGCCTTTTGTCTTTGTGACACAAGTGCCACTAAGTGACCCCCTCGTAACTCAGCCGCCGATATTTTCCTATCTGGGACTGTTGAGCAGCTAGACCGATCATGCTCGACCTCAACAACGCAATACACGTGCCCCTATTTCAGGCGCGCTGCAAGATGGACAAATGAAGCATTCTGAAACAAGGCGCTCGCGTGTCGGGAGATCTTCACTTTCCTAGTGCAGGGTCCTGGCATTCCGTCGGCCGGCATTATGGCTGTGCAAATTGACTCGTAGGGCGTCAGACGTGGCTGGTATGGATCTGTCGCCATCATTTTATTCAAATGCCGAGAGTTCTGGTCTAGCCTTAAGCCGCTTAGAGATATGCAACAGCCATGTCCAGAACGGCAAAAGAAGACTACGGGGCTGCATTTGCGCGTGGCTCCGGGAATGCAGCATCGTTAGCTTTTACGCGGTCTTAGCCCTTTGGACCTATGAGATCCTTTGAACATAGAGCTAAGCCCCTGGTCCAGTGCATGAAGCTCCATGTGATCGACCACGCGACATTGTTTCACCCTTGACCTCTGTTTCGAGTTCCACGCGAGAATGCCGGGCATCACCAAGCGCCGTTGCCGCCAAGATGATTAACAGTCTTAAATTAGGGCTTAATTGTTTCAAAAAGTTCTAGACCCATAACATGACGTTTTAGTCTTCTTCTCTGAAGATCATGATCTTGCCCTTGTTTGGGGATCCCGTTCGAGATACGTTTGCAGAACGGCTGGAATTGCTTTTTACGCAGCCCCTCGCTTCATTCCACGGCACATATACCCAATTCGGTTACTCCCTCACCTGAAACATGTGGTAAACCATGTGTTGAGGCGGAATGCGCTTTTCTGCTCGATTATTATTTTGGATCGCAGCGACGAGATCGTCCTTCTGCAGCTGGTACCTCCCTCCTAGCTCCAGTGTCCTGCAGCTGGGCCAATAGCAGCGGGCTTGTCGCCTGTTTCACATAGATGGGCCGAACGGGTATGTGCTTTTGACTATGGAGATCGCGGACTTGCCCACATCAGGAATCCCAGACCCGCTTACCATGGTTCATGCGGACGAAATCTTGGCCTTAAACGTTGGGGCCAAAGGGTCGACATGCCGTCACAGGCCCATGGCAAGTGGATCTGAAGTAGATGCGAACCGAAGATCCTTCCTTCATTCCTACTTTCGTTTAGCTGCTCCGGTCCATGTGGGCCACGATGCAAGCTGCTGAAGCTCGCGTGTCTGTCCACGAAGGCATGCCGTCTTCATGCATAGCCTCAGACCTGCAGTGTATATATAGAAGAGATCCTGCTCATCTATGGTCTCATTATTCTCAGAACATCCAGTCAGCTTCAATCAAGGACAGCCCATCTCAATCAAAGGCCTACCTCGCTTTCGAACCCTATCATCTTACATCGACACTACTACACATTGCCGTCTCTATTTTGTTGCCTGTCAAGCCCACAGAACTATATCATATACCTTTATTACGCTGCAAAGCCTGCCAATCTATCAAATATCACAACCAGCCGCACATCATGCCTATCTCAGAGCCAAAAGCCTCCAAGTGAGTTCACCTTCAGCTTCAAACGAAGCGGCTAGACAGCTAAACATTATCAACAGTATCACCAATGGCACCACCACAAATACTGCCGCCGTTAGCAGCGCAAACATCAGCCAGGTTCCGGGAAACAACCGGAATAGTGTGGACAGATTTGCACGGGCACCAGCATCCGATGGGCCATATTTTGCCAGTGCCCGGATTGGAGACAGATCAGCACACCTCAACGGGATCTCCAACCAACTCAATGCCATGGACGCAGTGTTGAACAACGGACGATGACAAGGGCACAGGCACAAAGTGAAAGAAGAAAGAAATGTATAAATTGAGCAAGCATCTATGTGTATATCTAGCAAATATATGAGAAGGAGATATCAATGAACGTGAAGAGTCACTAAGCTTGAAAAACGGGGCATTCCGGATGGCTCCAGTTCACAGTAATTCAAAAATGTAACTAGCAACCTCTTCATACTTGGTACTGGGGAACTCGTGTCCAGCTTCATAGAACTTGAAAACCGCATTTCCACCCAAGGCAGCCGTGGCGTCCGGAACAAGCTCGCTTTTGACAATGATTGAATCATTATTGCCGCAGAGAATGTGAACTTTGTTGTCAGATGGTCTCTTATCTTCGCAACTAGAGACACTGTTCTGCACGGCAAGATACTCACCCAGACGTGTCCAGGTGTTCCATTGACGGTGTCTCAAAATTGGGCCATGACGCATACTCGACATGAACGCGTGGACAAACCCTCCATGGTTATTAACTTGCCACGCCACCGCAGAGGGGACGTTAATGTGGGGGTATTTCCGAGAGAGACGCTGACCTTCAGCAGCATTCTGTGAAGGCAACTCCTCGGTGAGCGCATCTGAGGCATTGAGCTTGTGGTTCTTGGGCTTGGGGCCGACTAGGGGTCCAGCCCGCAGTCGACGGCTAACCAAGTATCCTAGCAAATTCTCGGGCATGAAGCCACGGTCATACAGAAGACGACTCTGGAAGCTGACTTGTGAATCACGAATCAGGCCTGCAGGTGCGAGGAGCACCAATGACGAGATAAGCTGGGGGAAGTAGGCCGCAAAGCCTGCGGCAATACCGCCTCCCAAGGAATACCCCGTAAGACAGAATTTACCGGACTCAGCACCTGTCCAAGAAATGGGTGAAGAGGCCAGAGCAAGCAGAATCTGCGTTGTGAAAAGACGGTTGTCTTGGGGGAGATCTGCAGGGCAGTCTGAATATCCTCGACCAAACCTGGTTTGTTATTATTAGCGCCCACTATATGAGACGAAATGAACGAATCACATACAGATCGAAAAGCATCACGCGGCACCCCCGATCGACCAGCGCATGGGCCAATCCACCTAGCGCAATACAGGGTGTTGTGATACCGTGCACTAACAGCACCTTGGTACCAGTTTCCGGGCCAAATTCATATACTCGGATAGAACCATAAGGCGTAGCTACATCACGCGCACCGGGTAGGACATCCGTTGGGAGCGGAAGTTGGCGATTCTCTGCCTCCGAAATGCTAGGCAGAAGAGTCGATCGAGGAGAGGGGAGGATGGTCGGGCGTATTTCGCCTCCCGAGAGAAGAGACCGAGCAAAGAGTCCCAGTGTGAATGAGGCACCCGCAACTGCTAGCAAAGGTATATGGTTCTTATGGTTGGAGAAGGATTCGGAAAGGAAATCCGCGGTTTGGCCGTATAGGGCCATGGTTGCGCTGCGGGTGGCTACCCCTGGGAGACGACTAGTTTTGAGCAGGCGGTTGTTGCCCAATGTTATTGAAACAGTAGAGCTCTACTGTACCGACTAATAAAGTAAAGAGAGAGTACCACTATGTCAAGTAGATGGAGCAGAGTTGGTTTGATGAATGCGTTGGGGTGAGGAAGGACCGAGGCTCGCGCTGACGCCATGTGCTTGATAAGAGATTAGATAACAGACAGATAAGACACCTGGAAGTATACCACTGGCAACTTGAACTTGAAGTCATCATAATAGTTATCGCTTTTGTTGTGGTTGTAGCTCTGTAGAATGATACATAGTATGACTTTCACCAGTTGACACAGGTAAGAGCATAGCGAATTTAAGATTGTTTGGTTCCCACTTGCAGCCGTCCTATCCCTTAGCACGACTCTTCATTTCCGATAAAATCTGTCCACTCGCAAAAGGTCCCTTCACCCGGGGTACATTGACCTCTAAATGATTAGCTAGATAGCTTGGCATATATGCTGACGGTGAAGACTACCGTGCCAAATCCGGCAACGGGATCTGTTGGCATACGCAGGAAAATGATCGAACCCAACGCGATGTAACCATATTCAATGCTTTCTTCCGATTTTTCCGTGGGCGACATGAGGGTGCGACGTCCAACGACCAGTAAGTTATATGCACTTTTGATTCTAACGTTAAAAGAAAGGAATTGAACTTTTGGGTTTCAGGACTGAATACTCGGCCATGTACCGGGAGTGGCTGGGATGTTCGGTTGACAGGTATATCCCCGCAAGCCTGTGTCAATTTTGCCAGGTACACAAGATCTCAATGTGGGGACAAACCCAAACCTGCTATTTGCTCTACTGTCTGCTAGTAGTATCCAGTCAACGAGCCAATTATTTGCTTAATTGAGACCTCCAAAGTTGCATAAATACCCGCTTACGGTCCTTCCTTGCCAAAACAGAACACATACTATCGTAAGCTGAGCATAAAATTAGATAACGTGCCTCTTTTAGGCTAAATTCATCCAAATTTCTGAACAGTCATTTAGGAAGAGGTTTCCAGTGGTGGAACCCGGGTTGCGATCGACAGTCCTAGCCAAGACCTAGTGCCTGTCCTTCATTTTACTTGCTTTAACTCTAGATGCTTCAACGTACTATTGAACCAATGAAGTGCCATCTATCTACAAGTGAGACCCTGATGTACTTTATCTCTTGTGCTAAACGTTTCTTCCATTTCGATCTTGGAAGTATTCTAGAATTGTGGACCTATTTGCGCGGGGGCTGTAGTCTATCATACTTAGTTAACTTACCATTAAGTTAGTCTTCATAATGCACTATTGACCGCTCAAGACTTTGGTGGAAGGTTCTGAACTAATTACAATGTAGAGGGTTCCAAAGTTCTCCGTTCATGCTTGCGAATACTTTCGCATTCTACCGACTACCGGTGGCTACATGTCTCATTTCAACCCGAGAGACACCGCTTTAAATATTCCGTAACTCCTGAGCGCTAAACAATCGACCTCTTATTGAAGGATATTCTCCCCGTGGTGTCCGTTGAGCCCAATATTACCGGGAAGGGGCGTGGTTTCGGGCTGAAACGCCCTATACCCGAAGGGTCTGCAAAAGATTTCTTCGGGTTTTGGCTTAACGCCTCACAGATGAGATGGCTTACACAAAAGAATTTTGCCGGTTTGATATGAAGTGGAGGAGCGCCATGGCGGCGACTCCAATCTAGCGGCGCTCTTGGCGACTCACCCCCCACAACGTGTCTCATGATGCTTTAGGGCATAGTCAAGTTTCATCCCCAAATACCTTTCAGGCAACATCAGTGCTGAATACAATGAAGCGGCAATCAAGAGAACCAACAAAGCGCCAACCCGCAGCTACTACGCCTGGAATAGCAGCTGCAATATCAGGAACAGAACTGGATCGGGTCGATCTCCGTCTTTACAGATGTTGAAACTCTGCCTATCCACTTTGGGCCAGAATCTTTGATGAGACATCAACAACTGCCCGGTGATCTTTGCCATCCTTATTCGGCACCGGGTCCACTCCCAAATCAATGTTCGACACCGGAGGTCGCCCGGTATGGAATATCGACAATAGATGGGTTAGCTCTGTCGTCTATGCCAGTTCAGGTACGGTCTTACGATCCGCCACGCCAGAATATACCGAAGGACCCTGTTCAATCCTTGTATGGCAATATGGCCGAGAGTGAGCTTCAAGATGAGAAGTATAAAGAACCCTAGAGACCCCCGTGTTTCTTGTTCTTCAACTGCAGGCCAGAAAACACGACATCGCTACATTGCAATCCTTTCCCTCATCCTTCGCAAAGATGTACCAACGTGCCTTCCTTTTCTCCGCCCTGGTGGCGGCTGTGCGTGCCCAGCAGGCTGGCACATTGACCACTGAGACTCACCCTTCTCTCACCTGGCAGAAGTGCACTGCTGCTGGTAGCTGCACTCAGCAGTCCGGCTCTGTTGTCATTGATGCCAATTGGCGTTGGACTCACTCCGTCGATGGTTCTACCAACTGCTACACTGGCAACGAAGTAAGATATCGGACTCCTGATGAAACGTGTATTCAAATTGAAAGACTGACTTTGTGAAAGTTCGATGCAACCCTTTGCCCCGACGATGCGACTTGCGCTACCAACTGTGCTGTCGATGGCGCCGACTATGAAGGCACTTACGGTGCTACCACCGATGGCAACGCTTTGACTTTGAAATTCGTCACTGGGGCCAACATTGGTTCTCGTATGTTCCTCATGGAGGATGACAGCACCTACCAGATGTTCAAGTTACTCAACCAGGAGTTCACTTTCGATGTGGACACCTCCGGCCTCCCATGTGGACTCAATGGAGCTTTGTACTTCGTTTCCATGGACTCCGATGGTGGTATGGCCAAGTACGATGGCAACAAGGCTGGTGCCAAGTATGGAACCGGCTACTGTGATTCCCAGTGTCCCCGTGACCTGAAGTTCATCAATGGTCAGGTGAGTCAACATCATAGACAGAAACCAAATGTTCGAGAAAAAATGACTGATTCATGAAATAGGGTAACGTCGAAAGCTGGGAGCCCTCCACGAACGACAAGAACGCCGGTGTTGGTGGCCATGGATCCTGCTGCAACGAGATGGATATCTGGGAAGCTAACAAGATTTCCACCGCCGTGACTCCTCACCCTTGTGACGCTGCCGGCCAGACCATGTGCGAGGGCGACGACTGCGGAGGAACCTACTCCTCCAGCCGCTACGCTGGCACCTGTGATCCCGATGGATGTGACTTCAACCCCTACCGAATGGGTAACGACAGCTTCTACGGACCCGGCAAGATTGTCGACACCAGCTCCAAGATGACCGTCGTCACCCAATTCATCACTGACGACGGCACTGACTCCGGAACTCTCAAGGAGATCAAGCGTCTCTACGTCCAGAACGGCAAGGTCATCGCTAACTCCGCCTCCGATGTCAGCGGCGTCTCCGGAAACTCCATCACTACCGATTTCTGCACTGCCCAGAAGACTGCCTTCGGTGACGAGGACATCTTCACCCAGCACGGCGGTCTGGCTGGTATGAGCAAGGGCTTGGAGCAGGGCATGGTTCTCGTTATGAGCTTGTGGGATGACCACAACTCCAACATGCTCTGGTTGGATAGCAACTACCCCACCGATGCCACTGCCACTGACCCTGGTGTTGCTCGCGGAAGTTGCAGTGCCGATTCTGGCGCTCCTACTGACGTCGAGTCTAACTCTGCTTCGGCTTCCGTGACATACTCCAACATCAAGCTCGGTCCAATTGGCTCCACCTACTCTTCATAAGAGGGAGAAGAGACCATGCAGGTCAGCTGTTGACTGGCTTTACTCCGAAGGCGGGGCTCGGTATGCTCGTCTTCGAGCCAGAACCAGCAATTGCCGGGAATGATGATATAGGGTGGAATTTATATCGAGTCTGTGTCAAATTCATTTGTATCATACACTATTTTACGGGTCTTTGCCAGTAGCAGTGAGAGACAAGTCTGAATTAACTTAACTTTATTCGTTGAATCATTCATGTAGAAAAGGCGGTGACGGAATTATTCTCGGCCAGGCAGAAAAAAACGGCCAGCTCCAAGCTTCAGCTTTTTCATTCACCGCTTCTAGTGCCAATTCCCAATTGCATTGTGCCTGTCCTCAAAAGCACTCTTTTAATCCCCTTTTGAGTTGATTTGCCGGTCTGCAGCCATGTTCGACACGGTCTGTACGCTTCCGCTTCCATCGGATCTGTTCTCTCAGGCGATTCACCCCGAGGAACCGGTAGTCTCTGTTGGTCTTGCTTCGGGCCACGTTCAGACCTTCCGATTGCCTTCTGAGGACTCCGATGAAGAAGATGATACTGCTTCTAACTCCTCCGCTCGCAATGGCAAGGGCCACATTGACACCATGTGGAAGACCAGACGTCACAAGGGTAGCTGCCGCACTCTTGCATTCAGCACGGATGGAAATACGCTCTACTCGGCCGGAACTGACGGCATTGTGAAGGCCGCAAAGACAGAGACCGGCCAGGTCGAAAACAAAATTGTGATTCCGTATGAGAAGGACGGGTATGGAAGCTCTGACCACGACCGACGGATCTGTGTTGGCTAACTTGGGGTTTCGCGTATAGATCAGTGGACTGCCCAACTATTGTCCACGCTCTTTCCCCGCAAACCCTCCTTCTTGCTACCGATTCGAGTGCGCTGCACCTATACGACCTCCGCGTCCCATACTCCAAGGTCTCTGCGAAGCCTGAACAGTCGCACCACCCCCACGATGACTACGTCGCATCCTTGACCCCTCTACCCGCCTCCGATACTAGTACTTCGGGTTTCAGCAAGCAGTGGGTCACCACTGGTGGTACCACTTTGGCCGTGACCGATCTCCGGAGAGGCGTCATGGTGCGCAGTGAAGACCAGGAAGAGGAATTGACCAGTTCGGTTTTCATGGGTGGACTGCCCTCTAGCGGAACCAGCCGCGGTCAAAAAGTGATTGTTGGAGGTGCCAGTGGTATCATGACCTTGTGGGAGAAGGGTGCGTGGGATGACCAAGACGAGCGGATCCGTGTCCACCGCGACAATGAGGGCGGTGATGCCATTGAGACTATGGCCGTTGCCCCTGACTTCTTGGGTAAGGGCAAGCTTGTGGCCGCGGGTCTGAGCAACGGACAAGTGAAGTTCGTGCGCATTGGACCAAACAAGGTCGTCTCCGAGGTTATGCACGATGAGATCGAGGGTGTTGTGGGCCTAGGCTTCGATGTCGAGGGCCGTCTGGTCTCTGGTGGTGGTCAGATTGTCAAGGTCTGGCATGATACTGGGGATGCAGGCGCTGGCGCTGGAGATAAGCACATGATGGATTCTGAGGACAGCGATGACGACTCAGACAGCGAGGCGGAGCCTGAGGAGCGTGTTGAGGAACCCAAGGATCGCAAGAAGCGCAAGAAGGGCAAGGGCAAGGACATGAGTGGCGGACAGCATGTCATGGCCTTCCACGATTTGGACTAATGCCGTCCCGATCTATATTATCTGATACCCACTTCTGCAGAATTCGCCCCCGAACAGAAAAGTGTACATAGCGTCGGTGTTGGGTTTGAGTCATCGAAAGAATATATATATCGTTAACACATATTTGCATTGGATCTCAAACGGTGGGGAAAGTCGAAGTCTAACCCCGTAATCCGTATATCCGTCCGTGGGCCCCTGGGGGACTCTCCTAGAGGCTACAACTAAGCTTATTCATGCTCAAGTCATGCTGAAGTAAGATGACGGGGGCATTTCCGCACATCATTGAATCGATATATTCAGGTCTGATACACGAGAAAAAAGACAAGTCTCGCAGGATACATGGGTTAAATTAAAGAATATCTACAAGTTAAAAAAAAGCATCACCAAAAAGAACGGGTATACAACGCGCAATGGCTCGGGGAGTCTTAAGTATGCAATTGCCGGTAAACCCCACCACGGACGACGCCCATTGGGGTGGGGTGTGGGGGACTATAAGATCCCAACTCTCGCCGCGAAATTTATCTCCATCACAAAATGGATTTCGAATACAACCCCAACCGCGGCCGTGTCGTCTTCGGCAGCGGCACACTTCAGAAACTGCCCGATGAGGTCGCCCGTCTGCAGGTGAAGAACCCGCTGGTACTATCGACGCCCCATCAACTTGACCAGGCGGGCATGGTCAAGGATGTGCTGAAGGGCCAGGTCGCTGGTATCTTCAGTGAGGCCACCATGCACACACCTACCAACATTACCGACAAGGCTCTCGAGTATGCCAAGGCACAGGGAGCTGACTCGGTCATCTCCATTGGTGGTGGAAGTACAATTGGTCTCGGAAAGGCTATCAGCATTCGTACTGGATTGCCTCATATCTGCATTCCGACGACTTATGCCGGTAGTGAGATGACTCCTATTCTCGGCGAGACTGCCGATGGGTTGAAGAAGACTCGCTCTGACCCCAAGATCTTGCCTGAGATTGTCATTTATGATGTTGACTTGACGATGACCCTGCCAGCGGCTATGAGTGCCACTAGCGGTGTCAATGCCATTGCTCATGCTGGTAAGTACCCTGCAATCTCAGTTGAAGTCCAAATAAGACCTAGTCTAACAGGTTCCTGCAGTCGAGGCTCTCTATGCACGCAACACTAACCCAATCATCACCTTGATGGCATTGGAAGGCACAAAGGCACTTGCTGCTGCCCTCCCAGAAATTGTCCAAGACCCAACCTCCCAATCTGCCAGAACCAAGGCTCTTTACGGTGCTTGGCTCTGTGGAACATGCTTGGGCAGCGTTGGCATGTCCATCCACCACAAGCTATGCCACACCCTCGGCGGCAGCTTTAACCTCCCTCATGCCGAGACCCACACTGCAGTCCTGCCGCATGCCATCTCATACAATGCGCCTAACATCCCCGAGACTATGAAGCAGCTCGCCGACGTGCTGCCGGAAAGCAACGGTGACGCCATTCACGGTCTGAATGTGCTCTTGACCAAGCTTAAGGTCAAGCGTGGCGTGAAGGACTTTGGAATGAAGGAGGAGGATATCGACAAAGCCGCTGATATTGCGCTTTCCAATGCCTACTGGAACCCTCGTCCGATTGAGCATGATCCTATCCGTGAACTACTGCGCAGAGTTTGGGCGGGTGAGCCGGCTCGGGCCAACCTGTAGATATGCTCCAATTTGACTAGCAGATGCTGAAATGTAAATATTTTGTGATTTGTAGATTTCTTTCTATTTTCTATAATTGCTAAGTAATGTCGTAAACCTCTGGCACAACGTATGATCCAATAGGCAATTTTGTATTTTGTTATCGATGGCGGGGGGAAGTGGGGGAAATCTTTTTTTTCTCCAAAAGTTTTTGGCTTCCTATTTTCTTCCAACACAGCACCACCCCCAAAATGAGCTCTGAAATGGAGGCAGCGCCTGTACTGTCGACTCCCGACGACCGTATTTTTGAAGAATCGACCCCGGTAGTCTCGCGAGAGCCTACGGCTAGAGTGTCGGACGATGAACTCTCCATTACCTACGATATCGAGCGCACATTGAAGGAGATCAGACAAGCGCGGTACAAGCGCATCGCTCTTCAGTTTCCCGATGACATGCTTCCTGATGCCCCTCGAGTTTTCCAGCTACTCAGCAGGGGTCTGGAGCGTGAGGAAGTAACCAACACCAATGGCACCGAGCCCGCGAACCCAACCGATACCGGCAACGGCGACGACCTGGCCCACCCGATCTCTCAGCTCCAGGTGGAAGAACACAACACTGGAAAGATTGCACCTCGGTTGACAATCCTGGCAGATACATCTTATGGAACTTGCTGTGTCGACGAGGTGGCCGCCGAGCATGTGGACGCAGACGTGGTTGTGCACTACGGAAGATCATGCTTATCGCCCACTGCGCGGCTGCCTGTCATCTACGTCTTCACACATAAAGCTCTTCCGCTAGAGCCTGTAGTGCGAGCGTTCAAGGCGACATATCCTGATCCAACGACCAAAATCGTCATCGCAGCCGATGTGACCTACGCGGATCACGTTCAGACGCTGTATGCTTACCTGGTGGAAGAGGGATATACCAATCTATATGCAACCGAGGTCGTCCATGAGCCTTCATCGGCAATCCCCAACCGTACTGTCCCCGAGTCAGTCCGGGAGTCGCCTGAGACTCTGGGTGACTGGCAACTGTTCCATATCTCTGATCCGCCAACTGCTCTTATGATGACGCTTGCATCTCGGGTTGCCGCAATCCATATCTATCCTACAGACAACTTGGGTAGTGAAAATGTTAAGCCTTTGCCTGCGTCTACTACTGCGGCTCTGCGTCGGCGCTATGCCACTCTTACATCGTTGACTACGGTGCCAATCTGGGGCATTCTTATCAACACTCTGAGTGTCAAGAACTACTTGCACATCGTGGAGCACGTCAAAGAGCGCATTGAAAAAGCAGGCAAGAAGAGCTACATGTTTGTGGTTGGCAAATTGAATGCTGCCAAGGTTGCCAATTTCAGTGAAATTGGCGGCTGGGTAGTCATTGGCTGCTGGGAAAGCTCCCTTGTGGATAGCAAAGACTTCTGGAGACCAGTGATCACTCCCTTTGAATTAGAACTGGCCTTGAAAGATGATGCGGACCGCGTGTGGACAGGCGCGTGGCAGAGTGACTTCCAGGCGGTTCTTGACCAACCAGCTGAAGAGGCCAATGGAATCAGCAAGGAGACATCCAATGGTACCATGTCTGAAGAAGATGACATGTCAGAACCCGAATCGGCACCGCCCGAATTTGACCTGCGCACCGGACGATACGTCTCACATTCGCGCCCGATGCGGGATCCGGCTCCCCGCGCTTCCCAGCTTGATGGATCATCTACCAGTGGACCTTCCGCGGCGAGGGCGCTAGCCCGACGGGCTAAAGGTGACTTAGCCATGATCGGCGGTGCTGTATCTCCTGGTGCAGAGTACCTGCGCTCACAGAGAACATGGAAAGGTCTGGGCAGTGACTTTGACATTCGTTATGACGAGGATGAGGAGGATGATAGCACCCTGGTCAAGGAAGGGCGCAAGGGCATCGCTAGGGGCTACACTGTAGGCGACGCATCTAACAAACATTAACCGGAACCATTTGCAATAGACCCAGCGATCAATGCATTTCTATATAACATCTGAAGTCTGGAAATCCGGGGCTCATCACATGACGTTGTTGACGGGCGCATCCGGACATCAGTTGCTGCTTCTGTTCCTCTTTCTCTCCCTTTAGTTGCTTCCCAGTAATTCTTTGTACGCTTTGCTTTGCTTTTGGCTATTTCTTTCTAGGGTTTCCCTGGCGGGCGATCTCGTATCTCTTCGCTCTTTGCGTACCCCTCCCTTTCTCCCCCTTCAAATACCAACAATTCGGCCCTTGCGACACTCGTCTTATCAATTATCGACACTTCACCTTTGATGGCCTTGCATGGTGGCTTACCTCTGGGTGTGGTAGCCCCCTCGTTCACATCTTCAGGTCGTCTTATCATGCGCTGTGTCTCGACCCGAGCTCGCGACCTCGCGTACCAGTTTTCGACCTAAGCGCCGGCGTTTTTAGTTCATCACAAAGGATCTGTGGTGGTTAACCACGACCTTACAATATGGTTCCAGAGGGGGTTGCTAGTGGAAATTCTGCTGCAATGGATGCGATGCTGGGAGATGCCCCGGATTCCCGTGAAGAGCGGATGCTTTCGATCTTTGAGCGGGTGATCACCACGAATGCTCCAATCTTTGAGTCTCTACTACTACAAATCCCGACCGATACAATCATCAAACTGTATCACACTTCTCCATACCTACGTGCCTTTCTTCGATCATATCCGACCGCATGGAAATCGCTCTCGTTTCGCCTGCCCTTTCCCCCAGGAACTTTGCCGAATCCTCCCATCACCGACCCGGCCGTAACAGATGCAGAGCCTCCGCGCCAATCTCGACCTTATGCCCTGGATATGTTCCTGATGAATGTGGTGGTTCCATTCAGTGGGTGTTTGAAGAGCCTGGAACTGGACAACACAGCGATATCGGGGGAGAATCTTACATCAACAGTGCTACATTCGCGTCGGGAGACCCTGGAACACCTTTCCGTGCGTGGTTGCAAAAATGTTTCGCTCAAATATCACATAGTGCCGTTCCTCACCATGTTTGCTCTACAACGTGACATGGACATGGAGAACACTACCGGTACTCAGTCCCCCGGGATGAAACGTCTTGCCCTCAAGAGTCTCTACGCTTACAGATGCCGCCATCACCGAAGGAGGCCCTATCTCTCGTCTTCATTAATGCGTAAGGATGCTGATGCCGAGTCAACTCATGAGCTTGTCAATATATGCCATAAGCTAGGGATCTGGACAGATACTGCCTGGTGCACGACGCCTGCCGGGAGATGCGCTCGCAGAGCTGGTTATGTGAAATCGAGGTTCCCGCACGGAGCAGGTACACCGGAGGTTTGGGTTGTCTTTGATCGACTCTGGAGATCCAAGAACTGGATCGGTCCACTCGAACATGAAGATACCAAAGCCCGCGTGCTTGATGGAAAGCTGTGGGAGAACTGCGATACTGGATGCTTCGGCGAGGCGTTAGGAACCGGCGAGGGTATTGATTGGGGCGAAGGCAAAATGACACCGACTCACCTGCGTCAAAGTCACACCAAGTTTGTCCGTGGAATTCGCTGCGACGGTTGTCTCGAGGACATTTCAGAGCGGTGTGAGCATTGCAGTGTCTTGATGCACTGTGTTGGGTGTCGGAAGACACTCTGTGCAAGCTGCGCCTACGAACGGCCGTATATCCACAGGACCATTCCAATTCCCTTATCGGAAGGCACTCTGAGCACCACACCCCCCTTCTGGTGGGCTCCTGGCGCCACACATTCCCCAGGTTCAATGCAGGATCCAGTGGATTATGTGACAGACCCCAATGTACCCGCAGCATCAATCTCAGACACGACTCCTGTTCTCAACTTTCACTGGTGCTGCACCAAGCCGGATCTCTCTGGAGGAGGTGGAATCAGTATTGGACCTCGTAATCGCGAAGTCGACCAGGTCCGAGCAGTACCTTTGCCCCGAAATCAAGGCTGGGAAGATCTGGAGTACACCGTCAGCGAATGGAGCAAGTCGTTTCCCAAGTATGCATATGGTGACCCGAGCAAACCGGATTATTCTCTCGAGGCGGGGCATCTCGCGATGATGAAATGGTTGCTTGGACCGCCTAATCGGCAAGTCTCACCATGCCCGCGGAACTTGTGCCAGGGATGTTATGATTCCCCACAATGGAAGGTCCACTGCAAGAGTTGCTCCAAGCCCCTTTGCATTGAGCATGACCTTCGAGGACTACGACTTCGGATCTGCGGTTACCGTGACCTCGAGACGGAGAAGCAAACCATTCAAAGTCGATTTGCGGTGAATCTTCCGGAATCCCCTAACCCGGATGAGCTTTCCGGGTATGATCTCCCCTTTTAGGAGCCAGCGGCTTCTCGATTCGGCAACTAAAGGCTTCATTGATAACTCACAGTCAGATAGCCTGGAGGAGAATACCCCCGACTCCCATGTCGCTGATGAATCGGCCCCTACATCTTTCTTCTCCAATCAACCATCTCGCTCCTTCTCTGCTCCAACATCTAATCACTCCTCCCCACCGTCATCGTCATCCTCGATCTATTTTGATTCGCCCATCGCGACTCCGAAATGGCAAGGCTGTCAATCCTTCTTCTGTCCCCCGGCCGATCCCATCACTGGTATCAGGGATGTCCGAGGCGGCATACGGGATCAGCGTCCAAGATGCCCCAGCTACCTCAGAGAATGCACGGGCTGCAAGGTCTATGTATGCGCGGACTGCATCTATGCATACCCGCCCTGCAAATGCTCGTATTGCGAGGAGCACTATTTGTGTCCCAATTGCATGAGAGATGGTCCTCGTGACAGCCGCTGCCGTCGCCGTCGAGAGGAAAATGCGCGGTGCGAGCGGAAGTGGAAAAAGGACATGCAGGTGCTAGAAAGTATCTTGGAGTTGAAAGTGGCTAATGAGCTGGCTGAGTATGCTGGCGAGTTCTTTGACCTCGTCGAGCAGCGCGATAGCTTACCCTCGGAGATCAGCTACGATGACCAGATCACCGATCTCTATGAAGGCGAAGTTGCAGCGGCGGAAACAGCCGCTCCGTACTTTGAGCCTGATGACATTGACTGGTTTCTTCAAGACTCATATTAGCCGATAATCCGGCTCACCGTCTATCTTATCGTTACTTTCATATGCTTTTTTTGTTCCCGTTTCTTCAGCGAGCTTATATCATGGCGTCATGAGGGGAATCATTTATTCATCCGATTTACGGGATCTTCCCTAAGCGATCTACTGGGGTCAATACCACGGCGTTCCAACTCGGCGTAACAACGAGATGATCAACCCATCCATCTCGTTGCCCTTGACCCCTCTTTCCAATCAAATTGAGGCTGCAGACGGGGCACCGGGATTGCACTATCCTGCAGTGGCTTCGAACTGCTAACTACACTGACGACATAGCTGGCAAAGGATGCAGGCACCGTGCCAGACTTTACGACCTATTTCATATTTTCTTTTTCTCTTCCTCTCTTTCTTACAGCTTCTTATTTGTTATGGTGCTGGGTTGACTACACCAATATCTCCATGAGAGGGGGATTAGATGGCACTAGAGGACCACTACTATGTCGGGCATTGTAAGCGTTGGCCATACTAGCGATCTGTCTCCAATAATCAATCACCACTGCCGTTTGTTTTTCCCCCTCAGCCTTATCCAATAACCGTTCATCCGTCCGGTCCTTTTGACCCCTGGCCATTGTACTGTATAATAGCGCCACACCCCGAACAAAAGTCCGGTACAAAAGTACGCAACGACCTACCAGAACCAGTAAGAATGCACCACATGCATCGTCCAAGGGTCGATCTGTACCCGGAATCCCCTCTCTTGAACCGACCGACGTCAAGACACCTGCGCAATACGGATACAACAAAGCCCCGATCAAATAAGAAGCCGCTCTAGCCGACATAATCTACCTAATCCAGTGCCTGAAGAGAAGAGCCCTGAGCACACCAAGGGGGAGGGGGTGGTGTGGTCAGATGTGACGTTGCGCAAAGCCCAAAGAGTACGTGTCGGACGGCAGATGGACAGAGGATGCGGTCAAGGGACAGCGGCTATGGCTCTGGGGGGTGAAACTTGGCGTAAACCACGTGGGAATGCAACGTCTGCAGTGGAGAGAGATATCCGGTATGTTTGCCCGGCACTTTTCCTTGTACATGTACGTGGTTGGGCTTTGGGGGTGCTTTTGATGGGTTGTTTCAGCCTTGGGTAGAGACAGACTGCCGATGTATGTCGGTTGCCTAGGTTCTACAGGTTCTACAGGTTCTACGGGAGTATACTAGTCCAAAGAGTCGGCTATACTCCCCCCCCTCCCCCCCCACTGTCGGTAGATAGGTTCACTGGAGAGATTTCCCATGGTCTGTCTCGACTCCGACAGTCGACAGGTGTACTCCATAATTTTACATATATAGTTCCACCGATCGTAAATTAGAAGCATCAAATCCGGGTGGATCGGTCGATCCCTCGTAACTCTACCCGGTTCCCCGGTGCCCCCTTTTTTCCTGTCCTGTATCGATTCGGTTCCCCTAGATGCCAGACCCATATATCTCGATCGGCTGGTGCGGATGGGATCCTCAACTTCCCCGATTGGGCGCGGGCTATCCTCGGAACTGCCACTGGAAGTCATCCTATTAGTCCGGACAGCAGCATTTGGAATGTGGATGGAGTTCAGGGAATTTAACAAGTACTGTACGCTAGGTCCCGGGCTGACATCATGTCTCCTACTGTACAGATGTGAAAAGAGACAATCTAGAAGGGGGCAAACACTCCAATCAGAGGTCTTGGATGTATGGTGCTTTACCTCTCCTGGGTAACGCGGACCGACATCCCGTTTCAGTTCAGGCCCCAATCTAGGGGAGATGTCGGTGAACGGCTTTTTCCCTGGTCTTTCTAGACGCGTGATCGGTCTATTTTCGAAAGCAAACCTTTGATTTTTTTCTTTTTTGACTTTTCTTGATTTTTCTCTCTCGGGATTTCGTCTTTTAATATTATTATTTTTGGAATTCTGTTAATATATAAAGGCTTTGTCGAGGGGTCGGGTCGAAATTATTCAATCTACAACTCTGTCTGAAAGACCACTCCCATCTTGTCCAAGATCAACCCATCAACTAGATCAGATATCCATATCGCCATTCAGTATGGATAAGCCAGAGACCAACCAGCAGCCTGAAGCTCAAGGCAGTCAAGAAAAGAAAGAACCTCAACTGCGAAGTGTGGAGGAATATCAGAGATATTGGGATCAAATCCTCCAGAATACCGCGGATCAAATCCAGAAGATCCGAGGTGAGTGTTTAATCTGACATATGCAAGAAGCCCACTGACACGACCTATAGAAAAGGAACAAGCGGCAGAGCGGTCTAACGAAGACTCGCAACAATGATCGCATGACCGTCACCCTATGCAAGCCGAGGAATTGTTCGGGATTTGGACCCCATGTCTTTCTTTTACTTTTACACACTTTATTCATTGCATCTTAGCTGGGAATCACGGGAGATATATACGAGGATTAGAGGGTGTTTCTGTTTCGGGTGTTGATCACAGCCCATCGCTGCTGCCTTTCGTTTTGTTGGCCATACGTTGCATATGCATGAGAATGAATACCCAATCATACTGTCAGCCCAGACTACTGTATCCTACGAGGCAGAGAGCGAGCAAACATACAGAGCCTCGAGTGGGGGAGGTGGGATGTAGTTGCCGTGACTCGGGATGCCCTAATTTTACCTGGGCGCTTTCCCACTGTCTACAGCTATGCAACCTAGGTCCTATCCACCAGTGGTCTTGGAGTTCTGAGCCCCATGCATGTCATGGCTGGAGACTAAGCTGCTCCATCCTTGCCAGGACACCGGAACAGGCAGGAGATCAGCCTCACTAACACAGTTCAGGATCTTCCCAATGGACATCTTGGTCCACAATGCTGTGCTATTGAGCGGTGTGCTGGTGACTGGTGCTGGTGCTGGTGCTTGAGTCTTGCCAGCATCATTACCCGAATCGAAGGCTGCGCCACCACTCCCGTGTGATGACATGGCTGTTCTGTATGTCTGGGAGGCCTAGTGAGTTGCTTTTTGATAGTACTTCTGAGTGGGTCCTGGAAAGAAGATCAATAGCAGTTCTCATATGTGTCCAAGCTTGCTGGATCTATCTCACTAACACTCACATAATATATCAGTTTGAGGGAGGGAACTTGGGATGTAAGAAATCGACGTCACCACCTGAACGAAAGATTCCCCGCGAACAGCTGAAACTCCTTTTACACATAGATGCCTAAACCATTGTTTCAAAATATGCAGCCCAAATGCACGGATCTGAAGAATCCAAGGCTGTCGTGAATAAGCGATTAATGGCGGCAAAAGCGCCAACGGCGAAGTGGAGGTTCCCCCCACATCACATCCCACTCCGAGCTTTCAAGCCAACACGTCGTCTTCACCGTTGACTTACTTGTCCCCCCCTCCCCTGACCGAAACTTTTCTGACGCCATGTCCGATCCCGAGAATAACCTCTCCCCCGCGGAGCTGGCAGAGCGCGAGCGCGAAACCCAGGAGCGGAAGGCCCGCGAAGAGGCGGAACAGGCCCAGCTCCCCTACAAGTGGACACAGACAATTCGTGATGTGGATTTCACGGCACCCATCCCTGCCAATCTGAAGGGCCGTGACATGGATGTGGTCTTGACCAAGAACAAAATCCGGGTTGCGATCAAGGGTCAAGAGCCCCTCATTGAGGTACGGCATCCCGATTAACCAGTCACCTCGGAGAGCAGTGACACCATTCGCCCCCGATCTATTGTGCATGAGCTGATTTGGTATCTCATTTCGTGCGTTAGGGTGACTTCCCCCACGCTATTCTGGTCGACGAATCCTCTTGGACTCTGGAAACCACTCCCACCCCGCCCGGCAAGGAAATCAATGTGCATCTTGATAAGGTCAACAAGGTTGAGTGGTGGCCTCATGTTGTGACTACTGCGCCTAAGATTGACGTGACCAAGATCACGCCGGAGAACTCTAGTCTGGGTGATTTGGATGGCGAGACTCGTGCTATGGTTGAGAAGATGATGTATGATCAGCGACAGAAGGAGATGGGTGGTCCTAGCAGCGATGAACAGAAGAAGATGGAGCTGTTGAAGAAGTTCCAGGCTGAGCATCCCGGTAGGTCTTGATCTTGTGCTCTGGTTTCTTTTGATGCTTTGAGACTGGTGTCTTGCAGGTCTTGGTTTCTTGCTAACTTGCTATCCCAGAAATGGACTTCTCCAACGCGAAGATGGGCTAGATCGGCTACTTCCACCCTCAAAACTATTTGTATCTTTGCATAGACGACCAAAATATGAAGTACGAGCTATGTCCATCGATTGCTGGGGATCGAGGATCGATGGTACTCAATGAATGACGAACGGCATGGCGTTAGTCTGCTTTCAAGAATCCGGTATTTTATAGCTCTTATGCTTGACCCATAGGTGACCATAGGTGACCATATAGGCCAATGTATCACATCTAGAGATCTCCGATGCCTGGACTCGTGCCAAGCAACAAATACGAGAGTTGCCCGATTGGGGATAGCGCGAGAGATCGGAGATGATGTCGATCATCTTCCCTTCGCCTCCGCCGCCATTTCTTCGCCTTCGATTTGATGGAATAGAAACAGAGTCCGATTAAACTCGCAAGGCGCAGTTCCAAGCCGCTGAGCCTCATGCCACATGCACTGCCGTCAATCGGGCTTACACGATCCCAGTTGCAGAGCGCTGTGTCGCAGTCCAATACCTCAATGCTTTGAAACGTCTCAACTTGCCTTGTCCAGTATTACTGTATATTCACCGAGCACCTATTCATTTTCTGGTGAAAATCTATATTAAGAACCCCCTAAAATCTGCATCTTCCCACGCAAGGGACATGATACATCAGAAAGATCGGAATCTGATCGGAAGCAAGCCGATGCAGGGGCAGAAACTGGTCTTCCGAGTTCCGAACTACAAACCAGGAAATCGGCTGCATGGATGTTCGGAGTCGACCGAACAGGTTTTTCATTCTCGCCGGGCCCATCGCAAATCCCGACTGGGCTGCGCAGACTGTAAACAGCGAAGAGTGAAGGTATCTCGTGCCCACCTCGGCCATCAAGATGAGCACCAATTTTAATTAAACCTTTTCAAGTGCGATGAAGCCAAGCCTCGATGCCTGAGGTGCCAGAAACATAATGTCGAATGTGACTATTCGACCAAGCCTGTACAGCAAAAAGGCAATAGCATTGTTTCTCAGTTCATCAACGCAAACCCTGAGCTGATTTCACTCGACTCCTCGGCTTCATCGATGTCCCTTGTGATGGTATCGGAGAAACTAAATGAATTGCTAGGACTGTCGCCAGTAAATGACGCAAAACTACCATCCATACTTACAGACGCCTCAGCATCAAGCCGAACAATAGAAGCACTGCATCACTTCCACAAAGGCCCATCCTTCTCAGCAGAAAGCAACAACATCATTCGAATAGTAATGGGCAAAATGGTCCAACTTGCCTTTGAAGTAAGTCCGAACTACAGACATACCATCTCCAATCTAACCCTAACAAACAACCCAGACCCCATTCCTCATGCACGCAATAATAGGAGCAGCAACAACCCACCTCTGCACCCTGCTACCAGACAACAAAGCCTACCGCTTAGCAGAAGCCTACCACTGGCAACAAACAATAAACCAATACTCAAGGGAAGTGTCAACAAGTATAACACCCCAGAACATGGACAAACTCTACTCAGCCTGCATGATGATCTCAATGCATTCTTTCCACCAAGAAATATTCTCCCCGCGCTCCTCATTTGTCTTCTCAACAGACCCAACCAGTCTCATCTGGCTCCGCCTCCAAGGTGGACTCCGTTACCTCCTTGAACGAACCATCCCCTGGTTACAGCAGAGCATGTGGTGGGAGACATTCATGGAATTGAGAGATCCATCCATCGACATCGACGACAAGCGTCCTGGAAGAATCGGTCTTCATTCGGATTTGGCTGAGTTGTGCGGTATTACCGAGGAATCGACTGTCGATAATACGCCTTACCTGTGGCCATTACGTATGCTGATGGGGAATTTGCAGGCGGAGCGGTGCTCGGATAGTTTCAAGACGTATAATACGTGGATGGGGAGGCTTGAGGGGCCATATTATGAGTGTTTGCTGAGGAAGGAGGTTCCGGCGCTTGTGCTGCTTGCTTGGTGGCTTGGGCTTATGTGTTTTGTTAAGGAGTGGTGGGTTCGGACAAGAGTTCGATCGGAGTGTACTGCTATTTGTATGTTCCTCGAGGGGAGTTGTGATTTGCTTGTTTTAAGATTGTTGGAGTTTCCGGCTGAGTGTTGTGGGTATAAGTTGAGACACCAGCGGGAGGGAAATCTGTTTGAGACTGGCGACCAGCTTGTACTGTTTGATTTGTCTGGTCTGGAGAACGAGGTTGTATAGGGTGTTTTGAGATGTGGTTTTAGTGATACCCATTATTTTATATCCTTTCCACTGTTAATATGAGTCAATAACACGTAGATGTTGGAGATTACTCGATGAATTTTCATGAGACAAATGAAGTTATATTCACGTCTAGTAGTTATCACACTATGTATGTGTCAGGCCATGGGCCTGCCCACGTGGCCGAGGTTGTTCTCGGCGGCAAATGCGTCGATGCAGCACATCCACAAGAAGTCGTATGCTCGTGTGCATGCCAGTATTATTATATCCAATGATATCCCAAACAAAAGACTCCCAAAGGACCATCTTTTGTACCAAAAATCCAATCATGTCATAAAAGTCCGATCAAAAGAAGTGATCATCATCGCGTCATATGCAGTAAGAAACAAACAATCAACATGCAAAAAAGGATCAGAAACAGCAGTCATGTCAGAACAGAAGCCAGGGCCCAAGGGAGACGATACCGGATCGTCTCTCCCGAAAGACCGGGCGTCGAAATATTAGACAGATACCGAACTCATAAGCGGTACCAAATAACGAGAAAAGCACATGTCGTACTACTTAGCCCAGACGGAATCACCGACTTTCCCAAGAGACCCGACGATGACGACGAATAGAACGATCATCATCCTCCACATAGACAGGCCCAGTCCGTGAACCATTAAGACGTGCTATGGGCGGCGGATTAACGATCACAGCCATAGCCGAAGAAACCGAGATAGACCGGGACCGACTCAGCATCACCGAATGACGAGGCGAGTATGGCGGCGGTGGAGTTTCCCTCGTTGCAGTGGATGTATTTCCATAGCTGCTTGGATAGGAAATAGCCGAGGAAGCATCAGATGTGACTTCCTCGTCGTAGAGATTGCGGTTCTTTTCTTCCACGGGATACTCCTGTGACTCGGAAGACACGGATGGATCGCGCATGTGGGCTTCTAGAGTCTTCTCGTGGAGGCTCATCGGACGGGCTGTGTACTGCGGCAGCGGGACCACGCTGGAATAGCCATCTGCCGAGTCATCCGGGGGTCCGTGCCCGCTGTGTCCGGATGAGGACGAGGGCGAGGGGCGAATGAATTGGCCGTCACCGTTGAGAGTGAAGTGGCCTGTTTGGATGTTGTTGTTGGGTCTTTGGATCATGGTTTCTGGGGGTGAAGGGGTTTTCTCTTCGCGGGAGAAGCATCCGCACAGCGCGGAGAGGAAGGACATGGTGAGATGAGCAGCGGTATAGTTGGCACAGTCAAGGCCAATGTGGGAAGGGGCTTTAGGGAGAAGGAACTTGTCTCTCAGCTCACTACCACTGAGACCCTGGCAACGGCAACTATTGCATGAACACCTTTGTTGAGCCTCAATCGGAAATTAGATCCAACCCCACTTGTGTCGATAAGCCCCAGACCTAAAACGACAAAAAGGTGTATTGGAAAGCAGGTCCAGAACTAAAGCAACATACTCAAGAGAAAGAGAAGAGTAAGAAGCCCGAGAAAGAGGAGAGATGGAGGAGAGGACAGCTTGGGGCTGAGTTCGACGCCGCAGGCATCCAAATTCCCCAGATTCGTGATTGGCTCGGACGAGGATGATAGGTAGGTATCGGTACCTCAGTCTCCACTATGTCTCCACGGCCTGTCAGGTACAGGTACATGTATCGATGCATATTTGATCTATACCGCGCAACAATGCTAGATTCTTGGACTTGAAGGATAGGAATGCGTCGAACAGAGAATAATCTGACACCCCTCCTCGAATTTGGGCACTCATGTCTTCAGCATACACGCATGTCCTTACCCATTGAAGTCTCACCAGGTCTGGGGCGTCGCATACAGCCAAAAGTTCTAGTCAAACTCGAAGTCGGCATCAGTCATTCACTGGCCTGTCAGTAAGTAACTTGAATCCAGAGATATTCAAGTCCTGGTCTGTCGCGTTGATAAGATAAATGTTAAACGGGATTTATCAAAGGCGGTATAGCATGGCCATCTGTGATTGGACAGGAGGAGACGAGGGGTTAAGGCGGTGAGACGGATAGTGGAACACAAAGTCATGTGACCTCAGGCACCCCGCCAATCGCATCGCGGCCTGCGATTTTTTTTTGTTCTCCCCGCGATAACCCCCAATAGTTAGATTCTTCCAACTCCATTCCTCATATAAAATCCACCCAAAATGACCATCGAACCTGAAGTCCGGGATGTCCGGGAGGTTCTCCAAAACGTCGAACCTCCCCAGGTGGACCCCAGTCGCTCCCACGATCCCAGCAACAACATGAAGCGAAGCGACCCCTTCCAATTCGGATCACGATTCCTCGAAAAGGGCGACGACGTCTTCGAATTCAATGCCTGGGACCATGTCGAGCCAGATGACGAATTCAAGGCCTTTGCCCAAACACAGTATGCCAAACAGCGCGAAACACGAGTATCGGACTTTGATCGCAACCGATTCAACAACGACCCGGCAAAGTGGTGGAACCTTTTCTATAAGAACAACACAGCCAACTTTTTCAAGGATCGCAAATGGCTGCGTCAGGAGTTCCCTGTTCTTGCAGAGGTCACCCAGAAGGATGCTGGTCCTCAGGTTGTGCTGGAGGTTGGTGCTGGTGCTGGAAATACCGCGTTCCCTTTGATTGCCAACAACGAGAATGAGCATCTCAAGGTTCATGCGTGTGATTTCTCGAAATATGCTGTCAAGGTCATGCGCGAGAGCGAGCATTACAATGAGAAATATATGGCCGCTGATGTCTGGGACGTCGCTTCTGTGCCTACGGAAGAGGACAACGGCCTCCCGCCTGGTTTGACGGAGGGTTCAGTGGATGTTGTCATCCTGATTTTCATTTTCTCTGCCCTGGCACCTACCCAGTGGGACCAGGCTATTCGCAACGTCTACCGTGTTCTCAAGCCCGGTGGCCGTGTCCTTTTCCGCGACTACGGCCGTGGTGACCTGGCCCAAGTGCGTTTCAAGAAGGGCCGTTACATGGAAGAGAACTTCTATGTTCGCGGTGATGGTACTCGTGTCTACTTCTTCGACCAGGACCAGCTTGTTGATATGTGGGGTACCTGGTCCGCGGAGAAGGGCTTGCAGATTCCCATTTCTGCGAAGGCTTCCGCGGAGGGTGCTGATGAGGATGAAAGTGAGAGGCCAGAGCCTGCTGAGCAGTCAGAAGAGACCAAGGAGGCTGCGAAGAAGAATGGGGCTTTCGAGGTGAAGCTCTTGGGAGCTGATCGCCGACTGATTGTCAACCGTCAGAGCAAATTAAAGATGTACCGCTGCTGGATGCAGGGTCACTTCATTAAGCGTGATGGCTCTGCTGAGGCTACTGAGGCTACCCAATAAGTCTCCTGGTTGAAATACTTGTTCAAATGATGACTTTCACCAATACCTTGAAAGCACATTTCTTTACAAAAAGCCAGCCTCTGTGACGCTCCTCGAGTTTCATTTCACAGCCTTCGCTGCTTTGGATATTGAACAATGCCGCCAGTTTACAGTGCCAAGTGGAGGGGAGGGTCGACGTTACATTTTGATTTGGCGTTTGGTGCCAGAAATTTGGAAAAGTCCAGTTGCAAATAGAAGGGAATTCCTTCATGGAGTTATGAATGTACGACACTAGACGATGCACAGAATCTGCATACACAATCAATGAACATTGTTTGATATAAGTTTTTAAAAAAAAGTATAGTAAGCAATATGTAAGAGCAAATGGCATTTGTATGTTCTGATATCGTAATGCGATCTGCGATAAATGATATATAGTCTCAAATACCTATAAACAGCAAATGGAAAGAAGATTCAACAAATAACAAATAAATGGTGCTTACACCCTTCAACCTAGACAGATAAAGTGGCGCCACTGAGGGAAAAGGGGAGGCAAAGAGGTTTTCTTGAAACCAATGCTCTAAGAATCGAAGGTAAAGCAATAGGCAGCGAAAGCAAACTCCAACCATGCAGGCAGAACGGGCATCAACAGAATCAAGGCTTCTGTAGAAAGAGATCTATGAGCACTTGAAACGGGGCCACGGCAGGTCTATGTGTTTCAGCAAGGACACCTGAGAACAAGGTCATATACTCCTTGAGAAAAAGTCATGAGCAAGAAAAATAGAAACAGAAATCAAATGAAATCGTGGAGGTATGTTCAGAAAAATGTTCAGATCTTCAGATTCGGACATTCGCCCTGGGCACGCTGGAAGGCTCCGGCAAACAAGTCCTGCATAGCATGGTAGTGGAAGAAGATACCACCAAGTACCGCAAGATGCCAAATGTTATGGCTGCCGCCGACGTAGTCGAAGAAACCTGGCTTCCAGCGCTCGGGAACCTTGGAAGCGTAGACGAGGGCACCGATGAAATAGACAGTTAGACTTTTGAGGACTGGCGAATAGAAATACATGCACCACGAGAAACCGCGAGTGTAAGATAGTTGAGCGATGGGCGAAAATCCGGTGAGGGCAAGCGTAACAAAGAACGCAACACGGGCCCAAGCCATATCGTGGCGGTTAAAGGTCGGATGCCAGGGTAGAATAATGCCGCCAATACCCAGAGACATGGTGAGTAGAATATATGTCCATCGAGAATAGGGTTCACAATAGAAAGCAGTGTACTCGGTAGTGACAATGGAGGCGGCAACCAGCATCGAGATTCCGGTGTAGTCGACACAAGCAAAGCGTTCCATTAAAGTTTGAGATGCGATGCTGTTCATGGTGTGCCAAATGGTACTGCAGACCAGACACTTGCATGCAGCAAAGAAGAAGACAGCCGCGATTGCGATGTCGGATTTCGTGCTGAGGTGGAAATTGGTATGGAGCGGGTAGAAGTAAAAGGCAATGGCGAGGACAATAACAAGGCCGATGACATGAGACCAGATGTTGAACATTTCGTTTGAGTAGGCGAAGACAGACGAAACACATTCCACTTTGGAAGTGGTGAAGCGATATCCGTTGATGATGTGAGGGTTGACTCTCCATGGATCGGGCAGCTCATGGTAATTGATCAAGCGTTTCTCCTGGGCTAGCCGAATAGCCTCCTCCACATTCTTGCGGAGGGTATCACGAGCATGGCGGGCACGCTCCATGCCTTCATCGACGATCTCTCGAGCGTGGACTAAGCTTTCCTCCGCAACTTTCCACCCATCGTCCAGGGTGCCGTAGATGCCGCGATCACGGACTGCGTGGGCTCGGTTTTCCATTTCGGATAGGAACGACTCCATGAGGCGGACTCCAGCCTGGGCCTTTTGCTCCAGTGTTTCTTTGGTGACCAGGGCCTCGTTGTACCGGTCTTCAAGAGTCTCCACTAAGATCTTAGCCCGCTTCTTGCCACTTCCCATCAGTTCGCCTGATGCAACTGAGCATTGGTCTCTGACAGCTTCCAATGTTGCATAGCCCCGTTTGAGACTCGCGTCAATCCCGATCATGTGGGATTTTCGATATTGTTCGATCCATTGCATTCGACGTTCTAATTGAGCTAGGAACAGTTCGACCTATGATTTAGTTAGACCTATCATATCAAGTGAGCAGTTCTGTGGAGGACAGTCGTCACATACTCGAACGAAAACTGCGTCGGCATCTTGATAGTCGCACGACAGTCTTCTAGAAACTTGGAATGAATGTCTGCGCCGCCGATCGCGGAGAAGACCGGTCTCCTCACTGGGGGTCGCAGTAGCAGAGGCAAACGCCTCTGTTTCGGGATAAGACTCTACCGCCATTGAAGAAGTGCCGCAGGCCATGAGAGTCTAGTTCAGCTGAAGGCCATGTAGTGTAAGCGTTGAGGGGGAAGGGTGGTATCGGGACGGGGGAGGTTTGAGGTTGAGATTGAGGTTGAGGCCGAGGGATCCGGGAGAATAAAGGAGTGCAAGGACCGTCAAAAGAAGGAGGGGCTATGAAGACCTCAAAAACACAACAAATCAAGGGTTGGGAGAAAAGAGAGAAAGATGAAGGAGAGAAGGCGTCCCAACCAGTGCCAGCCAAGGATGCACATGGTACCGCCTTGCGCCTGATTGATTCCCGCCTTTTCCCATCTCCACATGTTTTTCGGCTTGGTCTCTCTCCTCTCTCGCCACCGGGGTAAAATTTCAAGATCTTACAATTTTTGCCATGGCTATCAGTGAGATCGTCACCGAGGAGTCGCTCCTACCGGTCCTGCAGACTAGTGCTGAGACGCTGGTGCAGTGCAATCAGCTGCTCTCCATCCTAAACCCCGACACCCTCCCCAACGACGCCTCCAAACTCCAAGAAATATCCTTGGCCGCCTCTAAGCAACAAAAGGTCTTGTTCGCCTTGTTGGCTCAACTCCGCGGGCAGAATCGAGGAGCTATTTTCCGCGTTCGCGATACCAAGCAAGCCACGGCAGAGGCCCGACAGGAGATCGACCGACTTCATCTGCAATTGCAGAACCTCTACTACGAACAGAAGCACCTCACTGGTGAGATCGCAGCATGTGAAGCATATGAGTATGTGATTGAAATTATCATTTAGGGGGTTGCTCTTCTGTTCCTGCGATAAGCTAACATATTGTGTGACAGTCATAAATACCGATCTCTTCCCTTGATTCCCGTGGAGGAGTTTCTTGAGCTTTACCCGGAACATCGCGAGACCAACGAACATGACCTGATGATCGCCCGCATCAACCATGAGCATGCTGAGCGAGAGAAGCTCGAACAAGCGCGGCAAGAGCTGCTGAAGCGCAAGCAGGCTTTGATTGCGGAGAACAAGAAGAGGAAGGACGACCTGGCGAACCTCGACCAGGACCTTGAAAAGTTTGTGGACGTATGTACCTCAAGTTCGATAATTATGATGGTCAAAGACCTTACTGACAGCTTTCAGGCCGCCAAACCGATCCAGAAGATTTTCGAGAAGGAATACTAGACATTGCATAGTTGTACGGCTTGAAGGCCTGTTAGCCTTTGACCGCTACATTGGATCGGCGTTACTGGGCATGATACCCTTTTTATTTGCGATTTTGAAACATGTCAACAATGACAAGATTAAGCCTCATTTGAGACTTGATCACTTACTCAACTATACTCAAGCCTATCATTCCTATTGAGATCGTAGATATGCCTTGGAAAATATCAATCTCCGTAGTCGCAAGACGTAATAGACGAATCAGTTATTTTATTCTACAAGACAATTTCCACTAGAATCGAATTGAACCCGAAATGTCAGTTGAAAGTCTTTATGCTCAATGCGGCCGGCCACCTTGGTCCCTGGCCTCTCCGCCCGGGAACCTTCCCCAAACACGAATACCCACCTCCTCCTTAGCTCTCCAGAGAGCATGTTTCGACTATGACGACCAAACAAGGAGACCGAGCGTCTCCTCAAGAACCGACATTACAAGTCAACGAATCCACTGCACAAAGCCCTCCACCCCCAGAGACCCCGACTGCCGTCCAAACGCGATTTCGAGTGATAGCTGCATTCTGGGCAGTGATTATATTCTTAGGATTCCCAATATGGTGGAAGACAACGTCTATTTACAGGGCGCATCTCCCCGTCGAGGAGATGGTGGACTGGGCCGATGGAAAGGTACAGCGCGTGCAATTGTCTCTGGTCTCGGAGGTTGGATGCTAACAAACACCCTTCTAGGCATGTCGACCAGTCTTCCCCTTGGAAATTCACCTTGCCACACCTTCGATGCAATATATTGAGTCACAGCATCTGCTTCGAACTACACAACATACCCTCGATGATCTGAACGAGTTCGCGGCACACCACCTCCGCCTAAAGCTTGCCAACGACAGCGCAACTGTGTCACATAATGCCGACAATGGTTTGGAAGGAGCCATAAGTGCCGAAGGACAGGCGCCAGACACTGCATTGACGGTTCGTCTGCTGGCCGAAGAGGGTCTTGCAGCCCCTCGGTCTGAGCTTCATGCAGCCACGACGCAGCTTGATGTATTCTATCCTCCGAGCCAGGTCCCCGTGCCCTCCTCTTCGAACTCGCCGCTTTCTGCATTCATTGCGGAAGAGCTGCAGCGATTGTATGGCGAGGAGAAGGCTACGATAGCACACATTCTGTCCGGACACACTGGCGGCCTTGACTCGACGTCTCCACCACTCGCCGAGAGTATCAGTCGCAGACTGCGCAGATCGATGAAATATGCCGAGACATATCATCTTTCCTTCTCTCTCTTTACTCCGGGATCCGAGCCATCGTCTTGGGACATTGAGGCTGCGGTGAAGGTGTACCTTACTCCACTCCTGCAGGCATTTGAGCCCATCAGCAACTTTACGGTCGACACGCAGGTGCAGCTGTATGCAAACTTTGCACCTACTGCGCCGCGTCCCGTATATGACGAGGCAGAGGCTGCATGGACACTCCAAAAGGAGGACCTCAGCGCCTTCGTCAACGCTGCCGAGTGGCCCCTCAACCCAAGCATCGGCAATGGACCTACAATCAACTTCATTCTCTACGTCCCAGACCCATCCCAGTCCCCCTTGGTTGTCAAGGAAAACCGAGCTTCAAGTTGGATTGTTCCCCAATGGGGTGGAGTATATCTCCTCAACCCGGCCCTTGCCAATTCCGAGCAGGGTCAGTCCAATCCCGCCCATCTTTCTCATGATTCTCTGGGTCCTGCGTTTATGACATTCTCTCACCAACTCCTCACTCTTCTTGGTACGCCAAGCACGCCGGCATCCCTTCCCCTCCGTCTTCAGACCTCCATTCGTATCCGCGCAGCCACCCTCCTTCTCTCCGCATCATCTACAATGGGTTCTCTGGCCCGTCTCACCGAATCTCTTCCCTCAATCCCTATCCCAGCCAGTGTCGCCTCTTCTGTTTCTACCACACTCTCCCACCTAGGTGCTACCTGCTCTCACTTGCGAGAGGGCCGCTTCGGTGCTGCGCTTGCCAGTGCCCGTGTTGCCGAGACAGAAGCTGAGCGTAGCTTCTTTGAGAAGAGTATGGTTGGTCAGGTCTACTTCCCTGATGAGCACAAGGTCGCTGTTTACCTGCCTCTGTTGGGTCCTATTGGTGTGCCCCTTGTAGTCAGCTTGATTAAGGAGCTCAAGAGGATTACAGCTGCCCGTAAAGCGAGGAAAGCAGCAGCGGCGGCTTAGGCCCTTTATTATTTTCCTTTTTTCATGTATTCTAAGAGTTTCTATATACACCCATTCGAGCATCTTTCTCCTGATCATCCCTAAGTCTTACTGTCTGACGTTTGCTCCTACTTGTTGCTATGACAAGCAGCTTTCTAAGCGGCACGATATAAATCGAAAGCTGCATTGATTGTATTAATTAAGAAAGCAAATAGGTATCTCAACAAATGACATCCAACCATTCAAAACAAAGGATAGAATACAAACATGGATATCATGGTACACCGTCCATATGCAAGTGAAACAAAATTTGTATCGAGGGAGTTTCTATCCGAGGTCAACCAAAACTCAACTACTTCGCATTCAAACAAGTGTAGGCGGGTCCCTGAACGGATTCTCTTTCGAATCCTCACGAATACGATAAGAAGGTTGCCCTTGGGGTCCACTGAATCCATGCCCTTGAATCATTTCCGTAAAAGTAGTATCAGGCCTCGCACTCGCAGCAGAATACGGTTCTGGTCCGAGGTATTTCCTGGGCTGTGCAAATGTTCCAGGTGGAGAGTAAACTTTGATACTCTCCGTACTAGGCTCACGTTGTCTCGGGGGAGTGACAGGATTAACCGGGATAGGTGGTACGTCTTTTTCCAATCGTGGATTGTTGTGGAAAAGACTTCTCACTCGGCTTCCGGTACGATGCATTCTAGAGCGAGTAGAGCGTCCTCCAGCCGAAGTGCGTTTGGCATCTAGTGGAGTTCGCAGGAGGAAGTCGGTGCGGTAAGAGGCGTCTTCGGAGACTATTGGTCTTGAGATGCTCATTACAGCCCCAGTGGAAGTACGATGAGACCAGTGCGATGGGAATTTTGACTCCTGGATCTTGGTCTCAGCGTTACGAGCGCGGCGTCGGAGACAGAGGGATATTAGGAGGGCGGTGGCAGCGCCGAAGACTGCTCCTGGGAAGAACCCTGCTGCTATTGCTTTGCTTGGGAATGAGGGACACGTTTCTGATAGGACTGCTGATGTAGCGTTTGTGGAGGCTGCCGCCGATGGAGATGATACTGGGGTAAAAGTTGCACCGAGTGTTGCGGATCCGGTAAATGAGGTTGAGGACGAAGAGCCAGTTGTGGTTGTGGACTCGGAGACTGAGGCTGTTGCGGTTGTTGCGGCAGCCTCATTCATGACACAAGTGGTTCCGCTACAGCTGTAGCCAAATGGGCAGCACTTGTCGCCGCATTTTGGAAGACTGTCGCCGAGACGCGTTGTCTTGATGGGATTTGATGGATAGAGAGTGGCGTTTTGTTGCTGTATGTCACAGACGATAGGTGTGATGTACTGGCAGTCATTGCCTTTGGGGCAACAGATGGCGGATGTGGCATCGTCCAAACTGATGCAGGTTGATTCGGATGAGCAGCAGAAGTTGTCTGGAAGTTTCGTGCTACCGCAGCGGTCATATGAACTAGGACATGAATCGGAGGCTCTGGTCGTCAGACTGAGGGAGTCAAATGCATATCCTTGTCCGATGCTAGCCCAAAGAGTCAAGAGAAGCAAGATGGATGGTCTTCTGCTGCTGGCTATTGAGCACACCATGCTGTTGAGTGGACGTGTTCTTCGGTGATATTATGTACTTCTGCCAAATCTTCGGGTGGAACTTGTCCAGAAATACGTTGAAATCCGAGAAGTAGAAGTGTGCCAGTGTCTTTTTGTTGAATGTAGATCAAAAAAGCGGAAGGTCAACACTGAAGAAAGATTCCAATGGGGGGGGGAAAGACAAAAGACAAGGGCATTGATTCAGAATAGATGAAAGGAAAATTAATAAAAGAAGCCAACGAATGTCATTCTTCAGCCCAATGCACTGTCTTGCATACAAAGATTCCGAGCACGCGCCGTCCTAAAATAGGCGCTGGGCTGTTTCAAAGTCGACCGCATGATGAAATCAGGAGCTAGATGGGCGCTAACTCTGAGAAGTGTTGCAGAACCACAATAGAGCCGGGAAGTACGGAAAGAAGATTGGATGTGAGACTATAAGAAGACAAAAGAAAAGAGTTGAGCGAGAAAACGGGGAGAAAGTATGCAAGTTATGTGTATGCCATTTCAACAAAGTATCAAACATCAAAACTCGGTTCCCTAATTTTTGAGACCGGAGTCATTGACTATACTGGCATGAATCTATAGGTAAGTTTTATCGATATTATTAGAACAAGATCAAACTGCGACTACAATATGGAAAGTTGTGTGTACAGTAGAGGTGAAGTAGTTCGGGGGGCTGTGATTGGCTGCTGGGTGGATGTATTATATAATATGGACTAGTCCCAATCGGGCATCACGTCGGGAGGGAAATTCTTCGACGTCGAAGCTCTGCACGATAGACTCGACCATTCACAGTACCCCTCGTCATGTTCAGCCGACTCGCCAGGCCGCAGAGCGCTTTGCGCGTGGCTTCATCTTCTATCCCGGTGAGTTTCAGTCCGTCCGTTACCCCGATCGCAATTACTGATCGCGTTATGTCTAGCCTACCTCCGCCTTCTCGCGCTTCCAGATCCGTGGCCTTCATCGCATTCCTCAATTGCAGCACGATGCCACCTACAAGGAGAACGGTATCCCGGAGTTCCTCTCCCCTGAGGCTTTCGACTTTTCCTGGACCCAATACCAGACCCTGCTCGTTGACAAGCTCAACCTGTTGACACAAGGTGAGTTCGGCACTCCGACCCTGCGGAACAACACACCGGTCCAATTTGTTCTTCATCGAACCAATGCGTGATGGTGCATATCTGAAACTTCATATCTAATCTATGGAATTATAGACACTGTCGATGCCGATGCCAAACCCGGAGAATTGCTGGTCAAGTACTCCCGGCGTCCGGAGATGGCCTCAGTGTTCAACTACGCCTCAATGGCTCACAACAATCACTTCTTTTTCAACTGTTTGGTGAGCAATGGCTTTAATACTGCATAGAATCACACCATCCTAACCAATACCTTCAGTCTCCCACAGCCACCACCATCCCCGAAAAGTTCTCCAAGGACATCGTCGACACCTGCTCCTCCGTCGAGTCCCTGAAGTTGGACTTCCTGGCCACAGCAAGCTCAATGTTCGGTCCCGGTTTCGTCTGGCTCGCTAAGAACCTCGAGCGTGAGGGCATGATGCACATCTTCTGCACCTACAACGCCGGCTCTCCCTACCCAGCCGCCCACTCCCGCCGTCAACCTGTCGACATGTCCACCCACACCCCCGAGACCCAGCTGGGTAACCAGTTCGCCGGCTCAATGGGTGCCCACGCCCAGAACCAAAAGAACCTCGCCCCCGGCGCCCTTGACGTCCAGCCTATTCTCTGCGTCAACACCTGGGAGCACGCCTGGATGATGGACTATGGTATCGCCGGCAAGGACGAGTACCTTGAGCGCTGGTGGGATCGGATTAACTGGGATGTGGTGTCCGACAACTACAATGCCGTCAGCTCGCTCAAGGGCGTGCGGAGCTCTGCTAACCGCGGCCGGAGCATGAGCATGCTCTAAGCTGAAAATCATTTCTGTGTCTGGATAATCTGTATTATATACTATCATGTTTCTTTTTTTTTCTGGTCCATGTTTACTTTCATCTACAGGCCTTTTTTGAGGTCTTGTACAGCGAATCCATCCAATAGAATCAATTGGCGATATGCTCTAAATCCGTCTGCTGTCTAAAGTCAAATCTACCGCAGCACATGCAAGATGCGTATATACCAATCCCAAACTCCTATGATGTACAAAATACTCAGTCCATCCACACAACTTATACAAACTCTCACAATCCCTTCCCTTCAACCTCCCGAATCCGCTTCTCAAATGCCTCAATCATAACACCAGCCATCTGCCCCTCGACAGCACTCATCAGAGTAGCATGCATCTGACTCCGGAACTCAAACCGCACCTCGAGATTGACCTTCGTCAACGGACCACCCTTCGCCTCAGCAGATGTAATAGGAACAAGTTCCCACCGGGTAGACAGATACTCAAAGATACCCTCCGTAGCACCGGGGAAGAACCCACTCAAACCAGACGAAGAAGATGACGAAGCACTCTTCTCAGCTCCCTCTGGCCCAGACTTCGATCCGCTCTTCGCTTCCACGGTCAATTTCTCCCGGTCACAGATCACGCGCGAGGTGAATGTCTCGCTGAGGGGCCCATAGCCGACGGTTAGGAAGGCCTGTGTAGGGTCATTTGTTTCCGGATCGCGGGCTGTCACCGTTGATGCTGTGAGGAATGGTAGAAATTGGCTGTAGGATTCCACCGAGGAGATTACTTTGAAGAGGAGAGGTGGGTTGAAGGGGAGGTTGCGGGTTGCGGTCAGGACGCGGTGCGGGGAGTTGTTGTTGTCGCCGTTTGAGGGGAGGAAGTCTGATAGTGAGGGAAGACCAAAGGACCTGCTTGGTTGGCTTGGTTTGGTGGCATTGTTTGAGGGAAGAGCTCGAGTCAGGCTTGGTCGCTGGGTTGTGGTTATTGTTCGCTGTTGTTGGGATAGTTGTTGCTTGGGGATATGTTGGAACCCGGTAGTTGAGGTAATTGGACGACTGAGGAGTCGTACGGCGCGGAAGGATCGCATTGAGGCGTGTGTGTAGAAGGAAGATTAACAAGGTTGGTTCCTGGCAGTGGTTGTGCTGCGCTGGAAAAAGTCCCCGTTCCGCGGGATCTGCGCCGGAGACTCCACGCCTCGGCAGGAATTGGTATGCACTCTGGACTTGTTTGACTGCAACAAATCATGCTGGACGTAGATTTACTTGGTGCAGAAGTTCTCGGTTGTTGATATCCCCATTGTCCTCTTGACAATTATTACAATGGGCTGTTAGCAGATCAATGTCTTATACAAATAACGTTAACTATGTTCATTAACTACATGTACACCTGCAGTTCTCAGTCATTATACTTGATAGTTTGGATGATCCATCGGTGACACGCCAGAGGAGAGTGAGCCAAAGTCAAATGCTGGCGCCGGTGAGGAAGCAGAGTACCAGACGTTATCATTCGTGGCCATTTCTATCCCAGAGATGCGGCTGTCGTACAAGCGCTACATGGTCAATTAGCTTCAGCCATCAAAGATGAAATGCAAGGAATCTTACCCAGTCCAGCTGAGCTGGAAGATTTAACATGTCTCCAATTACCCCCAGTGAGTTGTACGCCGGCGTCTGGTCGGGTATGTGCATTTGATTTGGTACTTCTGCAACCGCTGGGAACGTTTGAACATGTCTGTCCAATACTGACTGACCATGTGACTGAGGCGGAGTGAAATCTGAGATATTTGTTAGCTATGTTCGATGAAGAGGATGTAGGTGCACTGTACTATGGATGGCTGGCATGATTTGATTAGTGTTCGTTCGAGGATGCTGGACTCTGCTATCCTTGACACGACTTAGCATAATAGTCAGAGCAGTCACTGCCCTCTGCGTGTCTACAGAGTGATGCTGTGATTCCAGGAAAATGCGATGTGTGGTTTCCAAAAGGACAACGAAATCCGCACGTTCCTGCTCACCGAGACGCGCAGCACCGCCTCGATCCTCGTCCTGTGATAACCCAAGGCATAAAATCATGGCTGAAAGCACAAAGTCCGAGTTTGACAGGGAATTCAAGAAGTAACGCTCTGCGTATAGTTGGCCACCTGGCATGGACTCGCTCCATATTTCTGCGTGGTGTCGTAATGTCTCGCGAGCTGCGGTGAGACAGACTGATCGCGAGTATGCAAATTTGGGGTTCGTCTCACCGATATACCGGCGATGCAGCACAACTCGTGCCTTCTGGTACAAAAGCTCTAAAGTGTACCGGCGCATGATGACTTCTGTAGGATCTGCAATTGATTGTGTCATTGGCTTCATTCGCAGGAACAAAGGTGACATATCACGGGAGGTCTGCAAGCGGCGGTCAATTTCCAAGATCTCATCATAGGAAGAGGGTTCCCGAGAAAATGCTAAGTCTGTGATCTGACCAAAGACTTTCATAATATGGGATTTTGCTCTCGTGTATGAAGATGCTGTTCGTTGATCTTCAGGCCTTGAGGGTGGTAATTGAGTGGAATTTTCATCAAAGTCACTATCGAGCAAGTTTGCGGGCAATTCAGTATCGTATTGCCACGGTTGAATGGTTCTAGGGACGCCAACTTGGAACGAGATTAGTGTATCAAGTTGCACAAGTACTGCCCAGAGGCGCCGGCGCATTTCTCCTTCCCAAGCTGAGAGCATGGGGTAATGATGAGAGTCGCGATGGTAACCCATGCGCATAGCAAGGCGAAGGGCCATTCCAAGCAGGTAGGATACTCCAATTTGAGCATCTTGGCTCCGATAAAATTCAGACAAGGTGTAAAAAAATAATGCTTGCGCTTTGTATCGTCCTGGATTGATGTAGTTTGCCTTGATAAGGCATTGAGACGATCTTTTGCGGAATGTACTCAATGCCGTTGTCGGAGTCGACATATCAATGGGTAATGGCTCTGCACTTCGGTGATACATGGAAACCGATAGAGCCATCATCGAATATAAAAGGGAGATCCAGGTGAATGAAGCTTCACTTGGGTTTTGCCAAAATTGTTCATACTCTTTTTGAAATGTAGGAACATGGATTGCAACTGTTTGTAATGTTAGTATTCATGATTCGCTTCAAAATTAAACTTTTCTTACCAAGTGCGGGCTCAGTCGTTTTGAGGAATCGAGAAATAAGACGATCGGCTATTGATCGTGGAGGGATGTCCACAAGCATCTCCTCCTTGGTTATCGGTCGAGAACTGCCAAACAGTAGAATAGGTGAAGATGATTCATATGGGTCATCCTCAAGACCTTCATCATCGGAGTCAGCTCCATTCTGGTCTAGGTACTCTCGCACTCCATTAATCTGCAAACCAGTCAGCATGGTCATTTACAAGCGTAGCGCCATCGAAAACACACCTCTTCCAAGATAGCGCGCCAGTTTGCGCTATCAATGTAACTAGTTCCCTCATTCTTCACGAACAATGTGCCTGTATCAACTGAAGTCGATATGGCATCCCGGTCAGAGGCGGGGGAGGGCGTCACATAAGCGCCCCGAGACCCTGGTGGGGCATTGAAATCAATTTCAAACTCATCTTCAGGCTGCTGCTTCTGAGCCAGCGACATCACCAGGTTTTCTAGATGATGCAGGCGGTCTTGGACAAGAGTCGGGCTGGACTGTCCATGATGGGCCTTGCCTCGTGGGCCGCGACCAACGTAGGTGCATGCTGCTGCTTCACCTCGCTTTTTACAATTGGTACATGGGTGGTTGCGACAACACTTCAACCTGGTCCCAGTCAGAAGTTGCAGTGGGCATTCGAATAACAGTTACTTACTTCCGAAACCTGCATGCTGTGCATGAAAATTGGACACGAGTCCGCTTCTTGGGGGCCAGCGTCTCCGCTGCGGGGTCCTGGTCGTCCATTCTCATTCAAGTCTCGCTTTGGGCTCGGGAAGTTTTCTTTTTTGAAAACGGCTGCTAACATGAAAGAGGCTCAGGTTCTTTGGTCAATCCAAGGCGCCTCTGAAATCCAGTACACGTGATCCAAGCACTGACAGATAACATAAGACGGGTGCCCAGGTGGGGGCCATCAACCTTGGATCCCTGAACTATTCACATTACCATTGGAAAACCACTGTCTTGACTTTGGTTTGGTTTAATTTCTCCTCGTTCAGTTGAATTGTGGGAGGTAAAATAGAGGAAGCTTGAATTTTTCTCAGAGTCTTAGTGTAGCTCATTCATATCTACCCGTTCAAATATATCTCGGTCCGTTTCATTGTTGAATTTCAGCCTTCATAGCAACAACTCCCCCAGGAGCTAAAATTTGTACTTTTGTTGGCTCACCGTCCTCCATAACAATGCGATACTCATCTCCGGCATACAAAGGACTCGTAGCCCGGTATGAAATGCGCTGGGGCACGACTAATGTTGGATCTGCGACCTTTGAACCACGAGTGTCTCGCCAAAGATCTAAGATAGAGATCAAATTCAGCGGACCGTGTACAACGATATCCTTGTGTCCCTCGACATCTCGGGCCCAGGGCAAAGAATAGTGGATCTTATGGGGATTAAAGGTCAAGGCAGAGAAACGGAAGAGTGTCACGGCGGTTTGAACCAATGTCCGCGAGTGAGTGCTCCCCTCGGTAAAGATAGCAGTAGAAGTAGGGTTCATGGTTGAAAGATGAGAGTCTGTCGAGCAAGCACTAGAGGGGTTTGACTCTGTTGGGATGGGAAGAGCTTTACGGAACACCCAATTCCTGCATAAAGTCAGTGATTCGATCTGATATTCCTCGCGCGAGGAAAGCCATACCTCCGGTCAATGATTGACACCCCATGCTCATTCGAGAATTCCTTTTCAACCCCAACGACAATCATATACTCTCCAGTATTCTTAACGACCTTGGACTCTGCATTCAGGACCCGTGTTGTCTCTTTCACCTGCTGTCCTACCCGCAACAGATTGGGCTTTCCATCTGCACTGCGTGGCCAGAGCACCTCGCCGCCCGCCCACATGCGTCGCGTAAACGGTACGTCCGGATTGTAAGATATATCGGTTCCATCGGCACCTAGTTCACTCTCCATAAATGCAGGGGTGAAATATGCGAGGTGGTAGCCCGGCGGCACGGGGGTTTCAGACTGCGGGGCGGATGCTCCATTGGATAGCGAGGGGGACCCGGGGAAAAGAGTCGGGCGATTTAGAGTGAGCGAGAGAAGCTGGAGCTGATTGGCATCGATAGTTTGTGTCCGGGTCTGTGGTCCAAGGGATTGAAAGCGCGACAAGAATGAGGATGCTACTGCCGCGGCCTCTGGAGAGTGGAGACGTTGCGAGTTGGCGAAGCTGCGGTTTGCGCCCGGTTGGGTTCTTCGCGGCTGTATGCGCGGGCGGAGGTGTGCCATTGATATACGCGGGGGCATAATGATATTCTTAAGAGGGAGATTGACGATGTCCGGGGGACAAGGGAAAAAAGTCGTGGAGAATCTCCAATTCTTATATGCGGGGAAGCCGATTTGCCGGTCCTGAGTCGGCTTTATACCTCGGACCCACGCTGCTAGGGGCTTCGAGCCCAAGTGTAATGAGACCCCGTAGAACGTAGCTCAAAGAAAGAGATCTCACTGGGCTCTCTCGGCTATTCGATTCATATGATGAATAAACCCGTAACCTTCGAGTATTGCTTACCCGTGGAAGCTACCGAGTCGCCAGTTGACTTTCGGAGACCTGCAATCTCCAATGCCTGCCTTGTCGATTAGATATTGTTTTCGTTTAGAACAAAAAGATTTGTTCTTCCGCCCAGTAAGACCTAAGTCAGATCATGTGATGCCTGCGATGCGACAATCTGACATGCATGCGTAGGCGCCAGAAGCACGCAGGCACCAACAAGCTACCCCACAACATCTCAGACTACCCAAGCTGATTAGACGTCAAGAGCTTCGGATAGACTGCGGCTGCTAGTTCTTGGTGTAGAGACGTTGAAACTGTCTTTGAGAATCCTGGTTATTCCATGAGCCCAGAATGTCTGGCAAGCACTGTTATCTCGGTGTTTATGACATTTCCATTTCAGGAACCAGTGACATCTTTCTTATCACCCAAGCTCACAGTGAAGATGAGATTTCTGGTGCTGTTGCGGAGTTGGAAAGGCAAAAGCAGGACACTAGCACAATACGTGTGTACATCGATGAAATATGCGACAGACCTGTATTTCAGGAACTGCTCCAGAACTACTACAGTTGCAACTTTGGAGTCGATCCGAAGCTGAAATCCTACCGAACGGGATTTAATGGGCTGATGTCTCTGTGGAAGTCTAACGCCAACCATGTATGGTATGTCGTTGAAGGTATTCATATTTTGGATCGCGGATTGTTTTTGTCGCATCCAGCGCCAGATAACATGGATCCATGGTATTTTGAGTCATCTCAAGGTCTTTTTGAATCTACACAACATCAATCTGGTCTTGCGTTGATTTTAAACGGTATTTCTCATGACTTTGCGGGAATGGTGAACAGAATAATGCTTCATGAAGATGCATGTCACCGCTTGACAGGTCAGTCTGTTTTGTTCATTCCATGTGCGATAATCGAATATAATCAAATATTGATAATGCTCTGGTCTAGTTCTGATATCGTGCAAGCCAAGCTTGTCGAAGCAACGAGATTTAGGTCTCACAGCTTCCAGGCATAGTTTTGTCGCAGATATACTAGATCTTGAGCACATTTATGGGCCGATGCGAACGCGAAAAAACTGGAAACAAATGTTTCTCCTTCAATACCAGCATGCAAATTTGATAAAATTTGCACAATCTTTACACAGCTACACGCTAGAGCACAATACCTTTCGAAAAGCACGTTTTGATCCACGGGTTTCTGAGCTGAGTTGGATTTTCAAAGAAGTTGTGAAAGAAGGTGAATTTCACCGTCGGTTGACAAGCAATGGAAATGATTTGATTTGCACTTTGGAGTCACTTCTCACAATGACAAGGACCTTGTCAGGATTTGAATATCCAACTTCTGAAAAAGGGAGTGCACTTCGCATACTCGAACTGGAGCTTCAAGGACTATTCACAGAGATGAAAGGGCGTCTGACAAGGCTCAATGAAGATCTGGAAAGCACATTGAGGTTTCTCGACCTGGAGCGAAACTTGAAACAAACAAACAGTGTCGAGCGTCTGACAATTCTTGCTACTGTCTTTCTTCCTCTGTCGGTTGCTACCGGTGTGCTTAGCATGCAAAGTCGGTTCAAAGACCTGGGTGCCCTTTTATACGACTTCATCGGGGTGGTCGTTCTCCTCGTAACATTTTCGGCCCTGTGTGTTTTGATATTGGTGTTTTCCGATTGGATCAAGCAACCTGTTGGTAGGTTTGTTCAAAATCTCCCGGGCTTGAAATTCATCCAACGACTTCTCTTGATACCTCTGGTATTTATTTGGACTTTGACACTAATCTCATTCCTCGTGGGCATGCTTAAAAGCCTCGCCTTAGGAGGGATGATTCTTGGATATGGACTAGCAGCAGCGATTGGTCTTTTATCTGTATTTGGATCTATGATTGGCTTTGGATATTACAAATTCTTTGGAATTGAGGTTTTCAGAATGCTCATCCAAGGATCGACTCAATGAAACATCTCCTGTGTACCCGCGTTCGAGAACTGGAAATTGAGCGGAAAGTCAGTTCAGTTTCATGCAGGGGCTGATTTAGGGGAACCGGGAAATATCCAATTCGCAGGAGCTTAGAAATCAATGAAACAACCCTATTCTCAGAGTGGAATGTTCTCGCGCAATTTGATCATGACATCAACGGCATCGATGAGATTTATAATCCCGGTGGAGTTAACGGTATTAACATTGGAACACGGATCAACCACGGAGCATCTGCTATAAAGCCAACTCGGTTTCACAGTGAAATTCTGGAGCTATCATCAGTGCATCATCTATTCACAGTCCACAGTCCACAGTCCCTAATAAACCATCCGAATCAATCAACCATGGCTCCTATTAATCTCATCTGGGGCGGAGGCTCTATCATGGACGAGGCATCTTACCCCACACTTGATTCTGTCAACGCAGCTCTAGACATCCTGCAAGCCAACGGTGTCAAAACGATCGACACAGCCAGAATTTACCAGAGCTCTGAGGAGCGTCTTGGCCAAGTCAAGGCTGCCTCTCGCTTCGCAATTGATACAAAACACCCCGGCGGGTTTGCCCCGGAGGCAAACTCCCAAGAATTGATTGGCTCAATTGCGAACCAGAGCTTGAGCCTTTTACAAACAGATCAGGTATGCATCAACAAATTTGACAGATGATGGACCCTAACGCCACGAAAGGTGGATGTCTACTACATTCATGCACCCGATCGTCGATTCCCTCTCGAGGAGCTTCTGGCCGGTGTAAACACCCTCTACCAAGCCGGAAAGTTCAAGCGCTTCGGTCTCTCCAACTTCCTAGCTACAGAGGTGGATGAAGTCGTTCGTGTTTGTCGCGAGAAGGGATATCCCCTGCCTAGTGTGTACCAAGGAAACTACTCCGCCGTCGCACGTCGCGCGGAGAAAGAGTTGCTACCCACATTGCGCAAGCACAATATTGTCTTTAATGCTTATTCGCCTATTGCGGGTGGATTCTTGACTAAGGGCGCAGAGGTGATTGCTTCTGGTGGCGAAGGTCGATGGGATCCGCAGTCAATGATTGGAGGTCTTTACCATGCCCTTTATAATAAGAAGCATATGCTTGAGGGCTTGAGACTCTGGGATAAGATTTCAAAGGAGTCTGGCATTCCCAAGGCCGAACTAGCATATCGTTGGGTGGCACACAACTCAGCACTAAGTGGAGAGTTTGGGGATGGGGTTATTTTTGGCACGCGCACCATCGAGCAGCTGAATCAGACTCTTGCTGCGTTTGCCAAGGGTCCTCTTGACCCGAAGATAGCGGAGCAGATTGAGCAGGTTTGGAATCTTGTTGAAGTTGACGCGCCTTTGGATAACTTTAATGATTTGATCGGTAAGCAGTGAAATAGAAATCTTTAAAGGTTGAAAACATTGAAAACATGAGGATGATTATTTGGTTTCGCATGATTTTTTTCGCAGTTTTGAGCTGTGACCAGAGAGCAATGAATTAGTATCGCATTATTTCAACTCACTCATTTGTTATGCACCTTTCTTTACCTACACATTTCTACGGGCTATGCCAAGAATTGCTACCACCTGATAACTCACGTCAGTGGTATATTATAATAAAGTTAAGTGTAGAAGTAAGTGTAGAAGTAAGTGTAGAAGTAAGTGTAGAAGTTATGGAGGAAAACAAAAAGTCCATTGAAATTTTGGTTAATCCTCCATTCCCTTATTAGCCATCCATTATAAGGCACGGCTATCTCTATCTTTGGGCAGCTATTTAGTCATTTCCTTATGTCACTTTTCAGGTGCAAAGCATCTACTGAGCGCGAAGGTTGTTGATGGCCAGGAGCTGAACCTCACTATTATATTTGTCAGCTTTGTCCATATCTCAAAATTTCCATATTCGCAGACATATAGACTTACAAGACGAGTGTGGAGTTAGGGGGGATGACAGGGGGGTAACCACGAGCACCGTAGCCGTAGTCGCTAGATGAAAACTTAGAAAAATCCAGGAAAATTAAAATCGAGAGAAGCTGCTTACGGGGTGATAGTGAGAAGAGCCTTTTCGCCAAGGCTCATCTGGGGAACACCCTCTTCCCAACCTATATCGCGTGATCAGCAGCTGTCATCGGACAAATAGATCCCTTCACACAACGACTTCAAGACATACCAGTAATGACTCTTCCGACACCAATGGGGGTCTGGAAGGGAACACCACGAGAGACAGAGCTGTCAAAGCTATATTGAAGTCGCGATTAGTATCCTGATTGTAATCTCCATTCGCTGAGTCTTAGCTAGATCCGAGATCGAAAACATACACCTCTCCGTCTTTTGTCTCCAAGTGACCGGTGTAGTGCATGGAGATGTTATCACCAGGCTTGGCGAAGTTTTGGCCATCGCCAGGCTGAACAGTATCCTTGATAACACCCATGATGAAGATAATTGAGTTGCAGTTGAAAATTGAGAGTGATGGAGGATGATGCAACCGCAGCGGGGCTCCATTTTCCGACTGCATGAAATCCGGATTAATAGAAGCTCCGAAGATGGGGATGAGTAATCGTACATCGCACTGGTGCAACGTTTGAGATAGCTTGAAAATATACTAGACGAAGTCAGAGTCTGGATTTTTATTGATCTAGCCGGCTACATCATGTAATTTATCTAGGATTGAGAAGTTAGACTGCCTTCGGGCTGGGGGCAGAGAAATCCAGGGCTCTTTGTTCAATTTGTGGGCTTGGCATGCGGGGTGAACTGGAGGGGCACAGCATACCATTCATTGTAAGGGAGACCTTTCTGAGGAATCCTGTAGAAATGGGATAGATTTAAAAAATTTGTCTGCATGAGAACTTAAGGTAGACAGAGCTATTACTAAAATTTCATCGGAGTCAAATTACCTCAAGGTGATCCTGTAATCGCACGCGAAATTGTCTAAGTACGCACATGATTGTTACTCGTCAAGACTGTCGTATGGAGAATCAAAACTAGGCAGATTAATAACACGAAGAGCTTGGTAGAGACCTTCGTGGGACAGAGCAAGATAAATGAGCTCCAGTATGTACTCATCAGATTAGAGCTGCTTTATACAGCCATTGCAGTAGACTGTGGCTAGTGAATGCGGTGAGATACAGAGTATCAGACCGAGAAGAATATTGGAAATTATTACGCTCTAGTACTCCGCATCGTCCTCCGACACTCGAATGGCGAGCACTGGACTAGGTCTGAAGGCACTGCTCGTTCTACTAGCTGCATTTAAGAAACTAAGCATTTGGTGGATTTCGGATGGCACTTCAAGGAGAGATTGCAACTGCAAGTGTCGATACAATGAAGTACCCGATAGTTGCCATGAAGAGCTATGTCGACCCAGAGTAAATTCTCGCGAAATTTCAATAGAAGTAACACTGGTTGAACCCTTTCACAGATTACTAAGATACGGCGTGAACAATGGTTCCCCGTCAAAGTGAAGGGCCCCAAGACAGCATTTGGTTCGGAAGGGTTGAACCCCGTAAGGAGCTTTGAAAATGCAAATAGCTTGAAGATATCAAGAGATGTATCATGTAGTCGAGCTCATTGAAAAACTCAGTTTCGTTCCTGTCTGAGCTACATGACACCATGTCTTATCTACAGATACAATCACATCGAGCAATACGAGACTCCGAGAGACAGCATCAAAAGAACAATATTGTATGATATTCTCGCTTTTGTCAGCACCACGACATGAAGAGCATTTATTCCAATTCGATTTCAGCCCTGGAGAATCATCGCTCTAGACAGAGATTCAGTGGAAATGTTGTTGCAACCGTAAAAACCTGAATGGGCAGGGCTTCTAGATCTCTTTTGGAAATTTGTTTGAATGCAAATGAGGAACTAGTATCATTCAAAGAATGAAGCATTATTATGTGCTAGATGAAGTGGCGAGGCCATGTCGGCAATAGGTCGGCCATGTGGAGTAATCGGACCGGCCCGCGGCCCGGCAAATCGATAAAACAACCATTTCTCGGCGACACTTCAGTATCGTGAAGTCATCAACGGGAATCGACTAGTCTCTGTAGTACTATTCTTCCTGAAGTCACAGAGAAGAAAGAGCGTAAATCACATCTGCATAGGATAAGAACTCACTGAGTGCGGGATCAATCATTATTAGTCCACGGGTCCCGCGTCCCTGCCCGGTCATCCATTCCACAAAAAACTTCTATTTCACAGTATATGAATCTGCGTCACTTATTGACATGCGCGTTAGTGGTCCCAGGCTCAGACACATTCAATGCAATGCCGAGATTGTTTTGCACTCTGCGAGACAAAGTGTCATATCACTGCTCAGAGAAAGACGCTTTTCCGTCCGACGACCTTCAATAACTCGCTTACTGGTAAAGCATCCTTTGTAACTGTCACCACCAGGCTCGAAGCTGTATTCGAAGAGGATACCGTCCCAGCGGCGGCCGGTTTACCAAGACTCCCCGAAGGATCTGTTAGATGTGTACTTTTGGTATTCTTGAAGAACTATAAAGGTAGGCGTTGTACATCTTCGGGAGACTGTATCTCTTGCAGCTTACGATTGAGATCGTGCCCACGAGATATCCACCAGCGGGAAATATGACTGGGCCATTGTAGACATTAAGAAACTGTCATTGGAATATTAGGTAGGCTATGTGGATATGTTTGATGGGACAACGATAATCAGTTGCAACTTAAACGGCGCCGAGCTCTGGAATAAGGTCCCAGTCTGATGCAATTTGTAGCTCTTGGTGGCTCTCTATTTTGAACCTCCATTATTTCATCTCAGCATTTTCAGCAGACGTTCGAAATAAACGAAAAAAGAGAAAACACAAATCACAAATATTCGATAACTTTCCAATGGGCACTAGCTTAATCAATGCAAAAGACCAAGTCGTGACAGCGCAATGGTGCCAGTCATTCTTACTCCTATAACGGACGAGCTGTACGCATCAGTTTATGGAAAGTATTCATACTGAAATGGCCCTTGACCTAAGCAATCACTCGGAAATAGCAGAGATGCATTCGGCTAAAAATTCAGATGCTGCATACCATCTCATTGAGGTTGCATTGTTCACTGGCCCCTTGCAACAAATTGACATAGTAAGCCGAGCAACGATGATCGACTCTAGCAACAAATCGCTCTTGAGCATGGACGAGCACCAGAATGAGAAAACGGCCAAATATTGTTTAAAAATATTGTTTAGAATGATTATTATCTAGTTTTACCTAGATATGATAGGTCAGTCTGGAGATGAAAGTGCTTGCTAATGGCCTACAATTCCCCCCCCAACCCGGTCGGACGAGGCAAAAAGAACAACGTGTGCTAGCTTCCCTATAACATACTACGTTAAGACATGATAGCCTCCAGGATTGAGGGGCTGCCGAGAAGTGAACTTTCTGAGAGAGTTAATCAACTAGATGGACAACGACCGAGGGTACGCAGTAACTGGTGAGCGTCATCCCTTTATCTACTCCTTTTCACTTTGCGATCAGACACGGTTGTTGTAGTCCTATGCTAAATGGACTCAGATCGATTTCCTGAGAGTTTTCCTCCGGACTTGAGATTGTCACAGGAGGATTAGTGCGTCCTGGAGTGAGAATCATTCCGTAAACAGTAAAGAGCTACATTTACGTGGCCCCATGGTTCATCCTGAACTTAGAACTCAGCTGAAGTGGAAATGAATGAATTGAAGGTAGGATCGGCATATTGGCAATGGTATATCTGCTTTTTGCTTTTTTGCTTGTGGAGCCATTGCCGAGACGCAGAGGTATATGCAGAATGCAGGAATATGGAACTTGAAAACAAATCATGCAGCCTCCTTGCAGATCCCAGCTCTACCGTGCATGCAGTGTAACCATCGTGTGTCAATAATATGCAGGAAGCTCATTTTGCCTTCTTTCGAGCTCTTTTCATTGGTCTACTGGCTCTTTCAGGATTTCGGCACTCCAGACTCACCGGCCCACCTGCTGCAGAAGGCTGAGCTGAACTGGATCATTTGGCCATTCCAGGGTGTTAGCTCCCCACCTCAGGGTCCACCGATGTAACTCGTCAAGCTGTCTATGATCCTGACACCTCTTCTCTCCTTAATGACCGCATGACTTGACATCATGTCTTGTATCCAGGTGGAGCGCCAAAGCTAGGGAGAAAAGGGCTCAGAGAACGTATTTGCCGCCTCTCTAAGTTATTTATTCGGTCTTGCAGCACCTAGGATAAAACCTTCTGCTACAACCACCACTCAGTTTGTTCCTTGGTTAACCATGATTGCCAAATCCTTCCTTTTGCTGTTAGGCGCGGCCTCCGCCTTCGCCGACGAACAAATCCCCATCGGCGCGAGCTCAGTATGCCTGGCTTCCTCTACTCCGAATGACTGCTGCTCTGGAGGAGCAACATCTGGCGAAGTTTCCATCAATGAGCGCACCTTCAAGTTTACTTGCGGGTCGAGCTTGATATCTCTCAGTCCCAGAAATCCCCAAAAGGTTGACAATGCCCATGCTTGTGCGTCACTCTGCGCAGATGACGTGTCTTGCGAGGCATCAGCTTTCAAATCATCTGGCAAGCCTGGTCGCGGCGGAAATAATTGCTTCTTTGTGATTGGTGACAACCTCGACCAGAAGCCTGATTCAGATTGGATTTCTTTTACCGAAGTACTTCCAAGCTGCCTAGAGTCAGATGACCCCAATGCCTGCTGTTCCGATCCATCAACGCAAGAAGCCGAAGTCTTGATCGACAATGTCCGCTGGAAATGGACCTGCAAGTCAATTCTCCAGTCGCTGAACAGCAAAGGCAAAGCGGTGCCTAATGCTCACCAGTGTGCCTCTCTTTGCGCATCACAGGGGTGTGACGCAATCTCTTTCCGAACATCAGGCACTCGGAAAGACACCTGCTACTTCGTCCAAGGTGACAATAAGGATCAAAAGGCTTCGGCTACATTCCTCTCACTCGTGAAAGTCGTGGATGATATTGTTGAACCCCCTATCCCTGATATCCCTGAAACTGGATGCGAAGAGTGCAACAAGGAAAAGGATCTATGCATTGAAGAAAAAGAGGAAAGCGTTAAAGAAAACGAGAAATGCAAAGAAGACCTCGAACTAGCCGATCATAACCTTCAAGTTTGTCAAACCAACCAGGTGGATCCTGCCAAATTGACGCAGTGCGAAAACGACAAACTTGCGTATCAAACCGGAGAACAAGATTGCCGTCGGCACTCTGACGAGGTTGAAGAAAAGAGAAAACAATGTCGCGCAGAACAACAGAAGTGTGAAACAGAGAAGGGCACCCTCAACATTGAAAAGCAGCAGTGCGAGAATGATAAGAACAGTCTGAACATGGAGCTCACTGAAATGGACGATACGGTCACATCGCTCAATTCACAGATCACGTCGCTTAACACCAAGCTGGAGGCGCTTCAGCTGTCATACGATGCTCTCAATGTCGACTGCAATGGTGAAGGGGCGAATGGAAAATGTCGCACCAATCTATATGATGCCGGTAAGCAAAACCGCCCTGTGTAGCAGAGTCTCTTGTCCACTTTTTCTTCGCCGCGTGCTAACCACCGAATCACAGAGCCGCGTGACGATCAATGTATCATCGCCGCTGGAAATGAGAAATTCAAGATCCACTACGCGAAGCGTTTGTCTGCCCCATCCCGTTTCAGATTGAGAATGTACTGACATAGACAAAGTTGATGATGAAGGTGCATCCGACTTGGGTACTGGAAGAGCGAACTCTTTCAAGCACTGCGCCGAGAAGTGTGCCAACTACAAGGGTTCCAAGAAGTGTGTGCGATTCATGTGGAACACGGATGGCCAAGACAGGGCCTGCTATATGCGATCTCAGGGACGGGGCTTGGTTCCCACTAAGTCCTCGAGATGGAGTTCCGGTCAGCTTCTCTGATTGGGAAGTTTGATAACCCTAGGGAGGTCTCAACCATAGGATATACCAGCAAAGGCCCGCGACTGGAGATGCGCAGAGTTGCTAGAGTTGCAAAAGGGGATAGGGCTCAGTTAACTTCGGAGAGGAAGCCCTTGCAAACGTGAGAGGCCGAATTTTTCTCTAAATCACTTGGTTCAACCATTTTGTAGACACATCTTCTCGTATATGTAATATAAAGGTCCCCATTACTTTCGTATTCAAACGCTTGTCTTAGTGTCCGTCTTCCAATTTTGGGCTCGTTCCGTATGAAGCCCAGTGTAGGTCGAGATTCCTGGCTCGAAACACTAAGCCAACGTACTGTACTCACTAAGGCAAATTTCTACTACAGTCCAACGCACCAAAGAAGCAAAAAAAAAAAAAAAAGCAACAAATACACTATGGATAGGCTAGCGCTCATTCCAACTACAAACTTACTAGCGCATGAGGGGTTCCCCACTGCCCAGGTGTGCTCTATGCACAAGGTCGTCACAAAGCTAATCCCACCTCCAAGCTGCACGACGACAGAAGAACGATGATCTTACAGAATCTGTGCGCATTCTAACAAGATGTAACCGGTTTCAACACCTCTCATAAAGTAGTATTCTTATTACTCCGACGCCAACTTTTACCGTAGGCCGAGCGCATGGAGCCGAACTCGTTCATATGGAGATACTGTACAGTAGGCCCAGTTACAGATGGATCCTAGAGCAGATCATCTTGTCGACAAGATATCATGAAAAGCTTCCATTGATTCCAGAATCTGCAGCTTTACGCTCCACGACATACCAATGAGCCAACCGGCTGTCAATGGAGCGAATGGCTCAGCTGAATACGGGTCCATCGGGCCGGAACTAGCGGTCACCTTAAGATCTTCGCAATGGCGCAGCTGGTGTGCAACCCTTCTGAACCAACGAGCTTAGAAATATGACGCATTGAAGTCACCTACTCCTGACCAGCGAATGATGGACCAGATCGTCCTTTGAGTCGACTTCAAGATTTCGGCCGCATGGAAGATGGCTGACTATTATCCGTGGATGAATCGAATGGTTTTCGTGGGTTATGCAAATGCTAGGTGATATGTCACCTGCGTATAGAGGAGTGGGGTGAACCGGCAGGCATTACGTGTCAGTAGGCCCGATGAAGAGGTCTGACAGTTGCAGACAGAGTGGCAAGACCTTGAGCTGAGGATATAAGTATGACTGTGAAGCACTCGATTCATAGTATGAATTATCTTACTCAAAGTCACTCAATCAGACCTTGGTTCAGCTTTATTTCTCAGAAAATTTCACCATGTCGGAAAACCTTCACACTCACGCGAGAAGCGGAACCCTTACCCTGAATAATGTTCCCCAACTCCTGATTGAGGTGGAAGTCAATGATCTAGATAGCTATGGTGATACAGCTCTTGATCTTGCGATCCGAAACGGCCACGCCAGTGCGGTAAAGCTACTCCTGCAGAATGGTGCCGACGCCAATAGAGTATCGCCGGATGGCAAAAGCCCGATCTATGCAGCCACTATGGCCCCAAACAGTGGCCGCATTGTCGAGCTGCTGCTCAAGCACGGTTCTAAGCCAGATGAGTCGGTATCAAAGCCGAACGGAGACACTCCGTTGATGTCGGCAATTCGACAAGGCACCAGCCCCGAGGCCATTCGTGCCCTTATTCAGGCAGGAGCATCCATGGACAAGTCAAATGAACTGGGAGAATCACCCAAGAAGCTTGCAGAGAAGTCCACCAACACCGCTGTCCAGAAGGCTATTCGCCCCGCAGGTGAGGCTCCGGAATGGAAGCCCGAACTGGAGAATCTTCTCGTGAGCACCGGTCTATTTGCTCTGGCCTACTTCAAAAATTTTAAAGATGTTGGTCTGAATGCCATAAACCGCGTTGCTGCATTATCAGAACCAACTCCCGGTGTACGTATCTGGCTGTGCACATTCCATAATTTCTAGATTGGCTAATTCTTGAACAGCAAATCACGAACCCCCGTACGGCAGAAGAGTTCAAGGCAAACCTTGAAGACTACATCAGTGCGAAGGGTCTCGAGGACTTTTACCCCGTTGGTAGTCCAGATGTGGCCGAGATAGCAGAAAATTCTGCGAGAATTCTGAAAAATTCGACCGTTGCGGGTGCAACACCCAGGAACGTAACCATTATGTCCCGCCAGGGGTTGTACCAGCCTATCCTGTACTGTGGTAAGTTCATGTTGTCAATTTGCACAATATAACCCAGCTGACATATATTCGCTTCAGACGACAGTGGCTCGATGAAGGAGGATGACCGCATGAATCGACAGGCAGTTATGGTCTCACGAATGGCATGGCTGATTACACAAGCTGCTCCAAGCGGTACAAAGGTTCATCTTCGTTTCATTAACAAGAGCGACAAGTTCAATGATCTTGATCCCAGCCAACTTTCCTCGAAAATGACTTTTACTCCCGATGGATCGACTGAGCTGGGTACACACCTGAAAGGGAAAGTCTTGAATGACTTCCTATACGGGCCAATCAATAGCGGCCTGCCTTTGGCCAAACCACTCCTAATTCTGACCGTTACCGATGGATGTCCGAACGTTGAGGCTGTAGATACATATGAAAAGGAAATTAGAAACTCGCTCGATTTTTTGAAGCAGAACGGCTTGGGAGAAGAAGGTGAGATTTGTCAAGGCTCTGCGTCAACGATATTGCTAACCTAAGAACAGCTGTTCGGTATGACCTCAGCCAGGTGGGAACTGCACCCGAAGCAACCAAATTCTTGGAAAGCTGGCAGATGAACGACCTCGTTCCGAATAACATTTATGTGACTGCTGGTGAGTTACGATTGTGGAACCAAACGGAAAAGAATATGGATCAGGCTAACATTTAAATTTAGAACGCTTGGATGAACAGTTCGAAAACCTCGTAAATAACGATGCTGACCTTAATGATTGGGTATGAGCTACTCCTTTTTCTGTCGGCTTTTGATGCATAACTGACAATTTTATTTTAGCTTTTGGAGAGACTCGACGCGAGTAACCCTATCCATTATTAGATGATGGACAACCCGTAACTTGAATGCAACACAACTTTTCTCGGCTGCCGTTTTAACCTGTTTAATCATTTGTAGGCAGTAGCCATGAACCTGTTTATGGTGCTATCGGGTTAATGTTTAATATCGAAAGTCTCACTTCTGCAAGCTAGCTTAAAGTCTTTTCGGTCCGTAACGAACATTTTTGTGAGGAGCTGTGTGCATATATCTCATGTTCAGGCATGCTCAAATGCATGATTTCATTGAAATATCTTGCTTCGTACCAAGAGACAGTGGTTATGGGTGATTTTCGATAAGCTACATGCTAAACAGAGCGAGGGCAAAGACAAGTCATGATTCTCGGATGAATTTGATACAGCCCTAGCCAACAAGATCCTTGTATGCAATTTCTTGCGCGACTACTTCTTTCGCTTTCAAACTACGGTACGCTCACTATGTACTCCGTATTCTTGAGCGACATGACAAATACACAACAGGTATGATTCCCCTAATTCTTATCGATGAAAAACTATGAGCAGAGTACCGGGCGCGTCGAAAGCAACTTATCATTGCCTACTCCGTACAGTACTCCAAAGAATGTGATAGGACGGGCCATGTTAAGTTTTGTCGTTGCGTCACAAATTTGGTGGCTAGCTGAGGTGGGTCAGCACTCTCGAACACCTCTCCTTACGTCAAAAAGAAGCAAGACCCAAGGAACAGTACAGGGAACATGCATTAGCGTGCTGAGGGATTACAGTAAGATTGAGTGAACGTAGTATTTTCGATTTACCGATTTTCTGCAAATGTTGGATAGTATGTTACTGTTTGGAAAACGTCTTATATCAATGAAATAAAAACATATGCTGAAGGCCAAAGCATAATTATTTAGTGAATGGTAGCAGAATCTTTAGAAGACAATCTCAAGATGAATCATTTCGGAAGACACTACCAAATAATTGGAAGAGAGCAGAAAAAGCAGCAACACTACTGTAAATTTTGGCCGATACCATTAGACCATGAGGTTTTGGTACTGCACAGGTAAAACTTCAAGTTCCAAGCATATGCACCTTCGATAGTAGTAATTCTTTGTCACTCATTGGAGTCTCGTCTATTTGTCGCAGCAAGTCCAGCATGGCTTCGGCCTAAATTAGTATCTAGTAGAGGTTATAGATTGAGTGAAAACATACCTCCTCGCCTTCGGCGGCAACTTGTGTAGAAATCCAGCCGGCCTGGCAGGTAACAGGGTCATCCCGACAGATACGCAAGCAGGTGGGCTCATCATCGGAGGCATCAGGCTTGGCCCAGGCACTAGAGATGGCCAACGCAAGAGTGGCAAAAAGGAAGGATGAGAGCTGCATTTTGAGACTTGTGAAATTCGGGATTGTTCAAAACAGAAGCTGTAGGAGAGCTGTAGAGGATAGAGGATTTACACAGAGCCATGGCCTGAATTTATAAGGTATTTATATGGGGTTTTCATTAGTACTATAGCTCCAGCTGGGTCGTAATTCTCATCATGCCCATCCTTGGATGCACAATGTAAACTGTTGAAAGCTATTGGAAATGGTGGACCTGAGCCAGCAGCTGTCTCCAATTAGCTGTTTATCTTCACGCAAGGCTATGAGGCATTTTTTTAACGCGAGACCAGACAAACACGATCAATGAAACCTTGAGGATACATTACGTAGATCTTATCAAAGTGGTATACTGATTGGCCTCTCCAGATGCATGATAGATATATACACGGCTCAAACTGTACAGAATGTATGACGACGATCCAATATTGCACGAACGCGTATATTGTGGATCGTGCCGTGCCGTACATCTTTTTCCTAGGGGGCTGAAATTTTTAAATAGCAAGGGTCGGCTCTATAACGCCCTTGCTTTTTCAATGTGCAGCGTCCGTGTGCTAGATGGTATTTTGCAAAATTCTTCAATTTTGATTTGAGGTTAACAAAACTAAGTGTAGAATGAATGACAGATGACTTTGGATGTCATTTTATCTTGGTAAAGCCACGTAATTTTGTAAAATCTTGGTTTCACGCTTAAGTTAGCATTCTTTGGAGGATATCAGCACACCGCGTTCAGCCCCCATCTATCCCCTGGGGAGCAAGTAAGGGGTATCCCCTAAAAAAAAAATCAGAAAAGAAACATCTCCATTCTCGAATAAGTCTTCCAAGATCAATGTAACCAAGATAGATACCAGTAGATAGGATAAGCAGTGTTGATGGATGGTTGCCTCAACCCCTGATGGAAACTGTGTTTCGTGTCCAAACATTCCCACTGGGTCAAATAACTCTTTCACTTCAAAGAAAGACCGATCATTTATGAAATATATGGTATATTACGACCTTTTTTGCTGGGCGACACGGATTTTCATTGTCATAGAAGTCCTTAGATTTGTTCGAGAAAGGGCTTCAGGCACAAAACCTTGGAAGCGCATGCGCGAACTACGCTACGTTGCACAGGATCACTCAGGACCTTAATCACGTTGCTTAAATTGATCATTACTGTAACGAAATATACGGTACACTAGTCTGGGCTGAAAAAGGCAGGGACGGACTTCCAATGTAGCTACCTGGGGAACGGATTTCTACGTGAAACAAAGCCTATCTTGAAAATTGGGTTCTTAGATTTTTGTACACTTTATGCATTCATGCTGCCACCAGAATGTGATATAACTCATAGCCAGAATAAAAAAGCAATTGAGATGATGATTGTTACCGAGAAGGGAACAGGTCCTCTAAATGACTACTATCATAAACCAAGGGCCGAGAAGGTCACAGGGCTGCAAGCTACCGCCGATCAAAGACAAGTTTCAAGTAAGTCCAAGTATCACATTATCAAACACACATGTTCGCGGCCGGCATAGGTTCCCAGTTCACTTGCAAAGTGTATCTTGCAATCCGGAAATTGAAGGTGCGAAGAAGTACTCGCCACCACGAGGGATAACCCAGCGTTCGATGGGGATAAAGTGCTTGTTGGGGGTTGGCACGGGCTTCTGAACATCAGGGAAATTTGCAACTGGAGCTGGGCTTTCGTATTTGGTAACATCCTCCTCGTGACGGTAGTCGGGGGGCATTTGACCGATGATAGCATCGATACCCTGGGGCCCGGCATTTCCCAACTTGGAGGTGAAATCAACAGGCTTATCCTCTTCGTTTGCCCAAACTGTAAAGTGTTGGTTATCAAGTTTGATGTGAGTGAGATTAGACAACGTACCTTTCTGGACAAATCGGAATCCGTTTTCAATGCTGCTCTGGTAAGAAACGAACAGGAGACCCCGGTCATGCTGTGATACACCACCACCCTTTTCATTGTTCAGCGTCAAGGGTCCATATGGAATTCCTCGTCGCAGCATGAGATGCTTCTCGTAGTTGGGGAAGTCATCACGAGGCCCGCACTTCCGAATATGTGCGGCATAAGGACATTTAGTTTGGTCATCGGGGTTGTAAGTGAAGGCATCTGTGTGGTTTTCTTCTTCCAATTTCCGATATTCTGCGTCGGGGTCTAACCCTGCGTCTTTCCATTCCTTGAACAATAACTGCTTGTTAGCAATTGGATCGGCACTCCGCATAGGTGTGGGATCACTGTCCGGGTGAATTTCAAGCGGAGCCCCTGTAATTATCGAGTAAGCAGATGCTACGAGTAGATTTGAACACATTGGAAAAGGAGTCTTACCGTTGGGCCATCGCCCCACAATACGAGAAGAGAATTTGCGAAGCTCTGCCTTCCCTAGATCTGACAGACCCTCAGTAGCCAGTCTCTTGGTGTTGGCGGCACACCATCTGAAGATTGTCAATACTATTCCAAAGAAAAGAGCTAAATCCAACAGTTCCTACTTACGCGATAAACTCGGGTGTTCTCTGTTCATATGTGCGGAACACCATGAAGCTTCCCTCGTTGGCCCACGCTGGGTGGTTCCCTTCATCACCTTCGCCTCCGACAAGGATGGTACTGGTATGGCTGTCAGCGACTCAATCCACCGGCATAAAATGAACATATACTGAAGCTTACCCAGCCTGGATTGGCTTTAAGCCCTTTCTGGCTTCTTCAACCTTTGCGTCGGTGTCTAGGCCAATAACAGCTGGCTGGGAGATACCATCAACCCATCCAAAGCTAAATCAAACGGGTCAGTCAGGTCTCATCTATCTGATAGAACTTGGGGGCCTCACTGTTCTCTGTCATCATCCAGGACATGTCCCTGCTGTTGGAAGGCGAGTTGAATACTTGGCTGGTCGACCACAGGAAATCCGTTGACTGGCTCGCCCGTAAGACCAATTCCAAAGGTTTTCTTGACCATCTCAACGGTATCAGTCAGGGTCTTTTCACTATCACCGGTGATAATAAAGACGCCGTCAATGTATCCCAGGCGTGGGGTGAATTGATGGTACCAATCATGCTGGTCATCGAGTCCGTTGTGCTTTGTCTTGTCATCTCCCTCCATTGGGTAAGTCAAATCCTCCCACATTCCGTTGTTGAAGATATCATCCTTGAATGACTCGGCTCCCAGCTGGTATTACTTAGCATGGTTGACAGGATCACAGCTGAGTGAAACTTACTTTCTTTAACCCCTTAGCGGAGAAGGCAATATTGATAGCGGATAAGTGAACAATTCCTTGGAGTGTGCCTGCGGCCTTCTTTTTGTAGATGTCGGATCTGAATCTCTCAGCATCACGAGCGGTCGTGAGCAGCGGGACAAGGCCGGCTAAGTGTTTCTTGAACCGTGCTGGGTTACTAATTCGGAAAAAGACGAACACCTCGTGCTTTTTAGGCAGACGTGGCCTGATATTTAATTATCAAAAAGGGTTAAACCGAAATATCAGTAGAGTATCGACCTACCAGATATCTCCCTGGATGTTCTTCTTGTTAGGTGCCATTTGGACGATTTGATCAACTTTAGTTTTGCTGAAGTTGTTCCAGAAGAGAAGTTGGATGGTGGGCAGAAGTCTTCTTTATATAATTTCAGAAGAATTATCTACTGTAGTAGCGAATGCTTGGAAATCGGACAAGGTCGAGAGGCACAATCACCCCTCGGTTAGGCATCCATGATGATGTCTATCTACAAGCTCCACGTAGCAAATCTGCACGCAAGCTACGGCGTGGTATCCATTCATAGATACTCATCACATTCTGCAATGCAGTGTGGGTGTCCTAGGCAAATAGTGTACAACCATGCAATGCAAATCGAAAAGTGTCACTGCCCAGCTGACATTGCCCCCTCTGTCACAGGAAACACACTTACGTATTCATATGGACGAGCTTGATCTACAGTTTTCCCGTCTAACAATTTTTGGAGCTTTGCGTTGTTGCAAAACTAGTGCCAGAGACAGATAATTGAGTAACTCCTAGCTTTATTGCAGTAACAATCTTGTATGAGATCCTAATACATATCTTGCTAAGCTCTAGTCAAAGCATGATCTGAACATGTCACGAGTGAGCAATTTTTTCAATGACGCACGTTTAGCACCTGGAATGTGGGGGGGGAACTTTGTTCGAGCTGAGACGTGGGTCTACTGACTATCGTAGCACAATCATTGTTCCAATGTTACTAATTCAGCAAAGGACGATCCAGAACATCCAAAGTCATGCAGCAAATGTACTGTATGATGTAACTTCACTGCACCAATTGAGATCTGGTAGTTCTCACCGCCACTAGAGCAAAACGAACAGATCGAAAAAGAAAAACGATCAACTGGGGAACAGTGGGGCGCAGTGTAGCCGATGAATATGAACATCTAAAGTACCACGAATGGAGAATCACAAGTATAATTAGAGGGGGAAAAAAGAGTAACTAAAAAGCGTGTGAAATAATAAAACCAACAGAAGAATCCAAATCTTGCAAGTGAACCAACCTGATATCGAGTCCAACCAAGTCATCTTGTTCTGCGCCCTCTTGCCCCAGGGCATGCACACGTACGAACTAGATATTAAACTTTGATAACGCCCAAAGCGTGGAAACCAACGTTTGCCAACGATCATCCTGGTAGCTTTGCCGCTCCGTAAGATACCGATCGACAGTCCGAAGCGGGCATTGGTTGGAATCTTTCGTACAGTACTTGGAAATGTGTCTTCGGCCGTTCGTAGGAAATGTGCCATACTCTGACCGCAAGTCTCTCCGGTGTCAAATTTTGCCAAATCCCGATGTAAGTGCTGCATTACTATATTATCCATATTCAGAGTGGTGCAGATCGGGAATCTTTGCCCTGAAGATGCATGAAGCCACGGGTAATTGGAGTAAGATCCCATACGGTGCAGGTTAAATTTAATCTAGCCGGCATCTGCATGGCAATGAGTCTTCTAGCTAGCCAACCGTGTTCCTTCTAATAGTAAATCTCTAGAAAAGGCAAGTCGTAGAAACAATTTCACCCATCTACAGTACAAAAGGAATTCGATCTTCGTGATATTTCTAAGTCAAGTTCCGTGTTCAAGATCTAAAATCAAAGTTGATCTGTCAAGTGGCACCTTTTGAAATGAATTTGATTTCAAAGGGACGGAACTTGAAGTTTTCTTAAAATCGAATATCAAAACGCCAACCTAAGCCTCGGTGCCTAGCAAATAAATCATGAATCTATTGAGGATTCATATAGCTATAACAGATAGTTTTAAAAAATCCATTGCTCAAAGCTTGACGGAAATGGCTACTGCACATATATATAGTGACTTGCAAAAAGATTTCTTGATTGAGATCATCACACATGTAAACGACGAAAATGTATCCTCGGTGATGGGATTCTAACAAAAATCCACTCGAAAGTCCATCATACGAAGAGTCAACGCCGTCTTACGGAGGAGAGAAACGGAATAGACATAAAACCAACATATTGCTCCAGGAATAGTCGGCAGCGAACGAGTATCGCAAACTCTCAATCATCTATTTTCTCTAGTTCAGCTTCAACCAGAGCCCATGCATCCGTCCGCAGGACACCGTTGAGCCACCAATTACCACCAGCATCCCTGCCTGTCACAGCAAAAGTATTTCTGAATGAAAGATCGGAGTGTAGAACTCCATTGACATGCGACGGTTTTCCAAGACCATTTGCCCGGTTACGGAGGTCTTTCCCAGGCGTAGTCACCGCCGCAGAAAAGTCTAAACCGTACATTCCGGCTTTGTGCCAATTTGAAGATGATAGAAGCAACATACCTGGCTCGCCGATCAGGGCAAGGTAGCCCGACTTTTCCATAGTTTGCTTTAACAAAGCTGTGACAGCCTCGACCTGTTCCGACGTCTGTTGTAAGGCTACTGACTGTCGAATTCTCCAAGCAATTTTGCTTAATGGTTCATCTTCGAGGTGGGATCCCTGTAAAAATGTAGGTGACATGCAGACACAATTTCCCAGGTAGGCATTCTCAGGAGACGAAAAAGAATCATGCAGCGATGTGCGGAGATTGAACGCGTTGTTCAGCAGAATCCGTTGACTTGGTAGCAGACCAAGTGCAATATAGAGTGTACGTGCCCACCACGCCAGTATGGTATCGCTCTCGCTTAGGAAAGGTTTGGACTCCGTACAACCATGGTCACTGGACTTTTCAAGCTCCTCGATAGCCTTGGTGCGCATCTTCTTGACGCACCTAACCGGAAGGGAGATTGTGCGTCTTTCCTCCTGGCGATACCAAAGCGAATCTGCAATACGCCGAGCAACAAACAAAAGCAGTTGACCTTTGTTTAGTACTCTGTCAAAAAATACATATTTCTCTGGTGGGGTTCTCTGACCAAGTTCCGTCAGTGGATTGGATTCAAAGCTCTCCAGGGCCGGCACGGCAGCAGGGTCGTCCCGACCCATAGCAGACCAGGCGCTCATGAATAAACCAATCCCCATGACATCGGCAAGAGTGTGTGGGAATGTGACAGTCAGAATGGTGGCATCTTGAAAACTAACGGAGTGGATAAAAAGCTGCGGATTGTCGGAATAAATCCAGTCGTCTAGCCTTTTGGGGGTAGCACCGCTTCGCACAAGCGGAGTGAAGTTTTCTGGAGAGACACAGAGCTTGGCCTTGTCATCAGCCTCGGGGAGTTGGGCTGCCAAAGAATGAGAGTTGATGGACATGTGATGAACGACATTGGTGAATATGAAAGCCGGTCGAGCATCATCGTAGCGTTCTGGAATGTGATATTCCAACCCATTGTTACCCTGCGACAATCCATTGATTAGATATCTTCCCTTCAACACGTAGCCATACTTGAATAAAAAGATTGCATGACTTACATTCAAACGAAGTCGAGCTCCAAGCTGACTCCAATTCCCGGTAGAATACAGCTGGTCCAAAGCAGTATGAAGCTTGGATATATCAAGTACATCACGGAAAACTAACGCTGCATCTAGGACTGTGCCACGCATGGACAGGGCCGTATCCCAGGAGCGAAGGGGAACTATTTTGTCCGAGAGCACAGTGACTGGTTGGGCCCGTCGTGGGCCAAACAGGAAATTCATATTGGTGGATTGGATATATGTCTGAGAGAACGTCTTCGCGGAGGGAAGATCAGAATGAGGATACTACGGCGTGGTCGCAATGCCAGGTATTTTGACGGAGCTCCTAGATTGCAAGGGCGCCGTTACTGGATATCATACAAATTAGCGGCCAATTGATACATTACATATTCTGTGCTCTGTTTTCATTTCAAATCTCGCCTCGGCCCTGTGCACGCTGTACATGTTACTGTGGATCAATTCATTGTGGATCATTATGTTTTAATCTATCATTTTTATTATGATTTCTTTTTCGCCTTTTCCTTGCTAGGTTGGCCGCGCCCTGCATCTGCGGGTGAAGTGGATCCCAACTTTCTGCGGCACGGCGTACTGTAAGTACGATATATATGTATCATATTTGTTCGATTGTCTGCATTGTAACGTGCTTGGGCCCTGGTACGCTTGCATCAAGGGCTGACATTCCGCGGTGAGTCTGGTGTTTTTTCAGCGCCTGGTCTCATTTACAAAAGATCATGGTCTCTGGGTCGTGAATAGGGACATTTAGATCCCTGTTTTTGTGCGCAAGTGGCGCTCCGTACAAATCGAAACATCACGCGGAGTTATTTAGCGTTGCATATTGCAAAAGCGATCAAAATAAAATATCTGGAGTACTGTGGATTGTACTGCGCATGCACGTATGTTACTGTACGCGATCTTAGATTGGTTTATGGTGTAATTTCAGGAATTGAGATAGATTATAAAGCCTGCAAATGGGTACCTGGAGTAAGTTCTATCGGACTTGGTGTTCATGTTCGCCTAATAGAGGAACCAAGGACGTAGACGCCCTCGACCGGATGCTTTGTTGCCAACTCGTCCGGCTGCTCCCAGCTTTGCACATCAAGTTGGAGGCCGGTGTCACTCTGAACTCTCTCCCACAAGCGATTCCAACTGGCCAGGTCGTGATAGTAATATGGCATGCGAGCCAGGGAGGCATTGATCAGACTCTGGTCCCGACATGCCATGATACGGCACACTATCAGTGAATCTGGCTTCGCAGCGAGTAGGTCAAGTACTCGTTTAGCCACTTCAACCTGCTTATCCCAGTCAAAGACGTGAATGAACAGAGATATGTATACCATATCAAGCTGTCCCATGAGCCGTCCCATCAGTTCGGAATTTTCATCCAAGATGTCGGAGCTAATGAGTTGTCCACTCATCTTATCATGATCAAGGAACAGATCACAGCCAAGCTCAAGGAATTCAGGACGCAGGTCAGTTCCATACAGGCTTGAACAGGGTGCGCCATCATAGATCTACAGTTATTAGCTAAATTTCAGAAGGTACAGAGACGTAAACGTACCAAGCGGCGAAGCTCCTGGCCAAATGCACACCCGAGGTCTAACAACTTGTCTCCCTGCTTAACCCGGCGAAGCATCTCTGGGTAAAGAGGTGAGGAGGCAATGCTAAGCTGCAAGAAGGAAAACTTGCCGACGCAGGCATATGGAAACTAGACATGGTGAGCGTGACAACATGCAAGAGGGAAAGCGCAGGCGTACGATTTCGAATGCGCGGTCTCTCTGATAACGGTCAGTTCTTTAATCTTGAAAATCAGAAGCCTTGTACTCACCAGTTGACGAACATGGTCCAAGATCTTTTCTGCGGGGATATTGCTATACTGCTCGAGGATGGATCGAACTGGCTCATCAACATGATCCAGGTTAGGATCGTACAACAGTTTGGGGTCGAAACCCTTGGTAACTGCATCTTGAAGCTGAGAGTCTGGATGCATGATGGGCAATATTTTAGAGGTGTTTCATGAGAATGAAGGATGGTTACAAAGAGAATAAGGGCTCCAGGAACGATATACGATGTGGTGGGGTTGATCTCCTTGATTTTTGCGTAATCAATCGTCTAGTAAACCTTGGAAGGCGGAAGCTCTCCTGCAGGTGATATAGAATATGCACGTTACATGTTGCAGTGCAGTGTGCTGTGTACTGTACAGTAGTATATGTGAAGCCATACATGTGGATTCCTCATTCCGTCACATCGGGTTGGTCAGCGTGGAAATAGAGAACGCAGCTCGCCACATCAGATATCGTATGTAAGGGGCGAATAAAAGTGATCCAGTAAACTCCGTAGAAAATGACAAATCTTGGACCCACGAGACCGCCTTCCCGTAGAGCCATCCAATTAATATATGCCGGGAGTGGGGGACTGGCATGCATATATTTGCATATCAACATGATGCCTTTCGGACGCTCCGAGACAGGAATGTAATGTAGAAACATCCACCAATCAGACCCCCAACCCGATATGTCTCGAGATAAGAGAAGCTGAAAACATCTTCAGGCGAGCTGGAGTAAACAAAGACTAAAGAAAAAAAAAAAAAAAAGGAAAACAAAAACAAAACCGCGTAGTAGCCAGCTAGCCACTCAAACCCAATCTATGTGCTGATTGGGCCATTTCTGTACGGAAATGCTCCCCGCCGATCAATGACGGAATCCGTCGAAGAAAGAATTTACGCAAAATGCTGGAAGCAACTGTGGATTGCCTCTTTGTAGCTGAGACCTAGAATACTTCGGCCTGCAGGGGGCAATGGAATCGGCCTCAAGAGGATGGAATTGGATCAGCGATACATGCGTACACGCAAGGATGTCGGGAGCTAGCTTCAAAGATACTACGATCTTCAATAGACTGGACTGCTCGGTCTATCACACATGTTTTGCTTTTCAAGAGCTTGATACGGTCTCTGTTTAATAGGGAATCTTCGTCCTTGGACCTCAGCGAGCTCAGATCGGTTACTTCTACTGCATCTTCCATCATTGTACTTGTTCTTAACATCAATTCTCACCCGATGCAAGCTTCAACAGAAAGCGTCGGACAGCCGGTCTCTGTGCTATTTGGACCGCAATGCAGCAATTTCGATGAAGTCTCAGCTCAGATAAGCAAGACTCTGACTGAAGATTCATCGGCTGAGTTCATTGATGAGATTCTCCAGGAGCTGCCGTCTCTTTGGACCGATTTAACCAAGGCCTTGCCATCTTTATGCCAAGTTCCGGGAAATGATCAGCTGCTCACACTGGTACAAGAATTACATAGCTCGCCGTCACCAGTCACAGCAGAACCTACGAATGTCGTCCTTACTCCCCTCACTGTGATTAGTCAAATCTTGGATTTCATCAAGCTCAATGATTTGAACTTAAATCAAAGTGTTATCGACACTCAGGGATTCTGCGTGGGCTTCTTGTCTGCAGTCGTCCTCGCTTGCTCCAAGGGAGAGCAAGAGCTGCGGTCACTCACAGCGACGATCGTTCGATTAGCCGTCTGCATCGGCGCGCTGGTTGACTTGGACGAGTTAGAAAACGGCGTTTTTCGCTCAATTGCTGTAAGATGGAGAGATCTCGCTGGTTGCAAGACATTTCAACGAGTAATGGCATCTCACCCGGAGGTAAGTACCCCGGTAACCCCACTGGATCTACAGTTATACTAAATTTGCTTCGCAGGCCTATGCATCATGTGAACTTGATTCCAATAGTATGACAGTAACGGTTAGAGCGGAAGGCATGGAAGCGTTGGTGAAAGATCTTACATGTCATAATATCTCGGCCAAACCCATTGCCTTGAGGGGACGATTCCATCACGATTCACACAAGGTGGCTGTACAAAAAATTGTCAAGTACTTTGAACATGACGAGCGGTTCAAGTTACCAAGCGGAAACGAACTGCTGCTCCCTCTCCGCTCCAATGTGGATGGGAACCTTATCGGGGAAGGCAACATTTTTGCTATTGCTCTGGAGTCCATCTTGGTGAAGCAATGCAAGTGGCTCCCAACTGTTGCAAATGCATTCCACGATATACAGAAAGTGGACAACAATGCTCGCTTGCTCACAGTAGGGAGTAGCTCCATTATTCCACGAAGTGTGAGCATTCAGTCAGCACAGCAAAACGGACATCATGTCTCGTCTGAAGACACGAACGGCTTCACCAATAGCCACACCCCTTCCAATGGAGTTCAAGCAGCTGGAGAGCATATCTCTATTCTCAATGGGCATCAATATGCCGCAGTAACCCCGATAGCCATTGTCGGGATGGCTGGCAGATATCCCCAGGCGGATTCCGTTGAGGCGCTATGGGATATGCTCGAATTGGGACGATGCGCTGTCAGCGAGATGCCGAACGATCGATTCAAGATGGACGAGCTCTTACGACAGCCGAAGGGACCGTTCTTCGGAAATTACTTAGAAGATCCCGATTCTTTCGATCATCGATTTTTCGGAATATCTGCCCGCGAAGCAGAATCCATGGACCCTCAGCAGCGACTGCTGTTGGAGGTCGCCTACAACGCCATGGAATCGGCCGGCTATTGCGGAATGTCTGCTTCTTCATTGACCTCAGACATCGGCTGCTATATTGGTGTCGGCTCAGATGACTACACAGATAACGTTGGGTCCCGGGACTCCAATGCATTTTCCGCCACTGGCACTCTTCAGGCATTCAACAGCGGACGCATCAGTCATTACTTTGGGTGGAGTGGTCCATCATTGATAGTTGATACTGCTTGCTCTTCCGCCGCCGTGGCAATTCATTTGGCCTGCAAGGCCCTACAGGCGAAGGAATGCTCGATCGCAATGGCTGGAGGAGTGAATGTAATGAGCAGTCCCAAAGTAACTCAGAACCTAGCTGCAGCCTCATTCTTGTCCCCAACTGGTGCCTCCAGGGCATTTGATGCTGATGCAAATGGTTATTGTCGTGGTGAAGGCGCAGGCTTGGTAATGCTGCGACCGTTAGAAGACGCTCTTCGCGACCATGATACAGTTTTGGCAGTCATTGCGGGCTCGGCAGTGAATCAAGGTTCCAACTGTTCTCCAATCACAGTCCCTGTTTCGGAGTCTCAACAATCTCTATATCGCAAAGCCCTAGCTGCTGGAGCAACTTCTCCTTACGAAGTCAGCTATGTAGAGGCTCATGGCACCGGTACGTGTTATACTGATACTTCCTCGTCCCTTATGCTAACTTCGGTTTAGGAACGCAAGTAGGAGACCCGATCGAGTTTGATAGTATTCGGCAAGTGTTCGGCGGAGCAAGTCGAGCTGAAGAGCTCCGAATTGGTTCTATCAAAGACAACATTGGACACACTGAGACTTCATCGGGAGTTGCTGCGTTGTTAAAGACAGTCCTGATGATTCAAAAAGCCAGGATTCCCAAGCAGGCGAACTTTTCTAGCTTGAATCCCAAGATACCTCCGGCGGGCCATGAAAACATCACAATTCCTGACAAGTCTGTTGACTGGAATTCTTCGCATCCAGCGGCTATGGTGACAAACTATGGCGCCGCCGGAAGTAATGCGGCCCTTCTGGTCAAGCAGTACCAGAGCCCATCGGGTAGGACAGATCACGTTGATGGAGGCACATCCGAAGTCCCAATATACATCTCGGCAAAGTCCCACGAATGCCTCCATGCCTATTGTGAGGCTCTTCACAACTTCGTGACCGAACGATCAATTAAACCCAACGGAAGACTTGTGCAAGATATCGCGTACAATCTTGCCGTCAAGCAGAACAGGACGATGGAATACACGGCCACATTCTCTACAGATTCGCAGGATGTAACCAGCCTTTTGAAGCAGCTCACTGGGATTATCACAGACGACAGTTGTACGCAGAAGAGACCGATAAACCCCCTTCCTGTGATCCTATGCTTTGGAGGTCAAACTGGTAATACAGCAAGTATTTCAGAAGACCTGTTCAATTCTTGTGGATATTTGCGAACTCGCTTGGTAAGTTGATTCTTGCCCAAAATTTCTCATTGTTGAGTGATTCTGATTACCCAAATCTAGATGGAGTGTGAAAGCACCTGTAAGACCCTTGGTTTACCGAGTCTTTTCCCGACAATCTTTCAATCCAATCCCATTGATGACCTGGTATCCCTCCACTGTCTTCTCTTTTCCATTCAATACGCCTCTGCAAAGGCTTGGATAGATTCCGGACTCAAAGTGAACCGCATTATTGGTCACAGTTTCGGTCAGCTCACCGGACTTTGCGTTGCCGGTACGCTGAGTCTTTCTGACGCCATGACACTCATCTCACAGAGAGCTAGTCTGATCAAGAGCAGCTGGGGCCCGGAGCATGGCAGCATGCTGTCAATGAAAGGCACACACGAGGATGTGGTGGACTTGATAAACGATTGCAATAACACTGTTGACATCGCATGCATCAACGGCCCGCGAGATATGGTCGTTGCCGGGGATGAGGCTTCCATCTCACACATTGAAAGTATAGCTGCAGGCGGATCCATGTTCATCAAGACAAAGAGACTTCGCAGTACACATGGGTTCCACTCTCGACTGGTTGACGGAATCGTTCCTGGTCTCACTGAAGTTGCCAAGTCACTTGTGTACCATGATCCACAAATTCCAATCGAGGCCTGCTCTGAGTCGGAAGACTGGGCAGTTCTGAATGCTTCAAAAATAGTTCAGCACAGTCGTACGGCTGTTTACTTCGAATCAGCTGTGATCAAGGCTGCTAAGAAGACTGTTGGGCCAGCCATCTGGCTTGAAGCTGGATCAGGTTCTCCTGTCATTCCAATGATCCGACAGATTATCCAGTCTTCTGAATCACCGGAAGGCCATGTCTTCCAATCAATCAATCTTCATGGCTCCCAAGCACAGATAAATATTGCCAAAGCCACGTCAAACCTTTGGTCAAAGGGGATCCCCGTGCAGTTCTGGGCATTCAGTCATCACCAGGCGATCTCTTACAAGTCTGTGAATCTGCCGCCTTATCAGTTTGCGAAGACCAAGCATTGGATTCCATATGATCCAAGCGCGTTCCTTCCCACGACATCCACCTCGTTGCCCGAAGATAACAGCGGACTAGTGAAAGTGATTGAACAAAGCTCTCGGGAGACCGTCTTCTCCGTCAATGTTGCGCACCCAGTGTACCGCCTATGTGCTCAGGGACATTCCGTTGTTGGTCAACACTTGTGTCCCGCGTCTCTTTACATTGAGATTATCTTGGAGGCAGCAAGCAAGGTGGCTTTATGTGGGCTCTCTGGGCTTATGCCACACGTTCAAAATCTGAGCATCTGTGCCCCGTTACTTCTGGAGTCTGAAGGAGAAGTCTCTCTCCGGCTATCAAAGACCGACACCGATCTCAACTGGACCTTCTCTCTTTTCACTCGGCAGCCCATCTCAGGCACAGAGACACATGCGACAGGTAATATTGGACTACACAACGTCGACGGACCGTCGCAGGCCGCCTCGCGTTTCCGGTCACTAGACAGACTAATCGACCCTTCCCGCTCCCAAGCAATTGGAAAGTCTTTGAATGCCAGTGGATTGATGGGCCCACCCGTCTACCAGACTTTTGATCGGGTCGTTGAATATGCAGACTACTTCCGAGGAGTGAAAAACGTTTTTGCCGATGGACATGAAGCCACCGGTCTCGTTTCCTTGAAAGACTCTCCAAGTGCGAATTGCATTTGTGACCCCGTCCTCGTCGATAACTTCCTCCAGGTAGCTGGCATTCACACCAACTGCCTGTCCGAAACACGCGACGACGAGGTCTTTGTCTGCAGTGCCATTGGGGACATCTTTTTGAGTGATGCATATATCACCAGAGACACCAAATCTACTGGAACTACCACGACATATACCAGTTATGATAGACCTTCCAAGAAGCAATTCATGAGTGATATCTTTGTATTTGATTCCGAAAGTGGAAAACTGCTCCTTGCTGTCATGTCTGCGACTTTTACAAGCGTTCTGATGTCCAACCTGGCTCGCGTCCTAAGAAGATTGAACAAAGACGCTCCTGAGTTGGCCCCTCCGTCAATTCAGAGAGAGCTCCAAGTTGAGATTCAAGTTCCCGCCATGGCAGATCCGCTTACCTCTCAAGAAGTAGCTGACGCCAGCGGCGGTAAATTGGAGGCTGTTCGGGAAATGTTCCACACTCTCCTCGGCATCCCGCTGGGAGAATTACTTCCATCCTCGGGTCTCGAAGATATCGGTGTTGATTCGCTCATGCGAACTGAAGTTTTGGCCGAGATCAAGAAGCTTTTCAACTTCAGTCTATCTGTCGATGCATTGGTGGAGATTCCTGATATACAAAATCTGACCAATACCATTTTCCCGGATGCTGCCCCTCAAGCTGTACAAGCGTGTCCCCCAGCGAAGACCGCTATTCAGGTCTCAGTGAAGCAGGAATTAAGCCAGGATAACCAAATCATCGCAGCGCCCGCCACAGGTAATTCTTTGGCCGAGCTGTCGAGAGATTTGTTTGACGGCCTCAAGACAACTACCGCTCACAGTCAAAAAACTCAGTGGACTGGATTCTGTAATTCTGTCTATCCTCAACAAATGGCTCTTGTTACAGCTTATGTCGTCGAGGCTTTCCAAGATATGGGCATTCCGCTTCAATCCTTCGGGCCCGGACAGGTGATTCCAAATATTCCAGTCCTTCCTCAACACCAGCAGGTAAAGGACCAGCTTTATGCAATTCTGGAGTCCTCTAAGTTAGTTCAAAGGCAAGGGAGCCTCATTCTCAGGACTGAGAGCGTCATTCCGACTACGCCCGCATCCATTTTGCATAAGGAAATCGTCCGAAAATACCCTCGTCATGAATCAGAACACAATCTGCTTCGTACAACTGGCTCTCAATTGGCGAAGTGTTTGACTGGCTACGCCGATCCGCTCGCCCTGCTGTTCCAGGATAAACAGGCACGTGAGCTCATCGGAAATGTATACACCCATGCGCCAATGTTCCTGTCCGCAACGATGCATTTGACTCAGCTTCTCCGGGATGTCCTCAGCAAGGCAGACCCCGGTAGAGAGATTAAGATCCTTGAGATCGGTGCTGGTACCGGTGGTACTACTGGCTTCCTTCTTGCCCAACTCGCGGATGTCTGTGGGCTCCGCTTCCAGTACACCTTCACAGATATCTCATCCTCATTGATTGCGCTTGCTAGAAAGAAGTTCCAAAAGTACAATTTCATGCGCTATACAATCCTCAATGTCGATCAGGATCCTCCCAAAGAAATGTTGGGACAATATGATGTGATTCTCTCATCAAACTGTGTTCACGCTACTCCTAGCATTATGAGATCAACCAAGAACATCAACAGCCTTTTGCGGCCTGACGGTATTCTTTGTTTGATTGAGCTGACCCGCAACTTGTTCTGGTTCGATCTGGTTTTCGGGTTGCTCGAGGGATGGTGGATGTTCGACGATGGTCGACAGCACGCTCTTGCTACAGAATATGCCTGGGATAAGGCCCTTCGCCAGGCTGGCTATCAGTGGGTCGATTGGAGTAGCAACTCATCGAAGGAGTCTGAGATCCTCCGATTGATTGTGGCATCTCCTGCGAATATCGGCTCCCAAGACACCGCCTTGGTTTTGGAGGAGACGGTTACTTTTGCGGAAAAGGATGGTGTTCAGCTACAGGCGGATATTTTTTACCCTACAGAAGTTGAGACGTCAAGCCGATCCCGGCCTATTGGTATGTGAAGCCAATCTCGACACATCTTTATCACGAATTATGACTGACCTATTCCAAAGCCCTCATGATTCATGGTGGCGGCCATGTCATGTTATCTCGGAAGGACATCCGCCCCAAGCAAACCGAAATGTTGCTTGCCGCAGGTTTTTTGCCTGTCAGCATTGACTACCGGCTCTGTCCAGAAGTGTCTCTCTTGCAAGGCCCCATGGAAGATTCCCGGGATGCCCTTAGATGGGCTCGTGAGGTGTTGCCTGAGTTGGTCCTCCAACGCCCCGACATCAAACCTGACGGGGATCATGTCGTCAGTGTTGGCTGGTCAACCGGCGGTCATCTTGCCATGACTCTTGCCTGGACCGCCGATGAAGTTAACGTCCGGCCCCCGGAGGCCATATTGTCATTCTACAGTCCCACGGACTATGAGGATCCCTTCTGGAGTCAGCCAAACCTGCCATTTGGTCAAGCTGCTCCACCTAGAGAGACATATGATGAGTGGGAAGCCATTCAAGCCAAGCCTATCACTTCATATAATCCTCCATCCTCTTTAGGGGGCTGGATGAATCCTAGTGATTCTCGCAGTCGCATAGCGTTACACATGAACTGGACAGGGCAGACGGTTCCCGTCCTCCTCAACAATCAGTGCCCGACTCAGAAGGGTTCATTGACTGAATTGGAACAACCCAGCGTGGAGGATATCCAGGCCATCAGTCCTTTGGCCCAGATCAGTTCCCAGAACTACAAGTCCCCTACTTTTATCATTCATGGCACCCGTGACGACTTGATTCCCATTGCTCAGGCTCAGAGAACATATGCTGCACTTTCTGCCGCCGGTGTTGATTCTGATATCAGAGTACTCGATGCAGTGCACCTGTTCGATATTTATCCGGACATGAAACAGAATCAGGAGGCATTGCAGGCCATTCAAGATGGCTACAGATTTTTGAAGTCACATGTCAAACCCTGAAAGGATCCCCCAATGTGATGAGCCTTTAAACTCTACAATTATCTAACAAACATGTATCTAACTATGCGAGCTTCTTTTTGTTCCCATTGCTTTGTATTCGGTTTTCATTTATCTTCTCCTTTAATATAATATCAACCTCTGTTGAAAATACAAAAGAGAGACATAACGAGTCAGAATAATACTGCAGTGCAGGAGATGATTTAAGTCTAGAGTTTCTCATTTGTTATGAGAAACCCTTTATATACACGAAAAAGTCTGCTTAAGCTAGTCCAAATCCGTCCAAATCCGATACACAAATGATGAATGATCGCCGCAGTCGAATGTATGGCTCATTCATGGCATAAGCCATAAGTCAACTGCCTAGATTCTCAACAACCTCAGCTCTCGCCAGTATAAAACATTCTTTGTTAGTTCAGGTTTCACACATAGCAGCATCTGTATTTCTAAATTTCTTGCACCGAAGTAGATTGAATATTCCCCCTTCCATAAACATGAACCGCCCTCTCATGATGAAACAAGGTAGGGGGTTGCGTTTTTAGGCGCTATGCTCTAAATGCAGCCGGAACTCGCCTTGCATCCAAGTATTACCATGATGAAAAATATTATACAAGTTTGGCTGGCGCTACACTCTACTCCATCGCTTCTCTCTTACACCGCTGGTCCAAAGGGTCTGGATAGTTGACGTGATTGGAAAGCATTCAGGCTTTCCTTAAAGTGCATTATCCCGCTTTTCATAGCATGCGTATACCTAACTCAGTCGATTATAATGTACAGTATGTACTTATACATTTGATACAGCATAACGTTATATTTGAATCATGAACATACCGTCTGCAATGGTACGTGTTTTACTATCCAATGTACATATGACTTCTCCAATCATTGATACCCAGTGCCTACATCTAGCCAATCTATACCGACCCACAAATAAAAAAGAAATATCAATCTCATAAATTCAGAGGGTTCTGGCCCTTGGTTGGCATCTGATCGTGTACCTACAGTATGCGGATGGCCAATATGTTAGAATCTAAAACAATGACTTAGTCTTCTTACTTTAAAACAGGCTTGGTTCAATTGGTGCACCAACTTAGTAATTGTTTACTGGCTCTCTTGTCCATAAGCGTTCACCTTTTATTTAATCTATTCGGAAATGAGATTCAATTATTGGTCTGCATTCATCTTCTTATCTTATCCTCTTCGCGGCGTGCATAAACCGGCTTCGTGGCGCACTCACCCCTAGCTAAGGAGTTGATCAAAGATTTCGTCAGTGGCTGCTAAGACTCCACAGACTTAGCCTGAAATACCACTTGGCTACCCCTTTCGTACTAACCATAATGTGACTTTGTAGCCATAGTAGCATCGTGGAAAGGAAGGGGCTACACCCGAAACTACGTTGCAATTGTAATTTTCAAGATCCTGCACAACACATGCTTTATCTACTGGTAGCGTTATTTCATCTTGGCCAGATTCAATTTGATATGCATGAAGCCTCTAGTGGTGGCGTTGCAAGCCTAGCGAAAAAATAACCTTTCCGTCCGGCCCGCCATGCTAACCTTAAATTCATGGATGATACCTCGTGATTAGGTCAACGAGTTTCGTCTATCAACAAGTATGGCCCCTATGAGACAATTCTTTGAGTTTTTGCAGCGAAGAAAATGATTATGGTAGTTTATCATGGGATGGGAGCTAATCAGAATAATTGGAATTCACATATCTTACAGGGGTCGGGATCGTCATTCAGCGGCAGGCGCAAACGCCACCAGCCTTGGCATGCATACACAAGAGTCTGCTCAGCATAGCATAAGCAAATTTAGGGAATAACTACTCATTCTAGTTGCAAGTAGAGCTTACGTGGAACAAGCACGGAATGAAGATCGATTTCCATTCACGCTCGAAGGAGGCTTTTGAGACATACTGTATTATTTGTGACTGCACGATGAACGCATCGGGATTGGTATTTGTAAAGTATACGTTGAGTCGATACTACTGTAGGTACAAAAGATATAGAGGATGTCCTTCTGCCCAGTCAAGCTACTCATCAATTGAGTTTGAGGACTCGAAACTTTTCGTCGTCAAGACTGAGCTTTGTCCTCGATTGGTCAATATGATTGTCGATCTGTTTCTCAACCAAGATACCCGAGCTTCGCTCATTGGTGCCGGTTTTGTCCTTCTGATATCCTGGGCTCTACGCTCCATCTTCTTCCAAAGATCCAAACTGCCAATTATCAACAAGCACAGTATCTTCGAGCTCGGCCAGCTCTCGTCCAAGAAGGGCTACGTCTCTGGTGCTGCTAAGCTGATAAGAGATGGGTTTGCTTTGGTGTGTTCATTCTCTGTCATCCGTTGAAGCTGATACTTACCACACTGGGAACTAGTCCGCAAAAGGTTTCCGTCTCATCACCGACAATGGTTGCCAAATTGTGCTGTCCCCAAAGTATCTGGAGGAAATCCGCCAGCATCCCGACCTGAGCCGTGATAAAGCTTCTGCTAAGGAGCTCATGTCTCATCTCCCGGGGTTCGAGGTTTTCCGGGAAGGATCCAAGGATGAACGCATTCTCCACGACGCCGTATTGACTAAGTTGACTAGAACACTAGGTGAGTGCACACTGGCCGATATAGAAATAGGCCCTTGTCTTAATATTTGTATCAGGACGTGTCACCGAGCATCTCTCTGCTGAAACAGCGCTGAGCTTTGAAACCCACTGGACAGATGAACATGGTAAGCAGTTCCTACCTTGTACGCCATTATGGAGGAATCTGACCAGCAAAAGAATGGCACGCAGTACCCCTTCGATCGAGCCTTACGCAGATTATTGCCCAGACGTCTTCTCGTGTTTTCTTGGGCGAAAAGCTTTGCAGAGACCCTGAATGGCTACACATTACGATAAACTACGCTGTGCATGTAATTACGGCTACCGAGCAGCTCCGTCAATGGCCTCATATGCTCCGGCCTGTTGTTCACTGGTTTCTTCCAACCTGTCGGAGGTTGCGTCAAGATATGCGCGATGCTTTGGGTTTAATTCTCCCAATTCTGAAAGAGCGACAAGAGGAAAAGGCGGCTGCCAGAGCTGCAGGAAAGACACCAGTGTCATACAGCGATGCCATCGACTGGATGGAGGATACCGCAAAAGGCCGTCCTTATAACCCCGCTATCTCTCAACTTTTGCTTTCCATGGCGGCCATTCATACCTCATCCGACATGCTGACCCAGGTTTTGTTCGATATTGCTGGAAAGCAAGACTTGGTGACAGCACTACGTGATGAGATCATGACTGTTGTCAATGACAATGGTTGGAGCAAGATCTCACTTTACAAGTTGGTTTTGATGGATAGCACTATCAAGGAAAGTCAGAGACTTAAGCCTATTGCCATTAGTAAGTTATGCCGGCCTTTGGAAAGAAGGACAAGAAACTGACATTCCTCCTAGCACCTATGCGTCGTCTCGCAACCAAAGATGTGTCTCTATCGGACGGCATGTTTATTCCAAAGAATACGACCATTCTATTTCCCGCGGATGCTATGTGGGACCCAGATTTCTACGAGAATCCAAAGGAGTTTGATCCCTACCGGTACATGCGCATGCGGGAGTCCCCCAATCGCCAGGCTCAAACAGCCGCTCAGCTAGTTTCGCCTTCGCCAAACCACCTCGGCTGGGGCTTCGGACAGCACGCCTGTCCAGGTAGATTCTTTGCTGCTAATGAACTCAAGATTGCACTGTGCCAACTTTTGTTGAAATATGATTTCAAACTAGACGCAGAGCGCTTGCCAGAAGTTCGTCGTCATGGAACTTCTAGAACTGCTGATCCAGTCGCTAAGCTTGTGATTCGGAGACGTGTGGACAATGCTGCAGTTCAGGACCTGCCATGTATGGCTTGAGCGCAACAGGATCAGATTGAGATGAGGAGATTCCAGCTAGGGATGAGATACTCTATCACATAAAAACTATGTTTGACCAATATATTTGCTCTTATAAACTATCTTTTTCATTTCAGCTCAATAAATCTCGTACTAGCAAGCCGGAAGATGGATAAGTTGCATCAGTAATGCGAGAAACGTTTTAAAACAGTTGAAATTCATAAAAACTAATACCCGAACACGACGAAGATCTAACGTTCTACCAACGTGAGCGACTGATTAGTATGTAAAAGTTGAACGCAGAAGATACATTGGAATGTTTCATAGGATATATATTGGAAACAATTACTGCCAAGGTGCATTTGAAAATGAAACATGCCGTTTTTCAAGAGGACTACGTTATCTCGAACTGATGCTTGGCTAGATCCTCGGGATATACATATCGGTAACCTTGTACGTAGTGCCTGCTGCAATTTCCCAGTGACAAGCTCCAAGTCATGCGGTTTTTACGGTTGCTTTGATACAATCTTCAAGAGTAGTCCAACCAGGTCGTCCAAAGAAGGAACGAATGAGGTTTTCGGCCCGCTGCGCTGGCACTACTTCACCCAGACTAGCCTTCTCCGTCGGTGGTGCGTCTGGGATGAGCTTGTTCATAGGATCCGCTTTCTTCATAATAGCCGTTATATCGCTCCATACAAAAGGTGCTGCGGCCCCGAACAGTCGTTCCGAATTGACCTCCGTACTGAGCAATGCGATGACGTGGAGTCGTGCAGAGTCCTCAACATCAATGAACCATGCTAATTGTAAAATGACAGCTTAGTGATGTTCTCGGAGTCCATTGGGAGACAAATGTTATACTTACGGATGGGAACCACCTTAAAGGGAGTCGAATCCCCCTTCAAAAGGCCTCGAATCCATTTGTGTCCTGAGCTACCAATTTCAGGATGAAGGGTTCGACCAAACTAAGGACATGACACCAAATCATTAGCGGTGCTCAACATGTTCAACAGATATGGCTGGGCTTGGGGCAAGCTCACGTTCATCCAGGGGAGAACGGTGTTCAGAGTAAAGGAAGGACGATTCTCTTCTACCCATTTCCAAGCCTGTCGTTCGCCTTCGGTCTTGCACACGGTATATATCGAAATTGCAGTTTCCGGTGTAGATTTGTCCCACGAATCTAAATATGATCATGGATAACATGAAAATTTGATCAAGTTTCAGGAAGCCTTCGAGAATAACTCACCCGTGTCAAATTTAAAAGGCTTGTTGCCTTCCGGATAGCCCGCGGCAACAATGGACGAAGCAAGTACCACGCGCTTGATGGAGGGCTCCTTAGATGCAGATCGGAGAACATTCAAAGTTCCAGCCACAGTGTATCCTACAGGATCACTATTTGCTGGATCCCATGGCATTGCTTGGGCCTTTTTTCATCAGATAATGTCTCTCTCATGGTTTCAATTTGGTACTTGTAGGAAAGTTAGAACATACCATATGGACTACCCCGGACACTCCAGTAAGAGCATGATCAAATGCACTGGGGTCTTGGAGATCCGCGATCAAGATTGTCTCAAACAAGCCCTTTCCATAGCGCTTGTCAAAATACTCATTCAACCAAGGTCGGGGCGTGCGAACAGTGCCACGAACACGGTATCCGAGGCCTAGGAGGATGTTGATAATGTGCGATCCAATGTAGGCATTGGCCCCAGTGACCAGGACGGTCGAGCCAGGGGGAAAGGTGTACTGTGTCTTTGTCATATTATATCTAGACTGCTCATTGACGACGAGAAGTATCTTTAAACAGTAGATGTTCTAACAGAGAAGTGAAATCCGCGGGGAGTGTCTCCGACTCTTTTCGCAGGCCAAGCTGAAGGTACCTGGTTCGACTGTCCAATACAGTACAGTGTGTTCCTGACCATCCGTAACCATTATGAATATCACGCCAGCTCGAGACCCTCGCTACGGGAAGCTGCATGTGATATATTGCAAAGTATAACACTCTACAACGTACCGCGACTAAAAAAGGCGGTATGGAAGGAGCGGTGTGATACTAGGGTACTGTAAAATGTTGACTGGACAGTCAACATTACATGACAAGAAACCCGTGAACTGTCTGGATACTCTACAGTACAGTACAGTAGTGAACATTTCTCGGGCCGATTGGTTATTGGCCGTGTACAGTACAGTACTGTAGGCAACATTGAAGACTCGCATCAGACTAAATCTTGCTCCCTTGCGTACAGTACAGTACTGAACTGTAGGCCCACAATACTTGCTGTGATTGGCCAGTTGCACGGGCGCCAGAAAAAAAAAGTAAAACAAAAAATAATAATAATTAAACTGACCCACCTTGAACTGAAGATCAGATTAAAGTATGGGAGAAGCCGAGATGGACACGTTGTCTGGCGGGTCTAGTCCGATCCCTCGTCTAGACCCCCTTGCTGATACCACGTCATCTTCAGCTCAGCCAGCAGGGCTATTTGAAGCTTGCATAGCTCTTTGCATTGGACGGAGACTAGTCCATGAGCGATGCCGATCACCCACCGTCTCTTGTGAGTCCTTCAACTTGTTGCTCACCAACTTTGGTTTTTGACAATTCGAAATAGGTAAAACAGTCTTCTCTCTGCCTTACTTCCACTGCACTATTAATCGATCACCTGCAATCACCTGCAAGATGGGATCTCTTCAAGATCAAGTACGTATGAGGATGGTGCCAGACGCACTCTGTGATTTTACTGACTATGTCTGAATGACCCAGGTTGTAATTATCACTGGTGCCTCATCGGGGATTGGGTTGACCACGGCAAATGCTGCTTTGGCCGAAGGTGCCCGGGTTCTAGGCGTGGATATTTCCTCGCCACCGACATCACTCAATGAGCATCCCAAATTCGCATTCTGCCAGGGAAATCTGGTAGATCCTTGCACACCACAGAGTGTGGTATTGGCGTGCAATGAAGCATTCGGGAGGAGAATTGATGCCCTCCTAAACATTGCTGGCATTATGGATCATAACCAGAGCGCAGATTCAGTGGTGGACAGCGTGTGGGATCGATGCATTGCTGTGAACCTCACTGCTCCTGTCAGATTGATGCGTGAGGTGCTCCCCATCATGCGCGAGCAGAAGTCTGGCAGCATTGTGAACGTTGCCAGCAAGGCTGCGCTGAGCGGCGCAGTCTCGGGCGTAGCCTACACAGCGAGTGAGTAGCCTCTTGGATCACATACTAGTTCTTAACAAGGGCATCAGGAATGACACTATCCATATCTAGGTAAGCACGGCCTTATTGGGGTGACCAAGAATGTAGCTTGGCGGTTCAAGCATGAAGGCATTCGTTGCAACGCTATATGTCCCGGTGGTGAGAAAGATTCTTCAGTATTTACCCAGCCCCTTTGCACTGCTGATAGAAACTAGGTGTCAGCAATGATACAGGCATCCTGAAAGACCTGGATATCAACGCATTTGACAGAGATGCCCTGGCTGTCATGTCGCCAATACATGCGGCACATTCCTCGGACAAGGAAAAAGGATATGCTATTACGCCAGAGGACGTTGCTAGTTCCCTGCTGTTCTTGATTTCTCCGGCTAGTCGAAGAATCAATGGCGCTGTGATTCCCATTGACAATGCCTGGTCAACTATTTGATGAGCGCTCAGTATTAGGGGATCGATTTCGCTATATGAATAACGAGAACAAAGTAGACAACCTAGCTACTCAATCAAATCTCAGACCCATACCGCATCATCCCAATTGCTTCCATCTGTGAACCACGGTCTAGCGGACTGCATACTAGTTGATAAATCTGATTCTTCCTCAGCACAATAAGAGTCATGAAGGATTGATATGGTGTTTGCCGTGGATGTGGACATGTTCGTTGAATTACGGAATACTGCTTGTAACATACCACTTAATCATGTCACTGGTGAGTGTACGTGAACTTTTCGAATTGAATGAATTTACCGGAGCTATTTTGATAGAATGAAGTGGTAAATCTTGTCGATCATTCAGCGGGTCTAGCATGCCATGCCCTGAGTCCTTGCAGATAGGTGAGAGGATAATGCAGTGTCCACTTGCAAGCCCCCTGCGCAGTGATATACGCTGCATTATCGCTGTTGCTTTTTTCTTTCACCCTGGTATGTTACAAATCACATTGTGGTCAGCGGCCTGCGCTAAGGGGGGCTTAGGCAGTAGAAGTGGTCCTACTGTGTGGTGAGGAGAGGCGGCAACAGCCAGCCACTGATCAATCTAGGGGTCTCAGACCAGTTAATGACAAAGTTCTCACTTCTTTACTTTCCGCATACACCTGCATAAATCTTGTCGGATCCGTAATCTCCTTTATGCTCGTATCATATAACCCCCCTTCCTCGCAAGCGACTAGCGAGAGACTTGTTGGGACCAGTATCATTTCGCAACTACCCTCGTTGTACATGGTATTCAGATAAACAATGTCGCCCGAAGTGCTTTCCCATATTCCCACTTTAGCACCCATCCTTCTGGTCGCTTTGCCAGTTCTTTTCTTCTTTTTGACATCATCTCGGAAATCGGAGCTTCCTTTCATCAATGCGAGGAGAACATTTGAATTCAGCAAATCTCGCGCGCGGGCGCGATACATGAAAGATGCTGCTACATTGATCAAACAAGGATTGAACGAGGTATGCTTCCTATCAATATTATGAGTCCTCACACTAATATGTGGTCGTCTTTAGGCTGGGGTTTTTCGTATTATCACTGACAATGGCACACGAACAATGCTGGCGCCTAAATATGCCAATGATGTGCGCAGCCTCCCTGAACTGAGCCTGACTGATAATTTGGCAACGGAGTTGCACGTCAATCTTCCTGGATTTGAGCCATTCAGAGTGACGGCCAATGACAACATTATTCAAGATACCGTTCGCGTCAAAATTACACAAAATCTGGGTATGTAGCTTCATCTGCCCTTGCGGACACTGCTAATACAAGACCTATTTATCAGCGAATGCTATGACGCCACTTTCTACAGAAGCAACACACGTTTTGCAAACCCAGTGGACAGACGCAACAGAGTGGCATGATTTGCAGCTAAAGCCTGCCATTCTGAAGATGGTTGCCCAACTTTCGTCTAGAATCTTCCTCGGGGACAAGATCTGCCGCGATCCTAACTGGCTGGATATTACGATCAACTACACTATCAATGCATTCACGGCCGCGCAGGAGCTCCGCCTCCTGCCAGAATTTCTGCGCCCATTTGCCGTTCGGTGGCTGCCAACAAGCCGAAAGGCTCAGGGACAGCTCAGACAGGCAAGGAAAATCATTAACCCGGTTTTGAAAGAGAGACGTGCTGCTGAGCGGGCAGGCAAGGGTGTTGAATACCATGATGCCATACAGTGGCTGGAGGATACTTCCAAAGGACGTCACTACGACCCAGCAGCGGCACAGCTTGCCCTCTCGGCGGCTGCCATTCACACTACTACTGATCTGTTTACTCAAACTCTTCTGGACATATGTGGGCGAGAAGAGCTCATTCGCGACTTGCGCGAGGAGATTGTCACAGTTGTTCAGGCCGAAGGATGGAAAAAGACGACCCTTTACAAGCTCAAATTGATGGATAGTGTTATCAAGGAATGCCAGCGGCTGAAGCCTATGGCTATTGGTGAGTTCAACATTCCATTCCCCATCATGTCTCGTGAGGCACATCCTAATGATGACAACAGCTATTATGGCACGCGTCGCCCGCGAAGATGTCATCCTTCATGACGGACAAATCATCCCCAAGGGCGATAAGATGTTGGTGTCCTGTGACAGAATGTGGGATGAAAATGTCTATCCGGACCCGCTGAAGTTCGATCCCTATCGCTTTGCGAACATGCGCAAAACTGATAATCCCAAGAACGAAGCCGCTGCTCAACTCGTTTCGCCGTCCCCGGAGCAAATGGGCTTTGGTTTCGGGCAACATGCTTGCCCAGGGCGCTTTTTTGTGGCTAATGAGATCAAAATAGCATTGTGTCACATTTTGTTAAAGTATGACTTGCGATTGGCAGACGGGTGTGAGCCCAAGGTCCAGAAGTTCGGCATGAGATTGGCGGCGGATCCGATGGCCAAGGTGTCTATCAGACGCAGGAAGGAGGAGATTCCTCTATAAAGTCAACAGTGTAATAAATAAGCTTCTGTATTACAGTTAGCCGTAGTACACAGGTTGATAGATTTATCGCGAAAATAGCAAGTGAGAAATTTCAAACCAAACACTTCCATTTCAGTGCAACACAAGACTTGTGGCTATCCTTGTCACTGGCATATCTATAGAACCCTCTATATTCAAGGTAAAGTCGACATATGCAACGAGACAACAGTGAACGCTATAAAGTCATGTGCTTGATATCAGTCGCTAGTCCGATTTACCTTTCCCTGTTGGAAGCCACGCAATACCATTTCCTGGACTCCCAATATGGTGAGGAACAGAAACAAAGTCTGTCTTCTACTGATATCTACTGTCTTCGAACGAGAAGGACTTGTTTCTTCTGCCGTAAGTTTTAGTCAAGTGTACAGTGTAGCTGTTTTAGGTTAGTATTACGTGGCCTATACGAATCCTTAAGCAGTTTCTGATCTGCTGTGCTGTATCATACGAAGGGATAAACAGTATTTGATAGCTTAACTTCAAAAACTTGCGGTCAAAACAAATGCTTATCAAAATGTGAAATAACAAAATACTCGAGAAATTCGCATCGGGACAGCTGATCTCACCAGTATTTTGTTGTTTCGTATTTGTCATTCGTTGTATTGTACTGTAATTTTCAATAACCCCAACTCCCTTCTTTTCCCCTATCTTCTTTCCTTCCGTGCGTCTCTTACTCAACATTTCCAGCAGCATGAGAGGTTTATCATAGTCATGAGTTAATTCGTAGCACTTGCGACCTTGAGACACTCACTGCACTTGGGATGGGGCTTTAAACTAGGAGAAATCCCGTTCCATTGTGTATTCGCCTAGAGCGCCTAGTCAACGAGCCGTGCCGACGAACTATGTATCAACCAGCTCCACAGCATATGGATCCGTTGACGTCTCCGCCCAGCTGACCAATCAGTTTACTGTGTTCAGATGCATGTACAGTACGGCATGCTTCATGTATGCATGGATTGTGGAGGCGCAAGGTGAGCAGCCCTTCCTTGCATTGAAAATCTTTACTCTTGACGGAGAGCCTAGAGTCCCGACCTCTCAAAGATCGCACATGGTCCATGGGAATCTCAATCCATTGAATTCTAGTGAACCGATTTTTTTTTCTCTGCAATTTCCTGCCATTCACAAATATCTTCTCAACCTACCAGCTATGGGGAACTCTGCTTTACTCTCTGCCGTACTAGAATACCGCGATGAACTCGGTGCGGTTGCGGAATTTCTCCGGAAGCTAGCAGGCATCTGTTGGACCCTGAATTACTTTAGTATGATGTACGTTTCTGGGAGAGAGAAGATTCCAAACACAGGCATATTTCCTCTTTGTAATGACATTGCATGGGAGTTTGTGTATGCCTTCGTTCACCCAGCCGCAAGTGCTCATTGGGAAGGTGGTGTGAAAGTGTGGTTTATGGTTCATCTTGCTGTGGTCATGTACATTCTCAAGTTTGCACCAAATGAATGGAACGATGTGCCAATGGTGAAAAAGAACATCTACTTGATTTATTTGGTGGTCATTCTTGGCTTCCTTGCCGGTCAGTTGGCTTTCGCCGCTGAGGTTGGGCCTGACAATGGTTTCTTTTGGGGAGGTGTCCTATGCCAGACGCTCGCAAGTCTCGGACCCATATGCCAGCTTCTGAGTCGGAACAGCACTCGTGGCGCTTCCATCTTGACCTGGTATGTATCCCCCATGGCTTGATTTCGTTTGTTTTCCACTTCTCGGGTGCTGATTTAAATATAGGTCACTGCGCGCGATTGCAACCTTCGGAGGTTTCATCAAACTGACCATCTACTATCTCTGTGATACACCCGCGGGTCCCTGGTTCGAGAGCCCCATGTGTCAATTCTATATCGGTTTGACTGTCGTGCTCGACATCACATATCCGTGTCTGTATTATGTTATTCGACGTCAGGAAAAGCGTAACGTCTCAGCAGAAAAGAAGATCAAATAGACGAACATTTATACAAAGTGAGGAAAGCGAAGACACCACAAGCCATCGCTTGACAAGTCTTTCGGTGCGGTATGGTGTGGATACATATTGCGCATTATGGATTAGTTGATTTCGTGTTTCATTTACTTGTGCTGTCCCGATCCGTTGCGGACAATGGCTTTTCTGTACAAAGTAGATAGCCATGTGCGCCAAGTGTTAGCCAGGACCATAAATGGCATGTCAATTTTTTGGAATCGCTCGTATCTTATCAAATACGTAACTACAGTCTGGATAAAAACAGGACTTCCAATGAGAGTGTGTATCTAAGTAGAATGCCGTGGAATTATAGCCGAAAAACAAGTATTTCAGTGAGCGTTCCCCCCTGGATGTATATCTTATTTATGAGAAATCCCCCTCGTCATAGTACAGTGGAGTGTACAACAGCAAGGGGTACAGGGCGAGATTGTCTCATGAAGAAGCCTGGCGATCTCATTCGGCTCGAGTTATCCTAGGATCCACTTGTGATTCATTAATTTGTGCACCACACCAATACTTCACCTGGTTCTCCCCTTGTCCTAGTCCAAGACCAGAAATCATGGAGAAACCCAAATTTAGAGTCATCATTGTTGGAGGGTCAATTTCTGGTCTGACTCTGGCCCATTGTCTGGCCAAAGCGAATATTGACCATATCATCCTTGAAAAACGAGCCGAGATAGCTCCTCAAGAAGGCGCCTTCATAGGAATCTGGCCAAATGGAGCCCGAATCTTGCAACAACTGGGGGTCTATGGTACCCTTGAAAAGCTCACCGCACCTCTAAGCCGAATGCATATCTCCTTCCCGGATGGATATTCATTCAGCAGTTTGCTACCCAAGAAAGTCCATGAAAGGTTTTGTCGGATCCCCTTTTATACAGGGAAAAAATTGTTCTGACTTCGTGTATCACAGATTTGGCTACCCTATAGTTTCTCTGGACCGCCAAAAGGTTCTAGAAATATTGTTCAAACACTACCCTGCCACGTCAAACGTCATCACCAACAAGCGTGTATCGGAAATACGTCTCGGACCTGAGCGCGCCAGTGTATTAACAGACGACGGGGATGTATTTGAGGGCGATCTCATTGTGGGCGCAGATGGCGTCCATAGTCATACCCGGTCAGAGATGTGGCGGTTGGCTGATGCCATGGATCCTGGGTACATTTTACAAAGCGAAAAGAAAGGTTGATTATCTCCCTTTTCAATTACAGTTCTGGGCTCCTTTTGAAATATTCCGGTGCTAATTCTGTCGTCATTTGCATTTTCAGGTCTGAAGGTTGAATATACGTGCGTTTTTGGGATATCGAAGCCGATACCCGGCCTTGAAACTGGAGAACATATAAACCGGTATGGAGACAAGTTTTCCGTGATCACGTTCCATGGCAAGGATGGCCGAGTGTTCTGGTTCATTATCCACAAACTCGACCAAGCATATGTCTATCCCAATGTTCCCCGCTATTCACCGGATGACGCAGCCAACCTTTGCAGTAAGTTGGCTGACATTACCATTTTGGGGGATATTTGTGTTGGTGATCTTTGGAAGAATCGAGTTGTCGCATCTATGACGGCACTTGAGGAGGGACTGCTCGAAACCTGGCATTTTAATCGCATAGTTCTTCTCGGGGACAGCGTGCACAAGGTAACCACTCATTACCCATAAACTACTCTGCATTGAGGTCAAAGACACTGAATATTTTGATCATCAGATGACACCAAACATTGGTCAGGGAGCAAACACAGCTATTGAGGATGCTGCTGTTTTAGCCTCACTGATTCATCGACTTGTCCATGTGGATGGCATTCCCAGCATATCTCAGGCTCACATTGAATCAATGCTTCGGGAGTATCGACGCTTGCGATACGAACCTGCAAAGAGTACATACGAGCGATCTAGATTTGGAGCTCGCTTTCACACGCGTGATGACTGGGTCAAGGCGTTTGCTGGCCGTTATGTCTTTCCCTTTATAGGTGGCTTTGTAGAACGGGGAACTGCCAAGGTTCTGTCTCGGGGGAAATGGTCGATTTCCTTCCATTCCCCGAACGATCCGGGCCGGGCTGGGTTCAAAAAGTTTCCAAGGATCAGAAGGGCCAGACAGCTGCTCAACTACGATGGAGGCTTCTTTGGATCTTTCCTATCACGCTTTGCTGGGCCTTTCTGTGGATTCGACCTTATCAAGCGTGATCTTTCTCTGGCGACTTATCGCTTCATTTGACATGCGTGCCCAGGTCTATGGACATCCAAGCACTTTACCACTTTTGGCCGTCTCGATCCTTTTCCCTCAGCACGTAGCAAGCGCCACTGTCGATCAAATGACTGGAGCAGTACAGTATTTACCGTACTTGAGACATTTTTTACATTCTTGACACGGTAATAGTTCTCAAAGCATCAACCCAGTGGCTCGAAAGTCGGCTTATGCATGCATATATCACAACGCATTGTAGATCACTAGCAGTGACTACTGTAAACATGCAGGGGCTCTTCTAGCAAATTGGCATAGCACGAGCTTACATACATGCATTTGTACATTTGACCTTATTGATCTACGCAAGGCGTCCTCTAATTAAAATCGATAGATTTACTCGTCTGTCCAGACATTCCTGTGGAGTTGCGTTACAGTGTCTAGGTCTACTGTGTCATACTATCCTTGTGAGGAATGAGATCTGTCAGGCAAGGAATGTCGGATTTTCATTTCATTTCTCGTGAGACTCGGCTTTTTAGGGTTCAGTCAGCTGTTTGATACGCTTGTATCGTTTCCACTCTCCAGTGTTTGCTTAGGTTCTTTTTTCTATCGGTTTCTACACCAACTCAACTCATTTCATTTATTCTTCCTCTAATCGCTACATACTCTTTGGAAATTATATCACCTTGGTCCTGATCTCAGCCCTCCGATCACACATGCAGCACAGCCTAAACAAGCTCTTCTTTTAAATCAAAATGACTGGAATGAACAAGAATCAGGCTGTCCAGCCTCAAAACAAAATTCTCAACCTATTTCCTTCGTCCTTGTTGCCTTATGCTGAATTAACACGAATCCACCGCTTGTTGGGATTTTACCTCAATACTTCGCCTTATGTTGTCGGTATTGCCTTTAGTGCATCGATTGCAAAAGATCTTCCAGTATCAATTCTGCTGCATCGCTTGGTCCTTTTTTCTACCTGGTCATTCTTCCTACGTTGTGCTGGATGCGTTTGGAATGATCTCATCGACTCAGATCTAGATGGTCAAATCGCGCGAACAAAATCCAGACCGATACCACGAGGCGCTGTATCAAAAGTGAATGCTGTCATTTTTACTGTTGCCCTCTTTGCATGCGGTAGCTCGGTTTTATTATTTCTTCCGGGGAGTGCATTATTGAAGCTATCATCAAAATCTTCTTCGCGCTTCTTTATCCTTTTGGCAAGCGGTTCACAGATTACCCTCAGTTGACACTGGGGAACATTGGATGGGCCATCCCGATGACAATGCATAGTCTAGGAGTTGACCCTCTCGACCATCTCATTCCAACCGTGTGTATGTTTCTATTTATTGCGACAGTCATCATCATGGTTGACATCGTCTATGCATGCCAGGATATTGAAGAAGATTTGAAAGTCGGCGTGAAAAGCATGGCCGTTCGGTTCCGTAATTCCATTCCCATCCTGGCTTACGGACTCTTCTACACGTCCATTGCGCTCATTGCACTCGCTGGGCTGCTCACTGGCCTTGGCCTTCCCTTCTTTATTGTGTCCGTTGGTGGACATTTCTTCGGGTTCAAGAATCTCCTCAAGGCAACCCAGATCGGGAAATCGTCCGGTGTGGAGAAAAGTGCGAAGTCGTATTGCTTCCTGAGCAGTATATTTTGGGTGCTTGGGTTTGGGATTGAGTATTGGCTGTGAGGGGATTGAATATCACATCGCGACTGGATTTGATTATCTCATCTCCAGGCTATGGTTCTGGTAGATTATTTGACAGATTCTGCTTTTTCTCGGTTTCTTTTACACTAAGTCTAAGTGAAGAGATTTCTGGTATTCCGTCTATTGTCATGTTTACTTACCCTTGTTCGTCGCATGGTTTGTTTTTCCTAGCGTGATCATCTAAAAGCCATCTAACGTACAGTAGACGTGTATCTGTAAGGTATTCAAATACATCTCATCTACTTCAAATCATCAAATGCCCATTCAAAGTCTTTTTACACTACAGTATGGACCTGTATGAGCGATCTGTAGTATTATCCTCAGCTCTTGCACTCATCGCATAGCAAATAGTGTCCAATGAAGCTAATGCCCTTGAATTGTGATTGAATATCATTAAAGATGATTCGTTATTTCCAAAGTTCGGGGTCAATAGCTTGATTATTTTATAACCTGGCACGGAACGGATGTTTTGACTTCGAAGGCACCCTTGCATGGCATAGTATTGTTTTTTGCATATTCACTAGTTTCGCTTTCCACTGAGCTCCACCTACACATTCCATTCATCTCCAATCACAGAGGGATGACCTGGAAAATGCCGGCAGGGGTAAATCATAGGGGTTAAGAAATTACGGGAATTTTAAATATGCGAGATCTTGTCAGATCGCGTAATTCTCCAAGGTGTCCAGTCCTGGTGGTAGCCGCTTCATCTCGTTTGATATACTTCCGACAACGCCCAAGGCCTCTCCTGCCATTATGGCCGACATCGATGGCGTCGAGCAATCTGGTGAACGACAGAGTCTCAGCGCAGTGGCGAGCAATAGCCCAGAGAGCTCCTCTGGTGTTCCATCTAGCCGGGATGAACAAGATCCTATCATACAAATCTGGAACAAAGAGGCAGACCCGATACCTCTCAACTCTTCCTCATTCGATCGTCATGAATGGGCAAAGCGAAATATCCAAATCCTTGATTCCATAGCCGGTGAAGGTCGACATCGTGGAATTCTATTCGAGGATCTCTCTATTCAGGGCTCTGCCTCGTCTCTCCAAGTTCAGCCAACGGTTCTTTCGGCTTTGATTCGCCCTATGTTAACGATTGTGAACCTTTTCCTTCGCACGAAAGGTCAGGAACAGCCAACCAATATTCTGCAGAATTTCGATGGACTGGTGAGCAATGGCGAGTTACTTCTGGTTCTGGGTCGCCCAGGTAGTGGATGTTCAACATTGCTTAAGGCGATTTGTGGTTGCTTGGATGGCTTGAGTTTAAACCCGGCCAGTAAGATCCAGTACAAGGGAGTTTCGTTTGCTAGGATGATAAAGGAACATCGTGGGGAGGTGGTCTACAACCAAGAAGAAGATCATCATTTTCCACATTTGACTGTTCGTGAAACCCTTGAGTTTGCTGCGTATGCACGCGCGCCGCATGCCAGGCTGGGTAACATGAGTCGCGATGAATATGCGAGGGTGGCAGTGCAGGTTGCTTTGGCCCTGTTCGAGCTCTCCCATACGCAAAATACCCAAGTGGGCAACGAATATATTCGTGGAGTTAGTGGTGGAGAAAGAAAACGAGTGAGGTAAGTGATTTCCAACTTCACTGCGTTGTCTTTCACATTGACTAACTGGACAATATTTAAACTACAGCATAGCTGAAATGACCCTAGCGAGAGCTCCCATCGGTGCGTGGGACAATAGCACACGAGGTCTTGATGCAACCAGTGCACTGGACTTTGTCCAAACTCTTCGTCTGTCTGCCAACCTCACCAAATCATGCCACGCTGCCGCAGTATACCAGGCTTCGGAGCCTATCTACAATACCTTTGATAACGTCACAGTTCTCTATGAAGGGCGGCAAGTATATTTTGGTCCCTGCCATCATGCTGTGGCATACTTTGAAAAGATGGGATGGAAACGTCATCCTCGACAGGTCAGCGCCGATTTCCTCACTTCCATAACTAATCCAAGTGAGCGTTTACCTCAAGCCGGCATGGAAGAGAAGGTTCCGCGAAGTCCAGAACATTTTGAGACATACTGGAGACAAAGTCCAGAGTATTCGGAGCTTCGCGAGAAGATGAAACATCACTCTCAGAGGTTCCCTCTCGATGGACAAGAAGAGATCAGATTGAACGACGCCAAACGTACCGAACAGGCCAACCATGTCCGACCATCCAGCCCGTTCCTTCTCTCTGTGCCGATGCAAATACGATTATGTCTTGTCAGAGCGTACCGACGAACTTTAAATGACCGTGCAGGTATTATTGCGACCGCAGTGGTTCAAATTGTTATAGCTGTTCTGATCAGCACTCTCTTCTATAATATTCCAGCCACCTCAGTGGGAATGCCCCAAAGGGCATCCGTCATCTTTTTGGCAGTTCTGACAAACAACTTGATTGCTCTGCTGGAGATCAACGTCCTGTACAGTCAAAGACCAGTCGTGGAAAAACAAGCTCGCTTCAGCTTCGTTCACCCGTTCACTGAGGCCCTCGCTGGAGTTATCATAGATCTCCCTATCAAGCTCCTTCGATGTCTGATTGCCAGCATCATCATATATTTTTTGGCACATCTTCAAAGAGAGCCTGGACACTTCTTTATTTACATCCTCCTCCAACTTGTGTCGGTTGTGACCATGTCCGGGTTGTTTCGTTGCTTGGCCACGATCACTAAAACACTCAGTCAAGCAATGGCTTTGGGTGGAATTATCATTATCTGCATTGCGGTATACACTGGGTTTACTATACCGCAGCCCGACATGCGCCCATGGCTTGGTTGGATCCGTTGGCTCAATCCGATTTTCTACGCATTCGAAGCAATCATGGCTAACGAGTTCCACGGTTTGCAGGCCGAATGCGTGGAATATTTACCGGACTATCCATCCCTTTTGGGTCTGTCTTTTACTTGCTTGGAAGCGGGTGCTGTCGCCGGAGAGCACTTCGTGTCTGGAGACAGGTATATTGAGCAGCATTATGGTTACTCCTACGATCATCTATGGAGGAATTTTGGCATTCTTATTGCGTTCTTTATTTCCTTCCACGTGTTTTATCTCGTTCTGACAGAGCTTGTCCCACGCTCTGCCTCCGCTCCCAAGACGCTGTCATTTCTTCCTGGTCATATACCCTCGAACTTGAGCCTAGACGAAGAAACCGGTCCGGGGCCCAAAGTATCGAAAGAGCTTTCGAAGTCTAACTCGCAGTCTCGTGACTTGTTGCCAGATCAAGGAAATATATTTTCGTGGCAGGGATTATGCTACGACATTCCAGTCAAAGGAGGAACAAAAAGGCTGTTGGATGATGTTAGCGGTTGGGTCAAGCCAGGGACCTTCACTGCTCTTATGGTGTGTACCATTTAATCAAATATTCCTTCAAACACGGTGCTTCGTGCTAACTGAATAAGGGAATGTCCGGTGCAGGGAAAACTACTCTTTTGGATGTCTTGTCCCAGCGAATGACATGTGGCGTCGTAACGGGAGATATGCTGGTCAACGGTAGAAGCCTCAATACCAGCATCTGTCGCAAGACTGGATATGTGGAACAGAATGATCTTCACTGTGAAACTGCCACAATCAGAGAGGCTCTTCGGTTCAGTGCAGCACTGCGGCAACCCCGGTCGGTCTCTATGGAAGAAAAATATGCATTCGTGGAGGAAGTGATTCAACTATTGGGAATGGAGGACTTTGCTGAAGCCGTCGTTGGAAACCCTGGCGAAGGGTTGAACATCGAACAGAGAAAGCTTCTCACCATCGGTGTTGAGCTGGCTGCAAAGCCTGAATTACTGATCTTCCTAGATGAGCCTACTAGTGGACTAGATTCACAAAGCTCTTTGGCAATATTTTCGTTTATGAGGAAGCTCGCTGATCATGGACAAGCGGTACTTGCAACAATCCATCAGCCCAGTGCTGTCATGTTCGAACAATTCGACCGCCTCCTGTTACTTGCGAAAGGCGGTAAGACTGTATACTTTGGGGACATTGGGGATCACTCTCGCACTCTTCTGAATTATTTGGAAACAAATGGTGCACGTCCATGCGGATCAAACGAAAACGTAGGTCATGGACTACCGCTCACTACATCCCCAATGTTCGACGTGTTGGGGCTGACTTTTCTTCTTGCAGCCGGCCGAATACATACTTGACGTGGTCAGCGAAGGCTCACAGGAAAGCTCTCAATCCCTCGATTGGGTAGCAATCTGGAAAAGGAGTCCTCAAAATGAGCAAGTTCTTGATCATCTTCGTCAGATCTCTTCGAATCCATCTGAGGCCCCGAATATCGACACTCAAAGCGAGCTTGAATTTGCCATGCCAATTACTGCTCAATTATACCAGGTCATGAAGCGTGACTTCCAGCAATACTATCGCCAGCCGGACTACATCATAGCCAAGCTTGCTTTGGGTATTGTCTGTGGTCTCTTCGTCGGCTTCTCGTTTTGGATGTCCGACGACTCTAACCAAGGCTTTCAAAATACCTTGTTCAGCCTATTCCTTCTATGTACCATTTTTTCCACCATGGTCAACCAGTAAGACTTCATCTTATATCATCCCTACCCTTCAACAAAAGAACAAGGAACTGACCGTGAATAGGATTATGCCAAAATTCATCGGCAGGCGGACTCTGTACGAGCTTCGCGAGCGACCATCCAAGACGTATTCCTGGAAGGTATTCATTTTTTCACAAATCGTGGTTGAGTTACCCTGGCAGGCTCTACTTGGGGTTTGCACATGGGCCTCTTTCTATTTCTCTGTCTATGGTGGTAATCAAGATCCGCAGCGCCAGGGGCTCGTCTTTCTTTTTGTGTTGCAATTCTTCCTGTATGCCTCTAGCTTTGCCTCATTGGTAGCTTCTGCAGTGCCTAGTCCAGTGCTGGGCAGTATGCTAGCTCTCTTTATGTTTGTGCTGTCGCTGTTGTCTAACGGTGTCATGCAGCCACCGAGCGCTTTGCCTCCCTTCTGGAGCCAGATGCACAAAGTCTCACCTTTGACCTATTATGTCGGTGGTATCAGTGCAACTGCACTACATGGTCGTCCAATTCATTGCTCAGAACGAGAAATGATCAGTATGGAGGCCCCTTTCGGACAAACATGCGGAGAGTATCTCGGAAAGTATCTGGAGATGGCACCCGGGCAGCTCTACAACTGGTCTTCTACTGGGCAGTGTCAGTACTGTCCCCTCCGCTCAGCTGATCAATATCTTGCCGGTCGTGACATTTTCTGGGATAACCGGTGGCGAGATTACGGGATTCTCTGGGCATACTTCACCTTTAATATCTTCGGCGCCATCTTCCTATACTACCTCTTCCGGGTTTTGCCATATTCCCGATCGAACAAGGCCAAAAAGACGACATCCTAATGTTTAACGGCTGAGAACAAGTCAAATTATCCCCCTCTTTTGCCCTTTTCCTATTTTTATGTCACTCTTGGCGAGAATGTGATCGATCATTCTTTTCGTTTGGCCCTCATCGTTATTCCCTCCTTCTCGCTTTCCTTTTCACTTTCCCTTTCCCTTTCCCTTTCGCTTTCCTTTCCACTTTCTTTCTTTCCTTCTTTTTCTCTTTCTGTCTGTCCCTCGTTTCCTCTTTTCCTTGTATACTGTTATAATGAAATCGCAAATATTAGATCGCATATACGGACTTGCGCAATGTACAATGAGGCGGTCTTCGCAGCGGTCTTTGGTTTCTATTAAAATATGGTAAAAGGGTCCATTTTGCACCCGATACATTTATCACGGCTCTTGTTACAAATCAGAAAAGCATTCCTCTAGAAGGTGAGTTTAAATTTCAAAACGACACATGAATAGTCAAGCGCCGCGATGGCCCGCTTTTCATGGGTAGGCAATAACATTGAACTTTATTAAGAGTAAAATAACAACACCAATTCAGCGTGTACATATTGATAAATTGAGAGATATGGCGGGTATCTATGGAGGAAAGGTAAATAAAAATACGATGTGCTTTAGGAAAGGTGGAACAAATGAGATATGAGACAGAAACCGCAAGGAATCAAAGTCGAACTTGACCACCATTCATGCGGTCCCAGTCCTTCTGCCCAAAGGGAACATAGGTGTCACCCTGAAGCCAATAGATCAAGTCTTTCTTGGAAACTAGGGCTGGGCTTACACCTTCGGTCCGCAAAGCATGCTTCTGCTGCTTGTTGTTGCCAGTTGACTGCATCTCAGGTGTGACCCGCAAGAAGAGGGGAGCGGCAAACCTAGGTAAATTCTTGAGGACATGTGCAGCCAGGCTAGCAAGAACCTCGCTTGATGGTTCAGATGCAGGGTCGGACTTGTTCCCCTTTGACATCTGTTGTTGGAATACTATGGCTGCACATCCTGCACGGCCATCATGGTTTGGAAGTGCTACGCCATACACGTTGGCTTCGTAAACTTCGGGGTGGGCACCCAAGACCTCGGAGACCTCGCTAGTAGAAACATTCTCGCTCTTCCATCGGAATGTATCACCCAATCTGTCAGAGAAGAACCAGCGGCCATCTCTGTCCCATCGAATCATATCACCGGTGCGGAAGTAGGCGTCGCCCTTCTTGATTACATCGCGGATGATCTTGCCTTCTGTCGCTTTCTTATTTCCAAAGTAGCCCTGGAAAGCCGCAGTGGGATCTTTTGCATCGATAGCGAATAGCAGCTCGCCCGGGTCACCTCGTGGGACCTTCTTGCAAAGACCAGTCTTCGGATCACGCCAAGGCTCCTGAGTTTCATGGTCAACATCCACAATCGCGGTTGAACGGCCAAAAACAATGTCTCCGATGGCACCGTTTCGACCGATGGCACCTGCAGAGAAATTGTTGGACGAGATGTTCCATGCACCCGCAGTGCCTTCCGTGGCTGCATAGAACTCAGCGATGGTTGGAATATTGAAGCGCTCTTTAAACCGGTTCCAGATGTCAGGCCGCAGACCATTTCCAAATGCTAAACGGATCTTGTGTTTCTTGTCAAGGTCCTCGCCAGTTACTGGATCTATCTCAGGGGCTACGCCCAAGAGGTAGCGTAGTGTTTCGCCCACATATTGAATTATTGTGGCATCATTCTCACGAGCCTCTTTCAAAAAGTTCCGCGCTGAGAATCGACGGCCAAGGACCAGAGTTGATCCACTCATCAAGCAAGTTATAAAGCCGAGCACCGAAGCAGAACTATGGTAGAGAGGCATGCATGTGAAGAACTTGTCAGAAGGAGTGACGCCCATCCAATCTGAAATGAACCCACTTCCAGACCAGCACTTCTTCCAGCTAACAATGGCAGGTTTTGGAAGTCCAGTAGTGCCACTGGTGTAGATCAACATGGCCATATCGCGGGGTGTCAACCCATTGCGGGCCTCGTCATCTTCCCGGACAGGCTCCAATCCCATAATCTCGGCTTCCAGCTCAGGGGTATGGAATACAATTTTGACTGAGCTCTTGCCATCCCGGAAGCCCGGTGAAGTCAAAACCTTTTGCTGCTCATCCGGGAAGCAGTGGCTAACATCCGGATCGACAATCAGGAGCTTCGCGGTGGATGCCCGGATCGAGTGAGTGAGTGGCTTGCCAGCCAGGTTATAGTTGATCAGCGCCGGAACTGCTCCAATACTCCAAAGTCCAAGCACCATGAAGAGGAACGTGGACGAGTTCATGAAGTCGATAGCGACGATTTCTTTGCGTTTGACACCATGGTTCTTCTTAAACCAGGATCCATAGCGTAGTGTCATAAGATACGTTTCATGAAATGTCCATGTTTTGCCATTATAAACAATGAAAGGGTGGTTGGCGGTTGTGGGGGCAAGTGCAAAGGCTTCCAATGTGTAGAAGAGATTCAGACGGTCGCCACGTTCAGCAAATCGTAATTTCATGCTCATCTTGAAAAGCGATCTGATCATATTGACATCGTAGGAAAGTGACCATTTTGCATTCAAGTATGCCAGCGTTGTCGCCGCGGCTGGTAGCGCAAGACCCAAGGGAATATCTGCGCGAAGAAATGGCTTGTTAGCGAAGTGTTAATTTACCAGGAATCCTCTTACTTACCTGGGAGGGAAGGAAACATTGTGAATGCGATCTATAATGAGACCCAGAGAAGAACTGTATTGAGTGAGTAGTGTGATAGGAATACGTAGACAGAGTCGCGGGTTTCAGTTTGAGTGTCGTGCGCGTGGCTAAGGGAAAGAATGTGGTGTGGTTATTTTTGGGCTGGCCTCTTCTGAAGACCAAAAAAAAACCGACAGAACACTAGAGAGTCTCCAAATGTAGGGAGGAGAGCGAGGTTATAAAGCCAAGAAGTTGGGAGAGTGGTGAGATTGGGGAAGTTGCCTCGGTTCGATGACATAACTCGTGCACATTTCAATGTTCAATGTTCTCAGGCTAATTAAGTTAATGCACGTTCTATGAATTCAATGCATTCCACGTTGACCAGCCATTACACTATTTCAATAGCTCGGAGTCTTCTGTACGCTTGCGAGGTACCCTCAGTATGTGCCACATTTTTCCCTGTCTATCGTGTCCTTTCCCTCGCTTTGCTCCATTGTACCTCATGTCCAATTTACAAGTGGAGTATACGTATGTTTACCCCCCTGGGTATACATCATTCAACAAAGACACAAGGTCTCGACTGGTCCAAGTCAGCCAGTTTACCCTATGCGTCCTCGATTGTTATCTTATATCGTGCCTACTAGAGTAAATCCTGCAAAGGGAACTGGTGCATAAATTAAGCCTATGGAGTGGATCCTTTGCTCTGTTGATCATACGTCACCGCCTATGTTCTAACGTTATCACTTGGGGGCGTCTCTTGACTTTGCTTGCCCTAGCGTTATATTCGACCTGGTTCCTTAGAAATATACTATTTGTGTTGCCAACTTTTTTTCGGAGTTGTGGGAAATTTTAGATCTACAAATGGGGTATATCCATCACAGTAGCCACATTCATCTAGGTCTCTTTACACAGCGCAATACTGTGTTGGGTATCACCTCAGGGCTAACTTTTTGACCACAGGAACATCTTCATACCCATCTTCCATGAATACTCGCAATGCCTCCAGGCCTTTTTCCAATACTTCCGTTTCGGGAACAAACCCAATCCGAACATAGCCCTTGAAATCTTCTCCCCCTCCAAAACAAAGACTTCCGGGCACAAGCATCACACCGGTTCTTTCTAGTACCATCTCGCAGAAAGCAACATCATCTACCGGCTTTCCCATTTTGTTAAAACGCACAAATGCAGTGGTTCCTGCCTGTGGCTTGACCCAATCACAGGCCCATCGATGGTCTTCAATGAACTTTTCCAAGATTGCAAGATTGGTCCGGGCCAATTCAATATTTCGCTTCAAAAGATTGTGAATACAATCGGGGGATAGTGCGAAACTGGCGATCGCATCGTCAATCTGACCGACAGAGATAGTGGTATAGTCCCGTGTATTAGCGCAGGATTCAATGATTGATTTATCGCGTGAAGCAATCCAGCCAACCCGCAATCCTGCCAAACTGTAGGCTTTGGAAACTGATCCTGTCACCACGGTTCGTTCATACCCGAGCGAGATAAGAGATGACGGGAACTTCGAGTCCATGGGACTGATGCCGTGGAAAATTGGACGGTAAACTTCGTCGGCATGAAGTATGATAGATTTCTCACGTGCGATTTCTACCAATTGCTTGAGAGTTTCATGTGGAACAATGGCTCCAGTTGGGTTTTGCGGGTTGCTATCAAGTAGAAACTATTAGCCAGTGAAATACAATGAACTGAGCCAGAGATTCTCATACTTAATAATGATCAGCTTGGTGTTGGGACGAATGAGGCTTTTCAGCTCTCCGAGATCCAATTGCCACCCGTCAGCCTCTTTGGACTTCCACAGGCTGACCTCTGCTCCCAATGATGCAGGCACAGAGTAGAGTTGTTGATATGTGGGGTAATGGCAGATGACATGGTCACCTGGGCCAACCAACGTGTACAGCAGCAAGAAGTTCGCTTGAATTGCCCCAGCGGTTATCAACACGTTGTCCTTGGGCAGCTGGGCGGGTGTCTTCGCCGAATATAGATTGGCAAGAGTTGTACGCAGCTTGTCAGACCCACGAATTGCCCCATACGTGAGCTTGGTAGACTGAAGCTCGGTCAAAGGGTTGGACTCCTTATCCTCGGATAGCGCTCGAAGATCATCGATGGAGATGGATGCGCAACAGGTTTCAGCGGTGTTATATTTGGCAATTGTCTCATACTTGTCCATCCACTGTTATTCAATCAGCAACTGTCACTTCTCTCGCGTCACAGTTAAAGAACAGAGGAGTGCCACCGAATAATCGAGTAATGCGGGGAGGTACCTGTTCAACTGCGAAGGCCTCGATTTTCACCATGGCGGCGTCTGGTTATGACCACACTGGAGCTCAGGGGATTTGATCAAATTGTTTCCAGGATCAAACCTGCCCAGACGTATTCAAGGGTTTCTGTCCGGCCTGTCCAAGATGGAGTTGACAGGCCAAATCGGACGGCAACTTCTCTGAGCATCACGTGTTCCCCCGCATTGGGGCCATGTTATGACTACGGAGAATAATGCAAGACATACGAAGCGTAATGAGAATTCAGTAAATTCAGTAAATAAGCAGAATAAGCAGAAATCCCTTCAATCAAGACAGGGGTAATTGTGCATAAGAGTGTCAGTCACCCATGTCGCGGGTTCCTGACATCCATGCAGCCCAGCCTCTCTCCGCCCGCGTCATCGTTGGGGCCAATCTCACCTCTCCACTCCGCCTCCGACCTTCATACTTGGACTTGCTTGCCTCACCTCACCTCTACTCCATGGATGTTCGTATTTATTAACTTGTTTTGATTTACTTGGTGATCAGCTTCCGCATTCCTTCTCTGGTTGCTGGTATCGCGCATCAGGGCTGTCGCCATCCTTTCCTCAAGATGCGCTTGACTCGCGTACTGCCCTTTACCCTGCTCGCTTTGACTCCCTTGTTGGCATCTGCCGCAGAATGGAGCGGAGTGTCCGACTTTAGCCTGCTCCCTCGATATGACTCTCTCGGCGATACACCACCCGGATGCCCCGAGTGTCCAGCTTGCTTCAACTGCCAGCTCAACAACGATAACTGTACACACTTTGCAGAGTGCAACAACTTCAACGGAAAATGCTCTTGTCCTCCGGGATTTGGAGGCGATGACTGCTCGATTCCTCTATGTGGGTCGCTGGCCGACGACAACAAACGACCACAACGTACCACCGATACCTGCCAGTGTAAGCCTGGTTGGAAGGGCATCAACTGCAATGTATGCGACTCCGATGATGCCTGCAATGCTATGATGCCGGAGGGTGAAGGAGGTGTGTGTTACAAACAAGGTGTCACGGTCAAGGAGAACTTCCAGATGTGTGATGTGACCAATCATATGATCTTGAAGCAACTCGATGGTCGCAAACCACAAGTGACATTCGGCTGCAAAGAGGAAGATAAGACTTGTAGCTTCCAGTTCTGGGTTGATCAGAAGGAATCGTTCTACTGTGGGTTGGATACTTGCAAATGGAGCATGGAATCGGACTATAACTCCAACAACACTCACTATGAGTGCGAACATCTCCAATGTTCGTGTATTCCGGGACGTTTCCTCTGCGGAGAGAATGGATCGATCAACCTTGGAGACTTCTTAGATCAGTTGATTAAAGGTCCAGCTACCTTTGACACCAAATCAACACCCGAAGGTACGAGGAGCATCTTCTCAGAGCCACAGATGAACGGTTTGATTTCCGGGGTCTTTGGTGATCCTAGCATCTTCCTCTCTTGCGACTCAGGAGAGTGCATGTATAAGACTGATGAACCTGGTTACACACGTCCCGTGAAGAAAATCAATACCCCACTCATTGCTAGTGTGATAGCGGGATGCTCCTTGTTTGTCGTTGCTGTCATTCTACTGGTGTGGTATCTGTCCCGCCGCGCCGCACGTCGTGGCTACCTTCGTCTATCTCTTTCTGATGATTCTGATGACGAAACTGCCAAGCTTCTGGCGGATTACCGACCGGCAGCTTTGTATTGGGACGATGTGTCCTACACCCTCAACGGAAAGGAGATTCTGTCGGGTATTCAAGGTGCCTCCACACCAGGTCAGATCACTGCTATCATGGGAGCATCCGGTGCGGGTAAAACCTCATTTCTCGATATCCTGGCCCGGAAGAATAAACGGGGAACGGTGCAAGGAAACTTCTATGTCAACGGGGAGATACTTGATGATGCCGACTTTAAGACTATGGTGGGCTTTGTCGACCAAGAAGACACAATGCTTCCCACTTTGACGGTCCATGAAACCATCTTGACCAGTGCCTTGCTCAGACTTCCACGGGACATGAGCCGGCCAGCCAAAGAGCAAAGAGTCTTGGAAGTTGAAAAGCAGCTAGGTATCTACCATATCAAAGATCAACTGATTGGCTCGGAAGAAGGCAAAGGTCGTGGTATCTCTGGCGGAGAGAAGCGCCGCGTTGGCATCGCCTGCGAACTGGTTACCAGTCCTAGTATTCTCTTTTTGGATGAACCCACTAGTGGACTCGATGCGTACAACGCTTTCAACGTGGTCGAATGCTTGGTGACCCTGGCGAAGACCTACAATCGGACTGTTATCTTCACGATCCATCAGCCGCGCTCAAACATCGTTGCTCTTTTTGATCGACTGATTCTTCTTGCCGAGGGACGAACCGTGTATTCCGGGCCCTTCTCGGACTGTCAGCAATATTTCGACCAAGTGGGCTATTCATGTCCACCAGGATTCAACATTGCGGATTACCTAGTTGACCTGACAATGCATGCTAGTGCTGGACACTCATACACGGATGAAGTAGCATCTGTGAGTGGACGTTCTGGTCCTCCAAAGACTGCATCTAGCAGCCTGAGGGCCGTCAAATCTGTTGCTAGTGCCTCGAATGTGAGCATGGATGATACGAGTGACTCGACCAGCCGGAGACCCAAGACCAATCGAAGGGTATCTCTGAAACAACAGCAAGATCGCCAACTCTACTCTCGAAAGCAGAACAACGAACGCCCAATGACGCCAAAGACGGATGACGAGAGCGCAACATTAGACGTGGCTGAGAATAATCAACAATGGCATCGCCTTTCCCGTCAACAGGGCAACGTTCCACCTCAAATTCTTGATGATCCAGATCAGCTGCCTCCTCCAGCCCCCGGCCAGAGTGACCTTGACGTATTAGTCGCCAGCTACGCAGTCTCTGACGTCTGCCATTATGTTCGTGATGAAATCTTATCTGCTGTCCAGAACGTCCAGGCTGCCAACGGCTCAACTACCTCACCCCTGTTGTCAGAATCTAAGGGTTATGCCCGAGTTGGATTGATCCGGCAGTTCATGATTTTGTCCCAGCGCACATGGCGTAATCTATACCGAAACCCGATGTTGATGCTTACTCACTATGCGATTGCAATCTTACTTGCGGTCTTATCTGGCTACCTCTTCTATGGCCTCACCGATGACATCAAGGGCTTCCAGAATCGCCTCGGTCTCTTCTTCTTCATCTTAGCCTTGTTCGGTTTCAGCACTTTGACCAGTCTCAACGTGTTTTCCTCGGAGCGGCTTCTGTTTGTGCGTGAGCGGGCCAACGGTTACTACCACCCGATCACCTACTTTGCAGCCAAGGTTGTATTTGATATTGTTCCTCTGAGATTGATCCCCCCCATTATCATGGGCATCATCGTCTACCCCATGACAGGTTTGATTCCGGCATGGCCCGAGTTTTTCCATTTCTTGTTGGTCTTGGTCCTTTTCAATCTTGCCGCCGCCAACATTTGTCTCTTCATTGGCATCATTTTCCGGGATGGCGGAGTTGCCAACCTCATCGGCAGTCTGGTCATGCTTTTCAGCTTACTGTTCGCCGGTCTTTTGCTGAATCATGATGCAATTCCCGCGTCAGCATTGTGGCTGCAAACTGTAAGTCTTTCACAACACCCTTTGTACATTTATTTCATATTACTAATGATCCTGCCAGCTCTCCATTTTCCATTATGGCTTTGAGGCCTTGATTGTCAATGAAGTAACATTCCTGACTCTGATTGATCACAAGTACGGATTGGATATTGAAGTTCCTGGGGCATCAATTTTGAGTGCCTTTGGATTTGATACGCAGGCTTACTGGAGCGATGTCATTGGACTCGCTGTGATATCTGGCGCGTTTATCATCATTGCGTACAGTGCGATGCATTTCCTGCTCATCGAGAAGCGGTAATAGTCTGCCTGACTCATCCCAACTCGAAATTTGCAGGAATGCTCCCTATTGTCCTGCGTTTTTGTTTTGGCGTTAGTGTATCAATGTTCTGTCTGCATCGTGTTCTATCTAGATCATTGGAGACCAAGCCTTCAGAGATACACGAAGCTCTGTATGTTACGATCTGTATCTGGCGTCACTTGGTGTCAGTTTGTACATAGACACTGAACGTTTTTTTATCATATTCTCTCTCCAAAGGTGTAGTTGGTAACGTGTAGATGTAACATGCACGTGTTCGACGTCATCCTCCCGCTCACAAAGCTTGTCAGTGTCTCTCGACTTCATTCCTCAAGGTTTCTCATCACTGTCGGTAATTTATTTTACCTCTACGGTCTCCTCGTGTCAACTTCCTTCTTATCAAGTACGTTACCAGCCCCGTTTGCGGGTGACGCTAATGAGCCACTTCCCACCGCCCGTTCAGGCTCGAGCGCAGTTCGCTAATCTCAACTTCCCTCAGCTTCGATCCACCTTCTCCTCCTCATACTGTCGGGCTCTGTCACCATTTTCCACTGTCTTGAAGATTCAGTGGGATATTATTTGTGAGTGAGCGCTAATCTCCGAGGACTCTGTGCGATTCCGCTGCCTTCTTCGGGCACCCCACAAACATCTCCAATTCCGGTGCCTCTGCGAACCGCACCTCACACCCAACCACTCCCGTCGGCACTTGACTCATATCTTCTGGTTATCTAGCAATTGATCTTCTCTCAACTCTATCCGATAGAAAGTCAACCTCCCGCCCAACATGTCCGGCGAAGCGTGGCTCTACCTGTTGTCGGTGTTGATCAACGCCGTCAACCTCTTCCTCCAGGTGTTCTTCACGATTATGTACAGTGACCTCGAATGGTGAGTTCCTCTAGCTTCTTATTTCGTGGATTCTGTCTTGGAACCACGCCAAATGCGAAATCGAAGCTGACGCCTCCCCTTTTTCCAGCGACTACATCAACCCCATCGACCTTTGCAACCGTCTCAACGCCTACATCATCCCCGAAGCCGCCGTCCACGCTTTCCTGACCTTCCTCTTCATCATCAATGGGTACTGGCTCGCCATCGTGCTGAACTTGCCCCTCGTAGCGTTCAACGCGAAGAAGTACGTTGAAAGCTTCCCGGATCTCAAACCCCTCTCCCACCCCGAGTCCGAGACTAATTCGATCCTCTTTCGATTTATAGGATCTACGATAACCAGCACCTCTTGGATGCGACCGAGATTTTCCGCAAGCTGAATGTGCACAAGAAGGTTAGTATTCTCGGCTGGCAATCTGCCTCGTGCAATGGCTGACTCGAATTCTTTTCTTTAGGAATCGTTCATCAAGCTTGGCTTCCACCTCCTGATGTTCTTCTTCTACCTCTACAGCATGATCGTGGCCCTGATTCGCGATGAGGGTAACTGACTTGTGAAAAGACCGAACATGCGATGCGCCATGGTCGTCCTAGTTAGAAGGGTTCACCTGTCGATGGACTGCAGTCATGGAAATCTAAATGGGGGCCCTCGGAATATTCTCTTCGGCTTGGTTCACATTCGAACATGACCACTGGCCCACGGCAACAGCACCATATATAACTTGGTATATCACGGCCATTTTCTTGTCGTTCGAGCTGTGATGACTAGGGATGAGCAACGATTTCTTTCAGTCTTGAGATAGAATGCGATGCGGTGCAGTGGTGAGAATGTAATAGATATTTCGCTTGAAATATCTTGGGCTGGAGAGGTGTGCTGGGTTGATTCAGACTGGAATTGACTCGCGGTGGTGCATACGACCTCCCTGCTATTTGTGTTTGACTTTTGATCTTGTTCTGTATTGATCTAGCCCGTTTTTTTCGGCCTGTGAATTGTATATACCTCCTACGCGGTTGGCAATGAAGAGCGTACGATACCCAAAGTTCTCGACTTATTATTGCCGAGACTAGAATCATATGTGTCGCAAGTACATAATTTGCAGTAAGCTTGTGGGCTGTCTCAGGAGCTATAGACCGGTTGACCGCAAAATCGGGATAAGGTTGATAGAGCTTGACGGTTCCGCGGCCTTCACCTCGCGGCTCTCCCGACGCCCGTAAAATTCCCATCCTTCAACCAACTCCACCGGACTCCGCCTCGACTCTCTTACAGGAAGTTGGAGTTTGTATCTTACATATTCTCCAATCCCATCATGTCGGGCTTATTGGGCGCCGGTTATGACTCCAGCGACGATGACAGGAGCGTCGCTGCGACAGCCGCAACCAAAGTCGTTGCTGCACCAGACGTGAATACAGAGGTTTGGTCCCCACTACTCCCTCTGCTCTTGTCGTCAAATTGGTCCTTGTGCCTTGATTGTTACGAATAGATAAGATTAACGACTCTACAGGATCAAGCGCATATGCAGATGACCCTCGCCAACACCTCTTCGCAGGCCCTCACTTTCAACGCCACATACGATGATCTCACACGTCCCTCCCAGGGCCCTGTAAACCCCTTCAAAGGCTCAGGCCCAGGAAACGGGATCAAGCGAAAGAATGTCCCGACTGGATTCGCGGAGGAGGCAGCTATCAGCGAGTCGACCTTCGCAGCGCAACATCGCACGTTCCAAAGTCTAGGCTACACACGCAATCCCACCCGACCAGATCAATTTATCGGAAATCTGGAAAATGCGGCTCAATTTGGAGGCCGGGATGTCGTGCAGATGAAGCCGACCAAAGATCAATCCGCAGCCTGGAGGACAAAGCGTCAAAAGAAGGGTGACTCTAGCGTTGTGGAAGGAGAGGGCGCATACTTGGGACCCTGGGCAAAATACACGAATGATCAGCAATATGATTTGGTCGAGGTTGACGCGGAGGATGACCGCGAACTTGCTAGCGATGAGGAATACGTCGAGGAAGACGAGACCTTGGCTACTGCGGCGCCCATGCCGGCCATGAGCAAGGAAGCCACAGAGTACGAGGGTGATCTGTCCAAGCAGGAGACTACAGAGTTCCATGGTTCGGAGGAGTTCGACTACCAGGGCCGTACGTATATGCATGTTCCCCAAGATCTGGATATCGATCTGCGCAAAGAACCCGGCAGCGTCAAGAACTACGTGCCGAAAAAGCTTGTGCAAACCTGGAAATCGCACACCAAGCCCATTACCTCTCTTCGTTTCATGCCGAACTCTGGTCACTTGCTCCTTTCCTCGGCTGCCGATGGAAAGGCCAAGATCTGGGATGTGTATCACTCCCGGGAGCTCCTACGGACATTCTCCGGGCACAACAAGGCAATCTCAGACACAGACTTCCATCCAACAGGCAAGACTTTCCTTACCGGCTCATACGACAAACAAATCAAGCTCTGGGACACGGAATACGGAAAGTGCATCGGACGATTCTCGACCGGCAAGACGCCACACGTCGTCCGTTTCAACCCCGGCGCAGAGCACTCACATGAGTTCTTGGCCGGTATGTCCGACAAGAAGATCGTCCAATTCGACACACGGTCCGGTGAGCTGGTCCAAGAATACGATCACCACCTGGCAGCCATCAACACCATCACCTTCGTCGACGACAACCGACGATTCATCTCCACCTCAGACGACAAGTCATTGCGTGCATGGGAATACGGTATCCCCGTTCCAATCAAATTCATCGCCGAGCCATATATGTTCGCACTTACCCGCGCGGCAGCTCATCCCAACGGCAAGTATGTCGCATTCCAGTCAGGCGACAACCAAATCGTCGTCTATGGCGCCACAGACAAGTTCCGTCAAAACCGGAAGAAGAGCTTCCGTGGCCATAACAATGCTGGTTATGCCATTGATCTTAAGATCTCGCCTGATGGACAGTTTATTGTTTCTGGTGACAGCGGTGGCTATGTTTGCTTCTGGGATTGGAAGACTGGCAAGTTGTATCATAAGATCCAGGCTGGTGGTAAGGATGGCGGTGCTGTTACTTGTCTGGACTGGCATCCCCAGGAAACTAGCAAGGTGGTCACTGGAGGGTTGGATGGTATTATCAAGTACTGGGATTAGAGAATTTGCGCTAGTTAGTTTATACCACCCTAATTAAGGCATCCAGGCATCGATTAAATGTTTGGATACTTCTTGTCCGAGATGCTTATTCTTATTGCAAACTGTAGCCTGTTTGTAAAACGTTGGGAATTTCAAGTCTATTCACTATTACATTGCTTGGATGCTTGGATGAAATTTTAGGTCCTCTAGGCAGATAGAAGAGAGAAACTGTACAGATGCAAAATAGATACAAAGCGGATATCAAGTCAATAATGAACATCAAGAGACATGCATATCATCGCATTCCCTACATTCCAACGCACCACAACGCGTCATGTTTTCTTCAGATATGAGTGAACCTGCGGAAAGCTCTCAATCCAATACATGCCAAACGACACGAATATTGGAACAACCGCACAGGCGAGAAATACCTGGGATACTTCCACATCAAAATCGACAAAGCACCAGCACTAGCGATGAGAGCTCCGGTCAAACCGAGACCAAGCACGTCACTCTGGTGCTGAACAGCCTGGACGACTTCCGAGTAGCGCTGGTTGCTAAAGCTAACGCGGGCATACTGTGTCTTCCAACCAAAGAATGGGAACCGACGGTCTATCGTCTCTTCGATGGCCTTGCGCAGCTTGTACAGGGGTGATTTGACGCCAGCGCGCATCTCGAGGTAATTCTCCCTCGAGAGATCATTGATGGCGTGTGTATCAGCACAGCGCTGGTCTGTGTATGCCTGGAACGCGGCCTGGCGTTTGAGGCCTCGTGTGTAGACGCTTGAGTTAGGGTCGTAGACGCCGTGTTTATCGAGTTGCTCGAAAAGAACGCGGACGTCCTCCAGGCCTGCGTTTAATCCTTGGCCGTAAAATGGCAAGACTGCGTGTGCTGCGTCCCCGAGGATGGTGACGCTGGCGGCGAAGTGGTGCGGATTGCATTTTATACTAATCAGAGGGAGATGGGGGTTTGTTGCAAATTGTTCGGTTAGAGCTTCTGGGCTGATTAGTTCTGGTGATACGCCTGGGAAATGAGAGTCGAAGAATTCATGCAGTTCCTGTGGTTGGGTTTCCAGGAATGTGTAGTGTGAGGATGGTGCGAATAGGGTGCAGGTGAATGATTTGTCTGGCGATGGGAGCGCAATAAACATGAACTCGCGCCCAGGCCAGATGTGAAGGTGATTCGGTGAGATGCGGAAGTCTCCATCTTCTGAAGGAGGGATTCGGAATTCACACCATAAGGTGTCGATATATTCTTGCTGGTAGTCAACACGGGCAAACTTCATGAGATGGAAGCGTGCGGCCGAGTGTGCTCCGTCGGCGCCGATGAGGTAGTCGAAGGACACTTCATACTCTGGTACACGGCCAGCGATGCCCGCATCATCGGGCATAGGTGTCTCACCAGGGATTCGGCGCTCAAACCAGGCCTTGTTGGTGCGGAAGTCCGCACCAGTCAACTTGTAGTTAAAGAACAACTTGACATTAGGGGCCTTTTCCAACTCGTCGAGGAGTGCATTGTTGAGCGTTGATCGGTCGATTGAGTTAATAGCCTTATGAGAGTTAGCTAGGCTCGACATGCAGACAAGCTACTGCCATGCAGGTGATTGCGTACCCGGCCGTGGACGTCATAGGCTTGTGCAGCCTCCCACAGTTCCCCGCTGTCTCGGCCGTGAATCATCCGCCCATGCATGGGGATCGCGTCGCGGAGTACATTGTCGATCAAATCGGGCCGGTCCGAGTGCAGCATAGAATTAAGACCACGTTCAGACAGGGCTAGATTGATTGACTTGGTGAAGTTCAATGGCACGGTCGTAGGGTCCCGGAGATCTACGGATGGCCAAGTCAGATCGGGCAATTTCGCAATATATCACAACTGAGTCATGCGATGTGCAAGGGCTCTTGGGCACGACAGTCCAGTGCAATGGAGGCTGAACAAAAGGAATTTCTTGCCCATGAATCCAGGGACCTTGCGAGACACCGCCATAAGTAGGATGATTCATTGCCGGCCAGAGCTAGCAAGAACATTCTTTGACTGTGCACTATTGACCTCGCATAAAACTCCGGAGGAACAGGAATGTAACACGGAGAGTCTTGGGAACATACCGCCACGAAGTTCGTATACTTCGACCTCATCTCCTCTGGATGCAGCGTATAGCGCCGCCAACGCTCCCACCGGACCAGCACCCACAACAACCACTTTCTGCTTCGGGACAGCCATTATATGCAATTGACCAAGATGGCTAGAAGGATGCGACAAAAGTGCCCCGGTGGGAAGGGATAAATTCTCATCACGTGCTGCGAAATCGGCCGAAGACGTCAATTTCTTATCGGTTTATCGGTTGACACCTTAATGCCTCAGGTGTAAGTATATACCTGCGCTAGGCTTTGACAGGATTAGCGTCCGAGGCCTCAAGGCCCGCGGGGATTTTCTTGAGGTTTTTGGGCTTCTTTCTGATCCACTCTCTGATACCCTCAGAGCTTTATATATATTCTTTTCTCCTTTAGGGTCTGGTTTGTCACAATGGCTGAATCCCGCAAATGTCAGGGTACAGACTGCCCTAACCCGGCAGGCACCCTGCAGTGTCCGACATGTCTGAAGAGCGGCACCGACAGCTTCTTCTGTTCACAGGACTGTTTTAAGCGAAGCTGGGTAAGCACTTTCTCTGCGCAAAATGGAGGCTGCATGCAATGTTGTTCTCTGCAAGAGAAACCACCGGCTAATAAATTCCAGGCTGAACACAAGACCACCCACAAGAAGAGTAATATCCTCACCAACTTTTTCCCTCCGAAAGTAGTTTCTGAACCAGATCCAGCCACCGGCAACTATAACCCGTACCCGTCCTTCCCATACAAGGGTGCCCTGCGACCTGTCTACCCTCTCTCCGCCAAGCGAACCATCCCCAAGTCGATCCCGCACCCGGACTACGCCCGCGATGGTATCCCTCGTTCTGAGCAGAAGATCATTGGCCGCCATACCATCACTATTCTAAACAAGGAAGAGCAGGATGGTATGCGCAAGGTCTGTCGACTGGCTCGTGAGGTTTTGGATGAGGCTGCTCGCGCATTGAAGCCTGGTGTCACGACGGACCAGATTGATGAGATTGTCCACAAGGCTTGCATAGAGCGTGAAGTACGACGCTTTTTTTTTTTTTTTCTTCGTGTTCGCCTGCTGATAAAATCATAGTCTTATCCCTCGCCGTTGAACTATATGCATTTCCCGAAGTCCGTCTGCACCTCGGTTAACGAGACTATCTGTCACGGTATCCCCGATCAAAGACCGCTGGAGGATGGTGACATTGTCAACATTGATGTTACTCTGTACCATAAGGGCTTCCACGGAGATATCAACGAAACCTACTATGTTGGAGACAAGTCGCTCGCCAACTCCGACGCTGTCCGTGTGGTGGAAACCGCGCGCGAATGTCTGGACAAGTCCATTGACTTGGTCAAGCCCGGCATGCTTTTCCGTGATCCCGGAAACACGATCGAGAAGCACGCTAAGAGCCGCAACTGCAGTGTTGTCAAGACCTACTGTGGTCACGGTATCAACCAGCTTTTCCACTGCGCCCCCAACATTCCTCACTACGCTAAGAATAAGGCTGTTGGCACCGCAAAGCCCGGCATGTGTTTCACTATTGAGCCTATGATCAACATCGGTACTCACCGTGATTGCACCTGGCCCGATGACTGGACCAGCACCACTCAGGACGGTTCCCTTTCTGCTCAGTTTGAGCACACTATGCTCGTCACTGAGGATGGTGTCGAGGTTCTGACCGCACGCCTACCCGACTCACCCGGTGGTCCAGTTCCTATGCCCTCGGCATAGATTGACGCAAAACAGGAGTTGAAGAGACTTGCATTTTGGAATACCTTTTTGTAACCGAATTTACGACCGTTCAATGCCTAGATGCTATCGATGCTATCTGCATAATCATAGATATTAAACCAGACTAGTCCATAGTTTGCCGATGTAGTCGGGAATGAGATAGGCCTGAGCGGCATAGATGCGAGTGGAGATCGGCCATTGGCCGAGACGGCTAAGTCGGATTTGTCAGTGAGGGGAGGGCTTATCTGCACGTGAGGCTAGGAAGAGGCCTTGTATGTTTTTGCGACTCCGCTTTTTCTCTTTCTTGGGGCTTTCAGTTGAGTCACTTTGTCCTTTGAGGCCATCTGGAGCAAGTCGAAGATAGGCATCGATCTCGACAATGGCTCCAGAGAGTTCGCCAAGCGAGACTTCCCCTTTGCTGGGGTCAAGCACCGGCACTGTTTCCAACGGCACGATTCCCGATAACAATGTGGAATCAGGAGTCCCGGTCCAAGGTGAGGACCAGCTGAAGGAGCCCTTCTCTGATGCTCAGAAGCAGCTCAAGTATATTGTACCTGCGATCTCGCTCGGAGTAAGTCTTTGGTAACCACTATGTGATTCTTCCTTGTGACTCATTCGCTCTATAGATCTTCTTGTCGGCGGCAGATCAGACAATTATCATGGCCAGTTATGGTCAGATTGGTAGTGATCTGAAATCTCTCAATCTGACCAGCTGGATTGCAACCTCGTATTTTCTGACCCTGACCTCGTTCCAACCGCTATATGGAAAGCTGAGCGATATCTTTGGTCGTAAGCCATGCCTGCTGTTTGCATATGCCATTTTCGGTATTGGCTGTCTATTCTGTGGCCTGGCACGGAATATCAATGAATTGATTGCTGCTCGCGTGAGTTCCCAAAATAACCTCTAAATAGTGCTTTACTGATTGCTTTCTACTAGGTCTTCCAAGGCATTGGCGGGGGTGGTATGACCACTGTTGTTAGCATCCTGATGAGCGATATTGTGCCCCTTCGTGACCGAGGTGTGTGGCAAGGCGTTATCAACATCATTTATGCCACGGGATCCGGTACCGGTGCGCCGTTGGGGGGAATCTTGGCCGATTACATTGGCTGGCGTTGGTATGAATGATGCATGCCCCACCCAAAATGGTGTGCTAACACTTCGTTTAGGGCTTTCCTAGCGCAATTTCCCCTTTGCATTGTCGCATTCGTTGCCGTCTCGTTTATGCTAAAGCTCCCGGAGCGTGAGAGCACTCACTGGAAAACAAAGCTGCATCGAATTGATTTCCTCGGCGCTATTGTTCTTGTAGGAGCTGTTCTTGGCTTCTTGGTTGGCCTTGACCGTGGTAGTAACGTATCATGGAAGTTACCCTTGACTATCATCTCGCTGAGTGTCTCCGCTTTCTTGTTTGTCATCTTCATCCTGGTTGAGATCTACTTGGCAGCCGAACCCTTTGCGCCGGGTCATATTATCTTCAACCGCACTTTCTTTGCGTGCTATTGTTGCAACTTCTTCAGCTTTGGGGGTTGGCTAGCTGCGCTGTTCTACATCCCGCTATACTTCCAGGCTGTTGATGGCGTATCTGCCACCGTCGCTGGTTTGCGTCTACTGCCAAGTATTTTCTGTGGTGTGTCCGGTTCAGTATTTGCGGGCATGCTAATGAAGTGGTATGGCAAGTATTACTGGTTGACGGTTGTTGCGTATGCCTTCCTGACAACCGGTTGCTTCTGCATCTATCTGTTCTCCGGGGGTGTTGTAGCCAGCACTGTCCCCATGATCGTGGGTATGATGATTGCCGCATTTGGAAATGGCATTGGCGTCACCACCACTTTGATAGGTTTGAGTAAGTTTTCATCTACCCCTGCAACCCCTGGATATATACTAAGCAATGACTCAGTCTCCAACGCTACTTACGAAGACCAAGCAGTAGTAACTGCTTGCTCTTATTTGTTCCGCTCATTGGGGTCCGTAATTGGACTCTCATTATCATCGACTGTTGTTCAACAGCTCCTCCGCGACCGACTGAGGTCTGGACTAAAGGACAGCAAGAACATAGATCAGATCGTTGAAGGCGTGCGAGAAAGTCTTAATTTTATCAAGACACTAGATCCACAGACCGCTCGGATTGTGCGGGATGCCTATGGCTGGTCCACTAACAAGGGATTCGCCTTTATGGTTGGTGTGGTATTCTTTGCTCTGCTGAGCGGCTTCTTTATCCGCGAAAGCAAGCTTAGCCGCTGAGCTAAAAAAGGGAATATCAATTTTCCCCAAATGTTGTATGGTGTGAACGGACGTTGACAAGTACATATCTAGCCTTCGAGCTGGGGTTTAGACTGTTTATATTGAGCATACATAGTAGATCAATTCAGTAACCTACTAGGTAAAAAACATGCTGCGAATGAATGTATTTCAAATTATTGACTCTTTGAGACTTCACCGTATATAGATGTATAATTCCTGATGGCTACTTACGCAGGTGTAAAGAATTTCTTTCTTTTGCTTTCTTTGTCGTCGCCAGGAAGTATAGCTTACTAAGCTGAGCTCCGCGCTTCGGCAACGTTTCAAATGCACTCTTGGTTGGTCACTTAACATCAGAGCTTTTGATTGTTTCTCTTTGCGATTCAGATTGTTTTGATGGGCTTAGGACCAGGATGAGCCTCACCTTGTTTTCCTGACATTCTCTGTGCAGCTTCTGACAGCTCTTCCGCCTCCCAACCTCCGCAATGTCCCAACCGCACTCGGGGCCGGTCTCACTAGCTCGATATCGCCCCATTCTCTACCTATTCACTGGCGTTGCTGCCGCCTATGCGATTCTTTATGTTCACAGCAGTATCGTCGGGCAAGCTCCCCCGTCCTCAATCCGACGCCGAGGTGCTGTACGCCGCTCAAGAAGAACCGAAGCCGAAGAGCTCGAAATCGTTGATACTCCGTCTTACCGAGCCATCGCCCACCTGGAACAGCTAGAGCGCCAAAATGGCGTTTATGGGACCTTCCGCATTGAGACAGAAGATGGCCGGCGTGTGGAAAGCGGCCTTCTACCATCGCTACTCGCAACACGCGACCAGCTTATGGAGGAAGTTGGCGTCCCGTCTGCTCATGCGGAGCGCATGCGTGAAATGATGGAGGACACCTTCCTGGAGTCGTTCCTTGCACTCGACTTCCCATCCGCACATACCCTTGTAGAGGACAGTCCCGAAAGAACATACTTGACGGAACAGCTCCAGCACCGGGGTATCTCCCGGGCCGGTATTGAACGGGCATTAGTGCGGTTCAATGGAGATCAGAACTATGGAGAGGAGCTACGTCGGCGCCGACAGAATGGTGAACGGGTTACCCTTTCCACTTCTACCTTCCCCGATGTGCCTACGCCCCCACAGAATGCTGACGGGGTGGAGACGGTAGCAGATGACCAGAGTGTTTTCTCGTGGCGGGAGGGAAACAACGATGCATCGCCTACTCGTGAGGGCCAGAACCTGCTAAATCTGCTCTACCACATCGCCGAAGATCAGGCGAGGAGAGACGGGTACATTCATCGTGGAGTTACATGCAACAGCTGTGGCGCGATGCCGATCCAGGGAATCAGATACCGCTGTGCAAATTGCATTGATTACGATCTCTGTGAGACTTGCGAGGCGATGCAAGTGCACATCAAGACCCATTTGTTCTACAAAGTCCGGATCCCAGCTCCTTTCCTTGGGAACCCTCGCCAATCTCAGCCCGTGTGGTATCCTGGAAAGCCTTCGATGCTCCCGCGGAGCCTCCCTCGTCCTCTGGCCAGGCGTCTCATGAAAGACACCAATTTTGAAAATACAGAGCTTGATGCACTCTGGGATCAGTTTCGCTGTTTGGCAAATTATGAGTGGGCAGATGATCCCAACAAGTTGTACATGGCCATCGACCGCAAAACCTTTGACCGATGCTTTGTGCCAAATACCTCTATCAGGCCACCACCTCCGAGTCTCATTTACGACCGAATGTTCGCGTTTTACGACACCAATGGCGATAATCTTATTGGATTTGAAGAATTCCTCAAGGGGTTGGCCAGTCTCAATAACAAGAGTAACGATGAGAGACTGCGACGTGTATTCCGTGGTTATGACATCGATGGAGATGGTTTCGTCGAGCGAAAGGACTTCCTTAGAGTCTTCAGGGCGTACTATGCTCTGAGCAGAGAACTTACCAGAGACATGGTTGCGGGTATGGAAGATGATTTCTTGGAAGGTGGTGCCCGCGACGTGGTTCTCGGTAGCCAGCCCATCAGTTCTGCATTCCCTGGCAGCATTCCTTCCGGTGAACGTTCACGTATCGGGGAAGGCAAGCGCATGAACCGGGATGGTGACATGGAAATAATAGACAACGAAGGTATCTTGCGACAGGACGGTGCTGACAATGGTGATCGACACTCAGTCGTGGGCGATGCAGCTGTCCGAGAGCAGTTTGGTCGAGTGCGGCCAATGTTCCCCTCTACACTTCGCCTGGCACCTACCGACTCTCCGCATCGTCCAGGTGATGCAGGTGAGGACGAAGATGAAGGCGATGATGACGAGGAGAATGATGATAACGACCGTGCTAGCGAAAGCGGTTCGGATCGGTCTAGCTCTTCAGTGGCTAGTGACACCTGGCCACCAGCTGAGCACATCCGTGAGGAAGTTATAGTCGAGGCCCTTGGATCCTATATACCTCCTCAGGATATTACAGATCCGATTGATCGGGCCCGCGTTGCCACTACCATTTATCGTAGGCTGCGCGATGATGATCAAAGGCGGATTGATGAGACGCGTCGGCATGGCATCGACGAGCGCTGGAGACGCCGAGCATTCTACACGGACGAGGAGGATGGCGCCGTTGCCCCTGAGGGCTACGAGAGAGATCCAGCTATCGATAACTCGAGCGATGAAGACGACATTGATGAAGTTGATTCACATCCTCCCTCTCCCCGTTCCCGGTCTTCATCTAAGGTACGATTCCAGGATGATCTGACTGACGACTATGACCTCCGATCCAACCCATCGACTTCGTCACGAAGCATCCCTGTTGGTGAACGATGGGGTGGCTTCGAGATCCCAGAAGTCGAAAGAGATGTCGGTAAGGAGATTCTGTATCAAGTGACGCAGCAAGGGTTCAATGAGCTTCTTGACATTCTGTTCAAGCCTCGGGAAGATCTGATGATGGAGGTTCACCGCACCCGCGCTGATCGCAGGGTCTGGGCCCGCGAGATCGAAATGGCAGCAAAGGAGGGACCTCAGAAACGTTCCCCTAAAGAGGATGTGCCTACTGAAGAAGAACTTGAAAAAGCTACCGTCGCCCAGCCGCTCGATGATCTGTTGCAGCGCGCTGGATACGTGGTGCAAAGTCCAGTCCTTGAGCCTCGCAACACGGCGCCAATTTTGGCACCTCCTTTGTTTGATGCCAATGCCTTGGATGATGATGATGATGATGACGAGGATGATATACGACCAACCCATCTCAATAATCCCGATTACGAACCTCATCACTGGCGAGGAGGCTCCTTTGGATTCGATTACACATCCACCGCCTCCTCTCAATCTGATGATGAAACCATCTCACAAACATCCGATGGTGAACCATCCAGCTTAACTGTCGAGGACACAACACCATCCTACGACCCAACTCTCCCACATCATCGCCCGGACGCAGATACCCTTCATTCCGGTGTCTCCTTCCATGCTGATGTCTTCCAGCCACAGTCCGAAATATCAGACTGGGCCTCCGAATCATCTCCAACCACAAGTACAAACCCTGACCTCCCCGCTCAACTTCGCCTCGAGCCCCACGGCACAACCTCCCTCCCTGCCCCGACATCTCCCCACTCCTCTCCAGAAGCCGAGGCAACCGCGCCGAAGCTTCCCCCCTCCCCTATGCAACCACTCCCACCCCCGCACCGGGTCAGTGACCAGGCTCCTGAGTCCGCTGCCCCTCGTCGACCTTCGCCTAAAACACTGGCTCGATGGGCCTATCTAGATCAGATTGAGCGCGAGGCTAAGGAGCGTGGTGGTAGCGGTGCAAGACTCAGTTTTGAGGAGTTTTCACGCCGTATGGCTGCTGATCGGGGACGTCGTCTGGCTTTTGTGGCTAGCTGGATTGAGATGGCTAGTTTCTAGGGTCTCTTATTCGAATTGTGTGTACATTATTACTGAATTTAGCGGCTCTCGGTGTTTATCCGGTTTTGTTAATATCGTTATGCCTTCATGGCGCAAGTGTGCGAAAAACATATATATATTCATGAACCCCGACAAATTCCTGCAGTCTAATTATCGATCCCTATCGTTATTGGTAATAAAAGAATGTTATAAATTATTTAGGATTCAACAATCAGAAGATATGTGAAATTGCAATTAGCATGCTTCAAAATATAGTGACATGATTCATGTCGGCTACTTGTGGCCGAATATTTCATGGCTCTAAGATTTGAAATTCCCGCTGATATAGTCAGTAATGAGTAGTTCTTACATCAACAAGTTTCCTGGTCTAGCGGTTATGATTTTCCGTTAACAATTGCTTCTAGCATCTGTTCCGGAAAGGTTCTGGGTTCGATTCCCAGGGAAACTATTTTTTGTGTTTTTGATCTCCTACCTTTCCCGAACGGAGCCCTAGCCTCAATAGTAATTTTGTTTTTGACATTCTTTTTATTCAAATCAAGTCGGGCTCAAATGCGTTGGTCGTTGTATAGTAAAAAAAAAGCATCGCTTGAAGACCTGAGACAATCCATTTATTAGTAGAGAACGAAAAGCAATTGAATCACCCAAAGAATACAATTAGATAAAACAGACATCGAGCTTAACTTAATCTCACAAATATACAAGAAAAAGATATCCGGAGCAGTGCTTCAACCTTGGGTTGTGCCCAAAGCCTGTCATTGGGTTGTAACGAATCGATTGCCCCGTGCAATTTTGGTCGACTCAATCAACGACAACATGCGGTGTGATCAGGACACGATCGAACCGAGAATGCGAAGCGAACGGTCGAGAAATCGTCAGAAAAGAACAAAAACGAAACATGATGCTGCGAGTGACATAACGCATGATGGCGGTAAATTCTGACCACCAATATCCATTCATTTAAAACATACATCAACCTCATGTGACTTGGACTGGACAGAAAACGAAGGACCTGCCTCCCTGCAGATAGCAGGACCCGAATATGTTTCTGCCAGCCGTGGGAATTCCATCCTTCAAATATCTGGGCTGGGTAGTTCTGCCTGGGAGTCCATCCTGAGTGGGTTTTACTTAATATCCGGGGTACATTTCCTCCAAGGACGGGGGTTTCGAGTGAATAATGGGACATGATCCAGGGTAGTGGTAAAACAAGAACAAAGCAAAAGGGCAGCGCAATCCATGAGAGCGCGGTGCTCAACGGAGACTCATTAAAACCGTGGCGTCCAACCAGGGATTCCTTTTTTTATAGAGAAATGGTCATCTTCCATCCGGTGGATTCAAGTGTTGGCGAATCTCACACGACGGCCACGTCGCTCCAAGATCAGCTTCTCGGTGTCAACATAAAGACAATCGAGAAAATGCATGGCGCTGGAATCTTTCAGGATCTTGGCAACCTGGATTCCGGCAGAGATCAGCTGCAGCACGTTGCGATCATCCTTAACCGGTCTGGACTGGTGCTTGGCAGCGTGACGCATCTCCAGGGAGTTTTCCAGCACCGTGATGAGCTGCTTGATTTGGCGGTTGTACAAGAGATGGGCGGGGATGCGGCGTGTCGTAGCCAGGCGCTTCAAGAGGTGCACCCACTCGGTCCACTCGCGGTCCGAGGGAACCTTGACGGGTCTCTTGTCCTGTTCGATTGGAACGCGGAACTGATACTTTGCGACGAAGTCATAGGCGCATCGGGATAAGCGGTCGTTGACTTTGTGGAGAATGCTGTCTTGCTCTGAGGCATCGAGATTAGTAGGGAGCTCAGGGAGCTCCTTGTCCTGGGCTGCGATGACCTGCTTGGTGGGTGGTTCCAGGAGCTGATGTGGGCCATCAAATTCATCCCGGTTGGAGGTCCGTCTCTGGGAGTAATAGTGTGGGCTTCCTCTGGACTTATCAGCAGCTCGCCGGCTGTTTCTTTCCATGACATACTCTGGGCTCTCCGGGGTGGGCATTGATCCAAGGTCCCGCCTGAGGGATTCCTGAGGCAAGTGAGCCGGGTGGCTCCATTCATAGTTCCGGGGTGGAGGCACTGGTTGTCCGGAAGGATAGGACACCCTTCCAATAGGGGAGTTCATCATATGGCCGTGGGCGTCCATAGAGATGGGGGCTCCATGGTAGCGAGAGGGATCAAAATCCATAGACCCTACAGACATATGACGGTCGTCTCTGTAGCCATATCCGCGGGGAGTAGTTGGCGACCTTTTACCATTTAGTAACCATATTGGGAGTAGTTTTGACGAACACAAAGACATAATTGGACGAGTGGAATGATGGCGGAAAAATACCTTTGTTGGTAGATGACGGGGGAGGTCGCCGGGGGGTCCATAAACGGGATGTTGATCCATGGTGCTGCTACGGAGTATAAGCATCGGGTTCCAATATGTTTGGCGTAGGAGTAGGAGAGGGAATGGCGATAGTTGACTTTGCTGACCTATGGCGAGACCAAGTATCCAATTTGGAGTTGATTGAACTTGCACAAGAACCAAGACTTGCTGGGAAAGAGAACGGGTTCAGGCTTGCCGATCCAGCAGTTAATGGATGATGGGGAAGGATGGGTAGCATGGAGAAAGTAAGACAAGGCTTTACAGCAGCCTAATATAAACTTGAATTTAATGTTTGAAAGTACAAAGGAAGAGATATGATGGAAGATTTGGACGAATCCACGATGAGAAAAGGACAGGTTATAAATATAAACCACAGAAAATGATCCAAGCCGGGCTGAGTAGATGCGCGTGCCTGACAAAGGGGGGAACCAAAGCGAGTCTCAAGACCTATGCAACGGCAACAGAAGTGGATTGAGAGCCGCGCTAAAAGACTTTACGCCAGTGGCGTCGGTGGAGATGTAATCTAGGGAGATGAGGTCTTTGCTGCCTGGGCACTGTTGAAGTCCCAGAGGCCAATTGCGTAAGATAAACAGGGAACCGCTACTGCCAAACGCCAGCGCCATTGAAGATCTCGATCGATCAAGTATGGAACCGGTGTACACGCTCGTTGGCAGGCGAGACGCTGTGGGGCTTTCTGTTGGTGCATAGACATAACGCTGGTGGGACGACAGACATGGTTCAAAGCCTCGATCTTCATAAATTAGTGGACAATCCCCAACATCCCGGGTTCCACGCCACTTTCACCCTGGTTTGACAATCATATCGGGGTAAAGTCTTGGGCAGCAAGATGGATGTTGGGTAGGAAGTGCAGGGACTGGGGTGCCTCTGGGATATTGGCTACCCAAATGTTGCAGAGAGGGTGAGATCTGCGTCGAAGGTAGACATGTCATGACCTGAGGCTGAGGCAAATCCCGTGACGCGCAGTCAATCTGTGTTGGGCTCTTTGGGCTGGTTTGAGGCCCAATGCCAATAAGCCGCATGGACCATGTCTCTGCCTCAAACATTCTCAGAGATGAACTTCGTCAATTGTGGAGAGCTCAGCTAGCTGTGGTCAACGGAGCATTGCAGCCCAACAGCCCAATGTCTGTGCTCGAGTATGAACCGGGCATTGTTATCAACAACACCCCGGCCAGGGAAGCCATGAAATCATATCATTGCCCCCTTCCTAAGAGAGGAACTCATAACGATCGTGTTATCTTCAGGGTATCACTCCAGCCGTTTTGCAGTCAGAAACTCTATCTTGATCTCCATCAACCTCGCATTGGCTACATTTTCCGGGTGGTGATTTCGGCCGGTAACTTGACCCCAAGGCGAGAAGCATAATCCTGGTTCCGGTTAGCATTGTGATTTCTTTGTGCTTGTGATACCCACTTACCTCACAGCTTAACCGGATACCTTCTTCAATGCCAATACGGGCCTCGTACCCCAGTATCTCTTTAGCTTTCTCGCCACTGGCATATCGAATAGCACATGCATCTTGAACACTCCCACGGCTCAGGGTTGCCGTTGTTCCCATTACCCGGGTGACTGTCTCACACGCCAGTCCGGCAAAAAGTGCCAGGGCCTCTGGGATCCGCAATTCGAATGGGGGAATGTGCCCAAAATGAGCCCATATCGCCAGACACAAATCCCGAAATGTGATAGGTTCGTTATTTTGGATAAAAAAGAATTCCCCGGCAGCAGTGCGAGTTGATACCAGATTCTCTATCGCTAGGATGTGGGCATCGGCGACATTGCTGACGTAGGTGACATCCCACAAATTTAGTCCATCCCCGATGAGAAAAGGGGTTTCGTACTTGGAAATACATGCGTGGATCGGCGGGAGCAATTGACAATCACCTGGTCCACAAAGTACCGATGGCCGAAGGGCACATGTTGCCAATTCGCTGCTGGAGGCTTTGAGAACAAGTGCTTCTGCTGCAGCCTATCAAACGTTTGTTAGTATTTTTTTTCCCTTATAAGCGTGGCGTAAGATGGAGGCGGTCAACTGAGGTGCGGTGCGCTTACCTTGGATTCTCCATAGATGGTAGACCTGGCTGCCGAGGGCCATTCCTCTGTGATGTTGGTATAAGGATTGCTCGTATCATCAGTCACCACACAACATGTACTAGTGTAGACAAAAGCAATGACACCGGTTTGCTGAGCTGAATTCAGCATGTTTCGTGTCCCTTCGAAGTTAGTCTTCCACGTCTCCCCTTCAAGCTGGCGTCCGAACCGCTCAGCCAGGTCTGGGATGAGTCCAGCAGTATGGACAACGACATTTGGCCTTGTGGCTCTGAAAGCATCAGCTACTGCCTCAGCTGAGGTTATATCAAGTTGAATGCACGAGACATTGTGTGGCAGAGCGTGCTGGGGCCGTGGAGGATTCTGGTCGATGACGGTGATGGCAACGTCCGGGTATTTTTGAGCAAGAGCCCGTACAATGGCCGCGCCTACAAATCCTGTACCTCCAGAGACCAGGACCTTGGAGAATGAGTGGCTCATTATGAGAATTTTGATGTTATTGAGGAGGGAGGAGTGAATTTCGTCATAGCCGACATCAGATTATCCTCCGCAGTGTGGCACAAGGTCAATGGGAGTATAACGTTATACACCTCATTCTTCCCAATTGCCTCTCAAATAGCACCCTCACTGTTGTCCCATATCTTCCTATGTGATATCAGTATGTGAGATCAATGGAGTTACCATTTGGGTCATGGTTCTCGCTGTCTTTGTTTTCGTCCTCGTCTTTTCCTAAACTCTAGTTGACAAGTCAGTTGAGGAGAAGTAATTAAGAACCATCTATAACCTGACCTGTTGAAGGGGAGGCTTTTCATACAGAAGGGCACTCGCATAGACTGTATCCAATTAGCAGTACACATAATGACCACATAGAACGACCAGCTCATATATAAAGAGGAGAACATGGACATCTTTCAAGTCATAATCTATACACTATTGTCACATTGAGAACAGCTGCACAACCAGCAGAGTACACAGAATGCGAAATACACGCAGATATCTAATATACAGATCCTTGAACTAGGTATTAACCCAAACGGTCACAAAGGACGAATCTCGGCAAGAGCCATCGCTGCGACTAACCAACAAAACTCCAAAGTAAATGCGAAAGAATACAGAGGAAAGAAATGAAAACACCCCAGCGGTCACTCGGGAAACATGGAGCCGCCGAAACAATCACAGGCTTATAGCACACGGCACAGAACCAAACCGCCGAGCTTCTTCTCAACACATTCACGCGCCTCCATAATGCCCTTGTCTGTAGAGAGGAACAGGCTCTCACCAGGCGAGCGGAGGCCAGCCACACCTCCGGATTCCTTGCCACAGACGACCAGGCGGAGACCCTCGACATCAATATTCACCCGTCGGGTGGGCTTGCTGACCATCTTGACCTTGCCTAGGACGGACTCGTTCTGCCAATACTTCAGACCGAGCCACAACCGCCTTGAGGCGATGTTGTCGCGGGTGATTGGCTCAATTCCTTCGGTGGTATCGTTGGCAGCTGGGAAGCCGAGGATGGCATGGGCCGGGGGAGGTGTCGGGCCTCCGCGGACTACGGAGGAGATGTAGCCGGAGTTTTGGAGGGCGAGGGAGAGCTTTAGGTGAAGGTTGCTGTTGGGAATGGAGGTGAGGGCAAGGCGAGCCTTGGTGGCATTGTTGAGGTGCGAGCACACGGCAGCGAGGTTGACGAGAGACATTTTGATGGTAGCAATAGGGCCCTACCGGCGGCCGTTTGGAGAACAAAGGTGTTGTGGAGGTGTTTGAATCCTTGTTAGAACAGAAAAAAGGAGAATCCCAGGTGCGCAAATGGGGTGACAGGTGTTGACAAAGCTTGACGTGCAATTGTCCGGGGGAATCAAAGACAGGAGATCGGTGATGCAGCACCGACTTGCTTGCGATTATTCGGGGTGGAAATTTTCGGAGAAACGGTAATTCCGTGCGATGGGTGACCAGGTACCCGATACTTTACCGCCCGCAGTGGATATATGTGATGGCCAAGTCACCAGTACCATGCCATCACATCACCTTCTAAGCGCCCAACGAGTAGTCAAACTTATATAATTTACCCCTCAGTCTAGCTGTGCTCTTCAATAGAATCTCTCTTTCTCTTTCTCTTTCTTCACTTCTTTGTTCTTTGATATACATCATGCCACCATTAGCCGGGGAGGAGCGTCTATTGACGGTGTAAGCCGAACTAACTTTCCCATGAAGCTGAAGACGTTGGATCTGGTCTAATGCAGAAGTAATAGGTTTGCAGATATACATTACTATTTCACAGAGCCAACCCGGAGACCGTCGCCATATCACCACCGCTTTGACAAGGGCTCATATCTATATGTGTACCATGACGCCGCTCAGAACAAAGCCCGCATTGAGATAGCCAATAATCCTGGGTCGCCAGAGCAGGATGCATTTTGCGGAGACTTGAATAATGTACACATTCGACACTCGTCTCAATTCCCAACACTCTGTACCCTGACCGTCGATGCACACACGAACCCGTCTCAGCAAAACACATATTCATCAGCGTCCCCTCGGCATGAATGGCGTCTGCCTAGTGGGGACCCGCGGGATGATCCAAATGATCTCCGAGATTATCCCCGTCTTCATACACTAGATATCTACTTCTGGGGCCAGGAAGATGCGACCCAATTCTTGGACACAGCGGAAGTAGTCCTCCCCAAGACCCAAGTCGAAACAGACAGGGAGCCAGCTCTCCAACCAGAGCAACCCTTAAGTTCAGTGGTCCAACAACTTGAAAATGTCGCCGTCTCAGACCCAGCCTACCAAAACGGTCAGACACGTAACTCTCGGTCCGACCCCCAAATCACAGAATCTCAGGGCAAAGGACTTTCCCAATCAACCAACTTCCATCCACCTCCTCCAAGTGGCCTACCAACCGATCAGAGCCAAAGCACCGGCTACTTCCCAGTAGAGGAAAAAAAAGACCCAGCAAGCTTCGCCCCGCTGCCATATAACCCAGCAGCCCCAGCAGCCCCAGAACCGATCAAGCATCGCGAGAAGACCCCACCTCCAGAAGATGGCATGGACGGCACAGGCCTAGCAGCTGCCCTCGCAGCAGACAGTGGCGTTCCCTACACACCCCCACATCAAGTAATCGGTGGCGTAGGAGGTGTAGGAGGATTCGCATCACCCCCACCCTCAAACCCAACACCGGGACTATCCTATGTTGGTCCACCAACAACAACATCAATTGGAGCATCAAGCTACGCTTCACCACCGCCCAGTGCAGGCTTACAGCACACAAGCTCGTTCTCAACTCACTCTTCCATGCAGAGCCCTGGCCTACCTCCACCGTCATACCCCCAGTCTTTCCTTACTGGCACGAGTAATCAGCCGTGGAATGGCAGTGGCAGTCCACAAAGATCGAATTCATTGTCTTTTGCACCGCCACCGCAGCAGCCGGCTCAGTTTCAGGATGTAAAAGCTAGTCCGCAGAGACAGGGCTCTATGTCGTTTGCACCGCCGCCTCAGGACCCTAATGCTCATTTGTATGACCAGCAGGTTTATGGGTGTTCGTCCCAGCCTTCGGCTCAGTTACAACAACAGCAGTTACAGCAGCAGCAACAGGCTTCAGTGCCGGTTCCTATGGGTGGGTTCTCGAATTACTCGTATGACAAGGCACCTAGTCAGCAGCAGAGACAGCCTGGTGCGTCTGAGTATGATATTCATAGTCAGGCTTATCGGCCTACGGAGGTAGAGGCTGGGTCTCATTATCAAAAGTATGCCCAGAAGGCTATGAAGAATCCTGGACAGAGGCCGAGGAAGTTGGAGGATAAGGCAGAGCGGTTGGAGAGTGGTGTTAACCGGTTTTTTAAGAAGCTTGAGAAAAGGCTGTGATGGTTCTTGCTTTGTTCTTTCTGATAAGTTTTGGCTTTGCATATTTGTTTTTCTTGTTGGTCATTGCTGGTCATGATCATACTGAAGCGTTTAGTCTGTTAAACAATGATCATCAGTCTTTTTACATCTCCACATTCATATGGGTTTACGAATTTATTCAAGACTCGGAAATGGGCCAAAATGAAGTAAATGTTTCCTTGTAAAGCTTTGAACCCCGCTGTATTGACAAATCAAGATGCTAAATTCAATACATGTAATGCACCTAAGCGCTAAGAATAATGTGCTCAAAATCGGTACAGAGAATGCAAAGGAAGAAAGAATAACCGGAGAACCCAAAACATAAAAGGGGAGATGATGCTAGAATGGAGAAGATAAAAGCCCCTGGCGGTATGAAAGCTTGGAAAACTGAGGGCAAGCCTCAAAAGAGATAAGAGGTCCACGGTGGGCAAGAAGAGAAAAGCCAGAGGGTTAACCAAACAGATTAAAATGTTTCAAAATGTGACCAGAAATGCAATAGGCGGAGTGTAGCATTTCTATGCGTGGTGCTACTATGACATGACATCCACTAGTTCAGTGCCAGAGTAGTGATATCGAGGGCGATGTTGCTAGACTCGGCCTCAGTGGCGGGCGTCGCCTCGGTAGGCTTGATATCTGCTGACTTCTCCTCTGCGACCTTCTCCTCGGGCTCTGAAGCCTCAGGAACGGTGACGTCCTTGACTGGAACCGCCTCGTTTTCCTCGGAAACTTCAACCTTGGCTTCGAACTTCTGGTCTAGTTCCGGCTCATGGACAACAGTCGTCTGCTCAGACACCTCAGCCTCGACAGGGGCTGGAACAGAGGCCTCGGGCTCTTCAATAGTCTCGTTGGCTTGAACTGGGGTGGCATCAACCACCACGGGGGAAGTGGTAGTCTCAATAGCCTCGGGAATTGATGTAATTGTCTCAACAGGGACCTCGACTTCAGCCTTTATGGGAGCCTCGGCCTCATCAACTGCGGCTAGGACCTCCTCAACTTCGGCCTCAACCTTAGTTTCGGGCTCGACAGGATCAATTGAGGCTTCAACAAGGGGCTCACACACTTCAGCCGATTTCTCAACTGGTTCGGCGGTGGAGATAGCCTTCTCGTTGAGCTGTTCAGCTTGAACAGATACAGCAATTTCCTCAACTGGCTCAGAAACCGCTTCGAGCTGTTCCGCGGCAGTAGCCTGTGTCTTCTCTACAGCGAGGGGCTCCTTGTGGCTGGCCTCGATAGGCTCCACGATATTCTCCTTCTCGCTTTCCTGCTTCTTCTGAGGAACAGGGTGGTCACGAGCAGGAACCTTGTTTGCAGCTTGAGACTTCTCGCTCTGAGGTCGCAGAGTGGTAGTCTTAGGCTTTGACTGTGAAGCAGTCCGCTCAGGGATCTTGCCACCGATAAACTGCCGGGGGGCCTTTGAAGCCGGTGTGGTCTTGGGCACAGGCTTCGCGTCCGTCTTCTCAAGGGACTTGTTGGCGGAACTAGCAGTAGGCCGCATCATTCTAGCAAGGAAGCCCTCGTTGACTGGCTTGTTGGAGTGAGCATCGCTGGCCCGAGAACTGGGGCGTTCACTGGCTGACTGGGCCGGCAGCGAGGCGCGAGATGACTGTCTGCGAACACCGGTCGATGAAGTCGCTTGCGGTTGGGATCCAGCTCCATTTCTGAGGGTTGAGGGCTTTCTCGTCAGAGTGTTGGCTGTCCGAGTGCTTGCTGGCTTAGGGGGTGGTGGCATGGTGGTTGTAGCCTGACGAGTAGATCTGCTCACTGTAGGAGATGGCTTTGAAGGTTCTACGGGAGTAGCACCTCGGGCTGGCCGTGTTGTCGTCTTGGGGTTCAAGGAGACACGGCTCGGCTTATGGGCAAGGGAGTTAGAACGCTCCTTGGCCACTTCGCGAGCTGATGGCTTGGAGGTAGCTTGGGATCGGGTTCCGCCAGTCGATGTGGCAGTAGTCGATGGCCTATTAGCCGTCGATCCAACAGTAGATGGCTTTCTCTTGATTGAACCGTCGGACTTCTGCAAAGGGGTCTCAGAGGTTGTAGACCTAGATTTGGCGGGGGCAGTTCCTGCCTTCGGCGCGTCTTGCGATTGGGACTCAGTCTTCAAGCGTGCAGCAGGCTCCTGGGTGGTTTTATTCGGTTGGGTCTTCGATTGAAGGGGTTCGGATCGACCTTCCGCCATGATCTGGGCCAAAGTCGCGTTCTGGGTGTGCTCTACCGAGCTGATTGGAGTGGGTGAAGCCATGTTCTGCCGATCCGGCTGCACATCCTCTGATTTGATTTTCGGTCCAAATATGCCCGGGCTATCACTCCGTCCACTTGTTTTCCTCAATGGCGATGCTGGATTGGATTGTAGGGCTCCTTCGACATTCACGAAGCTCGCGCGGACCCTGGACAACTGTCGAGCTGTCCCCGAGGAATCTGAGGCGGCGGGAGATCTGCCACGGGAGGGCGGGGAGGTAATCGGAGATTGGCCTTCGAACTTGGCCAGCAAGCTGCGCACGCCTGGGTGATGGGGGTTGCTATCGGACATTTTGCTGAGGCTCACGCTCGAGCAAGGGCATGTGTAGTGAAGGGGGGGGTCACGGAACGCGTCTGCGGAGCACAGGGGGCGAAGTTGGGGATAAGCAACGGGAGAACAGTGACGTTTAATCGGTAAGCCGCAGACCGCACTGCATGTCCCCAGAAGGGTTCAACACGATGAATGAAGGTGAGGACAGAATGAGCAAAAGGGAAACTATTACATACATCACGCTAGTGTGGACTAGCGCCAATTGATCTGGAGTTTCAGGGGCTTTGGGAGATGCCACCTAAGGAGTCCCGAAACACCCGAAACACGTCTGGACACATTGCAATATGATATGATTCAGTAAGGGGAAATCTTGCCTCAGGTGTTCAGGCTGGGATCTTTGACTTGGTCCACCGGTCGATAGGGCCGAACCGTTGACCTGAATTTCCCTCCCACGGATTCCATGTTTAAGAGCAAGCTAAAATATGCTTAGTTGATACGTCAATAAGACTATTTTCCATATTGAATTGGCGAGATCGACAGGGTTATGCGGGGTATCGTCCCGCGTGGCTCAAGTATGCAGAGATGTAGAGGATGTAGAGGATCTACCTAGTAATAGGATCGAAGAGCATATAACACTCATCAAACAGAGATAACTGACAGTTGAATTGTATATGGAGAAAAGAAAAACCACCAGGAGGGCCAAAGCCAAGGGCTGACATGCATACACTCCCCACAGTACCACTCTGCAGCTTATTGCTTCTAGAACATATTTAGTCTATCACAACTTATCTCTCCATTCGAACGTCCGATCAACTTGGTCATTGTGAGTGTGGCCAATGATAGACCAGTCGGATCCCCATGCACGTGACACCACATTCTCGTATTCGGGATCTATCACTTCTGAGCAGCTCCTGGATCATGCCTGAATATGGTTGGTGGGCCTCGTAGCAATGGCTGCTTGCGCTGTGTCAAGCGCCGGGTAAAGGTCAGTGTCCCATAAATAGAGTCCTATGTCATGTTACTGAGATGCCACAGTGTGACCGAAGAGTGCCTGGATGTGCCAGATGCGAGACTTATGGTCAGCCATGTCCTGGGTATGATAAAGGCTTTAAATTCATCACCGGAAAGCCATACCGAGACAAGCGTCGTCCGGCAGAGGACAAGAAGGACGAAACACCCAAGAGTGGTACCTCCAGTCCGGAAATTGAACTTGACCCGACCTGTCAAGCTCTAATTCCTCGAGAGGAGCCAGCCTCTCTAACCTCGCCAGACGGGAATGTTATACAACATCTATGTGTATTAATCGATGATTTCTCTCAGCCTGTCACTCCCAGTCCGATTCATGCTGTGACCCGCTGGTTCGGGTTTCTTCCATCTATCTATGGTCAGAATCGGGTATTGGATGCGACTATCAGATCCTTCACAGCACATCATTTTGGACGCCTGGCTGAAAATCCACAAATGGTTTCATATGCCCGCTCAGCTTATGGGGAAGCCTTGCGTGGTCTACGAAGATCATTAGGATCCCCGGCTGAAAGCTTATCGACTCATATTTTTTGTGCGGTCGTGTTACTGTGCATGTATGAGGTAATGCTTGCCCAGAATAGCCTAACTGCAATGGATGCTGATAATTTCCAGCTCTTCACCGACACTGATGACCCAGAGTCATGGATGAGGCACGCGAAAGGCCTCAGTCAGTTGGTCAAAATTCGAGGACCAGACAGGTATTCTAATGCGCTTGAAATTTCATTACTAAAAGCCTCCCGAGGGTTAATTGTATGTCCCCTTCATACTCAAAGACCAAAACACCTGTATATTTGCTCATACGACGGCAGGTTATGCACTCAATGTTCTCGGGCGAAGAGTGCTTCTTGGCATCAGATGTATGGCACGAGAAGATGCGACAGCAGTTCACAACAGACTTGCCGTCTGACCTGCACTACAGCATCGAGCTGTTCTTTGCATATTTCACACATGCACCAAGTCTTGTGCACAAGCTCTATAGCCTGAGACACATGGATGTGGCAAGTGCAGCAGCCCTGCAAACCATAACCGAAGTTCTCTCAAAAGCCCTCGAGATGCAGGCGAAGCTTGCCACCTGGTATGAGAAATTTTCTCAAATTGCACCGCTCCCAGTTGAAATCGACTCGTTAGCAGGAGATGAACTATACCCTGTCATTCTCACATACACAGATGTGAACCAGGCAACTATTTACTGCGGCTACTACTCCTACATGGTGATAATTCATGAGATTTTGAGAACGTGTTGCCAGCCCGGTGAGCACGCAGCCATGGTCGTTTTTTACCGCGACCAAATTTGTAAATCAGTTGAGTACACCAGTGTTGGAATAATGGGGCCTTATCGAATGGGGTTTCCTCTCCGCGTGGCGGTAGAAATTGTCGATCCAGTAACCAGATCATGGATTCTGAGCCGTCTGGGACAGTTTTCAAAGACCTACGCGGCAGCTCAGCCAGAAAATTACAAACCAATTTTATAAACCTGCAAAAGCTATTTGAAAAAGCCATACATACATGAATTATCCTTGCCGTCAACGAATTATCCTGAAATGCCCAATCCTCAATTTACAGGCGATTCCAAGTCCTCATAAACGAGAGACTTAGGGAAAAAAGCTGGCATAACAGGCTCAGCCACACCACGAGCAACCAAAAGTATCATAACAATGATAATCTCCATCAAAAGCCCCATTCCAACCAGAATACCAATATCACCAGTGGCCGGGTTGAACCTGGGAGGACCATATTCCAGCAAAAGGAAATAGATAACCCGCACCAAGAGGAATGGCAGAGTGAACACAGTCACGATTGCAGCACGGTTTCCAGACTCAGGAAGAATTGTTCCTGATTTGAATGCAAGCCAAGCAACAAGACAACATACATAGGCGAATGTGACAACAAGAACCACCGATCCAGCTTCTCCTAGGGCACGCATGTTGATAGAAGCTCCCACTATTGCCAAGACGATGGCAATGAAAATTGGGAAACGGAAGAAGTGTAGGGCGAATCGGGTCCATTTGGACCACTTCGAGTTGCCGGGGCCAAATTCTCCGGATTGTCCACTGGAGAATGAAGTGTTATTTAATATTTCAGAGAGACTTGAGTAGTTTTTGCTGTTGACATACCATCGTAACATGACCAGACTAACTTCGAACAAAAGAGGCGAGAGGCCTACACTTTGCAAGGCGGATTCGGCAATGAGCATTGATTTGTCAGGGTGTGAGGTAGATAGGATGACAGCCGAGCCAGCTATACGAACTGTTTGAATGTTAGATTGTTATTCAGGGTGCGAGAAAAGGAACGCTTCACTTACTTTGCGACAGGAGACCAACCATACTGAACCAAGAATAGAGTACACAGCGTCCAATTTTCTTATTCTTGGTGTGATGCCAGTACTGCCGCTCTTGCATGAATCTTGTGCTGAACTGGGCAATATGGATAATAGAGAATATCACGATTTCTGCAATGGCAATATTGCGCTTTCCACTCGAAATCGGGGAGTCCGAGGAACGGGATAGAATGCTGAGTGCCATAGTAAGCTGTCTCAAGGAGTGAAACCGTATTTGACAAGCAGAAAATATAGAAATAGCAGTGGGAATCTAATGAAGGATTTTTGGTCTGCTTAAATGTCTTCTCTGGTCCTTGGAGCTTCAATTTGTCGTATTCATTGACTCTATACTTGAGGACCCACATCGCGAAAAGTGACCCATTTGGGTTTAGCGCGTATATGCTTGGCCGAAAAAGACGAGCTTAATGGCTGACAAGCGACAGAAAGATTCAAGAGAAAAAAAGACTATCCGAGGTTCTGTGAGCCGCTTGGATAGTGGCACCTGATCCAAGGTTATTTACTCTCATGCTCGCGCTCAGTGACCCGTTTAGGTAGTGCATGTGCAGATCCATAGCCTGTGATATTACGGCTGACCATTACCCCTGCTCTTTCACTGGTTGACTAGAGACTACGTAGGACCATACTAATCAAAAAACTTCTTCCAACTGATAGAAGGTAAGGGAAACCGAAGCCTTTTTGAGTCGTTGTAGATATGTCACGACATCTACTCCGGACCCCGGAGTATGCTCGGATCAAGGATTATCCGATCCCGCATACAAAATGAAAAGCTCCGATGACGGCGACTGTCGATTTCAGGAAGCAACTCTTCAATAAGTCTATCAAAATGGCTGCTGCTGCCCGGACACTTCGCATTGGTACAACTGCCCGGTTCTGCGATGTGATTACCCAACAATTGGCTAATAGGATCATATAGGTCTCATCCCCGGAGACGGTATCGGACGGGAGGTCATCCCGGTGGGTAGCTCTCTCGACTTCAAGACAGACCAATTGGCTAATTGAATGTCTTTTTGCTCTGATATAGGCCGGCCGTAAGCTCCTTGAGTCTCTTCCTTCGTCCCTGAACCTCAAGTTCAGCTTCGTCGACCTCGAGGCTGGTTTCGACACTTTCCAGAAGACAGGAACTGCTCTGCCCGACAAGACCGTCGACACTCTCAAGAAGGAGTGTGATGGTGCCCTCTTCGGTGCTGTCAGGTAAGCAACAATTGGTCATGCAAATTGTGACCCGGCTAACGCCGTCAACAGCTCCCCAAGCACCAAGGTCGCCGGCTACTCCTCCCCCATTGTTGCTCTCCGCAAGAAGCTCGACCTGTACGCCAACGTTCGCCCCGTCAAGACCACCGCTGGAAGCAGCCGCGGCAACCCCATCGACCTGGTCACTGTCCGTGAGAACACCGAAGATCTCTACGTGAAGGAGGAGCGCACCATCGATGGCCCCAACGGCAAGGTCGCCGAGGCTATCAAGCGTATCTCCGAGCGTGCTTCCTCTCGCATTGCCACCATGGCTGGTGAGATCGCTCTCGGTCGCCAGGCCATCCGCAACGCCGCTCCCGGCACCACCCACCACACCAAGCCCATGGTCACTATCACCCATAAATCCAACGTCCTCTCCCAGACCGACGGTCTCTTCCGTGAGACTGCTCGTCAGGCTCTCTCCGCCGAGAAGTTCTCTTCCATCCATGTCGAGGAACAGATTGTCGACTCCATGGTCTACAAGCTCTTCCGCCAGCCCGAGTACTACGATGTCATTGTTGCCCCTAACCTGTACGGTGACATTCTGTCTGACGGTGCCGCTGCCCTTGTTGGCTCCCTCGGTCTCGTTCCTAGCGCTAACGTCGGTGACAACTTTGCTATTGGTGAGCCTTGCCACGGCTCTGCCCCCGATATCGAGGGTCTCGGCATCTCCAACCCCATTGCTACTTTCCGCAGTGTCGCTCTGATGCTTGAGTTCCTCGGTGAGCACAACGCCGCTGCTAAGATCTACGCTGCTGTCGATGGTAACCTCGATGCCGGCAAGTTCCTTACCCCCGACATGGGCGGCAAGGCCACCACCCAGCAGGTCTTGGACGATGTCCTGAAGAGACTGTAAGAGGTACCTTGTATTTATAACCCATGGTTTGCAGTTGATTCGCAAGGAGACCAAAATTGTTTCTTGTATTATGTTGATCTAAATTTTAAGTGGATTTAGCCACCTAACAAAGCGTATCACTCAACATCCGCCGCTGATGGTTCCGATTCCCAGTCGAATTTTCCCAGGCTGCCCTTGCCATCCGCCTGAGTGTATCCTTGATCGGGCGCGATATCACGTAGGACAACCGTAAACACAACAACAAGATAAACCCGACCCGTTTCCGCATCCTTCAGAACATAACGCAAGTCATGATCTTTATCACTCACATACTTCATAGCATGAATAGTGATCCCAGGAAGTCGAACCGAGAAATCTATCATACGAATCAGCCATAATCAAATCATCCGAATGGCGTATACAACTCACCACTGAAAGCCAGATAAGGATTCCCAAAATCGGCCACATACAGCCTCCCAGCTTCGAAATCAAAGTCTTTCCTCTTAGCCTCGTCCTGGAAGAACTTCTTCCTCGAATCTGCATCAGGCCACTCCTTCCGCGTCTCAGTGGCCTCTTCCCCATCCGCACCCTCTTCAATAACCTCATTATGCAAAGTTGGCACCTCATCCGACTTGCTCATTTTCTCCCCGATCCGGAGATAATTCAATGTAGCCAGTGCAGGACTAAACAGATACGGCTTGTCAGCGTACGCATCCCCATCTAGACTAGGGTCAAGAGTCCATTTGACCATGCGCAGGGCTGCGTTGAAGCCTGGCGGGAGGATGTCGCGGATCGGTTTGTCGAAATCATTTCCGAAGACGAGACTGTTGCCGTTTACGGGCTCCTTGAAGATTATTGAGAAAGATATTGAATACTGGTCCTTTGTGTGTCTTGGATGTTCGAAATATGGGCTTGTAGATGCCGAGCCGTCAGGGAAGCCTGTTTGAGTTAGCGCACGCTCTTTTGAATGAGAGACGGGCCATGAGGATTGTGTGTTACCTGTGTAATCTTGAATTCGCACGCAGAGACTAATTATTGCATGGTCGTTCTCAATTCGAAGGGTCTCGCCGTTTACCGGGACCACTTGGTGAGTGCTGGGCTCATATTCCGGTCCTGCTGTTACCCTCAGGCGGTATTTGTGGGCATTTGTTTCTTCGTCGGCCATCTTTGGAATACAGTGAGCGTATTGAATGTGAGTTTATAGGATGAAAAGTATTAGGTTGCGAAGTTGAGAGCCGGAGCTACAGTAAGTAGTTACGTCCACCAACGTCATCGTCAAGAATCAAGTATAGCGCCAAGACCAGTGCTTAACCTAAACTCTATCAACATGGCCATTTTTGCAGCTGAAAATCGATTCTGGCTCTATCCCGCGCATTTGGGAAATGCTATGATTTGGCCCCCAAATCTCACGCTGATTGACATCATCGCCCCTCGGAAGAACAGCGGAGAATAAGCGTTTGATTGGGACAGCGGCCAGTGGCACCCAAAGCGGTTAGCGCAGCGGGAGGGTAAAGTTGCTGCCAAGACTCTGCGCCGCAGGGCTGTGATGGAGACCTTGGGATCATCTCCAACTATATAAGGGCGTTCACATTCCTCCTGAAAACCCTCAGTCTTCAACCCGTCATATGATACTCAATTGAATACTTCCAACTTCACAATGTCTTCTGATACGCCCGAACAAGCTATGCCTCAACAAACTACTTCCAACCCTACCTTCCAAGTAGACATGACATGGAAGAAATTCAAAGCCATCATCTCGGACATCAATAGCCCAGGCAAAGACCCAAAATACATCGTCGACTTCCCATGGAACCTGCTCCCAAAATCAGAAAGTATGATCGTGAAAAGAGCCTCGGACGAAGAAGTCGTCGGAACAGGCAAGCTCTCAATGGTCTCAATCAACGCCAACTACAAGTTCCACGGACAGAAAGGAACGTTGCTAGCCCAGAAACGCTGGCAAACAGTCTATACCCACCGTTCTCTCAACTTTTCCGACACCGACACCCCAGTCACCATGACCTGGACAAGCGACTGTGGATTCAAGACGTGGGACTTCATCTGCGTTGATGAGAATCAGAATCCTGTTGCTAGGTTCTGCGCCAACCAATGGGCTGTCTCTAAGGTTGGAAAGATTGAGTTTGATGGCCCCAAGGCTCATAGCCAGGCTGCCCAGGAGGAGATATTTGTGGTTGGGCTGACGCTGTTCTATACGATGGTGCTTCGTGCCACCAACATTCTCAACTTCTTTGGTGCTATCTTTGCTCGGCCTGGACATAAGGAGCATATGGAGCCTGAGCCTCGGCCGCTGAAGGTGGCTAGTGAGGAAACTGGCCCGCAAGCCATTCATTCCTGAACTGGCTTGTCTTGTGTCTTTTGTCTTTGAATCCTGTTTTTTTATGAGAGTGATACCATTTGTTATATATTTATAGAAAGCGCAATATCATATATAATGAGAGACTGTTTTATCTAACATGTGAAAAAAAGCTGGTGTTTCCAATGATGCCACAATATTACAAATGAAAGGAAAGCGAAAGTGAAGGCAAGAGTCTATAATACAGATTAAACGAATTCAGATGAGGGTAAATCAATATCAGAATCAAGGCCTTGCCGTAGGTCTGATACACCATCATCCTTCAGGAGTTGTTCCTCAGTGAGAATCCCAATACCACTATCCATTCGCCGGCGTTCCTTGCCCCGACCAAATTCAACGTCCACAAAACGTGTCATGCTGACAGGGGTGATGGGCTCGCTTCCACAGCCCATTGTTGTGGCATCGGACATGAGATCGTCCGATTTTTGTTCCCAGTTAGCCGCGCGGATCTTGGCCCTCCGACGATCTGCATTGATGGCCTCTTTCATGTTGGCAAATGACCGTGCTTGGTCTGCAGCCCATTTGTCAAGGACCGCATCGCGAGCCTCAAGCTCTTGTTGAAGTTGCTCCTCAAGGCCCGTATTGATTAGGCGGAGACGTTGAACCTCGGTTTTGGCTCCATCTAATGATGTGGAGAGGTCTGAAATGCGAACATTGAGAGTGCCAGTTTCCGTTTCATGATACTGCAACTCGCTGGTGCGTTGCTCCAGAGCCTCCACAGCCCGCTGGTGTTCCTTTTCGAGAATTTCTACCTGCGCCATCAAGTCGCAGGTTTGGATTTGATTGTGCTCAACTGTCTTCTCGAGCTCGCTAATGCGGCCATCATTTTTGGAAGCGGAAGATTCGGCAGTGAATCTCTTGGAGCGCTCATAGGCAACTTGCTTCTTGAGCTTGGAGATTTGTCGAGCATATTCCTCCTTCGCGGCCATGTTCTCTTTTTCGAGATTGTCGATTAGGTCTTCGAGACCCTTTACTTCGTCGTGATACTTGTCGAGGGCAGTGTTTAATCTGTCAATCCCAACGGCCTGTTCTTGGCCTTCGCGCTCGAGATCTTGCATTCGCATTCGCGTGTGGAGCATGTCCCCCGCTGAAGATGTGATTGAATCCTCGAGACTTTTAATTTTGTCTGCAGCTGCTTCGTATCGGTGTAGTAAAGCGTCGAATTGACCTCGAAGGGCCTTTTCGCGGCCAAGTGAGCCACGGTGGTAACTATGTTCTGTTCCCAAGTCTCTTGCCAGGGACTCAACGCGTCTTACCAATGCCCTTAGAGTCCCCTTGCCATCCTCAAGACTAACGTTAGAAGTTTCACCGGGAACGGCACGTTCGAGTTCAAGACGTGCTGAGCGGAAATGAGATCGCATATCGGCGATAACAGCCTCCACCCCCTCGCCAGAGAACCCAAGACCAGAGCATTCATGACTGACTGCTTCAAGGGTATCAGCAGCATCAGAAGCACGAGACACAGCATTTCCCAGGATCTCCAAGACGTTATCGAAGAAGTTTGGAGGAGGCGACGACTGGCGCAACAATTCCTTCATTGCGGGCTCATTGAGTCCGGAGAATCGAGATCGACAAGCATCAAACATATTTCTCTTTTCTTTCCTTGCAGTCTCCAGATCGATGGCAAGGGTGTCGGCCTCGGCTGCTTCTGCAGATAAATGTATCGTTGAGGCTTCCTCGAGCATCCATGTATCCGTGAGCTGTGGGTTGCAACTCTGAACACCACGGAGATCAGGGGAGCTGGACACAACGATTGCAGTATTGTTCAGCATAAAAGTATCATCTTCGCCATTGACTGAAGTAGTGTCATGCGGGCTGTGATTGGAGGCCGAAGACACCGCATCACAAAGCCTAGGTGTCTCCGGCGTCATCCAAAAAGCTTCTGCCACCGAGGACTGGCCTTCGAAGCCCAGTCCACTTTGCTTCATAGATCTCAGCTCTTCCTTCAGTGCATCCCGCTCTTGAATCAGATTACGCATGGTCTTCTCGTAGTTGCTCGATTCACGCTTCTCGCGTTGAATATCATTGATCTCATCGCTCAACCCAATCCGGCGGATTCGTCTTTGGGTTCGCGTATCCAAAATCTGACGCAGTGGCGTGAATTGGATCCTTCGCTCCGTACAATCATCATCAAATGGCTCAACCGGGTCATAAGGCCGTTGGAACCGGGGCGTCGGAGCGGATCTGCGTCGTGCTGTACGGCTAGGTGTGCGATCCCCTGATCCTGACGATGCACCCCGCCCTTGGAAGGATGTACGCCGCATGGCTGGCGTCAAGCCAGTGGATCCGATGTCTGCATCCTGCAGCAACTGAGGACCGGGATCGGAAAACCGAACTCTTTTTCTTGACTTCTTTGGTGTAACGTTCACTGGCTTTTGTTGACAATAGCCATTATTTGAAGCAACCCCGGTAAGGCTTTGCCTGGTTCGGTGTGAGATTGGAGATTGACTTCTCGAGTTGGATACAGAGCTATTCCTCCGTTTTCTTGCTGGTCGAGCGATATCCATGTTTGAATCGTGGGTTAATTTGCCACAAATGAAACTTCACACCAGAGGAAAGGTTTCACAAGGATGGAAAGTCACCGTGCAGCCCCTTTATAGAGCCCAACTGTATAGATCACAAATATTGTAAACAAACAAACTGTGGGGCGAGGCAGGCAGCAGGCGCGTGCCTAGATTGGTCTTTCCTAATCCGGCGTAAACAATGTGCTTCTTTGGGTGATCATGTGATCTGCTGCCTCAGGCCAAAATACTTAGGCTTACGTGTTTTGAATGTCCTATTTGCTTGTCCAAGACTAGCCAGAACTAGGGCTACGAAGGAGCCATAAGCTTAGGCTTCTTCCTGATTAGCCCGCATTATTGCTATGCCTGTGATGATGCTCTAGGGTGGTCTATGTCATATTTTGGTCGTGCAATCAAGGCAGGTGATGTCATCAACACGTGACTGTGTCTTGAGCCTCTGGGCAGCAGTTATAATGTTGAAACGACCCTGCGATGAAGACAGTCCGTTCTCGTGAGTGGCCTCCGATTTCACGGCAGCTGAATGGCGAGTTACCCCACAGATATGACAAAGTGGGCCTTGTCCCCTTATCTTCTTATCGAGCTCTATTGTGGCACATAAACTTGAACACATCTCCTCTCTGCCATGTTTCCCATCTATTCTTCTCAGTGATGCCATCTGTGACACAGGCACTCTAACGCCTAGATTGAGCCCGTGAAACCGCTCCAATATGGATGACGACACGTCGTCCGGCACGGTATGCTCGTCATATCTATCCGACACTGTGGCAAGGATAGCTGACCGCCCCTCTCTGTTCAGTATGCTAGTGATCTCGTTTCAGATCAATCCTCTATCTATGTCATGGCCGATAAATCCCCATCAAACTCCACATCCTTTCTAGATTTGCCCGCGGAAATTATCCACTGGATCCTCTCTTATCTCTCAGCGCCAGACTTGGCCCGTGCCTCATCCACTTGCCGGGCTCTTGTCGATCATGGATCCAGCGATCTGCTGTGGGCTGGCCTGGTAAATGCAAGACTTCCGACCCCCATTGGAGATCCAGGTATTTTCCAATCATTTCGTCGTCTATATCTGGCGTATCATCCATGCTGGTTCATACCGCAGCATAAGATCTGGTTTGCAGACAATGAGAACACTGGCTCCTTGATCTTGGCGCGATATGATAACCGCCGAGGCGTGATTGAAGCATATCGGATCCTTGCAGAGCGTGGTACTCCTTCATTTGATGTGTGGGAGTCGAATCCAGATGTGATTATCCAACATTTTGATCCTCGGGTTCATTTGTGGCTGGATGATCCTGTTTTGTTCCTCAAAGACCCGGAACCAAACTCATCCACCACCCCAATGCAAGTCTTACGTTCCTTGATTGTGGAACGTCAGATGCCAATGGCTTTGGAAGTGCAGCATGTTTACAGTGCGATTTCATTCTGCTCTGCTACGAAACCGCAATCCAATGACTTCTGGCCACCCTCAATCATTCCTAGCGATGCACGGGTAAGTCGTGACCCCAGGATTGACCCAGAGGCGCCAGGATGCCCACAAGTTCCATGTTCTCTGTCCGAATTGTCAGAGCATGCTTTTCGTTTGAGGAAATGGGCGAACTACCGACATGTGTTCTCCTCAGGCCCAAGAGAGGCCACGGTGACCTACTCGACTCTTGACCCCAAACTTTACACCCCCACAAAGGAGAAGCCCTACCAGGGAATATGGGTCGGCGATTATTCAGCTCATGGGTGTGAATTCCTTTTGTTGCGTCAACCTGACTCAAGCACCGAAAGTGAAGATCTTGGTGAGACCATGGATGTCACAGAGACCGTGCATCAAGGTCGCCTAGAAGCTATCAAGCTCACAGGTGATCCCAATGTTCCTCGAGGTCAATATTCATTTATTGCCGAGGACATTGGCCCTAAAGGCCTTATTCGGGTTACAACAGACGACCCCTTTCCAGGAGCCCGTATCGTCCATTGCGAGGGACATGTGGCGGGATTAGGCTTCCATGATGGTAAGTGATTTTCCATGTCAATCAAAATCGTGTTTTCTAACATGACCTCATCAGACTGTTACATCAAGTCCCAACTAATTCTCATTTCTCCCGATTATATGGGTCATTATTGGGAGGAAATGGGACACATCTCCTACTACCGGCGTGTGGATATTGACGGTCTACTGAAGACTTGAGCGACCTTTTGAGATGTTTGTCGTGCTTTGGACCTTCTTGTATTGTTTTACATACCCCTGAGCGATTACCTTTTTGATTGCTTGGACGAATTACGCCCCGAGCTGCCCCCTTGTTGATGGCCATCATCTTTAAATGAAGAGTGACTTGGGTCTGATGTTATATTTCCTAGGAAATGATTTTAGGAAACACCGAGGCTATATCGCACACATTCCGCTGTATCAGCAGAATTGACCTTTCAGACTACAGTCCTGGACGACTCCGTCTAATAAGCCCATAGCAAATGCCTAATATCCCAAGCCCCAACATAACCCCCATTGGAAACCAACCAACACGATCGAGGACTAATTGTCTGCTAACCTCATGGATTTGTATGAGAAAGAATAGGCACAAAAAAAGGTATCGAAAACAAGCCGTTCAAAGCCAGGACGCCAGACCTTAAAACATCGGTCGAAAGTGATCGGTCGAAAAGTGGAGCGTAGATAGTAATTGGTCATCACTCGTCAATCCAGCCTTTGGGCACGAACAAGCCCGAAGGCAAGGAGACACCGTCCGCAATATTTACAAACTGATATCGTCACATTCCACAGGGTGAAGCAGAGCAGGAGCAGCAAGCACACCACTCTGCTAGCTCATCAGCCAATGTCACACACACCATTCTTAATTCCATTTGAAAAGTATTGGTTGCTTCGGAGGTTCGGCTGAGTTGAGTATGTATTGTGCAAATCACCGGCGGCGCTCGAACCAGGCGGAAGAACCCATGACAGCAACGGACTGGTCCATCACCCACTCGCCCACACCGAGGTAATTATTGATCCATTTTTGGACTTCCTTGTTGTCTGAGATTTTATCGGAGTCAACGCTGGGGCTGTGAAGTTCCCACGCGCACACTACCCAAAGATGGGGTGCGCGGGGTGACAGAGTTAGTCCAATATTCTTGATATGATCCCACATATCTGAGCGGAGCGGAGGGAAATATTTGGATCCCAAGGAAGGAGACCGTCGGGGAGGGTGTATTTACGTTAAGCCTGTCGATCGCTTGACACCTGCCAGAAAGGCGGAGACTGGAGTTTGGGATCAGTTCGAAGTCTGGATATGCGGTAGAGGCAAACCACTTACAGAGGACTGCATCGAATGCATAATGAGTGAGACGGCCGAACTAGGTCGCAACCAAGAGTCAGAGTCAGTCATGCTTCATGCTTCGTGCCCAAGTGGATCGGAAACCTCGGCTGCCCGAGAGAGACCAGCAGGGAGTTCTCACCATGTTTGCAAATGCAGAAGATCAATTCTGTGGATTTTGAGGGATTTGACCGTCACCCAGAGACTGAAGATGCACAAGAAGACATGATCCCAGCTGTCATGGGGACGGGCATAATCGAAACGGTCACGTGCAAATTCACATGACGTCGAGTGTGGCTGGAGCTCTGGAGTGAGGCTGAGGCCTGACATAAGACACGCTGACTTAATCACCTGCCCCGGCACCTGGGTGATTGCTACACTACCCACGCTAAACCCATTTCGGCCGATAAGCTCTCCCACCGAGAACCGTTTCGGCTCGATCAATTAAGTGCCTCTATTTGTCACGTTTATTCGATAGGCCAAAGAGCAGAGGGGGACTCCAATGTACTGCGCGAAAGACAGCACGGGGCACTCCGTCCTCCGCTTTTTGCGGTCTGGAGTTGACAGATATAATTTTTTTTCTGCCTAAACGGGCGTCCCGCTACCGACCTCCGCATGGATTTCGGTGTAGAGCTACAAGAATAGAGGAAAAGAGAGAAAATAATACCGAGCAGATCTAGTAAAGGGTGTAAATTGATAGGGTAATTCGATGGTCCACCACTAGTAGAGACCAAAAAAAGTATTGGGATGTGGCCGGAGATGTTCACACCGGTGGTCAACATTTTCCCTCCCGCCCCTCACCCAACTTCCGTTTTCTCTTCCCCTCTCATTCTTTCTTCTCCATCCTTTCTGATCCTCAATTTGATCAGCTCTCACTTTTCCCTCTATTCCACTAAAAGATCTTCTTCATCACATCACAATGGCGGCCACTAGCTCCCTCGACCACCTGAGCAACCGCATGAAGCTGGAGTGGCACTCCAAGCTTAACACCGAGATGGTGCCTGCGAAGAACTTCCGCCGTACCTCCATCATCGGTACCATTGGTACGTCACTCATTCAACTTAACTTCCATTTCCAAGCTGTGTGAGAGAGAGAGAGAGGGAGAGACAGATAAAAAAAAATTCCGGTCAAGAATACCCCGCTAACAGGCTATCGATAACAGGTCCCAAGACAAACTCCGCCGAGAAGATCAATGCTCTCCGCACAGGTACGGCGATACTTTCTGATAGCGTTGAGCTATTCTCTTTTGTGTAGGAGATAAACTGACTTGGCAATAGTTGGCCTGAACGTTGTTCGCATGAACTTCTCCCACGGCTCATACGAGGTCAGTATCTGCAAACCAACGTACTTATCGCTCAATTGCTGACATCCACGCAGTACCACCAATCTGTCATTGACAACTCCCGTGAGGCCGCCCGTATCCAGACTGGCCGTCCTCTCGCCATTGCCCTCGACACCAAGGGCCCTGAGATCCGTACTGGTAACACCGTCGGTGACAAGGACTTCCCCATCAAGGAGGGCACCATCCTCAACATCACCACCGATGAGCAATACGCCACCGCCAGTGACGATAAGAACATGTAAGATTCCCTCCTTTGATGACAGCTTGGGTTCGACGTTTGGCGTAGCTGGATTGAATTTCCTCTGCTGGGTGGCAAGGACTGACAGACGATAGGTACCTTGACTACAAGAACATCACCAAGGTGATCTCTGCTGGCAAGCTCATCTATGTCGATGACGGTATTCTGTCCTTCGAGGTCATCGAGGTTGTTGACGACCAGACCCTCAAGGTCAAGTGTCTGAACAACGGCAACATCTCCTCCCGCAAGGGTGTCAACCTTCCCGGCACTGACGTAGACCTGCCCGCTCTCTCGGAGAAGGATATTGCCGATCTCCGTTTCGGCGTTAAGAACAACGTTGACATGGTCTTCGCCTCTTTCATCCGTCGCGGCAGCGACATCAAGCACATCCGTGAGATTCTCGGTGAAGACGGCAAGGAGATCCAGATCATTGCCAAGATCGAGAACCAGCAGGGTGTCAACAACTTCGATGAGATTCTTGAGGAGACCGACGGTGTCATGGTTGCCCGTGGTGACCTTGGTATCGAGATCCCCGCCCCCAAGGTGTTCATCGCTCAGAAGATGATGATCGCCAAGTGTAACATCAAGGGCAAGCCCGTTATCTGTGCCACTCAGATGCTCGAGTCCATGACATACAACCCCCGCCCCACTCGTGCCGAGGTTTCCGATGTTGCCAACGCCGTTCTCGACGGTGCTGACTGTGTCATGCTGTCTGGTGAGACCGCCAAGGGTAACTACCCTTGCGAGGCCGTCAAGATGATGTCCGAGACCTGTTTGTTGGCCGAGGTCGCCATCCCTCACTTCAACGTGTTCGATGAGCTCCGCAACCTTGCTCCCCGCCCCACTGACACCTCCGAGTCCATTGCCATGGCTGCCGTCAGCGCCTCTCTGGAGCTGAACGCTGGTGCCATCGTCGTCCTGACCACCAGGTAAGTCCCGCAATCAATCCACCATGAAAAGATGCTAACATGACCACAGCGGCAAAACCGCCCGCCTTCTGTCCAAGTACCGTCCCGTCTGCCCCATTCTGATGGTCACCCGTAACGCCACCGCTTCTCGCGTAAGTTTGAAAAATCGAATCCTCGAGTGTCGTTCTTTGCTGACAAGTCTTTTAGTACTCTCACCTGTACCGCGGTGTCTGGCCCTTCTACTTCCCCGAGACCAAGCCCGACTTCAACGTCAAGATCTGGCAAGAGGATGTCGACCGCCGTCTCAAGTGGGCCATCAACCACGGTCTCAAGCTCGGCATTGTCAACAAGGGCGACCCCATCGTCTGTGTCCAGGGATGGCGCGGCGGCATGGGCCACACCAACACCGTTCGTGTGGTGCCCGCCGAGGAGAACCTCGGTCTCTCCATGGAGTAAAAGGTTCAATCATCTAGCCGATAGATGGTAAGCTTTATGATCCGTTATTTGTTTACCGCCGGTGTGCGGATGGGATACATACCTCTTTTCTTGTTTCGAAGCCAAGTTTCTTCTTCGCTGTGGTCTGGACCATGGCTCGTTTTTTGGAAGGTTAATGCATCATTGCTCATGTAAATGAAACGAATTTCAATGTTTTCCGTGTTTTCAACGTGTTGCGATTAGTAGATACAGTAGTGTCCTAGTGTCCTAGTAAGTAAAGCGTGGTTAATCAAGTCTGAAGTCTGTAATCTGATCTGATCTGATTCGGTCTGATCCGTCCGAGTCTCAAAACGAGCCCTCGCGCATTCTGTGGCAAGTTGTCGCATGTGCGCCTTCAATGCAACGAATCTGCCCCGAGCTCTCTCAGAAGCGCATCTGCACGCAAACCCAAGAAGAAGCAAAGAAAAGAAGAAGAAAAAGAAAAAGAAGCGAAAACTCGACGAAAACGCCAAATGCGGGGACGCGAGAAGTGGCCTGCTGTGACCGAGGCACACCGTCAACCCGAGAATGTGACGATCTCCCCCGACATGCAGCCAGCGCAGTCCGCACCCTGTCGCAGGAAGCGTGTGAGTCTGCAGGATGCGCACAAGAGTTGAAGAAAGGTCGAAACAGAAAATGAGCAAAGAAGAGCTTTGCCTTTTCCAATGGCTAAAAGCATTTCCCGAATATCCCGTGTTGCGTCCCGGTTTTTGCCGATGGCTCCATGGCAGGTCATTATGCTTTGCGGTTGTGTGATTGGGAGGGGGGGGACATCTCAGGGTTGCACGTAGGGAACTTGGTTTGTCGCTAAGGTTATTGTCTAGGTTCTATGCTGGATTCCTATGATCCTGCTGCTGAATTGTCTTCAAGTCGGGGTTCATGTTGACCTTTTGCCCTAATTGGCGCCCAAAACCAGGACCCTACGTAGTAGACCAGGGTAGAAAACGAGTAGATTAAACAATGTGGAATATAGAATAAGTGGTTCCATTGACTATGATGCTTATATTTAAAGGAATGTCATGTGCATATTCATGCAAGAGTATGATCTAATGAAACAAAATATACCCCTGCGCCGCTTCATGTGAATTCGCTGGTAAATCAGGTATGATGGGGACGTAAAGATGGTTGGACACAAACATCGTCTTGGCTGTGATATGGTAAAATGCACATGGCATAGCGTGTGAAAACAGACATGTCAAATGTCCAAAAAAGCAAATCGGGGCAAGGATGCATCATCAAATCATAAGTCATTATTGTAGTGTTGACAGAATGGTAATCGTGGGAAATTAGAAGTTGGGATCCTCCAGGAAGCCGTCATCCACCTCGATTTCGGTTGCGTGGTTCTCGCCCTGTGCGTATCGATGCATTAAATTTGGCTGTAATTGATGCCAGCAGCTAGAGAAATGAGTATTTTACGGTCAAAGAGAGGAGATTGAGACCACATACCTTGGGGCTTGGAGCACGTATCTGGCCATCGCCTCCCGGAAACGACCCTTGTATTCCCTGGGACTGGTGACGGTTGGTCTGTTGCGGCCACCACCACCGAATCCCTTATCCTTGATCCAGGACTCCAGCTTTTTGTCCCAGGTGTAGGTACGGATGCAGTCGATGATTCCGACCACCAACTCGTCACGGCTTTCATCAATGGCAACCATGAGCGAGTAGTCCATGACATCTTGGCGACCAAGGAAGAGAGTGTCGTTCCATACACTTTGGCCGAGGAGTTTCTTCGAATGTTCTCGGGCGAAAAGAGGTGTTTCATAGATGAAATCGACCATGTTCTCGTCCAAAAGGACCTCATCCCGCTCCCCGGTGCTTTGCACTTTGCGGTTTCGCATGGAGCCCTTGAGATCGAAGATGCGGGTAGGAACGCGATCGTAGAACAAGTTCTCCATCAGAAGCAAATACCAGTTGAATTCGGTTCCAGTGACCGGGTTCTTGATGATGACTTGGTAGAAGCCAAACATCTTGGCGATCGCAGATGGCAGTTCATGGAACAACGCCTCGGACATAATTTGGAAGTATGCAGGAGCAAACTTGAGGAAAGCCTGTGTTTCGATTGGCGAAAGGGATTTGAGAATGAAGCGATCGTCAAGAGTCTTCAAGAATAACGACTTGGTCTTGCCGCCCTTCGAGTCCCATTTCGCACAACGGGACAAGGACTCGACTATCCGATCTGCCACGCCACACTTTTTACGCAGTGCATCAAATTGCTCCGCATAGAAAACCTTGCAAAGCATCTTGGCTTGGCCTTCTTGGAACTGATACTTGAGATGTGTGCCCGTTGGTCGCAAGAGAGCATGCTCGACACGGGCTTCATCCATGGCTTCAATATCACCCTTAGGCTCTGGCTGATCTTCCTCCATCTCGTCGTACCGCTGCTGAATGGTTGAGAGCTTTTCTTTGTAATCAGACGAGTCCAACGCAAATGCTACCAGAGAGCTTGGCTCATCCTCGCGCACAATGATATCACAATCGGCGAAAACGTGATCCATAACACTGAGGGGATAATCAAGGGACGCCCATCCACTTGCAGAGCGCTCAGACCAGAAGTTTGTTAGCATCTTCAACAGGGTAGTACGCTCATGCTTGGGCATATCCTTGAAATCCATTGACTCGTCTTCCGCCGAGTTCTTAGTTTCTTCATGCGAATCCACTGGATGAAGATCCTCAGTCATGGTTCGATCGTCATCACTTTGACCTTCGTCTACTTCTGCATCAGAGAACAGGTGGGCCTCGGGATGATGATCCGCCTCCGTTTCGGTAGGCTCAGTGGGTGAGGAATATGGCAAAGGGTGTTGATAGTGCTGTTCACGCGATGTCTCATTGGTGACTTCATCACATTTACGACTTGAGTTATCCATCGGGACCCGTGTCGCAGAGGGCGGAGATTCTTCGCCGTCAACTGGAGGTTCGCGTTCTTCCACCGCCTCTCTTACATTTCGGTAGACTTCCACAATGGGCTTCGAAGACGCCAATGGGAATGCACGTGAGTAAGTTCCTCGGGCAGCTCGTTGGCGCCTCTCGCGCTGTCTTTCTTTCTCGAATTCGCGACTCAACTGTTCGAAATGTCTTGCAAGATTGGAGACCCGCGAGCTTCCCCTTTTTCCAGGAGTAGATCGTGGGATAAGGGAGTGGCCTGAAGCAAAGCGAGCATTTTTGAGGGCACTGAGGCCCAAACGTTCGCTCAGCTTCTTGTCTGACTTGGGGGATTCGCCTCCAGATTTATCAAGCTCAACTGGGTTGGTGGTTGACATTTTCAAAACTGGAAGTGCAATGCTGCTGATAGCCCTGTCCCTCGGAATGTTCGCTGGCTGGGATTGAGCACGCAGGAGAGGAGGAGATCGTGCCTTACCAGAGCGCCGAAACGATGCGTCGGTAGGACGAGGGATTGCCGAAGGTCGGCGTATTGGGGTACTTGGGAGGGTGGTTTCGCTATCTTCCACTTCTTTGGGGAAAACAGGCGTTTTTGGTGATACAGAATCCGATGATCCATCAGTAGAGTCCATTGCCGGGAAATCGGGGTCTGGCAGTGGTTGGTTCGAACTGAAATTGGTATTGGCTGGACCACGCTCTAATTGACCCGAAGGAATGGCCAAGTCCAAATGGCGAACTTCTTCTTGCGACACAGCTTCATCTTGGGATGGTCTTTTCCTATCGGTTGCATCGACCGAGACTCTCTCTTCGAGAGTCTCTTCGGTTGATTCTGGACGAGAAGGTGGCTCAACTTCGCGGTGTTTTTTACCCGCGTGTTCTTCAACAACTGAGACCAGAACATTTTGTGCTTTTTCTGGAGAAAGAGTCATGCGCCTCATCATGCGTGGCCTGTCCAACTCCTCGTCGTTTTCATCATCTGCATCGGCTGGAGCTTGCAAAGAATCCTCTGGAGAGACTGATGTGGCATCCTTGTCAAGGAAAATTTTTTTGAGCTGCAGCGTTGCCATGTGCTTAATATCCTTCTCAGAGGGGAAGAAGTTCTTCTCAAAATCAGCAAAGGTGGTGTCCCATTCAACAACCTTTTCTTGCACCGCACGAAGCACCTCATTCAGTGGTATAATCTCCCAGTAGCGAGAACATGTGTATTTGTCTTGCAGATGCCAGATCAAGGTGTTGAAATCTTCATGGCCCTTCTTGATCAATGATTCAATCTCCAACTTGCAACTGTCTACCAACTCAGGAACAACACTGTCGACATTGATGCCCTTCAAGCGAGAATTCACAGATGTCATGAAGCATTTGATGCGCTGCTCTGTACGTGTATAGACTTCGTTTCTTAGCTTTAAGTCATTGTCCACTTTCCAAGTAACACGAGGGCGAGGAACGATGATTTCAAGAAGACGAATTGGATCATACTGTACTCGCAGAGCAACATCTTTGAATCCAAAATAGCGAATGTGATCCCGTTGCAGATCGTGAGGGCAGACCCCAGCTCGAGCATGCAAATTTCTGCCCCAAAAGGATAACTCTAGGTATTTTCCAAATGAGTACTTCCACGTGCTGTCTGACATTGGGGTCACTTGAGTTTCATTGCCGCAGATCTTGCAACAACTCCACATTAACACGATGTCCTGAAGACCACGCAGCTTAGATGGGTATGGTTGTACCAGAACACTGATTTGCGCATCACCATGAACATATTGACGATGGTGTTCAAACATGCGTTTCTCGCAGCCATTGACGGTACAAACTGCATTGGCTGAGTGACAGAGGTCTTCAACATATTGACCAATTGTGAGGTCGGACTCGAAGATAACGTCATCGCCATGTTCATTATAGAACTCTAGAGCAAAGACGTCTGGCCCAGAGCAAGGCACTGATGTTGTAGTGCAAACGAGGCTGTAGAGAACGACAAGGTTCTGGTGTGAATAGGGGTCAAACATGTTGGCGTTCCCTGCAACGTAAGCCTCCCACTGGCGCTTTTGAGTTTGATAATGGTACAGCGCTCGATCATACTCCGCGTCATGAGCAGCACGCAGCACTTCCTTGACCTTTGCTGGGGCATCTTGCGGTGATTGATGAACCATTTCCGGGGTGATGAGAACGAACTTTTGTGGCTTAGCCTTTTCATCTGTGAGTTCATCAGAGTTCCCATCTTGATCACGAAGACATTTCAGATAGGCAAGTCTGCGTTCCATTTCTCGTGTACGCATCAGAAGATACGGAGGTTCAAATTTGACAAAAGGCGAGGCAGAGAGAATCTTAGTCTGGTGATCATGAACCATATCGTCATAATAAGTCGGCATTGGAATATCGTCTGGGACATTCGTAGCATCAGATGCCACAAGAATTTGGCTGTCGGAGGCATCAACACTTTTTTCACCGGTTACGTGTTGAGTTTCACTCTCCTTGTTAGCTTGAGATGTGGCTTTCTTGTCCTTTTCAGCGATCACCTGCTCTTCTGTCGGCGAGGTTGGTATCTGTGCGAATTCATCTCGCATGACGGATGTTTCTAATCGAAGATTGTAGACAACATAAATCATGAACTCAGTGATCTTTTTCACTCTCCCGAGAACTTCGTCATCGCCACCACGTAGGACAATGGTGCAGCCGAGCTCTTTCGGGCAGCCAGAGATATACATGTAAGTTTTCTTCCGACCGCTGTGGACATAAGTCTTCACATCGAAGCTGCTGCAATCACTATGCAAAGTTGTTGTCAACAGCTTATCCATAGATGTGACAATTCTTGTCTGTGTACATCTCGATACTGCCTCCAGAACAGATGGCTTCACATTGTAGGCAGTTGCAATACCGGCTTTCTCAAGGAGTTCAAGTGCCAGGCCAGAAACGTTCTTTTCGACTAAAAGCAAATTTGGGTGTAATGCGGCAATTCGACTGGCCAAGTTCTCCAAGAATTCACGTTCTTGCCTGATAAGAGGCTCGAGGCTCATGAAGTGTTGTTGCTGACGAGCATATTCGAGAGGGAAGGTGATGATCAAGATATTTGGACGTGGAATGCTTCTTTTCATGCTTTTCAAAGCCAAGTTTTTGGTAAAGACGAGACCGGAGACATAGGCAGTATCCCCAGGCCGACCACCAGGAATCTTTTTCAATTTGACGTAGTGACGAATATCCATATCATCTCCTCGTTGTACATCTGGGTCGACTTCATCTGCGGCCTTCAACAATATTGGTATCAGGGCATTCGCCCAACTATCACCGCCAGGGATCGCGGACTCCACAAGAAGTTGATGGAGAAGCTTTCGTACATGCTCTAGACTCGCTCGGTTCAGTTCAACTGGCGGTGCTCCGTGTCCTCTCATTGAGGAGCTCCGGGTCATCTTAAACCCAACATGGTTGAGCTTGAGTGGCAAAGCCGGTGGCAAGGAGACGTCTTGAAGTATGTCTTTTGATGTCCTGGGTGAATTGCGGTGCATACTGCTTGCCACGCTCATATTCCGGCGACGAGACGAACGAGGTAGATTCACAGCTCTGGAGCTAGTGATACTTGTTTCATCGGGGTCTCTATTCATGCTAGGAGTACTCCTGTCTCCGAAAGCAGATCTGCCCTTTTTCAGTGAGGCTAGCAGCCCGCCTAAAGAGGCTCTCTCACCGTCGCCTCCACTTTTAGATAGGACGCCCTCAGAAACTGCAGAGAGAAGGCTAGGTTGTTCGTCACCACTTGACGCATCGTCAGAAAGATATTGTGCCAGATCTGGATCAATGATATTGTCTTTGTGAAAGGCAGGTAGCCGTGATTCAAAGCCGGAGTCATCTGCATGTCGGCGTTGAAAAGGGGCTCGGTCTTCGTGTGTTTTGAAGCCTCGGATATACTGCTGGCGAGAATGATGTCGCTTGTGACTCATAGAATGTGGTCTTGCACCGAGTGAGGATCGCAGCGATCGCGAAGAAGTAGGTCGTGCCAACGGGCGATCAGGGTTGATTTCTAGAACCGCCGAGCGGCGATTATGACCCTCACCAGCGCGCCGCGTGGCCGGTATGGCCATTGTTGGGGTTCTGAGAACATGATCAATCGATTGGGAGATGATAGAGGATGTATCATCGTCATCTGCGGATGCTCTCGTGTTGTTGCCCCAGCCGAGTTCAGCAACACGCGGATTGGCAGCTATGGGGCTTTGCTCACTATCTGAGAACTCAGAAGAATCGTCATCATGGGCATTTATCATTTTCTCGCAAGGTTTGCAGACTCGAATGCTTCCAGGTTGACCAAATCGCGCTCCCGAAATGAGCAAAGTACATTTTGAATCAAATATTTGACCACAGGTTCGACAATGGTGTTTTCGGCGAAATGTGGTAAAAGGATCGCTACAGTGGAAGCAGTCCTTGGCGTTTTCGTCCCGCATCCAGAAGTCCTTGCTGAGCAATTTGTTTCTCAACTGAGACAAAACACCATCGCCACCGGCGGTCAGTTGACGTCTAGGTTGCGGGGGCCTATTGGTGACCTGATCGATCTTCGTTTTCAGTGGAGGTAAAGAGGAGATTGTGGTCACAGTCCCTGCCGTGGAAGTTCGTGACATATCATAGCCAGGTAGTCGACCAGATCGGGCTGGGACCTTTTTATCACTAGACTGATCGGGGACAATGATCTTGGGCGGCTCATTGGCTTCTGTGCCCTCGCGAGAGACAGGCGCCGCTTTGGTAGAAGTCTTATCCGGCTGATATGCCGAATCATCACGGGAAGAAAGTTTTGAAATACTGGCGGAGGCAGATATTGAAGCTCGCGGCTCGTCATAGCGCGAAGATGTTCGTGAGTTCGATCTATCTCCCAAGCGCTGAAACACGTGGTCCTGAATTGGCTCAGCCTGCTTACTATTTCTGAGTGTTGCATTTTGCGATACGTTTTCAGACGGTCTTTGTGGATCGGTAGATACTGATTTTCGAGACTGGTTGTCTGGTGTGTGGGTGGCCGAAACATGTAACTCTTTGGGATTTGATTGGCATTGGTCCTCATGGCTGTCATGCATCTTCCCCGATAGCACCGGCGAATTGGAAAGATTCTGGCTCAGCAACGAGGAAGTTTGACTCAAAGAAAGATCCACAGGGCCATCCTTGCTGCCGATGCTTGTGGATTCTGCACTGTGGAGTCCTGGGAATGGAGCTTGAAATGGGACATTAACGGAGCTACTTCGTGAGTGATATGGCTCACCCATGACATTTGCATGGCGCTGGATGATAGCTGGCTCTGTAGCAACGGCAGCTCCGGTCGCTTTGGTCAAAGGTGCAATACCAGGCTTGATCCCCGGGGACGGTGGAATGGATGTCTTGGAAGATACGCTGCCACTCTTTGAGGATATCCTTGATCTTCTTCCCGTTGCTGTCGAGGGCAATGGATCCTGCTGGGACTGGAAAGTCGCTATGACAGGCGACTGAAGCCTTGATCCTTGCAAAGAGGCGGGCTGTGACGATAGGTGATCAGCCGAGCTACTGGCTGGGTCTGAGGCAGGTTTGACCAGCGAACGCTCCGATGCAGGACTCCTGGCTGCGGATGACTCGGCTACGATCTTGTCTGTAGGCTTCCCACCGCTGACAATATCCCTCACTCCACCCACGGAAGTCCTAAACCGGCTGTATAGACCGCTTAGTCCACCTTGCAGCTCTTCGGACAGCCCTTTCTCGTCAGATGCAGAAGACGGTAGCGGAGGGCTGGTAAATTCCTCGAACAGAGTGAGTGATTCAGACTGATAAGCTGTATTGTGTATATGATCGAGAGCTGTGTTCATCGATTCTCGGTCGGTTTGAGTCGTTGCCATCGAGCTGAAGGACCGGCGTCGACCGAGAGGAAGTGACACGGAAGATTCTGACGGGCTGCGTGAGCCTTGGGCCTGTTGCGAATCCATGGTGATGTGCATCCACAGGATATCGCAGAATGAGGTCTTAGTTGGGCAGAAAGATCTCAGATCATCCCCACACAGGAGATGAGGCACCGTTGATGGCCGGTCATTCGAGGCAAGAACGCGATAGAATGATTCACAAGAGGATCGAGCGCTCAACAGCGCAAAACCCCAAGGTCCGGGCGAGAAAAAGCTGTAGAGGTCAAAAAAGCTGTAGATCTCTCCGCACCGGAAGCTGTGAAATGACGTGGTGGGGCTGAGTCAGCCGGGGCGCGCTTCGCGTCTTATCGATTGGCGGTTTTTAGTGTATCACCGCAGCTTCATGATGTGACTACATCAAATACTCATTCTTCACCCTCAGTGATGACACAGATCTACCTTTGTCAAAGAACTGGATTCCGACGATGAATCCAGTTAGTCCCTTTCTCGCGGCATTGGCCGAACAATGTCTTCTGTTCTACCTCGGCCGACACAGTGAAGATGGAATACAAGCGGAAACCCAAGAGGGTTGTGTCAGCTTCAGCCTCCACAGACTTGTGATGTCAGCGATAATTGACAAGGTATGAACTTACTCAACCTCTCAAAGTCCCTTGTAACTAACCTATCTGGTGTCTATTAGTGGGACCAAGGAGACGGTGATCGCGCTACGTTGACAGACTCCAAGAATCAAATCGATGCCATCTTCTCGCGAGAATCGCTTAATGAGCACGAGGCCAATTTCCCATGCCCATCAACGATTAAAGACGGACCCAAAAGACAGCTGATTGAGCTTCTTGATGTGAAGCTGGCTCTTCTGTACTCGACAAGCTCCCCCGAGATCGAGCTTCGCGTCAATCGTTTTCGCATACGTTGGGATAAGGTCACAAAAGGAGAGCCTCCTAAACCCAAGCTAAAAAAAACTCCACTTATAAAAAATCTCATAAGGGAAGCCTGTCAGAGAATACAGTCAGCTTCCGCTGGTGCCAGACCCAATGGTCAAGCAGATGTTGTCTTGGCTGGGCCTTCAATATCCCAATTCCATCAACCAACCCCTCCTGGCTCTCAGGTTGAATCGATGGGATCGCAACTGTTTTCCCAAGTTTTGCCTAATGCCAACCACGACGCACGACGAGACAACTCTAAAAGAAATCGCGTTTGTCTCGACAAGGACACCATTATTGGGCTCTTGAGACCTTCTGCCGCTTTGGGAAAACCTCAAGTTGATTCATATAGCCCATCGCTGGGAGTTAGTAACATCAGGCAGTCCCCGTCACAGAATAGTAGTATACCGGTTGAATCAGGAGCACACTCCTCGCATGGACTGACGAACACACCAGCTGAAGGTGCATGCGCTGATGAATTCGATACTGAATCTCCCCATCTCAATACCAGTGCGCATATCGCTGATTCGATGGTCATTGAGAAGCAACCTACGTATTCTTCAATTGGTCTCGTTGATCGAGACGAGACTGCAAGTGAGGATATCCGACAAAGTCAAGTACTCTCAAAGAAAAGACAACGTTCCAGCACGGGTGTACCTTTACAGGCATCTTTTGATGACAAAGATCCCCAGGCGCAGCCAAAGCTGGTCATTCAGGCGTCAGCAAACAAACGACAGCGTACTGATACTGGGGACCTGACTCCAAAGGACTTGAAAGGAATCAAAGAGGGCCTGGGTGAGCTTGAGCCCGAGTCCGTGCTTTCCGGGGTAGCAAATGTGCCCATGCAGGACCCATCGCCAGATCCATGGAATGGAATGACAAAGATATCGACAAATGATGTTCATATTCCCAAAGAGCAAATCAATCTTTTTGAGCCACTTGTGTGGGTCCAACTAGGCTCTAGCGAACCTGCACCGTTGTGTCATGTACCACCCAGACTTCTGTCGAGATGGAACGATGTTGCTCAAAGAAGAAAGTTCCTGGCAGAGAAGGAGGATCAGAAGATTGTTCATCCGGTCCAAACCCAGCAAGAAGAGGACGGGACTGAATCTGTCGCTGACTTGGTAAGCCAAGGTTCAGTAATCGTTTCTTGGCCGTCTTCACCTGAAAGGCCCCCTAGAAAGAACCTCCCATCCAACAGCCCGCCCCCTTCGAGGAAATCCAGGAGCATCAATAACTGCACGCCGAGCGGCACTCAATCTAGCGCATATCAAACTGCAGAAGATGGTGATGTAAATGTTGTGAATGGATCTCGTGCTATATCTCAGTCCGCGCAGGAGATTGACGCCTTACAAAATGCTCTAGAAATCGTCGCTCAGCGCAAGTCCCAGCCTCGTGAAGAGTCAACGATAATCCCAGAGGAGGCAAGATCCCAGTCTCAAGGCCCTGGTGATAATTCGTCTCAAGAGCACGTTCATTCCGGATTAGGGACTGACGATGAGGAACAAGAACCAACCCCAATTCAAGAGGGTCAGGGTGGATTGCGTTCAGAAAGCCCCCCGGCTCTCTCAGAGATCCTTCTACCCGAGTCAAGTGGCGATGAGAGTGATGAAGCCGAGATGGAGACATGCGTTCCCTACGGTCTTGGGGCAAGTATTCCACCGAGCAGTCAGCCTGAGCAACGAATGGACAGCTCGGGGAATAGCTCCGGTCCATCACTTCTAAGACCCAATATGAGAGGCGTTCAAGTTGTTGAGACGCCTACCATCAAAATGACTCGGTTGCGCTGCGAGAAGGAATATGACAATGCAATTGAACCGGAAGTTTCAAATACCCAGCGGCGATCATCCCAAGCGGCCAATACATCCTCTGAAACTCGAATTCTCGCGACTTACCACTCGCAGGAAATTTACGCGCAAGATGACTCTTCTCAAAAGGCACCAAATTCATCTTTGCCGATCGATGGCGAATCTCTTCGGGTGGACGTGCTAGGCACTCAGACCCAAACCAGCAGCTTAAATCCGACTTCGCAAGAAACCCCCCAGTCTCACACAGAAGTTGTGCTTAATTCTTCAAAGACTTCTCGGCGCCAGTGGGACTCCTCTATGTTCAGCTCACAGCCGTCTGCCAACCCTTCATCTATTCCCTTTTCTAGCTCTCATCCGCAGTCCATGTCCCAACTAAACGCACCAAGTCAGAATTCCATGAGAGAATTTTCTTCTCTTGATGGCGCAACGTACTTCCCAGACACTTCTCTGTGTGGTTCATCCGTCTGGACAGCTCCTGATGCAGAGTCGCCATCGAGATCTCCTAAAGTCGGACTAAATGAAAGTATTCATGATACTGAGGTGGCGTTACAAAATTTAAATGGTGAGCTGGTGGCACGGCGTCAGAGCTTTATCGACAAGCCTGACGAGACCGCCCAAGCCTTGATGTATTATGAGAAATTCTGTAATGACTATCAGTCATACTCTGGAGAATTTACACATTTCGTCGAGACATGTGCCAAGCTGCAGGGCCTACGAGACACTGGCGCGTTGAAACGATCATTTCTGTGGGACGACTTTGTTATCCTAAATCTCGAAGATTATCCGCGCCACATAGAAGAGTGCGCATCGCAAGAGTCCAAGGCATTAGTCTACGAAGACTTCTTTTGCTCAAAATTTTCAAGGCCCCGGCACAAGAAACGAAGCCTAACCACTCGCGCAATTAGTGTGGCAGCATCTCAATTCATTCCACCTTGCTCAACAACTTTGCCAAATCAACCACCATCATGCCCTGCATTTACCAGTGAAGGGGTAGACCCCTCTTTCAGGGCCAGTATTGTGGACAAACTATCAGATCTCCACACTGATTCATTTGATAATGCGAGTGCCAGTGGCTTTTCCGCTGATACAAGCACCAACGTCGGTGTCCTTCCTGCAACGCAGCCTGAAGTACAAGTCAAATTGGAACAAGACATTCCCAGCAATGGACTATCAGGCTCTCAGGCTCCTACATCGCGTATCGGTGTCCAATATCCTGTGCTTCCCAGCTCAGAACAGGATATTGTGGATTTAATGCAATTTGACAAGGATGACATACAGGTCAAGCATGCAATGAGCGATTTTGACATGAGCGAAGCCGATGACTCTCAAGAGGTATATCGTACCCACCACAGAACCGCAAGCATTGAACTTGGCGATGACAATGAGGACCGCCGTAGCTCTCACGTTTCTTTCCAAGCTTCGCCAGAGGCTTCTATCACATTCGCCGCTCCTGCTCAACATGTCCAACAAGAGGGACAAAGACCACGCCCCTGGTTTCGATCTCTCAGAAACATATTCCCTACTGGTCCTGTATGGTCCGATGACCCCAATACGCCTTTCAAACGCTGGGCTCGAGAAGACCAAAATGTACTCCAAGAGCTTAATCGCCGTGGAGGGGCCAAGATCCAACTCGACGATAAAGGCGTCATCTGCCGACCTACCTACAAACGAGAACAGGGCCCTAAATCATCGTGATAGCCCACCAAATCTCTTTCATTTCTCCACTTGTATTTTTTTTACTTTTGCTTCCTTTAACCTCCGGCGCTGGTCAGGCAAATACCCAATGGGGGAGTATGCATACCGGTGGATACCCCTTGATTTTCATTGATATGCTCTATTGAACAAGGACGAGGTGGCCACAATATTGCCATGTGTGTTTTCGTGTACAATATCCTCTTTGTGCGCCACAGTCAATTTTTAGCCGCAGAACTATTGAACGCTGTAACGCAAGCTACAAGCTATTACCCTCCCGCCCTCCACCTGGAGCCCCCCCCCCCAGTTGTAATCAACTCCAATAGAATGCGGGGACTTTCCAATAACTTGGACCTTTACAGTATACAGTGCACAATCAAGATAAATAGTCCAATTTCCACGCCGGGGCTTCCCGGCCACTTTACCCCCAGAGGAACGCTCAAACAGCGATTAAACTTAGCGAAATGGAGATCGACAGTAATCAGCTTTTGAGTTCAAGTTCAGTTCATACGGAGCTTACGGTTTCCAGGACACAAGGCTCGAGCCCCGTCCGGTCCACATACATATTTACTCATACTGCGTTTGTGTGTAGGGTCTGAGGCATTCGGCATCAAGGCTCCCAAGAGCCACTGTTCTGAGATTCACTAAGAATGAAGATCTTTGAGCTGGGGAATATAAAGACTTGGCTACGAGGTTGCGGCACATTATGGGATGTCATGATTGTATTGTAATCGCAAAATGCAGAAATAATCATTCCTCTATAGAGGTCCAAAACAATATACATATTTCAATAGCTCAGAGACCTCAGTCCATGTGTGCCAATAGCGTAATGAACATCCAAAAAAAAATCCAAAGGAAAGTGGTCATAAAAGGCATGCAAAAAAACCATGGTAAACGCCTTGGTATCGCCAGTCTAAAACGCTTCAAGTTATACATTCAAATATCGTGGTCTTTTTGGTGCTTAGACGTGACGGAATGGCTCGTAAGCGTTTTGACGCTGGTTGGTCATGGGGATGTCGTTATGGTGGGCGAGAGGGGGAGGGTAGGCAGTGTTGTGGCCCTGAGGAGCGTAAGGCTGGCTACCAAAGGGTGCGTGGGCAGCATCAATGGGCTCGTAGGTATAGGGAGCCTTTTCAGCAGTGACGGAGCCGCGGTTGATACCGCGATCCTTGTGGCCGTAGGGAGAGCGGCCGGAGCAACAGCAGGTGCTGAACATCCAGAAAATCGTACCAGCCAGAGAGAAGACTACGGCGAGCCAGGTTGCAGCGTAGATGTTTGTGCCCATAGAGACCTTGACGCCATAGGCTTTGGCGGCTGTGCCGAGCGAGCCCTTTGCGATGGAGAACAGGATTGTGGATGTGAGAGAGGCTCCTAGGGTGAACAGGAACGAAACGATCGAGACGATGGTGGTGACACAGCTACCCCAGCGACTGCAGATGGCGAAAATACCGACTAGAATCTCAGCACAAGTGGCGATAAAAGCGACCAAGTAGGCGATGAACATCCACTTGGAGACTGCCTTGTAAACATTCATGAGCTTCTTGGCGTCTGTGCCGAGGGCGCTTTCGGCGTTGGTGTTCTCCAGACCGAAGAGCGAAAGGGGGTCGAAGTAGAACTCGGCCTTGGGCTTTGAGCAGGAGGTGATGTTCTTCTTGGTGCCCGAGATGTCGCCCTCACAGTAACCCCAGAGACCAATGTCGTAGTAGTCGGCGAGACCCGATTCATTCTCAATTGTTTCGATGGCACTTGTGAGGTCGCTCACAGTCACGGAGGTGATTCCAGCATCGCTGAGGGCATTCTCGATCTCTGTTGTTGTGTCTGAGCTTGCCGTGATGTTTGAAATGTCAAGCTATCGAGCGTCGAGGTTAGATGGGCCTAGAATCTCGAAGGTAGTGGACCACTTACGCGAAGGAAGTATAGATTGTTCAAAGTACTTGAGCTGGCCTTTGTGCAACCCAATCCCACCATAATGATGCAAATCAATGACGCAATGGTCAAGACATAGGGCGTGAAGATACACGCCATGCGACCGGCTTTTCCCATGGTGATGTTGTTGGGGGGTGGATGGTTAGGGGAATATAGATAGTATAGCAAGATAGCAGGATTGAGTAAGATGGATGATGGAGAAGGGGGAGGCAGGTGCTTTTTAACCTAACATGATCATCGCAACAACTAAACACACAGCACCAGCCTCCTTGAAAAGAGGCGCAGGGATCATCGGGCCAATCAGGGCTTGGCAGGTCACGCCTCAGGGCCACGTTTGCTTCTATTTGTGGCTGCCGCTAGTCTGTTTTGGGACTGGAGGTATTACCCTCCCTGTCTGTAACTAACTATCCCTTCAGAGTCAGCAGTCAACATGGAACTTGACAGCAAGGTGAATCGTCTGTCGGTAACAGCATATAGAATATGTCCCGATATCTTGTCTTCTCTCTCTACATGATACATGACTCTTACAATGTATCACAACATGCCGTTCAGACTTCAGTTATGTCTGTACCTGACCCAAATTGATAAATCGAAATGACCCATGGTTTGACGTAGGATCATCATTCTAGTGGCCACAATAGGAGATTCCGCAACTCGAGCCTCGTCACCCTTTCTACCCTGAACAGCCTTGTGGATCCCTTCATTAGTTTTTTCCCTTCGCCTCGTAGCTGCGTAAGCCCACTCGTTAATCTCTTAGGCTTCCCCGTTTTAATCTTGGCACTATGCCGTGTCCCGAAGCCCGAAAACTGCACATACCACGCACTCATTTCTAACGATTCTGGGAACTCCCCATGTTTCTAATCTATATTTATTTATTTTTTTCTCAAAATTACCTTTTCTAGCGAGCCCTACGAACCTCTACACTGCCATGGTTCTAGATGTTCGTGGTGGGGGGGGTTTCCTATGTTTTCTTTTTCTTTTTCAAAGCCACGCACTGACGTCGATCGTCAATATCAGCCGTCATCGGCTGACACTTTGTACATATCTGATCGCTGATGCCAAGATGGATAAACCCTTCAGGATAAATCGCTGCGCTCTCCTCAATCTATATGAGGCGCGCTCTATGGCACACGTTATGACTATCATTCCTTGCACATACCCTTCTAAATACTGTCTAGCGACTCTCAACCGGCTATCTACCGTATATTTGGCGTGTCGCATTGTTCAGTCCTATGAAATTGAACTTAACCTGAGGTCATCACACAAATGTCGATGGACAGAGCCGGTACTAAAATCGTAACCGGATCCTGCCTTGAGTTGGTGTTTGAGCCTGCATGTGAACTACCCAAGGGTATATATATCCAGGGTCTAGCAACCTACACCATTGAGAATCCAGATGTTTGTTTGACATGTACAGATGGACCGGGCCGTTCAAGGTTCCCAGACGAAAATGGAGGGCCTCCCAAATATAGTATGATCCTGCAGAAACACAAGAAGCTGCGTCATTTGCGAGGCTTATTCTTCATACTATAATGATGGCTGCTTGATACTGGCTACAAAGATCTTGCTTTCCCTGTGGCATTTAAGTTGGTTGTGCTCTGAAGTCAGTAGTTTCCAGACATTTGACATCGAACCCTGAGCAGGAGTTCGATTTAAAATAGGCAGTTGTGGGGTAGTGTGGAGAGAAGATTTATTGATGTTGCGATCTCCTGTACTTTGGCGTCTAGCTACGTCATAGCTTGCCCGTCACTAACCTGTTGAACTGCCCCGCTCGCAAATATTCCCTTTGGGTGATGCACACTTCTTCACATATTCTCCATCCATGGCGACCCGACAATGGATAATTTTACAGAGCAGGTTTTGTTTGATCATGAAGCAGACCGTCAAACCCGCGAGACCTATCGCTACTTTCAGCCTACAAATCCAGCAGCGCTAAATGCAACATGGTCCGCTGGCGAGTATTTGACCTCTCATGTCGGCCCCTCGACTGCTTCGTGCTCCTCTACTTCTGTTCTGGATGACAATGTCTCTGAGACGGCCTCGATTGATGCAAATCTTTTGTACAGCCCGAATACGACTTTGACCTCTCTTGCACAGCTGGCAGCTTTACGCCTGAATGCACAACGTGCCTTTATCACGTAAGCTTTTTATTGTACCAAGGACCTCTAAATACTTTGACTCGACTGATCAATTTCAGTATCTTGAATCGCGACTCTCAGTTCGTATTGGCCGAAGCTACCAAAACGACCAACGTGGGAACCTCAACATTATTCGGTAACAAAGGTGACAACCTCTTTGCTGGAACATCCACATTGACTAGCACGTGGAACATATGTCAGGTGAGTGAGGGCACATCAAAGTTGCTATGTACTGTACCTTCAATGCTGATGTATCTCTTCGAACAGGAAACAATCAATATACTGCCGCCCGAACACCAAGATGGAACATATCCTTTTCTTATTGTCAACGATCTTCAACAAGAGGAGCGCTTCAAAGCTTTGCCTTTCGTTCAAGGCGAGCCACACTCCCGATTTTATGCCGGAACACCCTTGACGTCCGACAGCAACATAAATTTGGGATGTTTGTTCATATTGGACCCTGAACCCCGTGAGGGCCTGTCTGATACGGAGAAGGATATACTGGGGACAGTGGGAGCTATGGTTATGGAATATTTACGGGTCAGCCGCCAGGCCGTTGAAGGTCACCGTGCCTCCCGGTTATCACAGGGTCTCCGTCTGTTCGTGGACGGCAATTCCAGCTTCGCCGATCATGTTCCCCTTGCTCATCAGAACAGCTCAAACTGGAGTCCCCATTCATACACATCGCCTTATCGCAGGCAGAGCCGATCTGCTGACTCTCAACATAGCGATTCAAATCTTCGTACAGCACAGTTCGAGACCGATGATGTGGTGCCCCTCTCAGATGCTGCCGCACGGTCTGCAAGCCCTTTTTCTGGCGAAGACTTGAGGGCTGGCATTTCAGCTAGTCCAGCACCGTCATCGCATAGCTCGCGACATGGTGATGGCGGTTCGATGGTCTCAAGTAACACGGATTGGTTGTTTCAGCGAGCTGCGAATCTTATACGGCAAAGTCTGGACCTGGACGGTGCTGGTAGTGTAATGTTTTTGGAGACCAGTGATGATTGTTCAGACAGCTTCACCCATAGCGCTTTGCATCCAGCTGATGCTGAGACACCTGGGCCTCTCCTTGCTTTTTCCACGAGAGAAGATCCGTTCTCATACATGTCGAGTACTGAGGTATCGTACCCAGCCGTCAAACTCGACAATGCCTTTCTAAACCAGCTATCACGTCGCTACCCGAAAGGTAGACTCTGGTCATTTCACCGCGATGGCAGTTTGTCTACCTCAGACGAAGAGCAATCTGTGGGCGCATCTCGCAAATATAATTTAACATCCAGGGCCTTGGAGGCCAAAACACTGAAAGCCTTCTTCCCTGATGCTACTCAGGTCATGTTTGTTCCATTGTGGAACGCCACTAGTTTACAGTGGTTTGCAGGGTGTTTCTCATGGACCACCCAGTCGACACGAGTTTTCAGTCGGGATATCGATCTAAGTTCAATATTTGGCTTCGCTTCTTCCATCATGACAGAATACAGCCGTGTTGAATCAGTTGTCGCAGACCGCCAAAAGGGAGATTTCATAGGCAGTATTTCTCACGAACTACGCAGCCCACTACATGGTGTGTTGGCAGCTGCCGAGTTTCTGGGGGATACTCAATTGGACCAGTTCCAAGAGTCTCTTCTCGAAACGGTGAATTCATGTGGCCGGACTCTCTTGGATACTCTGAATCAAGTTTTGGATTTCAGCAAGATATTATCATTGGAAAGACAGAAGAAGAGGCAAAAACGCAAAAAAGATCCATGGAGACCGAAAGCTCCAGACGATATCCCAGTGCGGCTCGATCCACCTGTGTCAACAAACGTTGCCACTTTAATAGAAGATGTTGTGGATAGCGTGTGTTTGGGGCATTCTCATATCCAAAGGTCAACTATGCCAGTCGACCATCCCATTGACGAGTCGCCGAATTTGTCTTCTTCGCCATCGAAACAGGCCAACAAAATTGGTTGGGATTCAAATGTGGAGGTTATTCTCGATATTAGTGGTAATGACTGGCTCTACAATGTTCAGGCCGGCTCCCTCAGACGCATAGTTATGAACCTTCTTGGGAATGCTTTGAAATATACCAAAAGGGGATTGGTATCTGTTTCAATACAAGCCACAGAGAACTCAAAGGGTCGTTCGCGACGTCAGGGCCTCGAGGATATGGTGACGTTGACGGTTTCAGACACGGGTATCGGCATGTCGGATGAGTACCTACAGACACGTCTATACACCCCATTCGCACAGGAGGACACACTATCAGTTGGCACTGGTCTGGGCCTTTCAATAGTCCGTGGCATTGTGAAAACACTCCATGGAAATATCAGAATCAAAAGCCGAAAAGGCGAAGGCACTACTGTCAAGGTGATAATACCTCTTGAGCGTCCAGTGGGAGAGAATAGTTCGTCATCAACGCCTTACATACGGACTTTGGAACAACAGACACTCACGACACCCTACCAACTGCGTCAATTGGACTTGACTGGGAAACGCATCGCGATATGGGGGGTAGATCCCTCCTGTCTTGGTGAACACCATTTCTGGTCTTCCATTGCTCAGTATATCATTGACTGGTATGGCCTGAAGCTGGTGCCTTGGTCTGCACATGAACATGTTGATGTTTTACTTGCCAACGAAAGTGATTCAACTGAAGAAGAACTACAGTGTTTGCATGCTCCATTGCCAAGCATTCTTGTTTTTCGCAGCGACACAGGCAATGCTGGTGATACCAGAACACAGTGGTCGCGTTTTGCTGAGTCCCTGGTGATGCTTCGTCGGCCCTGTGGTCCCCAGAAACTCGCCAAAGGAATCTTGAATTGTCTTTATCCAAAGTCGCCATCTTCTACGCCATGTCCAGCTCGTCCCAAACAAGAACTTGTGATACCGGAACGACCTAGGCCCTCAGGCTCAAATCCATCCACTGGGGATTCCATATCATCGACATCCGGAAGTCTACAAGCACCATTGACCGAATCAGCCAATATCAAGACCGTTTCTCGCAGCTACATGGAACCTGCGGAGCGAAAATCTTCTGACCAGTCTTCACGCACAGACAGCTCTCGCCTTACACCTGGAAGCGGTGCTTCCAGTGCTCAAACACCTTCCCTCTCTTCCTCCGCTTCCTCATATAGCGACCCAACTTGTTCTAATCCATCATCTGGTGCCCAAATCAAACCCCGGGTATTGCTAGTCGATGACAATGATATCAACCTTCGACTTATTCAAACTTTCATGAAGAAATGGAAACTCACGAATGTGGATACAGCGCAAAACGGCAGAGAAGCCGTCGACTTAGTCGAAAAGACGCCGCTGGGATACGACCTTATTTTCATGGATATGTCCATGCCTATAATGAACGGGTTCGAAGCGACTCGTACGATACGTGCAATCGAAAAAGAACGAGGCAACAGCGTTTCAGCCAAGATCATCGCATTCACGGGACTCAGCAGCTTACGCGACGAGTCTGAAGCATTGGAATCAGGGGTGGATGTCTTCCTAACGAAACCTGTTTCGTTCAAGCAAGTATCCCGGCTTATCGAAGATTGGGAAATCAGATTGTCAGAATAATCACGGTGACATGCTTTTCACATCTAACATGCAAACTTGGCGCAGATATTTGGGAAGGCTAGGAAAGCATCGATGATATTGTCCCAGCAGCGCCTTGGAATAACCAAGAGGCACTATTAGTTGCCCTGTGCGCAGCAATGAAACTACGCACCATGCAGGCTTTGTCAATAAACCAACCAGCCTGCGCAAACACTGACTCACTTCGTATTTTGAAAACGCTCATTGACCAAGATGACATTGACCTTACTATTGGCAGTGTCATTGGTCTGACGTGCGCGTACTTCAGCCACTAACCCTTGAATGCAGTCCTCGAAATGGGGAGTAATTCCCGAGAAGAACTTGACCTGTCATAATGTCAGGCTGAAAGGGCTAAAGCCTTTGAAGATTCCAAGAAACCCAAGGTTTGATCGTCGATTGCAACTCTAAACATAACCAGGATTTGTATTGCTATGTGCAGCTTTGTACTCGGCAATTTCAGCTGAGACAGGTGACTCGAAAGGAAGATACTTTATAAATGCCACCGGGAGAACAACTAACCATATCAAGTACTAATCCAGTTTATGCTACTACAGTTTGAGGTACCATAGCGGTGCAAATTCTCCGAAAAGCAATATTCCATTAGATTTCTGGCCTCTTCTAGCATGTTCAAGTTGTAGGCACGGGGTCCAGGTAACAGAACAGTGGCGTTGACTAGGTATCAAACCATATTACAGGGAACTGTAACCACACCCTTGATAGTGAAAGCGACCCCCACGACCAGATCTCAAGGCAAATAAGGCTCCAAAGTCGACATCATCCCAGTATAAGCCGTGCCACTTGGAGGTTCCAGACTAAAGATATAATCTCCCCACCAAGGCCCAGCAGCCCACCACAAAGCACCCATCCACACATCAGAGTTCTCCCCCAGATAATCAAGCATCCCAGTAACAGCAGTCTTACACTGGTCATTAACACCCCCGGCAAATTCACCAAGAACTCCAACCTTATTGTTGTCCTTCAACCACTGCGTGGCATCGGTCACTCGCTCCTCTCCAATAGTTGTCGACACGCAAGTTTCACTAGTTCCAGACCCATCTGAGTCAAGGTACTGGTGCATCTCGTAGACGATCTTGTCTTGCGGGTCGGTCAGGGCCTTAAGGTTGTCGTTTACATCGACCCAGGTCCAGGCGCCTGTGTAGCTGTTTCCCTCGATGAAGATGTATTGGCTTGTTGCGCCTGCTGCGCGAATGCCGTTGATGGCGGCTTGGTTGAGGTTCAGAACTAGGGTTTGGTCCATGTCATGATACTCGTTGTCTGGAGGGATACTTGTTAGACAATGCTGTGTTGAAGACAATTGGAGCTGGGGGCAGACGAACTCGTGTCAAAGATGACTAGGTCATTCGAAGCAAACTCGCCGGCGACATTTTTCCAGAAGGTCTGGAAGTTGTCAGTGCTTGAGATGATGTTGCCGTTGCTATAATGTCCTCATTAGTATCAACTTGCTTGAGCAATGGTAGATCGATTAAATCCACTTACTATCTGCCAAAGTTGTGCGGGTCAAGGACGGCATGGGCTCCTGTGTCAGTGATGGCTTTGACAACCTGTACTATAGGTCAGCATCCAATCATCTACCTGCTTTGAATCCACGGTTTGGGATCACTTACCGAGGTCAGATTTCCCAGATAGGCACTATCGAACGATCCAGCCAGGGAATCAGGAACCAACCGCTCCATCAAGAACGGCACTCGGAAAATGTTCATTCCCTTTCCTTGCAAGGTCTGAATCGCATCGGTATCAGGGAAAGTATAGTCGGTTCCCTGATTATTGGTCAATTGAGATCTGCGCAAACACATCTATAGCCAACATACATAGACACCGGGAAGGTTGCCCTGTCCAAATTCAGCGCCTGACTCGCTTGCTCCAAACCCTGAATAGAATGAGTGATCAGCACTTTCAGCCACTGCTAGGCTCATGCAGACAAACATTTGAATGGCGAAGCTCGTTTTGCATGGCTTTTGGCAGGAGCTGCTGCTGCGGATCCGGCCGCGGCGGCGAGGAGAGCAATGCTGGTGAACTTCATATTGATACAGTAATTAATCACAGATCAATTTACAAGGTAATGAAAGAATAGTGAGCGGAAATGAGAAGTGAAAGTCCGAAGGGGAGTAGGTAAAACCAGACCTGCTGCTGCATCTCAACACCGAGAATGGGGGACGTGATTTATAGTTATTCTAAGACTTCGGAATCCGTTCCTTATTGAGCTAGTCTACGTAGTGCTCGTGCCAGAAACCCATGTTAGAAAAGGACACGGAGCATTCATGACTTTCAAACTGAGACTAAATGGAAGGACTTCCAAGAAGTGGAGTACAGAGCAACTTTTGATATTGCCATACTGAGTAGTAGAAATTCCCCAAAGAAAGTCCATAGAATTAGGCCTGGCCATAATGATCTTCTTGGCTCTCTCCAATTGCGAAACGGAGCCAAGTGGATGCCGTGTCTTTGGAGCAGACAGAACGTCAGGGACCTGTCCCACTTCAAGCTTTCTTTATACATAGGTGGCTTTTATGCGCATTGTTCTGTTGGTGCCCAGAGATGCCCAGCAAGCCCGTGGCGTTTGAGGCATAGATCGACGTTGTAATCAGACATGCACGAATATCAGGCAATGGACTCGACAGCACTACTTGTTTATTTGCATTTGGATACAGAATTTTCCCCTCGGCGGATCATAGACCATACTGTGCAAGCCAACGTGGGGATGAAGAATATGGACCTTGTCCGAAATAAGATGACTGCAGCTGAAACAGGGACTGGCCCATCTGAAATATCTGATACTCAAAGAAGAAATGATCGCTCCCCATGAAACATCACAGTTTGAGTCACTTTGAAACTTGACATGGCTGATGATCCACGCTGATACTACTCCTTGGCTGGTCCGTGACTCGTTTACCACGCACCAAGAGACTTAAGGTGCGGTTTCATATCTGCTGCCTGCAGCTGATGATACTTGTAGCCTGGGTGATAGGTATTATACCAGACGCACGAGGTCCCATCTTCACTGATGCAGGTGGCATTCGGATATCCATACTTCTGGGGGCTGTCGAGGATCTTGGTCATGAAACTCCAAGTATCGTAAATCACGGTGGTGGTCTGCCATGGGTTAGCCCGATATAGGATAAGTGATCTGTGGAGGAGCCCAAACTCACGCCACTGTGCTTCGCCTTGAAGCTTTTGACCATCGATTGAAGGCCCTTGTTGTAAGCCGTGACCCACGCCGCGTGGGCATTTACCACGTCCGTCCCTTGATCAAGGAAAAGTGGGCTGCGGCTCGTGGGGGGAACAGTGAGGAACAAAAACTTCCGTCCACCATTTGCATAGATCTCTTCAACAAGAGATTCGTACTGCGCCATTAGTTTCGGAACCAAGACGCTGGCGTCATTGCTTGAATAGGCCCAGCCAATACTACGGAATTTTCGATTAGCTGGGATCGTAATTGAGGGCTGGAATCTCATACTCATTGATTCCAATCCAAAATCCAAAGACGGTGTCACTGGCAGACCACGGCGCAGAGGCTGGCTTCTGACTGTAGGAGGTCTCAAAGTAACCAAGCTGTGTAGTCATATCTGTATACGGGGCACTGACAATTCGGTTGTCGATTGTCGCTCCCCCAATCGCGAGATTGTAGCTGAGTATCAGCGAGGCATTGTCGACTGTGGTCAAGTATTCGACCCAGTTGAGACCACCGCAAGATGTACCGGTGCCTGTAGAATATCAGAACAACCACATTTGAACCTGCTTCTGGTGGCGATGGCCTACCTATGGTTGGATTTCCCATTGGATTTGAAGCAGACGGTTGTGTGCCATTGACATCGAAGTTGCTCTGGGTATAGGAATCACCACTATACTTCTCGGTCAGCTTCCTCATGTGGCATCTACCAGTTTGGTTGCTTACAAAGTAAAGAAATACGTCTCTGTGGCTCGATGTTGTAAAGGCCCAGCGGCAACCATTCCCACACCGGCCATTATACTAAAAAGACGCTTCATGGTGCACAATTGATAGGTGAACTAGAAAAGAGGAACCAAGTTGTCAAGTGTGGCCTTTTTTTTCTCCATAGCGCCTGCCTTATGTACTCCTGCCTTTCCGTTTTCTTTTGGGACTTGACTGAAATTAATTGTATCATGTCGACCCTGGCAAACAGTTCCACCCCTAAGTATGCTCAGGTCTCAGTGGCTCCGAGTCACGGCCCACCACATGGAGCCGGTTGAATGCATGAAACGCTCTAGACTGCGGGGTCGATATTGACACGGAAGTCAATTCTGCAGGAAATGGAGAGTAGGGCCTCACAAGAATTTTGAAGATAAAATGTCAGGCTACGCATTCACTTGGGGGTTTGCGGGGAAGGCCTTGCCCTTTTGGACACGGGCTAAGCACTGTTATGCAGCTAAAGGGATACGTCAACACCAGTTTGGGCTTGATATTCTCGGAATGTCGGGCTAATATGTGCCATTGAAGCTCTATGTACATGAAACATCACGTCGTCAGAATGCAAGTCGAGTTCGTTACAACTTGACACCAAACATCTCCATGCCAACACCGCCTACCACCAACTTTGGCTTCTCTGTCAACCCAATATCGTCAGTCTCTGCAGAAACATCATGCTCAGATCCGTGTATAAGCCCCAAGGACGATACATCGGCCACGGAGCTATATCTGTTCAATAAGAATTCAACCTTGATACCCTGTGTACCAAGCTGCGTGGGATCCAGGGTGATCAACCAAATCTTGATTCGGTGATCATTTCCAGAGGATGCGACAGTGATACTGGTAAATCCAGTGTTGGAGGCAATGTCCTGAGACACATGCGAGCTGAGCACCTTGACTGCAGTCACTGCCGCGGCGTGCGCATCGGGAATTGACACCGTAGCCACCTGCGCGCTAACGCTCGAGTCGGGCGTCGTCATCAGGCGAGAGACAGAGATTGAGTTATCATCACCGCCTGCCACAATTAAAGTGGTCGTTTCAGAGATGGGTACCAACTCTAGCGACTTGATGCTGTTGGAATGAATCTGGTACCGATTCTCACATGCGATGTTTTCAGGCGAGAACGAGGAGCCATCAAGTGGCTTTTTAGCCTTCAAGCTCGCATTCGTAATTGTGTAGAACGGCTCCAGTATGCTGGTCAAATCCCAGAGCGTGAAATGGCCATCAGTGGCTGCAGTGATAAGGCTCACAGACAAGTTCTTCACCAAGAAGTGTGCTTGGGTCAAACAGTTGGTCGTGTATCGCCCAGACGCCAGAAGCGTGAATTGACCCTCATTAGATGGCGAGAAGTGGAAGATCTAATACGATATTAGCTTGGTTCGAGGACAAGTTGAGGGAATGTGATTGTCATACCTTGAGAGTGGAGTTCGCGAGAGCAAGGCACACAATGAAGCTCTGTTCCCCATCGTGATCTTCTACCTCCAGTATATCAAAGCTGGGAACCCGGAGGTCCGAGTCTGCGTCGTCTTTGGGACTGGCGGCAATCAATTTCGTAGCGATACCAAACGAGGGGACTTCGCTGATTTTCCAGACAAAGAATTCTTCGTAGGCAGCACTAGTAAACAAAAATCTTCCATCCTTGGACCAGGTCACTTGTTGAATACCGGATCTGTGTGTATCCAAGACCCGCAGGCACTCGAAGGCAGTCTTTGAAGTAGCAGTCATTGAAGGGGCCGATTTAAAGAGACGAACAGTAGTGTCTTCTGCGCCGGTGGCAATCAGAGACTGACCTCCCCCAATCGGATTGAAAACATCAACTGATTTGAGTTCGCGTCCATGAGCTCCGGCTCTCAACAAGCAGCGAGCATCATGGCGTATACGGGTGGTCTGCAAAGCTCCTTGGTCTCGCCATGTGAACAAAGCATCGCTATCTTTCGTTCCTGGATGGAAAGCCCAGGCCCGGCGGAAACCACCAGAAGCGATTGATACAACGTCTGTCAGTTTGGACTCGTTGCGGAGAACAAAGTCTTGAGATCTGAATCCATATAGCATGAAATGACCGGTCATTTTGTCGAAATAACCGCCTTCGATGTTGCCTCCGACTAGAGATGCGGTACGGTGCACTATTTGCATTGATACTGCCTCTTCTCTGTCCTTGCACAGCTCGAGTTTGTGAACGCAATATGTGCCATCACGACCGCAACTTAATAGGTATTCAACGCTTGAGCCATGCTCTTGGGTAACAGATGACACCAGGCTAAGGTGATTGACGAACTCCTTGCCATGAACACGTCGATCAAGCAACACTGGTCGTGAGCCTATGTCAGTATCAAAGGTTTCGAATATGGCAAGTCCGCCGCCCTTGGAGCCGACGGCCAAGTATTGACCACTGAAAATTAAAGCTGCACTCGCCGCCACGAAAGAGGGTGGCACGCCAATCGTAGATAATTCAACACTTGGACAATCACTTTCCATATCTGAGACTGTGACAAGTGTTACCTTCTCTTCTGCCGTATAGCAGACCAAGAAGGTAAAGCCCTTGGACGGATCTGAGGTTTCAGTTTCTGCTGATTGGGTTTCAAGGAAAAACATATTGAGAGGCCGTGTACCCAATTCAGTGATTTCAACAATCGATTTTGTACTGTGATTGTACAATCGAATTAGTCCTCGGGCATTACTGATCAATGCTAAGCCTTTCCGGGGTTCACTGGTCATCAATACCCAAGAAGCAAGCTCAGGCTGAATACATAGCTCCTTCCAAGTAATATTAGTTTCTGTGCCCTTCAAATACCCAAGCTGGACTTGACCTTGTGCAGAAGAGCCAAGAAGACAATCGTGGGAGACAAAAGCGGATGCTTTCAGACCCTGACTTTTGTGTGGCCTTTTTTGCAACGAAGAAGGTTGCTCTACCATGAAATTGTTGTTTCCCCGGTATCGATCGTCGTTTTCCTCAATGGCAAAACTTTTCAATGCACCATCCGCACCTCCCGTGTAAACAATGGTTTCAGAACCAAGTCTGCAAAGATCCAGTGACCAGATATGCTTGCCATAGTGAGGATGTAATGAATAGGTCTGTTTGAGCTGATACTGTGTTGCTCCTGTGGAGGTCGATTTCCAGGTAAGATCCCACATAATACATGTAGAATCTTCACCCCGAGATACAAGCCCCATTCCAGTTTGATCATCATGCTGAATAGACCGGAAATGAACACCCCAGATGCGGGCTATGTGACCGAATGCCTGAGCCACGCACGATTCAGATCCAACGCCTTGCTCACCCTCCTCGACAGGACCAAAACCTGTGCTTCTTAAGTCATATCCATCTGTCGAGTATGCGGAAGGATCTTGTGCGGTTTTCCGCTCACAGTCCGAGATATCCCAGATTCTCACGGTTCTATCATCACTGCAGCTTGCTAGAAGTCTGCCAAACTGTCCTCCGTTCAGGGACGCAATTTGAGGAGAGATACGGACATCAAAAATCGAACCATCGTGCCCTGTGAAGAAATGGTGGATAGAAGCGATGGCATTGGCCTGGCGTAATTCACTGCCTTGCAAGAAACAGGACCATACAATAATTTCTCCGAAGACAGTGCCGGAAGCCATAAGAATATGAGAAGGAGAGAGTGCAATCACATGGGCAGAGTAAAGGATTGACTTTACACTGGTAGCCAGCTGGTGTATAGAGATGACTGTCTCTTTTTTCGAGTCTTCACTGTTGATTACCTCCAATCCAATGATAGCATTGTTTGCAGTGATCATGAATGCCCCATGGTGGCCATTCTCAGCAGAGGCACATCCGCTCATGATCCAGTCCGGGGCATAGAACTCGGCACTGGAGGCTGACAAGGACACTTCAGTACCAGGTCCCATGACGAGATTGATGGCTCGCACAGAAATTCCGCCCCAGACGATCATTTGAACATGGCCTGTGCCATGGTCCGTTGGCCGTTGGTTCAGAGTAATAAAACCATGAACATTGTTTCTTTTAAATGGTTGGATTTGCGCAGAGACAACGCCAGTGGCATCGTCAACCACACGGAAATGAGGGCCTTGGCCCTCAAAGACGAATCTTTTATCGGCCCAGCCAAAGGCTTTCAATGCTGTTACCGGAAGGCAAGCATCAATATGCTATAATTTGAGTCAGCGAGATAGCAATACACATGTATCACAGCAGCACCGACCTGGAGAAAAAGGGACATTTTTGTCGACCTCTCCACACATCAGCTAGAGGAGGAATTCACCATAAACTCTTTCAATTGGATTATCCGATCAAGAGTACATCCCACCAAACCAAAAAAGCCCACTAACGTTACTTTTTCGATCTCCAAATGGATTACATAATACACAACGCTAGTCCAGATGTGGTGATATTACACACGTGATCTCGCGACTGCATTGATGCCTGAGGCAGTACATGACGCTGGAATCTGACCCGTGGACGTCACTGATCGAGTCCTGTTTCGCATTTCCACTCATGAGCATCGGGGTTTGCTACGCGTGGACTTGATTTTAAAATGCAGCATTATTATTCTGCGGATTTATGATCTCACATCCCCCTGACCTGTAATGGGTGTCACCGGCCTCTGGACGGTCGTGCAGCCCTGCGCTCGTCCTATCAAACTCGAGACGCTTAACAAGAGACGCCTCGCAGTGGACGCGTCAATTTGGATCTACCAGTTCCTAAAAGCGGTGCGAGACAAAGAAGGAAATGCGCTGCGAAACTCCCACATTGTCGGATTCTTCCGTCGGATATGCAAGCTTCTGTTCTTCGGCATCCGACCCGTGTTCGTCTTTGATGGCGGCGCCCCGGTCATGAAGAGACAGACGATTGCAGGCCGGAAGAAAAGACGCGAAGGTCACAGAGAAGATGCTGTGAGGACAGCGGGGAAGTTGCTCGCAGTACAAATGCAAAGGAGCGCCGAAGAAGAAGAAACTCGCCGACGCAATAAGAACCGGAGACAAGAAGAGGAAGAGGTGACGGATGCACCAGTCTATGCAGATGAGGCGTTCATGACTGAGAAAGAAAGGCAACAAACTCGACGTTTCAAGAAAAAGGATGCCTACCACTTACCGAACCTGGACGTTTCGCTCCAGGATATGGGCGCACCAAATGACCCGCGTATCATGTCACAAGAAGAGCTGGAGGAATATGCTCGACATTTCCACCAAGGCCAAGATATCAATCTTTATGACTTTTCCAAGATTGACTTCGATAGTTCATTCTTCCTCAGTTTGCCCGCGACTGATCGGTACAACATCTTGAACGCCGCAAGATTGAGAAGTCGGCTGCGTATGGGCTACTCCAAAGAGCAGCTAGATACCATGTTTCCTGACCGCATGGCATTCTCAAGATTCCAGATCGACCGAGTTGCGGAGCGCAATGATCTTACTCAGCGACTAATGAACATAAGTGGTATGAATGGCGAGGAAGCATTTTACAAATCTGGGCAGCGTGTTGCGGGAGAACGCGGTAGAGAATATGTGCTTGTCAAGGATCATGACCATGTGGGTGGCTGGGTGCTGGGTGTTGTTGGAAATAAAGAGGGTGATGAGGAAAAACCCATCGATCTTGATCGGCCTGAGATATTGTCCTCGGAAAATGAGGAGTCAGATGATGACGACTTCGAGGATGTACCAATCGAGGGTCTCAATCGACTTCCTAAACTTCCTTTCCTCCAAGATGGTGCATTTGATCGATCTCTTCAGCATCAACGCGACGAGGACTTTGACATTCAAAGAGCTATAGCTGAATCACGTCGGACTGCGCTGCATCAGCCAGTGAATGACCGCCAAATCCAAGCAGTAGATGATGATTCGCTATTTGTCCAGGCCGATGGAAACATCGGTGCCCAGCAGCAGAACAACGACACTGACGACTATTTTAATGGTGATGATGATGACGACCTTGAACAAGCCATTGCTCTTTCATTGCAACCAGATACCAACCATGATGAAATTGTGCCAGAAATTTCCATCAATCGACCTGCCGAGCGAGCCCCTTCTTATGATATGACGATGCCAGACCCCGATTCTGAAAGCGACGATGGAATGGATTTTGCGACTGCTGTCGCCAAAACCAAAGTCACAAAGAAGGCCCCTCAGCCGTCAAATCCATTCGGTGGTCCTCTTCCATTCGAGTCTATCAAGCTCACGAAAGCCACAAAAGACACTGGTAAAGATATTGAGGCAGATGAAAGCGCAGGTGGCTTCGTAAAGGAATCCACACAGAAACCTAAACAGGCAGACCCGCTTCCTCCCTGGTTCGCTGGCGAGCGCTTGAACCAAGATTTTATCGTTGATCCCATCGAAGACCCCAAAGAAGAAGAGAAACTGGCGGCACCGGATCATTTGTTTCTTTCCAACCGTCGCTCGCCAGAGATAATTGATGTCGATCAAATATCCGACACCAAGGAGGTTGTTGATCTAGAGGGTTCAGAGGGAATAGTCGACAATGAAGAAAGAAAGCTTGAACCAATCTCCGATGAACAAATTGCAAAGCTTTACCGCGAGGTCGATGATGAGCCATCCAATGAATCAACCCAACCCAATACGAAAGATGATGAAGCGCCACTCGACATTGCCAAAGAGCAACATCAAGAATCGGTGCCCGTACCCGAAGCAAAAACCTCAGAGATACCACTCCCTAGTGAGCCTTCTCCGTCACCTGAATTCGAGGATGTGATTACGCAGCCACAGACAAACGGCCCTGAGATTACTGTTGTATCCCACGAGGTCCAGCCCCGACCCCAGCCTTTTGACGATGTTGAGCAACCAGAGGCCTTTGCTGAAGATCAAGGCGATTACAGTGACCCAGAAGATGAAGATCTCTTCAAACAGCTTGCAGCCGAAGGCGAAGAGCATGCTCGGTTCACCCAAACTCTAAATAATGTTGTTCCTATGCAAAATGCATTTGATTTTGAGCAAGAACTGAAACAGCTACGCAATCAACAAAGAAATGAACGTCGTGATGCAGATGAGGTGACCACTATAATGATCAATGAATGTCAGCAGCTGTTGACTCTCTTTGGGTTACCCTACATCACTGCGCCGATGGAAGCTGAGGCGCAGTGCGCTGAATTGGTCTCGCTAGGTCTTGTTGATGGCATTGTCACGGACGATAGCGATATCTTCCTTTTCGGTGGAACACGAGTCTATAAAAATATGTTCAGTCAAAGCAAATTCGTGGAATGCTACCTAGCATCAGACTTAGAGAAGGAATATGCCCTTCATCGACAAAAGCTCATCAGCTTTGCTCATCTGTTAGGTAGCGATTACACCGAGGGAATCCCTGGCATTGGTCCTGTCACGGCCCTGGAGATCATTACTGAATTCTCCAACCTCGAGGAGTTCCGCGACTGGTGGACAGAAGTGCAAATGGGCGCAAACAAACCTGACGACGTTCATCTCGCCTTTCGGAAGAAATTCCGAAAAAAGGCATCCAAGATCTTCCTTCCGCCCTCATTCCCTGATACTCGAGTTGACACTGCCTATTTGGAACCTGAGGTTGATGCGGACCCCTCTCAATTTCAATGGGGTGTACCCGACTTGAACGGTTTGAGGCACTTTCTCATGTCCACCATCGGCTGGAGCCAAGAGCGCACAGATGAGGTTTTGGTCCCCGTCATTCGTGATATGAATCGTCGAGATCAGGAGGGCACACAGTCCAATATCACACAGTTCATGGCAGGTCCACAAGGTGCAGGTGCGTTTGCGCCTCGTGTTCGATCAAGTGGGCCTAGCCGCATGGAAAAGGCGTTCGGTCGACTACGACAAGAGGCTCAAGGAGGCCAGATCTTGCCTGGTGATGAGTCACCAGCCACGGAAGGAAATGGCGAAGAAGCCACCAGTTCGCAAAAGAAAACTAAGCGGGGGGCATCATCCACCCAGGCTAAATCTGGAACGAGTAAGAAGCGAAAGACTCGTGTAGAGTCCTGAGCTGAAGGGGATATTGGATAACTAGTCCATAGAAATAATCTAGGTTACGACAAGAACAAGCAGCATTATTACACTTCTTGTATTTGCATTATTTCTCATCTACTTATTTCACTTCTCGCTGCCTTTTTCCGTCAAAAAAATAAGAATACTTCTGGTTCGATTAAAGTTAGCCGTGGTTTACATTGATTTCGACTGGTATGTTCCTCGCTTCTAGAGGGCTTCTAGGCTGATTCGAAATATGACTGGACCACATGGTTCCCCAGCGAACAGGCGTTCCAGGAGATCATAGCGATCAGTGGAACTTGTGGGACTGTAGAGGTGTTACATTCGGTGCTCCGAGTACACGTACGTTATGAATGCAAATGTCCATAGGAAAGACACTTGGAGAGACACCTCCGTTGTTGATAGTTCATAGGGCTTTGATCTAACTATGATAGCCCTATATCTCTAGAAGAAGAAGATATAGATCTTGCTGGAGACCCGACGAAGGGGATTGTGGCTGATTAGCGTACCAAGCTTCGAGCTCCAGATCCACCTAAGCTGGACAGGCACCTCAGGCCAGGGGAGTCAAAAAACTTCTGTTAGATACTGTGTGGATCTGGTCCATATCCTGCATAGAATGTGATGCTGGACTTGAAAAGTCAATGATGCCACGACAGAGTTTGCGCAGGTACAAGCCACGGACAAGTCACGAGCAAGTCACGAGGGTGACATCAGCAAATCAATGACGTCGGCGATCGTGAGAATCTGAAAAATGCAACTTCAAGACGATCGACGCTATTGGCTCTTAGCTGCCTTGACTGCCGAATTGTGAATAGTTGGGTCTCTAGTGTGCCTTTTACCTTTCAGAGGCTGAGATCCGCCAATCCCGGTCTCATCCAATTGAATCAGCCTTGCTTCTCGTTGCTGGGCAGAATTGTCGACGTCACCGAAAAGCTCCCCCCTCAGGAGAACTTCTTCCTGCAGAAAATCCCCAACCCACAGCTGTCAAGTATATCTTTCCCCTGTGTCGATCCGCTTGCAGCTCACACCTTCCGTCGCATTCCGCTTCAAGTACGTGTTGACTCTAAATCTCCTCCCCTCTTCTCATCTCACGTCACTACTGCGCAAGGCACTGGAAAAACTCTTTTCTCATTAACTTCTCTGGTCAGGAACCTTGAATTTCTATTTTCCTCTCTTCTCTCACCCCTACCGATCACCATGCATCGTACCTACTCTATGCGCCAGTCGCGGGTTCCGACCGCGTCGCAGATCGAGAGCCCACCACCACCATTGTCCACAACCAAGACCGGGAGATGGTTAGGGAAAGGCGGCATCGGTGAGTGCCATACAATTGCGACTGGTCATGGCGATTTCGACGAGAACTTGGAGTTCAAGGCTGCCTAATCGGGCACCGATCCTCATTCCTCAATCTCGGCCCAACGTGGCCAGCGGAATCGCGATCACCAGTCCATGCCGATGCCAATTGCTATGGAAAGAAAGTAGTTTGCTGACATATTGCGATCAGGACATGCCTTCCGTAAGAACGCCGCTGGCGCCTTCGGTCCCGATCTTGCCAAGAAGTTGTCCCAGCTTGTCAAGATGGAGAAGAACGTTATGCGTAGCATGGAGCTCGTCGCGCGAGAGCGCATGGAGGTCGCTGTATGTTCTCTATCCAAGGAAAAAAAATGTCATAAAAGTTGGAAATTGGAAGCTAATCTGGTCGCTGTAGCAACAACTCTCCATCTGGGGTGAAGCCTGCGATGAGGATGTGTCGGATGTGACGGACAAGCTCGGAGTGCTGATCTACGAGATCGGCGAACTAGAGGATCTCTTTGTCGACCGCTACGACCAGTATCGAGTGACCATCAAGAGCATCCGTAATATCGAGGCCTCCGTACAGCCCAGCCGAGACCGTAAGATCCCCACCGACCCACCCCCAACCACCACTAACACATCTCCAGGCAAACAAAAGATCACCGACGAGATCGCCAAGCTGAAGTACAAGGACCCTAACTCCCCTCGCATCGTCGTCTTGGAGCAGGAGCTCGTTCGCGCCGAAGCCGAGTCGCTCGTTGCCGAGGCCCAGCTGTCCAACATCACCCGCGAGAAGGTCAAGGCCGCCTTCCAGTACCAGTTCGACGCCCTCCGCGAGCACTGCGAGAAGGTCGCCATCGTCGCCGGCTACGGCAAGCACCTTCTGGACCTGATCGACGACACCCCCGTCACCCCGGGCGAGACTCGCCACGCGTACGATGGCTACGACGCTAGCAAGGCCATCATTCAAGACTGCGAGGACGCCCTCAGCAACTGGGTCAGCTCCAAGGCAGTCGTCAAGTCCAGCCTGTCCACGCGCTCGCGTACCCTCTCCCAGCGCCACCGCACCAACCTGAGCAAGAACCGTGACGGTGTCGACCTCTCTTCGCAGGATCAGCCCTTGGCCGGTGACCGCGACTCCTGGCTCCCTGCTGACCAGCACCCCAACTATGAAGATGGTGAAGATGGCGTCAGCACCATTGAAGGCGAGGCCCGAGGCCGCGAGGAAGAGCGCGAGCCCATCGCTGCTTAAGGGATTATTCGAGAAATGGAGATAGAAGAGGTCGTCTCTTCTCTCAATGACGGCTGATTAAATGGGAGTGAGACGGGACTTCATTCTCTCTCTCTTGCTCTCCTTTGCTTTCGATCTCTCCTTTCACTTGTCGAAAATCCCCCCTCGCCCTTTCAATATCCGACAGTGTGCTTTCCCGGTGTTATCCATGGATTTCCGGGCAGAACACAAATGACGTGGATGTCCGCATATAATTCTCTTCTTTCGAAAGTTCTTCCCATCTGTCGTGATCTCACGCCCACGGATTGTTCTGGCTTCTGTTCCACTTTTCCCGGTGGGTCAGGGCTTGGTTCCTGTCCTGTTCCACGGATTTCCAATTGGGATTTTGGGGGGGTTGGTTTCATGTCTGCTCTTGTCGTGTGCTCTTTTCCTTCCCCCTCTAATCGATGTAATACCATCTCAAGTTGGATTGTTTTCGTGTTTGTGTTGGTTCTTGTTTCCGGTCTTTTCTTTTGTTGGTTCGGCTCAACCGTTATGATATGTCTGTTTTGGTTCTGGGTAATTAAGTGGGTGTTTTAATGAATTTCCTCGATTGATGATTTGCTCATTCTCCAACTGAAGGTAGATCTAGAAGTACAGTACTGTAGTTCCAATTCTGTAGAGATGCTGTGATTGTGCATGTGCATGCAGTAGATCAGGTGGCAATGAACATGTGAATCCAGCACGGCACTGTGGAGAAAGACCCTTACCCCGGGCCAAGACCGATCGCAACGTCCAGTGAGATCGGGTCTAAATGAGGCAATTTGTTGCACCGGAGCACGCCACATGGAGGCGGTCTTGCGTCTTGATACGTTCGAGTTCGTCATTTACTGCGTTTCTTGGCCATTTCTACATTATGCGGACAATTCAATCCGCCATTCCAAATCCCATATGCCGAGAGATGATAGTGAAAAGCAAGAGTACCATGTAGCTGTATTGTAGCTGTTCTGTAGTATATAAAATCACGAAGCAAGAAGACAAGCAAAAACCAAATCTCATATAGCAAAGCAAGGCAAATCCAGAAAAGCAAGAAACAAACTAATGCAATAGAGCCAGATTCGAATTCCCCGAGTCGAATCCTCAACACCACTCGCCAACTCATCCGCTCTTTCCGGTCAGCGGAAAGGGAATCAAACGAAACGCAAAATAAAGCAAGCCTTTGCTGCACGCACACACGATCTGACGGAGGTATAAGAAAGGGAAGGAAGGGAGTAGAGTAGAGTCTAGTATAGGAGAAACGGGAGGATGGGCAGGAGGTAATGAGTATAAGCCCTGGAGGATAGCGGAGAAAGAGGAGAGGAGAGGATCAAGAGCACAGAGCAGATCTGAAAGTGCGAAGCAAAGACTATCCCTAGAAGTCGAAAAAGCCACGGTCGGGAGAAGCACGCGTGGGCAGAACGAAAGAAAGAGAAGGGTCGTGACATCGTCATTGGGTCTACTTTCGCTCAGTCCTTTTCCATCATGACCTTTGGAGCCTGTCTTTTCGAGAGAGGTGGGTAGGTGGGATGGAGGACAGCAGACAAAATAGCAAAACGAGTAGAACGGACAGAAAAAAAAACAACAGATCAAGAATAGATAAAGAAAATGCCGGTTCAAGCGGACGCTGGAGAGAGCCCGCGGCTGAGATGATACACGAAATCAAGGCAAAACAACGACCAAACAATCAAGCACAACTTCGATTGAGTGCTCACTCTTGAGTGCCGACGCCCTTTTTCTTGGGCTGGATATGTTTTTGCCTGGAGTTGATGGGCGCCGCTTTTTGGTCGAGCGCCGAGCTGTCCTTGGGGGGAGGCGGACGAGAGCCGGTATCGTGTTTCTCGGTGAGGAGGTTCTTCAACCACCGATTCTCCATCTCGAGCTGAGCGACCCGAGCCTCGAGAGAAGCGTTCTTCTCGGTGGTTTCGCGAACGGTCCGTTCCAGGACCTGTTCCCGCTGCTTCTTTTTCATGCGGAAGCGAGCACTGGCGGCCGTGTTGCGGCGGCGGCGGTCCTCTTCGGCCGCACCGCGGACGCCCTCTTCTTGGTCAAGGGCAGCGGCGATGCGGTCTCCCGAGATGGAGGTGCTATATTTGGTGTTGCCCATCTGGCCGTTGGGCGGGGAGATGGACGACGAGACATCCGATGGAGTGAGAGCCCCCGGTGCATGGCCCAGTTCATCGGGCGCAAAGGGCACTGGGGGATAGATGGAGTGAGCTGAATAGGGCATCATGTGCTCAGGGAGGCCGTAGTTGATGTTTTTCTCGCCAGGAGCTGTAGAAGGAGTAAGCGAGAGTCCCGAAGGAAGCCCTATTGAGGGTGTGCATGTATAAATCGAAGGGAAAACAGCTCGGACAGGGTCAGGGTGATAGTCATATGCTGGCCGGATTGCGTGCTTGGGGAACACCGACGGTGATCTTTCCAATGCAGCAGCCCGTGGGGTATATTGCATATAAACAGTCAAAGAGGCACGGATTTAAAGGTCAAGGGCAGTGTTCCTGGTGAAACCAGCGGAATCGAAACAGCCCGGGCTGTTTCAAGCCCGATGCAAAGATTGGACCGGCATGCAGACACGAGAGCAAAAAAATGAGATAGGTCCCAAGGGTCAAAAGAGTTCGACCGCCATTGCATATGGCGTAACAAATGCAACCGTTGGGGCCAGTCAAAGCTTGAACGTACCGTGATAGGGATACCCTCGGAGATCGAGAGAACTGCGGTCATCGTCTATACTATCGTAGGAGCTGACTGAGAGGCCACCCATGCCCTCGGTCTGATCGTAATCCATACTGACGTTGCCATAAGGGACCAGCCCAGCATCAGCATCAAAGGAATAATGACGAGTCTTGGCTGCGGGATCGTGGCGCGACATCAAGAAATTGAAGTTGTCAATCTTGTCAAAGCCACTTGGTTCCCCCGGCATGTTGAAGGATGAGGGAAGGAGAAGTCAGAATGGAGAATCGAATACCTCGGCCTTTAGGGTTAAGAGGGGCGGTATGGTTTTGGTATTTTTTTTTCCTTCTTTTTTTTTCTCTCTCTCTGTTTCTTTTCTCTGACTTAAATTTTTAATTCCGAGGAAACGGGGGGTGGACACCACGCGAGAGGCAATCAGAGGCGTCGTAAAAAGGACGAAGAATAATAATCTCCAACCCCAATAAGTCCGGGGGGGCCTCAGGTAGGCGTTAGCTAACAGAAAGTCGAAAAAAAGAACCAGATCTCGGCCACAATGACTTAATCCGACCAACCGTCCTTCACATTAAGAGTTGAAGCCACGAATCATCGAAACCGGCTGGAAAGGGGGAAGGCACGATGGCCCTAGTCGATGATCTGATCAGATGGGGAAATGTCGTGATCGCGGCCTGTGGTTCGCTGGAGATTCACCGCTTTGGCGTGGGAGTATAGAGGGGATGGTAGTATAGAGTAGAGGTGTCGAAGCAGAATAGTGGAAAATAGTATAAAGTATAAGTGTACAAGGGATCATAACATAAGAAATCAAAAGAGAGAAAGAGAAAATGAAGCTTTACACTTAGGGGTATCCCCCCAGCTCTCTCCACTCTCTCGCTCTGTTTCTCTCCTCTCCACCGGTCAGGATGACGCGGACCCATTCCCATCCCCGAGGCTTGGCATGGGCGACTCGTTACTCTCCGGGATCGTCCCTCCTACGCAGCTCGATGACATACCCTCCCGTGAAGCAATGATCCGAGCGGCATCGTCAACCGTCATTCCGCGTACACGATGTTCGGTTCGTTCCTGGCCTAATAACGTATCCTCCGCAATGGTCCGATAGACCTCAGCAATCCCCCCATAAACCGATCCGCCAACATGCCACCCACCCACACTCTCCAACATCTCCCCAATCCCACGCATCTCATCCTCCCAGCGGTACGCCTTGGGACTCATCCCAATAACGCCATGAGTCGCCAATGCCGCCGTTCGGGGCGAATGGGTCTCCAACAAGGCTAAGAGCTGCGGCAGCATCGACGCCGTCTGCGCAGTGGAGAAAGACATAATCGACAGGGCAGTAAGCCCTTTGGTGAGCGCGCTAAAAGACAGCTTAAGAGTTTTCGCGGCTCCAATCTGCGCCGAGACCAGCTGCAAATTCAAGACATCTGCCAGTGCTTCAAAGGCAGGGGCCCGATGCATATCCACCGCGCCCGAAAGCACCACGCTAGGCTTGGTCCACGCCCCATCTGGCGTGCTTTGCGGTGGTCCGCCAATGATTCCGCCATCGAGGAAGTGGCAACCCGACGTGCATGACTCGTCGGGGTCATCCGAGATCTTCATTTCGTGGGCGTCGAAAAGGTTTGCCATCTCCGCGGCCTGACGCGCCGGAACGGCATTGAGCTCGAGGTAGTATAGTTCGTTTCGTTTCGGCCGGCGACCTGCCCCATCTGCCGTTTCGGTCTGGCCCTGTGGCGAGGTACTATATGCATACGCTTGGGCGATGCGTTGCGCCATCTCCATAGCGTTCTTCGGCGGTACTATCGAGAGGATGTAGTCGGCTTGGATCACCAGGTCGTCATCTGAAGCGAGGGTCTCGATGCCCGCAGAATGGATTCGTGCGAGAGTGTGCTCACTGGTCCTGTCAGTCTTTTTTTCTTCCGGTCTGTTCGAGGGCTCTTCACCTTCGTCCTTCTGTCACTGTAACCACTCGGTAGTCGTGGGCTTTGAGGAGTCGGGCCATGCCCAGGCCCATCTCGCCGATGGAGATGATTCCCACGGTAGGTCTCATAGTACGTGATTGAGTAGTTCATAGTCCATCTGTCGGACACCTCGTCCGTACTTGTATGTATTGATTATCTTTGGAGCTGCGGGGATCATTTGTCAGCGGAATCCTGACTGGTCCCCATACCCGGGTTTGATAACGTCCATGGGTCGTCGAGAGGCTGTCTTGGCCGACTCCTGAACAGTACTGTATATGATTTAAGCTTATCATTCCCCTGACCCTAGAAAGATCGTTGGTGGGAACTAGAAGAGTCCAGGATCTTCAACCAAAAACGTGCTTATATTGGAGTATCACGCCTGCAACCTTGGGAAGGGTCAGTGAGAATTTAAGCATAACTAACTTTTCCATATCTAAAATCAAACCATATATCATTGCTCCTGTTTTCATGCCTCACAACTCCCTGCTACCACATAACGTGCACGTTGATCCCCGCATACAATGAAGTCCAACTCCGATCTCCGAGCATCACCAAACGGAAACGGGAAACGGCAACTCCGACTTCCGACGTCTGGATTATTCAGCCCTTTTTCACCTTGGCATCAAACACATCACCCCCCAAACCACCCTGAAGCGCCAAATAAGAAGAAAAAGAAAGAGGCCTCAGATCTCCAGATTACACAGCCAATAAGACCAGACCTAAAAGAAAGCAGAGTGCACCCTGAGTCTTGGCATATGAGCCTTCGATGAACATCAAGTGGCGGCCCATGCGCAAGTGCCAGTGCCACCCACCAGCTCAATACCAACATCCCATGCCATGAACGCCAATATGGCCATACCAATGTCCATAACGGGCTCTGGCACAGAGCAATCCATGGACGAAGGGCTCAGGCGGCCATTTTCGAATTCCAGGGTGGGTTCTTGACTTGCTTTTTTTTACCCTTTTTTACGTTGGATTGCACATCATAGCCCGGTTGTTCTCGGCTGGCTTCTTTATGGAGGCTTCTGGTTCTAATTGCTTCTTTGGTGGTTTAGGCTTGTCGGATGTGTCATCGCAAGAAGACAAAATGCGAGATTGACGGGTCTGCCCGGGCTTGTTTGCAGTGTCGGCGGAGCAGTACGCGCTGTGTCTTTCCTGAGGTGGGGGAGAACTTGGAAAGGTATGTTTTGGTTTTTTTTTTTGGAAGGTGGTTGCTTACTCGTTTGCTTTAGTGATGAGTATGTGCAGTCTTTGAAAGAGCGTATTGTCAGAGTTGAGGCGCTCTTGAAGACTGCTGGCATCTTGCATGAAGGGGACATGAGTCCTGATGATTTCTCTGACGAGGACGAAGACGATGAACCTCCTTCTCAGGATATTTCCTCTACTCCGAGTCCGACAATGAGTTCCCTTTGTCGAAAAGGTGCTGGTCTAGAGGTTACGTCTATCTTCCGAGCAGATGAAAGAGATGATTCTCGGTATTTCGGTGAGTGATCTATATTCACTGTATATCCAAATACTCGAAGCTAACCACATTCACAGGAAAATCTTGCTCCATGTCAATTTTATCTCGGACAGGCATCGAATGGATCAAAAGCAAAACCGGCGATGTCAGTTTCTTGCGATTAGTCTCGCCAGAACAGATTCACGATAACCCGTGGAATCATTGGCGACCCGATGTCTTCCAAGACCTTTTTGCCTCGCAGGTCTTCAAACCTTTACCTTCCAGATCAGAGGTATTCTCTTTAATGAAAGACTTCTTTCAAACAGCCAATCGTCTATTTCCTATTTATCTCGAGTCCAAGTTCATGAAAATGGTTGAATGGCAATATACCCAGCAAACTTGCGATGATGCTGCTCGCTGGGCTAGTATCAACATGGTCATTGGGTTGGCTTACGAATATCGGTTTTCGAATAGCTCGAAACCAGAAAAGGACAGAGAGAGGGCTCGGGAGTATTTCAAAAATGCCATGTCGGTCTTTACGGAACTGGCTTTGAAACGCACTGATTTGCTCAGTGTTCAGGCTTTGCTAAGTATGGTATGTATACACGTGGACTAATTTCAATTTTCCATCTCTAATACTTCAAAGGCGTTCTTCCTTCGTGGGAATTGCGGTACGCAATCAGCTCTGCCACTTGTCACTGCCGCTATGCGATCGGGTCAACGAATGGGACTACATCGTGATATCCCTCGACCAGATCTCAGTCCGGCTGAACAGGAGGAGAGACGGCGTGTCTTTTGGGTTGCATTTGTGGTTGACCAAAGGTGGGACAAGTCTGAATACACTTACAACCTTCGTTCTATGTACTAATACGCCCCTAGCACCTGCTTAAGAATTGGAAATGCCCCATCCCAACATCCGGACGATTTCGATGTCCCTCTCCCAACAGAGCTGGAAAGCGATAAAGAAAGCGCAAGCAATATCCCATTCTTCCGCCAGCTATGTCGAATGTCAATCATCAAGGGCCGCATCTACAGTCGATTATACTCCGCAAAAGCACTACTGAGACCTCCTTTGGAGATCTATAGAACCGTCAAAGAGCTACACAAGGAGCTTGAAAACTGGAAAGGCGAATATCCATTGACTACTGAGCCGAAATTGAAACCCGGTGCACCCGACTTTCTATTAGGATTTGCCGCCGCCGGTCTTCACTTCGTCTACTACAATGCTTTGATCATGATCCACCGGATTCCCCTCTTTCTTCACTACATAATAACATCCAAAGCGACATCCAAAGATTTGAAGGAGCTCGAGGCCCTCAGCATTAGACGGGCTTCGAAATCTGCCTCCATTGGCGCACAAGCTGCTCGTGACACCTTAAAACTTATTAATAATATGCCATGGGGAGACATTGCATGGACATGGTAAGCCACAGCAACCCCCTGTTGATCTATGTCATTTGAAAACTAATTTTAATAACCAGGTCCCTTCTATACTACGTCTTCCTAGGCGCTGCAACAATATTTTCCAGTATTCTTCGGGACCTCCGCCACCCAAAAGTCCGCGCAGACCTCCAATCCCTCACAATGGCCTCGACATTCTTCGCCACTCTCGTCCCAGGCGACGGAGCATCAAACTACGCAGGCTTTATGGCCCGCATGAGCGCCACTCTCGAACGTATCGCCAGAGTGGCAGTCGAGAAAGAAGAGAAAAGAGAAAAGGAAGAACCTCATTTGTCGGCAAATAAGAAACGCACGAACTCTTCTTCGCATAAACGTCGACAACCTACTACTCTCCGCAACGCCATGACCACGGACACAACGGACCAGTCAACGAGCGACAGAGAGAACATGAACACAAATACAAACACAAACATGAACATGGCCATGGACATCGGTATCCCAGACACACTAGAGGGCTTACCACCAGTGAACTCCTCCGGCTACGTCGTCCCACTGAGTCCAGACACAAGGACGCCCCAATCCCATTTCCAACTCCAACAACAACACCACCACCCCTCAAACCAACCCCCGAATCCCTACACAAACGAATACCTAGACCGAACCTTCCTCCACGAAGCAGGAGCCACAGGCAACCACTACACAAACCCCCCAATGACAATGCCATCCTGGCAACTCTCGCAAGATTTCTCCGCAACAGCAGAACCGCCAACAGGACCAGTCCTCACAACCCTCGATACCAACTCCCCTTCCTCCTTCGCTAGCAGCACCCCAACCGGAACAACCAATTCCACAATTCCGGAATTCTTCCAGGTTCCCATGACCGGCGACTGGGATTATAGCGGATCGCTCTTTGCCGGGCTCTTTCCTGCTGGGTTTGGTTTCCCAGTTGATGGGCAAGCTACGGGTGCGGGGCCTGGTGGTGGTGTTGGTGCAGATCCTGCCATGTCGATTTTGTCGGCTGAGTCTTATGTTCATGGTGCGCCTGCTGTTGATGGGCGCGTGGGTATGGATGGGAATGGAGGTTTTGATGCTCAGGGTCTTGGGTATGGGTATGGGTTTGTTCCTGAGAGTCAAGGTCAGGGGCAGGGACAGGGGCAGGGGCAGGCTGAGGATACGGTCTGGCCGAACGGGTTTTTGGGGTTGTTTTAGCTTGTGGTGGTGGTCTCGTTTTGGTTCTGATGCTGTTAGCGATCTCTCTTCTCTCTTGTTTTCATAGCCAATCTCATCTTCATATGCATCTTCGAGGGTTTACATAGAATGCCATTAGTGGTACATTGAAATTCATGTTACTGCATCTAATTTTTGTGAATTTTATCTTACGTGGCACCGGCTATACTCTTCTGAGTCTGGACTTCGAGTCTCAAAGTAGAAAGATCAAATGACTACACCAGCCTTATTACCAAGAGAACAAAAAAATAATTCTGCATATGAGTGAGATATGAGATAAAAATAACGAAAGACTGTAAACGCCATTCCAAAGCCGGTAGTCCACTAACCCGAGGGGAATAATCGCTCCTTGTCCATTCCCATTCCCATTCCCATGCAACGCCATAAAATACCCACAAAAAATATTGAGAAAGAAAAAGGAAATAATATCAGAAAACAGATCCTGTCAGGTTACGGACAGCCTTGCACCACACACCATTCCCAAGCTGGACACCACTATCTTTTTGACGAAGACCCTTTCCGAGAATACTTTGCAGTTCGTTGTCTGGAAGACCGGACTTGTTGCCCGTCCCGAAACCATAGACCTTTGTTGCCAGCCCGTCGATGTCAAAGTCCATACAGCCGATAGCTGAGTCTGCGGCAGTGGTTTGATCGATGCGAGTGCGGACGGTGAAGTCCACGTCAATTCTTTTGGTGCTGTTGTTCTTTGGGGTGGCGCTCTTGCGGCCGGGGGTGGAGGCGGTCCCCTCACCGAGGAGTGTGCAGCGTGCGCGCAAGGAGAGGGAACCCTCGTCTGGCTTGGAGAGGGTTAGGCGGGTTACGCCGCAGAATTCGAGCATGCGTGCTTCGTTTTCTAGGCCGATTGTGCGGTCCCATGCGCCTGAGATGAAGCGTAGAAGTTGCTTTGGAGCGACGGTTGACTGTTGAATCGTTGATAGATGGCGTTGAAGAGATTGGAGGACTAGAGACCCGATAGGGGAGATTTTGGCATTCTTTTGAGGGGTCAGGTCTAGTGGAAGGTTCTTTCTCTCGTCTTGGGTGTTGGACTTGGAGATGAATGCCCCAGGAGAGAACTCGAGCTGAAGCTGTTCACGGTAGGCCATTTTTAACACGGGCCCTGTCTGCTCTTCTGATGGGATGATGGCAGAGACGATTGACCAGCCGGTTTGGCGCTCAATTCGTTGGACGGATGCTATTGGAACAGTCAGTTATATTCCGAGGTAAGAAAACATTTCGAAAGACTAACCCTTGAGTTCATTGATTTCCCGGGCACTCCAGCCACGGCATTCCTCTTTCACCCGCTCTGCCTCCTGGATCTGAGCCAGGAACTCTTCCCGCAACTCGGATCCAGCCTCAATGATAATGGTCTTCTCTTGGACCTCAGCCTGCAGCTCCTCAAGTTGGCGCTTCTTAGCTGCAATTTCAATGTCCACCTCAGACAGCTTGTTGCGTGTGCTACGGAGCTCGTCCTGGTCACAGTTCTCCATTTCGTCTACCAACTCTTGCAAATTGGCCGCCTCCTCCTCGAGAGCAGCATGCTTCTCAACCAGAGGCGGCACATTACTGTTGAGTAGCTCTTCTCGTTGAGTCAGCAGATCATCATCTGCTTTCATTTCCTCAACGTGTCGGTTGAGACCCTCTTTCAGCCCCTCGAGCAGCTTCATTCGCCATTCATACCATGTGGCCTTGCTTAGCAGGCGAGCATGGGTCTTGACATTTCGGAATTGGTTGTCCATAATCACACGAATGTCTAGTGGGGCGGTGACATACTCCTGGAAGAGAGCTGGGTTCTCCGCGTATGTCTCAGCCTCGATAGAGCGAATCACTTGTCGACCTTCCGAAATATAGGACTTTAACTCTCGGCATGACTATTAACTTGTCAGTATAAGGATACGAGCATTCGAGATCAAGACTTACGTGCTGGTACAGCTCAAGCATGGGCACTGTACAGAAACCAGCTGCAACACAGTCGTCGAATGTTATGGAGCGTGGCTTGGGCAAATTCTCTCCAGATGCCCGGGTCAGCTTCTTTGTAGCACTGCTAGGTGCAGTGGTATGCCGTCTCTTTGTGGTAGTAAGCTCCATGAAATGGATGTTGGTCATGTTTAAGAAATCTTGCAACTGGATAGGCTCCATTTTAGGCTCCTCCTCAGAATCCCCTTCTTCTGGCTGCGGAGCATCAGAATCAATATGGAGATTATCAATAGCCTGTTTGAGAGGAGTGGTTGATGTCTTGGAGACACTGCGTGGTTCCTGAGAAGGTGTAGTGGTACCCTTGAAAGGAGATGAGCTCATGGCTCTGCGAGCGGGTGATCGATGAACACTGCCCTCCCTAGCTTGAGGTGCCGGTAATTTGACGCCTTTGACGGGGCTGACATTGTGGCCTCGCAGTCGCTTGGGTGAGTTCTCATCTTCATCTTCATCCAGGTCCAGCTCGGCTGGGCGTTTGCCTAGAATTCCGCGGGCTGCACCGACGTGGAGACTCTTACGGCTGCCAATCTTTGCCTTCTTTGGGCTTAGACTTTGGATCATGTCCTTCAAGCTTGACGTGACATCTCGATCTTCGGAAGGTGGCACCGGGAGGTGGCCGTCTTCTCTGAGCTCCTCTTCTTCGCGGTCACGATCCTCCTCTTCTTGCATTCGCAGTGGGTCTTCGAATCGTACTCCAGACCGGGGCGGCTCCTGTGGAATGAATTGAGGTGTACTGTCTCCCAGTGACTGGCGCTTATCAAGTATGGCAGCGACACGCGGCGATCCAAGACCTTCTTTGTCGATTCCTAGTCCGGAGGAACGGCGAGCCCCACGAGGCTGCAATTTGAAGAGTGGGGTTGACTCTCCTGTTGCCGCATTATGTTCAAAAAGGCTTTGGCGTAGAGACTTGCGCTTATCTGCCGATTGCTGAAGCTCAGGCTGGAAAAGCTTCTTAGGTGAGGCACTTCTGAACGTCACCGCGCTGGACGGAGGGGTCTTGCTTGGGGTGGAAGGCTTCGGTTGAGGGGTAGATTGTTTAGGAGGAGTTGAGGGTTTGTTGGTTGGAGATCTTTGACGACTGGCAGACCGTGGGGTCGTAGATGCAGCAGAGCTGCGCCGTGAAGGTCTAGCCCTAACACTGGCCAGACTGGGGCTTCCGCTCTCAGATGCCACAGCTGCAACTTGATAGCGGAGAGGTGACTTGGCTGGTGACTTGGCGGGAGATTGGCGAACACTTTCTTGGAAAGGGGAACTGTTCAGTTGTCCTGAGTCGGTTTCAAGCTCCATTACCAGCTTTGCGTGCACTTTGTCATTGGCCTGCTGTCCTGACTGTAGGATGCCACCAATGGCGCCAGTCATTTCCATATCCATACCATCCTCTGATTCATTGTCGCGATCGCTGTTCATGTGATCAGACTTGAGGGTCGAAGAAGACTCGTTTCCGAGAATTTTCCCAACCGCCGAGGTGAACTCCATAGTCATTCCTTCGTCGTCATCAACTTCAGAGACTCGTGATGGCGAATCCTCCGGTACGATGCCCCCGACAACATTGGTCATTTCCATTGTTTGATCATCATAGATGGACTCCTCTGCTGTAGACTTGCGACGAGTGCTTTGGCGACGGCCAAGAGGTTTTCCAAGGATACGTCCCAGTGCATTCGTCACATCCATGCTCATCTCTTCATCGTCGTCGATATCATCATCGAATTCTTGGGAGGCTCTACTAGCAGCACCCTTGGGCGGATCCATGTTTTCTTGGTCATGCCGCGCGCTAATATCTTCCCAGTCGAAGCTTTGTCTTTGGCCCTTTTTAATCCAGGGTTGGAAGGCACCTGTGATCTCCTGGTCCACGATTTCCATAGACACTTCTCCGGTTTCATCAACTGCTTCAGTTCCTGCTTCTTTGGCGGCTTGGCGCAGTGCCTCGTTGAGCCTGGCACTAGAACTGGAGCTGGAAGTTCCGTCTGACTGGACAGACATGCCCGAACGAGCTGTCATATCATCCATACTCATGGCAGTGCTCTCTGCATCAAAACCATCATCTGATCCTGATGACTCGCCATCGTCTTCTTCACCGGCCATGCTTTGAGCTCCAGTATCGTCGCTGCCAACTGAGCTTCCACTGAAAGGACTCGAAGAGAGATCGTGGTGGTTTGCGTTCGATGACCCAACCCCTCTTATTTGATCTAGATCCTCTGTGCGAAGAGGTGAGAATCCAAATTCAGACTCTGGTGAAGATAGAGAATCTCGGGCGGGGGAGGGTGCAGGTAGATTCGGGGTATTGTTAGCGGCAGAGGCACGTCTTGTTGAGTTCGCTGCAGAGGATGAAGTTGAGTCGTCGGGTATTTCCACTACATTCCAGGTGTGCAAAGTGGCTTCGGGGGCAAACGATACTCGTCGGTTTGCTGGAAAGGTTCATTAGCTTACACCTCTGCCATGGAGCGCAACAAATACGAACCCATAGATTTACGTCGCGCTTCCCGCTTTTCTAAAATATTCTGTCGTTCACGATCCTTGCGCTCTTTTTCATCTCGTTCCTTGGTGGCAGCCATCTCTTCACGGATAGCAGAGGTCGCATTGAAGGTATCAAATGGGTTCGATGTATCATCGTTGTCCACTGCCGGTGGGCCTGGTGTTGTTTCAAAGTCGATTAAGAGCCCTTGTTTTCCTTTATTGCCACCGTCCATTGCACCGTCCTGACTTTGTTGCTGACTATGGGCTGGGGTACGACGGCGGGTCTCCTCGAAGGATGGGATGTTTCGTACTGGGGAGACGGGTACTGTAGGTTTGAGAATTGATTTAAGTGGATTAGAAGCCGTGGACTATAGGATTCAGTCAGATGTAAGTACTATGCGTATCGAGGGCTTTGATAACTACCTGTCGACGATTGCCGTGGGAATTCTTCAGAGCATCAAGTCCACCTGGTCCCAAACTCTTGCTGCGAGACTTTTTATCCTTTGGTATAGGCCGTGTACTGTTTGCGAATGGCTGTGCAGCGCCGAACTCGGCCGTCGCATTCTCTTTGTCCAGATTAGACGTCATCCTAGACCGCGGAACATGAGCGATGGACTGGCGAGATCGCGGTCGCTGTCGCGTGGTCGCGGAGTCGGCTCGACTAGACATGAGGGGCAATGCGGAGCTCGATTCCGGAGATCAAATGCGCATGGCCGGAGATCTGTATCCAGACGTCAACATTGACATGCTATCGTTAATTGCCCCGAGCGCGTTGCTCCGCAGTCACGTGAAGTAAACAAAGGCGCAAAGCCCTAACCCGAAGTGCGCTAGGCCCGATCGGGACTAGTGGCGCACACTACGAATTACCAAAGAATCCGCGGGTCGACGAATCTTCCTCATCTTCGACAGCCGCCAACCCGACCTTTTTCCCCTCGACACCGCTTCCTCGTCGAGACAACAACCGCAACAATGGCCACCGAGTTGACCGTCCAGTCCGAGCGCGCTTTCCAGAAGCAGCCTCACATCTTCCTCAACGCTAAGAGCAAGGCCTCCAGCAAGAAGTCCACCTCCGGTCGCCGCTGGTACAAGGATGTCGGTCTCGGTTTCCGTACCCCCAAGACCGCCATTGAGGGCTCCTACATCGGTATGCACGACTTCAATTCGATACTGCCAGAATCTACGCATGAAAGGGTCTTTTCAAGATGGAAGAGGGCGAATTGATGATCGCACGGAACCTGGAGATATCTGGTCCAGGAAAAGTTCGGAGACATTTGCAATCTCTAATTGCGTGTACGAACATTCACTCGACACTCGTATCTTGAAAAGACCTCGATATGCCATGAACCTGCAATCTCGAAATCTCAAATCAAAAAGCAAATCTAACATCTGAACAGACAAGAAGTGCCCCTTCGTCGGCCAGATCTCCATCCGTGGCCGTATCCTGACCGGCAAGGTAATTTTGCCTCGCTTCTCGGCACACGATTCAGCTCGCTAATTTCTTTTTCAGGTCGTCTCCACCAAGATGCACCGTACCATCGTCATCCGCCGTGAATACCTTCACTACGTCCCCAAGTACAACCGTTACGAGAAGCGCCACAAGAACCTGTCCGCTCACGTCTCCCCCGCTTTCCGTGTTGAGGAGGGTGACTGGGTTACCGTCGGCCAGTGCCGTCCTCTGTCCAAGACTGTACGTCGAAATTTTCCCCCGACATCGCCACTACCAGCAACGTGTGAAAACCTGCAATGCGGTTCTACCATCACACCTGGAATATGACGATCCATTTCTTTCCTCTGAATTCATAACTGACTCGATTTTACAGGTCCGCTTCAACGTGTTGAAGGTGTTGCCCCGCACTGGCAAGGCTGTCAAGTCTTTCGCCAAGTTCTAAATGTTGGATAATTGGGTTCTCGAAGACATAACGGCGAAGGAAGCGGTATGATTTGGATACAGGAAATCCTCGGAAGGGGGATTGGGATAGTTTACGAGTTTCCATGTCCCAGATACCTCGCAGAAGAATGAGTGTATCCGCAAAAAGCAAAAATATTTCTTCAATCTTCTTGCGATGGAAACTGTACAACAGCTCTGGTCAATGAAAAGATTGACTATATATGTCAATCTTGACGGAGTCTATCTCAATGCGCATTCTGGGTTATTCCCACTCTTCTAAGCTACTTCGGTTGCTCAGTATGTGTCTTCTAGTCACGTAGACTTGGCGAGAATGACTAGCTCGTCCTAGTTTGTGCTTCCATCGCCTTTTGGTGGTTTATTGGCCTGTCTGGCTATGTTGTTACGTCTTTTCTGTTCTATTTGAAAGGAACGACTAGTTTTGCAGAATGATATGTTTGCAAATAATGTCATTTCCATCAATGACAGCAACTATTCTAATTGTACACGCTCACACACATCTTCGTTCTCTCTGGGTAAGTATGAACTTCTCATGGTGTTCGTAGAATCATTTCTCATGGCTCAGCCAAGCAGGGCAATCATGAGCGGAATCGAATGGGGTTGAAGGTCTTGAGTTCGGGGCAATCATCTTCAGAAGGCCATTCTTCCTCGAGCACACTCTGGAAATCTTCGTCCTCTTCTTCGCCGACGTCCTCAACCATGTCCATATCTGTGTCTCTGTTGTCATGATCAACACAGGAGCCCTGCATAAAGGGGCGGTTCACTTCATGGTCCTTGGATGGCATGCTGTTATGTGTGTTCTCTGGCATTGCAGGTTCCCAATTCAATGCAACATAGTCTTCGGCCAGTTTCGCCTTCGTAGGTAGCGGACATGCTGTCAATCGTTTCCGCTACAAAGGTCTCCTCCGTAGTATCACTCCGTTCCTCCATAGACTGGGATTGTGTCGCGGAGATATCATTTCCTTTGTCATCTTCATCAGAGTGTCCCTCTGTGTCCTCTTCTTCTTCCGGGGGTACCCAATCCAAGTCTGGACTAGGAGACCCGCGGTAGAAGAAGGGCTTCCTTGGGGACTTCTGGGAAGTTTCTGGCTCCTGTTGCTGATTGAAAGAATCCTTTCGAGACTCCTCATTCTGTTCAAATTCCTGATAATCCAAGGGCTCACAGTCGTCCTCGTCCAGTTTTGGTACTTTGCCCTTGGGCCCTTTCTTAGGCGTCGCCTGGAGAGTTGAAATTACCCATTCACTCTCTGAGTCCGACAATTCTTCCTGTGAGAAAGGGTTTCCAGACAGAGCACCCTCCATGAATTCTCTTTTCTCGCCAACATACTTCCACCCCCAGCAGTGGGCGAACTTTGGTGCAATTTTCTCCCAATGGGTCTGAGGAACTTGGAGGTAAACAAGAAGTTTCCTCAAGGTTAAACCGCATTTGAACGATGACTGCCATTTATGTCTGGTAGCCAGTATGTCACGCAGCTTCTGATTGCAGCGTGGCATCGCTTGTATCAATTGCGGTTGCAATAGACGATTAACATCCCGGTTTAGCTGTGCAATTAGCTGCACTGTCTCGATATCCAGGGTCGAGACAATTGCCTCCGCTGGTATTTGCCCCCAAACCAGATATTCTGCGTAACCTTTCCAGCTGAATGTAAACGTCCTGGTCCTAACTGCTAGAGGGTAAGCATAAAAAATCCTGGCTTTCACCTTGGATGTGTCAATGATTGACACTTTGGCTCCCTTCTGATTGATCAAAGCCCGATGAAATGGTGCAAGGGGAAAGGAAAATGTCGAGATGAAGGGACTCGCAAGTTCTTGCTTTGTTACATGGGCTTTAAAGAAGGCTTCAAACTCGGTGGCTGTAATAACCTCCGGGTCAAATGTCTCCCTGATGCAGAAAAGACCAGCAACAACCTCGAGTTTGGAGTTTGTTCCTTGCGAATCTATGTTCCACCAACGAAACAGCAGTGGCGGGATTGAATCAACGCTTGGATGGGCAGGATCAAGGTTCTGCGGGTTGTCATCGCGGTGTTGAGATTCATCAACTGGCACTTTATCATTGACCAGAGCTTGGGAGGGCTCTGTGGTAGCTACATCAGCGAAATCAATGGTTTCAGTCGTACAATTGCTGTTTGACTGTCCACAATATTCATAAAACCTCAGGCCATAAGGTCCAAAGTCCCCTTGCCTTTCATGCCAGAGAGAAGTCGTGCCAGACCTTTGCTGCTAATAAGAATATAGTCAGCAGGATATAAGCACATTTTTGGGTTTATGATCTACTTACAGATGTCAGAGCCACAGAGGCATGGAAATCAGTGTCCCACGCAACGTGTGATCCTGATGATTTCCACCGAGACGTGTCAATGTCTTCTTTCCTCTCTTGAAGACGCAGCTGAAGGACCTCAGCTGCATCTTTGATCCTTTGTATAACTTCACGCCAATCTCCATCCGTGTTGAACTCCGTATCAATATGTACGTGGTACCAAATCACGTCTCCGCTGTTCCTCATCCAGCTCCACTGAGTGTGGAGAGTTGCATACGGGACAAACCCACGGATTCCGCGCTCTTGGAGATGGCCTCGGAACATAAACGAGAATATCTCCATCACTTGCTTTTTATCACAGCAAAAGAAGCGATACAAACAGCACAATACTTGCCGCATGGCAACATCCCATTTTAGGGTTGGGCGCCGAGGCTCTTTTGGGGCCTCCATGTTTGCTTGGACAAAAGAGCGTGGAGGAGAATAAGTGGCGGAAATAGCAAGTGACTAGAGAAGACTGTTTGAGTCAGGCAAGATATTCAAGTGATGGGTGATGTCTTTCGTGCTTGGCCAAGAAGAGAAGCTTAAGGTAATAATCAAAGAGCGTACTTACGGAAGTGATGGCTGGCGAGTGTCTTTCACTCCTCAGATAGGTGTCTTGTGGGATCAAGATATGATGGTGATGGAATCAAGATCAAGCAAAGGCAGAGATCTCACAAGATACTTGGGGAGGTGGGAGGCATCGAGGGAAGAACGAGGGTGGTGAATGTGGAAAGTATTTGAGCGAGGGTGTCAAGCGGTTTGTATTTCGATGGCAAGCACTTTGCCAGGGTATTTGGAAAGTTCAACTCCCCTGATCTTTCACAATTGATTGAATCCAGCTTTGGGGGTGGCGGACTTCTTTTGGTCTGATAGGGCTGTTTACCTCAACTGACTACTCATGGCCCAGGGAGCCAGTTTATCTAGTCAACTGTATCTCCCTGTATCTTAATCACGACTGTTTGGAAGTCATTGCAGCCTCGATTAGAAAATTCACTTAGAAGAGCCTGGCGAGGTCAAGCCGGTATAAGAAGCTGACGGTGTACCAAGGCTACTACCCTGCTGATGTATGTATTCAAATTTGTCGTAACTGTCCTGTCCTGTTGATTGGATTTCTACTGTTGTATCACCTTTTTCTACCTTCTACACCAAGTATCGAAGTCATTGTGGTTTGAATCAGAACCTGGATGTGGTGTGTCTGATACATCTATGGTACAAATATATAGTCGAGCAATATTGAATTTCCGATCTCAGGAATATAAAGAGTTGAACTTCCCAATGCCTTGATCTTCTACCCCGATAGTAAACCGCACCCCTTCCGCGTGTTTAGGAGGGTGTCCTATGTATGCAAAAGTCCGATGTCCAGTCCAACTGCCGTCCTCGTGCTGATTCGCACTAGTCCCGATTGGGCGACAGGAACATGGACACTCCGCCCCCCCAAGCAACTCTCTCCTCACCCTGGAACCGTCGCCGAACTTGATTGCTTTGTTTTTTGCCTCATATTCACCCTGTTATCCTGCATACTTGACAACCCCTGGACCGGCTGTTCCGATTCTCTCCTAGAATCTCAATTCCCTCCCCCGAACCCCCAGAATGGTTCATTGAGCCACGTCATGAGGCAGGCATTGAAATAGGAACTGGATAATACAAGGGCATTGATACCTGAAGCAGGCTCTTCGGTCTTTTCCCTGCCGTTGGAAAACTTGCACTTCCTCTCATCCCCGGGTTGGGCAGCAATTCGCGACTCTGTCAGGCAGTATGGCCGGAGGCTTTGAGAAGTCGGTCAAAGGGGCCACAAAGCTCAAGGTGAGTCGGGTTGTTTATTATGCTTTTGTTTGCGCGTGACAGTCACTAATATTCTCACGTGAAAAGCTCGCGGCTCCCAAATCCAAGTACATTGAACAGATTCTTGTGGCAACCCACACCGGCGAGGCAGGTGTCGCAGAAGTATTCCGAACACTCCAAATACGACTTCGAGACTCAGCATGGACCATTGTATTCAAAGCGCTCATAGTTCTCCATCTTATGATCCGAGAAGGTCAACAGGATGCTGCGTTGGGATACCTGTCCGATAACCCGAAGAAGATTGCGCCCAGCAATTTCTCGGAAGGTAAGCGGACCGTTTCTGGCTTACGAGAAAACAGTTGCTAACATTAGTGGCAGCCCAATCGCAAGGACATAATATCCGACGGTATGCCGAATACCTAATCAAACGCGCCCAGGCATTTGAAGCATCGAAAACCGATCACGTACGAAGCGGACCGGGAAAGTTGAAGAGGATTGGTGTGGAGAAAGGCCTTCTGAGAGAGACGGAGATTGTACAGAAGCAGATCCGCGCGCTATTGCGGTGTGATGTGGGTGATTTCCAAGTCTTGATATTGCGCAGTCACTGACGAATTGTATAGCTGTTGACCGATGAACCCGAGAATGAGATCAGTTTGACAGCTTTCCGCCTTCTTACTCTTGATCTACTGACCCTGTACTCGGTCATGAACGAGGGGACGATTAATGTTCTGGGTAAGATCTCTACACCTCAAGAGTGACCATTGAATCTAATCGAACGCAGAACACTACTTTGAGATGTCCAGGCCTGATAGTTTACGCGCCTTGGCAATCTATAAGACTTTCACAAAACAAACAGAGGAAGTTGTGCAGTTCCTGGGAGTCGCAAGACATTTCCAATCCGCCACTCGTCTGGAAATTCCCAAGCTCAAGCATGCCTCTACCGACCTCGCTCGGCTTCTTGAGGATGATCTCAACGACCCTGATTTCGATCTTCGCCGCCGAGAGTACTTGGCCAAGAAGGGCGTTCCGGTTCCGGCCTCCATGAGCGCGAGTAACGACGCCCCGAAGCCCGCACCAAGCGCACCGGCGCCTACCCCAGCTAGGCAAACCGAACAAGCCAAGCCAGCGCCAGTCGATTTGATCGACTTCTTTGATTCAATTGAACAGAATCAACAGCCGATGGGTCAGCCGGCTGGCCAGCCCAATATGCAGTACCAACAAACAGGGTTCCAACAACAGCAGCCCTTCTATGCTCAACAGACTGGCTTCCAACAGCAGCAGCCTCAGATGACTGGATATGTCCAGCAACAACCTCAACAGGCCCAGGCCACCGGATTTGGTCAACCAACCCAATTCGGAGCCCCTTACCAAGCACAAGGGCCCAATAATCCCTTTGGCCAGCAGCAACAGCAGCAGCAACCACAGCAACCCCAACAACAGCAGCCTCAGCAGCAACCGCTTCAAGCCATGCCAACTGGTGCTGGATTTGGTGGGTACACAGCGCAGCCACAACCGTATGGGTACCAGTCGCAGTTGGCACCCATTCCCCAGGAGGGCGTTGCTTCTTTCCAACAGCAGCAACTACAAACCCCTCAGCCTTTGCAGCCTCAGACGACTGGTACCAATCCGTTCCGGCAGTCAATGTTGATGAATGCTCCCACAGGCGCTCAGCCCGCTGCTCGTCCTCTCAGCCGACAGAACACCAATCCATTCGCCCGGCGATTATCAACCGCTAACCAGCAATACAACCCCTCCGAGCCATTCCAGAATGCGCCCTCCCAGCAGGCGCCACCGCTCCCTCAAGCGCAGCCAATCCAACCCCAGCGAACCGGAACCAATCCGTTTGCTCGTAGTTCTCCCGCCCCACCCAGCATGCCTCCGGCCGCGACTTTGCAGCCCAATCCTACCGGGAGCACCAATCCCTTCCGACAGAGCCAATTTATCAACCAGCAGACCGGACAAGGCTGGCAATCCAGTGGACAAAGTGGCACGATGGGCGGACTAGAACAGATGGAGACGATGCCGATCTTTCCGCGACCCGGCATGACCTAACTCTCGGGACTCCCAGAATATACGTAGATTATTTTCCCTTGACTATCTTATTCGCTGTCTCTCGACTTGCTTTCTGCTTCTCCACTTGTAGCTCGGAGTGTGCACAATGTAGTTAGTCCTGTGGAGCTCACGGAGTATAACCGGGTAATCCGAGTCTGTCAACCCCAGTTTTATGCATATCGACACATGCTAGAGTACATGCACTGTAGTTCCAGTCCTCTTCTCCTCTTCTGCAGTGTCTCGGTAGTCACCACCACCACCGGCAGTATCTCAGCCCACCTATTGGGGACCGAGATTTCAGTGAATTGGACCTTTGGGGCCCAAAGGAAGATCATTCCAGTCTATAATTAGATTTATTTTTCGCAATGGACCTGTCGAAGAGTCGTTCTAACAAGACACACCAACATCGACCATTTCGGACTCCGTACATATCTACTATATAGCAGTCAGCCACCCAGCCAGTCAACCAGTCAAACGAGCAACACCCAGTGGATAAGCCAAGAGTGGATCAACTCTCTTCGAGTCCCCTCATAGCTTGTCTGGAACTAAGTTACGAGTCCAACCCCCTCAGGGACTCTGGTCTTTTTCTTCAGAATGTGACTCGGGCGCAGCCTCGCATCCCACTAACACTTTAGCGGCAACCGTGATTCGCCCAGATTGATGAAGAATCCAATTTCCTTCCCTCCATAATTACTTCCATTTCCCCCGGGCTCGTGGGAGCTCTTTTCTTTCTCCTTCAGCAATGGAAGAAAAGTTCCACAATCTGCCGGTGCTGTCGCGGCCATGGCCGAGCGAGGCCCCGGACGCCTCCGTCGATCATGTCAATCCCCAGCCCTATCCGTCCCAACTCCCTCTAGTCCCAGGTCCAGGTCCTGCTCCAGTTCCAGCTTCAGCTCCAATCACTGCAACCCAAGATCGAGTTCCAGCTCCAGCTCCAGCTCCAGCTCCGGTGCCACCGCAACCACAACCTCCAACACAACCCAAAGCCCGCAATGCCCCCGCCAAGGTCCGCAAGCCCCGCAAGGCGAACGCCAACGCCTCGGGGAAATCAACGCTCTTCTGGGTAAACAGCGATCCACAAACAGCAGCAGAAGGCACAACGGAAGAGACTCTCAAGCGGATTCGGTCCCATGTGATGTCCGAGCATAACCGCAAAAAGCGCATGGAAAGCACGAAGCAATACAACAAAGACAAATGGAAGCAGACGCCATACCAGACGCCTGCCGGAGCGCTTGGCTCGGCCACATCTGGCCGTGGCCTTGGACCTGCGCGCGCATCTATAAGCTCTGCGGCTAGCTTGGCCGGGTCTGGGAGGCGGATCTCTGAAGAGTCAGAGGTGGAGGAAGTTGGGATGAGTAATGCGCTGGTAACTTCTTCTTCCTCTTCTTCGGCTGGATACCCTGTTGGCTCGGGGGCGTCGATATGGGAACAGGGGGATCATGGGTATGGAGAGGCGGCTGCATATCCGTCTATATGGTCGTGTGTTGGGCAGGGTGCGAATGACCCATTTCATACTGGACATACGCAATTGACGGATCGGATGATGTCGCATTTGAGGGTTTGTGAGTAACTCATTCAGTCAAGAGGGATTGGATGCATATACTGACTTGAACATAGTCTTGTGGGATCTGACGCAAGAAGCGCATCCGTTGCAGACGCGTTATAAGCCCAAGCTGCAGGCACATTGGGCCTCTCTGATCCAGCGCGATCCCGCCATTTTGCATGCGACTATCTGTATGGCAACGTCTAATACTGCCATGCAGGCTGGCGAGTTGCCCATTCGAGACCCAAATCAAAAGAGGAGTCAGTTGGTCATTGATACATTCCACCACCGGGGTGAGACTATTCGACTTGTTAATGAGGGCTTGTCGGACCCCGTCAAGGCATCGAGTGATGTTCTTATTGCTGCTGTTTCCACCCTCTTGACGATTGAAGTGAGTGTCTCCGAGATGAGATGTGAATGATAATTGACTTATGATGACTAGATTGCATCGGGAAACCCTGATTATCTCAAAATCCACCTAGCAGGACTGCGACAGATGATCGCCCTGCGAAAGAACTTTGATGAAGTCCCCTCGGACGTGCGGTTCCAAATCTCATGGTGAGTCCATCAACGCCCTGTGCCAACGATGTCGCTGACAAGAACAGGACTGACATCCGCGTCGCCTGCATGGCTCACGCCAAACCAATCTTCCCCTTTGTGCGATACACTCGCCCAGCCCATTTCTCCCTAATCCCCCCAAACGACGACGTCGCCCTCCTAGCAACGCGCCTCTTCCCCCCTTCTCAAAATCCCGGGCATATTCGGCGAAGCCATGCCCCAGATAATCTACGACCTGCTCGAACTTTCCTGGTACGCAGAATGGATCAAAGGAAAAACAGGCTACCGAGAATTCAACGAAGAAACCGAAGACTACTTCAACACCGAAGTCCTATACGTGGAATACATGCTCCACACAGATCGCTACACCCCAACCGGCCAAGTCAAAGGCGACAACTCAATCGAGGGCTGCACCCGTCTCGCCTGTCTCCTCTTCCACAACAGCGCCATCTGGAGCTTCTATCCCATGGTCGCACAGCTCCTCCCCAAACCAATTCTCGCCCTTCGCGCCGCTCTCGCCGCTACCATCCCCATGGGACTGTTTGCACTGTGTCGGGATCTGCTGATCTGGCAGCTCGTCATGGGCGCTGTGTGCAGCGCGACTTTACCAGCCGAGCGGGCCTTCTTCGTTTCCGAGCTGGCTGCTGCGGCGCGCCTACAGGGGATTTCGACTTGGCAAGAAGCTCGAGCGCTCTTGCTGGGCTTTTTCTATGTCGATCGTGTCCATCTGCCCATGCTCCGACAGGTTTGGGATGAGGTCTTGATGCAGTGCCAGGTGGAGCCGGCTTGAGTTACTCGGCTAGCATTGGAATGCATTTGATACTTGGTGCCAATCCTGCCTGTTTTGCCTGGTAGTTCCTCTTCTGATCGTGCTGTAGCGCTTGTATGTATCTGTATATAACTTAGCATGTGGCGTAGTCTGAACGAATAACGATTCCATTCCTCGTATGCGGAATGACTGTACTGTACAGTATGATTGTCATGAACGCCCGCGACATCCCAGCCAAGCCCCAAACCCCGAATATACCTCATCTTCCCGTGTCAACCCGGCCAATGCACATCTGACAGGCTCACCTGGTCCACCTGACAGTCTCGGCATCCCGATCAACGGGCGATTACCGTCTGGATAAACGCTTTAGCTCACTTGACTGGTCTCAACAGCACCCCGAGACAGGACCGAGTTTCCACCGGGTGGAGTATCGGTGTTTGCTCGGTAATTGTCTGAGGTGAGAACTTGTGATTTGGACATGGAGGCTTTTCTTTTCTTCGAACTGCACAGTACAGTATAGAGCAATTGAACAGTCATTGAGGGTGGTCTATATGAATATCTTTTCTGTTTTCAGATCCAACCTGCAACACAAACATCAACCGACAAGACAGAATATGGGAACTGTGTACAGTAAGCCTATCCTCGTCCTGACATCTCAAACCAAGCTAAGTCTCAGCCCGAGAAAATCCCGACGAAAGAATCGGCTTCTCCACCCCCTGCGGAAAGCCGATTATAATAAACGGGTTGTCCTGAAAGTTGGAAAATTATTGGGTTTCCGGGTGTATACTTGGGTTTGCCCCTTGCCCCTATTTACTGCCTTTGAGGGTTGGATTGGGTTTTTAGGCTGACTGTTCTGACTGTTCTTTGCTGCTATGGCTGAGAGCAGGGGTTATTGTCTTCAACTACTACAACCTACAGTCTACAACATACAGTCTACAGCTGGCTGTCTACAGCTGACTTTCTACAGTCCAGTCTACAATCATGATCTATGCCAGACTAGCTGACCCTCGTCTCGGTGGGGTTGTGATTTGTTGACTTATGCAGAACTGATGCTTGGTTCTGGGAACTAGCAACGACTCACTCGTCCATGGTCAATTGCATTGACGTGGGCTCTATTGGAATTGGAACCTGCGACAGACCAGCACCACCACTGCCACCAGCTACCCTTCAGTGCCGACACGCAAGTCGCGCCAACACCAGCCGACCAACACACGAGCTCGGAACAAGGCAAGATCCGAACCCAATTCAAACTTCATACAAGAACCAAAAAGGGAGAGAACATCTGACACGTTGTCATCAAACATGGAATTAATTACAGAGTCAAAAACTCGCAGATAAGGAGACTAAATACAACAAGGAAAAAGACCAGGGTTCCATACAAGCACCAATTCAGGAGGCTTGCACCAGGAACCACCGACCAAACAATTAACCAGCCACGCTGCTACAAAGAGCAAAACGCAGCCAGACACTTTTGCAACAGTGCCCAAGGAAGAGATGTTCCGTATTGATCATCTCAAACCAAAAAGGCAAACAGTCACAAAGCCACAAGACGAAAAACCTCTATCCCTCCTCCGATCTCCGAGCATGCGACCGAACCAACTATCAAGCGACGAGCGAACGCGTCGACAATGGCGCCTCACATACTCCAGCCAAGATCCGAGGGAGCTGAGATTATCGCCCGCGACAGGTACATACAGCGCTGGGTATCAGAAACATTACAAGTGCCACACGCACTTAGATGGCATGGACACCTCTCGATTTCAACTCAATCCGCAACAATCATTTAAGCGAGCTCACGCTCCGACTTGTTGCGACGGGTACGGCCAGTGGCCGACCAGGGGAAGTGAGCAACGGGAATGATGAAGAAGCTGTTGCTGGTATCGGCGATACCGGCCAGGGCGTTGTACCAGGCAGCAAAGGCCGCCAGGAGACCGAAGAGACCGCCTGCCTTCTGGACGGGGACGTTGACACCTCCGGAGGAATCGGTCTGCAGGTACGAGATACCGAGGAGGAGGAAGGTCAAGTCCAGGAAGAAGAAGAGCAGGAAGAAGGCAACGGTTGATTTCAGGGTGCAGAAGAGCATGATGGTGGTGAAGATGAACCAGCCCTATATTGATGACGTTAGCATTCTGCTCTGCCCAGGTGCGCATCCAGGATGAGTGATGGGAGAGGGCGACATACCATCAAGAACAGACCCATGGAGTTGTAGAAGTTGGAGGGATCACTGGAGGTGGCGCCGAGCTCTTCTTCGATCTGGAACCCACCGGGGGTCAAGACGATAGCAAAGGCCAACCAGAAACCACCGTAAGAGGAGAGAGCAGTAGCACCGAAGGTGTTGCCAACGGCCATTTCCCTGGGGAACGTTAGTTCAATCCTACTTAATTGGGGAGAAGGGACGACGAGGTAGGTACATACCACATGCCAGCAAGCAACTGCACCAGACCACCATATCCGAAAGCAAGACCAACGACAATGTTGGGCGCGCTGATATCCTTCGCACCAATGTTAATTGCGCTCAACACGAACGTAGTCAAGGCGAAAGCGCAGAGGCCCAGAGGCGCCGGATTGGCGAACTTGCGACCCTCGACCGACTTGTACAGACCCGGCTGGAACTCTCCACCGAATGCCGGGAGCGAAGCCTCGTTGGTGTTGACGTGAGCCAACGGTCCATATCCGAAGCGGGCGGCGGCGCGAGCCACCTGGTGCTCCTCGGCAGACATTTGAGGCTGCATCGCCGCACCGGCGCCGTTCTGAGTCTGGGGAGCGACTCCGACGTCCTTCTCCAGACCGGGGTTGGTTGATGCTTCAGTCGCAGACATGATGCACGGGGTTTCAGAACTGATTATTCTCGTTAAAAGGGGATCGTTAAAATAAGAGACCAGCTAGCTGGACTATGAAAAAAGATGAAAAAAGCCCAATTGATAACACAGTTATTAATATGGGAGAGAGGAATTCCACAGCACTGCTGAGATGAAGAACAAAGTTGACTTGGGGAAACTGGGATGACCCGGCCGCTCATATAGCCACAAGGGACGAACGGAACGAGGTGGAACCAACAAACTTACTGTCTTTTTTCCTTTTCTTTTCTTTTTTTTTCCTGATTTAATTGAAGCAGTGATGTGCAATCGTTTTCCAAACAGAGGTGGGAAAAAAGTGGGAACTGAATGGAGCTAAGGGGAGAGCCACTTTATGTATACAGCAGAGAAGGACTAGGGAGTAGAACTCGGACTAGGACGAAGTTTCACGAGACTCTGGAACTTCTGCCAATGAGCCACTGCCAGCAGACACACGGCACGGAAGAATATGAAAGAGATGCGAAAGAAAGAAAAAAAAAATAATAATAATAACAAAGTGACCGGGGTAAGGGCGGGGATCCGGGGAATCCTTTTTCTACTCTGACAATTCTCACGGTAGACACAACTCGGACATTAACCAGTTTACAGCTTACAGCTGACAAGTTTCACTGGAATTCCATTTTCCTCTGGGGCAGTGTTTCCATTGAATTTCCCACTTTCTTGTCAGCCGCCTCTGATCAGTGGGTCAAGGGTCTTAAGCCCCCCCCCCCCCCATGCATAAGAGCCACGGAAATTACTCAATGAAAATCGCGGCTACGAACCTCCTCTAGTCCGGAGAGAGAGCACTGGTGCAATTTGCATACAGTACTGACAAGTAACTCAGTGGAGAGCAGAGACTGACGATCCAATACGCAGCTCCCAGAAGCTTCGGGGGCGAAATCCCGGCACTACCGGGTCAACTGCGTCACGACCTCGGTCCAAGATTTCCATTTATCCAGAATATCCTCAAGCCCAGAGTTTCGACCAGTACCGACGGGGATTGGTAATGCAAAGCTGGGACAGTAGTCAGCTGTTTCCGGGTGGGATTACGCACCAATGAATTCATCCAGCCATACTTCCGTACAGTAAGCCCAAAACACCTGTCCCAACTATATCATCGGACTGGGGACAGGAGTCCAAGACGTGATTCGTGGTCGATGCAGGTCTCCCCATTCTCTCCCTCTCTGCATTAGGCCGGACTAACCTCGTGGGTCTGGGTCTAGTCTGTGTGCTGTCTCCCTTTTGCCCCTTTTTTGAGTCGGGCACGGATATCTGGACTGAACGTTGACACGGACAATCCTCATCTTAACTCCGGTTTTTAGTATTTTGCTGGACGTTTCGGAAAGACGGGACATGTCAGACTGAGTTTAGGTTCTTTGGATCTATCTCTATAGTATGAAGGTACTGCTGACGGCTATACACGAGTTCTCCAGGGAATGGTTCAACCGTTGAGAAATCACTAAACCTCGATCGGGCAATACCGTGGGATTTTCAATCCATTTGATTTGATATTTTCTTTTCTTTTCTTTTTTTTTTTCAAGCTAGACATGCACAGTCAAGCTTCATCTCCACATAGTGGTTCGATGGAGTGACAAACGTGAGAAAGTGGAACCTGTCGACGTCTCTCTGTGCTCCATTGAGTGCCAGTTAGCTTCGGATTCGGCCCGCGTCAGAGATTTCCCCGTTCAGCTTCGGACGGTTACTGTCTCGGCTTTGACTCCTGGGACCTCTCTCTCTTCTCCTGTCGAGACTGGGATTCCGTGAACATCCCCTGGCATTGTATCCAGGGGTTGGGGGCCAGGAGAGACACGGGAGGATCACTCCGCCACTAATGCATCTCGGTCATTATGCAAGATCCCCTGTGTAGACTATCGTATCTTCTGCAGCGGCAATGCTTAGGATCGGTGTCTCGATCCACTTGCCTCGTACAACCTGTCTTCCGTGAAATCTCTGGTCGCTAGTCACTAGTGGTGGTTGGTCCCCTTATACATTGGATTTGTGGCGTGCCAAGAACAATAAACAACCACCACAGGGCTTGAGATTGGCTTTAGCCCTGCCCTGTGCAAAAATTAGGTGGATTTTTTTGACTTTGGGCTGATATTAGCCGATGAGACATGAAGCAAAGGGCAAGTCTGGCCCCGGAGCTGCCTTGCACCAAAGTACATTCATTTGGGTACATTTGGACCGACTGTAACTCTACGGAAGTAGAGAGATCCTGACCTTGACGAGTGTTGGTGTCGCCCCCAAGACTGAACTCTATCCACGGGGTGGGCAGACAAGCACTAAAGTGGCACTATAAGCAGTTCGCAAAGTCAAAAGCCAGATTCAACAGTAGTCCAACTCTGACCGCTACTCGATCTCCAAGCACAGATCAACGGTTGTCCCAGCAGCCACATGGCCTATCCAACCTTTTTGCCCCAACTCTACTGAACCCAAACCTTCGATTCTCCCATTCCATCACTCTAGCAATGCGGGGAGAGCTCTCCCAGCATGAAAGTAGCGTCATGCATCGTCATGCAGCAGTCGATCCTGCACAACTGACTTTGCCGCAAATGTCAATCATTGAACATTGAATGCCAGGTTTCCCCACAGTTCCCAGGTTGCTCATCTGATCAATCATTCCATTCCCGCCAACCATAATGCCGCACTGCTGTCCCGTCCCCGATCAATGACTCCCAGTTTCGGAAGCGAAATAATTGGACTGCCATCCGTGGTTCACACTGGACCCTGACTGTGTTTTGCATAGCCGAAAAAGGGACGATTCGGCTCGGCGGAGCGGAAGGCGGATGGAAATGCCCAGTTGCGATGCCCAGAAGCCCCGAAATCCACTTCATTTGCCAAGTCGGACAGCCTCCAACACCACGTGAGCATCTTATGATGTGCGAGTGTGGGGAGACACATGTTGGATCTGAAGACTGTACTGTACTGTACTTTTGCGGGAGATCAGACGAAGTGGTGACCATGTTCCGATTTAGATCCATGCAACTCGCCTATTCGAGTCATGTCTGAATTTGGGATGCGTTTCTGTGCGGAGGGCCGCGGATCGGGTTGGGAAGTCTCAAAAAGAGGTTCGGGATGATGTTATAAGAGTCTTGAAGAGCGGTCAGATGCTGGGGCAACTTGTTTGCTTTCCTTGTTCGGCTTATCTGACTTTCTCTCCAGCAACTGCTGTTCAGGGACCCCCGTGGACTACCCCAACTCCTTATCAGTCCAAGACCTCCAAGGCCTCCAAAGGCCTCCAAACAACCTTGGAGCTCACCTCACCACTGACTACTTCCTAATCTGACTACTTCCCAATCACTGACTACTAACCCGACCAGGGCAGAAACTCCAACTGCCGACTCTCCCGCGTGCGGGGTCAACTATAACTCCAAGACAACACTTATCTCAGCGATCACCTTCCTTTTAAAGCCGACTGTGCACCAGTGAGCCTGTCAGAACCCCCAGGATACTTATCTAAGCTGCGCGCTGCACCATTCGCTTCGTTAGCAATGTGACAGTTGCGCTGGGACTTCCCGCCATCCCCTCGCCAGCAACCCAGCCAACCGAGTCAACCTAGTCAACCCAGTCAACCCCCGCGGCAGTCTCGCATTGAGATTCAACGTTGGTTATCAATCGGCGGCTTCAACCGCGAATTCTCCGCACGATGCACTTCTTCAGGAAGGTGAGAACGATGTTATCTCGTTTGGAGGTGTTGGTCTTCCTTTTAGTCCCTACGTTTGGTCCGAGGGTTAGAGGGGGTGCTGTGCCCTTGAATTGATGGTGGCTGTTTTGTAGAGGAGAAGAGAGGAGAAGAGATAAGGTGCCAGACATACTAGTATTTATATCAATCGATTGCTGTCTAGTGACTGTCTCTATCTACAGTGCTGTGTGCCCTCCGACGATCCTGGTATCCTATCCCAGCCAAATCACAAGAAGAATGAGCTCAGAACCAGAGAAACACCCAATATCCTCCAACATGGATCTAGAAACAAAAGGCGACCTAATATCTACCGGCAAGGCCGATGCAGCCCTCGACTTTCTCCGCTCAGAAGATGTGGCAGATCTATCAGAGGTCGATGAGAAAGCACTCGTCCGCAAGATTGACTGGATGATCATGCCGTTGATGTGGGCGGCTTATAATTTACAGTATCTGGACAAGGTGCTTAGTAGGTGTCCCCGTCCCTAGTTCCCATTGTTGACGTCTAATCTGCACGCATGGTGATCAATACTCATAACCTTGTTACTTTTCTGCAGTCAATTATGCTTCGGTCATGGGCTTGCTGAGTGATACCAATATGCACACTGATCAATTCTCGAATCTAACACTGGCGTTCTATGTGACGTACTTGTTCTTCGAGTTGCCTACTGGGTTCTTGATGCAGCGGTTGCCTACGGCCAAGTATTTAGGGTTTAATGGTGAGTATCGTTGGAGTGGAGGTTTGATATCATCGTGTTTTTGAGGGCTACTAACACATGAATAGTCACTTTATGGGGCCTTATGACAACTTTGAACTGCACGGCGAAGAACTTCCCCGGACTGATGGTACTCCGGGTTTTACTCGGTTGTTTCGAGAGTGCAATTGCACCGGCGTGAGTCCTACCAGTGCCCTACCCTAGAGCCAGGTCAGAATGAGTCTCACCCAATCCCAGATTAATCCTCATCACTTCAATGTGGTATAAAAGAGACGGTAAAAAAACACCCTCCATCTATACACCCACCCAAACTGACCGTTCCCAGAACAACCCAAAAGAATGGGAATATGGTATCTAGGCACCGGCACCGCGTCAATAATGGGCGCACTAGTAGCCTACGGCCTCCTCTTCTACACCTCCAACACCTTCAAGCCCTGGCAAATAATGTTCCTCATCTTCGGCCTAATAACTATAGCCGTCGGAATCAGCATAACGATCTTCCTCCCGGACAACCCCATGACATCGCGTCTAAGCCACAGCGAAAAACTCCTCGCCATCGAACGACTCCGCGAAAACCAAACCGGCATCGAAAACAAGCACTTTAAACGCAGCCAGTTTGTTGAGATCTTCACCGATCCGCAGACTTATCTGATTGCCATTATCGTGACAGCGATGGACGTGCCCAATGCGGCCATGAGCTCGTTCACGTCGCTTATTATCAAGAACTTCGGGTATACGACCAAAGAGACGGAATTACTGAATATTCCCAACGGCGCCGTGAGCATCGTCACTATCCTGGCTGTGTCGTGGACTGCGGGTCGCTATAACCAGCGCTGTTTGTGTATTGTTGCTGCTCTCTCGGCTGGGTTGCTTGGGGGTGTTTACTTGCTTTCGCGCCGCGGTCGAATAAGTCTGCGCAGCTGGCTGGGAATTATTTGACGCAGTGTACTGGGTCTGCGTTGCCGATTATGTATTCGCTTGCTGGGGCGAATGTGGCGGGTCATACCAAGAAGGTTTCTATGAATGCGGTTTTGCTGATGTCGTTTTGTTTGGGAAATATTTTGGGACCGCTGACTTTCCGGACGGAGGATGAGCCGGATTATGTCCCGGCGAAGATCGCTATTGTTGCGACGCTTGCTGTTGCGATTGTTTTTACTTTTGCGCTGAGGGGGTATTATGTTTGGGAGAATTCCAGGAGGGAGAAGGCTGGTGAGGGGAGCGGAGAGGTTGGGTTTTTGGATTTGACTGATCGCGAGAATAGAGGGTTTAGGGTGAGTTTGATATCGAATGGGTTGGATTGGGTGCTAATTGAGTTCTAGTATGCACTCTAGTGCAGAGATCGACGCTGCGGTATCATGCATCATGCACTCCATATATGCACTCTTCAAATCTTGCTATGTACAAGTCTATATCGCTAATAAACAAAGCATCAAATCAATCAAGCCTGAACTCCGACAGACTTGAACTCCTCGCTAAACTCGTAGTCAATGTATCCCTTGGGGTCCTTGGGAACATAGAAGTTGGTCCGATCATGAGGCACGAACGAAATGCCCTTCTTAATACGGAAAGCCAAGTCAGGGTTGGTGATGAAAGGCCGTCCAAAGCCAATCACAACATCATGATCCTGATACTTGGCATCGACAGCCTCGATCGCCGAATCCGTCTTATACCCGCCAGCAACAATCACCGGCGAAGCATCAGCATAAGCCTTGAAGAAGAAATCCAACTGATCCGTCGACTCAGTATCCGCATTACCCGTAATCCTCGACTCAACCAGATGAACATAAGCAAGCTTCAACGCCGCCATCTGCGTCGCAAGATACTCAAATTGCGGCAGAGGATCCTCCATACGCATACCCTGGAACGTACTCCAGGGACTGAAGCGAATGCCAGTGCGGTCGGCACCAACAGCCTCAACAACTGCCTTGGTAACCTCGACAGCAAAGCGGCCCCTGGCCTCCACGCTGCCACCATACCCATCGTCACGCACATTGCACTTATCCTGAATGAACTGATCAATCAGATACCCATTAGCAGCGTGGATCTCGACACCGTCGAAGCCAGCAGCGACGGCATTGCGCGCAGCCTGCGCGTAGTCCGCCACCCAGCCGGCGATCTCAGCCTCCTCAATCGCACGCGGCACAGGGGCGCCCTCGGCTGCCGGCGAGGCACTGCTGGAAACGAGGTCGAAGTCGCCTTCGGCCTTCAGGGCGTCGGGCGAGGCAACACGGCCAAGCGCCCACAGCTGCACGTAGATGTGGCTGCCCTTGGCGTGCACGGCGTCGGTGATTTCCTTCCACGCGGCGATCTGCGCGTCGTTGTAGATCCCCGGTACGTTGGGGTATCCGCCGGCGCGCGGCGAGATGAAGGTTGCTTCGGTGATCAGGAGGGTTCCTGGGACGGAGGCTCGTTGCTCGTAGTATTCTTTCACGATTGGGAGCGGGATGTGGTTGTCGTCGGCGCGGAAGCGGGTCATGGGTGCCATGGCAATGCGGTTGGAGAGCTCGACGCGGCCGACGCGGAGGGGGGTGAAGAGTTTGGTCATATTGGGAGGAGTTAGGGTTGAGATGGGGGAGAAAAGGAGGTTAGAGTTGGGGACTGATATTGGCTATAGATTGAGGACCAGGCGCTTATATATACTATTTCTATTCCACAGTATCTACCAGAAACGCTAGAGATTATCAAGCATCGCCGATTATCAAGCATTGGCATCAGATCTACAAGTGGCGGGAGAAAACTTTGGAACCGTAGCCCGCAATTGGCGAGTTGGATTGGCTGATTGGGTGGCCACGGGGGATTAGTAATCTTTAATCATTCCTAAAGGTTCAAGTTCGGAAAAAAGTGCAATTCGGAATTAGGGCTTGAGATCCTGATTCTTTCATATCCGATGCACCCCTGGCCCAGCCAGGAATATACCCATGTACACACTGGTATCATAACAGTAAACCATACATATTATCGCTCTAAGCGGCTTGCAGTAGCTTCAAGCTGTGCATTAAATGCCCGGATTTGGTTGAGGAGGCCTCCTTGGGCTCCTGGGGCTCGCGCACTGACGTTGGCAACGGTGCGGAGCATGAATTCGAGATCTGCAGTAGTCGATTCAACAGCTGCAGTGCGGCTCTTGTTACGCTCGAGGGCAAGATCGAGACTGTGAAGGGAGTTGTTGATGGTGGTCCGTGACTGGGATGGTTAGGAGGGGCTCTTGTGACTAAAATAGCAAGGAGAGCTGCGACTTACCGATTTGGTCTTCTCTTCTTCGATGTGTTTACCACGCACGGCGTCCATCTGTAAAGCAACGGCCTCTCGTTCCTTTTTCACTCGGTAGAGATGGCTGCGTAGATCCATCATTTCTTTCTTGGCTTTCTTCAATTGCACGCCGAGGACAAAGTTGCTGTCCAGCATCTCACTGAGATCCATAAGACGACTCTCGAGTTCAAATCCAAAGGCCTCGACGGCTTTTCTCTTGCGTGTCCACTCGGCTCGCCGTGTAGCATTTGCTTCATTGGCAATGCCATCTTTGAGTGTATTGAGGGTCTTCTCTAGAGTCTCACGGCATATCTGGCCCAATACGTCGGCAGGATTGACACCGCCGCGGTTGGGCACCTTGGTTCGCTGGCGTGATGATAGCTCGTCCGCGGAGTCTTGTTCGTCTCCAGAATCTGCTGCGGCAGCGACCCTGCTGCCCAGAGCAACAACATTGGCGAGACGATGAACAGTGACAGGGAAGCTCTCTCCTCGGGGCCCACGGGCTTTTCGGCGAGGTTGCTCTGTAGGCTCAACTGCTGATTGCTCTTGCTCGGCCTCGGCATCAGCTTCGGGCTCTGTCTCGTGCTCCACAGGACGCTTCGCCATCTTTGCAGGCCTGCCACGTGGCCTGGATATAGGTGCTGCCTCAGAGCTTGGTTGGTCTTCTGTGATGGGTTCGGGTTCGGGTTCAGACTCATGCTCCACCGGGCGCTTCCCTTTCTTGCTAGGTCTACCACGTGGTTTGGGAACTGCGGTTTCCACAGGCTCATCGGCTTCTGGTGATTCTGTCTCCGCTTCAACCTCGAGCTCGGGACTGGCCTCATGATTGGACTTCTTAGGTCTGCTGCGTTGCGGTTTGGACACTGCTGATTCTGGTACGAGTTCAGGTGAATTCCTGATACGTCCTGCGACTTTGGTCTTCCCACTGAGAGATGGTCTCCCCCGAGGCCGTTTGGGCTGTGCTGATGCCTCAGCTTGTACTGCTGTCGGTCCAGATTGTATTTCGGGTGCAATTGCTAGTGTCGTATTCGTTGTAGTTTCTGGTGGCTGAGGGCCAATCGACTTGCGTGGGCGGCCGCGCGCTTTCTTTGTCGCCTGGAGAGGCTCTGTAGATGCTTGCTGGCCTTGCCCGGGTGAATTTCTCGTGAACTCCAGAGCGCCCTCAGCTGCCTCAGTCTCAGCCTCAGCATTATTAGCTTCAGCAAGCTCTGTCGATGCCTTGCTTTGTGGAGGCGCTGTGGGCTTTTCGGCCAGACGGTCCGCTGGAGAAGGAGTTTCTGTAGTACCTCTCTTATTTCTGTTGTCTCTTTGGACCTTCTCGGAAGGTTTGATTGGTGATGGACTTCTATGCCGGTTTGGACGTGGTATCTTCGTCTTTTCTGGCTGTTTGGCCCTAGACTGAGTCTCAGATGAGGATGCTTTGGGTGATGAATTTCGCTCTTGGCTGCCTTCTGCTACTAGATCCCGTGTAACGCCGTTTTCCGATTTGTCATTCTGAGCAAGCTGCTCAGTATCGGTTAGGATTACTGGTTTCATACCATTAGCGCTCGAGGGCTCAATAACCGGCCGCTGGGTGTCAATAGAAGGCCCCGAAATAGATGTAACTTGATCTTCAGGATTTCCGGTGGGTTGTTCCTGTTGTGTAGTCGCGTCGGTGCTTTGGGGTGCATTGCTGAGTTGGCTTTCAGTGCTACCTGCGCTGTTATCAGCGGGTTCGGAGTGGCCATTCGTGGGTTGCGCTCTTTTTCGCCGAGTGGGAGTATGCTGTATTTTTTCGATTGGGTCTTGAGCAGGATTAGCACACGCTGAAGCGTAAGTCACGTCTTGCGCCACACTTACTGATCTTCCTCCGTTTGCTACTTCGCGTTTGTTCGGGTCCGTCGTCTGAAGGAATATCGTATGTTGAAGGTCTCTCGGGGAGTTTGTTACGCGCGCTTCCTGGTGTACGCGCATTTTGCTTCTCGGCTTGGGTCGATGCCTCGGGTGATGGTGGTGTAGTCGCGGGTTGTGTTTGTGGTTGAATTGGAGGGACAATAGCCAGCGGCGCAGGCGCTGATGGCTCAGGCGCAAGACCACCGAAAGAGAATCCGAAATTCACTTCCTTTGCTTTGCGCGTCCTATGCCACATTAGCTATGTTGTTTCGCGGGGTAGAAGTAAGGCGCGTACCCAGCTCCACGCTGCCGCATTTGCTGCCGCTCCTCTCGCGCTGTCAGTGGTTAGCGACCATTCCAAGACGTGTAGATAGACAACACCTACTGGGTTCCATAGTAGAGGAACGGCGTCGAGAAAGACGCGTCGTGTTGTTGGTTGAGGAGTAGAACGCCAATTGCGGTCGGAGCCAAGGCGATCGGGGGCCGATCCATTTTTGTGCCGATTTCTCCGCAACCCTCAACGGTTACCTTTCGCAAGTCCAAATGGGTTGGTTTTGGGGCGACAGCAAATCTGACCCGGTTGACAAGCTCGAACCGGGTCTTCGCGACTATCTCGAGAAGGAGCAGCCCGAGAAATACGTCCCTGCCGGTGTGAAGCCGCCGACTCCGACGCCTACGCAAACATCCGAACCTTCTGATTCCTCGAAACCAACAGTCCCTGCGGCTTCCCTTTACCAAGATGGTCGTTATGCCGACCTTTGGAAGACATATAAGCCACCGATGGAGATCGATGAGAGTAATGGAGTCCGCGGGGCGGAGCGAGTGATTGAGAAACACAAGGAGCGCGGCGACACAGTTCAACGGGCAGCAATGGAGAACTGCGCTTTGGAACATGAAGCCTTGACCACCTGCTTCCAGACTGGCAACTGGCGCAAGCAAATTGAGGCCCGATTGACTATGTGTTCCGCGGAGAACGGCACTTTCTCTCGATGCTTCACAACCCAAACCGTAAGCTAAGACCTATGATGTCTATATATATACTTCAACTAACACGGTTGCGCCTAGAAATTCCTCCAAGCTCTTGGCTACGCATCCTCCTTCTCATATGACGCCGAAAAAGAAGAGCGCATCCAGATGCACGCCGACAAGCTCTACCACCAGATGCTAGACTACGAAAAGCGAATCGAAGAAGCCAAGGCCGCCGGTCTTGAGCCACCTCCTATTGCATCCCTGTTCAATCCAGAGCAGATGCCCCCTGCCGAGAAGAAGCCTGGTCTGGAGATCCCCGGAGGCGAGCCCATCCCCGCAGGATTCAAACCCTCCAAGCCGCTACAAAAGCTCACACCTCATGAGCGAGAGCTAGAGATCAGGGCGCACTATGCGCAACTGGAGCAGCAAAAGTTATACGTGGAGGAGGTCGGACCTTTCATGAAGAATCACGATACTACAAGGGACAAGCGGCGGGAGAAGGCAGTCAGTTGGTTTGGAGAGACCATTGGCAGCTGGGTGTCGTAAACCAACTGGAATTCTATGTAACTTTACTTACCGAAGGCGTTGGGGATTGCAACTTTCCAATATAAATGTCCAATTGAAGCATGAAATATAGAGTCTCAAGTGCCAGAAGCGAGTCAGAGGCTCGGCATATCTAATCGACGGTCGCGTTCCCGCGCAAACAACTCGAAGCATCATCGCGGACCACGACTTTCCCTACTCTGAACTCTCTCTCCTCTTTACTTTCTCCTCTCTTCCTTTTTCTCATCGTTCTTCTTTCTCCTTCTCCTTATTCGTTTTTCAAATTGAGGACCCTCTCTGATCAATCCTGCTCGCACGGAACGAGCTATCACTCGGCAGAAACCATCTGCTGAATTCGAGGTCTCTCCCTTGAGACGACGCCCTTCATTTGCATCGGAGGTGGTCAATACAGCGTGTTGAGCTGCGTTGTCCGCCATGAAGGCTACTCCGTTGCTCGTCTCATGGCATAACGACAATGCCCCTATCTATTCGGTGCATTATGACCCCAATGGAAAGGGCCGTCTAGCTACTGCTGGCAAGTATGTTTTCTCTGCGATCTTGGATATGGTTCCTTTGGCTAACAGTCGCGTTTTCAAGTGACAACAACGTTCGAGTATGATTCCGCCTCCCTCGCCCTTCCCCGAAGACCGTGATCTGACCTATATACAGCTTTGGAAGGTGGAATCTATCGGAGATGACCGAAAAGTCACCTATCTAAGTACCTTATTAAAGCATACACAGGCAGTCAATGTGGTTCGGTTCAGCCCGAAAGGTATATTCCTTGACTAGAAAGCGCAGGACTGCAGATCTGACAGTTGACAGGTGAGATGCTGGCATCCGCCGGAGACGATGGAAATGTCCTGCTGTGGGTACCGTCGGAGCTGCAGACACAACCCGGGTTGGGTGAGGACCGCTCGGATGACAAGGAGACATGGCGCGTGAAGCACATGTGTCGCTCGTCCGGCGCCGAGATCTACGACCTGGCATGGTCCCCTGATGGTGTTTTCATCATTACAGGCAGCATGGACAACATCGCCCGGATCTATAATGCTCAAACTGGTTGGTGATCTCTATGTAACTTTGAACCAGTCGAATAAGCTGACAGGTCTATTTCCCCAGGGCAAATGGTTCGACAGATTGCAGAGCATTCACACTACGTCCAAGGTGTAGCCTGGGATCCGCTGAATGAATTTGTTGCAACTCAGTCATCCGACAGATCGGTTCATATCTATTCCTTGAAAACCAAGGATGGCCAATTCACATTGACACCACATGGGAAGATTCTTAAGATGGATCTCCCAGCCAAGCGTATCTCCTCCAGCAGCCCTGCGCCTCCAGATGTGACTAGCCGACCCCAGCAACCCACCGCCAATTCCCTTGCGATTGCATCGCCTGCTCCCTCAACCCCGGGAACCCCAATGGCTTCTAATCTTCCCATGGATCCTCCTCCAGTGTCGCATAGCCGACGGTCTTCGTTCGGCTCGTCTCCTTCAATCCGGCGCTCTGCGTCTCCTGCCCCGTCTCTACCATTACCCGCTGTGAAACCAATGGAGACCTCCTCTCCAAGCCTTGTCGGTGGCCTTGGGGGTCTCAGTGGTTTGGGAGTAAAGAACACCAGTATTTATGCGAACGAGACGTTCACATCTTTCTTCAGACGACTCACATTTGCCCCCGACGGAAGTCTGTTGTTCACTCCAGCTGGACAATTCAAGACTTCCCATGTCTCTGCTACGGATTCTGCGAAGACAACGGACGAGATCATCAACACAGTCTACGTCTACACACGGGCAGGGTTCAACAAGCCCCCAATATCCCACCTTCCAGGACACAAGAAGCCCTCAGTTGCGGTCAGATGCTCTCCAATCTTCTACACCTTAAAGGATGGTATCCAGCCCGCCAAAAACCTCACCCTTGACACGTCTTCTGGCGAAGATTTGTTCCCAAATCTTCCAGACCCTGTGGTCACTGCTGGCCAATCCTCGACTAGCCAGCTCCAGATGGATCCCCCATCTTCAGTGCCGGCTGAACCATCGAAACCTCAACCATCTCCAAAGACCACTGGAGAAGACGCAGCGCAAAACTCGGCTCCGGTCTTTGCGCTTCCGTATCGAATCGTATATGCTGTTGCCACCCAAGATGCCATTTTGGTGTATGACACGCAGCAACAAACACCCTTGACTGTTGTCAGTAATTTGCATTTCGCTACATTCACCGACCTCTCATGGTAAGTTGTTCCTCTTCCATTTTCTCTCGTCTTTTTCTAACACACTGTAGGTCTCATGATGGCCTGACACTGCTCATGAGTTCTTCGGATGGATTCTGTTCTGCTCTTTCATTTGCCCCCGGGGAGCTCGGACAGATATACACCGGTCCAGTAGGGCCAAATTCGACAACTCAAAACAACACAGCATCCACAAATCCCACCCCTCTGCCTACCCCAACGCATGCACCATCCCCAGCTAAGCCACACGCACCGTCACATACTGCAGTTGCCGCACCTCCAGCTAGCCCCGCACGGTCGAACTCGGCCAATTCAATCGCCACCCAGTCGTCGCAACCACCACCTACCGGTGTGGTGAACAACCCTACTCTGACTGTGGGCTCCGTCCCACTGGTGACGGCAACGAATTCCGCACAACTCCCAACGCTCCCCTTAACAACCCCACCCCAAACGCCATCAAGTACTCAAGGTGGTGCTGTTCCTAGTGGCAGTGTGTTGGGCAAGCGCGATGCAAGGACTGCCAGCGAATCTGAAAAGGAGGATAAGGATGCATCACAATCCTCAACACAGCCGCAGAAAAAGCGCCGAGTTGCTCCAACCCTCATCTCGTCCGGTACAGATTCACAGCCTGGGAAGCCTTGAGTGAAATCCAGACATTTCTGGGGATGTCGAGGCCGGTCTCCTTTTCTACCCTGTATCCCACGATTTTCTTTTCGAGTCCGACATGAAAAGCAAGGGACATTCAACTTTTGTTGCTTGTACCTATGGCTCATGACTCATGGTTTTTCTCATAATATCTCATCATGTTATATCCTTCTCGTCTTCCAATTGTACTCGCATGGGCTTCACTACATTCTTCGTTCTACCCGCATCTGATTTTTCGTCATGTTCGTTTATCCCCGGCGCAATAACTTTTCTTGGGTTGCTCTCATGCTCATTGGCACCGATGAGAAATTCTCTTATTTATTTTCAACCACTTCATTCTCCAGTGTCTTCTTTATCATCCTAGATGGACGTCTCATCTGCTGTTTTCGGCTGTTCTATGAGTTATGTATCTTCTTCTTCTTCTTGCTACTTCATCAAGGTGCCGTCTCTCGTTTCGGTGGCGCCTCTGCAGAATTGAACTACACAATGACGATCCATGGTCTCGCAGCTGCAGCAAATGGCTATACCTCTTCAGGCTTCCTTTTCCCTAGAAGCTTAGTCGTCATGCAGCATGGACTCAGAATATAACTTTGCGCTGCTTTGACTTCGTATGTATGAATGAGTTGACCTGCCTTGCCCTACACGGACTAGTAGACTCATCATCATGAATTGTGGGAAATCGTGTTTGCAAGTTGATCTGTAGAGATTAATACAAGAGATATAAATACCTCATCCAACTTGTAAGGACAACTTGTACACTTCGTGTTCCACACGGGGACTGAGGGCTATGTATATAGTAGCCTCACGTCCTAAAATTGGGAACAGACCCTATTGTGAGAATGCAATGACCTTACGCTTGTTAAAAAAGGCTACGATGCAAGTAGGAATGATGACCGGTACGACCGTACAATATAGATAATCTAACAATAGATTATCGAGGTGTTTAAGTCTGGAGATTCTCATTTGTGTGAGAATCTCCTTATATACCAGAAAACTCTGCCTTAAGCTAGTCCTGATTAGATTTCCCAGGTGATGAATCACTGCGGTTGCCGTCATGGCTCATTCATGGCATAAACCATGGCCGGCCACCATAAATCTCAACAACGCTATCCTCTGGCTTCATTTTCATATGCAGTATTATTGAATACTGTAATTCAAACCGGGTATCTGATTTCAGCAAATGAAGTTCGCAAATGAATGTTCCATAACGAACTATTCTGTCCCAACCTATCCGTATATCAATACACCCAGCCCTATGGACGAATCCTCGTAACTTTCTGATATCAAATGAAGGTTTGCACTTAAGTTGAAGCTGATAGCTCCAAACCACAGTCCATTTCTCTAATAATACATAACTGAACGAAAGCATAAAACGTTACCTTTCCAAGCCTCCAACGGCAGCCAGCGCCAGCAACCAGCAACCAACAAAATAACAATAATACTAGGAATAAGCCAACAAAACAAATCCATCATGTGCTTCCTCTCACTGGAGGTGCGGAAGCATGCGGTGCACTAGCCAAAGTTTCCAGTATATTCATCAGTGACCTGTCCATCGGCAGCTTGAACCTTGCATCCTCAACATACAATCCCATACCAACTGTGTAGACATACGAGAAGGGAGCAGCAGGACTCCTGCTGCCCTTGGTCGCATGATGAGGGGGTGTTTTGATATCGCATTGTTTACGATTTGCCCAGCGGAACAAGGCATTCGTGCCGCAAACTCCCCCGACGACAAAGACAAACTCTGGATGTTGAGGTTTCGGGATTGTGCTCATGACAAACTCAATACCAGATTCCATGGAGATATTCATATCAGGCTCGGCGTGTATGGAGGCGTTTTTGTGAATGATTTTGTAGGACTCGTTGCCGCGCAAAGCTCTGGCTAGGAAGGCTAGCTCATTTCCGAATCGGAGTGCGGCTGGGTAGTCATCTGCAGCGCCGTAATGGAATACCATGGAGCAGTCTCTTCGTTCAATGCAATCTCCACCCACTCGGTCTTCATAGAGTCTCATGATGTGCCATATTCCATTCAACCACCCATGTGTATTTCGATCTTGGAAAAAACGAAACTGGGATTCGCAAGATAATTTGATCTGGCATCCGCATTCGAAAATATATCCGACATTGACAGGAAGAGTGTCGATGACGTGTTGCATTTGAATCCTACTTCGCCTGCTGGTTATGTAGACAATGTTGCTGGGGTTCATAGCAAGAGTTTCTATACTCTTCAAGGTATCCAGCGACATATCCCCTGGGCCTTCGCCAAAGAGACAACCATCCTCGAGAAGAAAAAGGCGTGAGCTTGCGCAGTTAGAGAGGTGTGCCACGGCACGAAATATCAACGGATAAGCGTCGCTTTGGGGAGGGTATCGAGTCTTGCAGGCTATTCGGAGTCTGGATTGCAGCCAGTCCATCCAACCGTGCCTCATATATTCCATTGTATTCTTTTGTTGATGCCACCTTTTTCTACGACTCTTCAATGGCTCCTCCAGTGCTTGATTGATCGTTTTGGAACAATTTTTGTAGTCCCATGGGTTGCATGTGAAGGAAGCTTTGAGCGCTCCAGTTTCTGCGAACTCGCTCACGATTATTGACCCAAAGCTGGATCCGAAATGCGATCGGCCTTGACAGTGGAAGTACTCATGACAGGTCAAGTTCATTCCCTCGCGTTGGGACATGGATACGAAGATATCTGTAAGGCTCAGCAGGGCGATAAACTGGGAGTACTTCATGTCTTGCAAAACCAACACCAAGGGATCATAATAGACAGACGCATAACTGACATTGATCATCGTTGCAATGTTCACAATCTCGTCCACTACGTCCCGGGTTTCAGGCGCTGCAGATATGACCTGGACAAGAGTAACCTACATCATGTCTCAGCAAAACTCACAAACCAAAGAAAGAACCTTGATCAACCTACAATACCTCTCCATCGAGGATATGTCTTCAGGAGTTCGTAAAAAGCCAGAAGTGAATGTTTGACTGCCCCTGGTACATCCATTCGATCGCGCGCTGTAATGAGGCGTTTCCCCGGGTATGCGTTGTTAATAGTAGTCATCCAGGCCTTGACCTCATGTGTCTGGCGAACATGCTGTAAATAGGCAGCATCAATCTGCATAGGCTCATGCCAGAGACTGACACGACGATGCCGGACTTGAAGCCCACTTTTCACCATTTCGAGTCCCAACAGCCGGCAGCAACATTGGACAAAGTGTGCGCAATATTCCTCTGTCTGGAATGAAACAAGATCAGCGCCTAGCATTCCGGTCAGCAAATCGTTGCGTGAAAACAAGCATCGAAAAACTTCATAAGAAGGAAATGGCGTAGTCAAGAAAAAGCCAATATTAGCCCCGGGTAGACGGGACCTCAACATTTCCGGAAGAAGTAGAAGGTGGTAGTCAAAGACCCAAATTTTGTCCCCTTCTTTGTAATTTCGGATGATGATATCAGCGAATTCCTCGTTGACCTTGATATATTGCTCCCAGGCGAATTCTTCGTATTCAACATGCCGAGGGCCCTCTTGCATCTGATAATGAAGAATTGGCCAGAGTATCGAGCGACAGAACTGATTGTAATAACCCACAAATTCACTGTCGTCCACAAAAACCGTCAAGCAATCGCGTGTCGTTTCCAACTGCCTGGTGATATGGGACCGAGTTGGCTCTGTCAATGAATCGATAGGCATGCCGAGGGTGCCCACCCAGTACATCTTTTTGATTGCACTTTCTCGGATGGCAACACGAATAGCATTATGAAGACCTCCATTGCCTTGTTCGGATGCCTTGATCTCCCATTCCGCAGTGGAGAGCAACCCCCAATCGTTTTCTTGTTCCTCAAGCGTTGCGGCATGCAATGATCCATCTTGTGTATGGAGATCGAGATCTGACTGACTCGCCTGCCGGGGTACTCCGAACATTGGAGACTGCGGTAACCCGGTTGTTGTGGATTGATGCAGGTTGATACCCCGGGTAGGGCCCATGCGAAATATAGGACGCCGATCCGGCCCAGTCCATTCGTCGTCCGATGAACCAGGTGACCAAGTATTGTTTCGATCTCCAATGTGTGAGGCATTTGATATTCCATCCAGTCCCAAAGAAATTGGCCCCTCTATCTGGGGATTCGAGATTGTGACAATGGGCGCACATGGAACTTCTGTTGCTGTAGACCGAGGCTGGTTGTAGATTAGACTGCGGCCCCAACTGACTTCATGGCGCTGACTGTGGCGGAAGCCTTCAAGGTCCGGCTCGATCCAAGTCTCGTACGATTGTCCTGGTACATATCCTTTGAAGAGCACGTCATGGGCTTCAGATGTAATTGAAGGATTGGGTGGATTGATTGGGGTGTGATTCATATCTGAGAAGCGACCAATGATTGGGGGAAAGCCATCAAAGGCTGCCCGGGCATTTTCTTCATTTCGTTTGTCTGCAGCAGGTGTTCTCTTAAAGTCGATGGTCCAGGGAAGAAATCTTCGGGTCATCAACATAGATGGTTAGTCTTGTTAGGCATAGATCATAAAACAACTCACAAGGAAGCAATAAAAGTTGTCATAATAACGGCATGTATGAATTGTACGGAGTAGTTGGATTGTCAACGCAGTGAGAATGCAGTCGAAAGGTAGAATATCCATTGTAAGCGCGATGGGAAGGCACGACTCACACGAATGCCTCGATTTTCCGGGGAGCTCAAGTGTATTGCGAATGAACTACGAAAGCAAGTCATCGTTTAGGGTTGGCGTAAGAATATAGACCGATGTTGTGTCGGGATGTCGGGTCAGTTTTGCTTGCAATGCTTGCAATATATCTTTGTCTGAACCCTGGAAGACATCAGAAACGAAACCAACCGTCATGTTGATAGAGGCAAGCTGGAATTTGCAGCATTCTCCGCTTATTCCAGTCAAATAATTGGAACATTTTGATTGTTTTGGAAATATGGTGCTTCGAACGTTGAGACTTCCTACTAGGTGAGATCATGCTACAGACTGCACAGTACATAGCGGTACATGTCGGCCCTGCATGATGCTTCACTGGTTGATATAATGGATGCCCAAGACTGAACGAGGCTGTAAGATAATATTCTGTGTACCAATCACTGGAAGCATAGATGATTAAATGGGACGAGAACCTTTACCACCAACCTTGGAAGACCTTCAGGGATATCTAATCATGACTAACTTCCAATGTTAGCCTCAGCCCCAAGGCAGAGAATAAACTAACGTTAAGGCTTGACCAGCAACTGTCAATTGGTGCCTTTTAGCCAATGTATACCTGAAGACAGTTCCATTATACTTCCAAGGTTAGCAGTAGAAGCCATGACCAAGTCCCTAACCAATGACCAATCCCCAGTAACCGATTTGCAAATTCTGATATACCTAGCTTAAGAACCATCCCTTTTCGAGAAATATGACAGACAAAGAAACCTGAAAAATATCACTAGTGAATAGTGCAACCCAATTAGTCCAGCAAACATCACCAGAGCCGCGCACACTCGGACCAACGATGCTTAGAGTATGTCGCTCCGACAATAGCGTCGGTCCAAGCCGCCGGATAGAGGTGATGCAACGACCCAAAACAGCGCAAAAACGATAGCGCGCGGAAGAATTTTCAAGCCTTATGAAGGAGCTTGCGACAGTGCAGGAGCTGGAGTGGATCGATCACGACGCAGCGATCCACCTAGCGACAACGCTAGTATCTCATAAAGTCGGTGTCAGAAAAGAACTCATAGATTCAACGTCAACGTCGATCCATGTCAACGCAAGACCAAACTCTGGAGGATGTCAGCAGTGCAGTAGGATCTCCGATGCGTGCGTGTCCCCCTTGGCTCGGGACGGCACGAGCGTTGTCGACGTCACCACAGAGTACCAATATCTGGCAAGGACAGACGGTGGACACGCAGAGTGTGTATCGCGACATTGAAGCCAAAGCCAAGTGACGAAGTCGTATACACTCTCTTGGCGGGGGAGTCAAGCTTGGAGATACGTCGTATACAGAGGATAAGCAGTTGTCTTAGTTTGATTTTCTAGATGACGCGGGTCTTGGCTCTTGGCGGGGAGAGTTTGACGGACGCGAATTGGTTCGTTGCTCGGCTTAATAGGTGCTTTTCTTCCGTTTTTTTTTGTTTTTTTTTACTCCCTTTCCTGGAGACGAAGCCGTGCCACGAGTTCCTTGCATTACACATACTGTACGACGGGTCTTTGCAATTGAGTGGACCCATTTATTGAGGTTGCGCCATCAGAGCTAAGCATGTACGGAGGAAATTCATTTGGGAGAGGGGGGGGGGAAAGGGGTTGATACTGACATGTTCTGTAAGTTGTAAGTTAACATGATGTGAATGTGGAATCTCGGATTGATACGTGACAACCCTTTCCTTATACCTTATTCTAACTGGTATGTTGGTTGCCTATCCTTCGCACAGCCACCCAACCTCGCCTCTCAAACGCGGCGCAGACTATGAAACAACGGCGGCTGATCGGTTTCCCCAGATAGTACTCCGTAGGGAACACAGTAATTTCCCGAAAATTTCAGGGCTGAGGGTTGGTTACATCCTGGTAACCCTAGAGTCCGATACTGTATCGGTCCACCGTACCTGGTTATCAATATTGGGGCTAAGAGTGCTAAGTATAGACCATAGCGTCTCCAACCGTTGACACGTCGGGTCATGGGATTCACAGAGATGAAAGACGCGTCGCGAGGTGTCGCGATATTCCGACAATACTGGGGAGACGGGATGTAGATCGACTATGAACCATGGAATTAAAAGAAGTGTATTATTTCTGCCTGACTCGATAGGAGATGACCCTATGGGCGACTCGGCTCCACCGGTTTTCAGGGTCTTCGGGAGAAACCAACAGGGAGTGGTGATTGGCAATCGCGGGCGTGCGTGTGCAGGTCCATATTTATATGTCTGCCCGAGCCCATGAGAAAGAGCATAGATTTTAAGGTGGTAACCAGAACATATTTCGAAAGTTACAATAGACCATAACTATAGCTTAACTTATACTAAGTTAGCAGGTTACAGTGCCAAGCCCCCTTCATACTGCCGAATACAGTCAGCACCGCCTCATCGGGCTTAGGGCGGTGGAGGCTCTAGCCCGATCTTGCAAAATGCCAAGGCGGACGCTTGCGCGTCTCCAGCCTTTGGGTGGGCAAAAGGGTGTGCGAAGTGCGATTTTCGTCCATGGCCGCGCGTATACTGTGTATTACGTGGTTCTGATATAGTTAAATATGATGGTGAAGGAGATATAGCATTTCCGGGGGGAAAAAACAGAATACCACCACAATGTAGAAAATATCATACTGAGTGCCAAGTAATAGATAGAAGAGAGTGGAAAGAGGAAAAGAGGAAAGACAGTGGAAGATGGAAAAGGAAACGAGAAAGAGCGTAAGAATGGTAACAGTGGAAAGAAAATTACAGAAAAAGGGTCTTTTTCTTGGCTTTCCGTTTCGCACACGCGGCTTGGCCGCGGGGCCCGTGATTGGGGCGAGACGCTGACGACGCTCGTAATACTGCGTATGCTCTCTCTCGCTCTTCCTCCTGACTTGGACCTTCTTACGTCAACCTCGGTGGCAGTCCCTTCTTTGCTATTTTCTCTCTTCCTTCTTCATCAACCTCACTGCCGCTTCGGGTGAAATTGACCCTTCGCCCATCACCTCGACTAACCCTGGATTGCACCACTTACTGAAGTCTGCCGGGACTTCCCTTTCGACCATGGCGGACGGCAGACACAGGTCGGCACAGCCGACTGCTAAGGACTACGATGCCACAACCCTCACTCACGAATTCGAACAGTTGATGCGTACCAAGCGCTTCAACCGCCTTCAGGAACAGTCACAACCTCGATCGCGCACCCAATCTCCAGCACCTTCCAATTTGTCCAGCTCATCGATTCCGCCGCCTCCCTCACGGGCGCCACCTCCACCTCCATCGGCAGCTACGACTCCGGCTTCACCAAAGCCCAAGAACTCCGCCCTGCGGGGCCTCCCCGTCTTCCCTTCGCCGCCACAGGATCCCGCCTCCCTCAAATTCTTCAATCTACTCAAGGGGCTCTCAGTGACACCAACAAAATACGAAAATCCAGGCCTTCTCGACGAGGCCCTGTCCGTCATTCCACTTGATCGTCTGTACTCCGAAGCCGAAGAGGAATCTCAAATCAAGCAGGCCCAGGCCGACAGCGTGGGTGGAAAACCGGAATGGGGCTATCAAGATTGTGTAATTCGAGCATTGTTGAGGTATGTTGGAATTCTCCACGGTCTAGACTCTGCGCCCTTGCTGACAGCTATCCAGGTGGTTCAAGGGATCCTTCTTCCAATTTGTCAACAACCCCCCGTGCTCCAAGTGCCACATGCCTACCATCGCCCAGGGCATGACGCCACCTACCCCCGACGAGACCGCTCGGGGCGCATCCCGAGTCGAGCTCTACCGATGCTCCGATAATAGCTGTGGCGCCCACGAACGATTCCCCCGATACTCCGATGTTTGGCAATTGCTCAAGTCCCGACGAGGACGTGTCGGCGAATGGGCTAATTGCTTTAGCATGTTCTGCCGTGCGGTTGGTGCCCGTGTTCGTTGGGTTTGGAACTCCGAGGACTACGTCTGGACTGAAGTATACTCGGAACACCAGCGACGCTGGGTCCATGTTGATGCCTGCGAAGGTGCTTGGGACCAGCCTCGCCTGTACACTGAAGGTTCGTGATATGTCTTCTCCTCCCACTACTTGATACTAATTGTGTCTTAGGATGGCAACGCAAAATTTCTTACTGTGTCGCGTTCTCCATCGATGGTGCGACCGATGTCACTCGCCGCTACGTCCGCAGCTTCTCTCGCCACGGAAGCCCTCGCAATCGCGCCCCCGAAGAGGTCGTTCTCTGGTCCATTCATGAAATTCGACGGAAGCGCCGTGAAGGGTTGAAGGCGACCGACCAACGCCGCCTACAGAAGGAAGATGAGCGCGAAGAGAAGGAACTTAGATGCTACATGGCCTCTGCTCTGGCAGCAGAGATCAACAACATGCTTCCTCGCCACCTCGTTGGCCGCCCAGAGGACCAGAAGCACCCCGGAGCTCGCCAAGGCGCATCGACCGAATGGCTCGCCGCCCGAGGCCACGGAAACGCGGGCCCCGACCGTTCTCCCGAAGGACGGTAAACCACAACCGGTATCTGGCAATTTATATTCCGATTGAAGGACTCCTTCAATCCCACATTGAACGATCGAGCGACCTGGATTTACAGCCCTTGACCTAGGACTGACAGGCGCATCGACGTTTATCCCTCGGCATGGTGGACACCATTGACCAAGGCCCCAGCGATCGCATTGAGCGACAGCCTACGCCGCTGGCCCCGCCAACGCCACATGCACCATGCTCAAATGGGAGCATTTGCGACCGCGGACTCGATGGAGCAGGGCTACCTGCCCATCCATGGCTGGCAATGTTGACCACTATATCGTTCCCGATCACCGATCACACAATCTCCACCACTACGAGACATCATTTCCTTACGTCTGGGACAACACATCTGGAGCACTTAATCTGGGCTTCCAGGACATTTCGCATCATTTTAGCTAAGGCATTATTTTGCAGGGCGTCCATGGTGTCAATCACCGTTCGAATGTTTCTTTCCTATCTATCTTTCTAATATCTTATGGGGGTCTGCACATGTTGTACGAATCACGCACCCGATTCTCTCACGATGTTTTCTTTTTTTTACACTTGCATATCTGCATCTCCTGGCTGGATTGCTAGCTCAATCTTTTTCTTTTCTTTTCTTTTCTCCTTATACCTGACCACTTTCTTGGGTCTTTCTGTTTTCCCCCTCAACTTCTTCTACCCTTTACTACTTTTATCTCTACAGGGAACATCCCTATACAATAACCACATTTTTTTACCACATTTTACCTCACATCCCATCTCGTTTCCCAATACCAATATACCAATACTACACTAGAACAAAACCACAGCCATACTACATCGGTTTGATTATGATGTGCGATCTTCCCCGCGCTCTCATATTTAGCGCCCTTGGCCTGCCGGTGGAGCCGACGAAGCACAGGTTTTTTATTTTGCCCCTGGCGACATCATACATAACACACGCACACCCTTGATCCAGATGGAATGGAAAAAGATCAAATAATCTCCGATCATGATCTCATCACTTACCATCAGCCATCAAATTCCCCATCATTCAAGCTCAAGGCACGGTCCGTCCTGTAAGTTAAACCCTGACCGTAAGGCCGGTACATGTATTTCCAATTATAGTGCGTGGGTCCAGGGTCTCACATTAGGGTCTTTAACTTTGGGAGTTGTTTTTTAGGGCTAGCCCACGGCTAAGTTAAAATCTCAGGGCGAGGGGGTGGAATGTTAATTGCAACAGTGGTTATGATATCCGGAGTGTGTTTCTTTCCAAGTGACAGTCTGCTTGTGCATGTGCATCTGGAGATAACTTAACTTTACTCACCTCCTTTCCCGACCGAGTGCGTATGCAGTACACCTCATCCTAACGTGTCCCCCGTCGGGATCAACACGCCGATCCGTACTTCGTAACGGTGTCTTACTTGCGCGTAGTGTGTGTTCATTCCAGCCCCAACGCAGCAAATTGGTCCTAAAAACCAGTCTTGTTTTGACACACAAGTCCAATTACTGTAATTTCATGTGTGGTGTATCTTGTCCACGTACCATCTGTTCTAGAACATTGATCGCCAAGAGATAGGCGGTTATAGACAGCCATGATTGATTTAGATCAATGATCGAGGGTTAATCATACCCTGAAGGGAAATTCGATAAATGAATGATCGGCTCTGCTATCAAATATCTCAATCACACCATTGATGCGCATACTCGAGCTTATCATCTTCATTTCCAACCCTTCCTCACGTTCACACCGCCGTAATCCTGCAGTCTATCCCTCTCACCTGAAGATCCTTCTCAAGCTTGTCTAGCTCACTCGCATAGTAGTGTTGGTTTTCCAAGCGCAGTTCCCATGTGCCCATGTCTGCGATGTATAAGTAAGGCGTGAGATCCAGGGTATAGCTCTTGGACACGGAAGCCAGAGATGAAAGGGAAGAACAGGAGGACGGAGAAGAAAGGAGAGACGAAGCAGGAGAAGTATCAATCCTCTCACTCTCTGAAACAGAAGAAACAGAAGATGAATTCTCCAAATCAGCACACCAATCCTCTCCATCCGAGCTACAGGGCTCGTCCCCTGCATCCCCATCCATCCCCTTGAACCCCCGATCCCTAACACCCAACCCAAAAAGCGGTTCCAGAAAAACCCCCAGAGCCCCCAATTCCTCGGCAAACCAAGTCCGTCCTAGAATAAGCACAAACGACCTCAGCCCAGCGACCGCCCTCAACGCAACGCAAGTCTCAATCCACTGCGCCCGTCCAGCGGATACGTAGATAGCCCGTACGGGATCTTTACTGGGAAGCCAATGGCCTGGAAAAGACCAGCGCAGCTCGACGGACCGGATAGAGGACCATGATTCTGGCGGGACTGTTGGGCGCATGTAAGATGCCGTCCAGGGATTGCTAAATTCTAGGATTGGGGCTGTGTATAGTTTTTGGATTGACTCTTTGTAGCTGGTGGACAATGGGTTAGTGTTGTTAGATTTGGTAGAATTGTTGGTTGGGGTTGGGATTGGGATTGGGTAGGTGGGAGTAAAGTGTTGGTGTATAGAAAACAAACATACATTAATCGACAACTCAACGCTAATGCAAGAAGCATACTCTTCTTTCGGCGCGCTAGATCACCTTCTTTTGCTGGCTGGGCTATTCCACTTCCATGGCAGATCTCACAAAATAGTTCTGTGTTTCGGCGGGCGTGGTGGTTTGATGTTGATGTTGAAGCTGATATTGGTGACAAGGACCGTGAAGATGACGGTGATGATGATATTGACGTTGAAGCTGTCTCAGGGGGAATTGGACAGAGTACGTGTCCCAGTCGCTTCTGGCTTCTTTGAATAACATGTATGCGTTGACCTCCCAGGACATATTCCCAGATCATGAGACGGAGTTCCGGTGATAACCGGGCCAATAGCCGGCTTTGGGGTTGGGGTTGGGGACATTGGATCTGGAGACGTTTGCGGGGGAGGGGAGGGGGTTTGTTGCCTGGAGATTCTGTGAGTCTAGATAGTTGTTGAGGTGAAATGGAAGTGTGAAGTGGAAAGTAGAGGAAGTTGGAGATTGATGAGATGAGATCGGCTTATCTTACTCTGATACCGCTGTGCCAGAACATCTTCCCACGAAAAGACCCCTTTCATACGGGCCATTGTTGAAGTTGGAGCTAGAGTGGAAATGAAGAGGAAAGATCAAAATATAACTTAGTATGACAATGACCTGCTGATCAGACCGGACCGAACTACAAAGCACCTGCATCAGTTTCCAATCCGAAACGGTCAAGGGGCAACAAAGCAAGAGTCGGTGAAAAGATAACATTCCAAGCTCTCCCAAATCCACTTAAGCTCAGATAAGAGCAAGAAAATAAATTGGTTCCGACTGAATTCTAGAATTGATCTATGCATTTCTGCCCTTTGATCTGCATCTAGACGCCTAGCACGTACAGCACCCACTCGGACTTGGACTACGAGAACGTACAGAAGAGCCCCCAGCACCGGCACCAGCGCCAGCACCAACACCAGAATCAGCATTGCCAAGCGTATTAGTTGGACAAGAGACCTTCAATCCCTGCTGCAACAGGGCCAGTCCATCCGGCGCTAGCCGATCAATCTCCGCGTCCGCAGGCAGCGTCCCAACATAAGCATTGAAATTGTAAATGCCACAGGGACACTCGTCGGAAATATCGCGCAGACTAGTCCCAGACAGATCCTCCACAGTCTGTCCGTCCCGCATCACACGGAATACCTGCTTGCCCACCCCCATGGGCACCGTCCAAGCTCGCACCCCTGCCGGTGCCTGAAAGGTCTGGGTGTTCGTGCCCGACGTCACCTCCACCGAGGCGGGCTCTTTTAGCTGCGTGACTACGAAGACGGCATCTTGCATGGTGTCTGCACCCTCTGGGCGGCCGCGGAAGAAATTGCCGCTGGCATTGTTCGCGCTTTGCATGGTGGTGTCGGTTGCATCGCAGTTGGCGGATTTCGGGGTGGGGCGATACCAGTAGATTATTTTTTCTTCTTCCAGGAAGTCTATGGGGAGTTCGGAGCCTGCTTTGTACGCGGCAATAAAGGGTTTGGCCATGTCGAGCCAGCCGTTGTGAGGCCTGTCTTGCTTAATCGGTGGACTGGATGGCTGGGAGGGCTGGGTACTTACATGTCCATGACCCATTTCGAGGAGCCATCGTCTGTGTGAGGTGATGACAGGGGACCAATATAGTGCGATTCGCCATAGTCGTTCCAGGTGATTATCTCCACGAAACGGGGCTTGGTCGCGAGGATTTCTCTCCATCGGTTATACCAGAGGAGGTCCGAGGGAAAGACCCAATTCTTACTGTAGGAGACTTCATCGCCGAAATGTGTCGAGAACCAGGGTGAGACGGCTGTTCCGTCAGTACAATCCCAGGGGAGACCAGGGGAGATCTTCATAGTCACTCACGAGCAATGTAAGGCTTCCCAGCAAGCACCGCGTGGTACGCGGCATCACCATCCATAACAGACACCGTCCGCTCAGCAGTCGGAGCCTTATTGTATCCATCACTCCCCCATGCCATCCAATTCAAGGCAGAGTCCACATCATTGAAATCACCCTGACCAGGGTGGAAGTTTGGCGCGAAGAAGATATTGCAGCCAGCTGCAGCTCTCATTGCACCACAATCGACACCATCGCCGGTGAAAGACGACACAAAAACCTTGCCATCGACCATGAGCTGTGCGGGGTGGGTTGAAAATTCCTTGATCTTGTTGCCGACCTCGCTGCCCTGGTTGACATTGTACCAGTTGAAATCGAAGGAGATAAACACCTTCATGCCATTGTCGGCGGCAGATTGATAAGCAAGGTTCAGCTGAAAATCGGTATAAGAATCGGTGCCGATGTTCAAAGCAAAGGCATCAATGCCGGCCTCTTTGGCGCGTTTCATATCGGCATCATATTCGCTGGCATTCTGGCGGTTGCTCACAACGCCCATCTAACAGCCGTCAGTGCCCGATAAGAAGAGTTAAAAGAAATCAAAAAAGACATGTCTCACCATGAAATGACAAAAAACCAGCTTGTTGCCATGATTGGCATCTTCATCGCGAATCGACATTTTGTTAAATTGCACAGGCACAGGTGAAGCCGTAATGATAGTGATCAGCCCTACGAGGACCAGAAAGAGAAAGCGAAACATGGCCAAATCCACAAAATCCAAGGCCCAGCCAAGGATTGGTTACGTAAGATAAAGGAGTGAACGAGAACTGAATCTCAAGGCGAACTAAAACCAGAGCTCATGCAAGAAAAGAAAACAAGATATCAGGGGGGGAATGAGACTCTTGATATAAGTTAAGTTATAGACTTTCCAGTCTGTGACAATCCGCCCCCCCTCCATTCACGCCACATTGTCCCTGGTCATTAACCCTTTAGATGCGCCTACAAACCCCATTCTGCAGCACAATCCACAGGCAATGCTCCGGTGCCCTGCAAGGCACTACGGGCTCTGGCTGTCAGCCTTATCGGATTGGACCCGACTGCTACAGTATCACCCTGTCAGACGGGGGACGTCGGCGCTTACAATCCGGGAATGTGAATCTGCATCAAGAAATGAGATTTGGGAATTGCGCCCCCTGTGGATCGGAACATGGGCACAATCAAATGCAAGGGTCTGTTGGGAAACAAAGACTTGTACCTGGATGGGGTGATGGGATTGGTTGGTCGACGCCTCCTTTCGTCGGCGGCTAATTTCAGGGACGGGCGTGTTTGAAGTTTGATAGATAGGCTGGGGCTGATTGCAGATTGACCTTTCTGGATAGATCTAGTCGGTCTGGTCTAGTCTTTTGGGGGCTAGTTTGAGATTTGGGGTCGGAAACTGGATCTAGGGCTGCAGACGGTTGAGATCTTGAAAATCTGCTCTAGACGAGATGGTCGAAGGTGCCTGGGGGGGCTAAGCCTCTGAGCCTGCAGGTAGAGGAGGACTCACACGTGGAAATAGGTTGAACAAAGGAGCAATCCGATTCTGACAGAGCACAAATGTGCACGCACGGTGTATCTCTTGTGAATGTGTCTCATTGGCTGTGGTGTTTGAGGGATGAAGAAATTCAAGTCTCACCTGAACCCTGTTTGTAAAAGAAATTTTGATCGTCTCCAGACTCATTGGCATGAACGATGCTTCTAGTGCTACATGTACTTCCCCGACAATAATGCAACATTGTTCGGCCAGCCTGATCTCGTGATCTATGCCTTATTCCATTGTTGGATTCGCATAGACCTGCCATATCTTGCAAGCGTACAGATGTCCTGTGTAGTATTCAGACGGCTCGAACGGGGATATCTACCAAGTCATGACGTGAAGGTAATCTAGGGGACCTGGGGAAGAACTTCTACTGAGCATATGCTAGCATATGTCAACCTGGGCAAGTGTCCCCGAAGGTCAGTCTGGTGATTACAGCGATCCGAGTGCAAGTGCTACATCACATCACACAAAAGAAATGTCTCCATCCCGAATTGAGCACGCGACCGACCCTCAAATTGATACTCGGAGGACAAATATTCTGCTGGAACACAGTGTAAGCTCGTCTGTAAGATGTTCTCGGTATTTCATGATCATTCTTCAACTTTGATACCATTGTGATCTAAGAAAAGCAAATTGTATAGACTACGCGGGCCTGAAATGCATGAGCCTACAGCACTGCAAAGGCAGATACATAGCTGACTGAGCTATCATCCACATCTTCAACATCCGAGCTTCGCTCATAACGCAAGAAGTAGAATCGCCCTTCCTTGTCCGCCGGTTGACTAGCCGTGACAGTTTCCAGAGCTGCCATGATCACCCCGATCGGATGACGTCCACATACCGTGTTACCCGTGCGATCAATAACGTCCAGGAACTTCTTCGCAGACCCGGTGGTAATAGCAGCCATAGTCGCCATATCAAATGCCGAGATACTTTCATGAATGGCTGGCTCACGACTCGGGATCCGATCCCGTTGACGCAGATGATGACCAGCAGAAACCATCTCAATGCTATCGCTGACGCTGTTAGCATCCGCACCTGGCTGCGGAAGTCGGTCACTAGACACTGGGAGTGACGGCCCGGGCTTGGGAGTCTGTGGGACGTAGTATGTGTAGCGGAAGCGAAGACCCCAGTGGCAGAAGTCCGAGCTTATGACAAACGCATTGGATGGATCGGCTAGGTAGGGAGCGAGAAGATTACCAAAGGCTTGCTCTGTTGCAGCCGAGGTATTCCCCACCATGATTGGGACCAGAGGGGGGTATGCTGAGGTTGGGGCACCTGGGTATTGGAGCTGAAGCAAGCGGTGGATGTACGGGAGATGCATTTCGATACTGTGTTCGTCCTCGTCGACGGACTTTGTCATGGTTGTGAAGCTAACCTTTGATCCATTCGGTCTGATTGCTTGTGTGCCGAACAGCTGGGTAATCAGTTCGGTGTCTAGTGGGAGGGGTTCATCGGATAGAGGGGTACGATAAGAAGTCAAGGTTGGGAGTGCCAGTGTTGAGAGTGAAACATGGTGCGATGGTCCTAGAATAAAGATCCGTTTCCTGGTCTCATTAGCATATACAGATGGGATGGCGGGATGATCAGCTCACGCTTTCGAGAGATCCAGGGCCTTGTATGCGTAGGCAGCACAGGGCCCCGAGTACGAGTAGCCCGCATGCCTATTTGTTCAGTATTGGTTTGAAGCTCATCCTAGACGAGGGTTTCATACGGTGCGATGATCACTCTAGCCCCCGCGCTCGGCAGCGAACCGATGTTTTTCATCGTGTCCGGCACCAGTCCCAGCCATCCATCCAGCTGTCGGGCCAGGGCATGGCCGTTGTCTGTATACCATGACCCAGAGTGAGTTGCGCGTCGGGAAGACATGTTAGTTGGGAGATAGAATTGTTGTTGAGGTGAAGCTCGGGGAGATAACGAAGCGGGGAGCCATCGGCAGGGTGGGGATTCCCAGGGACCCCTAACGAGCTCCATGAGCATGAAGACACTCAAATGTCCAAGGAATCATTTACAGTGGCCAAGAGAATTTATGACTCAGATCAATAGACGGTGACGCGTATAATTGAGACTTTCACCCTTTGAGCTGTCTACTATGTCTTTGGTTTTGGCCATCTAGGTCAAATGTCATAACATTTATTCCCCCGAGGACATGTTATGCTTGATATTGAAACATAGTCCTGGATACCAGAGGAATAGCCAAATACTAGAGATGTCGCACAATAGTATAGGGAATTAATACCGGCCTTTGCACGTTAATATGGTCTATTAGAGCCAGAATTCCTCATCAACACCCGCAATGGTCGAAATGAGCCTCCGGTTAAGAGAACACTAGCTATATTACCCGATTCGGACTAGCGTGTCCTGAATGTAACGCGAATCAAATGACGCGCTTGGCCAATCGCATTCTCACTATTCAGCTTCTCTCTTCCTCTTCCTCTCAATCTCACTCCCTGACACTTCCCTGAGGTTCTGGACACACAATTCCTCTCCAGCTTATCCTCTCATTTGCAACCATGTCCCTCAAGCGCAAGGCTGAATTCGCCGTCCCATCCAGCCCATCAATTCCGGCCCCCGAATGGGGCATGCTGATCGATGGAAACAATCACCTGCACAGTCGGACACGAAAGCGCTTCAGAGATGACCGTCCAAGCGACCAAGTTATTTACCGTATGTGTTTCCTTCCGGCCCCAATCAGCGATTAGGCATCCCTTGATCACCTCGCCCTTTCAGCCTTGCTGACAGAACACAGAAAACACATTGCGTTGGATCTTTTCCGCCCAGAAGCAACAAGTGTCTGCTCCGACAGTCGAAATGGATACAATGGAATCAGAACCCGCTCTCGAGACACCCGAAGAGGTAGACCCGCGACAGCAAACATTACATCGGTTCTTCCAACCAACACCTCAGCAATCATCGCCCTTCCGACCATCTCGTCAAGCACTTGCACCTCGCGCAAATGAGACAGCTCTGGCCCAAGAGGACATGCTTCGACGTCGAGCATTTGAGCATAACTCGGTAGAGGGCTCGAGCGCAAGTGACAGCAACAGTCCTGGGTTCAATCAGATGGGTGCCGACGTGGATATGGATATGGACATGGATGTCGATAGTGGCAGTGGCAGTGATGGGTCTGGCCATTTGTCCCAGAACGGGGTTGTGGGCATGGCGTGGGTATAATCGCCCGACTTCGTGACAATCAATGCTACTGGCTGCTGGTGTTTATATGCGAAAAGGCTTCCTTTCGCATTTTTTTCTTTCGTGATACCTATTGAGTGATTTGGGCAAGGTGTTTTAGGCTATTCTCGGCCTTGGTATTGTTTTTCTTGTACACAAAGCGGGTGTTTTGTGTCATTGGCGCTGATGGGGTTAATCAGTAATAGTTGAGAGATCATGGTCTATTGCTTGCAGTGAATATAATGAGCCAATACCTAGCTTAATTCAGGTTAACTTGTATGGAATTAACGTAGCTAGATGGCTAGTGTCGCATACCGACGACAACGTCGAAGTTGACCAGTAATGGAATAGAAAACAACATTCCAAGGTCGACTAGCTGCACAAGAAACCATCAAGTGTAAGCCAAGGAATCCCCAGCGCTACTTTGCTTCAAAATATCATTTTGGCCCAACTCGGATTTATACATGTGCTTGGTCAGAGCTTGCGGCCTCAGGCCCCACAAACGGTTGTTTGCCCACCTGCGTCGTTCCCCCAGTTGAACCATCACTTTGAGAAACCCCAAACCTGCCATGAGAATCATTTGACCGTCCATCAAACTTCCACTGCCCTCTCCAAGCTTGACACACCTCCACTTGACCCTCGGACTTCATCTGGTGCATTAGAACTCCGCAGCTGACACGAGCACCCCGCCAACCATGGACAACAGCCAAGGTACTCAGTACTTGGAGAGGCTATTAGGTCGCTCACTGCGGATTCACACGACCGACACTCGGATGTTTACTGGACTCTTCAAGTGCACCGATGCAGTAAGTGGTCACTGGTGTGGGCCTACAGGACCGACACTGAGCTGGACTGACCGAATCTTAATAGGACCGGAATATCATCCTCGCTAATTCCTTTGAATACCGCATGCCTACGACATCTGCAGTTGAAGCCGCCGTAAGCGAAAGTGGACACACTGGAGGATCAGAAGCAAAGAGCGCAACAGTTAAGGTGAATATGACGAGCCGACTCATAGGCCTCATTGTGATCCCGGGGCGCCATATCACGAAAATTGAGCTGGAGTAGACCTCTAGGCTCCAACGAAGACTCGTATCCACAAGACCTTGTTATTCCGATTCGGGGGCTGTTCCTTACTCCCCCTCAAATGACAAACCTGGCTCTATCACCTAAGACCAAGTACGGTCGCCACGACCTATCACATCCCAGCGTCCTTTGCGCCGCACTCGGAGCTCTGCCCCCCTTCCATACCCTACGCCACTCTCCCCCCGGTCTCCGCTAGCACGAGGTTGGGCGTGGGGCCGCCAAGGAGGTTTGCCTTACGGGCCCTGGCTCTCGCTGTTCTGTCAACGTGGCTTGGGGAACACTGCAGCTGCGTATTACTAGGCTTGGCCAGTAGGTCCGCTGTTCGATATCACAGAACAATTGGCAGATATTCGCAGGTACTCTGTATGAGCAGGGATAGAGGGGCAAAAGGCGGTGTCCCCGCCACAGAGATACCTTGGCAAGCAGCAAGTGTTCCTTTCGTGCAGAAACCAAGACTTCTCTGTGGCTCGTGTCCGCTTCCGCTGCGAGCAGGTCAGGGGTGGGGTGGGGGAGGTGTAGCTTACTGTCCATCGGACTTTTCGTCGATGTATTATGTGTGAACAAAGCCAACAGGAGAGCAGCACCACTTTCCCTTGTGATGTGTCTATCTTGCTCCAGAACGTGGATCCAAGTCGTTGAGTCAGTGGTGCTGCACCTTAATCTCTGTCCCTTCTGATAGGAGGCATTACGGGGTCCAAGCTCCAACTAGATGTCCTGGTCAATGGCCGGGTAGGGTCGGAAAAAGCTTCAAGAGTCTGACTGGTTCTTCAACTTCATTTGCACTGGTCTTTTCAGGTGGTTCAAATTCCAATCCTACATGCATGTACATAGTAGAAACTGAGCACAGTCGCTTATCAGGCGCTAATGAGAATGTGCTTGTCTACTGTAAAAGAAAAAGAAAAAAGAAAAAAAGAAACAATCATAAGATTCAAGGCAAGACAGGGCGCACAAATAAGTTATAGACAAAAGTACCGCCATTTCGGCTATTTCTTGAATGGATATGAAGCTGGGGGAAAAAGTGAGCACTACCCATCCTTCTCATCTAGTCAAAAGTTAGAATCTCAAGTGTAATACATCAACAGTCTTAAAGTTATAAATATCCAAGTCCAGACTCTCTTTGTTGTATAGCCCGGACCGAGAGATCCTCCGAGATCACCGAATCGAGACCGTCGTGGCCAAAAACATAGCAGATCGACTTTCACGTTAGCGGTGGCGGAGTCTTCCCCTCTCTCTCTTTTGACTTCTCTCACTTCGACCTTTTCCCTTTTCACCTCTGTTCGGGAGATCTGTTTGTGTGTGCTCTCACCTACCCAGTAAGTACAACGTCGTGGGGTTGCCGTCTGCGGTGATGTGGATAAATACTCCCCGTTCAAACCCCGTACATAATGACGCATTCCTCTACCCGCAAACCCACCACCTCCTCCCTTGCTTTTTCTGTCTCTTCAAACCTCCACATGCCAACTGGGTTTTGGTGGAGTTCAGCCTTGTTATACCGCGCTTGCATTGCCTGTGAAAGAGGCTAATTCACTGTACAGGAGAGCTTCTCAGCTTCCCGTCTCGGAGCTCCCACCCTCCACTTTTGAGCTTTTTCACCTTTTGACACCTCCTCCGTCTGCAACCACCATAAGCCGGATCGCTGATTAGGGATTCATCTGCGACGCAGTGGGATCATTATATCGCTCCATTTGTCACGGTGATCACATTATCGCCTTTTCTCCATCCGCGCCCCTCCGACTTGGCTTAGGGTTGTCAAGATCACTACTCGCAGATCCCACCTCCACCCGTCAGGCAGGACATCCCCGTGCTTAATATACCACTGAAGGAGCTCGGGCCAAGACATTCCAAAACAAAAGGGGCTTTCTCGGCGTAGCACCTTGAACATCCTTCGTTTGTGCGATCCTTCCAACCTAAGCTTGGCAGTCCTCCACGTCTAGCGATAATGGGTCAGTCACATTCCAAGGGTAACGCTTCAGGCGACCCTTTGCAGTCCTATCCGTCCTTCTCCAAATCAGATACGAAGGAATCCCTTCGCTCTTTCCGCGGCTCAATCCGATCGAAAATCCCTGGCGCGAGGAGTTCTGACAGCCCTCGTGGCTCTACCACCGCGCTCTCCCGAACCGAAAGTCAAACCGACAAATCGGATGCTGGTTCAATCAAGTCGGCCAAATCAGTTGGCAGCCGTCCTGGCTCCAACGCTGGTCTTCCCCAGACGCCTGGCTCCGAAGATGCCTCCCGACCCGGCTCTCCTCAACCACCACCATCCCCTTCGCTTTCTACCAGTTTGCAGAAAGGACACAAGGATGTCAATGCGATGCAGCAGAGCGGTGAGGTGGACCATGTGTCTGAGGGTCCTCCTTCTGGTGGTCCTCCGACCGGTGTTGCCCCAGCTGTTGGTGAATCAATCCTGATGAAGCGCGAGAACCAACTGAACCCTATCCTGGACTTCATCTTGAATGCGCCTCTGGAGACATCTGGCTCTCCTGGTATGGGTATGGGTGCTTTGAAGTCCATTGATTTGGACGACATGATCACACGACTTTTGGATGCCGGATATTCTGCCAAAGTTACCAAGACTGTGTGTCTGAAGAACGCAGAGATTACCGCCATTTGTACGGCCGCACGTGAGCTTTTCCTCTCTCAACCTGCTTTGTTAGAGCTTTCTGCTCCTGTGAAGATTGTCGGTGATGTCCATGGTCAGTATACCGATCTCATTCGACTGTTCGAGATGTGTGGTTTCCCACCTGCCTCAAACTACCTTTTCCTGGGCGACTATGTCGACCGCGGTAAACAGAGTCTGGAGACTATCCTCTTGCTGTTGTGCTACAAGCTCAAATATCCCGAGAACTTTTTTTTGTTGCGCGGAAACCACGAGTGCGCCAATGTCACACGTGTTTATGGATTTTATGATGAGTGTAAGCGTCGTTGCAACATTAAGGTCTGGAAGACCTTCATCGATACTTTCAATACCCTTCCAATCGCTGCGATTGTCGCCGGCAAAATCTTTTGTGTTCACGGTGGTCTTTCACCCAGTCTCTCTCACATGGATGATATTCGGGGTATCGCTCGTCCCACCGATGTGCCCGACTATGGTCTTTTGAATGATCTCCTGTGGAGTGACCCGGCAGACATGGAAGAAGATTGGGAGCCTAATGAACGAGGTGTCAGTTATTGCTTCGGAAAGAAGGTGATCATGAACTTTTTGCAACGCCATGACTTCGACTTGGTTTGCCGTGCCCACATGGTTGTTGAAGACGGTTATGAGTTCTATCAGGATCGGATCCTGGTGACCGTGTTCTCAGCGCCTAATGTAAGCTTTCTCATGTCTCATACAAGAACCCAACTGACTGTGTTTAGTACTGCGGTGAATTTGATAATTGGGGCGCGATCATGTCCGTCTCGGGTGAATTACTTTGCAGTTTCGAACTTCTCAAACCGCTGGACTCGACCGCCTTGAAGAACCATATCAAGAAGGGTCGCAAGGAACGCAACAGTATACTCAACAGCCCTGTAAGATATTATCCCTTACTTGTTACATGTTCTGCCAAGGGATCGACACCGCATTGTGCGACCTGCCGACGCTTCCCTATGGTTCCCCAGATGCACCTCGATTTTGACCAACTACTAACGAATCACAGCCCGCCACGGTATCAGCACAAAGCTATTAGGCCTGACAATTATCAACACTTTGAAATTGATCTCAATTCTTGCGATATACGCCAACATCAGTGTCATGGTTTCAACTCCGATTCCTGACCGGAATGCATACGACCACGACTTTAGCCAGTAGCAATGTGACAAGCTACCCAAACTTCTGAAATGCCGAATCACACAAAGCTCTGCAACAACAGAAACAAATAATGCATCATATCCCGGAACCGATGGCGCCGGTGTGGATGCCCAATTTAGCTCGGCACAGTCTAGAACTAGAATGGTTCGACCGCGCGCCCATGGGAGTCTCTGACGACAGCAAACCCGCCGAGCCCAACCCCAATCCCAAATTGCAGATTCGACGGTCACACTTGGACAAATACCAGAAATGGGGCATCTAGGCCACTTCATTGTTGTTTAATCGGGCCCTATGTCGCGAGGGACACCTCATTGGACTAACCAGACACACATGGTTTCGAGCTTTGCGGCGAGCTCTAGTCAATCTGGAATTCTAGCCCATGGAATCATCTACGATAAAATACCGTCTTATTATCTATCATGGTCTTCTTTTGCGTGTATCTACACTTTTCTCTACTTCTAACCAATGGAGTTACCGGGGGGATTCAAAATTCTAAACAAATCATTTGACAGTATGAATGTAACCCGTGAGAATAATGCTCTAGAGTGTGTCATTTGTAGATTCATCCATCGAAGCGGACTGCATTGCCCAGGCACATCTCACACATGCCAAGCGGTTCTCACTGTACACCGCTATTAGGTCACCTGGCGTCTTATCAGAATGCAGATGTCAAAAGAGTAGTCTTCTACCCCAGTATCGCCTGTTGAACTATACAGCCAATGGTGTCCGGTTCACCACCTCCCGGGACCCTTGCCGGGCCACGGCAGCCAACCCGTCATCACGAGGGGGTGACATTGATGGAACTATAGGGGTTCTTTATCCCAAAGAAGATCACAAACCCGCAAAGGAGATATCCAATAATGAGGAGTTCGGTGTTTTAACTAGACAGGCGAATCTACTATGTAGACGAATCAATGCCTCGATTGGAATAACCTTGTAGCCCAAGCTTAGTAGTCAACAATTCCTAAACGACCAATAACAAAAACAAATTCTAGCCGCAATCAAATCTAATCAAAAAGTCCCATGAAACAACATGTGCTAACAGGAGAATAGTCCGTAAGAGTATGTAGATGCAAAGCATCAAATCTCCTTCCGACTATGCTCAGCCCTTAACTCCCCCAACTCCCCAAATCCCCCAACATCCCTCTCCCTCCCAGCTTCACCCCTCCCAACCCTCCGAACAGAAACCGGAACGCGAAACTTGGCCGAAAAAGGATTAGGATCAAGATTCTGATCCAAATTCCCCAGCGTATGATTCACATCCCGATGCTTCGCCTCATCAGCCCGAACATACAAAAGAAGCGACCGCATACACCGCTGCCCCTCAGGCATAGACCAATACTTGACAGCCATAGCTGGCGCCTGCAGAGCCTCCCAAGCGGGCAAATGGCCGTTCTCCAGGTCCTCGATTGCCCTTGTGTAAGTGATCACGGCTTCTTCTTCTAGGTAGCCGACGAATCGGTGGCAGATTTGCGGGGAGATGAGGTATGCCAGCGAGAAACCACTGAAGAAGGTGCATTGGGCGCCTAGAACCATCAGGCGCATGAGCGGGCCTGGAGAGGCTAGTTTGAGAAAGGTGAGGAGGTGCATTCTTTCGTTGTAAGCTTCTTCGAGGAGGGTTTCGATCCTGCTTTTGTTAGATTGGGCTCCGGGGAATGGGAGAGATGAAGACGTGGAGGATGTCTTACCATCCATGGTCTCTTCGCATTCTTCGAATGCTTTTCAGGTGGCGTAGCATTCCGGCTACCATGCCTGGGACGCCAGCGACACTTTCCAGAAAGATGAATCTTGTGATCCACTTCTGTTCTGTCATGATGTTGTTCTTGGAATGGGTGTTCTGTGTGGATGGGTGGGAGCGGTAGCCTGATACTAGGTCCATCCCCCAGCGTAAGAACCGTACGCTTGTAAGTGCTGTTTTGTCTTGCCAGGTATCGGCTTGACGGTGGGAGGGATGAACGGCGAGTATTTGCTCTTTGGAATAGCTGTTGAGAATGATGTGGTCAGTTTTGATGTTCTTCTAGTGGGCCTTTGGATTCGACTTACATGGGGTGAGTCCATGATGACTTTTGACTAGCTTGTGTGTCTGTTGTATGATGTCGCTTGATGGATGCCAGCGGAAATGTAATGGTGCCTCTGTATATGCCTTTTCCAGCACATCGCACAGGACAAGCAACTGATAGTGAAAGGAAGCGTGGAGTAGGCGCAAAGGAAAGGCGGGCCATGTCAGTTGGAAGACCCATAGTTATCAAAGAATTCAAAAAATGAATGCAATTGAACCCGAAGTATGTTCAAAAGAGATCTATACAATGTGTGGAACTGACATTGGGCTCAGAGCATGCCCCCTTTTATTTCAGAGGAGTTCTGCTTCCTACGATGCACATTGTAGACCATGACTCAACAGTCCTGTTGTTGATTATCGTTGAGAGGTTGTTCTCCGATATACAGTGTAAGCTTGATCTTAGCGCCAACTGTAATAGTGAAGCTGTGGCTGTAAGGAGAAGTTCACGTTTCGAAACCCTAATCCCCCCCGATTTCATCCGACAGGAAATCCCTCGGGCATGGAAGGACTATTTGGTGACTCATGGAAATAAACCATCAAGCTGGTTGATATCGTTCACATCAAGTCAAGCAGTCAAGTTTGAGGGCTGAATGTGATACCGCGGGCTGGATTCATGAGCCTTGACGTGTGGTCAGAGACCGATATTCGAGCCAAGAAGAGTGCTTGCAAGGAAATGTGAACAAGACTCTCAAGACTGCTGGTACTCTCTGTGATTGACTTGTTGCCCAGTGTCGGCTATGTCCAATGTTAGTCTACATCACACCCAAATGGATTGGACACACGTACTCTGCTTCTTTTCCACGCATCCCACCATTGATAACAGAACTGGATCACCCACCAGCAAACACACAGAGTTATGTCAATAATTGTTCATCGCTACAATCAGAATGTAATCGGTAGCCAAACCGTTGATAGCACAAGCAACCCCGCCACCGGCGACTCTCCCGTGCAAGCAGCCCACGATCAAATGCCCCGGAACACCAATAGAAAAACAGCCTACACGCGGGTATCTGGACTCAATGACTATTTCTGTGGAGCGTCTGTCCAGTGCAAACAATCATCAACCCCGCATGTTGGAGTATGTCTGTTATCAAAGACATCGGACGCCTGCCCGAGATGCTACCTGATACGGTGCGAGGGGTATAGATCAAAAGGATAAAAGAAGCTGGCTCGATCTCTCAACCAGGCACGAGCATTAACTCAGTCTCAAGCCTTGATCGCCAGAAATGGGTGCCTTGCTTCCTGGAAAGCCTCTCACGGCTCTGAGATGTTCCCTACCAACAAACCATGTGTCGATGCAAGTGCGGTTGACCTCGACCTTGCAGGCACACGCACAAGCCGCACACAGACAGTCCAAGGCGGTTTCGAGTGCGGTCTCATCTCCTCTGTCTGCTTTACCGGCTCGTGTCTTGCTCAGATCACTGCTGGTATCTACCGTGTCCTCGAAACGATACATCCTCATCCCCGCCCTGTCGGTCATGTCCTTCCTCTCTAAGCCGAACCGCATCTGGCTCTTTGATGTGGATCGGAATCCTCTGTTGCATAAAATATTAAAGAAGACCTTCTATGATCAGTTCTGTGCTGGAGAAAACGGCGCGGAAGTCAACTCTACAATGAAAGAATTGAAAGATATGGGCTTCCGCGGCGTGATCATGACATACGCCAAAGAAACTGTATTTGACCATAAGACTAATTCGCAGCATGGGCTGGGGATTGCAGCTTTGAAAAGCGAGCATGGAGATGTCTCTATCAATGCAGTGGTTCGCCACTGTCCTAGCATTGAATCGTGGCGGGAAGGAACAGTCAAGACAGTTGATATGCTGGATGGAGAGGATTACCTTGCTGTGAAGTGTGTTTTTCTTCCCCTGGTAGATTCTACAATAATCGAATGACTAACACTTCCTTTACAGATTGACCGGTGCCGGAACCAAGGTCACCGAAGCATTCTCCGCTGGAGAACTGCCACCACAGCAGATGATAGATGCCCTGCACGAAATCTGTTCCAAGTGCAAAGCCAAGAACGTTCGGATCCTCGTCGACGCCGAATCTCAACATTTCCAAAAGGGCATTCACCGTATCACTTTGGATCTCATGCGCAAATACAACCGCGATGGCTATGCCTCCATCTATAACACTTACCAAGCCTACCTGAAGAGCACACCAACAACACTCGCTGGAGATCTCGCTTCAGCAAAGGAAGACGGATTCACTCTCGGCCTTAAGGTTGTGAGAGGTGCATACATGGCTTCAGACGAACGGTCCCTGATCCATGACACAAAAGAAGAAACGGATAACGCATATAACACAATTGCCCAAGGAGCATTGGTGAAGAACATCGGGGAATTTGGCGACAAGGGAAGCCGCTCTTTCCCCTCAGTGAACCTCTTCCTGGCAAGTCACAATAAAGAAAGTGTGGTGAATGCCCACGAGCTCCACAAGCATCGCGTCACCGCGGGCTTGCCTACTATCCCTGTGCGCTTTGCTCAACTTCATGGAATGTCCGATGAGGTCAGCTTCTCTTTGCTTCAGATGAAAGATGGTGATGGAACACCTGAGGTTTATAAGTGTTCTACTTGGGGTGGTCTTGGTGAATGTCTGGCATATCTGCTTCGCCGGGCTATTGAGAACCGTGATGCTGTTTTGCGGACGGATAGTGAGTATCAGGCTTTGAAGTCGGAGACTTTCCGGAGGTTTAAATCTGTATTTTCTCTTTCATCTTAGCATGTAAATGATTGATGATTGACTTATTGATTAAAGAATTTACGACTATTCAGATTTTACTCTCTTACGGACAGTAAAGGATAGAAAAGAATATAGTAAATTGGAAACTGCATATGATGCAATACAAAAGTGATAATTACACAGCGACTCAATCATCTTTCAATGAGAGTCCCAGAGCTCTTCAAACCCCCTCAGGCAAAGATCCTCCCGCCGGAAATCTGCTGCTTGATCGAAGGAACCTCTTCCATAGGACCAGTAGCATCCGGAACAGGAACAGTCTTGGTCACAAGCTCTCCAATCTACACAGTAACCCTCTGTTAGTCTTCCGTCAATCACCAAACATAGAATGAGAGCAACATACCGGCAAGAGCTCCTTGAACAGGAAAGGACTCATATAAGGCAAAAGCCGATCCTCCCTCGAAGCAAGTTCCGGCATCTTAGAAATGAGATCAACCTCCTGAACGATACGGTTCAGCATCAAGCGGACCATAGCCCGGGCAGCTTCAACACCCTGCAAAGAGGGCTGGTACGGCCGCTTCACGATCAAAGGAGGCAACGAGTAGTTATCCTTGATAGAACCCGAAGCAGACTTGGCGAAAGGAACCATATTATCGTCGTCACTGCCACTAGAAGAGTCCTTGTCTGTGGAATCGGCAACAGTGCTCTTTTCGCCACCCGCCGACGACATCTTGAGGGTCTGGGTACCGGCGGACACATCGTATGCGAGGACCTGGAGGTTCTTGGCTACGGTCTTGTAGTCAAGGTAGGCTTCCTGCAGGAGGGCTGTGTAGACTCCGGCATGCTCGAAACTGGGGAGACTGGTGGGTACGCTGGCGGCGTAGTAGCTGCGTAGGGAGGAGTACTTGGTTAAGATTGCGTGGGTTCGCATGGGTGTTGCTGCTACGAGGTAGGGGAATTTGAGGGCGGCAGTCTTCATAGTCTCAAATGTCCAGTCGTCGTCGCCTATTAAATGTGTTAGTGGATACGGATTTGACTAAGGAAAAAGAAGGGGGCGTTCTTACGTTCTTTCAGGTGCTGGCCACCACCGGTATAGGTCACCGAAACGGTGGTTTCGTTCTCTGTGAAGAAGCTTTCGCTCTCCTTGCTGAATTTGCCGTTGACATCGAGGCTGCCCTTGTCCTTAGTGAAGAGAATTCGAGCTCTGAGGAGATATGTTAGCTTCATGCTCAATAGAACGGGCCTGACATGCCGGGTAGCCTCACTTGGCCTTGATATCCTCGGAATCTTCCTTCTCTTTGGCCTTCACGGAGATGACAGCGGTAAATTCACCACCATATTGGAACCCTAGAAAATGTAATCAGCAATGCATACAGAAATGAAATATCGGAGGGTTTCTCACCAGAAATGAAAGAGTCACCGTAGACCTCGGTGAAATTCTGGCCCTTGAGCCCAGAAATAGGGTTGAATTGAGTCAAAGAGTGATCTTGAATCACCTGGTTCACGACCTTGACAGAAATCATGAAGCTAACATCACTCTCCTTGACCTTAGACGTGTTCAGGAAAGAACCCTTGCCCTTGGCATCGAAGTTGTCATACTTGATGAGGAATGCCGCGCTGATCTGCAATGGGTGAGTATGATGTTGAGAAAGCGGAGGAGTATGACATACATTCATAGCACTGGTCACATCAGTGACCTTATCGACAATAGATGTCTTGTAAGTCACCTCCTGGGGGATGTCTTTCTCCTTGAGTTCAATCTCCAAGGCGGGCTCCGCATTGTCATTGCGGACGACGGCATTGTCGATACAGAGCTGCTGGGTGAAAGAGTTAAAGCCTGGAAGAAGTCAATGTCCATTCAAAGGTGGAAGTATGAAGGCAACAATGTGCTTACCAGTGCCCAGGCGCATGGCAGTGTTGTATGGAGCAAGGATGGTAGCCATCTTGAGTTGATTTTTGGTGGATAGAGTACAATTGAGTCAAGAGGAACAGATTTAAAGATTGAATAACCTCAACAGAAGACCGAGATATCATGGTTATATATTGAACCCCGAGAATTAAAAACACCCTTCTTGATGGAGAGACCGGACACTCCGTCGGCTCCAAAAACACAGTTTGGCTTGAACTTCAATTCTGTCAATTTCTCCCGAGAAAACCAATAGTCACATAATACATGTTCTATTCACGACACATTGTCTGACATCGTTTCAGCTCAGCTGGGGAAGCTGGGCGGCGGACAAAACAGCCGATGCGTACTCCTTCACTTTGGCATACGGAAGCAACAAGATCTGGACCACCAAATGATCGCGACAAATAGCCTCGCAGCTATCCCAGGGCACGCGTGCGCCATGCTGCAGCTGCATCGCCTCCACCTTGGCGGCCACGCGATTGACAAGGGTGCTGCATCGATCGTAGTTCGCGCGAGCCGTGAGCTCTAGATCTGCCTGCCCAGCACCCCCCTTGTGAGTGCAATCCCAGGCATCGAGGGAATCATAGGCGACCAATTCATACTGTCCCATCGCTGCCTCGGCTCGCTCATGATCCTCAATGCTCACAGTCTTTTTGAATCCTAAGAATCTCCCCGTGACTTGAGCACTCATATCCTTGGAAGACGAGGCACCCATGGCTGTGCATGAGAGAAGCTGCGAGTTAGCGCCACCAAGCAGATAAGCCCCAACATAATAATCCCCATATTTGGCTCGGAAAGCGTTCGGGTCGGCGCGATTATGGAGCAAAGCAAGGGCGTCGGCTGAGAGACGCGGGGGTTCGTCGAAGCCAATACGCCCAGCTTGGTATTCTGCACGGAAGCTGGCGTTCTGGGCCTGTCAGGGCGCTCACCAAGTCAGTTGACTCGTTTCTTCAGACCATTTCTGCAGCAGAGTGGAGAAACTTACATGCTGGTTGGTCGCCACCCGGGCTTCATAGTTTCCGCGCCCGGACACGCCGATCGCAGACCCGCCGACTTGCGCCTGCAAGGAAAACGAGGTATGCTCATGGCTTTCTGCTGCGGAGGTGGTGGTGGATCTGGTCACTGTACCCTGGCAGGAGCTTTGAAAGACCAGCGAGCTCTTGCGCAGTGATTCAGGGGCAAAGGCACTTTGATCTTCCAGGAATCTCGTCTCCTGGGGACAACTCCCAACTGTCAGGGGCGTACCCAATCGGATAATGTTTCCACCCCAGGGCATGGTGACTGGAAGCTGCGCGGAGGCCGCATAAGGTAGGCTAGGCGTGAATGGATCCTTGGGGAAATCTTCAACTAAACCCATGACTTTGGTAGTTTTTGACGTGTAGAGCTGATAATCTGCAAATTCGATATACGAGACAGTTGAAAGAATCTTTTTCACTCCTCTTATCATGCTGTGGAGGCGGATCTAGCCCAGGTACCTGAATATAGACTCGTGAAAGAGGAGCATCTGCAATGGGTTGCGCCACCAACAAGTGCTTCCCCATTCACTATCTAAGACATTCTGGCGATGCCAGTCTGGGGAAAGTATAGACGACCGGCTTCTCCGCGTGTTTCTCGTCTCATTCAGCTGCGGTAGGCTCCTCATGTCTGTTTGATACATGTCTTTCCAGATCGGGCGAGCAATTCACAAACATGGATGTTTCGCGCGAGCATTTTTTGCTCCTCGCCCTGACAGCCGAGCCTGCACAGACTGGAGCAAGCAATACTGCTTTGGTGATATTGGTGGGTCTTCATGCTAGATTCAAGTATATAACCCATGCTTCTGCTCTCTGCAACAGAGTTAGTAATTCAGTCACAACCTTTCCCCATTCCAACCTATTGTCTTTTTCTATCGCACAGCAGTCATCATGGCTCTCATGCTGGCCCCTTACAACGAAGCCATGCGGATCGGCATGGGGTGAGTTAGACACCGAACTTGGACATAGAGAGTCTCTAACCTTCATTCTTCATATAGCTTCAACAGCTATACCCAGCAGCTGTGCCTCAACGACGTAGTTCGTAAGGCTGGCGGAGTCAAAGCGACAGAGAAAGATCTTCACACGCAGGTCCCACAGGCAACCTCTTCCGACAAGAAGGATGAGGGCTACATGGAGAACCAGAAAGGAGAGCTTGTCCGTCGTTCCAAGATGATCGATGGTCAGAAGGAAGTCAGCCAAGTGGTGAGCTGGGAGGCCGGGTTTGTGGACAACATCAGCGAAGTCACTGAAAAGCTGAATATCGCCGGTGCGTGACAAAATTATTCCCTGCAATCTGCTCTTGATCTCAAATACTCATTTAGCTACCAGGTGCTCTTCAAATCACTTGTGATGCCATTGGTGGTGGAGGTGGTGGTAAGGCGAAGTATGTCAACGACTCTACCTTCGCCAAGGCCGATGTCAAGTACGACATCACAGTCCAGGTGACCAACGAACGTCGAGTTGCAGATGATGTGGTCGAGTTTTGTCCCTTGGCCCATGCTCCAGAAGGCAAGTTCACCGAGCTTTACGGAGATTGTTTTATTTCGGGATTCATCGAAGGTGGTGTGTTCCATGCTCTGGTCACAAAGACCAAGGAAGAGAAGTCGGCTGTCAAGGACATGAGTGGTGAATTTAAGGTGACGGCTTCTCGTGCTGGAGGTTTATTGAAAGGAGAAGCAGAAATCAAAGGAGGAAAAGTAGATCAAACAAAGGAAGAGCATTACAGCACGCAGATCAGCGTGAATTGGTCTGGTGGTGGTGATATCAAGTCCGATGGCATCGTGGAATGGGATGTCAATAACCTGATGCAAGTTGCCATGGAGTTCCCCGACAATGTTGCTTCTTGTGAGTTGGCCCTTGCAATCGTCCATTGACTTTATTAACAATCATTCTAGGTCCCCAGAGAACTTTGTATGTTCAAAGCAGATATTTTGTACTGGATCCGAACTAACCTCCGCAGTGCCATATTGACCAAGTACACTGCCTTGCGCAGCTATCACGAGCAGACGACTCGTGGATCTCCTCTGGACTATGAGAATGCTGGTATTTACACTTCGGGGCTATTGGATGCCTATGCGGTAAGTTTTTCTGCTTTGTGTCCCTTCAATCGACATACTGATGTGTTACTAGGAATACAAAACGCTCTGGAAGGACATCCATCAAAGTAAGTTAAAAATCTGCCCAAGTACATGTTGTCTCCAGTCTAATAAAGCACCACAGCCATCAGCGATGTCAACGGAGGTAGTGCCAGTGCCAGACCGAGAGACGTCGTCCCCGGAATGGAAGAATACGCAGGAAACTTTGATGCAGACTACAAAGAACGAGTCACTCAGTACGAGGGAGTCGTGAAAACGATCGAAGCCAACCGTGAAGCATACAAAGATGTGACTGTGGAGAAGCCATTGCCTCCCAACAAGGTGGTCCCCTACAGAGGTGATCTGTTCGATCTCGACAAAGCGCGCCGAGATTGCAGATTTGAGATGATCAAGATTGTTCGCGAGGTACGGTGGCCTTGCCCCAAATACAGCCCCAGGTCTCTGCTAACATTGAAGCTCAGGTGAACGAAGTGACCGTGAACCCCCAGATTGCCACTGATCCAAGCCGCAACTGGCGCTATCTCAGCCCTACCATCTTTAAATTGCTGGTTCCTGTAAGTCGTCACACATCTTGGGGTACTTCATCCACGGGATTAACAATAAACCACCATCAGACTACGGCACCTCTAGAGAAAACCAAAAATGAGAAGGAGCTTGAAGCGAACAAGTTGTTGCTAGAGCAAGAGCTCAAGGTATGTTAATATCCAGTAACTCCCGTCTACGTACAATGACTGACTAGTTTCTTGCTTGCCAGAATGCACGGGATGAGCATAGCCGGCAGATTGAAGAAGCCCGGGGTGAGCATAGCCGGCAGATTGAGGAAGCCCGGGGCGAGCATAGCCGGCAGATTGAAGAAGCCCGGGGCGAGCTGTCTCGCTTGAGACCCAAGGCTCTCGATGAGATCAATGGTGAACAGGCCCAGATCCTTGTCGTGACCTATGGCAGCATGATCTTCTACGACCAAGGCACCCCTGATCACTTTGGCGTTGTGCCTAAATTCCTCGGGGCTATTAACAATCAGGGTCAATTCCGCATTGAAAACGGCATTTTCAACCACGACCCCAACCCAAATATTCAGAAGTTCATGTGCGTCATCTATCGCTACAACAAGGAGGGGCAGTCCACCAGACTCCGTACTTTGGTTGGACAAGAAGGCAACATTACGCAGTTTGATCGCTGGTAGTCGCTTCCAGTTTGCGGGATCTGGATGTTGATATTGTATTTATTACTTAGGTGCAAGCTTGGATACTTGATGTCAGATTGTTTGGTTTGGTTTTTCATTAATCGAAATGTATAGCTTTTTCTTTCAATTTGCTTTGTTCATATACAATGAGAGTGCAAATTTCCAACGAAATATGGTCGATAATCTTGAATATATAGGGAGCATGACAAGTATACAGTATCTAAGCTAGCTATCATGGAATTAGTTTGAATAAGCTGAGGTATCATCTTCAGGGCAACATCATTAGCTGGGAAAGATAGCCACCTAAATTCATTTTGAGGATCAAATATGGATATGATGGCTCATACACTTCATAACCAGTACCGTTCATAGAGAGGAAGCCGCAAAAGGGGGGCGGCGCAAGCAGCCAGCTGGATTCTGAAACATTTCCCCTGCAGGACCGATCTGCAACTGGGTGGATTCTCCATGCCAGAGATGCAGCGGGCAAATTATGCCGACGAGGCAACTAGGGCTGCAGTGTAAGCAAATAGATCGAGATTCAGACTTGCTCCACAACCTCAAGTTGGACTAGTCTTGTAGTCAACATTTTGATATTCGTAGCTAGATAGGAGTTGCTTAGACTAATGATGAAATATGTGGGATGGTTATAACCCTGTTGATCGAAGCAAGGCTATAGGTCTTATGCTGGATACGAATATATAAACAGCCAAACACTTTGCCCAGTTACAAGTAAACATCGATCATAGGTGAGGAAAGAGAAATATGTTTGATATTAAATAACCAATGACTATTCTTCATCAGACTCTAAATCCTCATCAAGAATAGGGAAAGTCAAAAGAGCAGCGATACCGCCCAATCCCTCAAGACGCTTTCCACTTTCATGATCCGAACTAAGAATTCGCACATCACCGCCCTCAACCTCGCGCACACGATCTACAAGCGTAACCCAGCGCTGACGTTCAGCGATATTTTGTGACCGGAACAACCGATTTGAAACAATGAGCACTCCACCACCGCGGCCGACCGCACCTTGCTCTACTGCATTTTCAACCTCGCGGGGACCGTAGGTTGCTTTGTTCGTTTCTTTGCGTAGTTGCTCCAAGAAGTCGTCCATCAACTTAGTTTCACGGGCGTACTTGGTGTCTGCCAGCAGTGACTTGACCGCGGGGGATTGCAGCACCTCTGATAGCGAATTTGTATACCCCGAAGCAGAGTGCACAACCACCAGGCTGGGAAGGAGTCTTTTCAAACCAGGTGTCGTCGTTGTTGCTTCGGATTGAATGTACTTTTGGAAGCCTGATGCGACAAATCCGGGGGATGCCAGTAGAACAGGACGTACGGCCTCGTTGGCGCCAGAAGTGATGCTGGTATTGAACTCCATTTGGCGAAGGAGCGTTTCGAGTGTAACTTTGAAGAATTTGTTCATTCCCTGTTCAAAATTCAACATTAGTATCCAATTTGTCCCCGAAGGCCACGATAGCCCACTCACCTTATCATGATCACTTCCGCCCTGCCGTTTCCGCGGAACAGACATCTCGACCTTCTGCTTCATTATTGTCTGGAATTGGCCAATAAAGCAAATATGTGCCAGACCCTCCTGCATGACCACCGCGATAGCTTCTGCACGGCGTTTCCCTCCTTCGTCTACAGCATCCTTGAGCGATTCAATGGCAATGCTGTCCCAGCCAGCACCCTCTCCGTCTGATCCAGCCTCCTTCTCTAATGTGAAATTGCGGTTCAGTTCTAAATCGAGGGTATGGTACTGGCCAATTTTCGTATGTTGTGTTTCGTTCATAATTTGCCCGGAAACATGTAGCTGGGAGCTCTGCGGATCGAAGTCGAGATTCTTGACGCGAATTACGAGGTTGAGATGGACTCGCTGCGAGCGTGTTGATCCGGTGGCATCTTGTTCCGTTGTGACTTTTCGAATGGTACTAGCACGAAGAATATCACCGGGTCGAATCAGGTTGTATGCATGCCACTATGAAACAGTCGTGTTAGTAGAGTGCGGGGTTCCTATTGGAATTGGAAACCAATATACCATGTCTTCTGGCTCATCTGGGCACAGCGTCACTTCACCAGAGCCCTTGTGCTCAATTCTGTTCTTGATACAACGCATTTGGGCTGTCCAGATATTTGTTTGTCGGTAAAGAGTTGGTAGGTTAAAATGCGACGGAAGATGTGTTGACGATCTTGTTGTCGCGATGTCGTCCTAGACTGACACAAGAAGCCGCTACTTGGAGTATAACTGCTCCCCTTTGACAATACAAGGAAGCCTATAAAGTTGATCAATAGCCCAAAGAAGGTAGAGCCCTGGAAGTCTATGCAAAACAGAAGCGTTGATTCAGTTGAACTTGGATAATTCAACCCCACCACTTGATACTGCCCTTGCCGACCGCCCTGACAGCTACCGGCCATTTTTGCATGATGTTCCAAGGTGATGTGCTTTGCTGAGGCTAACGGAGACTTTCATGCATTGTATTCATGTAAGGCTACACCGAACACTTTGTTGATGCAGTGGTGTATGTTCTCAAGGGCTCGGCCAATTCCATGCCATGATGTCATTGTCTCTTATCATGAAACCCTAATCGGATCTGATTGGGGCAAGCTCAAAGACGATCGTCTATACAGCAGCACTCTACAACTGTTGGAATCAATGGTTTGGCTAGCTATTAGATGTCAGCCAACAACATACAATAACTGTCTGTCTTGCTCTAAATGACTCACCAAATGCCCCACGTCGTATTGATCTGCCATGGACCAGCCTATTTGGGTCCCCTCTCATGGTCTCCACTTGCCACTAGAAGCCCCCAAGATTCATCGGGAATTACGGCACCGAGGTGGCCCGGGATAGAGAGTTAAAGATGACCGGTCCGCTCTCACTTTAGTCTTTTAACTTCTTCAACCTCTGACAATGGCACTTTCACTTCAGTCTACTTACAAGCTGGTTTCAGGCTACGAGATCCCCGTCGTGGGATTCGGAGTGAGTACAACCTCCCTGGAGATCAATTGATGCTGGAATTGAATTATTAATCTTGGTTCTGCAGGTCTACCAAACGTAAGATTGCCACTACATGGCATATCGACTGAAGTAACTAACTTACCTTACAACAGGCCCCCCGATGTTACCGAGAAGGTGACCGTCAAAGCTATCCAGCTCGGATACCGTCATGTAGGGAACCATAGAGCTTCACGCATCAAAGCATCCCCAATTGACAATCTTCCTATAGGTCGACAGCGCCAAGTACTACGAGAATGAGACAGAGAGTGCTAATGCCATTCGCAACTCCGGGGTCGAGCGCTCCAAGATCTTCTACACCAGCAAGGTGCCTGCGACCTGCATGGGATATGAGAAGTCAAAGAAGGCAATTGAGGCCAGCATTGCTGATGCCAACCTCGGATATATTGATCTGTATGACTTTCCGTGTCCCCTACAAACAATTGAGAGCAAAAAAAACTAATTCCAATCCAAACAGGATGCTTATCCACGCTCCCTACGGTGGCAAGGAGGAGCGTCTCGGCACATGGCGCGCCCTCGTCGAGGCCCAGAAGGCAGGCCACATCCGCTCGCTCGGTGTGTCCAACTTTGGTATCCCACAACTCGAGGAGCTGGAGGAGTACATCAAGAACGGAGGCGGTGGCCAGATCACCGTTGGCCAGTACGAGATCCACCCCTGGTGCCCGCGTGAGGATATTGCCCAATGGCTGCAGAAGCGTAACATCGTGGTTGAGGCATACTCTCCCCTTGTGCAGGCAACCCGCATGAAGGAGCCTGTTCTGCAGAACCTGGCCAAGAAACATGGCAAGAGTGCGGCCCAGATCCTCGTTCGCTGGAGTGTGCAAAAGGTATGTGTGTTCCGCTCTTCTTGGGGTGTCGGTTGATTAATCTGTGTGTTAGGGATACGTTCCTCTTCCCAAGTCAGTGACCGAGTCTCGCATTCTGGAGAACTCGCAGGTCTTCGATTTCAGCCTGTCCGATGAGGACATGGCCAGTCTGAAGCTCAATTCCTATGCGCCTGTTTGCTGGGACCCTGTCCGCGATTGCAAGATCTAGATGACGTCACCAAGAAGATTCCATGAGTTACCCATTTTTAGATGTATAAAATGAATTGAATCAGAGGACTTTACACGTCTGAATAACGAGGTAGTAGACGAAAAGCCTTTGATCGTGCCAAATTAGGCAGTTTGTTGACCGGTCGGCACAACGTAATACCGCCAACCGCCAACCGCCAACCGCTAAGACGAGAACGTTGACATCTTCAAACCTCAGCTCCCCCACCCCCCATGACCGATCAGGCAGCAGGCAGTCGCTGCGACGGTTGCCCACACTATGCCGGATGAGCCGCGGCGCGTCATTTTGGAGAAATCCAAGACAGTGCGACGCCGGTACCAGCGCAGCAATCAACGCTTCAAATTTACCGCGTCCCAGGTCGAACGGATAGATCGCGAGGAGGAGCGAGAGAAAAAGGCCAAGCAGCTGCGCGAAAAGGAAAAGAAACGTATCGCCAACAAGAAACGGAAAATCGAGCAGGAGGAGCGCGCCCGCGAGGAGCGAAAGCGTCGGGGTATTCCTGATCCAAATCTCCGCGTTCCATCCAGCCAGCCACTTCTTTCAATGTTCCTTGGAGCTAAGAAAACATCGCCTGCACCGCCCAAACCTGAAATTACAAATACGGAAACAGAGACAGACGTGGACAGTGATGGAGGGGATACGGAGCCTGACAGCGCCGCTGGAGATACGGAAGCTGACTCGGATGCTTTTGATGACTTAGATGAAGAATTGGAGAATGATCTATCTGAACTTCAAGGTCCTGATGTCACTGAGATCCGGGATGCAGGCGTCTCGGGGGACTCTGACGGCCATGATACCGAAGAAGATCCCCATCTGACGCGGGATAATGAAGAATTCTCCGACTGCTCGGCATTTGACGACGAATATGTTTTGAAGGAAATTGAAGAAATTCAAGTCACTGCTGCAACACCACCTGTTAACGATGAAACGAACCCCCAATCCATACCCAGGCAAGATTCCTTCTTAAAGGCTCCGGTGCCCGCACTGGGTTCCTCTTTCGGGGATTCATTTCAGTTTGATGCCTCGGATTTCTTTGAAGCCGAAGCAGCTATTATTACACAGACGATGAAGGACGACATGATCGGTCATTCTATGCCCAAGCGATCCGCATCCCTACAACCAGACGAGCCGCGCAAAATGCCTACTTTGGTGGCATCGGAATCCTTTCGAGACGATGATGCTGATTTCCTTGAGACACATGGACACCTTCTTGGAGAATACAATTAGATTGGCGCCTGATGCATGCACATCAGGAACTGAAAGCTTGGGGGGAAAACCCGGCTGCGGTCCGACGGTCGGGAGTTGCCCCCAGTTCGGATGTTTGAGGTCGGGAAGTGCAAAGATGGAGTGGATTGCACTCAGAACTGCTCTTCCGACGGATGATTATAGCTGTCTAGTCCCTCCCATATAGCCCATACCCTAGTTCGGGAATGACGTTGCACTTATCACTTGTATAGAGCCCTTCCACTTCCCCCTCTTCCTCCTCTCGCTTTACCCTCACCCTTCCCCCAATCCAATCCACCATGCCCTTCGTCCAAGCAAACAGCCATCGCCTCAATTACGCAGACTCCCACCCTGCAGGCCCGCCAACCCCAACCGGTTTAACATTCATCTTCATCCACGGCCTCGGCTCATCCCAAAACTACTATTACCCCGTAATCCCACACCTAACCAACTCCCACCGCTGCATCACAATCGACACATACGGCGCCGCCCGCTCCCCCTATACAAATGACGAAGTCTCAATCCCGCACATCGCCGAAGATGTCATTGGTGTGCTAGATGCCCTGGGAGTGCGCAAAGCCATCGCCGTGGGCCACTCAATGGGCGGTCTGGTGGTCACCGAGCTTGGCGCGCGGTATCCGGATCGCATGCAGGGCGTTGTCGCTATTGGACCCACGCATCCGTCGGATATGCTCGTCACCGTCATGAGTAAAAGATCGGAGACTGTTCTTGAATGTGAGTCTTACTTTTTTTTCCATGGATTGACTTCTTTCCCACGTTCCGCATACTAACCATCTCGATCGTCTTAGCCGGAATGGAATCAATGGCAAATACTATTCCGTTTGGAGCTGTAGGCTCGCGCAGCACGCCCCTTCAAAAGGCGTTTATTCGAGAGTTGATCTCGGGTCAGGATCCGAAGGGGTATGCGGCGCTTTGTCGCGCCATTGCTACTGCAAAGCCGGCGGATTATGCTGCTGTCAAGGCGCCTTTCTTGCTTATTGCGGGCGAGGAGGATAAGTCGGCTTCTATGGAGGGGTGTCAGCATATCTTTGATCATGTCTCTAGTGAGAAGAAGTCTTTGGAGGTTCTCAAGGGGGTGGGTCATTGGCATTGTATTGAGGCTGCAGATGAGGTTGGAGCGTTGATTGCTAAGTTTGCCGGTGTGTGTTGCTAGAGCCTTGGGATTGCTCTTATGTAGAACTGAATGAGCATGAACTTGGTATAAATGATATTGTGTACAAGACTTGGATTTGGTCTAGAATCGAAAGATAATGCTTATGCTGTCGCGACAACAGAAGGTCACTTCGCAACTATTCTTAATACACGATCTTGTGTAAAATTCATGATTGATTCAATATGTGCACAGAACGCTATCGTTATTAACATAAGATCCAAAAACCCAATACGCTGTTTTGTCTCGCTCCTAGGCCTAAGCACTACCTCCATCCTTCACCAGCTTAACATCATAGTTAAGCTCAAGGGCAGCCTCGGGATCATTCTCGCGCGGCACAAAGTCCACAACGAGAGAATCCTTAACAGCAAAGACCGAGTCATTGTCCAGGTACTTATCCTTGCGATCGAAGATCTGGGTAGTGAGGGGACGGTAGCCCTCACAAGTAGCCTACAGCCACGATCAGCATCTGCGCAAATCAACAAAAGAGTCCAGACTTACAAGAATATGAATATGAGCAGGGCGGAAGGGGTGACGATCCATCAACTCGAGAAGCTTGCCCGCAGGACCATCATCGGGGACGGGATACGGTGTCGGGCGCAAACAGTAGAACCAATAGCGACCGTCCTCATCAGTCTTGAACTTACCGCGCAGGTTGAACTCAACCTGCTCGGGGTCCTGCTGCTCATACAACCCATTCGTGGAAGCCTGCCATACCTCAACAGAGGCGCCAACAAGCGGCTTCTTAGTCTGGAAATCGAACACACGACCCTGCATCAAGGTCATCTCAGCATCCGCAGGCTTGGACTTGACGATATCCTCGCCATTCTTGCGCCAGGGCGTATCAGCCCGGAAGAAGGGGCCCAGGATCGCCGTGGCAGTGGGCGCATCTTTAGCTTCCTCGGCGAGCTTGAAGGTGATTTCATCGACGAGACTATTGGGGAAAAGAGAGATGTCAGAAACTCGACTTTGTTCTTTTCGTTTTCGTTCTTCTCCATCCTTTACACGTCATCGCGGGGCAGAATTTGAGCTTACGATTCAAGTCCGAAGACATCGCACACCAATTGCCCTTCGTTGCGCTTGTCGTCGCTCATTTGTCCGGCCCAATTGATCATCTTCACACCGGCCATCCACTCGTCGACGGTGAGTTCCTCCTCGCGCGCATAGTCGTGCATGTGGCGGATCAGCCCGGACATGAGCTGGCGCATGCGCGGCGAGGTCTTGGGACCCATCGCCTGGATGACCCGGTCAGTGAAGGTCGGATCGAAGCGGTGCGTGGCCATGTTTGCGCGTTGATGTGAGTTGGTTATAGGTGGGGGGAAGAATAAGGAGAGGGATGCGTGAATTTAATGTTGAGAGAGGGAATCAAAAAGAAGAGAAGAGCGTCAGTAAGAAAGTAGCATTTGATTCACATCCCCATATTATATACGCGCTCTGATCCGACGGGAGTTTGACCCCAGTGCCTTCAAGGACCCGATAAGGTGTTCCGGAGCCCCCAGACATTACCAAACCGAAGACGCTTATTCGAGGATGACCCCGCAAATCCACGGCGCTGGCATGACTGGCAGGGCTGGCATTGGGGCGTCGGATGCGAAGGTTGAAAAAGGGTCGGTTGCGCTTCGGATCGGTAGATTCACTTCCGATCTCCACACTGTCGGATGCGGATTTATATTGGGAGAGTATAGACATCATAGATGTAGACAGAGATATTTGGACAGGATATTGGATTTGTTGAATATGTAATGTCTTTCTAAGTATGCAGCTCATCGTCGACCCTTCGGATTGCCTTTTTGAAGAAGATGCCCCGGAAGCTCTTGCAGGACCTGCCCACGTTCCCAGAGCTTACCAAGACCGGCCTTCCGTTCCGCAACAACATCGAAAAAGTCGAGCGAAACGAACTTGGCCTCCTCGCCCTTGCCAGCCTGATTCGACACGGGGATACCATCACTCAGAATAACACCATTCTCACTTCGCCAGAAGGGAACGCCCGCCGCTAGTGCTTTCCGGATATCGACATAGATCAAGACTTGGGCGTCGCGTCGCATGCCAGATATGACATGCGCCTCGCCGCTTGCTGGCTTCGCCTGGACTGCATCTTTATCCTGAGCCAAGACGGCTTCCAATGACGGGCCGGTGGCGAAGTGTATATGGTTCCGACCCATGCAGCGTAGACCGCCGGACTGTAGAATGACTGGCCAGGTGGACCAGAATGTGCCGTGGACTACAGTATCGGGTAGTTTCGATTCATCGTCCAGGGAGAGTGGTTCGAGGAAAGACGCAGCTTCGACAGTCTTGATGCTGTGACCCTGCGTTGCGCGAATGAGGAAGTGTGAGGGGTCATTGTCATTCGCAGCTATGGCCAAAGCTTGAGCGGTAGCGGTTTGCTGGGCGTCGCTCGTGGTGGGTGCAGACTCAAGGACTGTTGTTGAGGACTGATCGCCGCTTGTAGTGGTAGCAGCTTCCTGCTCTGTATCTGGCCCTGTCGTAGGCACTGTCGTTGCTTGGGTTGTAGATTCGGTGGGTTGTGCGGAGGGAATGTGGAGGAGGGCGAACCGCTTTTTATCGGATGAGTCGACGGCGTGTAGGATCTCGGGGAAGGTGACTTTGAGGGACTTGAGTTTCCTCCATGCCAGCTGTACGATGGTTAGCTCACTGCAATGGTATGGTGCATGAGGCTGTCAACCCTACCACGTCTGTTACACTGGCGTAGCCCTGCTCATTCATCTTCAGCCCTTCCTTCTCAGCGGCGTGACGGAGCAACAAGCTCAAAGCTTTGGAAATCTGCACATCGCGGCCTTGGCCCTGGCCACGGCCAGACCTTTTATTCCTGTCTGACATGAGGGACAGAGCGCAGAAGATGAGGGGTGGGGAGAATGCAGAAAGTCGGGAATGATTTGAAGTGGGGCTCTGAGATGCGGCTCCTGGAGTACAGCTTCGAGCCAACGTATTCGCTAAGCGATGACACTATGCTTCCAATTCTTATTCCAAAAATATACAGTAAGAGGCTAGGGAATGACTCTCGCACGTCTTCACTAAAATGAAGGGTCTACATATAGTTATACTGCATGATGTGCATGGCCTAAATTATAGGACGAGGGGCAAGAATCGAACTTGTCGATTGTTATTAAGTTAACTTATAAGTTAACGGTTACCTCGTCTTCGCTTTGCCTCGGCTACTTAGCTTTGGCTGTCTGGCCTAGCGCACACTTCGCTACCCCGGGGGAGTATGGCCTTGGTGACTAGTTTTCCCATGTCCTCTCCAACGGCACCGGCCAATATGTATCCTTGTTGTTATATGGGAGATAGAAAATGGGGGATATTCACTCTGACATCATCGGATGTATAGAATGACAAAGGTGCTTATTCTCCTTAGGTAATATCAAAGAAATAATGGGTATATACAATCGCAGAGAAAAATCAAGCCACATCCAGTCCAGGACTTAGGCGCAAGACAATAGCTATTATCGATCGCAAATGCAGCTACACTCGGCAACGGGACAGACCTTGTGCCGCTTGAACCATTCGCTAGCGTGGTGTGCGTGGAACCCATGATTGCAATGAATACAGAATACCACGAACCGTTTCATCAGTTCAGCACCAGTGGGCTTGCGTGACGCTGGTTCTGCATCAGCAGCGATACTGGCGCGAGACATCGGATCTGGCGAGCCTAGCCATAGGGTACAGACTCCACATCGTGGCATGTGTCGGCCACAGCGCGGGCACACAGTCCCAGCCATGGTCGCGGGAGCCAGTGGATTACCGACAGTAGGGTGGACAGTCTCGCCTTTTGTTGTTGGAGAGACTTCGGAAGAAGCATCGTGTTGGGTGAGAGGGCTGGTACAGTAATTGCAGGTTAAGCTGACCTGTTGTGGCGGCGTTGGCATGAGCTTTTGCCCATCCACGGTTATGGCAAAGCGACGGGATCCCACATCGAATCGGGCTCGCTCCAGCTGCATTTTCCACGAGTTGATCTGGCGTCTGTAGGTTTCGCGCCAAGCCTCGAACTGAGCGACTTGTTTCTCATTGCCGATCAGCCGCGGCACCGTGTGGCTCATTGCTAGCACCGGGGTTTGAACATCGTTAAACTTTCCAATGTATGACTGGAAAAGCCCCATGGCCAGATGGCCCAGACCTGTTAGAACAACACCTTCGATGTCACCCTGCCAGATGGCCTCAGTCGTGGCAGTTTTCAAATACTCGGATAGCTCATCGTCTGGCAGCCAGCGCAGCGCGACCTCCACCCGATATCTCAAAGGTAGCGTGGTTTCCTTGATGACTGCGTTCCAGTCACCTTTGCTCACAAGAGCAAGAATTGCTCGAGCATAAGGATCGGTAAGTTCCGTGGCGATTTCCGCACAGGTCTCTTCCCAGTCTGTGCCATTGTCTCCTTTGGCAGCACCGGCTATTGCCATCGCCAGCAATTTATGAGCTTGAGTGGGCTGGTTACTTCGAAGGCCAAGATAAGCCAACTTGGGCTCGTCTTGAAAGACAGCCAGCGCAGCAGCTTTGGTATGTTGACCTTCGCCAGATAGTTTCTTTACGGACTCCTCTAGTTTGCGGTAATTCTGGGCTGCACCACAGAGTCGGAGACAGAGTCGGCGATGAGTAGAGAAGTCAGTATCGCAGTCTTTTATATCGGGAAGATCCAGCTTGTCGGCTAAAGATGTTATTGCAGCCGCAACACTTTTCGGATCATCGGAGCTAGTGCCGATGGAGCGCTTCTCCGACCCTTGGCCTATTTTTGGTCAGTATCAAGGGGCCAGGAACAAACAGCGTAAAAGCGAACCTATATCGTTGGTCCAGACGTTGCTCACGCCTAGGTAATTCAGATCTAAGCCATTGACAACCATTGACGTTCCCGAGGAGTCAGATCGCGCGCCTAAACTATCCATTAGTATGTATTTGAATCCCAAATGAACCAGGTACCTCACGTTCAATCCAATCCCAAAGATCTTGCAGAGCTGCATCCTCAGAAACTACCTTTCGGTTCCGAGATTCATCAAAAAGGTAGCCCTCCCGACACCGAGACTGATTGACGGCATTCAGGGTGAGCGCTTCCTTTGCAGTAAGCGTAACGCCCATCGCCCCCAAGGCCATGGCGCGCTCTCGACTTTCCCGGCTCGGAATAGGGTCAGGCTCATCAATCTTCGGCGCAAAAAGTTGACCATTTGGCTTTGCTTCGTGGCCTTGCGAGCTTGAGCAGACGCGTGATCGGATATTTTCAACCAACTCTGAGATTGGTGAGATATGCTCAGAAAGAGGATGGATCGATCTGACTTCCGAGTCGCTCGATGATATACCACAAGCTAGTACACTTTGTGGGGATAGATCAACAGGCGCACAGGGTAGTTGTGGGGTTATAATCTGAGGCTGTCCATGGCCATCGAGCGCGATAGCACTTGGTTGAGCTGATATACTGAGGTTCATGAAGTCGAAAGACACAATCCGGTCCTTCTCCTTGCAGCCGCGAGTGGGATGGTCAAAGGGAACGCACACGTCCCGCACGCGCTTGGTATATACTGATTCCGGGTAGTTCCTGGAATAACCCTGGCCAAGAGTATCATCTATAGAAGAGCGATATTCTTCCATCAGATAGTCTTTGGCGATTTCGTAGTGCTTGAAATGTCCGGTGCTGGAAAGTGCAGCCAGACTGCCTCGATTGGTCTTGGAAAAGCGCAAGCTCCAAATGGAAGCCTTCGGACTGAAAACATTCTTGAATTGAAGCGCAGCTGTTGCCGGCCCTGAGTCCGGACCGCTAGATGAAGGCCCCAAAGATGGTGAGGTCAGCCGGGTGCCAACGCGACGATCCCACACGCAAATGGTGCTTTCATTAGAAGGCACACAAGAAGCGATATAGTTCTCATCCAGCCAGTCAATGACCAAATTGTGGACACACCGAGTGGGGAATTGTATAGATGGAGCTCCAAGTCCCTCTATCACATGTATTAGCAACTCCGCAATATATGACCAAAAGCCTAGGAGAACAAACCTCTTAAATCGTAAATTCTCACAAACTGGCCTTTGACACCAGTCACAAGAGTATCAGGTTGATCTCTGAAGAATTTGATACTTGTTATGGGCTCAGAGCTAGCAAGTTTTCTCAATGGCTCAGTGAACCCTTTGCTCCCGCCAGCTGGACTGAGCCGTTGATTGACATCCCAGATGTTCAAGCAAAAGTCATTTCGGACGCGATCAAGACCCGATGCTACCAGCCCATGTGAACTGAATGCAACTGCATTGCAGTATCGCTGGTTGCGGACTGGGAAGGAAAGCGACTCCTTGCTATCACCATCGAGGCGTAGGATAGTGGCTTCTCCGGATGACTGGCCCACGGCGATTAGGTTCTCATTTGAGGTAGACCAGTCAAATGCACGAAACCCAGGGACATTGGTTAGAGTAGAAAGCAGTTCATGGCGCAGGTTCTTGCCATCAAACCCGGTCACCCTACATAGACGAAACGACTTCCTCGTGACGTCGACGGACAGGAAGCGTTGATCGGTAGCCGACGAGGTCGGGGACCAGCGAATGGCGGACTCCATGCTGGTCCTAGCAATTCAGTTTCCAAAAACCAGGCTGCATAAGTAACCAAATCAATCACGACCACCGAGCCAGCAATGAGAGCAGATGTAAATCAAAGAGAGGGATGGTACGGAGCTCATTGGCTGACGATCGTGGGGACGGGCCGACAAAAGGCCGATATCTTTTTTTCTTATCAACTCCAAGCTTCGTCTTTTTTCTTCGCAGCACAACACATAATGCCCAATCCCCGTGATCCTAAGAGAAAGGCCCGTGAGGGGTCTGAAGATGCTGCCCCTCGCAAGAAGCAGCAAAAGACCGATGAGGTCCAATACCAGGACTTCGGCGATGGTGCCAAACCTAAGGTGACCCGCAAATTCAAGGACAAGTTTGCGCCAAAGCCTGAGAAGGAGTACCCTTCGATCAATGACCTCAAGAAGCGAATTCGGGATGTGAAGCGCCTTCTCAACAAAGTGGATTTGCCTGCGGATGCTCGCATTCTGCAAGAACGCGCGCTCTCCGGATACGAACAAGATCTCGCAGACGAAACGGCACGCAGAGAACGATCGCAGATAATCAAGAAGTACCACTTTGTCCGCTTCCTTGGTACGTTGAGAGAATTTCAATCTTCATCAAATCAATTTCTTGCTAACATGCTTCGCCATTTAAACAGACCGCAAAACTGCCACCAGGGATCTCAACCGTCAGCTGCGCCGCCAAAGGGAACAAGAGTTGGATACAGAGGAAAAGGCTCTCCTTGCCGAAAAAATCTACACTGGCCATGTCAATCTCAACTATACGATCTACTACCCTCTCACCGAAAAATACTTATCGATTTACCCAAAGTCGGACGGGAAAACCGATGCGCCTGAGTCAAAGACCAAGTCCAAAAAGCCTGATACCGAGATCGAGTCAACCAAGCCCCCACTTTGGTCCGTCGTTGCCCAGTGCATGACCGACAAGACACTGGACCTTCTGCGCGACGGCAAGTTGAACATCAACTTCAACGGAGAGAAGATTGTGAACACATCAGCCGCAGCGCCCGCTTCAAATGCCAGCCAAGAGAAAAGCAAGAAGAAGGATTCTCAGAAAGAGCCCAAGGGCGTCTCACAGAAGGAGAAGCATCTGCCCAAGGAGGATAAGAAGAGCAAGAAGGAGAAGTCGGTCCGCAGTGAAGGATCTTCTAAGCGTGATGTACCCCAAGAAGTCATCGCGGAGGAGCAAGACGACAGCGATGGTGGTTTCTTCGAGTAACCAGCGAAATCGATTTGCAGAAATAGTTCTTGTCTCATTCATCTTGATATCCATCTTAGCATTTCTACTGCCGTTTAGCGCGATTGAACCAAAAACAGTACAAGCTTTATATTGAAATCCTAGTCTTTCGGTCTTCGTGTCTTGAGCTTATCTATTTCATTTTCTGTCTCTTAGAGGGTGCTTCTGGCTGCAGCGAGGCTAGACTGTGTAAGGACTGACCGGTAACAGTTTCATGTGCTAGCTTGATTTATGGACCTGAAAATCAAAATATCAAGTAATAGGCTAAAACCTACGCAAGGTTGAAGAAAATGATACGCGAAAATACATGCGGTAGTTCGCATTACTTCAGCAGGCTGGGTGATATAGCAAATTTTGCAAAAACCTAAGCAAGGGAATAAGAATACGGCAAAAAAAAACCACCTAAGACAATGAAAATCGCAAATAAAAGTAATAGTGGCACGCATATCTCTCTCGTGGCAATATCATGATCCCGCCCTCGTCAACACAGCATGATATGTTCAGATAGCAATCTCATCATCATTTCAAGACGGGTCCATTTCAGGAAGCAAATCGACTCGGAGGGATGGCTCGAGTCTAGGAGGAAGAGCAGGCTCAGGGGACGACTCAAGGCCAAACGATAGCCCAAGACAAGGCTGCACCTCTTGTCCGGACAAGGGACCAACCTGCTGATTGGCAGTCGGTTCCATGTGGCTCTCAGTGATTTGAGCAACGTGATTGATGGGGGGAGTGCTGATGTTCATTTCCACAGTTGAGTTATCAGCATGGAAAGGTTCTGCTGGCTGGAAATGAACCTGATCACTGCTTAGATCCATTGGCACAGGATCCTGGGTTTCCGCCATATCCATGAAACCATTCGACCTTGGGGAGCCTTGGGTATGAGCAGGCGATGAAGGAACTGTGTCCTTGTCATCATCAATTGACACAGATTCCTGTGCTTCGACGCATACCATGGCATTGTCTGGGGTTTCAGATGCATGGACCTCAGCAGGTGAAGCAGGAACTGTGTCATGGCCCTTATCCATTGGAGACTGAATCTCCATGTCCACGTTTTCATCATGACCATCAAAATTTCGAGAGCCACAGGCATCATCCGACTCAGCCAAGACCTTTAGTTCATCGGAATAGATATTGGAATAGGGACGAATCAGGGTCGGGTATCTGTTTCCCAAACCCTTACTCTCGAAGAACGACTTCGTGACAGTCGTAGCATCACCATAATCATTTGGCGGGCCACAGCGGGCATTGTAACCGGGGAACGCCCACAACGGACAAAGCAGTATGGCACGATTATGATGAGGGACAACCGCGCAGTGGTGATGATCAGCCGAGACAACATCGCGAAATTCACGCGAGCCCCGACAGCAAATCTCGACGTCCTGTCCAAAAGGCTTGTGCACGCTCATCTGGCGATCGATTGTGTGAGGAGCCCGGGCTGCAGATTCCGGTGCAATGACTGCGCCAATGGACCACCTTGGGTGGTTCTTCGTGACGCTTGAGTCGTACTCATTTATCAGCCAGCCGATGCAGGCTGCGTGCTCACGACCGCAGAGAATGTAGTAGCCTTTGAAGACGGGGAAGAAGGGCAGCCCATGGGCCCAGATAATGGGTGCTGCACCTGAGGGCACGCGGTCTGGGTTGATGTCGCCGCGTTTGTTAAAGTCGTATGGGTATTTTCGGGCTCGATGCTCGACAGGTAGGGTTTTGGTTGCCAGGTAGACCAGCTCGTCGCAGAGCCGTGTATTAGCTGGTGGGAATTGGACCATACCGTGTTCAGTGAAAGATACTGATTTGACTAGTTTCAACCCGGCCTTTTCTCTCCATAGAATGGCGTTTGCGCCGATTCCGTCGGAGGGTTGCCACTCAATGTCAGGATTGTTGCCCTCGTGGAATTTCAGCAACTCGAAACAGTCGGTTTGGAAGTCGGTTTGGGAGTCCCTGAACTTTTTCAACGACTGGGCCGATGCCTCGCATGCCATCTTCGAATCTTGCTTCTTGGCTTTTGGGACCCCCGAAGTGGGCGTCGAGCGTCCTGGGACAGCTGTCTTCCGAGGCATAGTTGGAAAAAGCAGAAGAAAAAGCCGGTCAGAAAGACTTTTGTTGGCGCAGTGTGAAAAATGAAGGGTGTGTTGGTCACTTCAGGATACTGAACAGCTAAAGTAAAGCTATCAGCCAGTGAGCAAGAGGAATCCTGAAAGGAGGAGGGCTGTATGATGGAGGATTAAAAATAATGAGATGGCGATTGCGATACAAGCAGTGAATATAAAGCCAGTCATTAAGATCAAGCAAGAAAGATAGTAGATAGAGCAGTGAAGATGATACAATGACAATAAATACAAACCCTGAACTTGGATGATGAAGAAAAGGTTGGTCCCTGGTATGGATCAAGGATCTAAGCAAGATCTCAGGAGTAATAAAGACGAGGCGTGGGCTGTGTAGGATATGAGATGTGAGATGAAAGTGACTGCTTTCACCAGCCTGGGAAGAGTTGATCACTTGGACGCAGTGCGAAAGGTCGAAGCATGTGAGGTTAGACAAATCGTCACTTGGACGAAGTAGGAAGATAGGCACTGCAATGAAGATGAATCAACAAGTCACAGAAAGGTAAGAAGTATGAACCTAGTCAAGTAGTTGATCAAGCTAGTGACTGTCACTTGCGAGGAGGTAAGAGGAAGGTATGGAAGATGTTCAATGCAAGAGAACAGATAATGAATGCAATGCCTGAAGCGCAATTGACGAGAATGTAGATATGTTCTTTAGTAGAAGAATTTCGCGAGTAAGGAAGATGATTCAAGTGAAAGGAGGGAGTCAACCAATTTCGATCATTTCGCAATGGCTTGATGGAAATTTCAACACTCAGCGAAAGATCAAGTAACAAAGACACTGTCGAAAGAGATGTGTCCAGTAATGAAATGCTGGTAATGTCAACGCAATTGGGAAACGCGAAGTTAGTTCACGGAGACGAAGCGAATGGCCGGCAAATAACAATTTTGATGCAATGTAACTCAGTGAAGAAGGAAATGGAGTCAGGACTGTAAATGAGACTGCATAGGTTGACGAAGATGAGGCATACGGTGTAGATGAGCTGACAAGGGCGTTCAAGCTAGCAGAGTAGATGGAACAGGACGGGTAGAGAAGTACCCACGAGTCAGTTCACGATACGAGAAGATTATATGGAAGAGAAAGTATCCTCAAAGGGCAGCCATCCGAAGGCTAGTAAAGCTCATTTGAAATCATCAAAGAGGCCCGATGAACCCGACAGGTTCAAAACGCCAGTGACCCCTCTAGATGCGCTAGAGCTAAAATAAGCCTGAACTCAAATGATCCAAAAAATCAATGCTATAAGACATGCAATGGAAATGCCATTCTTGAATTTGCGCCTTGCGCCATAGGAAGAAAACGAAAAGGAGGGAGAAAAGAAAGTCAGAAGTGGTAGAAGGTGTGATGATAGCGATGGGTAGATAGATGTAGATAGCGAGAAATAAGAGATTTGAAATCGGAGATCAGGAGCCATAGTATGCGTAATTCGTAGTTCGTGGGAAGATTTGAGCAAGAAAATGCCCCAAGATAAACAGATCATGTCGATTCATTTGTCCTGTCGGTGGTCCTGCACCAGTAGAGTTGAGTGGTGTCTTACCTCAAACTCGAGTAAATGTTCTAGAACACAAAGAAGAAAGTACTAGATGTCTTCACATCACAGTGCAACCGCCACCACTTTGAGCTCGGCGACGTCTACCACCAAGCGCAGTGATAGCACCCACACCATAAGCGTCATTTTCATCCTCGTCGACATTGTAGAGGCGCTCAGCCTCACGAGCGCGGCGCCGACGTCGACGAGCACCGGCGCCAGCAGCACCAGCCTCCTCCGTGGCCATCATGTAATCGGCCCACTTCCGGTCCAGCCGGGAAGCAGCAGCCAGATCACCGCGGAGGACACGCTTCGTGTGTTCATCGACGGTCATTTGCCATCCATAGAAGCACTTGAGCTGGATAATTTCATTGGGTGAGGTCGACGAAGGAGGAGGTGTGGAGCTTGGGGTAACAAATGTGCTGGTCATGGGGGAAGAACCCTCGTCAGAGGTTTGTGTCACTGTCACAACTGTTGATGTGGGTTTGCGTGACGCGCGGGGGATATAGGCGTTACTGGATAGCACTTCTTTGACGCCTGCCCAGGTGATGTTTGCGCAGTCGAAGATCACGAGCCGTAGTCCGACTTTCGGGAGATCGTCGTTGTACCCGCGTTTGCGGATGCGGAAGCACGCTTCCATAAGAGTCAAATCGGAGACTCGGGTGTTGTCCATTTCGACAGACTGGAGTTTTGGGCAACTCTTCATCACTTGGAGCATGCCCGTATCACTGAGACTCTCGCAGTAGCTGATGTTCAAGTGCTCTAGGTGTTGGGCACATGATGACTTAGCGAGCTCGACGAGGACATTGTTGGTCAGGTTCTCCAAGTCTTCAATTTCCAGATGGGACAGCAAAGGTGTGGTCTGGATGATGTCGATGATCGAACTGTCGGTCAACTCAGAACATTGAGAAACTTGCAGTCCCTCCAAGTCTGGAACATTGTGGGCTAAACTCTTCAACCCATCATCGGTAATCTCTGCGCATTGGTGCAAGTCCAGATGGCGGAACCGTCGAGGTGGGACAATAGGGCGATCGGTCAGGAGATCCACGTTGGGACTTTTACCATGAATCAGGATCTTCAGACTCTCATCGGTCAAGTCAGTACGACTCATAATCAAGCGCTCCAAAGAATTGCGCTCAAACAGAGCCAATGTAAACTTTTCGTTGTTGAAGCCGCGGATCTCACTAGCTCGGAGATCCTTCAACCGCTCACAGGATTGGACAATCCGAAGAAGACCAGAGCTATCAACATTATTGCACCATGAAACATTCAATGTCTCAAGTTGCGGACAAGACCGCGCAATGACCTTCATAGCGGAGTTTGTAACACTCGACAACCCCGAAACATTGATATTTTCCAAACGAGGGTTGCGGAGCAAGAAAGAGTAGATAGAAGGCTTGTCGATACGGCAGCCCTCCAGCGAGAAATTGACGACATTCCGGCACAAATCCGAGATGCGCTCGCCCTCCGATGACCACTTGTCACGCATCTGAACGCAGCCTCTCAGATTGAGATCGCGAATGAACGGACCACCGGAAGTAATGAGCTTCACCAAGACATCACTGGGGATCTTGGAATAGTACTCGGTCGTATCAACCTTAGACCATAGCTGTCCATCGTAGCACATTTCATTCCAAGCCTTGGAAACAGCAGAGCAGCGAACAATTTCCTGCGGCTTCAAATGCTGGAAGACCTCCATTTTGAGCTCCCGTGGCATATCCCCCCAGAAATCGAAAGTTTTCACCGGCTCCTCCGGTTCCGGGAAGACAATCTCCTCCATCCTGGTTCCCACCGGCGTCCCTGTTCGCGGTGACCCCCGTGAGGCCGGCCTCACAATATCCAAGGGCAAAGGTACCGTGCGGGGTAGAGGGCTACTGGGCCCATCCGTATCAACTAGACGCGGGCGAAGGTTCGAGCCCGGGAATTCAGCAGGAGTTGCATACCCGGGAGTCGCAGGGCGAGGACTGAGACCGCCATAGAGCTGCGAGGAACTGCCATTTGGTAGACAAGGCGAGTATGCGGTCGACGATAACGAAACACAAGACAAGGAAGCCTTGTTCTCTCGCCGGAGGCCAGAAGTAGATGTTGAGCGCGCTCGTCTTGTCAATGTCGGGCTGGAGGACATTCGTTGGAGACTCTGGAGGAACTTCTGCCGGCCCTTCAGCTTGGGCGGTTGATCTAATGGGATCTGCCCGCATGCTGTCGGGTTCGCCGGCGAGGTTCCCTCCGGCATGATCTCGTCGGATATCTGGGCGGCCATATTGATGTGTTTGTTCAAGCGCTCGGCACCCTTCTCTGGTCCACTCGTATGTCCTCACGTCTTCCGAGGTCGGTGCGATCCGGAGGATGGCAGGTTCGACGAAGTCGGTTATCAACGGGGGAGCAATCGGAAGGTATAGAGTGTCGGCGGAGTGCACGCAGTACTGCACCGTGATCGCCTAGACCTGCATAGTGATTTGAAACACACAAATTCCTTCTGAGAGTGACTGCCCAAGAAGACGACGCAATAAATGGCAATGCAGTGGGCCGGTGGGGGGGAAACCACGACTGTTATTGTTCTCGGGGGTCCACGGCCAACGGAACCGTGGAAACAGACTATTCTTTACGGCACTCGTGCCGGGTTGACGTTTCAAGCGGGTCACAGTAGAATGAAAAATAGAAGTGGAGGGGAAGTAGAGGGGAACAGGTAAGATCACCCACCAAAAAGAAAAGAAAAAGAAGGAGTGGAATGCACCTGAGCAAGTAGGGAATGCGATACATCGACTAAACTTGGCAGATGCCTAGGGTCCACATAGCGAATGATGTACTCCCCATGTACTGCTTATCATGAACGTTATCTACTTGTATCAAATCACTTCCTCGAGTTGTCTGATCTTCCGTTTCTACATTCTGATCGCCTGAGTGGCACAGACCTATCTGATGACCAAAACCTCATCGGCTGAGCAGATAACGAAATTCTCGTGACTCCGTGAGATTGTTCCTGGCAGATTCGCTTTCTCGCCTCCGACCTCTTTCGCTGGGCGCCACTGCGGGGGGTATGGGCCCGAGAGGCGATGTATGCCACTGTGTTTCTGTTTCTGTTTCTGTTTCTGTTTCTGTTTCTGTTTCTGTTTCTGTGTCTGTGTCTGAGTCTGTAGCTGTGTCTATTTCTGTTTCGGTTTCTATTGCTATCCCTTTCAGCCTTGCGGTGTAACAGATGCCACATGTGCATGCGACTACACCCTTCTACAGTAGACACAGGTCCATCCTTGGGAGGCTACAGTTGAGATAAGCCACTAGTAATACATTCTGAATGCTCCACTCCACTCGCCAAGGAAATGAGCCACTGTCTCGGCTCGGACGAATCCCCCGCAATTTCGCCCAGATCTTTCGGTGAAGCCGTATGTGATATAGATTCGGATTCTCTAGGTCATGTCGTATGCAAAGGTATAATCAAATGCCATGGAATAATGCAAGTAGAAAAGCCCAGAAAAAGAAGGAGGAAAAAAAGTACGGTCATCGTGCCATGCTCATGTTCATGTTCATAGTCCACCTTAGTTGTTCGCTCCACCAATGATACCCAATCCCCAGCCCGCAAAATCCTGCCATCATCAAAACGAAATCAACTTTGTGGGGTATCGTGTTATATTTTTTTCTCAATAAGTAAAAGGCATGGAGAAAGAGATCAGCACTCCACCATCCAGGGGTGTTCAAGCACTTCGGTAATGGTGAGACGGTTGTCAACGTCGCGATCCAGCATGGTCCGGATGAGATCAATGCAAGCTTCCGAGAAGGGAAGGAAGGGAATGCGGAGGGGGTGGTCGAGGATTTCATCCACGTTGTAGAAAGGATTCTCCTTGTAGACAATGGTGTAAAGGAGGATTCCCAGGGCCCAGATGTCCTGTTCCTTGCCTCGGTACGACCTGCCCTGGAGAACTTCGGGGGCGGCGTAATCTAGTTCATGCAGTCAGCATCTTACCCCTGCCCAGTCCATAACACAGCCTTGGGAAAACGGGGAAACGGGGGGGGGGGGGGGGGGGCTTACCAATGGTTCCGACAAAGACATCAAACGGTCCGTTCTTTATGTAGGCCGCGCTACCGAAATCGATCAACTTGATCCGTCCCTCTCCGTCGAGGACCACATTCTCATCCTTGATATCGCGATGCACCACCAGCGCCTTGGTGTGTAAGTGGTTGATCGCGCTCACAACCTGTTTGAAGATATTCCGGCACTCCGATTCATCCATGTTGGCCTTGAGCTCAATGTAATCGAAGAGATCCATCCCCGGAAGTCCGTGCGGGGTCATCTCGATATAGTAATTGATATCGTCTTCAAAGAAACCTTCCATCTCAACGATATTAGGGTGTTTGAGTCCGTCGCGTCGTAGGAAGTCCAGGACGTGGATCTCCAGAGGAACAGTGCCGAGCTTGCGATCACGAGTCCATGTGTCCACCAAGATTCGTTTCTTAGTGACGTACTTGAGGACCATTTTCTTGGTAGGCTGCTTCTTCAGACGTGCCAATTTGACCTGCCCGTAGGCGCCTTGTCCCATTTCTTCCAGGATCACGTAGTCACCAATGGACCGTTTCGCTGGAAGCTCATTTTTCGCATTGACTTCGGGAACCGGTTGCACGGGACGGTCGGTGAGGGGTTGCGATGCAGCCTCGTTGAGTTGCTGACTGAGGGTCGAGGTTGGCGCTGACACCTCCACGGAGGTGCTGCGAGTGTCAGGGGTCTGCGTGGCGGAGCTGGATCCTGAGTGTCGATCCGAGTCGGGATCATGTGTCGGAGAAGTCGGCTTGGAGGTGGGCACCGATGATGGGGACAGACCGGCCGCAGGACCAGCAGCATGGATCTGCCTTGAATAGGTAATCCACAATGCGTAGACCAACTCTGTGACGGCAATTGTGTCATCGCTGTCATCTGAGTCGCTGTTACGATCCTGGGCTCTCTGCCTTTCCTTCCCTTTCTCTTTCTCGGCCTTCTCCTTTGAGAAGAAGGTTCCACTTTTGACCACGCGCAACTGAATGTCCACAACAATAGTTGAACCATCTCGATGCTTAGCCAGAAGACCACTTGGCTCTGTGAATACTGATGCTGCATTTGCCTTTCCATCGCGAAGGATAGAGAGCGTCCGTGCCCGCCGGAAGCTGTGTTCAGGAATCACAATACCATCAACCAATGGCACATTGTCCTCCTCGGTTAAAACGTCCAGGATCTCATCGAAGTCAGGGACCAAATCAGTAAAGTGGAGTCCTTCTGGTCGTTCTTGGCCGAATAAGACAGAGGAGAAGACGGAGTTAGAGCTGATGACATTCAATGACGAAGACGACAAGACCATCATTCCAGCGACGTGGGGGAAACTCGACACTTGGAGGGTTCGGTCTCCTCCCTTGCCGACCGCCACAGGGATACAAACGCCGGCTGCGGTGCGCGCGGCAAAGTGCTTCAACCCCGCAATCTTGGTTACTCCCTGGTCAAAGGAGGTTTGGAGAGAGTCAGCTGGCAGACACGGGAGAAGGTCGGTAATTGGTTGTCCCTTCTGGACAACGGATGGGCCCCAAATTTTGTCAGGGTCACCTTTGACATCCACAACGTTCCAGGAATCGTCGCACTGGACAGAGGCAGCGTTTTCTGTAATCTCTTCCACAACCCAGATCAGACCACCACGCTTTTCCATCACCCACACGCTAGCGGAGCCCCGCGTCCCGTTTCGTTTTAGGATCGGAACCACATCACCGCACAGTAGAACACCGCGTGACTTGTTGGCTGAATGGTTTGCATTTCGGGGGTTTCTCGTGCTGGAGCCATAACCGTCGTCAGTTTGGGACCGCCGTGACTTTTCCCGGGAGGATGGTTTGCTAAGTAGTTGAGCGGTCACTCCATTTCCAAGACCTCTAAACTTGGGATTCACGGCATTGATATTGGCGCGTTCGGGCTGAAGCGGCATACGGGCGGCGGCGTCAGTGCTGGGGTCCCGAAGTTTGCATTCGAGCCAGTCTCTGTGCTCCTTCTGTACAACTTCCAGGATACTGAGACGGCGAACTTCAGATTGAAGAACACCAAAAATCAGACAGGAGAGATCATTAGCGGCCAGGATGGTCCATGGTGCTTGGGCTTCAGTTCGGAAGACGGCCTGGGATACCGGAGTCCATTTGCTGCTGTGGGTGTGGAGAGCCTGAAACGGAAATCCCAATCCAGCGGTGGAGGAACTAAGGGAGGCGAAAGGGTCCGCGGAAGAGGTGTAAGGTTGAGCTAGAGTTTCCATCAGCTTGCTCTTGAGCGAGACTGAGCAGAGGTCCGTGTATGTACGTTTTAAGCTTACGCGCCTGGACATCGGGGCTGAAGCCAGGTCCCTCCGTTGATTCGAAATACGATCACTGGGAACAGGACTCAGGAACTGGGAGCCGTCCGATGGATGCGACCCTGCGGCAGATTCATATGCCATGTCACGGGTGCTGACTGGGGAGGTAGAAGAGCTTCTGTCCGAGAAGGCCTTCTCAAAGATGTTGTCGCCATTGATATCTGCAGGTCCGGTTATGGGTCCTCGAGCCTGACTTTGGTGCTCCTGGGTTTCAAGCATATTCGCGCGGGCCAGAAGGTCCATCATACCCTGGATTTCCGTATCTCCGCTGGCATTGGCTTGTGCGTTGGCGATGGCAGAATTGGTACCAGCCCATCCCATGCGGTCGCGCATGAAATCAATGGATCTCTTGAGGATATTTTGGCGACTGTGAAGGAATTCCTCCGATTGTTGTGCAAAGGAAAAAGAGTGCAATGACTCCAAGGGAAACCGATGTAGGTCCTCCAAATCCGTGAAGCTCTGGTTTGCGGATAAGAGGCCGGGATTAACTCGAGACGACGAGCGCGAGCGGGGCGACGCAGCGGGGCGTTGAGCCGCCATCGGAGCTAAGGACGATGTAGAGAGGTTTGGAAGGGTCAAGACACGCGAGGGTTGGTGCTGGCGTATACGATCCAGTCCAGACGGGCCGAGTCCATGCTCGCTTTCAAACAACGGAGATCTGCTGTAATGTCGCAAGGTCAGTAAGGGAGATGCGGAAGTAGAGAAACTCTCGCCGACCTTGAGATAGGGTCATATCCCGAAGATACACTATTATCCCTCGAATTCTTCAGCTCTGTCTGTAAGGAAAGTTTTTGGAATCCTGACTCGGACTCGGGCGACTCTGAGAGGGGTCCTAAGGGCGACGAAAGAGGACTGGGCTCGCCTATGACCGATCAGCATTCATAGTCAACTCAATCGGCGCGTGCCGAAGTTTCCATTCCACGGCCCTGGAATGATCCAGTGATCCGGACGGTTGATCTCCGCGGTCAGATGCCCCGAAGAAGTGACTTGCGTTGAGAGTAACCCCGGCAGCACACCCTCCACGTTAGCTTTTGCCCGAGCGCTCCAGCACGTCTAGGTTCAACCCGAGAACTGTAGCTTCACTTCTTCTCTGAATCTCCCTGGTTCCCGAGGCCCATGGAATGTGAAACAGTGGCAAGGTCAAGATCAAAAGCATGTGCAAATCACTTACCATCCGGGTTAAAAGCAGAACCCATTCTCCGTGGGGTTTTTTTTAGGAATTTATTATTTCTCACCCCTGTTTAATAATCGAGGTCAGGTGGAAAGGAAGGGATGAGGCTCAATCGAGACGAGCACTCGTGAAAGAGAGGTTATGCGACATGTATAGGTGTGTAGAGTTGTGGTCATTCGCTGCGACAGTCGAGGGGGCAGCTGCCTCGTAAGGACTCAGGCGACATATGTGGCGTCGCGGCTGAGCACGCAGTAAAAAAGAGAAAGTCGCGGTTGTAGAGATGGTAGGGGGGGGAAAGGGAAAGGAGAAAAGAAAAGCGCAGCGGGGGATTAGTGAGGTGGGGAGCCCAAGGGAAAATGCCAAAGGACTGGGTCCCCTTCCGTGATGTAATGTCGTCTTGGACTTCTATATCGCTTTCTTTCTTGCTTGGATTTTTCTGATTAAAATTATCCTGGACAGGGTCGGCTGATCGACGCCTTTTATCCCATGTGGCAGCATAGCATTTCCATTGGGTGCCCGCTTTGAGAGATCTATGAAGGATATTGGTCTATACAGTCCCAAGTCAGGGAAATTCGGACATAGGGCGTTCAAAGACCAAGCGATGAACATGACCTGAATACCGACTCAGGTATGGGGACAGAGCAGAAAAGAGCGACCATGATGACAATAAATTCGGAGTATAGATCTAACCACGCAGAGCTGAGCAATAAACTCTTCTAGTGACTTTTAGTGCGACACTTGGGTGTACTAATGTTGTTTTAGGGTTTACAGCGCGTGGAGCGAGAGCATGAAAGATTCGACTCAAGTTGGCTTGATACATGTATGTTGAGCGGAGGGGTAGGAGATTGGATAATGTTCTACAAGAGCCCGATGGACGTTGTTGTCAACTGTAGAGACGCTCAGGCAAAGGTTACCCCGCTTCAAAGAGATGCCAGCTGGTTTCCAAGTATCGATCTCGAAAGTGGTTCTGCAGGCGATGATGCAAAGTGGCTTGCAATAGATCCGAGCGCCTGATGTGGGACGATGATTGACTCCTTGAGGTGTCCGAGTCCGATTGTGAAAGAACTATGTACAGTAGCCTGGAACCTGGGAGATAACAAGTGGGCCCCCGTGGGCTCGCATACATTGTGTATCACCGGCGAGGATATGCAACCAGTGATATAGGCCATAACCGAGGCGATCACAATGGTCCATCCCCTGACAGAGGATCCCGAGAGCCCCGAAGGCTATGTAGAGCCAATTCACCCGATTCGGCGTCTGTCCCTGAATTCTCATCTCCGCCAGATCCGAACAAGGTGCTGGGTCTGCGGGCTTGGGCTTGGTCCTGCTGGCGTGTCTGCTCCGGCGGCGGCGACGTGGAGCTAACGAATCCTGATAGGTTCCGGCCGCCACCAAGCATCCATGAGAACCCTGCATCTGTCAGGGACGGGCGCACATTTGATCGCGAGGTAGTTGCCCGCACGCCCTCAGCTTGCTTGTCAGTGTATATCCGATTTGCCGTGGCGACGCGGACAGGCTTGGAGGTTCCACTTTCGGCACTTGACCCGGCCGTATTCGTGTTAGCGGAAGTTGGTGCTTGCGATTGAACCCTAGTTTGGATGTCGCGCTTTCTTTCGCCCATTTTCAGATCGGTTGTCTTTTGAAGCTCATGCTGGCTAATTGCTTCATTGTCTACACGCGGTGGTTGCTCGATGGACTCTACTGGGACAGATGCATCTTGGAGGCAAACCTGCACGCTCACGGCTTTAGCCAAAGCTTGCTTCATAAGATCGTTGGTTCCGGGATCAATGTCTTTGACATTGTTCAGCTGTAAGTGAAGATCACTCAGTGCCTCGCGAAGGGCAGTTGCCAATGTCTTGTTCCTTTCTTCGAGACTGTCAATCTTCGATTCCAGCGCAGCCGTGGCCGCAGGTATTGTAAGCGCTGATGGTTGAGCCTCAGAAGCTGACGCGGCTGTACCGGGTCTTGAAGAGGCAGCTCGGAGATTTGGTTCGTAATGCATTGTCTGCATGTTTTTCCTCGCTTCGGTCACAGCACCTCGAACAGCCTTGGCAACACCCCAAGCCTCTGTCCGGCGTTGAATGCCCTGTGAAACATCCTGGAAAATTGCTTCTAGGCTTTTCGAGTTGTTCTGCGCAGGGGAATGAGCGGGTGAGGTGCTTTCGCTTCGTCTCTTGAAGTCTTCCCATAGAAAAGCCTTTCGTCTTGTGCCAGATTGGCTACGACTCTTTGGTTCTGGGGGTCTACCGGAGTACTTTGAAATGACAAAGTTACCACGTTCGGCGGTAGGATTCTGTTCCAAGTACAATGCGTCGTGCACAAAGGTTTGCGGTTCATGTGGATGAGGTGAAGGGTAGCGAAGTAATAATGTCAATGCAGTCGAGTAGTCTGCCTCGAGCACTAGATCACGTATGTCAGCTAAATCGGGTTCCACGAGTGACAGCGGATCAACCAACATTGCCAGCGGATTCTGAGAAGCATAGATATGCAGGTGAAATCAACGAGATCAGACCGTAGTCCATGAGCAAATAGGAGATCCCACATGAGTAAGACATCATCAAATGGAAATTCCCGTCCAAAGAGGAGGCGCATCCAGCGACTTTGTACAGAGTTAGCACATTAATCGCATGTTTCCAAGTCACTGGTACCTACGTCAAGAAAATCTGAGGTAGAACATCAACTGCTTCGAGGTGTTCCGCGAGTTCGTGGTCAATAATCATCAAAGCCTCTTTGTGCAGATATTGGCAACGATCTACTATTGGAATCACTTCTGCCTGACCATTTGCAGATCGTGTCTCACTGTGTTCATAGTAGATGCGAGCTGTCTGCATTACAGAAAGGAACAGCGTAAAGGAATCATGCTCCACGAAATGAGGGTCAAGAAGTTGAAGCATCAGTTCCTGGTCCTTATCGTTGGCTGGATCAGACTTTCCAGATTGTGGCTTCACCGAGTCCCGGTCAATTGCCCAAAGAATTGGTGCGAGCAGTTCATGCATTCCTTGTCTATAACCCACATCTGGATTGAGCTTGGAGTAGACAAATAAGACTTCAGTCAACTTAGACTTTGTAGCAGGCTCTTGAAAGAAGAAATTTTCTTGCAGGCATCGGTCGACATCTTGTAAAATTTCGGCGCGCAGCGTCTCATCCTTTCGAAGCGTTTGCCAAGGAGACTGAACATTCCAAAGATTGGTCAGATAAGGGAATATTCGGTGCTATCAGGACGAAGCAGAGAAACGCGTACCTCTGCATCGTCTGCCAACGGATCGACACTCGAGTCTATGTCGTCCGGGTGGTTGATATACTTCAGAAAATGATCTCGGAGCGCACCATAGGTGTCGCGGGATTCGTCGAGCTTGGCCGCCCATTCATTTCGATCTAGGCCGTCGAAAACCAGAAATGCCTGTTCTCTTATAAGCATTTGGACCCAATATTAGCGATTCCAAATCACAGAACCTTCCAGCAAACTGATCTCAGCCCATCGTCGCATAGGTTCCCGCCCTGGTCGGATCGCAAGGTCGCTCGGAGGTCGGAGGTCGTATTATTGTCGGTGAACAAGATGTCCCATCGTTTTCTGCGAAAGTCAGTAATAGGATATTTCCAATCATAGTAGGGGGAAATACCGTGTCTCCTCAATGGTTCTCATTGCCGAAGTTGTTGACAAGAGAAGGTGAGGGGAGCCGATAAGTAGACCGCCTTATCGTCATTGCGACATCTTTACGATCCGAGGCTGGACTTTCGCTTCACTTTCACTTGAAGGTTACCGAGCATTAAGTGGGAAACCCGGGGTCTTCGGTTGAGGTCGATATACAATCGGTTGCTTTGCTGCACGAGCAGAATCAGACCCAGATTCAAATGTCACCTTTGACAGCTTCATGACACGATATGTCTGCCGATCTACTAGCAGAATTTGGCCAGGCTCCTGCCCCAGCCAGTGGTTCCTCTGGTCAACAGAACCAGAAAACCTCATTTTTCGATGACCTGAATCAAGAAAATATTGATTTCTTCGGAGCACCGGCTAGTGTTTTGCAACACACCAAAGCTGCGGATCCAATCCCGAAGACAGCTGGGAATCATTCCGCAGTTCAACCCCCCTGGGGATCCCATTCTCAACCGCAATTTGATTTACCACTGAATAAAAACAGTGATGTATTGTTTGATACAGCCTTCGACGCACCAGGAAGTGATGCGGATGACGACTGGGGTGACTTCGAAGGACCAGAGTCTACTTCCCAACAGGCTCCCAGGCCAACGGCTCCATCCCAGCCATCATCAGTAGCTGCATTTCCCAGATCACTAGGCTCAACCCCTCTACAAGATGCTTCCGGAGCCTCGGGGGCTGTCGACTTGCTCGAGACTCTCTCAATAGGCGACACGGCACCAATTGTGAACCAGGAAACAAAGACTCTTCGTCAGAAACAACTTTCTCAACCTAATCAGCCTAAAAGTCAACCCAAGGCGACCTGGGATGATGACTCGTTCGGTGACTGGGGTGAGTTCACAGACGCACCCGCTAGCAAGCCTCCACCAAAGGTCTCCGTGAAAAAGGCAAAACCACCCGTCAAGCCTCATAAGGCTTCGACATCAACCTGGGACGATGATGCCTTTGACGATTGGGGGGATTTCACCGATGGACCCAGTGCATCACCAGCTCCCAAATTCAATACGCCTTCGCCAACGGTCACCAGTCCAGTATCATCGCCGACGGTTCGCCCAACAAATATCCCACCGCCATCTGTACTTCTCGAATTGTTCTTAGATGTGTTTGAAAATCTACAAAAGGAGGCTACACAGGTCAAATCTCAACTACGATCCTCGCCTTCCAACAGAACCAACCTTTCCGCAACTGCCTCCCATATCCACAATGCTCTTGAGTCCGCTGCCCGTGTGATTGCAGGGCGAAGTCTCCGCTGGAAACGAGACACCATTCTTAGCCAAAGTATGCGGATCGGCCCTGCTCGTGCCGGCAAAACAGGCGGCATGAAACTCAACAGTGTCAACAAACATGAGAATATCAAAGAAGAACAAGATGCTGTCAATGTACTTAATCTTTGGCGAGAACGGGCGGCGATCTTCAATACTGTACTACAAGCCGCCGGTCAGCGGCCAATTCCCGCAGTCCCGGACCCGGGTGCGCTCAAAGTGATCGTGGCTCGGTCGGATCAAGGAGCATTGAAAGCGTCCCACTCCTGTGCACTTTGTGCGCTCAAAAGAGACGAGCGAGTTCTACGGGTGGATGAATCAGATGTACAAGATAGTTTTGGCGAGTGGTGGACAGAACATTGGGGCCACACCCATTGCCGACAATTCTGGGAGACAAATCTCCATCTCCTCGGGCAACGATAAAAGCAACTTAACTTTGATGAGCCAATGTGAACTGATAATCGGGAAGGCGCCCGGTAGCGATAAGACGAGCATCTTTGCCACTTTATGATTCGTTTGTTAGGCCGCCCCAATCATAGTTCCACTTCTTGCCTTTGGCCCCCCGCATTTTGGCCATGTCAACCCTTGTATCCCGTCAACTTCACTGCAAACCCTGCAAGAACGCCAATACACATGGCGGGTGATGGAAGAGTTGCAAAGCGATCCTCGAATGCGTTAGTGGACATTCAGTTCGGTGGAGGTTCGGTTGCTAAATGCCATCAGTTGCGTGCGATGCCGAAGACAAAAGATCAAATGCTCCGGATCGCAGCCTTGCGATGGGTGCAGCAAGCGCAAGCTATCATGTATCTTCAATGATCGAGACCAGAAGATTCTGGTCACAAGAGGGTAGGTTCAATGGATAATCTGCAAGTTTCACGACTAAGGATCGACGCAGGTACATCATGGAGTTGCAGCAAAGGATTGCGCTTATAGAGCAGTCGGAAAAGGGCCAACGAAGTCCTTTTAGTTCCAGCTTTGGCTTACAAACCAATGGTCTGTGTGTCTATGTGGCTTTCAGAAAATTATGCCTGCTGATTCCCTACAGATGCAAAGGACCGTGAAGATACATCACTGGATAGGATCACTCCCGATGATCATGATGAGTCTCAGGAATACGAAGATGCAGATTCTGGCTTGACAAATCCGCTCTCAAGTGGCCCTCCTGCCTTTATGTCTGCTGCAAATGGCCGAACATGTGCGTTTTTCTTATGTTTCGCAAGGCAAAGTTCTGACCCCGTTAGTCTATCTTGGAACTTCATCAAACTGGTCGTTCACTCGGCGAATTCTCAGCTTAGCACACCAACATGCCTATCAAGAGGCACTTTCCCCGGAAGCATTACTGTTTGATGAGATGACTTACGAACTCCCATGGGACGGGTTACGAACAACCCCGGGCCCAGACGCTCCCATTGTTCCTACTCGCGACCACACTATGTATCTGATCAACGCTGTCAAGTTCCGCTGTGGGCAATTATATCATCTTTTTGAGGAAGGGGAGTTCATGAACTCGCTTCAGGAGTTCTACTCCGGGGATGGACACGCGATGACCAATAGTTTATGGTATATTCATTTCCTGATTATTTTGGCCTTTGGGAAAGGCTTTGTTCAACCCAAGGCACAAGGGAAAAAGCCACCTGGAGTTGGCTACTTTGTCAAAGCTTTGCAACTTCTGCCTGACCCTGGCGCTCTATACCGTGATCCTATGGTAGCGACTGAAATCCTTTGTTGTATTGCGTTATATTCTCAGTGCATTGATTGCCGCACGTCGGCGCACAACTATGTAAGATCCTCGGAGAAAAGGAGTTGCATAACAGACTGACCAGATTTCCAGATTGGACAAGCCATGCGAATGGCAATGGCACAGGGAATGCACACCAGAATGCCGGTCGAAGATTTAGGTCATGACACGGTGCAAAGATGTGGCAAGATTTGGTGGACAGTGTATATTCTAGACCGGGAAATGACCTCTCTTATGGGTCTACCCCAGTCTATCAATGATCGCTACGTGCAAACTCAGCTTCCTACATTTACAGACCAAGCAGAGACTGTCTCCCTCGGCATGCATATCAAATTGTCTCAGATTATTGCTGAGGTCAACAGCAGTAGGCTCAACTGGCTCCTCCTGATAAAGATGAAATCTAACTGTTTCACAGAAGTATATGCCATTGATGGACGCATCAACCGAACGTTCCTACTCAGTACTAAAGCGGCGTTGGCGAACATTGCAAGCCTTGCCGATGAACTTCGCGAGGCAGTCCCGTTACATTTGGACCGAGAAGTTAGCGGTGTTTCCCGAACTTCGGCCTCTTTACACCTTCTATATCATCAGGTATGTGCTTACCTGATACCGATTCAATGCAATCCTAATCTTCGTCAAGTGTATTATCCTCGCAACCCGACCTCTGTTATTCTGTTTCCTCAAAATACAATTTGAATCACCAGAATCCTGCCTGGCATCTTTGAATGCATCTCGGAATGTTCAGAACTTGATGCAGATGTGTCTTGAATCCGCTCAACATATTATCAGTATTCTTCACAGTCTACAGGTCCAAGGCCTTCTAGGTACGCATCTCATGCAGCTCTCCTTTCAGATACACATGGACTAATTCCCTGGTTCCAGAAACCTTTCTTCCCTTCGACCTTGAATCTCTCTTTGTATCCACCGTGATCCTTCTTCTTAGCCCGGCAATCGATCCTCGCTTACTAGACAGTCATCCAAGCTGGCTGGAGAAGGCGTACGCAATCTTCGACGAAATGATCGGAGACGGTAACCAAGTCGCCAGCTTCCGACGGTCAGAGTTGCAACGACTGGACGAGACTTTGAGTTGCATCTCTCGAGGTCAATCTCAACCTTTGACGGTGCCCAACTTCTTCCAACAGAATGATGTCCTTCCTAACCCACTTTCTCCATCTTCCACCTCCATTCCGGGCTCGATGCCACAGTCTACTCACTACAATGCTCTTCTCAGGCAGGATCCTGTGTTGGATGGAGAATGTGATTTCGGAACGATGTTAACTTCGGCTGAAATTATGGCTGTCGCAGATTCTATTGAGACTTTTGATACTGAATGGGTATCTAATGCGATGATTGAGCATAGCATTTGGTAGATTTTTTGGTCATGTTTAACGAATGATGGTTTTCCATGTAACTTTGCCCCCAATGCATTGCTATTTTAATAAAAAATAGTTTTACGATATACAAGATGAAGCAAGAATGAATTTCATGAAAACAAACATGAATATATGCATAAATCAACAAGTCTAGACAATCTAAAGCTTAGATGATCTCTCAGGACGAATCTCAGCAAGCTCCTTCGACTCCCCAATTCTCCAACTAACATCACCACCCCAGTTCCCACTGTCACCAGCAGGCTTGGACTCCTTCCACCTCCACCTCTTAATCTGCTGCTGTCCAGCCCCCACTAAATCTCTCACCCAAGACCCAAAGATAGGGAACATCTTAAACCCATGACCCGAATCACCAGAAAGAACAACCACCGAATCCGAAGTCCCAGGCAAATAATCAATAATAAAGTCCGAATCATTAGTATCCGCAAACCAACAAAGCGACCGCTTAACCAGCGGGCGATCCTTCAACGCAGGAAGCGTATGCGCCAGCAACTTCCTCATCTGCCTCTCGTCATGCTCCGGAATAAACGCACTCTCCTCCAACGAAGCAGGCATATGCGACACCCCACTCCGAGCATCCGTATTGACATACCCACCCCCCATAGGACAAATCTTCAAAAGATTCGTCTCGGGATCAGGCTCGAAGAGGAATCCCAGGTCGCGCGCATAAGTCACCGGGATATTCCGCAACAAGGAAGTCTCCTCATCAGTGAGATGAACATGCGCCACAGACCACGACTTGGCAACGACATTCGTCCCCAGCTCCGGGACCAGACGTCCAACGGCCCCGCCCGCTGCCACGATGACCAGCGAGGACGGGTGGAAGGTGCCGTCTTTCGTGCGGATCCCGGAAGCCTTGCGGCCCTGCCGAGTGCTCACGTAGACGATCTCGTCCGTGGCGCCGCGCTCGCCGAGGTAGAAGCGTACGCCGGCTGCCTGGGCTGCGCGGTAGACGGCTGCCAGGGCGTTGCCTGAGTGCGCGTATCCATCGAAGCGGTTGAGGTAGCCGTTCCAGCCGGTTAGTGGGCCGTTCAGCTGCCAGCATGCTTCGCGGATGTCTGCGGTGCCGTTGAGAGGGACCACATGGGGCTTGATCTGGGCGTTTGCTTCTGCTGCGCTGCGGAAGCGGTCGAGGGTTTCGACGGCCTTTTGGGGCGCGTCGCCGGACACGCAGTGCAGGAAGCCGGTTTGGTGGAAGTGAGGGGCGAAGAGGGGGGTTTTCCACGCGGCGATGGCTTCCTATCGTGCATGAAGAGATGTTGGTTAGGATGTGTTTCTTTGGGGGATGTATGGCTGTATGGACGGAGTGTCAAACGAACAATTGTCAGGTCGGTATAGAAGGCATCCTCATACTCTGCGCGAACAATCTTGTTGAGATCATTTGCAGCTGAGAATCGAGGAGGAATATGATCATCTTTCTCGTAGACGGACACGTTTGTGAACCCGTCACGAGTCAGATGTAGAGCGGTGGAGAGGCCGAAGGCTCCTCCGCCTACGATGATGACTGGGTCGGATTTGGAAATTCCCATTTTGGTATTCTACTGAATTGATCAACAGCCTGGTCTGTCTATAGTTATATCTAAGTATACCCGGGTAGCCTGGCCGAGCTGTCTCCCAAGTGCGGGGAGGGTGGGGAGGTGTCGGGAGGCCTGCCGGTCATTTTGATAAGCTTCAACTCGTCGTTTCTGGTCCACAGGTTGAATATCGGCTTATGTTATGGCTTGGGGTTATCTCTCTTTCGGCTTGTCTTGCTGGTGTTGGGGTCATGCGTTTTTTGGATTTGGTTGTGTATTAGGGTTGGTTCTTTTTTGGCATCTTACTTGGTGGGCATAGTATAGTTCTGTGTATTCCAAGCAATAAAGACATGAATCTATGTAGAGCGCGGTGGTATCGAACTCAATGTATGAACTATTTCTTGCTAATATGGCCATACAAAACAATTATTAGAGAGCTTTTCACGAGACACTGACAGGCTAACTTCGGTTCTGACTATTCCCTTTCCCAACTGAAATAAAGAGATCGAACTGCATGGCAGGTATAGCAATAAAGTACACAGTCCTGTCAGGCATGATCGAATTACTTGGTAGGTGCACTATCTTAAAAGAAAAGAATGAGGTGGAAAGATTCACGTCTTGTTTTTGAAGATAAAGATGTGTAGACATAACAAGTGCATGAGTGAATTGTGAGAGTACATATTTTACTAAAGCGTCTATAAAAACTGTTCATAATGCATCCAACCCCCTCAGTGGTTGCTAGGGTATGTGAATCCCTCCTGGGGGAAGAACTCCTCCTTGATCAAACGGGGGCTGACGAAACGGCGAAGAGGGTCAGCGCTGCCAGCCTTGTCGTTAGTTCCACTGGCACGAGCACCACCGAAGGACTGCTGGCCAATAAGGGCAGCAGTGGTCTTGCAGTCTGTAGGGATAAATGGTTAGCTCTGGTCACATCTGCTATTGGATCATGAGACTTACTGATATAGAAGTTACCAGCAGAGTAGCGAAGAGCATCCTCAGCCTGGCGAATCGCAACGCGGTCCTTGGCAAAGACAGCACCGGTCAGGGCGAGGCCACCTCCGTTGCGGTCAACATCCTTCAAAGTCTGGGCCCACTCGGCATCCTTGTAGACGTAGACAGTGAGGACAGGACCGAAGATCTCCTCGTTGAAAAGACGGTGGTCGGGGGAGTCCGCCTGGTAGACAGTGGGATGAATATAGTAGCCAACGGAACCATCATAGGTACCACCGGCAATCAGCTTGACCGAGGGATCCTTGTTGCTGGCATCAATGATACCCTTGATCTTCTCGAAAGAGGCACGGTGGATAACAGGGCCCATGAAGGCTGAAAGGTCCTTATCGGGGTTTCCAATGGTGATTTCCTTGACACCAGCCTTCAGGCCAGTGAGGAACTCTTCGGCCCGAGACTCTGGGATGTAGACACGGGATGTGGCAGAGCACTTCTGGCCCTGATACTCGAAAGAGCCACGGATGGTGTGGTTCACGGCGCTGGGGATATCGGCCGTGGGGTGAATAAGGTGGAAGTTCTTTCCGCTGGTCTCGGCAACCATGCGAGGGAACTCGCGGTAAGTCTTCTGGGCAACGCCCTGTCCGATCCGGCCGTACAGAGAGCGGAAGACATCCGAGGATCCAATGAAGTTCAGACCAGCAAAGTCACGGTGCTCAAGCACGGTGTCGGTGATGGCCTGTGGGTCTCCAGTCACGAACTGGATAACGTTGGGGGGAAGACCAGCTTCTAGGAGAATCTTGTAGACCAGGTAGCTGGCATAGACGTTGGATGGCGAGGGCTTCCACAGAACAACGTTACCCATCAGCGCGGGACCGCAAATCAGGTTTCCACCGATTGCTGTGAAGTTGAAGGGGGAGACAGCGTAGACGAAGCCCTCCAGGGGACGGTACTCAACACGACTGCCTCAAATTAGCCAGAAATTCCTTATAGTTTCAGGAATATTGTATAAACTCACCTCCACATGCCGTCACTGCCCCGAGTGGGCTGCTTCTCCAAAATCTCACCAGCCCAGTTGCAATTCAAGCGGAAAAAGTCCGCCAACTCAGCAGCAGCATCAATCTCTCCCTGCCAAATGTTCTTTCCCTGGCCCAGCATAGTCGCTGCGATAAGCTCATAGCGGTATTTGGTGCACACCAACTCAGCAGCCTTGAGGAAGATCGAGGCGCGGTCCACGAACGGGGTATCCTGCCAGCTCTGCTTGGCTTCCAGTGCCTTGTTGATAGCCTCGTTTGTTTGTTCTTTAGTAGCCAGCGGGTAGTTTGTGAAAGGAGTTCCGTGTTCGGCGGGCAATGGCTGATCCCAGGACTGCGAGCTGGCTTGGAACTTTCCGTCGTAGAAGAGCTCACTTCGCACGGGCATCTGAGCCCGAAGCTGCTTCAAAGCTTCCTCGACCTTGGCACGCTCGGGAGATCCTTTCCTGTATTCAGGCTAGACAATTATTAGCTTGGAGCGGCCTTCATAGTTGATGTTTGCTCACGTTGGGCTCGTTCCTGGCATCGGGCAGGCGGAAGGGCATAGTCGTCTTAGCACGAGTCTGCATAGAGAGGCCTGGAACAGAGCGCAGGCGAAGGCCCGACGGCCGGGTGGCGCGCAATCTCATGAGAGAAGCTGTAGACATGGTGGATATGTCAAGTCAACAGCGATGTGAACTGGAAGAATCATGAAGTCGAGACGAACACATGAATTTAAAGGTCAACCAACCCCTCATGAGAAGATCGGGGGCAGTCCCGTCACCCCACAGATGGTATCGCATTCCGACCGAGTGACGATGCCCCGATTCACGTCCAATGCGTGGTTGTTCCTCGAAGTATGCGACGTCGGAAGGGTAGCCGGTCATGTTGGGGTAGAGAGTCAGTGGTATTTTCCCCGGTAGATAAGCAAGAGAGTCAGAACGATGTGACTCCAACTCACGATGGAAATTCAATCTCATGTTGGTTGGAATAGCACACATCGGGGCCAACTGGTGGGCGATTTGGCTGCGGCGACCATCTCCGCGACCATCGTAACGCCCGCAGTCGCACTCATCGACCGGCAAGTCTCACCTCCAAGCGCGCTCACAATTACTAACACGCGCTTAGATCCATCGTGGAGCAATCTGCATTCAGACAGCCAATTCTCTACGGTCTCCGCCGACATGCGATCGCAGCCCTGAAGCAACCACACTTGTTTGTGTTCCAGCGTCCCTTCGGCTACGTTTGGGCTCTCTACGCGGCCACTTACTCGGTCGCCAATGTGACCGATACCGTCAGTCGCAAGCTGGGGATAAGTGCAGCGGGGACAATAACCTTTGCCACGACGATGCTGGCAAATGTGCCGTTAGCGCTGTGGAAAGACATCCGATTTGCACGTATCTATGGCTTCGGCAAGACTTCCGATGCGAAGACCGGCAATCCAACACCCCTCCGACAAAACAAATCGATCGCTCGAGCAGCCGCTGCTATCTTCCTGGTACGCGATGGTGTCACTATCTTTGGCTCCTTTACGCTGGCACCTTGGCTGTCCGCCGCCATCCCGGATAACCTCGCGGCGCATCCTCATGCCAAGCCGGTTATCACTCAATTGACAGTGCCTGTGTTGACACAATTAGTGGCGACTCCCTTGCATCTGCTTGCATTGGATATGTATACGAGGCAGTATCATGTGCCCTTTGTGGAAAGGGTCAAACAGTCGCAGCATTATCTTGCGTCCTCCACTTTCACGCGTTGTGTTCGTATTATTCCGGCATTTGGAATCGGATGCTTGACGAATATTGAATTACGAGCTGCTTTTCACGAGAAATTGACATGATCAAATGAAATCCCTTCTACCATTTCTATCTTCTATCTAACAAGCCCCGATGCTGACCAAGTACATCTATGATTCTGATAGCCCCCTGTTTTCCAACAATGTTCGTAATAGTCGTGTCATCTTCTATTCAAGCTCGCTCAATTTGAGCATCTCCAAGTCCGCCCTTCCCAGTATCATCGGGATAAGCCAGCAGCTCTGACTGGAAGGGCATCTCCCGTGCAATTCGGACAGTGTCGAAAATGGACTTGGATTGCACGAAGATATCGTCAATCTCTTCCAAAGTCCGTCCCTTGGTCTCAGGACAGAAAAAGTAGAAGCTGACACAAGCAAAGGCACTGATACATGCGTATACAATATAGTACCGCCAGTGAATGGTAGCAAATCCGACAGGGCTCACTTCCGCAAGGACGAAGTTGAAGAGCCAGTTTGCAGCCGCCGACATGGCCGTCACCTTGGCACGGGTGCGTAGGGGTGCAATCTCAGCAGCGTACATGAAGGGGACCAGGAACAGTCCAATAGGGAAGCAAAAGAGTGCGACAAAGTAGAATAGGAGGGACGCACTCGCAGCGGCGTGGTTACTCAGGTCGCTTGATAGCCCAGCCAGACAGGCCTGGGCAATGGTCATACCGGCGGCAGCGCCGATAAAGAGCGGACGACGTCCAACTCGGTCAATGAGCAGGACAGCTAGACCAGCTGCCACGAATTGCCAAATCTGAAGACATCCAGTGATGATTCGAGCGATGGTGCCCGAGTATCCCAGATCATTTTCGAAGATGGTATCGGAATAGAAAGTAATAATATTGACACCGGTCATTTGTGCCAGAATGTTCACACCCACAGCAATGATCGTCCGGTGTAGGTGGCCGTTCTCGGTCATCGCAAATGGCGAAGAAGAGCCGGTTGACTCGTTGTTCTCATCCAGCACAAGAGACTGTCGCATAATCTCCAGCTCCTGCAAGACATGTTCGGAATCAACCGATACATCTTCCAAGCGAGCTAGCACTTCAGCTGCTTCGTCCATTCTTCCAGCGCGTGCAAGCCAACGGGGGGACTCGGGCAGAAGCAAGATACAGGCGACGACAACAATAGCAAATAGACCTTGGAAGGCGATGGGGAAACGCCAGCTGACCGAGTTGTCGCTGACATAGTAGAGTCCGAATTCCAGCCACGTTGCGAGGACAATACCACCGATAGCGAACCATCCTTCGAGCAAAACCATCCGACCGCGAGCTTCTGCGCCGGATGACTCGGAGACGTACATTGGGATGGTAGCTGTGAAGCCACCTACGCCAAGACCTGTATGGTGCAGTGCGGTTAGGTCATGAGAATTCAGTAATGGGTGGTGGGATGGGGCTGACCAGTGATTACTCTGCCAGCAATAAGTTGACCGAGTGAGAACGGAGTCGACTGAATAATGATCCCCACTATCGCAATGCAACCTGCCAGAAAGATGGTCTTGCGACGACCAAGCCTGTCACCCAGAAAGGCACAGGAACCGGCGCCGAGTGCGCATCCAACTTCATAGATTGCGACCGTGGTCCCTGTGGCTGTCAGCAGAGACCTCCTCCACCATCAAGAGATTGCATACCTTGGATGGTAGAGTTGTGTGAGTTTTGGCTTCCCTTGGTATTGACCGTGTCGATCTGAGGAAATACCGCAATGAAAGAACCCAACGTTAACAACCCATTGCAAACTGCCTGGTCATAGCCCTGGAGCACGAAGCCCACAGCACCAATGAGACCGATGACAAGGTTCAACGACTTGCCCCTCAGCTTTCCTGCCATGACAATTCGATCGAGAAACTGCTACCAAGAAAAGATGTACAATGTCCGAGCGGAAGGGTTGAAAAGCTTGGATTTTCTCCCACGAGCACACGCAAGGGGCGGGGCCAGTCCTAAATAGCAAGCACACGGTAGCATTGGGATCCCCCACACCCAAAGCGAGGGGCCCCAAACTCGCAAGTGAATAGACTAAATGCACTAGACTAGGGTCGACTAGGGCTGGGGAAAGACAAGCTTACCAAGCCTCGGACAGCCGCCGACCAGCCAATCATCGTGCCGCATGAAGGGCTACAGTGGATCTTAGACCTCGGACTAACCGTGGCACAGGCCCGAGTGCCGGACTAACTCTCTCCGCATTCTCTCCACGATTACTTTCCGAGTCGGCAATTGGCTGTTCCATGCCCGAGGTCGGGATACTTGCCTGACCTCGCTGTCATCTTTCCCCTCTCGTCCACGGGGGTGTGCTCATACGGAGTTTTGTTTCCGAAGTTTAGCCTGAGCCTTGTTTTTCCATCCCGACTCCTTATCCGCAGGATTCGTTGCAAGCCATGGACGGTTGTCTCCGAGCCGTTATTGGCTGGGGCTTTGTACCTCCCCCATGTATTCGGCCCGACTTGATTAATGCACAATCCTGTGACCACGAGGCTCTCAATAATGGGGCCATTTCCATGTTTCCTCTCCCGTTATCCATAAGACCGTGGCTAAATATTCCCTCATTGATAACTTAACCGCTATACAATATGTTTCACACCGCAGTTGCACCCTTTGTTGATAAGCTGTACATTCCGGGCCTCCCTAGCATAACTACGTCATTGTGGCTGCGGGTTTCTCACGGGGGGCTGCGCTGTTATCAACATTGGACAAACGAATAAGTCACCATATTCGCGCCTCTGTTGATTATTTTCGTGGGAATTCTCAACTAATAGGTCTCCTCCAAACTTCCAACCGCGTATCATGCATAATCTTACGTGTACTGCTTACTGACTTGGGCGAATCATGGTGCAGGGTTGTTTCTGGGTTCCGACGGGATTCATATTGTTCGCATGTAACGCTTTCATATTTCCTCGCAGATTAATGCCAGGAGGTCCTGTGGTATCGAGATTATGATGTGAGATGCACTGATAAGTGAGGCTCCTTGTTCGGTCTCCGGGATTGCCGAGTTATCCCCATCCCTTGAGCGCTGGAGGTCGCTGTGTCTGTTTATTTTGTCTTATTGTTCTTCTCTGCGTACTTCAGGGAAGTTCAGGGAAGTACTGAGCATAGGAGTAGCCGAGACTCTTCACCGTTGCATATCTGCCGGACATATTCTGGCAACTGAAGCGCCATGTGTCAACGGAATATCTATCATCTGTCCAAGGGGTCCTTATTTGATTCCGTCTTGTTGTTTCGCCCATTTTGTTTCCAATTGGTCTATTCGCCTCAATCTTCAGGGCTATTGATGAACAAATAAATACAGTGTAGAAGCTTGTCTTGGGATGATCTCTTGCATCTTTATTTCGATGTATTCATAAGTAGGCAAGTGACCAAATTGCTACACTTTCAGTAAAAGGCCAATCGTGAGTCTCATGTCCAGCAATACTCAGTGGTGCCCGTTGATTCCATCGGCATCAGACTTTCCATATCGATGAACTCATGTCAACGTTCACTTGATATTGTTAATATACTGGTTTTCATTTTCCCTCGTCCGTCTTGAAGTTCTGGATAAGGGTAGTCTAAAATGGGGTTTCTCCTGGGTCATTTCGCCCTTTTCGCCTATTCTTCTCTCCTACAGTGGGGTGTATGTGTGGTACGATGAGAGCCAATTCGCACTCCTCTCAGCATTAAACTACCACCCTCTGGCATGTGATTGAGTCTCGTTCACTGCTGAACAGCTATTTGAATTACAAAAATTCCAAATACTTTTTTTCCAACTTACTCGGTCCACGTAATAGATCAGTGAAGCTATCATAAACAGGCCAAGGTGGCGTGAAAACCCATCCTCGAAACAGAGCACTCGCTTCGAGCTAGGTGGGTGTCATGCAAGAACTGACAAATACTTGAATGGCACTAATTTATCTACAGTAACTTAGTTTTACTCATACGAAGTGACGTTATTCCGTACGTGTACTCTATATACTCTGTACGGATACTGTACAGCAGCAATGCTTGACAAATCATCCGATCGCACCCAATGAGCCCAAGTCCGACTCTATGACAGGTCCACAGATCTCCACATGGATCCTGCAAGATCTAGCGCAAACCTCACCATGATTGAATTTGAAATAGAGCGAAATATTGTACGGTTTCCTCGACTGTTAAGGGATGCGTCATTCTATTCCGATACTAACAGGACTCAAACGGAACCAGGGAACCCTGGTTCGCGTGGTTGAAGAGCCGCAACGGTTAAACGTTGCAAAACTAGCATCATCTGCATCCTGCATTCTCGGCACTTTCGGCGTTCTAAATGAAAGTGGGGTACAGTGCGGAGTCTAGAGGAACTGATTTAGTTGAGATGATCAGTCGCGTTGGTGGCGGTATTTGAAATATGATCCCGCACATTTTTCTCGGCTTTCATGTAAAGGTATCGGTGAGTTATCAGCAATCTAGAAATCTGGGCTTTTTAGACGTTTGAATGCACTCCATTCCAATGCCTGAGTCTGTATGGGTGGGGGTTCTGAGTCAGGCGTACAGGACATCCTCCCGTGAAATATTCACGATTTGCATATCCCCGCTAGCCTGCCCTCGTCGCCCCCGGTATACAGTGCTCTTGCCAGGGGTAAGTTTCATATGAACACTTGGCCACACATCTAGATAAAAAAAGATGTTGGAAGTTTCATGTTCATGAATAATTATAGAACTGTTCGTAGCCCCCAATGTCGGGCCGCGACAGGTATGACCGCCCTAAATGACGCAGGGGCCAGGCTTGGTCCAACCTTGGCTGAAACAGACAAAATCGATTTCTACAGTATAGGAATAGAGGAATGGGTCAGAGTAATATAGATTGTATGTTAAAATGATATGCTATATAAAAAAGTGAATAATGGCATAGTGGAAAGGGCCATGCAGAAATACGCCAGTCAGATCCCGCGCTGATCGTGACATTCATGAGTGTAAAATCTTTCAGAGATGAAAAAGACGCTGGTCTTGTAGGGGAGGGAAAATAAGAAAAAGAAGAAATGTGAAGAAGGGATAGAAAAGAAGAAGATAAAGGTCCATAATCTAGAAATACTCGTCCTCATCCTCAGAATCCGGCTCAGACTGAGCTCGGCGTCTTTTTCGAGACATTTTAGGAGTGGTTGGAGTAGTGGGAACCGGATCGGACATTGCTGAAGGTGTAGCACTTGCGCGGTTTCGACGGTGTTGTTTTGTCTCAATTAGTCGCATTTGAGCTTTGCATGCATTTGGAGAGTAAAATCTCGTGGCGCCCATTTCTTTGATCTAGGAAAGCCATATGAGCATGTTTCCAACATATTATTGGAGACTTGCTATATCTTACCATATCAGAAAGGGCACGGTACTTGTCCTTTTCCCAAAGCTCATGTGCTTGGATAAGGAGCTGGACCTAAATTGACAAACTCATTAGACAAATGATCCAAAGCATAATTGGAAATGCCCAAGCACGTAGCTTTCAAGGTCATATTTTGTGGAACACATACTCACATCTGACTCGTCCCACCGCGCAACCCGCTCTCGCTTCCGGCGGAGATGACGCATCTGCAATCGCGCCTCGGTGGCATCCTTATTAAAATGCTGCATGAACATCTCACGGATCACCTTCCAAGCAATGCCCTGGTCTCGCAGCGTCTCCACAAACGAATCTTCATCTTCGGCTTGAGGGTCACGACGTCCACGGCCAGGCGCGCGAGGCCGAGGCGGGAGCTGCGGAGAGGGCTGGCCATACATGCGCTCAAGCTCGATTTGCCGCATGCCCTCTGGGTTTGGGGCGATGTTGATTGGTTGATCACGGGATGGTTGCTGCGAAGAGTTGCTTTTCGCGCGCTTCGGCGGTGGCGCCTGTGGTGACATGTTCGGGGTCTGGCCCATGCCCATCATCGTGTTGTCTGGGGCGTACATGTAGCTGGCATTTGGTGCTGAGGTCCGAGGGAATTCACTTGGGAATGGGGCGCTGATCCCCAGACCTTGGGGTGCTGGGATGGATTCATTGATGCTGTATTGGTATTCTTGTCCGTGGTAGTCTTGTGAGTGGTGACTGAGTGCTGGGCTTGGTCGGAATGAGCTATCCGGGAGACTGATTGGCGTCAGGATGCTTGGTGGCACTAGGGGCTCTGTGCAATATTGAGGATTTACTCCCATAAACGGAGACTGTAGTATTGCATGGTCAGTTTTGATTCAGATCTATACAATCTTGACAGGCTGCATACCGCGTCTATGGACCAATTAGCCGGTAGATTCTCATAGTATTCTCGCATCTCTTCCGAGGTCGGGATCTCATGACGACGAGACATGATGCTGACTGGCTACCCTTCCAAGGTGAAACACGCCTAGTATGTCACCGTTGACTGTGTTTGTGTTGAAGTGGAAGATAGACGCCGAGGCCACAGATTGTGAAACAGGAGACGAAACTCAACGCAGGGGGAAATGTGGCACTGCGGCGGCTGGAAGATTTAGATGGTTGGGTAGAACCTTAGTTGCAAGTGTATATCAAGAGACCTGATTCCGGAAATGTTTCTCGAGTTGAGAAGATTCACATTTCCAACAGTCGACAGCCGCAGATTTTATAAGATTCATCCACACGAGGAAAAGAGGGGTGCTTAAAGCGAGTTGGATGCACCGGTCTGCCTGGTATATTCCCCTTTGAGAGATATCACAGCCGGTACCCGAATGCCTTGTGAGGCAGGATGTGAACTGTAGTTTGGAGGTGTTAACTATAGGCTCAGAGAGCACCAAAATCAATCTCAGTACCGCCGAGGAGCACTGTACCGCATTGGAACATGAGAAACTCCATCAGAGACTCGACGAGGGCCTATATTTAAGCGCTGCGGATCCGATAGTCTAAGTGTTGATATCCAGCACGGTGCCGCCCCCATTTCTACACCCCAGAAGGGGCTCAGACTCTGCATGATGAAAAAGAAATTGGCAGTCATTCTATGACTTCAGACCCACTGCCACGGGTCCAAACAAAAGAATTCAAATTGGGGTGTTTTTGGGGGGTTTTTCATTCCCACCCAGTTCGACCTCCAATCGAACAAAAAATAAAAAACCGGGGCGGGTCGTAGGGGGTCCATGTGGGCGATCCCGCTCTGGGCACAAAACAGACAAAGCGTAGCGCTTAACGTAGTTCGATGCCGTAGTGATTTGAGATTGCATTTGGCCCCCAAACCTGATGGCCCCAAATGCCACAATTTTGCTCTGTCTTTGTCTCTGATCTGGTTCTGGTTTGGGTGTTTGGCATGGCTGTCAGCCTTGTCTATCTCGCCGTAATTGGCATTTCGGCAGCCCGCAATAGCCCCCCAGTAGACCCCAGTAGGAGCCCCAGTAGCAGCCCCCAGAAACGATGCTAATCGGTCACCTTCTTCATCAGATGAAGACCATGGGGAGGGATCATAATCCTTGGAGGGCCAGCGGGCGTTGTTCGCCGGCGGCTCTGGACTGGTCCAAGATCAATCCGGTGTTCGAGGCTGAAAGCTCCGCGAGCCGCTTGGTGGCTTGTGTCCACGGAGAATTCATGACCGCTGGTTAAGCGCTCATGCAGACACCCGACGTAACCCCATTATTCCCGAAGGTGCAGAAGAACTTTCTTTGCGCGTGGTCCCAATGATGAAAACATTGGCAGATCATCGGATCTGGGTGGGCGCCGGGCAAATCAGAGGGCAGGGTTTGGTCTCCATCGCATCTCCCCACAGAGAGAGGTGTTCGGTGCATTCTACTGTAAGCGCCAGGCGTGTCTGGACCTTGGACTTATCATCACAAATGTCAGCAATTGGCAATGGAAAGTGTGGCATACATGATAGCTCTGGGTGAGATCATGCATAGCTGTCAGACGCCAAGCGATGAACATGCCAAAAGGTGGAAATGGTGCAGGTCGGAATCGCCCCCAAACTTGTCAAGTATTGCAACTCTACGTTCCGGTCAGGTCATCGATATTGAGAGTCCTTCCCACCTGGGAAAAGAGGGCTGGAAGCGGGCTTGGGGGCTTGGGGACAGGAAATCATTCTGGGGTCACATCGTGCAACAGTGTGGCACAAGTAGCCCCAAATATGGGGGCCGCTGGCATTCGGTTTCTAGGGCTATCTACTGTAGATAATTCCCCAAAATATCAAATGAAAAATCTTTGGAAAATAAATAAATCAATGTGGATATCGAACCCCTAGCCAGTAAGGCTCGAAAGACGGGTATTCCCGTGCAGTCCATCCATTTACAAACCAGTCGGGGCTATGCTATGCTTCAAAACAACGGCTTTGCTGGGGGTTTTGTCTCATGGGGCGGGAATAAGTGTGGCAAATCATCGTTCATGGGAGATGTTAGCGCGGTGCTCATCAGTTTCCTCATCCTCATCTCCGGAGAATCCGTCTAAGCTGTCCTGATGGCGATGGCCCTTACCGTGACCATTCTGGTCCAGGGTATCGTCCGCCGCAATAGATATGCCACGCGCACCCCATCGATTGTGATTCAAGTGGCCGTCCACTCCCTCCTCCTCGTCCCGGAGATGTTGGTCTTCGTCTGCAGATTGTCGTGATGCCCGGAAGTTCACCACTCGGTTCACCAGCCAGCTGTTTCCGTAATCCTCGGAGTCCACAACTCCGCCATTGCGAAGCTTGACGCGCTGGCGTGAGTAGTACACCCAGGCAAAGTCCACGTAAAAGGCGGTCTGTACAATGCCAAACACGACTGCAATCCAATCGTCGAATTTGTGTTCCGTCGACACACGCACAATCCAGTTGAGAATGTAGAAGGCTCTGTATGAGCCCAAAGTGACAAGATAATATGAGTCGATCACAGTTGGGACCGTAGTCTGGCGCAGTAGAAGGAGCTGCGGTAATACACACACGGATTCGAGGATGATAGAGAAAGCCCAGCAAGTCTATCGATTTGGTTCAGTCAAATTCCTTACTCTTGATTAGTAGCTTTCTTCCAGCTTACCTCCATAAACCAGTTTCTAGGGTATCCTTCCCTTTCCAGAACCATGATCGCAATGGGTGCGAGTACAAGGGACCCAATCGTGGACCACATGCCAAGCTTCCAGGCACGCTCCCTCTCTCTTGTTCGCGGATAGACTTTGAAAATCAAGAACACCAGATAGAATGACGAACTCAGATAGAAGAGCTTAAACGAAACATTGTAAGCGGTGTGCCATGTTGACAGTCCTGTCCATGTATAGGATGAGAACAGGTCGAGGTAACGGGAAACAAAAACCATCGCATAGAGGAGCTGCGTGAGGAGTGAGACGCCTAGAAGAAGAACTTGTGTCAGTGGCCAGCGGGTATCATCTCAAATCGGATTCAATCAAGGTACACGAACCTTCGGCGCTCTTATTTTTGTGAATTGCCCATATCAGAACGCATATAGAGCTCAGATGAAACAGGTCACCAATAACGCGAAATGCATTCCAAGAACCCATGATTTCAAGGTCGTAGATGAAAGATCAGGGCGGGGACGAGACGTGCGGTGTGAACACTTGTCAGGCTACCACCATTGAGGTCTATGCCAAGTATCTGAGTGAGAATGTTGGAACGTGCTCAATAAATGAGGTATAAAACACCTCTTCTCCGTGAGAATCCGATTCAAAGAGCTTCACGAAGATGTTCCGAAGGTGAAGGTACTCGGGCTGAGGCCTGGGGAGTTCGTTATCGGCGCTCCACATGAGCTTGGGCCGCGCGTGCTCTCACGTGACGCTTGACGTCAGGGCGTAGATCAACCGTCGCACCAGCTGTCCAGGCATCAACATGCATGTCTATGGAAGCTTGGTGAAGGAGGCTACATTGCTGCCTGTTTAAATTCTCGATATGTGCTGCTCGCTGCAACTCTGGATTATATAGTCTCCGAAAAATTCCCGGCCTTAACCGAGATATATAAATGCTGGCATTTTTATGTCGTGATCTAGTTCCGGGTTAGTATTTGAATGATTTATGACACAGCTCTTGAGCATCCACACAGAGCAAGTGCAGGCACTAAGCCAAGCCACCGAAAAAAAGTACAGCTGGATAAAACTGGCAGAGATGCGGGGACGGTGAGAAACAAGTACTAACTTAGGGCACACGACTGTAGACCTCGAGACATCTGAATTGTTTAAAACTAAATCGAGGTTCTTCTTAAGCTTTGAGAGTGATACCAACCAGACAATCTGCCGGTTTGAATTGATATATGGGTTATTTCTTCTGACGCGGTTCGAGGCCTAGATGCTCCAGGTGATGCAGGTGACGCGGTAAGATTCCCAATCAGGATGATCTTGCTGTAGGATTAACAATCTTGCGTCAGTGGTCTGTTTGGCTCATGCTTTCACATATGAAGAAGATAATCTTTCCCCCGGAACTAGCATGAGATAGTCTTATCATTCAACAGCGGATCATTGTACATGGTTCGGCATTCAGGGAGACGGGCGCAATATAAGCGATGAGTGATTGCACCTGTTCATTGAGATCGATATCGCTGTAGCCATTTGTATAGATTTGTCAAATCTGTTGGGGGTTGCCTCGAGCTGGTCATAGTGTTTGATAGCGTTTACTTCCAAACGGCTCAAACCTTCTCTATTTGTGCAAATAGGCGATGCAAGTCATAGTTGACCCCAGGTATGCTTGGCGCTGTCAGTCTGCATTGGGACAATGCCGCATCAAGCGCAGTCTAGCACACCTGATCTTTTGCATGCATGAAACCTAGACAAATGGAGAGTTTCAATGATGGCAACTCGAGATTCTGTCTTCCTCGCTCTCAATTGGCGATCACAAGGAGATCAGCCAGTCCTTATCAGCCTTGAAACCAGTAATGCCAATTGCGACGGATTGGCCATTGACCAGGGTAGTAACGTGTGTGACAGAAACTTTGCCGGCAAGAAGTTGAGAGGCTGGATCTTTGGGCTATATACATGTCTTCAGTTGACCCCGCGGTCGTACCCCGACAGGGAAACTGCTGACAGGGACCTCCTCCACCACAGAGCATGCATCTCCTAGACAAAGACCTTGCATGGGGGTCAAGAGAGGGGAATGGGACTTGGTGGCTTCAGGCGAAACCGTGTGGCTGATCTAGCCCGCCAAGTCTCGGGTTGGACGGACACTTCTACAGAATATTGGCATTGCGGGATGAGCTCCCGGACCATTGGATGACTTTACAATAATCAGGCCCTCGGGCGTGTCGTTGACTCGCATTGGGCGTGTCCTGTCATCCTCGCACGGTGTTGTGAGATCTCGCCGGGTCACCGGATTCTGGAACAGGCCACTCGCGGGTCTCTTCGGCCCAAATGTCTCATGGAAGCTGCCGGACGTGCCCATCTTTGCGTCTGCATCTTGTCGCCGGCCGAATTGAAGCACAGAACAAGCCATGATTTGTGACAGGGGGGCCTGTCCGGGCATCGGTTCCTAGGCCAGGGAAGAACCAGTGGACGGCACCGGAGGGGTGGAAGGTGCATTTGCATCGACACGAACAAAGAATAGGATGCAGAAGCTATATAATTGAACCTGAAGAAGTCCAATGTCAGATGTAGGTCAGAGAGTAAGTAAGAAGCATAGCGGGGAGTAGAGGGCATGAGAGGAGAACCTCACCACTAAAGAGAAATGAATTTGAATTTGAGATTGGAAATGAAGAAATTGTCAAATTGAAAACCAAATAAACCATTCAACGATCAACATAATTCCCAGAATCCCAGATTCAACTCCTCAATATGGTGAGTGTTGTGATATGAGGTGACTCCATCCCCGCTCTCTACTGTCTGCCATTTCTCTCCTCCTCTTCTCTCTGTAACCTTGTCTCTCTCTCTCTTTCTCTCGCTCTTGTCCTTTCTCCCTCTCTCTTCTTTTCTTCGGACTTGTGCCTCTCTTTCCCTCTTAAGTCAACGCTCTCTTTTCTTCCAGCCTCATGTTCTCCCCGTATTCGGCGGAAGAATTCGAGGTCCCCGAATCGACGCTTCGACCATGCGATTTTGACCTGTGAGCCCAACCTCCTCTGACTTTCTGCTCTCTCTCCCCCACACCTTCCCCCTCTATACACTCTGATCGGGGTCTGGAACTTGCCTATGTCGCGAGAAAATACTTTCCTCTGTCGCTGTCACCCTTGATCAATCTGGTTCTACCTGGGATGCGCCTGTGTCATCGTCTTTAGTGTAACGCTTTCCGACCAAGGCGCGCCAAGTACCAGATCCTGCTAACCCCCCTACGCGGCCTTTTTGTATGTACAGATGATTCGACACAGTGTGATTGCAAACCGCGTGTGTCTTTCACCATGTCGTAAGTCCCTTCGTCTATGATCTCCGTCCGGCCTCCAGCTGTGGGAGGGAGACTGGGCTGGATTTGGCACTGGGTCGCGTTTCGTCACATTTCTGTCTCACTACTCCATGTATGGTCGCTTCACTTGACTAATATAGCGCTTTCTCCCCAGTTCTCCCCCGACCTCAAAGCGAATCAAGACGTCGGCCACCACCAGCGCTCCGCCTCACATGCTCGCTCAACAACAAATCCATCCTTTTCATCGCGTGCCGACATTTGAAGGCATTCCTATTCCTACTGCGCCGATACCTACTCAACAACAGCACGGGACTTCGCGCAAGCGCCCACCTTCCCCCGCGACAGGATCGTCTATGATAGCTGGCTCCGTGAATCAGGTGGGCGGCGCAATCGAGGGCGACCCGAACGCCTTTGCCCAAGTTGAGTCTACACCCAAGAAGAAGGGACGGACGAATACGCCATGGACCGCCGAGGAGGAGCAACGGCTGAAGACCATGCGCGATGCAGGCCGAAGCTGGTCCGAGATCGCAAAGGTGCGCGCGCGCGTCTTTTTGCATTGGAACTTCAAATTACTGACCTCTGTTTTTTGCCTATTGTAGACTTTCCCAACCCGTACCGAGGGTAGTGTCAAGAAGCACTGGTACAAGGTATGCGATAAAAGATATCCTCGACATATGGCGTGTCTTACTAACACCTGCTGCAGGACATGCACTACGCCGAATTTGCCGAAGACGAGGTATGATATCGAGTTCGTTGATGTTCGCCGCATCGCCCGCTGACATCGCACAGTCTATGAAACTTCGTGAGGCAATCAAAGAGTACGAGGCAAACAAGTGGAAAGTAATCGGTCAGAAAGTCGGCAAGCCTGCCAAAGTAAGTCTAGAAGGGAATCTGATATTGCGCATTCACACTGACCATTTTGCAGGCCTGCGAACAATATGCCAAAGAGCATTTCAAGAACGTCTGACCCTTATGACGCCTCTGATGAAGTGATGATCTCGTTTTCTTAGCATCTTTTTACGAAGTTGGCATTCTCTTCCGGATTCCCGTTCCAGAGCGACGCAAGTTTTATCTATGGCCGGAGGCCACTGATTTTACAAGGCAGATGGAGTTGGTGATCTGGATTTCTCTATTTCTCTTTCGATTTCGTTTTCAATCTGCGCGGTGACCTATGAACATGCGCCATGCGTCTCTTTTTCTTTGCGTCCAGGCGTTGCCCTTTCCTTTTTTTTTTTTTTTCTCCCCCCAAGCGCTTCGGATCTTTTGCGCTGTGATCCTCAATACCATATGATTCCCCAGTAACTAGGAAATTGCAAGGCAAAATATGGCCTAGACCTGTGCACGTACACTGTAGATCTATGGAGGCGGAAAAGTAAATGCGGGCCTTAATTTTTTTCTTTCCCCGCGGCCTTCGGCATGCGACCCCGTCTTTCCCCAACTCTGCGTGAGTCACCAACTTTTTCAATTCGATTTGGGAGACAAGTCTTGCTTTACAGGTGAACTACATTCTCAATTCCACTCAGACTGAATCTGCTAACGCCACCAGGATTCACAGTGACCTGAAGGTGACACAATCTCTCCCCTCCCCCGCCACGATTATCATGAAGACGAGTAGCCTGGTATTGTCCAAAGATCAAGGTATATAGATGCGCCATCTGCATTGAGACCGGTGTTCGACATATCGTCGTTCTGAGAATATACGGTAGCACTTGATCTGGATAATTCCAGCGAAAGGACTCATGCGCGCTTTTGCCCATTCTTCAGCAATCCACCCAATACTAACCTGTATCGCAGTATGGCCTCCGAAATCCCCACCCTAGCGGTGCATTCCAAAACGGAAGACCCTCCATACGATGCGAACAAGTCCGGCGTCGTGAGCAAGGGTGCAGAGACACATGACGAGCCTACTACCAGTCGCCACAACCCCGTCGGATCACGATTGGGCTCGCTGATCCGATCATTCGAGCACCATCTTGTCGAGTACAACCTGGAAGCACGAGGCATCGAGCGTGTTCCAGCACATGAGCGCATGAAGCGAAACTCGTGGATCTCATATCTGCAGGCCTTCCTGCTCTGGGTGTCGATTAACCTTGCGCCCAATAACATTACACTCGGGATGTTGGGGCCTGCAGTGTATGGCCTCAATTTCCGAGACTCGGCGCTCTGTGCTGTGTTTGGTGCTCTTATCGGTTCCCTGGCCTCCTCTTGGATGGCGACCTGGGGGCCTGTGTCAGGCATTCGAACTATGGTGCGTGCCCTTTATTGGACTGTCAAATCATCAATTCGGAGAATACTAATTGTTTCATAGGCTTTTGGACGGTACTCAATGGGCTGGTGGCCCAGTAAGATCATTGTCTTGCTCAATCTCGTTCAGATGATTGGGTACTGTTTGATTGATTGCGTTGTTGGTGGTCAGATCTTATCTGCTGTCTCTCCAGGAGGCATGTCGGTAGCCGTCGGTATGTATGCTGAGAGGGCGTGATGAAGTCGGCTGTACTGACTGTGATAATACAGGCATTGTTATCATTGCTGTCATCAGTTGGGCGGTGGCAACGTTTGGAATCCAAGTCTTCCATTTCTATGAAAGGTTCGTTTGGAAAATGATATTGACATTCCAAATGCAGTCACTCAAAGGTTTTCCTACAGATTTGCATTTGTGCCTCAAGTCATCGTGGTTTGCATCCTGTTTGGTGTCGCATCTACCAAGTTCGACTTGTCGACTCCCCCTACAGATGAAGATACTCGGACCATGATTGGCAACAGGTAAGTTCAAAAGCCCCAGTACCTCATACCTCATATTCAACTCTAACGTTTGTCAAACCACAGACTATCATTCTTCTCCATCTGTCTAAGTGCTGCAATCACCTACAGCCCTCTAGCAGCCGACTTCTTCGTCTACTACCCCGAAAACACCTCACGCCTGAAAATCTTCAGCCTTACCCTAGCAGGTCTCATGTTCTCCTTTACAATGGCCCTAATCTGCGGCATTGGCCTTGCAACCGGCATCAACAACCACCCAGAATACGCAACCGCCTACAACAAAGGCCAAGGCGCCCTCATCGTAGAAGGATTCGGGCCGCTCCACGGCTTCGGCAAGTTCTGCTCCGTAATCTGCGCTCTAGGCCTGATTGCCAACACCGTCGCACCCACCTACTCCGCCGGCATTGATTTCCAGATCCTCGGCCGCTACGCCGAGATGGTTCCGCGCGTGATCTGGAACACCATCGCTGTCATCATCTATGTTGTTTGCGCCCTTGTTGGCCGCAGCCATCTCTCCGAGATCTTCACCAATTTCTTGGCTTTGATGGGATACTGGGTTGCCATTTGGATTGCTATCATCCTCGAAGAGCGCTTCATCTTCCGTCTTCGGACGGGCTATAACTGGGCGGTTTGGCGCGATCCGTCCAAGCTCCCAATTGGTGTGGCTGCTTTGATTGCCTTTATTGTTGGCTGGGTTGGAGCCGTCTTGTGTATGGCTCAAGTCTGGTATATCGGACCTCTTGCTAAGTTGGTCGGCCAGTATGGTGCTGATGTGAGTGTTTTCCCTTGGCCTGTTGGTCTTTTTGTCTGGGTTTGATGCTAACCTTCTTCCTTTGTCAGATGGGAACCTATGTCGGCTTCTCTTGGGCTGCCCTTGTCTACCCGCCTCTGCGCTACATCGAACTCCATTTCATGGGTCGTTGATATTGCCATAGAGACACGGTAAAAAGTCTAATCTCTTTTCTGTTATATACGGGAGGCCTTCTTTGGTATTCTGCGGTATCTCTCCATGGAAATATTAGAATATCGAAAGCTTTACAAAGGTGTGTTGAATATGCGTTGATAGAAATATACGTGCTACAATAATAAGAATGACCATAGAAAAATTAGAATGCTTTCTCTGACCTATTATCTTGAGACAGAAAATGCTAATTTATAAGTTGATGTGGATCGTAAGTATGTATAAGTTAGTGCCTATTGTGAAGTATTGGACAGTCTCCCTGAAACAAGAATACCATATCTCAATAAGAGCATCGAAGACCATACCTTTCTTTCACTTCATCTACAAAAAAAGAAAATCATCACCAATATTTAAGATCCAAACCAAAAAGTAATAAACCCCACAATACTCTCATTTTCATCCACTAGAGCACTATTCTACAAAAGAGACAGACAAGTCACGGAGACAGAACAGGGAGAGACACACGCAATAATGTTGACACTGTATTGGAATTTCCATGCCAGATTCAAAAAAGGCAAAGCCCACGCAAGAAAATAGCGGTATTAAGCATTTACCGGTACCAGTATTCAGGCTTGACGTAGTCGGCAAAGGTCTTGGGCTCGACGTGAGGGGGGTGGTGGTGACCGTGGTCGTGGTCGTCTGAGTAAGGCAAAGTTAGTAAACCAATCCTACACAGGTACAAAGTACAGGGGCAACATACGGGAGTGGGGGTCCTCCTCGGGTCCAACGTAGTTCAGCTTGACAACGTTGCCGCACTCCAAGCAGCGCTCAATGGGACGCTCACGGGAGACCTGAGAGTGCAATAGTTAGTTTCCGGGTTTAAATATAAAGCCTGATTAAGCTTGGATTTGATAGGAGCAGTCATACGGTCAGCCAGTTGACCTGGTGGGAGTCGACGGGGAAACCGGTGCAACCGGCGTACTGCTCATCACCGGCACCGGGGACGATGATGGGGTCCTCGAGTGTGCCTATATGATGATTTGATTAGCTCATGTCGGGGACCCCGGAATGTGAGATCATGCAATCCGCGAGAATCTCGTCATCCGGAGATTGCGATAGGGGCATAGTGAGACATACCCTTGCGGGAAGCATCGAGAGGACGCATGTCGAAAATGTCAATGCCCTGCATCTTTCCGATGAGCTCCAGACGCTCGAGACCGGTGGCCTGGTCAAGGTCGGTAGGAATGGTACCGGACTTGGCACCGGGGGGAAGAAGGTCATCCTCGACCTTGATCTCTATAAGCCAGCAAGAAACAGTAGTCAGTAATTTGTCTCTGAGGTTTTGATTCAACGTATAATGGCAAGCTTGGCCTATCCCTCGGAAAAAGAATCCACGCGACCGACATCCGAGGTTCCATGACCCTGAGCTGTGCAGCAAAGGATCGGTTTGAAGGTCGGATAGAGTATTCTCGAGCGATATATGCCAGCTTGTGGACCATTGGTTGCCATAAAATCAAACTGAGCACTCACCGTCGAAGGTCAGGATCTTGCCCTCCTGCTTAGTGGCCCACTTCTTCTCGTTGGCTGTAAATATTTCGCGTCAGTCAACTGTAGTCGAATAATGCCATGCATTTAGGTCGTTATAGCATGCAAGAAGTCAATTGGAAGCCAATTGCGTCGGGATGCGCGGGGGTTGAAGCATGCTCGGATCATGCCATATGGGAGTCACGTACAGCGAACGATGGAGGAAGAGAAAGGGCGCTGGGCGAGGGTGAAAGCGCGGGCAGGCGAGCGCCTCGCAAGGGCGGAGGCTGTACGTTGGAGGAACATTGTCCTGGAGGAGATGGGGTGAATGACGCGGGCGTTTGGGGCAGGAAAGAGGGAGTTTGGAGGTTTGAGGTTGGGCGAGTTTGAAGCCGCTTTGGCCCGAGCGCCTGTGATTGGTCAGTTCGCCTGTCCAATCGAGTCATGGATAATGATGAGTCAGCCCGACTGATTGGCGGAGCTGAGTCGGGCGGAGTATAAAGGCCAAAGACGCAGACTGGCCGTTTTGGGCCAGTTAGGGCTTGACAGGTAGGGCATGGTGAAGTATAGGAAGCTGATCAACGTGAACTTACGCTAAGGACAGGCCCGATTAACATGCAAAACCCTGTATCGTTTCAATTTCTCCTGGTCTTGATTTTACATCTTTCGCTTCCTTCCTTGCGTCTTGCGATTCTTAGCCAGCATTGCCCGTTCCTCTTCCATGTCTTCTTGTTCTCGATCTCGATCGTGCATTTGCAATTGAGCCTCTGCCTGGTCTCTCCTGGAATATTGTGGTTTTTGCCCTTCTAGATCTAGCTTTTGTAACAGTCGTGCTCGTTCTTCACAAGCCGCTGCGTAGTTCTTTCCCTTGACTATCTTCGCTATCACCTGCCATCGCTCCTTCTCATACTCTGCCATCGCAGCCCTCAGTTTGTTGTCCTGCAACTGTCATTAGCACTCGACTTGAGGAATTTCGCTATGCAATACCAACCAATTGCTCAGTCCATTCCGGTGCCTTCTTCGCATTGACTTCCTTACAGTAATGTACCTGTAAGGTTCCTGGCGCTCGACCAGGAAAAAAGTCCGCAATTTGCCTCCATGTCAGCGAGTCATCCTTGGACCCCAGTCGATAAGGGTCCTTCTTATCATGTTTCAGAAGCTTTAAGAGCTCATCATCATCTGGTGTGAACTTCTGCTTGAATTCACAGTTTGGCCGGGGCTTTGGGAAGTCATCTCTCCCTACCAAGCACCTGTGGGTTGTTGATCTGCTCGTTGTTTGCGATCCGTCTTCGAGCTCGTCCTGAAGCTCTGGTATTTGCGGCATCCTGTGTCTATGAGAACTGTTCATGGGGGGAAATATTCACTGTCCCTATGCCGTTGGGGAGACTCGTGACTATCCTCTATTAACTGTGGTATTGGAGGAGATATCTCCGTCGGCATGCTGCTCGACATACGGGTGCTCCATTGCATCCAATCTCGACTGTCGTACTGAGCCAGATTTCTGGTGTCCTGGGATTGGTTCGGGTACGGAAGCGTAATACTCGTAAAGCGTGTGGTGTCGTTGACAGAAGTGACATGAGGTGGAGGCGGAAGTGGTACATACGACAGGTTGGTTTGATGAGGGTAGGTGTATTCGGTAGGCTGACTTTGTTGTGGGTGGCGTGAAACGTAGTAAACATTATCGGTTATATTTTCCACGGGAGCATGTGGATTATATCCCTCCATAGATCCTTTGCAGTACTGAGTATTATTTGTAGGCATATACCGACACTGAGAGAATGCACAAAACGAACGGTAAGCTGGAAACGCCCTCTGGCCCTGATTTATTGGGCTCAGACAGAACAGAATCACTTGAGAATGTCCAGTTTTCAGGGCTCGCTGCTTGCTCAAGCGTAAGCCATGACATAACAAAGATGAAATGGAGTTGAATATCTAACTTTTAGAAACCAAACCGGACAGGGCATGTTATTAAATTCCACCATCGTTCGGAAATCTCCAGCCTAACCAAGAGAGAGAATCCCATGCGTACCGGCAACCAACTGGAGCGTGCGTTCCCGGCTGATTTGACCAATCTCCAGTGGACCAGACCGCAAGAGGGAATTGTCGACGGTCAACATCGGCAATACCTCTGGGATAGGCATCCATCGGCTTGGGTTTCAGGGCAATTGCTAATGGAGGTGAACTCTTTTCGCACAGACATCAACTCTTCGAGCTCCCGAGACTTTGCTCGTGGAAGGGACATAGTTACCACACGGTTTGTTGGTGAGATCAAGGGGGCAAAACACGAAACAACTTATCGACCAGGGTAGGCTGGGGCTATGAACCGATAGAAAGATCACGGCATATGACGGCCGTCGGCTTTTAACCGGATGCATACGGAGGTATAAAGTAACCTTTCATTCGTCAGGGTGATCATCTCAACAAGCGCGTCGCATTGTCGGGGGGGATGGAATCGACAACATGACATCGGCTGATGGACATGGTATAGGTTAGGCAAGTAAGCGAAGAGAAGCCATTTGCTCAGTGCACCGGGTTTCTTCGGAGCCAAGGCGGCGCAGGTTCAGAGGCCAGAACAGAAGAGCAGGGGTTGAAACAGTGGGTGATAAGATCAACCTGACAAGATTCGGGTTTGGGCCTGAAACCCCTTCCATAATAGGAGAAGCTGGAAGGAAACAAAACAGAAGAAGGCAAGGATTCAAAGCCAACAATGGGGAATCCGGACCATACACAAGATATCATTGGAGGTCAGGGGAAGTTTGCGAGTCAGTCACATCGACCTGTTGCGCCACACCAAGCCCGTCCTCTGCGTCTGTCAAATAGCAGAGAAGAACCAGGATTGAGATGGACTCCTGAGTTCTTCTAGCTGCATGCGGGCCGTCATCTGTCCATAACTTGTCAATAACGCTGACCCTTCTGATGCAAAGCGGAATATAGACAGGTGTTTATGCAGGCTGTGAGTGGCGGGTAGTTTCGAACATCCCCTAGCAATATTTCCTTTGTTTGCAATGAGCACATGGCCATCTGCGTATTTTGGGCGACCGAGAATGCCAGCTTAGGTATTGGGCCGAGTGGCTCAGCGTATACTCCGTACTGTTCCTTGACTTCCTAGGTTGGTGGGATGCGGGAGTAAGCCTTGATCGCAAGGGCATTCCTTATTGGACCTGGCACTTACCTACGCCTCTAGTGATTATATTTAATATTTAGTAGACGGACCTTGAGCCTAATCAAACGATGAGCGCTTGAGTAATTCTTTATACTTTCACTATACTGAACTAAAGCCTCGGGCCTACTCTCAGCTAACACAACATAAACGTATACTGAGTGAAACGCACGTATGGCTCCTCGCCAATTAAGCCTAGACACATACACGGAGGGGTCCATTGGCCAAATGACAGGATCTCATTGAGAAATACCCGATCACATCGTGGCAACCCTGAGAGGAAACCCCCTGTATGGAAGTGTGTGGCTGCCATGTCAACTAGTGGATCTATGCATTGCAGAGCAAACTGCAGCCTCGTATACTCGAGCAGTACATGGGACATGATTTCAATAAAAAAGGATTTCATTCATAAACAACAGGGGATTCGCCAAAAACTCGTATTGTACAAAAATTCATACATCTTGCTTTTCCTTTTACCTGGGTTGTCGCTGCAATACATGAATTAGGTTGTCGTGATACAAGCCAAACCAGATAGGGAAAAAAAAAAAAGAACAAGGGGAAATAATAAGACAGACGCCCGGGAAATAGAAATATAGACTGTGCAACGCTTGTTTACGCAAAGTTGTCGGACCGGTCCACCCAAATGTCTTCCAACTCGGCAAAGTTTTGGAAGTGTAGGGGACGGTGTTGGTCATCGTAGAACTTGAGCGGGGTGTCAATCTTAACGTAGACAGGCCGCTTCTCCACGCTGCCAAAGGAACTACCCATGAAGCTGTAGTTCCAAAGGTTGTCTTCGGGCACCAAGAAATAACCGCGGATCTTGTCACTCAGCAACAGTTGACACTTCTCTCCCATGTTGGTAGAGAAGCCCTGTGGCTGATCCGAGGTCGTATCCTTGTTCTCTGCACCCCACTTGTAACCTGAGGGAGTCAGACCCCAAGCGGCAAGGGAAACGGATCCAGGGGTGAAGGAGACGGTCATGGTCACGGTCTTCTTATCCCAAGAGGGGTGCGCGTTCATGAGTCGAGCATGATGTGTGACATCGGCTGCAGACATGTAAGGCGGCTCATTTCCTGAAACCGTGTGGATCACACCCAGTGGCTCCAGGTTCTGGAGGTAGTCATGCTGGGGTAGCTGGTGAGGGAGTTGGACATCCCGGGTGTTGCCAACTTGAGGAATCATAACAATAGTGCGAACCTCCTTGACTTGGTCGTTGTCCGGCGGAGAGCTACCGTAAATATAACCCGTAACCTGCACCCGAAGATCGGCAATGGTGATGAATCGCTTGAGGACGTTCTTGGGCATGATGTAGGTGTATCCGTCTTCCCGGATGTCATCAGAAGAGACATAGATGTTGTTGGACCGGGTGCGGAGGTTGGACGTCGCAATCGCACGAGTACGCCACTCAGTTTTCGACGCAAAGGATTGCTGTTCATACTGAGATGTGGTAGTGACAATAATATCCTCACCACGGGCGTTCTGGGTCTTGGTGGTCACGGCAGTGAGCTGCTTTTGCTCCTCCTGCTGCTTCTCAATCTCTGCCGCCTGCTGTCGCTGCAGAGAAGGCGCGCTAATCTCCATACCCAAAATGATGTCACGGACTTCACTGCTGGTCAAGCTCTGCACATTCACATTGTTCTTCTTGCCGTAGTCATTCAAGATCAAATCACGCAGTTGCACTTCAACCTTGATCCAATCCTCATCAGAGAGAGAGGGCCAGATGTGGTGCTCCTGAGTGATGACCGTCTTGTCAGGACGAAGAATGATCTTAGCCTTGTCAATATTGACGTGGAGGGCTCGGAGAATGAGAATAAGACGAGAGAAAGCAGTGTAAGGCGAGATGGATTTGAGCCACTCGTCATACAAGTTAAAGAGCACCATCTGGGGTTCGGTCGCACGGAGAATCATATCGGCCAGCTTTTCGACCTTCATCGCAGCCTGGAAGGGCAGCTGAAGCTCTGAGGCACGGATGGAGATATTGGGGAAATCAAGCAAATGAACCTCGAGAGGGTCAAGAAGACCCTTACGAGTTACAATGAGCTGCTTGGGTTGTTCTTCCACTGGAAGAGAACGAATCAGAGCTGCCACTTCTTCGGCTGTCTTCCATTTGGCCAATTGACCCAGACGCTTCTGGCCTGCCCAGACACTGGTGTGAATGATTTTCAGGAAGAGTTGTCCGGTGCGAGGATTGAAAATGAAGATTGCACCGTTGATGGGCTTCGTGGTCAAGTTACCCTCAAATGTCTTGTGGATCGTGACACGGTAGACATTAGTGTCGTCAATGAACAACTGAATCTGAGGACTGAAGAGCTCGGAGTAATTCTGGGAATTAAGGAATTCCTGGTTGCTCTCAGAGGCGTAGAGTTGCAGACCCTTGCGAATACGTTCACGCAAGACATACAAAGCCGGGTTGGCCTTCATGATCTTGGCCATGGCTTGCTGGATCAGAGTCTTCAGACCGGGGAAGTATTGTCCGTAGGCTGAGAAGAGATTGTATGCAAGATCGACACCAATCATCAGACCAGTGCTGGAAGGATAAATGCTCATGCTATCGGAGGTGTAATCGAGGTATTTGGCCCGCACGTATCGTTCAATATCGTGAGAATCGTAGTCACCATATCTCAGCTGGACATCCAACCAGAACTTATTGGTCGTATTGGGTTCATAGACATCCTTCGTGTCGAATACCAGGGAAGGCCGGGTGATGTTCCACTTGTTGGTCGCGAAAAGCAGGATATCAGCGCAAGAGCTGTTCATCTTGTAAGATTTACGCGGGTGAATGGTTTCCTTCTGAACTGCTTCGATGCCAAGCTGTTCCAATTCCTGATCCAGAACCTGGCACAAATCCATAACAACGGACTCGTGAATCTTCTGCCACAAATGGGCACGGAAAATCTGAATCAATGAGATCTTCAGAGTTGGGATTTTACCGTGTAGGAAGATACCAGTAAGATCCAATTGAACCTGGAAACCGACGTAGACGTTCGCACGGTTGATAGTCGGGGACCACCAAAGAGTGAAACGACGGTTCGGAATTTGATTCAAACCAGATCTTTGGGCATTGGTGAGCTTCTTGAATTTCATGGATTCCTCGAAACCGCTCGCTATATTAAAAGTTAGCTCAAAGTCCTCCTGATGAGGCATGAAAACGGGATAATAGACTGACCTTTCTCCCAGAAAAGACCCTCCCAGGACGGGAAGGCTGTCGCCTTGAACAGTGTGTGCTCCAAAATAGTTTCAACACCGCCAAGCGCTTGGATAACATCAGTGCGGTAAGCGTTGAGGTTCCAAAGTTTACCGTCATGTCGCTGACTGGTCCACCAGAAGGGATTGCTCTTCATCAGTTGGTACTGTTTGAACTCAGCACGAAGTCGGAAACCCTTGTCAAAGCTGAGTGTGGATCGATCCTTTTGGAACAGAGTGTTGATACGGGGAAGACCACGATCCCAGCTGTCTTCCAGGTCCTCCAAGGTCAAGCGGCGGTTCTGCTGCTGGGCCTCCATACGCTTTTGCGAGTATTCCATCCACACACGCTGGGAATCGATGAATTCGGCCTCCCAGGGAATAATGTAGCGGAAGATGTTGGGGATAAGCGTTTCCTCGTCATGTGACATACCCGCTCGGAAGTGAGTAATACCGGTATCAGTCTGCTTGGACCAGCGCTTGTCACTGGTGGGAATGAGGATGTGAGATCCTGAGATCATACCGAGACCACCAAGCTCCTTAGGTGTGTAGAATACCGCAGGAGGGAAACGAGAAGGCATCTTGGAGTTGAGACCAATCTTGACACGAGTCTGGATCTTGGTCTCACACTTCACAATAGTGTCGAGAAGATTGACGGTCGACACAGCAGCCTCGCGGTAGTAGGTGAAGAGAGCAATCAGGGCAGTATTCCACTTGTTGGCAATCTTGGTGAACGTTGTCGAACCGGAGGACATGAGGATTTGACGGATGCGGTTGTTGAACTTCTGGATATCCTCTTCGGTAACTTGGAGGAAAGCGTGCGCTGTGCGCTCCTTGGTGGAGTTATCGACCAAAGACCAGACACTGTCCTTGACAGAGAACTCTTCATTCATGTTCCGGGTCTTGGGAAGAATGCGGACTTCGAAACCATTCATGGAGAACAGCAAGTTGGGGTTATCCTTGCTGTAAACGCTGGCAAATGTATCATCCCAATCAATGGTAGTGATAGATCTTGGGAGACGATTCTTCATATCCCAGAAGACAGCACGGCCAAGGTTGACATCGTGACGCATCAAGCGCATACGACAATCGCGAGGCCAACACTTTTTGTTCTTGTATCCAATTACGTTTTCGAAGTTAGGATCTGGGTTCTCGGTCAAGAAACGTTGAATCAGATCACGGGAGTCATCGGCCTGGAATCTGAAGAAGACCCAGATCTTGTCGACGTAACGTGTGTAGAGTCGGATGGGATGTCTGGTCTCGGTGGCGCGATCTCTGAACTGCAAGAAATCGTTGGGGCTTCCAGGAGGACCGGCCATTTCGCTGGCTCTTTGCAGACCAAGGAGCAGCAAATCAATCATCAAGCCGTAGTACTGGAACACAAAGCCGGAGAACTGAAGACCACGGATAAGACCATAGCTGTTCGTATGGTTCATATCCTTGTAGCTGAGCTGAACGTTGTTCTTCGAAGTGATGTAATCAGCCAAATTGTGATCCATGATCAGACGGAGAAGTCGGTTCAATAGTGTGAGATCAATCTTCTCGTAGACCTTGGAAAGCTCGGTTTCGATCATGACGTTGGTCTCTCCCTCGGAAGTTTCCCACACATTGGACAGGTTGTTGATACCTTGAGTCCACTTGTAGGTCAGAAGAGGGGGAACTTCGGAGTCTGAGGGCTTGATCCAAGCGGGGAAGAGATGACGTTGCTCAGCTTGGTACCAGAGATACTGGTCTAGGTAGGCGTCGGTGATCTTTTCAATGGGCTCAATATCGTAAACGGGGTTGATGTTGTTGTAGTTGTCATTCATGTCGATCTTGACCTCCTTAAAGGCTCTCTGTGTCAGAAGGAACCGCTTGATTCGAGCCAATGTTGTACCAGGAGAATCATAGGCCTGTTCAATTAGGGCCAACTCCTCTCGTTGACTCTGGTTCAATCTTCCCTTGACAGAGTAAGACTCACGCAGACGCTCCAGCGCCAAAATCAAGATCTTAGTGTCATGCTTGTAGGAAACACTGGGGAAGGGAATCGGAGAGAACTTTCGAGACTCTAGCCAGTGGACCATAGTGGTGTAAATCGCCACGGCTTCTTCGGAAGAAACATAGGGACCATCCTTCAGATAATTGTGCTGGCGCTCCTGCTCAGACTTGAGCCAGAGACGCGTAAGACGGCCCAAATTCTTCTTTGCAACGGTTTTATCAACGGTTGCACCACGACGAATTCTCTCTCTGTTGTAGTGCGCAACAGAAATCCACCAGTCCGCTTTGCTCTTGACGTATCGAAGAATAATGTTCTCAATGGGAGCAGGGAGACCAGGGACCTTCCAGGGGATGTTACTCTTCCAGCATCTCCAAGCCTCTGACAAATGCTGCAAAACAACGTTGACCTTGTTCTGCTTGATACCCTCAGGCATCATGTCCATAAGATCGGCCATGACGGAGGCACGCAATTCCAAATCGAAGTGAGATTCCACACGCTGCTTAGTGACAGTCTTGGCAACACCCTTGCTGTGACGACCCTCGAATTGACGAGAGAGCAAGTTTCCGAGCCATCGTTCAAGCAAAGGAATGATACCACGCATGAAGAAGAGCCAGACTCTCCAGGCTGGGGCCCAGAAACCACAACCAGGTCCCTTGCCAACAGGGCCAGAGTTGAATCGGTAGTAGATCAAATGCTTCAAGTCTTTGCAGGAACGGATCTGGTGCATAAGCTTGTACTTGTATCGGTACATACCAGTGAGCTGACCGACGTGATTGAAAGCGTACAGGATACCATCTGCAAGCTGGAAGGCATCAATGTTGCCTAGACGGTATTGGACCTGGGCGTCGACAATCAACTTGGTCAAGCGAAGGATCTCTCGCATCAAGTGGAAAGCGTTTCCGAAACGAGACTTCTTACGCTCCTTTGTGGTGAGAGTCTTGACAGGCTTCAAGTTGAAGTTGTAATCAAGGTGGAGGTAAGTCAAGTTCTTGCGGTGGATCAGCAAGTTAAGCATGTTGAAACCCTGGCGACAGACTTGCAAACCGGCCTCGACCCAGTCGATGGTTGTTTGCTGGAAGAACTTAGTCGTCTTCAAAGTCTTCATCAGGTTCTGCTTGCTCTGGGCCTTGGGTGTGCTCTTGTGCAGCTCGTTCAGGACGTAGCTCTTGAGCATCTTTTGGTAGGAGACCCGAACCTTCACGGGTTGACCCTGAGGGCAGTGTTCTAAGTACCACTGCTTGACCAGTGGCACATCCTGTGCACGAACCATCTTGCCGGACCGCTTATCGAATGGGTGAGGGGCCCACCACAGGGCGATAGCGGACGCAGTATCGGATGTATAAAGTTCCTCGTCCTCAAAGAATGGCTCGACCTCACCCGGAAGCTCGAATTCGTCGTCTTCATTATTGCCGGGTCCGAAGATTTGGTCTTCGTGGCTGACTGTAATATTTTTTGGTGCGACGGAACGGGAAGAGATAGGGTTGATGACAGGATCGAAGTAAAAGGCGGGGAGGTTGGGGTCTTCGGTGCGAACATAGACCACTTGGGGGTGAGAATACCAAGCGACCTTGACACTTCGAGGTAGGGTGTTGTATAGGAAGGGGAAGGTGACTCGGTATTCGGTTCGAATGGGGGCACGGAAGATGATGCGGTCAATGGCGTTGAACTCGCTAAAATCTTCGTCGTTAGGGTCAATATCCTTGTAAAGAGGCTCAAAACGAGGTCCGCCAGGAATAGCGACGTTAAGGGCCTTGGCAGTGAAAAAGCTGTTAAGGTCGAACATGTGGTAGTAATTTTGGTCAACGACATCACTTAGAATCTGGTGACTGAGACGATGAAGAGTCGCCATCTGGGGAAGAGAGAGGTTCCAGTTCTTGTAGCTCGGGCCATTGACATGGGGAGTGTCGAGGAGGGGGCGGTGGTCGTAGAGCCATTCGTAAACGGCCGCATCTTCTTCCTCGTCGAGCTCCATCTGAATGGGTTCTAACGGCTCAACATCTTCGATATTTTCGGACCAGGAAAGAGGCGGTTCCTCGTCATCGAAAGGAGGGAAGCGCATACGCTTAAAGTGTCGACGATCGCTCTTCTCGCGACGCATACACATCCACATCGTTGCCCACTGAGCGTGGAAAACGGGCTCAATGACGCGCGGTGTCTCGTTGACCAGAGTCAGACATCCGTTGACGTGGTAGAGAACCTTGACTTCTCTTGCTGACTCCCAGGGCATGGGCATGTTCTCTAGAAGCTTCAATACTGCATGAGGCATGAACTTGAGCGCACCAAGATAGCTACGCTTCTCGTTGGTGAACTTCTTCTGCGAAACATCGCCGATATCCCGGACAATCTTCCGCAAATGCTCTGGCGGCATGTCTGCCTTTTGTGTTTCAACAAATCCTCCCTTGCGCTTCTCGCCGAATCGATTGCGTTGCGTGCGCAGCCATTCGTTCTTCTTCTGCGCAAATTTTGCGACGGTCGGGTCGGCCGGCGGCTGGTAGCCTGGCGGCGGCGGGGCCAGCGGCATAGAAGGAGCTGCACCCCATCCCGGGGGAGGAGGAGGTGGAGGTGGCAATGAAGCCATGATGGGAATGGATGGGGACCCTCCCTCGAAGATGTTGCGTTGGTATCAAAGTCGCGTCAAGCCACGTCGGAGGTCATAAGTAGCAGGACTTTCAGCTGGAGAAAGAAAGTCCAACTGGGAGCTAAGACACCAATGAAGGTTGAAGGTAGCAATTAAGATGAAAACGCGACAAAGATCGAGATCCACGATCCCCTACGCGATGTGACTATCTCTGCTCCTTTCTCCCGTTGAACTTTGAGGTGGCGGCTCCGAATGCCACTAGTCCGCATTGGGGTTAGCGCAACCTCGCCAAATCTGCGCTAGCGTCGGCTGAAGCAGAAACCCACACAAACCGTCTCGACATATTTCACTTTGCTTCACGACAACTCCGACAACTGCCGCCCTTGACCAGTTCAAGTACAGTCAAAATGACCAACAACAGACTGCAATACGTGAGTTTCTTGTGAGATATCGATTGGGAAATTATCATTCTAACCCTGTTGCAGCGCCGCCGGAACCCGTACGTTTGAAGAAAATTCCCCTCCAGTTGAAGAATGCCCAATTCCCACGTTTCCTGCGATGGTTGCTACGATCTCTTCAGAAGATGGGCCTGCTTTCTGTTCGAACGAATTATTGACGGTTCTTTTTCCCACTCGATAGGTACAACACGCGGTCCAACAAGGTTCGCATCATCAAGACCCCCGGCGGCGAGCTCCGGTACCTCCACCTCAAGAAGAAGGGTACCGCTCCCAAGTGCGGTGACTGTGGCATCAAGCTCCCCGGTGTGAGTGCTCCCTGGCGCCTCTGGTGTAATTTTCGACGGATTTGTGGGATGTGTGCGGTTACGGGTGGGCCAGACGACCAACCTGGAAAACTCTGTCTGGAAGGACTGGAGTACCAACGACTGGCCGACCGAAACGCTGCATGCTCTTGACGACCGTCTCGCACCAATTTTGGAAAGATCGATCGACTGATAATCCTGATTTTAGGTCCCTGCTCTCCGTCCCCGCGAGTACGCCCAGATCTCCCGCCCCAAGAAGAATGTCAGCCGTGCCTACGGTGGTTCCCGCTGCGCTGGCTGCGTCAAGGACCGCATTGTCCGTGCCTTCCTGATCGAGGAGCAGAAGATCGTCAAGAAGGTCCTCAAGGAGTCCCAGCAGAAGGCCGGCAAGCGCTAAGCGCGCTTTCTGTCGGTGTTGTTCTTTCGGTGGAGCGAATGTTACGGGAAAAACGGCTGGGAATGGTTCTCTTAGAATCCTAAAGATGAACAGGAACAGCTAGCACGCGGGTCTCAAAAAAAGGCCCACTGCTATGCAAATGAATCAATTTCATTTATCTTCATGAGTGATTCCCAAATATGTCGAATTGAGTTGTCTGAAACGGTGTTCCTTGGAACTCGGGTGGAAGTTTCGCACTCGCCTGTTCCGACTCGCAACTGCTGTAGTTGATCTGCTATGACAAGCTGAGTAGGTCTAGAATATGGTAGCCTTTCGGGCTGGCGCAGTCCTTGTTCCAATTCGCATCTAGAACCGTCTTCGGCTCTGGCAATAATGTAGTCGTGTAAAACAAAGGCGTTCTCTCTGCGTTGGTCATTGCAGACATTGCATTATCTGCATAATCTCGAGGGTGCTTCTCGACGTCTCGGCTTCACGCTACAAGATACCTGCAGTGTCCCTCTCCATCGCCTTGGGGTTTGAAATTTACATCGAGTAGCCGATCTAGACCTCCAGTCCCCGGGCTGAATATCTTCACCGCGATAACTATGGGTCCAATTCACGTCACCAAGAGCCAGTCTCATGCTACATTTTCCCCTGTTACGCAGTTTGTACAAATAATCCTTGTTCTATGACTTGGTTGGAACGCAGCCAGCACAGCAGCCGTCTGTCTCGCTACGCAATTGCAGGTCATCTCAAAACACCAGAAACGCAATTAGCTTTGAGGCCCTATTGTTGATAGGATCTCGTTATTATGAGAACTCTATGTCCGCGGAAATTGGCCCTCTCACGGATTTGGATCTCGACTGATTGTGCAGCCAAGTTTAGGGTAGATGACACCGCTTTTCATCAAGGGTTTCAGGGCCCTCGGTCTACAGTGGATATTTTCAGCTTGCCCTTTTGGATGTCATAGATGATATATTTGTTGGCACCTTACATTATGCTATTTATCAAACGCACTCGAATTGTCAAGAGTTGCAACTCACATGTGCGATGACATAGACTCGCGGATGTATATCTTGTAAGAGCCGCATCAGACACCAGGAGCACCTATTATGAATAGCATCGTCTGGGAAACCAATGACAGACGCCCTTAATATATTGGCATGACGCCTTTGAACTGCTGATATTCTCTCGGATTGCCATTTCGAGTAGGAGCTTCATCCCTGCAGCAGCATTGACCTGCATGAGGCTGCCGACGGGATTGGTTGCAGATACACTGGACAAATGACCCTCTGGTCCTGTCTGTCATTCTGAGTACAGGTACATGTAACATATTTGAAAACTTTCCCATTAGACTTTAAGATTTGAATGGAACAAAGGCATAGCATTATGCTTGGACGTTTATTCTAGCTTTTCTAGCCACCTTACTACACAGCATGAACATGGCGTGTGACGAACACAGAACGTCTCCTCCAAGATCTGTTTTCGTAGCCCAGTCTAAGCTACCTCGGGGTCTGAAAAATAAAAGAAAAACAATAATACAGTAGAAGATCTTGTTGAGATTTGTCAAAAAGTACCAATAACCATCGATCCCTCCACTTCCGCAGCTCTACTGTACCAAAGGGTACAGTACGAAAGCGCGCATGTACGTGAACCACACAACTCAAGTCGTCCAGAGTTCCGGGACATCAAAGCGGCCAATAGAATAAGTCACCGGTCGAGATGGGCTTCATGTTATTCCTGGGCTTTCTTTTTTTGCCTGTCAAAAGCAAAATGAGAAGAAAATTTCGCCGTTGGGTCCACTCCAAAAGCCCAGGGACACGGCTAACAGCAGACGGTGGGATCTACCGATGAACACCCAAGGAGCGGTCAGGCGATTGTTCTGTATGGTATCACTCTACTGTATGGGCCTTCTGCCGCCAGTGTGAAACAAGGAAATGCACCATTGACAGCTGTTGAACTGGTCTGCTCCATCCCACAAACGCATGACAGGTGAAGTTTATGTCCATTGTTCAGAGACAAAGAAGCAACCGAGGGCCAGAAGTCGTTGACTGTGTGCTTTCTCGTGGTTGAACCTAACAATCACCGGTAGCTTCTCGTCCGACTAGACATCACTTATCGGATTTACAAATCCAAGAAGCCCGGCACCCAGCAGGCTGGATATCCTATCGGCGACAGAGATACATATCGAGTGACAGGCATTAGGTACAGGCTTCCCGTACCGACATCGATCAATTGATGCATGCCAGATCAAGAACCTAGACGATCAACCCCCTTTTGATTTTCGTTTTCGTTTGCAATAAGTCGATAGATCGAAATCGATCTGGGAACAATCAACAGTGCTCGATCTAGTGACTGCAATGCGATCATTTGGGTAATCTAGTGGGGCTGTACCTGAAGTTCCTCGCGCTTGAAATTGAGGCTATACTGTACATGCTGACTGCCTCTTCCCTGCATTGGAGAGGCACCGAAGATCTAAACTCCTTCGCACCAATGCGATACACAGTACAAGTTATGCAGACCTAGAGTAGGTACTCACACGATTGAAAGTGTCTTGTCATGCAACAAAGAACAATAAAGAACACAGAATAACTACAGGAGACAGATGCAATACTGCTGTACAGCAGGTACTGTACACTACATAAGGGGCTAGCTGGCCAAAAAGTTGCCACGGTTATAACGAGACCCCTCCCATCTCGGATCTATTGGCTACACGTGCATTTCACACATTGCTAGTCTGATCAAGATTGGCTCGGATGTCTCCGCTTCTTTTTGCCAAAGGAAGCTAGTGTTATCACCAAGTATACAGTATGACCAGCCGCAGGATTGTTTACCCGTCGGTTAGTCGGCCACTGTCACAAAATCACCAACGATTGACATGTAGCTTACGCGAACATCTGTGGAGCAACTGGGTCGCAAAGTAGTGCGCCTATCACTAGAGATCTTACACCGAATGAAGACTAGTGAAGGCCCATGCTGACGTCAAGGCCACATAAATATCGTTCCGTATGACGGTGGCGGTTAGGGTTAGATTGAGGATCCGATAATGACTCGTAGCTCTCGGGGCCTCAAATAATGCGCGAATGAAATACTCCTTGGAAATAAAAAAAGAAAGCGAATTTCACTATGTCGGCACGGCCCGTAGGAAGCTTCAGAAACCACTGCAAAGCCCACTGGTAGGTGGGCTCCCCCAGCCACATTGTGAACTGCATTGCAGCTGTCACCTGTCTAACGGCGGACAGGTACAGCCTGTACAGTACATAAAACTGCATCCTTTTACGTCTTTGCCACTGTGGCCCCCGCGACTCCCCGATTCCGCAGATGCAAGTTGCTTTTTTGCCCAGGTAGGTATACGGAGGTATTGACAGTATAACATATTACCTGTATAGAAGTGGAACGATCTACCCGAGACTGCACGACCCCTACTGACCCCTGCTCAACAATGCTGATCATGCATTATTTACTTATCCACGAGCCGTGATTACATGGTCGATATATCTTGCACTGGGGATTTGGGGAATGATGTCAAAGACCGATACTAATGCCGTGTTCGTCACTTGTGTATCGACGATCTGACTATCACCCAAGTCAGTCGTAATATTCCCAAGGGTTATCGGGGACATGACCGTACTCCATGGCGTTGTTTTAATTCATGTGCGGAAGTCATCCCCTCTTCCCCCCTTTTGATAAATTTGATGGCGGCATATCATCGGCATAACTCGAAAAAGGAAATGGTCTCCCGACGTAATTCTCAGTGCGCTGCTTTATCCCCTGTAATATACAGTACGATCAACTTTCATTGTAACCTCGTAGCCTCGTACTGTCGACAGGGGATCGTTTAACTGTGACACAGTGGGTCATATCTCTATCTATGATCTATACAGAATACCCGACACGCTCGGAGCCTTGGGTTCCGCCCTTGAAGGCGACCCAAAAGCGGAGATGGGAAAATGAAGAGGAAAGATGACCTTGAGACAATGGTAGCACATTGTAACGAATAATCTCCGTCTCATGCTAGCACCTGGTAGGCTGCAGGCAGTGAATAGGGTGATAGAGTGGGGGGTAATGGGGACTGTATATGGTGGCTTAGTTCCCTGTGCATAGTCAATCCGGGGGCTAAAAGAGACCAGAGAAGGCTAGCAAAAGGAAGGCCTTTTATAGACGGTTACATCACCATACAGACAGGGGGGAAACAGCTGTTCACGACCTAAGTATGCAGGTTATTGTTCAATAATTTTCCCACCTGCTGTGGGTGGAAACTATTTCTGTCACTTGAGACACCGCCGTCATGTACATACCATAGGAAGCATGTCCAGCGGCACAGCATGCCGTTTATCTGTGCCAAATTTCAACAATGTCGATGTATTCTCGCGGAGAATTACTTCGCGAGTCCGGATCCCGGTCGAAGAAGGATATTATTATTTCTTGGCGTTGTTCATGCCCAACAGTTCCAATTTCCAGTTGTATGGCCCCTCGAGACAGTGGGACTCAATGGAAGCGAAACCACACATCAAAAATAAATCAAAGTCAAACTGGAACTAAACTAGATGATTCAGCTGAGGACCCAACGGTTGAAGAATTTGACAGAGAACGATGATCGGCATAAATCTGTGGGCGATCGATCCATGTGTGGGCAAATACCACCTGATCTATGATACATTTGAAGAGGCAAATACAGTAGTACTAAAAAAAAATCATTTTGTTTCCTCATATCAGGAATCTCCAAAAAAAAGCAATAACCCAAGCAAGAACGAGGCAAAGAGGCAGGAGATAGATCGCCTTCGCCATGAGGCACGCGCCGTGTGAACACCCGCAAAGATATTTCCCAATCCAAGTAATGGATATGCACAAAAATACACCTTGCCTCTAGTCTATTGGAAGGCTGAATTGGATTTGTCGAGGAAAGAAAAACAAAATCAGACGACAGAAAAACACCAAAAAGACATCGTAAAAATAGACAAATTATGCAAGTCAGCTTAGTTGCTGAGCCTTTAACCACCAAATTTCTTTCCAGCACCTCCTTTTTTTCCCTTGTTTTCATGTATGTGCGTGCGTGAGCGTGTGTGTGGCTTCCCTACACACCATGGTGGAGATCGGCCGGACCATCGGATCCTGTCATCATCGCCATATTATGATCCGACTGTGATGCATACCAGCCCGCATGTGTTGCATGTGTCGGTGCAAATGTCCCATTCCCGGGTGTTGTTCCCATGGAATCATAGAACGACCCATTGTTGACTGGGGGCAGGTTTGTACAGCCGATCACGGAGTCCATACCGTATCTCTGTAGAGCATTGTCGATTGGCGGGGCGAGGACAGGTGAAATGTAGGGTGGCATCATTTGAGGGTCCGGGTGAGGGTAATGACCGTCCATGGGGTAAGATTGCAGGGCCATTGGATGGTGGTGATAGATTTCATTTGGCTCGTCATGACTGGTATTGAGATGCCGTGTCTTCAATGCCTTTGAGGGATTCCCACCCTTGGCCTCTGTGCGCTGGCGCTGAGCGGCACGAGCATTTGCACCTAGTGACTTTCGTGTCGCACTCACTGACTTGCGGTATCGAGTGGTCGATTGGACGTGGTTACGGTGAATCGCCTCAGGTGTCAGGCGCCAAAAGTTCACTGACTTTTTGCCCGGGCCCGATTCTTCCTTGACGGCTTCAAATCCCTGCATGAAACTATTAGTACTTGTGTCAAAGGGAGAGGGGGTGGAAATGAAGCGACCATCAAAGTCGAAACTGATATCCAGGATCATAGAGCGGGGTACTTACTGCATTCATAGACAAATTATGCCGGATACTGTTTTGCCATCCTTTTGAACCCGAGCTTTTGGCCTTGTCCGTATTCTTCTCGAACCAATTGTAGATGTCCTGAAGAGGGAGCTTGTTGTCTTTGGCCTCCTTGAGAGCCCGGAAAATCAAATGAGAATACGGAGTTGGTCCAGGTCGATCTTCTCTATCATCCTCACTAGACTCCGGTGAAAGCTGGTCAACTATTTGAACAGTCATTGTTGGACTGGCGATAATCAAGGACTCTGGCGATTCGTAAGAGGAGATAGTCGACAGTGGTGATGGGGGAATGTGTTGCACTGCATGGACAGGCTGTAGGTGCGTGGAAAATTGACAAATTTCATCCCCTTTGAAGACAGGCAAGGACTGCAATTCTGTCCAATCTGAATGGCCTTTAAACTGCCTTGTTCCTTCGGACGTAGCTGAGCCCATGCATGGGTTAGCCATGGTGGAGTCGGGACGTGAATGGGTGTACAAAGTATCAACGTAAGCAGCTTGGCTGTGTTGATGAGGATAGTCATGATGTGCGTTGGCATCGTATTGGCCAGAGTCAACCACATAAGGATTGGGGAAGGTGGGTTGATGAAGGGGTGCCATGGTCATGGTCTGGTGAGATCTAAATCTCGACCAGTGCTCTGCCTGATGACCAGGGTTGTAAGGTTGGGGAGAATTGATGTGATAGATAGGGTCTAGAGAAGAAGACTCAGTTTGCTGTGCCGAGAAGGGATGTTCGCTTGCTCGGTCTATTGGCAAATGTGCCATCTGTAGACGAAGAGCATCGATCGAGTTATCCATCATCTCTCATCAAGTAACTTTGATAATGTTCTGAAGGAAGTGAAGAATTGGAAAAAGTGAGAAGAGAAAGACGGCAAAATGAGGATAAAAATACTAAGAAGAGAAGGTCTGCGTCAAAGGATAAAGACGACTGAAGAAGTACTGTAGAGAGCACAAAGTGAATCCCCAGCTGTCACCATTCAAGATTGGAGCTGTACACTTCAAGAAGCCACTTAGGCACGATCTTCTCTGCCAGCACATACAGTACGGCACATGCTCTTTTACCTGCAAACAGCCTTGAGATGCATTTTAATCCAAACAAAAGACGGTCTGGGCCAAATTCTTTTCATTTCTTTTTTTTCCCAGGGTTTTTTTGGATTTCTTTTTGAAAGGGATATGGAGCGACTAGTACTGCGTACGGAAAACGCCTCCCTATATGCCCAAGTTGTGAAACAATCCATAGCCTAGACAGCCAATGATTGCATAAAAGGACAAGGTGGCTGGATACTGGATCTAGTACCACTGGCATAGAGAGGGCCCTGGTGGGCAGCTGCAGTGAAAGTCATCTCTAGGTTGAAAAGCCAACTTTCTGGAAGTTAACCGCTAAATCGCCGCTGGCGCGGTTCTGGAAAAGGGCCCGCTTTGCCTGAATTTTGTCTAGCCCAGACGTTAATTTTCTTGTTTTTTTTTTCCTTTCCTGATCACAGGCTGCATACAGCGAGCCGGAAGACAGAATCATCCTGCACTCTGCAGGCCGGGATAGTGTCACCACAGCCTCCAACGTCTCCCGTTTCGCGAGAGAATACCCTAGTAAAAAAGGAATAAAAAAGAAAAGGAATAATAAAAACTGAGCCCAAGCGGTATTCATCGATACACTAGTTGCCCCCCAGATGTTCAAAGGGGAGCGTTGGTGAGATGTGAGGTATGGCCAGCGGTCAAATCAAGGTAGTTGGAACAAGCGTTTGATAGTCCCCCAATGTATCGAGTCCGGCAGAATAAGTGTTAAAACTTCGGGGGTAATGTTTCCAGCCCAATCAATCCGGGTTTGACTGGATTCATTGGGTGTCGAGCATCTGGAAAATACACCCCGAACGTTTCCTGCGTAGTAATCCACCTCTCCATCCCGAAATGACGCCCATGTGGAAAGTTGTTGCGCATGTGTTACTTTCGGTAATAGATCTGAGACAAGTTAGCGAAGTTTCTTGAACAGTAGAATTTGACCTACCCTCTTGAACTGGAAGTGAAGTTGAAGAATTCCCTAAAAAGAACAATTACGTCAGTGGAAAGGGCTTGTAGAGTTGCACGGCATAACTGACCTTGTCGAATGTACTCTTGAACCCCCTCTCACGCTTTGCACTATAATCCCATTCCTTGTCGACAATTCGGAAAGCAATGTCTTCGTACGGTGGTCCAGCCATAAAACGAATGAGACAGGTGTCTTCCTCGCCCGCTTCGGCCGTCGATTCACCACGCTTGCGACCGTTCTCACGTTCGATGCGATATGTTGGGGCCTTAGCTTTGTCGATCAAGTCGGGGTAAAAGATGTTGAACTTGTAACCCTGTACAACCTTAGGTGGTGGGTTATCATGGTCATAATGGGTTTGGTTGTACTTGTTCCATTCGTAACCCATTTGAACGCGATTGAAGTATCGGGGTTTTCTAGGTCGATGCTTACCAGCCCATTGGGGTTGCGATACTGTACTGACGGCCTCTTCGCCAGTGAAGATCTCCTCATTCTCGCTGACACCCTTGGCAAGTTCCCTTTCGTAAAGCGCTTTGGTCGCCTGTGAGAAGTCCTCGTTCGGGATAGAGGAGAACCTGGTGGATGTAGAGGCCGCGGGCGTGCTCGTAGATGCTGGGGTTGCCATTACCGTGGACTTATCATTAGCTCGCTGACGCAGTGGGACAAAGCCCATACGGAGAATTTTCTGACGTTCGCGGGCCTGTGTAATGAATTAGCATGTGGTCCGACAGCAGATGATGCAAGAGCACTTACCACTTGGTTAAGGAATGCAGACTCATCCATGATTTCCAAAACCTTGTCCTCGGGGCGAACTTGGAGCAATGGATCTGGATCCAGGCCTTCAAATTCAGCAGGGTTTGCGATATCGCCCGCAATGACGACAGGAGCAAGAGGCGCCAATTTTGCTCGAATTGATTCAGCTTCCTCCCTCTGTTGCTTTCTCAGATCACGGACACGCTCCTCTATGATGATTTGATAAACGTTCCTCAGTCTCGCCCTTGCCTTCCAGACTGTGAGACTACGAAGCAGTTCTTCCCAGTAGTCTGTATCGATTGGCTCATTCGAGTTCAGCTTTCTTCTCACTTGCACTTCGAGATTTTTTAGTTGTTCGTAGGTTTTCGGGCTCAAGAGCTTGTTGATATCTGCAGCTACAGAGCTTAGGGCACGTCCTTCGGGTGTAGAGGTCTTTTGACGGTCTCGGCAGATAACTTTCATCGTCTAAAGAATAACGGTGGTCAACATCATCCTTGAGTGGGATCCCAAAGAAACCTTACCTGCCAGAAATCGCGGTTCTGCGCATTTGTTTCAAGGCTCACAAACGTATCAATGTCCTTCTCCAAATCTTGTAGCTGGGTTTGTGACAGACCCTCAAACACGCCGTCTGGATCCACGACATCCAAATCGGAGTCTGCAATCTCATCATCTAGAGGATCGCGTGTAGGGTCGATAACACGGAGGGTGACCGTGAGCCAGTCGATAGGTTTTGCGCGACCTTCCTTCACGCGGATCTCTGCCTTCTTCTTGGCCTGCTTCAACACGAACACGTCCTCCTGCGCAACCCACTCGCGCACTTGCTGGTCTTCTTGGAGCAAGTTGAGGCGGACTTGATCGCGCATATTGCGCGGCTGCTGAGAGGGACCGGGTCTGGCATTATCCCAGTTGCGATCGGAGTCTTGTCGACCGCGCCATTCTCGATCGTCCCGACGGGGATGGTTCTGCTGGCGCTGCGAGTACGGAGATCGCGACCGGTCACGCCTCGAATCTGATCGGTCTGGAAGTCGTGAAGACATTGCGCTGTGAAAAGATTAAAGAGTAACAAAGACGCTTGAGGTCAGAAAGTCGGGAGATCTGCAGGAAAGTGACGCGGGCGGCAAACCTTCCCTGTGGGCCCCCAGGCAGCTATGACAACTTCCCCGTGAACATACACAACCACGTTCAACAATGCCTTCACCATGGCACCGGCTCTATCTGTCTCATGGAGGCCCGCCTCTGTTGCTCTTTCAATATATTTGGACTCATCAAGGCTATGAAATATACTTGACGGATCTTACCTATGTTTGGGCAGAACGGTTGTTCTATAAAGACATCGCTAAAAGAGCAGAGGAAGAGGCCACAACCATCGACCCTGGAGAGGATCCTGAGCAGCTCAAGGTCCTACTGGAGAAGATTGAGCAAGCTCTACAGAGGGGCAAAGAAAGTACAGTGTTAAGCAGTGGAACGCAAACCGACTCGCTTGAAATCACAACAACAAGCAAGCTACCAGCCCCGTTGAAGCCTCTTGTGTGGCCTTTGAAGCTTTCAAAAGAGCCCTTGTCCTCTGCAACAAGTCGTCTGTTGATACCACTGCTGAAAGAGGAGGTGGATAGGGAGTCACGTCAGCGCTCTTTGCTCGGTCAGATCAAACAGAAAGATTACGTGCTAAGCAAGTTGTTCGACAAGCTTGAATCTCTCGGTGCTGAACTGGGCTCTGTTTTTCCAAGCGCTGCTGGATTACGCACATCTCGCAAAGGCAGTACCCGGTCTGAGGCTGGAAGATTTGTGAGAGGCATTGCACCGTTTGACGAGGAGGCCTGGCTCGCTGATTTAGGATCATCCACTGGCACAGGATTTGGAAGCAACCTGTTCCAGGAGATGTCAGAATCAGGCAGTGTCGAGGAGTTGGAAAATATTAAGGAACAGGGTGAATGGTGGCGTCAACTGCAGCACCGCTCTCAGAAACATACAAGAGAGACAACTCCAGACCAAGAAGAAGCAGTCGCCTCGAGTCTCAATAAGCAAAATACAGCTGTTGAATCACAATATCATGAGGAAGGCGAATCGACGGCAAACAGTGATCTAGATGAATTTGAGGTATGTCAAACCTCATCCCTAATCCTCCTAACAGTATGATTGATTCTACTATCTAGCGACAAGAAACACCACCTCATCTAAAGCTTCCAAATGCCAAAGAATCGATTTCATCACCAATCCCAAAGTCCAAAAGGAAGAGTCCAACTCCACGAGCTCCGTCAGAAACAGACGAAGCTACGGCATCAGATACCGACTCTGAGCCTGAACCAGCACCAAAGTCAGCACTACAGAAAAACCGTATCCCAAGTAGTTCGCCGGAACCTGAGCCTGTCGCTCCAGCTTCATCTCCACCTAAAGCACGGGAAGCACCACAGAAGAAGCCAAGAGGCGGATTGGGTGTAATCGGCGGCAAGAAGAAGAAAGAACCAGAGCCAGCGCCAGAGCCAGAGCCAGATTCAACCCCTTCTCCCACATATCCCAAAGAAGAGTTAAAATCGCGAGATGAAGAAAACAATGGCCATCCTGGTTCAATATCCCCAGCGCCAGTCAAACCAAAACGCACCGGCAAACTGGGTATGATCGGTGGCAAAGCCAGAGCCAAAGCTAAACAACTATCCCAAGATGAGACACCTTCATCTACATCCCAGACAGTAGTCGCCTCACCTGAGAAAACATTACCCAACAAACCCAACCCTGCTCAGGATGGTAATACCCCCGAGCCAGCAGATCAGCAGACCATCAAGCGGGAAGAATCCCCCCTACCAAAACCAGCTGTCGGGAAAGCTAGCACCGCTCCCCCTGCGGAACCAGAAACAGAAGATCAGCGGGCATCTCGCAAACGCGAAGAATTGAAACGGCAGTTGGAGGCAAAAAGTAAAGCCCCCGCCAAGAAAAAGCGGCGCTTTTGATTCTGGGGGCATGATCTCGGAGGAAGTTCCCTGTTCACTGTGGTCAAATCAGTCTTGTGATCTTGCTAGTCATGCTCACGGGTACCATGATGAGGGCACTAAATTATGTCTTGGGTTTGGGACAGCATGAACCTATTTGAATTTGGAAGAATATCTGTTCAAGGTCCATCTAGCCGAACCAGTCATTTTATTATGTATCGCGATAGGGGAATCAATTCAGAAGTAAGATAGAGCGCCCGGCCATGACCCAGAATTGAAAAAAAAAGAAAGAAAGAGAAAAGCAAAAGAGGTAAAAAGCTAATACAAATACACCACAAAGAGGGGGCGACTGGGCACAAGTCAGGTCTATTCCTTGAAAGCAAGGCCCACACGAGTTTCCTGCTCTTGCTCAGTAGGCGTAACAAGCCTAACCCGCTTAGGTGACATAGCACCAGACGAAATAGGCGTCGGGGCAGCAGTAGTATTCGTCGACGTAACAGGCCCAGCGCCGCTTCCACCAGTAGCAGCAGCGACACCGGCAACGCCAAGCATACCGCGAACCTTCTCCACGGCTTTACTTTCACTTTTAGTCCAAGGATCCCGCTTGACGAGGCCAGCGCCAGCAGAGCGACTTGCGGAATCACGACGCTTGGACTCTGTCTGAATGGTTTGGCGGTTTACTTCGCGACGGGGACCGGGGCCGCAGTCGTGCATACAGCCTGCTGTTGCGCACCCGCCTTCGCTGATGGTTACGTCGCCCAGCCAGGTTGTTATGCAGGCTAGGTGGCCGCCGTGGCCACAGCCTTGGCACCAGGTCCAGATGGCGGAGCCTTTTGATCTGGGTGCTGAGAAAGGTGCGAAAGTCTCCATTTCCGAGTCCGAGACGGGTTCTGTGGGGACGGAGGATTGGGATGAGGTGTGGGAGAGGGTCTCGGAGTCTGGGTTTGGGCTCGAGAGGGTGGATGAGGTGGGCTGGGGTTGTGTTCGATCTGTCGCCCATTCTGGGGGAGGTTCAAGGCACATGCAGATGGAGCATGGTGCTTGAGGTGTGCTGCAGCGATAGCAGCGGGTATTGTCCTGTTTCGGATTCTCAAAGGGTCGTTGACAGGTGTAGCAATATACATTGATAAACGAGTCTGCCTGCGCGTAGTCGTACACAGCAGGGTAGGTTTCCACACAGGACAGACGGAGTTCTGCGGCTTCCAAATCCATTGAGTGCCGGATGAGGTGCTCATTATAGGTCTTGAAGACCATTTCACATTCTTCATACGGCAGGATTTCCTCGCAGTCTTGGAAAAGAACATGGAGCTTCTGTAGGAGATGGGCGGCTGTCTGGATATCAACAGAGCTACTGCTGCTGTGATAATAACGAACTGCTTCCTTCAGGATTGTTTCAATGCTCCACGGCTTCAAATCTGTCCCATCAGGCATAAGCGGAATCTTTACTCGTGAAAAATCGTCGTTTGCGGAATAAGGCGCGGTGGCCCTGTAATTTGAATCGCCAGGGAAGGTCATTTCTACCTGCGGTTCAAACGGGGTTGACTCCTTGATTAAAGGAGGAGGACTGGATGGGCGCTGGAGATGCAGTCGATCGGTGTCTAAGACCTCATTTTCGAAACTCTCGTCTTCGGATTCCTCGCGCGTAGAAGCTAGATTCGAACCTCTTCTCATCCCAGAAGATTGGCTAGCATCTGGCAACCTGGAAACATCAAGCTGCCCGGTAGATGAGTATGAAGCTGCGATAGATCTTGATGGATGCGAACTGTCTGTCGATGTAGAGAACATGGGGAAACTTTCTGAAGAATCGTGCCGTCCATATCGTTCAGTCGAGGGAGGCCGGTTGGATTCCATCGCTGACTCAAGAGTCAAGGGCTTCTTGGGGTATTGCCTGAAATCACGAATAGCTGCACGTTTGTCCTCTAGCTTTTGGTCATAGTCGTCTTCCGAGGTTTCCCGAGCAAAGTCTGTGTGACGATGCCGGCGCCAATCTGCATTGCCAGCAATGGCCCGAGGTGCAGACCGTTGCTCATTGTCCAACTCTTCCTGGGTTGGATCTCGACGGTGGTCTGGCAGAGCAACATCATCAATAGAAGATACTTGCACCTGGGGGTTGGGTTTATGACGAGCTTCGGTGTCTGACATCCCCCAACCGTTATGAGAACTCAGAACCGATGGTGGTAGAGGATCAATATCAATGGCCCTGTCATCTAATGATGGTATGTGAGAATCATCAGTGCTAGACCAGGAGTCCATAACTGGAGAATCTGGTAATGGTTTCGCTAGAGGGGTTGTCATGTTGGAGGTGCTTTCAACCTCGGGCACGGCTTCCATGACCCCTTTAAACAACCGACTTTTAGCCCTTTCGTGTCGGCCATCTTCGCGCGACCTGTCCAACAAAGAGCTGTCTTTGGATGTTCTGTCTCTCAGGCCGCCTTGGGCCGGTTGCGCTCTTGCTCGGCGCTGAAGCTCTTGGAGAATGGCAAATTTGACGATTCTCCAAGTCTGAGCCACCTTGATCAATGAGACCTCGTCAGCACACTCAGCATTCCGGTCTAGGGATTCGATCAAGGTGTTGAGAATATCAGCCTGTGTCCTTGTTTCTCGATACTCGTCCATCAATGGCGTGTAGTTGCTTGCTAGATACCGGAAAACTTCTGGGTCATTCGTAGCACCTGGGATCATGGCAATAGTTCCCAACTGACTGGGCGCAGGAGTCGCAATCTTAGCCAGGGCCTGATCAAGGGGCAGGACCTGAATGGAATCCACTGTCCCCGGTGAAGTACTCCCCAAGAACTTGGATGGTCGAGTTGTAGCCGATTTGGTATTTTGGTTATGAAGAGAAGTAGCTAAGGCTGCTTCATCAATGATATCATCGCCGGGACTTTGGCTCAACGATTTCTCATCGGTACTATCCTCGCCTTCCTCATGAAGTAGAAATTCGGCAGCATTGACTCCCAACGGGCGTCGCCTGGGCCGCTTCTGGGCAAAGGCAACGAATTCGCCATTAGGACTCCAGGCCACCGAGCACATCGGTCGGCGATTGATCACGGCTGGCGCATACCGTACATCTGTCTGCGTAAAGGCTCCGGCCTCACCGACGGTCCACAGGAGGTCTTTGGATCGCCACAGTAAATCCGATGCAGGGGAGTCGTATCGATCAAACTCACGGAATGGAACATGGGGGCGTCGAAGATCCCAGAGGTGGACACGGGGATCTTCTTTGTCGTAGGACGTGACGACTTGAGATGACTGCCATTCTCCCGAGGCAGGTGACTCGCCAACCCAAGAAGGAGGCCGCCATCGCACATTTGTGACCGCCTGGGGTGTTCGGAACTGGAACGCAGGTTTCTGCCGTCGCTCTGCAGACGAGGAGAAGTCCCACACTTTTACCTGGCGGTCTGTACCACCACTGACTATATGCTTGCCGTCGGGATGCCAGTCCACGGCGAAACATGGCCGATCGTGAGCGGCGATTCTCATCAACGGTGCATTGCCCTTGCGATAATCCCACATTTGAATGGCGCCGCTGTCCGAGGCGGTCGCGAACACAACTCCATCACTGGGAGACCATCGGACGTCCCGGATAGCATCGCTATTGCCCTGGTACACATGTTTGCTGCCGCACGTGGAACTGCCCCGATTCGCAGAGGCGGCGCGCAGATCCCACATTCGAATCGTGCCATCCTGACTGCCCGACAAGAGCCAAGATGGGAAATGGGGGTTGAAGGCGAGCCTATGAACCTGGCGGTTATGGCCTTGGAAGCGACATAGTTGGAGACCGGGTCGCTGCAGGTCGTAGACGACAATCCGACCATTTGCAACTGCAGTTGCGATTGTCCGGTCGAAGGTCCCATGTGACCATTTGACGTCCTTGACATTCAATTGATCTTTATGTGGCATCGACACACCAGCTTCATGATGGTTGGATGCATAACTGATGACGGCATTTCGAATATTGAATTCTTCCGAGGAGTGGTCGGGGGAGACGCGGATGGTTTTGAGTATCTCCTTGCCCGCAATGACCGCATGTGTCCGTTCCGGCGATATGTCCAAAGCCGTGATCGCGATCCCTGTTTTATGGGTCACCGTCTGCGGTTCTCCTGGTCTTTCTCGAAAACGCATTAGACATGATTCCATTGGCTGATCCCACTCACGCTCCCACTAGCCCCGATGACATCAAATCGCGCGTGGGGGAGGGGGGTGCTTGCAGGTCTAGAAGACATGGAATATCAGAGCGGTGAGAGACATACAGCGATTTCGATCTGATTGATCGGGGACCATCCGCACGACTGCTTTGTGGACTTGGAGGCCTCGAGCCAAAGAAGGGCGCGAACCTCGCAAAAGCACTGGCGGCCCGATTGGAGTACTTTTGTGGCGGCGGAGGGGGAGGGGGAGGGACCGGAGAACGCGAACCTGAAAGGTCCGACATCATTCAGTCGAGTCAGGCTCCATACTGGGCACACGACCAGAGAAGAAGCGGAGAGTTGGGAAGATCGTCAATTACGGGGCGGCGGTGAGAGGCGATCCCTGAGGCACCCATGCCTTAGTCTGGGTCGAATCGCTCCCATATCACGTCGAACACGTACCGAACCCATAGAACATTCTGACAAGGCACCATTCAGGTAGTTGTACTCCTCCCTCTCCTCCACTCAAAATCTAGATTGTCAAACGGTCTGCAAGACACGAAACACATGTTAAGAGCGGTCTAGATAGACAACACAGAACAGGAGGATTGGATTTGTCTTACTTCGATCGGGCTTGACCGGGGATTCGGGACGTGGGACAAGAAAGCACATGGGATCTGGAACGCCTCCAAGCTGTTCATGGCTTCGCTCTTCTGATCTATCCATTTCCGTCACGTTTGGCATGTCTGTCACTGCATGGCTGCCACTTGCGCCCACTGCGGCCACATTCGGTCATTGCTGTCGACCTCGGACGATACCGACATGTTAGGAGTCCCTCTGTGGATGGGTATGGAATTGATCAATCGTCATTGTGGTGGTTTTGGAGGCATTCGGACGATTTCAACTCCGACCATTGGGCCGCTGGTGAACCGATTGAGGTTTGGACTTGAGCAAACAAGAACTGTCTTGCAAACAAAAGAACCAAAGCCAGAGCCAACCGTTAGAACCCCCAATATCATCCTCCTGTACAGTGTAGACGCACCGCAGACCATCCCATAAGAAGCTTGGAAAATCCCGGTGGATCCCTTCCTTCTGAGCTGCAGCATCCACACCGTACTTCTCTATTTTCCTATATCAGACCCCATTCTCGCTTTCTTCATACACTGAAACATCCATCTCTTTTCTTTTTCTGTTTTCGGTTTGGGGAGACTGGATCTGGCATGCTTTTTTTCTCTTGATTTCGTGCTTCCCACTGTCCAAGGTTCACCACGTGGAAACCCGGTTAGAGTGAAGTTCCCCCCCCCCAAATCCCTCGCGTCGATCCTTCACCAGACCCGTCCAGTCCTTTCCGATCCGAACTCTCCTCCTCCCTTCCCACTGTCATGGACCTTTGAAGTCTTCATTATGGATCCCCACGCAGCTCTGGAGCTGCTGGAGTACCTGCGCACCTGCTATCCTATCTTTCTCCTTATCCTCTTCGTGGCGGCGTTTGTGGCAAATACCACCGTCACCGTCAAGAAGGCCAACAAGCATGCATCGGAGTCCTTGGGACCTGGAGGCCGCTCTCTGCCTCAACGCTCACGAGCTAAGCCAGCCTACCAGAAACCCCAGGATTTCTCTTTAAATACGAAACGCGTGTTCAACTTGCTTTCGGTGGGAATTATCCTCACATTCGTTGCTGATGCAACTATCTATATCACCCACGTTATGGTGGCCCGGGCAGAGAATTGGTGGCGAGGACAATCCGTCGTGGTAAGTTGGCTCGGCTCTTTTTTTTCCTCCCCGTGGTCGAGAGCTGACCTGTCTATAGATCTACATCGTCGGCTCGTTCTTCGTCTACGCTGTGATGCTCATGGCGTTGCTCGACACCTCTCCTGCCCCGACCCTCGCCCAATTTAGCTGCTGGTCGATCGCCATCCCAATTGAATTGGTTATTCTTAGCACATCCCTGTCGTTGTACACCTCGGTTCATCACGAGCCCATTGTGGGAGATCCAGAAGGAGGCCGGCTCCGCAAGAGCATTACAACATGGGAATGCATGGAGGTAGTGTCAAACAGTGTCCGAATTCTGTTCCTCTTCTCGCTGGTCCTTCTCTATGTCTGCCAGTCGTTCAGGATGAAGTGCCATGAGAAGAGGACAACCTATGCCAATGGAATCTCCGAGTCTACTGGACTGTTGGATCCCCATGCAACGGAGAATGGACACGGTAATGGCAATGGAACAGCCAATGGTAATGGTCATGCATATGGCTCAACGAACGGAGGGCCTCCCTCCGGGGCCGCCAAACCTCAGGATCCATGGGTGCGTCCTACTACGATCCCCTCTACCAGCTGGTGGGAGTATCTGAGTGGATACTCGCTATTTTTCCCATACCTGTGGCCCTCCAAGTCCCGCCGTCTGCAGCTGGTGGTCATGTTCTGTTTTGTCCTCCTTGTTGCTCAGCGCATTGTCAACGTTCTGGTGCCTTATCAAGTCAGCGTGATTACCAATGCCCTCACCAGAGATGACGGCGCGGAGTTCCAGGTGCCGTGGCTGCAAATCTGTCTCTATGTGATCTACCGTTGGTTGCAGGGCGGCCAAGGTTTACTCAGCTCCATGCGCTCTAGCCTCTGGATTCCCGTGAGCCAGTATTCCTACATGGAGCTCTCCACGGCTGCATTCGAGCATGTCCATGGACTCAGTCTAGACTTCCACCTCGGCAAGAAAACCGGGGAGGTCCTGTCTGCGCTCAGCAAGGGTAGCTCGATCAACACTTTCCTGGAGCAGGTGACTTTCCAGGTGGTACCGATGCTCGTTGATCTTATAGTTGCCATTGCATTCTTCCTAGTTGCATTCGATGCATACTATGCTCTGGCCGTTGGAATTTCTACCTTTGGATATCTCTATGTTACCATCCGTATGGCTCAGTGGAGAGCAGAAATCAGAAGGCAGATGGTCAATGCATCTCGACAAGAAGACGCTGTTAAGTATGAATAACCCCCGTGGATATACATCCAATGATTGAAACTAACATACACTTTTTAGGAATGACTCGATGGTTTCATATGAAACAGTGAAATACTTCAACGCTGAACGTTACGAGTTCAACCGATATCGGGGCGCTGTAGGTGATTTCCAAAAGGCCGAATACCACGTCTTACTTTCTCTTACATTGCTGAACACTTGCCAAAACACCGTGTTCATGATGGGCTTGTTGGTCATGTGCTTCATCTGCGCATTCCAAGTATCTACCGGTCAGCGTCCTGTGGGCAAGTTTGTGGCCCTGTTGACCTACATGGTTCAGCTGCAAGGTCCTCTGAACTTTTTTGGTACCTTCTATCGCTCTATTCAGTCTGCACTGATCAACGCCGAGCGCCTTCTTGAACTTTTCCGTGAGCAGCCGACTGTGGTCGATAGTCCCAGTGCTACTCCATTGGCAATGTGCAAAGGTGATATCAAGTTCGAGAATGTGCAGTTCGCCTACGATGCGCGGAAGCCGGCATTGAATGGCCTTACTTTCCACTGTCAGCCTGGAACCACGACTGCCCTGGTTGGTGAGTCTGGCGGAGGTAAATCAACTGTGTTCCGTCTCCTGTTCCGATTCTACAACTCGGAAAATGGCCGTATTCGCATTGACGGACATGATGTGCAAGATCTTACGATCGATTCACTCCGCAAGCATATCGGTGTGGTACCTCAGGATACTGTACTATTCAATGAAACATTGATGTACAACCTGAAGTACGCTAACCAGAATGCTTCTGATGATGATGTCTACGAGGCCTGTCGTGCTGCTAGCATCCATGACAAGATCTTAGCTTTCCCTGATGGATATAACACCAAGGTGGGAGAGCGTGGTCTAAGACTCAGTGGTGGCGAGAAGCAGCGCGTTGCAATTGCTCGTACTATCATTAAAAATCCTCGTGTCATCCTCCTAGATGAGGCCACTGCAGCCCTAGACACTGACACCGAGGAGCACATTCAAAGGGCACTCTCCACTCTGTCACAAGGACGCACTATGTTAGTGATCGCTCATCGTCTCAGCACTATCACCACCGCAGACCGCATTTTGGTTCTGTCCGAAGGTCAGGTAGCGGAAAGTGGTACCCACGAAGAGCTTCTTGCCATGAAGGGCCGCTACGCTAGTATGTGGCGGAAGCAAATCCGCGCTCAAAAGGCTGCGGAACAGGCACAAGTTCTCCAAGACCGAGCTGAGCGAATTCGTACAGCAACTACTAGCGACGATAGTTCAAGTCAATCAGATGAAGACCGCAAAGGCGGCCGCCGAACAAATTGAATCAACCCTGTCTGCAAATGCTAATCTAGCCCAGACACCCTTGTTTGTATCTCATCATGTGCATACGCTTTTCATAATTCTTTTTACAAGACAACTCCTCAGGCGCACTAATTATCGGAGACAGCAAAAAAATCCGGGGAGCGATCCCCGTTCGAGAGATGATTGCCTGCCATGTGTTTTTGTTTCTTTCTTGTTTCGGTCCTTCCCGTTGCCGGTTTGTGTTTTTATCTCATTCTCTCATTTTCTGCGTGTTGGCGTTTGGGTCTACGATGGGTACGATGTGATTGCCTTTCCTTTTGTCCTTGTTTCATATGAACCCGGGATGCAGAGGGGTCAGGGTTGGGACTCCTGCAAAAATTAAAAAATTAGATTAATTGCTACGCTGAATATTAATATAAGAACAATTCAATCTGAGACAAGTCCAAGGTTCAGGCTGTATAGACAAGTGTGTACAAAAAATTCTTAGATGGTTTGATCTCTTGCTTCAAGATAACTACTACAAAGTTATTTAGACTGAAATTGTACAGTAGGACTTGGATGGACTTAGACCTGGCTTTGCGCCATCTCCTACAAAAGCAATTCCCTTGCATTCCTACCAATAAGGAATTGATGTGACATTGCTCTCCCCCGGGGTATTCAAGGAAAAGGTCTCAAGCCAGAGGCACCAACCCCGGTCCGACTTGCACAGATCCCAGTTCGCCAAGACCGGGGGACTGAAAGCTTTCCTGCAACTCACCACAACCACCCGAGCGACAACATCACAATCCTATCAGGTCCAACACCACTTTCTGGCCGACAGACTCATCCAAAATGCACCCCCCATCTCCACAACTCCTTCGCGCCCTCCGCACCTCACTCACCACCCCAGCCCGACTCTCCCAATTCCCAACAACCTCACGATGTGCTCTCCCAAGACTGAGCCACCAAACCCCCTCTAGCAGACGCAACAACAGCTCCAATATCCGCCCATCCCGCATGGTCTCTCGCGCCCACGCTCATAAGCCTGCCAGTCGCGACCGCGGCCCAGAGTCGAACGAAGACACTGTGACGGACTTTGCCGCGCTGAACGTATTGGGCAATATCCCGGTGCCCACAACAGCCATTGACGCCACTCTTGACTCTGGCTTCCATCTCAACAGTGGTGTCAAGGTTACCGGTGGCGACGGTTTGCTGCTTGTTGGTGGTGAGGCTTTTGCGTGGAGGCCGTGGAAGGCTGTAGAGGGAGCACAGGATGATCGCGCTGCTAAGAACAGCATGATTAATGCAAAGGGCCAGTTTGAACTTGATGAATCTGTTTGGGGAATTTTGGACGTCGTTTGGCCTAAGCCTGGTAAGTCACTTTGGGGGGGTTCAGTGACAGTGTGGTGCTGTCGCCCACTGGGCTACAGTGCTGGGCTATCTTCTAGGATGCTGATCATCTTGCTAACCTCGATTTGATAGATATGCTTATTCTTGGTCTGGGTGCTTCAATGTTCCCTCTCTCGCCTGATACGAAGCGCCACATCAACTCATTGGGCATTCGGGTTGACATTCTGGATACCCGAAATGCGGCTGCTCAGTTCAATCTGCTTGCTACAGAGCGCGGTGTTGGTGAGATTGCTGCTGCCATGATTCCTATTGGGTGGAAGGGAAAGTCTTGAGGAGTTTGCTAGCTTCTCCAACAGACCAACATGTAAAATAGAGCCAATTAACGTTAATAGTCCTGGGCAGTATTCATTACACAAATTTCAGACAAATTCCTCTCCAAATTGTACCAACAAGGGTAGTCTCTGCTCAGCGCAACTGTAACCTCGTATCATAATGCAAGGAACGTGACGTATCATGTGAGCCCGGTTACTGAATCTTATCGGGTCTCAGGGTCCACCCGAGCCGTGGTGATCTTGACCTCACATACCCTGACTCACTCTTTCTGGGTTATAGCAACTGCAAAACTCGACCGTTCCGCCCTTCTCAACCCTGATTTTGCCTCTACCGCAGCCATGGCGCGGGAAGAGCCCCTCCTGGCCCAACGCCCGTCTTCCGACCGCTCGTCGATCCGAAATGAGGAGGAAGAGGAAGCCCTCCTGACCGGACAGCACACCACTCGCCATAACGAACGACGGAGCTGGGCATCATGGCGCGAGATTGGAATGTTCGCGTGGGCTTTTATTGCCACTATTCTCGTTATTGTTCTGGCGACCATATATCAGCACAAGGCGATCGAGACTCCTCATCACGAGCAGTCGAAGAACACAACCTGGGGACCTGGAGGAAAGCCAACGGGTAAGCGCAATGTCATCTTCATGGTTTCTGATGGCATGGGTCCTGCAAGTCTATCTTTAACTCGTGGTTTCCGGCAATATCGCGATGGTCTGCCCGTTGACGACACTCTACTCTTGGACAAGCACCATATTGGAACATCACGAACACGGTCAACCTCTAGTCTCGTCACCGACTCGGCTGCTGGAGCTACTGCATTCTCGTGTGGACTCAAGAGTTACAACGGTGCCATTTCAGTACTTCCTGATCACTCGCCGTGTGGAACCGTGCTTGAGGCTGCTGCGCTGGCAGGCTACAAGACGGGCCTGGTGGTGACGACCCGTCTTACTGATGCAACACCAGCATGCTTTGCTGCTCATGCTAATCTGCGCCAGTATGAAGATCTCATTGCCGCCCAAGAGGTCGGAGACCATCCTCTTGGCCGGGTAGTGGATCTCATGCTTGGTGGTGGACGTTGCCACTTCCTGCCCAAGTCTGCTGAAGGAAGCTGCCGGGCTGATGACCGCGATCTGATCGATTTTGCTTCGGGTAATGGCTTCACCACGATTCAGAACCGCTCCGCCTTTGATAGCCTCAATGGTGGCGAGGATGTCAGCCTGCCGTTACTAGGTCTCTTCGCCCACGGAGATATTCCTTTCGAAATTGACCGACGTAATCAGAATGAAAAGTACCCCTCCTTGGAGGAAATGGCTCGCACCGCCTTGAGGGCATTGAGCAAGGCCACTGAGAATAGCGATCAAGGTTTCTTTATCATGATTGAGGGCTCTCGCATCGACCATGCCGGCCACAACAATGACCCTGCAGCCCAGGTGCATGAGGTCTTGGCCTACGACAAGGCTTTTGCTGCTGTACTTGACTTTGTGGAGAATGAGTCTACTCCTACGGTGGTCGTTAGCACATCGGACCACGAAACTGGCGGACTTTCTGTGGCACGACAGCTGCACGAGTCCTATCCCGATTACGAGTGGCTCCCAGAGGTTTTGGATAAAGCAAGCCACTCGGGTGAGTACGTTCACGCTCAGCTGAGGGACTATCTTGCTGGTGCAGGCAGTGATGCCAGTGCATCGGACAAGAAGTCTTGGGTCCGTAAGCACCTAATCAAAGACGGGCTTGGCATCACCGATGCCACCGACGATGAGGTGGACGCTTTGCTCCATCCAAGGCCTCAAGTCAGCCCCCAGAATCTGTTTACGGATATGGTCAGTCGTCGTGCTCAGATCGGCTGGAGCACTCACGGTCATTCCGGTAGGTCAATATCCAATTAGAAACTATAACCACCTACTAATTTTACTTCAGCTGTCGACGTCAACATTTATGCCTCATCGTCCAAGGACGCCTGGCCCTTGGTTGGCAACAACGAGAACACTGACGTTGGCTCCTTCCTCGCTGCTTACCTCGACCTCGACGTTGGCAAGGTCACAGAAAAACTACAGGCTACCAAATCCGGCATCTTGAACCCATATGACTGGATGGGTGACACCTTGGGCATGGGTGTTCGCACCGATGAACTAGACTCCTACCATGGGCAATTCAAGAAGCGATCTGAGGATGACTGTGGATGTGGCGGCTCCCACTGAAGCACTCACTCATGGGTATGTGTCTCACGGACTTACAATCTAAACCCATTCTAGATATTTTCTGTTTCTGTCTACATCATTATACCAATCCTTCAATGTATCAGGCGCGGGCGTGTTTATTTCAGTACCTACTTTCGTACTTTCATATGCATTCAATTCAGTTCGGACATTCATTAGATCATAATATCATTTCGTGTACTTTTTGCTTCCACCCTTTGTGATATAAGGCATTAAATTCAAAACAGTGACGAAACAGGAGAACTACAGACAAATGAGTTTCTTGATTTCCCCTATCCGTATGTCTTTCTCTTGTCTGATGTGGTCTTATACCTTCACTTCACCACGCCCCAGCACAACCAGGACAATAGTCCATCATATCCATTACCCACTTGACCACGTTGATCTGCTCCTGTCCTTGTAAAGGGCGCCCATCGAGACCCAACGGCAGGATCTCCCCTATCAAGTTGGTATATGGGCTGCATCCCGAGCAATCTGCATCAAAGGGCAGGAGGTACTTATCACGCTCGGTCTTGTCATTGATACGATTGAGCTGGTGTAGGAGCTCATCGCAGAAAAGGTAAAGTTCAAAGCACGTGTGCTTGCAGGTGTTATGGTAGGTGCCGACAAAAAGGCACATCTTAGCCGGATGTGTTTTGGTTGCTCTTGGCCTGTCTGGAAACCGGGTGTATTTGTTAGTATGATTCTGCTCTTGTGTTGATGTTCTCGCGTGGGCTGTTCTACTTGCTCACTTCTTGTAGGGCTCAGTGCCCACGTTGGTGGGGTTTGTTTGGTGTGAGCACTTTCTGGATGCTGCAGATTTTAGAGTTGAGACTGTGGAGTGACTTAGGGGATTACCTGTTTGTCTTGTGTTTTTCAGGGTAGGTGTGTTGGGGGGTTGATTTTGGGATGAAGTTAGCTTGCCTGGTTTGAGGTGTATCGGAGATATGGGGGCACTGCTTAATGAGACAGTGATAACTATGCTCGGTTTATAATGAGATGACTTAAAGTATATAGTGAAATGTATACCATGCTGAAAGAGAGTTGACAGTGAGGCTTGAATGAACTATCTGATGCAGCTATCCTATTCCCGTGGCTATATCACTTGTTGTGATATTCTAAATTTCCGTCGATGAGAGGCTATAGAAGTAGGGTGAGAAGCGTAGTTATCAATTTCATGTGAGATACAGCCTAGTTATGGCAATGGCCGACCGAATTGCCCTGGCTCTGTGATTTAGTTTTGTACTGGATCCAGTGTCAGATCAAACACCACAAATATATATCGGGAGTACAAGCACATAATTGCCGACTCAGCACCTAAAGACCCAAGAAGTGAGCCTCAATCTCAAAATAGCCACCGTTGTCACCAACTGCGCCAAAACTGACATCGATACCAGAAGAAGATGTCGATCCAGAGGTATTCCAAAGGGTACTCAGCAATGGTCAATACTGCTCAGTATATGACCAAGGGATTCTCCATGACTGACGGATCTTATGATGGTATCACTGATTCTGAATGTCTTGATCGTCAAAGGTTCCTTGTTTCTTTCATTTCTTCCAGCATACAACCCTTGGTTCGATGAAAGACATCTGCTGCGCTAAAGCTCTATTGTATATACTTGTAAACGAGCAACTTCCCCGAGACCACGAAGGATACCTATACAAACTCCGCATGGAATCCAAAACATAAGGAACCTTAGATTTAGAACTGACCAATTCCAGTGAATCTCCGACGAGAAATACGCCGAAAAAGACTATGCCAGGGCAGGACAAAACCTGCCAAGCTCTAAGTAAGCTCTCACTAATACGTAGAACGTCCTGGAAAAAACATCAATTAGAGAAAGAATGACCCTCTTGAAGTAAATTCAGTTTAGACCTCTTTAATCAACAACAAAAAGAAACAATCTTGATGGAGAATCAAGATATAAAAAAAACTAAAAAAAGATGATGGCGTTACCCGGAATCGAACCGGGGCTATCACAGCCACAATGTGACGTCATACCACTAGACCATAACACCAATTTGATGAAGTAGGCCTCACAGTTCTTTATCATAACCTCATTGTTAGTTTCTATATACTACGGTTGAAACACAGAACAGAATGCCCAAGCAGGAAAAGGGTCGCAGTTACTACTGTAGTAGCCTAATAGTATCACCCGCTACTTCAAATCACGTTTAATGCCAGAAAAACCGTCAAGTCGATCAAATCCTCGAAGCTCATTCATGGCTTTTATTATCTCTCGTACCAACACTTATGACCTACAATAGCGATTGTGAGAACCTCCTATGATAGAGCATGAGTATAATTTCGTTGAACTAGTCGTTCATGTTCTCTATAAATGCATACTTATTTTGGGGTTGGCGGGGTCCCCCACATCAAAATAATCCATACCACGCCGGAGACACGCGCACATACAATCCTGATAACGATTCTGACCAAAGAAGCTTATGCCTGCAGAAATGAACTAAAGGATCAAGAATCAAGCTAAGAAAGCCACCCGAGCACGCCATTGGTGAGCTCCAAAACTAACGTTATCTGGAGTTTCATGCCGGGACTAGTCCAAAGCATACCCCTCATAGGATACTTAGTGTGGAATGATCTAGACAGCCACTCGTACATTTCTTAGCCCAAATAAGCCACTTGCCTTGCCCAACTTGATCTGTGGAGTGTTCCGATGTGTATGGTTAAATAAATTCACCGATGTACGTTTCTCGGGGGCTATATGGCGTTTTATTGATACTCCACCGGTCAATTCCAACTTGTATGGCGCAATCAAATCAGGCAAAAAGTACATACTCAGCGCCTGTTTGAAAGAAAAACCTATAGGGCTATTCGTAGGGAACTGTTCAGTTTGTTATCAAGTCTAGTGCATATGATAGCAATCTTTGATAGTCGGCCAGCGGTACTACTTAGTATCAAGACTCCGAGACTAAAGCTCGAACGCGTCAGCATGTGCCTTTGGGGGGATGATATGTTATCATGCTGGGTGGATCTATCGTGACTGTTGCACAGACTTGCCTTGGGGTCATATAAAGAATTGGGTAGTGCAGCCCTTGTTCATCTTTTCCTGCCTGGGAACCTGTCTGGATCAGATTTACCTGCCAACTGTGCCTAATCTCAGATATGGAAACTTCTAAAGTTTCAACCAAGAACCCTGATATCTCCGAGGCTCCGTCCTCTGATCTGGAAGCAGAGAATACCGGCCAAGATCCGAAAGATTTGTTGTATCGATCGGACCTAACAGAGCTTACGCCTGTTGAAGCATTCAAATGGAATGTAGAGGGAGACCAGTCGCCATGTAAGTTTCTCCATACGATGTGTCGAATACAGGTGCTTACACTTTACAGTTCCAGAAGTTGCGGCTTGCGTATCTAACAAAGATGATCCTACTCTCGCTTGTAATAGTATGTTCTCCTCCAAATAAGAGATGACCTAAGCTAATAAGCATCACAGCTGTCCGGGCCTGGATATTGATGACGATCTTTGTCATACTGTTCTCCGGAGTCAATCAATTTTTCAGTCTTCGATACGTATGTTCCTTCTCGCATCGGCAATGTGGATGTAGCTTTTGCTGACACTTTTTAGCCTTCTCTCACCATTGGCTATGTTGTTGCTCAAATTTTAGTATTCCCTATTGGTCGAGCATGGGAGAAGCTTCCTAGATGGAGGGTTCCTTTGGGGATATTTTCATTTGATGTCAACCCAGGGCAATTCACTATCAAGGAGCACGCATTCATTGTCATTGTGAGCAAATCCATTACCTTCGTACGGCAGGCAGATAGCTCGATCAATCTAACCTTTGACTTCAGTGCGTCAATATCAGCGCCACCGTCGCTTATGCTCAAGGCGCCCTAGTAGCGATCATCAGTCCAGTTTACTGGAATCGCAATTTTGGAGCTGGCTTCTGTTTCTTATACCTCTTGACAACCCAGATGATAGGGTAAGCTTCATCTGATTGCTATTAATTGAACTACCAAATAGCCAGCTAACCTTCCCTTCCTAGATTTGGCATAACAGGTCTTGCCCGCCGATGGATCGTGTACCCAGCAGCCCTTATCTGGCCTACTTCGCTATCCTCGACTGTTCTCTTCCGGGCACTACACGAACCTGAGAGCCGTACGCCAGCAAATGGTTGGATCATAAGTCGCTATCGCTTCTTTGCATACATCACGGCCTTTGCGTTTGTGGCATTCTGGTTTCCAGATTATATTTGGACCAGTCTTAGTACATTTGCTTTCATTACTTGGATCGTGCCTAATAATCAGAAAGTGAATACACTTTTTGGGGTAAGTACTTCTATTAATTTTTTTCTTCCAGATTTCCCACTCCATCTCGTGGAATGTTGCAACTAACCTTGTCAGATGAATTCCGGCCTGGGACTTCTACCCATCAGTCTCGATTGGACACAGATCAACTACGCTGGGTTCCCACTCACGACTCCATTCTATATTACCTGCAATGCATTCGCCGTAGTTGTGTTGTTCTATTTCTTCTTATCACCAATTCTGTACTATTCAAATGTGTGGAATAGCGCCTAGTAAGTTCCTAGTCCCCAGCTCACTTCACAAATGACCATACACTAACGAACCAGTCTACCACTTCTATCCTCCAGCACATTTGACAACACAGGCGGCTCATACAACGTATCCCGTGTTGTCGACGCAAGCTCCAACTTCATCGAGAGCAAATACAAAGAATACTCGCCCATGTACATATCCATGTCCTACTCTCTCACCTACGGACTATCTTTCGCCGCAGTAACTGCAATTGTGGTACACACCTACCTATACAACGGCACGGAGATCTGGGCTCGAATGAAGAATTCCCAGCATGGAGGTGAAGATGTTCATCGGCGTTTGATGCGAGCGTATAAAGAAGTCCCTGAATGGTGGTATGGTCTTCTTACAATTGTAACGATTGGACTTGGGATCTTGACAACTAAGCTCTGGGATACTGAGCTGCCAGTCTGGGGATTCATTGTTGTTTGTGTTGGGCTGGCTATGCTTTTGATGGTCCCTGAGGGCATCCTTCAGGGTACAACTAACCAGCGTGTGTTCCTCAATATCATTACGGAGATGATCGCTGGATATGCTTGGCCTGGAAAGCCGATTGCGAATTTGATGGTGAAGTGCTATGGGTATAATGCTGTGAAGCATGGGATGGACTTTGCACAGGATCTGAAGCTTGGACAATACATGGTGAGTTTGGTCCGAGTTATTCCTTGAGTTATGGATGCTTATTGCTCAGAAAATTCCCCCACGGGTTCTGTTCTTTGGTCAGATTTATGCTAGTATCCTTGCAACAGCAACACAAACTGGAGGTATGATTTTCCACCGGGGGTTTGAAACATTCAGTGTGAAGCTAAGAATATAATAGTGCTGCGATGGATGATTGGACACATCACCGATCTATGCGAGTCAACTAACAAGCAACGCTTCACTTGCAATGGTGCCAAGGTTATGTACAATGCATCCTTGATCTGGGGAACTATTGGTCCACAACGAATGTTCCAGTCTGGGCAGGTATATAACGGACTTGTATACTTCTTCCTCATTGGGGTGAGCTGCTCTTATCACATCTTGGGTCTTTCTCTTACTGACTGTCTAGCCTGTTGTTACTGGGATTGTATATCTGCTGTATCGCCGCTACCCCAACAGCTGGATCCGCTATGTGAATGTGCCGATTTTCTTCAACGCAGCTGGCAATATACCACCTGCCAATACCAGTATGTCCCCACTATCATTGGAGTAAGGTACGATGAATCTAACCAATTAGCCCAATACTCTCTTTGGTTCATAGTCGGCTTCATCTTCAACTACTTGATTCGAAAGCGCGCCTTTGATTGGTGGAAGCGCTACAACTGTGAGTCCCTGGCAACCCAACCTATCTATTATCCCTTGAAGGAGGGCATTGACCCGTGCTCCTAGATCTACTGCAAGCTGCCATGGACACTGGAACCGCAATTGCGACCATTATTATCTTTTTCGCGCTTGGATACCACGCCATCGAGTTCAACTGGTGGGGAAACACAGTGGGATCTAATACCGACGATGCGAACTCGGTCCCTTGGTTGACGGTCCCTAAAGGTGGATACTTTGGGAAGGGACCCGGGGAGTTTTGATTGAAAATTTCTTATAGATTTGTTCGCAAGACTTTCCCATAGGACAATGGGGCTAGGGCTGGCCCCATGCGAAATCAAGCTTCGATGGAAAGATCCCAAAACCGGATTCCAATTCTGTAGCCTAAGACATGTTCATAAAATTCAATCGAAGGGGACAGTAGTGTCATGACATCACCTTCGATAGTTTGGCGACCACCTTTATCACCCCTTTACTGCTCACATGTGTGTGTTACCGAGTCTCTGAGCTCTCAATGACCGTATCCACACATGTCTTGACCATCAGTGCAATTGAACGAATCATGAAACTCTGAATGACCTTGATATCCCTTGCAACTGATTCACCCCATAGCAACAATGCAAAAAATAGCAAACCTTATCCCAAACAGGTCATTGGCCCTGGGTAAGAGGTGAAGAAAACGTGCCTTGCTTGTTTGGAACCAGGCCGCGTCTGCAGACAATGCCGAATGTGATCTGAAAAGAGCAACGAATAATCAAAAGCCCCTTACATTCCATGGTGACACATTCCTTGGCTGAATTGGGCGTAAACAGTGAAGTAAACAAGATCTGATGATGTGTATCTGTAGATCCAGGACCGCCACATACCTTCTAGAAACGCACCGTTGCACCCAAGCTTACATGTATAAAACCCTTCGGAAGCAATGGATCTTCTTATCGCGCTTATCAGCCCCTGAGCGAGAACGAGCCTCTTGAGTCGATCTCTCATTTCTTGAACGATGCCCCAATGGCCCGGGACTAGTCCAGGATAAGGTTAGGCACTGACTCAAGATGGCCATACGGAACTGTACAGTACTGTACAGTAGGGGGCGAAGGTCTCAAAGTGGATATATAAAGATGGATGCTCGGTGCCGAGAGTGCCTTAAAGCGACCGAATCTTGACTAGGGACTTTGGCGCCCAGGGATTGGCAGGCGTGGCATGGTCCAAGAGCTTGCCATTTGTGGGTGCCTGGCTTTGTGGGTGCTCGGGTAAAATGAGTATTGAAAATTGGGGGGTTTCTTTCTTTTTCTTTTTGGTCCTTCTCCTTCTTTGTCCTAGTCAGCCCTTGACTAGAATAGTTTAGCTTTGTGTGGCGAGAGCGAGAGATTTGGTTCTAAGCGCAGTGGAGTAAGGACGGAGTTCGGCTCAGGTGCTGGTCTGTCCGATATTTTGCACACCGTCAAGGATACGGGGAAGTGTAAGGTAGCAGTGCGTAAATGAACGTGAGCATGCGATGTCGATCAATGTCAACCCCATGAACATCGAAGGGGGGAGAAAGCTGATTTCAAGGATGCCAAGCGGTCAGGCGCTAGTGGCTTTACGGTACCATACCAATTTCCGTTATCTTAAACACAAACACCTGGGGAGATGTCTGATGTCTCACTTTAACGGCTTCGGTGTAATTTGCTTGGACACTACACTAAAGACAGGCGATATTAATAACCTGTCCGATAGCTCAGATGACGAAGCCTTGTACCTTCCATGCCATCCATGCCATACCACTGTAAACCCTAATTGCATACTGCATATAAGAAAAAAACATTTAAAATTTCAGGGGAATACAAAGCACAGACGGGAAACCCCGATTACCGTCTCCAAATCCCCACAAAAAAAGACCCTTTTGCCTTTTCGGCCTTTCCTATTCGGTCGGAGTTGAGCCCAATCAGGTTAGCCTGGACTCTGAGTTCCTTGGTTGTTCACATCCCATTCTATTGAATTATATTAATCATCTCTCCCCCCCCTCTCTTCCTCCGTTCTCAAGATCTCTTCGCTTTCGTTCCTCTAACCTTTCGCAGTGATAGACTTCCTCTTCACTTGCTGTCTTTCGTTTACATTGTTCAGATCCTGTTATCTGTCCCCCCCCCTTGTCTCCACAGTCCACTCATTTCCACCTGTGGCTTGGATTGAAATTCTTCGAGTAAATACTGTCATTTAGGCTGTACATACCAACAGTACATATTAATCATGGTTCGCTTTGTGACACCATTGGCCCTGGCTGCGCTGTCCGCCACCGCCTTCGCGGCTCAGAAGTGCAGTACCAGCAGCCAGTGTACCGACGAGACATACCCCTGCTGCTCCCGTGAGTCGCCTGGCGCCAGATCGCAATGGTTATAGGTTGGTCGCTAACGAACGATAGAATATGGCGAGTGTGGTACCGGTGCCTACTGTCTCGGCGGATGCGACCCTCTTTCCTCCTATTCCCTCGACTCATGCGCGCCGATGCCTGTCTGCGAGGAGAAGACCTACACCTGGGAGAACCTCGACAACGCAGTTTCTCAGGACAAGTACCTCGGAAATGCCAGCAAAGCCGACTGGACCTACAGTGGCAACCCCAAGACCGAGGATGGCAACCTTATCATGACCATGCCCAAGAACAGCGTCGGTACCCTCTTTGCCAACAACCACTACATCTGGTACGGCAAGATCTCTGGAAAGATCAAGTCCAGCCGTGGTAAGGGTGTTGTTACTGCTTTCATTCTGCTGTCCGATGTCAAGGACGAGATTGACTACGAGTGGGTCGGCGCCGACCTGACCAACGTCCAAACCAACTACTACTGGCAGGGTGTTCTTGACTGGCACAACAGTGGCAACATCTCCGTGGATGGCGGCGACACCTTCAACGACTGGCACACCTACGAGATCGACTGGACCCCCGAGAAGGTCGACTGGATTGTCGATGGCTCTGTCCAGCGCACGCTGAACAAGGCTGATACCTACAACGAGACCAGCAAGCAGTACCAGTTCCCCCAGACCCCCTCCCGCCTCCAGATGTCCCTTTGGCCTGCCGGCCAGTCCAGCAATGCCCAGGGCACAATTGATTGGGCTGGTGGTGCCATCGACTGGAACAGCGAGGACATCCAGAACACGGGATACGACTTCGCCACCGTCGGTGAGGTCAGCGTGAAGTGCTACGACATCCCCTCGGACGCCAAGAAGACCGGTGACAAGTCTTACCTCTACACCAACTCCGCCGCCATGGAGAGCGATGTCGCTCTCACCGGCAACGACACCGTCCTCGCCTCTCTCGGTGCCACTGGCCTCGACATGGATCTCGGTGCCGACACCTCCAGCAGCAGCACTACCTCCGCTGCCAACAGCATCCCCACCACCAACGGTGGCTCCGGTGGCATGTCCAACTCCAACTCGAGCTCAAGCGTCGACTCATCCTCGTCTTCCTCGTCCACTGGTACCTCCACCTCCTCCGGCTCGGAGTCTACCACATCGTCTGGCTTCACTCAAGGCACAGACACCACCAAGGGCAATGGAGCCGCCAGCCAGAGCGAGCACGTCCTCCGTGGTTCACTCTTCGCTGTCCTGGTCGCCATTGTCGGCCTGGTAACGCTGTAAATTTGTTGTCCATACTGAGCGCCTGTGTTCGTTTTTGGCTTTGGATTCTCGCATTTTATATTTCTTTTTTCTTCTCTTCTTGCAATGCCTCCCGCATCCCGCATCAAGTATATTTTAGCTCCATGCTTCGCTTCGTGTCTTGTCTCTGACTGAACCTGAACCTGAACCTTGAACAAATCACCTAATGAATTACTCTTTGAATCTTGTACCTTTTGTCTTCTGTTTTTCCTCCTTTTTTTCAACTTAGTGATGGTCTGATGTCTCATTGCATACGCATGCTCATACGCACACTGCACCTCAGAGTTTTTATCTTATATGCAATGTACCTGGCGTTTCTGACCGCTTATGGTCTACCATTTCTTCACTTTCTTTCTTGCGCGACACACCGCTCATCTGGTAATGATTTGGAACCAGCTGCACATGCTTGGACATTAGTTTACAGATCCTTTCGAGAAACTGTTCTAGATATGGGCGGTCCTAGTCAATTCATTATATCCGTTTCGACACGTGTGCCGTTGTAGCAGATTCCAGGTTAACCATAGTCCTCTCTCTGCCAGGACTCACGTTCACCGAATTTCACTTCTTCGTAGCATGCTATGGCAAAGCCCTTCGAGTGCCCTGCAAGCCACAGTCCCGACGATTGACATCCTGCTCTCTATACAACAGCGGTGAGCAAGGTTGAAGAGCGAGACGATATCAGAAGTGGGGGTAGTCTCAGTAGATCGCAACGAAATAGCTAATTGAAACTACGATGCCTGCTCGGGGGTTGTTTGTTTGAATGTCTTAAATTATGAGAGCGCCCTCTGTCATGTCTCAGTAACAATTAGCTAGAGCCGTTAGGGAAATGAGGTGGATACTGGAAACCGGCGAATACTCAATATGTTCGGCACAGCACTGGGCCGAAGTGAAACCGATCGTCATGTCCGTATGGACCTTTTTTTCTCGTATTGAATGTAATTTAGGGAGATAGGTGCTAGCCAGGATTGAAGTCTATGAGGTTTGATTGAAAGGATAAGGATCAAATATAGGGCGTGGTGGATTCCATATCATGACTGGTACTATAAGCCCTTTTAGGGTTGTCTTAATTCCTAGAAGACTCCTATTCTATCCGAATGGCTGACTATCAAACCCCTTGTTTGTCTGTTTCACTGGTTATCTTCCAAAGTACTTGTATATAGCCATACAACCATCCAAAGCTCCAGTCTCAAGTCTCAAGTAGGTCTGGTTTCTTCTACTGCCTACAAACTCGAAGTAGCAGCACTGACTTGAACCGTATGAGCAATTGCGCATACGCTTCATTTTTTTTTTTTGAGTTTTGCTTTTCAAGAAAACAGCAGAAAGAAAAGACGCAAGATCCTCAAGCCCAAAGCCAAATAAAACAAAACAACAAGAACCCATGCTGCATGCTCATATCCATCTATCCTCCTACCGCCGAAAACAATGCTTTGCCGGACCAACGATCTTAGGTCTCGTTCGAGTCGTCGCTGTTCGCTTTTAGAACATCAGAACAAACAACCATAGAAATTAAACAAATGAAACGCTACATCCATCTCTTTCGAGACGATTATGCGTGCGACTCACCTATGTACCCCAGCCTCCGAATCTTGCCTACAAAGTCTGTGCATCTGTAGAGCGCCGTAGCTAGCCTGTCCATCAAAGCTTAGTGTGCCTTCAGGGTTAAATTTCGCGGTGCTCAAATCCACAATTGCCAGGACAGCACTTCCACCATCTAATAGATGAGGGGCCTTCAGGGAATCGGGATTTACAATACCAGAGAAAAGAGCTGGTCGGACTCTAGAGGATTGCAAGTTCATGGGAGTATCAGTCGACTCTGCTTCTAGGCCTCTAGGGCCATGGTCATCGGGGGTGCCCACTGAGCGAGAGGGCATTGCAAGGATCTCTTGAACGTTCCGCTGGGGAACCTTGTTCTGGCCCTTGCTTTGGTTCACAGCGGGTTTATCAGGGCCCGTCAAGGCTGCGAGATTCACCTTGACAGCCATATCCTCCCGCCGAGGAACTGTGTGGCTGTCTTGGTCTGGCACCCGGGGGGAGCTCATCGCTTCCCCTGGACCTGAATCAACCGCTGGACCTTCTCTTGGAAGATCTTGGTCGACATGCTGGTCTGAATATGTTGACTTAGAGACCACATCCATGGGCTTCATCTGAACATCATCGTCAAAGGAGATCAAAGTCCCTCGAATGGCTTGAGATGGCTTGAATGCGGGAACGCTGGGACGAAGCTTGGATTTGGCAACCTGGGCCTTCTTCATCTTGGAAGTCACCTTCCTGTGGGTATCGCTGTCAGACTCGAAGCTGATCAGTGAGCCCTGCGACTCAGGCTCAACAGGCGATGGGACCTTCTCATCAGAGTTGTTGACTGGAGGTTCCTTCTCCATAGGCGGCGTATTGCCCTCCCTGGTCAGGTCAGCAGCACCAACAGCGACATCCTTGGCGAGGTCAACGAGAGCTTCCTGGCGCGGGGAATTGTCAACAACATGTTGACCCATTGTCTTAGGGGCAGTCGGGGCTGCAAGATGCTGCGGAACCGGGGGAACACCTGCCACACTCTGCTTATTTACAGGAGGATATGGATTGCGTGCATTACTGCTAAACGAAGATGCGTGCGAACCGACAGGCTTTCCATCTGATGTGAATTGCATCGATTTCTCCCAGGGAGGGCGTTTTCCGGTAGAGTCACGGATCTGCATTTTCTAGAACAACCCGTGTCAATGTATTGTCCTCACGAATGGAGCTTCACTTACATTTGCTGGGTGTCTTCTGGGAGGGATCACATGGTACTTCTCCATGGCATCATAGATGTCAGTGTCAACCTGACAAAGATCGACAGAGAGTGCAGGCCGGTTCCCTCGATCAGCCTGGTGGTCAAACATGTTAATGTATGCGAAGAATTTCGGTTGTTGGTGTAGGAATATGACATACCCACTGCTGCGCTTCGCGGACCAGGAGTCTTGCCTTGTTCAATTTGAACCAGGCGTCCCGTTCCGCCATTGCTGCCGCGCGCAGTGTAGTCCAAGGAGACTTGGGATTGGATGTGGCGGGTAATGGAGGCAGAGAAAAGTTGCAGCTAGCTATGTTTCGTAAAGAGGGAAGCTGGGAATGTTTGTTGTAGAAGGCATCGGCAACGAGAGAACAGGTGAGCTGGACGAGAGAATGCAAAAACGAATATTTGTGGAAGTAAGGAATAGAAAAGAGAGAAAAAAGCCAACACGTCAAAGTGAGGGACCTTTGATAGTTGTAGTAATGCAAAAGACAATAGAAGCAATGTTAGTTGAGAGGATGGGAGATGTTGAAACTCGGATGTCAGTGAAGCATCAAGTAAGAGTTCCCACCGAGGGAAATTAACTGAGAACAGAGCCAACAGTCATGACAGACAAAAGAAGGGAAGCGTCAATTATTCTCGAGCTGTTGGCAAAAGGTCAAGCCTCTTAGGCTATGGCTGTGTATTGTCGTTGTCTCGATGAACAGTTAAACAGGGTAGAAAGAGAACAGAAGATATATTTGAATCATTCGAACACAGACAGAAGGCAAAGGACATAAAGCCCAAACCGACATGGGCGCATGTGTATTGTACAAGGGTTGCATTATCAAAGCCCTCTGCTTCTGGGTAACACTGCAGACAAATCTGTTGGTGATGGCAAGACACGCATAAGTTGAACAAACAGTAGGATCAGACAAAAGAAAGATCAAAAGAAAGGCAAAAAGATGAAACTCCCCTCGCGACTCAGCTGCATACCCCTACTAAGATGCGCCTTGGCTTTCCAGGGCCCGTGTGTGTTGCTCACCTCTTTCAAGAAGCGCAGTCTTAACGGGGAGGGCCTAGGGAACGGAGACACACACGGTAGCCAGAGCAATGAGGCTTCCTGGAAGGGATGCTCTCTGCCACATTGCCGCTAGACTACTGGGGACATTCGGTGAGGTAATTACACTTAGCACATGAGCAGCAAGAAAGAAAGCTATACAACTGCCTTTCACTTATTTCTCTCTACTAGAATCATCTTGTGTCAAATCGATGTGCAACATTAACTCGTGAGTAGTAAATTGAGAAACATGTCAAAAGAGAAAGAGCATCTCCAATATTAAGTCAACACAAAGAAAAAAACCACATGGAAATCATGCCATCAATCTTAAAACTCCGGCCATGCTTGACCTGCCCACGGGAATAGATAGACCCGAACCCCCAGAAATACAAATTCAACAACCCGGAGCCCGACGCAAGAAAAACAAGAACGAGATCCATGTCCACAGGTGAAGTAAGCTGTCCTAGATAACCCGAACGCCAAAATAGTTCACAGTGGCAAAGGAGGACTAACTAGAGAATTAGCGAGGAAGAGAGACAGGAATTGTACGATGCATACATTATGTGCCAGTAAAAGTATCATGCAGGTCGAAAAGTAGTGAGGGTCCCGAACGTCGATGCGAGTCATGGGTGACAATTAAAAGACGAGGCGAGTGTGGCGGATGAATCTGACGAAAGAGTTGGGCTTAAGTTTCAAAATTGCCCGCTCACCGACGATACCTCTTGCTAGTAGCAACAGTTTTGAACTCGATTTTGGGCTGGTAGCGGACGGCGCCACCATCCTCGATCCAAGGCGACAGATTTTTGCACTGGCTGACGTCGAAGACTTCGAGTTGGTGGCACCCTTCCGCTACAGCCTCAACACCGATGCCGGTAACTCGAACACATCCTCGTACAGACAGATGCTTCAGTGAAAGAAGATGAAGACCGATGCTTCGTAACGAGGGATCAGAGATTGCAGATCCGCAGAATGCCATATTGAGATACTTCAATTGTGAGCATTGAAGGGCAAGGACCTCGGTTGCGGTATCTGATAATGCACAGCAGAAAGTCTATTCCCGGTAAGTAACCGCGTCGAAATCTTTTGGTCTGATATGGAAAGGTCATCTTACCAGATCAAGATCCTCCAAGTTCTTAGCTGCATTGGTTAGATGCACAATGGCATTGTCTGTTAGGTATGTGCAATCTGCCAAGCAGAGCTTCCGCAAGTTGGTGAACCGGGCACTTCCCCAGTACTTGAACCCCTGATCCGTGATTGTGGTACAACGAGTCAAGTCTATCTCTTCAATCCGACCAGCAGCATGAGACGCAATGTGATGCATGGAACGATCAGTGACATGTTTGCAATAAGACAACGTGAGTTTTTTCAACTCTGGACACCCGTATACGGTAGATTCTGCTGTCTGAAGCGAGGGCTTGATGCTTGACGATTTGCCTTCGGCAGGCTTCTGATCGGCGGGTACAACCCATCCGACGATCCGTGCAAGAAGTGTATCCCCGACCTTGCGACAATTGCTCAAATCTACCTCTTGGATGCCTATAGCCTTGCTGGACATGTCAAGGATTGCAGATGCTGTAACATCCCACACGCTCTTCATCTTCCACACAATGGTGGTTGGAGCGCAAGTAGCAGACAAGGCTGTGAAGCCTTCATCGGTGATGTGGAAGCAGTTGTTGACATTGACAGAGCGAGCTCGATCGCCGACAAAGGGACATATGATTTTGATGAGGACGTTATCGGTGATCCTACGGTTATAGACGCTGAGGTCTAGATCGTGCAGAACATCTGGGGATCTGGTCAGGATCTCAGACCAGTGAGATGACACGGCTCTAAGCCGGAGAAGGTGGTGGAGTTCGAGGAATTGGAATATATTCAGCAACACACTGTCTGGGACAATGCCGTTGGAGCCATCCTTGCGGGGACGTTCGGATTCGTATGGCCTTGAGAAACTGACTGATTCTGGAAGAGCGAATGTCGAAGACCCAGCGGAGCGAGGCTCAGTAGGAGACGAGCGCTGGTGCTCCCCAGAAACTTCTTCGGGGGTCAGCGGAGCTACCGAGCCACGCCGGCTGCGTAGCCGCACCTTATCCAGTCCCATGCTGAGATAAGGGTCGGGATCAGATGGCCGCAGTACGGCTTGATCTTGGTCTTCCACTGATGAAGATTGATGTGGACCATCAAGCTCCGTTTCCGTGAGCGTCAAGAGGGGCATTGAGCGTCGACGCGAGGAAGTAATCTTCACTTTGTCGTCAAGTGCGAGATCACCCAGAGATGTCTGGTTGTCTGTCTCGTCTGACATGACGACGTCCCCATCAGCTGCAGCTTGAAGCCTTTCTTGGGCGGTTTTTTCCACTTGTTCTCGAACACCAGTGGGACATTTCTGCCAGAATTCTGCAAGAACATCACCGTCCAGCATCAGACATTCGACTGAAGTGACGGAACGAACCGTGGCGGTCCGTCTTGGTGCTAGTGCGAGACTGACAACTTCGCCGAAATATTGCCCTTGTTTTAATCGGGCTTTGATCTCCAACTTTGGCTGTTCTAACCCGTTTGGTCGGTGATTGGACGTGTGATTATGATCCGTCTTCTCAGTTAAGACCTCCACTTCACCACGAACAATGAAGTAGAGTTCACGGCCCTGGGAGTCTTGTCGTATAATATCGTGGAATGGAGGGAATGAGCGCGGTTGAGCATTTAGACCAAGGAAATGAAGGATGTCGGCTGGCAGCCCCGAGAAAAGGGGGAGCTCTTTCAGTAAGAGCCGTACGTTCACCAATCCGTTTGCCAATGCACTGGATCCATCCCGCCGGCCGGGGCTCGGTGACTTCCTCTTTTTGTACACAGACTTGGCACTCAAATCCTCTTCGTCTTCAGCAACAGCCAAATCTTTTGAGAAGCTTTCGCGTAGTCTTTTTGAACCCCTTCGCGCGGGGCTCGGCGGATCCAGATCCAGCGCAGGCGCAGATGTTTCTTTTTTCTTCTTCTCCAGAATCATCAAGCGCTCCTGCGCCTCCTCCCGGATCGCTTGTTCAACCTCTGGAAACCGGGGTAATATATTTCGAAAATCGTCCTTGGTGAGCACGACCAGCATGCATCGAGTCCGGGCGATAATGGTTGCAGTCCGAGGACGATCCATGAGCAAGCCAATCTCGCCGAAGAACGCACCGGGTTGAAGTTCGGCATATATACTCTCACCATCTCGGGATGTGACCGAGACAGCACCCCGCACCAGCCAATATATGGCCTTGGCCTCATCGCCTTCCGTCAAAATATAATCGTTGGGCGCATGGAGCTGCGGGCGCAGGTGCTGTCCGACCTCAATCAGAAAGGATTCCGGAGTGGCCTGGAACAGCGGGAAGGAGCGCAGTCGGTCTATCAGCTCTAGCGGCAAAGCTTTGATGTGGGAGGAGGCCAAGGGCGAAGGTCGGACGGGACGGTTTGGGTTTAGGACCGAATCGAATGAATGTATGAGGGAGACGGTATCGGACATGGGTGAGGCAGCCTTCGTTGGCCCGCCACTGGACCTGCCATGGCGACGCATTGTGATCGTAGTTGTGAATGGAAGAGGGAGGAATAGTCTGAGAGGATTAAGGCCCTAGAGAGCTCAAAAAGGCGATGACGTCGACGATAGCAGCGTCGAACTTCGCATCGGCATTTTCAACGCCCAATGGGTAGGGATTCAGCTAGTAAGGCAAGCTCCAGAAAAGCGACATTGATATAGAAGAAAGAGGAAAAGAGGAAGTGTCAGAGCTCAGGCAGGTAGGTGGGGGGTTTGGAATCAGCGACGTCAAAGTTCTCCACCGATCACCTGGGATCCTTCGGAAACTCTATGGGAAACCTCCACTTTTCAATGACTTCGCGTTGAGGAAGACTTTTCTTCTACTTGGACTACGCTTCGCTTTTTTTTTTCCTGGTGGGGGTAAAGCGGTCAATCCTCTTTGAACCTGCATGCGGGATCGGCTCTACAGACAAAGAAAGTACTAATGTCCATGTGAACGGCCCTGGATCCGATCCAACTCGCTCTCGATTGGATGGCTCCGGACTATACATTAAAATCCAGATCATGCATTCTGCTAAGGGGTCCATTGATATTGGTTCGGTTAAGAAGGTCGGAGATCTCCTGGAGATTCTTGACTCGCATTTCTGCAGAAATCAGTGGGTCACGTGTGGCAAGCTGGCAGTCCATTTCCGGAAGAATGTGTGGATATTTGGTGCTATGGAGACAATTGGGTATCAAAATGCAGATAGTACATAACGGAATATGAGGAATAAGGTCGGCAATCCCATAGCTCAAAGGTTGACCGAAGCAGATGAGGGTTTGGGGTAAGTGAGCGGGCCATAACTCTCAAGGTGGGTTTCGGTGATCAGAGGACTGTTCCTGAAGACTGAATCAAGCTGGATAGACTCAGGCATATGGCTCTTGCCATCGGGATCGGGAGTTCAATAGCTGCCATGGTATACGGCATGTCCCAGGCGATGAGTGGTGATGGTGATGGCGATGGCGATGACCGGTGACTCGAGGAGAGCAGGTCTTTCTGGTGTTACAGGTTGGGCAAGCTGGTCGCGACGTGAAGCTGCACGTCGAACACGTTTGGGACTAATTCGAGCTTGGCCAATTAGATCAGATTGATCCTTCCTTTTCAACTCTTGACCGACGGGTGCCCATGATGAAGTCAATATACGCCGGGCGGTTCCCTTTCATAGCCTCGAGGGCATCTTGCAAAAGTCCATAAGTCAAACTGAGTTTCAATCCAAGCTTTGCAGTACGAGCGGCGGTGTAGACATCGTGACGGGCTAAGGATTGGCATGTTAGCTTTCAGTTAATGAAGAGAGCTGAATATTGAGAAACTCACACAGCAAGCTGTAGATTCCTGAAAAGGATAAGCCGGCGGTGACGGTCGATAAAAAGTCTCTTTCTTCATGTCGGGCATAGTCCACCGTCTCCTCGAACAAACAGAATGTGAGAGCACCTGCGCCGAGCTTCAATCCCATCTTCACGCCATCTTTCACTCCGCCTACTACACTGATGTAGTTCTTCGTTTTATGGTACTGGAACCATCCGGTGGAGGATGTAGGGAAGCGATGCGCATTTTCCGCCCGAAACACGAAGCCCGCTTTTTTGCTGCCGTGGTAGTATCCCAACATAGAGCCGGTCATAAAGGCAGACATTGTAGCGTAGGGGATTCGCTGGCTGACGTCAATTCCTAACCGCGGGGGGCTGTCGCATTCGAAGAGCTTATCCCAGTGGATAATTCTGAGGAGGACGGAGTTCGCCTGCAAGGACTCAGCGGAGGGAGGGCGATTCGCCTCCATTCTGTGCAAAGTGAGAGAGAAATGGGAAATAGTTGGGTTGAGAATCGTCGCCTAGAGGTGAGTTGTCGCTGCAAAGATCAAAAGCTCAAGTCGGAGCGGAACGCGGAGTCTCGGCGGTTTCTCCGCCTTCACCTGCGAAAGACCTGACACGCCACCACTAATACTGTTCAATCTCCAAAATGGTATGCTTGTCTAGTTTAACCTCAGGTGGAGCTTGTCGAACGAAGAAAAATAGCTAACGACCGAGTAGCCTCCAAAATCCAAGCTCGACTCGAGCGCCGCGACACTCTTCTTCAAGAAGCATAAAACCACGGTCCTTCTGATGCTTCAAAGCCACGAATCGCTCGATACCGCAAAGGAAAAGCTCCTGCAAGCTTTAACCTCACGAGGTGTCACCAATATCAATGGCGATGCGATTCCCGAGGATTCCTTCGATATCGAATTCGGTGTGCCCATGGACCGCACCGATCTCGAGAAGGGCTGGAGACGGCTCGACGCAGATGCACCGGAGGCAGACGAGGAGGGCGTCACAAAGAAAAATAAGGGTAAATCCAAGAAGGAGGCGGTCACTTTGATGGCCGCTGGTCTTCAGGATGGACACACCATCGCTTTCCGCTTCCGCAAGCCAAATGAGGATCGAGACGAAATGGATCTTGATTATGAAGACCCGGGCTGGGATGTCCTGGTCCCGACATTTGACGATGAGGAGGAAGAATGAATGAGTGTTCACTCATTGGCTCTGAACAGGCTTCGGGTACTACGTTTAGAGTGGCTTACGGCGCTTCTGGGAGGGTAAAGTTGATTCAATTGCATGGCGTTTTGAGTTCGGTGGGTATGGGACAGTGATTACGACCAAAATGATACCAAAACGGCCAATTAGCCCACGACTAGTGCAAAGGTCCAGGTGTTTTGTACCATTCTAGCCAGGACCATGGGTGTGTCGGTCATAATAGAGGCCGTTCGCCAACATTCACCAGGTGCTTCGACAAGGGCCTGGGTGAATCATGAAGATCCTATCAAGGTGAATGTGGTCAAAGATATCTTGTATCCATGGCCTACAGACACAGTCTTGAAAAGTCTATGGGTCTTTTCTCAACTAAGTGAGCTCAAGTGCCAGGGGGTTGGACGTAGAAATGTCCGAAATCAATATCATGTTGGATATAGAAAGGTTCTATGAAGTGGCTTTAAGGTATAACGTTATAACTAGAGACCTGTTAGCCCGCCCTCCGCAGTTCAAGATGAGTAGTGCGTCGTTATAGACATGAAGATAGGGCAGGAAATACATGAAACGCCTTCTCTGAACTGGGGTCAAATTATTTCCACGCCACCAGTTGCTCAGGCAACCAAGGACAACACCAACAAATGAAACGGGAGCAAGGAGACTCGGAGAATACTGCATCCCATACCCCATCCACCCTTTAGATCCACATATTCTTTTCAACATTCTTGAGTGCATCTAACCTCGGCCTTCTCCAGGGTGTCAACTGCTGTGACGCGGCCCTCAACCACGCGACTCGGGGCTACGACACAGCTCCCCTTCCAATCCTCAGCATGGCGGTCTCCGACGGGGCTTCCTCCATCAGCGTTGCAGTCCGTGTTCGACCCTTTACCATTAGGGAGGCAGCCCAAATAACTCGATCGGACGATGGACCCCTATTTCTCGGTGATGGATCTCTCGCGAGCGCGCCGACACCAAAGCTGAACCAGAAGGGGATTCGGTCTATTGTGAAGGTCATCGATGATCGATGTCTGGTGTTTGACCCCCCAGAGGACAACCCTGTCCAGAAGTTTTCCAGAAGCGTGGTACCCAACGGAAAGCGCGTCAAAGATCAAACTTTCGCCTTTGATCGCATCTTTGACCAGAACGCCTCTCAGGGGGAGGTCTACGAATCGACCACCCGCAGCCTTCTCGATAATGTTCTCGACGGATACAATGCGACAGTCTTTGCCTATGGTGCAACCGGATGTGGTAAAACCCACACAATCACTGGAACTGCCCAGCAGCCCGGTATCATCTTCCTGACTATGCAGGAGTTGTTTGAACGCATCGACGAACGATCGAGCGAGAAAGCGGTCGAAATTTCTCTTTCATACCTCGAGATTTACAACGAGACTATTCGCGACTTGCTTGTGCCCGCGGGAAGCAGTGGTAAGGGAGGTTTGATGCTACGCGAAGACTCTCAACAGTCAGTCTCCGTCGCTGGTCTGTCAAGTCACCACCCGCAAAATGTGGAGCAGGTTATGGACATGATCGTGCAAGGCAACGAGCGCCGCACTATGTCACCAACCGAAGCAAACGCCACCTCATCCCGATCACACGCCGTCCTTCAGATCAACATCGCCCAAAAAGATCGTAATGCCGACGTCAATGAACCCACCACCATGGCTACTTTCAGTATCATCGATTTGGCTGGAAGTGAGCGAGCAAGTGCCACAAAGAACAGGGGCGAGCGGCTGTTCGAGGGTGCCAACATCAACAAATCCCTATTGTCCCTGGGAAGCTGCATCAATGCTCTGTGCGATCCCCGGAAGCGCAACCACATCCCATATCGAAACTCGAAGCTTACTCGTCTGCTCAAATTTGCACTGGGAGGAAATTGTAAGACAGTTATGATTGTCTGTGTCAGCCCTTCGAGTCAACACTTCGACGAGACCCAGAATACTCTTCGATATGCCAACCGAGCAAAGAATATTCAGACCAAGGTCACTCGAAATGTCTTTAACGTCAACCGACACGTCAAGGACTTTTTGGTCAAAATTGATGAACAAATGAACATGATTAACGAGCTTAAGGCTCAGGCAAAAGACCACGAGAAGGTCGCCTTTGCCAAATTCCGCAAGCAGAACGAAAAGAAAGATGCGGTGTTGCGTGAGGGCGTCGCCCGGATTCGCAATGCCTATGAACATTCCTTGGCTGAGCGGCAGGAAAAGACCAACAATATGCTGAAATTACGACAAATCAGCCGTAGAATCGGCATTCTATCATCTTGGATCGCTGCCTTTGACAATGCTTGCGCATCGCGTGAGGACGAGGAAGGATTGTCCAACTTGTATGCCATTCGCAAGTCTGCACAGGGCATCCTCCTTGAGCTGGAAGGAAGCAGGCATCATTACAACCAACGCTTATCAAAAAGCAATTGGGACCGCGCAGTCAATTCCGCCGTTGAGAATGCCTCCAAACAACTCCAAGAGTTCGATACCACCGATAACAGTGATTTTGCCAACCTTAACAGAGAAGCAGAGCTGCTGAGATCGAATGCAGAGCGCGAGGCCTTGTCAGCTGTGGTGGAACAAGACAAAGCGGGCGAGGCATCTGCTGTGCAGCTTCTTTTGCAAGCACAATTTGAGATGATGGGATCAATCGAGGAGATAATGCAACTAAATGCAAGCGAAGCCATCAAAAAGGGACGGACAATCCTCATGAAAATGATGGAGGACTGCACCAATGCCGCAACAAACCTTGTCAAACCAGATGGCAGCCTGCCCACTATCCCGAACGTCAGCTCCGCTAGGCCAGCAAGCCCCTCAAAACCAAAGAAGAGATTCAGTTTGGTAAGCTTGCCGCCTGTGAGTAGCGCCAACCCACCAGTCACACTTGCCCCTGTCGTCCCAACTTCGCCAACCAAAGCCTCTCCTCGTCGTCGCAAGGTTGCACCTGGCCGCAAGCTCGTGAGCTTCTCGCCGAAGAAACCCCAATCAAAGCCCACAAAACGATCTGTCCGCTGGAAGGACGATGAGGAAGAAGGTGCTTTAACTGAATTAAAGAGCCCTCGGAAGTTTGAGTCTGAGTATGTCGATGGACCCAGCTGGGACGAGCCATCCTTGCCTCCTCGGTCAGGATCTCCTATTCCGCGCGATATCCCAAGAGTTTCTAGCCCAAAACTCTCGGTATCTCCCGTGTCCGACGAGCCTGCTGAATCCGCCGAGCCTACATTGAATGTCCAAAAGAACAACAGCCGTTTCAAAGCCGGCTTCTTATCCAAGAGGGCTGGTAGTTCACCGCTGGCACCACCCCCTTCATCCACCCTTCCTCTTGCCGACAGGGGAAGCTCTCCACTCCGTGACATTGAAGGAAGCAGTTTCATGAACCGCAGTCCCATGGAGCGCCCGTCCCGCATAGCAGTCCGCAGCCCCAGTGGAAATTTCCTAAGCAGCCCCGTTTCTGAGAACAAGGACAACTGGAAATCGAATAAGGAAGATGCAATCAAGATCAACTCGGCTATGCGACGCCTCTCGAACACTCATATTAATCCTTCATCTGCCAATTCCCTACGTGTTAATCGACGCCGCAGCCCAACGTCTGGTACGTACGGAGCTACCCCGGGCGAGAACAACATGTTCACTGCATCCCAAGCCCGGCGTATGGTCAAGAGCGAGCGAGAACTTGACGCAAAGCCTCGCGTTCTGAGCCCTCACGCCCTCCCTGTGATGAAGAATACTGGACGTCGCACTACGTTAGGTGATATTCGCCCTCGGAATCTCAGCATTTCCGGCCGGGATGCCATTCGTCTCAGCGCGATGGCAGCACCCCCTGCTGACCGCTACTCGGATGCCTCGTCTGGACTTCGATAAACCATTGCGACTTATATTTGAAGCACGGCCGGAGTGATTTTATTTGCCAAATGGGTTACTTGGACCCCGGATAGGCGTTTTGTTGGCGTAGCAGATACCACCTCTTTCTCTTGTACACTTGGACCCATGGAAATTTTCCGTTTACTGTCATGTTTGATTACTTTTGCTAGGAGTGTATAGCACCCAGCTCAATTTCACATATCCCTTATTTCGGTGATCACGTTGCCACCCTCAGCCCTAGTTGTATTCAAATGCCGGATTCCCCGCGCTGCTTTGTCAGAACTCGAGATGACGCCACCGTTGGAGCTCTACATCTATAGCTTCTTTTTTTCTTTCGCTCGTCTGCTTCTTCTTCTCTTTTCACCCTCCCTATTTTGACTCATATTCTCCCGTTCAACCCTTGATTTGTCATATTTTGACAGAATACCCCATCCATTGCCGACGACAATCTCCACTTCTTATCGAGTACGTCCCCACCAGAATTTCAGCAGATGTCTTTTGCCGCACCATTTGCCTCGACTTTCTTCTCACGCTTCTTCCGTCCGTTTTCAACTAGTCCGACGCGTTCACTAGCTCCAGAGTCACAAGTGCGCAACATGTCAGGCACAGAGACCGCGACCGTAGCTGCCGGCTGCTTCTGGGGCGTCGAGCACCTCTACCGCAAGAATTTTGGAAACGGCAAGGGCCTCCTCGACGCCAAAGTTGGCTACTGCGGCGGTGACACTTCTTCGCCTTCTTACCGGGCTGTATGCTCCGGACAGACTGGTCGTAAGTCAAAATCAATATCCGCGTCGCGTTTCATCAACAATGCGCCGGAGCGCGAATAAGCCACAATCGCAATCAGAGAAGCTGACATATTCCCGCCTTTCCTCCCCGCAGACGCCGAAGCCCTCCAAGTGACCTTTGATCCCTCCATCGTGACTTACCGCCAACTCCTCGAATTCTTTTATCGCATGCACGACCCCACAACAGAGAACCGTCAAGGTCCGGACGTCGGTACCCAATATCGCAGTGCAATCTTCACACATGGAGAAGAGCAGCACAAGATTGCTGAAGATATCTCTGCCAAGGTTAGCAAGGAGTGGTTCAAGGCGCCTCTTTCCACTAAGATCCTGCCCGCTGGTCAATGGTGGGATGCCGAGCAATATCACCAGCTCTATCTCCAACATAACCCGACTGGATATGAGTGCCCTGCTCAGTATGTGGCTCATCTTCTTTTACCCTTTCGCTTTCGGTATAGGTTTGCTGACTTGGTATCTTCTAGCTTTATTCGGACTTTCCCTCCTCTGTCGGATTGACTAGCTTCGAGACTGTGATTGATTTTAGCCTATTCTTTATACCGCCTATGACAAAAGTCAATACAAACATTATTTTTTTTGGGATTTTTGATACCTTTCTTGCTAAGAACTTCGTCTATATGTATTATGTCGTGCCTTGCCCTGTCCTTGATATGTATATCACCACACAGCCGACTTTCATCTTTAAGCTTGAGTTCCAGAGATCTGATCCACGAAATTAGGAAGAAAATGGGGTGGTTTTTATTCCATCTTCAGCCCGATGACTTCTTTCAATTGTTCCTTATCATCCATGTGTGTCAAATTACCTGACATGACCATTTGATGGGGCTGGCACACTCACATGCTAAACAACTCTCGGCGGATAATAAAGACTTTGTGTTCAAGCCATGCCGATGCCACATTTTGCACAGTCCCTGATATTGAAAATGTTGATTCTCAAACGATATTCAAGATAACATGCAACTGGTAATGAAAATATAGTCTCGAGTACCTCTGGCGCCACGGTGTAGGAAAGTGAGCCTAACCTCTTGACATTTGCTGCATAACGTTAATCGAAATTCAGACTCAAGAAGCAGGTTTCTTAGAATCTCAAACACTAATATCATGTTGAAGGTGCATCATGTTGATACAGGAATTGATACTGTCTCTATTGGTAGACTTGATCTTATAGCGAGAGAATATTTAGTGGTTTCTCTAGATGCGCTTCACGGAAAATGTTTGACTGCTCCTACCCTCAAGTTGATTCCTCCCTATGACCGACTGATAAGTAGTAACATCGAAACCTTCAAGTGACAGTTCAAATACGTATTCAAGGCATTTCTGCTGTTTACTGCGGCCGATTCTCAAAAGAAGAGTTTGAATCTGGTTGCTTATTATGAAAAGCATAACCCTATCTTGTCATCCGCATGCATGTCCAGGGCTCCTGAATACCTTTTACATATTCCGGTTGACTAATTCGTGCAATTCTCCATGGCCTCCACCTTTTTTTGCAAGGCTTTGTCGTCCCATCTATTTAAAAGAATCCACATCTCATCACGCATCTTGATTGAGCACTCGTGACAAAGGCCGTCTTTCTTTTCAAGTCGATCCTCCTGTAGCTCAACCCCGGTCATTTTGAGAAGGCCGGTAGCTCTTCCTGTGCAGGCGCTTCGCCTGAAAAGTGGTTGTCCGAATTCGATGCACGTTTCGACTCGCCCGGGATGGTAACAGCCGCAGGTCAGATGTTTTGTAAAGAATAGTAAACACATGTTCTATATCATCTCTGGCGTGGCGCCCAAGATCAGAAAGCAGGGGCGAGGTTCTTATATGCGTATCATAAGTAGCTTTGTTGCTCAAATGACATACAGCTATACAGCAGGAACTACTGGGGATAGTCGCTGAATGTTTTACAAAATAAAGACGCGAAAAACATACAATGTAAATTGTGAACCATTTCTCCAAACAATCAACAATAAAATACTGAGGTGGGCCAATGAAATAGATCCGAAAGATTAAAGACTAGGTAATATCTCATAATTGCTCTGTACTTGAACCTGAGACCCTAATTGAGAACCGAAATCACACCAATGGCCAACAAAAAGAAGTGAACATGTACAACAATGGTTTGATGGCCGAAAAGTCCTTTGTGGCAGCGATACCAGAGAAACAAACAAAGAGAAATCATCGTGGAACAAAGGCGTTGTCATTTTGATAGCTTTCTGGGTAGATCTCAATGACAATATGATTACTAGATGGCCAGAAACCTGACCACACATCTTCGGAACAAGCCTACATGCTAAAAGAAAGATGTTCAAGCAGTTTTGAAACAGAAATCCAAGTCAAATCTGGACTCTGCCGCATAAAAAGACGAGATCAGACGCCATTAGCTGTTACTACCCATCAACCAGAAGCAAACTTTCAGAAAATGGATACTATCAACGAACTTCACACTCTTGAAACCAACACTGGCGAGGCTTCATGTGGAGAGGCCTCTATCAACGGACCTTCTCCTAGTGATGTTACTACCGAGGAAAGCTCTTCCTTGGCTGTCTCTACCGATCCATCTATCAATGATATCTGCACTAGTGCTACCTCTCTCGGTGATGCATTTACTAGCACGGAAGATACGAAGAATATCACCACCGGTGATACCCCTATCAACGACACGGAAATGAACAAGCCCGTTGCCAATGAGACCGCCGATATTCCAAGCGAGAATACAACCCCAAAGAAGAAGCGTCGCGGCCGCTACGAGCCCGAGCCAGACTGGTCCGCCCAAATGCGGGAAAAGGTGAACAAGTCTAACCGCCGTATTGGCCAAGCCTGTGATAGGTGCAAGGTATGTCCCCTAAAAGCTCTTCTTCCCTTTTCGGAATCGCGTCCTTACATATATAATGATGATCTAGGCCAAGAAGATGCGATGCACACCAGACCACGACGGCTGTGCCTCTTGCATCACCCATGGCCTTCCCTGTAAAGTAACTGACCGTGTGACCGGACAAACATACATACGCGGCGAGGCCGAACAAATGCGCCTACGTATTAAAGCACTGAACGATCAGGCGGAGGAGCTGAAGGGGAAAATTGCGGTGCTAAGGCAGGAGAATGAGCTCTTGCGTGAATCTCAGGTTGAGCTTAAGAATCACATCAATGTGTACAAGTCTTCTCTTGATACTTTTGAGGTATGTCGTTGTTTGGCTTGCTCGTATCCCCGGTGGATAATCGCGGCCTTTTTATTCGGGGTTTTTACTGAGTTGCCGATTGCTTTCTACGTTGTCCTCCTTTTCTTGTGTCTTTGTTACTGACGGAATCTCTAGGCAGGGTTTGCTCTTGGCAACCAAGAGGCTGATCTGATGCATCTTCTGTGATGATGCTAAGTATTGTGTCGTTTATTTGGGCTTGTTTTCGTTTAGGGTTTCTGCCCGATCATTTTTATGGGTGTGATATAGGATGGGAGGACTGCCGCAAGGGGATCTTCGTGGGCATGTATTGCTGCGATACATAGATAGTTATTACTTGAAATGAGACTGAGTTGATAAGAACAGAGATGAGAAAAGGTAAAAGCTGCGTAAATTCTATAACCGAACGTGTTCCCTGGGTATTCAAAATCCATAGCAAATGTACAAGAACTCCAGATGATGCAAATGATTCACCACTGCTCTACCAGCTAGCATTCTTTTTCCAACAGCAACATACCCCTTTACTTTCACACCACTCCCTGACAGATGCAGTCCCAACCTCTCGATCTTCGCCAACAAGCCCAAGTCCTTCGGTGTTAAGCCATGCTGTAAAATCTTCCAAAATGATAGGATCATACATGAGGATCTTCTCATGCCAAGTTGGCCGAGTGCGGCTACCGAGAGCTGACGACAACGGTGAAAGCTGAGGCTGAGCTCGAACAGCCTTGGTAATCTGAGCCGCTAAGTTTACCCGGCCGACTTGCGAAAAGGTATCAGCTGAGTGGGTCTTGGTCATCGAAGCTTTGGATGCAGTTCTGCGTTTGGTTGGGCTTGCAGGTGGAGTTTTAGTGAGTATTTCCAGAGTCTGCTCGTGGGTTTGACCCCTTCTAGACTTGGAAGAGATGCTGGTGTAGTACTTTTGTACTGGACTCGAAGATAGTGCGATTTCCTCTTCCGAGTCTTGAATTTCTTCCACGCCAATAAACGATGAAGAGGGTCTAGTGATAGATTTGCTCCTTGGACCTTTTTGTGGACTTTGCTGGGAAGTTATGCGTGAAGCGGCTGCTGACTTTGCAGCCTTCGATGAGGTACCTTGCGTAGGAGGGTTATGTTTTGCATTTTCTTTGGAACTTGAATCAAAGGCAGGCCTTGGGTCGTTGCTGTGCACTGGGGCCAAAGTTTTCAATTGCTCTGCTGGGGCGGCTGACTGACTACCATTGACAGCGCCGCCATGCTTTGACTCCCAACATTGTTGAAGGAGATCAATCATCTTCTTGCGGCCCCTGACCGACTTGAAACCAAATATAGCAATTTGTTTGGATAATTCAGCATCTGTAAATCCCGCATATTGTGGCATTTGAGGTGCTTGTGACTCGGTTGAGTGAAATGGGGCTACTTCCACAGGAGGGACATCGGTTTTTCTGTTTGACTTTTCAATTGTTGGGGGCTGAGACTGAATGTTCGAGCGTGAGCTCTTTTCTGACGACTTCTTCTCTGGTGGCGAATCGATGTCCGCGAAGTCAAGCTCAAACCAGTTCTTGTCAAGAGGTTTCGGTGTTGGCTTGACCACCTTGTCATTGGTCTTTGTCGGAAGTTCAGGTCGATCAGTCAGATCAATGACATTTGACTCTTTGGACTGGACTAAAGATCCTTCTATGTCTCTGGATCCAACATTCCACAGATTCTTAGTGCCTGTTATCCTTGACACAGATCGGATAGAAGAGGCTCGGTCTGCCTTCGTAGTATGAGCAAAGACATAATCGCGTGTCCCTTCTGGGTATGAAAGACTCTCAGACGCACGGATAGCTTGTTGCATTTCCCGGAGAGTCTGTGGGGAATCCTCTCTTTCCAGCTGACTGCAGGTGCCGAAGATAAGGTCTTGGTCATTCATGAACTCCACTGCAGCTTCCGGAGAAAGGATTGTAAAAGGAGAATCTTTAGCTGTTTCTTTGGCTTTCCCTCGCCTGCTTTTTGTGGCTCTAGTGCCTGGAAGGCAATCTATTGCCGGCTCTTCCTCCTCTTGTGCGTCGTTTTGGGCGTATTGCGCAGTCACTCGAGCAGTCAGTGTTGTAAACCTTTTAGGTTTGGTTTTGGTTGCCTTATTTGATTTTCTTGAAGCCGAGTCGTCTGTAGATGTGTAATCACTCAGAGTGTCAGGTTTGCCATTGGATAGTTGCTGGATTTGAGGGTTTTCCATCATGATGCGTCGGCGTTTTGTCGATCCATTGTTTCCATTATGGGGAAGGTTCAGGGGATTGGAAGCCAGTCCACTGAAGCTATAATCGGATAACAGCTTGCCAAACCCTTCCATAGTGTTTGATCCACTGTTTTTGTCTTGCGCTCCGGATTCATCACTCAATGTGACGTTCTCGTAGGCTGTCTCCCTTGGCGGTGTCCAATCCATTCTCCTTCTCATTGCCTCATCCAGGTGTAATTGCTCGTCTTTACCCAGGGCATTCGTATTCACTGTTGTATCTTTCAGTTCAGCTGAGGGCGATTGTTTGGTGGCACTTGTTTTCTTGCTAGCCTTGGTTGGTTTCTTGACCTGCTCAGTGCTCGTCTTCGTAACCTTCCCAGCAAGTTTCATGTTTCCTTGATCCTTGCTCTTGGCGGTTTTCCGGGGCCTGCCTTTGGCAGGCTTTGCCGCGGTATCCATTTCACCCACGAATTCCAGCGATGGGCTGCCAGGCGCGACAGGCGCTGGCTGATCTGCTACCTTCTTCGTCTTCCGTCCAGTCTTGCTTGGTGCGCTTTGATCACCGGTACTTGCAGTCGTGGCTTGTTTGGTCAATCTTTTCTTTGTTTTTGACGCGTCTGCTGGGCATTGTTCACTGGTAGTTGAGGTGGGAAAGAATCGAGAATGCGTGTGCGGTTGTAACAACTCGGACGGTGAAGGTACCGGTGGAGGCGTTTCGTCTCGTGGCACGACATGGCTCGCCAAGCTTAGATCTTGTTTAGCTTGTGCGGGTGATCTGGAAGGATTCGGAGAGGACGATAAGACGATCACATTCGCTGGGCTGGTCATTGTGGCGAGTCGTGTTTCTCGATATTTGTTTGCTTGGGCGATACGGACTAGTCGCACGTACAGCTGTACTCTCATGGATAACGCATTTCATATGTAAAACTCATGCCTAAAAAGACTGGAAGCAAGATATTGTTTTCAGGTAGATAGGCTTGTGGGGGTATTGTTTGGAGAACGAAGGTGAATTGAAAGTGACGAGACCGCGGGCTTGGCAAAGTTGCAGGATTGCCGTTTTGGGTTGATTCCATAGTTGAACCGGGCAACCAACGGCATTCGAAAGACTGGTAGTCTACAATTTTGTTTTATATATACTTGATTCTTATGAGTAGGCTCGTGACTTTCTGCAATGCTGGAGCCCTCGAATATTCATTTGATGTTATAAAATGCACCAAATCGTTGGATCAGGGCCTAAGTTGAAGCGAATAAAAAGTCTTGGAAATAAATACATGCGTTGAGGGTATGATTCATTCAATTCATCATTAATCTTGTGTAACAGAGGGACTCGTGATCTCTGCCATCCAATCTTATAGTTTCATCCTGAGAGAGTTCAGGATGGTTTCTTGCGACCACAGACGGACATGTTCGTGAGTCGAAAGCCACCACCCCTATGGCGTAAAACTCCCCGAGACTCAAAATACTGCACGTGTTTGACTTTTAAATGCATTGAAAAGGCTGCACTTTGATCCATTGCGAGTCCGAGGCATTTCGGGAAAGGCGTGGTGCTATTGATAGACCCTATCCCTCATGATCCTCTCAAGGCAATTGCTGCCAGTAGGGCGTTTTCAAGACGTTGTTTCAATTCATCATTGGTGCCATTGGATTGATCTGTTGCCTTAGGGGGTGAAGGCAAAGCCCCCAGCTTGTAGACTTTCTTGATTTTGTTGATATCGGAGACTTCCGCAAGTGTCTGATCATCGAAAGGAACAGAAGTCCCTTGAACGGTAGCGCTAAGATGGGCGGCAACAGACTCATGTGTTATCTCTGGGGAGACAGAGACCTTGACCACCAAGAGATCTTTAGTTGTATCGGCAATGCCAAATCTGCGGAATGACTCGGCAATCTAACTCCGTGTTAGCTCCGTGACAAATTGCGCCGCATTTCTATACACACATTATTGGTGGAGTTGAACGAGAATACAATCTCAGAATGCACATTACGAGATTTCAGTCGATTGTGCATATAATCATTAGCTGCTCTGAAGATCGCAGCAGTGGCATGTGCCCTGGAAAGAACCTGATGTAGGGTGTCAATATCAGGACTCGAAATCTATATCTTGGGGCCAATGATCGAATCCTGAGTAGACAGTTCTTCACATACCATGCTTGCATCAATGAGAGCATATTCGAACTCGGCATTGCCAGCAAGAAGCTGTGATTTCAAGAAGGCGGCGTTTTGCACATCGCGATATAGAGCCACGTGAACCGGCAAAGACGTTAAATGCGGCACATTAATAGTCTCTAAACCTGAAGCCATGGCCAACATTTAGAAATTCAGAATAAAATGACGTAGAGCAAGCCGATCTGCTAAGCCGAAGTTCAAGTTCTAAGAATATCAAATCCCACCTGTGAGTCACCTGACTATTCTGGAATTTTCCGGATTCCGGACTTAAGCATGAGTAATCACGCTGATATCACCCGTCCACCCGATACTTAAACCTCCCCTCTCTTCCCAAGGTGTGCGGCTCGATTATCAGATAACCGCAATCATGGCTTTCTTTTTACGGCGCCCGTTCGCTGTGTCATCGGCTCTTCGCCAGCTTCCCAAGGCTTCGAACACCGCTCGATTCATCCACAACTCCCCTCTCAAGCCCCAGGCACCCAAGGTCCAGGGAGCTTCGGCCTCGATCTTCGCCAAGTCTCGTTCGTCCTTCCAAAATGCATTCCGCCGTACCTACATGCAGCAGAGCTCCAGCACTGCTCAGGGCGGCAACATGACCCAGAAAATGGTGTATGGCGCCGCCATTGTCGGCGGTACCATCTTGGCCACCAACTTCATCTTTAACCGTGAGACGCGAGAGGATGGCGGCATGCCCGCTTATGAGCGTAGCTTCCTGAACGAAACCTTCATGCACACTGGCCTCGGTATTGGTATCATTGGTGTTGCTGCGCGTGCTCTTCATATGAGCGGCTGGTCTTATCGTCTCATGGCTATGAACCCTTGGCTCGTCATGGGTGTCGGTCTCGTCGGCAGCATCGGCTCCATGTACGGAACTTTCTACACCTCTCCTGATAAGTAAGTTTTTTTCAATCGCTCGAGTGGCTTAGCAAGCGGCATCCTAACTAATACCTCACATAGCTACGTTGTGAAGTATGGCTGCTGGACTCTGTTCAACCTCACCCAGGCTGCTCTTCTGTCCCCGCTCATGTTCATGCACCCCGCCATCCTCGCCCGTGCTGGTCTCTACACCGTTGGTATGATGGGCTCCATCGCTTTTGTTGGTGCCACCGCCAAGCAGGAGAAGTACCTGTACCTCGGTGGTCCTCTTCTTGCTGGTGTTGCCATCGTTGCTCTTTCCGGTCTCGCCCCCATGGTTCTCCCCGCTACTGCTGCTCGCACTCTGATGTGGTCTGAGCGCCTCTGGCTTTACGGTGGTCTTGCTGTCTTCGGTGGCTTCACCCTGTATGATGTTCAGAAGATTCTGCGCCACGCTCGTCTTGCTGAGCGCGGCGTGATCAAGCGCGATGTTGTCAATGAGTCTGTCAGCCTTGAGTTGGACTTCATTAACATCTTCGTTCGCATGGTCCAGATTCTCGGCATGCGCAACAACAGCCGTCGCTAAGCGGTCTGCATAATAGAGCAGGCTGGTATTGGCCTTACCCACACAGATATGGAGTTTTCTCTTTGCTGGAATAACCACCTTGTACTTTAGTCGTTCATATTTCTTGTTCTTGTTTTTTTTTTCTTTTGGTCTTATGGGTTTGCCTCTGCCCAAGGGCACGCCTTTCATTGTCCGCAGCGACGGACCAACAGCGATTGCAGCGAATACAATCTCCGCTCTAGTCATAAAACAATCTGCTAGAGGTCATTTACAGAGTTTATGAGCTTTGTCGGTGCTTCTTTAGAAATACAAATTCATTTGAACCAAAACTTTCGACTTTGTAGTTCGCTAACTGAAACTTGTCCCGTGTGGTTGGGCTCACAATTCACTTACGGAATAGGTAGAAGAATTGGAGTAGAAAGTATCCTGAAAAATAAAGCAAAATGCAACCTTCAGTACTAATATTAGCTTATACACTGGCTGGAACTCAGCAGGGTCGTCATGGTCATGTGATCGCGAGCTCGCAGGTGAGGCTTGCCTAAACCAAGACTGCAATCCAGACTCGGACTCATTGAACATTACCAACCGCCAAGTTAAACTCTCCAATATCCGATCACTACAGTCGCATTGAGTGTACACTCACAACCACGCAATATGTCGAACGAAATGGAAGTCGATCCTCCTGTCGCACAAGACGACGCACCCGAGCAATCTGGCAGCTTTGAGCCACGGACACAGGAAAATGCGGTTGCTGTGCGCAGTATCGAAGGATGGATCATCCTTGTGTCCAACATCCACGAGGAAGCATCAGAAGAGGATGTTACCGACCTATTTGCGGAGTACGGAGAGATCAAAAACTTCAGCTTGAACCTCGACCGCCGGACGGGTTACGCCAAGGTACGCTCCTGCCTGTCCCAATGGGACACTCGGTTTGAGACCAACTCTCAATGTCTTGTGTCTTGAGTCGTGATTTATTGTGATGGTCCGCCCTGAATCTTGGGCTAACAAAACTGTTCCTAGGGTTACGCATTGATCGAATACTCAACACTCCCCGAAGCCAGCGATGCTATCCAGAACCTGAACGACACCAAGCTTCTTGACCAGACCATTCATGTTGACTACGCATTTGTTCGCCCACCCCCATCTGCCAAGGGCAAGAACGGAGCCAACAAGGGCCGTGGTGGTCGGAATCGCAGCCGAAGCCCCAACCGCAGTCGCAGCCCTGAAGCCGCCGGTGACCGGGAATAAGCTGTTTAATGGATATGAAAGATGAAATTTGACACAAAGATGCATGGCTTGTGACCTTTCACATGATACCTAGGGCTTTCACTTTAATCTTGCCTTTTCTTTTTCCACTCTTGCGCTGTTACATCAACTCCCACCGGTTCACCTGAACAATCCCCCTGGATAACTGAACCACCTGGACTTCGCCGGTGTTACCCCCTGTTGGACCTACCCGATTCATGCTGAATGAGATGTGCCATGGGACACGTCCGCAAAGAGGGATACGCCGGCGCCGTGATAGATTGCCATAATGGTATGGGATCCCGTTCCTGACCTGTCACAGAACCTTGCTGACCTCAATCCAGAATGAAAGGCAATTTCGATAAAATACAAAAATTGAACTGTCAACTTAGCGAAGACCATCTTGGCTCCATAAACCAACCCTTCAGTAATAGACACTGTGCAGGAGGCTTGTATTCGGCGATGTGTGACTTGTTCCCATACTGGGTAGTCTTGCGACTCATTTTGTAACCGAATAGCATGCTATTCGCCAGATCTCCATTTGTAGAAGAGCCCTTAGTCGCTTGACTTCGTATCCGATGCCTTGCAGGTGGATCACGCGACAGCCATGTGGCGCCCTCCTCCAGCCAATATATAAACTGCAAATTAGCTTTAGACTCAACGAAATCTATAGTCCTGGGCCTACCAGCACAGTAACAGCGCAAGTTCATATCCTATAGAGGCTGGGGTCAGGAAGCGGGTCTGGTGACTAAGACCGAACCCTGGCCCGTTTTCCCCGCATGAGCCTATCCTGCGCACTTCCTCTTTTTCACGTCATTGCGTACTCTCTCCTTATATATCTATAGAATTGTTCTATTACCTGGTGTCTGGGGATCTGGTTCTGGCAGGATCACTTTCCTGAGACAGAATGGCTCCCCGACACACTTCCTCTAGCCCCTTGAGGCTACCACGGTCTCTATATTGTATCATTACACTATGTGTCCTGTCATTTTCGGCTGTGGTCAATGCGCTGGCGTATCCGCAGCAAGATGTGCTGGGTGAATCATTGTCGACTGTCAATGGGGACTCCAGTGTCTTTGGTGACCCTTCTGCGGAGACGGTTCTGGGAGATCCTGAATCGACATCGGGAGGGTCAAGCCACGAACCAATTATTGAGACACTGCGGGATCTTATTGATGCACTGCGTGTCATGCAAGACAAATATTTTGTATTATGGCAGGGCACATGGCCTACCAGCATCGATTGGACTGCCGCCGTGCTGGGAACACACGTTTCGGCGGCGCTGTCATCGCTGACGTCTGGACCGCTTGATATGCCTGAGACGGATGACTTACAAGGATTGACCTTCTTCATGCTTGAGAATACTGTCAACCAGTACTTCAGCCATACATCTGCCTTCTACTTCGGCGAGAATGCATTCAGTCTGCGGAACCAGGCTTACGATGACATGCTCTGGGTTGTGCTGGGGTGGCTGGAAAATATCAAGTTCCAAGACGTCCATTCAGATTTGCATTACACTTCATCCAATGCCAGTTCTGGACAACCATGGTATGGCACTCAATTCCGTGACTCTGCAGCACACAGAGCACGACTATTCTACGAACTTGCCTCGGCAGGCTGGGACAAGACTCTTTGCGATGGCGGTATGATCTGGAGCCCATATTTGACGCCATACAAAAACGCCATCACGAACGAGCTGTTCATCTCCGCAAGTATCGGCATGTACCTTTATTTCCCAGGTGATCCCATCGACTCACCATTCCTCGTCAACTCACAAAATACCCATGCAACACGGAAGAATATACACAATGTTGCCCATCTCAAGGCTGCTGTTGACGGGTACAGATGGCTCAATCACTCGAATATGACCGGCCCTGGTGGACTCTATGCCGATGGCTTCCATATCAGTGGCTATCAAAGCTCGCAGAAACCCGGCTCGGGAAAGTGCGACCAGCTTAACACTATGGTCTACACCTACAACCAAGGTGTCATCCTCAGTGGGCTGAGAGGGCTCTGGCTAGCCACCAACTCAAAAGACTATCTGGTAGACGGCCATGAGCTGGTTCACAAAGTACAGCTCGCTACCGGCTGGCCGTACATCTCTAGTCCGCAGTGGAAAGGACTCGGCCGCGGAGGTGTACTAGAAGATGCATGCGATGCCGGTGGCTCCTGCTCTCAAGATGGACAAACCTTCAAAGGAATATTCTTCCATCATCTTGCAGAGTTCTGCCGGCCTCTGCAGCCACAAGAAGAACGATTCCTGGCAGACGCCATTAATGGCGGTGACGCAGAAGGAAGTAGCTGGGATGATATCTATCAATGGCATTTGGGACGCTGTCGTGCCTACGGTAGCTGGATCGAGCACAATGCGCAGGCTGCTTTGATGACTCGGGACAGCGATGGCAAGTTCGGTTCTTGGTGGGGTCGTCCATACTGTCAGCTTGAGTCTGATGATATTGTGGATAGCAGTACTATTCCTGCCGACGCCATTGACTACCGCAACTTTAAAGACTCTGGGCCCCTGGTTTCGGGCCTGCACCCGAAGGATTATAATGACCGCGGCCGTGGTCGTACGGTTGAAACACAGTCTGGCGGTATCGCAGTCTTGCGAGCCTTGTATCAATGGCAATCCTGTGGTGCTCTTTGACTGCGATGAACGGTGGCGTTTGGGTAGTAGATAGGTCTTTTCTGTACAGTTTGTATAATCTCCGAGTTTCAGGTTCAGCTTCGGAGTCATTATCATCACTTATCCTTTCACAGTTGAAATTATCCTACAACAACTCTCCCAACTCTCCTAGTCCAGAGAAAGTATAAGAAAATAAAACTGTATCACTCTGTGACTCTTGTCCCGGAGATGTCTCGGAGCCGGCTATACTGTACATTTTCCAGGAACAGCATACCAGTCTTTATGATCAATCAGACTCATTGCAAAGATGACATGTATAACATGACTTAACGTTCACTCAGACGCCGACGAAACCAACCGCGCATGAACATGCTTCAGCCTTGCAAGTGAAAACCTGGCTCGTAATTGCATGTGCATCTACAGTACATAACATGCACAGTGCATGCACACCGAACACTCACCGCATCTGCGTTGAATCTCTTTCTAGGGATTGGACAGCTGGCCACAGCGAATGGATCCCCCATCGTGGGACAGTTCAAGCCCCCACAAAACAGGGAAAACCCATTTTGCAAACTGGATATGGTGTCTGATCTGCAGAGGGTGGGACGTGAAGGTGAAGATGCCGTCGATATTGTGAGACTGTGGGTTAGACGGGAGATATTCCTAGACAGTTGAGGCTGAGCTAAGTTAAACTCATGTCTCTGGCAAAAGGTCCCACTGGCACAGCGTCAACAACTCTTTCCCGTTTTGGACGATATGTTGTGTTCTTCTGAGTCCGGTCACCTCCCGTATTAATAGCTTTGTGAACCAGTATATGAGTCACTGAATATATTCTGTGTGTGTATTGTGGGTGGAACCCGACCGTAACACTTTTTGATAACCGTGTCCTTGATTCATCCTGTTGACCAGGAGAGGCAAACAGACGGGCAACCCCCGTAGGCTTGCGCCGTGTCCGGCGCCTCGGTACTACGGAGCAGAGTCTTGTTCGGGGGATTGTTCGAAAATGTTCTAGTGATTGGCACAGTTTCAAATTATTCGGTATTGCAGGGCACAGCATTTTCGGTGCTACGATTGGCGCCAACCATAAAACCACAGAAAAAAATCAAATAAAAAAAAACGGGCGACCAGTGAAAGGGGGCTACAAGGATGGCAATAATGAAAAAGACCCCCACCACGTATTGCGGTTATTTTGGTCTTGGATTTACCAGTCCAGTGCATTTCTGCACTGGACGTTGAATGTGCCCGTCTGCTGTCTCATAGACAAAGCAATAGGCAATAGCTCACCTCTACGTAAGGCATTCGTGGATGTCTCACTTGCCCCCCCCTCTCCCCATTGCCCATGAAGATGAATATCTTCCTCGCCTCAACCGTCACAGTGTATTGCGGCCTAAAATCGGTGAAGTGTATGGAGCAGTTACACATTTCCTGGTCTAAGCGTCTCATCATCTGACTATCGGGGGCTCAGGAACGAATCTGGTTTGATGTTTGAGATCCATATCTAACTTCCTAATAGCTTCACCCTGATGCCGTCATGCCTCGTGCAGCGGAAGACTGCTGCATATCCCCGTAGTGGCGTCGGCAGTTCTGATTCGAGGTGATCCTACTACCGGGAATGGGGCTACTGTGTACAGTGTGTACAGTACACTGTCGACAGTCCACACTGAAAACCCTGGACTCCATCACCACCACTCCCCTCTCCATTTTCCCAGAGATCATCTTTTCTCAAGGTTTTCAAGATCGGCGCCTATCTCCATTTCCCCCTCGGCTAGTGATCCATCAAATCATATGGGATGTCAAATCCCCCCCGGGAATGGATCGCCTGAAGCCCAAGCGTTGGGCGCACATTGGTGGGTTAGGAGGACTGTTGACTGGTTGCGGGAGATTACGACCCTGTGCGGAGACACCCTTTCCCGTGAACTGGTGAAGTGTTCTCTGCGCACCTACAAAGGGTGTCAGATCATCTTGACGGTTTCATTTTCGCGGTGGAAGCGGCTACTGTATACTGTACGGACTGGGTCGGAAGAAATGGGGAGAGGGGGGTGAGGACGGTTGGTTTCCACGGTCATCAGAGTCAGGGTCAGGGTTTGGGGAGGGGATTGTTTATTTCCAGTCGAGCGAATATCCGAGGGCCTCTTGTTTTCCAAGGTTAAGGGAGGAGACCATAACCACGGAGTAAGTTCCCCTTTAACGTTTGCCACTGGGATATGCAGACTCTTTATGTCGTGAATGAGAAAATAGGACATGGCGTCATTTTGGCTTGTTGAGGCTCGATCGACATTGCATACAATATCCACCCCCTGAGAAACCTCCTTAAATTCTAAGTCCAGTGCAATAACCTCTAATTCCAAGTCTAATTGCCCTCTATATTTACTCGGCTAAACGGTGGAGGTACCAGTGACCTCCCCTAACCCCATCCCCTCCAGCGACCGGCGGTGTACCGGGTACCAGAGAAAAAAAAAAAGGGCACACCGAGTAATCATTTAATATGTGGCTGCCACGCGCCTCCCCCACTTTCTAAAGAGACATGGAACCTGAGAGGCTAAGGGAAGGGATTAGAGAACAGAAAGGATGATCATTACCAAGGGCAATCTGCTGGATACGATAGACAAAATCCCGGAGACTCCTGAGGTACCAAGTGGTGCCGCTCCCGTAGCCCCAATCAACAAGTCACTGAGAGGTACCCTTTCATGCCGTAACACCAATACCGACCCTCTCTCTCTTCTTCCCATTTCTCTCCTCCACCCACCCCCCCCCCCCCCAAACCAAACCCTCTCCCCCCCCCCCCAGCAGCTCTCTTCCACTTCCATGTCTTTGAAACACCTCGACTTAACATTACTTTCTTTCGTTCACTCTCTCTTCCCTCCTATTACTGTCCCTCGATCACGCCTTGACCTCGCCCTGAATTGATTTTTATTACACACTCTTCTTTCCCCCCCGATCTCCGCTCCCTTTAAGTCGACCCCGGTCGTCTTTCAACCCGGAGAAAAATCCACCATTCTTACCTCTTTTCGAATTTCCACCGACCCCGGTAGCTACCTCAAGCGTAACACAGATTTTCCATCTGGGGTACATCGCTAGGGGTAGACCCGTGGTCGTTTTCATCAGCCTACGCTTTTCCTCCGACCCTTTAAAAACCCTGACCCAATCGCGGGATCCTCATTACACCGCCACCCTGGACGTCTTTTTGAGCCTGTGTGTCGCGAGTAGTTACCCTGATGGCCTCAGATACAGCGATGACTGAAGCCTCTCCTGTTGATACCTTGCCGCACCCAAACGACGGTGGCCGCATGCATATGTCATCCCTTTCTTCATCATCTTCCATATCCGACGCCGAAACAGATCGTCGAGGCCGGTCAGAACGTCCCCGAATGGCGAGTCGAAAACCCAGTGCTTCGATTCTTGTCCCTCGGGACCATCCCGAAATCGAAATTGAGGAGGAAGAGTTTCCCCCAGACGACGCCCGGGCCATGAGTCCCCGACGGAATTCCGCCGATTTAGAACGGTTAGGCAAGGAAGCTCGTCAAACTCTACAAGAGTGAGTTTTTTCTACAACTGTTTGGGACGGAAAGCGACGGTTTGAGTTTTGCAGGCTAACGAGGCGAGCGGGAAAAAAAATAGACAAGCCAAGGCCCTTCAATCATCTCTTCAGGCTCTCGCCGAGCGTATCGACGCAGTCAAATCGGACCACGACAAGTTGGAAAATGAGAACAAGATTCTACAAGACTACATCGGTGGTCTCACCCGCAATATGACCAAGAGCGAAATGACCCGCAGTACGAAGGCCCGCAAAGCGCAGAAGTAATGGAACTATCCTCATGAGGGATCAAATGTCGCCAGGTGGTCCAAGATCTCTCTCCGTGAATGTCAACCCGGTGGAGATGGCCTCAGATTTGCGACAGGGGGGATTTCTCAAAGTTGCGCCCGACCGATTCTACCGAGTTTTCCGACTTCTTTTCACTCAACTCATTACGAAGAAATTCCTCCCTATTCTCTTCTCGCACATCCGACTGGACCCTCAATGTTACATGTCCAGCTCATCATGTTACAGTATCAACAACGACAGGGTTGAGGTCTCTCTGGCGACACGAATGCCTTTCTCTCTCTCCGAAATGGAGGTCAGCAGTTCTCCAGGAACGTCTTACGATCGCCACTTTCTCACACATCATATCTACCCGACTGGTTCGGCCACCCGAAAAATACTACGAAAAATACCAAAAAAAAAAGAATACGACACTTTCGAGTTGAACGCCACAACGCCATCATCGTCTCCACAGCCCCCTGTTCAACCGAGATCGAACCGCTGGAGCGATGAGGCTGAAGTCGGATATATCTTCTCAAGGGGGTTCAAGGGATCATTTGTGACATCACTGCATATCTGGTGTTCGTCAAGTGGTCCGCCACCTGAACCTTGGCAATAATTGTGTTTTTCGTTCTTCTTACATCATCCTCAACGCGGTGTGCGACCTCAAACCACCTGCTCCCTTCATCCCTTGTCGATATTATTGGGCCTATCTCTTCCTCATCTTTTTTCTATTCGGCGTTTCTTTCTCGTGGCGGTTTTGTGAACACATGTTTCACTTGTACTTTTTTTTCCTTCGTTTTCTTTTCTCTTCCTCTTCGTTTTCTTATTTTGTCATTCGATGCATAGCACCTTGGGCGTTTTCGGGGACTGGGATTAGACTCGATTTGATTGAATGACTCTTGCTGGAGCCGCACTGGAAATGTTTTCTCGTCATGGTTGCATTTGCATGGTGACGGTCACGGTCACAGCAGGACGGCGTGGAAAGTGGAAAGCATCTTAGGGGTCCTTCGGAGCAGTCCATTTGTCTTCTTATCTTTACCTCTCATATGCCCTTTCGGTTTTCGGGGGGGTTCTCTGTATATCTGCGTTTTGTCATTCTTCTTTTCTTCCTTTCGCTTCTCACCTACCATTCTTCTCCCTTCGTCTACTCCTTAACCAATTTTCCGCTGGACTGACTATCCCCACCGATTCCATTCGTGTCTCTCCTTTCCCGCCAAGGAGAGACAGAGATGACGGCTTCCGTCATCTCATTATCGCACCTCTATACTACATTTTTGCACTTGCACTCGCACTTGCTATACCCATGAGCGTGCATGTCTCAACTTACCCCTTTGACCCATCTTTTATTTTTCCCTTTGCGTTTATCTTTTTTTTTTACAATCCTCATCTCATTCATACCCCTTTTTTATCGAGCCCGCATGGCTGGTAGCATTGTGGTCTCAACCATGACAGCAAATGGAAATTATTTCAGACTAAACCGTCCTGTCTTTTCTTTGTAGATCTCCTTTCGCTTATCGCCTTAGTGTTGACCCAGCCATGGGCGGACACGTAGATCGCCCCGTATATCCATGTATGAATTGGGTCGCTGAACGTGAAAAAGGGGGGGAGGGGAACTCCCGAAACATTCCCAATAACTGCTGATCCTTTGAGACGCATTCAATGACCCCAGTACGAGGTATTAACCCAGACAAATTGTAATCCGTAGAGTGCGCTTGACTTGACTACAATATTACTGTACAGCACAGTTCCACCAAGGCAGCAACAGCAACCTGCAGTCTCCACAGCCTTACATTCCTCCGTGCAGTGATATCCCATCCAAGCAAGACGATTGGACCAGTTCAATACACTACAGTATATAAGTTATAGATACTGTAGCCACTATAGACACCGAGAGCTCACACCCCCAACAAAAAGAGCAAGCGGATACATATTCCATGAATTAACGCCAGCGCGTCCCCCCTCGATCTCTTCCGATCATTCGATCATTCGACCCGGAGATTATCAACCTGGAAAGTGGAGGGCCACGGACGGGGTCCAAGCATTCAGAGCGAGGGCAGGACCAGCCGTTTTGCAATTCGCGCAGAAGATCGCCAGTCCGGCCCGAGCGACTTCTTCACCGATTTTTTGACGTTGCTGGAAGACGCCTTTGCGCCATTTCGCTTGTTGGCGTCTGGTGATGATCGATCTGAACGTTCATGTTCGTGTTCTTGGGCTTGTCATTTGCGTGGGGGACGTGTCCACGGCCTGGAGTCAATGATGTCGGTGGGGGGGAAGACTGGGGATCGAGCGTGGATTGTACTGGGTGGTTGGTGAGGCATATGTTGGGAGGGTGTGGGGGGGCATTTGGTGTGCAGGAGCGTTGGATGACTGTAGACCTGGGGTAGGCTGCCCAAGGAACCGCGATAGCCTCTATGGGGTTGGGATCTTGGCTTTGCGTCTCAAGGTGCGTCAATATAGGGCTCTAGTAGATATTGGTTGTTTATATCCAGCTCTGCATTCACATTAGAGTATCTGTACAGAAAGAATATGTCATGGAAAGAGTGCAGACAATGGACCAGGGAATGTACAGTACTCCCAAGGAGAAAAAGCAAATATAAGGTCCATGTCAGATCAAGGCACAACCGCAGTTTAGGCGCTTGCAGTTACATATTCCAAGTAGAACCCCCCTGTCATGTTCAGTGCTCGTGTGACTATCTCAGACTCCAGCCTGCAGCCTCCAGCACATCGCTTGGGGGAAATGATATCGACAGGGTTGAGCGTCATGTCGTTGCTTGCTGATGTTTGTTTTTCAGAAGTGAGGCAACATTGGGAGTTCTCATTCGCATCTGTCTCGTACTTTTTACCTTTAACCTAATCCGTCAGTACTGTAGAATATTCCACGCGTGGTATTGAACGTCCATGTTGTGTATTTGGAGCAGAGTTGACAATACGGAAATGAAAGGTGCCATGCATCCATAGGTTGGTTCATGCAGCAGTCACTTTAATGAAGGACAATGTTAATGCCATTGTTGTCTATTCTTAGCGGAGATATAAAATTAGCCCCATATGCTATAACGTTATAAGGCAACGTATTCGATCAAGAGCGAGTGTAATTATCTTTCTATCACTGATCGTATTCTAGGGAAACTTCTCAATCGTTTAACGTTCAAGGCAACGAACTTACCGTTGAAGTCGCTAAATCCGCACTTTGTAGCGTTGAACTACTTCTTGAATCTCTAATAATGAAAGGTCAAATTCCCTGCCCAAGGTCGGCGCATTTCTGGGGACGAGTTACCCTCACTTTTTTATCGAGTCTTCCATGGCTTTGAGGACAACACAAATGCGCTTGGAGCTGTACTGAAACAAACAGGGTCTTGGTACTTAACACTTGGTTAACTAAAAACTATACATTATACCATCTTAGGGATATATCGATTTGGTTATAACATCCCCAATACTTGTGCTTGTGACCACCGGTCATCCGTCTCTGCACGTCGTATCGCCTAGGATATAAGCCTACGTAGCAAATCCTCCATTTTTATTGTTTGAACAGATCAAGTATCGGTGGTGACTATCGTTGTACGTCTAAAGAACCGGCTTTGAATGTATTAGTCGAACGTAATGTGTAGTGGATTAACTTGAAATATTATTTAGACTTGGATCTGTTGACTTCAATACCTAACGATAACTTATGCACATGTGTCATGGCGTAATATAAAAGTATGCAGGCTTTCCTTTGTATCAATTGAGATTCAACTATGATCAGGTAGCTAGAAATATTATAATGGAATATAAGTTGGGACATGACAAAAACACACCCCTCCCCATAGAATAATGGATGTATAACATTAGCGTTAGGATTAGCACCTTTTTGAATATTATATAGGATGATGAATGTGAATCCTCGGCATCGTATCATTGGTGCGGGATCTTGTGGCACACGCTTGGTATGCGGTCAGATGTGTCCTCGCGAGTCGAAGTCCCACGGGTAATTCGCTACCAGCTTTCTGACTGACAAGTTCTTGGCTGCTATATCAGCGAGCTCATCTGACAGTCGCACTTCCGCGGGGGAGGTATCCATTTGCCGTTGACATCTTGTTGCACGATTGTTGCAAGTGGTGCCCAGGTCTGGGTGGTATTCGATGGAGGAGCTGGGTTACCTGGCGACCTCATATTTTACTTAAAGAATGCATCAAATCTGTCTTGATAAATTGTATATATTATCAATTGTCGCTTACACATCTCGGACCGGAGGACATTCGGTACGTACTTGGACTACAGTATGTGGCAGTATAGTAAATTGAGGTACGTTTTGTTCCTAGGTTTTAAGAGTTACAATCAAAAGCATTCCAGTTTATATGCGGTTTCATCGTATCTTATGTCGGACACCCAAGGTACATGGTTAACTAGGGAATTCCTAGGAAATTCAGGTACCCTGGGTGCGTATTAACCCTACACCCTTGACAACAATCAACTTCTCTGCGGGCTACTAGACGAGAATTGATGATTGATCTGATTTGTTAAAATGCCAAGAATTTGATGCATTTGTTCATGTAAATATAAGGGTAAAAAGAGGTGGCATATGAGGTAAAATATGATACTGAAAATGGGCTAATCCTACTGCTAATGTTATACATCCACTATCAACTTATAAGTTATGGGGAGGGGTGTGTTTTTAACGTGGCCCTATATTTGAGTGACAAGGAACATGTACCCTCTTATAGGCATAGATGTACCTTCACTAGCTCGTTTCTACCAAATCCGTTATCCTTGCTTGCAACCTGAAATACTCTATCTTGGAATATGAATGGTAACATTGAAGCTTGTAAGATTGCCGTTTGTAGGTAAGCATTCGGGAAGGCGGGTATATAAGCTCGACAGCGAACCAGAATGGATTAGAATAGCAACTTGGTGATGTTTCGAAATTCTTCCATTTGAATAAGGATGTCACCTTCCCCTTGTCCTGGGTATCGGTCGTAAAGCGCAACAAATGGGATGTTCAAAGGGGCCCCGATAACTCTGTCATGCTCTTCGTCGAGCTTTGGATCTTTCGTGTAGACAAAGAGGACATCAATCCACTGGTTACCAGTTCCGTTCTCTTCTAGGGACTCCAATAGCTTCTCTGCTTCGACCTGGAGATTCTAGAGACATGTAAATGGTTGTACAACATGCTCAGGGGGAAGGGTACTCATAAGTGAAGCGAAGGTTCTGTCACTCTCGGACATTTTGTGAAGTTGAAGGGTAAATTCGGAATCAGTATGATCAATAGAGACGGACGACATCCTAGGATGGTGATGGATGTATAGCTAACCGTGTCACCTGATTGGACGAGGCTTTGACGACAAACCCTCAACTTCAACTTCAACTTCAAATTCTCAAGTAAGCCATGCATGGTCGAACATGAAGAGGCAAGAACACACCTGGTTACCCTGATATGGCACGTAGCATGGTTATCAAGCAACAATTGCATAACAGGATGGGATTGTATCGAGGAAAAGCAGTTGCCCTCTATGTAAATCCACTATGATTGGTCACTGGGAAATACATGACTGGACTGTCGAGATCGAGCATGAGTCCGAGCCTGAGCGACTTCAGCATAACGCAGCCCAGGCAGGAAAGCCCCATCTGGCGGCCATTATCCTGTCTATATGTATGCATGCATACGTATACTGTTCAACACTTTGTCAGTGGCACTGTACACAGATCATGAATATAGCTCCCGTGGGTGCCCTCTGTTTACTACCTCGACTGCAAATTTACACAATGATAGCAAATATTCAGGTCAATATACGAATTCATCTTCGAATCCATGTCTAGGGATAATCAAACGCCATATGGCACAGAGTACGGGAGATGAAGAAGAGAAAAGGTAAGAAAACCAAGTCGGAGATCAGCAAAATACATCCTCGTGGAAATCCTGATAAGGAACTGATTGAATAAAAACTTCTGTGTGGTGTGTCCTGTGTATGTGTTGGGGTGCTGTGAGAGTGCGCGCAAAGGGACTCTTTGGGTAGTTAAGAGGCAAAGTAGACAAAATAACAAGGAGAATGAAAAACGAAAAAGAGAAGACAGATGGATATCCCCAGGCAGAGAACACAAGCACCGGGCCAAAAGCAGACAAGGCATAAGGTAAGTAGAGGACCCGAAGTAAAATGAACCAGTGCAGTATCAAAGCACGGTGATATCTCTCGTAGGCCCTTGCGAGCCTTGAGAAAGAACAACCCAACTCATGTCAATACATTCCACGGTTCCGTTCTCCTTCTTTCCCCTCTATGTCCTTGCACAGGGAGACCCGTCGCGCGCTCTCTCTCTCGGCTGTCTCATCCGTCCTGAGGACGTGAGTCCTTCGACAAGATCTTTTTAGGTGTTACTCATTTACTCGGCGGGCTTCTCGCCCTCGGTAGCCGGGGCCTCCTCCTTCTTCTCGGCGGGGGCGGCGCTCTCGGCAGCGGGCTCAGCCTCGGACGAGGTCCAGAGGGTCTAGGACTAGTTAATAATTGAATTTCATCCATGTCGAGCGAAGTACATACCAGGTTATCACGGAGGAGCTGCATGATGAGAGTGGAGTCCTTGTAGCTCTCCTCGCTCAGGGTGTCGAGCTCTGCAGATAGACGTTAGTTCCAAACTGTGGGATTTTCAGGGAAAATATAGACGTACCAGCAATAGCATCGTCGAAGGCGAGCTTGGCGAGGTGGCAAGCCTGGTCGGGGGAGTTGAGGATCTCGTAGTAGAAGACGGAGAAGTTAAGGGCAAGTCCGAGACGGATGGGGTGAGTGGGGGCGAGGTCAGTCTGGGCGATCTCGGTGGCGGCCTTGTAGGCCTCCAGGGAGTAGTCGGCGGCACCCTTGCGGCGGTCGCCAATGGCGAACTCAGCGAGGTAACGGTGGTAGTCACCCTTCATCTTGTGGTAGAAGACCTTGGACTCGCCGGACTGGGCGGACTTGATGAGGTGCTCGTCGAGGACCTCGAGGATGTCATCGCAGATCTTGGCAAGCTCGGCCTCGATCTTCTGGCGGTACTCCTTAATCAAGGTGACCTGGGACTCGTTGCCCTTGGACTCCTCCTTCTGCTCGATCGAGGTGACAATTCTCCAGGAAGCACGGCGGGCACCGATGACGTTCTTGTAAGCGACGGACAGGAGATTCCGCTCCTCAACGGTGAGCTCAACATCGGCCGAGGCAACGACCTTCATGTTCTCGACCATCTCTGTATCGCATGGTTAGCGGATATGACAGAAAGTCTGGCGATATTCAACCAACCTTCATAGCGCTCAGCCTGCTCAGCGAGCTTGGCGAGGTAGACAGCGTCTTCGTGACCCATTGTGAAAATGTGTTTTCTGCAGATATACCAGGTTAGCGAGTTATCGATTAATTATGCTGAGTTGTCACGAATTTCGATAGGAAACGCATCAAATCACGCCATCGAGAACAGTGCAAGCAAGGCGGTCGAGAGGGGTAGACAGCCGCCCCTCAAGTATCGAGGGGTCCAGGTGTATAATTTCCCCCCAAAAATATCACGTAGAATTATTATCAAGTCATTGGGACGAAAATGCGTGATGGCAGATCATGACGATCATTGGTGATAGCCCAGTGGCCACTTTGCCTTGGTTCCCGTGCGTAGTCGTATCGCAGGAAAGCGGTCGCGGCACCGGTTCAGCGGGTAAACAAGGCAACGAAGACATGTGAATTCCCCCATATATTATCGTGACGCGATTCCATTGACGAGGACTTGACAGGGCTAGACTTGAAGGATATTTTGAAGAGAAGAGGGAAAGTTGTTCTTTTCGAGCCTTGGAAACCAGCGAGTCCTGATATGTGTGTGTGGGGGGGGAAGAGGGGGGGAGGAGGGATATAGGAGATGTGACGTGGGAATGGGGACCATAGTAACCGAGAGATAGATCGAGACAACACTCACCTTGTTTAAAGAGAAAAAGGTGAAAAGGAGATAGATGGATGGGGGGAGGGGAGGATGAAGGGGAAGAGAGAGAGAAGGGGAGAGGAGAAGGAGGGGGGGAAACACAGAAGGCGGTGTTGTTGGGATTTACGCCTGAACAACCCACTTCTTCGGCTTCGAATAAAAGACAGACCAAGTGCTTGGTCACTTGGTCTAATTAATTCTCATTTCGCTTTTGTATTGGTACTTCATCTGCTACAACTTCTCATCTTCTGTGTGGTTCGGTGGGCCAACATCGTCATCCCCCATTCCGCGCCAATCGCCCCGGGGTTCCTTACTTGCGCCTCATTAAGAGACCCAAATCCAAGGCAGACCACTAGTTTCAAACATCATTTCCCGTGTCTACTCGGGCTCTAGGGTTGGCCTCGTTTTCTATCCCCGAGGAAACGGTCCCGACCAGAGGCTGAGCAGGTCATCTGCACCATCCCCCATGATCTCAATATAGTTGAACAAGTCGAATGAGAGCTCATCCACTTATCGCATCTTGGACGCCGGAAACAGAAATTTCTGCTCACATGACCTGCTGATGTAATATTCACCTGACATAAGCCCCTGCTCACATGACGTGGACAAGTTATGTCATGGCTTGATGTGTCCCGGTTCTGCGTACCTTTGTAAAACCTTCCCCTGTCATCTCTCTCTCTTGCTCTCTCTCTTTCTCTCGAAACTCTACTATTCCATCAAGATGCTTCGTCAATTTGTTGTCCGCCCTGCCGTCGCTGCCAACCGGGCAGTCATGACCCGTTCCTTCTCCGCCGCCGTCCCTCGTATGGGTGAGGGTGACACTGGTGCCCCTCGTGCCGGTGCTGGTGCTAGTGCTTCCTCTGGGTAAGCAAAGATAATTACTTCGAGTCTTTCTGTGGCAGTCTGGCCTGGGCTTCAATTACGAGCTCAGCATGTCAGTCTGTCTGCGGGTTGATGACATCATACTCGCGACGATCATCGCTAACACCTGTGCTCTGTAGCGACGCATTCACCCGCCGTGAGGCCGCTCAGGAAAGCATTTACATCCGCCAGAAGGAATTGGAGAAGTGAGTCTCATTTCAATCATTAGACCTTGGGCCAAGAACACAAGCTAACTGTGCTCTCAGGCTCGCTGACCTCAAGAAGAAGATTGCTGAGCAGCGCAAGCACCTCGATGAGCTCGAGGGCCATATGTGAGTGGATCTTTTACGTCTTTCGGATCTTTTGTCATTTCTCCAGCTTGCTGGGTTTAATGATGCATTACAAAGTACATGGCTGACTCGTTTCTTTACAGTGACGGCCTGACCCGCGAATAGACTTCTCCATGCATATCTGAATAGCTAAACTAGTCCAGTGTATAATATTCTCTCTGCTCCAAGCCATCCGAGCTTGTTTACTGGATTCAGTGCCGCTCCATTGACTTCATTGCTAGCGCTTGTTCCTCGCTCAAGCATCTCTCTCCATCCCATTATTTCAAGTTTCTTCAATGAAATTTACACTGTGCATGAGATCTGATTTATTATTTTTTTCTGTACTTTGTAGTTTGGAGGGCTGGAGAGAGGGCAATCATGGTGTTCCAAGTTGGTATCGAGCCAATTCGATACCAGATTCATAGCTATTAAGTAGAGTCACTGTGGCGACATGTATATAGCAGCAAATCTAGTGGTCGACCAAGCATGGGACTTTTACCCTGATCTCAAGACGATGTCTCATGGACCTATAAAAACACAAGGGCTCTCCTCTCTTAACTTATAAGCAGGGAACTTTTACAAGTAAATCTCCTGTCAACAAATATCCATACAGCCCTACAAAATGTAAACGAGCCTGCTACCGATGACACGATTGTATGTATCTTTAATATTGCAACCCTTCACATTGAAATAAGCTCATACCCAAGTGACAAGGCCACAGTGGATATTTGTTGACTCCACAATATCAAGGCCCACACCCTGGGGCACTTACATCTGGAGCTCTTTCCTCGACAATCTTTCTTCCTTATTCAACTCTCCCTCCATGCGCACATTCACGACTTATTGATATCGGGGCCACAACCTCTGGTGACTCTCCACGGTTGCCCCGCCATGCCTCTGCTCGACCTGCCAAACGAGCTTCTGCTCGCCATAGCAAGCTTCTTGGACTCCGAGAGAGACATCAACGCACTGGTACGAACTAATCGTCACCTCCACTCCCTTTTCAAATCATATCTTTATATACACAACGTTAAACACCACGAAGGATCCGCACTTCGATGGTCTGCAGTCCATGGAGTGTTACCATCAGTTAGAGAATCCATCCGACACGGCGCAAAATTCCAAGGCTTGGTCTCGAGTCAGCCCTTGCTCGATGCAGCACACTACGGCCATGTCGATATCGTGTCTTATCTGCTCTCCCTCGGGGCAAATCCTTACTCTGAGGAAAAAGGAGCCCTCAAACGAACTCCAGTCCAATGGGGTATCCGCTCCAACTTCCCAGAAGTAGTCAAGGTTATGATCGAAGCTGGAATTGACCCAAATGAAAAAGACAAGAAGGGAGAGACACTACTGCATTATTCGGCTAAAGAGTGCGCAAGAAACATCGAAGCCGCGACCCAGGTTCTCATCACCAAAGGCGCCAAGCTCGAATCCACAAACTTTATCGGCGAAACACCGTTGTGCACAGCGTGTGTCTCTGGTTCAGTGGATGTGGCGCGATGCTTGATTGAAAATGGCGCTGATTTCAACTACAAAGACCGTGGCCAAAACAAATCACTACTCCACATAGCAGCGTTGAAGAACAAAGTCTTAATCGCCGAACTGCTATTGGAAAAAGGTGTGTCGATTGAAGAAAAAGATGCATTCGGCAACACACCACTTCACTACGCCTGCTACAACGGTCACAGAGCAGTAGCCATGTTCCTAGTCCAGAATGGCGCAAACATGGAAGCACAGTCGACATCCGGGAACCGACCATTGCACCTAGCCACAATTTGGGAAACCCGAACCCACCGAATCCACAGAGTTCTCCGAATCACTTTAATGCTTCTGGAATTGGGCTCAGATCCAAACCCGAAAACCAGCAGTGGAGCTACACCCTTGCACCTGGCAATGAAGAAGGACTGCGACCACCTGTGCGAAGTATTACTCGACCACGGCGCCGATCCCGCACCGACAGACAACCGCGGTCGCACGCCGCTTCACCTTCTACCGAAGAGTTATTGCCTGAGAACAGCAGAGCTTTTGTTGGGTTACGGCGCTCCTGTCCAGGCCCAGGACAACAACGGTGATACGCCTTTGCATATTGCTGCAAGCGAAACAGCGCTTGACTTTATTACGCAATTGCTAGATGCCGGCGCCGATCAGAATATTGTGAACAAGCAGAATAAGATGCCAATTGACCTGACGGTGGCACCTTTCTCGAATCAATGGCCAGAGGAGTTACGGCCGCCAAGCGAGGCACGCCTCCTTCTCCAGGATGCAAAGGATAAATCATTGCAAGCAGCATTGTAAAGCCTGAGACTTGAATGAGAAATCGATGACAAAAGTCCAGGCATTGTTCAAGTTACTATCATTAGCGAGATGGATAGAAGCAAATACGGGTGAGACGATCATGCTATGTTTTACTTCAATGCATGTACGTTCTGGGTTCACGACAAAGAGGGAGGGCAATGAAATTGTCAGAAGCGCATGCAAACAGTTTATTGGGGCCGACTATTAGCAATTCCTGACTGCAAGAGTACATTCCTTAATACACATTGAAAGTGCCAAGTAGCCGATAACTCCGAGATTCAAATCATTAGAAAAACATCAACCGCCCTTTACCGCCGACCCATGTAAGAGCGGTAGAAGTCATCAGCGGCGTGGCCATTGCCCATGCCAGGGCTGGCATATCCGTACCCGAGACGGCCAGAGATTGACTGGCTAGCTTGGTGGGCTGCTGCAACCTTGGCTTGCAGATCCGAAGTGCCTTGGTCAATGACCTGGAGCTGGGACAGGTGCGAGTTGAGGATGCGGACAATCTGGGAGATCTGTAGAGCATTGTTAGTGGATATTATAGGAGGGATAGATCAAGTCTTGACTTACAGGCTCGTCTGCTTTGTTGGTCTTGCTCAATGTGGCGGAGGCGCCGTTAACTTCCTCGATCATGCTGGTAAGGTCCTTGCCCATCTCGTCTAGACGATCAGAGAGCTTCTCGGCCAGTTTGTATCTGTAGATTCGGGTCAGTCAAGAAGTTACTGGAGGGAAAGGTTCATCAAAAGGCAACTACTCACGTCTTCTCACGTTCCTGATCAGGTCCCTGCAGGGACTCTCCGGGACCCACTTGCTTGGAAACCATCTCATCAACTTCACGCTCATATCGGTCCAGCCAAGCGCTGAGCTCGTCTTGTTGACCTTCCACGGATGCCAATTGGCGCTCAACCTCCTGTGTAGCCCGGTCCGCATCAACAGTGCTACCATAGAGCTTCTGAACTTTGGTACCGTTCTCTACTAGCAGGCGATCCCATTCAGAAACCTTCTCGGCCTGTTCACGGAAGTCCTTCTGATACTTGGTAAGGTCCGTGGCCCAACGGGTAATGATCTCATCCATAGTCTTGTTCTTCAGGCGTGACTGGGCAGGAGGAGCAGGGCCAGCTGTGGACTGACCAAGGGCAGAGATACCCGATGCTGTAGCAGTGGTGCCTGAGGTGGCGCCTGCGGTCGAAGCAGCAGCTGGGGCGGTAGTCGTGGCACCGCCGAGAGGTGCGGCGGGTTTGGTCGAGGGCGTGGAGGCAGCTTGGCCGAAAAGGCCACCAGAGGGAGCAGCGGGTTGTGCGGTAGATGTAGCAGGTGCGGCGGTTGTGGCGGCAGCACCTGGAGCAGTCGCAGCGGTTGTTTTGCCAAGCCCCGGGAACAAGCCCCCAGAGGGAGCCGCAGCCGGGGTAGTGGTAGGCGCAACAGTGGATGTGGCGCTTCCCATGGTTGGGAAGAGAGACTTTTGAGGAGTAGCAGTCGAGGTAGCGGCAGCTCCTAGGGAGGGCTGGGTGGCAGCGCCTGTGGAGGAAGGAGCGGCACCGCCGAGGCTGAAGGCAGGTTTTGGAGCAGATGCACCAGCGGCAGAGGCTGCATTACCGCCAAACAGAGGAGTCGACGATTGGTTGCTCTGCGCAGGTGCCGCAGCTCCAAACAGTGACGGCTTGGGTGTGCTATCCGCAGGAGCGGGTGTGGTTGACGCAGCTGGTTTGTCACCGCCACCGAAAAGGTTACCACCGGATGGAGCAGCAGGGGCACCTCCTCCGAACAATGGTTTCGAAGCACCAGGTGCAGCGGGAGCTGCCGCTCCGAAAAGACCAGAAGACGGCTGTGTTGTAGTAGGTGTGGTCGACGAGGGCGCGGCGGAGGGTGTGGTAGAAGCCCCGGCTCCAAAAAGGCCAGCGGGTGCTTTGGACCCCGGCGGAGGGCCTGCAGGAGTGGTAGAGTTAGTTCCGAACAAGCCACCGCTGGCGGGGGCAGGTGTCGCAGAGGCAGCGCCTCCGAACATAGGCTTCGCAGCACCACCTCCACCGCCGAACAGCCCACTGGTAGAAGTCTGGCTAGGTGTAGTCGATTCTGTGGTCTTGTTGGGTGTTTGGCTACCGCCGCCACCGAACAATGGGTTAGATTGGGTACTGGGCGCAGCAGCAGCACCACCACCACCACCAAAGCTGAAGCCGGAGCTAGCAGCGGGGGGCGCATTGGAAGCAGCTGCATTGGGAGCACCTCCACCAAACATTGTGTTGCCTGAGCCTGTAGCTGAGCCACCTCCAAACATAGAAGGCGAGGAAGAACCGCTGGCTGGAGCTCCAACATTGCCGAAGAGACTGTTGGTCGACCCGGAAGTTGTGGTATTCTTGTTGGCACCGAAAGCATTACCGCCGGATCCAAAGAGGCCTCCTCCGCTAGGAGTGCCGCTGGAGGCGCCGCCGGATGGTGCGCCGAAGGAGAAAGACATGTTGGTTGGCGCGATCAAGGTAATAGACGGTGTTGGGTTGATGGGAAAAAGCTGGACGAAGAGAGCGCCAGCGATGGAAAGCAGGGGTTAAGAATCCTGCAGAAAGGATCAAAAGATCCAAGAGAAGAGATGCTATCTCTTAAGTGAACGGAGTGGGCAATAAGACTCGGGTCTGATTGAACAAAGGCAAAATAATGAGACCAAGATGCAGCAATAATAATTGAAGGAGTTTGGCAGCACGCGCGGGAGCTCATGCCTGATACATAAGGCATCAGCATAACGTGGTCGGCAAGCGAGTGGGCCATGTAAGCGAGTGGGCCACCCAACCACTTTTTCTACACTTTTATCGATATATCTCAACCATAACGCTATTATATTGATTAATCTCTTCTTAGACAGGCATTCTTCTTGTGCCCTATCTCGCTACATTTACCACATTTAGGTGGGCGCCGCATAACCGGTGCTTGCGTAGCCTGCGCCAGCGCTACCCTCGGTCCTGTTCTTGGCTGAAAGAACTGATTGTGAGCTTCCTCTAGCTCTAATGCTTCTTGTACTGATAAACCGTCATCGTGGGCTATCCATCTATTCACACGAGCGCGCTTTTGCCTTTGTGTAGCGTTGGCGGCACGTAGTTGCTTGTTTTCTTCCTCGAGAAGTATACCGTTCTGCATTGCGACTTGGCAGCCTTTAATAAGCTGGTTTAGCGCTGCCTGTGAAGGCGAGGGTGGGCTATTTGAGCGTTGCTTAAGGAACTCTTTGATCGAGGATGCTTGCTTTAGAAGCTCGTTAACGTTCGCGGGTGTATGTGGGTAAAATGCGCTTGTGTCACTGCCACGGCTGGAAGGTGGCGTCGGCGTCCGAAGTTGAATATTGAGCTTTGATAGCACTTCTTGAGGATCGAATGGTACTAATCCTGCTGCTTGAAAGCTATTCTTGATTGTGTCTGTTTTAAATGCGTTGACACGAGCTTGTGGATATGCTAGGAGGAAGTTAAGCTTGTCGATATGGTTGATCCCGAGCCGTATTTTGTTACCGACTAAGGTACCGTACGATTGCTTTAAAACCGCGAAACATCCGATATCAAGAGGCTGTAAAAGATGCGATGAATGCGCTGGCATACAGATTGGTATAATATCGTGATCCGCGCAAAGTTGATCGAATTCTGGCGTAAGATGGCTTCCGTGTCCGTCGAGGACTAAGAGTCGATATTTTCCATGCGTACGACTATTTGTCGACGGAATAAATTGCTTTTGAAGCCAGCGAAGGCCGATCTTATCGGACGTCCACCCGTTCGCACTAACTTCGATACGCCAGTCGCGTGGAAGGTCTTTAAACCACGCTTGATTGTATTGCTTACCCTTAAAAATAAGGGTCGGTGGAAGCGCCCACCCCGAAGCGTTAACTGACTCGATTGCAGTTACCCACTCACGGTTTCCTGGCTGTAAAACTGATCTCCGACCGTAGTATTCTGATCGGGTAATCACTTTTTGATTCGCACAAAGGCCCATTGCGAAGCCAGTCTCGTCAAAGTTATAGATATCGTCCGAAAGGATACCGTATTGCTGAATCGTGGCTTGCACAGTGTTGAACCACTCTTGAATAATCTTTGGATCCTCTTGCTGTGCCCGCTGGTAGTCGTATCGTCGTGAAAGGCGAGAACAAAGCTCTGGATGGCGTTGGGTGAAGTTATATACCCATTTTTCGCCGACGGTTTGGATGGGGGTAGAACCACGCTTCGCGAGTAGGATATTCGCCATTTCTCGTACGTGAGCTTGTGTAGGGGCTGCTCCACGTAGATCTAGCGATAGTATCCGCTGCTGAAGTAGTTCCTCTTCAATTTGTGTCATTTTATGACAATTTGCGCGAGATTCAGCGCGGTTTGTAGTTCCGCGTAGTCGACGCGTGAGCGTAGTGCGGGGGACCTGAAATTGGTCTGCGGCCTGCCTAATAGTGCTAATCTCTTTACTCTTGATAGCCTGTATAGCAAGTAGGATACGGCCTTCTTGCTGAACGGAATTTTGGCTCGATCTGACGCGAATTGGAGGCATGGTGGTTGATAGAAAACAGATAGATAGACCGGGATGCGAAAAAGTGGTTGGGTGGCCCACTCGCTTACATGGCCCACTCGCTTGCCGACCACGTTACTCCTGTCTGCCTCATTATTCAGGCCAATACGGACATTTGTGCCTGAGGCGGCGGTGTTCTGGACTCGCATCGATCACAGGGAAACGACGTCGTCACTCACGCTACGCACTGTGCATTGCATTTCAACTATTTCTTCTCCCGCGTGCCCCTTCTTTCATGTTCATACCCTGAATTCAGCTGCAATAATGTCGGAGGGGCTGTCCGATTCGTCCAATGTGCATCTAGAGCCCCCCAGCAAGACTACTGAATTGCACGACCCAGGAGCTGAGGATAATAGTAGGTCTTTGGGTATACCTACAGTATCTTGTGACATTTGACTGACAATATCTTCCAGCAGCTTCAGAGAGCGACGACGAACACTTCTCAGACGCTAATGAAGGGCAGCCTGAGTCGCAATCCAGCCCACAATCCGGTCGCACTTCCCCTGTCCCGCGGACACGAGTCGAGCGGGTCGACGACAGCGCTCAATATGGCGAGGTTCCCGGTACATTAGCATTCGAAAAGAGAGAGCAGGATGCAGTTCCCGACGAAATTGAAGTCGTTCATGAGGGTGAACCTAACTCAACCCAATCGCCCGCGGGGTCAGAGGGCCGACCCTTGACCCCAGGAGGGTCGCCCGTCCCGCGGACGGTGGTTGAGAAGGTGGACCCAGAAGAAGCCAGCCATGGTGAAGTGCCTGGCACATCAGCACACGAAAAACGACTTGCGGATGCTGTGCCTGACGTCGTAATGAAGGCGTCCGACACTGAGGGCAGCCCAACGCCGCAAGCACTTGACCCTACATGCCCGACCCCTGAGACCGAAACCATTACATCGGAAATCCCTGAGACGCGACTTGAGCGAGTGAACACATTACCTACTGAGGAAGACACCCATCCACAAGCTCATCAGAGCTCACCAAGTGACCCATTACCGGATTCGGTAGAAACGGTCCCAGATGCCTCGGTATCCACAGAAACCGTCTATGCGAGCCACGACCCTTTACCACAGGATGATATAGATGATGATGATTTTGGAGAACCTGAGCAAGGAGCGGATGACTTTGATGAATTTGTAGAGGAGCAGGATGACATGGAAGATGATGATTTTGGAGACTTTGACGACGGCTTTCAAGAGCCCAACGCGGAGGACGCTGAACCAACTCTCACAGATGGAACAGCAACACCTCAACCTCCCTCCCTCCCATCAGTTGTATGTGCCAAGCTCCACGCCATTCAAACTCCCGACTAACTCTTTCAACCACATCAGCCCCCTCTCATCGACTTCGACAACATCAAATCCACATCCGACCTCCTCACCTCCCTCCAGGGGACCCTAGACAGCCTCTTCCCCGCCACTCACGACCTCAGTACTCTCCCACCCATCGAACCAATCCCAGATTCAGCAGCAATCTTCAGCACCGAGCGCTCCCTCTCACTATGGTCACAGCTCGTGGCCCCACCACCCCTCCAACCTCAAAACTGGGTGAAATCCCGCATCCGCCGCCTATTCCTCGTATCCCTAGGCGTGCCCGTCGATCTAGACGAAATCCTCCCAGCCTCCAAACAGAAAAAGCTCATCCTGCCCTCCATCGACCTGGAAGGCTCAGGCGCCAAGAGCCCAGCCGCCCGCTCATCAAGCCAACCCCGAAAAGAAGGCGATGGCACACCCGATAGTGCCGAAAAGGGCCAGGCCCCCTCACGCCAGAAACCTACCTCTTCATCCCGCCGCGGTGCCCCGCCACCGCCTGAAATGGACCTTTCAGCCGTCCGCCGCCTGTGCGCAACCACCGATGCCGCGCTAAGTGGTCTTACAGATCCAGAACTAGAATCCCATGTCAAAGAATTGGAGCAGGTCACACAGCGGGCCAGCTCAGTGCTGGAGCACTGGCTTAAGCGGCGGGATGGGCTCGTTGGTGAAAAGGAGGCTTTCGAGGGCGTTATTGAGAACCTCGTTAGTCATGTGAGGAGAGTCAGGAAGTAGTGTTCTTCCTTTCTTTCTCCTGGGTATCATTGGTATTACTTCTCTACCTAAATACCCAATATAATACACTTTATGTATAATGCAATGCCGAGCGGAGAATGTCATGTTCTGCCTTCATTGAATGACGGATATTTCATGCAAGTTTTTGTAGGACTTGACTTCATAGCAAGTATATGACCAAATCTATACTGTTGATGCTGGTTTTCTTTTTCTACGGATGAAGCAAGGGTTCAAATTATCCAAGCTAGGAATGTTCATTTTATTAAAGAGACACAAGAAGGGAATATTATGTCCATGGGTAAGCCAATAGAGGGCGGGGAAAGGATAGATGTTAAACAGGAGACAAGGTGGCTAGCTAGCTAGCTGTAATACCTCAGTCTCTGGACGCCAGCTATGAAAATGCATCGAGAATAACATGCGAGAAAGGGGTATCTTTCTTTTCAAAAAAATAAAATAAAATAAAATAAGGGAGGGGGAAGAAAAGCAGAAAAAAAACCAAGTCATAGCTGAAAGGCATGGGAAGCATAAAGCGGGTTGCATAGGTAAGACAGGAAACATAAGAGGTGACTCTTATGTCACTGTCTGATCGGGAGTGGCAAAGGCAGGTAGCTAAACGAAGGGCGTGAGGGTCCTGGCAATGGGTCTCAAAGCAGCATCCACTCAGTCCAGTTCAATGACGGTATGATCAGTCACAGGAGCCTTAGATAGGGGAGTAAGTTCAGTCTTCGGACGTTGAGCCACTGGGCCTTGGGGGGTCATTGAATTAGCCTTCCGCTTTGTGATCAGGCGGGGCTGATCAGAGTGATGAGATGGATCATCGGAAACTTCCATCAAGGTCCATGATCCATCAGCCTTGAACTGGATCGCCTGTGCATTCTCGAGGCGATTAGTGGCGGTGAGGTTTGCGTGCACCTCAGCAAGGAACTGGTCGATGACGAGGAACTGCGGACGAGCATCTCTCTTACAGGTGGGACAACGCCAGTTCTCGAACATGGGTTTGTCGTCGCATTCGAACAGGCGGGTCTTGATAAAGGTCTCCAGGTCAAAGCAGTCGATATGAGTGCAGTTGGTGGACCGGGCAGGGATGTCGAATATGCGCGCCATAAAGGGGTCCACTAGGCTGATTGTTAGGCTGTCCGTGACCACGGCTAAGTCATCATCGTCTGTTATCGGGTTGATACGCTTCTGGATCAAGGCCTTAGATTCGGCGGGTGAGATGGGCTTTGCCATGTTTTTAATGGACTCGAAGTCGCTAACTCTCAGTAATTCCACGCCGACGACATATCGTGAATTCTTGCACTCGTCCTCTCCTAGGAGCAGGGTGACCCTCACGGTGTTTTGACCACGGCGAACATTTGCGGAGATGTCTAGAGGAAGGTCTTTTCCGTTATAGACCTTTCGGCGGACGAACATCTCTTCGTCATTGATGTGGATGTAGATAACACTAGGCCAATAAGTGCTTTCGGTATGCCAATTTTGATCACAGGAAGTTGGAATTCCCGGCAGGCGGATGCATCGTAAACGGAGAGTGTGGCAACCAGACTTGTAAGTCCAGATGGGACGTTCTCCTAGACCTTGTGCGGCTATGTAGGGCAATGAATCGACTAGCGAGTCCGGTGCATGGAACATCCACCCGTGATTCACTACCTGAGGATTGATGATAGTCGGCGTTACAGCAAAGCCGTGAAGGTAGCAAGATAGTGAAGTTTCAACATGCTGCCCGTCGGGTCCATCTACCACCAGCCTTTTGATGGGATCGCGAAGATTCGCCTGATGTAAGCCGAGCCGCATTGGAATCGCATTTACTGTCATTGGTGCTTGGTAGTTCGATGGCGGGAGTAGGTAGGGCCACGGATCTCTCTCGGCAGGTGCGGTGAGAACCGGTGGCAAGCGCTGTTGCCCAGGCTGTTGTCTGGACTGTTGGGGCTGCGTATTCTGGGCAGGAATGGGATTCACAGAGACGGGAGGACTGGGGTGTGGTGAGGACGTAGCAGATACAGAGGGATGTGTCGAGGGGAATTGACCTCGAGACATAACGTTATGTCCTGGGCTTTGTGTAGAACCTCTCACTTGGGATCCCTGTGCCATTAGAGGATATACCTGAGATGGGTGTCTTTGTCCAAAGCGGGTTGCATGCATCAGCCTCTGCTGATACTGCGGCTGTCGGTGACCAGCGTGTGGATCAAACTGCGATGGGGAGAAATTCGAGCCAGAATGATGGTGCCCTGTGCCGGCTGAGCCGGAATATTGGCCCAAGACTGGAGATCCAGTTGAGGGCGAAGAGACTGACACAGTTTGTGGTGTGGTCTGTATCTGGGGACTAGGATGGTGGGCATTGGGGTAATGGACCTGCATGGCCTGCGTTACCTGTGGGGAATAAGACATCCGAGGCGATGGGGGGAACTGAGTCTGAGCTACCTGCGGCGACTGAGCTACCTGCGGTGATTGGGCTACCTGCGGCGACTGAGCTGCCTGGGTTATCTGGGGTGACTGGGATGAGATAAGTTTGGGATACTTGAGATACTCCCGAGTCAAATGTTGACACAAAGCCCGCCTGCTGGTTTCAGTGATACGCTTGTCCCGAAGTCCCGTGTATGTCCTCCAGTCATTCCAGAACAACTGCACAAGTTGCTTGATAAACTTCTCTTCATAGAGTCCCCGCGAAACACACATGAACATGACCGACATTATGACCGGAGAGTCAAATGAGAACTTTGCTAAGAGTTCATCCACCAGAGGCGGACGCAAGGACTGGGCGTAAAATAATTCCCATTCATTCCCCAGTTGCCGTAAGAAGAGTAAGACCTTTGCGACTGATTTCGAGTACCACGGTTGTGAGATCAAGGTCTGAGGAGAGGCCGGGAAATGGGAGAATCCAAAGGTGACTGCATAGTCCATCGTTTCGTTATCTTCTAGGAGACGGGTGAGCATGTGCAATCCTGCCTCGGACGCTCCGATAGAAGCTAGTGTCGTTGGATCAATGCTCGAGCGACAGAATAACTGATGTATCGCTAGATAACAAGTATCTTTCAGTTCGATAGCTTGGCGCAATAGGTCAACTCGCGGTAGACCCACGGTCCCACTGAGCTGCATTTTCAGATCTGAAGACAGCGCGCCCAACTGTTCCGACCAGGCTTTCCACACATCGTCAGCTGGCTCGAAGCTCGCAGTGGATGATCCAGCATCTTGCGGGTGTCCATGTGTGGTTTTACCATTTGCCTCCATTCGGGCTTCCCCTAAAGGACTCTGAGTTGTGGACTGGCTCTGGACAGATCGGTTGTAGGACAAGGCCGTTGCCATGGGTTCCTCATTTCCATGCGGCGCATCAAAAGTGACCCCCGTCGTTGGATCATCTTGCCGGTTTGTATCCCGCTGTCCTCCCGCCAAAGGCCTCTGAGTCGAGGGTGTGGACTGGACAGGTGTGTTCAAAGGTAGAGTCGGGGGTGGTTGGTGCGTATTCCTATGCTGTCCAGTCAAGTCCGTCGCGGATGGACCACGAGAATTTGTCTCCCATTGAGCAGCCACGAAAGGGTTCTGATTTCGATGTTCATTCGAGGGTACGATTGAGGGCGTTCGTTGCACATTCCCCCGCTGTCCATCAGGACCAGATCTTGCCATCGATGTGCCATGTGGGTCTGCAGCACGCTGAGGGGTCTGCGTTCTAGAATGAGACCTGGCGACCACTGCGGGCAGGGGTGCTGTCATAGGTTCCTCTGTTCCTTGGGCCCATTGCTGGGGCTGCACGATCGCGTCGGAGGCAACTAGGCTCGGATGAGAATTTGAGCTCGGCCCCGGCCCCGGGAATGCTGAAGTAGGTTTTCCTGCATTGATCGCGGTGAACCCGTTGACAGCCGTGAAGGTACGGGGCAAAGGCACGGTGTCACCAGGGGACATCAAGGGCTCACGTGAAGGTTCAGAGCCTGGCGTAGGAAGGTCGGAGAGTTGTCGCGCGCATATCTGACCCGAGCCCTCCGGCCCCATCCAATTCCTCCGTACGCCACCCAAGAACAGATTCGCAGTGGTGTTCGATGTCCCAATGCTGTCAGCACGAGGGGCGTGCACCCGGTGAGATTTGGAAGTCATGGTAAATCATGGTCAGGGTAGAGAGTTGTCGGAGGGAGTCTCTTATACGAGACGCTCGTTTGCTCAACAAAGACTTAGGCGCGGCTGATAGTGAAATATGCAGGAGAACGAGAAAGCGAAAGAATACAAGGGGGGTTTCAATGCAGGTACCTGAATCAGCAGGATCAATCCACGGGGAAACGAAGAGGTTATGTTCATATTCAGGACCGATCCGGCAGGTTTACTGGATGTGCCTGGATGTTTGGTCAATTCTCAGCTCATTCGACCAGTCCCTTTCTCAGAAAAAGTGCCGGTTTCAGCGCGGGAACAGAGAAATAAGCCGAGAACCCTTCTACAGTGCCTAGAACTAGTCGCAACTAGACCATTTCTCTCCCAATAGTGCAGACTCCAATCTCATTAGACGAAACCCAACTTGTGCCACTCTCAGCCGTGGATTTAAGCGTCCAGACTCTTTGACGACCGCACACGTCACTTGAATTTCGCCTCCGTCTCTTCCTTTTTCCTTTTACTTCTCTGTTCAATTTCTGGTCTTATCTGGCATTGATCCAGTCCCTCTAGGAAAACAGAGAGTTGTTGAGCATTGAACATTGAACATTGAACATTGAGGTTCGTGCTTTCCCCCCCCCCAAAGCCCCGCCAGCGTTTAATAACCTAATCCCCGAATGCGCTAGATTCCTCGACCTCAACATTCTCTCCCTTTTCTGATCTGCTAAGATTCCACATCTGTTCCCGGTATCTTCTCTGTTTTCCCGCGAGGGCGCTCGCGCCCGACTTGCGACTTTTGATCTTAGTTTCTCGCCTTTTGCCCTATCTTCTTGAGCTCATCGCGATCGGGAAATCGGGAAATCGGGAAATCATCACATCGTGCGAAAATGGTTACTATGGGACCACCCCGGGGTCTAAGCCCCGGTGACATGCTGGAAGTCATTCGTAAGTGACGCCTTGTGCGACGACGTGGCGCACGCGCCCAGTCGGTCAGTTGCCCCAGAGCTGCGTGTTGACTCTCGGATCTAGATGGCTTCAATGGACGTGGGGAGGATGAACTGGTGATGGCACCACGTGATCAGATTCGATTGGTCGAGTTGGATGATGAGTTTGGCGATGCCTGGTACTTGGGCGAAAACTTGCGCACCGGGAAAACAGGCCTCTTTCCAGCCAGTAGGTGCATGTGGAGCGTGAATGGTGGAAAGTCGGGGAAGAACTGAAAACTAACATGCGCAACAGACTTCACCAAAGCTTCCACGTCCAAGAAGAGCTTGGCCGAGTCACCCGTGCTGCTGGAATCGCCGACGCAATTGGAATCCGTGAGCTCCTCAGATTCAGCATTTGCTTCAATTGGCAGTGGCCAGTCCACTCCTCAGGCCTCGCGCCATGTCAGCATCACCAACATGCAATCGCCGCAACTCGATTCTCCCACGCAGCAGCGATCAGCATCATCTCCGCTACCTCGGCCCAGCCTGGCCGCGGACATTCAGCAAGCGTTCCGCAGCCCTATCGATAATCACATGAATGGGGAAGAAAGCCCAGTGATGAATGAGACATTGAGCGTCATCGATGAACACATTACGGATATGAATACTCCGCGCCATAGCGTGTCGACACAAGACCACAAAACTATCAATGATTCAGGTAGCGAGTACAGCAGTCATCTTGATCATCGGGCGTCTTATATCAATGGACATGAGACTGATGATGAGGAGAGGAACCTGCCCAGTGAGACACAAGTGCGGAAATGGGGTCAGGCAGAGACCGCGCGGCACTTGCGTGCGCTCGGCATTGATTCAAACCATTGTGACATCTTTGAGGAGCAGGAAATCACCGGAGATGTTCTTTTGGACATGGATCAGGACTTCATTTTTATGAAGGAATTTGACTTTGGCGTCATGGGCAAGCGCCTGAAAACATGGCACAAGATCAAAGTCTTCCAAGAGGACATTAAGGGTTTGAGTCAACAGCAAGGCCAAAGAGGTTCTGTCTCGAGCGCCTCAGGCCCTCCGGATGAGCGCACATTGTCTCGTGCGGGACATACTGGCCCACTTCTTCCGCGGATTCCGACACTCTCAGAAAAGCATGGCGCAGGGTATCAACATCCCCGGGTCTCTGCTCCGGCACAGCACCCACGACTGACGGGCAACAATAGCTCGCCAATAACTCCTCCTTATAGTCATGATTCCCCGAGGAGGATTTCTGCGGCATCAATCCGTGAACTCAATCATACGCGTCGTCATTCGTCCATTGATGCCACCCAGCGTGGCATGCCCGATGGCCATCATCAAAAGAAGCCATCGTTTGACCGTTCTTGGACGCTCAACTCTGGTCCACAAACATTACCCGCTCGCCCAGGAACAGCTTTGGGCACTTCAGGCTTCCGAGGACCGATGACCGCTGACTCAGGCTCGTTCACCAATTCTTACGCCACCACTCCTGATCAGGTGGATGACTTGGATCGAGGTTACTTCTCAGGGACGGAGGTTGACAGTCGCCGAAATCGTCGCGTTCTTCAGAAACGCAGTTCTGCCACTGGTAGCATGAACCATTCACGGAAGTCCAGCTATGCTGATGAACCGTATCGGGTCAAAACCGCCGGGAAGCGCCACTCTCGCGTTGGTAGTGCTGACTCAATCCGTGACGCCTCAAAGCATGTTTCCACTGCTGCTCAGGCTTATCATGGGACGCCACCAAAGAGTCGATTGCGAAGCTTGAGCACTCGTATGTCAGGAAGTGGAGCCGGCGCTCAGTCTCCAGTGGCCGAAAGCAAGACAGGCGGCTTCTTTTCCAACTTTGCTCCCCTTGCCCCTCGAGCCAAGACCGATTCGGATGGAAGTGCTCGTTCCTCTTCCTCGCAGTTCCAGCCATTGAAGAATGCGGGCCCGAAATTCCGGCGAGCAATGGGTCTCCGTGCTATCTCCGATGTTGTTGGAAAGAAGCTCGACACCTCTGCGCCTGTCTCGCCGCGCGATTACGATCCCACTTCCGCCCGCACCGGATCCACAACTCCATCAGCGACGTCGAAGAGCTCGGAACGGCATAGCACAGATGGGTCTGGCAAGGCGACTGACCCCAACGGATTCCAAATCCGTCCTCGGACCGTCAAGTCCAAGAAAGAGACCAGCGCCTATACTCGTGGTCTTGAGAAGAAGACCCCAGGCGAGCAGATGGATGGCTGCGAATACAGCGGATGGATGAAGAAGCGATCCTCCAACTTGATGACGACTTGGAAACCCCGTCTGTTTGTTCTCCGTGGTCGTCGCCTGTCCTACTATTACTCCGAGGACGATACCGAGGAAAGAGGCTTGATTGATATCACCGCCCACCGCGTCCTTCGGGCGGATCAAGACCCTATAATCGCCCTGCATGCAACTATCACCGGCTCAACCGCACTGCCTGCCAACGCCAATGCCAGTCACACCGCTGAAGACGGCACTACTGGCACTAAGCTCATTTCCCCCTCTGCAATTCAATCTCTCACCAGCAAGGACAGCAGTGGTCCGTTCTTCTTCAAACTCGTTCCTCCCAAGACAAACAACTCTCGTACCGTGCAATTCACCAAGCCCGCCACCCATTATTTCCAAGTGGACAACGTTCAACAAGGTCGCTTGTGGATGGCAGCCTTGATGAAAGCAACAATCGAGCGCGATCTGGGTCAAGCCGTGGAAAGCACCAACAAGCAAAAGACTATCAGTCTCAAACAAGCGCAGGCCATGAACCAGCGACCGCCAGAGCTGATGTCTGCTTCCAAGCCCAAGGCAGAGCAAACAATTAACGAGGAAGAGGAAGAAAATGGTCTACAGATTGATGGCCTCAATCTGTCCAACGCGCAGTCCTCGGGTACCAACTCTTTTGATGACGCTAAGATCAGTCCAGGCGAGCCTGAAAAGAATGGCATTGATACCCCGACATTGGATGGTTTTGAAGCATTGGGCTCTCCGTTGTTCCCTGATCCGTTGGCCAAGACTGAATCCAAGTGAAGACTTGTACACTGGATTCGATTTTCTTTGTGATCTCTGTTGCATCTCTGTCTCCTCTAGCTGCTATTTCCAGCTATTAACCACCTTATCCCCCCCCTTTCATGTTCTGCTTTTGTCATTTGTCGCTATACGTTTCCCTTTTGCTGGCGTTTGATGTGATATACCCCTCGCTCAGACTTCTTTCTCTTCTTTGACTCGGGCCATCTTCCCTTACGGAGACTGGCCTCGAGGGATGTGAGATTATACGATTGATTTGCTTATGATACGAAGTTGAGTTTGTGCTGGCTTGGTGATGAGCGTCTCTTTTTGCCCTAATTACGTATATTGTAGATAGATTAGCTTAATAGTATTGTTGTCGGTCCTATTATCTCTTCTAAGTATTCAATATCATTCACTTGTCATGTATGAGATCAATGCCATTCGCAATCGCGTCTCGAGTTTCGAGTTTGGCGCTTGGATCCTAGTGTTATAGTTCCTTATCGTTATCGATTAGCCCCAATCACTTCGATTTGGTCCCTTCTCCTTCTCCTTCTCCTTTCCTTTTCCCTCCAACCTTGCTAAATCCACGATGCTGTATATGACCTTATAACATTCTTATCCTTGTCTGTCATTTTATAAAAACCCCCCATGTCCCTCCGGTGGCTGCTGTCGCGCACACTTGCGATCCTCCTCCCAGTCACAGTCACCGCCACTGTTTACCTCTATTTCTACCCCGTCTTCAATGGCTGCGCCTTTCCCCTACCAAACACGCACACCTCCAGATCGGATAATAAGTCATCGACAAACCGATTCTACCAAAATGCCGTCCTGAATAACTTCCTCCAACACCTCGGCATCTCACCGTCAACTCCAGACCCAACCACCGAACCCGCAATCTTCAGACTCCTAGTCCTTGCAGACCCCCAATTAGAAGGCGACACCTCCCTCCCATTCCCGGAATACGAACTATACCCCCGCATTCAATTCCACTGGTGCGCCATCCAAGAATCAATCGGCAATGCCACAGCCTCGACCAACCCCAAAACCTCACTGCCAAAAGCCTTCTTACACGAAGCAGTCATCTCAAACATAACAACCGGGCTACGCGAGCTAGCAAAAGAAGACATTCCCCGCGCTTTCAAATCGGTTTTAAAACGCCTCGACCTCTTCGGCAACGACTTCTACCTAGCACACATCTACCGCACATTATTCTGGTGGACGCGCCCAACACACACAACCGTCCTGGGAGATCTAGTAGGCAGTCAATGGATTTCCAATGAGGAGTTCGCGCGGCGCGGACACAGGTACTGGGATCGTGTTTTCCGCGGCGGGGAGCGCGTGGATGATAATCTCACGAGGACCGGTGCTATTGGCGCAAGTAAACAAGATAAAGCTACGCCGCCGGTTGAATTGCTCGGTGCGCAAGGAGACCCAGCTTGGGCGAGGAGGATTATTAATATTGCTGGGAATCATGATATCGGGTATGCGGGTGATATCGATGAGAAGCGCATGGAACGCTTTGAGAGAGTGTTTGGTCGTGCGAATTGGGATTTGAAATTCGAACATCCTCCTGTGAATGTCTCGGGCACCTCCTCATCCTCTGCTCCAGATGCGGTTGTTACGCCTACTCTGCATCTGATCAACCTCAATTCTCTCATGTTCGATACACCTGCGCTGTCGTCGGTTGTTCAAGACCAGACATATTCCTATTTAAACGAGCTGATTGCGCACAGGCTCGCGCCAGTCGAGGACCAGTCGGCTTTTACACTCCTTTTGACGCATTTGCCTCTCCACAAACAAGATGGTATCTGCACCGACGGTCCATACTTCTCGTTCCATGAATCCGAGGATGACGACGGACCCGATGGAATCCCGCGTTGGCGAGAAAGTGGACTCAAAGAACAGAACCATATCAGTGATACGCTTAGTGCTGGCGGTGTCCTGCAGGGTATATTTGGAATGAGTGGTGATCAGCGTGCACCTATCGGTGGACAAGGTCGAAATGGACTTATCCTCACGGGGCATGACCACCCTGGTTGTGATGCCGTTCATTATGTCAACCGCACTTCGAAGGCAGGGGCAGATGGTCAAGAGAAGACAGAAAGTGATCAGAGCGCTCAGTCTTGGAGCTGGGCGGCTAAGCGCTTTGAGGGGGGTTCGCATATTGATGATCCTTCAATTCGCGAGGTGACTCTTCGCTCGATGATGGGTGAATTTGGTGGTAATGCTGGTCTTCTTTCGGCGTGGTATGATCAGGCTCTTGGTCGATGGAACTACGAGATCGCTATGTGCCCTGCTGGGGTGCAGCATGTCTGGTGGGCTATCCATATTCTTGGGCTTGTAACACTTGGTGTGGCGCTTGCTTGGTTCTTGCTTGGACTCATTGCGTCTGGGGATGTCGAAGTGACTGCTGCTACTCGTGTGCAGTCTGATGAGAAGGATGAGAAGCTGTCTCTGCGAAAGTCTTCGAATGTTCAGTTGGACGATTCGAAGATCGATGAACAGACGAGGTAGTTGGTTGGTGTGAACTTGGGGACTTTTGTGATTTAATGTACTGTATCAATATCATCATCAGACATTCCCTTGTGAATATGTATCGCGATTAAATTTATCAATATCATGTTAACATTGAGAGATATATATATACCTTGCTGCGAATAAATATCGTATTGCGTCCCTCGTCAGCCCGGTCCAAGATATATCGGCGAGACTTGTCAAAATGAGGACAGTCACTCATAGTTTCTATGAAGTCTGGGCCGTGGCAGACCAAGGACAACTACGATGCGTCCACACTACAATATATGACAGGACAATTACAGGGCCATTTGGTGGTCATATCAGAGTTCATAAATCTGCTCGATACCAAAAACGAGAACAAAGAGACACAGAAGAAATAACCCAGCACAAATTGTCAAGCAACTGACGACCCTCTGAATAGAGAAGAAATGATGCGCAAGGAAGTCTAGGCAATTGAAAAAGAGATAGGATTTTTTTTTTTCAAAAGTAATACTTCCGAGAGTCGCCAGTTAAGGTAGAGAGGGGGAGGGAGAAAACACGAAGATGGAAGGGAGGAAGACCAGCTTGAAGAATAAAAACAGTTGGATTTCGTCGTCAATATGGACACGACATGTCCGCTATCCCATTTTAATCCTATGGTCTCATATGCACCGCGTTCCAGGTCCCGAACAGATTGAGGTTTGGTATCGTTCTTTTTCTTTAAAATTCGGTTTTTGCTCTCTTTACATGACGACACCGGAGTTGGAGGCAATACGCTGTGAGATGTGTTAGCTTGATGCGATAATGAGAAGTGGTGCATGACAAGGAAATGGATCGTGTCAAGTGATCCAGTCCTTGCAGCAGACGGGTGTGAACGTACGGGCCAAAGCTCAGCAGCCTCCTTTCCGACGGGACCGGTAATGGCGGAACCCTTCATCTCACCCTTGGCGTTGACGATAACACCTGCGTTGTCCTCGAAGTACAGGTAGATACCGTCGGGGCGGCGCCAGGGCTTGCTCTGGCGGACAACGACAGCGGGCATGACCTTCTTACGGAGCTCAGGCTTTCCCTTCTTGACGGTGGCCATGACCATGTCACCAACACCGGCGGCGGGGAGACGGTTCAGGCGGGCACCGATACCCTTGACGGAGATGATGTACAAGTTGCGAGCACCGGAGTTGTCGCAGCAGTTCATCACGGCGCCACTATTCGACGAAAACGGATCCGTTAGTTTTCTGTTCTTCCAATTTTGTTGCGTCGTGCGTTCCCCAATGCTGAGTGATGGAATAGAGTTCCATTTTTTCTCTTTCCTCGATGTCCGCCGGTCTTGTCTTTGGTTTCTATCGATGCTGGGTGTATTCGAGAATATTGATCGACGAGACGACTGTGGGATCCGGCGGACATGGAGGCGCATTCGAGGTACACTAGACGATAAGAAATTTGAAGACGTACCAGGGCAGACCGAGAGTCATCTTCAGCTTGTTGCCGGCGGCACCGCCACGACTATTCAACTGTTAGCACGACTGTTCTGTTTTGTCGGTTTCGCTTCCAATCCGTCATTCTATCCTCTCGACACAAGGTGGACGTTCAACAGATTTTCGATCTCCTCCTCCGCAGGCTTGTGTCGTTCGGAATCGAATGGTTCAAGGAATGTAGTTGTTGGTAAACTCACCCTCTCTTAGACATGATGGCTAGGTATCACGAAGACGAAGTTGGGTGAAAAAGGTTGGCGACAAGAGGTCGAGAGTTCCGGACGACGAGGTTCCAAACTGGAGGTGTGCTTTCTCGCTTAGTGGGCAAAGTGCGTAAAATCTTGGCACTATTATGTGATTGGTGGATGTACCCCACCACTGTGCCCTAATGCTAACCCCATCTGGGCTAGCGGTAATCACCGCCCTTGGGCCTCAGGCATCAATGATATCTGTACTCCGGTGATACTGAGTAGATACTGTACTAGCTACGGTGTCCTACTATGAGCATGTGAGAAACAATTGGGGAATATTTTACTCGTCATATTGCAATCATAAAAGCCAGGGGAAGAAACTAAGAAAAAAAAAATAGGCACGGGGAAATGATCAAGGTAAACCAATTCCTTCATTTTGAGCAGCCCTTGGAGAAGCAGCCCGTCGAGCAAGTTGGAACTGTCAATGAAGACGTGGGATGCAAGACTCTCAATCTGATTCAACCCAATTGCCATTCCGCCACGAGTGATAATGCCCCCAGTGTCAAGCAAGATACGAGCACGCTGTAAACCGATAACACCTTCTGCCTTTGTCCGTTGCGCCAGATCCGATATTCTTGCCTTGTGTCACACAGCTTATTACTCCTCCTTCTTGAATTCTTCAGTAGATGCCGATTTCTCTTCCTTGTTGGCGTCAGTACCCACAGTGGGCGCAGATGCCTCAGCTGAGGGCGCCTCAGCCATCTCACTGGTAGGCTCAGCGGCCACATTTGCGGGAGACTGAATTCTGGCAGGAGGAGCGGAGGTTTGAGCAGGAATTGTTTCCTCATTCTGCTTACTGTCACCCTCAGCTGGTGTTTGCTCTGAGGCAGTAGGTCCGGGGGCAGCATCTTCCATCATTGTGTCTTCATCATTAGGCACCGGGGACTGAAACTGAGAGGTCGTCGAGGCCCCTTGTTCATCAGTCTCCAACACCATCCGATCGGCATCAGTTGCGGGGGTATCCTCAGTTTGAGGGGCAGAAGTGGCCTCTGGGTCGAGGCGGGGAACATCAGCCATCTGTGCATCAAGCGTGGAATCCATTTCACCATCAGCTGCAGATGAGGCGTCTTGTGGGGTGGCCATGCCACTGTCTAGCCCGGAGTCCGGCTCAAGGTTACGGTAATTGACCTGGTTGCGGCGGCGGATGGCACCTGGCTGGCGACGAACGCCGTTGGCAGCGTTTTCCTCTTCATCCTCGCTATCGCTCAATTCACCAGCCTTCTCGGTGTATTGATCGAAGCGCCGTTGAGTGAACCGCTTGTCTTTATTCTCATCTTCATCGAGGTCATCCAGAACGTCATCGGCCTCGTCGTCCATGCCATCCAAGATCGGGTTCCGTGGCACATCTGTCATCTGAACTGAAGGAGCAAATGCCGTGCGCTTGAGATTTTCGACGACCTGATTGCGAATCTTATCGAGATATTCTTTGGTGTTTGCATTGTCCATATTGGAAGGCCGTACATCAAGCTCATAATCAGGTGCAAAGTACTGAGCTGGGTTAGGATCAACTCGTCCATAGCAGGGAAAATTCTCTTACCTCGTAATAATCGTTGTAGGGAAGTTCAGACTCAAGACCTTCGCCAACCAGAATACCAGTCTCATAAGCCCATGTTCGGGCCACATTGCGCATGGTGTAGCCACCACCGCCAAGAATCAATGTTGGTAGATCAAAGCTCTTGATGAAGTTAACACAGTTGGCATGTCCGCGCATACTTAGGTTAAAGCAGCCTAGACGGTCACCTGAAAGACTGTCACCGCCACATTGCAGAACCACTGCCTCCGGACGGTACCACTCCATAACACTCTTAATGACAGGCTCAAAGATGCTCTTGTATGAGGTGTCATTAATACCATCACGAAGAGGGAAGTTAACTGCGTAATGTTTGCCCTGACCGACACCAATGTCACGGAGCTCACCGGTACCCGGGAAGTACTCGCCGTACTTGTGGAAAGAGACTGTCATGACACGATCAGTCGTGTAGAAAGCCTCCTCGACACCATCACCGTGGTGAACATCAATATCAACATATAGGACACGCTGCTTAAAACGAAGCAGTTCGAGAATTCCGAGAACAATATCTATTGAGTGTCAATTTAATCAGAACGGTCCCTGAACTTCGAATATCTTACCATTGACGTAACAGAAGCCACTTGCTTCACTCTTCTTGGCGTGATGCAGACCACCAGCCCAGTTAACAGCAACATCACACTTGTTGCGGTTCAGACGTGCAGCGCCTTCCATACTGCCTCCGGCACTGATTCCGCAGAACTCAAACAAACCATCGAAAACAGGACAATCGTCACCCACGTTATACCGGCTTTGTTCTTTTGAAAAGTGATCCATGTTATCTGGCGTAACCTTGGAGAGGAAATCGATGTACTCATCGGTATGGAATTGTGTCATTTCATACTTCGAAGCAGGTTTGGCGCGCTAACGGATTTGCGCGTTAGCAATGGGTTTGACAGATAAGAACAAGGGAAGGCACGACTCACGTAGATCTCCATCTTTTTGTACAGACCATAGTTCATAACGAGGCTGTGTGTCATACGAATGCGATGGGGCTTCATGGGGTGACCCGAAACGTACGCATAGTTGCCCACATCAGAATCGTAAAAGTAGGCGACCTTCTTGTTCTTGGAACCAAGAAGGGTATTGGAGATAGGTTCTGCAGCCATGGCGCAAGATGACCGAGAGAAAAACGAGGGAAGTGGGGGAGTGAGCTTCGAGAAATATAGGACTTGGGGGAATGGGGAAAGCAAGCAGGAAGTATGCGGTTAGGAGAATTGAAGGCGCAATGCAGAGAATACTCCCAAGAGAGCAGAATGCAAAGGGCACCCAGTCACCAGATTGAAGTGAATAGCAGACAGCAGGACTAAACACAACAAGTCAAATCGGTCATAGTCCAACTCGACGAAAGATGGAGGGAGACTGGAGAGAATCACCGCGTGGGAAGGAGCCAAAGCCGACAGAAACCCTCACCGCCTTCGTCAGGCAAAGCTACCACTGCTTGCTCATCACCGACACGCCTTCGTCACTTTTCTATCTTTCTGGCTTCTGGTGAATATTGCAACATCCGTCTAGTCTTTACTGGCATTATTAAATAGTTGCCCTCAGAGAGTCTCTTACCCGTTCAAATCGCTGAAGAAACTCGATCCTCCCGGAGCTTCCAACTAGGAAGCTATCTCTTGTTCTCTCGTTTCATCGAATCGTGTCCGATCTTACTTAGAAATCATGGATCGCCTTAACCGGATGCTCCAAGCCGCCCAGGGCATGGGCATGGGCGGAGGTGCCCCTGGTGGTGTAAGTCAGACGATTACCCCGATCTCGCCATGTGTCTATCTACCGAAGCTCCTTGTTGAGCGGCACCATGAGCGCAGCATCAGCTTTACCCTCAATGCTTTTAAACCACTCAATACTAATGGGTATGATTATAGGACACACCGAACCTGATTGATAACTCCGAAACCGTCCACATCTCCTCCTTGGCTCTGTTGAAGATGCTACGACACGGCCGCGCAGGCGTTCCAATGGAAGTCATGGGTCTTATGCTGGGCGAGTTTGTCGACGAGTATACAGTTCGCGTTGTGGATGTCTTTGCCATGCCCCAGAGCGGTACTGGTGTCAGTGTTGAGGCTGTGGACCCTGTGTTCCAGACCAAGATGATGGAGATGCTCCGACAAACGGGACGGTAAGTTATCGGCCTCAAAAATTGGTTTCTATAGAACTTGGTACTAATTCAAGATCTGCACAGGCCAGAAACTGTTGTTGGCTGGTACCACTCGCATCCTGGTTTCGGCTGCTGGCTCTCTTCGGTCGATATCAACACTCAGCAATCCTTCGAACAACTCACACCTCGTGCCGTCGCCGTTGTCGTTGATCCCATTCAGTCAGTGAAGGGCAAGGTTGTCATTGATGCATTCCGTCTCATTCAGCCTCAGACCGTGGTAATGGGCCAGGAGCCCCGCCAGACTACATCCAACTTGGGTCATCTCAACAAGCCTTCGATCCAGGCTCTCATTCACGGCCTCAACCGTCACTACTACAGCATTGCCATCGATTACCGCAAGACAGGATTGGAGGAAAACATGTTGATGAACCTTCACAAGCACGTATGGACTGAGGCCTTGGACATGAGTGACTTCCACGAGGAGGGTCAACACAATGTGGAGGCCATGAAACAGCTCGTTCTTCTTGCAGAGGGTTATGAGAAGCGTATCAAGGAAGAGACCGAGCTGAGCAAGGATCAGTTGAAGACGAGATATGTCGGCAAGGTTGACCCCAAGAAGCGTAAGTCCCTGTGCCATATCAACCAAGATCAAATAACTAATATTTCGCAGATATCGAGGACGTGAGTCAGAAATTGATTGAAGATAACATCGTCGCCGTCTCTAGGCAGATGATTGATAAGGAAGCTTCCGTGGCGCGGCAATCATCCTCCAAAGACAACAGTCACGGTGCTGTCATGGAAGTGGACGAAGATCTCTAAAGGATTAGAAAGTGGACGAATGCTACAGAAACGCTCTAATTATGATATCTTGGTTTCCTTTGAGGACTGCATGGTTTTATATGTACGAATTGCATGCCATATGACCTTGCACACTATGTAGACCATCAATGAACTAAATCCACCCAATTTACTCCAGGTTAGTAATTTTTTGATACTCGGTAGTAAATTCCCTTATTCCGTCGAACCCCTGTAATTATTCAAATCATCCATTGTTAAGTCAGGAAGTACATGAATCAACGCCCGCACGCCATTACGTGCGTGGCCTATTCACTTGCTATAACTTAACATGCGTAGAGCTTAGAAAATGACGTTATTGTAAGGAAAACAGCAAGATTTAGCTTATATCTCTAGGAACCAAAAATAATATAGGACTTATTCGTAGAAGACATCATATTTGTAAAGTGTAAAACAGTGCCCAAAAACGCCCCAGAAAACACCTAAACAAACGAGGTAGGTGGCAAGGACAAAAGAGGCTTCTAAATCTAGGCTCTGCCTTTAGATGCAATCTATGCAAGCCACGCAATGTATACTGTAGATAAAAAATGTCGTAAGTTGGAGTGGCGCATGTCAGTTCAATCGTACACCAGACTATCAAGATTCCAAAGTGATGGTTTGAAGAGAGTTCGCCAACCCTTCGAGAGCATCAGGAGGGTGAGAACGGAGACCATCAAAGGCCGCGTCTGCGTCATTCTTGGTGATTTTCTTGCGCTGATCTTTCTGATTGTCATCCCAATCCGTCCATCCTCTGTCAGGGCCCCAGAGGACTTTCTTCTGCACATGGCGAGTCTCGGCAAGCAAGCGTGTCATTAAAGGTCCATGCTTCTCCACTGAGGGCCATGCATCGAACTCAACCTGAACTAAACCAGGAAGTCGTTCCAGTATCTTATGGAGGAGGTCCCCGCAAAAGTCTGTATAGAAGTTCTCGGAGATTCGGAAACCCTCGAATACAGGGTGAGACGGGTCACACTGCACGAAAACCTTGAGCGTGCGGGCAAGGTGCATGTCGTGTAACCCTAATCCTTGATTCACGATCCAATTTCGCGGTGGCGCAGTCCAGCTTGAGCCGACAATCAGCTCGATCGTTGTGATTGAAGGCCGGTGGCGACGAGGCAAGGCGCGGAGGGTGGGCATCTTCAAAAAGTCCTGCACCGGGAATACTCGAAATGTCTGGGTCGAGTAAAAGTAGTGTGTGGCTTCATCGTGTACCTTTCGAGAGACGAGGAACAGTGCGACTCGTTGTGAGGACGGCGATAACGGCTTGCTCTTCTTCGCGGAGGCTCCGACATTACCAGTGCGTTGCAACGCACTCTTCCGAGCTGGCGTGAATAAGAGGAAATGATAGATGCGCAGACGGATCTCGGAGGGTAGTTCGAAGAACGGAAAGGATCGTAGACGACGTGGGAGTTCTGGCTCCGATTCGATATCTGAGAGGATTTCCTCCTCGAACTGGAGCTGCTGCTTCTTCAGCCCCATGGCGAATATGTATAGATTCTATGCGATAGGTCTAGTTTTGGAGTTCATAATTCATCCCATTCATTTATGGTAGGCAAGTTGTGTAAAAATGACAGAAAATGTTTTAAAGGAGAGAATTGTGTCCCACAATCGGAGCGCAGCTTCACTGGAGAAAACCTATGCTGCGCTCTTGGTGAGTGGGATAGAAGAAGATCTTCGTTTGATCTCCCCAGCTCATTCAACCCGGCATGCAGAGAGAATGTGCTTGATAGGTCAAATTATGTCTGGGTGAACTTTCTAATAGGAAAAAAGAAAAAGAGAAATCGCAAGTCGCGGCGATCGATATAAGCAAAGTGCGCGAAGGGATCGCGTCCGCCGCCGTACCGAGTCGCGACGACTTTTAACGGCGAACTGCATCAATTCCACCTACTACACTTGTTGTCTCCCATCTTCACAATGCTTAGCCGCGCCGTTCTGCCTCTGACGAGGCCCAACGTTCTCGCCTCTGCTGTCCGGGCATCGGCCCTGTCGCGGGCCTCCCCATATGCCGCCTACAAGCTTTCCCCGGGTATCCAGCAACGAGCGAAGTCATCAAAAGCGAATAACTTCAAGGCCCCGGGGTCCAACCCCAAGGAGTTCGCTGCTGAGCAGCCCGAGTTCGACACAAAGGCTGAGCCCAAGGCCGCCGAATCATCCGAAACTGTGAGAAGACAATGGCATCCAAACACATGTTAAGAACACCCCTCTAACTATTGTCCCATTAGCCCGAAGCCGAGCAAACATACCAGAAGCCTCTTCCCGATCTCACACAAGGTATCCCGTCGACTCTGGCTGCCGAACTCGAAGGTCGCATGAAGAAGGGCCCATTGAACCTTACAGAAGACCCTACCCAGTCAGAAGAGTACAGCGAGGAAGGCAGAGGTGGTGGTGATATTCCCAAGGGCGGCTATGAGACATCCCTCGACCGCCGCAAGGCCCGCATGGCCAACATAATGTATGCAGTGATGCTACTTGCCGGTGTCGCCGGTGTGGGCTACTTGGGCCGCAACTGGGAGACCGAAGACGAGGAGCGCGTTCACCCCGAAACCCCATCAGGATGGGGGTTGGGTCTCTGGTACAGCCGTATCAAGGCTCGTATGAGCGATCTCACAAGCTACTACAAGGACCCTGCTTTCCCCAAGCTTCTTCCAGATGAGGATCTCGAGATGCGTCAACCCTACACCTTGGTGCTCAGTTTGGAGGATCTCCTGGTTCACAGCGAGTGGAGCCGTGAGCATGGATGGCGTGTTGCCAAGCGCCCCGGCGTCGACTACTTCCTCCGCTACCTGAACCAGTACTACGAGCTCGTCCTTTTCACCAGTGTGCCCAGCATGATGGCCGACCAGGTTCTCCGCAAGCTCGACCCATACCGTATTATCCGTTGGCCCTTGTTCCGTGAGGCTACCCGCTATAAGGATGGTGAATACATCAAGGTAAGCTGAATTCTACGCTTTACAACTTAATTCCAGTTCTGACTCTGTCACAGGATCTTGCCTACCTGAACCGTGATCTTTCCAAGGTGATTCTCCTCGACACCAAGGAGGAACACGCCCGCTACCAACCCGAGAACGCCATTGTCCTGGACAAGTGGACCGGTGACCCGAAGGATAAGGAGCTTGTCGCCTTGATTCCCTTCCTGGAGTACCTCGCCGGTATGGGTGTTGAGGATGTGCGTACTGTGCTGAAGTCATTCGACGGCAGCTCCATTCCGGTCGAGTTCTCCAAGCGCGAGAAGGCCATGCGCGAGCGCTTCGAAAAGGAGCTCGCAGAGGAGCAGAAGAAGAAGCCCAACCGTGGTCTGGGCAACTTTGCCTCCGCACTTGGTCTGAAGTCCACCCGCACTCTAGACGGCGAGGCTTCTCCTTCGGAAGGCTTAGCTCAGGGTAAGATGCTCTGGGATCAGATCCGCGAGCGTGGCCAGAAGAACTACGAGATGGTTGAGAGTGAGATTCGTCTGAACGGCGAGAAGTGGCTGGCTGAGATGGCCGCTGAAGAGGAGAAGGCTCGCCAGGAGCAGATGCAGAGCATGAAGGGCTCTTTCACTGGCATGTTCGGTGCTGGCTCCAAGGAGCAGTAATCGGCGCAAGCCACCTACCTTCTTCCCTACGTGAAGCATTCAGCTTCCACCATCTCCCACTTTCCCGTCCTCTTCGGTATCTACTTCCTTTTACTTCTTATTTACGGGCAGGGAGCGGGTCATTAGATGGTTGGGGTTCGTTCTGGGCATATTTCTTTTTTGGAACGACTGTAAAATAGCGATTCTATGTGTTTCTTGGTTCGATGTACAAAATATTGGTCACAAGTTTTAATATGAGAAAAGACTGAGATTGATAATGTTTCATGTTTCCTGCTGGCTGGTTGGGCTCACTCTGGATCCCAGGGTATATAGTTGATAAATAAAAAAATAAGCCGGAAACGATCTTTAGAAGTACATGAGTGCAGTGGTCGTGTTGAGTTTTCCAATCTGCCAATATCACAGGTTCACATCTTGGTTCACATCCTGGAACACAGAGACATCCCAAATTCCTGTCATGTCGAAGGGGAAGCCATCCATTGTTCCAAAGGTGTTAGAGATCGACATCATGTCGTCGACGATGTCGTTGTTTGTCTGTGTCTCAGGCAGTGAAATTGCGGCTGGGTTGACCAGCCCATTATCGGCCATTGTGTTGGTGAATGCTTGGTCCATTGTTGCGCCAGTTCCAGGGAGTCGGTGCATAATGCGCTCACAGTGGTCGAGACACATGTCTGCTACATCCCAGTCTTCTTCTTCTTGTACGCGGCGCAGGACTGTGCGCAGGGTCTCGACGTTGGCGAGACATGATCGTGCGACCTCGCTGTCCGTTGTTTCGAATGCACAGCGAACTAGTAATGTGGCCGTGGATGTAAGGTGGAATGCACTGTCTGTAGTGGATGTTAGATTCGAGAGGTGGATGAAAATAAGAGTGTAACCTACAAGGTAACCAGAACTCCTTGAAGTTATCTGTTCGCAGCGAGGTCATGAAACCAACAATTTCTTCTGCAGATCTTCTGCATTCTGTTTGGAAATAACGACGTGCCTCGGGATTATCTGTTTCAGCATTGTTGACCTCCTGCAACCATATTAGAACTGGAACTTTGGAAATGTTGCTGTCTTGCTTACATTGAGTTCGACACGACTGACAAGCATCTTGACAGCCAAGAAAGCAAGCTGTAAGCTGCAGGCTCCATATATGCGCTCTCCTGGATGTACTGCGGGGCCTCTCAGCCAAGTTGGCAATGAGTCTTCCCACATATCTAAGTCTGTCCGGATCTGTCGCAGTTTCTTAGATGTCTCACGCGCGGGCTTATGCTGTAGGCCATATACCAGTGGCAAAAGCTCGCCAAGGGTCTCCGTCAATCGACAAAGGTAGATATGGCAATGCGCTGCTCTCACTCGCTCTGTGGAGCGAACATGTGATGGGACTAGGACATCTACGGTTGGTAGAGGCACGTCGTATTGGTTTTTGGAGATCTGGGGTGGTACGCCGTGGCCGAAACTTCCCCTATTAGATGTTAGATCTGTCCACATAGGTTGAAATAGTTGAAAAAAAACTTACCAACGATCGTGAATGACTACGCCCCACCAGAGACGACTCCGCTGGTCCTTCTCTGCCTGGGAAAGTTTCCAATTGCTTGGATCACGGTTCAAACCAAGACAGTTTGCCAAAGACAACATCCGCCCACAGCTGACAGCGTTTCCAGTCATCGAGAAAATAGGTCTTCCAGTCAGGTCAATAAGTGCGGCGCTGATAGTAGATAGTCCGGGAGCTGAGAAATCCTCATGTAATGCGGCGACAGTCATGTTGACCGCATATCGAACATCTGGTTTTGGGTGGCAAGCCAGCTTGGGGGTGTGTTGCCAATATACCAGTGACATCGAATAGACCTGGCATACTAGCGCGGCCGGAGGATCGTGTAGATCTTCAGCAATGTAAGACTCCCAAAATTGTTCACCGTCAAATATGGGGAACGAAACATTGAAGCGATCGATGAAGCTGCCAGGAGAAAATATAGAGTTAGCTCCAAGTCTCTACCCACTGCGAATATCATGTACATACAGCCTCACTAGATCGTGCTTGAACGGTCCGAGTATTTGTTCCAACACTTCCTTTTGATTCTCTCCGGGAGGAGTTCCCACCCGCATACCCTTCCTCCGCCGCGAAATTGTGGTATAGAGTACTGGCTTCCGGGGATCGCTCGAGTAAATATTGTATGGGTGACTCTTGGGTTCTTCGGATTGACTGGCTCGCTCGGGTGGCATGTGCTTCTCAATCACCTGTGCATCTTCTGCAACCATAGGCCCGACAATGAGCACAGACTCATTCTGCGGATCATCCATGTCTTTGCGCCGCGAGTCGCTTCCTCGGCGACCACTCGACGACGTAGTCCCATGTGGACTAGGCCCGTTGATTGGTTGACGGGCCGGCATATTATGATTCTGGTGCGAAGCGACATCGGGACTGCGCTTGCGCTTCTGTCCCGGAAGAGCATCCGAAGCTTGAGGTCCTTGCCACGTTTTTGTGTCCGATGCACTCAGCACGGAAGCGTCCGCATTAGCTTCTTCTTGGTAGTGGCAGTCGGCCCCCTGTACGCGACACAGAAGACACGATTGACCTGGTATGTCGACGGTGCATCGGGATTTGCGCTTGCGACACAGGTCACAGGCGCGAACCTTGTGAGATCGGTATGGTCGTGCACCGGCATTGAACCCGGGGGATGGGAGTTTGGAGGAGGAATTGACTGGAACTGTAGCTGGCGACATGATGCGCGCCCAAGTCAGAGTGCGAATTAGCCGGCAGGATGTGTAGTGCCACGAAAGTTGGCGATTTGGAGAAAAAAGCTACTGTCCGGGGTGGTTTCGGAATCGGCCGATTAGCGGCTGGTCTGGGTGAGGGGTAAAAGCACACGGCCGGATGTGCCATAGAAGGGAGGCAAATATAGAAGGTAAATGGGCCAATGACTAAAGGTAATGGCCAGAAATCAGTCAGGGCTATGCGCAGCACATCTTGGAACGCAATGATCAGCCTTCGTCGCTACAATCCGGAGAAATCTCATCATTTCCTTATCGAAGCTAAACTGCACGGGGCGTGTGGGGTGCTGACTCACCCGCTGACTCATTCTGCTGACATAAGATCTGACATAATTGCTGCTGTGGCCTCAGGCACCAGGCTATTTTTATCTAGATCGGCATCAGTTCATTGCTGTAACGCTGGCGTCCCGCATTGCCTCATGGGGCACAGCCACATAAACTTCAGACAACAACTTCTCAATGTTCACCACGCGTAGATCTAGTTGGTGACCATGGAGGCCTCCTTGCCCGAAGGCTCCCCCGAGTTGCAACACTCTCCGTCCGATTCGCACGCGTTGTTCGATCGGCTCCCAGCCAATGTGATTGAACGGTGAGTCCTCACTTGGGGCCAAACCCCATATGTCAACATGGAGATTGGCTATGTGCTACCGTTCTAATCCAAATGATAGCATCCTATTTGCCGCTGATGCTAATACATTCGCATCTTTGGCTCTTCTAAATCAAACGTGGAAGCATGCATCCGATACCCCGGCATTATATGCATATCACCTGACGCGTTGTCCCTCATTTTCTTGGACTCATGGCGCCAATCCTTTAATTGACACGGAGAGCCTCACTGATCTCAAGCGTCTGTTTTTGAAAGAGATCAGGCAAAATGCATTCGACGTGTTTCTACGGCCTCGACAGACCCTCGTGAGGCTAATTTCAAGTTCTATGAGCTCCTCCACAGCATTTCCCCAAGGAGAAGTTTTTCGATTTTCTTTTTCTGCAAATGGCCAAATGGTTCTATGTATCAGCTCCTCTCGCATTGTCATATTGGATGTAGCATCTGATCCAGTCGCCGTGAAGCATGAATTACAGACTCGGAGAAGACCACTGGGCGCCGCAGTTCGGGATGACGGCTCGCTCATTGCTGTTTTGTCTTCCACGCATCGAGTTCATATTTACCAGCTCTCTGACGATGAAGCTATCCACATACAAGTGATTACACTGAATGATGCCCCGAGAGACATCGCATTCTCACCAACAGGGAGCATTCTAGCATTGGCTTTTGAAGATAGCATCGAGGTTTATGCTGTGGGCGAGGATGCTAAGCCGACAGACCGCCGCGCGGTGCGCTGTCTTCGTGTCGATGGACTTTCATTCTCCCCCGATGGATCAATGCTTCTCGGGTCGTCATCTGATTGCGAGCGAGATGGCGTTGTTGCGATCACAGCACCGTTTTACACGGAGACTGGAACAGACGCCTCGCCTGAAGAGCTTCACTCGCGAATGTGGACAACACAAATTCTCTTCCCTGAGATCACACGCGGTTGCACTCACGCTTGCCTCATTGCTGGTCATGAGGATTCGGATGAGAATTGGGTTATGGGTTATGATAGCCAATTGGCAGCGTTCAGGGCTCTGAGATTGAACGATGTGAATGCGGGGGTTGTCTATTTTGCCAGCCCATTTATCCCAGACGAAACAAGAGAGATGCAACCAAGCATGGCACCTGCCACGGACGATGCAGGAGAACTTGTTGCTTTGGGATTCCAAGACTCCACTCTGTGTATTTATGGAGTACCAGGACGCTTGGACCTTACTGCTCCAGCTACAGGCACTCCAAATGAGCTCACTGGTACTAAATTTGGTGGTACACATCACTGTGAAGGCCGCCCACCTCGTGACAACCTCGCGCAGCTTCAAAAGATCATTCAACAACCTAAAATATTGATTCGTGGACGCCATGTAGCCGACATGAAAGGTGTCACATCTGCTCGCTGGGTACGAGCGACTGGTTCAACAGAAACCAAACGACACTACCGTAGGCTTGTCGCGGTCGCTCCAGGTGGTGTGCGTCCACAGATATTTGGCGAGGAGGATATCCCAGTTGACGGTGGTCGGGTGCTTCTTCTGGATTTTGAACGGTGTACAACCAATGGCGAAATATTGGAGCTTGATATTGAAGTCGGAGAAACGGCTCCCAAAATCCTCAGGGAGCCCGACTCCTCTATGGACACCGAGGTTGAACTTGAAAGAAGACGAACACGATTGCACCGTGGAGATACCGCTACAACTTTCGCATCTGCTAGTCATCAGCGATTAGCAGCTCCCCGAGATGGTCGGGCATTGCCGTTTCATTTCCGTCGATTCAGTGTTACAAGCCCTACCTTGCCAGCTGACACATCTCGAGGCGATGCCCTCGATCTGCCATACGACAACACCCAACCTCGCTCTAGTGATGTTCTTCACCGCGCTGCTACAGCAGCTGCATCCACCCGTGGGCGATATGATCCACGTTATCGTAACTCCCCCAGTCGACGAAACCTTCCTCATGAAAGTGACACCGATAACTGGGTACCACCACCTCCTCCATATAAACAGGAAACAGAGGCACCGTTGCCAGATGATCTACTTAGAACCCTTCTTCCGAGAAATATGGTAGGCCCACACGCTGTCAACGACTCTGTCAATCATCCTGAGCGAGCACAAACTACTCGCATTGCACGGCCGACGGTATCAACTCGACCACGCCCACAATCGGCCATTTTACAAAGACTGGGTAATTTAACTGGATCCAGGCGCAGGGGTAGTTCAATTGGAAGAGACGATCTTTACTTCAGCCAGCAATCCGAGAGCCCAACTATCTCAGCGCCTCGAGAACAATCCATCAATGATATTCTACCATCAACCGAAGAGCAAACCCCATACCCAGATACAGCAGCATCTTTGGCACATCACCACCCAGCAGTCCAAGCACCTCCCACGTTTGCCGTGCATCCAGCGGAACAGATCATTCAAGAGAATCCAATGCCCCTCCCATATCTAGGAGCATCTGCGCTAGGCGATGCCTACTTCCCATACTCGGTGTCGTCTCCAAATCTCTTGCATATCCCACAGCCGCATGGTGAGGTGCAGGAGACAGTAGCAGACGATGAGCACGAAATACCTCACAGGCAAAGGTCGTTCCGTAGGCGGGTCTCAACCGAGCCTACTAGCTTACCACCGCCTGAGAATGAGGAATGGAGACGTCGTATCCAGGATTGGAATGAACATACAATCAAAGAGCGCGGGAGGAAGCGACGGGGGAAGTGCATTGTCATGTAGCATTGTTTGTCATTTATGCATTGCGTGCTTCATACTTCAAATTTATCCCTTCGCTGAAGCATTCTTATTGTACTTATCTTACAAGTAAAAAGAAGGTAAACAAAAATTTTGGACAAATGAAAGTCAGCGAGTTGGATTTTCATACCACAGGTCTCATAAATCGATAGAGTCAAAGAGTACCCCAATGGACAATTTTTACTACTGTAAGTTAATGTTTGCACCGCGCATAAAGTATTTTCAATCATGCCAAAAGAATATTTCCTCTAACAGAAATCGTATCTACTATGATGTGTTGACCCATCAAACCCGCCTATACTGGTTCTCTAACCTAATTGGAGAACGGGACCTTGGAAAGACTCAGTGCGGAGAAAGTCACGGGTCCTGCGGAAGCCCTAAATAGTTACCAGTCACCAGACTAATCACGACACATCCATAACCTACCCCAAAACCAAGCAGAATTATGTGGTCCAAAAGCTTCTTGGATCTTTTTGTTTGGCTGTGGATATAAAAGAGGGCATATTGGGGTTTTGTCGACGGGTACTGAAAATCACAGAGGGCTGGAGCCAAAGCCAAAAGTGGTGCTGTGCTCACAAGCGACGTAAATAAGACTGAACAAAAGGTTCCCATACCTTTTTGGGGGCCAATATCATCTTCTTTGTTCTTTTGTGTTCCACAATGTGTCTTCTTCTTTTTACCGACAAACGATTCACACGCTTATGCAGTGCCCGGAGCGATGGGCTAGACTTTGACCTGCTGTAGAGAGCGAAGGGATGGATATCTGGTTACTGGAGAGCTATAAAGTGGTTTTATAATGTCTTTTCTTTCTTTGCGAGTAGTGACTTTCATGCTTCAGTTGTGTCGGGGGGAGGAAAGACCGGAACTGGTTATATCGATCAAGTTGTATGTGGAGCGAAGTAAAAGTGTAAAATATAACGACGTTAATATTCACAAGGAAACTATCTCGGTGTCTGTGAAGAGAATAAGTTGGTCAAACTTTTTCTGTGTGTATCCTGATCTTGTGGAATGCCTCTAACATTAGATAGATATCTTACTGGTTTGAAATACAATTTCCCGAGAAAAGGTTATTCAGATACGCCCATTACTTCGGTTGAGGCCAGGCAATATCATTGAGTCGTATGTAGAAACTCGGTCAATCTATGATCTACAATAGACTGAAAAGCTCGATCACTGAATGCATTCTGATTCTATGACTTTCATGGATGCCATGTTCCTCGAGAGACCAGAACCCGCGGGTCATCTTTTTGGCCCACATGTAGCAGGATTTTAGGAGATTCCCTGCTTTCAACGCAATCAAATTGGACTTCGTACAAATAAATCGATCCCAAGATTTTCCACGTCCAGGTGGATATTCATTCCCGCCATCTCATTTCCCAAGAAACATCCCCTTATGCCATAGTCCATGCACAATGTCACATTCCGACAACCAGATACTTCAACAATCACGGTTCATCTGATTCAACCAACAGAGACCGCTTGAGGATTCAAATCACGAGGAGCTCTGTGGAAGCCTCAATAATTAGCATAGAAACCTATAATGAGAAAATGTCACTACATACTTCGACGCCATGCTCAAATAGACTCTGAAAAAATAGGTTGACTCAAAGAATGCCGTTCACTTTCTGGTGGCCTGCGGGCATGTCTTCTGCTATGCCCATCATAAGTAGATTGACCCAGGAGATGTTTTTGTGGCATGGAAAAGTACTGAGAAGTTGTTTGATGGTGTGGTCACCTTCTCATACAGAACAGATGGGTCTCTGGCTCCGTATCATGTTTCATGGGTTGGGACTGCCCTGTGTTTGTTTGGTTGTCCAGAGAGTTCTAGGAATGAGTAGCTGCTTGAAACATCTTGTCTGAGAACTCAAATGAAAAATCAGTGGTTGTCCATCTTCCAAATCGGGCTTTCTCTTCGCATGGGCCCTTGGAAGAAGGTAGATTCATATCATTGAATGAGACGCTAGATGAAAGTTGTAAAAGCCTCTCAGGTTATTGAGCAGGTCTATTTTCAAGGTCTGCAAAGTGGTTGTATCGGTTTTTGAATACCGAGGTCTGTTTGATGGCCTTGTAAGGTGACTCTTTTAAATTGGATTAACCGGTGGAAAGTAGATCACCGATTAGATAGTCAGGCAATCAAGTTCATATCTTGAACGAATAGTGGACGTTTGTTCAGCTTGGGAAGCTCCGTAAGATCGATCAGAAAGGATGAGATGTCATCCGATAGAATGAAATGAAGTGGTAATGGTGTCACCAACGTCGATCTGAATGCTGGTGGAAACTGGTATTCACATGAAGATCCCTTTAAAAGCAGCATTTGGGAGAAGCTTTAGAGACCAATGAACATGCTGTTCCAGATAGACTTTCCCCAAGAGTCCGCATTAAATAAATGCAACTGCTTGGGATGGTGGAGATGTTGAGATGGCGTTGATGGTATTGATGATGAGATGAGGCAGCTGAATTTAATCGCGCAGTTGTTGAGATGGTGTTGATGATGAAATGGTGCAGCTGGTTGAAATGGTGCAGCTGGTTGAGATTTGGCAACGAAAATGACGCGAGCCACAGGATATTGCAAGTGACATCCATATTACATGAGGATCGGCTCAGAGGCATCTCAAGCTTGAAGTTGTTGAAGTTGTGCAAACCATTCAAAATGTTGCATCAGGTAGTCTCTTCCCCCCCAGGAGGCTGTACTGGAAGAATTGAAATGGTTTCAAAGCTTGTTGGAATGATTGGTGAAGATGTTGGCTCAAGAGCTGCGCTGGAATGAATCCTTTTCTGAGTTGCTGCTCTCTTCGAGAGTCATGGTGAGAGCTCTTGGCACCACATCTGTTGAAATGGTGATTCAAATGATGGTGACAGCTTTGTGGAAAAAACAATGTCGTTGAGCTCGGTGCAATGGTTCAACGAATTGCCATTGAGACAATGGGATGGTATGTGAAGGATGATGTCAAATGTGACTGACATCCCAGGTATCAAGATCAACGGGGGAAAAAACAGTAAACGCATGGCGATAAAACTGATAAAAAAAGAGACATCCCTCATAGAACAGACAGAAATGAACAAACAGAAGCGGCGCAAAGCAGGCGAAAATCCGCAAACAAAATGTTTTTCAAGGTTTTTTTTCGTTTTTTGGTCTTTTTTTTGGGGGGGGGGGGGCTCTTGAGTAGTAGTTGTCTTTTTTTTTTTTTTTTTTTTTTCTTCTTGTCAAGGCGCCTTGGTAGTCCACCCTCTTCGAACACCACTCACGTATGGTTGGCTTGACCACGCCGGTCCGCATCTCCACAGAGAACATCGTACTGCGCAAACAATGTGGCGGGATCACTAAGAGGTGCCCCAACCTCCGAAGAGGGGGAACGCATTGAGTGATCCCAGGCTAGCACATTGTTCCGCTGATACATGCACACCGTCCTTCTCACCACGACGCCGACGACATGGAGGAAGAGGCACGTGCTGCCCATCTGTTGGATTAGCAGCCCTCGCTGAGATCTAGCCGGAATTCATCGGTTAAATAGTATCTGATTATTCAGACACGGTTGCGAAAAAAGGAGGACCTGAGTCTCCTAGGTGCGCTTCCTCCGTACCAGAGACGAGAACCGGAACAGCCACAAGTGGCATCGTTGTAGTTCGAGAAGAGGCGGGCTAGGACAGACCAGCAGAAGAAGTAACTGCTTCAGTACCCTCGGTTTGAGACTGAGCAAGTTCCTCCTCCAACATTTGGTCAGCCTGCCGTCTCTTGCGTCTTCTCGCTTTCGCCGACATCCGGTTTCTGCGTTTCGTATGCACAGGAGTAGAAACGTCGTCGTCATCTGTGTCTGAGTGACCCTTTTCCATCTCAGGCGCGGTATCTGAAGATCGAGGAACGTCAACAGGAGCATCAGAGATGCCCACAGCCTTGTTCCCTTCTTTCCAAGAGGTGAGAAGAACTCCCACCAAATGACTCACCATAAATGGTGACAGATGTTTCGGATGCCAAGGCACAAGTGCCCACAACCGAGCCGGCAAATGATCAGGATCAAGGCAAACAGTCTCTTGATTAACATCAGACGAGTTTCGAGCAACCAAAGAAACAACCAAGTTCTGGGGGGCGGTGAGGGAGGTCATCGACGCGTTTATCATGCAATCCAACTCCTGGGACCAAATGACTAGCGCCTCAACTTCCTTGCATCGGATATACTTCATCACCTCACGGTGAATCCATACATCCTCAGCCTGGGAGAGAACCGAAATCAGAAGGCCCATAGAGTCGGTACGGACAGGGTTCGGGTCGAGATTCGCTTCCTTTGGACCCGCGACCAGAAGATCTGTGAGTTCGTAAACAGACAGACTTCCGTCTGCCACAGACTGCACACGTGCAATCTGTGGCTGGTCAATGAGAAATTCCACGAAGAGCTCGGATCCTTCACGAAGATACCGCAGTGTGTAAGCAATGAATTCGATAGGCCGAAGTAGAAGCATAACGTGCCCGGAATCGTAACTGAGATAAAACAACAGCCAGAACAGCAACGTTAGCCATGGGAAAACCAAATCGAAGATAACAAACGGGAAGTAGATGAAGACCACTGTCATCCAATCAACCAGAGAAGTGTTCTCTAGCCCGAGCTGGGGGCAAGGTGTTCCACATGTTCCTCGGGGAGGGATGCGGTAAACCTGCCTTGGGCCCGGGGTGAGATGGGTACCGGCGACGGGAGAGGAGGTATCTGGAGGAACTCAACTCGACTGGGTCGTAGACTGATATCCGTACCAAAGACCTCCGTCCGAGTTGGGAACCCAGGGCCGTACACGGGTCCGGGGAACTTAGAGTCCACCAGGACGCAGACAGCCCCCACATCCAAGGTCAATTTTATGGAGCCAATGGACCGCCTCCAGAATGACTCCTGGGGATCAGTGACCCCCGGAATGGGAAACCACTGACTCCATAGAGTCAGGCCGACGAAGAAAATTCCCATAAAGGGAAACAACATGTTGGAGAAGGGGGGGAGGGGGTTCTTTTCTGGATTCGAGAGACACGTTAGCCACCTTCTCCAGATACTCAGTTACGACTGGAGTGGGGGGATGGGAGAGGAGAGAGTGATATATACAGACCAGGAAAAGAAAACAACAAAGTCGAGGGGGTGAGCCTCGAGCGAGAGCAAAGCTGCGCAGTTGGTGATGATGGGGGGGATGGGAGTGATTGTTGCGAAGCTTGGGGGAAAGAGAAGGAGAGATGAAAGTGGAGGGAGAAGAGTTTATAAATGGCGAGGGGACAGGCAGCTCAAAAAGGAAGGAACGATCGACCAAAATAGGAAGCAACGTCCTGTTTGAGTCCAACGTTGAGTGTTGCCTTGCAACACTCACTGCAAAGGCTTTTCAGTGACTGCTACAATGGTATTACTCTAGAGTGATTACACAAGTGAGGCTGAATGATCCAGGTAAACTGTTCTACAATGACTGCTTAAGAGAGGTCTAGTATCCTGAGAAAGTGACTGGAGAATGGCCATTTCGACCAATTAGTCTAAGGTCCCCCGGCTCACAGCATCTCGAGTCACGCATATCTCCCACTAGGGTAGTTATGTCTGATATACCAAGACTCTGAAGTGAAATTGGCTGCATAAGAGTCTCTCTGTATTATGGCTCTGGTTGGGAGGAGGAAACTCACGATCTCTGCTCCGTGTCTGCATTCAATGGCTCAAGACTCTCGGAGAGATCGGTATACGCCGTCAGGAATTTGGTTGCCACGCTTACTCTTGAGCTTGGCTCTGAAAGTAGACATCCGTAATGTGGTCGAGAATGGCATATTTTGTCATCTTTGGGATAGATCCATGGAGAAATGTAATACATTCAGTAGCGTGCAGATTCACTCACACTTTGGAGGCTACCAATATCACCAATATCCACATATCTAGCGATAACAGTGCCAGCCTCTGGGAAGGCTATCGGACAAGTTAAATTTGTGGCTTTGAATGGGACAGGGCAGCTCCACCGATTCAGGATAATGTTGAGTCTTTCTTGGTTTGGAGACGCTCCTATATGTGCTCTAATGAGATGAATGTACACAGCCCGGTATTTCCTCTCCGAGGTTAAAGCTAAGCTGCTTTCCCTACTGGCCGGACTTTGGTGAGAAAGCATAGCCAGCACCGAGAGGAAGAAGGGGAAATACGAAAGGCCACAATGAATTTATCTTGGCAACTGAGAAGAAACCGGACCTTGATTGTGTTAGCGGGATAGCCTTGATGAGAATGAAAAGAACACTCCAGTCCCCGAGACCACAAGTGAGAAAACTTAGGGAATATATACGCAGTGTCCTTATTATTGTTGTCCAGTATAAGATCTCGGTAGTCAAAACAGAATATCAAAAGCGACGTTGCATTAATTCCAAATACTCAAAACACTCAAACACCTCTACAGTCTCTAATAATACCGAGTATCAGCAGAGCCGGGGCTCTCGTCTAAAAACGAACCAAAGAATTATGACTACTTTTCAACTCCAGCTTGAACCCAAACAATCTAAGCCCTGAATCGACCACGGTGGAATCGAGGCAAGAAGACAGGTGCAGGCTCAGTAGCTTGCTCAGGCGGAGTTTCAGTGCCGTTCACAGGAATAGTCGTGTTCGACAGGGTCGAGTTACTGAATGTGGTTGTAGTGTTTCCAACTGCGGCTCGTCGAACAATATCAGGGACTACATGTGCCCGCGGGGTTGGCTTGACCTGGCCAGACTTGGTGCTAGACTTGGTCTCCGATTTGGTCTCTGGCTTGGACGTCGAGGTGGTCAAGGTTGGGGCAGTAGTTCTGCTCACAGGAGTCGAGGTTGTGGTTTTGCTGGTTCTCTCTCTGGTGCTGGTTGGGATGAAGGGGGTCGAGGTACGTGTGCTGGTGCTGGTGCTTGTTCTGGTTCTGGTGGATGACGAGACTTCGCCGCTGCTGCTGGGGGGGACTCTTGTTGAGCTGCTTCCGCCTGTGGTTGGACCACCGCCGCCTCCAGTTGTGGTTCCTCCTCCTCCACCACCACCACCACCACCCCCTGTCGGGTTACCACCTCCTCCTGTTGGATTTCCACCACCACCACCACCACCCCCACCTCCTCCTCCTCCTCCTCCTCCTCCTCCTCCTCCTCCTCCTCCTCCTCCTCCTGGGTTACCACCACTGCCGCCGCCTCCTGGGCTTCCTCCACCACCACTACCACCTGGGTTACCTCCGCCGCCGCCTGGATTTCCTCCACCACCACCACCTGGACTACCTCCACCTTCAGTGGTACAAGGACATCCACCACCAGAAGATGGAGTAGCAGTCACGGTGACAGTCACAGCAGGAGGACAAGTCACGGTAACAGGCTTGACGGGGACAACAACAGTCTGCTTGGGGCCGGATGGGCATGCACTACCACCTCCAGAACCACCTGGTGTCGGGGTACCACCACCGCCTCCTCCTTCAGTGGTGTGAGAAGGATGCTCAGTACCACCACCTCCACCGCCAGTAGGGGTAGAAGGATGACTAGTAGTACTGGGCTGTTCGGTAGTACCGCCGCCTCCACCACCAGTGGTAGATGGATGACTAGTAGTACTAGGCTGTTCGGTTGTACCGCCTCCACCACCGCCAGTGGTAGAAGGCGTAGAGCTGGGTTGTCCGGTAGTGCCTCCGCCGCCAGTGGGGGAAGTCTGGCCGCCACTGCTTGGGGTCTCACTTCCGCCACCGCTAGTAGGGGAGGTGGTAGAGGTTGCAGTGGTTGAAGGCTGGGTGGCAGTTGTTTCACTGGCTCCACTGGGAGAGGTAGATTCACCGGGCGAGGTTTCTGGGCCAGTGGTTGAAGGTCCAGTGCTGGGACTTGTTGAGGGGCTAGCAGTGGTAGAAGAGCCACCACCACCTGTGGAAGAAGTGGTTCCAGGGCCAGTAGATATCTCGGGGCCACTGGTCGAGGGGGTGGTGGATTTTTCGACAGTGCCAGTTGAGGGACCTGTAGATGGACCGGTTGGAGCGCTAGTTGAAGGACTAATAGTGCCAGTCCCGGTCTCGGTGCCACCGGTTGGTGAGGTTCCACTTCCTCCAGTAGGAGAAGTACCTCCACCTTCGGTGGTGGTTGTTTCACTACCACCAGTCGGGGAGGTCGTCTCACCACTACCAGTTGGCGATGTAGTTCCACCGCCACCACTGGGGTGTTCAGTCGAGGATGCCATCTCCTCGGTTATAACCGAAAGCAGTGAGCTCTCCAGGCCGGGATGGTTATGACGCTCTTCCAGGTCTCGTTCCTCCAAACGGCTGCGATCATCAAGACCTGGCTCCAGAGCGACATCTGGAGCAGCCGCGACGCTTTGGAGGAGCGTCCAGGAACAGGCCAGCAGCAACAGGCACTTTCTCGAAAGCATGACTTGGACGGTAATGTAACGAGGTATGTGCAGAGTGGTTCAGCAAGACAATGTTTACCTCACCGGATAGACACAAGAAGTAGAATAGCGACAGGGACAGAAAGATCAATTGATCGTGCAGACAGATCGCCTTTAAATTGAATATCGAGTTGGCTGACAGTGATATCAAAATGTCAAAATTCCGAAGCGAAATCAAGATATGAAGCGAAAGCAAGTAGCAAATTGGACACAGGAGAGAGCAGTCCAAGACGAAAGAGAGAAAGAACAAAGATTCCAGGTAGGTAGTAGACGAAAGACGTGGTCATCACGTCGTGTATTTATTGGAACTCAATAAATATATGATGGTCTAATGAACACTTGATGTCATCAGACAGAGTCAAAAAGACCAGGTCTAATACTCGGGGGTGATGTCGTTGTTTATTTGGCTCCTTTTGGACAAATTGTTGATTTCCGTGGTGAGAAAGGGACTTGGTTGACCTATTGGGACTCATTCCCAGAGGTCGATCCATGGGTTTGTGAGATATTTGTCGCCATCATTGTGACTCGATATTTAGATCAGGGGAGAAGTTGCGCTTGTTCCTGTGGATATCTGATGCGCCCTGGCCAGATTCAGCCCTAAGTCGATGCATGCCGAGACTATTGGGACGCATGTTCTGTTGGTTCAGTCGAGTGGTGCTTTGTGGTGATAAATAGTATTGTATATTCAGACTTCAATCTCCTCGTCTAATTGTTTTTAACGCTTAAGTTCGGGTAAACAACGTTCCTGGTAGGGATGCATAGAGCTCATCGGGTTGCTTCGGTGCGGAAACGTCATCCGCTTGAAGCCCTGGCCCTGGAGCGGGGTGCGATGTCCGCCTCCCCAAATTGCATGTTCCCATTTCATCATTTCTATGGAATCATTGCAGCGGTCTATGTTTATATCATATTACATGGTTGAGCATATTCGAATCACAGAATAATAGATATTAGAAGAAAGTATGTACAGCAGATAATTCAATGAAGGCTAGTGGGGAATTTGCTATGGTGTGTGCCGTTCGTGTCATCGCTGTATGAACCGAAAATGGGAGTGAAATAATGAAGCAATGGTCTTAGTCTTGTAAGGTTCCAACTTTTGTGTCTAGCTTTTTAGTTTGTGAATCATGAATCGTGTCAGTGTTTCCAGGTACCAAGAGGGCAACAGCGAGGTAGGATATTCTATCCGATTCCGAATACCGAGTTTGAGATTAGTAGATCGCGAGGGGGTGACGCCAGCCAACCTGAATAACCTTAACGGCGGTGCAACATGCCAGACCAGCCGCGTAGCAGATAATTGTGAATGTGATTAGGCCCCAGTATGAACCATTGCAGCGCGATAAGATTTCACCAGCGATGGGAATTCCGGTGAGAGTACTGTGGCAAACCAATGTTAGTTACGTGACATCACAGGCAGGAGAAAGATACAGAATAATCTCACCCGAAGCTGACAATAGTGTAGGCAGTTGCGTAATACCGGCCGTAATTCTCAGTCTTGCAAAGCTGACCGACACAGACGGGCGTCAAGCTGATATTGCTTCCGCTGGAAAACCCAAAGAGCGCGGCATATATAATGAGCAGAGCCTTAGTACTCCCAGCTGGAAGCCACAGGCAGGCATTGCAGAGTAGGCAGAGCGCTACTGTTGCAATGAGGGTGTTGAAGCGGCCCAGGAAATCGGCAAAGAAGCCCGGAAGCCATCGGCCAAAGAACGAACCGGCATTCAGTATGGCAATGATTTGGTAGGAAAATTGAGTTGAGAACCCGTGATCGAGACCGTAGGATGAGATATAACTGATCGGCACAAAGAGACCCCACTCAATGAAGAAGACACTGGCAGTCGTAAATGCGAACCGAGAATCGCGGAAGATGCGGAAATCCGGCATGATATTCTCCTTTGAGAATGGCTTTTGAGGCAGTCGAGACCTGATGAGAAGGTTTGCGAGTCCCAGTACAATCAAGCAGATTAAAGCAACAACTCGGGTCGCCCAGGCCCAGCCAATCTTGGGAAATAGGCTTTCCAAAATCAAAGGAAAGGCAATACCTCCGATGGAACCACCGGTAGCAGCCATTCCAGTTGCGACTCCACGCTTCTCGTAGAAGTAATGGCCGATCGCCGATATGGCCGGGGTGAAGATGAGAGAGGCTCCGACTCCACCCAGGACACCGATGACCAGCATAAAGTGCCAATATTCAGTACAGAAACCAACAAGGATGATCATGGCCATTTCGAAGACGGAGCCTGCAAATACGAGCAGGCGTGGACCCCGTGCATCGAAAATGGGGCCAATCTGCACTCCGCAGAAGAAAGTGAGGAAGGCGAACATTCCAAAAATCCATCCAATACTTCCAGCGCTGTATTCTTTCAGTTGGTGGGTTTGGATATAGGCTTGGAAGGTGGCTATGGTGTTAACCAGTCCTAGGGAGCCAAAAAGGCCGAGGAAGCTACCGAGCACGACCAACCATGCTTGGAGACCACCCTCGGGATAGGTGTTACCCTCTGCATCTGTCGTGACTCGGCTGACAGGATCTCTTTGGGCAGACCTGTGGGATGGGGCTACTGTAGAGGCCGTTCGGTGGAGTTCATCTTGGGTGGGCTCTTGCTCTGAAGCATGGCTGGTCAGACCAGGTTCAGTTCGCTTTTCGTAGTCTGTGCCTTCATCTCTTGCTTGATCTTGGTCCACGTTGGCAGTACTCTTCTCGGTGAATATCGTCTCGGTCGTGTGGGCAGTATTCATGATATCAGGTCCATGGTCGCCAATATTGATATTAGCGGGCCCGATACTGGTGGACATCCTACGGAAAAAGCCGTTGTTTAGTTCTCCACGTTTTCTCCACGTTGAGAGTGAGTTTTCTGAGAGTTATAAATCCGGGGGATCTGGGGTGAAGTTGAAATAAAGAGGGGGTGTTATTAGCAACCGAAACTTGGAGTCATATGCAAATTCAATGGAGAATTTTGCATGGAGTAGTTCCCATTGGTGTTAGGGCAGTTCCTGGGCCTCTCTAGTCCCCTTTGAGGGTGTCGGAAAATTCAGATCGCAACTTTATTGGCAGCCGAGGAGTGGAGTGGAGCTGACACCATCGGGCAGGTCCAGCACAGCCAAGACATTGTATACCCAAGCCAGTGGCCTGGTCCTTTCTTCGTGTTCGGGAAGAACGGACTCATATGAGTCATGAGGTTTGACTTGCGGTTGTATCTTCTTCTATGTGACCTTGTGTCAAGAAATCTGGGTACACTTAAAGTCAGGCTACAGATGACTTCTAGCACAGAAGAGACATTATGATACTACTGTATGTCATCATTGGCCTATTTTCTATTCTGTGTCGTTTATTTTCTATGGAATATGATCAATGCTAATATGTTGAGGGAGGGTTGTAAAGTTATAAGTCGTTTGCCGCATGCAAGTATTAAAGTATGCACTCATGCACGAGGATCTAGCACAGGTGCAAATATATATAGCGACTCCAGTGGTGGAAAGACCTTTCGCAATTAACGGGGAGAACAAAAACCAATGTGACTTAATGAGTGTAGTATCAATTGGAAACTCTTTGTCTGTAACAAAAACCACTAGAAAGAGACGTTTTGCGCGTTGATGATCCAATTCAACAACGAGAACCAATTGCCTAGCCTAGTATCTTTGTTTTTTTTAACATAAGGCATTTAATGCCAAACTCTTCCATCGAACTGGGCTTGTGGTTTAGTGGTATAATACTCCCTTAGCATGGGAGTGGTCCGGGGTTCGATTCCCCGCGAGTCCATTCTTTTTTGCTTTTTTGTTCCAGACCCCCTGGTCTTATAGCAATAAGTTGAGAAAGCCCATCATTACTGTATGCTATTACCCGCAGACTATTTTAATTCCATTCGGTGAACGCCGAGTCGTCAGATACACTTGAGCCCTTATCAGTCCCAGTCCCGTACCAAGCCTCACGAGCCGATCGTATGCGAACAAGCAATTCGCTGAAAGCTTGGCAACGTATTTAGTCCTGAAGCCACAGGCACAAGCGCAGGTACAGGCACAGGCACAATCATATTCAGGTACTATCTCCTCTGTGCTGGTTTTAGTGACTCGGCCGTCCCCCGCATTTCCATAGAGATAGTCAGGGGCGAGGTGATTCGGCTATCTTCAGTGTATCTGGATAAGGTACCCGGGTCTGACCACCAGAAGGCCATGTTATATACTCCAAGCGAATATAACATCCGTCGCGAGCCGGTTATTGCAATCTGGTTGTCTCAAGCCACCGCCAGGCAACCTCATGCAATTCGACCTGCATGATGAATGTGGAAGCCATGGTGCTTAACCGACTGTTAAGTGAGGGGATAGTAATCTCTAATCAAGCCAATCAAAAGCTGCACCTACTGTTTATAAACAAGCTTGACTATCCCGAATCAAAAGATAACCGTCGATCTAGCCGGAATCCGTCGCTACTCCGACCCTGGTCACATTTGTGCACAGTTCCCTCAATGCTGCAGATGAGGTCACAACGAGGCACGTACTTGCTAAGCTAACAGCAGTCATTCTAGAAACGAAGTTGGACGATCAGAAATGGGCATCAAGAACATAAAAGAATGGGCGAACTAGTAGATCAACAGACGATTTTTCCGTTTCCGGAGTGTGGCCTCAGACCCCGCCGAAACCAACATCAGTGGTTAATCACAAGCGGCAGGAGTGCGGAGGCGTAGAAGAAGCATCGCGTAGTCCGAAGCTAAGCAAGTTCTCCAATCTACCAATCATCTTCTCCTGGGTTGGGGTATATAGCCCTGTTTCCCCTCCCTCAAATGAACGAAAGAATAGTTCACCTCCATTTTGGATTATAACCTGGGTCATCTATACAGAGCCCAGCAGGATGTTGCTCAAATCTGTATTGACCTCTGCACTCCTGGCCGTGTCATTCGGCTCGGATATTGTGGATGCATCCAAGCATGGCAAATTTGGACAGAAGGCACGCGTGCCCCAAGAAAGGGCCAAAAGAGCCATTGAGGCTCGGACTGTGGAGACATCGAGTACCAAGAAGGACTTTCGCTTTTTGAGCAAAAAAACCAAGCGTGAGTGTTGACCTTGTTCGAGAGAAGTATCAGTCAAGTGGTACTAATGGATCGATAGCTTACTTGGTGGACTCTCTACCCGATGTTCCATTTGATCTTGGCGAGATGTACTCTGGTTTGGTGCCAATTGATACTCATAACGAGTCTCGAGCCCTGTTTTTCGTTTTTCAGCCTACTATCAATGAGCCGGTTGATGAAGTCACAATCTGGCTGAACGGTGGTCCTGGATGTAGTTCTATGGAAAGTTTCTTGCAAGAGACTGGTCGGTTCTTGTGGCAGCCGGGTACCTTTGCGCCGGTTGAAAATCCTTATGCTTGGGTTAACTTGACTAATGTACTGTGGTAAGTAATTCGTCTCGTATCTTGTTAAGAATGATTGTTAACGTTGTGAAGGGTTGATCAACCTGTCGGCACTGGATACTCAATTGGTACCCCAACAGCCGATTCCCAAGAAGAGACTGCACAAGACTTCATTAAGTTCTTCAAGAACTTCCAAAAGCTTTTCGGAATCAAAAACTTCAAGATCTATGTTACTGGAGAGAGTTATGCGGGAAGATATGTGCCCTATATCTCCGCTGCCATGCTGGACGAGAAAGACAAGGAGTACTTTGACCTTGATGGTAAGTAAAACGATGATATCAAAGAGTAAAGTTTCTCTGACAGTTTCTAGGTGCTTTGGCCTACGACCCATGTATCGGACAATTCGACTCTGTGCAAGAAGAGATCCCCGTCGTTCCTTTTGTCCAGCAAAATGCCAACCTATTCAATTTCAACGAATCATTCATGGCAGAACTCGAGAGGAAGCATAAGTCCTGCGGCTACGAGAAATTCATCGACGAATATCTGACCTTCCCCCCACCCGGAAACCAGCCCCAGATGTTTTTCAACTACACCTCAGAGGCAGACTGTGACCTCTTCGACCTAGTCTACGACGAAGTCTTCCACATCAACCCCTGCTTTGATCTTTACGAGATCAACTTAATGTGCCCCCTACTATGGGATGTTCTCGCCTTCCCCACCTCCCTAGTCTACGAAGCCGTAGGCTCAACAGTCTACTTTGACCGCGCAGATGTTAAAGAAGCTCTCCACGCACCAAACATCACCTGGGCTGAATGCTCGAACGAAGCCGTCTTCGTCGGCGGCGATTCCGGCCCCGAGCAAGAAGGAGATATCTCCGCAAACCCAATCGAGCACGTTCTACCACAAGTAATCGAAGCCACGAACCGTGTTCTGATCGGCAACGGTGACTTCGATATGGTTATCATCACGAACGGCACGCTCATGTCTATCCAGAACATGACCTGGAATGGTCACCTGGGTTTCCAAAAGAAGCCTTCTAAGCCTATTGATATTCAGATCGCCGATTTGCAGTACGCTGATGTCTTTGCTGAGAATGGGGCTTCATCGCTCGATGGGCCACAAGGTATTATGGGTATTCAGCACTATGAGCGTGGTCTTATGTGGGTTGAAACTTATCAGTCTGGTCATATGCAGCCACAGTACCAGCCACGTGCTGCTTACAGGCACTTGGAATGGTTGCTCAGACGAACTGAGGAGATTTAATGGATTTTATATAAGTTTGAGCGAGTGTGGGTCTGTATCTGTGAAGACGGGATTAAACATAGGATGTCGATATGTTATGTATACAAATGAGACATTAGAATCACAGACTTGTGAGCCAAAGACAGACCACAATCTATCAGTGCTTTACCCCGGATCTGATTATGATATCTCCCTGTGAGATCGACTTTGCGGTAGTGGCTAAATCTACATAAAGCGTCGATTATTTGATGCCTCTAGACCTGATGATTATTTCTCTACCTCCCTCTTACTATCACCCTGTGAAAGTGGTCAATTGAGATCTTTGTCTCTGAAACCACCCGGTCAATCATTACCGGTGGCAGTGGAGCAGTATTTTCAGGAATACGAGACGAGAAATTCACATGCATCGCACTTCATATCCCACCAGGGCGGATCAACGAAACTGTGAATCATGTCACCTAGATCGATCGCCTCCCGGGTTTGAAGTATGTAGTGTGTTGAAGAATAGGTCGCATGCACCTCACGTTGCATAGTAGTCGTTCCACTAGAGCTCACACGACCCCCTGCGCAATAGAAGATTCCAGGCTCAGAAGTTTTTCTTATTCCGAAACTAATGAGACATCCAATCAGAAGCCTAGAAGCCTCAGCAGGTAAAGTATACACCTTAGCGCATTATTTCCCAGTTTACGTGCTTCACATATCAGCCCATGTCCAGTCCAAATCCCAGTGGACGTACTGTCTGTACTGGGGGGTATTGCCGAGGACAACTCCACCTCCACAAGAGTCCTGATCTTACCAGTAATGTAATTTGAAAAGAGAATATTCAAATCTGATTGGACCAGTGCCAAACACAGTCCCGTCCGAAAGCGGCATAGATACGCCTCCGCCAAGCCTGAGGCGCTTTGGGCTTGAGGGATATTCAAAGCTTTCCATGCTTGATCTTCCTGTTAGGGCTTGGATTTTCAGCAGTTCATGCATGTGTATTTCATTCCCGTCACCTCTCAGTAGTCTACAAAGTTATAATTGAAGATCCGGAGACGGGGAAGCCAAATAGAGACTGAGATGACGTTGCAAGCGCGTGGAGCACATCGCATCCGGCCTTGATGTCCTACATGAGATGGTCTTGTTGTGCGCATTTCGCTGGTGGATCACTTATTTCCATTAGGAAATTGTTGTCGCAAATTCCATTGGCGCGACCATTCGGGCTCTTCCGTATGTTTATTACACCCGATTCACGGCCGAAACCTTTTGGAATCCAAATGAGTTTCCTCATGTGTTTCTTTGATTCCATGGAATTGCTGAGGCAAAGAGAGAGAGAGAGAGAAGTTGAGACTCAAGGAAATACTGTTGCCCTTGGTGGCGCTCAACCCGGGAAAGGCTCGTGCCACCAAAGGCTAATGAGCCCCTAAGACGCGCCGTCAGCCACTATAATCTAGGGCAGTGGTCTAGCTTGTTTTGATGCCAAAATTTTCTCACGATTTTTACCGCAAGTAGCCCGAGGACAAATACATGGAAGTTGATCATACTGAACTATGGAACGCTGAGTATCCCCAGTTCCGAGCCAGTCCTGTATTGCGGCGTATGTTACAGGTCCACCGAAATTTACACACTAGACCCCATCAGGCAATTCTGGTAATTTAAATGACTATATACAGAAGAAAGCAGATCCCACCTTCTTTTCTTTCTTTGTCCCTGAACTTCCCTCTCTCTCGTGGTGCAACTACTTCAAGCCTGCCTTGTCCTTTGATCCATCTTTTGATCGGTAGTTCAACAGATCATTTCATCACCGAGAGAAAAAAAAAAGAGAAATCTGTTTCCAACATCGAACCACTCCTCTCAAGTCGATTCCAGTAGCAAGCGATCTTGCATCACCCTGGCGGCAAAATATGAACAACGATCACGACAGTGTCAACAGAATCCATAGCAACTAGCCCATTTCCATCGGAACCAGTCCTCGCGCCAAATTCGTTCTCACGACAAATCAGCCCCAGCACTCACCCAAAAAACCCAATTGCAACATTTCATTCTGTAGACCAAGCCTTACCAGCCAGTTTCGAAAAACCCTGTGCAAATATTAAACGAAACGGACCACACGACCAATTCGGCAGATAGCAGCAACTCCCGCAGGCGATTTTATCCAATTTCTTCTCCAAAGCGCCATTGACTATAATCATGGGTCTCAAAAAATTTAACCCGTTCAAAAAGGACCGCCAGAACTTTCCGGGGGTCGTGATCCCGTTGGCTGGTGCCCCTGTGCATAGCTCTAACCTCACCCAGAAGGACGACAAGGAAACCAAGAGCTTGGACCTCACGTCTTCTATGGAGAATGGCAGTGCCAGCTCTCAAACTGGCTCGACATTGACGCTGGAAGCACTTCGCGCAGAAATCGAGTCTGAGGTTGCTACTGCGACTCATGACTCAGCCTATGACCGTATGTTCAATGTTCCTAGGGTTATTCTCTCTGATGGACCAACTCCATTTGTGCTATCACCCAAGTTTCACGGGGATTTTGTTTTAGAGTTTGTGCTAATTCAATACAGGCAAGGCGAAGGTGATTAATAGAGCTTTGCAGGATATTGGCATGGGCCGGTATCAGTGGCAGCTGTTCTTCCTTTGCGGTTTCGGTTGGACTGCGGACAAGTAAGCATTTATTTCTACCAGTTTGCTAGCATCAAATTACTAACCTCTGTTTGTTAGCCTATGGCTCCAGGTGAGAATAATGACTGAATATCACCTTGACTTTACTAATAATGTATAGGGAGTCGCCCTTACTCTGACACCCATTTCTTACGAATTTGGGCTCTCAAGTACATGGGTGCGTTTTACGACCTGTGCTTTGTTCTTGGGTCTCTGCATCGGTGCCTCGTTTTGGGGTATTGCCTCTGATATTATTGGCCGTCGTCTTGCTTTCAACACTACCCTCTTCCTGGCTGGTGCTTTTGGCCTAGCTGCGGGTGGAGGTCCTAATTGGATCGGGTACGGTTTCCTAAGGTACAACAATATGACTCGACTCCATGCTAATTCAATTCTCCAGAACATCTGCTCTTTTCGCTTGTCTTGGTCTTGGTGTGGGTGGAAACCTGCCTGTCGACGGTGCTCTCTTCCTAGAGTTCTTGCCCTCCGTCTCCGGTAACATGTTGACCATGTTGAGTGTCTGGTGGCCTGTCGGCCAGCTGATCGGCAGTCTGCTTGCCTGGGCATATATCCCAAACTTCAGCTGCACAGGCTATGAGGGCTGCACCAAGGAGAAGAATATGGGATGGCGCTACCTAGTGCTCACTCTGGGTGCCATCACCTTTGTCATGTTCATTCTACGGTTCTTCTTCTTCCATCTGTACGAGTCACCCAAGTTCCTGCTCTCCCGCGGTCGTCAGGAAGAAGCCGTCGCCTCCGTCCACGGTATTGCCTATAAAAACGGCACCCAAACCTGGTTGACCAACGAGATCCTCAACGAGATTGGTGGCTACGCCGAGACCCAGGAAGAGAAGACCAAGTTAAGCTATGGCCAAATTATTCGCCGGTTCTTCTCCAAGTTCTCAATGGAGCGCATTGGACCCCTCTTCGCCAACAAGCGTATGGGCTTCAACACCGCCCTTCTCTGGTTCTGCTGGGCCACCATTGGCATGGGATACCCCCTCTTCAACGCCTTCCTGCCCCAGTATCTCGCCACATCTGGCGGCGAAGTCAACTCCAACTACATCACCTACCGCAACTATGCTATCACCTCCATTGTCGGTCTTCCCGGCTCAATCCTGGCCTGCTGGACTGTCGATATCAAGTATATTGGTCGCAAGGGTACAATGGCAATTGCCACTCTTATCACTGGCGTCCTACTATTCTGCTTCACTGCCTCCACCAGCTCCAATATCCAACTCCTGTGCACTTGTCTCGAGGCGTTCTTCCAGAACATCATGTACGGCGTCCTGTATGCTTACACACCGGAGACTTTCCCTGCTCCCAACCGTGGTACCGGCACTGGTATTTCCAGCTGCCTAAACCGTATTGCTGGTCTCTGTGCTCCACTTGTGGCTATCTACGCCGGCAGCTCGAACCCAAACGCGCCCATCTATGCTTCTGGTGCTTTGATCTTGGCTTCTTTCGTTGCTATGTGCCTCCTTCCCATCGAGACTCGGGGCAAGCAGACACTATGAGAATCAGCAACAGACCGCTCTTTCAATTCTGTTCCGAGGTGATTGACACACCGATATCAGATAAACATCGAAATATACAGGAGAAAGCAGATCCCGCCAGTCTATATCCTGGTTTCGATCTTAAAGAGACCAGTGAATTGACAGAGGCGCATGTCCTTATCTCACAGGAATGAGCCGCTACAGGCGGAATTCTGACAACAACACATCCCTCTTTCCTATTCAATTGGATTGAAAAAAGGGATCTTCATCCAGTTGACCATTTTCCCATATAAGATACCATATTTAACATTTTCTGCCCTACTACCCCCATCATGATCCATGATTATGCCATATTATCTGATTTACTACTTACTTTTATCACGATTTACGCATTTACCAAATAAGCAATCCATATGACCAAACAAATTCAAAATTCGTCCTTGTCTCAAGCTTGTCTCAAATACACTTGGGGCTTGCCCTATTCACATGACTATCTTATTCAACGAGCATCTACACGAGATGTTTTAGAAGCCACAAGGGTAACAAGTGTACTGTACAGTTCAAAGTGGAATCATCCCAGCTGACATGTTTAGCTCAAAGCGGGGGACGAGCCAATCTACGTTGGCCCTTTAGCTACTCACACCGGATGACATATAACTCGGATATCACAATCCTTGTCAGACCGCCGCATTCCAAGTTTTCCAGAGTTGTCGTGATATCCAATGACGTAAGAACCATTAGAGCCATTAGAACTATTAGAAGCATCCCCCAGACAAAGAAACCTGGAACTTGCAGGAGTGGAGAGGATCGAGTAAGTGAGACCCCAAAAGAAAACCTAGCGACAACAGTAAGGCCGGCGATGAAAAGTAAAAACACAACTTAAGAAAGTCACAGTAAGACAAGCCAGATATAATCCTGCTAAAAGCAAGGAAAGTGAACTACGAGAAAGAAAAAGCTTTGAGGGGGAAAAATAAAGACAATCCTTGACAAGTATGTAGTTCCTATGAAATAGATAGCAAAGAGACAAAGATAAACTCCATTAAAACCCAGGCAAGCACCACGATTCATAGAAATTGAAGAAAACCGCACATCCCCTATTTTCCAATCGAGAGCCACAGAAGCATGCAGATATTCTTCGCCGGGTAAGATCCTTGATGCGCAGATGAACCCAAAGAGGGGGAAAAAATAACAAAGAGATAAAAATCAAGATAAAAGATAAAAGATAAAAGAGACAGTGCCATGAGAACATAGGGGTCAACCCAGAATGAGAAGCGAAGAAGAAAATATGAGAGAGAAAAAAAGGAGATCCGTAGAGAACATGAACATCGCTCATAAGTAAGCGCTGAAAAAGGTATAAAAACATCAAGAGCTTAACCCTGGACATCTGTATGTTCTTGTCTATACCACTGGCTGATTGCGGCGACCACGTTTTTCAAGGAGGGTGGCGCCGTCGAGAGTAAGCTCGAAGGGTTGATGGGGCTTGCGCATTGCGCTCTTGGCCGCCGATGCGACGTTAGCATCGTGCATGCCGTAACCCTGGCGGGCTTTCTGCTGATGAGGGGCGGCTCGTGCTTGGGCGGCGCTGCTCTGGTTACCGAGGTTTGTAGAGCGGAGCTTGGCTTCCATGCCGGCCATCTCGCCGGTGCCCTGGGCCTTGGGTACCTTTTGCGGGGGCTGGCCGCCGACACGGTGGCTGTATTCTTGTTCATCGTCGTCATAGTCCTCGTTGAGGGAGCCGAGGGCCGACTGGAATCCAGCTGGGCCGTTGCGGTTGGCATTGCGGACTTTGGCGCGGCGTTTGCCCTCCTCTTCTTGTCTGTGGACTGCGTAGCCAACATCGAAGACCTCGCGGAGGTTGAATGCGCCGGGAGATCGGAAGTCCATACGGCGGTCGGCTGTTACGGAGGGCTGCTCGAGGAAACGGGCGCTGGCGGGTTGGTAAGGGCCGTGCTCGGCGCTGACTGAGTCGAATTGTTGGCCCTGCTCGGTCGTTTGAAGGGGTGTGGCCAAAGGAGGAGCATCTGCGGCGGCGGTAGTCGCCTCATCTGTGCCGCGGATCCAGGGGTGCTCAAGGAATTCCTTGATGCTGTAACGCTTCTCAGGGTCCACGGTGAGAAGGTGAGAAATCAAGTCCTGCGCGGACTTGGAGATGTCGTCCCACCAGGGTGACAAGAATGTGTATTGGCCGCGTGCGACCTTTTCAGTGAGAACTTGGATGCTCTCGTCGTAGAATGGAGGGAAACCGCAGAGCAAAGTGTAAAGCACACAACCCATGGCCCACATATCCACACTCTTGGAATAGCGCTCATCTTTGACAATCTCTGGGGCAGTATATCCAACTGTACCACAAGGGGTCATAGTTTGGCTATCCCAGATCACCTTGGAAAGACCGAAGTCTGCGAGTTTGATCTTTCCAATGCCACCTGAGCCATGACCAGGAATAAATTCTCCTTCATCTTCCTTATCTTCATCGCCGGGTTGCTTGGGCTTGGGGTTTTTGGTGGGGGTCTGGGGGATTGGGTAGAACAGAAGATTTTCGGGTTTGATATCACTTTAGAAGGTGTTAGCACATAATTCATGCTTTGGACCGACGGGCAACAAACCGATGAACGACACCTGATGTCTCATGCAGATATTCAATTGCCTCTGCGACTTGAGTGATAACATGGCGACTGAGATCCTCGCTGAAGTAGGTCAATCGCACAATCTGATGGAACAGTTCGCCTCCGGGGCAAAGCTCCAGGATGATGTAGTAGTATTGTCGTGATTCGGAGAAGTCGATCAATTTGGTAATGTTGGGGTGGTCAAGGTTGCGCATAATCTGAACCTCCTTGAGGATATTTGCTCGCTGAAAACATGAGTATTAGCGATGAAAGAGCCGATGGAGGGACATTTGAGGAACGTGAACAGGGCATTTGGTCAGGCCGAGGCGAGTTACAATTGCCACCGAACAGGTAGAGCTCGAGAATTCAAAAAATGCGCACCTCGGCCGCCTTTGGGACCTTTTTGACCGTGGGGTAGTGAGGATCGTTCTACAAGACATATTGGCGGTGTTTTTTTTTTTTCCCCACATGGACGAATTGCGCGCCATGTAGTTCAGAAAGAGAGCGAGAACACGAAAAGAAGAAAAAACACGGTTGCCTTACCTGGTTGCTGTTCATTTCGAACTTCCGGACGACCTTGATGGCCACCTCACCATATTCCGTTGTGCTATCTTTGGCGCGGTAGACGTTGCTAAAAGCGCCATCGCCCATCTTTTCCACCAGGATCCAGCGATCTAAACCCGGGTATTTGGGCATTGTGGATCGAGTCACATTTTCTTCTGCGACCAAGCGTTCAATTTCAGCAGAGCGATCTTGGCTGACCTGTGAATCCGGCTTGTGTTGCGCATTCACCCGGCCTTCGGGCCCAAAGGCTTCCAAGGCGGGCGAGAATTGACCTAGTGGCTGTCGCTGTTGCTCGGCATGCACGGTCGACACGTCGGTGGTCGGTTCGGAATGAGTGACTAGGCGGGCCTGCTTGCCATGCCTAATGAAGTTCTTAATATTCTGTATCGTACTCATGATGCCGGGAGTTGAGGGAGTCAAGGATTCGCAGAGACGGAAGTGCGACACAGTATCACAATGTGGAAACGAGGAGGGGGGACAGTAGAAAAACAAGTCTAGGTCAAACCAGAAAGAGGAAGCAATTAAGGAGTCTCCACTCCAGAAAAGTCAACAGTGTCAAAAGCAAGAAAAAAAAAGGGGGGGGGGGGGAGAAGAGAAATGAGGTCAGATATCTAGCGGGGGGGGGAAAGAAGTCAACGCCTATGACGACGTCCACGGGGATCTTCGTGCGATGTCATCGTTGTTGCGGCTTGGCCACCCAAACTGGTTCTCTTTTTTTTCGCTTCTTTTTTTTCATGTTTTATATTTTTTTATATATTTTATATTACTGGCTTCCCCTGTGTTTGTGATATATCGTCTTTGATTTGCCTATGACGGGTGCTAATATAACACAATAAATGAAAAAGTGAACCTTGGCTGGTCTGATCCTATCATCTGGGGTAAACTGGCCTGACCATGGCCTCGACATCATAACCTCAAACCCCAGGTCTCACAACCAAGCTGGTTTCCGTGACCGAATGATGAAAAGCAGACCTGGCCGATGTGGAGAAAATACCGTCATCACCCGTTGCCACATGCTTGGATCCGGATTCACATTGTTTGTTCGAGATTGGATTGCGCTGCACCGTTCCTATTCGTGCGGAGGGATCCGATATTGGCAAATGGGCAGAGGGAGTGGAATGTGGAAGTTGATGCGCAAACATGTGCATTCAAACATTGCGCAAGGAGGATGTAAGAGATGTAAGAGATGCCAAAGCCACTGTCTCAGGAACAGAGACTAATCATGCTCCACATGGCCTGTAGATCGAAGTGCTCCGTAACGATGTTCAACAGCTGTACATGTAGTGGGGTGGAGAGGAATCTGTTTGATATCTCCTCCCCTTGGGACACTGCATCTTCTTTATTGGCGTGTTGGTCTCCAGTTGAATCAGTTGGATCAGTAGGATCAGAGCTGGACAACAAACGTAGCCCAGCCACACGCGAATATCGCCAAAATCGCCAAAATCGCCAAATCTTCACTTCCCCTCCCCTTCCCCCCCAACTCTCTGTCTGACAAAGCAGACTGATCGCCCTTATCGGACTCGAACCTCGATCGACTCCCTTGCATCCTGCAGATACAAAGCCGCGGTTTGAGATCCATCAACTTCCATCATTGGTCGCATTATTGGTCGCAACGTGCTTCGCGCAATGCGACCCTTGCGGACGGATTGAAACATTCCAGGTCATGATTCATATCTAAAGGTTGATCACCGCCCGACGCGACCGGGGTTTCGCATCTGTCAAAATGCCAGCCGTGGAAGTGATGGGACCGGAGGATGCGCAAGCACTTGAACGGCCACTCCTGAGGTCTCACAAGGCGCTTCCTCGGCGGGGCATAACCATTCCCAGTATCGAAGTTATCCAACCGGTCTCACCGGATCAAAATGGGACACTGAACGCGACACCTGCGCCACCCTTGACTCCTCCCAGAGGCCACGACGTGGACCGAACGGTCCGGAGGATGGATTCGTCCCTGTCCGACCTCACTGCTGGGATGTTGACTCCTCGCCGCGCCTCGAAGCCCCCGACCCCCGATGTGACTCCGCCTCGAACGCACGCAAACAAGCGGCCTTTGTTAAGCCAATTTGTGCATGTGTCCTCATCATCCCGAGCGGAATCATTCCAGACGGCAAATGAGAGCATCTCGTCGTCTGATATGGACAGCCCAGGGCGCTCATCTCAGACCACGAGTCAAACCCCGAGACAAAGGAAGCCGTCAAAGCCACCTGCCGCAAATGGGTCTCATTCATATTTCACCAGCGCCAGAGAATCCCCGCTGGTTTCCCAGCAGCCTAGTGATACCGAAAACGAAACTGGATTCGAGACTTTTGATGGAGATTGGACTGTGAACACGATGGACGGCTCTCCCATACCCGTTGGGAAGCGAAAGTCCGCACGGAAATATCCACAACTGAACGACCAGCCAAATCTCGTCCAGAATGGATTGGACGTGAAACACTTGGATGCCTCTTTGATGCGGGAGAAGAAGCTGCGTGATCGAGTTCATGATGCTCATGAACTGACGACTAGCTCATCCATGGAGCGATTCCGTGAACAAATCGGCTGGCCATCACCAGAGGGCGCAACTAAGAACGGTGACTCTGTACCTCGTCCTTTGTCCGTTATCTCGTCAACATCGACTGTCTCGGCAATGATCATTGACTCGCCCAAACGAGCTCAGCGAATGCTTCGCCATACCGAAAAACGAAGCTCGTTGCGATCTGCCAGCTCCCCGATCACCCACTCCGAGCGTACCTCGTATGGATCCCTTCCAGAATCGCAACATCGTCTGGTCCATAAGCCCACTCGCATCTCTGAGCAGGGCCGTCGAAGCGCATCGTCATTCTCGGCCAAGACTAATAATAGCGCAACAACACCCGCCATCGAAACCATCAAGGTGGTTGTTATACCGGAGCGTAGTTCGTCCCTCAACTCAGGTCGCAACAGCTTTGTGTCTTCCAAGCCGGGCTCTCAACGATCGAGCCGTCGTCCCCCAACTACCTCAACCGGTCATGTAGATGCCCCGAGACAGAAGAAACGTACCATGTCAGACTCGGTGTCTACACACTCTCGCGCGACTGATTCCAGAAGTCGTTCTATCGGGCGACCTGTCATTCCACCTCGGAGCTCATCGCTTTCTGCGCCAACGAGTCGGAACAATTCTCGCGCCACATCTCTTACATCGGCCAGTCTGCAAAGTCACAATCTAGCCATGGATCTTGAAATCAAAAAGCGTCGCGATCAGCAGCCAGTGTCTCCGCCTCGCCATAATGTCCTGTCCTATGACCCTAGCGATTTTCTCGAGGTTCCCAACATGCATGCATTTGCAACCGCTGACGATATGACCCTGCATCCCCCCTCGCTGCCGTTCACCGGAGGATCAATCCCGTCGTCTTCGCCAGGGCCAATAGAAATACAGGAGGCTACAGCTGTCAGCTTGTTCGCACACAACAACCATTCTCTGCTACTGGTTGATCCCAGAATGCTGTCGACCAGATCCCACCTCCATGGGTTTGGGATCTCGAGCGGTCCAGTTAATCCTCGCACACCAGACAATCCAATTCAGCCAGGAATGATGACAGTCGATTCCCCGTTGAAGAACCCTCGTCCTCCACCCAAGCCACCAGTCGCGAAGCCACTTCCTCCGATTCCCTTGCAAGAGGGTCTCAATGGCGCAGATGAAAACAAAGGCCTCAACCGACGATGGAGCTCAGTACGTCGCACCTGGAACTCTCGCCCACGGTCCGAATCTTTCAACACCCTAGCCCGATCATTCTCCATGAAATCAGCAAAGAACCGAACAACCGGGGTAGAAATGGACAGCCGCCTATACCCCTTCTGGCGACCTCGCCCATTCTGGGAAGGCGTATCTGATTCCCCCAAGAAAAGCGGCTCGCCAACCCGCCAACTTCCCCAGACTCCAGCCGACTCCTTGGTAGTAAACAACACCCTCGGCCTACCCCAACAGCGAATCATCTTCGACGGCCCTCCCGCGTACGCGCGCCGCAGCCCAGAAATGAAGCGCCTGTTCAACGGAATGACCAGCAACGGCAGTCTAGTCGATCCAGGCATGTTCCGCACCGGGTCACCTCTGCACCCATCTCGCTTCCAAGCCCTTTCCCGCTGGGGCCTGCGCGTCCAGTCGATGTCCTGGCGTAACATGCGCAATAGACTCCGACGCCTGCGCCAACGCCGCGAGGAGCGCAAACGCGCCGCGAGGAGAGAAACCCTCAAGCAGAGTATCGGTGTCCCTGTCTATGTAGCATCCAGTGCTACTACCGGTATTGCTGGGAGGTAATGAATGACGGTCCTCTTCTCTTCCTTTTCAGTCCTGCCCGTTCTATGTACGGCTGTGTTCTGCGCCCAGCCTGACGATATCACGATGCATCTGGGAGTCATTTGTCTTTTTTTTTTTCTTTCTTTCTGCCGTTGAAACTTTGATGCTTTGAAATTTCCCTTTTGCCCATGACCCGGAGATCTATGGTTTGACCTGAGATCTATGATGATTATGAAACACGAAACACGACTCTTGTGATGATAACGAACTTACTGCTGCTTGTTACCCCCTACTGCTTTTTTAAACTGCGTTGATTCTCCTTGGTTCCTTTGTTGGGCATGAATGTACTATTAGTCTATTTCTACGCTTAGCATACGTATTTATCTGTTCCTCTTACTTGGTCTGTTCGTAAATTGTGTCCGAAGTACTCTGCAGCCGGAACTGTGTGACGCTGGGCGATTAACTTGGGAATAAATAATGTCTCTCGTATGTCTTTAGTTTATGTGCAGTATTGTTTGTTGGGACGAAGTAACTGGATTATAATGGTACTGGGCTCTTTAACATTCTGATCACGAGCATGCTAGACTGTTGATCGATATCCCCAAGACTAGAGAGCATAGCCAAGAGAGATTGAGCCCTCACTGTCTTCATCTAAAACACCACAACCACGAGGATAACCAGCCAACTTTCGAATCAGACGGGGGTTTCAAGATCTACACGTCCCGAATGGCAGGGTATGCCATCTTAGAGCCTAGGCACATATCCAGGGATAGAACCCTGGTCCCACCAAGCGAGAGGAACGCCTGCATAGTCCGAATAAGATTCCCGCACCGCTCAGACATCTAGAAAGAATTCTGCCGCACAGATCTGGCTATATCTCCCATCGTTGGTGTCGAGAAGGGGTCGAATAACACGCCCCATTCGTGGAGATGAATGCTTGTATCCATTCTACCGGGACCGTTCGATCTGCAAAGTATATATATTATAGCTTCTGTTGAATATTATTGCGCCACATAGGTCTAGCCTTGAGGGGGTGGTATGTTGCATCACACTGTAATTGTGCCTGCTAGGGTCCAGATGAGTGACGTGAAGGCAGTGTCTGGATAACCGATGTTAGCTTTGTGCTCCTCCACCTACAACGCATACTGGTATTGGAATCCTCCCTGGGGTATCGTGTCCAGCACCCAATTCAAGGACACTCTCCCTGGGAGCCCCCATATCTCCCTTGTCTCCTTCCAAGCCTCGCTCTCTCTTTCTCTCTCCCTCGACAATGGCATGTGGGCCTCGTAAACACATCCTCGGCAACAACTATGGCAGCATTCCACGGGAAATGCGCAAATAGCTTCGCGCTCTCGTTGATCTTGCTCGGGTTTCTGTGTTGTTTCTTCTGACCGGTGGCTTGTTTGTTGTTGTGGTTATTGCGAGAGCTTTGGTAGAAGGGTCCCTGATGTCTACTGTAGGTTGGCACAGCGGAGGGAGGAGCAGAGGTGGAGGCCTAGCAGACTGGGGTGTCATCTGAAAAAAAGTGGTCTAGGAAGAGCTGAAGACATTTTCTTGGTGTTCTTCGTTGGTTTCATTTTCGGGGTGGACGTTTGGGGTTGGGCCAGTGCTCTGGTGGTTATGGTGAGTTGGGGACTTGTAGATTGGAAAATTAGTCTTTAGTGGTGTTAGTGGTCATAATCTGGGTCCGTCTGCATTGAGTCAATTGACTGGACTGGAGGACTTGACTGTGTTGGGCTTTGCAGAAAGTGAAACTCAGTATATTGTTTTGTTTGCATTGGTTGCATTGATTGCACTGTATGCACTTGGTTCTGGATATTACATAATATCTCCAGGTTTCAGCCGGGTGAGTCACGTCATTTTTATGGATACTGGAGTACAATGAGGAGCACCATTTTTGTTGGGGGAGCTGATTTTGATTTATTTATAGTAATAGATTGGCAAGAAGAAGAATTAGAAAAAAAAAAAAAAAAGTAAGCTTGCAATATAGTGAAATAAAATTATTGCGAGATCTACATTGACCAATGTCAGCTCAGGTACAAGAATGTACCAGAACCATACCAGGGGGGCCAAAAAGCATTAGGTGACTATGACTGTCGGAGTAATGATCCCCTCCCGTTAGCGTGAGGGCCCGGGGGCCTGTTCGTTGGGCTTTGACACCTGAACACCGTGAGATATTACCTAAGGAAGACAATCAGTTTGTCTAATGCTCCGGCCAGTCAGTGTACAGTACAGTGACGGTCAGGCCCACGGGTCGAATCAGAGTAGAATGTCTGATACGGAGGATGTGTTAGCCGTCACGGGTTATCGTATGAATCATCGCATCACCTGATAACAAATGACCAGTGACATCACCCGATCCACCTTGTGCTCAGCTAGACCGGTCGATGCGCTGCAGGTGATCTGGTTAAACCGGTAATCAGTACTGGCGAGGTACCTGTGTCGCTTGTGTGCGGACAATTCCTGATACACGACCATTTAGTGACTTGATGGGTACATAGGCTGATCGACAGGCAACGGAGTATTCACACACACCATCAGGGTATCACTTACTGTAAGTAGTTCTAAGTGGATTGAGAGCCCTATGGTTCAGGAATCAGAAGATGACTAACGAGGGAGCCTCGGTGGTTCCGTGGAAAGCATGGCCGAACCAGGGCGCAATTCCCCTGTACGGAACGCCAGGAAAGTTGGCGAGTGCCAGGCCACACAGTGTCAGGGTGGGCACTGCCACTGGGACAAAGATTCGCAATTGTGCCCTGCGACGGGCTCCACTGTTATCGCACCACGGTATACTGGACTCTGTGCAGTGGACAGTATAGCTGGCAATGATCATAGTCACTACAATATTAGAATGAGGGAGAAGAAAAAAGACTATAGAGAATAAATAAAAAATAGAATCCTAGTAATATACACAGTGTCACCGGTGATCCTCCTCTTCCCCCCCCCGCATGCTCAAAGGGAAAGGCCCCCGCAAACCTGAGCGATTTTGGTTCGTCTCTTCTCCTTTCTCCTCTTTTTTTCCCCTTCCACCTTTCTTTTTTTTTTGGCCCTTACTTCTCTTTCACCTCTCCTCTCTCTATCTCTATTACTCCCTTCTCGCACTCGTTGCTACTCAACTTCTCTTAGCTACTTCAGACTAATCCCTCCGCGTCATTCCACTCCTCTTTTGAACGCCTCTTCGTGTTTCTGGGGCCTTCAATTCCATTGAACGTTTCCTCAACTCCCACCATGGCATCTTTCAAGGTATGACCCCCCCATTGTTAGCAGCTCATGACGGAAACTAAGATCTTCCCTCGGGTAGGAATTGTCCATGTCGCGTCCTCTCCCCAACCCCAGCCAGCGATCCTCCCACGCGCACTCCATCTCGCTTAGTGCGGTCAATTCACACCACCGTGTCACACGCCGCAAGAGTGTCACCACAGCCGCCGCCAATGCAGCCGCCGTGGTTGCCGCCTCGATGGAAGGCAGCGAGTCCACTTCGCTACCCATGGCGCACCGCCGCAGCCTAGGAGGCCGCAAGGGACTGGAATCCGGCTCTGTCGGCAACGTGTCAGGTTTCAGCTCATATCTCTCCCGCAGTATCAACAGCCCTAGCCAGGAATCACCGGTCGCCCGCAAGGACTCCCCGGGGTCGGAAATCGATGCCAAACTGAAGAACCGGAACCGCCGCGCCAGTGAGGGTGCCATATTGAAGACCGAGGGGAAGCGTGTACCGGCAGATTTGCGTTGCGATCGCTGCGGAAAAGGGTATAAGCATGGCAGCTGCTTGTCCAAGCATATGTGTGTATCCCCCCTGCCGCTCGGCCGTCTTCTTCTTGCTCGGGATTATGCACCATGTCGGCTCTGTGCAGGTCGCCCTCGTGGTCATTCTATTCCCCCTTCGTCACAGTTCCCTTTCCTCCCCCTTGTCTCGACATTTGGTTGACCTGTGATTTTTTTTTTCTCGTGGTAGGTGGGAGCACGATCCAGCATGGGCCGTTACTTCGAAGCTTCTCATCTCCAAGCACCAACAGGTTCAACTGCTGGAAGCCGCCTCGGTTTTGGTCACCATGAACCACGACGATATTCCCGAAGAGGCCGCGGAGTTGGCCGCGGAGTTGGCCGAGCTGGAGTCCGAACTGTCGTCAGGATCTCCGGACGCTTCGTCCGAAGTGCGGGACGGAATCAGCTCGGCTGAAACCACACCACCCCCGATGGACGAGGAGGAAGACGATGACTTTGAGATGTCCGGCGTGCCGGCCCACTGGGCCAAGCGACCCAGCGTCAGCAATGCCTCGGGTTTCTCGCGTTCCTACCAGTCGGTTCACTCTAGCTCGTACAACGAAAGCGCGCCACTGCACTCCCCGGCCTTCTCCCACTTCCGTCGCTCGAGCATCGACACCCGCCCCTCCACCGCCGACACGAGGTTACACGACGATGATGAGGCGGATCTTGCGGCGGCCATCGGACTCTGCAATTTCGGCACTCCCCGTACCGGACCCGTCTCCATGACTCCCGACGTGCCGCCCGTGCCTCCCCTGCCGGCGCGCTATCTCGACGCGAGCAGCCACCCGAGCAACCAAAGCCCCCACTCGATGCAGCCGCGCCCCGCCGAGCAAGCCCGTCGAGATTCCGAGGCCAACATCTTCATTTCTCGATCGCTCAACCCGTCTCTGTCATACAAGGTTTCCGATGAGCGAGAGGTTCGCACCAGCGGCAAGGAGGCTCAAGAATCCCGCCAGCGCCGCAACGCCGACGTGGACTTTAGCAACCGCTCCGCACCAACCGATGACGATGACGATGGAGTCTTTGGCCGCATGGAAGAGTGAAGACTTACTCCATCCCATGTGTTCCAGTCACCGGGTCCTCGCGACCTATTTCACGATCTCATGTACGAGCTTGAGCGAATTTTTGAATCTTCTTGTTTACATGTTTCCGACTACCCAGAGAGAATAGAGCAGTGGTCCTGTTTCATCGTTCTTTGCTCTTTTCTCAACGGCGTGAGCCATTCTCGGGACCTTTCTTCACCTTTCGAGATCCCATGTATCAACCATGTCTCCTTGGCCCGTTTTGCGTTGTACGCTCTGTTTTGTTTTGTTCTTGGAAACCCCCTTAAACAGTCATCTGTGTATGACTGGCGCATATTCATCCTTATCAATACTTATACTCATACTCATACTCATTTGGACTAGTGTGTGTTTCTCACGTCCTCATGTTTCGTTCGTCCTTTTTTTTTCCCTTGATCTTTTCTTTTGTCCTTTTGCCTCGCACATATATACCAAACCAAATCCTACGATTCCGCCCCTTGATTGTCCATCCCTCTATATATCTCGTCCATTCTCTCCATCTTCGTCTCCGTTCTCTTTGATTTCTCACCCACATTCTCTCTCCCGTCTCTTTATCTCGATTCCTCTCAGATCTCTCGCCTCGGTTTCTCACTCTCGTGTATCCAATGATCCTCGGACGGGCTCACAATGAATATAACTCATGAAACTATATGATACTACCATGGTAAATGTAAATCGAAGAGCTTTGGATATACAACGCGAGGACAGTTGCCGCCGGGTGTCCCCACGTCGTGTCCTTGGGAGCTCACCGCAAAGAAACTTAGATCATGCTACTCTAGATCATAATCCCAAGACGCTCATACAAATTAACAATAGTGCCAAATCAGAAGATGGTCAATTCTCGTTCGAAATGAAACAGTTGCATATCGAATCATCAAGACATAAGGATGATACTTAGGTACCAAACTATCAAGCAAGCAAAGCAAATTAAAGCTACATTATATACCAGATAACATGCCAAATCAACAAAGCGAAGATAGTATCAAAATCGACATTGCAATACTCAACATCCACCACCACCACCACAGCCTCCACCACCTCCACCTCCACCGCATCCACCACCACCACCTCCGCAACCGCCTCCGCCGGCTATTGGACATGTTAGTTTCATGTTCGATTTTGTGGGGTTGAAGTGGGAACTCACCACATCCGCCTCCACCGCTGCCGCATCCACCTGCTCCGCCTAAAGAGAAAGACAAGTTAGTACCTAGACATGACAGATGATCAAGGGCAGTAGTGAGAGCAAAGGACATACCACATCCACCTCCACTACCAAGTCCACCGCAGGCACCTGCAGCTACAGAACCACCTACAACCAACCAGTCAGTACGATATCAAAACAGAAAAGAAGGGAGAAAAAAACAACTTACCACAAGTGCCCGAACAACAATTCCCAACAGCCCCAGAAGCAGTACTCATACAGCCAGGATTATTGGCATAAACATCAGAATTGATACACGGATCCGCCATGTAAGGCGCATAAATGGGCACGAAAATCGGGAACCCATAAGCATAGGGCATATAATAAGGATCAGTGGCAGCGTTCCTCTCCCGCTCGCTGCCCTTCTCCTTCTTCTTCTCAGCGGAAGAAAAAACAGAAGACTTCGAGCCAGACCTCAACCTCCCCCTCTTCTCAGCGCGCCTCGCAGCCTTCTGATAATTCGACCTGAGCTGCAAATAGTTCACCGAGCCGCGGTGGTCAGGGGCGTACAGCGAATCAGGCCGCACGGCATTATGCGCCGAGATGTGCGGGTTCTTGTTTGGGTCTGAGGATATGTCGGGTCGGTCGTGCAGCGAGTCTGCGGCGTCGCGTGCACGCGATGCCGATCCAACGGTTATGAGTCTGTCGTAGAGATCGGGCGTTCGGGTCGCTTCGCAGTACCAGCATGTACACTCGGAGTAGATGGCGCCGTTCGTGACGCGGCGGTAGGTCTTGCTGGTCCAGGCGAAGCCGTCGGAGAGTTTATCCTCGTCGACTTTGTCGTCGTGGTCGATGAAAACGCGGATGCCTGCTTTTGTGGGGGATTTCGTGCTGTAGGCGTAGTAGCGGCTTGGGGAGAGTTGGTGTGTGTGCCAGGCTAGGTCGACGTCGAGGGTTGGGACGGCCATGTTTCTGGGGTGGTCCATCATTATTTGGAAGAAGACTTCGTATTTTTTGATCAGACGGGTCATTGTGTCGTGGACGGTTGGCGAGTGTAGCCAGTCGATTTGGTCCATTTTGGAGATGAATGTTCCTTGCCGGATTACGGCGCCGACTAGGTCCAAGGCGAATGGGCCTAGGTTGTCCCAGTATCTGGACATGAGGCGACGGAAATGGATTCGTTCATCTGGGCGTAGGCGCTTGACGTATATGTTGCCGTGGGCTTCCATTAGGGCCTTTCGATCGCGGAGTTTGGGCTCTAGTTCTTTGCGAAGGTCGTGAATGTCTTTGCACCAGTCGACTCGGGGATCGGTGAAGTTGAGTAGCTCTGGTCCGACGGCTTGTAGGAGGCGCGTGGGGAAAAGAATGTGGTTGAGGCTTGGGTGGCCGCTGACCTTGTCGTTTGGGCCTTCGGGGATTCCGTGGAGGTTAGTGAATGAGCCGGGCATGGGGATGTCGGCGTGCATTGTAGCTTCGAGGTCCTTTCGGAATTTGGCGACCTTGAGTCGGCCGTGGTCGATTGTGTGACGGCAGTGAGAGCATGATGTTTGGAATGAGTTGTCTGCGTACCCATCGCCGAATCTAAAAGCGTTCTCGACGGTATTTCCGAAAAGAGCTTCTGTCCACTGGACAGTAACCATCTTTATACAGCTAGGGCATTGAATTGTCTTGGTCGGCGGGTCGTGCAGATTGTTCCATTTGATGTTCAACTTCTGCTCGAAGATCTTCTGGGCCTCGTCCGAGACGTTGAATTCCAGCTTGCGGTTGTCAATGCAACTGTCAATTATCTCCCAGGGGAAGCCTGTCTTCCAAGTGCTCATTTTGCCATATCGGATACAATCCTCGAGATAGTTGCGGGGATTCAAGCAATGAGCATGCCAGACCATCAAGATATCTGACAAAGAAGTTAGCTTGAGCCTTTCTGTGATTAATATAGTTCACTTACCGATCGGAGGCAGATTGTCGGGGCTCCATGCCACTAGAGTTGCTGGATTGATGATGTCCTCATAGTCCGAACGTTCCACATCACTCAAGCATGCATTCTGTCTTGATCGCGGAAGACCAGTCGCCCACCATGTAGTATATCGATCAACTGCACGAGCTGTGTACACAGCCCAGCGCTTCTCGCGGATTCGAGCCCTCGCTTCATTCATCGCTTCGGGGAATCTGTCGGCATCGATGTCTTTGATACCAAAGAGCCCGTCATCACCTGAGACGTTCTCGCGTAGGTCTGCCAGTACAGCCAAGAACTTGAGATGTGCGATGCATTCATCCCGGCTGATAGACTTGATGTCAGAGGATACTTTGAGGTTTAACTTCAACTCCGCCGATAGTTGCGCTACTGGGTCATCAGAATATGACGGCGGTCGCTCACTGGAGCTGGCCTCGCTTTGAGTGTCCTTGGACATATTAACTTTATCTGTTGATACGCCCATCGTTGATTATAGAATGAGATTGAATTCAGGCGGGGAAGGAGGTGATTTATAACCCCCGGATCCCCCCAGGGCGTTCATTTACGGGCGTAAGCGGTAAATCCAAGGAACCAAAGAACATGTTCAACGTGGAACCAAAGGAATGAGCCCTGCGAGGCTAAGCTTCTTGCAACTCGTTCGTATTTACCCTCCGACATCTACAGACATCTTCTGATTGGACACCAGTATGGAGGCGAAGCTGGGCGCTGGGCAATGAATGTCTTGCACTGCCTCGGGTACTTACATGTACAGTATGGAGAACGGCCCCCAAGGCATACTGACGATCATGATCTCATGGCCCCATGATTGGGTTTCTAGTGTACTTCGATGCATGGGCATCTGTTCAGACTATTTTCTGTTCCTCGTCGGATTCTAAATTAAACCATCACGCATCACGTGTACTGTACTTGATCCCGTTCACCACCGTCACGTGTACTGATCATACCACGTGACCTTGCTGTACAACCCCGAGTCAGCTGACCCTTGCCCCTCGCTGACTCATCGCAGAGTCCCAGACGGCCTTCACCGAGAACATCATTGTATGTCGTCAGTTGAAGCAAAGAAAAAGAAGAAAAAAAAAAGTACATGTACAATTGCCCAACTTTGGCTATCTTTGGTACATATACAGTACTACGATCGGCCAAATAACCGATCATACCGGAATCCCGATCTCGACCAGATCAAACGTCATTCAGCCTGGCTTCTCTCGCGCGATCGAACGGCATCGGAGGAGGCCAGGCAGCTCTGGAATCTACTTTGAGCGCTGATAATGCTTCAGTCGACAGTCCCGTAATGGCGGGTCTCAACCAGTTACCTGTCGTGGCCGATGGCATGCCTGGTCGCAAACGCAACAGCACCATAGCGGGGATCGACAGCTCGCCGGGAAGTATGGAGGATGTGGATGATCAAGAAGCGCGTGAGGATAAGAGACGTCAACCCGTGAAGCGCGCTTGCAATGAGTGTCGCCAGCAAAAGGTTTGGGATGTGCGCGATCATGAAATTTTAGACTGGTGCTAACCTTTTTTGGATTGCGATAGCTTCGATGCGATGTTGTTCAAGATCCATGGACCGACTGTTCCCGGTGTCGCCGGTTAAAGCTCGACTGTAAAATCGAATCGAACTTCAAGCGTGTTGGGAAGCGCAGTCGCAATGCCGAAATGGAGAGGGAAATCCTCCAGCTGAGGAAGCAGATCGCTACCGGTCAGCCGATTCCGCCTCTCCCCCAACAACCGCTGGCTGCTGGCCAGCTTACTCCGAAGCAGGAGTCGAATCAAGTCAGTCCTGCGGTGTATCAAACCCCGTCCGCCATGTCCGCGGATCAGTACATGGGTTCCCAGGAAGCGGTTGCATCCTTGCTGGACTTGCGCTCCGGTTTCGATGGTGCCAGCTATTTGCGAAACGGAGGGCAAGTCAAGCGGATCGAGGATGTTATGGTTGTTCCAGAGAAAGTCGTGGAATTGTTCAATCTGTAAGCTCCCAACTGCCAATTCGCGATCAACCCTAACACTCTCAGTTTCTTCACATACTACCACCCGTTCCTTCCATTCCTTGACCAGAAGCAGTCTCCCGATGAATATTATAACTCCTCATCGCTGCTCTTCTGGACGATCATCAGTGTTGGTGCACGACGATACCAAGGCGACTCGAACCTATTGAATTCTCTCGCTGGTCCAGTTACTCGACTAGTATGGAGTACCTTGGCCGATATTCCTCAGAACTACCATGTTGTAAAGGCTCTATCTTTGCTTTGTTCATGGCCATTCCCCGTGAGCAGTACCTCAACAGACCCGACATTCATGCTATGTGGAATGATGGTACAGGTTGCTATGCAGCTGGGTCTCCATAGGCCTTCCCATACTCAGGACTTCAGTAAATTCAGAGTGGAGCTGATTGAGGAAGAGCTGAGAGATAAGGTTCGGACATGGGCTATCTGCAACGTTGTTGCTCAGAGGTATGTAACTCCGACTCTATAACTACGGCCTTGGCTCATCTCTTCAGGGTATCAACTGGCTACGGACAGCCATCGTCCACTCTTTACGATTGGACGTTGTCTTCAAGCGATTCGCTGGACCCGAACTTCAAACTCCCCGAGGACATGAGACCACGACTGGAGATTGAAAAGTTCTGTGACAGGATCACTCGATCGCTTTACACAAATCGCCGAGACCCTGTCGGATTAACCAATGATCATGAAAGATCAACCATGATCTCATTCCTATCTCGAGATTTCGAGGAGCTGGAAGAACAGCTCAGGACGCAGAATGATTGTAAGCTTCCTGGTTCTGTAGTTTACATCTGATGCTAACCAATCAGGTATTACTGATTTGTATCTTCGTGCTGCCAACCTTCATCTGCACTTGTCGGCTTTCTTCGATGAGCCTACTGCAAAGGACTATCGCGAGCGTGTCTTGTCTTTGTATGTTGCGACGACATCATTCCTCGAAGCCGTTCTAAACCTTGAGACCGGTGTCGGTCCGGTTATCTCCTACACACCATACTATATCTATCAGATGATGGTTGCTGCTGGATGCACGCTCCTGAAGCTGTGTAAGAGCTTTTTTGCCTCTCATATTGACATGGATTACACCAAGCACCTGTTCAACCGCACGATCTGGGCCATTCGCGGAGTATCAGCGTCCAGTAACGATCTGCCTGAACGCCTTGCGGAGGTGTTGGCCCAGATGTGGAGATTAGGAGGAGCAACTCAACGATCCAACAATAGCACCGATCTCGACGACTCCCTGCGACTCAAAGTGCGTTGTCGAATGAGCATGTCCCTGCTCTTCGACTCCGTATGGCGATGGCGGGAGGATGCACGAACAAAGGGCCGAAATATTGAAGGTTAGTATCAGTCCCGCCGGTGAAACCTAATATACTGACCTTGTCTAGCTTATTTGAAAAACCCAACAAACCCCGACTCCGCGGCCGATTCGTCGGCCACCTCATCAGTTGGGCCTGTACACACATCAACATCCACCCCTGGAATTTCCGGTGGAGATCCGAGCCTTGCCCCAGCACCCTTGCTATCACAGGCCAGTCTTGGAGTTCAACCACCCTCGCAAGTGAGTGGACTACCAAGCGGCTTCATGGAGCCTAATTACGAAGTTTTCGATCCTTTGAACTGGCTCCTTGACGGATTGGTAGACTTGCCTTATTCCTACTCAACTATGAACGGAATGGAAACCTCGGGCATCGCATAGAATGAAGTAATTTCTTGGCGTTATGGATATTTGTTTGCGGGCTTGGTTTGCGTGTTTGTATCATTATACCACATATTCGATCGCTGATACACCTCAGGGAGTTTGCTTTTCTTGGACAACTGTTTATATTTTCTTACGATGAGTCTTGTGTATGAATCTGTATCTCTTCCTGACATTCAAAGCTTTTATTGGATCGATCCCCTAGTCACATTCAAGTAGCCCTATGCAATCATAATCTCGTACAATACGCCATGCGCATCACAGTTTGCTATTTCCGTCTGTCGAGCACGGACTAGCTCGGAGCCGCTGCGTTGTGGTATTCTCGAGAAGTAACTCTCCGATGCAATAGCTGTGTCTCATTACTAGTCTGCTTCCCTTTTTGTTTTCGCTTGATTTTCAATCCCGCACCTTCTTCCACTTGAAGGCCATTCTTTTCTCTGATAATCCCTTTTAATCTTCACATTTATTTCCTTTGCAGTACCAAAACATAATGTATTCGGAGCAGTTGTTCTGTTGGTTCGATAAACACCGCCATGGACCCGAGATGTCTACGTTCCACCCAACAGACTCCGACTTCATATCCCTTCAGCCTATTCTGTTTTATCTTATCTAGCTATAATCTCTTCTTGCCGAATTCGTCTATGGGACCATTGACAGGATGGCTTTCATTTGAGGAATTTTATGTTCCGGACTTTAGATTGATAGTCGGATTGCGGTTGCATCGGTAAGGTCATCTTAACATGGAGGGATGAAAGGGAAGGGGGAGTTGGGGTTTGCATTCTAGGTGGGAGGCAGAGGCTATTTGGAATACACACAGTGATTTATTAGTATGCTTCATACTTGTATATGTTAGTGCATTCAATATCACTTGAAGACTGTGGCTGTTTTGAGCCGATCAGTATCAATCTTGACGTACGGCTCAGTTCTAGTGCAGTCAGTATACTTTACTTGCTGTAAAGAAAGCCTTCATACTCACCCAATCCTGCGTGGAAAAATAATTAAGTTAAATGACAGCCTCTTGCCTTTTTGTACGACGAGAGGAACTCGATAAAAGTAAGTGGTTGTATTCTCAGCAGTCAACGGACAAGGTTATACTAGGAAACAAAGACAACATACACCGACATAACACAGGCGAAGAATCTACTTTCTACGTGCAGCAAGTAGACTGGTAGTAAGAGACGAGATGTGTCCTCGGCCGTCATCTTCGCCACTATCATCTTTCCCAGGCTGGCTGTCGCCAAGACTCATGACGCTAATTCGTTCACCAATGAAATTGATATCAGACCTTGCAGGGCCAGGCTTAGAAGGCGAACTCTGTGACGAGCCTCCAGTTGATCGACGACTCTTCTTCAAGGAGGTTGATAACAAAAACTTGTAGTTTCCAGCAGGTGGGGGTAGCACCACATATTTGGAGTTGAAATTGCCATCTTTGTCGTAAGCCTCAGTTTCTCGAAGAGCAGGTTCATTCTCTCCGCGGGCAAATTCAACCCATTTGTCAAAGACAGTCTCCATGTCGGCTCTGCCAATTTGGATCCATTCCCTGTGAGCCGTGTCACAGTTTTTGCATTTCGCTGAGAGCTCGCAATGCTTCTGGGAGAGCTCGGTGAGGATCAGTTGTTCGATTCGGCGAACAAAGGGAAGAAATGCGTGTCTCAAGATAGTGATGTCTCCATAGCACCGCCGGTGACAGGAAAATCGATTCTTCATATCGATTGTCTTTCCAACCTTGAACATATCCTCTTGTCCAGAGAGAGAGAAAAGATAGAGACGGCCAGATTCTGAATCTTGTTCTGTCAGGGTCTCGTATGCCTTTTCTGCCACTTTGAGTGCCACGTCCTCTTCGGGGCTCGCTGGTGTGCCAGACACGCGGAGCTTGAACTTTGACGATAGTGGAGTGGAATGGATGGGCTCTTCCAGAGATTTTGAAAGGATAGTTTCCAGCTCTTGCCGCAGTCGGCTTCTCTTTTCTTGATCGTAAAGTTCCTTTCTCCATTGGCTTCTGGCGTGCTCCCTTTTGTGTTCGTGTCGATTCTGACAGACGCAACTCTCGACAAATTGGGTGAGGAGCGTGTTGAATGTATCATCATCCTCGTCAAATACACGATGGGTGTCTTTAATGATAGCAAATAGTTGTTTGAAGGCTTCTTTGGCAAGGCCCAGACTGCCTTTTATTTTATGGCCACAGGGTTGATCGTTTGATTTGAACAGCGCGCAGCCGAAAGTGGATGCCGGTTGATATATGACCTCTAGTAAGGCCGAGAGAAGAAGGAACTTGCTGACTGAAGTCTCCATTGAGGAACTGATGATTCGAACTGTATAGGAAAGAGAGCTATAGCGGGCTAGATGGCGGGTAATAAGTACTTTCGAGAGCGCGAAGTAAAATATTGGGGGCCCAAAGCATTGTCACTATACCCCCTCTTTTCAGCTCTTCTGAAATGAGCTAATTCATTGCCTAGGCGTACTCTTGCCCGGATATGAGAAAATCGGTAAGCCCCGTTGGCGTTTCCCGACCTTCCTATCTTAGTAGTGGCCGACAGGGGGATCACAGGCTGTGCTTGAGATAGCTTCAAACTAGTCAAGCATGAATGGAGCATTGGTCACAAGATTCAGGGCTTGGAATGGTACTTTGGAGAGATGGCGTGCATTGGTGTCGTTCATTGACAGGGATTATGAGCCGTTCCAACAAGCTCCATTTCAAGACTTGGAAGTGAACGACGAACCATGAACAAGAAGGCTCCAAGTTACAGCTCTCAATTAGAGCACACCATTGTTTTTTCAAGGCAAATGGAGGTTGGGTGCTATATCTACCTGGCATTGAGTTTGAAAGTCTCGGGGGGCTTCACGCCGCAAGGCACTAACAGGCCCAGCCCCAATTTCAGGGATCTTGTAGAGCCGGAAAACGAACCATTTATTCCTTTTCCGTTTTAGTGGTCGCACTTTGCCGCTCTTGTGCAGCTTCAACGCGCCTTGTCGAGATCATATGAGCTAGCGTGAATTCTTCGGGTAAACCTATTTGTTTCTTCTATGTACCTTCGTGCTTTCTCAATTCTGTTTTAGTGTTTGCTCATCTGCTTCAAAGTCCCTAGATAAGGTCTCCAAGATACTGAGAACGACAACATTATTGCGTATCCTTACCAGCAATAATTCTTGAGATATACCTAGCTCATGATTGAGTACCGGATTCCTCGGAGTCAATGAGACATTCAATACATGCGTAGACTTCGTTCAATCCTTTTTTTATTCAATATAGGAACAACACTTGAACTATACGTGAGCTGAGCCAAGGATTAGGGCCTTATCATTTAGTATAAACTTATAATGAGTCCCATCTTTCGAAAATAACTGTTGGCATGCGAAAGTATCTACCTTATATGTACATCAATCAATAAATACTCACGTACGTCTCTTCTTCTTGCTTCAGCAAGTAAAATATCTTTTGCAAATCATGTGTGCAATCCTCCGGTGAGAAATTCTGCTAATTCCACAGTGGTTGGAGATACTCCGGCTCCTGTCGGGTTCGCATATAACCTCGGTAGAGCTCCAACGGAAAATCAGAGTCAATCTGGTAGTATGAATCAAGTCTCCGTTCTAGCAAAAACCAATTGACAAGATTAACGTTGTCAAAGGCTCATGCAACCCATTGTTTATGTTGGATGCAAGTGTTGTCAAGGACTCGGAAGAGGCTCACGGGTCGAATTCCGCGATGCTGAGTCATCCCTGCGATAAGGAACCCGATGTCGACATGCCCCTCGATTCTCACTTGAAGTTGGTCTTCTTTCTCCAGATATCCTTGTGGCTGAATTTATCGCGGCATAATCCCATAACACTATTATCCTCACCAGTCAAAACAAAGCTCAAAAAGTGAAGGCATTGCGACCCATCAACACTATGGCCGACAACGTGCAGGAAGGTGGTCGCAAAGGTATGCAGCTCCGATCTAGGAGCTTTGGAAGATCAATGCTAAAAGAAGAACACTCTACAGTTTGGACTACTCTCATAACAAATACTGCGTATCTGTCTGGTCTTCTGACCCTCGATTATTCTCTCAAGAAAGTGGGATCAAAGTACCCACTGGTTGTTCTCTACACGGACTCATTTCCTGCCGATGGACACAAAGCCCTCGATTCAAGAGGGATACTGAAGCAGCATGTGCCGTTCCTGCTTCCATCGGTATCTAAAGATTTTACCAACGACACCCGTTTCTATGACTGCTGGAGCAAGCTCACGCCTTTCTCACTTGTTGAATATGACCGCGTCGTGCAACTCGATAGTGACATGTTGGTACTTCAAAACATGGATGAACTAATGGAGATCCAGCTGGATTCACCAGAATTGGAGGGAGAGGGACAACGGGTGTTTGCTGCCAGCCATGCTTGTGTCTGCAATCCGCTCCAGAAGCCACATTATCCGAAAGATTGGTAGGGCAATCTACCACTGTGATATGCAGAGAAAACCCAAGAAGCATACTCGGTTGTTATTTGTGGCATAGCTAATTGGCCTCTGAACAGGATTTCGGCGAATTGTGCCTATACTACACAGCATGACAACGCAGATATCGCACAAACAGCTGGGGCTCCGGCCAATGCAGGATTGGGAATACCAAATGGAGGCCTTCAGGTCGTGAACCCGACCAAAGCCGTATATGACAAAATCACTAAACAGCTCGGCTCGTCTGCAACATCGCAATATGATTTTGCCGATCAGTCCCTCCTCGGAGATATCTTCCAGGGCCGATGGGTTGCACTCCCATACATTTACAATGCTCTCAAGACGCTACGGTGGTCCGGCGTCCATGATGCCATATGGCGCGATGAGAGTGTGAAGAACGTACACTACATACTCAGCCCGAAACCGTGGGACGAACTTGAAGACAGCCAGAGACAATCTGAACAGAATCAGGATCCGACCCATGCGTGGTGGAAATCATTGAATGCGGAACGGTTAGAAGTGGAGCAAGGGAATGGTCTTGCGGATGGTTTCTGAATAAGTTCTAGAAATTCCCAATCATCCACTTTGGTATGTTGTGCATAGCGCCTAATCATGCATTAGCCAATAGCCCTCAAAATGTCATTCTAGAAGCCTAACAGCTCCATCGTGCTCTTTCGTGCTGCCAAAAAACCGGCGTCTCTCCGTAATTACGACTACTCAAGTTTAATAGTACAAAATGTTTCGTGGGAGAAACTGGCTTTCTTTTCCTGTCTCCATGAATATTTCATCCAGTTCATAGTTCTGAAATGACGACGTCCCGATAAGCGATAAGAGACTCCAACTCCAACTGCAACTGTTTCCTCTACACACCCCTTCCACAGCCTCACAAGTATAAAGGACAAAGATGTCTCCCTCAACTGCCCCAAAAATAGAACGAGCTCGTCTCATCCCAGGAAAACGCCCACTCAAACCAACATCAAATAGCTCGTGTCCACGAGCCCTCAACCCCAGCGCAATCCCCGCAGAAACACGCCTGAAACAATCGTATCAAGAATATCTTCAAACAAAACAGGACAATCCAATTTCAAATTCTACCACAGCTACGGAAGAAGAAGAAGATCAGTCTCAGATTCCCCGCATGGAAGTCTCTTTCTCAGCACCGCAGCCCTTTCTCGATCCACCGACTTGGGATGCCATGCTCAGACTTCACCAGGAGAAGATCGCAACCCAGTCAATAGACGAATCCAGTGTGGCAGCAGCGCGAGGCTCGGGATCCGGATCCGGGGAGGAGTCATCTGAACGGCAAAGGCAACGCGCCGAACAAGAGATGGAGTATGGGTCTATGGCTATTCGGGGTCGGTCTAGTGTGAGAGGAAGGGGGAAGAGGGCCCGCGGAAGAGGGAATGTCTACTGGGGTGGGAGGTCTTGATTGCCAGGTCCTTTTTGGAGATTATTGGGATTTATTAATGTCCTGATTGGTGCTTGATGCTTCTTACAATTGGTCTTCTGTATATGGAGTACAACGGGACTGGTGATTGAGGTAAACCCAATTTCACGCAAGCAGTACGTGAACTGGGGATATTGCCGTGAATATCAATGCTGACCAAGATGCCCACTATCAGAAGAGCTACAAACTGAGCTTGTGTGGGCGGTTTCTGGTCGGAGAAATTCACACCAAAGATGGATTTCCTTGTGAGAACCTTGAACATATCATCTATGTTATATCGCGGTTGATGAAATCAGAAACAGGGCAAAAAGAATTCGGATCATTCTCTGACCTCGAAGCCATACCTCATTCCTCACATGCTTTCAACCGTGATGCTTCACAATGCGCTGACTGCGACTGCTCGTGGCCTAGTATTGTTGGTTCTCAAACTGAGCATAATCGGGAAGGAGATACAAACTTTGGATCGACTGCCGTGTGTCTGCCACATGTCCCAGTGGTATTGACGTTGCGAGGTAACAGTCGACAATGAATGTCTTATGGGTCATCTCTCTGCATTGCAATGCACGGAGAGCGATTCGTTCGAGTCCAAGGCGAGGAATATGACTCAAGTCGCAACCCGCAACGTTGCTGAGATCATGCACCAGGCCGGCCTCCTCGTCTAGTCTCAATACACTGAGATGAGAAGAGGTGACGATGAAAATGAAGACTCTGGGCAGTCTCAGATGCTTGCTGCGACAGTAAGAACGTGGGCTTGCTATTCCAATATGCGCTGCCTGACTGGGCAGTGAACAAACAATGAATAGTGTCCGAGGCTTCAGCGGCAGAACGGGACCAAGATTTTGCTTCAACTGAAAGAAGCGCATAGCACTCCCGATGCTAATTAAGCTCTGATGGGTTAATAGAACTCGATTTGGTGAAATAGGACCAAGGGCGACAGTCCAAATGCATAGTCATTATTTCATTTGCTCTATAAACAAAAGGCCTGTACCCTTCACTCACATAGAACACAGTCAATCCCAACCACATCAACTTCCAACCAACTAAGCATCACCCCCAACCCTAGTGAAGCAGACCGTACAAACACCCTGACCCTCATGTCCCCCAAACCGGAAACGAGGATACTCAACCCGTCCCCAAACAACCAGCCTATCCTCCCCAACCCCCTTCTCCGTACCACCAGTAAACCAATGAACAAGCTCTTCCTCCGTCCAATTACAAGTAGTGACGACCAAAAACCCACCGCGTCGCACCAACCGGCGCGCAATCTCAGGATACCGCTCACAAACACGAGTCGTCTTTGCATCATCAGACAACGAGACGGCATCGAAAGTCCCCTTGTCCAGAACTACATCAAAGCCCCCAGCCGAATAGGGAAACCAATCCAACCGGCCCCCGTCTCCAGCAGCTACTGCCATTTCAACAGGCACCCCCGTTTCCGAGAGCGCAGCCGTAGAGCCCAGAATATCCCATTCCTCAAATTGGATAGGCGGTGCACCGATATCCATCCGAGATTCGGACTCGACGTCCTCTCCATCCTCATCTTCAGACTCATCCTCATCCTCAGAATCACTCCGGTAAGCCGAATGACCCCTACTCTTTTGCAATTCCCTCGCAAGCTCGACACTGCCGCGCGAGTAATCAACTCCAACCATGTGTCCGCGGAACCCGCCCTTCTTCTGCAGTAATGCCAGCATGCTTCCATTTCCAGTTCCGAGATCGAGGACGGTAGGCTGCGGTCGGGACAGCGCGTTCGGCGTGGATTTGAGAGTGTTGCGCGGTGAGAGCGGGAATGACTTGCGCGTTAGGAAGTGCAGGACCTTTTCCGGTGCGTTGTGTTCTGAGAACCAGGATGTTCCCGGGTCGTCTTCTTCGTTGAGGTCTGAGTCGGCGTCTGAGTCGGCATCTTCGTCTTCGTCTTCGTTTTCATTTCCATTTTCTTTTTCTTTGGGGGTTGCGCCGTCGTGCGAGATGTGGGCTAGGGTGCGCGCGTAGTAGGTTTCCCAGCTGGATGGTGTTAGTTTTTGGGGTGGTTTGGGTTGGGGTGGTGTTGTTGCTTGGGGGGATGTGATATGATTGTATGCGATATCGAGTAGATCGGAATGTCCAGTTTATGGGAGTGCTCGATCAATATCGCAATATCGCAATATCGCATGCGGGCTCGTCTTGGAGGGGTAAACGTGGGGTTGGGGTATGTCATTGTTTTGCGCGGGCAATCGCTGGGATCATGAAAAGAGGCAGAGTGATACATACTAATCTTTGGTGCCTAGCTCGCTAGGCGAGAGGTAGGCAGGTTGAGAATCTTCAGCCATTGTCTGGAGTGGTTGCGGAGGAAAAATTGGGTTGAAGCGGATGACGTTCCGCACTTATCGTTATCGAGTAAACATCATGATACTTGGATCTATAGACATGACTTGACTTCACGTTACAATTGAACATCTACCGATATACAGTTACAATTGAGAAATCGAGGTTGTGAGGAATGAATGTTTATCCATGTCTATTGAGACTGCGCAAAGGGGGTATTATCATGCCTCTTTTCATTCACTGAACCACGACTACCATATCCGCAGACAGATAGCGGACTCAGTGATTGAACACAGAAGGGCCGAGAAGCTAAAGCTAAAGCCTTGCCATGACAAAGATGTCAAGATGTAAGAGGGAAAAAAAAGGGAAGGACAAAAACAACATAAAGAAATAAAAGCGAAAGTTGTTGGACGAATAGCCAAGCAATGCAAGAGAACCGAGTAAGCCTCCGCGATAAAGTACAGAAGCCGACACAAAGAAAGAGTCAATTGACCCTTTCAAGGCCGGCTGTTGGTATCAAATTTCGTCCGTTTTGGACACCCATGACGCCAGTGATGTGATGAAGCGAGGAAATGTAATAAAGCGATGGTGACACGAACGGGGGTGTTGAGAAAACCCGCGAGTTTAAAGAGGAAGAGAAAACATGCAACAGACATGCAATGGGGAAAATAGTGATGAGCGACAGCAAAGCCCGCTTTGGTCATGAATGTCATCAAGCCAGTCATCTGAGATGAGTGTGAAGAAATTAAGAGAGAATAGTTAAAGTCGCCGCTGACAAGCCAGGGGAGAGTTGATTTTCAAATCAAAGACATGAAAATAAAGCAGGTCGTGGAATCGTGAGCCTGGTGAATGACTCAGGCTGGGATCAGAGGAATTCATCAATCGATCTCATGATCAGGGGCTCGCCAGCTGTTGGAGGCGAGCGAGGATCAGCTGTTTCAGCGGCGAACTGGACGGAGCTGGGCATAGGAGGGGGTGAGAGGGCTGCCGACCGATCGATTCGGTGGAAGGAGGGTGCTGCCACTGGCTGGGGTGATAGGAACTCGTTTGTTCGAGGTGAGAAGAGACCGCCGCCTTGGCCGGGCGCGTCGCGCACAAATACGTGCGTTTGAACGAGAGGATCACAGCTGCTGACGCTGCGTGGGAGGCCTCGCGGTCGACCTGATGCAGGTTCCACCGATTGGAACTTCTGGCGGAATGGAAGGGGACGAGGGGATAGACTTCTCTTGGGCGAGTAAGACTTGAATTTGGTATAACTGTTGTCACTGGTAGTGGGACGCATTGAAGGAGTTTCTGGAATGGAAAGGCAGCTCATGGACGGTGCCTGAGAAAGTCCACGGAAAATCGGTCGGTTGTCATTGGCAGGACGTTCAGATCGAGCAACCTGAGGCTCGGAGCTTCGTCTGCCAGTTTGAACAAACCACTCCTGGGGAGGGGGCTTCGAGGTCGAGCCACGCATCAAATGCGAGCGGAAATCGGTAAGCTGGTAAATAAGACTCATATTAGGTCCAACCCACTGACTCCGGCCCTTGACCACTTCGTACATGGAGTTGAAATCCATGTGTCGATTCTTGTACAGTCCATAGGCAATCACTAGAGAGGCGGAACGACTGGCACCGAGCTGACAGTGAATAAGGACCTTCTTTCCACTGGCGATGCGGTCATCGATGATCTCACAAAGAGGGAGTAGGTCATCGAGGATTTCGGAGTTGTGGTCCCAGCTAACATGGAGATACTCAGGTTGTGGTGTAGGAGTTGATGTTGTGGGGGTGGCCGCTCGAGAGTCCGAGGGTTGGAATTCAAAGGCAGACTTGAAGGAGATCTCCGAGGCCGCAGTTTGAGGCTCACCAGACCAGCGCTTCGACGCCATGGAGGCATTACGCCAGGTGCTCATCACTGTGTCATTTCGCTCCTCCTCGGCGGTGTTGAAGGGATTCTTGACTTCCTTGGCGACGTTGATCACCACATCAAACTGGGATGCTTCCTCGGCTGTTGGCTCCAGGTACAGGTAAACGCCAGTGTCATGGATCCGGATCGGTCCATCGGGGTATCCACGGTCCTTCTTGCGTGTCGACTCGCGCGAGTCGAGGTGGTCATCTTCTTCTTCTAGCCCCGGCAGCACACGGCGAGAGAAACCAGATCCATCCATTCCACTTTCTTCATTTGGTGTAGAGAAGCTCCGTACGCCATGGTGCGACATGGGTCGTGGGAGCTGCATGCCCCCCTTGGGAGCGAAGGATGGGGATGTGATAGCCGCGAGAGCTGGGGAGGATTCTGCATGGCGCAAGGATGGAGTTGGAGGCACATCATCGCTCGGGAATGTCTTATCAAATGTAGGTGTCCGGATGGTCAAGTTCGCTGGACGGCGCCTCGAACTCTTCTGGGGAATCTGGAGGGGTGATGGTGGGGCGAGGCTGTTGGATGAGGTTTCCACCAGCGACGCCGTGGCAATGGGAGGCCGAGACATGGAGGGAGGCGGCATCCGCAATGAGAGGTTCTTCAGGTTGCGCGCCCGCCGACCCGGAGAGTCAGGACGCGGAGGGGTCGGTCGCGACCACTCGGGCACCATGGTTTGGGGCGGAATCTCCATCGGCCGGGGGTCGGCATGTATTTCGGATACGAGACCGACATGGCCGAAGGGGATTCGGGCGATGAGCTCGGGGAGACGTCACCCCCACCGGGCGAGTCAAAGGGCGAAATGGTCGTGGTCGGGGAGGACTCGGTCGAGGCGGACGTCATGGACGAGACACTTTCACGATGTGGGGACGAGAGAAAGCGCGTGTTGACAGGCACATGGGTTGGATATTGTAGCGGGTGAATGGTGTTTTCCTCGTCCTTGTATCGCGGTAGAGGGCCGCCAAAGACGGACATGAATGAAGGGAATGAGTCCGGGACGGACGGTGGACTCGTTTGCACGGGCATTGTTTGAGGGATTGAAAGAAGCCCCGACTTCACGAGACTATTGCATTCGAGAGCACTTGCAGCCGGCGCAAATGAGTGGTCTGCACCGGTCAGAGCTGTAAGGGAGAAGGCAGGGAGCGGGCACACATACCAAGCAGGTGAGGTGTCAAAGTGTATTCAAGATCAGTCCAGATAGTTCAGAGAGTCCAGATGGTCCAGAGGGAAGAGAAAGAAAGAGTCGTTTCCTCCGGGGAATGACGGGAAGGGGAGAAAAAAAAGGTCAGTTTCCTGTAGGGCCTTTTGGACCCTTTGTTTTTAGATGTAATCGATCGCTGGTAATTCAATACGGGCAACCGCAGATCGAGGTTTGAGAAGTGAAACCAATCAGAAGCCACTCTAATTTTAGGCGCCGGGGGCGTAGGAATGGGCGTCAAATGCACGTACATCAGAGGCTATGTAGGTGATGGTCGACCATCGTTGCTCGTCTACTGTTTGGTATCGTCTATAGTCTACAGTATACTGTCGTCTACTCTCGACTGTACAGTACTGTCTACAGTCGACTACCAGTACAGACTACGGGGACCATACGGGGATTATGCTCCTCCGAACAGGGGGCGGCACATAGTGGAGTATGCGCGTAACCCGTTCGCTATTCCAAATTGTTGTCTGTGCTGCTCTTCGACGGGACAGTATACTCGAGTTATCACGTTTCCTATATTATGTATACTGGATATCCTATCCGATTTCCTCTCCTCCATTCTCGACTCTCTTCACGCCCTCAACCGGTGAGAAACCTCACGGTAACCACACGGGTGAACGGTGGAGACTGTATACTTCCTCATTCGCTGCCGCCAAACTGAAACGCGAGCCTTTTGAAACACGCCAATTCACTAGCGTGCCTTAGCCCTGGCCTACACACATCATTCTCTCCTCCTCTGGGATCCACCCTCTTGAGCAAGGATCCAAATGGGTTCAATGATCCTCGATTTCCACGTGGACTATATGAAACTGGGACATTCGATGGAGAATGGGGAAATACAGCATTGCCCCCAAGTACAGTGCACTGTACAAGATGTACATACACGGGACTGGCGAACCTAACAAAAGCTGTGAAAAAAACAGATCGACAATGCAAGCCAGCCAATAATCCCTGCCACTGGCAACCCCCTCCCGTACCCAATGTTCCAAGAATGTTCCAGATAAATGAATTTCACCCTCCCTTCGCCTCCCCTGCAAGAAACTACCGTTTCACATCGCATCTAAAAATACCATCCCTCGTACTCTGACGACTCTATACGTTCCACATGCTCGCAGCTTACGTTGAATGGTTTCGAGCCCGGGCTGTCATTGGCTCGGTCCCGGGAACAGCAATTAAACTGGTGCTGTTCCATCAAAGCGATGCTCTTTGTTGATAGACTGGAGGGATGGTGCCATGGTTCACCGGTTGGTCGGTTGCAATTATATAGAGATCTCCTGGTTTTTCCACCAATACATGTATCAGAGACGTGGAGTTGAGCCCCTACTTGGTACATTTGGCACTATTGATCTTACCTGTCACTGTACTATACTTGGATCCTCGATTTCCTGGAGCCTGGCCATTCTCCATACTGTCAATCTACTGTAGGGGGATGCTCCAAATTCAATTTGTCACAGGTGGAATCCCTGTGGCAGTGTGAAAGGGTGTTAGCCTATGTGAGTCTGCTAGCTCTAGGGCAAGGGCAAATTGTTGGGGGCCAGGGTTGAGCATTGTGTGTCGGTTCATCGGAGATATCCGCACAGCCAATGATATACCGTCGACCTAGGCTTACAGTGATTCTTTAAGTAATCCTTGTAGTAATACGCTCCAAGAATCGTGGATATACCAAGCATTGCAAGAGGACTAGCCAAGATGTATCGAGTTTCGCATCCTTGGATTGTGCAATACTAGTTTGGTTTGCACCGCAGATGTGGAATCCACTTGTGGCAAGGACAGTGCATTCATCTACGTATACAGTAGCAACTAAAGTTATGTTATCTACAGTACACGTATACCGAGTAACGTGTCCGATCACTTTGGGCGGTCCGCTTCCGTTCTCGTGGTCGCCCTCCGCCGCTTTTGCCTACTGAGTAGAATTGAGCATCTATTGTATGGATGTCGGTGATCATTGTGTAATCAACCTCATTCATCTGGTCACTCCAGGGCTGATCTTAGCCTGAGCATACGGAGTATAGTGATGTTTTCTAATGAAGATATACGGAAAGCTAAAGCGAATGTCTAAAAGCCATACAAATATCACGAAAAATGAGAACAGCAGAAGTAATATCAGATCTCATTGCTATGAGTTGAGAACTTAAAGACCGAACCATCATCACCTGGCATAACCTGTTTATGCAAGTTAATTTGTCCATGGTTCATTCTCAACGCCAGAAACGCCAGAAGAGTTTGTCTATATACGGATGTCCTTGCTTTTCCGTCGGAATATACAGGAACTACTGGTATCTAGATTAGTCCCTGTAATCAATCACACAAACTAAGTGACCAGACCATATATCAGGTTTCTGAGGCTCCTAATACCCTCGGTTCCAAGGTTGGGAGGTGGTTCTAACAGTACGCGTGCGATGAAAGTGTCACTTTAAAGAGAGCTCCTCGAGAACTGTTCACAACAAGGACTTCAAAGTCTGTATTAACTGTCTAACACAGTTGCCGTTTCAATTGACTAACAAAGGTTCAATTATCAAGGGACATTTCAGCCAAAGCTCTCACCAACGAATAACATGTTCTTTCCAATGTCCTTCAGTATCGGCCTCTTTGAACTTTTCAATACCACCTACAACGCCGTCTTCGCCCACTAGCCAATCACCCATTTCCACTCGTTTAGTCCAATTCTCTAACACTTTGTGTAGATATAAGCTACGTGAATCCTATGGTAAATAACCACTATAGCCGCTGAATGAATCCGACTGATATAGTTGATTAGAATGGCTGCTAAAACCCCTCATATTCCTAAGGAATAGAACACCATTACTACTTTGAGTAAACCCGTTACTGCCAATTGCGAACGGTAGTAGGAGTCGACTCTAGTTACTAGATAACTAGTTCAAATATTCTTTAGTAGGTTCAGTGTACAAACCAGCGGGGATATTAGCGGTATTTCCGTTAGGAAACTAGGGCCGACTCTAGGGTAACTTATTCTCCTACTCTGCTCAAAATAAAAGGAGAGGAAAGAAATTTGTCGGTAGTTTAGTAGTAGAAGGTTCCGTAAAAGGCTGATTTCTAAATTTGTCCGGATCTTAGAGTCGGATACCGGGAGTAATATAGCGAAACTTAAGTTAGCGAGTAGGAAGAGCCGAGAGAAAGCGTCCGGTAAAGGAGTCTAATGTAATATATGAAGCGTTTATCACGGTTTCGGGGTATAGAAGAGTTATCTCTTTAGGACTATATATCGAGCCTAAAGGAAGTCGAAGACATCTTATACTATACCGATTTCTTCCTCACTCTTCGTTCGTGTCGAGTGATATAACCACACGAAGCGATCACCCTACTTTCGAAGAGGAGAGTCTTATAGAATTTCATGTTTCCTGTAGAGCGCTAGATAATAGAAAAGATAGAAATCCGAACAAGGATCGAACATGATAGCTCTTACGGACCGTAGGAACTAGATCAAGTTCGGTTTCAGACGAGATACGAGATCGAACGGAATTGGGGACGAGTCTTCCCACCAGGTCTTAGACGGAAGCGAACGATATCTCGTCCGGCCCCAATCCAAGCACGTTCAAGAATCTGGTTGTGAAGCTGGGCTGATAGCTGAGGGTCAAATCCAGTCACCGGCATCTTGGAGCGATGAAAAGTAGATCACAAGGGGTGTATAACAAGAGGAGACAAGTGCTCGGAAAACACAAGTCTTGGAACTCTTTCTTGGTTAGCGATGCGGAAAGAAAGGGGTAGACGAAAGATGAAATCTACGGGCGGAATTAACGTTAATGAAAATGTTGGAGGCAATTTGTCGTCACTTGGTGATATTGATCCTCCTGTCACCCCGATACGCACCACTCATGCATTAGGGTTAGACCTGTGGTCTCTAGGTCATTTCTTTCATCAAGTGTGCTTCTCTAGAGAATCACGAGTGTCATTGATATACTTCTTCTATGCTCAAATCCCAGTACATTACTTGAACTATGTAAATAGAAATAGAAAGACTATGAATACTCATTTCATTCATCGTTATGTACCCGCTCTTCATGACATACAAAAGAGACAAAATAAAGGGAGACGCCGCCAATGGATGGTTTTGTACATGAACTCGAACATAAAGAAAAGACAAGAAGACAAGAAGTAGTCGACAAAAGAAGCCATGGTCTGGCATATGCGGGGGTCGCTGCGTACGTTAATCAATGCTATCGTCTAGGTTTACATTGTTATTCGGCGTGGCCGGGGTGCGATTTCGAAGGCCGAACCTTCGAGCGCCGAGGCTATTTGTTCGGAGCCGGTTTTGCTGGATGGGCGTGTAGCTTGTTGCCATTTTGCTTGATGGGGTGGAGATCCTTGTTTGGGCCTGGGGAGTCTCCGGTTGAGGGGATCTGGGGTTGTCTTCGACGTTGGTTGAGAAGCTTGGGGAGAGGCCGTAGCGGCGGGATCCGGCTTGGATGTTGGAGCGGGAGGTTGCGGGGGTGTATGAAGCTGGGATGGTGTTGTTTCGGCGGAATGAGAGGCTGTTTGAGAGGGTTGGGGTTCGAGGCTCTGATGGCTGAGGCACTTGGGTTTGGTATTGAGGGGAGCGCGGTGAGAAACCCAGGCCTGAGTCGTTCTGAGCACCAGAGACTGAGCGGGAGAAAGACCGGCCGTGGAATCTTGGTCGGGGTGATTCTTGGGTAGAAACAGGTGTGCCGATTTCTGTTGGAGCTCTGGAGGTTGAGCGGCTATGTGGGCTCTCTAGTTCTCCGTTCTCCTCGCCGACTGTCATTCTGCGACTGCGGAGAGATGTCGACATCCGATTCAGACGGCTAGTCGGGGTAGGAAGACCCGGGGATTGGGTCGGACTCTGTTTGACGTCCGTAGTTCCTGGGCTATGATTGACCAAAGACGCGCGACGGGCTTCAAGACGACTGGAAATTCGAGTGGTGGAGTGGCGCCGCTCATTCAATCCAGGCTCTTGGATCCCATTCCCGTTTCGCTGATACGTTGGTGTAGGCAGGGTCATACGGTGGTCGTGCTCTACACCATTAGACAGCTGGAGCTGCCCGCCTGTTCCACGGCTTGACTGTGGCCGGGTGTTTTTCAATTGCTCGTCTGTCAATGCTAGGCAAAGCTCGGTCAGGCTGCGACAAACACTGTCAGCCTTGCGGCGGGCATGTCTCTCGGGTGATGTATATCCCCCATTCACAACAGAGACGGTGCCTGACGGAGCGGCATTGGCGCCCAATGCGGTGGAAAGGTTCAATGCATCGGTGATCGTCGCTTCGAGGGATGTGTATACCTCACCGCTCAAAACAGCCTTGGCCTTGGACAATGCAGATTGAAGGAGAGGGTGGACTTGGCTCTGGTGCTCGTTATCACCAGCTGAAATACTAGCTTTACGATGGGTTTTGGGTGAAGAGGATATCGCAGTCATGGCCGAGGTTGCAGTGCGCGGTCTCTCGTTTGGGCTGCTATACATAGCTGCTGCAGATGATGGAGGCAGCTTCCCTGTCAGCTCTAATTTTTTGATCCGATCTTTGAGGTCATCAAGTTCGTCCCAGACAGTAGAGGGGGCCGCGGTAGACAATGTCGACTCGGTTTCATCGGTGCGCGATCTCTCCGTTTCAGTCGGCGCACGGTCATTTACTTCAGCGGCCGAAGGTTGTCGGCTGCCTCGGATTGTAGAGAGTCCCGAATGGCGGTTGAAGCGGGGATCATGTAAGGAGGAACGTCGGTCATCCGCAACGGACGGTGTGCGCGGAGAGGTCTCAGGACTTGTACGGCTGAATCGACTTCGAGGGGCGCCAATAGTCGATCGCGCGCCAGTCCCCAGGCTACTGTAGCGCAGGCGACTCGAGTCATCTAGGGGATGGGCCGATGAGGCCGGCGTGTGGATGGAGGAGTAGGGGGTGGTTGGGGAACCATTTTGTGTAGGCAAGGGGTCGACATTGCTATATCGTTCGGGAGTGGGAGTTTGTTCTGTCGGTGATCGTAGACTCTGACTGGGATATCCAAGCCGTGACTGTGTTTTGGTTAGCTGTGAGGTCGCCAGATCGGGAGAGGGGGCCATGAATGCCAAAGCGGCGCAGGAATGCGATCGGCTCAGATTCATTGTTCAACTCACCCGACGGAAATCAGAACGTCCTATCGAGTCGCGACGACTAGAGTCAGTTCTCGCGATGTTCAAGAAGACGTCCTCGTTCTTCGGGCGGTCCATGGTTGACTCGGGTGCCAATCTCAGAGCATTTTCGGTTCTAGAATACGCCACGCTTGATGGCATGGTTCTCTTCACATCAGGGCGATCTTGAGGGTCGTCTTGTTGTCTCTTGGGGACATTGGGAGCTTGGGGGCTGGGGGAGTTAAAGCTAAGGACGGATCGCCGGGCTCGATTCAATAAGGAGCCTTTGGGGTTAGAGTCGGGCGTTTCACGATTGGTGGGGCCCAAGCGAGTCGACAAAGAACGCGAGTGTCGGTTGTCTGCAGCCATAGTCGACGGCAGGTTGGAAATTCTCGTGAATCGTCGGCGTTTCTGCAGAGAGCTAGTATGACATATCGACCATTAACACATACAGGCGCCTCAGACACCTCTGGCACCGCTGGCACACCCTGATACGATCTGGCACGATTTGTGCCCAATCGCAGCACAAATCGTCAAGTTCCAAAGAGTAGGAATTGGTAGAATATCTGCAGATATGGACAAGCTGCCACGGCTAGCGACCACTGGACCTGTCAGAAGTTGCGAAAGCAAAAAGCAAGGATTGACATCGGGTGGATATACACTGTGGCTGGGAAAATTTCAATATAGACGAGCCCCAAGTCTTTCTATTTCCACTATAATATTGTAGATCAAAGTGCAGTATACAGTACAGTACAGGAAGTTCTTCGCTGGTATGTTAGAATTGCAATGCACAGAGTACAGTAGCTTCAACCCAGCACTTGGTTACCCTGCAAAGCTATCAGTTTAGTGACCTATCTGCGTACTGGAGCCAGTAAGCCCTAACACATAACACATACACCCCTGAATCTACACTCTCGAAACTTGAAACGTGGGTTTGCACAAATCTCTTGCGATATTTCCCGGGCAACAAGTAAATAATGGGACCCGTGGCTCTATTTTACCCGAAACCGTAGATCTGAAACGCCGCCCAGGCGTGTTGAATTGTCGCATGCTCAGATCTTGATATTGAAACGTACGTGACAATCCTTTAAAGCTTGATCTACCAGGCACCAGTATGAATATTGTGCATCGTAAAAGATACAAGGCCGATTTCATTTCTTAGATGGTTTTATAACAGTTCCTCGTGATTGACAGTCTTTGGATAGTCAAAATGGTTAGTGGAATGGAGATATTGCCCTAAGTGGCAGATAAAAGATCATCAATGCATACTGTTTTTATCAACTAAACCGGGCCAAATACACACACGGCGTGCTAATTACTTGGCTGGTCTCTTTCTTTTGGTTGACTTTGTTGCCCTTAAGCCGATAGCTCCACTTTGGTCCACTTTCCATGAACATCAGCGCCATTGGCAATCTCCTCAGGAGTGCAAGGTCGATGATACCATGAATTGAATTTCTTCTGATCCAATGGCTTGAGATGCAACAGGTCGATACGAGCTGCGCGAGGAATCACATCATTAGGCGTCAAACCAGCAGACTCCTGTTCAAAAACGTGTGATAACAGAGCCACAAAATGATTAGATGTCCAGAGTCCTTCTCGCCGCCGGGATTGACGCACTAAGCTTAATGACTCCCGGCGCGTATGCCAGTCTCGGCACTTCGTGGCAGTGAAATGAAGGACCTGGAGAAGCAAAGTTTTGGTAGAAAACAACGAAACCTGCTCCTCCAGGCTCAAGTAGAGCGACGCTAACGCATTAATCCGCTGGAATAGAGGCAAAGAGGAATCATAAGACATCTCATCCAAGGGCCTCATGAGAGCCGAAAGTAAGACATCACTGATCGTAGTCCACATCTCGATCACGAGTAGCGGGCCACGGTCTTGGGGCGATAATGTATCTCTATGTGTTGAAATGAAAGCATGAAATTCGCTCTTCCAGTTCAATAATCTCTCCGCGAGCGTCTTTTCCGCGCTATTCTGATAGAGTAGATCGGCAAGGGCATCGTTCATCCCCTGTATACTAGGTCCTACACGGCGTTCAAATCCCTGTGGATAGTTTGCCGTGATACTCGCTCCAAGAACAATGGAGAAGTCACTTTCAGACACCCCAGAATACCCATAAACAGGTCGGCATACGGTGATGGCCTGCCAGATCGGTAATTCGTCCGCTTCGGCTTCCATCTCATGCTGTGGCTGTGAGAATGTAATTCGGTGTAGTTGCAGGTCCGCAAACGCGCGCATTAGGATCACACCAGAGGGGTTCCCGTCGAAATTGACCCTCTGCCATTCCATCAGCACGCTGTAACCGGACCGCAGGTGTGAAGTCACGGCCTTGACATCGCCCTGGAAGAGAGACAGCGACACAAACGCAATGCACGAAACAAGAACCGCCTCTCTATGCGCGCTGGTTGTCGCATATGCATCGCCTTTCGCTAGTCTCTGGCGAAGAGAAACAAGAGCCTTGGTGCACTGCGCTAGAGTGAAAGCTGAACTTTCTTCTATATAGGGCTTTGAGTTGGAAAAGTTGACCTCTTGTATGAATTGCCAGTGCATAGAACTCATAGCAATAGCTGCATGTCGCACCGCCGGTTCCTCCTCGGCGACCTGATAAATGAGCCTCTGCCAGAAGTCATCGACCGTAGACCCGGTACATTTTCTAGAAGTATGCATCTTGAAGAAATCGAGGAATCGCCGCTCGGCGAGTGACAGACCCACTTGGCTTGGATCTATTAGGCATCGTGGAAGGAGTCTGGGGGCTGAGTTTGGGACAAGGGCTTGAACAGCTCGCATGCCGCGTTTACGTCGGTCAGGGGTCTCCACGTATTCGCATGTCTGTCCCGCATTGGTGCACCTGAGACACGAAGGATGAGTTTCGTCACATTTTTTGCGGCGAATTCTGGCGAGTCGTTTGATTAGTGGGGGATTATATTAGATGTTGCGGATAAGCTTACTTGCACGTTTGGCAGCCCGAACGAACCTTTGGGTGGCTTGTTCTCTTTGCTTTTTTTTCTGTCGACATTGTATGCAAAATCATCTTGAGCTCTCTAGATGCTCAATTGCTTTGTAGAAACACATAGCCATCAGATTTTGCTAGCCTTGGATAGGGGTTGGGTTCACCGCCTTGGCTTCTTCTATGACTTGCACAAATTATGTACTTTAACCTGGCGATTTTTGAGGATTTGGTATACACGATATCAAGCGCTGGGGTCCTTGTGAGGATGCCGACTCCGGATCTACTGTCATACGACACAAAAGAATCATCTTTTGTTGATATTTCATGAGATTCGGATATGCTATGACACTGTCCTATGAGGTCATTCAGGGAAGATACTTCATAGAAGATATTCATATTCTCAAAGGGAGAAAAAGCGAGCACATAGGGAGGAGATGAAATAGAAAGATATTCAGGGTAAGGCGCGAAGAAGAGAAATTAGGAGACAAAATGGGGTGTTTTTTTGTGATTTCAAGGGTGTTAAGGGTAAAGGGTAAAGGGGTAGGGTGGCATCGCAGTAGACGAAAAGAGGTAGAACATAAATTGAGGTAGGGAGTGAAGAGAGGAAAGGAGAGGAAAGGAGAATAGAGAGCCGAAAGCAAAGGATCAATATACGCCGTTGGTCAGTGACTGGTGGCGTACAAGGTGGAACGAGGTAGAGACTGGGATGTTTGACGGAGGTTGGGAGAAAGACGGGGTCGGGAATATCACGGCGAAAGTTCATACTGGATGAGGGGGCGAGAGGGAGAGAGAGAGGGAGGGGAAAGGAGGACGATTAACGTAACGAATTCGAGAGTTAGGATCGAGGGACATTGGTGAGTTAGCGGTTCAATTCAACGCACGATGGTCTTTGTCGACCACCCGGACTTGGTATCTAATACGCATATTCCATCCATTCATCGCAGTGAACTTTTGCCTTTTGTCAATAAGAGCGACGTATGAGGTCAGAACACTCAGGGGAAAAAATCAAAAAAAAGAGAAGATTTAGAGGAATCCTGAAGGCATTTGAAAACGAGATAGACGAGTAGAAAAATGAGAAATGAAAGCGCTAGCACATGACCGCCGCTGATCGTGACTGACAGTCTCCAAGGAAATCGTAAGGTCAAGAACAAAGCAGAACCCAGTAGGACCGTCTCATCCACACACACCAGGGGAGATCCGAGGGAGCTTACTCCTGGGACTGGCTGCGGCGGGTCTTCTCAGCTTCGAGGTTCTCGTAGAGGAGGTAAAGGGCCTTCTCGTTAGCCTGAGCGCTTCCCATGATGGTGAACATGCGCTCGCCAGTCTCATCGTGAGGGGCCTTGGCAATGGAAATACGGGCTCCGGAGCTACGGCGAATATCGGTGATCTTGGTACCGGCCCGGCCGATGATGCAGCCAACCATGTCTGCGGGAATGCTGATGTTCTGAGTCTGGATCTCTTCACCGTCCTCGGTGACCATGGGGTAGCCGCGGTTGCCAGCGTCGGAGTTGGATCGGCGGGTATATCCACCGTCACTGAAGTCGTTACCGTTGCCAGTACGGTTGTATTGGCGGCTGTTTTGGTAGTTGCTGTTGCTGTTGCTGTTGTTGCTAGCCACGGGGTTGTTGTTCAGGGGCTGCGAGCTGCTGAGAGAAGCACGAACAGCGGGGTTGTAGAGAACGGTGCCAGTTCCGCGCTGCCAGTCGTCGAGCAGGCACTTGCCAATTTCCCAAACAGCCTTTTCGATGCCTTCGGGGGTGCCCTGCACCTCCACAATGCGCTCAGTAGACTGGGGAAGCATTTCTTTCTGTGCGACCATGCGCACGCCAGAAGCATCCTGGATGTGCTTGATTTTGAGGCCCTGTCGTCCAATAATGGTACCCATCTGGTTGTGAGAGATCAGAAGGCGAACGGCTGAAACATGTTAGCGCAGGCCTCAAATCCAATGACTTGATATGGGGATAATTCTGATCCCACCAAATGTCAAAAGTGAGGAAATTAAATACTTACGGTGAGTTCCGTTGTTAGAGACAACGCCACCCATGCCCATCTGCGGGGCACCCTCCAGAAGGCCCTTGGCCACGATCGCGTAGGCCCGAGCAAGCGAGCGCAGTTGACCAGTAACTGTGAGAACGCGGTCGTGGACACCGGGAACAACTTTGCTCACGCCAGCCTTGACACCAGTCTCATCGCGCAAATCAGCGACGTTCTTGCCGGCCTTGCCAATAATGACACCGGCCTCCTTGGAGGAGACGATAGCACGGAGAGTCAACTCAGAGATGGCATATTCGTCCTCGGTCTTGAGAGGCGCCTCAAGTTCACCCTGGTCGGCGAGGTTTTCGTTGAAGTTGTCGGTCATGGGCTCGTCCACGACGGTGGTCTGATGAACTTCGGTGGTCTCCATTGTTGGAGCTGAGGTTGGAGGAGATGGTTTAGGAGTTGTGGTGGGATGGGAAGATTGTGTTTCAGGTAACGGTCGCAAAGAGCGGGAAAGTAGAGTCTTCAACTGAAACAGTCAGGATTTTGCGCAAGAAAATATGAGGCGCGCATCACAGTTGACGATGCGCTAAAAATGGCAAGATGAGGGACTTACCGAAGTGGAGAAATGGGGAGGGGAAAACGGCAGAAAGGCGGGAGATATCGAGTCGAGGGGGGACAGGGAACGAGAAAGAGGAAGAGGGAGAGGAAGAGGGAGAAGAGAAAAGAACAGGGAATAAGAGAGCCAAGGATGAAGGAAGAGGTGGAGGAGAAGAGAGAAAGAGGAGAGAGAAGAGGTGGGTGTGTATTAAGCGGAGCCAACCGAGTATGGCCCGAATGACTTCAGTGTGAACATTTTCTTCCTTTCATTTCTACTTTTTTTACTTTACTGGCCAGCTAGGAATACAACCTTCTGCACTTTCATCGCGTTAAACAGTTCATAGCCCTCCACCGCCTGGGAAAGAGGCATAATCTTATCGAGCATGAAGCTATTCAAACATTAGCAAACACCCATCATCAAACAACGGCATCACTCACCCCAATTTGTGCTGGCTGTTCTTCAACACTTCCAGAGCCTGGGGAGCAACTGATCGAACAGGGCAACGTCCCATTTGAACAGTCAAGTTCTTAGAATAGGCATCATCTCCATTCCAAGGAATCTGCGAACTGTCTCAGCAACACTTCTTATGTCCAGACGATAGCTACTCACCTCGCCATTGTGAACACCAACACTGCTGATGGTACCGAAAGGACGCAGCAAGTCATATCCAGTGCGCAAAGCAGGACTCAAGCCAACGACTTCAATAACGGCGTCGGCACCACGGTTGTTCGTCAACTCTAGCACGCGCTTGTCCAGACCAGCACGATCGGTCATGAAGTTCCACGGCTCAGCGCCGAGAGACTTGGCAAGCTCAAGTCTAGATGGGACTGAGTCAACAGCCAGGATATGCTTGGGCTTGTATTCGAGGGCGTTGATAAGAGCACATAGACCAACGGGTCCACAACCAATGAGGACGACAGTCTGCTCAGCAATCTGCTCAGGGGTGGAGTTTTTGAAAGCATTGTTGGCTGCGAACCATCCAGTAGGGAAGATGTCGCCCATGAGCACCAGATACTTCTCGTCCACGCCCTCTGGGGCCTTCATGACGGAGCCTTCGGCGTTGGGGATACGTGCCTGGTTGTGTTAGAATCATTCTATACAAGAGCATGACAGGTAAGATTCTTACATATTCAGCCTGTCCACCATCCAACTTGGCGCATCCGAAGAGGCCATTCTTATCGCAGCGAGAAGACCACCCTTGCTTGCAGTAGAAGCACTCCCCGCTATGATGATGTCAGTGCGAGCATGATGTATTAGAGCCGCAACATGCCAATGCGGCTCCTTGGAGGAAGCTCTTTACCAGGACGTAGTAAACGCAGTAACCACACGGTCACCCTTCTGGAGGTTCTTCACAGCGCTACCCAGTTCAACAATCTCGCCCACGAACTCATGACCCATGATAAAGTCCGTTCCAGCAGGCTCAATACCACGATACATGTGCAGCTCACTAGTAACAACTCCAAATCAGAACCGAAGCCTAATTGTGGCCCTTTCAAACGATAAACAATCTCACCTTCCGCAAAGCGCAGTATATCCCACCTTAACCACGACATCCTCAGGATCCTGCACCTTAGGAATAGGCCGTTGCTCAACAGCAACCTTATAAGGGCCATGGAAGACAACAGCCTGCATCATGCCAGAATCTGAGGTAGTAGCAGCCATTCTGAATGAAGCAATTGATCAATTAAACAATCGTGAAGAAAAGCTTTTGACGGCTGGCAGAAACTTACTTGGGGTAAGAGTGGGGAGCTCGGGGTCTACCGTTTCTTGGAGATAAATTCTTTCTTCAATATCGAACGATCTATTTGTAGTCGGTCCCGAGAGAGAGAAGGATAATTCTATTGAGTAATTTCTTCAATCTCGGCCTTCTGTGCGAATTGTTCTGGTGGGGCTGGTACGGTATGTCCACTATGAGTGTTGTCTCCACTGGTAGATGAGACCAGAAGAGGATATAGATCGAGACAGCTTCTATTTGGAAAGATCGAGAAGTGATAAGTGGCTCTATTGAATGCCCATTTGAGCACTAAAGTCGGCGGAGGAGACAGGTGTTCCTGAAAACATCAATGGTCAAGAAAGTAGACCTTCTCCTAGATCTACCGTATGGAATACGCGGAAGAGTGATGAGCCGTGACTCTGTATCCAGATCTACGAGAATTCTGTCACGAGGCAGTCCTTGAAGTAGCCCATCCTAGTCATTTCATGCCCAAGATAAGTATAGGTTAAAACCAAATGCCCCATAACGCCAGTTGTAAACACCGGAGCTGAAAGAAAAACGCGCAAGAAAAGCAAGTCGCGAAAATCAATCTGATAAGAATCAAAGGATCATAATGCTCGTAAATGCAACCCGCGCTTTCAAAGAATAAAAATTGGCCGCCAAGTGCCCGTATCCAGGATCAGATCGGGAGTCGAGAGTCGAGACCCAGAAGCCGCAATTCGCCCGGAAGGAAGGGTTGAACCTCCACTAGCAGACGACACACAGCAGCTCTTCCTCAAGAATGAACTTTCCCTCCTTGTATTTCTCACTGGTCTCGTACGCTTTGTCATACTTCCACCCTACCGTTTCCTTGCACTGTCGACAAGCAATGTCGCGAACAATGTGTCGGCCAGTAGTCATATTGCGATCGACGGCCTCGCCTTCCGTGACATTGACGACGTTGTTGAAGAGATATGCCTTTCCATGTTGGCCCCGGAAGTTCTATATCAATCGAAAGAGAATAGCGCGGGTTAGCAGCGGGCCTTTGCTCTTCAGGTGCGGGGAAGGTGGTTGTTGGTTGTAAAATTGAGACACAGCACATACCCGGCTGATGATATCATTGTAGTCTGCCAAATGGGTCTTGCACCCTTTGCATCCAAAAATCTTGTTGGCAGTCAAGTAGACGTTGTATGAAAGGCCCATCGTAGCTGTGGTCGTTGCAGACTGGCTGTGGTTACTGAATGGCGGAGGGCGGCGTGCTTCCTATGGGGGTCTGGAGTGAAGTTGAGAAGTGGTCCTGGGATGTGAGTCCGCAAAAGCAACTGAGCTGATACTGATTCTGAGTCTAGGGGATATGCGGGCCGATTTATTGAAAAGGGGCCAGCGTGGTGGTGCTTGCTTTCCTGAGTTGCCCCGCCCTGGATTCGTTTCGGGAGGGAGGACCCAGTTCCTTGTTTGGAGAGGTTATGCTCTTTGCAGTTCTTTGCAGTAGGGTTTGTGACAGGAGATCCAGGGCCTTTTGCTGAGGCCTACGGAGGGAGAGAGAAGGACGTCGTCCAGCTGACGTGTTGACGATAAGCCGATAAGCCGATTGGAGATTCGGAGATTCGCGGAGAATGAGAGTGAGTAAGTAAGAAGTAACAGGTAATAAGTAACTGATGAGAAAATACGACCAGGGCTTTCTCAGACTCCAGCTGTGTTTTGAAGAAGTTTCCAAGATCAAGTAAACTGGGTTCGGGACTGGAAACCCACGGCTGCCTTAGGCTTCGATCGTCACAGATCCCGAGCTTCCTTTGTCATGTCACGACTTTGGGGGCATACATGTACACAAAAATATACAGAACAGGTCTCACAGGGAATATAGTCATTAGCTATTTTCAAATCAATTCAGAATCCCTGTACAAAACGCGCCGGTAAATGCGCTCCTCCAAGTAATGCTCAAGTGACCAAATTACACGTCCGAATCGGTTGCATTCTTTTTTTTACAGAAGCCTTACTTCTCCAAGCTTCACTCATAGTCCTTCACATAACGGCCGGGCAGTTCCACATCCCACATCGGCCGCTCAATCACGGCAACTTCCAGGAGCCCACTGGTGCTCTCGTCGCCGTCATCCGACAAGTTGTTGAGGGGGGCGATACCCAGGATATCACGGTACTTATAGGTGTGCCACCAACGACGGGAAGACTGAGTGCCGTTGGCCTCAGTCTGCTTCTTCGGAGTGTCAACAGCCCCGTTGACAGCAGTGAGTGATTGGCGCTTGCGTGAACCCTTGACAGGAGTGGAAGCTTCAGCTGCAGCTCCATCTCCACGTCGTAGACGGGCCAAGGCTGTCTCATTGCTAGCTGCGAAAGCCTCATCGTACTCGTAGGCCTCATCATCTTCGCCCGGAACACGGGGACGCTCTTTGTCCAGTGAGACCCATTCGCCCTGTGTTTCGTCGCTGCCGACAATCTTGCGGACCTTGGTTCCAAAGTGGATGCCCGCCTGTGACTGTTGGATCCTGTCACCAGCACCGGTGTTGTGCTTCCTCCGCTCCTCTTCGTCGTCGTCTTGGATCTCACGTTTCCGCTTTGAGATTTTGACAAGCTGACTCTTAGAGTCTTCGGTGGTTGAGGCAACCTCCTCGGGGGATGGGAAGTCCTGGAGAAGGTCGAACATCCAAAGCCACGAGGCTCCGTATAGCCAGAGGCGCTCGCGACCTTCAAAGATATCCCACATGCAGCCCATAGCTCTGTCTTTGACTCCCCGGAACTCGGCGGGGAGATATGCCTTGGGGTTGCGTCTTGACCAGTCGGATAGTCTTCCACTGCGAGCATCAAACTCGATGAGATGATGTTCACTAGTGAGTACCATTAAGCGGGATTCTTCAGACTGGCTTTTGTCGTTGGCCAGCAGCTTTTGTGTAGGGGCACTCTTGGGGCGGAAGGACAGCAAAGTGATGCCTGACTTCATGCGGGGAATGGGTGATTCAGTAGCGGCGGAAGTCCAGCGCTCGCCCTCAAAGGCAATATCCTCGTCCTCGTCATCAGATGAGTCGTCGTCAGACTCTGCAGCTCCGTTGCGCTTCACTGCACCGTTCGATCCTGTCTCTGTGCCCAGCACCCAGGTGTCGATGCAACCAGAGAGGTCGCCACAAGCCAGAATCTTACTATCATCGGAGAAGACCACAGATCGTATCGTTCTCTCATAGTCACCCAATGTTCCATTGGTGGGCTTTTCATGTCGTACGTGTCGTGTAGTTCTCTTGAGTTTTGCGAATTGGGGTGTCACTTGGCTCTTCTCGGTGGGGGAGGAGGCGGGCTGGATTCGTGCCATGTAGACCTCGCTGTTGGGTCGGACAATAGAAACCCAGCGACCATCTGGGGAGATAGTAACGAGGCGAGCACCGTCTTCGGAAAGCGCCTTGGGGACATCGATCTTCTGGATACGTAGGGCACCCTTCTCATCACCCTTGCGGCGGCGGAGCGCAAATAACTTGACTTCGGCAATTGTTGCGACGGCGAGTGTCTTGCCATCCGGAGACAGCATCGCTGATGAAATGTTCTCTTCGCCCTGGAGAGTTAAGTTACGGTCAGGGCTAGGTTCCTCAAATACTGATTGGATAGCCACATACCTGAATCAACACCTTTCCAACAAGTCTATGCCTTTGTCCATCGATGCTCTCGTGCAAAGAAGCTGGGCCCCGGGATACGCGCCACAAGCTGACTTCTCTATCCCAGAAACTCATAACCAATCGAGAGGAAGGTGCGGATGTAAGTTGGGGGATTTGCGGTAGGCTGGAAAGCTTGCGGTGATGCTCCTTTCCAAATTCACGCAGAGGCAGAACGATAGGTGTGGCATCAGGACCTTTTGATAAATCAGTTAGCATTTCAGGAACAAGCCAGTTCAAGCAGCCATTTCAACATACCTCCAGACACGGCGATACTGATTTCCTTAGTCTCATAGACAGCAAAGGTCTTGACATCGTGAGTGTGGTAACGGCGATGCATAACCTCAGCCCAGCGACCCTTCTTATCGCCCTTCTCGCCTTCCTTCTTGCGGTAAACAACCGTCCTCTGGTCGGCACCTCCACTGATAACAGTGTCGCCATTGGCACTGACAGCCACGTCAAGAGTATCGGCAAGATGGCCCTGTATCCGCTGAACCAGCGAGTAGTTCTTCGCGTCCCAGAAGCGAATTTCACCGGCCGAGTCACCAGACACGATGGTGCCATCCGGCAGACACTTGACAGACCAGACCAAAAGCTCCTTAGGGCCACCGGATGGACCCTTGCCCAGCGAGATCGTCCGCAACTGCTGACCGGAACGAATATCAAAGAGACGAATAGAACTATCAGCGTAGCCAGCAACAATGGTGTGACGGTTTTGGAAAGCAACGCTAAGCACACGCGCTTTCTTCGTCGAAGGACGCATCAAACGCAAGAACCGAAGGTCGTTGTCGGCAGTAGAGAGAATAACAATGGAGCCATCAGCACATCCAGCCGCGAGGTGCTGGCCCATGAACTCGCCTTCGGCGGGAGGAAGAGTCTTCCCATCCTTGCCCCGTTTAGTCGGCTGCCAGCGCGGCTGTGCAGCAAGGCACCAGATCTCGCCGTAGTTACCACTCGAATGGCGTAGCGGACGACCGTTCTCGAGATCCCATTCGGTTACAGCGGTGGAATATCCAATGCTGAACAGACGCAGCTTGCCCGGGATCTTGGAGCCCTGGGGACCTTCTTCCATGGGGTCGAGGGTCCATGCAAGTCCTTCAATACTCCGGTCCTTACCTCCACGCATCACGGTCTCCTGGAACCAGGCTCCGCGCATGGGGTTCCATATTTCGATATCGCCATTTGCACGGCCGATCGCCAGTCGGAGAGTGGACACGCCGCGACCTGCCTGGTCTGCTGAAGGAGGGTGTGAGAATGCAAGCGCATTGATCGCTTGTGGGTTGTAGGAAACGAATCGGCAACGGTGAATATCCATGGTTGGTGGTTTAGGCTTCGAAGCCTGAGAGCTCTGCGTGTGCTTGGAACGAGGTAAATCGGACGGTGGTGCTGAATTTCAATTCAAGATTTCTCCAGCTTAGGCTGTGGTTTCAGCCCTTAAACGCTCATCTCGTAGACACAATGAAGTTATAAGAGCGTGGTGCCGAAGCTTTTGTTGCGACTGATGCGCTGCCGCTTTTTTTTTCTGTAGATAATTTTTAGCGGCCGGAATTTCTTGACATTTCTGGAAAGTTTTCCCGATGTCACGTGTTCGTATCAAATATATTAGTGCCTTGTGATTCAGGCGTAAAATATCACCAGAAAGCACTCACATTCACGAGAATGAAGTAAATCGATGACTCCATGGTTGATTTTCCTGTAATACAAAATTTTCACAATGTTGGTAAGATCTTCAGGCATCACAAGAGGTGATGGGAGAAATCTTTCATGATATGTGCCATGCAAGGTCTCAAAGCCAGACTGGTTCTAGAATAGGCTTATGAGACGGTAGATACGACAGGTATTGCATGGAATTTGGATGAAACTATGAATTACTACAGCATGCTGTAGTTAGCACTATTTCCATTTATATAGGAAAGACTCCGACGTTTTGAAACGTGATGTTGTGCAACATCACAGATGCTGTGTGATATCTTTTATTCCATGGTCAACTCGGCATCACGGAGAATGAAGAAATCGACCCCCAGCTAGAAGCGGTCAAGACTATCATTCATCAATAGTCTGTATAGCGGTCACTGGTCGACTCACAAACCCAGCCTTGTCGTGATTCAAATCAGGGGTCCAGCAGCACCATTGGGTATCAACATAGATCTGACGGTTTACTGTATTCCGGTATTGAACTTCAATACATAGCGTGGTATAAACTGCATTGAGCTCTTCGAGGCCATTGTAGAGGATAATCAATCATGCCGAATGTAAGGGAGCCCAAGCATCAGCGAAGAAACCAGGCTGAGCTGAACCTGTCAGTGAAGGATTGACGAAATGTGCCACGAGCGTCAATCGCCCACCAATCGCTCAATACAGTTGGCAGAGACCATGAAAGTCCCTATCGGGATTCCTTGAGTTGAAAGCGGAGGTGGGCCATCAACTGACTGCCACGTCAGAAGCAGCCATCTTTAGCTTGTTATAGTCCGGTGTGGCTGACTTGAAGGGTAGCCCGTCATGCTTTGAGTATGTATCAGATTTCCAAGAACACTTGCAGATGAGCATTCTGATAGGTTGCGATATGCAGCGGACAGCCCACATATTATCGCGGTTTCAACATCTCACTGGATGCACAATGACGAGCTAAAAGACAGGGGAGGCTGAGGTGAGTCCGGCTGTCGCTATTGGCCGATCTGTAACAGGACGAAGGAGGGGAAAAGTCAGACCTCGGAGGTTGTCCATGGAAGGACTGAATCCAGTGGCTCATACCGTCCCCATGGCATGCATATGTCCCTAGCCTTTTCGCATACGAGATGCCTTGGTCGGGATTTCATTTGTGAATGGGAGGGGGGTGGCTAACCTCCCCTGTCAGCATGGGCTCGGACGCCATGCCCGGGCGCATGGGATCGATAGTTCGGCTGAGTTCAAGAAGTAATGGCCACCGCTAAGGCCTTTGATCCGTTTAACCCCGGAGTGATGGTTGGCCTGGGGAGGGTTGCCGCGAAGCCGGGATCCTCGAACTCAATTAAAGTGAATCTCGTATGCTTGATTCTCGTTGTCGAGAGAGGTTAGGTCAGCTCCACACTCTGTTCGATCTCAGCTGAAATGGGTCGCGATCTCTCAAGGCATCCCGTCCAGAGTGGACTTGGTCAATAGCCCGTAGACGATACTGGCATTATTATTTGTCGAGCTGACCCGCCTCCAACCAGATCGCGTGCTATTCGGAGATAGGCATCAGAGGCTGTGAGGACTCTAGACCTGAAAAGATAGCGGATCGGCAACATAAACGCAATGCCAATTGACGCGAGAGATTTACTGGGATGCGCGCCAAGGGAAAAGGAAAAGTAAATTGGTGTTAAGAGGGTATGTGTTCCAAGGCAAGATCCATGCTAGAGGTATTTGACACACATAATATGGAAAAAAAACTCAGACACTCCATTCTTTTGCAGGGATAGGCATCTTTAATTTGCAAACTTTGGAACTATTTATTGCCCCGAACGCGCAACTGTGGGACGCGAACCTGATGACGGCATAGACTTGATCCTGCCGAGGCCCAAATACCACTAAGAGATACACACATGGATGATCAGCTCGATTCGTATTCCTGTAGCGTGTTCCTACAGTGTGGTTCCCGTAGATAATTGCGTCTCTTTGAGTTCTGGTCTGACATTTTACATGTAGACCTCGGGAGTGTTTCGTGTTCGAAACCAATTTATCCTCTTTCGGACAGGTATAGTCGGTACAACCCAGGTACTGTACAGCTGCGGCTATTCCCCACTGTGTTTTTGCCCTAACCCCCGTCAGGCTTAGCGACGTATTACCCAGCCTTTGCAGCTCCGATTGCCTTGAGGAACTGTGACTGTTGCATGGTTCTCAATTTAGATCAGATCTGGCCCTTGATTTATCATCTACACTTATACCGAGTGCATTGAAATAAACAAAGTGGCAAATCTCTATACTTGAGCGGGGAATCAAAAAAACCGGCGAACCATGGTTGAGCCTCCGCTTGCCCCAGTCAAGCTGCAAAGCCGAGCTTAACCTAATTCGGTCTCTTTCAACCTTCCATGTGTAATGGGTGTCTTTACAGTATTCAACATTGTGGAGATTCAAGATCGTGTCAAGATAACTTGTCTAAATTGAACATTGAATGAAATGACCCAACAGCCTCTAACAGGCGTCGTATACTTCCTGAATTGGGCTTTGTCAGAGCAGGTTAGCTTGAACCGACCTCGGAAATTAAGGGTACGCACATGTAAGAAAGTACAGGCTAGGTGTTTGGGGCTCAAGACATCGGATTCAAGCTTGATGCAGCTTGTCCACCACCCGGGAACTTCCTCAGCTTAAAGACCACTACGAGTGAAAAAAAAACCAACACAGTGGATCGGTTCCCACTATTAAGCGCAGAAAACCTTGACATTTGTATACTCCCCGCAGAGGGGCGAAACGTCAATTTTTCACCGGTCATGACCTCGGTTTTTCCTTATACGCACTGAAAGAATGCGAAAGATTGCGAGTTACAAAATGCATGGCTCACAGGATGTAGTACTGTTCTCCTACTAGGAAAGGGTTTATTGTATATTGAATTGATACTCATTCTAGTAGTAGGAGAAGATAGGATTTGACAGCGTTACTTAAGTGCTGTCGGAGATGAGACGTTAAAACTACTTGAAACCTCGCATTCTAGAAAAGAACCATGTACTCAATCTGAAAAAGCCACTAAAATCCACGCCTGAGACTGGTCTTTGTGCGTACGGTATCCGCAACATCCGACATCCGCCACGATTCCGCCTCGTTTTTTTAAAGACAGTGGAGCGGAAGATGGCCCAACTTAGCGGGGCGGAATCGAAAAACAGTGTACAGAGACGAAGAAGCGAATCGTTTCCATACCATGGTTGATACGTTCCGGCACGGCCCTGGATAACCGTTGTGAAAAGGTGGAGTTTCGATTATGTACTCGGAAGCAGAAACTGCGGTTTCCATGATACTTTTTTTGCACTTTGTATGATTCCACACGTCTTTTCTTGTACCATACCACTCCGGTATAGACTACTGCAAGTCTCAGAACTGGTTTTGTTCGGTATAGGATCTATCAGAGATATCCGATATCATATGGAGTAGACATCGTATTGTGTGTTTAGAATCTGTCAAGTATCCACTTGGCATGCCCTACCTTAGATCTTCAGGCGCATCTATAGTCAATTTATCGATTGATGCAAAACATGCAACTTAAGAGTCCAATAGGAGTCGCAATGTCGAATCCACACCGCTCACATGCAAACGAGTAATATACTGCAGACCACCACCGATCTACATGAGATGCAAGAATCCGAGAGGATGAACCAAGGCACTTCTGGATTTTGAGCTCATCACATCACATCAGAATCAGTCCCTTGCAGAGCTGAACACCAACGCAGGAACACTGCAAGTGAAATAAGCAACATGGGACTGAACCAAAGGGACAAAGAACAGTGTCTTGATTTGCAGAGTCATGCGCAAGGGGAAGAAATCTATACAACGCCCCATGGAGCGAGTCAGATCTCGCAGCCACTGGGGGACTCAGCCGATGACAGGCCATTTGAGTTTGCTTATTCACAGACCTGCATCCCTAAGAGCAGTCCTGCACAGTATATCAGAAGGTGGTATCCCGTGCTTGTCTGAAACCAACACAAGGATCACTCATCCCTTTTCAAGTCTGGGGAGCCAGTCAAGCATACTGCATATAGCAAATTGTATTCAATGACACCAACACCAACACCAACCCATGGTAAACCAGAGACAGATAAAGCAAGAGGCAACCAAGTCGGACGTCCAGCCAATGGCCCAAAAATAGATAGAATGACCACATCTCCGCCCCGGAAGCTAAAGAAGTCCGGGGCCAATAGTGGTCCCAGACCAGCCCAGACTCAACCCATGCCCGTCGCCATATGCGCGCGCTTTAAACATGCAATGCCCCCTACAGTCGATACCACGACTGTTTGATATGGCTCCATACACTCGGCAGTTGAAACCTGACAAGATAAGACAACCAGGGGATCAACTCACTCAGACATGACAGACATACGCCGAATCAACCCCCTTTTCAATTGGGGGCATGGTATGTGCGCCGGATGTGCGCATCGGAAACACATCAGCCGGGTACTAGTTTTCAAGCCATCCGGGCACGCTTTCTGTGGACACTGGGTGTTTCTGCTCCTGAAATGACATTCGTTGCTAGCTGCTCGCTATGGGCCCCTGGTCTGTTGTCCGTTGCGACCACGTACTCTTTGCATACTGAACTCCGAAGCCGCCCCTTTTTTCTTTCTTTTTACGGTATGTATGTACTTGTATTGATCACTTGCTTTTGGGTCGCTCTGTAAAGGTCGGACTTGGCCCAATTGTTTCCTTGGGTAGATCGGTGTGTTGAGTCTGTTTCCTTTGATTACAGGAGTATCAGGCTTGGTTGTATGGGTAGGACAGCATCGGGACCCCTTTGTCTTGATATTACGTTGCACGATTTGAACATGAGCAGCAGTGGGTAGTACAGTATAACTTGGTACAAGTGATGTCAATGTCGTAATGTGTGCAAATTACCATGGAATTCTAGAAGACTAGTAAGCAGGCCTTTGCCCGAAAAGAGATGGCTTGGATAAGGGGTCGACATTTGATCGGCGTATTGCATAGTGCCAGACTCAGGGACAAGTTTGACTAGGTGTAAGAACTAGTCATGTTCCTTCTCTGCAGCTGATACATTCTCGAGAAACAGGTACAGTGAACTATGCAATTGGAACAGTTCAAGTCCCTGGCATGTGGGCGTGAACTGTGCAATTGAAGGTGATCTACTGTCAGCCCGTGTCTATCATTCAAGTTCATTCATTTTAAATATCCCTTGCTTTCCATACCCTCGCTTATCGCTTCCCCTTTTCTTGCACGAGGCGGAATCCTCTGGTGATAGGGTGATCATTGCTTCGGCAACTGCCCCAGTTCAGACGGAAAGGCGTCATTGACTTCGTCTGCATTCCTTGGAACGGATCCTCCACAAAGAAAGTACAGTGTAGAGTGATGTTCCAATGTTGAGAAACGGTCGAGTCGCATATCTGGTTTCATGTGGAGAAGCAATCCATCAACGAGTGGCTGGAGTCAACCCCTCTAGAAGCAAGGATAACAAAAGCTCCGAGTGTCACTGAGGATACTTCCTCCAGTTGAGACGTCTACAAACCTTATCTAAGTCGCCAGCGTGTCACAAAGTGTAAAAGTGTAAAATGTCAGAACAATGAGATCGGGTAAACGCGACCAGTCAATCTATGCGAGTATTGTCAAACTAGTCAAAGGATCGGAGACTGTGGAGGCCGAAATTAGCTGAGCGCGAGAACCTGCTTTTACGGAACGTCCCCCACATAGCCAGAGGACAAAGAGGCTCGGGGCTACCGGGCAATTAAAGCCAAGTGTAGGCTGACGCGAATTGGGGGGGGGGAGGGGGGGGGGGAACACGCGAAGTCAATGGCTTCTGGACCAGTCACTGAGAGTGTGCCAGTAGACCCTGGAACATGTATTGGAATTCCAGTATTCCAGTAAGTAAAAAGGACCTCTCCAAGTACAGGATAGTACAGGATGTCGATCAGGAGAGTTACCAGGAGAGTATGTATCAGGAAGCAATTGAGGCCTTGCAGGAAAGGGGAATATTACCATGTCTTGGAAAATGACTGGGTCGCGGCATACGGTCAAAAACGCAACAGTTTCATGTGCCTGGCGCTGTGCCTGACTATGTGTATATCCCTGATGTAACTGGCCACTGGGCTAGTATGATTCCTCTGTTTCTGAAATGCAATTTGGGATTTTTGCCGGGATTCTAGGATTCGAATCGAGCCAAATCGTAATCTATAGGAGATGGAAATTGCTGCCCATTTTAAATTACTCCCTGTTTGCTAATACTCGTCCTCTCGTACCTGGATTACCGAACAATACGCTGGTTCAGCCTCCACTTTACCGTACCGACGACCACAGGTATCTCCGGTTCTTAACCTCTTCCTTTTCTCTTCTCTTCCACACCCGCCTGGAGAGAGATTGTCAAAAACCTCCTCCTTGTACCTCTCTCCTTCTCTTCTTCATACCTCTTCTCCCTCTCCCCTTTTTTACCTCCCCTGTCAATTTGCGGAGTCCCTAGAGCCTGGTTTGCTGAGTCCTGACATTCCTGTCATCTCAGCTATACCTCTCTTGTCGAGTCGATCTTTGATCTTGACCTCCCTACAATTCGACGTTTGTTAACTCAAACGGCGATCCCTCCGACCCTGTCCGCCGGTGCCCTCCTGATCCTCCGGACTTCGACCCTCGGACCCTCCTGTTACTCCTGCCGGTTAGACGAGCGACAGCGTGGTATACCCATTTGGATAGACATTTGATACGAATTCTGAGTTCACTTGGTTTTTGGTCGATTTTGGTTTTATAGGAGTAAGTGATTGCTTTTTTTTTCTCCGTTCATTTGTGCATGTCAGGGCCCGAACCGCCCTCGATGGGTAGACCAGCCACCGATACTCGATTTTCCCGGACAAGAGTCGACAAGACCGTTCAATATCCATATCTGGATGGGGTGTGAAAAAAAAATCGTTTTGTTGGTGTGTGCATGGAAAATTGGCCCACAGAGCATGGTTTTGTGGATTCCGTATAGCCATCTCCAAGTGTGTGCAGGTGCAACCCCGACCAGATATACCTCCCGAATCACAATGACCAACGAGCTGGATACTGGATGAGCCGGTGTTGGGGGGTTAGCAGTTTTTGGAGCGATAATGGCGGTCCCTGGAGACGGGAACTATGTTTTCAAATAAAGATGCTGTGGAATGCACGTCTAGGGCTTGACAGTGACAGACCACGTCGACCAGGGTCCAGCTATCCAATACCAACAAACTGCTTCCATATCTCCGAGAGGGCAATTTAAGGGGCCCACGCAAATCTTATACACTCGCTGCACATGCCGAATGTCGGGAGGACGATCTTGGCCTGGCACATACCTCTAGGCTGCACCTGGACAATCGTTGCTATTGTCTCTGTTGAGACCTGTTGCTGAGTTCAATTGACTAACATCGTTGCCTGTTGCCAGATTTTGTCTCGACTTCGGAATAAATCCACTTGATTTTCAACGTGGAAACAATCTCAAGTCGTTCAATTGCCTTCCAACATCTTTCAATCTCTTCACTGAGACTTGTTTCATCATCCGTTAATCCGTGAAGTGTACGTTCGGATCATTCCTCTTTCAAGACTGCACCCCCTGATCTTGACCCCCTTCATAGGGTTATCCTCCTTCACTCCACATTCCGCAGAATACACTGGCCTAGGGGTGAAGACGTTCACTCGTCCTTCATCTCTCTGTTTGGTATCCATCAGAACCTCAGTTCAACGGGTCATTCCTGCCTAGATGCCAGTCTTGCCATTACGGTAAGGGTTGCATTGTGCCCTCTGCCCGAAGGCTCCTATCTGGGTTAGTACTATCTCAAGTGAAGACCCTTTTACCTCTCTTGGATATCAAATGCCTTCATCCTCCCTCCATCAAGCTTTTGACTTCACACACTCTCTTTTCACTTGCTCGCTCACTCATATTATCGTTAATCTTTAATGCCCCACGACGGCCGTCGCTAATATTTTAATTGACTTCAGTTTCTGTCCTCGACGACTTACACTTCGGACCTCTCCGGCCTTTTCTCCCAGCATTCGGACTATCGTCACTTACGCTGTCCATTCATTAATTGTTCGACTTTACATTCATTCATTCCTCCTACTAATTCCACGACTGTCACTCTCTTAATTCCGTCGTTGTCTGTTCAGAGCCATCTCTACAGACTTCCTTTCATTCGAATCTCGCAAAGCTAATACATCGAAACGCCTCAAACTTCAACCTTTGACAATGGATTACCACCGCAACTACCGTCCTTGCTCCACTTTCTTCGTGGAGGATGACTATGGAATGGAATCTCGAATGCGTGCTGAGCGTCAAGCGAAGCAAGAGCATGACAAGCTCCTCGCTCGAGAACGCCAATACGCCATGGCTGACGAGCTGTCCAGACTCACCAGTGATGAGCTCCGGGATGATGTCCTGAGCCACATGCTGGAGATGGACGTAAGTTTTCTCCTTTTCTCTTGACCTGTCAATGTGATCCTCGATCCTAATTTGCCTTTTCTGCAGAGCCAAACTCAACCAGACGTCGAATCCATTGACATCCAAACCGAAATTCAGTGGTTCATGCGACCGTACCTTCTTGACTTCCTGATCGAGGCCCACACTGCGTTCCAGCTGCTTCCATCCACCCTGTTCCTGGCGATCAACCTTCTGGACCGATACTGCTCCAAGCGTGTCGTCTATAAGCGTCACTACCAGCTGGTTGGCTGTGCAGCTTTGCTCATTGCGGCCAAGTACAACGACAAGAAAGACCGCGTTCCTACTGTCAAAGAATTGAAGTCGATGTGCTGTTCGCTCTATGATGATGACATGTTCATTCAGATGGAATGGCATGTACTTCAGACTCTTGGCTGGACCATTGGACATCCCACCGTCGACGCTTTCCTGCAGCACGCTGTCTTGGATGAGGCTTACGACCCCGAAGTGGAACACATGGCTTTGTACATTTTGGAGATCGCCTTGTTCCACCGAGACTTCGTCTCCAAGCAGTCCTCCGAGCTCGCCCGTGCTGCCCTAGCATTGTCACGCTGCATCCTCAACCGACCGCAGCCCCGTCACACTCACTGGGCTTCTCAGTACGACTCGATGACCCTTGTAGCCTTGTCTCAACAGCTGCACCAACCTTCGACTGTCGTTGCTCGCAAGTATGCTTCGGCTCACTACTCGCGCGTCTCCAAGGTCATGGAGCACTTCCTCAATCGCCAGGCTTCTTTGGCCAGCTATGCCCGTTGCACCCCTCCGGTCGAGACTCCTGTCGAGTCCAAACCTTACAACGGGGAGATGGGCCTTGCAACACCTCAGAAGTCTTCGCATTTGACTGCTATTCCCCATGGGTACCTCACTCCGCCCATCACGCCGGAGAACGAGGCCCTCGTGCATGCTCACGCACAAATGGGAAACCATGACATGGCCCGCGGGATGTCCACTGCCCACGGCTGTTCGCCATCACCAGCACCTTCCGCTGAGATGCAATACATGAACAGTGAAGCATATCAACAACAGCAAGAAGCGCTGTACATGGCTCAGCACGCCGCCCTCCAACACTTCCCCGCTGCTCCGACTCACATGGGAATGGACCAGACCTATGCGGGTGGGATGTAAATCTGACAACGGAAGCAAAAGCCAACCCAAAAGTGATTTGGTCCTTGCACATATTTCCATCAGTTCATCTTCTTCATCTCAACCTCATGGCCTCCAAGGAGTGTCCCTTCTCGCATTGATTCACCACGATACTTGTTTCTAATATTCAATGCGCCCTGTGCAGTCGACCTGTGCCATATCCCCGATTTTGACCGCGTCATCATACATCTTTTTACGCTTTGCATTCGACCTCGGTGCCCCCGAAGCCGAGACCAGCCCTTTCACTTCCTGTTCTAAAAATTGCATACCCATTTGCTTCCAATACCCAATCAGTTTTGGGTCAAAGTTGCATTTGATTTGACCATCTAGCATTGCGAGCGCGAGCCATGTTGATTTATTTGTTTTAAGAATGCATTTCCTGCACTATTTGTTCTTGTTCCCCCACCACTTCATCGCGCTCATCTTCACTTCTCTTGTCAAGGAATACACCACACATTCCTCGGCCCTTCTTATCCCGCTGCGCGCCAGTTGGCGCTGCGCTATTTGATACCACCTACCCTCGACGATCCTTAGCAGCATGGCTGCCTTGCCAATCCCCCAATCGCACTCCCAATCCCCCTTCCCCCTTGCCCTTTCCCCAAGTACCCCCATTCCCCCTCAGAAAAAAAAACAAATCGTTTTTCATGTGCCTCTCCGCCAGTTCAGTCTGCCATGACAATACGCAGCACGAACGCGAATATACCCTTCAGACGAAATGAAGCTTCGACATCTTCACCGTTGAAGGAATATTTGCAGAGGTCACAAAAAAAGCAAAAAAAGTGAGAAAACCCGGAAAAAATTATATGTCTTCTGGGGAGGAAAGGACTATCCGAGTGCCGGCTTTCCCTTTGTCGGCTCGGATGTCTTTTTTCCTTTTCCCTTTGCTCTCCTCTTCCTATGTATCTAGTCATTGAAACACAGCCCTCGAGAGCCACCCGTCCCTTTCTTTTTACCCTGGGACGCGGTGGCGAGGTGTCTTTTTGATCCTTTGTGTGGATTTCGCAGTGGGTTGTTAGATTCGCCGTTTGGTCTTGAATTGTATCCCATTTTCTGTGAACTTGATTCTTCGTAGATTGAGTAGTTCCTTGTAGCGTTGTACAGTAGGTTGTCTGGTAGTTTGATGTTGCAGTACCCAGTCTTCATGACCTGAAATGTATGTGTTCTTATGATTGTTAGACATGGGGCTAACAATCTCCCTCTCCCTCTCCCATCATTTACTATAACTTATGACCTTTGGGCTTAGTTGGGTACACTGAATCATTACTCAATAATGATTGAAACTGTTTCTATTGTCTCCCGTTTCTCTCGTGTTGGATGTGATGCTGGTGCTTCTGATCAAAATCTGAGCATAGATAGATATCTTTAGTTTTAGGTGGGTGGTAATCTTCTTTCTTATTGACCAAATGAGAGGACAAAGTCATTTGGGAGTAACTTGACACTGCTCAAATCAGAATTAAAGAAAGCTCTGAGTCGATGTCTGCGACATTGCTGGTAGTGAAATGATATGTTGGTGGATATATATTCACAAGGATTTTGCATAGATCTTCAGAAAAAATCCAGGTTTACGTTAAATTCTCCAATGATACTGGCCAACCACGTCTAAGTAAACATCAATCATGTTCACTTGGATGATTCAAACCACCTGATATGGAAGGCCATCTCATCCGACAGGAGAAAAAGCTCAAACCACCAACATCCCAGAAACCAAGTCGGAGACCCTGGATTCCAACCCAAACCAAAAGCCACCTCATCCTTAACCTTAATCACGCAGTCTACTGATATTACAGAATGCCCTAGATTGAAACAGAGAGTATAGTGTATGTGTCCTTGATAAAGGCACGAATCAGACTTGTTGATTGGTCTAATAATTCAGTTCAGGTCAAGTAACCCAGGATAATCAAAACAATGCCATTCCAGCCGAGGAATACAATTTCGCTCCATTGCAATCAAAAAAGAAAACCCAGATCCAGTAGATCCGATAACCCACGCTATGCATCGTAACTAACAAGTACAAAAGAAACAGGTCGAATCCATCCATTCGAGAGCCCCACTGCCAGCACAACCTTGCAGCAGCCAAGGTTCCATGCCGACAGCAGACACGTCTAGTGTCAGGAGTGACCCATGGCGAGATCGAGAAGGGAGAAGGTAAAAAGGTAAACAGGTAAAAGGTAGGTATAAGGAAAGGAGAACGACAAGGAAGAAAGGAGGGGAGATCGTAGACAGGAAAGTATAGACAAGGACCAAAGGGTCCCAAGGAGAGTCGGGAAGTCGGGAAATCGGGAAGTCGAGAGGAGAGTCGAAAAAGCGATAAAAAAAGCAGACCAATCAAAACGCCCGCAGAACTCCAATAATGGTACAGTGGAGAAAAGGCCAAAATCCGGGGAGAGCAAGGATCTGTTGGCGAGGCAATGAGGATTCCAGGGGTTGAAGTTGAAGCGGTGAAAGAAAGGGGAGAGAATCCCCATCGCCTCACTTTTGGCGTGTGCCGCGTCTGGCCTCTGCTTAGCCTGATCGCCTCGGGAGCTGCAGAGCTTCAATTGTCCGATTATCTTCCGATCGCCGTCCATGCTTCAGCCCATTATGCTCCCGGAGGATCAGGGAGACAGACGCCTATTTCCAGCGTTGCTTGTCCCAGTCGGATGGCCGTGTCTCGTCGTAGATCTGGCCACCCTTGTTATGGACGATGACGGGGGGTTTGCGGACGGGATTGGCTGCTATTGGGGATTAGCCTAGGGATCTGGAGATCGGAGACAGGGGGGGGTCCTGGACGTACTCAAATTCCGCACTTCCGTGGCTACCACTTGGTCGCCGCTGCCTCTGCTGGCTAATGTGGAGTTGGAGTCGTTGACTTTGTGTGGCATGATGAATTGACGAGAAGGAGAAAGAGAGATAGATATTAATGATATTAAAGAGGTGGTCCCGGGTCGAGATAGGGATAGAAGAGGTAGTAAAAGAGGTATGTATAGGCGTTAAACGGCGTGAGGAGCGCGCAGTGTTGAACTGCAAATGAGATAAAAGAATAGACAAGATAGATAGATATATATATATAGAGACACGAAGAGGAAGAAAGACAAAAAAAAAACGACGGCAATTAGTTGAGTTGTTGGGTGGATTATGGATTGGAGATGATGTTCAGCGAGGGCGACGACACTGCTTTTTGTATAGGACGAGCTCCCGATCTACACTCTGGGGAACACAGCTCGGGAATGGATCCCTGACGTATTTGGTGCCTGGTAAGTTACGCCATGGAGCTGAATCATTGGCGGATAGGGGGGAGAAGCAAAGTAGGGCAGCCAGTCAGTGAGCTGAGGTTGTTACTAGGGCTTCAGGAGACATGTAAGATTACGCCAATAATGATGAGTCAGCCATTCCTCAAATAGCTTGACTGCAGTACAGGCAGTAATGCAGTAATGCAGTCAGTGAACCAGTCAATCCAGTCAATCCAGTCAGTTGTGTGCGGGAAATGCATAGGAACTCCCTCATAATTGTACGAGAGAGCCCTTCACCGCATGGATTGCGCCAATGGCGGTTAATGTATACTGAATTTCTCCTGTATCTTCTGTATCTGTATCTCCTGTATCTCCTGTATAGGGGGAATTCCTCTTCTCACCGCTGGAACGTCAGCTCCACCATGGTCCAGAATCTCAGGTCTCAATTACGGACTGGGGAAATTATTGGAGTGCTCAATTCTCAATAGCGCCTCACATGATTAGGCGGATGATCGACCTCTACAGTATACCCCATGAAGTCCTTCCCCCCAAAAAAGAATTAATGTAATTATGAAACCCCATTCTTCCCCCCCCCCAACAGCCTATAGATGCATGAACAAGTCATAGCCTCATCGGGCACGGATGTGCGTCATTCCCCATCCCAGACCGAGATTCTGGCCCTTTCCGGGGTCAATCACTTCCCAAGTGAAGGCTCCCTAGCAACGGTGAACTGTGCAATTGTGAGAACCTGCCTTCTGACCCAGTCCCGTGGCCTCGTCGTCACCATTCTAGACCAGCGACCAGCCTCCCTTGAAATCCCCTCAGCTCTCAGCTCACATGCCCACCGCCATCTCGCTTCATCCGATCTTGCCATCCATTCATGCTCCGTCGTATACCGAGTGTCCGGCGTGGTGCCTGTTGGACCATTGACATGGTCGTAGTGTGAAACGTCGAGACGGCCTGGAATCCTCGGGTGGAGGTCTCGGGTTTCGCCTCGCTCGCCCCGGTCCCTCCGGTCCCTGCAGAATCATTGTTTCCGGTCTGTTCCTGCGTCACCGACATCTTGGGTTTCGGTCCTGGTCTTGATGGACCCGCCATCCACGTGTAGCCATTCGGATTGGTCGGTTCCAGCGTCGGCCGGGATGGTTGAAGGGGTCGTTGCTGCACGCGGTGCGAGGATAGGGTCGGTGGAACGCTTTGCGTGGGATATTGGTTCGGAGCTGGTTGCCCGTATCTACGGATTGGTTGGGGCTGTGGTTGTGGACGGCCGCTTATGACGGGCTCTCTCTTTTGGAGCCCTGGTCCACCGAAGAAGTTGGAGATGCTGGCCTGTGTGAGGCCGTCTTTCCGGACACTGCTGGATGCATTAGGCTTGTTTACCACTGCTGCATCTGCAGGAGGCTTAGACTTGGAGACCGACTCCACGGGCGGTTCTGGATTGGCTGTAATATAGTCTCGGGCAGATGTAAATCCTGATGAAACGGTGGTGGGAACTGTAAATTGGGTCGAGTTATTCATAGTATATCCGGACGAGGACATGTAGGTAGTTGAGCCTGATCCTTGGTTCATGTCTGACCGGCGTCGTTTGGGATTTGGCTCGTCAACATCGTGGACGGATGTGCCATCGAACTTGCTGCGATCTTCTTCTCCTTCAGGTGTCCATCGGTCGTCCAGCGTCGATGGAAGTTGGGCGAGCCCCTTATACATGTCATCGAGAGACGGGTGAGGGCGACGCAGAATATCTGCAATGGAATATACCACTTTCTCATGGAGTGAAGGCCCTGTTAATCGGAAACGATTCGTGACCAACTTTGGCGGAAGAAAGGGCGTCAAAGTCGTCGAACCATCTTCTCCCTCACCTAGCCTGGGCTGTCGAACGGGGAGACTCAGGTATAGCAGTGCTTGAGCTCTGGTCATTGCCACATACAATAATCGTCTCTCTTCTTCAACCACTTCTGCACGTGAGTGAGGGATACTTCCGTTGTACACAGCAGGAACAAAGACAACAGGCCACTCCAACCCCTTCGCAGCGTGGATGGTCGAGATGGTCACTTTTTCCCGGGGTTTATCACCCTCCTGCTCTTCTTCTTTTGTGGTAATCTCCGTGGCCAGCGCAACGTTTGCAAGGAACCGAGTGAGAGCTTCCTCACCTGCATGTGCCTGTTGTTGTTCCACGCCTTCGATCTCCGGAAGATCCATTTCTTTGTCAACCTCATCTTCTTCAAAAACTGCGACCTCGGCGGCCTGGTGCATCAATTCCTTGACGTTTGCCCAGCGACTGTCTTCGTCAAGGGGATATGCCCTGATCAGGTATTCTTGAAAGGAGAGACGTTCCGTGATGAACTCAATCAAAATACGCGGAGCTGATGCATCTTCACAATCCTGCAATTTTTGACGTGAAGCCTCAATAAGCTTCATTAAAGCGCAGAGTCCCTGCTCAGCAGCCTTTTGAAGCTTTTTCTCTGTCGACCGACGGCCCTGAACGACATCTTTGATGAAATCCCACAATGGAATCTTGGCTTTCTCCGCGCCACCCGTCAGTTGCTTGATCGTTTCATCACCGATTCTTCGAGGTGGAACATTTACGATGTTTAACAGCGCATCCGAGTGCCCCGTGTGACTGACGACTCTCATGTAATTCAGAAGGACCTTGACTTCAGTCCGGTCAAAAAATTTGCGTCCCCCGACCATCTTGTACGGTATACCTGCTCTTCCAAATGCTGTCTCAATTTGCGTAGATAGAGAAGCCGACCGAAGCAAGACAGCAAAGTCAGACATGCGCAATAAACCACCAGTCATCGCTTCGCAACGCTTGATTTCAAGCACCATCCATTTGGCCTCTGCGCCAGGGTTTGGCAGCTTCCTCAGCACTGGCAAAGTTCCAAACGAATGAGTCGCCTGCAGTGCCTTGGCAGGTCGACTCGTATCTTGCTCAATAACTTCTTGCGCTGAGTTCAAGATAGATGCTGAAGACCGGTAATTATCCGACAAGAGGGCAACCGTGGTGTTAGAGTACTGCCGCTGCATTCGCTTTAGATTCGCAATTTCCGCAGAACGAAATCCGTAGATACTCTGGTCAGGATCACCAACGATGGTGATCCGTCTGTTCTTTGACGCAAACAGATTCATTAATTCATACTGAATGATGTTGGTATCTTGAAACTCATCCACAAGCACAGCTTGCACATTAGAGACACACTGTGGATGCTCGCGAAGAAGATCCCCACAGCGTAGAAGAAGGTCATCATAGTCTAAGAGGTTGGAAGCCGCCAAAGCTGATTCATAGTCGCGATAGATATCGACTAGCTCCTGCTCTTCTGCTTTGGCCTTTGCAGCCACAGCCTCTGGACTGCGTCCATGGGCCTTGTGACGTGAGATACGGCCCTGGGCCGCTTTAGGTTCAATGCTCGACTTGAGTCGTTTGATAGTTCGCTGTCACCACAATTAGAGATCAAATCACAAGACACAACTGAACGATGAATCCAAAGCATACTCTCATGATGGCGCGTGTATCATCCGAATCAGCAATGCCGAATCCCTTCCGCAGACCAATTAGGTACCCGTATTTGACCAGATACCGACGACAAATCGAGTGAAAAGTGCCCAGAATCAGGCGCGATTCGGATTTTTCACCAATGAGCTTGGCCAGGCGTTCTCGCATCTCACGACTGGCCTTGATTGTGAACGTGCAACAGATAACATCTTGTGGTTGGTATCCATGGTGGGCGAGGAGGTACGCGACGCGCGCTGTTAAAGTTTTTGTCTTTCCGGAGCCTGGAGGGGCAAGCACTTGTAGAATTGAGCCGGACGAGGTGACAGCCTCGCGCTGCGCATGATTTAGTCCATCTAAGATGGGATCCATGGCATGATGGGTGGTCGGTCTTGTTCGAGTTCTTGTGAGGGGATGACGCGAGGGAACGCGGTGTCATGTGACACGTTCCTCCGAGGAGGTTGATAGAGGATAAACAATGTTTCAATGGTATATTGCGTATTTTGATGAGTTGTATTCAATTGAAGCGGATCAATTCAGTTGAAGTGGTTTGTGAATCGAAGCTTATAAGACTCTAGTTGAGCGCCGGTTGGTCAACAACATCTCGGTCTTATACAAGCTATTCCCGAAGCAAGCACATCAAATTGGACGGTGTTAATTCCTAAACCTTATTTGCAATGTTTGAACTTCACATAGCGGCTTGTAATTCTCATTGAATGAGAAGAAAGGCAGAAAGAAAGACACTTACAACGTGTGTCAAGCACCAGGCATCACGATCTCTAACCGCGTTGGTGTAATTTCTTCCAAAACATCTGCTTCCTCAATCGTAACAAGATTCATCTTATTACCTGAATTCTCATACTGAGTGAGTACTCGGATGTTGTAGCTTTGGACTATTCCTTGACTATAAGTAGAGAGTTTTTCAAGGACACTTCCTTCCCCGATGACTTCAAAGAAGGCGCTCTAGATTCCGAGTCTCACTTGGTAACTGAAAGTAGCAAGAAGTCTGGCAGACTAACTGGAAATATGGAAGACTTTCCAACGGAAGACCCGGCGTTCCCAGCTGAATGAGGGTTGAAAGGCGCCTTACCTAAAGGCTAGCTCGCGAAACCAAAACTCGTTTGCCATTTGTCCGTCTCTTGACATATCAATAAGGGGAGCCATACGACTCAACAATAAGTCAACCAAGGTTTAAATCGTGTTCCCATGAGAGACCCATGAGAACTGTAACATAATCTTGCTCGTATGTTTCCATGTTCAACCTGCTCTTCTAGTAGGACTGTTGAAGTGCGAACTGGGTATAGAGGCAATATTCGCGCAAAGGTTAGACCCGAAGATACTGGTTAGAGTTCCTGCCTTTCTTTCGTCCTACAATCCTATCGGAGAGCCGTGCCTCTGGTCAAAGATAGCATTTCCACCTTTAAAGACCCTCGCACGTAGTCCGAGGCAACAATCCAATGCCATTATACATACAGATACTGAGATATTCGTTTCTCAGTGTTTCTCGGCATTCCCGCGGTATCAGGAGTCACTGTCGTCGCCAAATCTCGATCACTACGTCTGCCTCTCAATGAGAGGATGGTGGAATACTCACAACGATCAGCATGTGTCTTCCGCTTCCAGTACAAAAATATGTCTAGATGTGACTGAAAAGGGAATATCAAAGATGAACAAGTGTGCAAATGAACCGACTATCTGTCTTCTTTGTGTTGTGGCTTCCGTCCTGGGCCCGCTTGTTACATCGGCTCTCATTGGGTCGTATACGAACACGCAGGATGTACTGTAGGTCTTATCATCTCTCAGGTGCGGAGAACTTACAAGAAAGGAAACGTCATGGACCTTTCATACCATATATAGTGGATCATTTGCCAAAGAGTGAAAGACGAATGCATTTGTTTATCCTAGACTCACGAACATAGATCACACATCACTCTAAGTCTCACCGCAACCGATGTGTTGAATCCAGATTGCATTACACAGAGCCAGTCCCTTTGCTTGCAGACTTGAAGATTCAGATAAAAAGGGGGCACCGCAATAATAGAACTAATATCAAATGGCCCACACCGCGATAGCACTGACTGACCGAACATCAGTTTCCAGCACCCGGTAGCCTCTATCCTATCAGTTCAAAATACAGTACAATTAATTTATACATAATAACGCAGCCCGTCTGTGGAACTGCCAGTCTCTTTATGCTTCTGCCCGGACGATGCAGCATGCCTAGAGTAGATTATAGTATATGTGGACTGTGGAAGGTTTCTATTCTCGGAATTCTAATCATCTTCCAAATAGGAAGGAGACATGAGCCACTTTGTCACTGGTCTCCAAGTCTCCAACACAGATGGCGTTACTGTACACTTACCCTACCAGCTTTGATGATATTATGCCATCATCCGATGACCCCAACAACCTCAAGCGGTCCTAACCGACAGTATGGTATGCCGATCTCCACGCGGGAAGTATTCTTATGTACAGGATCCTTGGATGAACCAAATAAAGTACTACAACCTGATTTGAAACAATAGGATACTATTGGCTACCTGTTTATGCAAGCCCGGTAGCCCCGTCTCAAACTCCACTAGAGAAATGCTGAGGGGCTTGATAGTACTGTAGCTTGAACACTGCTTCACGAGTTGATAATTAGGGCAGAAGAAGAGGAACTTGACTCCCGAACAGTATAACCGGGCAACTTCGCAAGGTATTTGCTAGGCTTTCATGGCCGTTGAGCTATATCTCTCCCGGGACGATGAAAGGCATCACTAAATCAGAACTATTACAACGTTGTATACTTGCTCCCGAGGAAAAGTCACTGAATACTTTCTTAGCTAGAAAGATCTTAGCTGCAAAGCAGACATACCCTACTCGATATACCATATAGATAGAAGGATAGGAGTCGATTTCACTTCATGGTGACCTCAGCACGATGCTTTGCGAATACGATCCTCCAAGTATGACTCAATCAACCCCTAGCCACATACAGAGCATACGGTTATCTCCGGATAATTGAACTGCCCAAACTTGATATCAAACTCGTAAGCAAATAAGCGACCGGAAGCCCCAACACCCTCCCCGATTTGCCCACTGAATAACCTCGACAAGTAATTTCTAATTGTTGACAAACCTCCTATGCTGAATGTTCACCGATCAGTGGACCCTGTGCCTTCCGTCATCCCCAAGTCTGACCTGCCTATCCTGGCCAAAGTGGGACGGGCAGTCCTTGTGTGGCTGAGTCCGGAACACAATGCAACATAAGAAATAGGAGATGGTTGACGGCCAGACCCTTGACGGTGAGGCCCTTGACGGCGATGGCGCTCTCGTTCTCCGTTCTCCGGGACTGAAATACGCCTTCTGTGCTTCCAAGTCGCTTAAATTAAGTTTGAATCGAAGCCATGTCTCAGATCTCATAGAGCAAGAAGAAAAATTGTAGTCAGTTATATTGTATTATGTGAATAGGTGTATGTTAATATGTTCATGTGAATGCTCGCTTGAGTGACGCTTGCCTGAATGCAAATACATCACCCCTGACCCACACCGCTGTATATGTCCAAAATAGAGGCAAAATCAAAACTCATTATTCAGGGTATCACTCCACCATACCAAATCCCCCCACCAAAAAAAGAAAAAGAGAAATAAAAAAACGTGTCTACTAGACGTCTCACATTAAGAGAAAATGCCCAATGGCAGGGTCATGGCCACTTCAAAGTTGGGCACGTTGACCACCTCTGCAATTTGCAGATCGCCAGCAACACTGGCAAGGATGTAGGCCTCGCTGCGAGTAAGACCCTTAGTCTGCACCAGCCACTGGATAAGGTTGCGAGTCGCACTGCGGGTAGCCTCGTACAGATCGGGAGCAACGCCGAGAGCGCCGTAGGTTCCGAGGTCGGGGAGAGGGTTCGGTATTTGCGCACGCGGTGGAGTCTGGAATTGGGGAGCGGTCATCCAGGGCTGGTTCTTGACCAGCTCGAAGCGGAGCGTTGCCCGGATGGGGGTTTCGATGGCGGTACCGCAGACCTCGCCGTGGCCCTGTGCGGCGTGGCCGTCGCCACAGCTGAACAGTGCGCCGGCTGTCTGCACGGGGAGGTAGACGGTCGAGCCGACGCTCAGCTCACGGCAGTCCATGTTGCCGCCGGCGTTGGTGGGCGGGACCGTGGAGAGCTCCTCATCACCGGCCGGGGCGAGGCCCATGCAGCCGAGGAAGGGGCGGAGGGGGATGCGCATGTCCTTGAATTGAGCGAAGCCTGCTTCGCGGTTCAGGGTCCAGATCTTGATCTCTGGCTCTGGGTATTCGTCTGCCAGCAGTCCAAAGCCTGGGATGATGGCGGACCAGCCCCAGTCGGCGACTTCGAGGTTCAGAACTTCCACCTTCAGAACGTCGCCAGGTTGGGCGTCGTTGACGTAGATCGGGCCGAAGACTGGGTTGGCGAGGCCTAGATCCAGGGTGCTGATGGCTGAGGCCTGAGATGTGATGTCGAGTTGACCATTGCTGCTGTCGATGGCGTCAAAGGAGACCGTCTCACCTGAGGAAACGGTCACTTTGGGAGTGTTGTTGCGAGACCACTTCTGGTGGCCACACTCTCTTCCAACGTGGAAGTTACTCCATTGCTTAGATGCCATGCTGCAAGCTTGAGACGGTGTCCGGGATTGTGTGAGAATCATTTAGAGAAATGCGGACAATAGCGGAGTTAAATGGAACCACAAGAATGGAACGAAAGAATGTGTGGAATGATGGATGAAACGGCAATTATGTACGTTGAGATCCTCTTCAGGATTGACCGTTCTGGAAGGTGGCTAGAGCCCGCGTAGTGTGCTTCTTTTTTTCTTTTTTTTTCTTCTCTTTCTAGGGTCCACTTGTGCGAGACTCAATCGCCTGCCTAAAGGAGTTTGACAGGTTTCCAGCAGATTGGGTCCCTGTCAAAGCTGGGGTTTGGATCTATTGAAGGCAAAAGGGCGGCATGAAGCGACCTATGAAGGGAGATAAGCTTGTAGGGCGGGGGGTTCACGGAAAAGCCGGTTGCTAGTTCTAACTCTAGTTTCTCTTTCTATGCATATTGTATGAGACTTTCAACCTCCAGCACCAGAAAGGGGAAAGCCGAAGACTAAAAAAATGGATATCGTCGGAGATATACGAAACGCCACAATCACAACGTGTCTTGATTTCTGGAACCAAGAAACCGAGAAACCAAGAATTGAAAGACCCTAGAAACAGCAAAAGCACCGAAATCCCCAGCACCAATAGCAGCTCGTCCAACGGCCAAACCTGACTCCAACCACCTTCTTAATTGGGTAAGGAGTGAACCATGGAACGGGTCATGCATAACACAATTTGCCCTCCGGCGCTTGACCCAATTAGGGAGTTACGTAGTACAGAGATCTCATAGATCTTGGTTATACTTCCTATCACGATCACGATCATGATCCTTGGCCATCCAACATGGCCACAATGCACGAGGCATTGTCACTATGTTGATGGGCTGTGCTATTGGTGACAATCTCCTTTGCAATCTCACTGGCCGGTTTCCCCCGCATTGACAACTTCATCACGTGTTGCACCAGACTGGCGTCGTCCACCTGGTCGCTGACCCCGTCTGATACCATCACTAGTAAGTATCGACGATCGGAGTGCAACGTCCGTCGGGAGGTGTAGGGATCATTGGATAGGAAGTTCCCCCGTGATTCCGACCGGCTCGAGGCTGAAGAGGCGGGGTCTGGGACCGGGTCAAAGGTGTTGACCGGGTTCTTGTACTGCAGGTCGCCTAATGCCCGGGACATATTTAATGCCCCTGCTCACCGGTCAGGCTGGTTCATTTCACTGGGGTTCTTTCACTGGTGCCAAACATACCAAGACGTGGCGTTCCACTCCTAACGGTAACTGTCCCGCCTGCTGCTTCGATACGAGCCTTTTCACTCGGCACCTCCGGCTTGTGAGCCTCTGTAAGACGTCGCTAGTGTGGTGATTAGCTCCCTTGAAAACCACCTTCGCTATCGGGCGTAGTGCATACAATGTGATACGGGTGCTCTGTTTTGGGATCTCGCTCCGCCAGGATAACATGCGAGTCACCCAGATTGGACACAACCAGCTCTCCAACCGTGAGGTTAATGCAACAAATTGCCACTGTTGACCCGGATAGGGCAGGCTCGGCAGATTCGTGCTTGAACCTTTCGAGTAAAATGTTGTCTTCTTCTTCGAGTGCTGCCTTGATGGCTATCGCCCAGTCTCCTCGTTCGAACTCCTGGCGTTTACCAACTATATGATGCAGGGTCTGACTGACATGATCTGAAACAAGCCCAGATCCACTGGGATGAATGGTCAGAGTTAAAATCTGGGATGGGAGACTGGAAATTACTTACTGGCCATCATAGATTGCGAAAAACGCAACGTTGTCCTCTACTTTCGAGGGAAACTGGTCCGGAAAAGCCACCACACATCGGTCCTCCTGGAACGGCCTACTTCCTTGTGCCTGCAACTGTTCAGCTTTATTGTGCAAGGCTACCACTGGATGTTAGAATACCTACTTGTCCAGACCCTACATCAAACAGGGTAACCGCATCGGAGCTAGAAATGCTCTTTTCCTGGAGTATTCGGTCTCTCACAGCTTTATGCGCAAGGACCATGTTTGCGTAGAGATCGCGCTGTGTGTCTGAGAAGTCATACATTACACAGGGTCTATCATAAAGTCTGTGGCCTTGGGGGGTGATGATGTCCTGACATCATGAGCACTATTGCCCCTATGTGTTCAAACTATCTTGGTATGTAGGTAATTCATTGGTGCTCTAAATCCCTGCCCGGAGTCTATTCCTTCCTCAGACAATCCATATGGTCTGCATTGCCTTTGCATGGAACAGTCCGTATTGGGTACAGTGTCTCGTGCTTAAGAAGCTTCATCTCTTCATCAATGCTAAACATGATCTTGAATATGAGAATACTGTAAGCAACAAATATATAGGTAATCTGCGAGTCACGAACTTCATGCTTGGCTTCTGAACCCTGAATGCTGCAAAGATCTGATCTGGTTGATATGGCGCGCACGGACCATATATTTCGGCGAATCTGCATTACAGTGATTCTAAGCACTCTTTTGACTCTTGTATCGCACACCTTGAACTTCTCGCCCGTTTCGGTATGGGCTGGGTAGGAGCAGGTATCGTCGTTGCAACAACGGTATATTTTCTTTATCGTTACCCACCTCGCAGCTGGACCGAGCCCCGTCCTCTCCCCCCTCCGGAACTCAAACCCGAAGCACTTGTTACCACTTCCACTCCCGACGAGCCCGTACCGGAAAAGCATGAGCCAAGGCCTTCAACGCCAATAATAGAAACAGAGGAGGAGGATTCTCAAAGCACACCCAAGGCATCGGCTTCGAGCGCACCACTGCCGATCCTTGCGGTCCCCTCGCTCAGCCTCGATAGCAGCGACAGCGAAACAAGCAACTCGACAATGCCATCCATTCCGCAGTTCCTACGAGGCGGGCAGTCCACAGCAACAGATCGCGATAATGCGACACCCAAGTCCCAGCCACCATCCCTCGGTCCTCCGCGACAACAATCAACAACGGCAACGAGCGGCTCCCTAATGCCACCACCCCCACCCCCAGGCCCCAAACTCCGTCCATCGCAAACCAACAGCCTCGCGCCACCGAGTCTACAGCCCCCGCGTCTCTCGGGCAGCCCCCGCGGCCCACCCCCATCAGCGGCATCCTCCCAGCGCGGACCCCCAACCAACAACAACCGTCTAAGTAGCAGCACGCTAGCCCCGACACCAGTGATCCTGAACAAATCCAAATCGAAGAAAGTCATCCTTGAGCCAGGCTTCTCCCCCTTAGACTGGGCCGCCCTGACCTCGAACCCGAACAACAATCTCCGCGGCAAAGATGTACCACCGGGTCTACTCCGCGTGACACCTTCCATGCTGAAAGAGCAACATGGGCGCAAGGGCCGAGACGCATGGACCTCGTACCACGGCAAAGTATACAATATCTCGCCGTACGCGCCTTACCATCCAGGTGGTAAGGGTGAGCTCCTCCGCGGTGCGGGGAAGGACTCTGCAAAGCTCTTCCAGGAGATTCACCCGTGGGTTAACTGGGAAGGGATTCTTGGCGAGTGTTTGATTGGAATATTGGTTTCTGAAAATGATCTCCATGCCGAGAATACCTTGGATGCCATGGATTGAGACGACGCCGGGTCCTGGAGCTTGATTTCTTTACTTCTGCCTTTCTCTGTACAGTGTACATTTAGACGAGATACCCTCCTGCTTATAGAGGCATTGCATAATCTATATGATACCACATACTAGCATACATACTCTGTGGAAGTATAAACAATCCCATTTCATTCCGTTATAATTCTCAAGGAATCAGCGAAGCGACTTCAAGTCCCTTTACAGCTCATCCTTATCAACGCCTTCAATGGCAACCAACTCCGTCTCAAAGATCAAGGTCGCACCACCGGGGATAGGTCCAATACCACGGTCGCCGTAGCCAAATTCGGGAGGAATAGTCAACGTGCGCTTCTCGCCAATGCACATATCCAACAAGCCCTGGTCCCATCTAAACAGAGATATACGCATTAGCACAAGGTGTTCCCAAAACATAAATAGTAATAGCCAATCCAGCCCAGTCTAATTGACCAAGTCCAAATCCAGAACAAAACAAAACAAAAACACTAAATCCCAAACAATCAAAACTCACCCCTTAATAACCCGGCCAGTACCAAGCTTGAAAGTCAACGGCGCATGACGCTTATAGCTAGAGTCGAATTCGGAGCCGTCGGACTGCAGGGTTCCCTTGTAGTGCATGGAGACGCCATCGCCCTTGACGGTCTTGCGGGTGCATTCGACTGCGTGGGTTGTTTCGATGCCGAGCTCGGCGGCGGCAGCGAGGGAGCTTAAAGCTGCGACGAGGATGGAGGTGAAACGCATTTTGGGTGGATTGGAGGGATGCGGAGAGGTGCAGGTGGAGGTCGGATAGAGGACAGATTGGGCGTTGCATTCTCGGGCGGATTAGCGTTGGTCTGTGCTGAAGTATAAACTGCTGGTAATGCATGCACGTTGTGGAATGAAGGGAATGGCTTGTTCTGTTGCTTAGGTATAGCCATCTGCTCCGTTGAATTTCATGTAGCATTGTGGCTCAGAAATGACCTAGCTAGCCGCACTGTTGATCCAGCCTTGTACCATCCGATCCTTCAAGGCCGTGACAGGTACACAACTTGATCGATAACCCTAGCCCTTACTTAGCTAACTGCGGTACAGAGACAGCTTCCCCAGAATTGATGCCCTGATCGGCCAGAGCCTTTAAATCGCCCTCTCCCATATCTTCATCCCAACCCCGAGCAACTAGGTAAGCGCGAAACTTCTCATCCCTAACCCTAAGATCCTCCCCCGACAAATCCGGCACAAAAACCCAGGTAACAACAACACCAACAACTCCACAAATAGCAGCAATGATAAAAGTCCACTTATCCCCCAAGTGACTCTTAATCGGCAAAAAAGCCTGCGTGCCCACCGCAGCCCCAGCCTTCCCAATAGCCGCCGAAAGCCCATAACACGTCCCTCTGACACCAGTAGCATAAGACTCAGACGAGATAAGTCCGAGCATGTTTCCAGGTCCGAAGTTGCCACAGCTCTGCATGAGCCCGTAGAAGACCACGAAGAGAGGGACGATTTTCGTTATGCGGTCGTACGCGCAGCCGATTATCAGGCCGAAGATGAGGTACCCGCTGAAGCCTAGCATCATTATTGGCTTTCGGCCGAGCTTGTCGCAGAGAAGAGCACCGAGGAACACGCCTGGCAGGGCGATGGCGCCGAGGAGGAGTTGCCATTCGCCCGTTTGGAGGATTGTGCCCTTGGGTACGACAGAGGAGATGATCGTGCCTGAGAAGACGCCGTTCGGGAAGGTCACGAAGTCTGGAATGGATTGGTTAGGTCGGTTGGTTGTTAGATGGGGATTCTTTTTCGATGTTTCGTTTCTTACCATAGAGGAACCATGCACCGCATGTTCCAATTAACGATCGCCAGTAGTATCGCAACACGAGTTTGTAAGGGACATGTTTCTTTATTGCGCCGCGGCGGTAGAGGACAGAGTTCAGCATGCGGATTCGGAAGTAGAAGATCGATAATGGCCAGATGCATCCGATGCCGAAACATACTCGCCACACGGTGCTGTAGTGTGTCTGGTTACAGGCGCAGAGAACGATCAGGAAGATTGATACCGCGAACGGGCCTCCGAATGATAGGGGGAAGTTGGTGACCATGATGAAGGCCGGGCCTCGGCGTTGAGGCACGAGATCATTTGCTGCTTCTGAGGCTGCGGTTGAGGATGCGGGATATTCGCCACCAGCGCCTGGTCTGATATTTAGAATCGGGTGTATTTTATAGTTCATATTGCATCCTTCAACTAATGGCTCTTGGGGTATATGATTCTCGGTGGAATTGAATTAGGGCTCACGTACCAAACCCAACAACGCTGCGCGCAATAGTCATCATCCAGAACATGCCATCGATAGTCACACCGTTTGAGGCTGTAGCAAGAATTCCTCCAATGACGATCATGAGAGTGGTGAAGATGATGGCGGTCTTGCGGCCCAGGTAGTCGCACGTCAATCTGGATATTGTCAGATCACACCATTGTTAGACTGGAGGAATGCCTCTGACCCGATGATAACTTGGCCGAGAACTTCGCCGACCAGTAGTGCATTAGACACACGCGTGCTGACGGCGGTGGTGTACTTCTTGGGATATTCGGCCTTGAGGAGGACATTGGTCATGGTCCTGTAGTCAGCCGTTCAGAGTTGTTATTCGATCTTGAGGGAGAAAGGACAATTTCAGCTTACATTAAATTGTTCTGATATCCATCGCTGATCAGAGCAAAGCCGCAAGCAAACTATTGACACATCAATTTGGCTGATTACTTGCGAGAACAGCGAGTACAGATTTCAGCTGTGCTGGTGAGAGCACACTCACGATGGTGAACAAGTCCGAGAGACTCTGTCTCTTCTTCGACACGTCGTTTGAGTGCCCGTTTCTCGCGATAGCAAGGCTTGAGGTGGAGATGTGCTCTCGTCCATCGTGCTCTGGGAGCGCAGTCAGGTCACTCTCCGAAATAACACGCTCGACAGACATCTTGGTAGTCCACGAAGTGAAGTTGAGCAAGAGTTGAGAGAAAGTCGGAAGTGAGCTTTCGAGGGGAAGTAGCACTGCTGTGGTCAGGTTCGAAAGTTAACTCAGTGCCACCAGTCTAAGGACAGGTCGACTCATACGCGGGTAATCTTGAACGTCCCTCGAGCAGCCCTATGAGGGCAATTAAATTAAGTTTAGAAACAGTAAAGTAAACACCTCGGCTTCGGGACTTGCCGTTGAGGATCTGCTTGAATATGTTTAATGGTATGTGGCCCATGTACATCCCCGTTGAACTGCGTTGGCGAGAAATATATATCGAGGCTTATTATCTTAGGTTCTGCTGTCTGAGGCTATTCACTTATTGTATCATTGGAGAATTGTTCAATAGGTTTCTATTCCATAGAAACTGAAGTAGGTAGATATAGTCGCTAATAACGCCGACATGTGCATAGCTCGGATCCCGTGGGTATCACAGATGTTTAAAAAAAAAAGGCACGCATCTATAAAGCAATATGATAAAAGAAGACAAGGTCATGACTCATGATTAGGAATAAATTCCAGGACTTTGCTTGTTGAATCAACAATCTAAGCCCACTTGCCCAGCAGGGCCATGAGGGCAGCGCCAGCACACAGCAGGCCGAACGCAACCAGCACGTCACGGATAGGAGCTTTGCGCATGGAGCTGCTGAACATGAACTCGTGGGCCATCAACTCGACAAGGGCAGTGTAAATCAGAATGCCGGCCGAGATGGAGTCGAAGACACCATTGACAATGAGGGTAGTTCGGCCCTCTGGCGGGTAACTGTTTCGAACACCGAGACCAATGGCAATGGCGATGGGAGTAGATATGCCGAAGCACAGGCCGAGGATGTAGGGGGTGAGACGTTTTGACTTGGGCCACGGGACAGTGGCCAAACGGGCACCAAGTCCAAGGCCTTCGAAGGTTTGATGGAAGACGAGAACGATGTAAAGGGTAGTGAACTCGGCACCAGACACTGCAAGAGTGAGACCGATAAAGATAGAGTGGAAGATAATGCCGAATTCCAGGATGAAAATGGATGTGAGTTGAGCGGCATAGTCCTCAGCTGCCTCGGGGTCCTTTTCGTTATCGGAGTCGCTATCATGATGCTCGCGACCGTGACCAAGGTGGTCTTCTCCAACAAGGTGGTTCTTGTGTTCGCCAACTTCATTGACAGCAGGCTCTTCGATTTGAACGTGAGAGTGCTCCTCTTCGTCGTGCACATGGCCTTGGCCGAAGGTAGAGAAGCGCATCACCATCAACTCGACGAAGAACAGGACAATGATAGTCATTAGAACGATGCCTTCGACCCAGCTGTATTCGGTAATGGGACCGGTCAGACACGGATTTGTCAGAGCCTCCTCGGCCGGAGCCAACAGGTGAATAAAGGCAGTAGCGATGATGACACCGGATCCAAAGTACTTGGCGATGAAGAAGCACCACTTGGGGAATCCCCCTTCTTTGCCAAAGCGACGGGCAAAGACAGGGAATAAAGCTCCGAACATAGAGCCAATCATGATCACAAAGATGGAAGAGATGCGCAGACCTAGACGGCCGTCAAACTCATTGCCAGAGTCACAGGCATCAGCCCGTTTGAGAAGAACAGATTCCATCACGGTTGAGATAGAAGAGACTGAACAGAGATAGACAAAGGTAGACCCAAGTACCACGGAAACTTGCAGGTGGAAAGGTGAATTGATAAACGAAAAAGTTAACGTCGGAGGATTGCAATCGAAATGTCGTGCAACAGCGTGGTGGAGATTATAACCCGCAAGGTCCTCGACAGTAGGCGAGATGTGTTGCTAGCGTCACGCAGGAAACAACCAGGTTATCCTGACAATCCTGAACCTTCAACCACACTTTCTCGTACGATTGGACAATTACGATAGAAGATGCAAGATGAACTTCCTCTTCTGGCGACACACGTCTGAGTCGGTCAAGAAGACGTTTGAAAAAAGCCCCAAAGGTCAGGGTTTACCAAAAGCCTGTACCAAAAGCCTGTACACAAAAGCTTTGGAGAATCACCAATAGTTGGGAATCAAAGAACAGAATTTGCGGGATCCGTTTATAATTCCCGGCGGGGGGCAGAGTGGGATTTCATGGGGACCTTGGGAGACTCGAAGACGTCAAGCAGTTTTGCGCGAGAGATGGCGGGTACCTGGTACCTCGAGGCCCATATTAAATTGGGTGTGGCCGGATGTACCCAGTACGGGAGTGAGGACCTTGGGGACGGTCATCTCTTTCCGGTCGCGGTGGTTGGAGTCACGTGGGGAGATAGCCAGCTCCGAGTCCCTAAAGAGAGATATCCTCGAGTGAAAAGCTTATAGATATACAAGTAGAGGCTCCGATCGATGGATCAGGTACTCAGAAACATGGAAGATGTGAAAGGGAAGTTTGTATCCCTGGATGGGCGTTTCCATTGCCAATCAGATATTCGGCGGTAAAAATGCTTGGCATTGACCTGAGGTCATCGAGAGCTTCAACTTCATTTCATCACCATGGCTCCCATTCGACGATACCTGCGCATCAGCAAATACTCGGTCTTGGAGTGTCGGATCTACCTCGACTCTCCATCCGATTCAAGATGGCTCTTGGACTCTCGGGATCCTGTCCTCCCACGCGTCTTTGAGGCCATCCGGCCGCTGGTCCTGCCCAAGCTGCGCGAAGAGAATGAGCGACTCTTTCTGCGCAAGAAGGGGAAAGCAGTCAAGGATGTCATTTCAGAAGGTAAGCTGAGAAGGGTCTATCTGGTGAAGTGATTGCTAATGCTTGCCTAGATGAGTTTGAAGTAGCCATTTTCCTGCGCGAATCGCGCACTCGTCACTCCCTTCTCACGCGCAATAAGACCTTCCACGGCAACAATCAACCCAAAATCAAGCCAGAAGATGGTGATGGGATCATAAATCCAGGCTCGACCGAGGATGAAATCTTAATAGAAAGTGATGGGGAGGTTGATGAATTGCACGTTATCCCTGGGGCGGATGAAGCGGCGGATATGCCAGAGAGAACAAGACAGAAAAAGACGGGGAAGAAAGCCGAGGACGTAAGCGAAGAGAAGAAGCTTCGTTTCAGTACACACTACGAAAGCTTCAATATTTGTGGATGGGTGTTGTGTCTATTGATCACCCGCAAAGGTGACAAGACCAAGCTAAGTGCTGAACCCAAGCAACCTCTGATGGAGGAATGGATTTCAACCCAAGCCCAGACATCCGTCGACGAGGATTGAGATACTCCTGTGGTAGTAGGCCCATGCCTTGGAGTGAGTAGGATGCCTATGGGCAAGCTGTGTCTCCCCCTCCTCGAACGGTGGGCAGCCGTGGTGGCGTGATCAACATCCTGTGATACATGTGAAAAGTAGCGTTGCAAGTGTTTCAACTCCCTGCAAACGCTATGAATCTGTGCAATTGCAGTGTTGAGACCAGGTCTTGTATACATGTCATGGGCCGTGGGCACCTTGATCAAGCCAAGAACTACAGGGCTGGTGTGACCTCAGGGTACATTCAGCACGGGTCATTGCAGGACTTGCTATGTAATGCCTTCGGCAAGTCGTCGGTGTAACCGGCAAGCGAAGCTGAGGGTTACGCATGTGGCTGATCCTACAGGGATGGAGCTCACACACAGCCGCTGAGACGAAAATGTTCAGCCACAGGTGTTTGAGCCGGTTGCACCAGTGGCATCTCGATGATCTGCGTGCCACAAAACCATAAGATCATTTTGACTTTGGTTTGCATGTTTCGGTTGCAAAATACAGACCAGGTTCAAGTGCCCACAAATGTCTTATTTTGATTCCACCCAGTCTACATGTGGTTTGGCCCCCCCAACCTCGGCCCGCTATTCCAGAAGGCGAACTAGAAGATTTTCAAGTGGAGCGCAACATGAAACAGTCGGTTTCTTCTGGTCCCATGACCCTAGCCGACACTCTGTTCATCAGAGATTTTCCAATGTGCCGGGCTCGGAAGATTCAGATAGAATGTTACAGAATCTGATATAACACCCAGGGGCACAGACAGTCACCGATCTCCAGTATTCCAATAGTTCGAGATAGTATACATGAACATTGACACCCTGGACACGGCCACCACCCAATCAGCAAGCTTCCAACCCAGCGATCGAACGGAGTTACAGTACCCTCAAATCCCGATGTGTTCCCAATCCTGCTCTTCCAAAATCTCCGACTCCACGCTTTCATTCCAACGGTGCGGAACGGTGAGATGTAGTCTCCATCCAAGTGGAGCTACTTTAACCCAACTAGGCATTATTGAAGTTTGCAGGCCGCTAGTTAGAGTTTTCCTTGCCATGTGTCCCGTTTTTTTCCAGCTTGCCTCCTTTTCTCGGGTCCCCCGGCCTTAGTTCAGGTACACCCGTGTGGTCGCATAAGTGCATTTGCCACTCTCCCCCACTTTCTCGTAGTGTACGAAGCACGGAGGAACGGGAGTCTCCCAATTAGTAATTCTTTTTACCTGCTCCTTTGAGTGCAAATCCCGAACTGGTTCTCTCTGGACCCTGGTATACGTACAGTACAGGAACAAGTTGCATCTCCATGGGTCATGTGGATATGCAGAAATCTCTCTGCCTGCGATAGCAAACCCGGATGTAACCAGCTGTGTACGCTGTACCTGTCTGTATTGGGAGGGATGAGGGACATGGTTTTCCGGGGAGGGGACCCCGACGTCCCGAAGCTGGGGATGGTTGTCTTCACTCTGTTAGTACAGTGTACACTATACACTAGAACTTACCAGTACTAGCATGTGTGTACGCAGTCGGTCCACGCAAGATATTACTATACTACGGTATCAAGTCCACCGAGTTACGGTGAGCACGCCATCTACGCCACACCAGGGATCAGGCCGATCTCCTGAAAAAAAAACATTACAATGTGGCAGGGCAAATTCAATATTGTATCGCCCGTAGCCAATAAGGGGTTGGGGGGGGGGGTTGTGGGAGGTGGACTCCATATTCTCCAGATGTGTGTTGCTTCAAAATAATGATGTGCAATGCACTGTCCTTTCAGCGAGACGATCATCTGCATGAAGGGCACTACTGTATATATCGGGGTTAATCAGTGATGTACTCCGTACTATAGGTCAAACGGAAACATGGACAGATGACAATTTGTTATTCGGAGGTGAAGATAAGAGATCGCTTAAATCCCAGAACAGCAGCACTACTTTGTACCAAGGGGTTTCTATCCTTACAGGTCTTAAACTTCATCTGGTCGTACGGGTAGAAACCATGGGACTTTATGGGTCATCTTGTGTGGCGATGCCTGTTCCTGAATTTCTGTCCGATCGTTGGAACGTCAACCGTCAACCGTCAACCGTCAACCGTACTGTAATTGTCCTTCAGGCCTGTAAGCTCGGCATTTTAGGATCTCGGCTATCACGCTTGGTTTTGGTTCTTGTAATCAATACGAATCAGACTTCCCGTTTGGCCCTAAATCGATTATGGATCCCTCATCGGTGTTTTGGGGGGTTTCTTTTTTTTTTTTTTTCTCTCTCTCTCCTTTCCTGTTTGAATTTAATTTGTTTCATTCTGATTTGGGGATCTGCAAACATGCACGTGTCTATCTACCGGGGACATGGAGGCTTGGATACGGGCTGTTGTTGAGTCATAAGTTAACCTGCATGTGCTTGGACCTTCTTCGCCTACTGTAGAGGATCTGAGATAATCAGGATGATGATATCCCATGAATAATAAGGGAAAACAAAACGACCAAAAAAATAAAAAAGAAACTAATCGTTCTCACCGCATCAAGGAACCGTCCCTATGGAGCCACGGTGGGCCCACGGGAGATTGCCCTTTACCAGTTGTCATCTCGCGTGGTTTCATTTACATGTTGTAGGGGGTTGTGAGACCTAATTCTGAGAGATACAGGTGCTCTCCAGGGCTCGCAAGTGATCAGACACTGCAAACTGGGTAGTACGGTCTGCCGTGTTTCATTTCCTTCCCACTAGTGGTTCACAAGAAACAACGCCACTAGTGGAGAGCTTCTAGAAAAAAGAGGAATTTCCATTGGATTTCCCCTTGGGGGAAATATTTGTAAATCGCAATAAATTCCTACGTCAGATCAAGTGGATCCTCAGCCTCCTGTTCATGGCAGGGATGTTCGAGGGGACTAATTTAGCTGTGGAAAGGTCGGATCGACTATAAGAATCCGCGTGCTCCTGTAAACTTTTTCTTACTTCTCTCAACTCAAGCCATAACTTATACTTCAAGTGTTTTCTATATCAGAGCTACTACTACACTACACCACACTACACTACTCTACACTCTACACTCTACAACAACCACCTCCACCTCTACCTCTACCACCTTCACAATGCCTTCCGTCGGCGCTCAGTTCCCTCCATGCCCTGGTCCTCCTCCCAAGGGTCCTCTGCCTCCTCTGCCGAAATAAAGAGTCCGACTTCAACGAATCTGATGACACTGGCGTATCTACACATACGCTCACGACCTGGACTCACCTCGGCATGGATATCACGACTTTCAACCTCGACCCGGCTTCAACTCTACCACTCGGACAGCACCTAATTCCAAGTCCAGAAAGTTTCCCGCGCCTACACGAGCGCTAGCCCTGCCAGTCTCGCTTCCCACCTTGGCATTTCAATCATAGCCTGCGCAGCGCAAGAGCGGAAAACTTGTTCCAACCCTCGGACTACAACACACTTCCTCATTTTGAGACATTTGGAAGGGCCATTCCCACCCATTTGCTTTCACTCTTTTGCTATTTCTTTTTTTTAACTAGCATATGGAGATTGGCGCCGGCGCTATACTCCCAACTTGCATTAATAGCCTTTCTATCTCTTGCTTTGACACTCCCCTGGGCGGGGTTCTGTTTCAGCTTTTCGATCGAGCATGACGCGCAGATGCGGAGAAATATGCATCTCAATTGGACAGCGAAACCCTGTCAGGATTAGCACGATCGTCCCGTCAATGCGTCATCCATCGCATGTTCAGCTCTTTTTTTCCCTTTCTTTTCTTCTGTTTCCTTTCCCATGTGTCGCGATGACTGGTCGTGATTGACTCTGAGAGCCTTTTAATTCTGTTTATTTTCTGTCATGTCTGTTTTTTTGTGTTTTTTTTTCCCCCTTCTTCTTTCCCCACTGCATCTGGCCGCTATCTGAATCACCGGCATGTATCATAGACTTAGTATACCCAACAGAGCAATTTGTCATTTTCTTTCTACAATATTTATTGATTTCCTGGATAAGCTGTATGTTGTGCATAAATTAACCTGGGTGAAACACTATCCCCCGACCCGTTTCACCCGTCACCCGTCACCCATCTGACCATCCCTCGCCACGCTAATGCGAGCAGGGATGACAGGCTGGCGGGTGTCGCGGAAGAGGGATTGGCGTGTAAGGAGAAAGGCAGATAAACCCCCCCATGTTGATCCAAAGCGGAGTTGGCACCGATCTGACATCGTTATCGAGCCCGTTACTAGGCCGGAGTATGGTGCGTGCATCAACATTTGCATTTACCTTTTGACGCTTACTGTGTGGCATGGCCGGAAATCCGGGATTGATTGGTGCGTGAAACCCGGACAGTCTACTGTAATGACTATCTAGCATATTGCATGCAGAACTACTAGTTCAACTAGTCACTGCACCTAGTAACCCCCATGCACGGAACTACTGTATAACTTATGTACCTGCCTCAGAAGAGGCAGACACAATACTCCGAATCCCACGTCCCCCGTACTAAGGATCAAAAAAGGAAACAGAACGGCTAAACGGCCAAATTTAAAAGGAAAAGGAAAAAACCAAAATCCCCCCCCCCCAAAAATCAGAAACACGAAAAACGAGTCAAAGCTAGATACGACTTTGGGCCCGTCCGAGCGCATTTCGGGATTTGGCCTGGTTTGGGCCCTTCAAACACAGTACTATGCACTACTGTACATAATCTGGAGATGGGAGGAGATCCGGGAAACTGGGTCTCCAGTTCAGGTAGTCGTTTCCCGCCAATGACAGACCTCGGCCGAATGGCCAATTCCACCCAAAACCGGATCTATGACGGTCACTCTTGGCCGTTAGCCCCTCATTCTGCAAGAATCGAGTTAATCTATATCCAATCGATCCCCTTGACCCCTCCACGGAGGAACCGATATAGTTTGAATGTTTAATGTGTTTCCATGGTTAGAATAGAGAGTATCGGATATATTTATCTTCGTTTCAGAAGTAAGCTTTCGGCCGCAAGACAGATGTCTGACAGGACTGACTTTCAGGGGATGAGTCTGTGCAGGAGCTGACCTGGCACATAGCCACGTGTTGCGCCGAATGAGGTCATTTGGTAAATGGTAAATGGTAAATGGCTCTTATCGTTTTCTCCCTTTCTTTTTTTGCGTGTCGAAAGCCAAGGATCATGTCTCAGGCCCGAGAGCCAGGAAAAGGAATCAGTGGACAGGGGCCGTGGCGTCATACTTTCCAGGCTGCCATGGGCTTTGAGGCTCTCGTGTTGCTAGGTTTCACGAAGCGGCCTATTTTGGAATCGTTCGATGGATTTGCTGTACATCTGTACGGAGTAGAGGTAACCTTGAAAGTTACTGGACTGTGCACTGCCTCTGCCTGAACACGGCCCGTACATGGCCGTGCTGGGATGTCTATCAAGCGGGCCAAGTCGACTTTGGCTTTCCAAAGGTTCCGATCTGGCAAATGCGCCGCTTAGGAAAGAAAGTTCCATTGGCTATCCTGCTATCTTCCCAGGGACTCACATCGACGGGCTTGGTTTGATGTTGATTGGAGATTCGATAACCCGAAAGAGGAAGTAGCTGATTGTCATTGCTTGGTGCATATACACGACAAACTGGACAAATGGGATGATGGATGCCTAGCTCGTAAGCACATTCAGCCACTGGTCCCGAGGTTAAGGAGCTGGAACCTACTAAAATATTACATATTCGCTGTTGAGACTGTTATGGTTCAGGCGTGATGACTGATATTGGGCCGGGAGATAGAATCATCATACCAGAAATAGATCTTACAGGAATGAAGACACCATATGCCAATACAGTAGATTGCCCAGCAGATAGTAGAATGCAAGTATGAAGAGCTCGGCTTTATATAGCAACGGATAAACACACGTGACCGCCCGCCCCAAATCAATCACGGCCGGGACTACTTCTTCTCCAAGCGCAAAGCCACCATGGTACTACAATTGCATGTATGGGGCCCGGCCTTTTCCCTGCCATCAATTGACGCGCAATGTCTCGCCACTATCGCATACTGCTCGGAGGTCCTGCCCAAGGATTCGTGGGAGCTGATTGCGAGCAGCGATCCCTCCGTGTCCCCAACCGGTAAGTGACGTATCGACAAAAAGGTACCAGCTGCTGATACCAACTAGGTGAGCTTCCCGCTCTGCAGAATGGGTCAATCTGGGTGAGCCGATTCCGCAATATCGTGGACTACCTCCGCCAATACTCCGAGGGAGCATGGAACCTGGATGAGAACCTAGGCGAAGTCGAACAGGCCGACAGCATTGCGTATGCCTTCCTCCCCTTCCTCCACCAACAAAACAAAAAAAAAGACTAACACCAAACAGCTTCTCCTCCTTCATCGAATCCCGCGGCCAACCCCTCCTCGACCTATCCCTCTACGTCACAAGCCAAAACTACTACAACAACACAAGCCCAGCGTACGGCACCCTCCTTCAATGGCCCAACCAATGGATCCTCCCACCAAAGCTCCACGGCGCCGCCAAAACCCGCACAGAATACCTCGGCCTCTCCTCCCTAGACCTAGCCGCCATGGAAGAACAACGCAAACGTGACCACTCAGCCGCAGTAGCAGCCGGCCAGATCCCCAAAACGCTCATCCAGACCCCGCGCGAAACAGTCTCCAAACTCCTCGGCCGAACAGCCCAACACAACCAATTCCGCCTGGAAGCCCTGACAGCCGAATTCTTCGAACCCCTCGAAGCAATGCTCGCCCGCAAATCCTGCCTGCTCCCCACCCCGGCCGGATCCCCCTCCAGCCTGGACTGCGTCGCGCTGGGATACCTTGCGCTCGCGCTGATTCCCGAGCTGAATTTCCCCTGGTTGCGTGATGCCATGCGCGCCAAGGCCCCGCTGATCACGGCTTACACGGAGCGGATGCGCAGTCGCTGTTTCGGCGATGTGGATGTTAAGATTGAGCATGCTTTGCAGCCGGCCCGGGGTGCGGAGGCTGAGTTTGCGAAATTGCCTTGGGCGGCCCCGGCTCGTGTCTCCGTTGCTGCCGTTGGCACTACGCTGCTTGCGACTCTGGCTGATAATACGCCGTTCTTGAGCGAGATTCGTCAGAACAGACGGTTGAAGCAGGTTGTGCAGGCTGATGGGGATTTCTCGCCCGTGCAGAAGAGCTTGCTGGCTCAGTATGCTGATTCCAGTAATCGGGATATGCTTGTTTCGGTTGTTGCTGCTGTTGCGGGTGGCGCTGCGCTGGTTGGGTATATGGTCAGTGTGGGCTTGCTTTCTTTCTCTGGTGGTCATGCCGAGGAAGAGGAGGAAGAGGATGTTGAGTTCCAGCCTGAGGTTATGCACGTTGATCCTGGGTCTGCGGCTGACTTCTTGGGCGCGTTGTAAGTGGTCGGGTTAGGGTTGATACACGCTCGCAGCGCGTTTGCTTTGTCCTTGGTCGTTTTGACTGCTCCTCTCTTCTTTCAGGTTGGCAGATCAATGTTTTGTCTTGTTTTAGACTGGTGGAAGTGAAGATTGTACGATAGCATAGCATTCTGTCATTTCCAAGGATCGTCCTTGTTGCTTCCATGTACCGCGAAGGTAAATGTGAAGGTGAAGGCGTTTTACTCGTTCTTTCACGTGGAATCAAAAGTCGGGTCAAGAGACCGAGTCTTTTACTTGAAACTGAACTATTTCCTTTGTATTCTTTAGGGGGCGTAAGCATCTACTGTATTGAGGCTAGCATAGATCCTTGTTCTGCACATGCCCTCTGTCTCCAGTCTGCAGTGCACGGTGCCCCAGCATTCCATTCCTCAGCCCTAACCCAATCTAACATTCCACGCATCTCGTTTCATTCCTTTCATTGCGATCTAAGATCTACAAGGATCAAAGAGAACACCAACTTACTATCTCGACACCTCAAAACACAATATCTGGATATTGAGATCCCATTGGCCAACATGCAAAGCCGATGACATACATGGAGATCTTTGAATTCGGTCCTTTATGCAGGATAGGCGTTAGTGTGCGCCCCGAGGGGTCAACTGCATATCAGCTGTACGTTTAGTGAACTTTATATGGGGTAGGAAGGGTCACGGGTAAAGGGTCCATTGGGTAGGGGTTCGTTTCAGTTATTTGGACGAACTGTGGACGAACATGTGTTTGAACCCCATTTTTTGGCGTTCGCTTTCAATCCTGCAGGGTGAAACTGTGGTTCCATGGGACTTGGGGTAAATCGTTTCAGATATTGATGCTTGATTCAGTATGAGATATAGCATACATAGGTGGTATATTGGGCATAGATAGCTCGGAAATAGGATAGATCTGGGGCAAACGATGAGGATTGAGGATACATGTCAGGAATAGGATAGCACTACACTGCTTGGGGACAAGGATGGACAGAAAAAAAAAGATATCAACTCTCAAATCAAGTGGTATATGTACAGAGAAGAGGACAAAAAGAAGCAAATTGTGACAAAGATATGTATGCGCCCCTCTGACGGAAAAGAATAAAATGGAAGAAAAAAAAAGGGTATCCGTAGAGGAGCAGCTCGAAGATGAGAATATGTGGCCAGGGATCAACCCGCGCACGCACACATGTAAAAAGACAAATACACCTTCAGTGTTGAACCATTTGCGCAAGAATAATCAAAACTGTCCGTGAGATTTTCAGTAGTAGCCGCTTAAGAGCTCCAGCCGAGGTTGACGACGAGACGGACGGGGCCGGCGGACTGGGCAACAGCCTTGTCGGTCTTGCCCTGGTCGGCGGAGGTGTAGGCGCTGACGGTGGCACCGGCACCCTGGGTGATGGAAGAGCACTTCTCACCGAGGTGGTTGCAAATTTGCATACCGGCGATCTCGAGGTTGGCGAGCTGGGCAATAATGCAGGAAACGTCCCAGCCGGAGTATCCATCGTTCTGGGAGTTGCTCATGTCGAACTCACCCCAGGTGGAGGCGTACTCGCCCACGTAGTTGGTAGCCAGACCCTCGCCCTCGGAGGCACCCCATCCACCCTGGGAGTCGTCATCGATGGCGACGAAGATGCTGTGGTTGGGCTCGACGGTGAAGCTGAGAGCAGAGTTGGGGGACCAGAAACCGTTCAGGCCACCGCTGGGGCCGTACGAGTTCCACATGACGACGGTCCAGGCCTTGGAGTTGTCGTTCTCGAAGCGAATGACGTGCTTGTAACCGCTGGCGGCGGACTCGTCGACCTGGATCATGTTGCTACCCCAGGGGGAACCGACGTTGCCGATGTAGTCCCAGTCGAGACTGCCAACACGCTTGCTGGCGGTGGAGGCACCGAATCCAGTAGTGGTGTAGTCGCCGTCGGAGGGGTAGTCGGCCCAGTTGCTGGAGCCGGAGGAGGCCGAGCTGGAGGCAACGGGGGTAGCGCTGACGGTAGAAGCGGCTTCGGAAGTGGCCTCGACGGTGGCCTCGCTGGTGGGAGAGGCGATGACAGCGGCAGTGGTGGTGGCCTCGGCGGAAGACTCGGAGGACTGGGCGCCAGACCACTCGTTGATCCAAGAGACGAGCTGGCCGTCGATGGTAGCAATGACCTCAGCACCAACACCACGCTCCTCCACCTTGGGCAGGGCAGTGATGGCAGGAGCGTCAACCTCCATGTCGACGAGTTCAACATCGAGCTTGGGGTGAGCGTGACGGCGGTCGTGACCGTGAAGACGACCGACAGCCGACCCAGCGGTCAGCGCGGTCATCAGCAGCATAGAGTTGGAGAAGTGCATATTGAAATGAGTGGCTTGAGCGAAAAACGACGCTCGACGAGATGAAAATTCCAATCAAATGAATGTGTGTGAGAGATGAGAAGAAGGAGGGTGGATTTGGGGGGGGGGCTGCTGGTCTTATTGTATCACACAAACGGCCGTAAACCTTACACCAAAAATCAGGGGCTGTAGCAAGATGATTGGTGCGTACCTGAGCCAGTGGAGTCAAGGTGGAGATTTTCAGTCGCGCGATTGGCCAGGCAGCGGTCCAGACTCTGGCTTTGTGTACTTTTCACTTTAGGGGGTGACCTGTTTACTCTCCCAGTCTGTGTATTCATGGATTTGCGGTAGTTGGGGGAGTGTATTGTGTATTGTCTATTGATTGTTACAGGAAATGACTCCATCTATACTCTCACACGTGTTCATCGGAATGCTGAATGCCAACGTATACTGTACAGTAGTCTACAGTAGCCCAATATCCCTCTACCAAGTCGATTCCCCAGCCAATCGGGACAATCCGCAAGGATCTCAGTCTTACGAAGCCCAATCTTAAATACGGGGACAACTCACCTCTGCTGTACGTGGACAGAACCATAAGTACCCACGGTTCAATCACTTGTCATATTCCTCTTCCTATATTCATACTTTCAGGTTCAGGCTCAGATGCATACACCCCCCCAGTGAACATGGAAATTAGACCAAGACAGTAGCACTGTCCCTGTCAATCATATCCACGGATGTGCACAAACAAGGCCTGGCCGCAGATCAACGGCAGAGATTTGCCCCTGCCTCCCTACAGGTACAACGTAAGGCACCACAATATCGCAGGAATCGCCTGAGCCCTGCTCCACCGACATGACGAGTCTGTCTCCGGTACGCTGTTGCCGGGCTCCATCCGTGTCCATAGTGCCACTCCTTGGGCCCTCCACTTGAATCCAGGCCTTGGATGTTTACCAGCGCTAGACCGAGGGGGAGTCGTTTCAGGTGTGCCAAATCTGAATTTTTAGCCGCCTACAGGATTGCCCAGGATTGCCCAGGATTGCCCAGTTGCGGTGTAGGTTTGGCCCAGGGTTGGATGTTATTGTGTTCGCGGTATGAACGGTGCCCATTACAGTATTGTAATGCCTTGATGTCGAGGGGCGTTCCTGAAACACTAGGGCTAACTGTGCAGGAACCCGGACAGATTCAATGCAGGTCCCATCCTTGGATCCCTGGGGGCTAAAATGACTTTAAAACTGCGATGTGCAAAAAAAACAGCAGTAAATAAACAGAACCAAGGGTTGAGACGGGAGCTGAGCCAAGGTTCGGCTCTACTGGGAAATTAATGACTTGATTTACCGTGGGAAGCATTTCTTGTAGATCTGGAAAAAAATCACTATCAGAATGAAAACTATAGTGTTCTATACTCCTACTATCACTTCTATATTTGATTGTGGCTTGGTTCGGAAATAGAAACGGAGGACATGGCGGTTCTATTTCTAGACGCCTCCTGAGACAGGGTGCTGAGCCTACGACGACCGAACTACAGAATCAGGAGCATCTTCAGTCCCTGAACTATCCATGGATCGTGATCACTTCCCGCTCAAATCAACCCCACCCTCGAATGAATCCCCGCCTGCCTCAGCATCCAATTTCAAACTGTCATCCAACCCACAAACCCGGAACAGCATCTGCGGCGTAATTTCCTCACTTAACCCAGGCAACCCAGTCTCCTTCAACTTCGCCAATCCCTCCCGCATGGCAACAAGCGCCGGTCCAAGGGTGGCAAACGGATAGATAATCATCCGAAATCCAATCTCTTTCGCCTCCGCCGCCGAAATTGACGGAGTCGCCCCATGCTCGACCATATTCAGAACCAAAGGCCAAGGCGCCAAGTCCTTGACAGCCTGCGCAGCCATCTCCCGCGATGAAATCCCTTCCAGGAATCCCACGTCTGCGCCCGCCGCCCGCGCCGCCCGCAGTCGCGCCAGGCTCTCTTCATACCCATGCGCTTGCAGCGAGTCTGTGCGTGCGATGATGACGATGTCGCTACCGAGTCGCTGGCGCGCTTGCACGGCTGCCCGGATGCGGGTTGTGTACGTCGCCGTCTCGACGAGTTGCTTGCCGAATAAGTGGCCGCAGCGCTTCGTCTGGACCTGGTCTTCGATGTGGAAGGCTGCCACGCCGGACCGGGCGTATTGCTCGGTTGTTCGTGCGACCATGATCGGTCCGCCGTAGCCGGTGTCTGCGTCGGCGATGAGGGGCGTGCATGGGGATAGGTTGGCGAGCATTTCGGCGTTCGCGCGCATGTCATTCAGGGTGCAGATTCCGAGGTCAGCTTGGCCGTGCACTGAGGCTGCTGTTCCTGCGCCGGTCTGGGACGATGCTTGTTAGCCGGGATGGTTCGCCTGGGGTCAGTGGGGAGCGGATGAGGTCTGCATGCCATGTATAATGCGTCGAAGCCCGCTGCCAGTGCTAGACGTGCGGACATGCCATCGTAGACTCCCGGGGCTACGACGAAGCCATCGGGGTCTTGGAGGGTCTTGCGCAGAGTGGTAGCTGCTGAAGGGAGAGCCATGATGTCTTGGTCTCGACTGATATAAAATACTCTGATCTGGAGTGGACCGCGGAAGTCTGGATGGTAAGTTAAGTCTTATATGTCCATGTGTGACAAGCTTTTCCCTCATTCTTCCCCACCGCATCTCTTTGCTCTCGATGATGCGCACTCTCCACCTGGCCGATATCGGTACTAGACTCCACCTATAGCAGTTGACATCAGGATCGAAATTCACTACAGTGTATAGAGACTCGGCATTTACTCGGTGAGTTGGACCGTAGACCTTGGAGAGAACATTGAGGCGGGGTCGCCTCGTCTCGAGCTGAAGAGCTACTGAGAGACTAGCATTGGGCATATCAGGATGTCGATGTAGATCAGTTAGTGCTCCAATCCTATCATGCTACAATATCAAACAAACAACATTGCATCCATCCCAGTCCAAAGAGTTATTTCTTCGTAACTCGTCATGGTTCATGGATTTATGCTGCACCTGCATCTGCACCTGCACGCCTGCACTGGAGGGTCCAAGCCCGGTCTTAGTCAGCATCTTAAAGCGGCCCATCTCGACTCCATTCTTCAATCCCAAAAATGAGCTGCAGCTCCCACCTTTGACATCGTGGACACCTTTGCTCTCTTGATCCCATCTCCCTTCTAGCCTCAATGGCTCGCCCCTCCGTGGTGCAAGAGTATGCACCGCCCTCCGCACCGACCCTCAGCATCGACCAAAAGTCCGCAACCGAGCGCCAAAACTACCAAGTCGCCCGACCCCAAGGCTACCGCGTCTCATGGCACGCCAACCCAGCCGTCGAAGCCCACCATTTCGGCCAATCGCACCCGATGAAACCATGGCGCCTGACCCTGACCAAACAACTAGTCATGGCCTACGGCATGCACCACGCAATGGACCTGTACCTCGCGCGCGCGGCGACCTATGAAGAAATGGCCGACTTCCACGAAGCAGACTACCTAGACTTCCTCCGACAGGTCATGCCCGGCGACATGGACCGACCCGAACAAAGCGACAACGTCATACGCTTCAACTTCGGCGACGACTGCCCCATCTTCGACGGCCTCTACAACTACTGCAGCCTCTATGCCGGCGGCACCGTCGACGCCGCCAGAAAACTATGCAACAACCAATCCGAAATCGCCATCAACTGGAGCGGCGGCCTCCACCACGCCAAGAAAGCAGAAGCGTCCGGCTTCTGCTACGTCAACGACATCGTCCTGGGCGTCCTCCAACTCCTCCGCCACCACCCACGCGTCATGTACATTGACATCGACGTCCACCACGGCGACGGCGTCGAGCAAGCCTTCTGGTCAACCGACCGCGTGCTCACCGTCTCCTTCCACAAATACGACAAAGACAACTTCTTCCCGGGCACCGGCGCCCTGGACGACACGGGCCCCTCGCACCCCCTCAACCCAGGCGCCCACCACTCCATCAACGTCCCCCTCAACGACGGCATCGACGACGACTCCTACATCCAGCTCTACCACGAAGTCATCGGCGCCTGCGTCGCGACCTACCGACCCGGCGCCATCGTCCTCCAATGCGGCGCCGACAGCCTAGGCTGCGACCGACTCGGCTGCTTCAACCTGAACGTGCGCGCGCACGGCGCCTGCGTGGCCTTCACGAAGACCTTCGGGCTCCCGCTGCTCGTCGTCGGCGGCGGCGGGTACACGCCTCGAAACGTCTCCCGGGCGTGGGCGCATGAGACGTCCATCCTGCTGGAAGCGGACTCCATCCTCGACCCGACCATCCCGGATAGCGTGGCGTTTCGCAATCACTTCGGGCCGGATTTCTCGCTGTTCCCGCCTTTGTCAGAGCTGCGCAAACTGGAGAATAAGAATCCCCGGCCGTATCTTGCGGGGCTTGTGGAGGCCGTTCATGAGCAGTTGCGTTATATTCAGGGTGCGCCGAGTGTGCAGATGAGTTTCATTCCGCCGGATATTCTTGGGCTGAGGGAGGATACGGAGAAGGAGATTGAGGAGCAGATGTTGCTTGCTGAGGAAGAGAGGGAGGAGTATGATGGTGGTGGCTCTGTTGCGAGTGTGAGTGCTGCTGGGGCTGCTTCGCAGACTGCGTACACTGGTTCTGCGGGGGCAATCCCTCGGCCTAATCGACGGAGGGAGCTTGAGCGAGGTGCTGGGTATAAGGGAGAGCTGTTTTCTTGATTTACTGCTATGGTGTCTTGATGACGGTGATCTTTGTGAAGCATGGCGCATTTGTCATTGATGGCGTTTTTTTATATGTGGGCGTTTTCTTTTTTTTTTTTTTTTGGCTTGTTTGTGTTGGGCATTTTATTCTATTTTGCCTTTGTGATATCCCAGTACAGTAGGAGTGAATAACATACGAATTCCAAAGATCAACATCTAACATTATAATCAAGAGTCTCTGTAGACTCTTATCACCCATATGGTATGAGAATTCATTTCTGACAATAGATCCTATTTTTCTTTTTGTGTTTAAATTAAACAAATCGGGTATCCAGCAATGGGAACGGTATGGTCGCCGGAAACGCTGTGTTGAAACATCAGAGGGGCAAGGAAGGAATTAGTCAAGGACAAGCGTAATGCCGGCCGCCTCGAGTTCGGTTTGTGCTGGAACGGGTAATCTGCGAAGGTTGAGGTGGCAGAGTGAGAGAGAAGTTTGGATTAAGTCGGGGAGTGATTGATGGATGGAATGGAATGGATCTAGGATCCGTGTTGGAGACGGGGGGTCTGGCTTAGTTGGCTTCCTGGGCATCTACAAATTCATCCACGTCTGACGTTTGCGTGTCTGTCCGTTGGACGGTCGGCTCATTGGCGTCACTTGGGGTCGCGGGAGGGCCTGGGTACGGGTCGTATTAGCTGTCTGTATGTTGTCGCTTGGGGCATGTCGCCTAGTTTGGAGCGCGGGGATGGTGTGGCGGGATTTGGAACTGGGATGACTGTTTCTGACCTTGGACGATGGGGGCGATGGCTAGAATTTGCTTGGTGGCCAGGTTGGGATCGCGCATATCGCTGAGAAGTCAGTAGGGAGCGAAATGATTGTGGCGGGAGACTTACACGTCGGCATTGATGATCCAGTCGAGGTCTTCCTCGCCTTCATCCTGACCACCAGGTCCGCCCTGGATGGCACGGAATAGCCGGGGACGCCAGTCAATTCCTTCGTCAGCACGCTTGGCAGCTTCGTCTCGCTGGCGATCTTCAATCTTGGTCTTTTCATCTGTGGCAGCTTCATGGTTGCGGGCGACAATCGCTTGGACTGTCTCGAGCCATAAGCGCTGTGATTCCCGCTCACCTTGTTCTTCCAGTGGACGTGCCAAAGGCTTCGTATGCTTTGCGTGCAATGCATCAAACAAAAGGTCTTTCTTGTGAGTCTGCTCCAGTCAGTATCAGTCAGTGCCAAGGCCGAGTATATCGGGGAAATGTGCATACGTGAACATCCTTGATATGCATCTCTCCATTCCATAGACCTGACAATTCATAAAGCACCTCACCAGTCTGCTCGTTTTTGATTGTGCCACCAATGGCGTTATAAGTGCCAGAGAAATAACCCTTCGTCTTGAACTCGATATCGGCCACGAGATGGTTCTCTGGACAGCGGACATAGCTGTGATCGCCAAGCTCATACTTCATCTTGCCGAAAAGAATGCCACGCGCATACATGTTGGGTTGGGTCAGGATACTAGCCATATTAGTGTTCATTCCCTTCACAGCCGAGGTCCACTCACTATCTCTCGCCCTTTTCTTTGTTCTCGCCGCGGTTCAGCAGTCGCAAAATGGCAATGCCTTCCATCATACTGGCTGCCGAATTGCCCAGGAACTTACTCCGGGGCTTCAGGGTTCCATCGATGCGTATATTATGCTCCGGGGCCGCAAAGAAATAACTCGACTTGGGCGGGTGGTGGGATGTTTGCTCGGAAATGTAGTAACCGCGGGTTCCATCGGGATAGTCCCAGTAGCAAGTAAACGTTTCTCCCAAAATCGGGTTCAACGGCTTCTTCACGCCTCTATAAAGCCATCAGAATATTTCCCGGTGTAGATCGCGGATGACGTACGGTGGTTTAATGTGCCATCCACTCAGGTAGAATTTGACCACCGAAACGAAGCGCTCGACGGGATCATCGATCGTGGACATGGGCAGGAGGGTCTCGGGATGGGCCATGAAGCTGTTGGTACGTTTAGCAAGTCATCCTCCCAGCGGACATAGCTGGAGCCTGATCGGATCGACATACTTGGTAATTCGCTCCAGCATGGATCGGGGCTCGAGGATAAAGGTTGGCAAGACCACGCGACTCAAGTCTGCGCCGGGTCGCAACTGCGAGATGATGTGCGACAGCACTGAGGCGTTCGAGTCAGTTTTGGAGGGGAGGGGGACTATTCTGCTGTGGGATCGGACGCACCATTTCCCTGGTCGGGCTCGACGACCTCATCTTCCCCACTTGGGGGAGAGTCATCCATAGAAGATCTACCTGGTTCAGGGTTAGTGGACATGATTTGGGGGGGGGGGGGGGGGGGGGGAGATGTTTGTAAGAGAAAAGGCGGGACAAACTGGCGAGGGAAGAACGGCGGAGATGCGGGACCGGCATGTCTGATGAGGATATCCCAACTCGGGAAGTCTGCTTTTCCAGGGTTTAAGTTGACATGTAAGTCAGAGAAAAGAAGGAGAAAGCCAGTGTTTCGGTAGTTGATGGGGCGGAAGAGTCGGAGCTGGAGATCGAAAAGAAAAAGAAGAGAAAAAAAAGTAGAAAATAAGAAATGCTTAGCTTGGAAGTGTGACGTCTCCCCCAACCATTCTACTATAACTTGATCTCTGCCACTATTTGGCTACAGTAGGAGGGAGACACGGGTTGGTCGAGTCTAACAGCAGTAGTCTGCAAATGCTTTCTAAGTCCCTTCTTCTTGTTCTTCTTCTTCCTCTTCTTCGTCTTCCCCTTCCCCGCCATTTCTATTCTCTCACCCGTTCGATCAGCGGCACATCTCCCCGGGTGATCTCCCTCACAAATGCCATATCGGGACGACGAAGCATGACGTGGAAATGTTCAATCGCTTGAACAGACTTGAGCGACTTCCAATTTCGAAACCAAACAACCTGTTGCTGCATCAGCCCCATTCTCCCGTATTCGTATTGGAGCTGAGACACACCTGATCGGCCGGTACGCGCGAACAAAACGTGCGCTGCACATACTGCTCTATGGCCTCGCGCGCGCGTGGCGCCAAGTCACCGGTCGCAGGGTCATCTTCCAGCTGGAATTTGGTCCACACGACCAGATGGATGATGTCTGTCTCCACGCCATACGGCCAGTCGTTGTAGAGGATTCGAATGTCTTCTGTTGAGGTATTAGAATATCAGTCTTGCTTTTGACATCCAACCCGGGTTTTTGTCTCGTCTCCCGAGAACCCATGCCATACCGTTGTATTCAAATGGGTTGCCCCGTGGTTGGAGGCCTTCTATGTTGCCGTCACCCCATTGTAGTCGTTCTTTGACCACAAATCTCATGACTGAGGTGTACTCGGCCTTGATTTGAGCTGCGTATTCTAGATATCTGCGTAGCTCGCTTGGGACACGCTGAAACAGGTCAATTCGGTTGGTTTCTGGGGTCAAATGAGCTCGAGAAGCAATATTATGTTTGTAGTAGGGAGGTATACCCACTGGTTATCTTCTTCACTTCATCCCAGTCCTGTCGTTTGTAGTGGGCATCGAGTGTGGAGAGGCATCGTAGGTTCTTTGGCGGCTGATTGCGCAGAAAACCAGGACATTCAGCTGTCCATTGCGATCGCGGTAGGTTCACCAGCCAGAAGGGAAGAGTTCCGGAGTTCAGATTGTGGCCGTGGGAGAAGCGCTCTGGCGTTGTTGGATCGGCATCTGGTAACTTCATATCGCGTGTAGAGAGAGTAGCCGGAGTTGACGGCTCAGTAAAGTATGGCATCGTGATTGGTGGTCTAGTCAGGTCAACGACTGAATCTGAATGTTGTGTTGTTGGAGCTCTCCCTTGCGAGGTCACCGCCATATGCCGAATGGAGTATGAGGCGTTCCCCGCCGTCGATCCCGGGAATCCACTGTGGCAATTCGTTGCTTAAACACTGCGAGTGGGAAACGATCATTTTTGTAGACTAATGTCAAGTACGGGGAACTGGAGGATGTCGTGGGAATTCATAAATCGGACTCATGTGATTTGAACAAGCTGTGGTATCAAATAGCGCCTGCAAGTATCAAGTCCATCCCACAATATCTCAGAAAACCATGTCAAGAAGCCAAACTAGTGGGTATTCGACTCCAGCTCTTGGACAATTGGATCGCACATAGAAACAACAGAAACGCCCGCAGCCTCCAGCTCCTCCTTGACAGTACCCCAAGCCTCAGGCACAACACACCGAGTAGCTTCCTCAATAACCCAAGTCTTAAAGCCAGCCTTGACAGCATCCATCGCAGTATGCTTGACGCAGTAATCCCCAGCAAGACCAACCACAAAAACATGATTAATACCCATCAGCGTCAGAGCTGCCGCCACGTCCATTCGAACAGATTGCCTATTGATGACGGGATCGCGATTTCCAAACGCATCCGCAAAGACAGAATACATCTCAACCAGAGAGTGCATACCCTTCTGAACAGCAAAATTGACCCGTCTGAGCTCGATCTCGGGGATTATCTCTGCGCCAAATGTATCTGCCACGCAGTGAACAGGCCAGAGCTGCTGATCTTTGACCTCTGATTCTTTGCCTGGCGCTGGGTTTTGCATTTTGATGGTGGATATGAAGGGCTTGTTGTTTGGTTCTGGGTGGTTGCTGGCAAAAGAGATATGGTCACTTGGGTGATAATCTTGAGTTGCGATTCGCATATCGAACCCTGGCTTAGATAGGAGGGCATTGATGGTTGATGATATTTCTCTGCCGCCTTGGACAGCTAGTGAGCCATTCTGGGTATTGTTAGTATAATGGCGGGGGGGTTCATGGCTGGGGATACTTCAGAATGACCTACCGGGTGACAGAAGTCTTCTTGCATGTCTACCACAATCAGTGCAGACCTGGGAGACATATCAGAAGCCATGTTTATGTTTGTCTTCAAGTTGACTGGAACTGCTTGAAAGAGAAGAAGAAAACATAATGGTAACCACATCGGGGGATATGGAAGCGATAAGAACGGCGATAAGAGCAGCGATAAGGAATGCGATAACGATAAGACATGATAGCATTAAATGGGCAGAATATTACATAAGCACCACATCCTTCTGCATCCAGAGGCGGAAGGAACCGCGGTGACAAACAGCTCAGCCGAGCACTAAAAACGCCCAAGTTCTGCAAAACCTTCACTCTTTCTTCCTCCTCAGGGCTCCGGCCCCAATACACAAGGTATGTGTCTCAGTATATCTCATTTCACCCTAATTACCTGATGAACCTTTTTATTGGAGCTGTCTGAGCTTTTGCTATGCGGATAAACTCATTATACGCTTTTTTTCTGAATCACCTCACTTCCACTTCACCTTGTCAACCAATCTACCAAGATCAGTCGCTAACTGAATCTTCAAGTCAACAGGAAATTGTAAACACTGGAAGCCTCCTGGAATACCCAGAAAGAACCTCCCCCCTAGAAACAACTTGAAAGCAACTCCATATAGTCCATATTTCTATCTACACCCTCCTATTATACTAGTCTCTCCAAAAAGAAAGATGGCATATGATCCCCGTCGCCCAAACTCGGGCACTTCAACTCCCCAACCACCACCTCCCCCACCACCGCCAGCACCCGAAATCACCGAAATGGCATCAGCCTTAGAAGAAGCAAAGCCAGCCGACGAGGCAGGCACAACAGACTCCTACAAGCTGAAGTTCTGCACAGTCTGCGCATCAAACAACAACCGCTCAATGGAAGCGCACCTCCAGCTCTCCGGCGCCCCAACCGCCTACCCCGTCATATCCTTCGGCACAGGCTCCCTCGTCCGCCTCCCAGGCCCGTCAATTACCCAACCAAATGTCTACAGCTTCAACACAACCTCCTATAACCAGATGTACGAGGAACTGCACAGCAAGGACGAGCGGCTATACCGCGGCAACGGGATCTTGAATATGCTCGACCGCAACCGCCACCTGAAATGGGGCCCTGAGCGCTTCCAGGATTGGGTCCCTGGCATGCCGCGTGTCGACCATCTCTCCAAGGGCGATAAGGGGGCTATCGGGACTGAGGGTGGTGTTGTTGATGTGATTATAACGTGTGAGGAGCGCTGCTGGGATGCTGTTGTTGATGATTTGATGAATAAGGGCTCGGCGCTGAATCATCCTGTTCATGTTTTCAACGTCGATATTAAAGATAACCATGAGGAGGCGTTGACGGGTGGTAAGGCGATTCTGGATCTGGCAAATCGATTGAATGAAGCTGCTGTTGCGGAACATCGGGTTCATGGGTCTGCTGGCTGGGAGAATGGAACTGGTCCTGCGCGTCAGAGCTTTGATGAGAAGGTCCCTGAGATTCTGGCTGAGTGGCAGGAGAAGTATCCTCATCTGCCGGCTTTGTGGACTTTGGCTTGGCTTTAGTTCCTTCTGGCTTGTTTGCGGGATCGGAATCGGAATCGGGGCGTTGGTTTTGGCTCCATCTGCACAGCGTCTGCTTGATTACTGCTATGTTTGCCTTCTAAAGGAATTCTAAGGCCATCATTTGTGAACTTGTCAAATCTTAGACAGGATAATTCAATATTTCATCATTCAAGAGTCTCGCATAAAGCTAAAATGAAGGGGTATCAAGCAACAAACAGAAGAATCATAAAAAACTCAGAATATCACTCATAGGAAAACCTCCTCATCTTTGATACTCATCTCCCTTTTGACGTTCTCGTTTTTGATGTATCCTCCGAGAGTCTCACGCTTAAAGCCTTCTTCGTCCTTAACTTCATTTTCATCTTTCGAAAGCAAGAATTCCCTTCTTTCTCGATACCAAGTATCAAGACAAGCTCTCCTCTGCTCCTGCGTCATACTCTCAACAACAAGCGCAAACTCCGTAGCATCAGCATATCCAAGGTGCCTCGCCATGCTACAAAACTGGCGTCGCTTTACCTCCTCGGGAGGATGATATTTGAACCGCACAGGTTGTTTTCCCCTATCAGAAATGGGTTGAGAGGACATGAACACCTGCTGATCACCTAAGGTATCCTCAGGTGCAAGCTTAGCACGACGACTCAAATCCTCTTCGACGCGGGAGGATCCGATGACCTCGTTGTTCAGGTGAGTGTATTCGACACCTGCGCCAGCGAGAATTGCCTGGACGGGATCGTGCTTGTGGGGCGTAGGGAGGTTGGTTGAGGTCGGTGGCTTCAATTTCTCCTCTTGGTCCGCACATATCATTTCAGCTAGTTGGCTCATTGCATCGTCTTCCGACTTCATAGGTCGCTCTGTGAAGTCGTGGGTCTCTTCTTCAGCTTTAAGATCCACGTCAATGACCCGGACGCCTGCTCGACTTTCAGCGACGTTGGTTCTGTTGACAATGTCGCGCAGAACGATGTTGTCATTCTGATATCCGAAGAAATTGCGCAGACCAAAGATCTCACCCTTTTGGTCTTTCTTTTCTTGTACACCTTTGAAGTAACGGCGCTCCGAGCTAGCGTTGTACCCGATATTTGCTTGTTGTTGTTTGTAAATCTGGCGAGCGTAGACAATCTCTTCGATTGTTCCAGCAGAGATGAGTCGGAAAACCTCGACATCACGGTGTTGGCCTATACGGTAGGCACGGTCTTGGGCTTGCAGGTCGTATGAAGGATTCCAATTCGGATCGACCACTACAACTTTGTTGGCTGATGTGATGTTAAGACCGACTCCACCGGCCTTGGTTGAAATCAGGAAAACGAATTGCCCCGAGTCAGAGTTGAATTGGTCAACAGCCTTTGCGCGCTCATCGTAACTCATTGACCCATCCAGGTAGCTGACGTTATAACTCGTATGATGAAACAGCATCTGTAACATCTTCAACAGGCGCACGCTATGTGAGAAGATGAGTACTTTGTCCCCGTTGGAATGCCACCATTTCAGCAGCTTCCGAAGAACCTTCCACTTCCCGCAAAACTCAGGGTTTGCATAATTCACAATGGAGTCTCGTGAGCGGTATAGATCTTCCCATTTTGTGGGGAGTGCAAGCTCTAACATGGCTTTGTCCTTCACCTGCTTATCTTTGGGGTCTGCCCCCTGGGGAATGAGAATAGCCAGGTGGTTGCTGAGCTTTTGAAGAACATTGATAGCAGGGAAGACATACGACTGCCACGCAGAGGGGTCTCTGTTTGGTATGTGTTTATAGCAACACCACCCAGCTTTCTTTCCCGAGCCACAGTCACAAGGCTGTGTAGAGTTTTTGATGTACTCAACGATATCGCTATCAAGGAAATTCTCGTAAGCTTCGGCCTGGGTCTCGGTCAGAGGACAGAAAACGACACGATCACTCTTTTTAGGCAGCTGATCTGCTATCAGTGTCTTCATCCTTCGAATGAAGAATTGAGGAAGCAGATTCTCAACCAATTTCTTGGCCGTTTTCCGCGCTCTGCTGAGCTCACTCAAAGTTGCATCGTGTGATTGCCCAATCTTTAAAGGCTCACATATTTGAGCCTTCCAGGTGGAGATTGGACCCAACATCCCAGGGTTAGTCCAGTCAAGAAGAGTCCATAGCTCTTCGTACTTGTTTTGAATAGCAGTGCCAGTAAGACCAATACGGCACAGCGCATTAATCTCATTCATAGACTGAGTAGTCTCTGATTTGCGCTCCTTAATCTTGTGGCATTCGTCCGCGATGACGCAGTCCCAATCAATCATGTTAATTGATCCCTTATTGTTCATGTAGGTGGTGTAAGTAGTGATCAAAATTTCCACCCGTCCAGACTTTGCTGCATGGAGAGCGATGTCCTTATTTTCACCGTGGTAGATATCGACATGCCACCATCCCCATCTTGTAAACTCAGCCTTCCAGTTGGCAATCAGTGTTCCGGGGCAAACGATGAGGGTACGTGGGTACCACACACTATCGTTAGATCTCCTCATTTTTCGCATGCGCTTGGCATCTCTTTCATCTCCTGTCTTGCCATAAGCGGCAGTTAAGAAAGCTATGACCTGAATAGTCTTGCCGAGACCCATATCATCTCCGAGAATACCGCCCTTTTGATACACGAAGAGCTCGTGAAGAAACGCAGTACCTTCTACTTGGTACTGGCGGAGCCACTGTGCAATTGGCGCGGGAATGATACCGAGAGAGTACGGAAGTTGAATATCCTTGTATTCTTGTTTCGGTTCAGTATCCAGGAGAACAGGCCGTTCTTGAAGGCTTTGCAGTTGTTCATCATCGGAGAAATCGATTTCGTCGTAGGACGGTGGTAACTTCAGCCCGAGATCTTGCAACCGCTCTTTCTTGTGATCGAATTGGGTCCGACGGGTCTTCAGATAGCCCGGCAATGCATTTTCTAGGAGTTCATCTTCAGAGGAAACCTCGCCATATTGCTTCAAGGGTCGCTTCTGGACAGGCTTCGGTCGCTCTGCCTTCACTCGACCCACGATTGAATCTGCATCCGTTCTGGGCGTTTTAGCTTTACGAGTGGCTGCAGCAGTCTGCCTGCGCTTCAAAGATTTGCGGCCCTTGAAATTCTTGTAGGCAGCCTCGCCATCGTTGAAACCGTCTGAGTCACTATCCACATACTCGGATTTCACTGCACTTGATGACCCAGCAAGGGTACGCGTATTCTCTAATTTAATTGGTGTCGCATTCTGAGACCGGGCACGACCCCGGTCTGATAAGATGTTAGCTGCATAAAAGGCGCGTCGTGTGAGATCACATACTGCTTGCAGGAGTTGAATAGTGTGTCACCTCCAGATCATCATCTGAGTCGATATAAATCACATCGGTTGAGTCTTTATTATCAGTCATATTTTCTGCATATTTTTGGATTCCAGAGTGTGAGCCAAAGAGTTGAGCAAGTTGAAGTCGTCACATCAGGCTGTCGCGACACAGCTCTTGTACAGTCCGCGATAGCGGCCATTAGATAAGAATGGAAATTTCTTGGCAGAATCAGCTTGAATGGGATATGTAAGAAAAATAATTGGGTGACCTATTTAAATTTTCTATTGCACCACTACCTTAAGCAATATATGACGGAAGATCAACCGAACTGAGTAGATCAGAGTTGACATGCGATGCTCATAGAGCGGGCCCCATTTTAAATCACGTGATATACAGGGAACCAGAAAAAAAGAACGGCCAAAGGACAAGCGACACTTCAATTGCGATATAATTGCTTCCTGAGATACAGAACCAAGCAAACGTGAGTCGGGGATATGCCTTCTCGGATGCCCAACTTATCCCGGGATATTTAGCTAACAGCCTTACCTGAACAGCATCAAACAGTAGAGCTTCATTTCTTCCCACCGCATACCGCTTTTTACCTTGAAATAACTGCTTTCCGAAAAGCCCAAGAGGCCCACAGCAAAGATGCCTCTCGACACTTCGACCACATATCCTCTCACGAGGCTGCGCCTTGACGGTCGTCGCTGGAATGAGCTCCGCCTCCTCCAAGCCCAGATTTCCACCAACCCCGCCAGCTCCGGCTCTTCATACCTGTCCATGGGCAACACATCAATCATGTGCTCTGTCCACGGTCCTGCTGAAGGTCGCCGCGGCGAGGGAGGTGGCGGCGGTGCAGGTAGTGGAAGTGCCGTCGTCGAGGTGGATGTCAACGTCGCCGGGTTCGCCGGCGTGGATCGCAAGCGGAGGGCCGCTGGAAGTGACAAGTGAGTAAATATACCATCCCAGCCGTCTCTGGTAATGTTTGGGACTGCAACTTTTGGACAGGGTCCACCAGCATAGAGGTTATACTGACCTGGCCACAGACAATCGTCGCGCATTGCTACGACTCTCCGCTCTGCTTTCCAGTCGCACCTCCACACATATCTCTACCCCCACAGCACAATCAGCATCCACGTCTCTGTTCTCTCCGCTGATGGCTCTCTGCTCGCCGCGGCAATTAATGCCTGTACTTTGGCCCTCGTTGACGCCGGAATCCCTATGCCTGGTCTTCTCTGCGGCTGTACTGCTGGTATGAGTGGCAGCGCCTCTACCCCACGGGACCCACGACACGACGAGCTGGACCCGCTACTAGATTTGTCTTTGCCAGAAGAACAGGAACTTCCAGTATTGACAATCGGAACGACGACGGTTGTTCCTGTGGGCGAGAACCACCTGGATGATGATGACGAGGATACGATGAAGGTAGCTGTGATCAGCACAGAGTCCAAGGTTCATGCTACGTACATGGAGACAATGTTGGCGGTTGGAATCGATGGTTGTAGTCAGATCCGCGAATTGTTGGAGGGTGTCATCAAAGGGTCGAACCGGGGCTGAAGGCAATTCGAGATGAGAATTATTGAGATACCCTGGTCTTTTCTGCTTTTGTCTTTTGAACGGCGTACAGTGTGAGAGAATTTGCCAATTCCATTCAATCTGAGGACCATATGTTCCATGCTCCTACATGCTTGGATTTTGTTTCGTGCTCTTCACTTTTTCTCCTACTTTTATTCGATTTTGACTCGTCATTGCATAGTGTTTCATCTCGTCAACATTCATCGCCCGTCAAGGATCTGACTGACCTTCAACGTGGAAACGGTGCAAGCCACAGGCCGATTCTAACAAGCCGCGACTTATCTTATGATAGATATACAAGTACGAAAAGGAATCCTGCTTGACATTTCACTCGCCAGCTTTCTCCTTTCTCCATCTCTCTCTTTCCAGCCAGTCAAAGTAACAATTGTTCCCGTTACTCTAAGAACCTAGATACTAAGAAACTGGAGTACATTTTGAATCCTTCCTTCCCCTATTGAAAGTGGGATACGAGAGAAAACCCAATTATATTGGGTCATTCATTGGAATTAAGAGTATGTAAAGGTCGGGTTTACACTGGGTTGGTCAACAGTTCATCCTGATGTCACCTGAAACTCAATTTTACCTTCCAGACTTTGCAAGTCTTACACCAGTAGTAGAGTATATTGAAACCCATTCAATCATGAAACTTGACGGTCTAGAATAGGGGCTATTGTCCCCAGGATAGCCAGGTCAATAGTGCCTCTAGTCCGAGCCTATAGTCCGAAAGGGATGTCCCGGCTCTTACATAAGCACGGAGCTCTAGGCGCTTTCTGGCGTTGAGCTTCGTTTTTTCCTTCCATCTACTTCTGTACCATCTCAATCTCAATCTAAACCATCTTTAGTGAGTTTGACCTTTATGATTGTGGACTGCAGTGTGCATTGTGACCGATCTGCCCGGTTCCTCCCAGCTCTCTGTGGAAAGCAGAGAACCCCTGGAGAACCTGGGGAGCTTCAATTGGAAGCCTCAGGCGGAAACAGCATACCTGGTCTGACTGGTCCACCCAACAAGCTAACCCCAAAGTAGCCCGGCACCCGAGTTCACCCGCTCCGCCCTGCCCCTCACCATGTTCTGCCGACTGAGGTCAATAACCCCACCTTCTTCCCTCTTCTCTTCTTCTCTCTTCAATTGCACTTCATTCCACCCCGCTGCCCGATCATTTGCTTCATCATCCGCAGCCATGTCTAACACTACCGCCTACTTCGATGTCCAGTACCAGCCCGCTGGTGCCCCTGCCCGTAAGTTCCTTTTCTCTGGAGGGGGGCAAAAACTCTCATGCCCCTCCAAGCCTCAGCTTCACCTCTTTGCTGCCTGGATTTCAACCTTGAATCTCATTTGAGACAATTCAATTTGATCTCTAGATACAGGTCTTCTTTTATTTAACTTGTTTGAAATTGATTCTGACTTGTTCATTAGCCATCACTGGACGCATCAACTTCAACCTCTTCGAGGCTGATGTCCCCAAGACTGCCCGCAACTTCCGCGAGCTTTGCAACCTGCCCCAGGGCCAGGGTTACAAGGGCTCTGCTTTCCACCGTGTGATCCCCCAGTTCATGCTCCAGGGTGGTGACTTCACCCGCGGTAACGTAAGTTTGACCTCGACGGCGGTTGGTGAAACGCAACAATTGGCTGACTAGGAGCTTCAATAGGGTACCGGTGGTAAGTCCATCTACGGCGAGAAGTTCCCCGATGAGAACTTCAAGTTCAAGCACACCAAGCCCGGTCTCCTCTCCATGGCCAACGCTGGCCCCAACACGTAAGTGACCTAGGCTGTCGACAATGCCCAAGCAAAATTAACGTTTCCTCCCTTTTAGCAACGGCTCCCAGTTCTTCATCACCACCGTTGTCACCTCGTGGCTCGATGGTAAGCACGTCGTCTTCGGCGAGGTCGCTGACGATGAGTCCATGAAGGTTGTCAAGGCCATCGAGGCTCTCGGCAGCTCCTCCGGCTCCATCCGCTCCGCTACCAAGCCTACCATCGTTGGCTGTGGTGGTCAGTAAACAGCTCAAACTGGAGGTTTAATTGGAGGTTCGGAGCCTGGACGTCTTTCTTTTTTTTTCCCCAAGGACCTAGTCCTGTCCCCGTTCACGCTGTGCCTGGGAACTAGCCAAGGTGGCTCCCCCTTTGCGCACTGTAATCTAGAGTGACCACTGAACTAGTCATACATGCCTTTGTGACAGGGAAATGATTTTCCAACCGTGTAGAGAGCTCGTAGTGTATAAGCCCACAGCCCACAGCCCACGTAGTGAACCACCAACCCCAAGACCCGTACAGAGTACTTCGTACACCTCAACCGATCCACCAGAAATCACGAAATCCGCCAAATGGCCCAAAATAGAAAAGCCCCGAAATTGGATTTTTCTCTTTTGTTTCCACGTGTCCGATGATTCGAGGACTTGGATCGCGCCCGGACTACATCACCGTACCCCGCGTGAAATGCAAGTTTTTCCCAGGTTTTCATATCTGCCGCATCTGTCGCAAAGCCCTGTCCAGGACTATCATAGCAAGTAACCCGATCAGATACAAGATGATACCAACAAACTTATTCTAGTCTCCGCCCACTGTAGAGGATTCCAATAAGGAGGGCCCAAGCGGCACTAATGCCGTCATGGCATAAATGCCTCACAAAAGAGTATACTGTAATGCCAATCTGGGACTTGGTGCTCGTCATCCTACAGTGATCGATCCGAACCGGTTTAGATTCCCCACTAGAGAACCTTAAGTTGGCAGAGGCCTATTGCTAGAATGGGCTCCAGAGCGTTCAGGTCCTCGGTTCTGGGATGCACCGTGCAAGTAATACCTTGGATTTAGCGAGACTGTGTGTGGACATTGAGGAAATCGAGTTCGCTGTTTCTTGGTCTAGCCTCTAAAGGGTGTAATGTTATAGTGTAGGGTCTATTGATCGATATAGGTGGATTGAACAGAGTCAAAGGAACAAGTAGACATTCATTCATCTGCACGAGCGCAGAATGCAAGAAAATAACACACCAACTAACTTCACACAGATGACAGTGAGGAAGGGCGAGGATTGGAAATAAAGTACATAGAATAGGAATGAGATGGAAAAGAGGTGGGTGGAGAGAGAAAAGGGAAGCACACAAGCAGCCGGGAAATGGAAAAGGGTGAAACGAAAAGAAACCATGAATATGAATGCCTGACGCGTCGGGACATCGTTTCGACATTGTCCACTCGTTACCGTAGGTAATGTTCGCTGAAAAGTAGGCAAAGAAAATGGAGTAAGATTGGTGGGAGGTGGATGTGGATTGGGAATGTGGACATGGGATATGGAATATGGGGTATGGTACATGCACATTTACATTTACATGCATTCAGAGATGGCAATCATGTCGAGTAAGATCACCGGAAATCATCGTCCTCGTCGTCAGCAGTCGCCAAGGACATGGACTCAAGACGCTGGACGAGATCCTTTGTCTCGCGAGCAATTTCAAAAGCGATGGGCGGAAGTTTGTTCGTGACCTCGCGCAGTTCCTCGGGTGTTGTGGCATCTTGGCCCTCCTCAGCAGTGGCAACCAATCTGTTACGGCATTGTTCCAAAGCGTGAATGACAGGTTCGGAAGTCTGCTGTAGAGCGATGTCGCCACTGCGATCGCGTACCAACCGTTCTGTGTAGTTGATAACGTTGGCGACGACGCCTGAAATGTCATTGACATGCGTCTGGACTGTGTGCAGTTTGTCTCCGGCGCGGATGCTGGCTACCAGTGCCTGGATCGATTGGACCATGCCGTCTGTTTGGTTTTCAACGTGGAGCTGGATCAATAGTCAGTATGGGTATACTTAGATTTGCATTGGAAGTCTTACCTTCAATTCCAATACTTCGTGGTCACCCTGCGGCACACCCCAGCCATCATGGTTGACACCATTAGTATAACCATTCTGCAAAGCAGGGAACTCGGACTCGTCGGGCCGACTCATAGCGCTGTAGACCGAGTTATTGCTCATGCGCTTCTGGCTAGCAGACGTATCAAAGTAGTCAGGGAATTGCGTTTGCGAAACATCCATCTCCTCATCAGCTTCTTCCATCAGCTCATCTGCAGGCGAAGGCTGAATCTTCACAATGCGAATCAACTCAATGATAGCAGTGCAGAGATGGGAAGCTGCGGCATCGAGGAGAGACACCGGAGACAAACCGCCAGAGCTGGCGAAGTTGCGCGTGGCAGTGATCATATTGTTTGCTGTGCTCGATGCCTGGTTCTTCGCTTTGATACGCTGCGCTGCTGTGCCATCCACGGGGATTGGTGACTGGTCCACGTCTTGAAGGATGTAGCGGACGGTCACGACAACCGCCTTGATTTGTTGGAGAACAATGCGCGGTTCTTCGAATCGGGCAGCGCGCAAAAGTTCGTCGACCGACATTTGGAATTTAGTAACGTGAACATCTTTGACCACACCATCCACCTGGACGAGTTCGTGCTCTTTGGTAAAGACGCTTGCGTCGGGTCTGGAGTCGGCGAAGCCGCCAGATGATGTACGGAGGTGTCGTAGCTGGGCCTTGACCTTGGCGTAGCGGTGCTTCCATTCGTTGGCGTCTGCCTCGAGTCTGTGGACTTCGTTGGAGAGATGCTCTTCGCGTTCCCAATTTTCGTGGCTCTCGGCTGTGAGGGTCTTCATTTCCATGAGGAACACCGATGCTTCCCGCTTGACCTCATCGGTCACCTGCCGCTGCTGTTGCAGCTCTATCTGCAGAGTCTGGTGCCGATTCTCCAGATCCGCGTACCGCGACTGCAATTCAGCATCCTCGACACTGAGAGAAGACTCTTCGAGCTGGTTGCGAAGGTCACGTTCCATCGTATCATGCTCCGTCCGAACCTTCTCAAGCTCAAGCTGAAGCGAACTATTGAGATCCTCCGCTTTCGACACCTTACTCTCAAGGTCTTGTCGCAAATCATCCCATTCCTGTCGCTCGCTGTGACTGATCCCAGAGGAATCGGCATCCTGAGACGACTGAGCCAGCTCCTCGTCTTTGGAGCGAACCAATTCTTCCAACTTCTCAATCTTATCTTGCAAAGCCGAGACCTGCGACTGACTCTCCAACAACAACTTCCGCTCACTATCTCCCAGCGTCGTTGTTGTCCCCCGACGACTCAACACAGCATCTAACGCAAACGCATCACTCCGAGCATCGTCTTCGTCCTCCCCGCCCATATCATCGCTATCCTCAACCATAGTACTCTTATTTGGAACCATCGTATTACTCTGGAAAGACCGAGGGAACGGCCCATCCCCATTCATCCCGCCAGGCGATCCGCCAACCGAACCACCACGCGGTGGGAACGGACTTCCCGGCGGTCCACCAGACGGATAGCCCCGACCCATGCGCGAGGGAGGCCCCCTCGACTGCTGTGAACCTCGCGAGCCTGGCGGCATATTTGGAGGCGGGCGTGCTCGAAATTCCCGGCTGGTAAAGTGCGGAAAGCGACGCTCCAGCTCGCAGAAGACATCGGTTGCGAGGTCGCGGAAGCGCTGGTGGTGCAGTGCGGCCAACTTTTGGCGGGCGTGGTTGCGCTTTTCGTGAAAGTCGGCGCGCGATGGGAGGTAGGGGGGTACGTCTGGCCGGGGAGGGCGTCCTGGCGGGGGCATGGCCTGCTGCCGCCGGATCAATTCATCGTATACATCTGTTGACAGTTCGTGAAACTGGGTCGGAGATAGGCGTAGTAGTTTGTCGCGGGCTTTGTTTGGCTTGCTGTTATCTTCACGGGCTGTGCCGTTCAGGAATCGTCGGAGGACAACATAGTGTTGGCCCAGTATCTCTTCCATCTGGCGGTATCGTCGTCCATCTCGGGGAGCGGGTTCTCCTCCTATTGTGCCCACGCTGGATCTGGCGGCGATGGAGCTGGGAGGGGATGGGTTGCTGCTTAAGTTCGAAGGGGATAACGATGGAGGACCGCCGTTGGGACTTAAAGGTGCGCTAGGGACGCCGGAGGTCGGGGGTGTGGCTAGATTGGCGCGAGACGATGGGAATGTTGGTGAGAATGGGGATTCTGACTTCCCATACTGGTTCAACCCCGACCAGTCGCTTCCATCGACGGAGACTGGCGACATGGCTCCCGAGCCCCCATTCATATCAGGGTCGAATTGGCGAGAGTCCGGGCTCTTGACTGTATCCCAGGGGGGCGGATCAAGGCATTCGATAGTGTGTCCCCGTGTTTTTGTGTTCTCCACACGATGAGAATCTGAGACAATCCGGGTTGCGATGGGGCAGATGAGAAAGAGAAGGAGAGCTGAAGAGGAGAAATAGAAAGTGTGATTTGGTCCGTCGACTCCGGACTTTTGAGACCCGCTCCTTACAGCAATTCAGTATTCACTTGTATCACTGGGTATGCAGGGGATGTGATTTGGTTGATCTCTATTTATTCACTGTGCCACACCGGGCATTACTTCCTATACCGTACTCGGTCTCGTATTGATCCTATCCGCTATACAGTACGGAGTACGCTATGCACTAACGGTACCTGGGTATACTCCCTGGGGGAACAGCCACACCAGGGGGGCTGAGGTACATATTCTGCCCTGGGCACAGATCAGATAAGTTGTGAGTCTTCGCACTGATATCTAGTCTTCCCATGGTATTCTTCTCTTCCCCCTGAATCTTCAAGCGAAAGGGAAAAAAAGGGGAGAAGAGAATCTAGGCCCGTCGGCCCCATTAGTGTACCAATCAGGTGATTCACTTGGGTATCTGTGCAGTACACCGTATTAATTCTACTGGAGCTGGCCGTTACGAAGACTGACGGACACACTGCTTTTTGATTAAAAAAAATTTTGAATTCTTTCATTCCAACCCGAAATGTCTATCATGAAAAAGGGAACATTAAGTACACAAATGTAGGACAGTGTCACTACTTGAAGCGTGAGGTTTTGGGACTCCCATGTCCCTGCTTCGTCAGGATCATTGATCCCCCCCCTCGTGAAAAGAAAAGAAATCGCATCGGCTGTTTCGTTGTAGAGCAGCTTTGGTAGACGATTCCTGACTAGGAGGTGGTGTCATAATGCAGAAAGACAGGGCGAGCAAGAAGCATCGCCATGAAGAGAGAGTGTCTGTGTATGTGTGTGAGAGAGAAAAAAAGAGGTTCTGCATCGTGAAAAATGGTATGCGGAGGTTCATGGGCCACACATATACAAAAGCCCGCAAGTGCGGGCTGGGAGGAATAGGTCATATTGTCTTCGTTTACTTGGAGGTCATGGAAAGGCCACGGGCAGCACCGACGGCAGCAGACACGGGAGTGGAGGACCGTGTGGGTGCGGCGCTACGGTTGTGGGCCATGTGTGCCTTGACGAGGTGACCAGCAGCAAGGGCAGCGCACAGACTGAGCTCACCGGCCAGGACAGAGGCGGCAATGATGCGAGAAAGCTGGCGGGCATTCTCACCGGGAGAGGTAGGGTGAGCACCGCGGACACCCAAGAGGTCCAGCATAGCGCCTTGGCCTTCAAGGATGGTACCTCCACCGATAGTGCCGACTTCAATGGAAGGCATTGACACAGCGATCTGGAGGTTGCCGTTGTTGCTGTAATGTCGTTAGGATCAATTGCGAAAATGTAGGTGACATAACTTACTTCTTCATAGTGGTGATACAGCTGCTGCTCTCAACGTTCTGGGCCGGATCCTGACCAGTAGCCAGGAAGATGGCAGAGACGATGTTAGAGGCGTGGGCGTTGAAACCACCCAAGCTTCCAGCCATGGCACTTCCGATCAAGTTCTTGCTGACGTTGAGCTCAACAAGCGCGTCGACATCACTCTTGAGGACGCTCTTGACAATGTCGCCAGGGATGATAGCCTCGGCGACAACAGACTTACCACGACCATCAGTCCAGTTAATGGCAGCGGACTTCTTGTCAGTACAGAAGTTACCAGAGAGCGAGATGATATCCATGTCATCAAAGCCACACTCCTTGGACATAACATCCAAAGCCTTCTCACAACCCTTGGAGATCATGTTCATACCCATGGCGTCACCAGTGGTGGTCTTGAAACGGATGTAGAGGTAGGTACCAGCAAGAGCAGTCTTCAGAGACTGGAGACGGGCGAAGCGACTAGTCGAGTTGAAAGCAGCAGTGATGATGCTGCGACCTTCTTCGGAATCGATCCAGACCTTGGCAGCGGCAGCCCGAGCCAGAGTAGGGAAAGTGACACAGGGACCACGGGTCATGCCGTCGCCAGTCAGGACAGTCACAGCACCGCCACCAGCGTTGATAGCCTTGGAACCACGGCTGGTGGAAGCCACGAGTACACCCTCGGTAGTAGCCATAGGAATGAAGTAGTTTTGACCGTCGATGTTGATGGGACCAGCAACACCCAGGGGAAGGGGCAGATAACCAATGACGTTTTCACAGCAAGCACCGTGCACGAGACCATAGTTGTAGTCCTTGTAAGGGAGTTTAGACTCTTCCAAAGCAGCAGTGATAGCAGCAGTAGCAGGGGTACGGGAGACAACAGCACGGCGGATCTTGACCGCACGAGTGAAGGCATCAACACGACTCATCAGGTTCTCGTCCTCCATGGTCTTCTCCAAAGCATAGCCAGGGAGCTTTCCACGGAGAGAGAGGTCAATCAGCTCCTCGTCAGTAAGGATCGGGGCACGCTTTTCCTTCAGAAGAGCTTCGCATTCCTGAGAAGTACGAGTAGACACTTCCTCGTTGGGTTCAAATTTGGGATAGACCTTGGGTGCAGCAACGACCTCCACGGGTGCCGGAGCAGCCTCGGGTTCCTTGATGCTCCAGCGAGCAGCATTGAAGAGATAACCGTTGAGAATGATGCTCAGGGTCAGAGCAGCGATAATCCACTTGCTAATGAAGGGGTCCTCGACACTCTTGAGGAGACTCTCCAGAACCTTTCCACCCACAGCGTCCAAAATCTGATCAGTGTATTCAATGTCAAACGAGCTGGACTCAGTGGGAGCGGCGTAGTGGATCGAGGGGTATTCCAACTTGTACTTGATGGGGGAGAGAATGGTGACAATGGTCTCCTGCTTCTGGCTCTTGGCCGCAACATAGACACTGTCCAGACCGTTCTCGGCCACCTTGAAAGGATCAATGGGGGTAGGAGACAGGACACTGGAGAAGCGGGAGAGGAGACCACCATTGCCAGTGTTACGGAAAGGAATAGCAGACATGTTCACAACGTTGACCAAAATAAGACCGCCAACCATAAGGATCTTGAAACGACGCACGGCGCTAGACTTAATCTTGCGTCCAAAGATGCTGGTGTCGGCATCACTGCTACTAGAGCCGGCGCGAGGCCAATCATTGCTAGAAGCAACATTTTCGGCGACACTGTGAGTGATTCCATCCTCCTCTAGAGCCTTGCGCAGAGCAACGTGACGCTTGATGCGGGTAATCTCGAGCTTGATGCAGAGAATGGTGGTGTAAAAGGTGAAGAGAAGCACGCAGTCAAAGAACAGGATCAAAGCCGCGAGGAAGCAGAACTGCTGGAGACCACCCTGCACACCAGAGGCGGCACCCAGAGCCAACAAACCAATCTCAATGCAGTAGTGCTGAACAATTTCGAAACCCTGGTCCTTGATTGCAGCTGCGATGGACTCCTGGATAGACCGGGGTGTGCTCGAGGCCAACGGGCGAGGAGCAGCACCGGGACGGGGTCGGCGGTTATCCACGGAGGCGTTCAAAACGGCCCGAGTAAACATAATTGGCTTCTCAAATCCAATGGTAACAACCAAGAAGGGCAATCCCTCGGAAAGCAACAGGAGGTTAATGGGCACACCGAGCTTGGTGGTTACCAGCAGACCAAAGAGGAATGCAAAGGAGCCAGACAAAAGCACGGTAGCCGCAAGCCAAAAGTTGGATCCCAGCCGGCGCATCGAAAAGAAGAGAGAGACAAAGCTGAGGTGCATCGAGAGGTAGCCGAGAGCCATAATGACAATGTCAATGGTCTCTGCATGCTTGATCAGATCAACAAATGAACCCCACGCGTCTGCGAACCACAGCTTCACAGCTCTGCGGGATCCGTATGCGGGGCCACGAGCAGCTCTCATGATCCATTTCTTAGACTCCTCTTCTTCATCCGCGGATGGGTTGGGGATCTCTTGCACTGCCTTCAGAAGCTCCGACACTTGGTCGAAAGGCACAGTGTAAGCCAGGGCAGAGTCGTGGGTGAACTGCGAGAAGAGGTTTGGTGTGTATGGGACTGAAGAAGCGGAGACATTGGCAGGGATTGGCACATCATCGGAGGCGGGAGCAGTCAAAACGGCAGAAGTCGAATCCGGGAAAATCAAGGTAGTCAAGGCAAGGTGTTGGGCCGCGGGCTTCTCAATCTACATCATTATATCAGTCATTGGTGTCACGTAAAATAACAAGCGGTAGCCGCTTACCTCGGAGTCGGTCCAGGCATCCTCTGCCTGCCACTTCCACGAAGTGGACTCGCCGAGGCGCAGATTGCGGCTTCCCTGGAGAAGAGCATCGGTATCCACCTGACCAGCAACACTGCGCGGGTCTCGGACGGTATCCAGCAAGCTGCCTTCGAGGAGACCCACGTAGGTTGTGCTGGCCAGTAGGGCAATCACCACGATGGTGTGGATGGGGTGTACACAGGCACGGCGAGAGATTGACTGGAGGCCAGAGACAATCTGGCGTCGGAGCCAGCTAGGCTCAACCTGCTTCTCCTCCTCACTGGAGCGAAGTCGTTTGGAAATAAAAGAAGTGGCCATGGTGACGAGTCGGAGGTGGCGGTGAGACGTCTGTTGAAGGCGTGTATGGTTTTTAAGACGGTCCCCAGGGACCAGAGCCTGCGAGAATAGCCGTCGCCGGGTGACTTGCTCACACCAAAACCAGTGTCGGAATTGGAATCGTCGTGGGGTGGCCTAAACGGCAGTCCTCGTGTCGTTCACACGAGATGTTCACGGAGGCTGTTTCACGACTATATTTTTTTTTCCTTCCACGGGAACTATTCAATTTGTTAGTTGCACTCACGAAGCCACTGAGTAACCGAAGAAAACACACCGGAAGCAAGTAGGGAGGAAATTCAAGGCCCCTCGAAAGTTGGAGAAAAAGCGGAAAGTCCCCCTGAAGGCTGCAAAATAATAGTCGGCCTCCGAAGCCGCGACCTGGAATTAAGTATTGCCGACGGGTCGCCAAGCCACAGTGGAGGCGAGTAATTTAGCCCAGTTTGGACCAGTTTGGATCAGTTTGGACCACTAAGTAATTTCTGTCGAGGGAATATATTATAAAAGAACAGGATTTGGGATTGCAAGAACAATAGTCACAGAATCTTCACAACAATATGACGCACAATGTAACACGAGTGCCTTGGGTAATATTGTCCAAAGAATCCCCGTTGGTATGTGGCTAAGGACGGGAGACAATGATTGGACCCTCCCAAACTAAATAGCCAAGGCTTAAAGGAGAGGTGCATTATTGACTTCTTTGATCACCATGCAGCCAATATCTGTACGGCCGTACATATTCTGTTCACCGGGAGGCACGGGGGGGGGTCTGCCTCGCAGCATGGTCACACTGGTCTGTTGAGTAACCGTCCATCAGGTAAATGTCCATGAACATGGACATTCAGACGAGGACGTCTCGCATAATCTGGGATCAACAGCTCCACCAAGACCACCGAGCCCAACGTGCGGGCTACTCCGTCCACCTTGGTCGGAAGAGGAAAGTGAGAAGAAAAAGTCGGTCCCCGTCCGCGAGTCCTCACGAAAAAGAACCCACCAAATTGTCTCATGCCAACGAGATGGAACCCACCGGGTGGAGTCGGAGAAATCAGATAAAAATCAGATAACTTTTGAGTCGAATCAGCTCCGGCTGACCCGGTGCAGACTCCATTCCATCCAGCATTGAGCTCGGTAACCGAGCTTGGCAGAGAAATACAGCAAAAGATAAGATCGATGTCGGAGTGCCCTAACTCGGGCAAACTGCTCCGTAGACGGATTCCGAGCCCCGAGCGACCACAACGTAGTGGCACCTGTCAAGGTTGGATGGGGAGGCACACAGGTGTGACTAACAACCCTAACCTTTGCTCACCTCTGTTCACTTCTGCTAACCTCTATTCCCAACATGGAAGGATGTAGTGCCCCGACGTCGGGCGTGGTGGGGAGCACCTGAAGCAAGGACTCCTTTCCATATAACTTCACCAAGTCAAGAGTCCTGAGTCGGAGAAGTAGAAATGAGTGCAAGTGGTGTTTCTACTGTAGTCTCCGTTTTTATTCATCTTTCCTTCTGTCAAAGCGCTTTAATTTGTTTGCAGGATCCTTGGGACCGAGTGCGAAGCGCCGAGGGGTCCCTCGCCAGCCAATAGCCGTGCTTCCTGGCCCGATTGAGCTGCAGATTCGCGACATAGTTTCAGTGACGATCGAATATCTCCCGAAATGCCAAAAGGCTGAATAACAGCTACGCGCCAGGAGGTGCGGGACTGGGCATGTCTGATGCACAAAAATACCCGACCTACTCATCTGAAGCAGAGTCGGGCCTCGAGCATCTGGCCTTCTCACCCAATCACTGCCCCCTGTCATACTTTATTTAGATGCTGCCAAATGACATGGGGCTCATATGGTAGTCTATTAGCAGACTGCTTGTTTGAAGTGTGACCAGTGAGTTCTGGTCTGTATCAGACTATTTGGAGCCTCCATGTAGGCGCGACAATGCCCCGTACCGAACAATATGTCCTATATTTGCAACATTCCTCTGGAAATCAAGTTCTAGAATCTTGTCCTTTGTCCTCATTGTCATCCAATACATATTGTTATATTTGGGGATCAATCCGTCAATGAAACTTCCTTTGTTTTCTGTTTCGACGTCCAAGTGCCTAATCATATCACCATGGGATTGAGTGGCCCATGAAGTATGAAACCCTTTGTTGCCCATTTCACAAAGTGTTTTGTTCCACTGGTTCAGTCCTCAAGAGACAATACTACATAAAGGCGGTTACCTGCTGCGACCTGGTGTCCTCGACTATAAACACATATACCTTATTCAACTCTATTGGACGAGTCTCTATTCATCCGATAACAAAACAACACTGTATACCAGTGCGCTCGAAAATTTTCATCGCCGATTTCTCCATCCTCACCACCATTCTCACCAAGAGAAATTACACTTTCGATTCTTCAAAATGGCGTTTCCCGTCATCTGGATCGTGCTCTTTGCTCTGCAATTCCTCTCAGTCAACGCCCACTCTTGGGTAGAACAACTCACAGTCATTGCGCCCAATGGAACGTTCATCGGCAACCCTGGATATTCCCGAGGCAATGTTCTTCGTACGGCGGGCTTCGTCGATACAATGACCTACCTGATTCCTCCCAGCGGACAGGATGTCACCCAGCTCCTGCCAAGTAACAAACTATGCAGAGAGACACAGCAAGACGAGACTCAAACCACCGGAAGTCCCCGACTTCAGGCGAGCCCTGGTGCATCTATTGCTCTCCGCTACCAAGAAAACGGCCATGTGACCCTCCCCGAGAATCAACCCGGAAAACCGAAGAATCGTGGCTACGTCTATGTCTATGGGACCACCCAGCCCAAAGTCGGCGAAAAGCTTCTGGATGTGCACGGAAAATGGACTTCAGATGGCACAGGTGGTGACAAGCGCGGTGTGCTTCTGTCAAAACAGAATTTCGACGACGGCCGCTGCTACCAAATCAACGGACAAAGCATCTCTCAGACTCGCCAGAAAGAATTTGCCCACACTGCCAATCAGCTGATGGGAGCTGATCTCTGGTGCCAGCAGGATCTCCGTTTGCCAGCCAATGCACCCACCGGCAAGCCCTACACTCTCTACTGGGTTTGGGACTGGCCTACCAAGCCGGGTATCGATCCCACTTACCCGAAGGGAAAGCAAGAGATCTACACTACCTGTATGGATGTGGATATTGTGCAGGCTACCAACAACAAGCTGGGAGTCAGCTCTGACTATGAGACTGATCAGGATCTTAACAATGCTGCCATTCCTTCTCAGTTTGATTCGCTTGGCAAGGCGGTGCCCTCGCAGCAATCCTCGCAGCAGTCCTCCCAGATACCTTCTTCTGTGGTAAGCAGTGTGCCCACACCCATCATGCCGGCTGTGACCGAGTGGAGGACTGTTACTGTTACTCAAATCCATACTGCGACCGGACTTCCTCCTGGATATTGACCACTGTTTCAGTGGCAGGAGAGGAATTGCACGGACCAGCCCTGGAGGTTGGTTCTACTTTAAGATAGCATCAATATGATACCCATTTTTATCTTACTGTTGGTCTATATAGAGTTGAATTTGTAGCCGGGTAATTGAGGGAATTGCTTAGTATAGTATCAATCTAGACAATTCCATTGTACAGATATGTATACCGTCATCGTTGTAGTCGATCGACAATCGCCTTATGTTTCATAGAACCAATTCCCCCTCAAGTCACCTTGACATCGGCCATCTATGATCCTCATTCTTCGCCTTGCAACTGTAGACAAGAGACCTAATCGGGACTAGCTCCAACCACACCTGAAACACGCTAACTGCTTATCTAAGCGGCTGTGAGTGTTCAAGCTTCAATTCCCCAATTCACAGTGACTCTCGAGCATCGGCCCTGCATATCCGTTGATTTGGTGGTTGAAATCGGTCTCGGCTATTGCCTCCTATTCTCTTGAGGAGACCCCCGATCCAGAATCAACTACGCGCTGATCACTACTCCAGTTCAGACTAGACAGGTATGGCAATCTCCGACTCGTGAGCCTGTTTCTCCCTCGACATTCCCATGTGGCGGTTGGGACTTAATCCTTGTCACTGTGGTGTTTGCACTGTGTTTCCCGCATAAGCGCCGTGCCTCTGTTACATTTGTATCTGACATTGGTCCTTTCTGCAGTTTCTGCTATATTTAGCAATTCCCTGTCCTCGAGATCGCGGGACAACGTCTGGAACAACGGTTCCGATTTCGCCAATCCAACGCTTTGGACATTCCACTCGGCAACCCTCGCATATTCGCATACTTGCATACTCGCAAATTCATCCTCTACGCTGATACCTCGTCGTGCGACTGTTACGGTTCGGCATATCCACTCGGGCCACATTCGACCCCCTCCCCTCGTGTCGTTTGCCGATTATCCATCCACCCACTCCGATACCTTTGGAGGCCCTGCGAGACTTTGTTTGGAGCGTGAAAGAACAAGGCGATTTACGAAATCAGCCCCTGAGGCTATTGCATTCCTGCTTGGCGCCTGCTGTATTGCGCCCGAACTCAATATCTGCGGTCTCCGATCTCAGGGTACACTCTTCTTTGGATTTAGAGGACAACAGAAGGATCTCGGCTTTCTGCGACTGCACATCAGACCGAACGGAGCTGCATCAATCGCAATGCGAAACTAGAGCAGCACCCACGCGATCGATGAACAACCCCACATTTCCTCTGAGAACCCGCACCGATATTCCTCTTCAGTCCACTTTTGGTCTCCCTCCCCATGTCAACCACGATGTCCTCCTCAACATCTACGCAGAACAATCTATCTGTGGACAATGTGGCTGGCTTAGCGCCCATCCTCACTGATGGCACCGTGAAACGATTGCCGACGAATGCGAAGGATCGACTTTCCACCTACTCCAACGTCTCGTTCGCCTCACAAAATCGTTCGCGCCCAGGCTCCCATGTCTTCCCCATATTCCACACTAGTCTTCCGTATGCCCTTGTACGGGACTTTGCCTACCCCTCGATTCACCCTCTCCACTATGGGCCTCCTCCCCCTCGCGCTTCCGGGGTCTCTACACCGGCAAGTGAATACCGACGCTTGTCTGACCCGCCGACTTCATGGGATACCTCGCGGGGACCTTGGTCAACGGCTCAGTGGGGAAACGAAGCTACCAATCATGGCCACCAGCAGTTGCCAGCCATGTCCTTCGGAGACGGTCCGCCATATAGCGAAGATGAAGACTTGCATAGCCCGGTAGTCACTTCCCGCCATCGCAAACGGCTTACCGACATGAATGGTCTCGTTGATGAGCGCGTTATGTCCGGAATTGGCCAGTCAGCTGGAAATAATGATCGGGGAACACTCGTTGGGATTAACGCTGACGGCAGTGAGACCTACTATGTGAATGATGGAGATAGCTCGGATGACGGGCCAGGCGGGGAGTACATAACATATCCGCCAAATGAGGGCCGGTATTCTATGATGGGATACAGTGCCCCGAGCGGCCAACAGAGTTATGAACATGACCCCGGCTTTGAGTCCGAAGATGAAATACCAGGTGGAGACCGGTACTCCAATGACTACCAGTTTGCCGTCGGCTGCCCGGACGAAGAAATGCACGGAAAAGCTGTCGCACTGTTCGACTTTACCCGAGAGCACGAGAATGAGCTTCCTCTTACTGAGGGCCAGGTGATTTACGTTTCATATCGGCATGGCCAAGGTTGGCTGGTTGCCGAAGACCCCAAAACAGGCGAGAATGGACTCGTCCCAGAAGAATTTGTGCGGCTCTTACGAGACATTGAAGGAGGTCTAACATCGCTGAATGGAGAGGGTCTCGAGGTCACCGGATCGAGCGCAGACACCAACGAGTCTGACCAACTTTCCACCCCAACCCAGACCGAGCGACCTTCGTTGGGCGGAAACACTTGTCAGTCTGAACCCCAGAATACAAATGGCAACACTCTTGTCACTTCAACGGAAAGCGCAAGCTCCGAACCCGCCTCAGCTGAAACAGTCTCAGACGCCGGCAAACGCAACAGCAAGTCGACCAAGACCTGAAGCAGCTGACCGTTAGCCACGATTGGCCTCAATCCAGACCATTGGCGACCGTGCACGGCTCACACAGAGATGTTTCAAGTTGCAACCCCGCGAGCCGAAGCTTGGCGCGCGCTTCCCATGGGAGTGTTTCGAGCATGAAACTAGCTCGTGGCTCTGTGCGCCGTTTCAACAGATATTCAGCACTTTGCTTTGGTGGATTACCCGCCACATCCCCAATCCAACCCTAACCCAAGATGGTCAGAGGACTACCTCTGATATTCTTTATGATATCTATCTACTCTACATACCCAAGGCCAACCCTTTGCTTCTATCAACGGCTTGTCCGTTTCATCGCAAACTGCACTGCCCCTTTTATCCTATCTTCCACCTACTTTCTCCATCTCACCACCATGCGATGGGCAGGAAAGAAATATCCCCCACGTCTGCTTTCTAACGTATATCCTTGTCTTCACGATTGCACCCCCATGTTCTTCTAATCCATACATTGTCCGGCAAATGTACCATCGGGAGAAAGTTAGTAAAAAGAGGACATTGATTTCTCTTGGTACTACGACTCCGAGCTCCCTCATTTGACCTTATCTCTGCTCTGGCTTCACTCTTACTCCTACTCATACAGCTCTGCCTTCTTCCGTCGTCCTTTTATCCCCTCTCTGCGTTTTCTCAATCTATCTATCTATCTACCTGTATTTAGCTTCCTTCAGCGCGGGCGTTATACCAGCATCGATGAGCATCAGCGTAATGCCTATTCAAATCTATACTATTCTATATTATTTTGGTTCATATCAAAGGCCAGGGACGGTTCTCCAGCCCTGGAGGGCAAGGCGTCTTGTTTATTCAGCATGCCCATGCCCATTCATAGCATCTTATAGTTTATGCATTGATCTGCCAAAGAGATTCCTTTTAATACCTCCCAAACCAAATACGGTATGCTAGCTAGGCTTTTGTTCACTCTCGAGAAAGTAGCACTTAGACAAGTGTATGAGACGAGAGGAATCTTTACTTTTGAGACTGGGAAAGGGTGAATGACAAAGGTGAAAAGGAGAACTTGAACAGCTGACTCTCTGTGAATCGACAGAGGTTCCTTTTAAGGGGCGGAGAAAAGAGAAAGAGAATTGAGAATTGAGCCCTGGGACAGAAACGCAGAATATCGAGAGGAGTATACAAGAACAGTAACGAGAAGAATTCTGGAATTATGAATGCTCAAAAATCACGGCCCAGATCGTAAATAGAGGGGAATGAGCATGGAATGTACTCAGTTTGCAAAGGAAAGAAAACAAACCAATTGGCAAAGGCACGACAAGCTACAACGCTCAAAGATCAACCAAGTAGATCGTCAAAGGCAGAGCTGGATTGCTTGTGCTGGTGTTGGCTCTGACTCGGCGTAGAAGCAGAGCTAGATGGAGCCGGAGCACCCCAGATGCCAGCGCTGGCTTTCTCCTTGGCCATGCTGGCCAGGTTGGGACCCTTGTTTGTGCCGGTGTTGGACTTTTGAATACCGGCGCTAGCGCTGGCGGTGGACCAGAGCGAACCGAAGGCGTCGCCGGCGGGCTTCTTGGCTGCCTGGTTGGCGGGCTTGTTGGCTGTGGCCGTTGGGGAGGTCGCGGAGGACATGGAGGGGGCAGAGGCGTGGGAGAAAGAGCCTTGCTGCTGGTTGTTGTTGGCGACTGAAGTGAAGTAGTTGGGCATGGCTGCTTGGTAGCCTGAGGGCTTGTGTTGCTGGGATGTGGTGGGAGAAGTGAAGCCGCTGCTGGAGGGGGTTGGGGTGGCCGATGTGAAGCCAACCAAGCCGTTGATGTCGGCGCCTTGCGAGGCTGAGATTGGCTTTGGTGCAACGAATTGAGTATTGGAAGTCGTGCTGACGGTGGAAGCCGGGGGTGCAATGCCGAAGTTGGATGATGCCGGCTGGGGCTGAGCGGCGGGAGTTGCGGACTGGAAGTCATCAAAATCATCGTCGTCGGCTGTGTTGTCTAGCATGCTGATGCTGCTGCCTGCGGGCTGCTTGCCGGCAGCAGTGGAGGTTGTGGTGACAGGCTCGTCGTCACCAAAGTCGAAGAGGTCCGCTACAGGAGCAGGAGCAGGCGCTGGCTTGGCCGCGGGGGGCTTCGAGCGACTGGCAGGTTCGCGCGAGCGTGCGGGAGCTGCATCACCCTCGTCATATTCGTCATACTCCTCGAATCGATTTGAGCGTCCTGTGTCCTGGAAATCGCCGCCGCCAGATGCGCCGCCGGATGCACCGCCAAAGCCGCCACCGTCACCGTAGACACCTCCGCTGTATCCACCGTATCCCATGCTGTCACTGCCAAAGCCTCCGTACCGGCCGGAGCCAGAGCTGTTCATTCCAGCACCCATTCCACCTTCAAATCCGCTGAACTTGTTACGATTGTTTTTGGCCTTCTTGCGCTCGGTGCGGATCTGATCCACGTCGCCTAGCAATTTAACCAACTCCGAGGACCGGTTGCGCACATTGATACCCTGATCCTTTCCGTTTATATCAATGAAATGGAATTGCCGCAACATGCGGATCAATGACATGTGGGATCGTGCGTCGTCAACAACTCGTTCGGAACCGTTCTTGATCAGGAATTCAAGCAGCTGGAGAGACTATAGATCGTGAAACGACATGGTCAGTCTGGGAACATTCCCTTATAATCAGTCGGGTCTTCCATACCTTGTAAATTTGACGCCACTCCTCCGCAGCCTTGTCGGTGAACCGTTTGTAGATCAGGGGCATGATCTCATTGAGCAATTGGCTGTAACCACAATAATTAGCATACGCGCATTGGATCAGACGACACCAGGCAGAAAACTGACTAGCTATGCGTTCCATTGGCAATATCTTGCATCAACGTCGTCGAAGCACCCCAAGGTTCATTGTTTGTAGCTTCCCGAACCTAATCCGTGTTAGCATTATTTCGCACATCAGTTTCTATTCCGAGCTCTCGGGGCTGTAGAGGCTGGCCGAGGTGTTTTGCGCGAAGGTGGGCTGTCATGTACGGACCTTGGATTCCATCTCGGTATAGTTCATAACGGCTACGGCAGACCGGTCATGTTAGTTACAACGAACATGGTGGGATACACAAGCTGGTTGTCTTGCCAGAGGGCATTCGGACCAAGCGGAATCGAAACATACCATTTTGAACTTTGCGGACACCGGCCTTGAGGTCATACAAGGACATATTGCTGACCTGGTCTTTGAGATTGGAGAAATCCATGGCGAGGGGTGTGGTGACTCTCAGTCGGAACACGTAAATAGGATGATATTTCGGCGGAGAAGTGGATAGTAGTAAGCGCAGGTAATTGAAAGCTGACAGCAGCAAAGGAACTGGATCAATATCCCTCAGGACTGTTGGCAGGGCAGTTGGAGGGGGATGGGATTCCAGCTGGCCCGATTGATGCGCCACGTCACGTGGCAGCCCCTGACCTACTTCGAGTAACTATAAGTTCCCCGCAAGAGAGAAGTTTTCGGCAGTAGAAGAAATGGGAAGATTAAATTTTGAATCCTGTATAATTGAATCTTGCGTAGAATCATACTGTGTACATGTCATTCGCCCGGTCAACCGAGCGCTATCGCTATAAAATCAACAAAATACCCAAGGTATCGTAAACAGAAATGAAAGAAGACAAAGGAATAATAATATCAATAAGAATGTGCACCTTGATCATCCCTCGTCAAGTCCTTAAGACATAATACTTACTCATTATAGAACTTCTTCATGATCAGGTGCAAGAAAAGGTTGACATTGACCCGCAAATGTCCGTCGAAGAAGTCCATGAACTGCGTGTTGTTGAACTGTGCCTGCAGCAAGTCGTCCAGCGGTACCTGTGCATTGGCGCCTGGAATCATCATGTTTCCGCTGCTGCCATCAATAGTGAACACACCGACTTCATTACTAGAAATAGTCAAGTCGACACGATCCCATTGCCTCTCGGAATAGCCCTTCCAGGCGACAAGAACACCTCGATCGGCCAGAGTGCGCGCGGAGTATTTGAAAGATCCAAACTTGAAAACCTTGCCGGATTTTTGCAGTTCTCTCTGATGATCCCACTGCTTGGTGAATGGCATCAGGAAACGCTTCTTTCCCTTTTTGTTCTGCAACGTTATCATGGCTTGCTCGATGTAGTCGTTGTACGTCTTGAGCTGCTGATCAAGGTACACAGCTTGGCCGCTGAGACGTTGAGAAGTCAATCGGGCACCTTCCAGTTCACGCTCTCGCTGGATTCGACGACGATGCTTGGTGCGAATATCAGATGCAATGGCATTCAATAGGTCCTGGTAATGGTTATGACGGTTGATCTTGCCACTTTGTTCAAGTCGAAGAATGTTCTCAAGTGCGATACCCTTGAGCTCGGCATAGCCCATGGATCCAATGTCGATCAAGCTATTGGCCTCGGAGTAGGCACCTCGGCGAGGGCTGTTGGTATTGATCTCTTCGTGCACCAATGTTTGCCACCTCTCTTCATCTTCAACCGTTGGTGGCTTGAGCATAACGTCCATCAGGTTGGATCCGGTCTGGACCCGAATGATATACAGAATACAGCGTTTGGTCTCCATGAAGAGTGTTTTGATGTCTGCTTCCGGGTCTGACAAGATAGTTAGTAAAGAAAAGACAGAAAATAATGTGCAATGCTTACCTTCAACTTGAGCCAGCTTGGGATTCAATGTAAGGTTAATTTCAGTGGAGCTGACGGCCATCAACTCATTTTCGTTACTCTTCACATTACCCAATTCACGGACAAGGTCTTTCAGGAAGTCTTCGGGGTGAATGCACATGTGGTTGATCTCTGATGCGACCAGTTGGTGAATCGAGAAGATGTCTGACATCTTAATGTACAGTGTCGGTTTGGCCTTGGCATAGAGATCGTTGAATTCGTCAATGTCGAAATAGGTCTCTGCATCCTGGACCGAGATCACTATTTTTGGTTAGCTATTTATAAGGCAAATAGATGGTGGTTGGTAACTTACTCTGACCCCAGATCCGGCCTAGGCGCTGAATTGACTCTGCGATGTAGGTATTGAGTGGCTGAAGATAGACATTTTCGGCACCGAAGAGTCTTCCAGAGGCGATTTGTGCGACAACCTTGGAGATTTCTCCTAGATTGCGCTTTTGTTCTTGGGTCAAACCTCGGTCGATGACGCCGTACTTTTCTGGCTCTAGCACAGCAGGTTGGAAATAGTTCTTCCAGACCCAATGGCCGACTGTTTGGAGGATAAATCCTGGATCCTCGCTAGGGAAGCGTTCGAGCAGATTTTGGTACATTTGCTGTGCGAGGTATCTGGTACCGAATGGCATTCGGTAGAGGAAGTCCTCGAAACCAAGGAAAAATTGATCGACAATATCACGCAAGTCTTGCAAATGCTGAATGAATGTTTCTCTGGTTTCAGGATCTCGGATGGCTTCCTCTCTGGGAAGATCGGGCTGTCGACGGCTTCTTTGGCCAGTTTGAAGCTCCTCATTGTTGATCGCAGAGCGGTAGATTTGAATTGGGTCGCTCTCCAGGTCAAGATCCGGGTTGTCGACGACAGACTCCTTCACAACAGTTCCTAGCACATCACGCATGAATTTTCGATCCCGGGGTGACTTGGCATATGAAGCGAAAAGCTTGTTCCAGAAGGATGTGCAACGCAGATACTCGGGGAGCGAAGTGAAACTTTCAATATCCTCTTTCACGGACCGTGACAGAAGTTTTATGAGATAATATTCCTCGCGTCTTTTCTGGGAGTAACCGAAGAGACCCATCATCAAGTGCCTGATCCTCTCATATTCCTTATCCGAGGTATTGACCTCACGCAATCGCCTAAACAACCGGGCCAAGTACTGTGACTGGGTTTGAAGGAGGAAGAAGAACACCTGATATTGATCAAGCTTCTTTCTTGAGGTTTTATTCAGGGCCTTGAGATCGTACGGATCCTTAGAGGAGATCTCGGTGTTGGACAAAAGGTTTCCAATGTGACCACCGAAATGTTTTTGATGTTTGACAACTTCGTCCAGTGTGATCTTATTCTTGACAAGAAGAGCGATCTTGATGTCAAGTTGACTGATGTATTGCTCAGCCATCTCGTTCTGTCGCACCTGCTGAACAACCGCCTTTCGCAGACGCTCAAATTCAATCTCCTCATCAAAGTCAAAATCGCTATCGTTGAGAAGATGCACGAAGCCCTTGACTGTGCCAACAGGAGGATTTTTGCCACTGGTCAAGCTCTTGTAAGCCTGGCCCTGGATCCGACCTCGAATAACACTCTGGGCCTTTATGACCTTCTCCATATTCTCGTTATAGTGCTGGCGCCGTTCTTCAAACTGAGTGCGGATGAGACTCCCTCTCGCACGCGATTGGAGATCAATGATGAAGTGTTCCTCGGCCTCAAGATCTGTCAACATATCACCAATTTCGACTCGTACGATCATTGCCCGGGACAGGGCTTGAAGCTGAACAATCTCCTCTTCGTTCTCTTCAAGATGAGACAGGATGTCACCGACTTCGATACGCGAGATGGCAGCACGAGCAAGGGCCTGGAGGTCAATGATGGCAGGCTCCTCGTATTCTAGTTCCTTGCGTTGTGCAAGCAGGTGGCTCCGCTGAATCATAGCTCGAATTCGAGACTGCATGTCCAATATTATTGGTTCCTGTTGTGAGAGGGCGGTCCTCTGTTCGTTCAATGACTGTCTCAGCGCCTGTCCCCTGAGTATACCCTGGAGGTCAATCACGGGAGATAGGTGTTCAGCAAGCTGAGCGAGAAGGGCCGTGGTGTTCTTTCTGATTGCAGCGGCTCGTGCTAGAGCTTGAAGTGCAGCACACTCATCCTCAGTCAATGCCAGTTCCTGTAACAATTGACAGTGGCGTGTTCTAGCTAGCAGGGCCCTGACATTGGATTGAACGGTTGTGATCTGAGCAGCTTCTTTGCTGAGTGCAGCCTTGGTGTCAGACACTTGCTGGCGAGCCAAGGATCCTCGGATGACAGCCTGCAAGGATCGGACCGGAGTCTCAACCTTTTTGACTTCATGCGACTGGGCATTCATTCGGCTTCGGCATAAGACACCTCTTATGGCAGCTTGGAGAGATGTGACTTGAGTTTCGGATTGCCGAGACTCGTCGAATTGGTCCCCAACGCTCATGCGTTGCAATGCACCTCTGATAGCTGATTGGAGCTTAATCACGTTGCTTTCTGCTTCTCGAGTTTGTTCGTATTCATAAGAAACGCTCATGCGTTGCAATGCACCTCTGATGGCTGATTGGAGTTTTATCACGTTGCTTTCTGCTTCTCGAGTTTGTTCGTATTCATAAGAAACGCTCATTCGCTGCAATGCGCCTCTAATGGCGGCTTGGAGGTTGGTGACATCGTTTTGGGATTGTCGAGATTGCTCGTATTGATCACCGACGTTCATACGTTGCAGCGCACCTCGGATTGCGGCCTGGAATTGCTTGATTCCAGACTCTTCTCGTCGCACGCGAGTCTGCAGGAGAGCACTTTGAGAACGTGTCTTCGACGCTCGAATCAGACTCTGAAGTTGCAAAATGCCGTGCTCTTGGGCCTGGCGCCATTGCTGATCTCCTTGTTGACGAGAGCGTACAACAAATCCTCGACTGATTGCTTGTAACTCAACTGCAAACTGGTACATACTGAGTCGGTAATTGCTGATCTGGCGTGCAAAGTCTCCGCGGATACGTGACTGCAGTTCAATCAAGAGGGGCTCAAAGTCCCATAGATCTCCCATCGTGTTTCCAAGCCGCAATCGCAACATCGCACCTCTGATTTGGGCCTGGAAGTCGCAGATCTCAGCTTCGCTTTCGTGCAATTCTCGATCGATGCGCTCCTGTTCTGACTCGACGGGCTCGGGCTCAGGTTCAGGCTCAGCGCCAAAGTTTGCTGCCATGCCTGCAAAGCTAGGCATACTGACACCAGATTTGTCGAGACCTTTCTGGGTTTTCTCGAGCTCATGATGTTCAAACTCGAGTTGACCCACCAAGTTGCCCATGCGGAAGTCCAACATCCCGTTCTTGAAAAGGAGCCAGGACAAGGCGTGGATACAGTGGATGACCTTGGGAAGGTTCTTTTTCTCGTATAAATCAATGAGTTCGAATCGGAACAGCTCTGGGAGCTCAATCTCATCCAGGAATCGGAAGAACAGGGCGATGTTATCTGAATGGCGGTACTGCAACTTTGGGTGTCGGAAAATGCGTAGGGTTCGACCAGAGTACATGGCTTGCACTAGTTCTGCTAGAGTTACACCATCTCGAAGCCCTTCTTCCAACTGAACAATCGGTGGAATCTGCTTTTGAATCACATCTTCGATCCATTGTTTGGCTTCTCCGATATGGCACAGGTATTCGTACGCTTGGATGAACTGACGTTGCTGGTCCATCCAGTTGCCAGCCGTCCATGAAGAAGCTTTCGGCTTCTCTGGAGAGATTGCGCCATTTCTTCCAGCTACCGAGCCTGCGCGCTTCAAGCGTCGTCGTCCCTGCAGACCTACTACGGATCCTGTCGATGAGCCAAATTGGAAATCCTCACCTTCACCTGACTGTGCAAATTTGGAGAGGGTTCTCAGATGACCAGTTGATGATTTTTGAAGTGTTTCAAGCTCTGGTGCTGAAAGCTGGGCGGTCAGCTGTGGGGGACCATGCGATAGCGATTTTTGAGGAGATGAGGGTCTTGAATTTCCGGTAATAGGAGAAAAATGGTGAGGAGATGCAGGTGGAGATGGTTTGGTCTCGAGAGCGTGGGCTCTGTAACGCGGAGACTCGTTCTCTTGCTGGCGGACATGGCGTGATTCCGGTGTGCTGGGTCGAGCGTCCTTCCAGGGATGTGATTCATCGAGTGTGTTGCTTCGCGAGTGGCGATATCCCCCCGTACTCGGGTTTGAGGATACATTTGGCGCTTGTGAGAGTGGGCGCAGCGATCGGCGAATGTTGTCGTATGCTGAACCCGCATTGGAATAGGCTCCTCGTTCCATTGCGTCCGTGACAGTACTTTGTGATCCTATACTACCAGCTTCACTCTTCCCTCGCAAATGACCCAATGTGTTTGATATGGACGCATTAGAGGAGACAGTGCTAGTTCGACTCGGGGCGAATGAGCTAGATGCGACAGAGTATGTAGATGAATTGGTGGACGCTGTCGAGCCCTGTCGTAACGGGCTGGTTGACTGCGCAGGGAAGTCTGTCTGGGCCCGTTTGAGCGATGGGAATTGAGCTGACATCACTTAGTTTGAAAGCGGGTATGCGAAATCGATGGGGAATTCCTGTGCTTGATTGACCGCATCCCTGCTCTGGCAGAACAAGCGGAATGCGCGGGTCAAACAAGGTCTCAGACCGAAAGAAATTGGGAATACCAAGAGACCGAGATATGAAATCAAGGGTGAGTTCGCATTGGGAAATGGACAGGTATGTAGTCGAGATTCTTGTTGACGGTGGGGGGGGAGGGGAGAGGCAAGTGCGACTGAGATTCCCCAAAACGGGGCTCAAGGGGCACAACAAATCTCCAGATCGGGTATGGCGCCATCAGGTGATTGTGGCTTGTCGATCTCGGATCACGTGCATCTGACCATAACAATAATTGATCAGTCTCCCTGCACAAGTATCACGATCTTGAAGCAGATCCTGTCTGGCAAGCTTCTCAAAATCACCTGGCTCATGCTCAAGTTTTGAAAATGCCCATGTCGCTCTTTACCGCCAGGGTGTATGCAGCCTTGGCGTCAGTGGCTGGTGTTCGATTTGGCAAGTTTTAGTGCCTCGTAGTCCCGTGCGACCATGACATCTGGTACCAGCCTTGTAGTCTCATTCCTTCCGTCTCAATTTGATGTTGTACAACACATATAGGTAGAGTTACTGCCATATGCTCTTCATTTAGGGATTGGGGTTGAAATAAAGATATACATGTATGACATTGCTCGGTCTTTATACAGGGTTGTACATCTGGCACCAATCGATCCTTGCGATCATTGCCAAATTGCGGGTCAGCCTTATTCAATCAAAATAAATTAGTTCAAGTGGTTCCGATACCGATAAAGTGATCGATGATATCGCTTAGGGTTTTCCAACTCGTATTCTCTGGGAAACGAGTCAATGGGCAGATGATTGAAGCCCTATATGACGGATATATATAGCCACGAAGTTTAAGTTGGTTTAAAATCTAGGCATATTCTTATCCAAACTTCTTTGTCCCATCAAAGTAGACCATTAAAACTATACAGTTCCTTCCAACACCTTCGACTAGCAGATACAAGGCAATCATTGCGCAATGGTTGAGCCGGGTGAACCGACCCCGCCAATACGACCCAATGAAACCAGCTGACAAACATTTTCCCTCTAACTTAATCAACAACTGGGAAAAGTCATTACATCGGTGACATTTCCTCCTTCAATAAACTGTCTTCACCATGACATCTCTCAGCTCACAGCCCCGTTACATCTATAAGATTGTGCCGTCCACCGCGCCGGTCCGTGAACCTATTCCCGAGCGGCTTGCGGTCAGTGACCTGGACCAGGACTCAGGCTACATCCACCTCTCCCAGGCGCATCAGGTCCCAAATACATTGAAGACTTTCTTCACTGAAGAACCTCTTGTTTATGTCTTGCGCATAGAATACCACCGCGTGATCCAAGATATCAAGTGGGAATCCCCAGATGGAAAGGTCAGCGGTCTTCGACCTGGCGAGGGACTTTTCCCGGTGAGTTCATTCTAGCTCTTAACGCTAACCGCCCGCTAACATGGAAACAAAAGCATCTCTACAATGGACTGAGACTGGGTAGAGAAGAGGTCGAGAGCGTCGCCATTTGGCAGAATGACGAGGGGTGGGACAAAGCTCTCACTGGAGCGAAGCCTTGGCTTCTCTGTTGATTTTATGTTCAGTTACAATCCAAGTTGATACCAAAGACAAGAAAACGCTTTGTCTATGCCACAAAATTTGATACCACTGACATTTACAATTATTTGAAGCGTAGGAAAAGCCCATTGTAGCACCTATCAGTCTCCGAGCGGATAACAGTGAAGAACTTGTCCGTCTATTTCAATACCAAGTCAGTTTGCTGGTGTTGGCACCGGTGATTGTTGACCACCCACAGTATAGTGTAGCATCCGCACTGGCCAAAAATACGAAGCTTGTCGCAACCTCACTTGGTTCCCCTGGTCGGCCAAGTCCAACCTTGTGACCCCAGCCTTCCATTTGCTGGAAGTCTCGGGTGTCGACTTGAATTGGGGTGTAAATAGCACCTGGACTGGAAATGATCAAGTTAATTCAACGACTCGGAAATGGACAGTATTGCTCACGCCACTGCATTGACTCTGATGCCTTTGGGAATCAAGTATGACCCTAACGATCGAGTGAATGAGATGATAGCTCCTTTGGTTGCAGAGTAGTCAATCATGGTTCCCGAACCACGAAAGGCTACAATAGAAGAAGTGTTGATGATTCTGCAAGAAATCAGCAATGTTGTATATCACTCTGAAATGAATAAGAGCTTACGAATCACCCCGAGACATGTGAGGAAGCGCAAACTTGGTCATCGCAATCATTTGGACTATGTTGGTTCGGAATAAGTCCTCAACGTTGTCTAGATCGATATCCGGAAATTCTCGAGTGATGTACTGCTTTGATGCGTTATTCACCAGGATATTGATCTTGCCATATCTAAAACAACAACAATTAGCCCTACCCTCCCTGCGAAACATACTCCAAACTCACTTCTTCACATGTTCATCCACTGCGTGGAGACACAATTTCCAATCTCTTAGGTCACCTGGAATTAACAAACAATTCCTATTTTCTTTCTCAATATATCTCTTAGTTTCATCTGCATCTGATTGCTCCTTCGGCAGGTAAACGATTGTCACATCTGCGCCCTCTCTTGCCATCAGGATGGCCACCGATCGTCCGATTCCAGAACTACACATGATTAGCTGCTATGCGTATGATTGGCATTGCACGTACTCTCCACCAGTAATGAGTGCATTCTTGTTCTTCAGCTTGCCTGAGCCTAAATATTCAGTGAAGCTGCCACTGCCTTCCAATTTGGTCGATTCGCTAGGCAAAGACATGATGCTTTCCAAGCTGGACATACACATATTAGCCTGGAGCTTGACTGGTGGTGATATATCCTCTACCCTGGTTTATTTTGGCTCTGTGCCTCTGGCGCAGGCTTGAAAGTGCCATGCTCGCCCATCGCTGAATTCAGATCCATATTGGAATAAGTTGGTAAATGTCACAAGATTTTACCAAGGTTCTCTCTTGAACATGATGAAGCTAAGGAGTTGTCTCCAGGTGACAAGATACCGATTTTATCGACAGTTATTTGCCCCTACGCTATTATCATTCAGTCGTCATGTTTCCAGCGAAACGTACGGGAATTGAATCCGGTGGCCACCAAGCCTGATTGCAATCGTTGTACGGCCAACCATGTCAACCAAAAATAGTTCCCAAATTGTTCAGCCCAATGTAAAGATTGATAATACTACAGTCAGCATTACTGTTGTTTGCCGGATATGCGGATATAGTATACATTTCGTCCAAGAGCGGTATTGTGCATGCTCAAGGGGCCGAACATGATCTATACTACTTGAAAAGACATCATCCAAAAGCATTGAGAAGGGGTTACATCAGATCCAAAGAAAAAGCAACCAGACGCAGACATAGTCCAGGTACCTTGCACACGCGTTGAGCAGCTCACCGCCCTGGAGAACCTCGTTTACCAGCCAATCAACAGCCATAACCAGATTATAGCCGGTACGCTAAGCCTAGTCTAGTAAGGCCGAAAATATCGTGTGGCCGTGCACGGAAGAGAAAAGGATGCAATTTTTCGCTCGACCCTTTTCTTCTTCTTTTTCTTTCTTGGGAAAGCCCGACTTTCTCCATCAGCAGATCGTTTTCTTTCTGTTGATTAATATTTCCCGAGTCGTGTCTCATTCTTTATTTTCGGGACCATCCATTTATTCATAATGCCTATCAGCGCCAACGACGCCGCTCCCGGAGCCGCCATGAAGGCTGAGATCCAGGACTATGCCAACGCCCTGGAGGTGTTGAAGACCTATACCACCTCCGATGGTCTCGACGCTGATACCCTGCTTGACTCTGACAAGCACGGTGCTTTGACCTACAACGATTTCCTGATCCTCCCCGGTTACATCGGTAAGCCGAACCCCGCGCCGATTGAAGAAAAAAAAAAAGACCGATTACTAATTTGTATAGGCTTCGGTGCGCACGAGGTTGACCTGACCACCCCTGTCACTAAGCGTATCTCGCTGAAGGCACCCCTTGTGTCCTCCCCCATGGACACTGTCACCGAGCACAACATGGCCATCCACATGGCTCTGCTCGGTGGTCTCGGTGTTATCCACCACAACTGCTCCCCCCAGGACCAAGCCGAGATGGTCCGCAAGGTCAAGAGATATGAGAACGGTTTCATCCTGGATCCCGTTGTCCTGTCTCCCACCGCTACCGTCGGTGAGGCCAAGGAACTCAAGGCCAAGTGGGGCTTCGGTGGCTTCCCTGTCACTGGTAAGTCAAATCATATTCAATTTCTCCAAAGCACCATCCCCTCCCTCTTGCATGATGACCCATCATCTTTAATTTATAACTTTCGTTCCACTGTAGCGGCGAAAGCCGCATTGTAGAGAACCGATATATTGTCTGAGCAATTTTGTCTATCCTTTTGACTATGTCTTCACACATCAGCTGTTGTCAGCAGAATGCTAACGTTGACTCCCAGAAAACGGAACCCTCCGTTCCAAGCTTGTTGGTATGGTTACTTCCCGTGACATCCAGTTCCACCGTGAACTCAGCGATCCCGTGACTGCCATCATGGCCACGGATCTTGTCACTGCCCCTGCCGGTACCACCCTGCAGGAGGCCAACGAGGTTCTCCGTCAGTCCAAGAAGGGCAAGCTCCCCATTGTTGACTCCAACGGCAACATTGTCTCCCTGCTTTCCCGCTCGGATCTGATGAAGAACCTTCACTACCCCCTCGCCTCCAAGCTACCCGACTCTAAGCAGCTCATCTGTGCCGCTGCTATCGGTACCCGTGAGGAGGATAAGACCCGTCTCAAGCTTCTTGTTGAGGCTGGCCTTGACATTGTTATCCTGGACAGCTCCCAGGGTAACAGCATGTACCAGATCGAGATGATCAAGTACGTCAAGAAGACTTTCCCTGAGATTGATGTTATCGGCGGAAACGTCGTTACCCGTGAGCAGGCTGCTGCTCTCATTTCTGCCGGTGTCGATGGCCTGAGAATTGGCATGGGCTCCGGCAGTGCCTGTATCACCCAGGAAGTCATGGCTGTCGGCCGTCCCCAGGCTGCTGCCGTCCGCAGCGTTGCTTCATTCGCCGCTCGCTTCGGTGTCCCCTGTATTGCCGACGGTGGTATCCAGAACATTGGTCACATCGTCAAGGGTTTGGCCATGGGTGCCAGCACTGTCATGATGGGTGGTCTCCTTGCCGGTACCACTGAGTCCCCTGGCGAGTACTACGTTAGCAACGAGGGTCAGCTCGTCAAGGCCTACCGTGGTATGGGTTCCATCGCCGCCATGGAGGACAAGAAGGCTGGCAACGGTGCCAAGGACAGCAAGGCCAGCAACGCTGGTACCGCTCGCTACTTCTCCGAGAAGGCCAGCGTCCTTGTTGCCCAGGGTGTCGCTGGCTCGGTCCTCGACCGTGGCTCCGTCACCAAGTTCATTCCTTACCTCGTTACCGGTATCCAGCACTCTTTGCAGGATATTGGTCGCCCCAGTCTGAGCGCTATGCACGAGGGTGTCAACGACGGCACCGTCCGCTTCGAGATGCGCAGTGCCAGTGCTATGACCGAGGGTAACGTCCACGGTCTCCACTCCTACGACAAGAAGCTTTACGCTTAGATCCAATCCTCTAGTTAATTGGTCTTTTTTCGTTGTGAATATGTCTCGGGTCCGACCCGATGAAATATGGCCTGGAAAATAAAAAAGGGTTAAAGGATAGGAGTTAACGATTTGAAGATTTACGCCATTTAAGTTGATGAGCAAATATGTTTTTTTTTTCCATTCAAATATCATCCCTTGTAAACCAGTACAGCACAGTAGCCCAAGGAGAGGTCTTTGATGTGGTTGTCCTTGCACATGGCGCCGTGTTCGGCTAGACTCGATGTGGTTAAGTTGCACGCGGGGTAACAGGGGACAGCCTAGGCTCTCGGGTCATTGTCTTCTATAAACACCAGGGTCTCTTCCTCGGCATTGAATATCTTGAGATGTCGAGCATATTCCGACATCTTAGCGGTCAATTAACGCATGCATTGGGCTATCGAAGTTCTCCCAGTCTCAATTTTCGCGCATTTGCATCTCACATCCGGCCGAGGTCTCTTCAACGCTGGAACGCTATAGTAATACCGAGACCATATTCATCTGACACAAGTGCGAAGATCCAAAATTCGAAGATGCCTCGCACAAAGGAAGACGGACAGAAGAAGTCGCCGGCGGTACCCCGGCCCAGTTCTAGGTAAGACACCCCTACATGACATGTGAAATGCAGCCGCATCTCCCTTTGTGGTTAAACCAAGGCACATAATTAATTATATCAGTGTCCTACTCGTCTCCTCAAAGAATGAAATCCTTCTGCTACATCGGGTTCACACATCTAACTCTTTCGCCTCTGCCCATGTGTTCCCCGGGGGCAACCTATCCAGCCAAGATGGGCCCTGTCCACCACCGGAAGATCTGGCAAGGCACGAGGACTCACCTAGCTATAGACGTGCAGCAATCAGGGAGCTCTTCGAAGAGAGTGGAATTCTCCTTGCGATTGACCGGACATCTGGGGAAATGCTCGCAGTTGACGAGCCTACCCGAGACGCAGGCCGGAAAGTTATCCATCAGAGCAAGGTCACATTTGACGAATGGCTTAAGCAACAAGATGCGAACGCGGAACCTGATATAGGTGAGTAACCAATCATCTTTACCCATTTCGTGTTCCTAGGTGAGGCCTTGGCTAAATCTACCAAAGATCGATTGATCCCGTTCACACGTTGGGTCACACCCACCAATGTCCCCAAGCGATACACTACTCAGATGTATTTATATTTCTTACCCTTGCCCACAAGTGTGGACCAGAAGCTCCTCGCCGAACTACCCGCGGAGGGCGAACGCGATGAGCTCGAAGTCCCTACTAGCGATGGTGGCATTGAAGTTACAGAGGCGCAATTCCTTCCTGCGTCGGCGTGGATTGACCGTGCGCAGAAGGCAGAAATCATTCTGTTCCCGCCACAGTTCCTTCTCTTGCACTTGGTATCAGGATTTCTGGATAAGGAGCCTCGGGCAGGTGCTTCTCTTACGGATATGGAGAAGCGCCGTCAAGCGCTCGTCGAGTTTGTGCATTCGGGATCTCCCCCCTGGACAGAGAAATGTATATCTCCAAAGATGATGCAGATGAATAAAGATGGGAGGGCGGTCTTGGCTCTTGATGAACCTGGGCCTGAATTGAAAGGGTCAGACAAGCGGGGTGAATCTGATAGAGTTGTTCTTGTGCGGTTTAAGAAGGGCAGTGCAAGAGAAGTGTCTGTTGGGTGGAAAAAGGAAATTCTTGAGGAAGAGCGGGGAAAGAGCAACCTTTAGAATATATGTACAAGGTAACTTACTGCATAACGGTTAAGGTCTACTGAAGCCAGCCTCTATTGACCCATTGATACTCCCTTACACTGTGAACGCAAGACACCGCCTTGTATTGCCACGAGCCGTGATTGGTGCGCCTCACCACCCGCTCTCCACCTCGGCGCCAGCCCTCGACAAAAGGTCACATGACCCACACAAATCATTTGAGTCTTGAATTTAATGTGCGGCAGAAAAACCCTCCACCTCCAACCTCACCGTCGCCCGTCAAAACCTCACCACCAAACCCGCCAAAATGGAGAACGACAAGGGAGAGATCGTCGATCTGTACGTGCCATGTCTTTCAGTCCCGTCACCCCAGTCCCAATATACACAGTGTCCTGTACCCTCGATGGCCCGTCGACTTTCAGCAATTCCTCGATCCAACCCAAAAGAGATGGCAAAGCGAGTTGAAAATAGCGCACAAATAAAAAAAAGAAATGACCATGTCGGAGGTTGAGATCGTTGCGAGCCATCAGACACAGGACATGCCCAGGACAACCTGCAAAACCACACAGAAGAATAGACAACTAACATGACATTCCTCTTAACAGCTACGTGCCCCGCAAGTGCAGCGCCACCAACCGCATCATCAAGGCCAACGACCACGCCTCCGTCCAGATCTCCGTCGGCAAGGTTGACGAGAACGGCCGTTACACCGGCGAGAACGAGACCTTCGCTCTCTGCGGCTTCATCCGTGCCCGCGGCGAGAGCGACGACTCCTTCAACCGCCTCGCTCAGCGTGACGGTTTCCTCAAGAACGTCTGGTCCGCCCAGCGGTAAATTATCTACAGCGATGTGGTTTTTCACCGGAGGTGGTGTTGACGGGTTGATTTGATGGTATGTGACACAGCCAGTCACCAACATGTCTATCATGTTCCAACAGCTAATTCTTGTCTTGCAGAGGAACTCGGCTTGATGGTCCGTGTTCGGGGAGTTGGTTCTCACGACCAAAAGAAGGATGAAGGGATATAGTTAAAATGTTCCTTGGTTCTTTTTTTTTTTTTCTCCTCCGAGAAACCCTGTTTTCCTACTGTCTATCTATCGAAATGAATGGAATCGACGACTTAATGGGTCAGGTTTTTTTCTCTACAAATCCCGCCTGTTCTCTTGCTGCGATAGAATCTCCCGTCAACACTCATGAAGCAAAAGCAAAAAAATGCAATGCCAAAAAATCGAAACGTTCTCCCTTTCTATTATATATCTCCTAGTGCTCGTCTCACCGCCTTTGCTTCGTTATGTTTATCTGCATCTTCCCCTTTCTTTCCCTTTTTCCCTTGTTTCGCATTGGCATATCAAGGCTTCCTCATTCGTGTAGTCAAAAGAACTAGGCTGGGCTCTCTCTGGTCTTGGTTCTCGGTCTACATCCCATGAGCGAGGGGGTAGCAGTAACACATTCATGCCAGAAATTAACCCCGCCTGCTGAAGAGCCACCGTCGCAAAGATCCATGCGCTGGGGCACAGATACGGGTGGCACATCACACGTAGACAACTTAAATCAATGATTCTTTGATTTCCCATGATATCTGGCTCTCTCTCTCTGTCGGTCGGTGTTACCACTGCGGTAGCTCTCTGTTTATTCTCGTGCCGACCCTTCGCTGCATACATTGAGCTCCTGAAATTGATGACCCGACTGGCTCACACTGTCTTGTGCGTTCAGCAACATGATAACAACCGAACTGTGTCTTGGATATCGCACCAGGCTATGCGAACCAGACTTCAAGTTCAATCTTTGATTGTGGTTGTGAAATCTGTGCTTAGCCTTCTTTATACCAATATCAGAAACCTGATGGCCGAATTATGGCCTTCTTTTGTTATTGATGAGGCAACTGAGAAGTGCGATTGGAAATAGAAATGTGAGTATTTTTTCTCCTGCTTCACACGACCATGGAACATCGGATGCTGGACATGTGCCTTGTGCATCTAAACCAAAACCGGGACATCTAGTCCCTGAACCACCGCCTATAAAGACGCTGATCTGGGTAGTTTCCTCACCATCCACTTTTCAGCCTGCCAAAAGGTATCTCTGTCGGTACATACTGTAGTAAGGTATCAAAATACACCATCAATTGGAACCACGATACTACCGTCCACAAACTTCATCTAAATCTTGGTGCTTCGACACATGATAATCCAATGGACAGGAGGTAAATACGCAGCTGTCTGTGGCCAGGATAGACTGAAAGACATCTGCAAATAGTAGGCATTCTTGTCATCAACTATTACATCTCATCCGCTTTCAACTCACTTTGCAACGATAGAAGTACCAAGATCACACGTTCCAGGTAAAGCCCTTCGAGAAGCAATCCCCGTTTCAGCGCCATTGTCAGCATCCGGAGGTTGCAATAATTCCTCTGGGACCTGCTCTTGATGAGCATACCATGAGCATCAACAAGTAATGAGCTCTCTATCCCAGGAATCTCTAGTCATGAAAGCTCGCCTGCAGAAGTTAGGCGAAGAGATTCATAACCTACATTTCGCGATATCTTTTTTTCCTTATTACATACTCAACTCTATGTCCCAATACTCCAGCTAATGTAACAAATATCTCATTACCACCTGATCCATTGCATTTTGGAATTGTTGAGCTCGAAAATACCGCCTGTGAGACTTTGATATATTTTGTCCATACTCCCCGCCAGGTATACATTAAGAAGAGTTCGCTAAATCCTTATAAACATGGAATAACACATACCCGAAGACCGCGGAGCCAGAAAACACCCATCACTTGTGTTCAAGCATTCAGACATGCAGTGATTACAGTGGAGATTGATGTTCGGGCTTCTGTATGATCATCGAATCTGAAACAGATCGACAGTGAAGGTTTAAACCGAGTTTGTCTCGAGGGTGCTGATAAAGTGACAGCTCATATGAGATACTACGATTGTAGCTCTAGCAGAGGAAGTTGGCTATGTAGAGATGTCTACAGTATATAGCCAGGTACGCCGAATTATTGGTGCATAATAAACATTTTATTCACATCTTCTCATTGTTGGTATGCAATACGTTTCCTTCCACATAAACTCGTGATTCCTGGTAGGACCTTCAAGACATGACCTAAAAAATACTTTTTTTGTTTTGCCTTCTATGAATGTCAAATGCTCCACGTTTAATCCTTCTCCAGACGAACAGCGGGGTTGGTCTCGATGAAGTTCAGATCCACCTTGTGACCAAGGAGCTCACGAATGTTGCTGACACCGTACCTAGTAGATCAATGTTAGTAGATAGCCTCAATCGATTTCAACTTTGTCAGCACTTACTTGATCATGGTGGGTCTCTCCAGACTCAAACCCCATCCGTAGACTCTCATGTCTTTGGGCAGACCCATGGCTTCCAGCATCTCTGGCCGGAACATGCCACTGTTACCAATCTCAACCCACTTACCAAGACCCTCGTGGTAACCGAAGATCTCCATACTGGGCTCGGTGTAGGGGTTGTAGGCGGGCTTGAAGCGCAGCTGGTGGATGCCCATCTTGGCGAAGAAGACCTCCATGAATCCAATCAGACCACCCAGAGTCAGACCGAAGTCGGCAACGACACCCTCGATCTGGTGGAACTCGGCCAGATGGGTAGCATCGACGGCCTCATTTCGGAAGACGCGATCGATACTGAAGTAGCGGACCGGCCGCGGGTTGGCAGCCAACTTGTGCAGCATGTAGGTCGAGATGGAAGTGGTGTGTGTGCGGAGCACCAGACGGAGCGACTCGTCGGCGTTCCAGGGGTAGCGGTAACCAATGGAACCAAACTTGCCGTCCTGGTGAACTTCCTTGACATTGTCCCAGTACTGTTGGTAGTCGAGGGGCTTATCGGACTTGAGCGACTTGGGAAGGTGGGGATCGTTAGGAGAGTCCTCGCGAGGACCGTCTGCCTTTAAGGGATCGGAGATATAGAAGGTGTCCTGGAGATCACGGGCAGGGTGTTGCTGGGGCACGAAGAGTGCGTCGAAGTTCCAGAAGCCGGTCTCGACGAAGCGGTTGGTGGGCATCTCCTCGAAGCCCATTTCGAAGAAAATGTTCCGGAACTCTTGGCGCACCTTGTTCAGTGGGTGGAGCGTACCGGCGGAGGTTGGGGCACCCTTGGCATTGAAGTTGTAGGGCTTGAAGTGGGCGGTTTTCCAGGAGCCGCTTGCGATCATCTCGGGAGTGAGATCGGTCTCCTCCTTGACCAACTCACGAGCGTACTTGGGACCCTTGCTGAACTTGTAGTCGATCTCCTTGCTCAGGACAATCAACTTTCTCCGTTTGAGGTCTTGCATGGCCTTGTTGTCGGTCAAAGTCTTGGTTTTTTGGACGGTGAGCAAGTGCTGTTGCGTCTCGTCGACAATTGAGGTTGTAGTAGCCCGCAGCAGGTCGTTGTCCTTCTTAATCCAGCCACGCTTGAAAGCATTTCCCTGGCCAACCTTGGCGTTGTCCTTGCCCACAATTCCGGGCAACTCGGTGATCTTCAATCCGTCGAGGGCGGCAACCACGACGGCGAAAACCTTCGCTTCGTGACTGCCATTGTTGGCAATTTCCTCACCCTCTGCAGTGAGCGTCAAGACTTCGGTATTAATGGCCTCATATTTGACCATGTCCCGGGATTCAAGGCGGTCGAGCGCAGCTTTGACAGTGGCTGCGGAGGTGGAAGGGAAGGCATCGCTAGCGAGAATGGGGATATCGGACTCGAACAGGGCGTCCAGAACCGGCTTCGTCAAATCAGACGCCATAACAGCCGTATCCTAGAGGATAATTTGGGGGAAAAGGACAATATTGAATATCGGGGGGCAGTATTTCGCAGAATTATGACTCGGCGGGACAGTATGCGGGAAAGCACACCGACCACTTCTGCCGTTTGACCCCGCCAACGGTTTGTACATAAGCAGAAAAGGCACCTTGCGGCAACTTGGATCTTTTGCCCAACGCTAACGTTAATTTATAGTTCGATGTTCCGATGATAGAATGTTCGTGATAGCTGGAAGGATGGAAAATCGAACATGATGAAATGCTGGTCGGCTGTCGACCTTGTTTGAGACCAGTGAACGTTGTATACATTTGACTAGTGACTAGGGACCTACGCGGTCAGCCTATGTCTGATGAGTGTCTCTCAGATCATGTCCGGTAGCAAGACCACTACTGCGGTGACCTTTAAGCGTTTAACGTCCAGTTCTCAAAAGGTCACCACACGTGTTCAGCTGACCGATATCACTAAGCCACCCAAATTTGACCCGAATTGGAATCGAACTATGGAACCCTACACATCCTCATTCATTCCTGACTGGCTTTCCACTGGATCTCAAACCCACCCAATCCCAGGACTGTGTTGCTCGTCTATCCTCGCTAGATACGGGGGGGGGGTTGAGAATGCGTGAGCTCTATATTGCGACCCCCATCGGAGGGCCGGGTGACTGGAGCCACGGGCCCTAGGATCACCGTTACCAAGTCGATCGGCATTTGGCAATGTGAAGCTGATCCAGGAGGTTTTGTGTACCACGTAGCTGAGTGGGAAACTTTATTAAACCATACGTTTGTCCGTGCGGTATTATTGAGGGAAACTCGAAATATCACCCAAATTCATAATAAATAATAAGACTAATAAAATTACGAGGGTTTTCGCGTTTAAATAGGCAACGAGATACTGTATAGAAACCACTGGGGTAAGGTAAAAAAAAAAAAAGAGCGGCATCACCGCCCCTTTCGAAATCCTTTTTTCTCCTCTCCCGTACTCCGTGGACTGCTCATCATTTCTTCTCTACCCAGACCTCCTTTTCCTTTCCTTTTCCATTCTTCCCCCGCAAAGCCTGGCTTACATAACCGGGCGCGCTTTTCCTTCCCCCCCCCCCTTCGTCCATTCTCTTTCCTTTATTCCCGATTGACTCGGGTTCTATTTATCCTCCCCCTGTCTCTACTTGACCTTTGATTCTCTTGGCTTAATGTCGCCGTAATTTCTTTATTTGATATCGTGTGTCAGGATCCCGAATTTCCGGTGAGTGCAACTTATCTAGGCCGAACCGTCCTTCTTCCGTTCAACCGCTTTCTTACCTTATCCCATGTCCGATATATGCGGGATAAAACCATAGATGCTATGTGTCCCCCGATCTAGCAGCTAACAGGGTACAGGGCAACATGGCCGGCGTGGATGAGACTCTTGTAGCCGCGACGGTCGTGCTTCAGAACCTGGCACGAGACGAGCCTACCTCCGGCTCCTCTTCACCCCCTTTTGATTTTCAATTACCCTCCGCGAACGGGCTCAAGTCGGCCAAACTTCCCGGAGAACACAGTCCCGCCAAAGCAGCCTTCGAAGCCGAGCTTGAGGCCTTGGTGCGCCGCGTGCATCATCTGGAATTCCAAGCTGTCAGTCACCACAAATTCCCCGACGATTTTCAACAGCAGACGGATCCCCATGAATCCACCCCGTCTGCTGAAGAACCCACCGAGAAGAATCCTGATTTCTTAAGGACATTTGGGCTCTCTCGCTTGTCGTCCGGTCAAGATTCTGACTCTTTATCTTGCCTCTTACAGCAGCAAAAATCGACTCAAACCGAGCAACTCAAGACTTCCCCAGGCCCAGACGAACAACGCCCACTGGGAGAAATCGACGATGACGAAACCGACGAAGAAGAAGATGGCAGCTCCGGCACCCGTGTCGTACGGGAGGAGGATATCAGCTACCTCCGCAACCACGTCCAAAAACAGGCCGAGGAGATAAGCTCCCAGAAGGATATCATCGCCCAGGTCCGCGATGAGTTGCAAAAACAGGAAGAACACACTCGCCGTGCTCTCACCAAGGTTGAAAACGAGGATGTTGTTCTTCTGGAACGTGAATTACGGAAACATCAACAGGCCAACGAGGCTTTCCAGAAAGCTCTACGTGAAATCGGCGGCATTATCACTCAGGTCGCCAACGGTGATCTTTCTATGAAGGTCCAAATCCATCCTCTCGAGATGGACCCCGAAATCGCGACTTTCAAACGAACTATTAATACTATGATGGACCAACTGCAAGTCTTCGGTAGCGAAGTGTCTCGTGTGGCACGTGAAGTCGGTACTGAAGGAATACTCGGTGGACAAGCTCAGATCACTGGAGTGCATGGTATCTGGAAAGAACTGACGGAGAATGTCAACATTATGGCCAAGAATCTGACAGATCAAGTACGAGAAATCGCTGCTGTGACCACTGCTGTGGCGCACGGTGATCTTTCTCAAAAGATCGAGAGCCGCGCCCAAGGTGAAATTCTTGAATTGCAACAGACTATCAACACCATGGTGGACCAACTTCGAACATTCGCAACAGAAGTAACTCGAGTCGCGCGTGATGTCGGTACAGAAGGTGTCCTCGGTGGACAAGCTCAAATCGAGGGCGTCCAGGGCATGTGGAATGAACTTACTGTTAATGTCAACGCCATGGCCAACAATCTTACCACACAAGTGCGAGATATTGCCACGGTTACCAAGGCTGTCGCCAAGGGTGATCTCACGCAGAAGGTTCAGGCCAACTGTAAGGGAGAAATCGCTGAACTGAAAAACATTATCAACTCCATGGTGGACCAGCTTCGCCAATTTGCACAAGAAGTCACAAAGATTGCCAAGGAGGTCGGAACTGATGGTGTCCTCGGAGGACAAGCCACCGTGAACGATGTCGAAGGAACATGGAAGGATCTGACTGAAAATGTCAACCGCATGGCTAACAACCTGACCACTCAGGTGCGTGAGATTGCGGACGTCACCACCGCTGTCGCCAAGGGCGACTTGACCAAGAAGGTCACTGCCAATGTCCAAGGAGAAATTCTCGACCTTAAGAGCACTATCAACGGCATGGTGGACCGACTCAACACATTTGCTTTCGAGGTCAGTAAAGTGGCTCGTGAGGTCGGTACGGACGGAACCCTTGGCGGACAGGCCAAGGTGGATAATGTGGAAGGAAAGTGGAAGGATCTCACCGACAATGTGAACACCATGGCGCAGAACCTGACCTCTCAGGTACGAAGTATCTCAGACGTCACACAAGCTATTGCCAAGGGTGATCTCAGCAAGAAGATTGAGGTGCACGCCCAAGGAGAGATCTTGACGCTCAAGGTCACTATCAATCACATGGTAGGTCGACTCGCCAAGTTTGCTACCGAGCTGAAGAAGGTCGCTCGAGATGTCGGTGTCGACGGCAAAATGGGTGGTCAGGCCAACGTGGAGGGTATTGCGGGTACTTGGAAAGAGATCACCGAGGATGTCAACACCATGGCCGAAAACTTGACGTCCCAAGTGCGTGCGTTTGGCGAAATTACGGATGCCGCCACAGACGGTGATTTCACCAAACTCATCACGGTCAACGCGTCAGGTGAAATGGACGAACTGAAGCGAAAGATCAATAAGATGGTGTCCAACCTGCGGGACAGTATTCAGCGTAACACTGCCGCCAGGGAGGCCGCTGAACTTGCCAATCGCACCAAGTCAGAGTTCTTGGCAAATATGTCTCACGAGATCAGAACCCCAATGAACGGTATCATTGGTATGACACAGTTGACCTTGGATACGGATGACCTTAAGCCGTACACTCGAGAAATGCTCAACGTCGTGCACAACCTGGCAAACAGTTTGCTCACCATTATCGACGACATTTTGGATATCTCCAAAATTGAAGCTAATCGTATGGTGATTGAGAGCATTCCATTCACCGTTCGTGGTACTGTCTTCAATGCCCTCAAGACATTGGCCGTGAAGGCGAATGAGAAGTTCCTCAGCTTGACATACCAGGTTGACAATACCGTTCCCGATTATGTCATTGGTGATCCATTCCGTCTACGCCAGATCATTCTCAATCTGGTTGGCAACGCCATCAAGTTTACTGAGCATGGTGAAGTCAAGCTTACCATTCGGAAATCTGACCGTGAGCAATGCACAACGAACGAGTACGCCTTTGAGTTTTCTGTTTCCGACACAGGTATTGGAATTGAGGAAGACAAGCTTGATCTCATCTTCGACACCTTCCAGCAAGCCGATGGCTCAACTACCCGCAGATTCGGTGGTACTGGTCTTGGTCTATCCATTTCCAAGCGTCTCGTGAACTTGATGGGTGGTGATGTTTGGGTTACGTCTGAATACGGCCATGGAAGTACCTTCCACTTCACCTGCGTGGTGAAACTGGCAGACCAGTCCTTGAGCGTTATCTCCAACCAGCTTCTTCCATACAAGAACCACCGAGTGTTGTTCATTGACAAGGGCCAGAACGGAGTGCAGGCTTCTAACATCCTGAAGATGTTGAAGAAGATTGCACTAGAGCCTCTGGTTGTGCGAAACGAGGAGCATGTGCCACCGCCAGAAATCCAAGATCCTTCTGGCAAGGAGTCCGGCCATGCCTACGATGTTATTATTGTGGACTCGGTCGACACCGCAAGAATACTGCGAACATTCGATGAGTTCAAGTACATCCCCATCGTTCTTGTCTGTCCATTGGTGTGTGTCAGCTTGAAATCCGCACTAGACCTCGGTATCAGTTCATACATGACCACCCCATGCCAGCCAATCGATCTTGGAAATGGTATGCTCCCGGCATTGGAAGGCCGCTCGACACCGATCACCACCGACAACTCCCGTTCATTTGACATCCTGCTTGCTGAGGATAACGATGTGAACCAGCAACTCGCAATGAAAATTCTCCAGAAACATAATCATAATGTGTTCGTTGTTGGCAACGGTCTGGAAGCCGTCGAGGCTGTCAAGAAGCGTCGTTACGATGTTATCTTGATGGATGTTCAAATGCCTGTTATGGGTGGATTCGAAGCCACTGGTAAGATTCGTGAATACGAACGTGAGAGTGGGCTTCAACGAACCCCCATTATCGCTCTTACTGCCCACGCCATGTTGGGTGATCGAGAGAAGTGTATTCAGGCTCAGATGGACGAGTACTTGTCGAAGCCGCTCAAGCAAAACCAGATGATGCAAACCATTCTCAAGTGTGCGACCCTTGGTGGTTCGCTGCTCGAGAAGAGCAAGGAGTCACGCATTTCAAGTAGTGGGGAAATGCATCCCAATTACTCAATGCCCTCCGACAACCAGAATCAACAGCAGTCGCAGCAACCTCAGCAGCGGTCTCAAAAGCAGCAGCAACAACAACCATTGCCACAACCTCCTCCTCCTCGCCTCGCACCGGAAACCCGGGCTGTGACCACCTCTGGTCCCATCGCCCGGGGGAGTGTTGTCAGTCCCACAGAAGAGAAAGAAGAAGAGATGATAGACGAGCGGGTACGTTAGCCGTATGTTCGAACATGAGTGGTTTGAACCAATTTGGCTAATCGTGTTCTCTCACTATAGACCTTGTTGCGATCAAACAGCAGCTGATTGCGTTTGCTTATCACAAGAACTTGTTTTCTGCCTCGCAGACTTGCAGCTGATTTCTTGATGTGGCCGTTGATACCCTGTCTATATGAGTCTCATCCTATTAGATCTGTCTGCGTTGATCTTTTCCATACCCACCTGCCTCTTGCTTTGTCTTGTGATGCGTTTTCAATCTTTTTCTTGTTATTTCCACCGCACCTACCTCTTGCATTCGCTTGTCTTTTATCGTATCATTTATCCCGATGGAGATGGTGTTAGGCGCATACTATTCGATACGACTTGGTTTGATCTATAAGGAAGTCCAGTGAAATACTGAACAGGGGAGTTATCGCTTACCAGAGGGGCGCTTTGTTATTCTATTCCTTTCGTCTTGTCCTTTGGGATCCTTTCCCATCTAGCCCTTCTTTTTTTCTCCCCTTCTGTTTCTGCTTCCCTCAGGTTTTCTCTCTTCCTTTCCAATTTTGTATTGTATTTAGTTTATATTTCCTTCTTCTTCATCATCATCATATCAAGCGCGGCTCACGACCACCAGCTCTTCATTCTCAGTCAGGGCTCTTTCTAGTCTGCCATTTTCATGGAGGCGTATTCTCTGTCTCTTATTTCTAGCGCTCTTGGTTCTTTTTTTTGCTGAGATCAAAATGTCACCTATTGTTTCTTTGCTTTGGCCTTTTCTAAGATTCTAAACGATTGATTGGTCTCCTTGTAAGTCGGAGTGTAATGTGGGCTTCTCGTGAGCCCTGATTGAGACATGAAGGGACCCAAACCAAAGGAAAGAGAATCAAGGTGAGTCACACATGAACTTCGTAATCATTGACCGAAATCACCCTTGATCATGGAGATTCGCTCCGTCGCATCCCAGGTAGAGTCATAGATGGGTCTCGGGCCCGTCGGTGCCTTCGGTCCCCCCCTGTATTGGCATGTTGGTTCGGCGCCGAGATGCACTTGACATCCCAAGCCCTATTAAATACCACGAAGCACCCACGGCTTACTTATTTCCCAGGGCATTTTGGATTATATTAATTCTTTCAAATATACTCAAATACTTACACACCTTATTTGACTACCGTTCTCTGCCATGGCTCATTCGATGGATGAGGAACGGCTTGCCCAGCCGGACAGTGTCTCGATTGACAATGAGAAGTCCTCAATTCACGATAAAAGGCCTTCGGAGGCCAATGGCGACAATATGAAGTATCCAAAAGGGGTCGAGCTGGCAGCCATCGTCGGTTCGATTCTGCTTGCTATGTTTCTAGTCGCATTGGTATGGACTTCATTGATACACGGATCTTCATGTCAACATACTAACGACTCCTTCGAACCAGGATCGCACTATTATTGCCACCGCAGTACCTGAAATCTCGAATCAATTCAATGCTCTCGACGATATCAGTTGGTACGCCAGTGCCTATCTCTTGACAAGCTGTGCCACCCAGCTATCCTGGGGCAAAGTGTACACATACTACTCGACCAAAAACGTCTTCTTACTCGCAATCCTAATCTTCGAAGTCGGCTCAGCGCTCTGTGGTGGTGCCCCCAACTCCAATACCTTCATCGCAGGACGTGCGATAGCAGGAATCGGCTCAGCGGGCATCTTCTCTGGCGCAACGGTGATAATCGCACAGATTGTGCCACTGACCAAACGACCCATGTACGTAGGACTCATGGGCTCCACGTTCGGGATCTCGTCCATAGTTGGACCCTTGCTCGGCGGTGCCTTTACAGACAAAATAACCTGGCGCTGGTGCTTCTACATCAATCTTCCCATCGGCGGGTTCACCCTGGTGGTGCTATATCTGTTCCTCGTGGTCCCACCCCCACGCGACTCCTCCATCTATACTTGGACGCGGCAGATCCTCCGCCTGGACCCACTAGGCGGCGTATTGTTCCTCTGCGCGGTGATTTGCTTCTTGCTTGCCCTGCAGTGGGGTGGGACGACCTTTGCCTGGGCGAACGGGCGTATTATCGCACTGTTTGTGATGTCGGGCGTTCTCATGATCGCCTTTGTCGGCGTGCAGATCTGGCTCAAGGCCGATGCAACTGTGCCGCCGCGGATCTTCAACCAGCGCAGCATTGTCAGCGGCGTTCTTTTCGCCTTGTGTGTTGGTGGTGGGCTCATCTCTATGCTATACACCTTGCCGCTGTGGTTTCAGGGAGTTCGAGGCACCAGTGCCGTGAAGTCTGGCATCGACACGATCCCTATGGTGCTTGCTTTGGTGGTTGGATCCATTCTCTCCGGTGCGATCATTACCAGGGCGGGATACTATGTTCCGTTGATGTTTGTTGCGACAATTTTCATGTCGATTGGCTCTGGGCTGATGACGACCTTCGAGCTTGACACTAACCATGCTGCCTGGATTGGATATCAGGTGCTCTTTGGTATTGGCATCGGCAGTGGAATGCAGCAGCCATCTCTAGCGGCACAGACTGTCCTACCCATGGAAGATGTCGCTATTGGTGTATCTCTTATGTTCTTTGCTCAGTCGCTCGGCGGGGCGGTCCTCATCGCTGTTTCTCAATCACTTTTCCAAAACTTCCTTCGCACAGAATTGCCCCTTATTCGGGGTATTGATTCATCGAGAATTCTAGAGGCTGGAGCGACGGGCCTCGTTGATGCAGTGCCGGCTAACAAGTTACATGAGGTTCTGGTTGTGTACAATGATGGTCTGCGACGGTCCTTCATTGTCAGTGTCGCAGTTTCTTGTTTAATGATCATCCCGGCACTCACAATGGAATGGAGGTCGATCAAGAAGAATGATGCGCCTGCTCCTGATACTTCCGCTTCGAAGTCATGAGGAACTTTGCATCTACTGGCGAGGAGAGCTGTATTGGATTGCGCTGGACATTTCATACATCAACAGCCCAACGCAGTTTGAATGCACTAGCCAGGTACATTGTGGCTTAATTTAGGAACGCGAATGTATTTAGTCAACTTTAGAGTTGAATGTTATAGTTAGACAGGGCATTGAGACTTTATTAAGAGCAACGCTATTCCATGTATAACTATCTTTGTTCGACTAGTTCAACTTGTACCTCGGCTTTGGACAACACGTAGAAGCCAGAATACTGCGGAGATATTCTATCCTAGTCTAGCCCAGCTTCGCTGCGAGGAATGAAGATTGGGCAATACTCTAAGTCAAGGGCCGGCTCGTCATACCAATATACGAACGGAAAGGCGTTTCTGGCCTCGAAGCAGCCTAACTTCAGCGTCAATTTCACGAGTCTTGTCATACTTCTAAACCAAAAATGCCCAAAGAAAAGGCAGGTCTGACAGAATCAATGTAACCCTTACCATACCAGACGACCTTGTATCAGTCTCATGTATACATTATAACAATTTCTAATTCATTCTCCAAAGATCTCATTGTAGCCGTGACCAGTCTAGTCGCTGTACTGACTAGCAAAATTCTATGTAACATTTTGGGTAATTGCAAAAAAACATTCTGTTAGCCCCAAGAAGCTGACAGCCCACTGGATATGAGATATGATGAAAAACATTGATTGCTTTTAAAACACCATGAAAGCATGCCCAACTCCGAAAATCTGCAAGTTGCAGGAACCGTGTCGTATCTGAAGAAGCATGAAAACAAAAGGAAAGAAAAAGAAAAAGAGGAAATGCTCGAAAACAGATTTAGTCGATGTCCATCTCCTCCTCGACACCACCATCCACCAAGAGCTTGCCCTTCTTCTTCTGGCGGAGTCTCTCCTCGCCGTGGACTCTGTTGGCGGTCTTGCTCTGCTCGGGAACCATGGCCTGGCCCTCCTGGCGATCGCGGAGTTCCTTGCGGATGAGGTGCTCGCCAGTGGCAACGACCTTGCGGTCCTCCTCGCGCTTGCGGTCGCGGGCGAGCTTGCCGGCCAGACGGCGTTTCGTGAAGACACGCTCGCGGCGGGCTCTGATCTCCTCCACTCTCTCCATGGCGGTAATGGTGGCGGCCACCAAGTTGCGGTCGTACTTGACGGGGACGTTTCTCTTCTTGGCGAACTGTGACAGGACGAGCGAGGAGTCCACGATCATTTCCTTTCCGCGGGCGGCACGGTGAGTCTTGGTCCACTTCAGCTTGCGGGGCTGACGCTTCATCTTGAAGTTCTTGTGGCACTTAGACCGACAGAAACGAAATTGCCGGGCATCGTTGCGGACGAATGTGATGCCTTTGCTTGGGAAAGCCGGGCGGGAACAGAAGTGGCAGGTTTCAACACTAGACACAGAGGCATTAGTAGGGGATCCACAAGAGAGAAAAATGAGAGAAAACGTACCGCATGGCTGTGGATGGTGTTGGATATGACTTTGTTGAGTCGCAAGAAACTTTTTTTGAAGCTGGGCCTGAATGGTGGAGCAGACGACGCTAAACCCGTTTGGGCGGTGAACGCTGACTTTTCTATCCCGCAGCGCCTTCACCTTTCCCCGTCCAAACATCGACTCATCGTTCCGTGTCCGTCAATCTACTCAATGGCTTCTGTTCTGACTATTGGTCTCGGTGTCGGCGTCGCGGCTTTCCTCGTGAGTATTGAAATCACAGACCACCTTTCGGCATCAGCCAACTAACCTGTTTTTAGGGCCGTGCCGGTCTGGTCGCCTACCGCCGTTCCGCTGGAGGTGTCAACGCCGCTGGAAAGGCATTCTACAAGGGGTTCGTGGACCTGGAACCTCGATAAGGATATATTGGAATCTTGGCTAATGGCGTGCACAGAGGATTCGAGCAGCGCATGACCCGTCGGGAAGCCTCCCTGATCCTTCAACTTGCGTATGTCCCCCAGGCCCTATTGACTCCCAATGCATCCCAACTGACTGAATATAAGTGAACGAACCTTGACCAAGGATAAGGTGCGCAAGAACCACCGCCAGCTCATGCTGCTCAACCACCCCGATCGCGGCGGTAGCCCATACTTGGCCACCAAGATCAACGAAGCGAAGGAGTTCCTCGACAAGCACACCTGAGACTCTTTGCAGACGGCATTTCCTCAATAATCAGCCCTGCCGATGAAGGAATAGTGAATTTTGGTCCGGATTGCTCAGTATCGACAGTGGTCGGTATTTTGGGCGCATAGCGTGGCGTTGGTTTTGGCATTTACGGGGTCGCAGGATCATTATCTGTTCCGGCGACCTCGTTGTATTTATATGCACTTTGTTTTACATATCCTGACGAGATCGCCACTCTTGAATTGTACTTTTATCTACTGGATCACTTCTCACTTGGATGTTCACCTGGACTCGGAAACCGGGATTCGCGGGCATCACGCACCGCGTGTCTCTCCGCCAGATTGTCGATCCCTGCTGGCGGCACTTCAGACGGTGAAATAGACATAGCGATATTCCAACCCATCCTGTACATGTATGACACGTAAGTTCCCCGACTTGCAGGGCTGCATGGCTGCGGAGACGGAATACCCCGCGGATACAACCCAAGCCCAATATCCGAGACAAATAGAGAGAATCCTGCGCAGTTAATGCCAATAGAATGGAGGGTTCAACTGCTGGGAACGGGGTGTAAAGCGAGTACGACCGCCCCTGTCCCGTTCGGACGAAATGGACCGCAGAGACCGGCTCGGCGATCGGATTTTAGGATATCCGTCTATGATGCCACTAACCTTTCAGAGCTTGAAGTCTGGTCTTGATGTCTGATGCCTGATCTCTGATCTCTGATCTTGGATCTTGGATCTTGGATCTGTGACATATTCACGTCTTCTCGTATTCGTCTTGGTCGCGGTTGAGTCATTTCTGACCTAAACTTTCCAACGTTTCATTGAGAGCAAAGACTCTGACGTCTCTGAATGCGCCCTGCGTTTCCATGATTCCAGAACTGCCATCGCCCTTGAAACCAACCCGCTAGCGCATTCCGACATACCGTTCTTCTGACACCGCTGTCGCCTCCACTCCGCGGAGTTTCTGTTGCCCCTCACACACAAAATGGACGGCCTGGGAGAAGGCGACGGCATGGGCTTCGACATGAGGCAGATACTGCCAAACCAGCAGCAGCTTTACGGAGGCTACGACAATTCTCAGATACAGGCGGGGTCAATGTTCCCCGATGATTCCTCCATAACCGCGGGGGATGAGACCAATGATGCGAAAAGACGCAGGATCGCCAGGGTGAGGACCAAACCTGTTTGTGGTGATGGGACCCATAGCTGATGGAGGACTAAATACAGGCATGCGATATGTGTCGAAAGAAGAAGATTAAATGCGACGGCAAAATGCCCAAGTGCTCCCACTGCATTAACTACAAAACCGAGTGCATTTTCACACAAGTCGAGAAGAAGCGGAACCCCCCCAAAGGGTATGTACACTGCGGTGGATTTAGCGAACAAAGTCTGACCATAGCAGGGCGAAATATATCGAGGGTCTAGAGAACCGACTGGGACGCATGGAGTCACTGTTGCGCTTGTCAGGCTTGTTGTCGGAGGAGGATGGCGGCAAGACGGATCTCGGGACGCTAGAGAAACGACTGGCCGATCGGACGAACGCTTTGAATGCAGCCAAGAGCTCGAACAAATTCATGGCTCAAGCACCCCAAGCGCCCCCAGCAGCAGCACCGCAGCAGGGCCCGAGTTCCCACCAGACCACGCCCCGTATGGATTCACACTCTAGCCCACAGACGGCCGCCACGTCTCCCGATTCGCCAAAGTCAGAAACAGAAGTCGAGGCATTGTCAGATATGATGTGTTCGTTAGTAACGAATAACTGCGGAGAGACTCGTTATATTGGTAGGTTCATGATGCGAATTACAGGACAGCAAACTGATATAATATGACACAGGATCTTCATCAGGTTTCTCTATTTTCTCCCCGAAGGGTATACAATGGGTGAATGAAAAGACTGGCGATACTTCTTTCCAAGACATGATCTCATCAGCCTACGTCGACGACAACAAGTGGATGTACTGGAAACCCGAAATCTTCAGCGACATCTTCGCAAGACGCGTTTTCAAACCTCTTCCGCCGAAAGATGAAGCTCTTTCGCTGTTCAAAGATTTCTTCGAGAACTTCAACTGCTTGTTTCCACTATTCCACGAAGCAACGTTTATGCACTTGGTAGAGCGGCAATACTCGCGTGATCCCTACGAAGGTTCAGGATGGTGGGCGAGTATCAATGTTGTCTTGGCAATTTCTCATCGGCTTCGTGTCATGAGTAATCTTGTGCCACACGAAGAAGATAAAAAGGCATGGTTGTACTTGAAAAATGCCATGGGCGTTTTGACCGAGCTCACTATGCGCAACACCGATTTACTGAGTGTGCAAGCGCTACTGGGCATGGTAAGTTCAATTATTCACATTCCAGGTCATGGATTTGTCTAATTTGTTTTTAGTCACTCTTCCTTCAGGGCACTCCTAACCCGCAGCCTGCTTTCTTCCTAGTTGCTGCGGCCATTCGTCTTTCACACAGCATTGGTTTGCATAAACGCGGCTCTGGCTTTGGTCTCAATCCGGTCGAGGTTGAGCAGCGAAAGAGAGTCTTCTGGATTGCCTACCTTCTCGATAAAGAGTAAGATTCTTCTGCTACCGTCCTTGATATCTGCTAACAAACTCGTAGTATTTGTCTGCGCTCTGGTAGACCGCCAGTACAGGATGACGATGACATGAATGTCGACTTACCGAGCGAAGACCCACCTGACAACGTTGGAAACGTACCTTTAGCTGATGGTAGAAGCAAGTTCAACTTGTTCCGATCAATGTGTGAATTTGCAACCATTGAAAGCAGAGTATACAAGCGACTTTATTCTGCCAAAGCATCGAAGCAGTCCGATGGCGAATTACTCAATACCATTGGCGATCTAGACAAAGAGCTAGAAGACTGGAAAGACAGCATCCCTATCGACTTCCGACCCGAAAATGAAATCCAAGCCACACATACTCCTCTTATCCTCCACATCGTCGTTCTTCACTTTGCCTACTACAATTGCCTTACCACAATCCACCGGATGTCAGTACATCACGGTTATTGGACCAGCCGGCTGTCCAACTATGCTATCCAAGGACTGAATGCACGACCCTTGAACCCAAGAGTCTTCCTCTCGGCTGTGCTATGCGTCACAGCTGCCAGAGCATCAATTAATTTGATCAAGTATATCCCACAAGGAGATTTCGCCTGTGTTTGGTAAGTGTTGACCCGGTCATGTTGCTTTTACGGCGTGCTAACTAGAACATTAGGCTGATTCTTTACTACCCTGTGTCTGCGCTCGTCACCCTTTTCGCCAATATCCTCCAAAACCCTACGGATGCCCGTGCTCGATCCGACGTCAAATTAATGAATGTGGTCGTTAACTTCTTGTCTACCTTGGTTTCCGACGAATCCAATGGCAGCATCAAGCGTATGCTTGGTCTGTGTGGTGAATTCGAGAGGATTGCCAAGGTGGTCCTAGACAAATCCGAAAAAGAATCTCAATCGAGAAAGAAGCGCAAAAATGCAACGGACGAGTCCGTAGGACAGGACGAGTCCGAGGAACAGTCTGCAACTTCGCCGTCTGCCAAACGCACCCAAGTTGCATCCAACGCCGCGGGTTTCTCCCCCTCGGTATTCACTAAGCCTATGGCTCCTTCCCCCGGTGGATCTAAACCATACCACGGACCCTCAATGCCAACAGGCGGCATTTCTCCAGATCTTCCGAGTAATATTCATTCCATGCCGGGCATGGGCCAAGAATTCTCGGACATGATAAGCCCCGGTCAAATGAGTGGTGTTGGCTTCTCGGATCAGCCCTCATTCGGAACTACTAGCCCAGGCATAGCACCATTCCAACAGCCCTTTGTCCCTCAGGATCTCTGGCAGATGCCTATGACGATTGAGTGGGATTGGGCCGACATGTCGACAAACTTCCCTCCGTTTGAAGCGGGTGTTGGTCCTAGTGGCCCCCCACCTGGACAGTGATGACTTATTGCATTTTAATATTCTCCTTTGGAGTTCATGAAACTGAGATCATTAGTTACGGTGTTATCTCCCCTCAATATCTATCTCCCCTTCTTGTACATTGAACTATATCTTATTTTGAACCTATCTTTGGTTTCCGTTACGCAGCGAATGGCGCAGGGGTGGACTTCCTCAAGAATTTGTACAGAAAGATTTCCATTTCACTCATATCCTGAAGGTCCAGAATTCATATAATTACCTCTATTATTCGCCGTTAACTCGGGGTTAAGCTAAATTCCATGTGCTTCCAATAATTTATGACTCAGCCGGATCGGCGAAAATTTGGAGCCGAAGCTGGAACCACACGGGCGTCACCTCGGTCCTGCTCCAGAGCTTCACACCCCCCCCGGCTCAATTCTTGCTCCACCGCCTGATATTGATGGACAGTGAACTCATCCATTGATTTAAAATCCGATTGTACACTTTTTACCCCCGCCATCGCAGCCCTCGGGGCTCCCTCCCCTCGACCATGGCCGCTTTACTCCGACGGCCAGGCAATCTTGCTCGCTTCTCGAGGAAAGCCACAGAATACACTAGTCGCACAGGTTACGCATCCTTGCGTGTGCAACCGCCCAGACTATCATCCGTTATCCTATCGAGCCGCGCCAGAACCTACTCCACGCAAAGCCCCGGTGGCCCAACACCCGATGACAAGAACCGGAACAACACACCGGGAGACAATGGCTCCAGGCCTGCTTCTCGCCTCAGTGAGGCTGAGGAGAAGCAGGTCAATGACTTCCTCGATTTCGTTAACTCATCACCCGAGCACCGTGCCCATCTCCGAGCAATGATGACCAAGAACGGAGTGCCGCCTGAAGTTAAGCCGTGGATCGACCCGAGCCAGACACCAACTTTGATGGATCGTATCAGGTTGACTCGCTGGTTATGGAACAACACGACTGAGCAGGCAATGCAAGCTGGCAAAGCTTCTGGTGGAATTTCACACGAAGACATTGTCAACATGTTCAAGGACAGTCCGGATGCGAAGGAGCAGAAGCTACCGGGAAAAGAATCGCAACAACAGCCCGAAAATAAGGGCGAGGAGCCTTCCAAGCCCGAGCCGGAAAACGACCCGAAGAAGGATAACGAGGACCCCAAGAAGGATAACGAGGACCCGAAGAAGAAGAAGCAGGAGGGGAATAAGAAACAGGACGACAAGAAGGGCAAGATGCCTCCTAACATGGGCAAAGTCCTCGAGTTCCGTTTCGATCCCGCCTCGTTCTTGGTCACCTCTCTCGTCACATACTACATCTACCGCAGCTTCTTCCCCGGTGAAAGCAGTGGCCGGGAAATAACTTGGCAGGAATTCCGGGCCAACTACCTCGAAAAGGGCCTTGTGGAGAGATTGACCGTCTTGAACCGCAACAAGGTTCGGGTTGATCTCAACCGCGACGCCGCGGCCAACGCCACCGACGCCAATGGCCAGCCCGTCTCCTACGTCTACTTCAGCATCGGTTCCGTGGATAGCTTTGAGATGAAGCTCGAGGCTGCTCAGTACGAACTTGACATTCCCTCGGACGAGCGCATTCCTGTCGCTTACCACGACGAGACACCATGGGGCGGTGTTCTGATGTCTTTGGCTCCTACCCTTCTGTTCCTCGGTGGTATCTTCTGGATGTCGCGACGTGCTGGTGGTGGTGGCGGCGGCCAGAGCGGAATCTTTGGTATTGGCAAGAGTCGTGCCAAGCGTTTCAACCATGAGACCGATATCAAGACCAAGTTCGCCGATGTCGCGGGTATGGATGAAGCCAAGGTTGAGATTATGGAATTCGTCAGCTTCCTTAAGCAGCCAGAACGGTTCGAGAAGCTGGGTGCCAAGATCCCCCGCGGTGCTATTCTCTCTGGTCCTCCCGGTACTGGTAAGACGCTGCTTGCTAAGGCCACTGCTGGTGAATCTGGTGTGCCCTTCTACAGTGTCAGTGGTTCCGAGTTTGTCGAGATGTTTGTCGGTGTCGGTCCCTCTCGTGTCCGTGATCTCTTCGCCAACGCCCGGAAGAACACTCCCTGCATTATCTTCATTGATGAAATTGATGCTATTGGAAAGTCTCGAGCCAAGTCAAATGTTGGCGGTGGAAATGATGAGCGTGAAAGCACTCTCAACCAGATCCTCACTGAAATGGACGGTTTCAATACCTCCGAGCAGGTGGTTGTTCTGGCCGGTACCAACCGACCGGATGTTCTTGACAAGGCCTTGATGCGTCCCGGACGTTTCGACCGACACATATCCATCGACCGCCCTACGATGGACGGCCGTAAGCAGATCTTCCGTGTATATTTAAAGAAGATTGTCACCGACGAGAATTTGCTCTACATGGAGGGCAGACTCGCCGCTCTCACCCCTGGTTTCGCTGGTGCTGATATCGCCAACTGTGTTAACGAAGCAGCTCTCGTTGGTAAGTTTTTACTCATTCACATATTGCATCAGAACAACGCTAACATAATTTCTAGCTGCCCGTGAAAACGCAGACAAGGTCGTTATGAGACACTTTGAGCAAGCCATCGAGCGTGTCATTGGTGGACTGGAGAAGAAGTCCCTTGTGCTTTCTCCCGAGGAGAAGCGCACCGTTGCCTACCACGAGGCTGGCCACGCTATCTGTGGCTGGTACTTCAAATGGGCTGATCCTCTGCTCAAGGTGTCCATCATTCCCCGTGGCCAAGGTGCATTGGGTTACGCCCAGTACCTCCCCGCGGGTGGTGACACCTACCTCATGAACGTCAACCAGATGATGGACCGTATGGCCATGACTCTGGGTGGCCGTGTCAGTGAGGAGCTTCACTTCGACACCGTGACCAGCGGTGCCAGCGATGACTTCAACAAGGTTACTCGCATGGCCACCGCCATGGTGACCAAGTTTGGTATGTCCTCCAAGCTGGGTTACATCTACTACGAGGAGGACGCCCAGCAGCAGCTCCACAAGCCCTTCTCCGAGGACACTGCCCGCACAATCGACCTCGAGGTGCGCCGTATTGTCGATGAGGCCCACAAGCAGTGCATCCAGCTCTTGACCGAAAAGAAGGCCGAGGTAGGCATCGTTGCTGAGGAACTCCTTTCCAAGGAAGTCCTTGGTCGCGACGACCTCATCCGTCTTCTTGGTCCTCGCCCTTACCCCGAGTCTGGTGAGTTCGCCAAGTACTTCGACGGTAAGGGTGGTGCTACCATTGCTCCCCCCGACAACCAGAGCCCCGAGCAAACCTCTGGTAAGGATGGCCGGGACGAGACTCCTCTACCTCCTGCATAAATAGGGAGAGATAGTCTTTTAATCGTGCATTTCCTGTGCCTTGGTTTGATTTGTGTTTTTCTGGGAGGAATGATATCACTGTAGCCTCTTCTTTTTTTGTATTTATGGATTGCATCCTCCTTTTGTCTCCCCTCTCATCATCTTCTCTCTTTCTCTACCCTCTCCTATAACACGATTCTTCCTACCTCCCAATTGCGCCGAATATGATCTTTTCTCTTATTTTCCCCTCTTGTTTGTTGACTCTTCACCTCCATGTCAATTTAGATAGGTACTGCAGTACTAAGTGTATAATAGGGAGTTTTGTTGAAGCCTGTCCTATCTGGGATCTTTTTTCTTCCTTGTAATAGTTTCGGCTGTTTCCTAGCTTGTAGTAAGCTCAGTCCGTATACAGTTCTATTTTTGCGACTTTGATAGAAAAAGCATTGTCAGATTTGAACAGATTGAAAAGACATTGTATTCAGCAAATAAAGTTATACCATGTGTGATGGTTTTTTTTAAAAAGTAATAAAATTAAAATCGGAACCCTCCTTTCAATATACACACTGCGCTCCGCCTTCGACTTGCATACTGTTCAAGACTGAACTTAGTTGTCCTTCTTACTGGCACGCTTGGGCTTCTTCGCCTCGACAGAGAAACGAGGCAGGAAGCGACCAACACGAGCCTGGTAGTCTTTGTACTCAGGGTACTTGCCCGCGCTGATGGTCTCAGTGAGACGGGTGCTTCCCTGGAAGATGGCAAGATAACCCAGGACACCCAGACCTGCCCAGTGGAAGTAGGTCTGAGTGTTATAACAAGACCATGCGTACAAGGTCACCCAAACGGCCTGTTCGGCGACAAAGTTGGGGTGACGGGACCAAGACCAGAGACCGCTGACAACGAAGCCACGCTCAAGATCCTCGGCATCGAACTGGCCCTTGTATTCACCGGGGATGCGCGCATTGGTCTGGTATTCCTGCTTGGCAGCCTGGAAGTTCCACTGCTGCTGATCGGCGAAGAATTCAATGACAATGAAGAAGAATGCGGCGCGGGAGAAAGCCAGGTCAGTGAGGCTGAAAGTCTCGCCGGTCTGGTTGTACGCCATAAGGACGAAGATGTAGGTGGGGGCGGTGATGAGGAGAAGCAACAGCGACTGAGCCACAGCAATGAAACTGAAGTTGAAGATCATGAACAAGAAGCTGTTGTTGACTTGACCGCGCACAATTTGCCAGCGGTAATCCTCCGAGCCGATCGAGTATCCTCCTTTGCGCCAGTAGTTGAAAGTCAACCGAGCCTATCGCAAGTTTCGGGTTAGCGCATATTAATAAAGAAATGACAATCTTGCTTACACTCCAGACCACGCTGATGATGGCGATCGTATCCAGAGCAGTTGTTTGGATGCCTGACAAACGGGCCCAAATGGCAAAATGCACGTTGTACAGCGCGGGGAGAATGCTCCAAAATCGGTCCACCTGCGAATAGTTGCGGTTGATCTCAGCGGCAATGAAGAACAGAGCAGCAAGAACACCGCCGAAAGCAACCGCGGAGACCAGAGGGTTGGTGGCGAGATATACAGCTTTCAGGTTATCGACATCGCGACCAGCTTCGAGCAAGCTGTCGGGAAGGTATCGCAGCTGTTCGAGGTAAGGAAGCACTGTGAGCTGAAAGGAAGTATAGTCCACGAGGGACGCCACCTGGGGAAGTGGTAAAGATGCCATGTTTAAGAATATCCTAAGAATACCGGAATCACACAAAGGCAAACAAACAGAGAGAAGAAAGATGGGAGGAAGTTATGTTTGGATTACCTCATCGGGCTTAGCTCCGGATCGGCTTTGCTTACATAGTTTTAGTTGCCTCAGGCATGCCTCGCGCGTCTTTCCACGATGTGACGAAACACACTTTCAGTAAGTTATGAACTCCATGTGATCCTTCGGGCTCATCATGGCTCGTAAGATCCTCTGTGTGGCAGAGAAGCCTGCCATTGCTCGCGCAGTGGCCACTCATCTTTCGGGTGGTTCTTTTCAAACAGTGAGTATCCTCCAGGGTTCAAGCTAGCAAAGGCTAAGATCAAGGTTAGCATCCAATTCGCGGGAATCAGTATGTGAAAAACTATGAGTTTGACTTCAACTTTGGTGGTGCTTGGGGCAATTGCTCTGTCACTATGACCAGTGTCATAGGCCACTTAACTGGCCTGGACTTTGACCGTCAGTATAAAGGCTGGCTTTCCTGTCCTCCAGGGTCACTGTTCGAGGCACCCGTGCAGGAAGACGTTGATAAGGTGGACAAAGCTCCTAGATTTGTTAGTTGAGTAGTGCTAACTTCTCCATTAGGACAAGCTACCAATCGCGGAAAACATTCGCAACCAAGCCAGGTACTCCAAGGCATTGTTCATCTGGACCGATTGTGACCGTGAAGGCGAACACATCGGCTCAGAAGTCCGTACCCAGGCCTTAAAAGGCAATTCTCGCATTGAGGTCAAGAGAGCCAAGTTCAGTAACACAGAGAGCGCGTAAGTCAGAAAATTGACTTGTTTTTTCAGGTCAATATTGATTTCTTTATAGCCATGTGCGTCGGGCTGCTCTGCAGCCAGTCAACCTTGATGACTATCAAGCAAATGCTGTAGCTGCCAGAATCGAGCTTGATCTTCGAATTGGTGCGGCATTCACACGTCTCCAGACGCTGCAACTACAAGCGGTAGTCGCCGCCTTGAAAGACAAGGTCATCAGCTATGGTGAGTTTATTCAAAATGTTATATCATAAGCATAGCTGATTATTGATAGGATCATGTCAATTTCCTACGTTGGGATTTGTTGTTGACCGATACTTGCGAGTGCAGAACTTCAAACCAGAAACGTTTTGGGGCATCAAAGTAATTCTTTCCCGAGAAAATAAGAAAGTCAACTTTCTCTGGAAGCGTGTGCATCTATTTGACCGAGCGGTTGTGACAATGATGCTAGAACGGTGTCTGACTGCAAAACAAGCTAAAGTCACAAAGGTGAACCAGAAGCCTACAAGCAAATGGCGGCCATTACCCTTGACAACCGTCGACCTACAGATGATGGGCTCTCGCTTTCTCCGGTTGGACAGTCAAACTATCATGAAGGTATATGAAATCTCATCAAACCTAATTACTAGATTGCTGACAAGCTTAACAGATAGCAGAAGCACTTTACACCAAGGGATACATCAGCTATCCCAGAACTGAAACAGATCAGTTTGACAAGGCGATTGACCTCAAGAAGCTAATTGAAAAGCAATATCCTGACAGCTCATGGGGACAATACGCGAAGGAGTGAGTAGTCCGTGTATTTTTTTTTGGTTCTTTTTTATGGCTAACAAAATTGCACAGCCTTGTCGATAGCAAGTTCAGAACTCCTCGATGGGGTCGTCACAATGATAAAGCCCATCCTCCCATTCATCCGGTGAGCTGGGTTTCACCTAATCAACTAAACGCCAATGAAAAGAAAGTGTACGAATTTGTGGTCCGTCGGTTCCTTGCCTGCTGCTCTGATGATGCCAAGGGCCAGAGTACAGAGATCGAGATCCAGTATGGAGATGAAATGTTTCATGCAAACGGTCTGATGGTGTTGGAGAGAAACTACTTGGATGTGTATGTCTACGATAAGTGGGAAAGTAGCCAACAGCTGCCAAAATTCGATCTAGGCGAGCTCTTTGAGCCAACAGAAGCCAATATGTTCGAAGGCAAGACTACTGCTCCGAACTATCTGACCGAACCCGAGCTCATCGGTTTGATGGATGCCAATGGAATTGGCACGGATGCTACTATGGCAGAGCATATCGCCAAGATCAAAGAACGTGAATACGTCGCCACAAACCAACGAGGCAGTGGCCGCACCTCAGTACAAGAACTTATTCCGACTCGTCTGGGAATTGCTCTTGTAGAGGGCTACGATAATGTTGTCACAGGCCTCCCGAATAGCGTGTCTCTCAGCAAGCCGTTTCTGCGCAAGGAGATGGAATTACGGATGCTTGAGATCTGCTCGGGTACCAAAACGCGGCAGGAGGTTGTGCAACAGAGCCTTGATATGTATCGGGAGGTTTTTATCCATACCCAACGGCGTATCAACATGCTGAAGTCTGCCTGTCGAAAATACCTCGTTGAAGAGGCTGCATCATGACTTGAAAACCTTATGATCCATCTTAATTGTTTCGAATGATACCAATAATAGACTACCTCATATCCTTGAGTGTTTCTTTGCCAGACGTGAGGCACCGCCGTACCCAGGCTTGATATAGTGGAGCAGCATAATATTATTATTGAAGGGCTGTTAGGATTTCGCAAAAGACCTGCTAGTGCAACAAGTTATGAATCCATACATGACATACTACGTTTAACTTGCTTCAAGTAAGACTCAGTTTGAAAGATGACTAAATGCTGATTCCAACTTGAACACGATATGTTCAATAACTCATGTAACTTACGTATCAAAAAGAAACAGCTCAATAATCAGTATCTAACATCCCAGGATACTCAACATAGATTCTGTTCTATCATTTAATAGTCTTTCTTCTTTCATCTGCCCATAAATCAACTTCGTACTTGTAGAAATCGACTTCACTGTCCATTTGATTCCGCAGTCTCGTCCGAGACTACGTGTCCATTCGATCCTCCGGTGGCATTTTGCACCGCATCATTCATACATTTCATCTCCCGCAAGATCTGGGGAACAACTTTCATAAGGTCTTCCACATCACCACCGATCTCCTCAAGTTTCTGGTCAATGACCTGCTGATTTTCTCTCTGATTGGTCTCAATGATTTTGGTAAAAGAACTGAATTGTTCTTCGCATTTGAACGCAAACGCGCCAAAAGTATCTCTCACATGTGCAAACTCTTCCCTGAATGTTGCTATATCCATTTGAAGTTGCTCGCAAACCGCAAGGATGACACTTTCTAGTAGCTTTTGAAGCTTCTGGAAGTCACTGTTGATTGATTGGTAAAGCCCTTCTCCCAAAACCGCCCTCGTGTCCGTGATTGAGTGCTTAAGCTGAACGATATTCAGTAGCAAGAAGAAAATGCCCGCGGCGAGAAAGACAAATGCAATGGTGGCGAGGGAAACGTTTCGTTCACTTGCTCGTCTGGCAAGCATAGTGTCCTTCTCGTTCTTCTCTAGAAGTTTCTCCAACAAGAAATCAGACATCTGGGTCTTGTCAGCCTTTCTCAAAAGTGCCTGTAGTAGGTAGTCTGTCATTTGATTTGAGGCGGTTGTGATAAGTGGACAGGAGGTCGGAGACGCCACAGGTCGAGTGTTGAGATGGAAAGACTTTTGTTCGGCATCTTTGTGCAGACTATACATGCCATGTTTTGAGTTTTCGAATTCAATTAGTTGTTGTAATTGCTGGTCTTGGTGGGAAATGGTGTCGTTCTTGGTGAAGACATAAGGGTGCAGTCGGCGTAATCCGTAAATTGACCCTACGACCTCCAGGGAACTAATACCGCGCATGAGGTATGAAGTTGTAGGTGAAATTGTAGTCAGAGGCACTGATTGCCAAAGGCCAAGGCCGTTCAGGCCGGCGAACATTGTGCCTAGCAGCCAAAGTTCGAGCATATTGTCAAGGTCAATTTTCGTAGACTGAGCGCTTCGAAAGGCTTGAATTTTGGTTAATCTTCCGAATATATTCAGGAAAGGGGGGAACCTTCCACGTCTTTCTCGGTGGCTTGGGGGTTTTATACACCGGAAGAATGCCAAAACCGCTGATGGGGTGAAAACAATAAATCTACATGGCTTTGTTCAGTACAAACATGAAAGAGCAGTGCTTCCATGAGTCTAAATTTGAATAGCTTTCAATCATGTAATAAAACGATTAATTGTATGTTTGGTTATCATGATTGGCTATGCGGCTGCATTGTTCCTTAAATGATCCCTTTATTGCCTTTGCTAGCGGTTTGATCATTATGCCCATGAAAGAGTGATTAATTTGGATGAAATAATACACAAGGCTTTCTGCTGACAATTTTTCAAAAGTAAATCCTAATTATATTGAGCTCCTTCGGCGTGATTATTTAGCCAAAAAGGAAACATAACCCGAAAGCAAGTGTAAGTCTTAGTGGAAGCGTCCAATATTCTTAGAGAAGGTCGCTTGTAGACCACTCACTTTCCTGGCCTAGAGTTCAAAAACTTTGTCCCGGTGAACACTGCAAATTTCTAAAGGGGCATGGGTTGTAAAATATGTCTAGGTGTATTAATTGAAACTTACCTCTAGTAAGAGATGGCAGGGGACTGGCGGGCAAGGGAAACATACCGCAGTAGACCAAAAAAAGAAAACGGAGTAAGACAATATCTTAAACAGAAAAACACATGTATACTAGTCTTGCATACACCAAGTGCTTGACCGGTATCTGTTCTCACGCGACATTTTGATGATCATTTGCGTCCAGTCTGGTGCTGCTAGTGCCCCGTGCAACCAGTTTGCGGCTGCAAATAGCCTGTTTGCGCCTGTTTATCCATTACTGCCTCTGTATGTGTTCCTCTGTGCTTAAACAGGTAACATATGAATATATCATAGAGTATTGAACTTGAATTTCTAGAATCTTGGGGGGGTCAGACAGCCTAGTTAGGAATGGGCCCCTAACGGGAGGCGTCAGTGGAGCAAGCCACTTATTATTCTCCGGCGGCTCCTTGTCGATCATGAAGTTACATTTCCAAGATTTGGTTCAGTGGCAACCTTCAATGAAAGATGTAAGAGAGGTCTGAACAAACCTGAGTCGGGCTTCCCCGCACTATTCAAAGTATCATGACGTATCCAGCCCTAACTTCTCCCCATGATAGGTCCGTCCGGAGATGATCACTTCTGGGACGCCTTGTATCAAAGTCGTATTGCTTCTATTGCTTGGTTTACTTTAGTCTAATTACAGAGTACACATCCTTCCTCCATGAGAGAGCTGCTCTTTGCTCTTCCCTGCTGGGTCGTCGGCTCGTCCGGCAGCTGCTTTACCAGTGGCAGAAAGGTCAATGAACCAATAGCTTTGTGAAGCAGGCGCCATTTTGGTCATACTGGCTGTCTTCGTCCATTTCAATCCAGCTATGTTACATGTACATAGACCCATTGTACTTTTAAGCGACCTGTGTCGCATAAGATTTGGCCCGGTCTCCAGCCAGATTGCAACCCTGTCAGATGCTGGCCGTGCTAGTATGTATGGAACTAGGACAAACGCGAAATTTTGCTCAATAGACTCCATAAAAGCATCCATGCTCTCCCCAAATCCCCACAATGGAAGATGTAAATGTTTTTCTACGCTAATGTCCTAGATTCTTGATGACAGGTAAATTGGCTATCAAGGTATGGAATTTCATCCGCAGGTCTTTGGTCTAGGCAAAAGTATCCTATTATAGGCTGACATGTCTCTCTCAAATCCATTGCAGATCAAAACAGCTCCTTTATTTTAACAGTATCCCTATATTTGACTTCTAAAAGATGAAGGAAGAAGAGATGGTCGATACAGCTGCGGAGAAAGGGGAGCACATAGAAACTCCAACATATGCGCACAGGGAAGACAAGTTAGAGCCTCTTCCCGATGTGGAAGATCGATCTCGGGGTCAGATCAACGCTGTATTCGAGAATCCTCTAGCTGGCATTCCTCGTGAGCAACTCTTCAAGGATGTTGCAGAATTCTGCCATAAGTATGACCTGATGGATCATCTTGAGACTTTCCAGAAAGGTGCTCTTATATCACAAGATCCTGCAAAGGCAACAAGTCTTCCGGAACTGACAGATAATGAGAGGGTGGCCCTTGAGCGTGAAATTACTCACAAGTGGTCACAGCCATGGCAGCTTTACTTCCTTGCCTGTATGTATTGAAGACAGAGCTACCTGTTGACTTGGCTAACTTTCAATTTTAAGCAATGTGTTCTCTTGCTGCTGCTGTTCAAGGTATGGACGAAACAGTCAATAATGGTGCTCAGGCCATTTACATGAAGCCAGATGTATGTGTCTCTTTATAACCCTATGTTGCTTTTGTTGACCAGCATACTCTCAGCAACTGAACATCACCACGGCAAATATCCAAGGCCTCGTTGTTGGCGCCCCATACTTAGCCTGTGCGATTCTCGGCTGCTGGCTTACCGAGCCTTTGAACCGCTTCTTCGCCAGACGCGGCACGATATTTATTTCATGCTTTATTGCAGCTGTAGCATCAGTTTGGGAAGGATTCTGCAATACCTGGGTCAATCTCTTCATTGCCCGCTTTGTTCTTGGATTGGGTATTGGTTCAAAATCAAGTACTGTGCCAGTATATGCCGCAGGTGAGTGCTGCTGACTAGGTCTTTGACTTCTACAATGTCTCACTCAGATATGTACAGAATGCTCACCCGCTCCAATCAGAGGAGCCCTCGTTATGATGTGGCAAATGTGGACAGCCTTCGGTATCATGCTGGGCAACATAATGGGTGTTGCATTCATGAGCCTGAGCCCAGATATTAGCTGGCGCCTCATGCTTGGATCGACCGTCGTTCTACCACTTATTGTCTGCGCTCAGGTCTACATCTGCCCTGAGTCCCCAAGATGGTTGATCCAGCATGGCAAGATCCAGAAGGCATATACCAACTTCCGCATCCTCAGACCTACCGATATCCAAGCGGCCAGAGATCTGTATTATGCACATGCAGGCGTTGAGCTTGAACGCAAGATCAACAAGGGCAAGAATTTCTTTACGATGTTCATGGAGCTATTCACTGTCCCTCGTAACCGTCGCGCTACATTGGCTAGCTGGATTGTGATGTTTATGCAGCAATTCTGTGGCGTGAACGTCATCGCCTACTATTCTACCTCCATCTTCACTGAAGCGGGATACAGTCTGACCAGCGGGCTATTGGCATCCATGGGAACTGGGATTTTGAATTGGATATTTGCCTTGCCGGCCTTCTTCACGATTGATACATGGGGTCGAAGAAATCTGTTGCTGTTTACCTTCCCATTCTTGGCTATCTTCCTACTCTGGTGTGGCTTTTCGTTCTGGATTGAAGCCGACAATGATTCCAGCAAAGCAAGAGTTGCAATGGTCACTACCGGCATGTATCTGTTCGAGATATTTTACTCTCCTGGTGAGGGACCTGTGCCTTTCACTTATTCTGCTGAGGCGTTTCCCCTGAGTGTTCGCGAAGTCGGTATGTCTTGGGCAACGGCAACTACCTGGTGCTTTAACTTCATTCTCTCTTTCACTTGGCCTCACCTTGTTGAGGCGTTCAAGCCTCAGGGTGCTTTCGGCTGGTATGCCGCTTGGTGTATAGCAGGCTGGTTTTTGGTGTTGTTGTTTGTACCGGAAACCAAAGGTCAGACCCCATAGTTGGCTCGTTCGAGATTGACGATACTAATTTTCTATTCTAGCTCTGACTTTGGAGGAGTTGGATCAGGTCTTCTCTGTCTCAACTCGCAAGCACGCTTCATACCAGATGAAGAATGCTTGGTGGCATTTCAGGGTTTGGATTCTTCGTCAGAACCCACCGCCATTGCCACCATTCTATCGCAACGCTGAACGGCTTGCTGAAGTGGGCAACTTTGGGTCAAAGTGATGGCTGCTCTTCCAGGTTTGTAATTGTCATGAGACATGGGTGATACTGTTTTGTTTTGCTTTGTTTTATTGATTCTATTTTGAAAATCTCACTTCTCATCTAGTACATTGATCTAGTCATCGAATGATGCCATCCAATTGCAGATCTCATTTGGTGGAACATTTTGATAGTAGAAATATTGAATCAATATTGTATTTCAGCCTAGGCTTACTGCTCCCCTCAGAATATGACTAGACACAACTTTTAAGCCTTAACATTCTCTCTTACCTGACGACATGATAACTGTGCAAGTGCTATGTATAAAGTTGCCCACCAATTTGACAAAATGATTCCTATTGACGACGGGGATAAATCATTCAAGCCTCTTGCTCAGTACAACACCGTAGTAGACTGTAGCAATAAAGCTGACCAAGTTGACCAGACTAGAGATGCCGTGCACACGACCGAACTTCTTGTTCAGAGCCAGCATCTCCTTGGAGTGAGGCGCCGGGTCGTAGCTCCGCTTGCCATCACGAGTTTCTGCAAGGGGTCAGAACATGAGAGCAGAAACACAATGCAGCAAATTCAATGGGAAGGCTTACCCTGGTGCTTCCGCTCGCGCATCACATTGATAGTGATAGGACGCAGAACGAACATGTTCACCAAACCGGTCACTGCCACGGTTGCCAAGGGCAGGAAGGTGTTGAGACGGTTCTCTGGCGCAGTCAAGCCAGAGAGTCCCAGAGTCTGTCCACCGTGAGAAGCGGTCAAGGCCACAACCACAGGTAAGGCTGTCTGCAGCGAAAAGTAGATGGGGAAGATGGCAGTCTGCAGACTAGCAAATTGGGGCCTCGGCAGGGCACGGAAAGCAACAAATCCTCCGACAAAAGACTATTGACTTGTTAGATGTATTTTCCACTATACAAGGTTTCACGTCTTCAAATGTGGCGTTAAGTCTAGGACTTACCTGGAAGAACTGGGTTCCCAGAAGAGTGCCATAGCTGTATTATGTGTCAGATGAGGCCCAATACGTAGAGAGAAACAAACCTCAGGACATGGTATGGGCGTGGGTCATTCATATTTCAGGATATATGGAGATGCGAGTATCTATGATGTTGGCCCGAGGGGAAGACTGGATTGCTGGCCTGAATTCCACGGCCGCAACAGAACAAACACGGGTGATGTCATGTGCCTTCGCGTCTGAGCCTAAACCGAATGTGGAAATATCGCGCGTCTGCCTGGACGTTGTGTTGTCTTGGGGCGATTTGGAGTAATTCTCTTTCCACTCTCAACACTTCATCATGGCAGAAAAAGAGGCTACAGTCTACATTGTGGACATGGGAAAGTCCATGGGCGAGCGCCACCATGGCCGGTCGGTGACCGACCTCGAATGGGCCATGCAGTATGTCTGGGATAGAATCACCGCCACGGTATGTGACTTACAACAAATTACATACAGCTGCTGACTGGATAACTTAGGTGGCTACAGGTCGCAAGACTGCTACATTGGCTGTGGTTGGACTCAGGACAGACGGTGGGTTGTACTCTATTCCGTTCCTGGTCCTATCTAACTAGTGTGCAACACCAGAAACTCGCAATGAGCTCGATGAAGAGGCCAACTACCATAATATCTCGGTTCTCTCGGATTTAGGACAGTATGGTTGAATGAAATGTCTGTCTCGTGCCGAGTTTCTTGCTAATCCCTTGTTAGATGCCTCATGCCTGACATTCGGAAGCTCCGAGAATCTATCAAGCCTAGTCGAACTAACAGAGGCGATGGTATGCAACTCATCGATTATTTGAAATCTCGTGTCTAACTATGTCAAAGCTATCTCTTCAATTGTCATTGCCATGCAGATGATTATCACGTACTGCAAAAAGCTCAAATACAAGCGAAAGATTGTTTTGGTGACCAACGGTACCGGCTCTATGAGCAGCGAAGGCCTCAAGAGTATCGTTTCAAAACTTCAGGAAGACAACATTGAGCTGGTAATCATGTATGTCTCCTATTCGGTAGTACTATATCAGAGCTAATGCTGTACAGTGGGGCTGATTTTGACGATCCTGAGTATGGCGTCAAGGAAGAGGACAAAGACAGTGCAAAGGTGATTAAATCGCTCTTGCACATTGAAAACAAAAACCTGCTGACCGTTGTAATATAGGCTGAAAACGAAGCTCTTCTTCGTGTACTTGCTGAAGATTGTGATGGAGTATATGGAACGCTTGAGCAAGCCGTCTCAGAGCTGGACATTCCTCGAATCAAGGTGACCAAGAGTATGCCATCCTTCAAAGGGCATCTACAGCTTGGTAACTCAGAAGAGTACGAAACGGCAATACGCATACCCGTTGCGCGATACTTTCGCACCTACGTTGCCAAACCGCCCTCAGCGAGCTCCTTCGTGTTGCGCTCCGGAACAGAAGCTGAACAAGACTCTGCCCCCGGGAGCCAGGCTCCGGGTGAAAGCGATACACTGACAACAGTACGAATGTCGCGGATCTATCAAATAAACGATCCAAATGCTCCGGGTGGAAAGACAGACGTGGAGCGAGATGATTTGGCGAAGGGTTACCAGTACGGACGAACGGCAGTTGCTATCGAGCAGACGGATGAGAATGTCACGAATCTGGAGACTTTTGCAGGCATGGAAATCATTGGCTTCATTCAAAGTGACAAGGTATGTCTTCGCTCTGATAGTTGTCCTGTGGTGGCTAATCTCCTGTACAGTATGATCGGTACTTGCACATGTCCAACACCAACGTCATTATCGCTGAGCGGGCAAATGACGCTGCATCACTTGCATTGTCCTCTATCATCCATGCACTATATGAGCTGGAGTCATATGCCGTTGCTCGGCTAGTGGCCAAAGAAAACAAGCCCCCTTTGCTTATCTTGCTGGCCCCTTCTATCGAGCCAGACTATGAGTGCTTGATTGAAGTACAGCTTCCCTTCACGGAAGATGTGCGGTCATACCGCTTTCCGCCTCTGGATAAAATCATCACAGTCTCTGGTAAAGTGGTGACTGAGCACCGCAACCTCCCAAGTGACAGCTTGAGGGATGCAATGAGCGATTACGTGGATAGTATGGAGCTAGAAACCACAAATGACGAAGGGTGAGTAAATCGCATGGAATGTGCTGTTTATCAGCTAACAAGTCAACTCAGCGAGCCCACTAATGAACTTCCAATCGACGAATCATTCTCCCCATTACTGCACCGCCTGGAATCAGCTGTTCGATACCGTGCAGTGCATCCGACTGATCCAGTCCTCGATCCATCAGAACGCCTGACGCAATTCGCCCAGCCCTCAGAAGAATTGATAAGGAAATCGAAATCCTATCTAGAAAGATTGATCTCCACAGCAGATATCAAGAAGGGTAAAATCTCCTCCGTCTAAAAAGCCCCTTCCCCAAAGAAATCAACACTGATCAAAACATAGTCCCGCCAAAAGCAAAGGGCCGCAAACGTCAACGCGAAACCGAGAAACCCCTCTCAGGCCTAGACGTCGACGCCCTCCTAAGCCTAGAACCAAAGCGCACAAAGATCTCCGCAGAGAACGCCATCCCAGAATTCAAGCAAACCCTCTCACGCGCCGATAGCATCGACACAATCCACGACGCCGTAAAGCAAATGGCTGACATCATCGAGATCCAGATTAAGCACAGTCTTGGCGACTCCAACTACGATCGAGTCATCGAGGGACTCGGCACTATGCGCGAGGAGCTGGTAGATTACGAAGAGCCTATTCCTTATAATGACTTCCTGCGTAGGCTCAAGGGCAAGTTAGTGGCGGAGGAGCTCGGTGGGGATCGAAGGGAGTTGTGGTGGCTTGTTCGGCGGAATAAGCTAGGGCTTATTGATAAGAATATTGTGGAGAGTTCGGATATTTCTGATGTTGAGGCTCAGGAGGTAAGTTTGGTTCTTTTTAGTAGACTTTGGATTTGGTGCTAACGTTGCATGTAGTTCCTAACTGCTAACTAGGGTAAAGAGTCCAATGCTGATTTCTTGTATTGGTTTTGAGCTCAATCCAGTTATGCATAGCATAGCAATGAATCAAACTGGATCATGGTGCCAGTTTTGCGGTTTTTCACCAGTATATCCCTTGTTTGAATATAAAAAAGTATCAAACTTTACTTCCTGCTCGCACCGCCGTTCCGGTGCCATATGATTAACCTTGACCAAGCAATCTGAAATCCATGCGGCTTCTTGAGCATAGAATTAAGGTAAAGGTTCGAGTTTACATCTCACATACAACAACTTACCAAAACATCATGTGGTCCAGTCGGTCTGTTATACAGGGATACCCAATCAACAGCGCATATCCAGCTACGCCAGTAGGTTTTACATTATGAATTAATGTAATGTAGGTTTGGCGTTCGTTCTAAAGATGAAGAAGTCGTTTGTGAATGATAAATATGTGGAAGAATTGACAAAGCCTAGGAACGTTATTGTCATATCGACATAGAATTGACACGTAAAGACCAAAAAAACTGTAATCAAACACCATGCAATAGACACGAGAAATCGTGATAGTTTGCAAGACGTCTCACAGTAATAGAAACCGGAGAACCAAACGCCGTGCAAAACATGCCCAAAAACCAACATTCGCTCCGGAGGAAACCAGAAAAACAAGCCAGTCCGAAAAAAGAAAATTGAAACATTAAACAGCATCCAGATGCAACGTGAAAAAAAGGGGTATGCAAGAAAATTTATCCCAGCGGGACTTGAAGAAAGGAACAGAAACCACACGTGATGACCTTGCAAGGCTCCTGAGAACAAGGCATGTCAATTTCAGTGGACAGTCTTGGCTACCCGAGCAGGGCTGATGGAGTTGCTACCAACTCGGCCACTGGTCTTGCGAACTCCGCGAGCATCACTGCTACGAGTACTGTCTGTTGCTCGTCGAGGGCTAGATCGAACCTTGCTGACAGAGATCGGCGCAGCACCGCCGCTCTTTCGACTAACAGGAGTCTTGGGGTTCGCATTGTAGTTTTCTTGGTCCTCGTGGTTGCTATCGGCCAGAGTGTAGCTAGCAGTGACAGTGGCAGAGTAGCTGATCGATCTCGAAGTGGGAGAAGCGACGGGGGATCGCGATGAGCGCTTGGCTAGCCTGCGAAGTTGAATCTCTTCCTCACTCTCGCTGCCCTCGTTGCTCTTTCGGTGGGTGCGATGGCGTTGTTCACTTTCAACAGTCAAAGAGCCAGAAGTGGTCCGAGAGTAAGGGTGGTGTCGTGAATCCTTGCGGTGTGACTTTCGGGGTTGACCAGGAGTGGGTGCAGGAAGGTTTTCTTCAGTATAAGCACTGGCTTCATTTTGATCGATCTCCCCAAGGGCCGCGCGCTTGGAGTGACTGTTGTTGGGAGGGGTGGACACCACTCCGTTGCTGCTGCGCTTCTTTGTGGAGACACGAGGAGTAACAGGAGTGGACTGAGCATACTTCTCGCGCATTGAATCTTCGAACCACCATTCGCGGAATGCACCCTGATTGAGGTGCAACCAGTGCTGCTGGGGTCCAACAACCATACCAGGGCGCATGAATCTCATGAAGGCAATGACCTCATTGGCAGTGAAGCCGTATTTGTAGATCAGATAGGCACCAATTAGACATCCAGTGCGGCCAAGACCTGCCTTGCAATGAACAGCAATTCCCTTTTTCTTGATGGTAATCATCTCGTGCGCCATTTTAATAAAGCGACGAACGAGCTGCAGGGGAGGGCAAGTTCCGTCTTCGAAGATCATATCGATATGGGAGATACCAAGTGCGGTGAAATAAGACGGACAGTAGAGCTCGGAATTCAAGCGCACAACCAGACCAACGTTGCGGGAGGAGAAATGCGCCAGGACATTCTTGAAGGGCGTAGGAATCTTGGCGGAGGAAATCTCCGAGATAGAGGAAGGCAATGCATCGTATTCGGCAGTGTTCATGGGAATGGGCTCCACGGGCTGTTGTTGAGGAGAGGCAAAGGCAAGGAAATCAGGTGTAACCCAGTTAAAGTCACCCATGTCGACTCGCTCAAACTTCTCATATTCTTCGAGGTTGAAATCACGAAGTCCGCAAAGTGACTGTTCCTTGGCTTTCCACACACCATAAACTACATCCTGAATGTTCAAGATGAAGTCGGCTTGGCTATATCCAGCATCACGGAATGGCATGTAAGGAGGATCGGCCTGCGCAATTGGTGCCAAAGCCAGATGAGGCGGCCAAGATTGAATCATCACCATGTAGCATGCCACAAGACAGGCTGCATTTGCGCGACTGCGGGCATCAGTCTTGCTGTAGAAAACGACTGGGCGATCGCTGTTGGCCGGGTCGCCCAGGATCTCATGGAACAAAACGGCAAAGCGGTACAAATGTCCAATGTGAAGCGGGCCGAAATCGGCGTGGAAAGCATTGTAGAGAAGGGTGTCATCAATCGTGAAATAGACGGGGGAGCGGCGCTTGCTCGGAGTGGAGGGCTGGGCGCGTGCCCTCTTGCTTGGAGACTTGGGCGCATCCAAATGGAAAGGGAACGGGGTTCGCGAGCTCGGTGCAGAGTCGTAAGAGGCCAAGTACAGACGATCTAGCAAATATCCAAGTTTAGTTCACGATGTCGGATGAAAACCAGCCAGTTGGAAACAGATCGCACTAACCTTGAATGTACTCGATCATTTGGCCGCCGTGGTTCAAGTCGGTAGTCATTATGTTCTTTCTTTGCTTGAATACCCGATGTAAATCGTGTGACGCTCAAGTTGGATCTTGTCAAGATACCGTTTGCAGGAAGTTGTGCGTTGGTGTGACTCGATGTCGCCAATTGTAAGAGTATCGGAGAACTAAACGTTCATGATCCGATCAACCAAGACTAAGAATAAAAATCAAGAGTAGAGGAAGCCTGTACAGGAGGGGTCCAGAAGAAAAGGAAATCAACAACAAGTCCGGGTTTCATGATGTTTGGGGCAGCTGCCATGCCATTATGTTGTGCCTTTCCTCATTGGGCCTAGCGACGTCTGTTGACGTGACAACCGTGCCGCCTCAGGCAGAAGCTGATGCCTGTGGCATTCCACAAACAAAAACATCACAACATGCAAACGGTGCAATTTGTGCAAACCAGGCAAACACAACCCAAACATAACATAACCATAACACTGGTTCAGTTAGTTACTTACTTACCCTTTTCTCCGGTTCTCACTCGAGGCCTCATCATTGGGCTGCCTACATTCCGCCAGGCAAATGTGTCGCGAATGGGCATTAGTTTGCCTGTTTCGATATCCCATGACGGAATGGATCATACAATCTAGGAAGGCCATAGATGCCTTCCCGTGCGCGATCTCGATATTCTTCCTGGACCTTTAATACAACGCCATTCTGCATTCTCCCTTGAATCACATTGTCTTTCCAAACACCCCATTAGTAGCGGTTTACTGAGCACAGCTTTGCCGAGATGCGAGCACATGCTTGGGCCGCTTCGGTCTAACAGTAAAAGAGTGGAGATTCCCGGTGATCTATCCAGCCAGTTCGCTTTAAAAAAACCCTCAATATGTAATCCCGGCTGCCTATATTCTACAGTTCATGGCTCACTGCTTGGTCTGGAATTGTGGCTATCACATTCTATTGCTGTTTGTGGCGAATTTACGCTTGACTGATCACACGGATTTTATATCGGACCCATTGTGTCTCGCGCTTTCACGTTCCCAGCCAAGTACTCACGCTACTGTACGCGTCGGGATTATAAGTTCAGTGTTGCTAACCAGGTATCACCTTGATTCTGTCCATACTTTCGCTCATTTCATTCTCTCGTCCACCCAGAAGGCTTCATTCTTCCGGTTCGCATTAGGACAACACCGACTTCAACGCAAGGATACAGTAAGTTCATTGACGGCAAACTATTCACTGATAAACTTCGAATGTTCCACTTTGTAAAAGTCACGTTTGGTCCGCTACTCCCTACTGAGCGTTGAGATGATCGACAACAGTCCAACAAGTGGATTCGTCGAGTCCCCGCTTAAAGCGCCACCCTTACCTGAGCTTATTCGCTACGATGTCAAAGCCATCATCCCTCACTTCGATGCTCTAACATAGTCGTTTGTGTACGCATCGTACTAATGTATCATTGGGCATAGCATGTGATTCCAACAGTTGTCGGTGGACATGCTAGCACTGCAATTCTGTCCTCATTCAGCCCACTGTAAACAAGAACTATAAAGTACAACATTGTGCATTTTCAACTTTGTCGCAGTAACTGAAATAAGGATCTCATCAAACAGATTAAACGTCTTGTAGTGTGCTTCTTAGTTTATCCTTACTGTTCCGGCACTTCCCCGGGCATTTGCACGCCCTATCATTTTATCAAATTAGTTTGATTGGATCCCATGTGGGCGCGCCACAAACCCCTTGGTTCGTACAATTTCCGCTGAGGCGACAGTAAGTCCGCGGCTTTACAGATGGCACGCTAGCGCCGATCGTGGTTATTCTCAGGTTGAACGAATAACAAGCAGACGGTCAAAACATCGACCCTGAGGATCCCTAGCGCGAGGGAGATCCCTTGGGGGGGAAGAATAAACAAACCCTTGGAGTTGTATATAATGCCACCTACAGGTCCGCCTACTCGAGTTTCGTTCTGTTTTATACAAGTCACTCCTTCACTTCCAGTCACTCTTTTCGACTTCTACCTTTGAACACACCTACCTCACCAAGTCACTCTTTTGAAACCTCCGATCTAGTTCACAATCACCGAAATGAAGTTCACTGGACTCGCCATTTCTCTTGCATTTGCTGGCCTGTCCTACGGCGGCACCATCCCTATCGCGGGGGGCGCTCTCCGTGATGTAGAGGGCACTATTGGTAATGCTCAGGCTGCCACGTCCAACCTCGTTGCTCCTGTCGTGACTACTGCTGGTGGATTGGCCAGCGGTCTGAAGCGTGATCTTGGTGATGCCGCTGGTGAGACTGTGGAGGCTGTTCCTAGTGTTCTCAACGAGGCTACTGGCATTGCTGGCGGTGCCGCTGGAACCGTTGAGAGCACCAGCTCGGGCCTTGTTCTCACTGCGGAGCACGGCATTGAGCATGCCATTCCTCAAAAGCGCGAATTCACTGATTCTATTGGACAAACCGTCGAGGCCGTTCCTAGTGTCGTCAATGGCGCTACCGATATTGCCGGCAGCGCTGTCGGAACCGTTGAAAGCACTGTCTCCAATGGCGCTAACACTGCGGAAAAGGTCGTTTCTGGTGTCAGTTCCGGCAAGCGTGATGTTGACGGCATTGTTGGCACCCTCGCTGGTACCATTGGTAGCACTGCTGGTAGCACCGTTGGTAGCACCGTTGGCAGTACTGTCGGAAGCACTGTCCCTGCCACCGTTGGTGGTAAGTACCCATTGTTCACTCCTTGATGATTGTAAGCTAACTTATACACAGAAGTAACTTCTGGTATCGATGGTCTGGGTAAGCGACAGGATCGTCCCGCTCACGGCATTGACTCAGCGGCTCTGAACACTGTCGGCCAGGTCACTTCCCACCCCACCGGTCTTATCCGTTCCCTCGTTGGCCTCAAGCGCGCTGTCGACATTGGTGAGATTACCAAGGGTCAGCTTGCTGAGTTCCCTGCTCTTCAATCGCTGGTTGCTTTCCTCTAAAGTCGCTCTGACACGACCATGATTTGGGCTTGGAGTGAGACATAATCAAGACTACATGACCCAGCCCGCCGTGGTTATATATTCATGTTGACTACTTTATTTGAGTTGTGTTGAATACTCCTTGGATACTTTCTATCTTCTTCTTCTTCTCAAAGATCATGCTTGATCCAGCTTTTATGTACTATACCATCCCTTCATGAGTGAGCTTTATATTTCTACGATTTAACATGAGTAATTTCCACGGAAAGCATCCTTTTACAAGATAAAATCCATTGTTTTGGCCTTGATTTGATGTAAAATGGTTCTATTATCTGACGATTATCGTATCATATCGTCTATACTGAAATATAACTGCCAGATCATTCGTTCTCGACAACTCTTAGGGCAACCCTTGGAACTATACAAAAGCTGAGTCATCACTTTCAGCCCCTCCACGATTCCGCCCGCGAAATGTCCAACCGCATCATGAACACATCCAATTGACCACAAGAACCCCGTGTACTCGCCTCGCCGAACTTGCAAAACCCTCATCCATATTCAGAATTTCCAGTCCCAATAACACACCATGACTCTCGAATCAAACAACCCCGAGTTCCCCTACTCATTGTACGAACGCATTTACTTAAAAGTCCAGGACTACTGAGGCTAACACGCAAACCCTAGAACAATCTCCCTTCCCCTTCCAACAAATCGCCTCGCTTCCTCTGCCCTGCGCACCCTAGATGTCGACTCAGAATTGTCCCCTTTCGTGCGTCGCACACTCAGTCTCGAATCCCCAACTTCAACTGCTGCCTCGGAGCACAAAGAAAAGAAACTGAAGCAAGACCCCGATGAATCGAAGACTATCTTGAAGACTACATACTACGCGACGACCAATCGAATGTTGCGTGTTGCTGTCAATGGGTTCATGGAGAGTTTGGGTGTTATCCTTGGTGTTATGGCTGAATTGGACGTTGATGTACTCAAAGCTGAGATGGAGGGTTGAACCGACGACACTGAGCAACGAAAAATATGCTAGAATTGATGGGTGTCTATTTCCGGACTCATGGCAGTTGCTTGTACTTGAGGCTGATCCTGGTCATGTCTACTGCGAGATCCACATAGCCTCAAGACTCGAACCCTGTTTGTCTACACTCTTACCATCGTCCACCATGGCTTGAACCTTTTCACGACTTGACACTACGGTGAGACAGAACTTGGGTCTATTCCTTGATTGGTCTTTGCAACACCATGAGAGTTGATTCTTAATCCGTGGCAAGGTTTCCGCCAAAATGCCTTCATTACTGGATTGGAGACGTTTGTTGGGCACTGTGACTGCTCCGCTCAGGACCTTTTCGCTACTTTCAATTACGTCGTTTGCCGAGTCGCATGTTTCGTGTGCGGTATGGATTTGCGGGGTTCTCAGCCTGTGGTAGCTGGAAATTTAGCAACATAGATATCCAAATAGTCCATATTGAATACAACACACCAACAGCTCGCTACGTCTTTAATGGTATCTAAGTAAGCATACAGTATCACTCTGTTGACCACCACTAAGAAGTGGCTGATTACCACAAATTTCGGTGGACAATATATTTCTGCAGCATCTTTCAATATCTTTGGGTGGACTGCAAAATTTTTACCAGTACTAGCGCTCCGAGATAGAAGTAATTATGCCCAGTCTCTATAGATCATTAAGCTCAAAGCCAAACAAATTAGGCTCAAGCAGTGCACAAAATTATGCGCAGACGGTCTAGGTTCGCAAGATGACCAATGGCGCAGCCAATAAAGTGGCACCTGAAAGACATCGGCTCGGACAGTTAGCTACTTCCGGCGGCACTAGAACAATCCGTGCCCAGACCCACGGCCAATTGGTAAGAAAGTGATTTGACCTCGGTTGAGTGCAGAGTACAAGAACACCATGTTCGCGTTTTCGCCTCAGCGGTGTTCCTTCAATACTGCCAAGTCCTTCCGTCTATCAACGACGTCATTGTACAACTCGTCCCCGCGCGTCCTCTCCCAACCTTCTTTTGTGCACCAAACAAGCAAAATGTCTTCCGCTACCTCTTTCTATGACTTTGAGCCCGCTGACAGTATGTAAATCCCATGCTGACCACCATACGTCTATCCATATCATGTCCCTTCGTTCCCCACGATCCAGCGATTCAACCCCCTTGAAAACTATCAGCTAACCCAGTATTTCCCCACCAGAGAAGGGCACCCCCTTCCCCCTCTCTTCTCTCTCTGGCAAGGTCGTGCTGGTCGTGAACACCGCCTCAAAGTGTGGCTTCACACCGCAGTTCGAAGGCCTGGAGAAGCTCTACAAGGACCTGTCGAAGAAGTACCCAGAGGACTTCACAATCATCGGCTTCCCCTGCAACCAGTTCGGCAGCCAAGATCCTGGCAGCGACGATGAAATCCAGTCCTTCTGCCAACTCAACTATGGCGTCTCCTTCCCCGTGTTGGGAAAGCTCGATGTGAACGGCGATAACGCCGCACCTGTGTGGACCTGGATGAAGGAGCAGCAGCCTGGTATCATGGGCCTCAAGCGTGTCAAGTGGAACTTTGAGAAGTTCCTTGTTTCTGCTGATGGCAAGGTTGTTGGACGTTGGGCTACTACCACTAAGCCTGAGGGTTTGGAGAGCACTATTGTGCAGGAGCTTGAGAAGGCCAAGAAGGCTGGTACTCTTGCTTCGTTGAAGAAGGGCGATGCTCCCGCTGCCACCGAAGCTTAGTTGGCTTGAAGGACTGGCTTTGTTTATTTCGGTTTCATTTCGGTTTCATTTGTATCTATAGCCCGGTGTTTCTGTCTCTGACATACTGGTCTCTTTTTTTTCCGGCTCGGAAGGGGATTCTTTTAAAGTGATAATGATAATTCGTATCGATGTCCGTCATTTAGTTTTTATCAATTCGTAATCCACTAGTCTCCCCGGGCCTTCTCTAGATCAGCTCATATCGTACGATAAGCTACATGCTATTCCGTTGTGGCCTGATGTTCCAGCCTAGGCAGAGGGGGCACCCTTGGGGACCAGGTTTCGCAGGGACAAATCGTAGACGACGTCCTCGACCTTCTTGACCTGCAACCCGTTCATATTAGTACTAAGGTTTATATTTGTGACTTTGCAGCCAGGAAGACTTACACTGTACTTGATACCGTCACTGCGCTTACGCAAGATATCATTCTTCAAGTTCAACAGCTGGAAGCCGGCAAACAGCTCCTTGATGAAGTTTCCAATCTGCATGGGGCGAGAGTAATCACCGAGAGTGACAGAGTTGACAGCGAGACGAGACTGCAAATAGAATTAATAGGAGGTCAGGAATTAGAGAGTGTGCAGCTAACCAGTTCCTCAACCATAGCAATCAATGCCAGAAGGTACTCTTCAATAGTCAAGTGGAAAGCATCCTGATCCTTCAGATTGACGGGAACTATAAGAGAAACAGGCCGTTAGCAGGGTATTTCAAGATATAAGACAACGCATCATGGATGACATACTCTCAAGGAACTTTCCCACATCTTCAATAGTCATGAAAGAACCGGAGCTAGGACCCTTGTGCTCCTGCAATCCGCCCAACCAAGCACAAAGCTCAATAGAAGCAACCTGTCGAGAAAATCAGTACAATCCCTTGAACTCAGTAGCCCAGGTACGAACCAGGTTCTGTAGCTCACGGGTCCACAACCCGTTGTACTTGTAGAAAGGGTGCTTGTCAGCCACAGCCTTGAGACGGGCGACTTCCTGCTTCTGAGCAAGGATCTCAGTGGTCACATAGTCAAGCACGGGCTTCACTATGATCGAGTCAGTAAGATTGCCTCTGGCGGATGCTTTGCGCGGTACACCGCCTCAAGAACAAGATTGACATGTGGATAGAATAGAAGCAAATCCACATCCGGCTGGAACCATTGCGCAGCTGCATATATCAACTTACACTGGTCAGTAGGTGTGGAATGAGCCCGCGACAGGATAGCTTGTGTAGATCGCCCTAGGAGAAACGCATCAGATCCGAAGTGTTGAGATCAACTCCAATGACCGAGTTGAGTAGGCCAGCGGGATGATCATCTGTTGCCAGTATCGATCATGAATTAAAGGGCATACCTCTGCGGGCAAGAGTCTGGACAATCTCATGCAGTTCCTGTTGAGTAAGGTTAGCTCTTGGTGTTCCGCGTTGATTTTTGGTGGTGGCTTGGCGCGCGAAGAATTCACCCAGTTCGGTGACGCGCTGGCTGGACTTACATCGCGAACGGTGCTCTCCTCGTCGATCTTGTTCTGGAGATCTTCGAAAATTCGTTGGTCAATCATTTTGGTGGTTGAGGTTGAGTGCTGATGGGTATATGGGAAATTTGGTAAGGCGGGTTTGAAAGGTGCGGTGGATGAGTTACGTCAAAATCAACGCTGAAAAATGATGGAGCTTGCTGTCAACGCAACTTGAAATATTTTTGGCTTGGATTTAAAAGGGATGGGATGTTTGTTGTTTTGCTTAATGTAATAAGATTTAAAAAGGAAAACTTCTCACATGGTGAAGGTCATTGGATAAGCTTTCAACTGTGGTTGAGATACAAGGTACAGCTATGTTTTGTATACAATCTCCAATACTCTACTGAGAAGCCCGAAGCTTCGAATTGAGCAATTCCTCTCTTAAATTGAGGAAAATTTATGTTTTTTTTCACTCTCAACGAAAATGATCGCAAGGGCGACTCGGAAACAGAAAAACTCCAGAACCATCATTACATTTCCAGCGTTTTATCTTCTTGCCAGATCAAGTCTAGCGACAGTCATAAGAGTCGTAATAAAGCGACACACAGGCACACCGGCTGTCGGTAGTGCTAATATGCACAGAGGGGAATGAGGCTCAGTATCGGTATCTGGTGGAGTAATCTGCGAGAGAAGTTGTGAGCAACTAGCAAGCCTTCTGGAGGAAACATGGATGTGCATACCTTTGGGGCTGACCACCAGACCACGACCCTTCTTTGCGCCCTTGTAAATGGTCTCAATGATATCGATCAACTCTTGTTTATCCTCCAAAACCCAGTTCAACTTGTTGTTATTACCAGTTCCAAAATCGCACATCATGTGCTTGTTGCGGTAGAAGAACATGATAGTCATGCGATCATAGAGCTCGTACATCTGGTTGAAGTCTGGGACCTGGTCCACGTCGCAAAGGTAGATGACCGCGAAGTCTGGAGAGTCATTAGCCGTTTGGTGCTTCTGCCTGTGGAATGGATGACACTCACTCTTCACACGCTCAGCAATCTTGTAGAGAAGTTCATCCTGGCGAATACCTAAACGTTCATGAATTAGCTTCGCGCGGTAGTCGTCCTGACTTCGGGGTGCTCACAGTCGGGATCGTGGTCACGGCCGAAACGGATCACCACCAGGCGTTCTTCTTCCGAAAGGATGGCCTGGTCAACATGCCACGCTGTCTGCAAGTGAGGGAGAACGATAGAACCCATGGCGACGTCTGTCCTTGTTTCAGAGGGAAGAGATGCGGAGCGGGAAAAAATGGAGGCTTATCGATTGGCCCCGCGATTGAAGCTCCACAGCACGTGACAGGGTTGCTAGCCTGGAGCTTGAGACGTTGGCGACAGTCAGGTCACTATCGGGGCAGATAGTATCTTGGTTGTTGCTGAACAGTACGAGCTTCTTGTCTAGCAATGTGAGACAAGCGCTGTTGTGGAAATCTAGTATTGTGTGCTCATCTCAAATTTTGATCGCCAGCATGAGAAACATGAACATAGGAGCTACACATCTTGTACATTCAAGGTTGACTATTGTTTACAAGGCGATGGGACAAGGGAGTCCATGGTGGAAGACTTCAAGAAATAAATATAGCGAACACAAAGACAATTAACATCCTTGGAGATGCCCGGTGTACACAACAATTTATAAACACAACGTCATTTAATACGATTAGGATTCAAATGAATTGGTTTCTTCTTCTCCAAGCGCCCGGGCAAGCCGAGACAAGTGATGAAAAAGGGTTCGCGTCGATCGAGGGTAGTGTAAGCCCGATGACACAGTGCAACGAGACATGCGCAAGCACAGAGGTCAAGTTGCGAGATCCAAAAATGAGAATAATCAAAGTGTTTCCAAGAGGAAACTTTCAGAGATTAAACTGAAAAGAACAGATACTACACTTGATCTAAGCCAATAGGCAAAGAGAGCTAAAGAAGAAAGAAAAGAGAAGGAAGGTTGGCGGGAGGAGCAGATATTTATACCCAGACCATCCCCGAATTAACGCTAGTCCAGATCAGGCATGACCTGATTAAGCAAGCGAAGCTTAGACGATCCAATCAACGCTCGGCGGCTGCTTGTACCATCTGACTCATCCATCGACATCACATGACCCTGACGAAGCAGGCCTCGCAGCCCTGAAGGTCACAGCCCTAACCATCGCCCAAAATGGCTTAGCGTAGCACACCTGTTGAATATTCGCTATCGAGGGCTCCACATGGGAATCTCGTCTTGACCATCTCTCGCCGGCGCAGGATATACACCTCTTTGCGACCTTTCCACCGAAGTTCATCTCCCCCCAATCCATCAAAAATGGCTCCCGTTGCTGTACGTTGAGACCCAAACCGCTTTGCTGTTCCCTCCGACTGGATCATGGCTTCGCTCTCGACTGGAAAACATCGGTATTGAAAAATCTATCGATGGCACCCATGTCGCAGACGAAATCATGATTCCACCGGGGCTCGACATTATGGAGCAGTAGGCTAATTGAATTGTTATATGGTATAGGCTCGTGGTCGCAAGGCCCCCAAGGTTACCCAGAAGGTACGTTTTTTCCCTATCATCCCGCTGACATGCATCATGCGCATTGGCCATGAAAAACGAACCACATACTAACTTGTTTGTTCTACAGTTCATCATCAACGCTTCGCAGCCCGCTAGCGACAAGATCTTCGATGTCTCCGCCTTCGAGAAGTTCCTCCACGACCGCGTGAAGGTCGAGGGCCGTGTCGGTAACCTCAGCGACAAGGTCGTCATCTCCCAGATCGGCGATGGCAAGATCGAGGTCGTTGCCCACATCCCCTTCTCTGGTCGCTACCTCAAGTACCTGTGAGTCCACCCATGCGATCCCCACCCCATCCATAACTAGTGGGTGCCGTCTTCCGCAATAGCCTACTGACCACTCTTCGCCCTTCAGGACCAAGAAGTACCTCAAGAAGCAGCAGCTCCGTGACTGGCTCCGTGTCGTCTCCACCTCCAAGGGTGTCTACGAGCTCCGCTTCTACAACGTCGTCAACGACGAGGCTGAGGAGGATGAGGAGTAAATGTGTCGTTCTCGACATGTTCTTCCGCCTGTCCTTGGGATCGATCGGTTCTAGTCTGTGTGTGTCGCGCTTGTTATGTCTGAAGCCTCTATTTGGATTGAGAGCGAGAGCCATGGGGGGATAGATTGGTCTATGAGGCCACGAATAAAACTAAAAAAGTTTATACCCTCAATTCTGAATTGTAATTCCTTCATACGTAAACTCGACTCTTCTATGTAAAATGCTGTAAATGAACTACAGTACTGACTTTGGAACTTGAGCATCGATGCCGATGAAGGCTACTTTCATGCTGAACATACTTGCGCCATGGAACGATATTTCTACTTTATAGTTATACACCAATCGCCAGACAGCCAAACCTTCATTGGCCTTGAATTACCTACTGAGTTCTCTTTTGATATATTCCTCGTCTATGCCTGCTGGGGATTCGAGCCAGCTACGCCTTGGGCAGGAGGAATCAACTTCCCATCCTCGAATTTCCAGCCTTTCTTCTTCATATTCCTCCACTTCTCACGCGCCTTCAGCCTTACCAGATCACCAGTGGCAATCGAGTCCTCCTTCGAGTCATGTCCACCAGCACCAGTCTGGATATCGCGGGCCAGATGTTTTGAAGTCAGATATTTGAGACTGTTGCGGATGGGAAGACCCTTGATGTGGGGGTATAACAGGACAGTGTCAATGATAGTGGGGTGAATAATTCTGCAAACATTCAGATCGTTATTGATTGCATGGCCAATGAGCGGTGTCTCAGGCTGAAGCAACTTGAATAGTAAGTCTCGTGCTTCAGCCGGTGACTTCACAATTTGCAAGGGTTGTTTGGCTTTCTCTTTTTCATCCTTGGTAGACGGTTTTGAGTCAGAATTCGAGCCTCTGTATGGCTCTGCGTTGACAAAGTCTTTTGAATAGACACCCGAAAAGCGAGAGTTGAAGTCCAGAATTTCGCCAATTGGTCGGACGAGAACGTCGAGGAGATCACGTCCTTCAGGCCAGCTGACAGCAGTGAGTCGTATCATTTCCATGCCAATAGACGTATAGCCCATTTCGCAGTCAAAACAGACGGGCTCAAGAGGCCCTTTCTCGGGCTGCCATGGGGTCGTCTCGAATTGCAGCACTGATGAAAGACGCTTTGTCTCTGATACCTTGAAGACGTGGCTTTCGGCTTTCGTGCAGCCAATTGAGGCCCCCATAGGCTCACCACAGCAGGGGAAGTGTGGCTCTTGAGATCCAGTGACGTGGTCTGTCTTCTTGCGCGGGGGGTACATGGGGCGGGATGGATGGTAGGTACAGGTGCCACCAGTAGTCAAGACACCGTCTTCACGGCGCCCTGGGAAGACTTGGAATCGACTACCGCACCGGTCACATTTCTCGTAGCCATTGGACTTATCGACGCCTTCCTTGGCGACTGCGATCTCAGACTCCGTGGGCGCTTTCGTAACATACTCGTACTGTTCGAGACCGGCGATAGGCGTGACGAGGAAGGGAACAACCGCGACTTCTTCTTCGACAGTCATGCCCGTGGCAAGAGGATTGGGTTTGGTACCCGGCTTCTGGATGGGCTTGATGCTATAGTATCGCGTGTTCAAGTGATCCATCACCTCTTTTACCCATTCCTCAATGCTCATCTTGGTCACTTTCACGATTCGAAGCTTGATCACGTTTCCATACACTCCTGGACTCTCCTTCGCTGTCTTTTCCTCCTCGTCCAGTGCCATTGTCACCAGCTCATCTGAACTCAGGATAAAACAGTTGTTCGCGCTATTCTTGTCCTTTCGAAGCTTGTCATTTTGCGCCACCATTGCGCCGTGCAGCTTCTTCAAAATGGCAGTGCGGCCTACATGGCTTGTTGGCGCCTTGGTGAGCATGCGTGGGTTCAAAGTCTCTTTTGGCGCTTTCCGAGGAGGAAGTGTGACTGAAGATTGAGAGGGTGTGTTGTTGGTAGGGTTTGCCTCCGTCTTCGGTGAATTGATTTTGGACGCAGCAGTGATAGGAATCGAAGGCATAGACCCCCAGGTCTTCGCGGGTTTAGGGCGATTTACCGCCGGCGGTGTAACCTCTCTAGTAGTAGACTGAAGTTTCGAGATGCCCGGGGATCCATTTTGTGTCCTGCCAGCAGGGTCCAAATTCGACGGACGTCTTACCATCTCGTGCGTATTTTCGTCGGACAATCTCAAGCCAGAAGCCTGCACCTTTTTAGGACTTTGGTCGATCTTGGCTCTTTTTAAAGGTCGGCCATCATCATCTGAGGCACGAGATGCCGGGGGAATAACCCCGGCTGAACGAGCTCCGTCGCTTTCATGGAAGAAGAGACATCTCGAAAGACCACACCGCTCTCTCTGTGGACAAGGGATTTCTCCAAAAAGCCCAAGCGGTGTGAACATGTTCATAAAGCACGTTCAGGTGACACCCAGGATGGCGGTAAGACCGTAGGAAATCTTAGGTCGATCTTGTCTTTATGTCTCCCAGGATAATAAAGGAGGGCGAGACAGTCATGAGCCCAAGGATCATGAGGTCAAATAAAACAAAATAGTTGTGTTATTGAAAATGAGACCATGCACCACTAAATCATCAACGATTTGACCATCGCGAATCAGTTATTGGCTTGTCTTACATGTAATAAAAGGATCCAAGTCAGTGTCGGTTGGGATAAGCGATGTCATATGCGACGTGTATTTGAAAGCTGGAGGTTAAGAACAAGCCATTATGGTCTTGATCTAAGCGTGATATGACTTGGAAATGCGCATCACCTAGAAGACCACAGCAACAACCTTGGAATCCATAGGAAGTTGTGACCGATGCAAAGTGGACAAACACTTGCCTTGTTTTGCAGGCGGAGCACATGAACTCACGTGTACTCAACTTAGTTGACTGGCCGTTATATTTAATTCTGCCTGGTAATATAATTTAATTTCTACACTAGACAGCTTAGACAGTCTTGAAATTCGTCATGTCTTCAGCCAGTTTCAGCTTGAAACTAGGCAGATATGACAGACATCAATGGAATACGATCGAGCAAAGGCTGTGCATACGGGCATAGATAGGGCCTTATCGCCGATAGCTCCAGTGGCGGACGACGCGGACTTCGGACGAACAGCTACCCGCAGTCAGCCTTAAGACTCACTTCTTTTCTCTTTTTGTTGAATCCTCACATGTGAATATCTTCATGCAAATGCCTAGCAATTCATCTAAAGCAGACCACCTTTGTGTGTTGGTCCACGGGTACCTGACTCCTTGATCAATGACGTTGACTCCGATCTAACGCGACCCGGTTTCTGACAGTCTTTGGGGCAACCCTTCCCACCTTGATTATGTCGCCTCTGCGCTTCTAGAACGACATGGCGATGACAGCCTCTACATTCTTTGTCCAAAAGCAAACAGTGGAAATTATACATATGACGGAATTGAGCTGGGCGGAGAACGATTAGTGCGCGAGGTCGAGGAGACACTCGAGTCCTTAGCCAAAAAGGGTCAGAAGATCACCAAGATTAGTGTTATCGGATATTCACTAGGTGGTCTTCTCGCGCGATATGCGATCGGTCTGTTGAATGCGCGGGGGTGGCTGGACAAGCTGCAACCCATGAACTTCACAACCTTTGCGACCCCCCATGTCGGAGTTCGGACACCACTGAAGGGTTTCAGTAATCAAATTTGGAACGAACTAGGCCCGCGGACGTTATCCGTGTCCGGACGGCAGATGTGGTTGATCGACTCGTTCCGGGACACTGGGCGACCACTGCTAAGTGTTTTGGCTGACCCCGAGAGCATTTTCTTGCAAGGATTAAAAAAGTTTCAAACTCGCAGTGTCTATGCAAATATCGTCAATGATCGCTCGGTCGTGTTTTTTACGTCTGCGCTGTCCAAAGTGGACCCGTTCCGAACTTTGGATGATCTAAACATCAACTATGTTAAGGGCTACGAGGATGTGATTATCGACCCTGACCTTTATGTGTTACCGCCTGTCCAAAAGAAACCCGCAAGTCTGGTGTCCCGGATATGGAAGAAATGCAAATCTCTGGCAATCTGGGTTCCTTTATCGGTGCTTCTCGTTGTCCTTGCGCCCGTCGCTATTATCATCTTCTTGATCAATGCTGCTATCCAAACCGTCCGCAGCTCCAATCGCATTCGCCTACATCACAAGGGTGACCATGGTGCATTCTTTGGAAGATACAGAGTACCTGTCATTGTTCAAGACGTCCAACATGTTGTGGAGGAAGTTTTGGAAAACGTCAACGCCCGACAAGATCCGGCCTATCTTTCCAACAGCGATACCGACCTGTCCGAATCTGGCTCGAAGGTTGCGGAGAACGATGAGGAATCCGCATCAAGGTCACCAACTCTTTCCTCCGCCACTGCAGTTTCTCCACACTCTCCCAAGCTTGCGTTGTCACCCGATCAGGCTGCTATCATCGACTCACTCAACGCAGTGGGAATCAAGAGATACCCAGTCCACATCCAGAAGCACCGTCATAGTCACGCAGCCATCATCGTCCGAAGCCCTAAAGACGGTTTCCGAGAAGGCACGATTGTGATGAAGCACTGGCTGGACAACGAATTTGCCGTATAATTTCACAGTCGCTGTATAATTTCACCGTTGCACATATGGTCTCGGAGCTTCCGAGCATGTATTTCTAGTCCAGAATGGAATTGATTTGCTCCACGCACAGTAATACTCAAAGATATCTATCTATCCCTCAACTCCAGGCGAAACATCATAAGAAACCCGACTAATCCCCTTCTGCCGACTAATCTTCCGAATAACAATCCCCCCAACCAACCCGGTCGTTGCAACATGAGTTCCCCCACAAGGATTATGATCAAGCCCACCAATACTCGCAATCCTCATTCGGCCATCAAAAGACCGGCCTTCCTCCTCTCCATCCCCAGACCCCTGAGAATCCTCTTTCCAAGAGATCAGGATATCCAAATCCTGCTTTACCAACTCATCAACCTTGTCCTGGATGACAGGCTTATTCTCATTGTACAATAGCCCCTCATACTCCATAGATGCCTCTCGAGGGAAATGATTCGCCTTAACCTTCTTCATGTCCGGCATAAGAAGCTGCATCGCCAATCCGACGATATGTCCAGCAGTATGCAAGCGCGAATGATAATTGCGTTTCGCGTCATCAACCTTTTGGACAACAAGCTGTCCCTCATTAAATGTAGAAGATGCGTCCGCATATTTTCCAAAATGGAGGTATTTCCCATCAGACGTTTTGCGCACCAGAGTCACTGAGAACGATGCCTCTTGATCTGGTGGCCCGATTGCGCCACTGTCGCTAGGCTGGCCGCCGCCTTGCGCGTAGAAGATTGTCTGACGCATCAAGATGGCGCAGTCATCTGCGGGGATGTTCTTTGCTAGACTTTTCTCTTCTTCTGAGAGGGTGGTTATTGGCTGCGATGAGAGGATCTCTGTGGTCCATGTTCTGAGTGAGGCATCGTCAAGATAGATGGCCTCTGTTCTTGTAGCCTGTCGAGAATCAGGGAATTGAGGTGGGAATTGAATTGGGGAGGTTGAGCTCACCATGATCTTGAGGTTGGCGTCTTCTACAGTTCTTGCTCGTGTTGAAGTTCAGTATGACTCGAGTCTTGGGTGGGTCAACCGGATGTATGTTCGCCTAATTGTTCTACCGTATTCTTTTGTTGTCTCCTGCGGTTATACTGTTCAATCACCCATGTAAATGACCAGTTCAATCCCTTATGTATTACACCGGCACGTAAAAGTTCAATCTCTCAACGCCTCAAAGTCGGCTCGGATCGAAGAACAAATCCCATCAACCAATGGCATCTCTTCTTCCGCAGACACATCCAAAGCCCCAACCTGCCAACTGATCGTACAAACTAAGCTACCCCCTTTAACACTAATGACATTAAACACAAGCGGTGCACTGAGACAATTTCCAGGCTGCGAGAAAACCATCTTGCTAATCTTGCAATCGTCACCAACGCCACCATCAAAAGCAAGCAGATTACTCAACTCGTAGGACGAATCCCGCTGCAGGCCAATCTTCCCCAACATCCAACCCCGAATACTAGGAGCATATCTCAACAGCCCAATCGCCTGATCCTGCAGCCGGGTACCACATTCAGCAAGCTTTTTCGTCATCGAGCTTGCAGCCAACCACATCTCATCCGATAACCCAGATTCCCGGATATCGCTACCCGAACTGGTCAACCGAGGATGCACCTCATAGTACCCAGACACATAGAGACCCCAGGTCAAAGCAGGTACACCAATAGAAGAACGCATATCAACCGGCGTCCCCGACACAAAATTCGTCACATCAGTGCTCAGAATAGCCTTGCTCAAAGCCCGAACAATAAACTGATGTAAAGTAGCCGTAAGCTTAGAATCATGCACTCTCGAAGCAACCAGGGCCTTCTGAACGAGCGAGGCCTCGATCTCGAGGATCCTCACTCTGCTATTCAAGCCTGGGGCAGGAACGGGCTCGAAGGTACGCGAGCCGGTCCAGGTACCAGCATCGACTGTGCTAGCTCCGGCGCGGAAACCGAGAAACTCAGCAAGGAATTTGGGGAGGTAGACTGCTACCAGGGGGCCGAGGAGGTATTTCCATGATATTGGGAGTCGTGCTGGTGTGTCGAATGGTTCGGGTATGGTCTGGTTGGATGGGTTCATTGCTACAATGGATGTGTTGTCGTGTGGGTTCTCAGGCTGGCGCCATGCCTCTAGGAACGTGCGATGGAATGCGGTTCCGACCATTCCGTCTCCGAGGGTATGCGAGAATGAGAATGCGATGAAGCAGCGCTTCGTGGTGGAATCGTGCGCTGATGATAGTGGGAGCACGATGATTTGCCAGGGTGGGATTTCATTGGGCCATGGTCTGTCGAGGGCTGACGCTAGGGTCTTTTGGATAGTTTCTGTTTCTTCGGTGCTGTTTGGGTCGCTGTGGATGGCATTGTGTATGATGGATACATGTTCATCGAGATTGATAGTCGGAACGCCTTCATAGACTGGCTTTTCGGTGTGGCTGTCTTTGACGACTACGCTCAGATAAGGGTGCTCTTCGATGCAGTGTTTCAAGGGCGGGAAGAATGTCGAAGTTGAACTGAGATCTATGTTTCCGTTCTTATATTCGTATATTGCTGCTATAGTGAGTGCATGGTAGAAACCGAGGTTTTCGCGGCTGATGGTACGGCGCTCATTTGGGCCTGCTTTGTGGTCAGTGTTGCTTATGCACAGCAGTCATGGGATCAACAGACTTGCAAATCGCAGGAACTTTAACATGTTGTGTCTAGTTTATATTCATTGAACTGGTTGTAGAATATTGACGTTCCAGGCGCCAGCGCAAACTGTCAGATTGGGGCCGGAACGAACCGACTGATCTTGTTAAAATACCACATCTGGACTAGTGTCATTTCAACTATAGCTATGCAGTCGATTCCACTGCTTCGAGAAGGAATCATTGTGAATTTGGAAGGGGAAAAGAAATAAACCAAATATTCAAGCTGAGGCTAGAATAAGTAGGAGTTTTCCAGGTTCAGACTGCAAGGTCGGGCCCATATATATCTAACCACATGTCAGGTTGTCTTATCAACTTCTAGTGACTGACGATATCAGAATGCTTTCCACTTCAAGTTTCAGGCGAATGAAAAGCAGCGGATAGTAAACACCAATGATCTCAGACGACGGTTGTTAGATATTCTATGATCGTGAGTGGGGACAATTTATTCTGCGTACTATTAACCTGAGGATAACACGGAGTTTGGCTGTAAAGCCGGATTTATCGCTTTTCTCGAATTTGCCTTCTCGCAGAAGAATGTGAGCTCATATGCAAACAAGGCCACGGTGAAACCTCCCCTATAAAGAAATGAGGGGGATAAACGCAAGAGGATCACCATAGTGCTCTTTGCCAAAATAATCTATAAAACCGTATATTAAAGGCACGAGCTCTGAATGACGCCCGCCTTTCTTCAGAAAGCTCAAAGGTGGAACTAGCGTTCAGTTAAACTTTGGAGTCTATAGTGATGACTCTGCATACTACCACGCTGCTTGGTCTGCCTTGGAGAAACAACCCTTTCCTGACTCTCATATGGCGAACGTCTTCGTTGCTGCGGATATAACTTATACTCCGTTCAAGTCGGATAATTTTATAAACTAGACGACGAACACAAGCGTCCCAAAAATGAGACTGTTTGTCACCAACCTAGATGCCATACGCAGGTAATCCAAGACACAGATTGTCCTTCTTCGTAAATGTCCCGCTGATCTTCCAAAAGAAAGACATTTCGGCAGATTGCACGAATCCCCCCGAAGCCGCATCGCCACCTATCTCGCCGACTAGGAAATGTACCAGCAGATCACGGCCGTGGGCACCATCATAGTTCCGGAGCGGGCCTTGTTCAGGACACTCCAGCCGCTAGCCCAGACTCTCGCAAGCCCCTGAACGTTATCCTGCAAAGACCAAGCGAAAATCGCAAGATTCTTCCCTTAGCCTTCGATCGACTTGGCGATAGAGTAATGCAGTCCAGTAGTGCACGGCCTGACGAATAACCGATCCCACCATGCTCGGCGCACCCAACAAAAGAAGACATATTTCCCCAGCCAAGCCGGATTTAGCATCGAAAACTAGCTGACTAGCGTGAATAACTCCACTGAAACTTCCCATCCCAGTGTGCAGACTCCGTGTCCGTCGTAATGGTATTCCGTACAGTACTCTCTTTTCCAACCGATCTCGGTAGAGCTCCGAGCCAAACACTACTGTATCCATGTACTCCGTACGGAGAACATCCCAACCTGCATGTCCGCTAAAGATAGATCCTGAAAAACAGCCAAGCTGAACGGGTCAAACAGCCACATACTGTACCTGTATCGTAGACGTAGTCATGATAGGTGATTCGTTCTATTTGCCCCCTTTTCCCCGTTTACTATCCACACTTCCACACCTACACCTTGCCCCCCCCCCTCCTTACTGTCTCGAATGCATGTACGGAGGTAGTGGCCAGATGAATGCACACGCACACGTACAGTACACACAGACCAGATAATCAACCCATATCATCTAGTCCAAGTGACGGCACGGAGTAACTTACACAGGATGAGAAAATCTCCGGACGGCTCCTGCTGACCCGCGCTCGGGGCATGACCAAAAGCCGGGATATGTGGACTTGTCAAAATGTTGATCGACAACGGTTAATTTGCGTCGGTCCCACCGCTCAACTCTCCTGGCCGTTGGCAGGTGTCGCATGTTGCAGATCGCCTACTTTCCTGTTTGGGTACGTGTAAGTACGAGGAGATTGTCGGAGGGTTCGGTAGAATATGGGGTTTCCTAAGTTGGCATGGACATGTGGATGAGTACGTGTGCTGTAGAATAAATGAAATGTTCGAGAAGGTGGAGAGGGTGGAGGGCGTGGTGGAAAGCTTATTGTGGGTGAAGAGTCGGAGGAGTCTTGAGAGTCTGGAGGGTTCTGAAGCCTTAGAATAGGTCATTCGCTTTAGAATTCTTCTGACTCGTGGTGGCGTTTGGCTTTAGGGAAAGGTAAAGGGTAAAGTTTAACTATATTGTGTAGGTGTGACCTGTTTGCTGAGTATCGGGTTGTCATACTGTAGAAGCTGTGAGACTGTCCGATGCTAATCACAGAATACCAGACTCGCAAACCGAAAGGGGGTTCTAATGGACCTCTCATGACGAGGACTTGGAGCACCAACATGTTCGGTGACCTTGGAATGAACTGAAGACACGGCTGTACTCCACCACACACGTGGGAGTTTTCTCGGAAGTCGTATGTGGAGGCATTCAGGGGCGCAATTCCCTGCTTGGAAGTCGACCCACTGAAGCCTCACAAACCCAATGGCAAATCTGATTCTATATCGGAGAAATGTCGCCTCAAGATCGGAATTAGGCCATTGGTATATTTCTATACCGGTGAGCTGATGCAAGACTGACAATGGCTCATCGAGGCTCATCATGGCTCATCGGTCTCCATTCTGCTCCACTGGGGCCTGGCGCCAGTCCCAAAACGATCACCCCTGCCTTAGTAGGTGGACGGCGCGAGATGGATCACCTGTAATGAAAATCATGAATCATGAAACCGGCGCTGGCGAACCGACGGGTCAATCCGTGTTTGTTTCAGGTGGGGGATCTTGGTATTTTTGTGTGGGGGAGGTATTGGAAGAAAAATCTAGTTCTACAGAAAAGACAACAACAGTGCAGGTTGTCAGTGACAGCTTTGCGGCTCATGGAGTTGTGGAGCTGACAGCCCTGGCGCGGACTTCTGGTTCAGTCAATCCGGTGCCATTAAGCGAAACAGGTCGAGGATGAGCATTCTGATTGGGTTATGGGGGAACCCTCAAGCGCGAACTCCGTGTTTGTCGTATCTCTCGGACTAGTCTTCCACAGGAAACCAGGAGAACGAGGAGAGCTAGGAGAACAAGGAGAACCGCGAGAACAGTGAGATAAGGAGCACCGGGAAAGGACTCCGCTGTTTCAGGAATTGTGCGTTGGTGCGGGTTTCAGTGTCGATCTCTCTTGGAACATGGCGCGCAGAGGATAAGTTACAAGTTATGCTTGCACATGGAAGCCACATATGCAAGGTGGGTAAACAATTGGATTGTTCGAGATTTTGCTGATTGGGTTGGGCCCGAGGCGCTTTCAATAGTCTCTTCGGGGTTTGACAGGTTGATACTATAGGTTCTTTGATACCCCTGGGATGATCCAAAGGGCCGTGTCTTGCCTGTCCTGTTCTGGTCTGCCCTGGTCTGCCCTGGTCGGCCCTGGTCTGCCCTGGTCTGTGTAGTATAGAAGTACGTATACAGGTCATATCCTAATGATGGGGTTGACAGGGGTCCCTGGTGGATCGCGGGACTTTGGTAATCAGATATTGAGCAAAGTACAGGGCAAAGCCGAGTCAAACTAGAGCAAAACAGAGTAAAGTACGTGTATTCCTCATTACACGAAAGTACCAAGTGGAGAGAGAGAGAAGCATGATAGAGAAGCCTCCGGCATTCTCTCCCCGCTTGTGGATGCGCGGCAGAGGCCTTCATTCCTCTTCCCTTCTTTCTCCCCCCCCCCCTTGTCTTTTCTCTTCCGGAGCCCTCGGCTGTTCACCCGACTCCATTTCTTGTCGAAAACTAAAAGGCGCCGCTTTGGGAAGTCTGCGCCACCGATTCTCTCGAACCCTTGGAAACCGCGATTTGTCACCTGTCACTCGTCCCCCCCGTCTCTTGGTCTCGACACTGTCGCCCACAGTCGCCCTGTCTCGGAAGGATAATCTGGTCCAATTGGAAATACAACAGTCGAATTCACAACGGAACGTGGTGTGGGGAATCTATCGAACCTTCAAGCGTCTGCCTATCACATTCCTCAGTGAGGGTAGGCTTCGGGTGCTTAATCGCGGTTCTTTTGTCAAGGTACGCAACGTCCACACCTTCGGCCTCGATGGTCGCGTTCGGGTCTCATGTCTCTGAGCTCCGACTGTCGAAACCCGAGGTGGCGCAATCCAATCGCATCCCTGACTCAGATTGTGCACACTTGTGTCGAGTCTTCCGTCGCACCGGTTCAGCTTGCAATGAATCGCTACTGACAATCATCGCGTTAGATCATTTACCGTCAACCTGAATTATGGGCTGTTTAGTTTCCACACCGGCGGAGGCCGATAAGGAGGCGGCGCAACGCAATGCGCGCATAGACCGGAACCTGAAGAATGACAAGAAAACGCTCGACCGGACAATCAAGATCTTGCTATTAGGTGGGTGAACCCCATATCGGTGTGTGTGGGTGTGGGTGTAGTACTGACTGTCGGACTAGGCGCGGGAGAATCTGGGAAATCCACCATTATCAAGCAGATGCGCATCATTCACAGTCGAGGTTTTCCGGAGGAAGAACGCCATACGACTCGAGCCGTTATTTACTCGAACATTGTCATCGCATTTAAGGTATTGCTGGATATTATGAATGCCGAGGGCATCGACTTCGAGAACGAAGAAAAGACCAAGGTACCTTGAAGCGCTTGTCCCATGAAGTGTGCTTTGGCTTACGAGTTTGAAAGGCATATGCAGAGTTATTAGACAACACCGACCCAGATGTAGGGTCTGACGAGGCTTTCTCAGACCTGAAGGTTCGGGATGCTATGAGTGCCATGTGGAAGGACGAGGGCGTGCAGACGGCTGTTGCGCGAGGACATGAGTTTGCCCTACACGATAATCTGTACTAGTAAGTCACTTTTGAAAGGTCTTGCATAGACTCAGACTGACCATCATAGTTTCTACGATTCTCTGGATCGTATATTTACCCCGGGTTGGCTTCCGGACAACCAGGATATGCTACAAGCTCGACTTCGGACGACCGGTATCACGGAAACCCTCTTCGAACTTGGGCAAATGAATTTCCGAATGATGGACGTTGGAGGACAGCGATCAGAGCGGAAGAAATGGATTCACTGCTTCGAGGGGGTTCAGTGTCTACTGTTCATGGTCGCTTTGTCAGGATACGACCAATGTCTGGTTGAAGACCAGAACGCTGTAAGCGCATTATCTCCCATGCGCCCTCGACCAATGCTAACCCAATATACAGAACCAAATGCACGAGGCCATGATGTTATTCGAATCTCTAGTCAACGGTGAATGGTTCAAGCGCAAGCCAATCATTCTGTTCCTCAACAAGATCGACTTGTTCAAGGGGAAGCTCGCCATCTCTCCTATCTCGAAGCACTTCCCAGACTACGCTGGCTCTGACACCGATTATGATGCCGCTGCGCGGTACTTCGCGGACAGGTTCCGTGGCATCAATCGAATCCCAGACCGCGAGATCTATATCCATTATACCAACGCAACGGACACCACATTGCTCAAGGCGACTATGGAATCAGTACAGGACATGATCATTCAGAAGAATCTGCATACCTTAATACTATAAGGCAGCGACCTTCCATTTCCAGAGGCATCCCGGACGAGCCTCTCTGACGATGATTTCTTTATATCTTCTCTTCATTTTCCACTCGAAGCTCTTCAGCATACCATTTATTTTCCGGTTGCATTGCAAGGCGGGTCTTCTTTCACTCCTTCGTGATATTGGTCACATCTCTTTTATCTTCTTCTACATTGTTTCTTTTCTTTTATTTTTATTGTGTTGACGAAGGCGTCTTGATTGAGAGGTTATTGTCGGCTCTCTGCTCGCATCCTTGGGTCTATCACGTTGCATCCAAAAGCCCGTCCGATTTTGCCAACTAATACCGCGCTTTTTTCTCAGCGACGGTGTCATTTTCTTTTCTCATTTCATTTTTTTGCCGTGCAGGATGATACCACTTGTTTGTCCCTGCAGCTGTGTTATACTTGATGACTCTGCTCTGTATTATCACAATCATTCTGGATTTCCTATCTACTACTACTCTCTGAATGATCTCAATATTATGCTCTATGAGGAGCGTTATTTTTTTTCACTCTTTTTGCTTTGTACCGGAGCCACTGATTACTTTTTGGGGTTTCTTTGCTTACTGTCGGATTCCTTGTGTAGATCATGTCGCGTGCGTCATTCATGCACTGTGGGCTGCCAAGACCCCTAGAAATAGAAAGCATGGCAGATGACCTTCCAAAACAGTTCTCATGCACAGTAAATCCAGTTTTCGAGTCCAATCGCGCAAAACAATCTCAACGTGCGTATCAGTTATCAACACCTGAGGCACCAATATTACATAAGCAGACCCGCATGATCAGTGACACCGAACTCCGGCCCGACTGATTTCGCCTCCGATTCAGACTCATTCACCTCCCAGTGACTGGGTTATATCTGCCAACCATGTTGTCAACATCGCTACGCCGGGCGGCATGGTCTGCCATGCCGCTGCCCGGGATAGTTTGTCCCGCTCAGAATGTTACCAACGGCCTGCTTGGCGCAACCCGACCTCTGCACCAGCGCCGGTATTCCTCCTCATCTTCCAAACCTCCCGTCCCTCCCAGCGATGGCTCCCGCCGCATGGACACTTCTGCCCCGGCAAAGGGAGTCTCATCTGGTGAGAAGAGCAAGGCTACCCGCCGACGCAGGGACACCTCTGCCCGAAACGGTTCGTCAAAGTCTAGCCAGCAACATGCGGCATTTTCGAAGCTTCCGAGTGTTCCCTCGACCCAGCACCGCCAACCCCATGGTGAGTAGCAGCGTCTAGAATAACAAAGATCATCTTTATGCGTGAATGATTGTGCCGAAGCTAACTTTTCTCTTCTCATCAAGATGTCCATGTTGCCTCGTTCTTTTCCATTCACCGTCCAATCTCGGTGACAACCACTGTGCCACCGACCTCGAGTACCGACGCCTTTGAAGCAATCTTCTCGTCAAAGCGGCCTTTGAAGAACGAACCGGAGGACGTCATTTTCACTCTTTCCTCGGCCGTGCAGAACATGGAACACGGCGCACAGGGCATGTCCGAATCCGAAGACCAGTTCCGAAGCTTCAGCGAGCAGGATGGTGAACTCCGCATGCTGGACGGTCCCGACGCAAAGATGTCCGTGGAGGAATTTACTCGCCGTCTCCGTCCCTTCCAGCCTCCTCCCCCGCCCGTCCCAATGAACACAGCCGCCGACGAGGCCACCGAAACCCACGATGCGCTAGTCGACAACGAGTACTCTACCTACTCGACCGTTCTGACGATCCGTGAGGCTCGTCACGCCGATGGCCGCAAGACCTACGAGGCCCACACTGGTCCTTTCGTCCGCAGCGAGATGGAAGATGCTGGTATGCAGACCGAGGTCAGCATCGAAGCCCCGGCCGATCACACCACCGGCATGACATACATGGAGCGTGTGCGCAACAATCGCACCATGCATGCCATTTCCACCAAGAGACGCCGCCAGGTCAAGATGAAGAAGCACAAATTCAAGAAGCTGATGAAGCGCACGCGGACCTTGAGACGGAAACTCGAGAGGTAGATTAGGTCTCGCGTGTTTGTTTTTGATTTTCATAACAACTTTTGCGTTGTCAATTGCATCTTGTCTGCGCCTGCTCCTGTGCATTTTGGGCTGAGGCTAGTTTTGTGAGAGTTCAGGGCATATATCCTTGTTTTCGTATACTTTTTATTCTCTTTTTTTTACACACCTCTTTTCCTCTATCTCCACTAACTCATACTCTACCAAATTATCACATACACCTTGCTCCTTGTTCCTTGAATTCTGTCTTCACGGAGACTTGCAGTCTTTGGCTTTTATTCTGTGCATGTGGGCGTTTCATCCCATGTATTGCGATACTAGATTTTTGACTTGCCGTCGATTCTCGTGCTGCTATTCGCAGAGTTGAGTCTATATTGAGTTTTCTGTATTGAACTAGCCACTGGCAATATAGAGAGAATTCTTTCGACTACGGATTCTTCAAACGCTAGCCTTGGAAGTCTATGACAAGTCACATAATTACACGTAGAAGACGGGGATCTCTGGAATTGACGTCCAAAATAGCCCATGTCAACGCCAGACACAGCCGCCTTTCCATCCTTGACGTTGGCCGTCAAGCCGTCGCCATACTACTTCAGTCCTGATGCTTCCCAGATTTATCATAGAGTAAATGATAATCCAAATTAAATTCCGGTTGATAACCAATGTTTGAGAGTCTAAACAGGTGATGGTGTCACTTGTTCGTGACCATTTGGGCGTCATGAAATGTTATTGGTACGCATGATATGAGGATGAAATCTCTAAATCAACATTCCCAGCCCTGGAGGGTTGGATAGATACTCGCAGAAGCATAACAAGTCCAGTGGGTTCGCCGGCTAATCCTCGCTTCTTGCCATTGCTGAGACAAGGCCATCGCACAACTCTCGTATGTCACGGAGCTTCTTCTCAACCTGCTCGCCCATTTGTCTCGACGATTCGTTGTGATCATCTACGGAGGTGAAGCCCCTTTGTTCCGGCCTCAAGGCCCTGTTGTATAGGGCTCGAATGCTTGTTTCAGCCTCGCAGGCAATGTCTGGTCTGTTGTATCAGTGGACTGGAAGATAGAAGATGGGAGAATGCATAGACTGACTTAGCGCCTCTTTCAACTCTTTCAACTTGAAATGCTTGTTTGTTTCACGAAGAAGTGTTCGGGCATGCCGCAGCTCTGGCATTGTGTCTGGCGCGACTATATTGAAGTCAAAAGACATCAATCCTAAATCTTCTTGGCCTACATCAGGGATGATAGATAGATCATTAGTATTGGGGTTTCCTTGTCGACAAGAGTCTCTCAAACCTAAATCTCCGCCCTGAACTGTAGATCGGAAGTCCTCAAAGAAAATAGCGTCGTTTCCTGTGGGACTATCTGCTGCAGGCTTAAACCCTATGAGTCCTGCAAGGTATATACCAAGAGGGAATTTCCAACTATGTTGTGAATTGGATGTGTCCATGCTGTCTAATATCTCCTTCATGGCCGTCAAACGCTCCCTCAGGTCCCTTGAAGATAGCACTGGAAGGTTAGAGGGCCAGATGTCATTGTGATAATGCACCACTGCGGATGCCCATTTTGTGTATCTACGTGCTGGCGGAGGCACGTAGAGACTATGTAAAGCAGGCTGTAGACGACATAATCGATTTTCATCGAACAGAAGATTCGCAGAGATCACCTGGAATTTGTTCTCGATTTTCAAGGAGCCTTGTGAGAGATATTCGCCAAAATAGTAATTTGAACTGGTGCGGAGGTTGTATAGGCTTTTCAGATCCCCGTAGCATCCTGGCTCATCTGCATAGTTGAAGTCTTGGAAAGCCTTGATCAGATCCAAGTCTTGCATGAATGTCCCCCTCTGGAAGAGTCTCGTGTCGATGACATACAACTTTATGTCCTCGAGACTTGGGCTGGGTATATCGTGATGATATCGGTAGTAGACGTATTGGATTGCGAATATCAATGAGCTCGTCCACGATACAAGGTTGTCTTCGACTTGAATCCTATGGTTAAACCATCGAAGGTGCACGTTGAGCTCCTTGGCTTTGGTTTTCTGGTTTTGGCGATCTTTGAACGAGAAAATATCTTTTGTAGAAGAGACATTCTGTTGGCGAACAGATTCCGAATGAGCCCATGTATCATTCATCTCTCCAGCTGACTGAGGAGAGACCACCCGGAAAAGGTAGCGAGGGATATCATCCAACGATCGAGAGACTGTGCTGCCTGAGGGAGGTTCAAAAAGCAGTTGCTCAGGATACCTACTCCGGTCCTCCAAGCTAGTACTTGCAAGCTCCTCAGCCAGGCTATCCCCGGTAATTTCCATAGTGGTGGCCATATTGAAGGGAGTTTCGATTCAACGGTCTTATTGGTAAAGGGTAATTTGAATGTGGGAATAGCTGTAAACTAAGAAATCATTGCTACGGCCCTCCTACTTAAGTAGATTTTGAGCGTCCTTGCCTATGTCAGACATGCCAGACGATTTCTCAGCCTCATTACTACGCCTTGGGCCTTCCCAATAATCAAAGCCTACGACGCTGGGCTGTGTTGATAAGGGTAGATCCATAGGGAGAGCACGAAGGGTCCCGATTCAGGTGAGGATTTTTACGAACTGACAGGCAGAATAGACTGCGCAGCTCTGTAAAATAACAGGCATCTCTTAATTACAGCATTGCAACTTATAAAGTTAGGCCACGGAGAGCCAATCAACCTACATGTCAGACCATGATAATCACTGTGCCAGGCTGAGCGTGCCAAACCCAAGTAAAACTAGGCCCAAAAGGCAAATCACAGATCCGCCATGTACAAACAACGATATTTACGCGCGAAGTACTGCTCTGGAACATATTACACGAATCACAAATTGCTAGATATCAAATGGAAACAAAAGGAGTCGAAAAGCTCACACAGGCGAGTCAAGAATCAAAACAAGATGTGCACAGATAAGAAAAATTATCAAGAAATAAAATCCCTTACAAAACAAAAGAACAGACCCGTCTAAACACTGTGATGGAAGTGAGGTAAAGACCCAAACGTCAGGATCAGCGAATTTCATATAAAGTACAGAGTCCAGCGCGGTAATGCAATGTAAAATCAAAATCCAATATCTACCCACACCTGTCCACAGTACAGGTATCATGCTTGAACAGATCCATCCGATTCTACATACCAACAGTGATCGGAAAGCCTCTTTTCAAGACAGATAGATGTCTTGTTTTCCGATATCAATTCGTCTCCCCCACCCACCCGGCGTCAATCATACTTGTCACATCCGCTTCCCTGGCGGAAGGAGGTCTTTTGATTTGCGTCAGGGAAATGTTGGAGAGGCATGACGAGAATCGAGCTTGAGATCACGCACGGTAATTGAAACCATGATGCGATTCGAGATTCGATCCCCGATATGCGGCGGGAGGTCGTTCGTTTAACAGTCCGCTTTGGAGCGGGAGTTCATCAGCAGAGCAACAATCAACCCGTACAGACCCAAGACTTCAGCGAAAATGAGAATCAAAATCATTCCAACGTAGAGTCTGGGCTGTTGGGCCGTTCCTCGAACACCTGCATCACCGACAATACCAATAGCGAAACTGGAACGCAAGTATGGTTAGAAATGAAACTCCAAATGGGATCATTGAGACGTATTGGGTGGAGAATGACTTACCCCGCAGCGAGACCAGCAAGACCGACGGCAAGACCAGCACCGAGCTGAATGAAACCAGTGTAGAGAGGGAGCTTCTGGGTCAGGTCGTTGGCGATCAAGACCGACACGACCAGACCGTAGATACCAATAATACCAGCCATGACAATGGGGACAATGTCTATGAGTTGTTGTCAGCGAACCGTTCAATTCTTTCAATGCTGATATATAGATATCCATGCACAAGAGGGTATCTCATTGCCTTGAGGGTAACATACTCTTGACGATCAGGTCGGGACGGAGGACGGCCATGGAGCAAACACCGACACCGGCCTTAGCGGTTCCATAGGCGGCACCGAAGCAGGTGAAGACGATGGCGGAGGTACAGCCCAACGCGCCGAAGAAGGGCTAGAATGAAGATGTCAGTTAGGGATCGACGCGTTATGCGAATGTTGAACAGGACGCGGAGGGGCGATAGGTCGAGACACCGGCGAATTGCGTAATCATGCTTGGGTCGGGATGGAAGGTATGGATAGACTCACCGCGTAGACGGGGCTGAAAGAGAGAATATATTAGCATTATTGATCTATATTCACTCGTGATACTGGGGGAATGCGGATTATGATAACCAAATGACGATCGGGAGCTGTCAAGAGCCCCAGGGGCTGGAGAGGTATTGATGACGACTTACCAAAGCTCTGTGGCCATTTTGATGGACAATAACCCAGCTAGGTTCTCGATAGGTACTTGAAGCTTTGAAAGGATGTAAAAAGACCCGAGGGCGGCAGGCTCAGGTTGGATGCGGTCGGGAAGGATGGAGAGACCAGAGGCTTGGGAGGTTGGCAAACATGCTGGCCTCAGGTCGGATCACGTGGTCTTGGCGATCCACCACGGGTACTGGATCATTGACTTGACGTATTCGATGTATTCGAGAAGTTAGACAGGCAATGATCACTGATAACTCGAGATTCATTTGATTTGCTTATTATACATGCTCTATTCATACACTCTCAAGGAGGATTCGAGATCCTGGAATGTCCACCTTGGTGGATTCTGACCCAGCTCCTTTCACCGGCTGGGAGTACGCAATTGCTTTCTCAGATAAAGCGCCAAATCGATAAGGCATAGCAACGAGATCTTTCTCCCTTGCGCTGCCCTCATGTGTCTCCACTTCCATAGAGTCAGAGACCATACCAAAGTGATAGCTGACAGCCACTTCTGCTGAGCTAGCTTCACCTGAGGGTTTGCTGTGTGAATAAGTTGGTTCTACCGCCACAAAGAACTGAATGAAATCACCTGCAGAGGCAACCTGTGAAAGAAGAGACAAGTCATCCACAGTGATACCCTGGTCAAAAGAGGGCAATGTGTCGGTGGGCATGTTCTCAGGCTCAAAGAGTTGCGGTAATTCGACAAGTTCGTCACGATTAGCTGTTCCAGAGAAGCTGACTTCGGGGTCTAATGAAAGAAGGCCTTGCTTCTTGCCCCATCCACCTCCGCCGCTCATGACACGGTGCAACTTGCTACCCTGGCGAAGAGACTGGATCAAGCGATCATGGGTCGACGATCCCGCATCTGCCACCACTACCTCGGGCTTCTCGACGAGCGCCCAGACGGACACCCGTTGATCCACAATGCTGTGTTCTGCAATATAACGGGGAAGCTCTTTTTCCAACTCCGAGGAAGCAGGCATTGGCTCATTGGATGCGGGATCAGTTGATTTGCCAACTTGTCGTAGGATGTTCCCCATACTTGAAATAACCTTTCGCCGTTGTGATACTTGGTCCAACGGGAGATCCAATGTAGTGACCACCGATTGCGAGGTAGTCGTAACCATGCAACTGGTAAGATCGACTGACTGTTCCAAAATGTACTCATTTGAGCCGCTATCCCGAAGCCATTGCGTGCCTAATATTGTCGTTTCTTTTCCATTGACAAAGACAGTGTTGGCGAGACGTAATCCGACTTCATGGGTAGGTCTGTTGTTGGTTTGACCGGGACTTCCAGTCTGAATGGAAAGCAAGAGATTCGTGTCTTCGCTCGCAGAGCTTCTGATGAGACGAGGTGGCGCAGCCTTTCCGTGTAAATTCGTTTCCGCGCCCACCAAGAGCGACAGACCTTCTGATTCTGTCGATGCCGCCCGGGACTCATGCGTCGCAGCTCCAGTGGATATAGTACGGGTATCTGGAAGTGTGTCGACCACAGCGGCGACAGCCAGGACAGAATTTGCCTCTGGAGATGTGCCATATAACTGGCCTAGACATTGTGATAGGAATGGACTGCTGGGATCGAGCCAGTGAGCAAAGCTCGGGGTGACGAGGATGAGAGGAGCGGATTTAGGCGCATTCGAAGCTGGAATCGAAGGAAGACTCGATAAGATATCATCTGGGGTCTTGTATGGGTAAGCGCATATCCAGATCATAAGGTATTGCCAAACTCACTATCTCTTCTGGCGTATTTGTGAGCCATGTGCACGCAAAAGGCCGCCCGCCTTTCGGGCTTTGTGTCGCATACCATCTGCTTGAGCGCCTAAAGCTTTTTAGGGCTCTATGAAAGCCCTGGGGCCTCTGACACTGCAGATTGAGGGCCACCCTCATTGACATGATTGTTGCGACGTGGGGGCCTTGAACATTGAAGCATTGACTGCGAAGTGCAATCAGGAAAATGCGGAAGTCACAGCGGAGATGGGCCGGAGCGGAATAACTTGAGCGTTGCGACTATATATGCCTATCTTGATCTGGCGTTTATTCTGAATATCATCTTGCTGTATTCTACAGAGCAATGTTTACGACGTCAGAGTTGTTAATACGAACCTGGAAATACAATAGTAAAGCCTGAATAGGTGCAATCCATGGATCACGCTAAGCCTATCCAAGTAATCATCCGCGGACGACCGCGGCCTCAATATGAACATCCTCTTCCACCTTGACTTACCCTCGAACCCTCATCAAGTGGGCCATACTGACAATGAAACGAACTAGCAGTGGCCAGCCTATAATAATGATGCATCGATGGAACCGAGTACCCTCATCATGCCAGGCTTGCCGCGAGAAGAAACGCCGCTGTGATCGCACCCAGCCATGTTCGAATTGTATGCAGAGGAGTATCTCATGCGAATACCCTGGGCAGAACTCCGAGAGTCCGGCACAAGATGACCATCAAGCACTAGGAATGGTCGACTCAAGCCAAATGACACCTGCCCAATCTCATGCCCCGGATACTGTGAAAACATCTCAGTAAGTATAGACCGTTTGAAGACGTTTGTGGCGGATTCACTAACACCTAGAAGAAACAAGGATCTTTTGGACCGGATAAGTCGGCTAGAAGAGACTGTGTATGAGAGATCAACTGCACTTCAAGATTTGAGTCGGGGAACGACAACAACGCTAAGATCTCCTGCAAACACAGTATGTATGCTTCCTCCAGTCCGGCAGTCTCTTCCTTTAATTTCATATCACTTAGATACTGATAATTGTCAGCCATCCATGCCAAAGCTATTTACACCTTTTGCATCGCATCATCAGTCGGTGCCAAATCATCAACCAGGCGGCCCTAGAGAAGAGGCCGACATGACTGAAGTGATTAAACAGCTTCCTCCGATAGGACAAGCCAGGCATATGTTTGATCATTTTGTTAAAACTCTACAACCGACCTTTGGAATCCTACATATACCCTCTACGCGATCAATGATGGAAGAGACCTACCATGGCATGCTCGATGGAGAACAACCCACACCCACCAACCTAATGCTGCTATTCAGCGTCTTCTCTGGTGCAGCTCTGGTCTGGTCAGCCAGACTTCTGGAACAATTGAATGCCACTCAAGATGAAGCCAGATCAGCCTTTAACAATTACTGCCAGCTGGCTATCTCAATTCTGGAACATCCACTTGAGCCAGTGCAGCCATCGACCACTGCCATCGTGGCCATAGCTACTCTCGCTCACTTATTGGCCAATACCGTGGGGTACTCAGTGAAGATTGGCCTGCTGCAAACCCGGTGCTTCCTGATGACCCAAGCGCTGCGTATACACCGCTTAGACACTTCACAAGCCCAGGAGGAGAGAAGGGTCAAAGGGTGCGACATGATCGACGTTGAAGTTCAAAGACGATTCTGGTGGAACATGGTGGCATCTGACTGGTATATAGCGCTGTCGTATTTGTGGCAGGATAAATTGCTAACCATTGCAGGCTTTCTTCCTTCTCCGGACGAGCAAATGAAGGCACATATATGTTCCAACCAAGACATATGAAAGTCAATTATCCGAGCAACATCGATGATGAGCTAATCACAGCCACGGGAATCCAACAAGATTTCCCATCATCAGTCCCGACAGCAATGTCAGGCCCTCTCCAGCGCATAAAGCTGGCGACGCTCTGCCGCGAAGTGGTTGATGCGGTACCCTCGATTCTGCTAGATACCCAAGAACCCGAATATGAGGTAATACTCGCACTGGACAAGAAGTGTCGTGATTGCTTCGAAGACATGCCAGACTTCTATCGCTTGAGCCCCGAAAGCATTCAAAGGAGTGAAAACATCTGCAAAGAGCGACCGTATATCAGATGGCAGCGAATCAACTTTCACTTCAGCGTTCATACACGGCTATGCCGATTACATCGACGCTATCATCTCGAAGGCGTGACGAACCCCAAATATGCCTATTCTCACAGTGCATGCATTCGATCAGCCCAGGCAGTCTTGGAACTGAGACGGGCCATGGACGACATCGACCCCGAAGCAGGAGGCTATCCTGCGCGCTTCTGGCGAGTCGCCCAGCACGTCTTTCTCGCAGCGCTTATACTAGCAACGGATGTCTCATTCAACCCCAACGCGCCAGACGCCGAAGCTCGCAAGGCTAAGGTCCTTGCAGCCTACAAGACCCTAGAGAGATCAAAAGAAGAGTCCGGCTCACTGATAGAAGGCGTGCAGAGAAACATGCAGACTCTCATGTCCACGCTTCAGAAACAACAGCCACGAATACCCACGTCGCAGCCTAAATATCTAACAGGGATCAAGAAGCCATCTGTGGCGGCTCGTGAAACAGGGCTGAGCAGCACCCTGCCTAGTGGGCCCAGCGAGGTATTGACGACCAATGAAGCTGACCAAAGCTTGCAGTTGCAGTCTGGATGCACATCAAGTGGAGGCTTAACGGATGACATTGGAGGGGAAGGCTGGCAGCAGCTCTGGTCTGACTTTGTGGCTGTTGCGCCAGATCTAGACGTCCCACAGTGGAACTCCTTGTTGGACGATATCGATTTTGGCTCAGGCTGGCTGGACGGCTCTGTCTAAAGAAGCTCACCGACTTTACTTAGGTGTTCTATATTTACAAAGGGTACTTTCTTGCCTCTTTCTGCTGCTACCGAACAGTACTGTACCAAAGTACGCGTGTAGTGGTAGTTCCCTTGATTGCGTCAATGCCTAGTTTCCTTCCTTGTTTAGGCACCTGTACTGTACAACGGTCCTTTGGTCCCCAGCCAGTGAAGTCACAGGCCAATGACATATGATTACAAGCGCCTTGGCAGGTGGGCCAGGGCTCATCATAGGGCTGGCATTGTTTGGTTCGAAGGGGCGACGCCACCAGTTGTACAAGCCGAAACAGGTACTTTGAGTAATGATCCTCGGCAGACAAAGTTAGCTGTACCGTTCGTAGTGATCGTCAATCATGAGACCTAGCGTCCAAGCTGAATAATGAGCAAAAAATATAACCAAGGTTAAAGATAGAAAGGAAGAAAAAGAAAGTTACAGGGTATGGCGCTGCCAAGCATTAACCCAGGCAGCCAGCAAAAGATTGCACGGGATAGGGCAGAGCGCAGGATGATTGGGGGGAAAGTCGCCAACGCAAAAGTCCCTTAATCAGCCCTTAATCATCTCTTAACCATCTTGGCATATTGAGCCGAGGAGCGCAATTTCCATCCTACTGTACATGTACAGTACTGTATGAATGTACCAGGGTATCTGGTCTCTGCGAATCATAGGAGAGAGAGTTAAATTAGCCACCAAACAGTAAACAGGGAACAAGGACGAAGACAACTGAAAGGAGATTAAAAAAAAAAAAAAAGGTACAGCCACAATGCAAGAGTTGGATGAGCCACATGTCGTGGCGGCATGATGTAATGATCCAAGCTTCCAGGGTTGCTCCTCTCCTTTTTAAGTCTTCTCTCCCGTCTCCCCTCCCTTCAACCTCCCAACTCATCTCTCATCATGCCTTTCACTGCTTCGTAAGTTGCTCCTTTGCTGCGCATTTGCGACCTATGTTATTCCTTCTCAGTCCGGAATGACCTCTTGGACAGACTGGCGTCATGTCACCCTGTTGCCCTGTCTTGTCGCGGCATCGCCCGGAGAAAACCCACCAGCTTCAAGTTGCTAACCGTGATTGATAGTGATATCTGCAAGATCATCTTCGCCATCATCCTGCCTCCTCTGGGTGTTTTCCTGGAGCGCGGATGTGGTGCTGATCTCCTGATCAACATCTGTTTGACCATCCTGGGATGGATCCCCGGTATCATCCACGCCATGTACGTGTTTTCGCACTGTGACGGCAGTGTTTCCGACTATCCGCGATCGACTTGACTGACTTTGTTGTTCTAGCTACATCATCTTCAAATACTAGAGATACCCACGTTCCCCACACTGTCGCAGCCAATGACATTTGCCGCTCGATATCTCGTGAAAAGCGAGTCGGCGACCAATTTCATCAACCTCTTGAGCAAGGGGCGGTGCGATTCCATATGAGGGTGTCAGCGTGGTCCCGAGGAAATCCGGTTGGGACTAGCCTAATGCAGCGTCCTTCACTTGGCGTCTCCGACATGATGTCCATAATTCCCTAATTTTGTTGTCTGCGGCATGTTTGTTTCTTTTCTTTATTTACTTTGTTCTGCTGCGGGTTTTTGCTTTTTCGTTTCGGATGATACCAGCTCATACCATGGGCTTCTGGGGCATCGTTGTTTCGTATCAATGCCCGCTAGCTAGGTCTATGATTCATGAGTATGGAATTTACTACTCGGTTAATACTTATGACTTCCTTGGTAGTATTGTAGAAATACCGTCCATTACTTTCCTAGAGAGGGACTCGCTGGAGCAACATTGAACGGGTCGCAAGGGATGCATAATTTGGACCCGTCAACCCCAGGATCAGCCCTGTGTCTGGACCCACGTCTTGATCGCAGTCTTCGATTACATGAGAAACATTATAGCAACGGACTTGATTGGCCTCGATGGCTCCCCAAGCGGGTGTAACCAGTCCGTACAATCCGATCATGCATAACATCGCCTCAGGACACGCACCTAACATTCTGCTCACAAGTGCCCGTAAGTCCCGGGTCATCCAGTTAGCCCATCCATGATCTCTTGATGAACGGAACATACGATTCCAAGAGTTGAAGGCTTCTAGAAACCCTAAGAAGCAATCCAACACACAACGGGTGGAAGCCCAAAAGAACCAGAGACCAACCACAACATCACACGCCAGCACAACCACAGCACACCAACACCTCATCCAGTAAACATTCAAACCCAGAAATTCTGAAACCTAGTCAGGCGCCATGAACAACCACTTCTGCAGCCTAAGCGCTGACAATGGCCCGGCGCGTATCGCAGCCGCTAGCAAGGGACCACCAAAACCAAAGCGCTACGCCACTACGGCCACTCGCTTGCTCCAGTAGGGAGTATGACTCCCGTGGTCTATCATGTAACATGTCATACATGGTTTCACAGTAGCGCTTACAAAGGCACAGCCTCCAGCACTGTGTTTCAGAATGGTCGCGAAGCATCTCAGCTCACGGCTCTGAGATATGACGGTGTTATGGGTGGCTCTTTTTGCCTTCGCGCGTAGGAAGGCGCTGCCCGTTGATTTTATGGTTAATTAGGCTGGGGTCCCGATTTTGGGGGACTTTTGACTGATAGTACTTTGACTTTTGTCGTCGTTGTCTTTTGATACGATATTTGGACCACTGATCACTGACTGTTGCTTTTGCTGTTGATCGCACATACTGTTACTACTGATCATGGTCACCATATGGCTTCTAGATTGTCGTGGGTAGTCATTCCCATTTATTATTTCACAAGGTTGGTCGATGTGTGAACTTGAGTCCAATTGGTTGGTGGTTTCGCTAATGTTTGGCTTTGAGGCTATAGGGCTACCGCAGTATGCTCGTCCTTTACATGTACAGGATACTCGTTGCGATCCTGCTATTACTTTCTGTGGGATATGCGGTCGATACGAATACCGCTGATGATATATCCGACTCATCGTTATTGGGGATGGTACCGGACTGTGCGCTGGACTGTCTGAATAGCTTCATCAAATCCGAGTACACGCCCGAACAGTGCAAGTCGCCGTCAGATATTCCGTGTATATGCCGGCACAAATCGACTAGTGGGGAGACTTTGGGAGAGGCAGCTTTGAGCTGCGTTCGATCTAAGTGTACGCAGAAAGTTCTTGCGAGCTCTAGCGCTGGAAATATCTGTATTTCGGTGTCTGGGGCTGTGTCGCAAGCGTCAAAGACGCATACCACAACTATCATCTCGGACTCGACTATCACAATGAGAGGCGATGCAACAACTACGAGTGTGGTGTTATCGGATGATTCTGCGGGCACAACTGTGATTTACCAGACTCAGATCTCATATCTGTCATCGACACCGACGCCAACTACTAGCTCTACAACCTCGAGTGCGTCTTCCGATCTGACGTTTTATAATCCTGCGTCTTTGACATCTGAGACCGGACGAACAGCGAGCACTCAAACGGCAGGCACTAAGACGACTAGCACTCAAACGACTAACGTTAATACTGAGACGACTAGTACTGAGACGACTAGCACTGAGCAAACTTCTGTGCCTTCTAGTAATACCTCTGCAGATATCAACAAGAAAGATCACCATGGGATCAGTGCAGCAGCAGTTATTGGTATATCAGTCGCGTCAGGTATAGCCGTGGCTTTCATCATTGGCGTCGCTGTGTTCATTTGCTGTAAAAAGCGGAGAAAGCAACAAGACGAGTCAGACCCGCATGTGTTCGAAATTGGAGGTGCAATGGCTGAACCTCCCGACTTTTTGAAACCGATGCCTCGACTCCCGATGTCTGGTCCAGATCCCCAGTTCCCGTCCAGCCCAGTAAGCTCCGAGGGAAGAGATGCACACCAAATGAGCTCTGTTCAGCCGATGGCATTCATCCGCTCACAGTCACCCTATTCGCCTGGTCATGCTTCACCTCCCAATCCATCTAAGACCAACAACTTGGCCCACCAAGAGCGAATAGGATTCGCTGTTAGTTCAGACTCCGACTGGAATACATCGCCTCGAACTCAATCTTCACAGCATAGCGTGGCAAGACTAATACCCGAAGGCTCAATGGGACTATATCCAAAGCCACTGAAGTGGAGCCATCGACCCACCAGCGGAGAAACCCTCTTCGAAGAAGACGAATCACAACAGACGGCACTTGCAGCAGGGAAAATGAAAATGAGTAGTCCAAAGCCAGGAGTTCCACCCAAACTCGCTGGCCTGCCAGCCAATCCCCGTGCATACAAGGCAGGAGGAGTAGGTGTCCCAGCAGGACCAAGACCGGGACCTCCAAGAGCCCTTGCACCACCGTTCTGGCATACTTCGACGCTCAGAACTTCAATCTCGGAAAGCAGCACAGCTCCAAATGATACTGCCACTACATCAAACCACACCTCCAATTCCAACACCCTCTTTACACCCTTCACCTCCAAATCTCAACCTCAATTGCAAAACCCCCAACGGTCTCCACTCCCCTCGTCCTCGAATCTCCCTCCAGGCTCCGAAATAGTCTCCAAGCCCCGCATTGTCCAAGGGAAGGATATCAGACGAGTACAAGTCCGAAACAGTCCTCTCCCACCCAGTGAAGTCGTCGCGCCATACTGTCCAGAAGATCTATGGTTAGAGCGTGGAAGAACGCGCACACCCCCGGAATCCGGAGATTCTTTTGGCTCTGGGGAACCTCCTTATCCTTCTGATCGTTTCCCCGGGGATGTACATTATCCTGATAGCCCCAAGAAGAAGGCTGTTACGGTTGACAACCGAGTTTCGCCCACAAGTCGGAATCTGACGCCTTCGAGAAGGGGGGAAGATTTGATTTTGAGGGTTGATTGAGGTCTGGGTCTGAGATTGGCTTGGGGTATTCTTATGTTCTATTCTTGTATTTATATATTATATGCCTTGTTGCTTTTTTTTCTTTTTATTGCTGATATTGTTGATATGGGTGGTTCAGTTTCTAGCGCTTCTATTCTTGTTGTTACGCGTTTGTGATGATACATCTTGTGTGAATAGACTTGAAGTATTGAAAATCAGTGTTAAGAGTATGAGCAATCCATACACTATCATATCACCTAACTTGTTCACCCGAGCACCTCGTATAGAATTGAGGGTGAGAGAGTATGTTCACTTAGAGTTTACTGTGGCCTTGCTGACGGAGGTTTGATCACGGGCACCTGGGCAGTCAAACGCATCTTTCCTCAACAGCGTCATGTGTTCCAAGGTTGCTCGACCATGAATCGTAATCGGAATTTCTACCAAATCAGCCATTACCGCAAGCCACATGAGATCCAAGCACCTAGGGCCAAGGCCCCGACGGTCTACCGATCTGCCGCCCATAGCTGTATCAACAGGAAGCACGGCGACTGGGCTACTGACTGTGGATACTCTCGCAATGCAGCACATGCAGCTCTATGGATGATGTCAAAGTCTTCCTCGGTCCAAAATCGCCAGAACAGTAGAGTGGAGACGCATACAGGGTTCCCCAGAATCGGCCGATCACGATCTTCCATGTACAGTATCGGCAGATGGATCAAGATCCCACGCATACATCAACAGGACTCAACGATATCAATCCCACAAAGCCCATATGATGATCGGATATATCGGTCCCTTAACAGAGCTTGTGAAAGAGTCCAAAATCGAGTCCAGACTCTTAGAATCGACAACCTGGTCCATCGTGACCAAACTCTTTCTTTCCGAAAGATCAATGATCAATGTGCACAGACTGTACTCAGACCCAAACTAAACAGGCAACTTTACCTTTTTTCTCTTTCCATACAATCCACCAGGTTATGCTTCTCCACACAAGGAGAACTGCCATGACAGCCGCGTATGACGCCAGCTTCCTGCTTTGGGAACCCTGAACTCTCTCAATAATGGATTGGCTCCGTCATTGAAACAGAGTCGCGGCCCGTCCGCGGGACCGTCAAGGTTGAACGGAGATTTTGCCAGGGATGACTGACGGGTCTGCATGCACAGTGACAGCATTTGGCGCTCTGCCCAGTTTTGGGTATGATTTTGGGGAGTAGGAGAAAGATAGAGGGTCTTGCATATACTTGTTATACCAGAGGTTTGAGACTTGAAGACTGGTGCGTACTGCTACACGATTATGCACTTCTTTATTGCCTACTATGGAGTCCCACTGTCAATTTTTAACTTTTCTTGGTCAACTCCATATGTGGCCCTTTAACGACTGGGGGTGTTTTCTCCAGTGCGATATTTCTGGCTGCGTGGCTTGCATCTTGGCCCAAATGCTGCTTGGGTGTTGGTTCGAGGTGGTATCGGCCAACTTGTGGCGGCGTCGTGCCGCTTAATCCCCTCAGTGCGGACCAGTCAACTCAGACTACGGCGCACAATGATCTTCATGCGGTCTAGTACGCGGACTATGCTGATTCACTTTCACTCAAGGATCCAGATTACCTTCTAGTTCGGTTTTCCTGCTATTCCGGTTCCTGTAATGAGTCAGCACGATGACGTCAATAACCCCGACATATCCCGCGGTGACGCTCGTTGGCTTGACATCATCCAGTCGGAGGACTTCTAAGGATTATACTCGGGACATTCGAGGGCTGAGCACGGGTTAGTCAAATTCCAAATACGAGAGACTGAAAGACCGTCGCCTCTCGGTAGTACCGATCACGCCACGCCGAAAAGGCTTAGATGGTTCAGATGCTGCAACCAAAGGAATCAAAATTACTTGATTAGTTCTGATTCCCCTACTGTATGCAGTGCAGTACGTCAACTACTGATTTTCATCGGCCTCCGCACTCGGAAGTTTCTTGGACAAATCAGCTTGTCCACCCAGGCTCGTGGGCATGGAATCCTACGCCAAGAGTGCGCCGTTGTGGATCCTCAACTACTTTCGACTTCATGCTTTGAGATGTGCAGTATTAACCCAAAAGCGATGACGAAGGCCACAGGGGGTGGGGAACCCTGTCTTTGGGGTACACACTGTAACAGGATCAACGATATTGACCTCTCGTTGTTTGGTCCTCAGTCTGCTATATTAATGGCCCTTCGTCCCCACAGGCTCCATTTGCCCTAACTCATTCCCACTCAAGTTGCTCGACTCTTTGCAGTGATCTACTGTGCCCTACTTGACCCCCCTGCAGCCTGCACATCATTGACGCTTGACCTGTCTCTTTCCAGTCCCACTGGACATTCAAAGTGCCTGTTTGATAGTGGATTTGATTATCCATAACCGGTTATCTCGCAGCTCAGTAGGCAGCTACTGTATCAACATCGTCATTGTACCCGCTGGACCCACACCCCTCACGTTCCATTCATAATGGCTACTTCCGATGGATACGCAAAAAGGGTCCACCGACTCGACAGCCTGGATGCTGCTCAGTCAGAACTCTATGGTGGACCCAACGTTGTCGTTCCTCCCAAGCATTTGATGGCTTCTCCTTCTGACCCTATTTCCAACACCACGAATATGATTTCCAAAACCCACCCCGAAGAAGAAGTCTCATCTGAAGATGACTGCTCTAATATCCCTACGCCTATGTCAAACCCGCCAGCAGTCACTAGCGATGACTTTGCCCTGGCTTTTGATATTGACGGCGTCCTCATCAAGGGCGGCCAGCCCATTCCTGCAGCCATTGATGCGATGAGATACATCAACGGCGAGAACCCTTACGGAGTCAAGGTGTGAGTACCACCCTGTAAATTCCATTCTCCTTCTCCGCACCTGATGTGACGGGAAGCCTGCGAAGGAATATATTCTAATCTAATAATTTTGTTAGTCCATACATTTTCCTCACCAATGGTGGTGGTAAGACCGAGAAAGAGCGCTGCCTCGATCTCAGTCGCCAACTCGACTTGGAGGTCGATCCTGGCCAGTTCATCTGCGGTCACACCCCCATGCGGGAAATGGCCGAGAAATACCACAACGTCCTAGTAGTTGGTGGCGAGGGCGAAAAGTGCCGCATTGTCGCCGAGGGCTATGGATTCAAGAATGTCATCACACCCGGCGATATCATCAAGACGCGCCACGACACTACCCCGTTCCGCACATTAACCGACGAGGAACTCGAGAACTCCCGCCTCCTCGACCTCGAGAATCTTCACATCGAAGCAATCTTTGTCTTCGCCGACAGCCGTGATTGGGCCGGTGACCAGCAGATCATTCTCGATTTCCTCATGACGAAGGATGGCTGGTTGAACACACGGTCGGAAACGTTCCAAGAGGGCCCACCAGTTTTCTTCTCCCACACTGATGTCGTCTGGTCAACATCACACGAACATTCACGTCTTGGAATGGGAGCGCTACGCGCTTCTCTCGAAGCTGTGTATGGAGCCCTGACAGGCAAGGACCTCAACACCATTGCCTTTGGCAAGCCTCAACTCGGTACTTACAAATTCGCCACGCGACTTCTCCAGAAATGGAGAAGTGACTCGTGCGGGATCAACAAGCCGCCTTCTACGGTCTACTTCATTGGCGATACACCCGAATCCGATATCCGTGGCACGAACGAGTTCAACGAGACCACTGAGAATGATTGGTTCTCGATTCTTGTCAAGACTGGTGTCTATCAGGATGGTGATGTCCCACGCTACCCGCCCAGAAAGACTGTCAACAATGTCTTCGATGCTGTCAAGTTTGCGTTTGAGCGTGAGCACAACAAGCCTCATAAGGGCTCGCTGGTTTCTGAGCTTGACATCGATACCAGCAAGAAACTTGAAGAGATTGCTAATTAAGCAATCGTTCTGTGTCTTCTTCCACCTATATCTCATGATCTCATGGTTCCCATCACCAGTCACAACGTTGTTCAACAACTGTTGTGTTATACAGGCCTTGAAGCCTATGATTTCTTCTATTCGCGACTTGTTTTATAAGATTCCCAGTTGTCCTGAACTTCTGTATTTACCATGCGTCATGACGTCCGATCTCCGACTTTCTGTGTTGAGGTGGATTTCGTGCTATTTTACCTCGGGATCAGACTTAGATTCCCGTATGATACATTCGATATATTTTAAATGAATAAATTAAATCTTAAATTCCCATACCTGCCTCCTTGTGTCTTCCAGCAGCCATGCAGTCCCCCATGAACCAATACATCATAGTATCAAATGAGCCCACACTCAGCCAACATCGATCATACCCCAGACTTCCCCATAGATTGACCACCAAGTCAGAAAACAAAGGAAGTGCTCCCCCTCAATCTGCATGATACCCCGCGCCCGATATTAGCCCGGCTATCTCGATGATCTCAGGCAGCAGCGAATCGTTTGTAGCCCACTAGGCTTAGATGCAGCATCCACGGAACGACAGATTAGGCAACCCCGAAAAATCGGGTGGAGAGTTGGATTAGAGTTTTGTGGAGCCTCTGTTTGTTCTAGATGAAGCACAAATCAGGACCATCAATCCCCATGATAACTTTGTGAGAGCCGTCTACTATATCGATGGTGGTCTGTAGGGTGCTATTGAAGATTGAGGGGAGTAGAAGCGTCAGGTTTTCAAATTTTATATTGGTATCAATTGACAGGGAATATCGTGAGTCCTACCAATGGTGATTTATCGCAGTCATCAACTCAGAAGTCATGTACATATCATTCTGCCTGTTCATTACTATCGTCACTATATGATTAGTGTAATTGCTTAGATTGAAGATTATGTCGGTATCTTGCACGTTGCTCAATTTCACTAAGACTGGCAATTTTTTAAGTGCTATAGTAAGTTATATTAACACTATGCCTCCTACTTTACTACCATCTCCCCCTGGTCCCATAACTAAGTATTAGATCAATTTTGATCAATTCAGTCCTCTTTTCAGTTCTTTTTTAGAATTCTTCTCAATAATCCTTTCCAACCCGCCTTATACTATGTATAGAACTACTCATTATAATTGAGTGCTAATATAGTCCTAATAAGAGTCAACAACATGACTTCCCGTACCATTGTCCCTAATATTCTATATGGCTCTCATCTGGTGGATTTCAAGTGGCGGTTGGTCGTACGAGTTATAGTTCTTTTCTGCGATTCTAGGGGCAGTACTAAGCATAGTCTATATAGCTAGCGAGTTGGATCGTCTCACAATTTATCTCGAGCTCACTGTTTACTTCCGCATTAGGTCTAGTATACTACACGATACCCAACTAGGCCTGGTGTACAACCTTGAAGGGTATAAAAGTAAACACGATGTAGTGGCCAAGGTTTCAGCCCTTTGAGTACGCTTATACCAACGAAATATCCGGTTACAGCTGACAACCCCACTGGTATCGGCTTCTGTGATTCAGCGTAAATGTTACGGTGGATCGGGAAAGCTATCGGGAAAGCCTCCCCCACCCTTACCCCTCACGCTGCTTCACACTGCAACATGGGATCTTTTGCATTTTACAACTCTTAGTCTCAGTCGTTGTCTTTCGTAATGTCCAAGATACTTAATATATCTGATCTTCAGGAGTCAGCTTCAAAGTCCCTTCCCGTTTCGGTGAAAGGTAAGTTATGCCCATCCCCTCGCATAGCAGCAGGTTTTAAAAAGTCGACTAGATTTCTTCAATTCTGGCGCAACAAACCAAGTCACACTCCATGACAATTATACTGCGTACAGAAAATACCGTCTCCTCCCCAGAGTTCTTAAAGATGTCTCCCAAGTCAACACAAGCATCTCCCTCTTCGATCGAGATATCCTCTTCCCCCTGTGTGCCTCACCGGCCGGATTACAAGTCCTGGCCCATCCAGATGGAGAATTAGCAACAAGCAGAGCATGCGCTAGAACAGGCGTGAACATGGGAGTCTCTTCCTACACCGGTAATCCAGTCGAGCAAATCACCGAAGCAGGAAACGAAGTCGGACCTATCCACCACGTCATGCAGCTCTACTCAATGAACGACAAAGTCAAACAAGAGCGCATCGTGCGCCGCGCTGAAGCTGCAGGCTGCAAGGCAATCTTCTTGACAGCCGATAGCCCTGTTCTTGGTGTTCGCTGGAATGAATGGCGGAGTGGGTTCAAGCCTCCCCCCGGCGTCGGGTATCCGATGTACGAGAAGACATCGGATGAGATTCAGGCGCAATCTCACGATGATGGATTTGCCGCGACAAACTCGGATTCTCATTCTTGGGCTACGGAAATTCCTTGGTTGCGTAGTATTACTAAGATGGAGATCTGGATTAAGGGCGTTCTTACGCCTGAGGATGTTGAGACGGCTATTGAGTATGGCTGTGATGGTGTTATTATTAGCAATCACGGTGGCAGGCAGCTGGATGAGACCCCCGCTACTATTGATGCTCTTCCTGCTTGCGCTAAGGTTGCACGGGGACGAATCAGGATCCATATTGATGGTGGGATTCGGTCTGGGGCTGATATCTTCAAGGCGCTAGCTCTGGGTGCGGAATGTTGCTGGGTTGGTCGTCCTGTGCTTTGGGGTTTAGCGGTAAGAGTTCTGTTGCGATGCTGATATTGATCATTGTGTACTGACTTGTTTGGCAGCATGACGGTCAGCAGGGAGTCGAGTTGATGTTTAAAATTCTTTACGATGACTTCAAGCGATGCATGCAGCTTACAGGGTGTAAATCGGTTTCAGAAATTCGCCCGGATCGGTTGGCTATTGTCAATGCATACGGGCCTTTGGCAAGGCTTTAATTGACATGACAACTGAGGTATCTAACGAAGGGATATTGATAAAGATTGATGATTTGTGCATACCTAGATCAAGCTCATTTGAATATATTGTCACCATTCTTCAAAGCAATCATCTTCGAGCATATCATTGTCTGCTTTGAAGGCTTCTGAAATCCGAAGCCAACATCATGCCGTAGCAGATGGAATTTGTTATGTAGAGGCAAGTCGCCCTGGAGGCTACAGGAATCTTAAGGGGAATGCCGCTGAGTCATGATACGCCAACCGTGGAACCCCGAGTGACGCTTAACCCCAGACTTTCCCCTCACGACCTCTCCTCACTTCATCTCTTCTTCATTTCTTCATTGCTCTCTTTCAATCAAGTGAACTGGGAAATAGCAAACAATTACCAGCCCAAACATGGCTCTGCCATACAGGTATGCACCATGATCTCCTGATCGGCAGCCGCAGATCTCCACTAACAGCTCATCAGTAACAATAAGAAACACGACCCAACCAACTCAGTTGACAGCATGCAATCCGAAAAAGAACTGCTTGTCGATGTGATCGAGGTATATGATACTGAGAATAATGGCTTTGTCCCCAAACACCATGGTTGCAAGAGACAGGGACGCCCCTGTCTAGCTCGGTTCCTGCGGAAGGGTATATGCGCCTTTGTCCTCACCGGATTGGCAATATATTACTTCGGTCTCCCATACAGTATGGAATTTCTTATATATCACAGTGTAATACTTGCTGATGCAATAATCAGGTGCTCCGTCGATCAACGCGCCCTCCCCTCATCCCGAGGCTTCTCCGCTTTGCCAGTCGGAGGAATGCGTACACGCTGCATCCGAGATCCTGTACAACCTGGATCCCAACTACGAGCAGGTTGATCCATGCACCAATTTTGATCAATATGTCTGCGGTGGATGGCGAGAGAATCATGATATGCGCCCCGACCAGGGATCGATCTTTGCTGGCACAATCATGGAAGAGAATGCGCAGACTCGACTCCGTCATATCTTGGAGCGCTCGGAGGCTCCTGAGCCTGCCGATGCTGATAACTTCAAGAAGCTGAAAGCTGCTTACGATGCTTGCTTGGATGAGCCCGCCATCAGCAAGCGAGGCACTAAGCCTTTGACTGATATCTTAGATGAACTCAAGAAGATCTATCCTGCTAAGACTGGACTGGTCAAGGGAGCCCAGGACCACCTCACCAGTGCGATATTGTATCTCCTGAACGCTGGCGTTGAGGCCTTGGCCTCCCCGGGTGTTACTGTGAGTCCAAACGAAAGACCATATGATCTGCTTCAGACACTGACTTTCATTAGCCCGATGACAAGGACCCAGATAATGTCGTTGTATTTGTTACGCCTCCTCGGCAAATCGGACTTCCCGCAAGAGAGTATTATAATAACACCAAGATTGTGACTGACTATACCTCTGCTTTTAAGCAAGTCATCCAAGGATTTGCTGGAGATGGACACGACAAAATTGTTGAAGATGTCGTTGCATTTGAGAGCAAGCTTGCCGATGTGACTCCGGATACGCAGACTCAAGAAGATGTTACCAAATATTATAACCCCCTTAGCGTCAAGGAAACCGAGGCTTTGTTGCCAGAGATTTCTTTTACTGACATTCTTACCTCTCTTGCACCGCACGACTATAAAGGCGATCGCTTGATTGTTGGGTCACCCCCTTATATGAAGGCCTTGTCTGGGATCTTGAAGGACACCCCTAGAGAAACGGTCTTGCTTTTCTTGCAGTGGAAGCTTATCCAAGCCCTTGAAGGTGCCATTGAAGACAACGCGATTGAGCCTCTTCGTCGATTCAAGAATGAGCTCGCCGGCAAAGAGCCCCAGGCGAAGCAAGAACGGTGGCGCAAGTGTCTTGCTCGCCTGGACGAGGGTCTTGGATGGAGTCTCAGCCGGTTCTACGTGCTCGACTCTTTCCCTGAAGATTATAAGAAGCTTGGTGATCAGATCGTGTCTGACATCAAGGAACGATTTATTTTCACCTTGGACGAAACTAATTGGATGTCTGCGGATGTGCGCAAGCTTGGTATCCAGAAGGTTGAAAATATTATCCAGAAGATCGGATTCCCTACCAAGAGCCCTGATGTCACAGACCCCGAAGACGTAAAGAAATTCTACCGCGACCTGGAAGTGGCGAAAGATACCTTCTTCGAGAATGAGGTGGCTGTGGCTAGATTTGATCTTCATAATGAATGGTCCAAGCTTGGAAAGCCAACTAACCGCGATGAATGGGACATGACTGCGCCGACAGTCAACGCCTATTACAATCCCCCAGGCAATGAGATTGTCTTCCCTGCCGGCATCATGCAAGCCCCGGCTTTCTACGGACCATCCGCCCCGCTGTATCTATCCTACGGCGCGTTCGGTTCTGTCAGTGGCCACGAGCTGTCACACGGTATGTCAAGCCTCTTTTCAATCATATTTGCCTTTGCTAATAACGGTGGCAGCATTTGATTCCACTGGTCGTCATTATGACGAGAATGGAAACTACACCAACTGGTGGGACGACAAGACCGTCGAGGGCTTCGAAGAGCGAGCCCAATGCTTCGTTGACCAGTACTCCAACTACACCGTCACAGGCCCTGATGGCAAGGTCCTCCACGTCAATGGACGATTGACACTAGGCGAGAACATCGCCGATGCAGGTGGCCTCACCGCTTCATTCCATGCATGGAAGAAGCATGATGAGGCGAAGCCTGACGTTCTCCTACCGGGCTTGGAAGCCTTCACCAAAGAGCAATTGTTCTTTATTTCGTACGGCAACTGGTGGTGTGGCAAAACCACCAGGGAAGCGGCTGAACAGGCGATCTATAACGATCCTCATGCGCCCAAGTCCGCTCGTAATATTGTAAGTCTCTGGGTTCTGTTCGTTCTCTGCTCTTACTGACCGCTTTAGGAAACCATGGCCAACTCCCGGGAATTTAGGGATGCTTTTAGTTGCCCAGAGCGCAAGCCAGTTTGCCAACTCTGGTAATTTAGTTTAGTTTCTATGATAGTTCCCAATGATATTGCATGTGGATTCTCCAGTCTCCGCGCTCCCTCATATGCACCGTTTGCACTGTTTATGTCACGGGCATTGGATGCACCTCTCGTCACACCCCTCCCTCATCACCAACTCACCGATAGCCGCGTTTTCAGAGAAAGTTCATTCTTACTTGACTGAATTTTGGGGGTATCGAATGCGGCAACCCAGCGCCTTGATGGACCACATAACCCCGCGTCCTGTATCTGCGATCCACGGGCGATCCTCGAAACACCCATGGCTCCAGAATCGACACATCCATGGGACTTGAAACCGTTTGGATATCATATCCACAGGATTCAGGATCTCAAGTAAAGACACCAAATGTAGTCATTTCGCGGATCTACGTCCTGTAGATCCGCAAGGTCTGAGCCCCCCTCGCTTGGTCACTGGGGAGGGTTTCCCGGGTTCCCAGACATATATCAACTCTGAATGTGATGCATCAGGGAATCTTACCGAGGTATGTACCTGTACCGGCGGGGGATCAGTTCCATGGTCAACCATGGTGTGTCTTCGTCGGTCCCCAGTAGAAAAGGACGCGGCACACGCCAATATTCCCTTAAGCGAGATTGGGTTGAACGGTTCCTCAGAGTGTGGATATACTCCAAACAACCCAAAATGGTCGATCCTATAGTGCACCGCTGAGCTGGATTAGTGCATTGCTTAAAATTGGAGAGGTCACACCGATTGAAATGAAACGCCTACTACGATTTTTGCGTATCCTCGCGTCCCTGTCGAGTGGAGGAATAACGGGTGCTGTAGCCAACCAGGTCCGCTTTTCTCAGACAGTTCTCGCATTCGGGAATTCAGGGCCTATCATGAGCCTTTCTAGAGTCCACTATGCAGTTCTCAGCTGAGGTGGAGATAAAGCTGCAGAAATGCCAAAGAGAATATCCAGTAACTTATTACAGTCGAAGCGGAAACAGTTCCTGACCGATCAAGTTAGCAGAGAGAACGGTTCCCTCTTCCGGGTTGCTCCACCCAAACAGAGCTGTGTCCGTTTTCTGTCTCCCTTTTCCATGCCACTTCCCCAGGCTTCTCTCCTGGCCCCAAAGCCTTTGATCGGGCTTTCGCGTGATGGAGCCTTTTCCTCCTGATCTGTTCAAGGAGGCCTATCTAGGCCCACAGGTTCAAATCAACGAACTGCCGGGCAATCGAGGTGCCCAGTCATCCAACCTTCGACGGGCCAATACTGTGGCCCAGGGCGGCAACATAATTAAACGGAATTTGGAATTGAAAGCAGCGCGTGAGAAAACAGGTCTTCGCGCCAAGGACAGCCATGAGATCCTGCGACATCAGCTGCAGCGGTCCCAAACCCATCGAGGGCCACTCGAGGCGCGTCCACCCGGAAGGAAGGCAGGGCATTTCACGGTTGGAAGCGTCGGCCAAAATGGCAAAATCTTTCTCAGGTGAAATTCAATCTAGTACCTGCCGTGCGACAGCAGTACAGTGCTAATGTCGAACCTCCCAGACCGATTGCCAATCCGCCGCCAAAAGGCCCACAGCCCGAGCCTTTCGTCCCTGTCGAGATCGCAACCCCCAATCTCCTTCAGCCGCAGCGCTATGCGCCTCCCGTCCGCGAGGATCCGTCCAGGTGGTCGAGCTCGCAGCTCTCAGAATTACGCCCCCGCGACGACCCAGGTCCCGCCCTCGAGTCGGTCTACTCCGAGGCACTCGCCCCCGAGCTAAAGCTATTGAGCCAGCAGCGTCCGCGACCGAATTCCTTTTCGACACTCTCCGAACAGCAGTCCAATGCTGGTGCGGGTGCGGGTGCTGGGAAGAGGGGTGAGCTACGGATCGTAATTGATAGATCAGAGGACCGGCCACGGTCCGCAGGCGAGAATTCAGTGCACGCAATGGAGGTTCCTATTCCTCGGGCTCGTCTTGGGACCCCACGATTCAACACCGAAGGTGGTGCAATGCTGCAGAGCTCGGTCTACTCGCAAACTTCCATGTCGGACAACTTTCGAAACTCTACCTTGCTGGGGGGCATGGCAGACCCCCTACCGGGCCTGCTACACAGTCCCTATTCCCGTGATTCTTTTGCGCGGCATCGGCCTTCTTTTGCCGTGTCTATGTTCTCGGGTCCTGCCGCGATTGATTTGAGTCGAGCTTCGCCAATTCCGAGGAATTCCATGGTGTATGAGTTGAAAGAGCCGGTTGAACCGTCCATATACGAAACGCTGGTATATGATATGGATGATGGATCTGTTGTTCGATACATCCCTGGAACGAAGGATATCAGCGCTGCTACGCCCGCTCGCATTGTTGCGCAGATCTCGTCTGAATCCTTTATGGACTATGAGTTGGTTTCGGATTTTTTCCTGACCTTCCGTTCGTACCTCTCCGCTTCACACCTTTTGGCTCTTCTTCTCGCGCGATTAGAATGGGCAATTAATCGGCTACAAGACGACGGCCGCATCATTCGAATCCGAACATTTGCTGCTTTACGTCATTGGATCCTGAATTATTTTGTTGATGATTTTGTCACGAACTATGATCTTCGGACCCACTTTTGTGATACCATTAACGCGCTGTACCAAAACGTCAAGGCTCGCGAACATGGCGGCACAAGTGATCGCAAGATTCTCATTGATCTCAAACGATGCTGGAATGGCAAGTGCTCGGTCTATTGGTGTTCTCCGGATTTGACTCGCGCCTATAATGACTCCGACGTTCCTATTGTACCGGGAAGCGCTCAGATCGAGTTACCCAACGCCGATGAGTTGCACCAAAACGTTCCTCTCCCTGGCATGACTCCTCATGTCGATACTACTTTCCACGATAGCTCTCCCCACGCCGCGGCGCACGATCGAAACGACTCTGCCGCAACGGCACAAAGCATTCCATTTTCCATGAAGAGCGAACAAAGCGTCATGGCGCTTTCATGCTCACTACCACCCCCCAAATCACCACGACGCCACTCTATATTTGCTCCGAAAGGCAAAGCACCGCGTCCTGTTATATTGGGTAACCTCGCCAAATCGAAATCCCACACGCCTTCTCACGAACCACCCATGTCCCCGCCCATGACAACAAGACACCCATATCATACGCATAGCCATAAAAGAAGCGGAAGCTTCTCTGACTCGGTTCGAGATGATCGACTGCCAATGTTTGCCACAGAACCAGATAACGGCACTGCACCACAGGAGATGTTAGATCCCGTCAGTTTAATTCGCGGAGAGCTGTATCCTCCCGCGGAATCATACATGGCAATGATGGTACCAGACTCGCCTCCTCTTCCTCCGCCATCAAAGAATGCGAACCCGGATCGTCGAAGCACGCCAGATATACCCAAGCCAGCTGCTAACTCCGGAGTGAGGACCATCATCGGATCGATCAAGCGAGCGCTACACACCAGGAACGGCGGCCAGAGTGTTTCTGCTCGCATTGCGAATGCGTCCGAAGCTGTTTCCTTGCCTTCCCGGGGAAAGACATCTGCTATGCCAACGGGTCTGGCTTTTGGCTCGGAGTATTATCGTGAAAGGAAGATGGCTACTGTTCCGAAGCGTCCTGCTCGAATCGATATCCTCTGCGATCAAGTATTGCAGCAATATCGCCAAGCTATGAACAAGGACGAAACGAAAGATCCTCAGGCTCCGGCTACATCTGACTTCCAAATGACGCTGCAGGAGCCCGCTTCCAATGCTGCTAACTTTTCGCCTGCAGGAGTCTCAAAGGCTGAGTCGAAGCTTCAGAGCGGAATCACCATGGGTAGTGGGTCGATTGTCATTGTGGATGATACCGGGTTTGAACTGCCGTTCATGTCAGGAGCGGCACCGGAACCAACACTCAACTTGGACGATCTTGCTTCAGAGCCCGCAGCACCGACAGAGTACGAGCCTTCCACACAATCCATACCGGTGGAAGGAGAGTATCTGCGTCCGATTTGTTACAATGCCGACGAACCGGGAGCGGCTGTTTCGAGCGATCTCCCTCTTGCACGCCCTCTCACGCCACAAAGATCATTCTCTATTACGCGCGACTCCATGATTTCAAAGAAAAGGAATTCTTTTGCTTTACGACTTCGAAAATACGCATCATTCCAGAGTGGCATTTCAAGGTATCGTGACTCCAAAGGCAGCGAGGCAGGTCAATCAACTGTTGGATCGGAAGCAACCCATGATCAAGATGGAAAGCATTTGGGGCCGGCTCTTCGTAGGCGACGAGGTGGAAATCTGCGTCAAATGCAGACTGGTGATGATGTTGAAGATCACCCAGTCCGTGACTCATTTGGTTCTTGGGATGATTCGATAGCGGACACTGTGCCTTCTGAGAGTGATGTCTCTAGGCCTCCTTCCACCCTGATTCCTCCCAACCCTCGTTTCTCGCTTATCCAGCCGCGTTCCTCTCAGAAACTGAGACGTTCTTTTGAGTCCGTTATTGCCAAGTTTGCGCAAATTCCCGATGACGATGATGGTGGCATTGAATCAACCCTGTTGAAACTGGAAGGCAAATGGGATGGACCAGATAGTGCGAAGCGAGCCTCTACATTTGAGCAAGCCGAGGCATCCCGAGATGCTGCTGCACGTCAGTCTCACCGGGAACAAGCCCTGGTCCCTCATGCACTTGATACGGCGAAATCTCAACTTGATTGGGATGTTCTCGCGCGCAGAAGACAGACGGACAAATCGAGGTATTCTACTGTTGGCGGCCATCTTGCGCCACCGAGGCCATATTCTGACTCCGTGGCTGAGTCTGAAGAATCTTACAATTCCATTCCGCTTCTTGAACGGGGATTGACTGATGAGTCTATGAAAAGACCTCCTGTGAACCAGCTGGCTCACTATGAACAGTATGGTGCTCCGCTCAGTCTAATTTCTAGCCGGGATACTTCGGATATTGCTTCCTCGCACCCCTCGATTCAGATCGTGCATGAGACCGAAAGCATGCGCCGGATTCCTCGTGGCTCAACTGTTCCCGTGTCTGGATCACTAGGTGACGGTCAGATTACCCCCAAGCGCCTGTCAGCCCTTTCCTCTGAGATGTCAGTCGACCTCATTGATCCGAATGAAGCTATGGGTGCACGACAATCTACCGACATTCGCAGTCTAAACTCATCAACTGTTGAGGTCCCTCCTCATCCTTTGGCGCACCCTCCTTCCCCGCCTATGACCATTCAACATCCGGGCTCGTTCACTTCCTGCGCCTCGCCAATAGATAAAATCTTGTTCCAAACGCATCCTCTTACACCCGAGACATCTCCCAGGCACAAAGATATGGCAGGCATTGCTCAACGACCGATGGATGTACAGCAGATCTCAAGCAATGTGTTGTTCAATTCGGAAAATCACCATCCCGCCCAGACCCCCATCACCATTCTGACGCCGGACCACGTGCCCTTTGTCCTTGCCTGTGAATCCCAAGTCCTCGCTCACCAACTAACTTTGATTGAAATGGCTGCGCTAAGCGAAATCGACTGGCGAGACTTGGTCGAGATGAAATGGAGCAGCGGTTGTCCCTCAATCCTCAATTGGGTCCAATTCTTGACAGCCGAGAAACGCAAAGGCATCGACCTGGTTGTCGGCCGTTTCAACCTCATGGTGAAATGGATCTTGTCAGAGATTATGCTGACCCGCGATATCAACGAGCGAGCCCGCACAATCGTCAAATACATCCATACCGCCGCGCACGCACGCCGTATCTGCAATTACGCCACCATGCTCCAGATTGCCATTGCCCTGTCCTCGTCTGACTGCACACGCCTGACGAAGACATGGCAGCTTATCCCGTTAGAGGATAAGCGATTGTTCAAGGATATGGAATGTCTCATCCAGCCGGTGCGCAACTTCAACGATTTGCGTGTCGAGATGGAGACGGCCAATCTGCAGGAAGGATGTATTCCTTTTATCGGCCTCTATGTGCACGACCTCACTTATAACGCCCAGAAACCCGCTCAGATTAGCAGTAGTGATGGTGGTCTACTGGTCAACTTTGAGCGGTATCGCACTGCTGCTCGCATTGTTAAAAGCTTGCTTCGACTCATTGATGCCAGCACGAAATACCGCTTCCAGCCTGTGCAGGGTATCATTGAGCGATGCTTGTGGATTGGTTCTCTCCCCGAAGAGGAGATCCAATCACGCAGCAAGGCACTTGAATAATTCCCCTTTTCCTTTTTTGGTTCTTCATGTTGGATCTTGGATATCGGCCCAGTCCTATATTTTATGTATTACAATCTCTGTGCTTGTGATTGGATAGTTTATACCCCCTATTTCAGAGGCTGCTTTGTCCCTCTGGTCATGTTTGGTCCCAGCATTTGCGACTGGTTTCGTTCTTTTGAATTCCCTATTTGTCTCAGGCGATCTGACTCGGTCGTTACATGGTTATTTCCTGCACCTGCATGCCTTTTAAAGTCTGCTGCCTTCATCCTACCATCGACGTCGTTGGATCGATGTTCCCTATGTACTCTACTACTCTTCTTACTTGGCCTGAGCGTGCCTGCTATGTCGTGTCTGGTTTCAGAGCATCTCTGCATCGAGCGTTGCATTTGCTGATTTGTCTTTCGTTGATAGCGTTTGTCTTTCTTTTTTTTTTACTAGCATTGCAGGTCAACTTATAATATAATACACAAAGTTATCAACTTATAGTCACTTTGACCCCACGTATGCAGTTTAAGAATTAAAACTAGCAATCAAATAGTTCTTACATATCCTCTAATAGACATGCTTTTATACAAAATATCTATCAAACTAAACAATAAACACCGTTTTTAGCAAAGTAGAGCCAACACCAAGAGAAGCTGCGTCATGTCGTCCCGATCATCCAGGAACGGAACACCATTTTCGGCTCCCGACCATTCTCAACCCACCACACCTCTCTCTCCAAACGGCCCAATTTCCACGGGTGCAACCACCCCAATACATTAGCCCAATTCTTCAGGCCAAGCGCCCGGTCCATCCAACCTTCTCCGACCCCTTTGATGTCCCCCCTCAGGGCCGGACAGCCAGCCCGCCACGATGGACACGACCGAGCCGCGGCGCGGGGGATCAGAGGACTCCGTCCGCTCCGATCATGATATCGCCTTCCATGAACCAAAGCAGGAACTTCCTGATGATTTACCAAAGTCTCTGGACGACCGTCGCTCTGTTCCTATATTTCAGGCCGAGACTGAAATGTACGATGCCTGGCAAGGTGAGTACGGATCGAGAAGAGAGAACGAGGAAGAGGGAAACAGAATGGAACAAGAGCGCAGCTCTAATCCTCGCAATCCCATATCTATATCCATATCCATATTGAAATCCAATGTCAACTCGCAAACTAATCACTGAAACAGGCCAATCCCAATACCTAACAACACCAGTCGCAGCCAAGCCCCTACCCTTCAGCCTGACACTCGACGACCACACCCACGACACAGAGCACGAACTCCGCGCCGCCTACGGCCACCGCGACCGCGATCCAGAAGACAGCGACGCCCGCCTGATGGAAATGCTAGCTGCCCAGGCCGCGCATCGCGAGGTGGACTCGCTCAGCGCGGACGAGGAGACCATTGCCGTTGATGAGAAGCTTACGGATGACGAGAAGCGCGATATACTCCAGAAGAGCTTGAATATGGCGGCTAGTAATGGCGATGTGGAGCGCGTAAGGAAACTTGTTCGTGGGGCTGCGAGGCCGTTCGTTGATGTGAATATGCCTGATGAGGAGGGGACTGTGCCGTTGATTTATGCTAGCTGTTTTGTAGGTTTCCCTCTTTTTTTTTTTCTCTCTCTGCCTTCGGCTCGGTGTTGGGATTGGCTTGGGGTGAATGTGTAACTGACGGTTTCTTATAGGGTCATCAAGAGGTCGTGGCTGCGCTTATTGAAGCTGGGGCTTGGGTTGACAAGCAGGATCGCAATCAGTGGAGTGCGCTGATGTGGGCTATGACGAACCGACATAAGAGTATTGCGAAGATTCTTCTTGACAATGGGGCTTCGCCGGACATTAAGTCTTCTTCTGGGGGTACTGCACTTGACTTTGCCCAGCCTGGGAGTGAGATATCCGAATATCTGCATGAGAATGGATATAATTTTGGTTCCGCGGGTATTGAGGATGATTTCTATGATGCTGGGCTGGCGCATGGCCGTTTTGAAGAAGAATTGGCTGAAAGCGAGATGAAGCGCAGAATGATGATGGAAGAGAGCGCTATCAATTTAGAAGTTGATCTATCCAGTCTAGGGCTTGACGAGAAATTCGAGGTGAGTTGGAGAGTACCCGTGTATTACCTGGCATGGACATGGACTGACTGCTGAACAGCCATCTGATGAGGATGAGTTAGAAGAAGAACAACAGGAGTTCGTCTGGGATCGGTGTCTGAACGACCAGATGTTCGTCTTCCAGGATCACGAACTGGAGCGCATTTTGGATATCATCATTACCAACATGACCCCCCAGCGGTCTCCGTCTCAAAAGCCCGTGCCTGCAAATCTTCTCTTCCTCAGTGCACGTTATGCGCATTATCATGCCAGTCCTGAGCTGCTCGCAACGTTGTTGACCTCTGCCATGGACAAGATCAATGATGTTGTCGAACGCTACCAGTGGGACATGACAATGCAAGCATTTTGGTTGTCCAATGCCACGCTACTTCTCCACTATCTTAAGAAAGATGGCGGCCTGGTAGAATCTACAGTCGATTTCCAGCTGCATCTGGCAGAGTTGATCAACGAAATCTTCATTCTCATCATTCGTGACGCCGAGCGTCGAATGAACAAAGTCCTGGATGCGGCTATGCTGGATCATGAGACCATCCCTGGACTGGAGGACGTTACCTTCCAAAACGAGTGGAATATCTTCCGCAAAAACAAAAATAAGACCCCTGAACCTGCCGAGAAGCGATTCCGGCCTCCATCTCCGCGCCGACGAGCGCAAGTATCGCCCCGAAACATCACCTCTTTACTTTCATCCACTCTTTTTGTACTTGATCTATATGACGTTCACTCGGTGATCGCAACCCAGATCCTCTCTCAGCTGCTTTACTGGCTCAGTGCTGAGATCTTTAACCGAATCATGAGCACGAAACGGTACCTGGCGCGCACCAAGGCGATGCAGATCCGCATGAACGTGTCAACACTCGAAGACTGGGCGCGCTCCAATAATCGACAACCAGAGCACTATGAAAATGGTTCTACATCTTGCACCGGCGAGACCACGATAGAAGCCGCCCGACGACATCTGGCCCCAGTCATTCAACTCCTCCAGTGGTTGCAATGCTTCTCGTCACTCGGCGACGACCACGAGTCCCTTGTGACAACCCTTCTTCAGCTCCAACAACTCACCCCCGCCCAGCTCCTTCACGCCGTCAAGTCTTACCGTCCAGAAGTCGGCGAAAAGGGTCTCACCAAGCAAGCCATGAAGTTCCTCCTCGAGATGCAGCGCGACCCGGAGATCCTTTACCGCGAGCAACAAAAACTCCACGATGAGAAGAAGAAAGCCGCCGCTGGACCAGCATCCGACGCGGCAGACGGTTGTCCCAAAACACCATCCAAGGACCACCCCTCCGACGCACCCACATCCCCCGACCCAGGTCTCTCCCCTGGCTCCGCCGGTGCCTCCTCCAGACCAACCAGCATGGTCGCCATCAGGAACGACGAACGCCCGGGCGGCGGCAACTCCGTCATCCTCGACCCAACCCTCTTCCTCCCCTTCTCCCTCCCCACCAGCACCGACATGCTCATCAGCTACGGCGCCGGCTTCGGCGGCACGAATCGCGAACGAGCCCGCAAGTACATCCCCACCGTTCCACCAGAAGTTCTTAGCCGATTCGATCGCGGCGATGCATGAACGCGCCCAGTCAATTACCATTGCCGATACCCTGTCTCTTTCTTTTTCCCGCTTTTGTTGCCACTTTTTTTTCATTCTAGGGAAATGTGCGATGCGGGGCTTGCATGGCATGTTGGCATAGGCATCGTTACGTCGAGTATATATTTTAAATGGATCTCATCTGCATCTGTATCTGCATCTGTGTCTGTATTGGTGTCAATTTGGTGCCTAATATCTTAGTTCCATGCACACTGTACTGTAGACGACATCGGTGCATGTCTCTCGCTTCGGTGAAGCCCGCTCCGCGCACTGATGGTTGAGTTGTCTTGGCTTAACGTGTTGGGACAGGGAATGAGCATGGCGTTTTCTCTCTCTCTCTTTCTCTCCGCTTTCTCTCCGCTACTGGCTTAGTCGATCGCACGTCAGCTTATCAGCTTTGCCTCGCCAGGCCCGCCCCAGGGCCGCCAATGGATTCCACCGGCACCTGCATGTATACCCACAGGTCGGGAGGAGGTGAAAGGGTTCAGCGGACAGATTCATCTATGATTTGGGAGGGGGATCTCGTTTCATGTTCACGATTCTCATTTCCAACACTTGAGGACTTCGATCTACCTGTATGTTATGTATCCAAGAACCTGATCTATGCCAGATCGTCTCTCCAGTACCTGCGATGGACACCCGACAGTACGGATGAACAGCAGCAGCAGACCATGCATCATAAGTTGAGACTTGCCAAGCTATGACGCTGCAATACGACCGCTATTCCACCGAAGCGAGCGTGAGGCTCTCAAATAGGAGATGGGCGTTCTCCATTGGGGGCAGCGGATTGCTCTTTTCCCAATGAAGCCACCACTTCTGAAGTAAGTCGAGCCGACGGGCCTGGAGAAATCGACCTATTCCGATCTCACTATCGAGATATATGCATCTCGTACTTGGCACTGGCGTTCCCTTTGGGCGTTCCCCTTTGTCTGAGCTGTACAATTCGACTTCGGAACCTAAAATAGGAGTGGATCAACGCTTGCGCATCCCTCGAGATATGCCGAGTGTTATTGGACTGTGAGATCTTGCTTATTCGCACATTGTTCTTTAGTCTGGAGATTCTTCTATATTCCCGCTGGGAAGTCGCTCTAAATGACTGTCTCTGTCGGATAGCCCTAATGTCTCGGTCTCGAAGAAACTCTTAATAGCTCCATGTCCCATCCTCGCTCTTGGGAAGCAATTGGCTTCGGACCGACCCGCGATGTTTCATCGGTCCAGACTCTCCTGTTTCAATCCCCGTTTCGACTGTTATAACACGCGCGCATTACGTACCTATGGGGCTTTGCCCCAAAGAGTACGTCGTTTCCTAATCGGGTAGCTCTGCAAATCTTCACAGGCACCGCTCCAGATCTCTGCTTCTCTCCTAACCCTCATGTAATATTCTTGTCAGGCCCGTCGCGGCTGCCAATTCTCTTCAACTATGAAACTTACTCTATCACAGGGGAACAATCTCCATGATTCTCGTGATTCTCGTGATTCTCGCAAAAGACACAAACGACCCCGACAACTCCCAGTAAAGCCCGAGTCGTCGCCGGATGAGATACCCTGTTTTCCAAGACTGCCCCTTTCAATGGGCTCGCATCAGAATGACTTGGTCCCGCCGTCTGGCTTGCACCGTTTACCACGACCACCAAGCTTGCCGAATCCCCTTCCGCCCCCGCCGGTGGGATGGCAGGGCGAGCAGATGACCGAGTGGCTGCGAACCAAAGCCGAGGAGGATCGTCGCAAGCAAGCGGAGGAAAGGACGCAGCAGGAGAGCTTGATTCTGGAACAGCGCCGCATTGAGCAGTCCATGCTGGCGGATTGTTTGAGAGCTGGGGTGCCGTCCCATCTGCTTCCGTTGATTTTTGCCGCTTTCCAGCGTACTCCTGCTTCTGTTCAGGGTGCTGCGACGGTGCCGCCGGTGTCTGCGGTTCCAGAGCTTCAGCAATTGTCGGCCGCGACTAGAGCTGCTCCAGTCCAAGCTCCGCCTCCAGCGTTGCCTCCAGCTCTGCCTCGATCTCAGCCGCCTTCTTTGTCTTCTGCATCGGCACAGGCTCCACAGCAGAGCTATCAGGGACCAGGGTCTGCCATGAACCCGCCGTCTCAAGCTCAGCAGCCGACACAGCCTGTACAGCAATCACCTGGTGAGTTCACGTCTGTTGTTTTCAATCAGCATATATTGCGACAGGTGCAGCACCATTGGCCGCGTCTGAGGCTTCGAAGTAGATGGCTGCCACCGTTGAATTCCCCAAGACCACACCCAAGACCAAATGTACTTTGCTCACACGACCTCTCAGGCTTCAGACATTCATTCCCTATCATTGGCCCCGACTCTCGCCCCCCTGGATCAATGGAGCTCCAGGGCCCGTCTCAATCATTTGGGGCACGATACACGACTACTGCCCCGCCTCATTTTTCCGCTCCTCCCAATTGGGCATGGGACTACCGACAGCCACCTCCTCTCTCTTTTCACCACTGGACTCCGCCAGAGAGTCTGCTACCTCAATCGCAATCGCAATCACAATCGCAATCACAAAATCTAACCCTGCCAGCCCATGATCCTTCCGCACCTCCAAAACCACCTGCATCCAACATTCGTCCAGAGCCAACCTCTCCAGTTCACAAGCGAAAAGACGAGAGATCACATCAAAAAGTACCTCCTCCATTGTCTCGTATATCTGGGTCATCCACCAGGCCACAAGATTCAAGTGACAGCTCGCGAGACATCTGGTCGCAGCCTCATCGGCGCCAGATCAGTGATGTGTCTAGCACAGGAGCTCGTGGGAACGACGAGGGCGAGTCTTCTGAGCAGTTCTCTGACTTGACACCAGCTCCGACCGATATATCGAGTACCCAGAACACTGTGGACTCTGCTCGAGGTGCCAGTCAGGCCGTCCAAGATCCCAATGTGGGACGTCAAAACGTGTCTTTCACACGTCAGTGACTGGACCGACTACCCAGCTCAATTGGAGCATTGGGGTTTCATTATTCTCCTGTTATGTCTTTCTGTTTGTCTCTTTTCTAATCATCCTTAGCTATTCAGCGTGTGAATATTCTTTATGGGTATAGATAGGTGCATCCTATGAAAATGGGCCTGGTGCATATGTTAATGTTTATGTTTATGGATTGGGGGGGAGCTTTATTCTTGCATCTGGTTTCAGGGGCAGTCAATAATACCAAGTACTGGCAATCATCATATCTGCAACGGAATGTGTAAATGCAAAGAAACATAAGGTTAAAGTCTCAAACTCTTGGCATATCCGGTATGACATCGCCACACGTCATAGCCGGGAGAACCATACAGTAGGAAAACCTGTAAACCTGAGCAATCCGGGGTACGTTATATATTATATATAGCTTGGGGTTTCACTCTCATTCCTCATCTCCACACAACACCTCACCCACCAATTTCTACCTCCCCCTCCCAGGTGAACAACCAACAACCACCCACCCACTATATACCAAACCTACAACCACACCACCACCACCCAAAATGGCAACAATCCAACGCCTCCGCAACACCCTCCAGTCCGGAACCACCTCCTCCATCCTCCGTCTAAACAAGGCCCAACCGGGACTCATCTCCTCCCCACTCAGCAAACCAACAACCCAACTCAAACCCCAAACCCGAGGCTACACCCAAAAACAAGACAAAACACCTCCATCTCCGACAGATCAAGCCTCGCCCTCTCCCAACCACCCAATCCCCTCAAACAATGCCAAGCCAACCTTGCGCGATGGCAACCAGTCGCCCATTGCGGACGACGAGGGTAACCTGAAAGACGATCTGCCTGAGGATGTCAAGAAGCATAACGAGGAGATGGAAGATCGCTATGATAAGCCTTATAACCATATGGGTGACAAGGGCAGTCCTGAGAGCAACTTTGAGAGTAAATGAGTTAGCGTTGAGGGTGTATTTTACTCTGTTTATTCGGTTTCGGGGTGATGGCGTTGGCTTTGGGATGGAATCTAGGAATATGGATTCACTGTACATGTATGACCTGTGGATTCGGTCTTGTATTTCTATATTTGTTATTTAGTATAGTCAATGTGAATGAATCAAATTCAATCAGGGTTGGACTTTTTGAGACTATGTATTGTAGGGGAAGAGAACAATACTATGTCGACAGAGTAGAAAGTTTCTTGAACTTAGTGTTGTACTTCAGGGCTATGCTGTGATCTCTACGTGTTACCGAGTTGACAAAAAAGTGAGTTCATGGAAGATCAATTGCTGAGTAGATCTAATGTCTGTTCTGTGTACAGCGGAAGACTGTTCCATTATGGGTTAAAACCCCCAATCGCCAGCGAGAATAAGATAAAATGGAAATGAAATAGCGCAATGTAAGGTGAAGGTGCGCAGATCGTCAGCTGACAGGCAGCTTGGCCAAGTCACCCTTTCCGTCCTTAATCCAGTCCTTGTCGACCAGGTTCTCACGCTCACCATAAAGCTGCTTGTAGGCACCACGGATAGTTCCGTCGCTGACGTGAGCGACCTGGGAGATCTCCTTCGCTGTCTTGCCGTGACCCATTAAATACGAAGCCATGTAGATACAGGCTGCGACAATGGAAAGGGGAGAACGTCCGGCCAGGGAGCCAGAGGCAGTGACACGGTCCGAGAGTGAGATAGAAACGCTAGTGACCTGGTATGGGAGATCGAGAAGGTTGCAGAAACGGTTGCAGAGGTCGCTGGGCTTGGTCGAGGTGGTGGCCGTGTAGCCCTCATTGGGATCCGCGACTCCGCCGCTCTGGACGGTAGCGTTGTAGCGCTCGATGTTCTGGGAGGTGAAGAACTTCTCCAGAGCCTTGTAAATGCGGCCAATTTCCTTGCGGGTAACCTTAGTCACGGCGAAGATCTCAGTGAAGGTACGTGGGACCTTGCACTGACGGCATGCGATGAAGATGCACCCGGCAATGATAACATCTTGCGACTTTCCCTTGAATGCCTTGGCATCGTCTACTACCTTGAAAAGATACTTGGCTGTGTCGGCCACAGTCTTCTGGATGTTGAAGCCGTCGCACAGGGCGCCGATTTCCTTGTAAGCGGCCATGAGCTGCTTGTTCGCCTTTTCGTTGGACTGCTTGTTCTGCGCGCGGTACAGATCACGGGCACGGTGTCCCGATCCTCCACTGGCAATGCTAGTCTCCAGCTGAGCACCGTTGAGCAGAGGGTTCGAAGCGTCTCCGACACGGGAGGGGTCATCGTTGTTCTGATCGTCGTTGGAGAATGTACGCCATTCGGAGTGTACGTCGATCTCGCGGTCTGCAAGAACAAGACCACAAGAGCCACAGACGGTTTCGTGCGAGTCGGGGAATTCAAGGTTGGGAGGAACCTCCTTGCATTCGGGGCAGAGGAGGTGGGCGGAGAGGTTCTTTTTCCACGGGGCCGCGGCCTCAGCTTTCACGGCAGGAGAATCCATCTTGAGTAATTTCAGAGAATGTTCAAATCTTTCGGTGCGTCTTTTTGCGATAATCTTTGGGGTTTTGCGAATATTGTATTTGCGGTTATAATAGCGAAGAAAGAGTGGCGAATACAGCTTGGCGACTGTGTAGCGTTAAAGAAAGAGGGCCACCTGGAGAGGATCCCTCAGGAGAGGAACAAAGATGAGATAGCGAAATGCTCAAAGCCACTGTTTTCACAGCGATGTTAGTCCAAGATCTCAGAGCAAGTGCTTTGTGTCAAGGAACCATGGCAGTGTTGTATGGCAGAGGCCTTGAACAAAGCCATGCATAACTGGAACATAGAGGCCATTGTTACCTTTTACCGATCAGGCCCCTCGGGGTTCGAAGGTTCACCCCCAGTCAGAAAGAGCCTTCACCAGTCTGCGCTTTCGAGTCGAAAGTGAAACAGAAACCTCGCCTCAGCGTGTCCAGCCGCGTTGAACCAGTCAAGGTCTCCGTAAGAAGGTCTCTCACGAAATGGGGACAGGCTGAGGATGAGAGGATGAGTACACGAAGTCAAGGACTGGGGGAGACGGAAGGGACAATGAGAGAGTGATATGACGAGAGTCGCAGAATGAGCAAGAAGTCCGAATCGGGCTTGGTAAGCTTGTCACGTGGTATTGACAGTTCGAATATGGGCAAGTTGAGGGCTGTTGGTTCTGGATTGTTCTATGCTCACTTCTGTGGTTCTCGTCTGCTGAGCGATACCTATATTACAGAGCTAACAAACCCAACAACACCCACAATAACAAAGCAGCTATGAGCCTACTGTTACAAATGAAGAGACTCGGATGCACATGACCCGGCTGAGTCAGCGCCAAGCCATCTTTCCGAACAGAAGTCGTTTGAACCTCCAACTTCACGGAAAGACGGATCAGATCTATCCTTGAGAACCAACCCTCTTCCCTCATCTACACCTCCTCAGTCAAGATGATGTCTCAGTCTCTCCGGGCCTCGGTAAGTCCTGATTGATTGATTTCCGCCGCGTCAACCCACCACTAACGCGAAAACAGCGCACCCTCTTCACCCGTGCCTCTCGGCAACAGGTCTCGGTCGCTCGCCGCACCTTCCTGACCTCCGCCATCCGTCAGGGTATGTTTTCTTGACTGGGATATTTGTTGCCCTTGGGGCCAATATTCTTCGATCACCCTTGGATGATGCAATCGCTAACCCGAACCCACCTTTAGCCGACCCCGTCCAGGACCTCTACCTCCGCGAGCTCAAGGCTTTCAAGCCCATTCCTCTCAAGGCCAACGACGCCGATGAGCACGTCCACAAGTTCTCCGCTCCCCAGGCCCCCAAGTCTCCCGAGGAGGCCAACCTCGCCAGCGAGCTTTCCGCCTACGAGTCCCAGGAGGTCGAGGTCGAGGGCCAGGCCGCCGCCGGTGAGGCCGCCCCCGTCGAGGAGAGCTGGTTCGAGGAGGAAGAGGAGGCTCCCGCCGCCCACTAAGTGCCTTTTCATTTCATTTTAGCAAGGTCTGGGGAGATATGGGGGGACGGCTTGCAATGCCCGTGCCACAACTAATGTGGCCGCCTCTCGGGTCCTGAAGCTTGTAAATTAGACCACATTTTGAAACACTGAGATTTCTTTTTCCATTTTCTGGCCCATATCACATTCGGACGTCGGAGCATGGCCCTGAACTGAGAGGGTGGCTCAGAAGACTGCCTGGAGTAAGTATCCCATATTCCGATAATAGCCATCCTGACGGCCTAGCTCTATCATATATGTGTACTGTGGTAGGGTCTGCACAATGGAGATATAAACAATGGATTGTTGACTTCTTTGATTACCACGTGGGGTATGTATTCTACCCGTAGAAAGTAGAGGAAGCAAAGCCAATCATGATATGAAGGACTGAAAAGTGTATAAGCCCAAGTGGCTCTGAATACTATCTAACCCGTTCGAGGTTGCAAGAGAGCTGTCGCCGCCGACAGAGCCGGTGGGCGCAGCGCATGTACATGTCAATAAAGCAACTTGGATCATGACTTGTAACAAAAGACGACCGATCTACACGGTAAGTTATCTCGGGAAGAAGAAGCATTGGGTGGCAAGCTAGTCGTTGCGGACATACATGTACAGATGAGGGCGTCGATATCAAAGTCACTATTGGCACTAATCCGAATCCACAACTGCAACGGATAGATCAATACTTCACGAACACATGTTCCCAACAGCCGGAAGCGTTGCGATCGACTCGACGTGTCAGCTCTCCACATTCCTGCGGAACACCTCTCAGATGCAAGTGTGTCCCGTCCCCAAGTTGAGATTCAGCGATATCCCTGTGAGGAACCGACTGGGAACGCGGGACTTTCACAGATGTCCACTGTCCCAGAGTCACCACGCACCCACACCAAACAAAACCCAAGACTCCACAGAACCAAATTATTAGGTTTGTTCGGTTCGTTCCCACGCAGGGGGTATCATGAACACATTGGCCAAGGGCTTGTGCAATGTGATCCATGGTGTGTCGGCATGGCACTTGTACCTGGCACCAAGTTGATACATCCCAGGGAATGAAAATAAAGTATGGCACATCCACGCCATCTATCTCTATTTAAGCGTCTTATGCTTCGGCCCTGAGCAGACGCCATATCGGGAGTTTTGGGGGGGGGGGGGGGGAGGGATGGAGAATGCAGTAAATGTAATATGGAGTATGGAGTATGGAGTATAGATCGATACGCCCACCGAATCCCGTGGATCGGGAGGAGATTTCCATTTCCAGACTCGGCTACGTAAAACAGGTCCTGGCAAGAATGCGGGATCGATATACAGCAAGAGTGGCCGATGATGTATGAGCGGGCATACCTAGAACATTCCTGTACACGTAGGAAGAATGGGATACGAGCGTCAGAGTACAACACTCGGTGAATTATGCCCTTTTATCTTCCGGAGAAGATTCTATTGGCTCTATCGCGTGTAGATACCTTGCAATTGGGGCTGAGAAAAGGCATCAAGGACTCGGGCTGACGGGGGGGAAAGAGAAAGTGGAGTAGAAAACTCGAGTTGTCTCACTCTAAATGGAACGGGGTTAATCTAAGAGAGATATGAAATAATGAATCATATATTCCATGGGATCTCACAGTTATACGTGGTTTGAGCCCCCCAGTTGAACTTATATCTTCAACTTCCTCCCTTGACCTTCTTCCCTCCCTCACTTCCCCCACTCGGACCCTTGGGGAGACTCTCATATCCCCCGTCGATCAGTTGCTCAATCGGAGTGGCGCCCTGCTAAGCGCATAGATCTACCTAATATTTGACAGCCTTCTTCATCCACCCCCCTGTCTTGGAATTTTGGTTCCTATGCACGCTTGATTACCGCCGGAATACATGTGCACAGAGGAGCTGGTCTTCTCTACGCCGAGCTTCCGCCGAGTCAAGGGGAAATGACCTGCTTATAACTCCCTCATCACCCAGTTCTCCCCCCTCAAGACAATGTCTTCGCCTTCTCCCGAGACACCGAAACCGATAGAGACCCCCAGCTTCACCGATGGTAACCCCGAGCTCTCTCGTGCCGCCAGCTACACCGATCTTCATAGCCCAACAACGACAGAACCCAGTCTAAGACGCACCTTTTCCGACTATGCCGTGCCAGCGTTGTCTAAATCGCCCACCAAGGAGAGTGTGGCTGCGGGGAAGGACATCCTGCGTCGGACCTCTCAGCGCTCCAAGGATAAGCCAGCCACCGTCTCACGTTTCACATTGTCGTCATCAGAGGATTTGAAGGATTCAGAATCGCACGTCCCGGAAACAAAAGCCCCCGAGCCTGCCGTACGGCCCTCGAAGAGCCGTTCAATGTCTGGGAGAATAGTCAGTCTGGCCAGGAAACCATGGGGCTCTTCCTCTCGCTCTCCTTCCCCGTCGGCGAAACGATCCAAGCAACAAGACCAATCCCCGACTCGAGCCGGTCGAAAAGCAGACGATGATCAGCCACAGCCTTCTCGCAGAAGAACCATACTCTACAAACGTCCGCGTCGTCCTATGGTGGCAGTGGTGGCCAAGGGCCCCGAAGACGGTACCGATTCTCCGAACAGTCCCTCGGGGAATTCTTTACGGCACAGGACCTCGTTCGAAAAATTTACAGCTTCACTCTCGGTTTCAACACCAGTCTTACCACCGATGCCGAAGGGGGCTGCAGAAACGGCTGCGTCGTATGCAATTCCTGGCGGGGATTCGTCCCGGAAAAAGGACGAGCTATGGGGAATCTTTCGTGGATTGGAGGCGGACTACCAGAAGTAGGTACAGCCAGTGAGCTTGTTCCTGCAATTGCTGACCCCTATTACAGATTCCAAGCCAAATCTAGCTCTCTAAAAGCGAACGTGATCCGGACTTGTCTCCTCCCTTTTCTTGGTCGTCATCATCTCCACGCGTCCTGCAAGGATCTCCGACCAGAGGACTTGGACCGACGAGTCAACATTCTTAACAAGTGGTGGATTGGAATGCTAGAGATGCTCAATGGCAAGCATAATCAATCCATCTCAGGGACAGACAGACCAGTGTTTCTGGAGGCTGTGGTGGGCATCATGACCCGACCGGAATGGCGCATCCCATTTCCCATGGCACAGCAAAACAGTGGACCTACAGATTCGTTGAAATATGCGTCAACTTCCATGTCAGAAACTTCCGATGGCTCGGCCTCATCAGGATCGGATTTCCTGGTCGAATCGATCCATCACAATATTCGCAACATCTTTATCCAGAATTTGCTGTCCCAGATGGCATTTGTGGTTGAACGAATGTCTATGAGACATGCTCCAGCAAGCTTGGTGGCATTCTGCGGAAAGGCTTGCGCGTACGCCTTTTTCTTCTGTCCCGGAGTCCCCGAAATTCTGGTTCGATTGTGGTGTACTCCTCCTGGCATGTTTCGACGGATTCTGGTAGAATCGGCCGGGTCTCGTACAGGCAACACGCGTGCATACACTCAAGAACTCGCTCTATGCTTCCCACCTGCACTTCGTCCTCTTGCTTTCCATTCACAAGCACCCCTATTGCGGTATCTGCGACAGAAGCCAGAAACACCTCTTAACACCGCAGGTATTGTCTGGAATCGCCCGTGGGTATCTCGCTGGGCCGGGCGTGACACAGATTTGTTTTTTGTATTTGTCAAGTACATTCACATTCTGTATTCGGAGTATTTACCCCCAGAAACCGAAAAGGGCAAGCGGATTCTGGCACCTGGTTTGTTGCTGGTTCATGCACAGCTTCTTCTGGTCCTCGAGGAAACAATCTACAAGCAGTCGACACAGCAAGCATCCGATCCGCACTCCGCTGCAGCGATTACATTTGATGATTTGATTGAATCGCCTGACGCCTCGGCCTCCTCTCATCATCTTCGCAGTGGCAGCAACAGTCATCGGTCCATGGCAGAGAATCGGTTGATTATTCTACTGCGAGACTTTCTATCAGAACAATCCGCGGAACCGAATCGTTCCAGATTGCTCTTTGCCGAATCTTTTTGTGGTATCATTAAGGCTGCTGCGCAGAAGACGTCTCTGTTTGACCACAATGCGTGTTTCTTGTTGTGTGATTTCCTCGAGGAGATCATTCCAATCATCACTCGCTACGCTCAGTCAATCGAAACGGAGTTGTTTGATTGGAGCTTCTGGCTTGAAGTTTGTCGACAAATGATGCAGAGCCACAATTCGCTCACCGAGGTGCGCGTCTTCTCCTTCCTCTATACCGTTTGGGGTACATGGACTGCGACGGACGAAAGAAAAGCTTCTCTCTGTCTGGACTTCCTGTTATTCGAGCCGATTTTCTATCACTACTTCAACCACTGGAGTCCTATGGTGCGAGCATATTTCCACCGTCTTTTGTGCTGGCGGGTTGGACGCTTCAATCCCGATCCATCGTCACTCGATTCGATGATATACGAGACCCTTTCAGATCGTCTCCTGCGGGTCTGGGAGTATTACATTGGGTTTCAATCCAAGGCAGAAGAAGGCATGACGGCTCCTCTTTCTTCTGCTCCCTGCACACCGGCCCCAGGACGAAGAATTATCATCATACGATGTGACAACCAGCTCTCTCCGGTCAATCTGTTTGTCAGCTTCGACCGAGTTGTTCCACAAGCTCGTTCTGATCCGACCATGTCACAACGGCGGAATGGACCATCAGAATTGCCGAATGGAGATAGCCAGCCCGCCAAAAAGCGATGGGGCCTTCTCAAGGCCATGTTTGGCAGTTCTTCCAACGCCCGTTCTGGTGACGGTGACATCAGCACCAGAAGCTCTGAAGACTCTGATACCAATGATACAGATCTGACTATACTTTCCGATAGCAAGTGTATGGATGACCATGAGCAGACTCCAACTAGCAGCGTCGAGGAGATTGTCCGCCCGAAAACTCCTCCACATCAGCCATTCTTCTTCAAGTTCTCTCTGGAATGGATGGATCGGCCCCAGTGGCCTACCAAGAACAAAAGGCTCTTCACTCCTTGTCTTCCCGTGGCCTCTCAATTGCACGTCGAGCAACGGCGGTCTCCTTCAAAGTCAGAGTATGACACCGCATCCGAGAACCCATCACCGTCGGATATTGAAAGCGAAACAACCGCATCAGAGGGCCCGGAGGACCCCATGAGTCCCGATGATACACCCACACAACCTACCTCAAACACATGGCCAAGAACACCTGCCATCAAACAGTCTCCTTTACCCGAACTCCCTCAACCTACTCACGACCACCTTGTGCCTAGCAAATATGCAGGCCGTGCCCTTGCAGAATGGGCCCACATTGTTTCAGAATGTGACAGTTTCTTCGCCCGCCGACGTGATGAAGGCGTCCCCACTGATCGCGTGGTGGAAACCCCAACACTAGGCGTCGAAAGCTTCCGCAAATAAACCGAAAACAACATGAGAGATCCAGCCTCTCCACATATCGACGGACCATTGATAGAAGTCTCGTGACATGTTCAGACAGATGATTTTTTTTCTTCCCTGTCTGGCTCTTATTTTTTTTTTTTTTCTTTCTTCAAGTTTCACACCTCATCTGGTGTGCATGGCGGCTCTGGAGCATAGGGTAAGGCGTTGAAATAGCCTGGTGTTTTTCTCTCCTTCCTTTTTTTCCCCCTATTGGGTTTTCTTCTTCTGCGGCACTAGCGATATGCCCTAATCATACTAAGATACAATTCACTATTATCAAATGATATTCCCATCGATGCATTGAAAACGTAGAAAACGATCTAGATGTTTATGTAGACTGTCCATCTAGACAAAAAGAGACAGACGAAAAGCAGAAAAAAAACACAACCCTACTTCTGTGCCTTCTCCATCTCCTCATCAACCTTCTCCTGAGCAAGCTGCTTATTCAACAAGTAAAGCAAAGCCCCCTGGACATCCTCCCGATCCATAAACACTTCCACCAGCCGCACCCCATTCCCATGAGAAATGCGCTCATCAGCCAAAACGCTCTTCAACTCCCCAACCGTACGCGCCTGGAAGGTATTCTGAGCAGCATGCTCCTCCTCAGCCCCGAAATAAGTCAACGCATGCGAGTGTCTCCAGAACGGCACATCATTGTACGCCGCCTTGCGGCCATGGATCACGCGCTCGATTGTGTAGCCATCGTTATTAATAATGAAGATAACGATGTTGAGCTTCTTCTTGATCATAACGCTTATTTCCTGCGCGGTCATTTGCAGACTTCCATCGCCGATGAAGAGAATGGTTTGTGCCTTGCTGGGTGTGTTTGAGTTCAGTTCCCGCTGTGCCAGAGCTGTTCCTAGGGTTGCTGGGAGCATGAATCCGATTGAGAGCCAGGTTACTGCGCCGAAGAGGCGGGATTTGCTGGGTAGGGTGAAGTTTCGGCCGCCGTGGGCTGCTGTGCCGGTTTCTGTGAGAATGATATCGCCTTCTTTGAAGAGGGGGTTTACTAGTGGGTAGAAGTTGGTTTGGACTAGGGCATCTGTGTCGGGGGCGTTGGTGTCGATTGTGAGGCTTGTCTTTGGGGGACCGGCAGCTTTGATGAGCTTTGTTGAGTCGAGATTCGAGAGGATTTGTGAAAGCATGTTGCTTGCTGACATGTCGCGGAAGGTCTGGTCTTTGATTTGGATGTTGCTTCCGGAGAATGTGATTGCCACCTTGGGTGTGGGAATTGTTGTGTAGAAGTAGCTGTTTGTGTCGCTGTAGTGCGGGCCGAATGTCAGAACTAGATCTGCTTCTTCGAAGTATGCCTTTGCGGCATCGTCACCGAATCCTCCAGCGTACAGGCCGTAGACGTTGGGCAGTTGCTCGTCGGCTAAACCCTTGCCGTAGACAGATGTCCAGGTTGGCCAGCCAGTTGCTTTGATCAGAGCATCGAGTTGGTCGACAATACCGAGACCTGTACTTTCTCCGTCGACCAAGATGAAGGGACGCTCAGCCTGGTAAATCCGCTCCATAATCTGTGCCAGTACTTGAGGCTCCTGAGCCGAGCTTGGAGGAGTGGGAACCGTGATCTTTGTCTTCAAGTTTGCAGAAGATACAAGGACATCAGGCATATCATCGGGAACTTCAAGGTAAACAGGCTTATTATGGATCAATGCCTGCTGCAAGATCCAGTCGATCTTCTCCGGTGCCGAGGTAGCATCAACGATGCGGGATTGCGCAGCAGTGATATGTGTCGACATAGCAGCAAACCGACGGTAATCACCATCCGAGAAGGTATGGTGCATGAACGTGCGCGCATCTTGAAGCGGGCGCGGGGGTGTTCCGACGATGTGCACGACAGGCGTGTTCTCGGCATAAGCCCCAGCAATACCATTCAACGCGGACAGTTCTCCGACACCATAGGTAGTAATGAGAGCAGCTAGGCCTTTGACACGGCCATATCCATCTGCGGCGTAGGCAGCGTTGAGCTCATTGCAGTTGCCCACCCAGTGTAAGCCAGCCGGAGTGACGAAATCCAACAGACGGAGGTTATAATCGCCAGGCACACCGAACATGGACTCGACGCCGAGCTGTCGGAGTCGAAGAAAGAGATATTCTGCAAGCTTGATTGTCTCTTGAGTCATGATGGAAAGTGTGAAGTTGAAAGAGTTCGGAGAAACGAACACTCCGTCTTTTATAGATGTTCTCCCCCGCATCTGAATACTCCGACTCGCCGAACACTCCGCTGTTAGCCGCTTCAACTTTTCGTCGGACTTTACTCCAACCTCATGTCGTCGCGTCTGGCTGCTTGTGAGGCCTGTAGAAAGGCTAAATTGGCCTGTGATCATAAGCAGCCGGTTTGTACGCGGTGCAGCACTGCCAAGGGGATATGTATTTACAGAACCACGCCCTTCAAGCGGAAGAGGGCTGAAAAGCATAGGTATGTTCCATGCTGGAGTTGACTGACGGCCGACTAATTGTTTGACAGCCTAGAATCAAGTGAATCACCATCTTTTAATCCAAGGCGAAATCCATATCCGAACCCCGGGTATCTTGGATCATCCAGCCATGCCGCCATCTTCAAACATATTACTCCGGATGGAGATAATGTCGGAGCTCATCAGGTTATACCAGAAGCCTTGAACTCGACTTTGTTTGGCGACAATCATCTAGTGCTACAAGGTGCGGATGTTCTCAAGCATCTTCTGACGACATACAACCTACCTGCCATGAGAGACCTCGTCACATTCTGGCTAGCCAAAGGAGCAAATCTAGCCCTGGCAGAGCCGTTCGTCGCACAATGCACCCAGAGTGTGAGCCAGCTGTTCACATATCATGACGAGAATTGGCATCTGGTCTATGCAAGACGTCTCTTGCAGAATTCAGCCCAGCCATTGCAATTCGACGAGACTTCCGATCTCGCCAGTTTCTCAGCCCAATTGTTGGATCACAACTCCCGCTGGGAGACACTGGGTATTTTCTTCGCTGCTGTCACCCGGGCTACTATTGATATCGCCTTTTTTCCTTCTTTATATACCACCGAACAAGAACAATATACCCTCAAGCGGCTATGCACGAAACTCTGCGACCTTGCCTTGGAAATATCTCTCTCACTGGACTGTTTAAACGACCTCCAACTAATAATGCAATACGAGAACTTTATCGTTCACTCCTACGTCGACGGAGACCAAAGTAAGCCATACTTATCCAGTTTATCACCCCACACACATTTTCTAACCCAAAAAAGGCTATCACTCCTGGCGCAAACTAGGTGACGCCATATCCTCAACCTTCGCCTTGGGCTACCATGAAAACATAGAAGCAAAGCCAGGGATACCCAAATTCCTCATGGAGCTCCGCAAAACAGCATTCGCACGCATCTACTCCGCCGACAAGAACATCGCAATCTTCCTCGGCCGCCCACCACGCATGAACAAGCGTTTCTGCCATTTCCAAATCCCATCCTGCAAAAACGCCCCAAACTCACTGGACTGGACCGCCGACGCAGAAGCCGGGTATGGAGCCGACACGCGCTGGTCAGCACTATGTGCGTCACTCAAAGAGGAGATATGGGAGTTACTCCAAGACAAGCACGATCCGGGATGTGCCCAGAGAGCAAGGTAGATCCGATCCCACCACCCTCACCTTCCCCGAAGGGGAGAGAAAAAAAAAAGAAGAAGCAGAAGCTAAAATACCAATCCAGCATGATCCAAGCCCAAGCAACAACCCAATGGCAATCCCTCCCGCCTCACTTTCGCCTAGAAGCAAGTCTGAAGCAATGCACGCAGTCCCCCTTCCAGCGCGACTTTATAGCAAGCGTGCGCCTCCACCATCTGCACGTCCTCTTCCTGCATAGCCTTCTCCTGCTGAAATCCCCCACTGAACCCTCAGCCTCGATAATCAACACCGCGAGTCAGATGCTCACGCTGGTCGTGGAGATCATCCTGCTGCGCGACCAACTCACGAATTCTGGGACCGGGTTAATTTGGAAGGTTGCTTATTATGGGCTTCCTGCGGCGGGGATCATGTTGCTTGCTATGCTTAAGCAGTGTATTCCGCGCTCTGGGTCTGGGTCGGTATCTATAAGGACTCGGGCGGTGCAGGATCTAAGTGTTTTTGTTGCGGAGGTGCAGGTTGGGACGATTGTTCGGCCTGGGGATCCTAATTTTGCGTTGCTTGAGAAGGCTACGAGCACTATTCAGCGGTTTTTGGATTCCGGGGCGGATACGGGGATTGCGGGTGGGGAGGGTGGTTCTGCTGGTGTTGGTGGTGGTGGACTGGGTGGTGGGGATGTTGATGAGTGGGCTGGAGGGTTGGGGGTTGATTTGTGGGATTTTGAGGCTGGATTTTGGCAGTCCTTGGCGGATCATCCTTTCTTAGGGGGCATTGAGCCTGGGTTGCCGAGTGTGTGACTGTAATATTTTGATGTACAGTATCATAGATGTTACCAGGCGCGTGGAGGGCCTGGGAAGAGACGATGATAGAGTCTTCGTTAATGAAGGAATAGTGGCTGAATGCTGCCCGTAGAAAAAATAAACCATGCAATTGGGTCTAACCCGTAATAAGCTAAATACAGAATGTGATATCTCCCCATATGAACGCCAATCCCTCAAGACAAGGATGAGAAAATAGGTACATGTATAAGAAGCGACCAAAAGAACCAACAGAAGGAAATCCGCCATGTTCGGTATGAGCTAACATGCATAGATGGTATAGAGCGTGAGAAATCTCACAGAAAGGTAGGTATGAGGCTTGCCGACAAGGTGTCGGGCTGTACAGTGCTCGTATAGAACACGACAAGGCAATTTGAGGCATCAGAGATTGCCGAGACATTGCAAAGAGGTGTGGAAGGTCGAGAGGGAAAAGGGTAAAATACATTAGTGGAGCAGCTTGTCGCTGGCTGTGTGGATGATGTTGGCAACCCGGTCGATCCAGTATTGGGTCAGGGTCCAATTTCCAGTGTTGATGCTATCTACAATCGCAGGGAAGAGGGCTGCGTCGTAGCCGGACCAAAGCTCTGGACCGAAGATGACGTGTCGGAATTGTGTGCGGTTAGGGACCTGGGATTGTTAGTTATGGTTGCGGATCAGAGTAGGAAAAGAAGTGTACTTACACCGCCACCCTCTTCTAGGTCAAGCAGGTTGGTGTCAAGACTGGCCATTCGGGCATTGTGGTTCACTCGTTGGACAGCCATGACATTGCTTTCATATCCACCCAGGCCCCATACAGTGTCGTGCCAGATTTTGTTCCAGGACTGGAAGCGAGCAGTGTTGGCCTGAAGTTCAGCCGCCGCCTTGAACATGGGTTCCATGTTGACCTCGGCCTTCTTTGATTTGGCAAATTCATCCAAGTCCTTCACCCATCCAGTCACCGAGGTACCATAGGCCTCCACGTCGAATGGTAGCATGGGGTTTTCTGCAAGGTCAAGCAGAAGAAGACCCCAGAACTGAGCCAGAATTTTGTGGTATTGGAAGTCAGGGTCAGCATTTTGAACCATCCAATCGTAGGACTCGTAGCAACTGTGGTATGGAAAAGGTTCACCTTCGAACCCGAAATCGATGCTTGAGGTACCTGCAATGTCTTGGAATGCAACATAGTCACTGCCCGCACCAAGTGGCTCAATTTTTGTGCCTCGTTTCTCCCAGAGATCTTTGAGTGTTGCATTTGCATAAGGATCTGAAAGACGACCGAGAACCTGCATCACAGTGCGTTCAAAAACTGGGGATGCCGAGACACGGAACTTGGAGCCAGAAACACCGACGTCAACATTCAAGTATGCGAATGCATTGGCACGGAGTTCCTCTATCTCATTCTCGACATGCTCTGTTGAGCCGATGAGATTATATTCTTCTGCATCCCAGCTGACAAATTCGATGGTACGGAGCGGTCGCCATCCATAGGTGAGCAATTCACCAAAGGCACGCACGACCTCCAGGAAAGCAGCAGTTCCACTTCCGGGGTCAACGCTGCCCATACACCACGAGTCACGGTGATTGCCAACGATGATCTTTTTATCGCGTTCATCCATACCGAGAATTCTTCCATGGATATTGTAGATAGGCTGTCGCTCGACTTCATCCTGCAAGTTCATCAGATGAACAGTGGGAGAATTTTGATCTCCAGTCCACCATTCTGAGACTTCAGGTACGCCTCCAACCCACTCCTTTGGCACTTTCGAACCATGTCCCTTCAGCCCCTGCAAGAGGTGCTGGGCATCGCGCCAGGCAAGTGGAAGACTGGGAATCTTAGGTAACCCAGTGCTTTCCTCAGGGGCCAAACGATGTTTTTCTCCCGGGGTGGATGCGAATCCAGGACTGAGAACATCTCCAACAACCTGCGACATCATGCTGACACCGCCTCTCTGGACACCATCACTGGGCATGTAGCGGCCTTCGGGATAAGCGGGACCCTTGACGAATCCATCCTCTGAGGGATCCGAGTAGATAATGCAACCCGCCGCGCCAGCCAACTCCGCTGCCTTAATTTTCAAAGCGCGATCTGTTTCAGTCCCGTAATAACGGACTAGCGCGATGGAGCCCTTTAAGTCGATTCCTTTCTCGGCAAGAGCCTTGAAATCATCACGAGATCCAAAATTGGCGTATATCAGGGGCCCAGTGACATTGCCTGACTTGGAATGTCCATGGAAAACGAGATCTTTGGCGTTGTCCTCCTCGAGTTTGGCCTCCCAAGCGAGATTAGGCGGGTCGATAATAGCCACCCTCCTGCCATCCTGGCGTGGATAGTTGAGATACACCTGGAACTCCTCACGCGAGACTTCATCGAACCCAGCTTTGTGGAATTCCTGTTCAATCCATTGTGATAGCACGAAGCTGCCTTCCGTTCCGGCCACATGGGTGTAGTTGGTGACGCGGCGCAAGTTCTCGGCGATGTTCGTTTCGTTGATATGACCCTGCACAAAGTTCTCCACCGATGCCGAACTATATGACTGACCCATGACCATGCGGCTGTTGATGTTGAAGATGTCTGCGATGAAGAACACATAGACCAGGGCGACTACGAGTAAAAGAGCGAAAAGCCGTAGCATCATGATACAGCCCTGATCCTTGAAGCGGGCGCGGGCATCGCCCAGGTTGATCGAGAAGCGGAAGCTGGGCATATATCGTTGAAATGGTCGTTGGATGGCCGATAACGTGCGGGTCAGACTCGATAGCTGTTTGGAGAACCGATGGCCTAGACGGGAGCGGCCCGTCAAGGAGGACGACGCGGAGTCATCTACATCCATTTGCTCCAGTTCCCGTCTCAACTCCTCGGTTGATCCCCGATCTGAGTGTGAGGCCGCGGAATCTAAGTCATCGAGACTGGAGCGCGCGGATTCCACCGTCGGCGGGTGATAGCCTCGTGTAGCGGCATGGTCTCGACCGAGCAGCCCCTGTCGTTCTACATCTGTTCCGTCGCCGAGGTCTGATCGAGAAGAGGAGGGCTGACCGGTGGCTTCTTCATAGGAGGGGATGGGTTGGGCTTGATAATCATATTTCTCGTCGCCCATGGTGGATGGTACGGGGCTCCGGGGAGCAGTGGAAGGTATTTAGCGCGAATGCGAAGATCAAGACGATCATGATCTAGAAGTGAATGATAAATGAGCGACGTCCGACATCCTCCCGATGCCGTTGGGTTATGTGCAAGAGTCCCGAGAGAGAGATAAGGAGAGGGTGAAGCCAGGCAGACGCCCCCGGAGTTGACCCACGCTCGGCATTACGAAGCATTGGCATTGGCACTGCAACACCAAATAGGCGGTAAGGATATCTCAACCGGGGGGAGTCATCAGTTCAGTTATAAGTGAACTGAAGTTCACTTATTAGATCTTATAGGATATTGCATATTCCAATATATCAATATAGGGGCTTATAATCTCCATTCTCCGCGAGTCGGTATAAGGTACGGAGTATGAACACTAAGTTCGTCCTGCAACTTCCCCAAATATAAGGTCATACCCCCTAGCGTCATGATGATCTGAGCACAGCCGAGTGATGCCACACGGATTCCGTACTCCGTTAGTCGGACCTTAGCATTACCGTAGTATATTCTCGACTGGACTCCATAGTGTCCAGTCTAGTGGCAGGACTGATCGGAAAATCGTCCCGCCGAGATAAGACTGAGTTCTACACCGTTGCCATCCGTCTGGGATTTGCTTGATTTTCGACTGTTTGGGGATTCCATTGACTTGGACTACGATGTGCGGTGGACTATTCCTGATGAACGATTCATTGTTTACTATTTACTATTTACTATTCACTATTGACTCCTCACTATTGACCACTCTCTTCAACTGCTAACCCGATCTAAAGATCCGGTCCAAAGGAAGACCCAAGGTCGATCTCCCCCCCACTCAGGGGAAAAAAAAGTTGACGGTGACAGATCGTACACTGTAGATCCGAGTACTGTACACGACCTTGATTTTATTTAAACTGCGCATCTTCTGGCTTCATTTCCAAGTTTCTCTCATCCACTTTTGCCTTTTGCCTTTTGCCTTTTGCCCTCTTTCTTCTGTTTCCCACTTCTTTCAATAGCTACCCCACCATGGCTGCTCGTCCCCAGAACATTGGTATCAAGGCCATTGAGGTCTACTTCCCCACTCAGGTAAGGGTGCACGCTACCATTGAAACATCGGGATACTAATTGTGGGACAGTGTGTCGACCAGGTCGAGCTCGAGAAGTACGATGGTGTCAGTGCTGGAAAGTACACCATTGGTCTTGGCCAGACCAAGATGAGCTTCTGTGATGACCGTGAGGGTATGTTGAGCATTCGACAACCAGTTTCCAACAAAGAACAAAAGGCTAACGAGCATGATTGCTAGACATCTACTCCATGTGCCTGACCACCCTCTCCTCCCTCATGAACAAGTACAACATCGACCCCAAGTCCGTTGGCCGTCTCGAGGTTGGCACTGAGACCCTGTTGGACAAGTCCAAGTCCGTCAAGTCCGTCCTGATGCAGCTCTTCGCTCCCTACGGAAACACCAACATCGAGGGTGTCGACACCGTGAACGCCTGCTACGGTGGTACCAACGCTGTCTTCAACAGCATTAACTGGGTGGAGTCCTCCGCCTGGGATGGCCGTGACGCCGTTGTGGTTTGTGGTGATATTGCTCTCTACGCTGCTGGAGCTGCTCGCCCCACTGGTGGTGCTGGTTGCGTTGCCATGGTCATCGGACCTGACGCTCCTATTGTGTTCGAGCCCGGTCTCCGTGCTTCCTACCTCACCCACGCCTATGATTTCTACAAGCCCGATCTCACCAGCGAGTACCCCGTTGTCGATGGTCACTTCTCCCTGAAGTGCTACACCGAGGCCGTTGATGCCTGCTACAAGGCCTACGAGACCCGTGAGAAGACCCTCAAGGCCCAGACCAACGGCACCAACGGTGTCAACGGTGCTGCCGATGAGTCCCACTCCCCTCTGGACCGTTTCGACTACATCCTTTTCCACGCCCCGACTTGCAAGCTGGTCCAGAAGTCCTACGCCCGCATGCTCTACAACGACTACCTCGCCAACCCTTCCCACCCCGCCTTTGCCGAGGTTGCCCCCGAGCTCCGCGATCTCGACTACGAGAAGTCTCTGTCTGACAAGACTGTCGAGAAGACCTTCATGGGTCTGACCAAGAAGCGCTTCGCGGAGCGTGTCAACCCTGGTCTCCAGGTCGCCACCCAGTGTGGTAACATGTACACTGCTACCGTCTACGGTGGTCTTGCCAGTCTGCTCAGCAACGTCACCTTCGACCCCAAGGAGCCCAAGCGCATCGGCTTGTTCAGCTATGGCTCTGGTCTTGCCAGCTCCCTGTTCAGTGCCAAGATTGTCGGCGATGTCTCGACCATGGTTGAGAAGCTGGACCTCCAGAACCGCCTCAACGCTCGCACTGTCCTCGAGCCCGCTGCCTACGATGCCATGTGCAAGCTCCGTGAGCACGCCCACTTGAAGAAGGACTTCAAGCCCACCGGCAACGTCGAGACCATCGGATCCGGTGTGTACTACCTGACTGAGGTGGATGACATGTTCCGCCGCAAGTACGAGATCAAGGCTTAAAAAGCTTTTCATGATTCTGCAATTGCCTTTGCCGTTTGAGATTTCTGGTTAGACGGTTCAGAGAGATTCCCCCAAGCGTTTTGTTTTATCTAGACCACGCAGGTTTTGAAACCTCGCCTCTTTTTCGTTTTTATTCTTTTTATTTTTTATCTTTTGGGTATATTTTCGGCCCTCCAATGAATGTTATGAAATAATTCAAATGGACATTAATGATTCAAATCATCTATTCTCTTCTAAAATACCAAAATGCAGTTGAAACGTCAGGGGTCCCTGCGCGCCTATGCGATTTACCCCGATTTTGCGATTTGCGAGACTCGATTTCTCCGATTTTCCCGATTGACTCGTTAGCCCTGCTTTTACAACAACTGATTGATCTGATCAACTGCATTAATCATTGCTAATTATGGGATATTTGCTTGCTTGTTCTCTGAAATCGTCCAATCACCAACGGTGACGCCGTCGATCGGCGCGTACTTGAGACTCAACGTACATCTGTAGCCGCCGACCTGATATCACACTCGGCCACTGGCGCATCCAACCCCATATTACCTTTCTCATACGGTTTCCCCTCCGTCAAACTTTGAATCACACACTGACAAAGGGCTATTTTTATCCATTTCGTCCTGAGAACTTATTAGCCGCCGACTCGGCGAGTGCTGAAGCAGGGAGAGTCACCAACAAGTCCGCTAATTACCTGCAGAATGCGACCTAATTGTTGCCGAATTTAGAACTGCCCTCACCTCGTGCAGCAGACTAACCCAAGAGAGGCATCTGAAGACTGAAGTTGACCCAAGAGCAAAATATAGCAACATCTTGACGCGCGACTGTCCGATGAAACCGCACTATACCGGACTGGACCCCCGTCTCTGCAGTTTCAAGTGCTTCTGTCGCGCGACATGCCTGTCCTCAGGCACAATGTCGGCAGTCTCGCGTTTCAACGCGTGGGCGTTCCTCTTGATCGGAGACTAGGATCCCAAAAAAAGATTCTGAAGCTCCGGAGGCGTCACAATGGGGCTCTTCTCCATGTTTCAAGTTTTTCTATATCGGCTAGGGTTCGTCAGTCGATCTTTTTATATGCATGGTTGGCTGTTTGAGACTTTGTCAAGATCATTTAATATCCAAGCTCTTCGCCTGGATGTTTTGATCCTCATCATCACTCTCTCATTCGTTTGCTATTGTGATAAAGATCAAGTGAGACGGCTACTTGTCTATCATGTCTGTGCAGTACGCTCGTTACCGGCCTACGACGCCGCCACGTCTTCCTCTTGAGGAGTTCACCGGCTCCGGTCATAGTCGCCATGAGTCCAACTCGTCGGTCTACTCGAGTGAGTCGTCGCCTTGGTCGACTATCACTGGCAACACCAGTCCAACCACCTCGCCAACTAGACATCATCATGGCCCGGCTCTCTTGCCTAAGATCAGACCTCAAGATGTTATCATTGAGCCAGTGGCTACTAGCGGACCTCTTCGTTCCCGTCGGGTTCTTTCGAATACGCGGAACCCTCCTGGCTTTGTCCCTTATTCAACTACTCGACCTAATCGCCACACTCGGGATGTTGTCGACCGTTTGACATTGGCATCTCCCATTTCACCAGTTCCCATGACCCATGGCACCTGCTCAGCCTTGTCGTCACCCGTGGCCCTCACTCCATCTCATAAGCGCAAGGCCGTTGGTGGCCACTCACGATCTGTATCAGCCTCCGGCGTTGACACAGCCACTTTGACTAGATTTGGATATCCAACTTACCGCGAGCTTCCCAAATATATGCCACAAATGCATGCTCAGACCACTCCCACCACGCCAGTCACTCCAATCACTCCAGCCATCGTGGTGTATCCATCATACTCCCAAAGACCAGCAGCCGAGCAAACCCCAATTGGCATACACCCACTGACAGTGCCAACCCCCCAATACAAATACCACCCGGTCTCCGCACAGCCATCACCAGCCTTATTGAGCCCCCAAGAACCTTCAACCCCACGCTCAACAACCCTCCTCTCCTACCTAACAATGTCAATCCCACCAATCAACCTAGTCCGCAACGTGAGCGTAGTACCAACCCGCGGCATGCACGACTACTTCTGGTGGGACATCCGCAATCTCCGAAACTGGACCTCGTTCTCCCTCCCAACCTTCGACCTAGTAGACAGCCGCCTAATCCAACTCCTCAAAACCGAAATCCCAGCTGAGCTCACGCCCCAGGTATCCGTACCCGTCGCCCACCTAGCCCCAGAGTCCGAACCAGCCCTAGTGAACCTGATCACAAGCCTCTACGCACCGCGCGTCAACGCCGCCCTAGCCGTATCGCAAGGACCAGACCATCTCCAACTCTACACTGCCCCCGACGTCCGCAGCACAGGCCACAAAAACCACGGCCACCCTCATTTCCTAGCCAACTACGCCTCCGACACCGAAATTACAAGCGCCGGTCTCCCGCGCGGCCGGCTAGTCGGCATTGTCAAGAGCTTTGACCGATGGAACACAGGCATGCGCAACGAAGCACCACACCGCCGCGTCGAGTATCTCAACGGCCTCGCACATCTGCAACGCTGCATGCGCGAGCACTCCTGTCGATACGGCTTCATCATCACAGAAATCGAGCTCGTCTGCGTTCGAGCCGGCTGCGATGATGGCGACGACGTCCCCTATTTCGGATATTTCGAAATCGCTGCTACAATCCCCCTCAAGACAGCTGCTCACGACCCACGCATACACCATACACATGCGCAGACGCTCGCCCGCGACGGGACAGCACTGGCAACTCCCATTAGTGCACGGTCATTCTCATCTCCCTCCTCTTTATCATCATCATCATCAGCTTCGTCGTCTTCTTCTTCTTCAACGCACTCCCCCGTTCCAGACGACATCACCAGTGAATCTCAATCACAAACAACCTCTGAGCCAATGACAGCGAGTCTAGCATTGTACTTCCTATTAATGCTCTCCAAGTCACAACCACTACCGCACCAGCCATCTGCTCTCATCAACGTCGGCAGACCGGGCTCGATGACCCGACAGAAGGTCTTACCTGAGGGAAAGGATGATTGGATCCCACCGCCGCAGATTGGGGAGCGGAGGGATGCGAAACGCGTGCGTGGGTGGGTTTGGCCTCAGGATGCTTGGCATCGGAGGGAGGGGGTGGGGGCGCCTAGGGCTAGAGCTGGGGTTGAGGGGAAGAAGGTTAAACGGTGGCATAAATAGGTATGGGGGATCTGGATATTGAATGTGCTGGTGTTGGTTGGTGTTGGTTTGGCGGTTTATTTGATTACTTTTTGTCTTATTACTTGCTTTTGTTCTTTGGTTTGTTGTCTTCCTTGTGTTGGTTTTATGTGGTGGTCTTTGCTGCTTTGTTATTCCCCCTTTATGTTTAATTGAATCTTGAAGAACTTACTACTCAGTCAATTCTTTTTTGCTACGTTTATTTGTATTGACTTCAAAGATCTAGAGATGATCTCAAGTAGAGCACCGGGTGTCGGATCTGGTCTGTACGCTCTAAATGCAAAGTTATTTGTATTCGCATCTCATATTCACCACATGGCAAACTCCATACGAATAAGTTGGTATTGAATTCCATGATGAAAACATATTTACCGAATCCATGTAATCTCCTGGGGCGTGGTAATTCGCCATGCAGGAACAGCATTTGCAGCCGTCGTTCCAATGAGGATCTCGAACTCTGTATCCTTGTCGATGATCCAAGTTTCCTTTTTCGTATCAAACATTCCGAATGCATGGAAGTCCAGTTCTATCTTGACTTCTTGTGTTTCACCCGACTGCAGTGGTTGAGACTTCACAAAGCCACAGATCTGCTTTTTCGGCCGCGTCAACCTTCTAGGCGAACATTGAGAGAACCACACAATCACCGTCTCCCGTCCTGGCAAATCACTGCCCCCAGTGTTCTTGACATGGGAAGTCACCGTAAGCGGACATTCACGCACCAAGGAACTGCCGCTAATAGAGCCAGACGACAGGGAAAAGGTGTTATATGAGAGACCGAATCCCAAGGGGAACAACGGCGCAGTGGAGAGAAGATCCCACCAACGGTAACCGACAAACAAGCCTTCAGAGTAATGACTCTGCCCCTCTTCACCCGGGAAAGATGAAAACGCAGGACAGTCTTCAAGGCGTCGCGGGAATGTCACAGGCAATCGACCCGAGGGGTTGACATCACCACAAAGAACAGCAGCCACAGAGTTACCCAGCTCTTGGCCCTGGTACCACGTATAAAGAACAGCTTGCACTTGATCCACCCAGTGATCCATCTTGACAGGCGTTCCAGCTTGCACAATCACAACTGTCTTTTTGCAGACCGCGGCTACTTCCAGGATCAAGCGCACCTGTTCTCCGGGAAGATCAAATGCTTGTATATCTTGACCTTCTGTCTCCCATTCCATGTCACGGCCAACGACAATGACTGCCGCATCGCACTCTGATGCGAGGCGTGCTGCCTCAGCTGGTCGATCTGATGCATCCACCTCCTCGTACCCCAGTCGGATCCCCTGGAATTGATCTTCCATGGGATCTAGCAGGGGGACAAGCTCAGGCTGAATCTGACGGTCGTGGGAATTGTATTCGATGCATACATCGTAGTCTTGTTCTGCAACCAGATCGACGAGCACGATACTCTCTTCGCTGCCGTAGGTGAAGAACAGACTGCCTTTCTCGTCAAACTCTCCGGACTGACGGGCTATTTCCGTGCCATTCAGATACAGTACTGCAGGCCCGATCGATGCAATGGAAATCGAGTGGCGCCCTGATGTCACAGGCTGTAGTGTCGCACGCACGCGGAATGCCCAGTTTGTCTGACCGTGTATCTCGGGTGGAACTGTGCCGAAAGACATGTAGTATAAATCATCACTGGATAAAGACATCATCAGTATAGATACGCGGGTTATAAAGGTAGGATATGACTAACATGTGCGCTGTGGCAGCCGGTTCCCCTGTGAAGGCGTGGCCGTTGTACCAGTCAACCGCAGCTCCAGCTTTCCCAGTATCGGGATTTCTAGCGACTTTGCACACAGGAAGATACCGATTGACTTTGGCGCCAACGGCTGAAACTAATTTCGTCGAAGTTCCGTCGAATTTTTGTTTCACAGAGTCATAGACAGTAGTCCAGTAAGGCGCCTTGATATAAGAGCTCCCGCCACCACCAGCAACGACTCGCTGAGCATTCGGACCGATAACAGCAAGCCGTTTCAGTCCGTCAGACGGCTTAATTGGCAGGGTCTTAGCCTCGTTTTTGAGCATCACAATGCCAGAAGTAGCAGCGCGCAAAAGCAAATCTCGTTTCTGAGGTGTGTCATCGCAAACCTCCGGGTCGTCGCTAGCATCCAGAAAACGACCCGCCTTCTCAAGAAGGCGCAAGATACGTCCTGCAGACTCATCAATACGATCCATGTCTAAGAGCCCCTCTTTGAGGGGCGTCTCAAGCACTTCCTTGGATCGCTTTGTTGGTGGGCCTGGCATCTCTAGATCGAGTCCGTTGTTGATCGACTCGACCGAGGAAGTAGTGCCACCCCAATCACTTGTGAATACTCCATCCCATTTCCACTCCTTCCGTGCTATGTCAATTAGCAGTTCCTTTGATGCGTCGCAGTGGTGACCATTGGTTTTATTGTAAGCTGACATCATGCACCATGGATCGGCATCACGGACTACCATCTGAAAGGGTAGTAAGTAGACTTCCCTCAAAGCGCGAGGCGAAATAACAGCATTGTACTTGAATCGCCGGGTCTCCTGGTCGTTGGCTGAAGTATTGTTGTGGTTAATATAAACGACCGTCTTTCGTCTCTGGCATGGCCCGACATACCAACAAAGTGCTTCGGCGTGGCACCTATTTTACGGGACTGGAGGCCTCGAACATACGAAACCCCCAGCTTGCCGGTGAGGTAGGGATCCTCGCTGAAGGATTCGAAGTTTCGGCCTCCGAGTGGATGTCTCTGAATACAGATCGTGGGAGCAAGCAATACAGATGCAGATTTGGTTTTGCACTGGGTAGTGTTAGTCCCGTTATCATGTTATCGCTTTTGTATAGCTGATGGGCTCCTACCTCCTCGGCCAGCAGCTGTGCAATCTCAAACAGAATCTCCTCATCCCATGTTGCGCCTAGGCTCACGCCAGACGGGAGAAAGGCGGCTGGGACACCTTCGCCAAAAACCTCTCCTCTGGCTCCGGATGGACCATCTGAGATCTGAAATGGCGCTGTTAGGATTTCTTTTAATTCCATCACTTGCTGAACTGGGGCATTACCTTTAAAGGTGGGATACCCAGACGTTGGATTGCCGCAGTACGCCACTGGGATTCTCCAGCAAGCAGCGCGAGCTTTTCGTCAAGTGCAAGACTCAATAGTAACGCTTCAGTATCTATTTCTGACATGATGGTAGTAAAGTTCAACGGAACTTCAACTTGTATCAGGTGTAGTTGGTGAAAAGCGATGAGAAACTGTGCCGCTCTTGAGGGATGGATAAGCTTGCAATCACTAGGGAAACTCAAGTACCTAAGGTATACTATTTGAGGCTCTTGGCTCTTCTCCGCATTATGTACACTAATCGTAGAGCGGAATTCAGATCCCTGTGGCTTGGTCAACAGGGGTGGTCGGGGAAGGAATTCACGTTCCGCGTCTTATCAGTGTGCGTTCTATGCGTTACCCACTCTATAGATTATTCTTCGAAGGAAATTAGCGTATGAAACGATAAGATAGCGAGTAAATAAAAGTTATGTTCAAGTTATATCAACCTTTGGGTCTCAAGTGGTCAGTATATACGCTTGTCGAGTAAGCCACATAGCCCTATGTGCCAACGCCATGGATCTCTTACACCCAATTCCTTGTCTCCAGGCTCTGCCCAGCCATCTTAAAAACAGCCACTGGACAAGCTCAAAGGTTGAAACAGAGGATGCTGTTGATCTACGCAAGGACTCCGGCTACGCAAGCCCTTCTAGCTATGAAGATTCCACTCCATCTCTCACTGGGTGGCCACAGGAAGTGCCAGGTGTAGTGGTGCCAGCTACACAGCGAGCCATTGTCACGCCTGAAATGGGCAAGGAATTGAATCTAGTGGTCAAAGAAATCCCCGTCCAAGTCCCAGCGCCAGGAGAGGTCATTGTTCGCATTTTCTACTCGGGAATCTGCCGCAGTGTAAGTCAGACCCTGAAGTATCTCTGTTAATACATTGATCGCCGCCTTCTGACAAGTTTGATTTCAAGGACGCATCATTCTCAATTGGCCCACAGCCAGGATACCCCCAACACAACCATATTGCAGGCCACGAGGGTATCGGTCGCATCGTCAAGTCCCACGACTCATCTCTCCTCGGACGCGCCGTCGGAATCCGCTACCTAGGATCAAGCTGCGGATGGTGCACCTACTGTCTTCGGGGACTGTTCACGTCCTGTCCCTTCCAGATAAATGTGCCGAGACATGTCCACGGCACCTTCCAAACATACATGACCATCCCGACCACCTGTCTCGTATATCTACCGGAAGTATTCATGAACGCAGACATCGATCTAGCTCTCTACGCCACAGCCCTCTGCTCCGGATCAACGGCTTTGATGTCCTTGCGAGCGGCGAAAGTAAAGCCAGGAGATGTTGTGGTTGTTGTCGGTGTGGCGGGTGCCATTGGACACATGACAGGAGCAATCGCAAAGCATGTCTTGCGAGCTCGTGTCATTGGCATCGATGTTCGATTTAAGGTTGAACCATTGCCGCATGGATACAGCGACTACAGCGATATTCTTCTGAGTGCTGTAGAAGCCGTTGACAGTCACTCGTGGTCGGAGTTCCAGGCTAGGTTGCTCGATGCATGCGAGTTACTACGACACGACAAGAGTCTGCAGCGGAAAGCTGAGGCGGTGATTATTGCCAGTAGCTCTTTTTCCGCATTTCAGCAGTTGGATGACTATGTTTGTGATGGTGGTCGAATTGTTTGCGTTGGGTGAGTTCTAATGCGCTTCCGTGGAATTTTCAAAGGTGATTTGCTGACTGAGTTGAATCTAACTTTCATAGTGTTCCCAAAGGTCTCAACATGTTGCAGGTTCCGCTGCACTGCATCGTTGAGCGCAATTTACTCGTGACGGGAACCTTGATGGGAGGACATGGGGAAGCATTGGAGGTAATGGAGTATATTAGGACAGGTGTTGTCAGGCCTCATATCACTAAAGTGGATTTGGAAGACATCCCATACCAGATGCAGAAGCTGGTGGACTGTAAAACAGTGGGGAAGGTTGTGGCATGTATTTCTGATTCTGCTTTTGAGATTACGGAATCATCTTGAGCACATGGCTATATGAATTCTGCATTCTTCGAACCAAAGTAGGCTGAACGCTAGTTTCTATCGACCTCAACCATTGGTTGCTGGCACAGGATCAAGCTCCTGGGATAAATCAATCCAGAAAGGGATATCAAGCATCATCAGTTCATCTTGTGTGAACGGCGACTGGGAAGGAGACCAGCTATCGATATTGAAACTCCCATAGTCCTCATTTAGGAACCCCGAGTCACTAGAATATGAGTTGGCAGTGTCCATTGGAGAGCCACGTGCCTCGGGTATACTTTCAAAGAAAGGTGCCGTCCTTCTGTCTTCATGGTCAGGACCAGGATTAATAATGGCTGATGACGCAGTTTTTGGGTCGTTATGCTGTGAGTTATACCGACTCTTAACGATATGTAGCAGACCTTGCCAGTAACGTCTGGCAGGCACCCAAGCTTCCGAAAGCTCTCTCAGAGTTGTCAAGCACGACTCAAGAAGCCGAAAATTGGTATCTCTGGGCTTTTTCTCGCCAGGGTTTTGCGCATATAGTATGACGAGAGCCGCTGATAAGGTACTGTGCGTAGCAGTGATTGGAGATTTCCGGAAGCTACCAAATGCTCTGCGATACCTTTCACCCAAGAGACATATTTCTCTTGCAGCCTCCATACAGAGTGAGAATGGATTTATCGTCGAGTCTGGGGTTGACTGTGGAGCTTCCTCTGATGATCTAGGCAGGAATGGTTTGACCAAGAGAATTATGGAGGTGTGATACACCATATTCAAAATGTAAGCCTGTGGAAGAGTGTCCTCCTTTCCCGAATGTTTCGGGTCTAACTCGACTGGCAAGTTGTATTTCCAGCGTTTTAGCTCGAGAAGACAAGAGTCGAAGAAAGCTTGCCTTTGGCCTCCCGCAGGTAATCTTTTTGGTGCGTACCTATTTATCAGAGTAGATTAGTAGACAACCCTTATGTGCCGAGCCCTGAAGAGAATCTCACAAGTTGATCAATATCTTTTCTAATATTTGGCACTGGGTGCACAAGCAATAATGTAGCATACTCTGGAGTAGACTGCGGTTGAAACTTGATGCATCTGGAACAGCACTCCTATTTACGGATAGGCTTGGCGGAGGAAGGCTTACGGCTGCTTGGAAGTCCTATGGTTCAATCAACTTTTTTGCGTTCCTTAACTCCGGTAGAATCCTGGAAAAAGGGGGTAATTTGGGGGATTTCACATACCAGCATTGTGCATACCCGGCCAGTGTAGCTTGCCCAGAGTTTGTCAGTACAGTATAAAGTCCAATAAATTTGACTTCTGAGCTTCATCTCCTCGGGCGGGAGTTGGTTTGGTTGATTCAAAGTTGTGGAGTCTAGATTTAACCCCATGTCTAATGCCATTCGAACTGACATGCCATGGAGCAACCAGCCTTTGGCATCCTGGCCCATCGCCTATACCGAGAGGTCAGAAGGGACAGTTTGAACAGGGATCTCAGCACTCACAACGTAGACCATGGCCATAATGGCAACCGACTGAATCGTAGTTATGGTAGGTGACTTAAGTTCAAAATGCAAAAGGACTTCTGCGACTTCAAGAAAAAGCTGACCTGGCTCATCGGAGTTGGCTGCTGAGGCACGCAGCTCTGATCGGTCAGAATAGCGAGAACCAAGTGCAAAGATACAATTTAGCAGCAGTGCGTTGCAATACCTTCCCTTATCTTGCCAACTTCGGCGGAATAAATCCTCATCCAAAATATAATACCATGGATGCTCCCATTCAAAATACAGGTCAACCAGGTGGTCCATCAGTTCTCTCGAAATGTCGGTTGCTGGGTCGATTGCTTGGTTACCAAGAGCCAGGGGAGGGCGCGTACTCATATTGACTGAAAGCGGAGATGTTTTATCTGTCAACTCTTGGAGAAACGTCAGCCACCAGTCAACTCCATGACCAACTCGGTTTGATCAGTCTGTCATGTTTGACCCACCACTTGCGGAGTGAAGAAGCTCGATACGCCCGCTAGTGAGGCCAAAGTAACGTGCCTCCCCTTCACCATTAAAGTCCAATGACTCGTCTGAACACAATGCTCCGTTAGTCTCATTGCTGGTTTTCTCCGAAGCTGAAGAGGTTGCTGCTTCACGTGCACCATCTGAGGTCATTGCACCGCGGGCCTTCATTCCAGCTATGGATGCATCAACATCGATTGAATGAAGCCATAAGACTTGCTCTAATAGCTTGATTCGAGTTTGAAGAAGCGAGACGAGCGACTTGGGTGCTGTCCCCCGGTTGTCGCTTCCCTCGAGGTACACACATTGGGTTCCCCGATTGAGACATCGTTCACATGGCCGTTGGCTATCGCACTGATTATCCACGCGTCAGAAAATCGAGTCCAAAACTAAGCCAGAGAATATCCAGGCATCATTTTACAGTGTCTGGCAATCACTAGATTCTGCCGCCAAAGTCCGAAGAGGCTGAGAACAGACATAGGTTCATTACCTTTGCTCTCCGTCGCCGACACTCCTGACAAGCCTGATGGGCATACTTCGAACGAGCTGTCGATCTCCCACCGGAGGGTGGATCCCGCTTTTGGATTGAAGAACGTTGCATTGCGGGAGATCCTGCGTGCATTAGCCGTCTAGTTTGCCCACGCTATGTCGTAATTGCTCTGATTCTTACCTGCAGGTAGTTTAAGAAATTACAAAATATCATATGCAGACTCGCAACGTCGAAGTGAGTCCAAAGTGTGGAGAAAGACACTAAGAAGATCCGATAGGAATTCAAATTCCGCCCGTTTTTAACATAATTACCGCCTTACAGTCTTACATCATCGAACATCTCTTCCCACCTGGATCGTTGATAGGTATTGTACTTTGTGCGTGATAAATTCAGATCATAGCAAGAATGGCAGTGAGAAGATAGCTTTAACTTTCATCAATACACCTTGATTGATAAGTAGGAGATCATGGAGCACGTCGAATAACCCTAACTTATTTGCGGAAAGCTCGCATGTAGTGCTGTATATGATGTATCAATACAGTAATATTACTTACATGCAACCGGCAGAATAGGGTTTGAGCCTAAATCGCCATTAGAAAGACGTTGTAGTCATAGTCGAAAATTCGAGACGAACTGCCCCGGCGTATTTAACATCCCAAGGGAAGCGACTTTGAATTGCTGAAACATAAACTCGTTTACTTTTCTTTTCCGAAAACACCCACAAAATCCACCATGTCTCACCTCCAATACTACGCATACGAAGGGCTCGGCCAAAAGAACCTGCGCGATTTCGGGTACAACCAGGCCGTTCGGGTTGGAGATAGAATCGAATGTGCTGGGCAAGGTAAGACAGTATACTTGTCGTATTTGCCCTAGATTCTATTCATTGCTTGCTAATTCGGATCACGATTCTTAGGCGGCTGGGATCCTTTGACTGGCGTGTTTGAGAAGGAAATCAATGCTCAAATTGATCTTGCCTTTTCCAATGTCGAGCACAACTTGAAGGATGCAGGCGGAAAGGGATGGTCTCAGGTTTACCGCGTGAACTCATACCACGTTCCAATCAACAACGAGGCGTTGGCCGCCATGGTCCGTAACTTCAAGAAGTGGATGCCCGATCATCAGCCGATCTGGACTTGTGTTGGCGTTACTCGCCTTGGCGAAGATGACATGCGTGTTGAGATTGAGGTCGTCGCTCATGATCCGGAGGGTGCTAAATCGGCTGGTTCTGTGTGAGGGAAGAATCTGCCTCAAGGTGGACAATGAGATTATGTAAAGACGTCGCTCTCTAGCGTATATGAATTGATGTGGAGGTTTCTTCTAATAGCTCTTGATTCACTTATCTCCATGAATGGTTCTTTTCAGGCTACTGGGAAGGTCAATACTATGTAGCTCAATCTCATACATAGCTATATGTATTTCCAGTGCTTATAACGTATTCAGTGGTCTCAGCAAGCGAGTAGTCCGGCTGGAACACCGCCGTAAATACGAGATTTATGGTCATGCAATCATGTATATTTCGGTCCAGATATCTTATCATACTACGGGGTGTACGTTGAACATTGTAATCTCTCGTATTTACGGTGGCGTTCAACTAGGGCACTCGTTTGCCGAATATGGCATGTCTCCGTGCGCCAAATTCAAGTTTGTAGCAATGTGAGCGAATAAGATAAAAAAGACTAGACTTGCCTGTCTGTCCTGTTCCACAGTAATTTGGTTTAAGCACCTTGGACCGACGACCCCAGAGTTATCTCAAACAAGTCTTCCCCACAGAACACTAGTCTTGCCCGTTATCAGTCCCTGGCGTCGATATACTTTCTGGACAAAGATAAACGTCCCAATCAACACTAGATAGCGGAAGGCAAATTCCGCCAGGATCCTTAGAAAGTGTCACGTTCAATCAAAAGCTAAAGGATTTCAACTATATAGAGTGCCTTGGACGACCAGTTTTACTTTTTCCTTGATTATACAGGATTATATCTCAATCACTGATCTGCATTGCGCATAATACAATTCTCTCCTGTATTCAGCAAAATGGACACCAAGGAGTTCTCAAAAGAACAAATTGACCCAGAAGCCTCAAAGACCGAGATTATTGAAAGCACATCTGCACCTGAGCCAGTATCGTGGAGTGATCAGTTCAAAGCAATTTACAAACACAGACGGGCACTCTTAGCAGGTTGGTTCATCTTTCCATGTCAACTTCAGGAAGTCGTAGATGCTAATACAAGGGAAACAAAAAGCCTTTGGATGCTCCACTACTCCCATTCTAATCGGATACGATCTCACGTTAATCGGCTCCATCATTGCCAATTCTGAATTCGTCGAGAAATTCGGAGTTTACGATGCCGGCACTGCCTCCTGGACGTTACCTGCCAACCGTCAACTTGCCTGGACTCTCGTTCAGTATGTGTCTGCCATGGCAGCGGCAATTGCCTCTGGTTATCTGAACGACACTTTTGGTCGGCGCATATGCTTTTTCATCACTATTTTGTAAGTGGATTGAAGTTCAGACATGCGTTCAACATAAACTGGTTTACTAACTTCAAGTTCCAGACTAGCTGTGAGCGGTACCTTTGTAGAGCTATTCTCACCAAACTGGAAAGTCTGGATTCTAGCAAAACTTCTCATGGGCGCCACCATGGGCTCTATGCAGGGCAACACACAGACCTACGTTTCTGAGATTACTCCAGTGGCCGTGAGAGGCTTTGCTCTCTCACTATTCCAATTCTGGATTATCCTTGGCCAGCTCATTGCTTCCTGTGTTCTTCAAGGAACAAGTAAGGTTGCCAATACTTGGTCTTGGAAAGGCGCAGTGGTATCACAGTTTGGCCCTGCTCTCTTCTGTGTCGTGATGTACATCCCATTTGTCCCGGAATCGCCTTACTTCTTAATCGCCAAAGACCGGATAGAAGATGCCAGAAACGCGATATCAAAACTTCGGGCTGGCGAAGAAGATTTCAACGTCGACGATGAAGTTACAGTATTAGTGGAGACTCTACAGCACGAAAGGCAGGCCAAGCAAAGCTCGCCATCATTTATTGAGTGCTTTCAGAAGACAGACCTGCGCCGAACTCTGCTCGCTTGTCTACCAGTTGTCATGCAGATCTTCATGGGTTATCCTCTGTGTGGTAACTACCTAGCATACTTCCTGAAATTGGCCGGAGTTGACGATGCATTCCTCGTCACGGTCATCTCTGTTGTTTGCTCTTTGGTAGCAGCCTTCGCAGCCTTCATCTTTATCGAAAAAGTCGGACGCCGACCGCAGCTTCTAGTCGGCATTGGTGGAATGCTCCCATCTCTGTTGATTGTCGGGCTTCTTGGATTCTTCGGTACTGGAGAAGAATGGAATTACCGCGCTCTTTCGGCCTTCTGCATTATCTGGGCCGTATTCTACTACGCCTCTGTTGGGGCTGTAGGCTGGGCTATTGTCGGAGAAATCTCTTCTTCGCGCCTGCGCGCTAAGACGACTTCCATTGCTGCACTTTCCAGCTCTCTGTTCAATATGGTCTGGTCTATTGCTATTCCTTATATGGTCAATCAAGAGAACGCAGATCTTGGGGCTAAGACCGGCTTGATATTCTTTGGGTTCGGAATCATTTTTAGTGGAGCTGTGTTTTTCTGTATGCCGGAGACAAAGGGCAGGTCCTACTTTCAACTTGATGCTATGTTTGAAGCCCGAGTTTCGGCTAGGAAGTTTTAAACTGATCTCAAGGCTTTGACATTTGAACTTTGAGTGTACGTTATCAAACATGTCTAGCAGATTTTATTTTGCCAGAAGATCTCCTACAAGCCACACAATTAATAAACGAAATTGAATAAATTAAGACTCCAAAGATGAGCAAAACATACAAATAGAAAAGTCTTGCAACTAATAGTCTAATCAGTGCATAACAAGAAAAATGAGATACTATAGGTTGTGTGATAGCAAAAGTTGTCCTTTGGCCTTGATTTACCATCCCTCAATTTGAAATCTATTGTTCCCTTCACAAATTTGATGTTAACAGGTTCAACCAAATATTTTTCCACATCTGGTGGTTGCTGACACGTTCTACTACGTTGAAGCATTATGGCTATTTTCGGGTCTTCACACCCTAAACTCATTCTTTGCCTGGTCTATTTTGTGCAGTTTTCTTGTTTTGATTTTCCAATAACCACCATCTAACCCCAAGGTCCTCAATTGACAGCTTCCAATAGACCCACCTCGAGTGTGGAGTATGGGTCCTGTTCCGTTTGAGTATTGTATCATGCAAGCCCTAAGGACCTTGGGGAAAGGGTACCTCGATGGCCAGCTCGTGACATTGAGGACATTGTAGAAGATCAGTGAGATTTGGTGTACCAATGCCAGTAGAGTATAAAAGAAAAAGGTCTACCGATTCCTCGGTTTTTAAAATATTTCCTTTCTCACATTTATCCAATCCCTCGTACATCATTCTCAATACTATATAGAGAACAACCCCCAACAACCCAAGATGTCGTCCGAACCCCAACTACCAAATATCCTGGATGTAATAATCATAGGCGCCGGACCATGCGGACTCGCCGTTGCTGCACGTCTAGGCGAAGAAACCCCCTCAGCCGTCTTCACCGACGAAGAACACCAACGCTACCACTGGATAAAGAAACACACCGGCCGAATGAACCTAGTACAAGCCGGACACAGCAAGAACAACGGTGTTCGAGCAAATAAATGGAACAGTCAGACAATGTGTCCTTGCGACAGCAAAGACAAAGATCACGATCAACAAAGGCGTGCATCCACAGACTCCATATCCTCCGTTCCATCGCTCTCTGCGTCATCGACTGCATCGACCTCGTCCTCCATGTCAACCTTGGTACTCGATGGATCGGGTGATAAATGGATGCAACGATGGAATAATGCTTTCAAGACGTTGGAGATCAAACAGCTTCGCAGTCCGATGTTCTTCCATGTCGACCCTGGTGATCGGGATGGAATGCTGGCTTATACTCAAGAGACTGGACGCGAGGGTGACTTGTGGGAGATTCCCAATTGCGTTGGGAAGGAAGTGAGCAAGCACAAGAAGAAGAAGAGAAGACAGGGAGGGAAGGCCCAGTAAGTTGACCCCAAGGATTCCACTTCTGTTGATTTATTTGTCTGACGACATATATCATAGGCCAATCGGAGGCGAGATCGATGAGCGAGACCGCAAAGATTACTTTTCGCCCTCTACGGATCTATTCGCTGACTATTGCGATTCAATTATCAATCGCTATGGTCTCGATGAGCCAGGGCAGATCTTGCAGCGTGAGGCGACGGGACTTTCTTATGACTATGTGTCCGATGGCCCGGATAAAGTCTTCACGATTTCCACATCGACAGGGGAAAAGTTCTTCAGTCGGTCTGTTGTACTTGCCATCGGACCTGGGGGTGCAGGAGTGTCGAAAATATATCCATGGAAGCCAGCCAATGAACAAGAAGGTGCCGCCGGATGTTGCCACAGCATGGAGATCAAGAGCTTCCCCAGTCCCAATGTACAGGAAAAAATACAGCGCCGACAGGAGACAAATGTTGTCGTTGTTGGAGGTGGGCTTTCCTCGGCTCAAATTGTGGACATGGCTGTTCGCAAAGGAGTCACGAAGGTGTGGTTTATTATGAGATCTGGGATGAAGGGTATGTACATTGTTTGGTCTATCATCAGACTATGTCTAACAAGAAAAACCAGTCAAACACTTCGATATCAGTCTGCCCTGGATGGGCAAATATAAGAACTGGGAAAAAGCAGCTTTCTGGTCTGCCGATACGGACGAAGGTAACCTCTCTCAAACCTTTGTCCCACTTCTCAACAGCTAATTTGACCTAGAGCGCCTCGAGATGCTCCAAACCGCTCGCAATGGGGGCAGCATGACACCACGCTACACCAAAATCGTCAAACAGCATGCCGCCCAGCACCGCGCCTCCCTCCACCCAAACACAGAAATCATATCCCATACATACAACCCGACAACCAAAACCTGGACCCTGGAAACCTCTCCACCCATCCCAACCCTTCCCCCAATAGACTACATCTACTTCGCAACAGGCGCGCGCACCGATGTACGCGAGATGCCCCTCCTACGCGAAATGAACGAACAATACCCAATAGAAGTCAAATCTGGCTTCCCTTGTCTCACCAACGACCTTTCATGGCGTGACGACGTGCCATTATTCATGACAGGTCGAATGGCATCACTCCGATTGGGTCCCGCGGCACCGAATCTCGAAGGCGCGCGAGTGGGCGCGGAACGCGTGACGTGGGGCATTGAAGAAGTGCTACATAAAGGGCGGGATATTGGGGAGCAGTGTGAAGGGTTTTGTGGGCTTGGCAACCGGTATGCGTCGCTGCTGGATGGTGATGAATGATGATGAGGCTTGAATAATGCATTGTGGATGGGAGAGTATGTCTCACGTGTGGTATCTGTGGATTTTCATGTTTCTTGCAAGGTTCATGTTATTAAATAGCGGTAGTATTGTAGATCGTTTAAATTTATGCTTGATTTGCCGTGTTGATCTTTTGTATTGGGACTTTTGTGTGCTACATACGTTGGATGAACTGCCTGAATAGGCTGTTAGATCGGACATTCCTCCCTTCATTCTTTCTTAAGTCACTGGTTATTCTTCTTGAGAGCCCGGAGATTGACACGGGAGGGTCGAAGTTGTTCATTAGGGGGAAGAATGTGGATAATCCCTTGTTCTGCGACAAGTTTTATAGCGGGGATTGAAGCTTGTATAAATGATCCGACTTGAATCTGCCCATTCGACTACTCGTTTTTTATACTCGACGCCACGTCGACATTGAGTGAGCGTTATGGCAACGAAAGCTGATGCGGCTCCTCCTCCGACGGAGGTTCCCCTGGAAGCATTCAAGCTTCTGCCCAATAATACCGATAAAAATTGGATCAAGGACAAGGGATTGCGGAAGCTGAATCTTGGGATCCTGTTTACGTTCTCAACTGCTTGCTCATCTGGGTATATTGCAAGTCTAGTTAATAGCCTGCTGGTATTACCTCAGTGTGAGTGATACCATTGAGTCTATGAGAGCTATACTGACCGAAGAATAGTTGATATGATCATTGGCGGCTTGAACCCCAATATAGTTGGTCTAATCATTGCCGGTACCTCCTTAGGAGCCTTTCTAGCATTCGTGCCAGCGTCCTATATCGCAGATAGATATGGGCGCAAGGTCTGCGTTGGAATCGGGTGCTGCCTGGTCATTGTCGCAACAATCATCCAGACTATTCTAAAGGATCACTGGGCTTTCTTCGGCATGAGAGTGCTGTCCGGCATGGGCATGGGCATTTCCCAAACTGCTGCTCCTCTCCTGATCACCGAAGTTGCACACCCACGCCAACGACAAACTGCGACTGCGTTTTACAATGCGACTTGGTGCCTAGGCGCTATTGGTGCGGCTGCCGTGACATATTTGACTATTAGTCTGGAAAGCAGCTGGTCTTGGAGAATCCCTTGTTTGATGCAGGTGACATATCCGATCAGTCAGTTATTTGGACTGGTTTTCTTTATACCAGAGAGTCCTCGATGGCTCATATCGAAAGGCCAGAAAGAAGAGGCTTTGGTTATCTTGGCCAAATACCATGCAAACGGAAAGATGGACGATGAGTTGGTTCATCATGAATTCTGTCAGATTTGCGACATCATTGACGCCGAAGCGGCCCAGCGTAGAAGCTGGAAAGCCTTCTTCTCATCCAAAGGCGATGTGCATAGGTTGTCAATTTGTGTATTGGTCGGACTGATGCAAGAATGGGCTGGAAATGGTATGTTATCCACTGCCCTAACCCTAAGAGACCACCCGTTAACATCTCCAGGGATCCTGTCATATTACCTCGCACCCACTCTCGCATCCGTGGGAATTACCAAGTCTTCAGACCAAGCCGCAGTCAACGTGAGCCTTCAAGTCTGGAACTTCCTCCTCTCGGCGGTTGGATCGATGGCTTCAGAGCGATACGGTCGACGTGTCCTATGGCTTCTGTCCACGGCAGGAATGCTGTTGTTCCTCTCCTTGGCCACACTGGTAGCTGGCTTATTCGCAGAACAGCACCTTGCAGCTGCAGGCATAGCTGTGGTCCCCTTGCTGTTCATCTTTTTCGCCTTCTACGACATGGCGTATGCCCCTCTTTTCATCTCGTATCCAGCTGAGATCCTACCGTTTCGTCTGCGTGCCAAGGGTCTTGCGGTTACATTGTCAGTCGATGCTGCTGCATGTTTCTTCAACCAATATGTGAATCCGGTGGCGTTCACTGCGCTCCAGTGGAAGTATTATTCGGTCTATATAGGCTGCCTGGTTGTCTTCCTGGGGCTGGTATATTTGCTCTTCCCAGAAACCAAGGGCCGGTCTTTGGAAGAGGTTGCGATGATCTTCGAGACTGAGGAAGAACATCCAGACAGCGCAAAATCCGCGGATGTAAAGTAGAAGAGAGTCCAAGTTAACTTACTTTGAACATAGTTGAAATATAGTTGAAGTTAGGCAGCCAATCAGGACACAGCCGATGTTGCTGATGTTTCCCCGCATAGAACTTGCCAACTGCAACCTCGCGTTTCGCAGGCTGAAGTTGGGTTTTATGGTATATATATTGCTTGTTCTTGACTAAATCTGGAGAATCTCTTGGACTCCAGCTGATCTATTCTGAACAACCTGAATACACTCATCTGAACACCCTGAATCCAGCTCCAACTATCCCCCGCATCCCTTCAACATGAAAGAACCAATCCCACCCCCTACCGATACCATTGCCGATTCTCCAGCTAAGCAGCTTCGTTTCCTTGTCATCGGCGCCGGATCTCGTGGAAATGCTTACGCGCGCGCCGTCACAACCGCAACACCAGGTGTAATCCACGCTGTCGCCGAGCCCCACTCCTTCAAGCGGAGTGAATTCGGACGAAATTACATCTGGAACCACGATACCCCAAGCGAGGGCCAACAATTCGCAGATTGGCGCGAGTGGGTGATATGGGAAACCAAGCGAAGGGCGCAGGCACAGGCACACAGCGATGGGACACACGCAAATGGAAGCATACCGCCAGGTGTCGACGGCGTCTTCATCTGCACATTAGACGAAACACACGTCGAAGTTGTCCAAGCCCTAGCTCCTTTCAAGCTCCACATTCTCTGCGAGAAACCTCTGGCCCTCTCACTAGACGACTGCTTAACCGTCTTCCGAACCCTCCAACCACCAGAAGGCGAAACCAAAACACCACGAGCCCCATCCAACATTTTCTCAATTGGCCACGTCCTCCGCTACAGTCCACACAATATCCTCCTCCGCAAACTGCTTCTAGCAGACAACATAATCGGCGACATCATCTCCCTCGAACACTGCGAACCAGTAGGCTGGTGGCACTTCTCTCACAGCTACGTCCGCGGCAACTGGCGCCGCACCACCCCAGCAGGAGATGGGTCTCTCCTCACAAAGTCCTGCCACGACATCGACTTTATCCTCTGGCTCCTGTGCTCCCCGCCGCCCGCAGAAACAAGCAAAGCAACCGTGTCCAATCCGCACTTTCCCCGCACCATCTCCTCCACAGGAACAATGACCCAGTTCCGCCCCACGCGCAAACCAAAAGCAGCAGGCAACTCAACGAACTGTCTGACTTGCCCAATAGAACGAGATTGCAACTACAGCGCCGTGAAAATCTACAACAACCGCCACCTAGCAACAGGCCACACAGGCTGGCCAGTGGACATTGTAGCCCCAGACATCGAAGACGTATTCCGAGCACAAGGCTCGAACGCCGCCGAAACACACCTTCTATCCAAGCTAGCGGAAGACTACGATAAAGGCACAACGCCCGACTCAACAATCGCCTCGAAACCATGGTACGGCCGGTGCGTCTACGAAGCAGACAACGACGTCTGCGACGACCAAGTCGTCACAATCACCTGGGACGACGAAGAAAGCGCCCCGCACCGACTTGCGAAAACGGCTTCGTTCCATATGATTGCGCCAACGGAGAAACAGTGTGAGCGGCGGGGACGGGTCTACGGCACCAAGGGCGAGATTGCGTATGATAGTCATACTATTTCGATATTCGATTTTGGAACGGGCGAGACTACTGTTCTGGATGTTCCTAAGCCGCCGCCTGAGCAGAAGGAGTCGCATGGCGGGGGTGATTATGGGCTTGCGAGGCAGTTTGTTAGCGCTGTTCAGGCTGTGGAATCTTTTGGAATCGGGGTTGAGGAGGCGCAGGCTAGATTCGTGGGTTGTTCGCTTGAAGAGGCTGTTCGGAGTCATGCTGTTGTTTTCGCGGCTGAGGAGGCGAGGAGGGAGGAGAGGGTTGTTCGGTGGGGGGAGTGGTGGGGGGAGAAGTTGAGGGCTTCTGCGGATGGGTGGGAGTGAGGGTTTTAATTAGATACCATTCCCTTATGTTTTATGTTTATGATTATGATTATGATGAAATCAATGATGACAACCTATTTTGGCCACAGTATCAAGATCTAGTTCGTAGGCTCGAATTATGCTGTAACAGTCTAAGTCATGCCATTCTTGATGTATATTTTAATTCTGCTATTCGATCATCATTCTCTTGTTCAGATAGAACGGCAAAACAATTAAAAGGTGATCCCCATCCAGCAGGTTCCACATTACAACTTCGCCAATTTAAGTCTTGACATCAGGCTCCTCACGACCAACATACTCCTTGAACTTAAGCAGGTTGAGAGCAAGGGAAATGTTGTCGGCCAGGTACTCCTGCGCACTGAGACCGAACTTGGACTGGTCAGCCTCGTAGCGCTCGACGTACAGACGGATAGTAGCGCCGCTGCTGCCGGTACCGGACAGACGGACGACGATACGGCTGCCGTCGTCGAACTTGGCGTACAGGCCCTGGTTCTTGGAGACACTGCCGTCGAGGTCGGTGTAGGAGAAGTTGCCAGCGTCGGCGACCTTGCGGCCGGCGATCTCGGAGCCAATGAAGGAGCCGCTGGCGACGAGGTCGGACAGAGTACCGACAACCTTGTTGGCACCGTTGCTGTCGACGTTCTCGTAGTCGTAGCGGGTGAAGAAAGTGCGGCCGTAGATCTGCCAGAACTCGTTCTGGATGGAGGCGATGCTGGGGGTCTCGTTGGGCTTTTGCTTGGCGACACCAGCGATGATGTTCAACCAGGCGATGACGGCCCACACACCGTCCTTCTCACGGATGTGGTTGCTGCCGGTACCGAAGCTTTCCTCACCACAGATCGACATCTTGTTGTTGTCGAACAGGTTGCAGAAGAACTTCCAGCCGGTGGGGACCTCGTAGCACTGCAGGCCCTGCTTCTCGGCCACGCGGTCAACAGCTCCGGAGGTGGGCATGGAACGGGCCAGGCCGTAGACACCCTGCTTCTGGAAGTAGGGGATGAGCTTGGCGTGGTGGGCAATGATGGCCAAGCTGTCACCGGGGGAGACGAAAGTGTTGGCACCGTAAATCATGTTACGGTCACCGTCACCGTCACTGGCGGCACCGAAGTGCACACCGTTCTTGTTGACGGCCTCGACGAGCTCGTGGGCGTACACCAGGTTGGGGTCGGGGTGACCGCCGCCGAAGTCGGGCTTGGGCTCACAGTTCATGGTGCTGCTGGCGGGCAGGCCGAGCTCCTTGACGAAAATGTCCACGCCGTAGGGGCCGGTGACACCGTGCATACCGTCGAACAGGACCTTGAAGTCCTTGTGGGAGCTGAGGAACTCCTTGATGAGGTCGAAGTCGAAGATCTCCTTCATCATGGTCACGTAGTCGGCGGTCGAGTGGACAACCTCCACCTCGAGGGGGCCGTAGCTCTTGGTGCCAACGCTGGAGGTGTCGACATCGGGCACGTCGACGTAGTTGTAGGAGGTCAGAGACTTTGCGGTCTCATAGATCTTGTTGGTGACCGTCTCGGGGGCAGGAGCACCGTTGGCCAAGTTGTACTTGATACCGAAGTCGTTCTCGGGACCTGTTGGTGGGGGTGTCAGCTTGAGTCCCAACAATCACCGTGATCTTAATTCCTTACCACCGGGGTTGTGACTGGCAGTCAGCAGGATACCACCAGTAGCCTTCCGCACGCGGATGAGGTTGCTAGCAGCAGGGGTGCTGAGAATGCCATTCTGGCCCACCAGGAGCTTCTTGACACCATAAGCGGCACTGATCTTAGCGATCTTGGAGATCACCTCCGGGTTGTAGTAACGACCATCACCACCAATGACGAGGAAAGAACCCTCGACACCCTCGGGGATGGAGAGGAGAATGCTAGTGATGAAGGACTCGGAGTAGTTGGGCTGCTGGAAGACCTTGACCTTCTTGCGAAGACCTGAGCTAGGAGGGGGTTAGCTGGATCAATTGCGGGGGGTAGCAAGCAACGTACGTGCCAGGCTTCTGGTCAGTGAAAGGCTGAATAGAGACCGTCTGGACGGACATGATGGAATAAAATGTATGATACGGTGAGAAAGGAAAAAGAGGAGGGGGAAGTTGACCGACGGGAGGGGTCGTCATGTGTTTATCACATCCCACTAGACAGAGCTAAGAGACCAACTACTCGTACTTAGTAGCCAGGACCACTACATCCACTTCCTACTTTTTTTCTAGCTTTTCTTTGGATCGATACCTTTCACGAAACCTGAACCCTTGCAAATTGCCCCGCAGATCACCATTCCCGGGGGAAAACAAGACTAACGTGTGACCAAAACACTCCGAAGTACACAGTACACAGCTACACAACTACCCAACCACACATTCTCAATAGCAATGCCAATGTCAATGGGGGTATTCAAACTAAAAACCAAATCCCACAAAAAAGGGGTCAAATCCCAGACCCCCAAAAGCTACAGAAATAGACACACTGTCTAAGACATCAAACAATAGCGCAGACCCATCCAATTAACCACCCAAGCTAAGCAAACAAGCGATCCCGATAAAACCTCATCTCCTCAATACTCTCCAAAATATCATCCTTAGCAAGATGCAACCCCTTCTTTAGAGGCACCTCGGCCAGAAGCTCAGGACTCCCCCACCTCCGCGCCGCCTCCTTCAATGAGCTCACATCCAAAATGCGGTAATGCAGATGCTCCAAAACCCTCGCATAAGGCCCCTTGTCCAAGAACGCCTTATCAGCGTGCACACTGTTGCCGGCCAGCAGAGCAGTGCGTGGCGTGGGGACATGGGCTTGGATGTAGGCAAGGAGGCCATCAGCGGCGGTGGCGGCGGAGGTGGTCGAGGCGCGCACGGCGGCCGTGAGGCCCGTGCGTTCGTGGGTGTCGATGCACCACTGCGACATGTCGGCCAGGATGGTGTCGGCGACGTGGATGGTGCTTTCGAAGGGGGTGGGGTTGAGGAGGTTGAGGTTGGCGTCTGTGATGAAGCAGCAGATTTGGATTATTTGGTCGGTATCGGCGTTGAGGCCTGTCATCTTGGGTTGGGGGTTAGTGGGGGTGACAGCATTGTAGGATGGCATTATTGGGGGGGGGGGGGGGGGGGGGGTGGGTTTTCAGGTGCAGGCGGGTGGGATTGAACATACTTCACAGTCGATCCAGACTAGAGGATCTGTGGAGCGTGCGAGCGACATGGCTGGTTGTGGGCGATTTGAGCTGCTAGGGAGTGCTGTGAATGATCGCAGATTTTGGGGTTTCGCCGGATGGCGGGCTCGGTGGAGAAAGCTCTCGGTGTGAGCTACGTGAACTACCCGTAATGTTGACAATGCGGGTGTGCAGCTTCTGGTGTAGCTTCGGGTGCAGCTTCTAAACATGGGTAGCTTGTGTTCGTCTGAAGGCTGGAAAAGTTGGGAGGGAGAAGCAGTCGAGGTCAAAATGCAGAGAAAACGGTCAACGGTGCAGCCGTTGAAATTCAAATCTACTGGACTCTACAATGGAAAACAGATCACCAAGCTGCCCTTGGCGGACGCTGCAAATGTATTCTCCTTCAACGTGCTCCCTGTAGTGTAGGTAGTGGGCATAACGGCGTAAATGTAAAGAAACGCAACGGCATCCATAAGGCTGGGCATATATGGATGGTGAAAAAAGACCCGATCCAACCCAACCCAACCCCTCGCAAATGCAAGCGCTTTCCAAAGCTCAATTGCAAAAGAATATCCACTCTGTTTTCATTGATCTACAGCTCCTCTTCCTTTACGGGAGGTCCTGCTGACATCTCAGGCGTCAGACTGAGATTATCCCCGAATGTCGCGGTGGAGGTTGACTTTGCCTCCGGAGCCGAAGACCCCAGAACTTCATTAATTCGACCAGATGACTCGGCGATGCGACGTCTCAGGGCATTTTCATCGGCTGTCGAGACACTGGCCCGTTGCTTCTTCAACGGACTGCCAAAGAGAGCATCGGACAATTCCGCGGCTGGCTGAGAGTCGGAAGGCGCCGGTGCTCCTGCTGCGAAGCCCTTGGGTGGGGTTGTAGAGCGATCAGCTGGAGGTGTAGATCCGGATCCTGAAGCAGGGGTATCGGTAGAATCTCCGACACTGCCTCCAGGGGCTTCGGTGGAATGTTGACGCTTGAGCTGTGTGATTGTTAGCAACGGACTCAATAGAACGTGGATTCGGTACCTACCCGGATCTTTCGCATGCTCTCTGCCAATTCTCCCTGGCGTTGGATATCATCTGGGGACAAGAAACGGTCGTCATCCTTGGACTCTTCTTCATCGGCTTTTCCAAGGATTGGATTGTCTGTATCGTCATCATCGCTGTCCATGTCATCTGCGTTCTTTTTGCCCTTGCGTGGCTTAGCCTCCTCTCGGAAGTTGAGGAAACCAACAGATCCGCCAGCCTTGATAGGTCCGAGATTTGCGAGATCGGCTTGTAGTGACTTTCGCTTCGTAGCAGCAGGCGTTTCCGGTGCCTTGCAATCTTTCAAGATGCCCATCTTCTGCAATTGGCCTGTATACAAGTCAGAAATCGCCAATGATAGCTCCAGAAGTACTTACGTTCGCCTCGGTACATGAAAGTGAAAATGGCATAGGGTTTATCAGTCGGGTCAATGCCAGTGACTGTCTGTGTGCTGATGGTCTTAGGATCGAGTGTTTTGGGCTTTGCGAAACTCGTGGTGTGGTCAACATCGGCATCTCCACTGCCATTGTTCTCTCCTCCGCCGCCTTCCTCGTCGTCATGTGCATCGAACTGAGGCGAATACTCTCCACGCTTAATTTCTCCTGAAGCTAAGACTCGGAACAAGGCAACCTTGATCTGTCCCGCTGTCTCCGGAATAGGGTCATCGTCGTCAGAGTCGGAAGACAAATCGTCATCCGAAACATCCTCAAGAGGTGACTTCTCGTCATTTCCGTATCGCATAATGCTCTTGGCCTTGACGGGGTGGTTGGCCTCCATTTCCATGGCGGACTCCCCCTCCTCGGCCTGGCGCTTCAAGCGTCGCTTCTCCATCTTTTGCCGGCGCCGTTCAATCTTGGCAGCCGCATCCTTGCCTTCCAGATCCAGTCCATTCAGCCAGCGCTCCAGACCGACCTCGCGGAATAGGAATTCACGCTCGGCAATACCCCCGCCTTCGGAATCCGGTACGCTGACCCAGCGTGAGTTGACCCAGGTCTCTTCGCCCCTTCGCAGTAGTGTAGCCACCTCTTCCTTTTGCCTTCCGTCAAAGTAGATGTATGCGGCAACGGTCTCGTTCTGCGAGTTCGTCAGGGCTTGATAGGGCGCGACCGCTCCGGAGTATTGACCGCGGTCACCGGTTTGACCGGGCAACCCACCGACGACCTTCGGTTTCGGCGAAGGGTCGTCTATAGTCGGCTTTGGGGTCGAGTAGGGAACATCTTGGCTGGGGTTGAGAAGGGTGATTGAAATGGCAAAGGTTGATTGTTCCGCCTTGCCGGTCCCCGATTCGGGGAGTTTGGGCGGCGGGACGGGGATGAAGCAAGCTATCCGCGAAGCTCGGGACTGGCGTTGGATCGAATACTCTGAGATCGGCCCATCGGGCGTATGAATGCTCACGGCGAGACCCTTGAAACAAGGCATTGTGGGAGGGGTAAGTGGTGGGCCAAACTATTGAGAGGAAGCGTTTGACGCAGGGTGTGCAAGGGCCAGGATTTCCCCGCTAAGAATTACAAAGAATTCGGGCAGGGGGGTAGGGAAAGAGTCTGACGCTGGGTTATAACCCAGTGGAGAGCTTCTTGCTTTATTTTTTGTTATTATTTTTTTTTTCCCGTGAGAGGTGAGCGTAGGCTATAGGGAGGCGGTCAAGGTGTGGGTTTCGACTCGGAAGAACCCAGCAGCCCACAGTAGTCCTCTAATCTCCACTGCAGCTGCTGGTGATTGTGTTGGGAGGCTGTTCGAAAGGAGGGTCACGATGACGGCGATGTGGATTTCTGGGGTCTTCAGGACCGGTGGGGGTAATCAGGTGCGGAAAACCACAGGTTCAAGTCCACTATCGGTAAGAATGACCAAGGAATGCCTGACGAGTCGCCTGTACAAGGAGACAGGAAAGAATGAAAAGGACCCCTGTGAGCTTGGGAGAAGATGAGGGGCGGAAGTGGACCAAAACATATCACGTCTGCGCAGAACACCCCGAACCCCACGTGATGCACCTTAATGTTGGCGGCTTTCAGAACAAAAAGTGCCAAGTGATAGGGTGAGCGTGACCTTTGACTCAATTCTCACATTTGACATGACTTTTATCCATCTCTCAGCTGAGTAAACCGTAAAGGTCATGTTCAACTGTCATCGTGCTCCACATCACCTGATTCCCCGGCAACCATGGATCCGTCGAACTAGTGGAGTCTGAAGTTCTACCAGGGAATATCTATCTATATCAGGAGTCAGGGCAATATTGGTGGGATTTTAGAAGGCAAAGTGGTCAAATATTGGCAGCTGCGATTTAACTTAGCCCTGAATCGAAAGACTAACCCCGGAACTCATAACCAGAAAAATAGAATAAATCTCATATAAAACGTTAACATGGACCAAGTCGGACATTATGCCTTTGCATGTTCAGATACAACGCTGGTTGTCTTCGCCTCCTCAACAACTTCGTCACCACTGGCAACGGTATCAAACTTGTAGAGAGGCTCTAGTACAACATTCCTGCGGAAAACATAGCGATTAAACCAGTAAGGAAGGGCCTTGGTAAGCTGATACTTCATATGAACGCGCGTGGGAACAGCGAAAATATAATCGAGCTCTTCAAGCGTGCGCTGCTTTGTCTCGGGAACCCAGAGGAAGATCATGATGAGAGCAGTCACATTCAAACCACTAAGTCAGATATCGAGTATTAGTCATGTTCTGTCTGATAGCCCTAAGCAAGAGCGACAAGACTTACGCATAGAAGCCAAATGCGCCAGTGGCTGTCATCGTGTGAAGCATGGGAGGGAAGGTGATAGATAGCACAGCTGCCCATCCTAGACAGGTAGCCACAGCCCAGGACATGCCGACCTCTATAGACAAGCATTAGTATCTCAATCAATGATATCGAAAAAATCACAATACATACCACGATGGGATAGAGGGAAGACCTCAGCTGAGTAAGTAAAAGGTACAGGTCCTTCGCCGGGCGAGTAGAAAGCAGCAAACAAGAAAACAAAGAAGGCAATAGACGCCAGGTGGGCCTTTCCTTCAGGGACCCAGAAACAGAAGGCAGCACCAAGAAGCGTCCAGGTCATCTGCGGGAAGGTGAATAGTAATAGAGTGCGGCGTCCATATGTGTCAATTGTCCAGATGGCAGGGAAAGCAAACAAGAAATTGACCAAGCCGAAGCCCCAGGAAGCAAAGAGAGCCTGTGTATCATTCGCACCGGCGTTGGAAAAGACAGTGGATGAGTAAAATGCCACAATGTTAATACCACACATCTGCTGGGCGATCATAACAGTAAAAGATGCAAGAGTGGCACGACGGACACGGGGGATGGTGAAAAGCTCAACGAAGCGCTTGACATAATTACTATCGCCGATAAGACCCAATTCAATCTTGATCTGGGCATGAATATAGTAAAGATCACGGGCAGCCTGTAGGGGGGTATTGCGTAGGCGACAGAGCGATCGGTAAGCCTTGTCCATCTCGCCACGTCGAATATACCAGCGAGGCGACTCGGGGCAGAAGAAAACACCGACGAGGAGGGGGATAGCGGGAATAAAGGCTGAGCCAAGCTGTAGACGCCATGAGATAGCACCTGTGTCTTTGACAGCAAGGTTTGCGCTGAATCCGAGGAAGATGCCAAATGCCGTCCAGAGTTGCCAGGACATCACTAGACCGCCGCGAATAGCAGCTGGTGTATTCTCGGCGCAGAAGATTGGGACCGTTGACGCCTTCAATCCCATTCCTAGACCGAGCAGTAGACGAGTTGCGAAAAGTTGTTCCCAGGTTTGGGTTACGGCTGAGCCAATAGGTGAGAGGACACAGAAGATGGACGAGATGAAGATTGTTCCACGGCGGCCGAGGACACGGTTAAAGGGATCCGAGAGCCAACAGCCTAGGACAGCACTAGCGATATATGGAGCGGCATTGACGACTCCGACAATCCATTGGTTTCGATAGGCGTTTGGGTTGTCTGTTTCGGGGATCCCAAATGCATCGGGGAATGACAGGTTTGCGCCATTAGAGCCTGTTTGGTCCCATCCTTGCACAGCTGCACCAACAGAACATAGAATGATGGTGAAGTACAGTGCTCTAGGCTGGCGCCACTTGTGCAGGGTTTCGTCTCGCAGCGCCGTCAGCTCGGTCTCGGTCAGGTCTGGTACTGACTCGAACTCGGTTGGAGAGCGAGCTACTAATGCTCCTTTCCGGAGCTCTGGTAAAATGTCCGTTACGTTAAACTCTTGGGCGAAATTCTCGACGTCACGCAAGACTTGACTTTTGGTCAAGTCGGCCAATGGGTTCTTGATTCTGTTTAGTATTAGTGGTCTGTTGTTGAGTCTTGTGTTGCTGAAATCGAACATGCAACAGGAAATACTTAGGCTATCATACTTTGCAGACACATTGTTATGAAGATCAACTTGTTCGACATATCCTTTTTCGGCGTTACTGTCGTCGCTGATGGAGCTGTATGGAAAAGTGAGTATAGAAGTATGTATAGCTTCTCTGCAACGCTTACTGCTGGTCGGTGCCAACCTGGCTGATGGTCTCTTGCTCCATGTCAGAGATTGAAAATTTCGAGCTCAGGTTCACCTCTGTAACGAATCACGTCCGTCAAAGTGAATAGGGCTTAAGGGGTCTTCTCAGCTAGAGTCCTAGAAGAAGAAAGAAAAGAGTAGGACAGGGACTCCATTTCATTGAGGGGAAATATCAACTTTTATACTCTTTTGGTTTTCCTTTTTAGCCCCCAAGTTAGCTCTATTGGGTAAAGATATGTCCTACTTCCCAAACCGGATACCTGGGGTTGCGGGGTGCCCATGGGGAAATCTCGACCCAGAAAGTCTTACACGGAGACTCTGGATGCTACATCGGCCTTTAACCCCAAATGAGATAAGAGTCAACCTTTGCCTACTTGCATCTGGTCCAATGAGAAGATTCCCGTGGCGCCTTTAGTCAACCGGGATCCCGGTCAAGAAAGTGATGCCCGTTGAGGCCGAGAGCAAACTTAATTTCGCCGAAGCCTTTTCAGCTGTTCTCCCAATTACTCTTTACACCAATTCATGTAACTATGGATTCAAGTTGAGCCATCCAGCCATTGGATTTACAGAATTTAGCTAGACTTGGAGCTTTGGGGGTTATTCGAAAGGCTTTGAAAGGGGATCGCCGGGCTCGGGATGGCGTTTCCAGGCGACGGAACGCCACCATCGAGCTAAAAAGGGTTGTTTGGCGCCTTGGCCCAGGTCTGGGCTCTGATTTGCCTTTGGTCCAAAGCAAGCGAATTTAGGTTGAGCTCAAGCCCATCGGTGACTTGGAGATTTGAGACTCGTTTCCCTCACGTGGCAGAAACCTAAGAAGTTGACCGCATCCGGTTCAAGTGGCGACTATCATATCGTGTACAGTGTGTGCCTGTAACCATTTTGAGTGGAGAAAAAGGGAAATCTGGGGTTTATGCGGGGTACATTTTTCGACTTGAGATCTGCATTGGGTTAAACTTGCTGCCGCAACCCACTTTCTCTTTCGGTATGACTTATTCGGAGCGCTATCGTCCGGCAACCCGTGAATCCTGGCGATATCTGGCGAGATCATCAGAATCACCGTTCGGGAGCCAAAGCCTGTGGCCTTGCCCGTGCCCTTGCCCGTGCGCGATTTCGATCATGCCGATACGCTGTGAGGACTTTGCCCCATTGATGTTACGGAGCTAGGTGCCTGACCCCAAAGAAACGCTAGATCTGGATACCCCACACCGACGTCTCTCGCCTCTAGACCTTCTAGAGCGAACGGTTACTTTCACGGAAACGACATATGGAAAATCCGTGTCATCCTTCGCAGGCTGCCATTTCCGGAATTCCAAGGCTCGCGGGGAACCCCATCCCGCAGTCTAAGCTCGTGGCCAAGCCATGTGGGGATCGACCACGATTTGTCCCGATCCGTGCACCCCTTGGAGACTTTGGGGTAGAGGGATTGTCGCATTATCACAGTCATGACATATTGATTGAGGAGCTAAAGCGCACTAGACAATTCAGGACGGCACAGTATCGGGACCCAGGTAATGTGATTCCGTGCTGTATATCGCTCCGGTTCCGGATTCGGAACACCCATATCTCCCGCGGCTGCTGCATTTGACATGTCAGATGCACAGTCAACCGGGGATCAAATTATCAATTGGATCTGGATCTTTGGTTGATGGTTTAACTGACGTTGATAGATGCAGAGTTGTGAGTGAGATGGCACGGTAGCATTGAAATTCGATTCGCTGATTCTGATCCTGATCCTGATCCTTCTGTCGCCGAAGTTCCATGCTGATCTGCTGTCTCTCATGGAGTGACTGCTCTTGTTAGTGCCGAGAATGATCACCAGTGTCTCCGGTGGCGGTGTATAGTACCGGGTTGGATGTGCCCTGCTGCAAGGGATCAACCTACATGTCACACTGCTTCCCTCTCTCAGATATGCATTATCATAATCTACTGTAAAATTAAATGAAAAGTTGGTAGATTAGTTGTTCTTCTTGATATCTATGTTACATTGAGGCACAAGGAATATGCGGTTGTTTTCGATCATGGCGCCTGTTGCGCACGTGGCCGTTCTTCGCGCATTGCAACCTTTACGCGTTCTTCTCGCCGCGACGATATTTCCTGGTCTTGCATTTGCACTATATGAATACACGTGTCTGATAGTCCTCTACTGGAATCCGTTGTTTTCCCTCATCTTTCAAGTACCACGGAACACAGCATGAACTCCCTCGCATGAAATTAGGACTAGAATACCGAGGATGTGAGCCGCATGGCATTCAAAGACTACTATACGAGTCTTTGTTTTGGTCAATTGTCAGGCTTCAAGATACCCAGAACCCCAGATGGTGAGAATGTTGACGAGGCATGGGTCAGAGCCGTGCTTTCCTCAGCCATGGGCTCGACTCTTGCACGGACAGAGCTATCCACAGGTATAACAACAACTGGCTGACCATTCAAAGGTCGCTCATGGTTGTTTGGAGATCGATTGATTACGGAGTTGGCAGGACAGCACCAGCCTTGAGCTTGACATACCTTGCCATCCGCATCTCCAAGCACAGTACTATGGTCTCGGGCTCTGCTTCTTGGTGATAATGAAGGTCTAAGAATATGGACCATAAATGAAAGTCTCTTTGGAGTGATTAAATCGATGACGGTATATTATAGTGGAGGAGTGGATTGCCAGTGTGGAGCAAGGACCGAACGCCTCGTAAGTCGTGATCATACTACTGGAGGCCGTATGTCCAACGAAGGTGATGGAAAGTGGCATTAGAGGCGAGCTTACCGGCATGAGCCGCGAAAAGGCAATTGTAGAATTCAATTTCTGAATTGTGCACATGCAAAGGGTGGCGCCTGCGATGGCTGACCTTCGGGGGTTGACGTATCAGCATTCTTCTGACCATTGTTTGAGATCACATCCATCTCTGGGTTCACCGGGGCTGATCACGATATCTGCAGGTCTGCTCAACTAAGGGCAATATTTCTCAGAAACAAACGTAAGCTAGATCCCCTATTTTTTAAATTCTTTTTCCACGATAGTAGGACTTGGTGCTATTCACAGACTTGCCCTTTGGATCAACAGTCCCTTGAGCTTTTTTAAATAAATGAGCTTACTGCCATATTGTACTTTTATTGACGTAAAGGGTCATTGCAATCATGGTCCCCCATTATTTAATTACTTGTGGGTAAATATGATCTGCGTTGACGACTCTCCCGAACTCGAAGCATTCGAATGCCCTACTCACGCGGCGGATCTCTTTTTCCTTTTCCCCTTCCTTTTTTCTTTAAATATTGTTAAAAGCATCTCAGTCGACTCTAAACTCTTGTTGTTTATCTCGGAATGATCTCCTCAAGCACTTTCGATCCACCTTCTCTTCTTACCAATGATCCCACCCAGCATATTTACTCCAAGATCCTCGCTTCGTTGTGATCCTCGCAGTATCATACTTTTGAACCGACTATTCTTGATCTAGCTGAAGGTGCTGAGATATGAGTTAGATGATCTATCCATAGTCTGTCTCAGGTGGAGCTTGAATTAGGGTACGGGTAGATCCACCTTTTCAGCCGCAACGCCAAGCATTCCATGCATACAGGAGCCATCTTCTATTTGTTCCTTCTTGTAATTTTCTTGCCTGGTTCTTGATCTCACTCCTCTGTCCCGACGTTTCTCGCTTAAGCATTCTTACATCAGTCATTTCTATCTCTTTTTCTTTTACTTACCGCTGGATGAGTACCAAACTCTCAATATTCATAACGTACCCCGTGCAGTGGCGGTCGAAGACTGATTGTTGAGTCACACAACTTAGAAGTCACGATCTTCCTCTTGCAGCTCAACGGCATCAAGAGACCAGAGCACTCCAAGTGTAACGTTATACCCGAATACTTAGACCACGAAGCCAGAATCCAAGAATGCCGATGCTGGACCAAGACGGACGCACTTGACACGCTTACAAAAGCAGGAGTACTCATTTACTTCTCCCAAGCCAATTGGAACGATCTTCAGCTTACAGGATGAACTATCTAGTGGTGCACCAGCACTCTTATCATGGTTGATCCAGAATCAGAATCCCGTTCTGCAACTGCGACAGAGTCGTGTAGTTCAACCAGCCAGCAACTTACACCGTATAGCTCATGAGAATGGTTTACAAAATTTGCCAGTATTATTGTAGGATCCAATATTCATCTTCATCCATCAGGGCAATGATCGATTTCGGCGGCTGTCACATCTGCAAAAACTCAACAACTGAGCCTGAAATTGCTATTTCCTCGCTCCTACCCAATGGATTCGCAAAACCAAGACGGCTGGTATGGAAGATTCTCATATTAGCTTCAATATGACCACTGCCGACCGCAATGTAGTCTACGGGGTGCTTGACTTGGTCATCAGTGTGGATCAGTGTGGATTCCGCGAGTGTGACTTCATCTTGAGCGCAGGTGTCACAAGACAACCAATACGAGGCAGTCGTAGTGGCTCAATCTTCATGCAGATGTTCTGACTTCCTAAGTGTAAGGCAATAATCCGTCCATTGATACTTATAGTGTAAATCAAGCCCCATCTGCATTGATGACTTACAAATATCATGCTTGATTTCAAACGTCGGTGCTTTTGTTTATATAGATTACGTCATATCCCGATAGCTCCGAAACTCCGGGGAGCTGACAAATGAACGAGAGCATATGGCCGAATTGGCTTTCAGTCCGCTTCCACGGTTACCTGCACCCATGTTTTCTCACAGCTTAAAAGCAGCATCTCGGCTCTCCAGATTCTCATCTAGCTTTGCCCCATATTCCACAATGTCTTCTAACATCACACTCTACACCTGGCCCACGCCTAATGGCATCAAGGCCTCTATTACCCTCGAGGAACTCGGCATTCCCTACAAGACAGAGGGAATTAACATCAGCACCAATGTTCAGAAAGAAGAGTAAGCGCTCCACTTCTGGGGGCACCCCGTGGTGTGACCATGGGCTAACAAGGGCTATTTAACAGCTGGTTCCTGAAAATTAACCCCAACGGCCGCATCCCCGCGATGCTCGATGGCTCGCAGCGTGTCTTCGAAAGCGGTGCAATCATGATCTATTTGGTTGACAAGTACGACACCGATCGCAAGATCAGCTACGCTCCGGGAACCCCGGAACATATCGAGCAAACCTCCTGGCTGATGTTCCAGATGGGCGGTCTTGGACCTATGCAGGGTGCGTGCTGACAAGCCACTTCTTCTTTACCCCTCTTTTCTGATAAGCAACAGGTCAAGCAAACCACTTCCGTCTCTTTGCCGGCGCACGCTCTGACTACGGTATTAACCGATACATTGAGGAGACGAAGCGTCTTTACTCTGTTCTCGAGTCTCGTCTCCAAGAGAGCCCTTACCTCGCAGGTGACAAGTACACCATTGCTGATATTGCGAACTTTTCCTGGGTTCGGGGTGCTCCCAACTCGTTGGAAATTGATTTGGCCGAATTCCCCGCTGTGAAGAAGTGGGTTGATGAGATCAATAAGCGTGCTGCTGTGCAGAAGGGTGTGGATGTTCCCTCTACTGGCAGGACTCCTGAGCAGATGGCTGAGTTGTTCGCAAACTGTCGCGCTAAGATTGATGGCATGACCAACTCGGACAAGCACTAATTGGACAAAGCTGGAAAAGTTAGTGAGCTATTGTTTTACTCACCGGTCTATATTCTGTGATTTGAGACGGGTTGACTGTCGTCCCCCAAGATTATCAGTTTACCAAGTAAGAAGCACAAATTAAATATCTTATGCACTTCTCACTATCTTGGACTTCGTATTCAGTTTGGGAACCAACGACAACCTATCTTCTTCGATAATGAAACAGTCCAGCGGGATGTTTTTACATGTCGGATGGACTCCATCTTATGGTCAGACTGTTGGTTTACGGACAAAAGAAGGTGCTATACCCTTGACCAGATCACCCTCGGCAGGCCATTCATACTCGTGGGGCTTTTTCTACGCCACGGTGTATATAAAACATACAGAACAACTGTTTTTATACTCATTTCCTTCTAGCTATCCAGATACGAAGTTTGGAAATAATTGGTGCGCTAGCTTCGAACGTTGCGGACCCTAACTTGCCTACAAGATATGGCCGAGCCCCTTGTATGGCAGCGGGAGAATCATTGAAGCTGGAACCTGTTCGGACTATGCTGGAAAATCACTAGTCTTGACAAGAGAGTCAAGGATAATTCTGGACGCACCGCTTCAAACAAAAGGCTCTCAGAGGGACCATGTCCAGAAGGCCAGTTTGATTCGACCAACGGATTCAGGTACAGTTGATATTTCTTCTGTGCTCAATCCGTCCCAACTTCTTTTTCCCTTTGTTCCGTGGACAGATGGGGTAGGAAGGATACTCGGTCTAATTGTATTTTCGCATCTTAGTACAAGTTGATAGCTAACAATAAGCCTGGAAACATTAACCTGCACTCGGTCCCGTAGTTTCTTGGATCCCACGGGCTATGGCTAAATCAACTCTACTGTTACCAGGCTCTTCGTTTTTCGAAGTCGAGGCCCCAGCATTGGCCAAGCAGTTAGGGCAGAGCTAATCCCTCGCGTCGGTCAACTTCCGAAAACTACGCCTTCCCCGGATTCACATCCCTGCAATGCCCCCAGATCCCGCGGATAGTCTCGTCGCGTATTTGGTCGGCAATTTATCGAGACGGTGCTGTAGACTCGGTCAACTTCCGTCAATTCCCCTACCATCTCGGGCTAATGTGATATGAGTTGAGAAATATGCGCTTTCGTTGGTCAGGCTAGGTCACACAGATGGGGTTGTTGGCTGTCTTGGCTCGGTTGGGGATCTGATCCCTTCGGTAAGGAGCACTTTTGCATCTTGATCATCCCAAGATCAAACCAATAGTCGGTGCTGTTGGTATTAGTAGTAGCGGTGCATGTTTTTCTTTCCCCGCTTGTGGTCTGGGTTCTGAAGCGAGGCTTTGAGAATCCGAATAGCTCGTTTATAATCAATATCATTCCCCGCGTTGTGGTTAGCAAAGGTTCTTCTCTCGTCCGGGGGATACAAGAAGTCGAATATTCCCATTCAATAACTCTGATATCTCCTCAGCCAATCTTCAGAAGATCGATCTTGAACACGGAGCTCTTTTTGAATCTGCGCTCGCAGTTCATATGTTGGTCTTCCTGCCCAGCATGGGTCTCTTCAATCGCCTGGGGCTGGCCGACACTCCTACAGAGGTCTTTAATCGTCGGCTGTTTTGGTCTGTTGGGGTCTTCGGTTTGTATCCTTGCGGTCTTTCGTTTCACATTACTGACGAATCACGGTAGGTATCCTTGGAGCGGGTAGGGGAATCGATGAGGGTCTTGTCGGTGGCATGATAACAATGCGAAGCTTCAAAGATGAGTTTCCATTGAATGTAGGCTCCGCTGAAGAGATCGCCAACCGCGAATCCAATATCACAAGTATGCTACAACTGGGTTCTATCGGCGGTGCGTTACTGGCGTTTCTTCTGTGTGATCGAATTGGCCGTGTGAGATCACTTCAGGCTCTCACTCTGCTTTGGGGCATCGGCTTCGTGATTGTCATTACTAGCTTTGGCAACATTGGGCAAATTCTTGCCGGCCGCTTTTTGGCTGGTCTCGGAGTTGGTATGACTACTGTTGTTGGTCCCACCTATCTGGCAGAGGTTGCTCCAAAGATGATCCGCGGTATGTTGACGAATATCTTTGCTGGTGCTGTGTACTTTGGCGTTATGGTTGCCTACTTCGCGAACTGGGGCTGCTCGGAGAATATTGCGGATTCTTCGCGTTCTCAGTGGGTGATTCCACAATCAATTCATATCATGTTTGCAGGGTGAGCGCTTCATACTTCCTCATGATATCTCATGGACTGACACATTCTTTTCTGGATATAAGAGTTATTTTCCTTGCATCTTGGACCGTTCCGGAGAGTCCTCGTTTCCTTGTAATGAAGGGGAAAGATGAAGAGGCTCTTGCAAATCTTTGTGCCCTGCGCCAACTCGATATGAATCATCCTAGTATCAGTTCTGAAATCCTCGATATCCGTGATCAACTGGAAAGGGAGCAAGAAAGCACCCGAGGCTCCTCATTCTACGGCAAACTAAAGGAGCTCTTTACCGTCCCAGCAAATCGCTATCGTTTAATGCTGGGAGTGATGTCGCAACTACTGGGACAATGGTCTGGTGCATCAGCAATCACCATCTACGCCACCAGCTTCTTCGCTGCACTTGGAAAAACTGGTAGAAGCGAGCAGCTTTTTGCTACTTGCATCCTTGGTGTTGTGAAGTTCTGCTCGGCGTATCTTTGCGCATTCTTCCTCGTTGACTTTTTTGGTCGTCGTCGCTCCCTATACACGGGGATCATGCTGCAGACTGTTTCAATCTGTTACATCGCCATATATCTGGCCAAGGTCCCAGCTTCAGCTCATGTTGATGATACGGGTGGTATAACTGGGTCTGCTAAACGAGCAGGCATTGGTGCAATCGCCGCGATTTACCTTTCTGGGTTTGGCTGGGCAATGGGCTGGAACTCTTTCCAATATTTGGTGAACGCGGAGATATATCCGAGTCGGCTGCGTGCCATTGGTTCCTCTCTCGTTATGTGCATCCATTTCGCTAATCAATTTGGCAATACCAAGGCTGTTCCCAGTATGGTTATTGCTATGACAAATTACGGCTTCTTCTTCTTTTGCACTGCAGTTTGCGTCCTGGGTCTCTTGTGGGTTTGGTTTTTCGTTCCCGAGACTGCTGGAAGGAGTCTTGAGTCCATGGATGCATTGTTCGCTTTACCTTGGCATCAAATTGGTCGCCATGGAAAAGACCTTTCTCCTGCTGGAACTGATCATGTTGAAGATGATCTGGAGAAACCCACCATGGTTCATCGTGAATAAGTGTGAAGGTTCCATCAGAGCTATATCTTAGTACAATATCCTCATGCGAGTATTACAAATTGAATAGAAGTTTCATTTGTACATTGAACGTGAAACCAGAAATGAAGTATGCACATGGCTGACGTTGACAACACCCATAGATGGCATGTTCTCTCCAGGGCTTCAAGGTCCACGTGTTGTATGAGCAGTGAGTCAGCAGCCTTGGAAAACACCTCAGGTTCACATCAGCCGCACATCTTCGGCTTCGGAGATCCCCCGCGGGGGAGAATAGGCGCAACTCCGATCTGATCAATCCGCGATTGCTGAGTGGTCCAAGGCCGAGGAATGCGGGGCTCCACTGGGGTCGGACTTGAGTGCGAGTTTCTCAAGCTCGGCTGCCGTATTTTATCTGTTCTTCTTTCTCTCATATTTGGTACTCTATCATACTCTATTCGACCATGGATTCATCTACGCCGGAGTCTTCGCTGAGCGAAGCAAAGTACATCAACTTCCCTTCTCTGCCGGCAGACGCGAAGCATCCGGATGGCTCCCCCGCACTCAATCGCTACTCCCACACAATTACCAAGGACCATGATTTCCCCGGCGCAAGGGTAGGTCGATTGACATAGTTCGAGGTGGATCACTGCTAACCTGCTACAGGCTATGCTCTACGCCGCCGGTGTCCCCGACAAAGAAACAATGGCCAAAAGCCCCCACGTCGGTATTGCCTCGGTTTGGTGGGAGGGCAACCCTTGCAACATGCATTTGCTGGACTTGGGAAAGACTGTTAAGAAGTCAGTGATGGATAAGGGTATGATTGGATGGCAGTACAACACAATTGGTGTCTCGGATGCCATCACTATGGGTAGTGAAGGTGAGTCCAATCACAAGAAGCCTTACGGTTGATAAAGACCCCTCACTGATCTCTTTGTAGGAATGAGATTCTCTCTCCAGACCCGGGAGGTCATCGCTGACAGCGTCGAAACCGTCACCTGTGCTCAATACCACGATGCCTGTGTTGCTATTCCCGGTTGTGACAAGAACATGCCTGGTGTTGTGATGGGTATGGCTCGCCACAACCGCCCTTCGATCATGATTTACGGTGGAACTATTGCCATTGGATACTCTAAGCACCTTCGTAAGCCCATCAACGTCTCTACTTGCTTCGAGGCTGCCGGTGCTTATGCCTATGGTACCCTACGCCAGCCCGACGATGGCGGTGACACAAGTAAGACCCAGGATGAGATCATGGATGACCTGGAACAACACGCTTGCCCTGGTGCTGGTGCTTGTGGTGGTATGTTCACAGCAAACACCATGGCTACTGCTATTGAGTCTATGGGTCTCTCCCTTCCCGGCTCGTCTTCTACACCTGCCGAGTCACCATCCAAGATGCGTGAGTGTGTCCGCGTTGGTGAGGCCATCAAGATTTGCATGGAGAAAAACATTAGACCCCGTGATCTCCTGACCAAGCGGTCATTTGAGAATGCTCTGGTGATGACCATGGCTCTCGGTGGCAGCACCAACGGTGTACTTCACTTCCTGGCTATGGCCCGGACAGCCGGAGTCAGTTTGACCCTCGATGACATCCAGCGGGTCAGCAACAAGATTCCCTTCATTGCCAACCTGTCTCCTAGTGGCAAGTACTATATGGCTGATCTGTATGAGATCGGCGGTATCCCCTCTGTCCAGAAGCTTCTCATTGCAGCCGGTTTGCTAGATGGAGATATCCCCACTGTAACAGGCAAGACTCTTGCCGAGAATGTGGCTTCTTTCCCATCCCTGCCTGAAGGACAGGATCTGATTCGCTCCTTGGATAACCCAATTAAAGCTACTGGCCACATCCAGATCTTACGTGGAAACCTTGCCCCCGGCGGCGCAGTTGCCAAAATTACTGGGAAGGAAGGCCTCCGATTCAGTGGTAAGGCCCGGGTCTTTGACAAGGAGCACCAGCTCAACGAGGCTCTCAATGAAGGTCGCATCCCCCGTGGTGAGAACCTTGTCATTATCGTGCGTTACGAGGGCCCCAAGGGCGGCCCGGGTATGCCGGAACAGCTCAAGGCCAGTGCCGCCCTTATGGGTGCTCAGTTGACAAACGTGGCTCTGATCACCGATGGACGTTACTCAGGCGCCAGCCACGGCTTTATTGTTGGACACATTGTGCCAGAAGCCGCTGTGGGAGGCCCGATTGCATTGGTCCGTGACGGCGATATCGTCACCATTGATGCTGCGACCAACTCACTTTCCATGGATGTGTCAGATAAGGAGATTGAGGAGAGACGTCGCCAATGGTCCCCCCCTACACCGCAAATCACTCGCGGTGTGCTGGCCAAGTACGCCCGATTGGTCAGTGATGCGTCGCAAGGCGCCATGACGGATCTGTTTTAAGGGGCTCGGGGAGTTCGGGATCAGAAGTCACCTGAGTATTAGTATATATTTAGTCAGTTTATAGCCTGTCACGTTTCTACGATCCACAAAATGCTACTTTGCCGTCTTCTAGAAACCATTGAGAGATCCATAGTTGATGGGATCTTCGGAGACCCGCTTGCAATTGACCAGTTAAAAGTCAGCAGCTACCCATGCTGCAGGATGGCGCCGCTGACGAACCGAATGGGGCCGATTGATACATCGAATAGCGTTGGCCTAAAAAACAGGACAAACCAAAACAGAAACAGAGAACAAAAAACGGGAAACATGCGAAGAACCCCTTACGCTGCCCAGAAGAGGTACATGGCTGCCCATACTAACTGCCATACAAACCCAAGTCACCCTGGGCCATACCACATGGATGACTCACCCCCCCACGCCGTCCGTCCCGAGGCTGTGAGTGGCTGAGCCCGTAACTTTCTTTACTTTTTCTTCTTCACTTTTCAACGTTGGCGATCTCGCATTCCTTATTGGCTTTGGGCTCCTTTCGTTGTACCCAAAGAGCATCGGGCGCGGTATCGCGTGGTAAGGATTCCGGGGGCTCTGCAGAGTCCAGATCCAGGCCCCCCCTCGGGGTGTACTTAATCGCCATGGGGTCCGATTCAATCTCGGCCCTCTATGACTTCTTGAACTCCCAAACCAACAAGTCAGGAATCGCCGCTGTTCTGCGATATTACCACTCGGTTCGCGTGACGATTCATAATACTTCCGTGTCCTCTGTTGCCGACTTCCTCCGCGGTTTGTACCGCAATGACAGCGTGAACTGGGGCCAGGCTGTGTTTTTGACTTCCTGTGTGATCGCAATGGCTGGCTGTGGACTGTTGTCGTCTTTCGGGAGGCGCAAGCGCTCGGGGTCGGGAGGCTCTCGTACGCAGCGCACTTCCATTCGCAAAAGCTGGACCAAATCCTCGTCGAAGACGCTCAGCTCTTCCGAGGAGGATGACTACGAGGACGAAGACTATGACAGCAATGCGTCATTGCGCCATGGTACTAATCCAAACTACAAACCGAAGGAGGACTGGCTATCGGAGCCTCAGAAGCAAAGCTCTGATGGTATGTCATGCAATAGAAATCCTCCCGCTCGAACTCGATGATCTGACATACCTGCAGCACACAAGACAGACCCAGGCATTCTCAGGAAATTTACTACATACAACTCTTACACTACCTCATACGCCGTCTATCCCGCTATCCGTACATTCTACAGTCCTCATCCACACCTTGCTCGGCTTCCTACCAAGCCTACACCCGTACCTCTCATTGTGGTTATTCATGGGCTAGGCGGATCTCTTGCACAATTCCATCATCTTCTTACCAGTCTATCCAATGTTGGATCATGCTTCGGGATTGATTTACCCGGGTGTGGACTGTCCAAGTTTGCGCCTACGGATTGGAGCGCGTACTCCGTGGAGGCGCTTTCTGAATTACTCGTCGAAGCGATTGAACAGCACAGAGATCGACAGTCAGGTCAGCAAGTCATTCTGATCGGCCACAGCTTGGGCTGTTCCTTGTCCGCTTTGATAGCTTCGTCGACTTCAACCATCGGAGCAAAGCTAAAAGAGCACATCATTGGACTTGTGGCTGTCTGCCCTCGGTCATCTCCCCCATCGCCGGAGGAAACAGCTGTTTTCCGCCGATTGCTGCATGTTCCTGGCCCGATTTTCGATCTCTGGCGCCGTTGGGACCGACGTGGAGGCGAACAGAGTGCCAGTGTCGCAAGAATGGTTGGCAGCGATGCCGACATTGAGACACGGGATCTTCAGGTGCGATTCAACAAACAGAGCAAAACCCCTGTTTGGCGTCGCATGGCCTGGGGTACTCTCCCCACCTATGGAAAGGATGGTCAGCCAATTGGTGGACTTCCTGGTGAAAAGGTCTGGGCGGGAGTCCGCATGCCCATTCTTTTGGTTGCAGGAGAAGCAGATGCGGTTACCAAGCCGGTCGAGGTGCAGAAGCTTCTGAAATTCTTTGGTGATGCTTCGGCTCAGACAGCGATCGATGTCTCTGAAAGCAGCATTGTTCCAGACGCCTCGCGGGTTCATGATCAAATGTCAACTCCAATTGATGGTTTTGTGAGTGAAAAGCAGATTGGGCTTGGATTCGCCGTCGAACAGAAGGAATTGGAACAGGGTGGGCAGACCGGTGTCCGCAGGAGATTGATTAAATCAGCCATCTTGCCTGCACCCGCAGCCCATGCATTGCTCTACGACCGAGCAACCTATCGCACCCTTGCAGGAATTATTCAGGATTTCCTCTCATCTCACGTTGACAAGCGTCTTGGCCTTGGTTGGCAATTGCAATTTATGAACACATCAGGAAAATGGGATGTCAAGAACCTCGCCAAGTGGAAGAAGGTTGCCCCAGTTTCGGAGAGGATTGCCGACACCTTCGCCGCTCTCAAGATGCTGCGAGAGGTCGACGAGGAACACAACCCTGTGATGTTCTCAGCTAAATACCACGATCGCATCCACGCTGTCATTGACATCAGCCATGAAAGCCCGGTCTATAATCCAGCTGAGATGGAGAAAGGTGGCATTCGCTACTGCAAGCACCCGACTGTGTCCAAGATTCCCCCAACTCCAGATGAGACGCGCGACTTCATCGCCCTAGTTGATAGCCTGCAGAAGGAGATCGATGATAAGATGGAGAAGCGTGAGGATGATACCTTGCCTCGCCCATTGGTTGGAGTCCACTGTCATTACGGCTACAACCGCACTGGGTTTTTGATTACTTGCTATCTCATCGAACGTCTTGGATTCGGTGTGCAGCAGGCGATTGATGAGTTCAATCGGTGCCGGCCACCAGGCATTCGCCATGGTCATTTTGTTGACACACTATTTGTACGGTATTGCGTTGGTCTGAAGAGAGCGCCCACGTTGTAATTTGATTGTTTTGGCATGGGTACTGTAGCGAGGATTATAAGGTCAGGCATTGGGAGATGGGCTATTATTATTTTATTTTCTTACAATAATGAGTAATGACAACTTGAATGACAGATATGTTACTGTGAATTGAACTTCAAACAATGTTAGTGTGCGTCAAGTTAATTGAATGTTAGCTGTATGGTGGTAGATTTGAAATGATGTTTCGCCTGAAATTCCAGGCACTAATCCAGGGCTATTGCTGCCCGACCCGTCAGGCCACTAGTCACCTGACCCAGCTTAGGGTACGGCTAACCCGAAAAGGACAAGCGAACGGCACACAGACCCAACCCGCCCAGCGTTGTGTGTGTCTTGAAATTTTGAGCGACTCTTCGACTTCGACCCTGCCCACCTCGACGCCCAACGCCTCTCTCTCTCTAATCCCTACCCTTCGACCACTCGACAAGTCGCCAAAATGGGTGGTGTTACCGTTCGCGATGTGGACGTAAGTGTCCTGCTCGATTTTTAGGTGATCGGCTCACCAGGTCTCCTTTGCGTGATGTGGATGGTTCGTTTCTGGATGCACGGAATCACAAACTCGATCGGATATTATCGCCATGATGGAAATAAATCGCATGAAATACAAAGCAAGCGATGGGTGACACTGTTGTCTTCGGAAAAAAAACTCAATATTGAAGGACATGCATGCTTGTTTTGGCGGGACCAACTCTCAATGGATTCATCCATCATTCGGTATTCTACCTTGGATACTCGAGACTAGAGACTACATGCTGGCAAGAATATACGACGAAAAGTGATGAAATGCAAACCAGAAACGAACCCGACCATATCTGCAATTGTGCAGACTCTGACCGATCCACCACACAATAAGAAAAGCGCCGTGGCTAACATGTCTTCTTTTCACTCTTACAGGCGCAGAAGTTCATCTCTGCCTACTCTGCTTTCCTGAAGCGTCAGGGAAAGCTCCCCATCCCCGGCTGGGTTGACACTGTCAAGACCTCTGCCTCCAACGAGCTCCCTCCCCAGGATGCTGACTGGTACGACTACACTGATCTGACATGCAACAGAGCAAGCAATTGATATTGATTCTTTTTTTCCAGGTTCTACGTCCGCGCCGCCGCCTGTGCCCGCCACATCTACATGCGCAAGACCGTTGGTGTCGGCCGCCTCCGCAAGGTTCACGGTTCCACCAAGAACCGTGGCTCCCGCCCCGCCCACCACGTCGATGCCTCCGGCTCCGTTGACCGTAAGGCCCTCCAGGCCCTCGAGAAGATCGGTGTCCTTGAGACCGATGAGGACAAGGGTGGCCGCCGCATCACCCAGTCCGGCCAGCGTGACTTGGACCGTATCGCCAAGACCACCGTCGATGAGGAGGAGTCTGATGAGGAATAAACGTATCGCAACAGGGCTTTTAATAGTTCGGGGATAAGTCGTTTGTTTTTGTGGTACTTTTTGCTTCCCTGCGCTACGGCGTTGCGTTTTGCAAGAATTTGGAAATGACGGCACAAAAATAAAAATATCGGAGCTCGGTCCCGTTCGACTTTACGTTTGTTTCTTACTTGTTTCCTATTCCATCACCTTTTTTTTATCACACCATCTGACGACCAGACGGGGCTAGCGGAGAGAGATACGGGGGTGGAGAGTGCATGAGGAGAGGCATCAATCCGGAGACTTGAACGAGAGAGAATAGTGGACGAGACGGTCTTTCCCAAATCCTCCCCTCTTTCTGTCGAGGCACTTGACTATCTTGGCTTGTGCGCTAGACGGGGGGAGATCTTTTTCCCCTTTGACATGTCTTATGATCTCCCTCACCTCTTTGACCCGACCAACCCACGGCGTCTTTGTTCCTTTTTTCTCTCGCGGTCTCCTGGAAATAAAGAGCATGTCTGAACCACTTCAAAACCGTTAAATCTCTCCAGTCGTAGGCGTAGATCTAGTCTGGTATGTATATCTATCTGCCTTGCTATCGGCCAAACCGGTGTATGGTACATTGTGTCCAGATAGAATTACATAGCTTAGCTGTTGTGATATGTACAAATCAACTCTGTTTCAGTCTAACTATATAATATTCCCGTTCGTTTTATTTCTTGCCCGATTGAGCTGCAGTATCCTTTAACCAGTTAGCATCAACACTGCAATCATCTGCACATCAAAGCAGCCAAGGAAATAATCAACTTAGTCACTTACCAAGTAAACCTGATAAAACTGCATCTTAATATCCTCGCCCTCCTTCTGAGGCGCAAAGACAACCCGTCCAGCCCAAGGCACGTACACCTCATTGCCAGGGTTAGCCTTGAGTCTATAGTTCACACCTCCATACAACATAAGCTCATCATCGCCGCCGAAGAAGATCCGCGTCGGCGTGTGTCGGCGCGCAGTAACGTGCGTCCAGAGACCATGGCGGAGGGGGAGGATTTCTGTGATTGGAGTTGTTAGTTAGCTTTCCAAAGGTGGTGGTGGACTGATCATGAGAAATGATATGTCGGTATGTCGGTATGAACTTTGGGGTTGGTTGCATGGAGTGTAATTTGGAGGTGAGGGTGAGGCAGCTTACCATTAGCACCCTTCGCCTCTTTCGGGCCCATAATGAGGGTTGCATCATCCGTGAAGCTCTGGACATATTTTTCGTGCAAGGACTCTGTGTCGCTGGTGCGGTAGAAGTCTTCCATAAATGCGACGAGGGCGGAGCCGCGAGGAGGTGCGCGGGCAGTGTCGTAGGCGATTTGGTAGGACATCTTGGTGGATTTGATTTGGGGTATTCCGGTGTGAGCTTAGTTATTACGATTGAGGTTCTGGGCTCTGGATATGTTTGAAGAGAGTGTGTGAAAGAGAAAGAGAAGTTTGGCTCTGGTTGCGGAACTTGGCTATTTCATGGAGGGGAAGCTTCGGAAGGGGCATATCCGATCTTATCGATGATGGTTTCAATGATAGAGAACTTTGGGGGATTTATTGTGGGACGAGGATATCTAATTGACCTCGTAGACTCTCTTGTATACTCTGTCTGGTTATGCGTACTTGTCTTGGGTCATAGTTCACTAGTCGATGGGTGAAATGCAAGAGTGCCATCGGCTAGCAAGTTATACATCCGCTGTCGGCTCAGGAGACTTGGTGGTGGATGTCAAGTCTTCTAGCTGTGTCTGTCTGTTTGCTTCTCGTTAACATGTCTATCACTGTAGGCTTTTGCGTCATACACATAGCGCACATCCGAAAATGGGTAAGCTCCGTGCCATGCGCTTCGGAAGCTGTAATGTCGGAAGTGGATCAATCATTGAAATATGATTTTTTAGAGTGGCGATCTTAATAGATTCATTAATAATGTAGACCATTTGGTATAATTTGGTTTATGTAGTATAGAAGAGAGATGTGTATCGACTTGAATTGTATGTAGTATCTGGTCATAGCCTTAATATATATCCCGTGGGCATGCCCACCAAGGACAAGTTTGACGTTGGAAATTGAAAAGAAGCGAAACACTACCCATTCATATACAATGGTAATGATTCGGACTCTGGTACTTCTTATATAATATTCTATTATCGGTAAGCACATGATTCTTGTAGCTTAGGTGTGTGTAGATATCTATCGAAGCCTGGCCAAGGTCAACGCCGTATAAGTTATTCAATCATAGAGTAACAATGTAGACCTAGTTCACAGAGCACCTGAGAGCTGGTCACGCCTAGCGTGGTAATAATTTGCATTACTTTCTATGTCTCGACAACCGTGTTGTCGGTATCAGCAGCATTAGCAGCGTTGCTCTCGGCAACAGCCTGCGTACAGTCCTAGGATACCCGACATAATAGATGGCCTCTATTTCATTTAGCATGAGGGCGGACCTTGAGAGCAAGCTATATGGAATTAGAAGAAATAGCGAAAGAAAAGCAGAAGTATAACACACAAGCCCAACCGCTGAAGGCCACAAATTGAGAGGAGAAACAGCGGTCCTGGTTAGAGCAAGCAATGTTCTCCCTATCAAAGAGATATGTGATTATAGCAAAAATAATGCGGCTGCACTGACATATAAAGATATGCTGGTGGGGTGGCAGTGACAGTGGGTGTTCCTGAGTGGGTCAAGAAGGAGAGGTTAGAGACATGTCACATGCATGAGAAATGAGCGATGGGCCAATTACAGATGTTGAAATGGCCTATAGACAAGTATAGAGCAAGGCAGCAAATATTGTATAAGTGAGAGGCCTACAATGAGAGATGCAAGAGATTCAAGATGCGAGTAAACAAAAATATAAGACTATTTTAAGCTTTGCGGCCCGCAGATCTTCAACCGCACACTAATCCATCTCAACGATAGTCACCACATCCTGAATGTTCCTCCGGCCCTAAGCCAGATATTCTAAGGGCAATCCCAAAGCACGGCACTGCTCAGTCTCAACCAAATCACTCGTGCCTGGTGGCCACTGCAACAACCTCGCCTGACCCTTCTGACGATACGAAGCCCAAGACCCAGTCTCACGAACCATCTTCGTCGTATTAACATAACCCTTCGCCTTCAGAAACCCAAGGTCAGGAGTAGGATCGTACGACCTCGAAAAAGCAGCCCACGAGTCTAACACGTATTGCCCAAAGGGTAAATCGAACTCATCGCGAAGCGGTAATCCCTGGCGAAGAATCGTCCCGAAAACATAATATAATTCTCCAGAATGACATTTGAAATACTCTTGACTTGGATCTCCATGTGGATATTCCTCTGTAATCGGCGAGTCACATACTGGGGCATTAGGTGACCAGTCGGGCATCTGGTACGAGCGATTGAATTCGTAGTAGAAGATCTCAGGGAAAACATCGTGCTTTGTACCGGCGTATGCAGTTGCTTCGTCCACACAGCGGAATATAGCATCTGTCGCTGCTCGTGCTGTAGTGTTGAAGATATCGAGTGTAAGGTTAGCCGTCGAAGGAACCGGGAATAAGGCACTCGGGGCGATAGACTCGGGTAAGCCTGATTCATATAGAAATTTCTGGATTGTCTCTCCGGAGTTTGGATAACCGATCATTGCGGCACCATCATCTCTCATCGTTCCAATCATGAGAGGGACACTCGCTGTCGATGAGGGATGGCGTAGATCCAGCTCTGGACGATCGAGGTAGACGCCATCAACGACTAGATATCGGGCCAGGTTGGTAAGACCCGTTATTGTCGATACAGGCAGTGCCCGCAGGCATTCAAGTGGTGATATCGCATCTGTGCAATTTGTCTCAGCGAGAATGGCATTCCCCACCGCTTCCATTTCCTCCGGGATGGTATAGTAGCTCGAGTATGTCGTCCCGTATGCTAAGCCACCAAGATTACTCTGCATAATGGCCGCAGCAAAGTTCCCACGAGCTTTGGGGGATGCAAGTAGAGCACGAACTGACGCTGCTCCAGCCGACTGCCCGAAGATTGTCACTCTGTCCGGATCGCCGCCGAAATCTTGGATATTGCGACGGATCCACTCCAATGAGGTGGTTTGGTCTGCTAACCCGAAATTCCCATTTGTTTCCCCATTGTCTAGAGCGAGGAAACCCAGTGTCGCGAGCCGGTAGTTGATCGTCACGACGACTACATCACCTCTTGAAGCGAGGTTCGTCCCGTCAAATGTTGAGTCGCTGCCTGTCCCGCCTGTAAATGCTCCGCCGTGGATCCAGAGCATGACCGGCTTAAGGTTGTTCTTTTTAATTTTTGAGGGATTGGGAAGGTAAGGAGTCCATATGTTAAGAAACAGACAGTCTTCTGAGCCAGAGGCAGTTCCTTGTGCGCATGCAGGACTATAGTTGAGGGCTGAGGTCTTTCTACCTGCTCCCTTGTATAATTTTGCGTATTCCCATCGGCCGGGCTGTTTGGCGTATCGAATTCCTTGAAACCTGAAACTGAATCGGTCTCGGAATCTGATCTTTGTTAGTCTGTCTTGTTCGTCCTCGAGATGCTTGCTCTCTTACCCCGTGAGGTATTCGTTGTTGGAGTGGACTGTCACCTGCCACTTTGAATCTGTATTTTGATATGTTTTGTTCGAATATGGGGCAGTCTGTGTACAGAGGACCGGAAGTCTGGTATTCGCCAGAGCACTAATTGATGACTTTTGGGTTGAGGTCCAGAAACGGTGACTCGGTGAAAATTTGCCTTGGAAGACAAGGTAATCCAGAGCAGACTGGATATCCTTGGTCATTGAATGTGCTCCCCAAAGACTCTCTCCGAGCTTTTGACAGCTTTCTTTCGCTTCTTTCCATGGTCTAGCATCGAGGACTAAAACTCCTGAGCCACCCAGTGGGCTTTGGGTCTCTGTAAGAAATGAGGCTCTGTATCCCTTGCTGAGTGCAGAATAGCTTACCTAGTAGATCATTGTGAATGAGAATGGAGATATCAGAGTTCAAAGACCCTGGGCTCACTGCTTTCGCGGTGAGTGCCCAAAGCAGCAGACAAGCCCAATTGAACATTGTATAGATTTGACTTGGTAGCGAAGTCACTGAAAAAAACATCCTTCATTCTTTATAAGTGCTCTCTAAATTGGCTAAGTGACAAGGTATTTAGGCATTAACCCCGCGCCGGCAAAGTAGCCTTGACAAAACAGGACCATCAAAGTCCATTCATCCGGGGATCACCAAAGCTTGAAAGAGGAGCCATTAAGACGAAGTGGGAGGAAGTATTATACAACCAATTGCAATGGCTTGTAGCAGAAAATGGCCGTTTTTCACAATGCTTGTCTTTGGTGGGGTTGACCAAAACCATCAACACCTACCTTCAACACCCTCATCTCTCTTCCACGTCGAACCCTACCTTTCATCAACGATATCATGGTAAATCTGCGTAACATAGCATCTTCCTCACTTGATGCCGCACCACCACCACCTCCTCCACCAACAAACCCAAACACCAAAATATCTCCGAGTGTCCTAAAATTAAAAACAATCTCCCCAGACAGTGTGCTCTTTGCCCCAACCCCAAAGACTAGAAAGCCAGCCCCAACAGGCCAATACTTCTTCTATGGCACTCTCCAGCATCCAACCTTACTTAAGAACATCCTCGATCTGAGTGAAAACCCAGTCCTGCGCCCAGCCTACCTGGATGGCTACAAGACCAAGCTCTGGGGTTCATACCCAGCCCTCTTACCCGGAAGACCGCATGACACGGTGCAAGGCTCTATTTATGAAGTGATGTGCGTAGAGCATGCGGAGCGTCTTGCGAACTATGAGACCAATAGCTATGCCACCCAGACTTGCGAGGTTCGCTTTGGGGAGGATAAGAACTCAGTCTATACAGAGGGAGTTTGTTTTTTGTTTGTGGGAAATGAGAGGGATCTAGTGGAGGGGGGATTTGATCTGCAGCAGTGCAAGGGGTTGCACAACTGAAGTGAAGTGCACAGAAGATAACCTCGGGATCCGGAGACTGAGATCGACTTGCTGGCAGCCGAGTTGGCTGAGACTGGAGGTATGGATGTATTCAACAGCCACCACCTACGCGCAAAGCAGCGATCATTCTGCCGATGGAGGCGCACTCAAGTACCTCTGCGACTGTATCGTTATTCTATTCTGAGTCAGACGATTGACTCAGTAATGCCTTACAATCCTATTCTTTCCTTGTCCATGCAAACCGGGCACCGGACACCGGCCGGACACGAAGGCTGAAAAGGCACAGCCTACGCCTCGCACACACAACCTTGGGACAGAGTACCCTCGGTTGACAATGCCGCAGGGGTAAACCAGGAACCAGCGCCATGTCGCAATTAGAATCCAAGCCGGGTGAAGATACAGGGCGCCCCCAACCGAGGGGTTGGGGTAACTGTACAGTACAATGGAATAGAAGAGTACAGAATGTGAGTTGCAGCACTAGTGTCTACTTGTACCTGCACCCACCCCCACACCAGAAGAGGGGGAAGATGAAGCCGAATAGGCCCAACAAGTCAACAGGGTTTGAGTGTTGAGTACATCTACGTGACTGTGCTGTACTTGGACCTCGCGCTAGGCATTCTTCGGGGGGGTTCGTGGCAACGGGGGGGCCACGGTGTCAATTGTCCCAGAGTACGGAGTATGCAGGATGACATTCCCACCATGAAAGGATATTTGATGGGGGTTTGAGGCATTTTCTCTGACAGGTGCCCAAGTATGGAGTATAGAGTATACTGGACGGAGTAGACGGGGGCTATTCCCTTGGAAAGTCACTAGTACTTATGACGTCGGGGGGGCTCAGTCCAGATTAGAGTGGGACCCGAGCGAGAGTGGATGTACCTAGTACAAAGGTGAGATGGAGGGGCATCGCACAATGACAACGTCAGTGGAAGAACATATGTGCAGATGCATGGACACGATTAGTTCTCTTGTCTGACTACCACTGTGGGATCCATGGAGCCAGTGTCAATCCTGAAATCATCAGGCAGTAATAGGGGAAACACGTGCCCCGAGGGAGGCTTATCAGCCGATAGATAGGGAAGGATAGGGTTACGCCCTCAAGCGCTGCAAGCGTTCAAAAGACGCACGAGCATTCGGGGTTGCTATGACTGGTTACTTGGCATGAGGGGTTTTGTACCTGGGGAGTACTGGACTACTGTAGGCCGATCTGCTCAGGGATGAGGGATCGACTCTATAGTCGAGAGATAGTAGACCGGGGGAGGAATAGAGACATAGAGGACAAAGACAGAATAGCGACAGAATCCAATAACAAATCCAGTCCATAGAACAAGATCTATAATGTGTAAGGTATAAGTAAGTTACTGGATAGCATAACCCTCGGGACTCTCTCCCTATAGACTAAACCGGAACAGCCCGGTATCCACGAGGCGCCAATCAACCGGCCCACGCGCCTCGACTTCCAAGTATAGGCCTCGTCACACACCCCTCTTATCAGGGCCATGTCACTGTGCTCATTCCAGCTTCTCTCTTCTCTTCTTCACACCTTTCACATTCTTCATCCTCCCTGATAAGTCACTTATCCGCGAAATCCCACATCCCTTACGCTTATCCCCTGCGTGTGGATCCTAGCCCTAACAGCTACTTCGCGTTGACACGGCACCCCCCGTGTCTTTCCAAGTGAAAGGTGAGTAACACTACACTCTGCTTTGTTCCTTGATAGTCACAAAGATATCCCATATCTTTGTCTGTTGCCACCCGATCTTACCCTTCCCGTGGTACCGCTTCGTCGCGTCTCTTTGACAGGTCTTCTGACTCATATACCCCCCGTGTTGCGCTTAGGACTCTTCTCCTTTCACAATCTCTCGTCATCATGGCTCCTCAAACCTCCAGTATTGCAATGGCTCTTGCTGGCAAGACTGCTTCAGTTGATATTCCGCATCGTGCTGGCCTCGATGGCGGCCGCGTTCCTACCCGCGGACAGCCCGCGATGCTGCCCACGCCACCCAACTCGATCTCTCCCACTCTTCCTCCTCAGGCCTTCAAACAACGCGTGACGCTGTCGCCTGGATCACCGCTATCGACCGTCCCCCAGTTGGACTCCGATATCGATCTCCAGGATGCCGTCGACCACGCAGACCAGGACCCTCAGTCCGCCGACCTGGACAGCGCGGGCGCCATCACCCCAGCCATGCTCGCTAAATACCACCTCCCCGAGATCCTTCTGCAGCAAGGCCCCCTGGCCATTCGCCACGTCATGGGCCACCTGACCACCTCGGTGCCAGGGTTCTCGCGCATTCCGCCAGCCAAGGCGCGCCGCCTGGTGGTCGCCGCGTTAGAGGGTCGTGGAAACGGCGGTGAGGCTGGTGGTCTAGATGGTACTGTGGTATTTGAGAAGATCGGCTGGGGCCGCTGGGACGCGCGCCGTCGCGGCGAGCCTGCGCGCGAGCGCGACATGCACGCGTCGTCGTCCCCTCCCTCCAGTGTGGCCGACTCGTTCCAGCAGCGTGGTCTACAAATCCAAGGCCAGTCCGGTTGGCAAGTTCGGCACCCTTATCGGCTGAGCTTTGCCGAGTCCACGGCATTTTCATATAACGACGACTATGGCATGCACGGTGACCACGATATGCTGGAACACGAAGCGGACAAGATGTCTCTAGACGGCGATGACGGCGAGTACTGTTCTTCGTCTGAGGCTCCGGACGAAATGCAAGAGAACGAGTGGGATGAAGGCGATGTCACGGATGAAGAGGACTGGGCGCAGATCGGCGCGGATGCGCTGCGCGCCCGTTCGCTCAACACTGGCGGCATGTTCAACAACTCCGCTGCGCGTGCAAAGCCCCAGCCTGGACTCTTCCCGGCTGGTCCTGTGGCCAAATCGGCTCCCCGCACGTTCGATACTCAGGAACGCGCCGCGGTGGAGGCTCTTCTCCGCCTGGGCTCCATGTAACGCCCCACCCACGATCGGCGTTGCTCTTCTTGCCGTCAGAGCTGGTCTGGACTGCTCTGCATGTGCCTTGTTTTTTTTTTCGCGATAATCCAGACTCTACAAAGCCTCGGCTTTTGGCTAGCTTGCAGTGCAACTAGCCCGGACATGGGCGTTGGGACTTTGGTTGGGTCTTCCAAAGACGGCGTTTTATTCCTTCCCTTTTTCTTTCTATCATGCCTTGCTACGAACCACTTGTCATCCGATTATAAGTCGTCAGTCCTGTTCGAGACTGCACTATGACAAGTCGATACCCCTTTTCTGTCTCATTTCTTCTTTTTTTTTGGATGTCTAGCTGGCTCGCAATCCTCATCGATTTTTGCCACCTGGTCATTCCGGCGTTTACCTTGCATCAGTCGTGTCAGCTACAACAGCTGCGACATCATGTTCTTTCGTACTTCGGACCTTTTTTTTCTAATACTTCATTTTTCTTCTCTTCTCACTTTACATTTTTTTTATGGGTCCACATTATCCTCTATCTCTCTTGATGACAACTCCCCAGTCAACGGAATCCCATCTCGGAACATGGTCCCGGTCGTCTTGACTGCACTGCACTGGCTCCATATTTCCACTGGGATTATCCGGTTGATTGTCTCAGTCTTCTTAATTGATCCAACTGAGAAGTTGTCCCCCCCCCTGTCGTTCTCATTTCATGTTCATGTTCATTGTGTACATTGCAAGTTTTATTAAATTACTACTTGCATTGTCCTACGGTTGATCTTAACGGGATCTCTTCTCTACTCTTCTTCTCATTGTCCTTTTCGGTCGGATACAGAGTCAGCATCGAGGATGAATGTACATAGTCATATCCCACCTTGTTTAGGTGGTTGGGAACCGGAAGTGGAACTTTATTCCGTGGCATTCAGTTGCTTCGGTTGGGCTGATATTGATATTCTCACTCTGCAACATAGCATCAATTCAATCCACGCTATACCAATAAAACCAACACCTTATAGATGAATAGTTAATAGGCAATAGTCAACAGTCCATAACCCAAACTAAGAAACCCATGAATAATCCAATTTCATCCCGATATCAAGTCCACTATGCATAACCCACAAGACCAAAACCAAGCACGCAAGCCAAGACCAGAAACCGAAATTCAACTCCAGAAGCCAAGTATAAAGATACATAAAAACACGACCAAAATGCAACCCAACTTCACCCCAAGTACAAAATCTGCTTCTGCTCCTACTTCTCATCATGCGCATCATTAATCTTCTTCCAAACCTCCTTCTCAACCTCCGCCAACTTACTGCCAGCAGCCTGCATCCACCCTTTAGCAGCACTCATAAAACCAGTCCCTTCATCCGGGAAGATATCACTTGCTCCACCGCCTGATCCACTCCCACTCCCACTCCCACCGCCATACCCATATCCACTTGCAGAAGCACTTTGATTGTACTGCGGCAGACTCTGTGGACGATGCCCAGCTGAAGTTTGGTAGACGGTATTATAAGGCGCGGATGTCGAGTTGGGGATTTGGTTCTGGAACGGGGACAGGGACTGGAACTGGGGCTGGGGCTGGGAGTAGGACTGGGATTTAGGGGGAGGGACTGTAGGCGTAGGAGGATGGCTGGGGTGGTTGTCCTCCGGTGCCTGTGCTTGTGTATGGTCCCGTGGGCGCTGCCGTGACAGATGGAGCTACCTGGGCAGCTGGGGGGATTGTCTCGCCTGCTTTGGGGGGTGGTGGGATGGAAGAGTGGGTTTGGGGTTGGGTTGTTGCTGCTGCAGCTGCAGTGGGAGGTGCTGGGACAGCGCCTGGCTGTGGTTGTGGTGGCGACGTCGTTGTAGATGTTGCAGTGACTGCTTCTGGTACTGTCTGTGTCGCGGGAGGACTGTTCAGCTGCGAATATGTAGCTGTGGCTGTTGGCAATGCTGCTACGGCGCCTGGCTGGGCGGGACCTGGGGCTGAGGCTGGGCTGGCTGTAGTATAGAGCGCCTCGGCGGAAGGTGCAGTGGCAGTTGCTGTTGTTGTAGCAGGGAGCTGAGCAGGGTGTGAGGGATCTGTCTTTGAGGCTTCGACTTCGATTGCGGTCGCTGGTTCAGGGTTGCTGTTTGAAGTTGTTGCGTGTGTTTCTACTTCTTGTTGTTCTTCCGTCTTGTTTGCGTTGACGGGGGCTGAGGTGTAGGTTTGGATACCCGATGGAGACGACATTCTGTTTCGGTGGTCTGGTTTGGTAATGAAGGTCGTATGAGAGTGGAAGGGAGTGAAGATAAAAGTCGATGGTAGCCTCAAGGGAGCTAAACGTCATGGCTGTTTCCGTGGTGGAGCCGCTGCCGCTTTGGGATTTGGCTACTTTGGGGAATTTGGGTTGAATATACACTGGACAGCACGACAAATGGTAGGATTCCGATATGTGAAGAGTTGACTACAAACCTGTATTGACTGTTGGTGAGGTTAGGGCGGCGATTCAAGCAATATTGCAGCGTATCCAACAACGTGTCTTAGACGACAGAGTGAGGCGACGTATCTCCTACCAGTTTACTGTTTACAAGATGAAAGATGATGAAAAAAGAAACAGAGTTTGCAGGCAGTAAAGTACATTGGGTACAAATAAGGGAAGAATCACACCATTCTATGCTTCAAGATCCCCCCGACCCATTTCTTGACGCATCTATCTTTTCATCCCACATCCTCGACTTCCACGCCCAGTAATTACACCGGACATGTTTGCATCCCCAGTATAACTACAGTGGCACAGCATTCACATTTTCAGTGAATTGCTTAGAACTTCTTACCGAGGAGGAGGAGCTGGGCCTTGTCGTAGATGGACAGGACACCGGCACCGGCAACACCACGGAGGATGTTAGCACCGGCACCCTTGAAGAGAGACTTGACACCCTCCTTGGCGACGATCTGGCGGGCAGCGTCCATGGAGGACTTGTACTTAACGGCCTCACCGGAGGTCATCATCATGCGACGACGGACGGTGTCAAGGGGGTAAGAGGCAACACCGGCACCGGTGGTGACGGTCCAGCCGAGCAGGAAGGAGGCGAGGAAGGAGCCCTCAAGAGGACCAACGAGGAGAACGGGCTTGATGGAGTCGTACATGCCGAAGTAGAGACCACGGTAGACAACAATTCCGAGAACGGAGGGACCGAAACCACGGTAGAGACCGGCAATACCGTCGGAGGCGAGGGTCTTGCGGTAGACATCGACGAGACCGTTGAACTGGCGCTCACCGGTACCCTTGGAGGACTTGGCGTCGTTGGCAAGACGGGTACGGGCGTAGTCCAGAGAGTAGACGAACAGAAGGGAAGTGGCACCAGCGGCCTAGGAACTGTTAGCGTGGCTCGAGAGCAGAGATTTTCATGGAAATACATACACCACCGGAGGCAAGGTTACCCATCATCCACTTGGTGTATCCATCACGCTCCTTCTTGTAGGCGAACATGGACTTGTAGGTGTCACGGAAAGCGAAGTTGAGGGCCTGGGTAGGGAAGTAACGGATGACGTTGGCGGTGTTACCACGCCAGAGAGAGACGACACCCTCAGCGGCGGCGGTACGCTTGAAGCAGTCACCGATACCGTTGTACTTGCGGTCGAGACGACCGGCCTTGAGCATCTCATCCTATAAAGTATCTTGGTTAGACCTTGTTGATGAAAGGTGTAGCTATCGATCGGCAGGCGCTAGAGAAAAAAATTTTCTCGGGCAACACTCGATGTCGAATTGATGCCCAAAGCCAATTCCGATCTTCACAGTTGATTGAAGTTGTGATTCAGACTGGTTTTCTTCTCTGCGTCCTTCCAATCGATGCTGGAAATGTAGTGGTGACCAACCTGGTTCTGGATCAGGAGCTTGATACGCTCAATGGGGGCAGCAGCGGTCTTGGAGACAGCGGCGGAAACACCACCCACTGTGATGTAGTCAGTATTTGGTTTCTTGTTTATTGGATTCACTCAGACTGCGAGTCTGATCTGAAGGCGAACAACGTACTCAAGAAGTCGACAACGAAGCCCTGTTGCAATTGTTAGCATCTTTGTTGCAATGCATACACATTCATCTTTAAAATGAATATGTTTGAGGATGGAATCGCGATTCTTCCATGTCGATGTTGATGCTTTGCATCCTCGTCTCCATGGACTCACGCGTATCCCTGGGGATAAAACTTACGGGCATGCCGAAGACCGACTTGTCGGCCTGGTTAACCTCACCGGAACCCATTGTGAATGTTGTGCAAAGAAAACGGGATGCAAAAAAAAGAGAGGAGATGGTTGTCAAGAAGAAAGAGACACCAGGGATGAGAAGGAAGAAAAGGAAGAGAAGGCGGGAAGGGGGTCACGGAAAAAAAAATACCAGACACGGGACCCAGCCGCTAGTGCCCAATCAGGACGAGCCAAGGGGGAAAATACCGAAATTACCAGGTATCGAATCGCCTCTCGCCGACTTCTCCCGATCCACTGAAAATTCTGCATTCGGCCAGTTTGCTTTGTTCTGAAGCATAACTTGCTTATTTGCTGCGAGTGTGTCTGGTGGTGTCTATGAACACCTATCCCGATGCTCTATTCGGTAGCCACACTCCCATCGTCCACCTTTACCTCTATAAAATTGCCAAATATCCGTAGTCCCGAGCAACGGTCCAAGCGTATAATTGCATACGGCGTAAATTTCCCCGTCCAATGCCGGGCCTCCACTCCCCGGGCCTCCTTTTTGCTGGCCGAGCTTCCGAGTGATATCGGACTTGCCACCGTGTATAGGGGGCCCGGGCAGATATACTCGATCTGGTCTATATTGAGTTGAGCAGGTGCCTTGGAAGAGTGTTCCTTTCTACTGTGACCCTTGGTTCCGGCCTGAGTACCAATCCTCCGTACTGGACACGTAGTCTTGCCGAATGAAAAGCATATCTCATCCCTGACAATAGCTCCCAGCTCCAAGATGATCAGGTCAGATGTATCACGAACATTGTGTACAGCGATTACATAGCACATGCAGAGAGCTATCAAATATGATCCGAGTCTCTCAAAAACACACACTGCACAGTCTGCATCTTGCGGCATGTGAGGGATACCAAGATTTATATGAGACATTTTCCAATGCAAGGTCGCAGGTACAAGCTTGATGGTGATGAAGCTCTGCATGGACGAGGTACCCAGGTACCTGTAGCACTGATGCCAGGTACCCGACAATACGGTGTATCGTGTATCCACTTTCCTTGATTCTCGACTCTTTGGTGAGCTCCATGGCGAGAAAACGGAGCTTGGGGTAATCGTAATCAAAACAATGAACCTCTTTTTCTGCCCCAGCAACGCTAGTATAGTGGGCCCCGGTCGCATGGAGAGTTGCCACTTTGGGGGTGTACAACGATTGTCAGGTTGGGATTGGAGAAAAGTATTTTGGGAGTTGGGTATATAAAGGTTTGATATGTGAGAATCGCTTGATGTGGTCATGTAAAAGCCATCATTTGGTGTCTCGGGGGTGGTTTGCCGCTGGCGGAATGTTAGGTTGTGGATATATATCAAGGTCGCCAGGAGTATAAATTCCAGGTCTGACCTTGAAAATTACCACGAATCTACACCTGAATAATATATAAACAATCGATGAAGACGTAACAAAGGCTTATTTTGATCATAATCGAACTATACACAATGGCAGATACAACACACTTAGTGCTTCTTAGATCTCTTTCTCTTCTTCCTTGTGCCATCACCCTCTCGGATATCAACCTTGTCCTCCCCAGTCTCCTCAGGTTGACGAGGCTGAACATCACCTCCAAACTTGAACTCGGGACCATCCTCATTGCCAAAGGTGTCCTTGCGCCACTCGCGGAGACGGGCCTTCTTGCCCAGTCTCTTCTGGTCACGGCGCTTCTGCTCTTCTTCGCGGAAGGAGGCCAGCTTCTTCAGACCTGCGAACTTGTTGAGCTGAGTGTCATCCGCCATGAGAATGTCCCGGGCTGTCAAGCCGAAGCTCTGCGGCGAGGTTTCGCGGTAACGGAACTTGGTGGCGTTCTTTTTGGTGGCTCCGGGGAGTAGAGTGATGTCGAGATCAAGGTTGCGCTCGACGGCATCCTCAATGCGCATCCGGTCCTTGCGGGCATCTCGCTTTTGTTCACGCTTAGCCTCGGCCTTACTCTTCTTTTTGGAGCCGGTGGCTTCGTCGTCCTCTTCCTCGGCGTCAGAGTCCTCGACTGTGGGCTGTGTCTCATCTTCATAGTCGGGGATGAGATCGTTGATATCGATGTCGTCGTCCCATGTGGGCTTCTTGGGCTTGTGCTTCTTGTCATCGTCATTGTCGCCCTCTGCCTCGTCGTAGTACTCTTCGCCGAATCGCTTTTGCATCTCCTCCTCCCAGTTGGCACCATCGAAAGCGCCGTCCAAGAAGCGAGACCAGTCATCATCAGTGAATTTGGAGGCACGGAGGCCGGCAACTTCCTTGATCTGCTCGACCTTCTTCTGGAGTTCCTCAGTCTTCAACTTGCGAAGACGGTTCTTCTCAGTGTCGCGGTGCTTCTTCTCTTCTTCCTTTTGTTGACGCTCAGCATCACGGATCTTCTTGCGAGAGCTCTTCTCCTCTCGGCGGACAGATTGCTTGTTGGTGAGATCACGAGAGTGGGTAACAATAGCCTCGTTCATCTTGTTAGGATCTTCGAAACGGAAGTTGTATGCTTCCTCCAAGGCATCTGCGCGCTCAACATCATCATCATCATCGGAGTCGAATGGGTGTAATTCTGGCTTATCCGCCGGAATCCAGGCGCGCGCCGAGAGGAAGTTGGACAGGAAAGTCTCGGGGTCCTTGTCCGCGTTCTCGATATCGAGCTTGATCTCGGACTTGGGCAATGATGTGTCCTGGCCGGGCTTGCGGACCAAGAACTCATCCGCGTCTCCCATCTCTTCGTCCGAATCGGCCGCTCCATGCAATTCCTTGACAAGGTCATTCTTCAAGTCGGCCTGCTCTTGCGCATAGGTCCTAGGAGCTGTCTCTTCCTCTGCGGGGTCAACCCCCTTCAAGAGGTTCTCCGTGTGGTACTGACGCAGGTTCATGGACTTCTCCTTGGGTCCCTTGGAGGCATCATTTGCCTCAGGGTCGAACTTGGTGTAAAATGTAACATCCTTGTCGTAGACACGGGGGTCCTTGGAGCGGATAGCATTCAGAGTTGCCGAAATCTCAGCATCCAGGGCCACTGTGGCCAACTCGGCGTCGTCATCCTCTTCTTCGGAAGTGGAATCGTCGGAGTCTTCATCGGCTGGGCGCCTTCCAAGGCTGGAGGATTTGCCGTACTTGGATTCCACTATTTCGAACTTTGTTAGTATCCATATGCAACTAGAACGGTTCAGAAAACATACGTCTCGCAACTTCCTCTCTTTTCTTGTTGTGCTCGAATCGACGAGCATAGTCCTCGTTGATCTTAAAACCAGCGTCTGGGGACTGCTTGCCGAGGAGAACACCACCGGCCTCATCGCCAGAGTCGCTATCGCTGTCATGCTCCATGAGCGTCCGCATCTTCTTAGAAGGAGGCTCCATTGTTGGGTATGTGCTTGAAGATCGACTTGATGAAATCCACGAATGGCAGAAAGGAAAAAAACTCACACCGCTCTCACCACTGCAAAGCTAGGCACTAAGGCGCCAAGGCACCAATGGTAATCACTGACGTAGCCAATTAGATCATCTCATCCCCGGAGGCTCAGGGCTGAGCGTCTGCACAGTTGAACACCCCGGATTCTTCAAGGCACGTGGGATCAGTCGGGCTTGAATTGATTATTCTGTTCTATTGCTGTGTGGCTTGAAGTGGAAGCCCGACCACAACCCCTGTTTTGGTTCTTTTTGCTCACGTCGAGTGTGTGATTGGAGACAAACAGTAGATGGCGACTCAAGCACATACCCCTTTACCCCAAGTTGGGAAGCTTGTGAGCGTGGTGTGAGTATTTCCAAGATGATTTTGAATCTCATACTGATGTCTGTTTTATCCCAGCCCGGTCGGTCTTAAAGAAGCTGCCCTCGACTCGCCCACCTTCCGTGCCACCACCCTCCATTTTTGCGACCAGGTCGAATTCATAGAGAAATGGCTTGATGGATATGCAAAAGCTGCAACAAAACTCTCCTCCGAGCTCACAGCTCTGGAGAGTGTTGTGAGCAGCTTTCTGTCTTATTCGACCAGCCCCCTCAGTGTCTCTGAGGCGGTCGTCGATCATGACTACACACTATTGGCCATGAAGAGGACTGGAGAGGGATCGAAGGATCTCTGGAGTGGGTTGGTATCATCGACTAAGAAGATGGAGGGGTTGATCGCTGAACCGATCCGCGACTTTATCCATGAGGATCTGCGGCAATTCAAGGTACGTTGGACCCTGAACGATTTTGGCCAAGACCAAAATCTGACATGATTACAGGAAACTCGTCGCAATCTCGAACATGCCCAAAAACAGTACGATTACCTACAAGCCAAATATGCCTCACAGTCCAAGTCGAAAGAAGCCTCAGCTTTGAGAGAGGAAGCGTTCCAGCTTCATGAAGCCCACAAAGCCTACCTCAAAGCGTCCATGGACTTTGCCGTACAATCTCCCCAATTGCGAAATGCACTAGATCGTCTTTTGGTCAAGGTTTCTTTTGATCAATGGCGGGAAATCCGGGGATTTCACAACCAAAACGGCAGCACATTTTCTAAATGGTCTCATGAGATGGACCGCATTAAAGGGTGGCTTCACGAGATGGAAGGGAGCGAAAGATCTTCCAAAAAAGAGCTGCTCTCTACCCGCAAGTACATCCAAGACGCCGCGGAGGCTGCAGCTCGCCCGTCCCGTGAATTGGAAGATTACAACATTTCAACTGTGCCGTACCTCGGCTCTCGTCCTCTTTCTTCCATAAATGTGACGAAGGAAATGAGACCAGAGAAACAAGGATGGTTGTACTTGCGTACTCTATCAGGAAAGCCCACTCGTACCGTTTGGGTCAAACGGTGGGCCTTCCTGAAGAATGGCATTTTTGGCTGTCTGGTGCAGGGTGCGCGAACCGGCGGCGTTGAAGAAAGTGAGAGAATTGGGGTCTTGCTCTGCAGTATCCGTCCTGCTTTCCAAGAAGAACGTCGGTTCTGTTTCCAAGTTAAGACCAAGAACAACACGATCTTGCTGCAGGCAGACAACCAAAAAGAGCTGATAGAGTGGATTGGGGCTTTTGAAGCCGCAAAACAGAAAGCATTGGAGAATCCTGCTAGCACCGATCTCTCGGTTTCTGGAAAGGTCACTGTCCAAGATCCTGCATTTTCCATTTCTCAACCCCCGGCTCCCGAGTTCACCGCAGACACTGCCGACTCTCTCACCCCGAACACCCACGAGGAGACCGGTGGTGGAGAGCGAGGCTCAACACTGCCTGTTCCAGACCGTGATGGTCATGCATTCAGAAACAGCACTGATATTGGAAGCAGAAGACCCACTGGTTTAGAAACTGAGAGTTCTACTAGAGAGCACACTTCCAGATTGATCCAGAAATTGGATCTTCATCGGAAATCCACCAACGTTGCTCCGACCCCTTCTTCCCACCTTGGCCCCGTTGGTGGAATTGCTAGTCTCATCTCTGCCAGCCATAATATTCTCCCATACAGCACAACTGCTCCATTCAATGGAAATGACGATGCCAGTCGAGGTCGCAGTTTCAGCAATGTGGAAGGACCTGGCGAGAGTCTTGCACCTGCTACCCTTGCCAATCCTCCGGCTCCTACCAGTATGAGTAAGGCTGCTGTGGTAGTTAGCAATGAGAGAGGAATTGGAGTTGGTTCATCTGATAGCACCGGTGGAATGCCTAGTGGTATGATGGCGAACCTGTGGGGAAGCTCCAATTGGAGTTTTGTGAACAAATTCCAAATGGAACAACATGCACACGATGATGCTACCGAAGGGCGACCATCTTCGACACTCAGTGATGGCTCAGTAAGCACTGTTGCTATACAGCATGACCAGCCAGAGATCTCAGCAAACAAGTCAACCCCCGGACACCGCCATAGACAGACCGTAAGTCTCGATGGCGAGGAAACCAAACAGCTTCAGCGAGCGGTGATGGGTGTTATGCACGAATACCCCAGTTATTATCCTCCTCGATTAAGGATACAAGATGCCCAGTTCCGGCTGCTTTTCCCAGATGTCAAGAGAGAGGAAGCTTTGGTGCTGGTCTTCAAGGCCACCTGGAGTCCAAATGACCAACAAGAGTTCCCCGGACGAGCCTATGTCACAACCAGAAACATCTATTTCTACAGTCATCATTTCGGATTGGTGTTGACGACCGGTGTTTCTCTGGAGAGTATCAAAGAAGTAACAGCGGCATCTGGACGAGACTGTGACTTCCTTTACCTTCATATCATCCCAGCACTCGGTAGTGATACCCCTGGCCGTGTCGCCATCAAAACCTTCCTTGAACCACTTCGACTTCTTCAGAAACGTCTGAACTTCTTGATACAACGCTCTATTGCCGTTGAGCAGTTGTCTTTGGAAGAATTGATCAAGACTCTGATCAAAATGGACACAGGCTCTCCCACCCGGACATCCAGCGCAGATAGCTGGGAGGATCTCTCATCTGGACTTGCTGACATCAAAACAGATGGGGGCAAAAATACTGCCACGGGCCCTGTAAGGGACATTCGAACCCCCATCTATATCGACAAAGATCTAGAGCTTGACGGAGGCAGGAGCCGAAGGGACATCGCCAAGTTCAGACTTCCAACCCAGCCTGTGGAGTATGTCCCGCAAGGTGACCTGGTACTAGTGACCGAAAAGGTTCTTGAAGTTAGCCCGAAAGCCTTGTTCCATATTCTATTTGGCGACAAGAGTGCTGTGTGGCAGCTTCTTCTCCACGAGAGACAAGCTCGCGGTAGGCCCATCTCCGACTTTCTCCCCTCCCCAGCCGCATTGCTGACATATCCAAGAAATTAAGCAAGGTCCGTGGACCAGTACGGAGTCCAATCATCTACGCCGTGACTTCCACTACAATATTGGCGCAGCTGATGTCCTGGGTAGGCCTAATAATCGACTTTGTTATTGAGTTGGGCTGACTCTACATAGGCAAAACCCATGATAATGCCATTTCGGATTATCAGATCATTGACGTCCTCAATGAGCATCTGTGCTACGTGATCACAGATAAGAAAACACCATGGCATCTCCCCTTCAGACGATCATTCAGGTTGGTCAGTAAGGTCGTCATTACATTCCAGGGCAAGTCGAAGAGCAAACTTGCTATTTACACCAAAGTTGAATGGCTGTGGTCACCATATGGTCTTAAAAGTAGGTGAACCCTTTCCCGAGAGAATTATTTGTAAACTGACACACCGCAGATGTGATCGACAAGAAGGCTAGTAGCGATCTAGAACAAGACGCCTTGGACCTTGTGGATCTAGTGAGTGACCAAGTCCGCCGGCTAGGCGCGCACAGCCGGACTAAAAAGGCCGTCACAATCTTTGGCCATGTTGGACGCCAAAGCAATGTTTCTCATTTCAATGGTGCTGGTGTGAACTTGAAATTGGAACCTCGCAAGCCTCGAGTTCAACGAAGCATGCATGAGCTCCTCTTTGAAACATCAGTCTCATTCATAGAAACCACCGTCTCTTTCCTGATGATGTGGACCTTTGGTGTCATTCGCTGGTCCTGGAAGACTGTCAGTGCACACAAAATAATTCTGGCTCTGTTAGCCTTGAGTGCAGTCATGAACGGATACCATTCCTCTCGAGATGGCTGGGACTGGTGGCACGAAAGAAACGCAGGAAAGCTCATGGCACGGCTTGGCGTGCAACCCAACCTCGTGATGAGCAAGGCTATCTACATGCGGGACATCGACGATGCAGTTGCGAACACCACCATCTGGCCCAGTACTGGCAATGCCAGTGACTGCTATGCCACCTTCCACGACCAGACACTGCGGTTTGCAGAGATGCCCTTGTCGCTCAGCACATCAGGACCCCGGGACGCCCTGACCAAGAGTGCAATGAAACGCTTCCAACAAACCCGCGAGCGCCTTGGAGTGTATCGCCACAATCTTCTCGTCGCCCTCCGAGTCGTGAACAGCATCGAGAAAGAAGTCATTCAGACTGAGTGGGAGCGCTGGCTCCGCGAGGAGACTCGCCGCTGTCGCCAGGTGGAGGTGCTTCTCGGCGGCGAGTCCACCCAAGGCGAGGGCTCACAGGCACGACTTGCTCAAGCCGAGCGCGTCTTCGCTGAGCATGCAGACAATGTTCAGCAGTGGTATGCGGAGTACTGCCCGAGTTGTCTATTGGAGCAGGAAAAAGTCACGGACCGCGGTGATTCCATCCCCTGAATCTCTACAACCATTTTCTTCCCGATGCTTGATACTTGACACTTGAACCCTGTACAGCCATTTAGCTTTAGCATCTGCTGCATCTTGCTCTTTGCCTATCACTATACCCGGTGGTCCCTACTCTTTGACGAAGAATCTGTTGTACATAGTTTCGGCGCAGACCCAGTAGCTCTGGCTGCATCTAATGCCATCACTTTCCCGATGAATATTCTATTCCTCAGCTTCAAGGACATAGAAGGTGATACTATACACAACCCTGTTGAGGAACCGAATATCTAATTCTGCCTTGGCTTAACCTCACCCTCCTGCACAACGTAATAAGCAACAGTGCCATCGCCACCCATCCCCCGATCAACCATAGCAAGCAACAACCGTTCAGACCCCCATTCCTTACTCGCTCTTACAGCCTCTCGCTTCTCATAATACCGCGCCAGTTTCCTCCCCATCTCATCCCCTTCATCCCCACTCTTCTTCTCCCCACGCCCATACTCAACCAGGCTCCCAGCAACACCCGGCAATTCATCAAAAACAGCAGCCATGGCCGCTAAGCTCCACGCTTGCCCGTGTGCAGTGGGGATCGCGAACATCCGCTCGGGCCGTAGGTCATCCTCTCGGATCCCATTTTCTAACATCCATAACTGTTCATCGGGATGTGTGTAGACTCTATGTGGGGGGATTCCAGAGACTAGTGTTATCGTTTGTGACTGGGGCTGGGATTGGCTTTTCGTTGAGGGTGGTGTTGCGATTGTGTGTGTCAAGAGCGAGGTCCAGAGGTGTTGGTGTTGGAGATTGTGGAGGACTTGCGTTGAGGTTGCGGTTTCGGGGGTTTTTGTTGTTGCGCTTGAAGTGAGAGCGCTGAGCGCTGAGGGTTCAGGCCGTGTCGTGGCCGGTTGGGGTTGTGTGTTTGCCATTTGGTGCTTTTTATTTTTTTTTGAGCCTGGCTGGTTCAGATTAAGCTTGCGCGAGCTTTGCGGTGGAACTTTGGGGGGACAGGGTGGTCCTCGCTTCTTGACAGGATCTAGATTATTGCTTTGCGCGATGAATGGGATGCGATTGAATTGCCCTAGGAGACAGGATTGGTGGAAATGGAAGTCGTTGCGCGGGAGTTCTTCACAGGGCCAAATCATGTGGGGCGGAGATCATCGATAAGAAGAACACATGGCTTCATTGTTGTTCTTTTTTTTTTCTCTTGACAGAACTTGACCCCTTCGATATCCCTGTTCTTATCGCATATAGACTGCATTGTTTGATTGCCTCTTTTTCTAGTCACCATGGGACGACAAAAGCAAACAGCACCGCTTCAGCGCACTCCTTCCTCGAACCTCATGCACCTCCCAAATGAATCCGACGTGTCACGGAAGCCAGGAAACACAAACAAGCCCTCTGTCGCCAATGGAAGTGTGTCCGAGAAAGCATCGGCGGCACTGGAGATAGTGCCCGACAGCCCTGGGTTGATGCAGCTTGCGATTTGTGTCCTCGGCATCTATGCAGCATTGTAGGTACCCCGTGTGGTTTCAACGCGAGCGCGCGACTAACAGACACACAGCCTGTCATGGGGAGTCCTACAGGAGGCAATTACAACTACAAGCTATTCAATTCGGCCCGCAACAGCTACAGACCCAGAGCCACCAACAGAACGCTTCACGTACTCGCTCGTGCTGAACACTATCCAGTCCTCCTTTGCAGCAATCACTGGCTTTATATACCTTCTGATCTCAACACCAAAGGGCCAAAGCATCCCATCCATCTTCCCAACGCGCCGCATCATCTTCCCCCTTCTCCTGGTCAGCATCTCTTCCTCGCTCGCCTCGCCGTTCGGCTACGCAAGCCTCCAGCACATCGACTACCTCACCTTCATCCTCGCCAAATCATGCAAGCTCCTCCCAGTCATGGTCCTGCATCTGACCATATTCCGGAAAAAATACCCCTTGTACAAGTACGGCGTTGTCCTCATGGTTACGCTGGGCGTTGCGACATTCAGTTTGCATCACCCAGGCACTAGCAAGAAAGTTGCCGCTGCTGCTGCAAAGCAATCCGGTTCCTCGGGCTGGGGGATCTTCCTTTTGTCAATTAATCTTTTGCTGGATGGTCTGACAAACACCACCCAAGACCATGTCTTCTCCTCGCCGAAGCTGTACACGCGCTTTACTGGGCCCCAGATGATGGTTGCTCAGAATGTGCTTTCAACCGTGCTGACTGCAGCTTACCTCCTGGTTATGCCGCATCTCTCGCAGAGTGGTATTTTGCACAACCTTCTGCCTTTCCCTATCCCTCCATCCAATGAGACGGAACTCTTCGGTGCAGTTTCTTTCTTGACCCGTCACCCCGAGGCGCTGAAACATGTTCTCGGATTTGCGGCGTGTGGTGCTGTTGGCCAACTGTTTATTTTCTACACTTTGTCGCGATTCTCTTCGCTTTTGCTTGTCACCGTTACCGTTACACGTAAGATGTTGACTATGCTGCTCAGCGTGTTCTGGTTTGGCCATTCTCTGTCTGGTGGTCAGTGGCTGGGCATCAGTCTCGTCTTTGGTGGTATCGGTGCCGAAGCAGTCGTGCAGAGATCTGAGAAAAAGGCCAAGGAGCAAGCGAAGCTTGAAGCTGCGAAGAAGGAGTTGTAAGCTTTCCCGCGGGCTCTAGGAACTGACATATATCATCCATACGATGAGAGCATATAGACCTGCAATCACACGCACAATGTGATTTTGTTTTAACACATCCGAGTTTTCCCCTGGACAATCATCCCTTTAAAGTGGAAAGTAAACAATGCCATGATGTATTGCTATTGATATCAAAACATTCAACTGGAATCAAGACAACCGCTCGACAGTTGAGATCCTACTCTATTTCCGCCCCTCAACCATAATAATATGATACCCGAATCCGGTCTTAACCTCAGCATACTTTGGTTTCGCAGTAGAACTAGCCTCCAGCTCGAAAGCAACATTCTCAAAGGCTGGATCCAAATCACCCTTAGTCTTCCATCCTAGCGCGCCACCTACAAGAAAGAAGTCAGTTTTGTCATGCTCAAGCCATGGATGGGATGGGATGCATGGGATATGGAACAAGGAATCCCGGCTCGAATCTCCCGCCGAGATCCAATCCCAAGGGGCCAAAATAGAGCAGAGGAATCAAACGAACCCTGTCGAGCCTTATCTTCCGAAAATTCACGGGCAACTTCGTCGAACTTCGTGCCATTGCGGAGCTTTTCAAGCGCCTCTTCTTTCCTGGCGTGTTTCTCGCACTGGATTTGATATTGTCAGTAAGTACCTGTCTGTGTTCAAGACGAGGCTTTGCGGATAAATGTCATCATCTCCAGACCAGACTAGACGAAAATAACGGAGAATATCCCAGAGAAAGCCTTGCATGGATAGCAGAGAAAGGGAAACCATGAACATACAAGGATATGGCGCACATTAATCGACTGCGCACCCTTCACAGCACCCTTTGCACCCTTGCCTTTATCGTCGGCAGCATCCTTGCCCTTGCCCTTAGCAGCCTTGGCGTTGTTCTTGGGAGCCATGGTGGAATATGAGACTATGGGCTATGAGCTATGAGCTATGTATGAGCTTTGTATGAAGCTTAGAGTTCTTTTCTGATGTGGGGTATTGTGGCCTGAGGTGGCAAGGCAGAACATATCTTAGGTGTGACGTGCCTGTGGACATCTACACTCTTTTTGTATCTTTGGCGCTATGGGGATGGATATTGAGACGGTTCGGATCGAGGGCTTGCCAGATGGCGCCTTTTATATTTCGGATTTTGTCTCGGAGGATGAAGAGAGTTGGTTAGTTCAGAAGGTATGTTAGGGACATCTTGTTGACATCCTGTTGACATCCTATTGACCACATATACATGAACATGTTCAAGGACAAGTCCCTTGGCTTGGCTATTTGATTGATATAATTTTGTCTATTCTGTCAATTCATCCCAGTGATATCACACTCACATCAACGAGCAGGTTCTCTCAGCCCCTCAACCACGCTGGACCCAACTCTCGCATCGCAGACTCCAAACCTGGCCATCACCACTAACGAAAAACAACACACTCATCGCATGTCCATTGCCATCCTGGCTGGAATCAGTAATCGGACCTCGACTCAGAGATCTTGCGATCTTCAATGATGCGCCTCACCAAGCACCAAACCATGTCCTGGTCAACGAGTACCAGCCCGGGCAGGGGATCATGCCACACGAAGATGGAGCTGCGTATTACCCACTTGTTGCAACTATTAGTCTTGGTGCACCGATTGTATTTGATATCTATGAAAAGCAAAACACTAAAGGTGCTGGCACTGCACCGGATGAAACTGTCCCGATTGGAGGGCCAAAGCCGAAACATAGGATCTTACAAGAGAGACGGAGTCTACTTATCACGCGGGGCGAGATGTACACTGAATTCTTGCATGGGATTGCAGAAGTGACGAGAGATGAGGATCTGGGTCCAGATTCCATCTGTAATTGGGATCTGCTGCGAGACAAAGATGTGTACCGAGATGGCTGGTTCGAGCGCCAGAGGAGAATAAGTCTCACGTATCGGGATGTGCTCCATGTTACGAAGATGGGAAATGCGATGAAGTTTCTTGCTGCGCGGTGACACCTTTCCAATATTGAAATTGGAATTTTGAGTTTGTGGTTGTATGTTCTAGTATACCCAAGGAATCATATACCACCAATCCTTGACCGAGTCGTTGCCGAACTTTTGTGCATACCATTTCTTGGTGTTACGGGCAGTTAGGCCTAGATTTACGACGACAAAGGCCATGCATGCGAGCATAGTTTTGTTCACTAGAGCTCCACGTGGAGCGGCTAGTAGTGAGAGCGTTAGGTAGATGACGCATTCAGCTCCGTAGTGGGGGCATACGACGCCGCTGAACATGGGATGTTGCGGCAGCGTGTACTTTTCCAGAGAGAAAAGATAGTGGTGCGAGTCGTGCTGGAGGCCTGATGCGACAAGGAAGAGTGGGACGAGGAAGAATGTCCGCATGCTTGGAGCGTTGGTGATCTTCAGATGGTGAATGGTCAGATCTTTGGTCAAGAGCGTTCCTGAGGAAGGGCTATCAGTATGCTAGCCCTAAAAAGCTATGGTTACAAGGCTGAGAATAACATACCTGAGCCCTCAATCCAAATCGCCACACCTGCAGCCAGATAAAAACTCAACCCCACGACCCAATGAACAACCCACATCTGCGAAGAAGAAGATTTTGAAAAATTGAGGCATTCCCACAACCTGCGGGATCCCTGCATAACCAAAAAAATCCAACAGATAACAAGCTGCGTCATGGACATTGACTGCTGCCGATGCTCCTCGCTCACCCGAGTAGCGATAGCCTGGAATACTATGCCCCGAGACAGTAGTTGGGCCGCCCAGAAGACAGACGAGAGCAGGGAAGCAATATAAAAGTGCGTGAAGTAGCTATGAGGCACCTGCCATGTCGCCAGATAGTCAAGGAGCCCCTGCTTCGCACCCTCGGTGGCCGGGGCACGAGCTGCGCCTGATCGGTCGGATGAGTTCGAGGTCGAAGTCGAGGTTGCGCGCGGCCCATAGGCTAGAAAGCGGTCGCGTAGAGATGCCGGGATGCTGATGGAGACGGTCTGCAGAGCAGGCGTTAGCTTGAGGGAGTCTGCAGGTGTTGGCACTATCACGGGATGGATCGTACTGTGGCGGCGGCCAGCAGGAAGAACGCGCGTAGAGCATCCACGGCGTCCATGCCTGTTACCTCTAGGGTGGTATCAACCCCTTGTGCGATGAGAGACATGTGTGTCTTCAGCTGAATTCGTTGGTCTAGCTCTAGCTTCTCGGTGCCATGTGATCCCGGAACTCGGGTTTTTTGGGGGGGTGTTTACTGTGGGGACTCCGGCCGATCATTCAGCTTTGCGCCACGGGGAGTTAATTCGGCTATCGGGAGCTATGAGAGGTCATTGGTGTATTCGACTCTTATCTTCAGAGAGAAAAGTTGGAAGAATGAAGTGGAATTGATAGAGCTATCAAGTATGATAGGACTTGACCCTAATGTACGGAGAAATAGAGAGAGAGAGAGAGAAGATGAGGATGTCTGCAGAGGCCTGCTGATGCCTGATGGCCTGACGCTGACTCATGGGTTTGCCCTGTTTGCTCGCCGGATTGGGTCACGGGGCCCGTGTCCTTTGAACGCAGTCAAGTCGTGTCTTCGGTCGAATCTGCGTCTGTTCAGCAGTCTTGGGAATGTAGAAACTAGAATGCAAAATTAGCCCTAAGTGCAAATGTCAAACCACCTCCTCCCCCCCCAAAAACGGGGGGCGTTTTCAGTAATCCACCTGCAGATGATTCACCGTGGCCACCCAGTGAGGAGCCTTACCCAGTAATGAGGTCCCATTCCTTGCCCTTCCCGCTTTTCCTCTCCCCTTCTCTTTCTTCTCTCCTTTCACTCCTGAGTTTCCCCCCCTAAATCCATCTCGAATCCCTCGTATCTCGTACCTCCGTGGTGCGATCATTTCCTGTCATACTTCTTCCGTGAACCACCCGTGGTCGAAGATCGGCGTCCGCGCACCACTGCTGGCGTTGTCGACCACGGTCGTCCTGTCGGTCGCGTATACCCCCACAAAATGACGAGCGGCATTTCAAGTCTTCGAGTGCTATCGCTATGAGTGATGTCGATGCAGTTTCTTTACCAGCTGCCCTGGACGTCGGTCAGAACACGCTTGCTGCGGTAAGGCCAGAACTTGGCCCGCCACCTAGGAATAACCGTGCCGACTCTCGGGTAGAAGATCCAAATGTGCAGTCAGAGGAGGAGAATGGGCCTCCGAGCCCTAGGGCTGATTCCGAGGCAGAAACAATAATCCAATCGGGTCGAGAATCCTTGTCGCCTGAAAAGAAAAGAAAGCACATCAAGCATGATCCGAATCGGCGAGAACTTAATGGAATTGATGGACATCGACGCAAGAAATCACGAACCCATGGCGAACAGGGGCGAGAAAGAGAAAGAGATCGGTCGCGATCCGGCGCTCTTTCCCCTTCGATGGTCAAAATCGAAAAGAGCGATGACAATGCGGAAGGTGGACTCGGGAGACCGCGCACTTTTCGTAAACGCAGTTTCAGTGACTCCGAGGAACAACATGGTCGCCACGCTTCACGCGAACTTAAACACAATAACAATACTCGTCTCTCTCGACCACCATCAAACACGCGATCGCTCTCTCCAAATCGAAGATCTCATCAACGCTCTGCGTCGGGATCTCAATTCCCAGCAAAAAAGAAGGCGCCGACGCCTTTATTGACTGGCTTTCCGCGACAAAGCTCCGAGGATAGACTTTCGACATCTTCATCAGCAAGTGGGTCTCCATTACCAGGTGTGCATCTCCGTAAGCTGGGTGGTACTGGGGCATCGGCGTCACCCGCCAAACAAATGGGTCCCAAAAAGCTGCGCGACAAGAGCGGCCGGACTCCTCTCGCAAGAGCCTGTGCCGATCGGAAGCATGACCAAGTGATGATGCGACACGCCGAACGACCAGAAGATATTAATATTCCTGATAATGCAGGCAATACCCCCCTGCAAATCGCATCGCTCGCTGGCGAAGCCGAAATCGTGAAGTTTCTACTTGATGTTGGCTGTGAAATCAACACCAAGAACATTGACAAAGATACCCCGTTGATTGATGCCGTTGAAAATGGAAATGTGGAAGTGGTTAAGCTTTTGCTTGATGCAGGCGCAAACCCGAGAACCGTGAATGCCGAAGGCGATGAGCCCTATGAGTTGGTGCCGTCGTTTGTGGACGAGGATGAATACGACGAAATGCGCAAAGCAATTGCTGATGCAAAGGCCAATCTGCGGCCTAGTCGACGATCGGAGGAACATATGCCACCGGAGATTAGGGAGCCTTCGTCGCGTCGCACTTCAGCAGCTCGAGGATCAGCAGCAAGTCCCCGAGATTCACCTCCGATGCGCAGTCCTCCCCCTGTGGGTGTGGCAGGTCGGCGAAAGGGTGGCCGAAGTGAAGCCACACGAAACGATCTCCTCTGGACGAAGCCAACATTTGAGAATCTCCGAGAGTTTGCTGCCAAAGGCGATGAGGCTGGTGTGGTGAGCATTCTGAACATCCTGCAGAAAGCCGACAATGCATCCTTGATTGCTGCGGCAAAAGGTGGCCATCACGATGTTTTGTCTCTTCTTTATGCCATGGGCGAGGCAGATGCTGATCCAAATCCATTACGGGGTCAAAAGCCTGGGTACAACACACCGTTGCTCGCGGCTATCGGTCGAGGAAAGAGTGCAGTCATCAGCCTCATTTTGAGCCAACCTGGATTTGATCCCACACGTCGACTGTTCGAAGATAAGACATATTTTGAGTTGTCTCGAGATCGACAAGGTGAAGACTGGGAAGATGAGCACAGGATTCTGAAGGAAGCGTATCAGAAATACTCGGGTCCACGCAAAGGTCGCAAAGGCGACTCACCCCGCCGAGCGCGTGGCAAAGATAAAGACGACAGACGCTCCTCACGCAAAACCTCATCATCCCCTGTTCCTCGCGCAAGAAAGCACGACAGCAGTCCCAACGCCAACAGACATCGCGATCCTATGAAAGAAGTTGATCCTATCAAGGAGAAGCGACGCGAAAAAGATCACGACTCATCACGACCAGATTTGTCAACACGACCCGATTCTTCGCGGCCCGATTCATCGAAGCCTAAATCCTCATTATCAGCCAGAAGAGATAGCGAATCAAGTGGGTTTGCACGTTCCGACGAAATCAAAAAGCGACGACTCATCGCGGGACGTCGACCTCAGGAGCGCAGACCTAGCCTTTTTTCATCCGATTCGTTGTCTGGGCGCGAAGAAGCCCCCAGACCACGCGAAGAGGCTCCCAAGATGCGTCCTGATAATGGACCCGATTCCTCTCTGTCTTTGAAGCGAATCCGTCCTGACAGGTCTCCTGAGCGATCTCGATCCCGGGGTACAGACAGACGTTCGCTGTCGCCTGGCTCGCGCCCAAAGAAGAGAAGAGTTGTTTCTGAAGATAAGCAGCCCGGTGCTGCAAACCCTGCAAACGGGTCCAAATGCGCCGACGACAACAAACCTCCACCCCGACGACCCAACGAGGAAGCTACTCGATCTGGTGATTCTAAATCCCAACACCTTAAACCCTCTGAACCTTCACAACCTCTTTCAACCCGCCAACCTTCACCGGCTCATGATACCATTAAAAAGAACGGCGAGGTCAAGATGGAACCTACCGAACACAAACCCAATCCTCCAAAAGACATGGTGACCGACGAGAAGCGTGCCGAGCTTGAAGCCAAAGAACGTCGCCAAGCTCAGGCCAAAAAAGCCGAACAAGAGCGAGCAGCGCATGAAAAGCGCGCTGCCGCTGAAGCTGAACGCACTCGCCTTGCTAAAGAAGAGGCTGACCGGGCTGCCCAGGCAGCTCAGGCAGCTCAGGCAGCTCGCGACAAAGCTGAGGATGACGACCGCAAGCGCAAAGAAGCCGAACAACGACGTGCCAAGCAAGCCGAGGATGACCGCCAAAAGCGCCTGGAGCAAGAACGTGCTCGTATTGCTAAAATGCGTCGTGAGCAGGAGGCGACAGAGCGTCGCCGCCGCGATGCCCTCCCCACCCGCCTTTCTCTCGCAGCTGACCTTGTGGGCTCAAACGATCCCCGTGCCAAAAGTCACGCCTGGCTCAAGAAGTTCATGCCACTTGTTACCGCGCTCACCCGCCAACTCGATCCTCAATGTGATGTGGAAGTGGCGGAGGAGAGATGGATTCCAAACTACCTGGTTGCACCCTTGCTAGCCACCAACGATCTCCAGCTTTCGCAGTATGCTAGTTGGGAGAAACGCAAGGCGACCCCAACTCAGCGCAATAACCTCTGGCGAATGACCCGCCGCATGGTGACCTATGTGCCGGAATACGCTGGCCACGGCCCTGTAGTTGGAGATATTTTCCAGAGGGATTGTGACAATCGTCCTAAGTACTTCGCGATGGAGCATGTCTTCTGGGTTAGGGTAAGTCATCTTTGTCATACTATGTGAATACCGCTAACATGCATTTAGCTTGCTGATTTCATGGAACTCATCCCACATGTTCCTCACCTGCATGGGTTCGAACTCCAATTCTTGAACATGCACATCGACACTGAGCCTGCCGTGATCACCTCCGACTTAAGCCACCTTCACCTCAACGGTCATGGTCTTGATGGTGCTGTTGAAACGAACGGCACCAGTCTTTCCAACGGCCATGACCATTCTTTGTCATAGTACATACGTCTTGTTTTGTTTTCAGCGTTCTTTCGCTATCCGGGACACGGCGCGATGGCAGCAATCCTCAATGGTGTACAGGGCGGATTCTGATTGTATGATTATGATACCTCTTGCGTTCCAGTGACTCTTCTACTACTACGAGTACTACTTTCAAGTAGTCAACATGTCATTTGGCAGTGATACTGATTGATTATTCTGTATCTCATATTGAAATATGTTCAAAAAAAAAACTTCCCATCATTGTAGATATTGTAAAAAATTTCTTGACAATATCTTCTCTAAAGAATCCAAAAATGTTATGTGACGCTTAAGGTTGTCTGAGGCATGTCGCAGTTTGTATGAAGTCACATGATCCATGGATGGCGGGGTGGATGACATAAGCGTAGGGCACACACAGCCGAAAAAGTCGAAATAGCGGAAAATTCGCGCGAAACCACCTTATCACCAAATAACTTCTCTTCGAGGATCACCCGACTTTCGAATAACAAAACACCAAAATGGTATGTCTATGCCCCTACCAATTCATGTCTTGACCCCCTGCCCCGATCTTGTCACAATTGAGGCCCTGGAATGGATACAATATGGTCAAGCAGTCGTCGCCGCCGCGAGGCTTGCTCCAGCCTGCCGGCACAATGTGCGAAGAAATGTCGAACATCGACAGCACATAACACACCCTGCTGGAGCATACCACTGTATCCAAACCAGTCAGCCTCTCTCGTCTCATGATCAGCTACCAACACCACCATGAATCCATGAAGATAAAGACCAAATTCTAACGAACCACAGTCGGACGGAGAAGAGCCCACATCCCCCATCGCCCCTGCCGACGAGGTCGAGGTTTCTGCCGATGCCGGCAGCGGCCAGATGTCCGTCCTGGACGCCCTCAAGGGTGTTCTGCGCATCTCCCTCATCCACGACGGTCTCGCCCGTGGTCTCCGTGAGGCCGCCAAGGCTCTCGACCGCCGCGAGGCCCACATGTGTGTCCTGAACGAGGGCTGCGAGGAGGAGGCTTACAAGAAGCTTGTTGTCGCTCTCTGCTCCGAGCACAAGATCCCCCTCATCAAGGTTCCCGATGGAAAGATGCTCGGCGAGTGGGTCGGTCTCTGTATGTATCCACCACACCGCTTTTCAGAGATTTGGTCACTAATAAATTATCTACAGGCACTCTCGACCGTGACGGTAACGCCCGCAAGGTCGTTAACTGCTCTTGCGTCGTCGTCAAGGACTGGGGTGAAGAGTCCCAGGAGCGCTCTGTCCTCCTCAACTACTTCCAGACTGAGCAGTAGATTATTTCTACTCGTCTAGGAAAGTAGCCTCGTTTCGGATGCCCATGGTTAGGTTGGGGGATTTGATAGATGGATATTTGGGGGATATGGATTTGGATGACTGTCAGAGGTTGTCCGGTTTGGTTCTTTGAACTTTTGTCAAGTTGAATTACCTAGTCTATGATCGTGCCCCGTTTGCTCGGGTGTGCGGTGCCAATGGTATCTGGACAATTTGTCTAATCCTGACAATTATGGATCTTTGTAGTCTTGTATTGCTCTGCTCTATTTGTAATGTAGATCGTTCACAGGACTGTAGCTAGGGAGAATCTTTGCGTCACTTGCTTGCCTACCAGACCGTCAGGACCGAATCAGAAGGTCATAGTGCGCCTCATTTGATATCCATGCAAGGATAGACAAACAAAGCTTCAATGATTAAATGAACGACACATAAATACCGAACTCCGTGATAGACCTTCCTCGGAAGTCACTTGCCTGCTATTGTGAGAACATTGTATAACCGGAGTTGGGACAGCCGGAGCTCGAAATCCGCCCTGCGCAAGTTACTAGTTCTATCGTTCTCTCCAAATTTCCTGAAAGGCTCTTCAAGAATTTGATAGTAAAGAAGTGCAGCACACCGCAGCGCATACTCTTTCATTCCTGACTAGCAGTCTCAGTTTATCATTCACACATGGTGAGTTGAATCTAACGCTATAAACTAGTGAAAGTCGATAGAAACCCCGTGAGTCAGCAAAACAGCCTCCGAGGCCAACCAATGAGAGAACAAAGCAGCAGCCTGAAGCCGGAGTTCGCACATTTATGAATTCCGTCCACCTCAAACCTCTGACAGTTGTTGGGAAATACTCCTTTTCTCACCAAAAAAAACTGAAAGTTAAATGCTCTAGAATCATCATATTATTTCGATTTGACTTCAAAACAGAAAAAGAAAGCTGAACGCACTTTCGGGCGAAGCTCTACTTAAATGCGCCATACCCTCAGCTTCAATCCCGAAGTCCACCGGAAAGATGGTGAATCCCGACCAGAACACAGGTGGAATACCCGCGCCATACGGACGGGCTTGCACTAATTGCGTCCGCGCTAAATGCAAATGCATACTTGCTACCGAGAGCGAAAAGTGCGAAAGGTAATTAAAACCGAGGGATGACAACCAAGAGCGGAACTAAGTTCACCACCTCTAGATGTCTTCGCCTGAACAAGGACTGCAAATCATCTGAGCCAAGCCGGAAGCGCAAGCGCTCAGCTTCATCCAAGACACAGCATCTCGAAGCCAAGCTTGATAGCATAGTCTCAATGCTGCAGGCCAACGGTGCAAGCACTGGGCTTCCAGTAGACTGGGAAGCTGTGGCTCATGCTCAGGCTCAGAGACAGACGCCACGCGATGTCTCCATTCAGATTGGATCTTCGGTTGCTCGAACGCCGGCTAGTACTGTCTCGCCGTCGACGACGGAGCATGGAGGGTCGTCTAATTATGACGATATCTCTTCGGCCATATCTATCTCGCCTGCGGTGGCACAAGAGAACCTTGACAACTTTCGCAATCAGAACCTTCAGTATTTGCCTTTTGTGAATATTCCGCCTCATATCACATCTGAGCATCTCCGCAGTCAGCAGCCGTTTTTCTGGACGTGTATCATGGCCGTGCTTACCCCGGGTACCCTGGAGAGCGACGGCGTCTTTAAGAAGATCACCGATTTTATTCAGCAAAGGCTTATGGCGGAGGCTTCGCCAAGTATGGATCTGCTTCTTGGTGTTATGACGTTTATTTCATGGTGAGTGCTCAGTGGCTTATATACTGGTTCACCCTTTAAAGGTTCTTTAGGGTTACATACGCCAAAAGGCCGTTCCTTAATTTTTATGCACACATACTCATTGGAATTGTCTCCGACCTTGGAATCAATAAGAGTGTTCCAAATGAATATTCGACTATGCAAGCATTCAAGTGTGCTATTGGCTGGAGGCCAAATCCACCTACAGCAAGAACACTGGAGGAGCGGAGGGCAGTGATGGGTTGCTTTTTGATTACATCAAGGTAAGTGATAGTATCGAAGAAATGTCAGAATCTGATCTAATGAGATACTTAGCGTTGCTTTGTCAATGTTCAAGATCGATGCGTTACGCTGGACTCCACACATGGAAGAAAGTCTTTCAGTACTCGCCGAAGCCAAGGACTGCAAGGAAGATCAGCTCTTAGTTACACTTGTCAAGATCCAGCTAGTGATAGACCGAGTTTATCATGCCCGCCGTGACGGCGATTCCTTGAACCCATTGGCGTTTTATCTCAATTCCTTCCAAACCCAATTGGAAGTCGTGAAGAGCCAGATTCCAATTCACCTCCAGAAAGACAGTAAGTTTCCACACTTAAAAAGGCTACCACCACGCCCACTAACCACAGCAACAGAAGCCGTACTTATGTACCTAAGCAACGCCGAACTGACCATAAATGAAATCTCTATCGTCCTCCCAGCGGTCCCCAATGCCCCAGACCTGAAACGCCTTGACAGCCTCTACATCTCCCTCAACGCAACAAAAGCCTGGCTAGACTTGTGGCTAAGCATCCTACCAAAGCACTACACCGTCATCTCCTTCGTCATGTTCTTCCAGTTCACCCGCGCAATCGTCAACCTATACAAACTATCCATCCTGGAAGACCCAGCCTGGGATAGAACAATGGTCCGCAATACGGCCAATCTGATCTCATATCTGGAGAGTATTGAAGCAAAACTGAAAGAAGGCGTTGACCACATCGCGACAGCTCAAGGGACGGATATGAACATCCTTGAGAAAGGATTGAAGATGGTGCAGGGGTTGAAACAGGGCTGGGAACCCAAGTTGAATGAAATTTGGTATGATGCTCCTATAAATCAGGGCATTTTGCAGGCTGGTCTCGATGTCACCCCACCCAATGGGCTCGTTCCTGAGGGCTTGCAGTTTAGCGGGTTTGATGATTCTTGGATGATGGAGATCTTGGGATCGCTTTGACTTGTATGAAATTAATGTGGAGTTGGGGGCTATTGATACATTCTACTTTTGATACCACTTGGGATATGATACTTTATACAGGAATAATAATCAGACATGGTGAAAATGCATCACTGTAAGGGTTTTCCCCGCATGGACATGACGTGTCCGCTTACTTCCGAAAGCCTCGAGTATCCTCAACCGTCACACACTTCTCTCATCTTTATACACAATGTCCAGTGCCAAAGCTGAAATCGACGGCATTATCGTTGCAGAGGCAACTGCCTGGGAAACGGTCGAAGGCAACGTCTACGTGAGTGATTGTCGGTTAGTGAGATTGCCATGGCTTATTTGACCAGTTCCCACCTTCGAGCATCAAAGACAAATCCCAGTTCATAGCATCCGACACTACGACGTATTGTCCTTGGAAAGGCGAAGCTGAATACTATACTGTGCAGGTTGGAGGTATGGGTAAACTATCCACTGGGGACTTGTATTTGCTAACGAGACACAGACAAGAGTATCAAGGATGCTGCTTGGTATTATGCCAAGCCGTATGAGAAAGCAGCAAATATCAAAGACCATGTGGCATTCTGTAGGTGACATTTCTTGTTGAGTGAATACTCGCAACTATTGACTGACGCTTGCCTCGACAACTAGACAAGAGCAAGGTGAATGTGATTATCGAGTAGGGAAACCCTCACTAGGTATCATCCACTTAGTCAAGGACCGGAAACCGTTGGATATCAATACTGAAGTATATCAGTTAGCCTCTGAATTTACAGTAACATAATATGACATGTGTGGTTCGAAAATCATAGACTAGACGTGTCAGCAGTCTAGAGGGCTAGTCTCGTACCATCAAACTGACCGTTACTTACGCAGCACATAGGCACACTTGTTTGACACAATCCACTATTCTCACAATTACGACTGTCAAATACATTAGATGTGACCAGCTTGTCAGATTTTATGTATAAATCGGACCTTCTCTGCCTCCCCAACCCTTCCTTTCTTTTTTCCCCAACTTTCAACCTTCACGTATATAACGTTATATACACCAAGTCCAACTCCCTTTTATCTTCCGAATCTGATTCTCTGACCAGACGCGTGTTTTCTGGTACAAAGGCACTGGCAAAATACAAAGCGTATCTCTCGAGATCTTTCATCGGAAATTTTGATGCTGTGCACCCTTGAGTGGGCTGTGTCGACCTTTTGTGTCATCACGAGGTTGGATAACCTGAGGGGCCATGAAATCGTTGCTACATTGCCTGCTCACCAATGCATGCGAATCCACCTGGCACCTCATCATCGACTTTATCTCAGATCCTCAGGACTTCGATCGTGCCATCGACAAAACCTAAGCCCTATCCACGCTGACACTTAACCGATCCAGCTGACGATATTGGCCGTTTCACCCTCGTCCTTCTTGCAAATACCACGTTTTTGAGACCCAGAACGTCATTCAGTTGTATCTTTATAATGTCTGCCAGATGTGATGGGGTCCCTACAGACCACAGATGACGGCGGGCACCCTCTACAGGACCTGCCACCAAAATACGCCGTACCATCCCGCCATGGTTTGTTCGTATTAGAGATGATCACTCCACTCTTGATGTCCCTGAATAAAACACCCTGATAAAACACCTGGGAAGAGCTTGCAGCCGCACATAGGGATCTCATGCCTGCGCCACGAACTCCCTCGGGTTTTACCAGTCAGAAATATGGACGCATCCCATACCCATTCCCTGCCGCAGTTCGCTTCTGCCCCAATAACCTGACCTCTCGCTGCCTAGTAAGAGGGTCCCGTTGGACTGAAGCTGGAGTTGAGCTTGACATCTTATTCGGAGAAGATGAGGATGCCGCTATCAAGTACGTGAAGTCGTGGAGACTTAAGGCACAACATGAGTATGGCCGTTTGTACTAGATCATAATGGAAAGCGAGAAATGCGCCTTTGGCAAGGATTCCTTCTTTAGAAGAAGGAATTGGGTCTATCTGTTGATCCCCCGCTGCCTATTGATCGCGAGGACGCTACTTAGTCGTCATGTTAGCGTATTGACCAAGGGACGGTCAACTTCAGAAGGGGGTGAGAATATCTTATCGTACCATCGTCCTTTCCAGACCACTTTTACAATGACCCCACCACGGCGAAAATGAGTCCAACAAAGCCGCCGGTGACGCGACGAAGGCCCTCCATACAGTCGCCACAATTGAATATGCCACTCCCTCTGACCTGTACGAGGGAGGACGTTGACCCAGTCATGGCTGGAGTTCAAAAGCACCGCATACAGCGTCATTTTCGCAGACCTGGATTTAATTTCAAGTGTTACCATGATGAAGGCAACGCCATTGAAAGGACCTGTGTCCTGTATCAGGCGTTCCATGGACTGAAAGATTCAGCCGCAGAGCTTCACAACAAACTTCAGGAGTCTCGGCTACGACCCCCTTTTCAAAGGAACCATTGCCCATCTCAATCTCCTCAATGCAACCGCCAGTTGATCCTTGAACCGCCTTCTTCTATTCCATTCCCCCGTATTGACTCGTCGCTTGGTTGAAGGGGGCTGGTGTCCTCTACATGGCGGCCTCATTGCCTAGCAGAGCCCCCGAAATATTGGAAACCCTCATGCCTATGCGTTAAAGTTGGTCCTGTTACCCGATGCTCTGGTAAATACGTGGATCATCGAGATCGACAAGCTTTCGGTGATGAATACCGTTCAAATATTCAGCACAAGGGGGCTGCGGTTAACAAGTTTACATAGTTGATGAATTGTCTGATACTAATTGTTTGTATCTTACGCCAAGGAATGTAAAAAGCTTAGCATTGCCTTCTTAAATTTCACCGTATCTCTATTCTCTCCATATGGTAATTTATTTATTGGAGTCTATCTTATTGAATTTATACAAGAGATGCTGAAGCGCAATAAATGTAAAAATGGGAATATTGGCTTGGATAGATACTCGCATAAAAGCCAGACCTTTTTATTCGACTACTCTACCAAGCGTTTTGCGAGCTAGAAAGTTCTCTCGAAATCCAGCTGCTTCTTCCAGAGGTCCTAGCTATGCAAAAGGGGCTAAGATTTAACAGAACTAGCTGGTTGTTAAAGTGATATAGGTGAATACTACATATTGTAGTGGGGAAATCACGAGATTTGTATGAATACTGCCTCAGGCAGTGATGTCCTCAAGGAAAGGATATGGGCAATCTACGACTGTAGAGAAGGATAGACAGTTACAACAATGCCACTCATTTCCTGATTCAAGATTTATGATCATTATGCTCCTTGATATAGCATCTGATTATCCCTGATAGGCATCATCTGTCTAGAGCTCACAGATCTGACTTGTTGTTGGGTTTTCTTGCCAGCATTTGTCGACCCGTCTGTTTTGACCAGACTGCCATTGAGCATCTCCCATTTCAATATAGTATTTTAATAGCTAACATGGCTTCTTTCAATGTACACATATCCATTAAGCCAACCTATGAATAGAGCTTCCTCTTGGACGACGCAATGATCTTAGTTCAACACCTTAGTCTCAGTGAAAGCATTCCATGCACCCCCGACAGCCAATGTCAGTTCATTGTTAGGAGTGAGTCTGGTATCACAAGCCAATTCGACAAACATGTTGGCAACGCTGTCTCCCAGACCTGAGTTGCCGCCAGGCTACTGTCACGATCTGGAGGCCGTCGAGGTAACACAAAAGTGTTCAAAAAAGAGAAAAGCACCTCCACTTACTATAGCAGCCCCGAGACTTATGACTTGACACAGGTTTACACGTGTGACACTGGCATACTGAGACATTGGCCGTTTGAACAATGGAACTGAGATGAAGATCGAACCGAGCACCCGGAGTTGCACTCAGGTTGTACATCCGAAAACAAGTCTTCAACGACCTGTTACCCATATTGAGTTTGTCCATAATGCCAGATGTTTGTATCTGCCGTATCGAATTAAACTCCACTGTTCACACGACGTTGATCTTCCCGGCGATGCCGACCTTAGGAAACCAATCGAGATAGAGGGAGATCAGGCCTTGTACGATGATGACAAGGATCCAACCGGGGAGTTTGTCACTTTGACTTGAAGAAAGAGAGTTGGACAGGCCTTAATGTCTGGTAGAAGATGGGGTAACTGGGGTTCTCGCAATCAGGCAGCGTCGGATATAAAATTGTGCTTTTCGCCCTGCACTTCATACTCCATCCACCGAGTCAAATCATCTCAGCAAACAACAAAATGTCTACTTTCCTTAACATTTTTGCCCTCGTGCCATTGGCACTGGCTTCTAGCCCGATAGTAACAATGTCTGATCAGGTCTGACTGTCACATTCTGTCTCCTTTGACATCATCCTACTCACACAATTATATAGCCCATGATCTTCAAAGAGCCAGACTTTGCCATGCACGCCGGTGCAGTGGGCATGCGAGTCATGGCTGATGGAAAGTGCAAGAACTTCGACATCGTGCCAGACTAGTGAGGTTCACCAATGCCACATCTAGAAAAGAACATCACTGACTGGATATCAGCCGAATGAACATTGGATCCATCTATGTCCCATGCCCAGGCGAGTCCACACAAGAGATGATGTGCTCCATGTACACGTGAGTAGAAATAAGCCGCCATCAAACGCCAGTACTGACCTGACAGCGACCCCCTCTGCCGCGACGAAATGTTCACCTTCACTCGTCCCCACATGCAATTGAAGAAAAAGTCAAGCCAGCGCGACATCGGCAGCAATGTCCGCAGCATGAAATGCATGGCCATTGAGTCTCCGCAGGACAGACAAGGCCGCATCTTCAACAGCGATAATGCCTCCACCATGAACCCGATCAGGTGCCCGAACGACACCTGTTCTTCGGAGATGCCCTGCTGGTCAATGCAGCCAGCGTACGGCATGTACTGCTCCCCGAGCTCCAAGACCTGCCAGCGTCTCGCGGTGACCGGCGAGGCCTGCAATGAGAATGTCCAGTGTCACGAGACCGCTAGCTGTGTCAATGGAAAGTGTGCCAGTGTTGCGGATCACTTACGCTGCCCTAATGGATCTGAGTGTCCCTCCGGCATGGTATGTCGTCCTCTCCGTGTCATGAACGTCTTTGGAATGACTACTGTTGAGAGGGTCTGCATGGACAACAATGATTCCCGTGGCGCAATGTGTTCCGCTGGAATGGGCTGTAACAATGCACTTCAGTGCAGTCTTCAGTGGCAGTATGACTCGTACTGTGAGCCCAGTGGAAGGTGTGCTATGAAGAATGCCAAGTGTATGTCTGCCAACCAGTGTTGCTCTAATAATTGCAATCACGCTGGAGAATGCATGTGAGGCTTAGGAATTTGAATTCGAAGATGGTGGGATCTGCGGTCAATTTGAAATCGTAGTTTTGATACTTTTGAGCTTTTGGGTTGAAATTTAGTTACTGAAATTTAATAGTATAACGTTTGTTGGCAAATATCTGCATGCATTCAAACTCTACAAAAAGTGGTTATTCCGAGAGACACCAAGGCTGTCCTGAGTTGAGGAAAAAAAGGAGGATCATCGGTGCTCCTGAGAATAGCGATGGCAAGTATTAAGAATTCGGTACTTCACTTCGCCTCAGGTAACTACCGAGACTGACGATCGGAGAATGAACGGATCATATCAGAATTTTCCCAAATCCCCTTTCCGACAAATGAGTGAAGGTCGGAAGACCCAGAATATCACGGATTTTGCCCAATTCAACTGTACCGTTGATAGTGAATCTCAATCTTGAGCCCAGGCTGCTGGTCTTATATGATTTTTTCAAGCAGTGAACACTAGAGACGTGTGAGATCAAACTTGAGAGACTAAGAATTGAAAGAAAACCGGTTTTAATTCTTTGTATGTACTTTAATGAAAGAATGGACTGTCTAAAACGACAGGAAAAAGAAGTATTCACATCGGACACAAGAGATCCCACTGTCCAGCAACTGAGACTCCCCAAGTAGATTGTACAAATCTATTGTCACAACAATTGACAATCTTCTGTACCTTGATTGTTCGATAGATGCCGTAACATATCACTAGCTCCCTGATTTGGCTCAAGAACGATTGGAAATTTAGTTGGAGGGGTTAGGCTGAGGAGTAGCGCAGACTTTGTTGCCCTTCTATTGCAAGATACTGTGAGTAATTGAGACTGGATGGAAACGGGAACATATGCACTTACAATAACCTGGCAAGTATCCTGCTTGGAGCAGTCATCGTCAGTCTGACACTGGTCATTTCCCTTGAATTTGGTCAGTATTTTGATCATACACTCATCTGAAGAAAGTAAAACATACCTCGGAACGCTTGTTGTTAGAAACAACACAGACATTCTTGTCCTGGTCACAGACCTGACCCTTGGCACAATCGCCAGTGGACTTGCACTGCTGAGGCTCCGAAGTGAGATCGTCACGCTTGTCATTGGGAGCGATACAAACGTTCTTGTCTCCGTCACAAACCTGGCCCTTGACGCAGTCATCAGTGGACTTGCATTGCTGGGGCTGAGGAGCGCTGTCACGCTTGCTGTTAGGGGCGTCACAGGTCTGCTTGACCTGATCACAGACAAAGCCCTTCACGCAATCATTGGTAGTCTTGCAGTCCTGGCCCATTTGGGAAAGAGTGTGCTAGAGAAACTTTAAATGAGAAAGGCATTCTTGTTGATCATTGTCCGGTGATACTTACACCACGCTTGTTGTGGGTGTTGGGGGCATCACAAGTATTCTTGCTTTGATCACATACAAGCCCCTTGATACAGTCCCCAGTTGACTGGCAAGCCTGACCAACCTTCGCGAGGGGAGCATCACGAGTGGCCTTGTTGGGAATACATTGGCCAATGTTGTTGCACTGCTCGTTGGGCTTGCAGTCGTTGTCGACCTTGCAAGCAGGGGTAGGCTGAGGCTGGGCAGGAGAAGCCATGGCCAGGCCGACAAGCATTGCGGACATAAAGAAAGTGGTCTTCATTGTTGCGGTTGGCTGTTGAAAGTAGGGAAGGAAGTAAGGGATGATATTGATGTTGGAAATGAGTGTCGATTCGATTGTAGATGAAGAATTTAGAATGAAGGCATCCAGTAATTTTTTATACCTGTTTATGCGGCATGTGTAAAGAGATAAACGTATTCAACTTCTAGTCCTAGACCATGTCATTGTCCAGACTAGTCCGACAAGTCCGGTATACACTGCTTCTTTCCCGTGCCACGCGTTGTGAGGAGGATGATCCCTCTTCAGTATTACGCGTATGCAAACAGTGAATAACGGAGACTGGGACATCTTCAGTGTCTGGATTCTGAGAAGTCAAGCATCCACTGGCTATGCAATAGTGGGTTGGGGTCCAACGGTGCGAGTGGAAGTATAGGTAATTCCAGGCAGCATGAAGCCCCAGCCACTACCCAGGGGGCAATTCTGGAGTGGTGGATGCATAACGCGTCTAGATCATTGTTTTCTCGATCTATGACGAAATAATCAGTGGAAAGCCCTCATAATTGAGTGGTAGTTGCGTTGGGGCCCGATAGCAGCGAGACTGGGCAAATTGATATTCACCAGAAACCACGTAACTTTCCAAACCCACCATAAAAGTCAATTACATGTCTACAATGATCCACTAAAATTGCATGACTCGTAAGCCACTGTCTGGGGAAAACACATCATCCCCTAAGGCTTAAGCTTATTTTAGAACGATCGCCAAGAACCGAGCTCCACAAGTCCACGAATCCCAACGTTCAGTTCAGTTCACTACAAGTCCCGCAAACCCACAAGGCGTCGAGTACTACGTACAGCAATATTCAAATCCAGTTTTACCCCTTCGCTGTTTCTCTTAATTCTAGAGTGCCCCCTTGAAAGTGAGTCCACACGAAAGGCATGGAGACTTCTAGGCCCCGATGGATTTATACAGGAGTGGATTACTGGTGTATTGAGAGAAAATTGGGTTTGGGCATCTGTCTTATGATTAGAAGTATAGAGATTAAGAAATATGTGATTGAATGTAATAAAAGCAATACAGTATGCATCAGCCTTAAAGAACTTTCAATCAAACTAACTTTCTCGATCTACTATAGAACTAAGCTTATATAAAGCCAAATCAGGTAACTGCTCTGATTAATTCTAGAAATCGCCACTTTACAGGAATGCTGTAGGTTACTCAACATTCCGCTTAGAGGTGATTATCCTGCATATATGTGCTACGATTGGATCAAAGAAGGCCGAGTTCGCGGCCGAGTGAACGCATATTTAGTCCATGATGACATTCCAATGGTTGAAAAAGTCCAATGGACTGCAGAATCAGGAGCGATTCCTATTTATTGGAACCAATCGACAGGAGAGTGGTTTTCAGTGATCCAGGTACTCGGAATATTGGTATGTGATAACATTCCAATATTCGGGATTTAATTCATTCCAGAGTTCATTCCAGATATCTATCTAAATACCGAATCGCGGAATCTACGATGTACTTAACGGTATACTGTAATGAATAATAGCAGATCCAAATAGGCTGGCTGGGCCCCTGCTCGACAGGACCTCACTGTCCACTTTTTCCAACATCGCCAAATGCCCTGAGAACTTGCCATAATGCTCTGTTTTCGCCCACTTCTTAGGAATATTGCCTCTCTGGTAGCACTTATCTTGCTTTTGCTATGTTTGTTCGCCGGCAGCTCACGCCAATTTTTGCCATACGCGGAGATTTTGAAGGTAGAAGACTGGAGCACCGACGACTTGTTATCTAAATATCCCAACTAACATGCGGTGCTCTAGATCAATACATCGAATTTGGATTTCCCCAACGCACCTGACTTTTTTAACGTCTACTTGATGTCCTTTTGCTATGGCCTCGAAAAGGAATGCATTGTCGATGAGGAGTCTGGCGCAACGACAATTCAAACAGTAATAACGGGTTGTTCCGATCAAAACCCTCTTTTCAGCTTCGACGCCGGTCAAGCTTTTCTTGAAGCTATAGGAGCCGCCGGTACTAATATAGCCGATGTTGGTTGGCCAAAATACTTGAGCGATGATTTCATTGCCATAGCCCCAACAACTCAAGCTATGTCTTTATTCTTTATTCTTGGTACAGGCATGGTCGGGTTATCAGTTATGTTTCGACTCGCTACTATCCGCTACATTTGGCAACCTCGACCACCCGTGCCTCCCACTAGTCTCGAGCCGCCACCCGACTACCCAGGCTTCCCTCGCTTCCCTGGCTTACCAGGCTACCCAGGCTACCCAGGCTCCTCTCTACCGGATCCTCCGCCTCCATCGACACCAAAGTTGCTCATTGCCGTGGTAAGAGCCATACACTTGACCCGGTGGTTTTTAAACTAATCAAATTTGACAGACTAGTTGCGTTTTTCTTACCACTGGTTCAATTATTGCCTCCTTAATTAGCAGCCAGTTTGTTGCTCTGCTCAATCGAAGCGGAAACCCCACTATCTCGGCTGGATCTAGCAGCAACTTTCTCGGAATGGCATGGGCGGCTACAGTCATTCAAATAATACTCACAATTGACATACTAGTGGCGATCTTACGTTACCGAGCTCGTCATTGTCGCTGTGACTGGGAGGAACTACCAGGAGAACCAGGCGTGGAAAAGTAAAAGGCATTTTTTTTGGAGGTCAATCAAAGTTAGCGACTTGATAACCCAAGGAGTACGCAGAATCAGCCTTGCTTTGTGGCATCTCCATGTACATCTGTACATGGCAGTCTTACGTCTGTCAGGACGACTTCCTAACGGAATGGGGCATTTTGGAATATGAGGGAAAGAGAAAAGGTAAACCGGATTTAGATATTACTGTAGTCTCCATAGTTGTTTCAAATACTCTGCGCTACGTGTCGTCTGGTCTCAAATATGAATCTGAGACCCATGGGATTCGAGGTAGTCGTTTGTGATCTCAATAATACGTTAGATTCAGTAGGCCTGAGGGGAATAAATTCAGGCAACCTGATGCCCGTTTGGTGATGATATAGTATTCGCGCTGTCTTTCGTGTCCCACAAGGTCCGGTACGGTGATCAAAAAGATTGAGTAGAATGGACGATCTCAGGACCTTTGCAGAGACTTAATATTCAGAATGGAGAAGCTCAGGCTTACTGACTATTGCTTGTGCAAGTCTACAGGACGGCATTCCCCCTGAAGGGTTATTCCGACTTCTTATCACGGTTTGAGTCGACGTAGAGCTCTGAAGGAATGCAATTTTAGATACACATACTTGCGTTCATTCATCATTACATTCAAAGCTGACTTGGAATGATATTTGCTTAATCTGTGTGGGGCCACAGCCTCTCAATCCTGTTCAGAACATCCTTTTGAACCTCACGGACAATATCTCCCGCCCCCTTCACCTCGTGAATCAACCCAACGGCTGCACCAGCATAAGTAGCGAGTCTGCCTTCTGGCCCCCAGCCTTTATCACCCGCCTTGGTCGCTTCATCATGAAGTTTCTTGAGTTCGTCAAAAGATTTCCCTTCCTGTTGCTCAATGAATGACTTGTTTAGGATGGTCCTGGGACTGTATTCCTCCGGCCACCCAAAAGTACCTCTGAGATGATTGTAAAGTAAGGTACGAGTCGTTGAAACCGCCCCGTCAGATGCACGAACAACCTCATTTTGATATCCTCGACTAATCCGTGTTTCACTGGCAGCTAGGAATCGAGTTCCCATCACTGCACCGGAAGCCCCCAGACACATCGCAGCTGCAACTCCACGTCCGTCGGCAATACCTCCAGCTGCGAAAAGGGGGATTTGACTGCTTGACATGACATCGGCCACCTCGGGAAGCAACGCCATGAGTCCCATTCCATCTTTCGCCCGACCGTGTCCACCGGACTCGGACCCTTGAACGACGACAACATCCGGCCGCTGGTTACTTTGAAGAAGTTGTTTTGCTTCTTTTAACGTACCAATCTGAATCCATATCTGAGTTTCAGGAGATGCGATTCGGATTTTGCTAGACCAGTCATCAAAGTCCTGCGGTCCCTGGCGAGGGGCGTATAACCACGCCGCACAAGGCTTGTATTTTTCAATTCCAGCAATCGCTATGTTAATATCATCCGCCCAGAGCTGATACCCGACACCAATAGGTAGAGTAGAGCCATTGTTTGTGATTTTGTTGGCTGCTTGGCGAAGGAGCGACGATGCTTCTTCGAGATCGTCGCTTGTGTCTTGTGTTTTGGCCCCAGGTCCGATAAATCCTAGACCTCCGGTACGAGAGACCGCGATTGCCAATGCTGGACCGGACATGACTCGCATGGGCGCGCTGACCACGAAAGGGCTGGATACCCATGGATATCGGGACAACAGAGTAGAAGCCATTTTGGGTCCTTTCGCCGCGGTCGTATATAACGGAATATAGACAAGCAACGTATGCTCAGAGAAGATATAGTTTAAAGAAAGAGATTCAGAAGAAATCCGAGTGAAGTCGAATGTGAACAATGTTGAGTTGCCGAGGCCGACGTCACCAAGTAAATACCCGCAATAGCCGCCTTTTCGCGCTCGACGTCGGCAGCTGCGGAATCTCGCAACTTGTCGACTTTGATTTCCGACTTTGATCCCCAAAATGTTCCAACCAGGGTCATTACGCAAACGCGCTCGAATAGCATGTGACCCATGCAGAGAACGCAAAAGAAAATGCGACGGCGTCGATCCCTGCACCCCCTGCACTCGATGGGGCTATGACTGCCATTATCAGAGTCAACGGCGAAAGCGACGAGTTACCAAGGAACAATCTGAACCGGAAGCCCCAAACGTAGCGAAGTCTCCAGTACATCAAGATGTGACAACGGATACTCATGGACTAGTGCGTCGCCTGGAGGCCAATTCCGGTGCTGCATTCGTGCGCAAGATGGGGTTGAAAATTAATCCCGCAAAAGCGCCGAAGCTGAGCTTGTTTGGGTGGAACATTGGTACTCGGAAGCTATCATCGGGATTTAACGGCGTCAGTGCTCATCTGTCCATTACGGAGATTACATCTTTGGAACATATGAGGAGCCTTGCTCAGGTCTACTTTGATAAAGTAGATCCATGCTATGGGTTCATTGACCGAGATCAGTTCTTTGAACGGCTAGAGGCCCGCTGGCAGTCATCATCTGTTAGCAAACTGTATGATAGTGTTCTGGGGGGTGTCGCAGCTATTGGGTGTCTTTTCTCACAACGAAAAATGTCCGCCACAGAATTACATCTAAGCGGATCAGCACAATCTATTCTGGAGATGCATGTTATGCCTGGGACTCCATCGATAGAACTTCTCACTGGATGGACGCTACGAGTCGTCTATTCGCGAATGACAGATCTCCCACACTCAACATGGATAGCCAGTTCAAGATTGATGCATCTGATAGAAGCGGCGGGATTCCATTTGGAGTCTACAGACTCGGTACTTCCAAGCAGCAGTTCCACCGCACAATGCGATCCGGAAATTCAAAGGAGACTATTCGGTGTGGCACAGCATCTGAATATGTGGACTTCCTTTGACCTAGGTTTGTCAAGGGTTACTTTTCAAAATAATGATCTGCCACTCCTACCATCAACAAAAGCTGGCGACTATACAAACGAGCTTCTTGGTCTCTTGCCTATATCAGCAAGTCTGGATCCTGGACAGTCAAAGGAAGACGATAAGGATCTCAAACTAACATTGACGGAAGTGTTGGATAGAGTCCATAAGGAACCACCTTCCATCATGGCCCAATGCAATCTTGTACTCTGCATCCTTCGGAGAATGCATAGCCAGAATCTTGACATATCCTCTTCTCTCGCAGAAAGGGTCCTGGCACTGCTGAAGAATGGACTCGGTTGCGCCGTGAAAATGGCAAGCAGCTGCTCTCCCTGGCACCAAATGGCAAATGTGCCCTTTCAGATCATTTGCGTTTTGCTTGTGATGGATACACGCTCATCACTGGCGATGCTCTCGGAGGCGATGGAGACATTGAAGCTTGTTGCATTAAATTATGATACAGAAACTATGAGGGAGGCATGGAGTGCAGCCAGACTTTTGGTGATGCTTTATCAGCAACGCAGGAAGGATGACATAGCAATCTTCAGTGAGGCTTTGAGCATGGAATCACAAGAAACCACAGTCGGGCCGTCTCCACAGGATGATCCGAGTGCAGAGGAGTATTCCTGGCTAGGAGCTTTGGTTGCTGATTTACCGGGCTTGGACAGGATTGACCTTGATCAGTTCCTTAGTGCAGATATGATGGGTAGTACAAGTTTCCTCGGAGGAACTGCCTGAAGAAAATACTGCATGTAAAATTTCAAGTTTCTATTTTCCAGATTGGATCGATTTGGAGATTCCTGCACCCTTCATGCAAGGGGTAGGTAATAGGCGTATCCGGGCATCACCATTCTTCCGCAATATCCGGTTTACTTCTATTTCATCCCGACCTGACCAAATTGGTCGGGCCGTAAATTCCGCCGCCGCCGCCTACGCGAGAGCTCTGCAGGTGCAGCAATGAGAATACATTCAAATACTTAGGGATGTACTACTAATGCAGAGAGACTGACATCGCAAGTACTTGCCTGAGATCGTTGCTAAACACGACCACAAAACAAGAAACCAACATACTGGCATACGTCCATCGAAATTTCGGTCCAAAATGATCGAAAAGCCATCAATCGGAGCAGGGAAACCGTTCCCGGATGCTCTTCCAGATTCAGATAACTATGTTGTCGATTTCGACACAGTCGATGACCCCTTTCATCCCCAAAACTGGACATTATCAACCAAGTAAGCCAAATAATCCATTTCTGCAACCCAAAACACTAACAACAACATCACAAGACTATTCACATCCATCCTCGTCTGCTCAGGGACATTCATAGTCTCCCTCACAAGCGCAATATTCGCTCCAGGAATCGACAAAGCAAGCAAAGAATTCGGCATCGGAACAGAAGTCGGCACACTAGGAACAACACTCTACGTCCTGGGCTTCGCATCAGGACCCCTGATCTGGGCACCCGCCTCCGAGCTGCGCGGAAGAAAATGGCCTCTGACAATTGGAATACTGGGCGGGGGGATTTTCACCATTGCATCGGCTGTTGCTAAGGATATCCAGACCTTGATCATTTGCCGGTTCTTCGCTGGGGTATTTGGCGCAAGTCAGTTGACTGTTGTCCCCGGTGTACTAGCGGACCTGTATAGCAATGCCACTCGTGGTGTTGCAATCTCTCTGTACTCCTTGACTGTTTTTCTTGGCCCGTTTATGGCTCCGTTTACTGGGGGTTTCATTGCTGCGAGTCATTTGGGTTGGCGGTGGACTCTTTATATCCCGGCGATTTTCAGTCTTGTTAATGGTGCCATCAGTGTCTTGTTCTTGAGTGAGACTTATCCGCCTTGTCTTCTCGTGACCAAAGCGGCTGCTATTCGCAAGGAATCTGGGAATTGGGGCATACACGCCAAGCAGGAAGAAGTCGAGATTGATATGGCTGATCTTGTGGAGAAATACTTCACGCGACCCGTGAGGCTGGTTTTCACGGAGCCGATTATTTTGGTCTTGTCGCTGTATATGTCGTTTATCTACGCTCTCGTCTATGCTCTCCTTGAAGCATATCCCTATGTCTTCGAGCATGTTTACGGCATGTCCCCTGGAATTGCAGGTCTGATGTTCATTGGACTTATGATAGGTGTTCTGCTTGCCTGCTCCTATATTCTCTTTCAACAGGTAGCATATGCGAAGAAGTTGGAAGACAATAAAGGCGTTGCAGTGCCCGAATGGCGTTTAGCACCGACAATATTAGGAGCACCTATTTTCACAATCGGTCTTTTCTGGTGAGCTCAAGAACCTCATCTCAGGGCGACCCATTTTAACCCATTCCATACAGGTTCGGCTGGACTGGATTCACATCCACCATTCACTGGGCTGCACCCGCGGCATCTGGTATCTTCATTGGATTCGGCATTCTTTGCATCTTCCTTCCGTGTTTCAACTATCTCGTTGATTCCTATCTGTCCATGTATGTTATTGAATATTTCCCAGCATAAGAGGACGAGAATCGCGCTGACTAATTGATCATAGTGCTGCTTCGGCTGTCGCTTCACATATCATGCTTCGATCTACCATAGCTGCAGGATTCCCATTATTCTCGAGACAGATGTTTCAAAACCTGGGAGTGCAGTGGGCGGGAACGTTACTTGGCTGTTTGGCTGCAGCCATGATTCCCATCCCAATCATCTTCAGATCCTATGGACCTTTGCTGCGAAGCAAAAGCAAGATATTCCAATAAGTATTCGCAAACCTGCACTCAATGAATACAAACACCTAATATTATGGAGTGGCGAGGACTCAATAGTTCATAATCCCCCCAAACAACAACCCGCCCTCCAAACACTACTCACTTCCACTATATCCCAACTCAAAGTTCAATTCAAATCACCAATCTCGCCCTAGCCCTCAGCTTTTCCCCAAAAAACAAAATAATCAAAGGAGCCGGGACCCCAAAAACCAGCCCAACAAACGCAATAGTACTATTCCCCCACCCAAACCCAAGAACCTGATACAGCCTCGGCGCAAAAAGCGGAAACAAAAACGCCGTCAAACTCCGCACAAACTGCGACGCAGCACCAGCGCTACTAGTATACTCCGGATAAGCCTCCATAACATACGCCGTCATCGGCATACCAGTAATCTGCATGCCAAGCATAGCAAAAAAGATCCCAACATCGACGATCACCCAATGCAGCCTTGCCTGCGCCGCCCATCCATACAAGAAGAGGCCCAAAGGACCGAGGATCGCGCCCGGGAAGACGAGCAGAATTCGCGATTCGGGGCGGTGGGCTTCGTCTGCGCTGGAAACAGTGTTTGATTGAGATATCCGACGACGGTATAGAGCATCCATCATCTTGGCGCTGATCTGGCTTCCTGCTATTTCGCCCAGAGCGCAGGATATGTAGTGTAGTCCGCTTATCTCGACGGACTGGTGGTATTGGTTTATCCAGAGATCGGAGAATGTCGTCAGGACTATGTAGAGGATGCCGTAGTAGAAGGCGGAGATGAGGGATGTGATTTGGATTATGGGGTGGAATGTTAGAAGGTGGATGGGGCGGATGAGTGCTCGAGCTAGGATTTTGGGGAGGGATTTATTTGCGTGGAGGCGTTCTTCTGTGGTTTGGTATTGGATATTGCCGGTTTCTTTTCGGAGATTCTTTGCGCGGTGCAGTAGGATGGTTGGGGCGTGGGTTTCTTTGAAGGCTGTGAATGATACTAGGATCATTGCGGCTTGGAAGATGGATGTCGACCAGAACATCCAGCGCCAGGTTGTGCGGCCGGCCATGAATCCACCGATTATAGGACCTGCGCTTTGGTGTCAGTTCTTTTGGATGCTCAAATAATTCAAAGTAGGCGTGTCATACCGACAGCAGCACCCAACAGCGGAATTAATAGATAGATCCCTAATGACTTGCCACGCTGCTCAGGCCGCCATACATCACCAAGTACCCCATTAGCTAGGGCATAAATAGCACTAGCTCCAAACCCAGCCAGGAATCGGGACGCAATCAACATCTCCTTGCTATTCGCAAATCCACAAGCAATATTCCACACCAGGAACCAGATATTCGAGGCATGTAGGATGGGCTTCCTTCCATAAACTTCAGACAAAGGGCCAATAACCAAAGGCCCAAACGCAGTGGCCAGTAGGTATATTGAGAGCGCCATAGCCGCCTCAGTCGATGACATGTCGAATTCTTTGGCGATGGTTGGTAGAGCTGGTGCCATGATTGTCGATACCATTATTCGATTGAAGCCTGTCGCAGAGAGGACATCTGTCACGGCCCATTTACGGCTTGTTCGCCAGTCTTTTGGGTTTTCGGGATCGAATGGTTCAGTGAATGTCACTAGAGTCGGATCATCTTGTTTAGTTGCTGGAGTTTCTCTCGAACCCAGCTCTATTGGGGGTGCGGATGCAATTATTTCATCGGACTTATTAGTTGATGCGGTATTCATGGTTGAGGTGCGATGCTGAGAGGTAGGTAGGATTCCGCCCAGATGATGCCGGGTAACTTGGAGCCTAAATAGAGGAGACGGAACTAGGGTTGCGAAGATCAGATAAGGAGTCAATCTGATCTGATAAAGAAATACGACATTCCTAGCTGCTTTGGGTATATTCAGTTCGTAAGGCGCTCTGTTCCGCCATGGCGCAACACGGATCTCACCGCTGCCGGCTCTCTGACGCTTACTGCATGATTTGGCTTGCTCGACTACAAGGCAACCCTGTCTATAATAGCCAGTGGAGTCTTTCTGTGTTTGCGAGTAAGTCCATTATCAGTTCTGGTTGCCTGTGAAAATTGAACATGTTGAATACGCCTAAATCTATTACAACGTAATCTTGAATCATTTCAACCCACCAAAGTGGAGGTGCATTGATCTCTAAAAGTTAATGCCACCCTCAACTTAATCAGTGTTAGTGTCAATAAAGCTACTGACAGCCCAACCATTAAGCATAGTGTAGTCGGAATAAGGCGAAGTTCCGTGCAAAGTCTCGTAATGCTTACGAGGACCACACTCCCTCAACTTAGTTGAGTTCGCGTTTACACAGTGGTGATGCATGATAGCAGCAATCTGTCTACCAGCATCCTGTCCCTCAAAGTATGCACCATGCAAGAAGCCAAAGAAGGTCGGACTAGTAGCCTCACCGGCAAACCAGAGTCGGCCGGTGTTGGCGCGCAGGTTCTGGTGCATTTCCAATGAGGTGGATGGAGGCCAGTTCGAGTAGCTGCCGTAAGACCAGGGCTCTGATGTCCAGCGGGGGTACATGAATGCTGTTGGCTCGGGGATGTCCTTCTCCGGGAACATCTTGCGCAGGACTTCCATGGCTTCCTTTTTGGTTTGCTCGTCTGATTGGCGCTCGGCGCGGTAGGCGAATTCGTTGGTGACGGTTACGAAGATGATGTTTGAGTCTGGGAGGAAACCGGGGGTTGAGAGAGACTGCCAGATTGGGTACCAACCACGCTGGACTGGGTCGGCGTAGAGGTGGTACTGTGTTTCTTCAGGCCAGAAGGTCTCGTTGAACTGGAAGAAAATCTTGGTATAGGTGCCCATGGTGAACTTCTGGATAGCTTCCTGCTTCCAGACTGGGAGTTCTGGAGAGAACTGGACAACGTCGTTCTGCAGGACGCCCAGAGAGAATGTGCAAATGGCATACTCTGCCTCGACACAGCTTCCATCCTTGTTATGCACAGTAACACCATGGTCTGAGTAGGTGATATTCGTGACCTCGGTGTTCAAGTGAAGACGGGGATCATTCTTGCTCAGGAAAGTTGCAGCCTGCTTCTTCACAATATGGTTGAATCCACGCTGATCCAGAACAAAGTTGTCATGGTCACTGAAATAGTTTGAGGTCAAGTTATCGCCCGCACATCCGAATACAAGAGAACTCTCCAGGGGAGAATAGGCATCCTCAAAGTCTAGTGGATGCAACGTCAATTTTATTGTATGCACTCATATTGTATGCACTCAATGCACGGGAAAACAGGACTTACCCCATGTCCACCAGTCAACAGCTTGCGCCTCCATATCGTGCGGCTTGGGATTCCAGCCAGCCAACGCAAGACCAGACTTGGCCGTCTGATCCTGCAAGTTCTGAGTGAGGATCTCACCAGCCCGCGCACTGGCAATGCTATAGGCCTCATCACACGCATTCAGTAGATGACTATAGTCAGAATAGCCATGCTGGTTGTAGGTGGAAACATTGTCGTAATTTGAATAGTGGGTCTTCAGCCCGTACTCTTGAGCCTATTCGGAGATCAGCGAGATCGAACAGCTGAATCTGAGACAAAAGAATTGTCGACCCACCATGACCCAAATGGGATTCTGTGGTCCTCCAGGATTTCCAAGGCCTTGCACCTGCGTTTTGTTAGTGGAGATCTTTTTGTTTGCTTTTTATCTGTGTGTTTGAGAGACATACCCAGTTGGCACCCATCTCGATGATATATGGCTTGCCATCTTTATCTTTGCCGAACGGCTTGTGCCAGGCCCGGCCACCGATTGTGTCACGGTACTCGAGAATCGCAAAGTCGTGGACCGAGGCATTACTCAATGTTTGCTATGGCGGTTCAGCTGGGGGAAGTCCAAAATGAGTGGGATGCGAGACTCACGGCTGCAGTTATACCCGCCACACCACCTCCCCTGTCCCGTGTTAGCTTCTGAAGGACTCGACATGTTTGAATGAAGCTCACAAGATGGCAACTTTGGTCTTTTTACAGGTTCCTTCGGGGGTCTTCTGGGGCGCGCCTACCGCTGGCTGAACAATACAGCCTGCTATCGCGGCCAAAGCGGAAAGGTGCTGCAGATGCATTGCAACAAAGTTGGTGTGTTTAGTTGAAAGAAAGAAAAAGCGCCCGGGCAGTCAATTGGAATAAATAGTTCCTCATGACGATCTATCGACCCACCCCATGCACGGTGAAATCCGTCCGGAGGGCAAGTGACAAGACCAAAATCCCAGTTGCAACTTGAATTGACTGAATCGGGCAAGTACATGCGTCTTGTTAAAGTTCGATGTCATTTCTGCTTTTCCCCTTTTGGAGATCTTCATGGCTTACATTCGGCAATGGGAAAAGTAGGCCAGAGACTAGTGTTTTGGAGCTGTTTTTGACTCGGAGTTGATAATTCCGAGGTTTCCCCACATGTCTCAGGTCTACAAATGAGAGTGTAAGAGTATAACGGGTGTGAAGTAGAGATGAATCAATATATATGAACATTGGACACAACAGAGAATGGTATTGTAAATACTCAAAGGATGATTCGAGGAAGAGCTAGCAGACGCGCTAGGAGTTGATATTAAAGCTGGAATGCGTTCATGAATTGCTAAGGAGTACCGGATGGAGTGTTATAAAAGCCGAGCTGGGTTGAGAATTGTGAGAGTTCATTGATTCTGCTCTCGATCTATTTATCTTTCTATGTGGCGGAATGTGACCTCTGTCCTATTCTTTTGTTTGCGTCCTCTTCATGTTTCCCTGCCTCTCTCCAAGGGATTTAGCGTGCGCGACCTGGTGTCCTTCGAGACATTTCTTGGTCTGGCTTTATGTGCCCGAGTAATCTCATATCAAGTGTAAATGATTCTATTGATTGATTGATTTCTGTGTCATTTTGTAACAGGTTTATAACAAAAGTGTTGTCACCCTGTGCAACCAGCTCTGCCTTTGCCTTTCCATTGTAAATTGCCGGTATCACCTTCGAGTTCTGCTATATTAGGTGGTGGATATTCCATCGTTTTGGGGGTTGGTGAAGGCGGCTCTGGTATGTAATTCTCCGGTACATAGTGAACAACCTCCAAAAATTCAACATGCAGCGATTCGTACCCAATCATCCCAAGATCCTTCAGCTGGCCTCCCGCGTGGATTATACCTCATCTTTTCTTTATAGATTCTTTCTCCTTTCTCGTTGGCGAACTTGATGAAGTAAATAAGCCGCCTGGAAGTTTGTCCCTGATACTCACAGGTGCCTTCTTTCCATATTGCAGGAACTTGGCCCTTGAGCGCCGCCGAGGGATACTCAGCTGGATTTTCACCATCAATGTGCCAGCAAGGTAACCCTCTAAACTTTTCAATAGAAGAGATCGTCCCCTGATCTAACTCTACAGGGAAGTAGATTGTTAGGACCTCATATAGCATTTGAGGAGGAGGGATCGTGCAAGTCACTCTGTTTCTTTGCGTGTTTCGTTATAGTCTTCTTAGGATTCTTTGCACTGGCACGTCCGGCCGATCGAGTAGTAACAGGCATAGTGTGATGGGCTAAAAAGCCGGTGCCAAACACAACATAAGAGGGTGAGAAACAAAACACTGCACTTCCAGACAGGCTTCCTTTCCATCTGACCGACCATTGTTTTCCGGTAGGTCACCCAAATTACAGTGTTTAAAGATTCCGGCAACAATCGAACTATAACTGCCGTAATATAAGTCAACTTATCTAATACAGTACTAGTACTTAAGGGTATGCTCGGTTTTACTCAGTGAGCAAAAAGCGGCAAGGGAAAGCCAAGACTTGTCAGGCATTATCCTGTATGCAGTAGACTATATCCTTGTATAACGATCCCCGATTTTGAGCATCCTTATCGGCCTTCATTCTGCAGGAGTTCTGATAGGCCGAATATGCCGATCTCAGGCGTGGATTGGTGAATGTCGCCGAGAGATTCAGGGCAGTTGTATGCGAATTTCCTCGCGATCAGACCCGGAGCTTATTTCTGACCCGACGGGTTAATGTATGAAGTGGACACTGGACTTTGCGGAGCCCCGCGTTTTCAGTTCTTGAATTATCTAGGATCATGTCTAGCTTGCAGTGGCTAGGAGACTGTGGATACTGATCGCGCCTCATGCATTGTCCTGACAGAAATGGTCTGTCGGAGCGAATGATGAGCATGTCAACTGAAATTCCACGGAAGACCTACATGCCATCCTAGGTAATAATAAGAAATAGTGGATTCGAGCTGCCGTGCTCAATGAAACATGTCAATATTCCATGACAATGAGGAACAATGAGACAAGAGAAGCCGGACCTCCTAGATTCATACATACAAACACAACACAGAAGAAGGGGCGAGACATCCCGAGATATAAGTAGTACCGAGTGATAACCACTCCAGAGTGATCATTTTGTTCCGCGACAAAAAATGCAGAACTGTCCCAAGTAACAGTAATAAAAAGCAACACCATCTAGCTATGCAAGAGTCAATTGGTCATGTCAGACGCCATATGACATGTACCCAAAACGCCAGATCATAAAAATTGAATGTTCAAATCAACAGGGCCAGAAGACTATTCTGTGCCAAAATCAAAGTTAAAACCCAAGAAAGAGAAGACAAGATGTGCACTGGTGAAATTGCTTCAGCGGAATCCATAAGAGGGTCTCATCATTTGTGGCCTCTGTGGCTTTAGGGAAAGCTGTTGGTAAGGAGAACTTCCGGGATCGTAGTACAGGCCTTCGATGTGCCCATCCTCACGACGGAGGGAGATGTAATAGAATCCAGAGATAGTTAAGCCTTGTCGGGCATCGGTCGGGGTAACGAAGCATCGTTCTAGAAATGTTAGGATCTGGAGTTCAATGCATACGCAATGGTGTATTGTTGCCTTTGAAAGGGAACTTACCCTTCCATCGCATCAGAATCCAACCAGTGGACAATTCCTCTGTGATCCACTTTCGGCTCACAAGCTTCTGAGCCATCTCGCCATCAGTCAGATCCTTGAATGGCTGTAGTTCTCGCCAATAAGTACTGTCAATGTCTGCATCGGCCTTGAAGTTCTTGGTCTCGAGAGTGTGTTTGTTGAAGTCAATAATTTCTCCCTCCAGGAAGGTTACAATGTGAGCATCGTGCGTTGGTGACGTTTTATCAGGAATGTTGTAGGCTTCCATCGTGCCGGACAAAGTCATATCATCGAGGTTGATGTCATGGATAGTAACCTTGACGGGCCAGTTCTCATCGCGGTTGTTGGCCAAATACCGGCGACCACTAGTGGTAGATACGCTGATCCTAGCGCTGTCGCTGCCATTCACAATAACCGGTTCACCGGGGGCGTGCGGGCTAGGAACCCGCTGCGGTAATACGGAGCACCCGGCGCTCGCAGCGCGCTGACAGCCTGAAAAGGCCATACCCGATCGAAGCCATGAACACTCCGGGGGAGGTGCGATGTTAGGAGTGTAAAGAATGAAATCGGTATCAGTCCACGATTTGTTGTCCATATCGAACGGTAAGCGGCTATCAGCGGCCGCGAGCATGCTCTCTTCGAGAGAGGTAGAGTACCGGAGGCGGTCAAGATAGTTGATCGTTTCTTTAAGGACATTACTGGAGAAGCTGTCAGAATGTAACTGGCGGTGAGCGGCGGCGCGAGCGCGCAAGTCGTTATGGGTGAGGATGTTGTTTGAGTCCGAGCGGTTGGAAGGACGATAGCGGTAAGCACGAGACGCAGACGCCACCCCGTGATCAGCGTCTTCTGATTCCTGACTTTGATCTGAGTACCGTTCCAGGAGATAATTTTCGAGTGTGCGAGTTCTTGAAAGTCGGGGTTGGCGTCTTGCGGACTGTAGCAACGCTGCCATTGCTGAGATTGGCGGTTGCCGAGATCGAGGACGGGCGGGCAAATCATCAGATTCAGGTCCTAGCAGTGGTGGCGGACCTGTTGTCTCGTGTCGCAAAGGTCGCGATGGGGCCGAGCCGCGGGTTGAGATGGCGTTGAGAAATGGCTGCACTTGGTCGTCATCTGATTCTTCGTCGCCGCGACCGGGAGCATCTTCATCGTCTGACCCTGGCGCCCAGCCATACAACGAGCGTGGATTTGCCATGCGCCCCTCGTAGTTTGGCGTTTCGGCCGGGGGTTCTCCGCGGCGAACGATAGGGATGCGACGGTTGATCTCAACCGAGGCGCGCTGGTTGGTAGGAGGGTCGTCGACCTCCATGCGATCTAAACTTTCGGGGGGTGGGTTTGGAGGGTAGCGACGTCGACGGTGTCGACTTAAAGAGGGAAGTAAAGGGTTGAACAGGGTTGGTCGCGATCGCAGGAAGTTCACGTTATCATCATGTGCGCTATCAGTTGGCTCGGGAGGATCGGGGGAGGACTGCGGAAGGTCTATCGGACTAAGAGGAGTTTCAGGCTACCAAAGTGAACTGATTAGTGGGCGAAGGTGAATAGGGTGAACAGGGTGAACTCAAGGGACCATACTGAGGAATTCGGAGGCATGATCGGAATCCGTGGAGTATAGGAAGATCGACAAGGGGTGCCATGCAGTGGCAAAAGTATCAAGAATGCAGAGGCCTATACAACGACGAGAAAGGGAAAGGAAACAGAAGCCAGTTGTGTGTGGAGTGGAAGTCTGTGGAGAAGTTGAACGTATGACGTCCCTCCGTTCTGTCTTTGACTTTCTTCCCTTCGACTTTCCCTTCAACCCTTTGGACCATCTCGACACAACCCAATACGCTAGAGAAGTGCCGGAGAACGTGGACCCTCCTGGGCACATCTGCAACGTGTGAGATGCCAAATTTATACATCGCCCTACTGACACTCCCCGGCTCCTAGTGTCGGCAATCCGGATCTTGTTTCAAATGGAGCAACTCTCATGTATCTTGACGGTGTGCTTTGCCAGATGAGTGGCGAAATATCGGGTTTCGCGCTCAACGGTTCATATCGAACGTGCGCTGGACAGGTTCGAGACGACACAACATACATACTACAATAAAGCTCAAGAGCATCAATCATTCCGAGTCTTGCCTCGGTGTCGCGGCGGTCCAGTCTTCATGTCAGTCAACTCCGGCATCGACATTGCCCTTTGGGATCTAAAGGGCTGTCGACCAGCTTCTAGGTTCAAAAGGTTGCAACAAACTCTCAGTCTACCTCATGAATCGGCAGAGACCATCCTCCAGATGTTGGCGAAGCCGCAAAGGTCTGTCAAGCGAGGGCTTTCAAAGTGGCAAAAATGAATACAATCGAAGCTGTCAACTGCCTTGAGTCTCCAAATGTGCTGAAGTCTATGTTACAGAATTCCATGACTGTCCAGCGTTTGGCATGGATGCGGCACTTGACTCTATGATCGTTTGCAACAACCCATGGCTAAGCTACTAGCCAATGCAAGTCACTGAGATGTGAAGCAGGTCCTGCTAGATGAGAGCGTAGATGCTGTGGGGCCTGATATCAGTCACTGTGGTGGTTGATCAGAGATGCGTTGTATTGCCCAGAGGAAAGAAACATACCATGTTTTTATCAAACTGGCTGCTTGTAGGTAAGCAGTTCTTCGATATTCAATTCGGTCATTCAGAAGATAGACATTGGAATTCATTATAATCCGCCGCCTCGTGAATAGTACAGAACTAGTTGTATAAATGGCCCACAGTGTTCAGTGTCCATCATAGATATGTTGAAGCTATGACAGCGCCTGGGTTAGGAACTGAAATGGATGAAAAGGTCGTTCAACGTACAGCTCTGAAGACTCCTGGTTGTGGCCTGAATGAGCTCGCTAGCCCTGATGGATTTATTCGCGAGTGGTGATTCTGAACAAGTGTTTGACTTTATTTTCATATGCATAGTATTGCCTGGCATGTTTAATATTGAAATAACATCAGAAATGCATGAATGTGCTTGAAAATGTCTAGACATGCCACTAGGAATTTCGTTCTATGGGAAACAAACTTTCTTAAGCTTCCAACACACATCAGCTGATACGGTCTTTGAAACAGTTGTATTTACTCTAGCAGATGTATTTATCTAATAATGAAAGCCTCATACGTTGAAAGATCTATCACTAAGCATTCAACGAGTTTCTTGTCGAGTTGCAATCGTCGGCCAGCTGAATGCATTGCAGAATCATATTCCAAAAGGCATCGAGATCAACTCCCCTTGGAATAGCAACACCTGGACCCTGAACAGGAGTGGCGATGGAGCGACCTAGCTGGCCAGTAGCGGAAACATCTTTTCCATGCTTACCATCTGTGACAATACTGACATGGAATCTTTCACCACCCTTATCATCGAAGGCAAGGGCTTGGTTTGGATACTTGTTGGCAAATGCAGGGTTCAAAGTTGACAAGATCACAGCTACAGCCAGAGGGTCATGCAGTGGAGGTCCGGTGGTTAACCCGAAAGCCTTTTCGTAGGTCGAAGCAAAGAATGTAAGTAGGGCGTGCAGGATTCGTCGAAGAACTGTTGGCTCTTGAGTGGAATGGATCGAGCCATGCAGGATGCGAGTTTGAATAGCCTCTGACGCTAGGACCTGATGTGTAAGATCTAGGGCAGCAATGGTGGTTTTTGCAGCAAGAGTCGGGTTGCTGAATATTGACTCCGAGGATTCGGGGTCACACTGTCACGATCATCCATGTTAGATGTGCTGTTGGAAGGTATTGGAACTCATCCGAAGTAGGCAAACATACATAGATGTTGAACTCAGCCCATGGCGTCACATTGCCGATCCTAGACTTTTCGCCCGGGAGTCTGCTCATGGGGGCATCGGTGAATCCCTCGCCGATGGCACCACCCATGAGACTTAGTCCCTGGATGTGATCCACCACCTCGGGGAATGTTGCAAACAAGAGAGCAACATTTGTCAAGGTTCCAGTTGCAACAACCCATGGAGTACCTTTGGGCTGCGCAAGAAGCGCATCTCTCATAGCCGCAATAGCGTTCTTATCAGTGATGGGAGCTCTAGATGCCTTGGGGAGAAGGTCAGTTCCGTCAAGACCCGATTCACCTGACAATATCTCAGGTTAGCCTAAGATATGCATTGATACTACTTTGGATTTGCCTACCATGAATATCAGGTGCATGCAGAGCAGGCCGAGAGAATGGCTTGTTGCTTCCGGGATAGACAGGAATATCGGGCTTGCCGATGGCTTCCAGAATGCTTCCTGCATTGGCGGTTGTCTTCTCTAAAGAAGCATTTCCGTGGATTGTGCTGATACCAAGCAGATGAAGAGAAGGATGAAGAGCGGCGATCAGGATCGCGAAGGCATCCTGGATAATTCTATTAGTATCGGTTCCGATGCCTACCTTAGGTATCTTTGAGGCTTACATCATGCCCTAATAGATCGTCAGTATGCTATGCTTGAACACGATCATGTTGACTATCATGTTGACTGACCAGGATCACAATCCAGCCACAAGGGAGTAGGGTCATCTTTGTTCATAGGATCTAACATGGTCAGGAGAATAGAGAATTGGCAATGAAGAAGAGAGTCTCGACATCGCAAGTAAACAAGATCCCCGCATGAGATAAGCCTTATCTACGAGCAAAGCCCTAAGCCCTAACTGCCCGATTCGGCCATCGACTTTGATGTCATTTGTCGACTGTCTCCAACGGAGCACCAGAGCTCTCGGTTTCTTGCTGAATAGGCCATCCTGGAGATGTCCGCATAAAATGAGATGAATGACCCTCACCGCTCCGGGCTTCAGCCGATTTCCCACCTCAAGGCTGGGGCGACAACCTCCAGCTCCAGATCCACTGCGCTGCCCGCCGCGACGACACTGCAGCCCCCTTCGCGTCCGTCCTCTCGAATCCGAACAAAAAAGACCAGCAAGGATGAACCAGCCGATGCGGCCAGTGACCGGGCGACAAACGCCCTAATCCGACGCGTTCTATGTCCACAGACAAGCAGCTATGGGGCGTCCTCTCCACAGCCTCCGGAAGAGCTGTTACCTCCCCTCACAAGCTCTAACGACGTTGATCGTCAGCTGTACGCCCTACTCGCCATAATAATTAAAGAATTTGTTTATTCGTGGTACTCGAAAATCACCCCTGACCAAGCTTTGGTGAATGAAGTGCTACAAGTCATCGCTCATTGTACACGTGCTCTGGAGCAAAGACTACGGCAAATCGATGTTGCACAATTAGCCTTGGATGAGATCCCCGGACTAGTGGAAGCACATGTCACTTGTAAGACTTATATATTCCAAAGTTCTTCTGCTCGGCTACCATGGTTGTTCCGAGGAAAGGGGAAGCATGTACTAACTCCGCCTTCCAGCGTACAGACTGGCCAGGCAACGGTCGCATCTCTCAGGGCTACCAACGTCGTACCGTGCGCTTTATCATGAGCTAAATCCTCACCCTGGTCTTTCTCCGGTGCCTGATCCAATAGATCCAGACACAAGCACGGAACAGAATGAGAATGAAATAGTATATCGACGTCTGCTGGCAAACGGTGCCTTAGCAGTTCTCCTTCCAACCGAGGATCTGGAGAACAGCAGTGTCCGAGCGCTGGTTGTCGATGTCATTGCAGACCTGATCCTTGGAAACCAAATCAGTGGCAGAGCATGCAAAGGATGGTTCATCTGGGAAACTATAACCAAACTCGCCGTGAGAGTGGGACAACGTCAAACCCCAGAAGACACAAAATCGGTCTCAGACTCTCAAATCAACCGGTTAGAGAAGTTTGGTTTGTTATCAAATCAAGACGATTCCATGAATCAGCCATCAGCGTCATTCTCAGCCACAGCCTGGATATGGAATGTTCTGCAGGGCATCTATCTTGGTTATGTTGCTTTGCATTTTATTGTCATAGGTCTGTTCCGTGTCGCATCGAGTCCAGGCCCGTCCTCGCACGGATTTAGTGTTTCAGTCGCCTCTTCGACTATAAATCGAAAGATAGATGGGATGGGGTCAGACAGTGTCACGGGGAAGCGCCCGGTTCTCGACTATCGGGTGTTTTCCATGGCTTCAGAGATTTTGGGAATCCCCTGGAGAATGCCATGGCTGAGTGGGCTGTTCGCTTTGTCCCAGCATCTGATTCTGGCAGGCCCAGGCAGGGTTGGCAGTGCCGACGGAGTCCTTGATAGGTGAGTTTCTATTCCTATCTTTTTTCCCTCTTCCCTATGCCCTTGTGCTCTCTGCGCTCTGCGACCTTGGAAATGATATACGACTGTGGAGCAAGGGTGCTTTCAGGATCCAAGGGGGGTGTCACCTGTGCCACGGTGGAACAAGAAGCGTCTTGCTCGCATGCTGCGTCAGTCACTTGATCTGTAACTTCGATACGATGCAGTTACGAGAATTACTGTATGGTCACTGTCAGGCTGACAGGGCTGTTCTGTGCTGTGATTGGCCGTGGTCAAGCTGGTCCGAGCCCTTGGAGATTGCTCACATCTTTTCTTTCTTCCGGGGGCCGGGCCTTTCCGTGCCGCTCTTCCACTTCATACCGACTATCAAGGCATATGATTTGAGATGTGAAATGAACGATCACATCTGGCCATAAGCATGTCGATCGCAACTTAAGAGGCTATGAAAGAAAAAAAAGTCGGCGCCGATCCCAGAAAAAGCACGATACGCCTTTTAGGCGCATGAAAAAGAGGCCCTGGCCGAGGCTAGTGATTTACCGGTTTCTGTCCAATGAGCGAAATTGCAAATTCGCAACTTGGCCGAGGTTCGTGCATGAAGCCCCAGGTACGGGATGTTAGCCGCTGCAGAGGGGCTTCATTTCCTCTTAGGAAAGGAATCCCTGTCACTGGCCCAAGCTCCCTCATCTCTGCCTAGGCCGATCTTGCTCCGTCTCTCTCCACTTGGCTACGGCCAGTTCTCATTTGATGAACTTCGCTCTAAAATTGAGTGGGAAAAAAAGGCACAACGTCCCGAGTGCTCCACAGTCGAGAGGCATTTTCGCTTCACTTTTGATTTCCTCTTTACGGCTTCTGCTTGGCTAAATTACTCCGACGTCATTTGAGAAACCATGCTGACTCCACAGATTCCTTCGCGAGACCATTGAGGAGTACGTGCTAACCCCCACTTTGTTGCCCAACCTTCTTCTTGCAACAAGGACCGCCTTGTTCCCAGCCAATACCCGCCCATCAACTCAGATAGCCGTGAACATTGGTATTCCGACTTCGGCTCCGCCACAGGCTCCGGCTACCAGTCAGAAAGCCCTCGCAGCCACAGCTTTACCTGGTACTCCAATTACAGAAAGCATTAGGGGACCTGCAGCAAGCGATGTCATTGGACAAAGCCTTGATCCCGGAAGCAAAAGCAATAGTGGCGGCAGTGGCGGGGGTCCAACCCCAACGACGACCTCAGCCCGCCCAGTGTCACTTTCTTCCATTGCAGCCGATGCCCCAACAACAGCATCGACACACGTGCCGGCTGAGCCGGAGAAAAGGGATGGCCCATCTGAAACGGAGATCGCCGCTATCAAGCGGCGATGTGCAGCTAGTCTCCTGGCCGTGATTCCACGCATCCTCGCACGAACCTTCTTTGGTGTGTGCTCGTCGGCGCCTCCGCCCTGTAGCGGTGATCGTACCTGCAGCACCAACAGTTCACTCTCCCCTTCCACCATTTCCTCCCCGCCTCCTTCTGCGGACGGTGGGGATCAGCAGCTTCGAACTGCACCCCAGGGGAACGAATCAACCCCATCGTCATCGATTTCGCATTCGGGTTCATCTCCAGTCCTGCCTGCAGGGAGTGGTCACCTTGCCGCTGAGCTTCTGCGCACAGATGACGATCCAGCTAGGGTTGGTTTGGAGGAAGAGTACCTCCTGGATAGGATCGAAAATGATATTCTCGACATTTTTGCGGATGAGTACTGCAACAAACATCTGATCTATTCCATTATTGAGACAGTACTGGCCAAGGTCCTCCCTGAGATATCCGAGCACAGCGTGGAAGACCTACTAGAGGACCGTGGGGTAGCACCAGTACCACCTGCATTCTAATCATAGTTCCAGGCTCGGTATCTGGCCGTTACTACAGAGTATTTAGACTTTTTCTGGTCTCATGGACTTGCGTTTAGCACTATACTTAAACTATTTTAATGATACATGTCTTACTCATAACCGGCATACTGTTAAACTCAAAATCGCAGTAAGATTGTAGGTTAAACAGCGTGATACGGAAGATAGGGGTATAATATAGGAGGTCCAAGGTAAAGGAAAGTAAGAAAAAGAAAGAAACAAAAAGAGGTGACAAAGAGACTAATCTGACATGCCAGGTCATGTATAAGCGACCCCAGCAACATTATTCTTTCCGCGCGAGCGGGCCCAATTTAAAGAAATTAGAAAGAAAAAGAAAAGAAGAAAAAGAGAAGAATCAAAGTAAGGAAAAAGAGCGTAAGAAAGAGATGCAATACAAGGGTTGCAAGAGATAGGGAGAGGGGGAGGGGAAGAGTACAGTATGCAACTGTAGCTGTAAGAGAGAGAGAAAAGCGCAACAGGGGGGGAATAGACCGAATCGAAGAAACGGGAAAAGCAAAAAAAAGCAAAAAAACACACAAGCAAACCCCGAAGAAAAGCAGAGACTCTCAGGTTCAAGGCCCTTGCCCGTATACCGCCAGTTTCCAGCCATTTCCCCATGTGCGCGTAGACGTTGCCGGTGCACGAGATTGGTACGCCAAATCCGTGCCATTCCAATAGAAGAAAGAGAAGAGGTCGCCCTCTGAACATTTGTATGTTTTGGGGGAAGTGTCTCGTTTTTGCGCCAGGACTTCTTTTCCTGGTAGTTTCAAACCAGAGAGGCCCAGCGAACGGGAGGAGAACAGCATGCATATATGGAAAGGGAATAGCAAAAAAACAACAGCAACAACAACAACAAAGCAGAATAAACATAAAACCGCCCTTGATAGCCAGTGAAGAGAAGGAAAGACGTAAACCGAATTCAACGGGAATGAGGAAGCATGACAAATTTGCAGGTGTATGGGGGAAGGGAATTCGTGTAGGGAGAATCTGGGTATATTCAAAATGACCAGAACCCCTGAAATGCAAAAACAACAGGGGGGAGGATGTGACGTTCATAACAGCGGCTAGGAACGAATGCAACGATGGAGGATATCAACCCATGTTATGGATGCTCCTCTTCTTGGTCACACGCGGGGCAATATCCTCTTGCTCATCAATGCGCGGCAAGCCACTGAACAGGGGGCCAGATTGGCTCTTTGCAAGATCCAACCGCTCCAGTAGCTTACCGATGGTTATGAACTCTTGTGCGGCAAGGCCAGCTGGCTGGTGCTCGAAGTAGCTCATCACCAGTTCCAAGGCTCGTCGGGCCTCGTCCTGGGTTGGAGAGCCTGGGGAGCTGATAGGGGAGATTGTTGTTGACTTGGACGGAGGCGGCATGGAAATTTGCTTGATTTCTGGATTGCTGCGGTTGCGTTTGATAACATTTGTTTGATCCAGACCAATGGGCTTCGATTCGTCGTCGCCCATTTCCAGCGGGGATTGTAGGGTTTGCACCGAAAGGGATTGTTGAAGCTCACGCTTTGTGTGTTTGTGGTCCATTGTTGCATCTGCCGTCAGAAGCGTTGGGTCGATAGGCACAAGAGGAAAGGTCTGGCTGCGCGGGCGGTTATTGTTGTGGCTGTTGATTGGGAGGCGCGACTGGCTTGTTGGTGTGAAGGGGCTTTCGGAGAGAAGGGTTGATGTTGGGCTAATCATGCCTGCTGAGGATGTTGTGTCCAGCGACGTCGTACTCTTGGAGTAGTTGTGTTGGTAACCGCCTGTCAGGTCGGGCAGTGCATCAGCAATATCCCGTTTGATTCCTTCTGGACTCAGGGTTGGAGACAGTGGGGATCCAAAGCCATCAATCGGCGAGGTGGGAGAAGGCCCTGTAGGGCTTTGAAGGGCAGAGCCTGTAGAGAAGTCTGTGTTGATACGGGTTGGGCTGTTTGATCCGCTGCGTATATCGGCAGACCCTCTGCGCACCTTTGCACCGAGTAGGTTGTTTCTGTGCTTGAACTTTTCAAGCCAGGCTGCAGTCAGCACCTTTTCCTTGCCCTCGGGGCAGCCACAGGTGCTAGCAAAGAAGAGAGCTTTCTCTTTGATCATCTCATCACTCAATGGATAACCGTGGCGGTGGTAATTTCTTGCCCAGTTGGCCAGGGCTTTTTCAATATCAGGGACTCGGCCCTTTGCTCGTTTAATGGGAGATCGACTCCCATCGTCAGGGTTGAGGTATTTCTCCTTTTGGCGGAGTACCTTTGAAACCGTACTAGAAAATAACTTTCGTTAAATTACATCAATGAAAATCCCTGGGGGCGCAGAAGTACCTTCTTTCAACACCGAACAATGCTGGTGATAAAGTCAGCCCTAATCCCGTGACTTTGCAGGTACACATGCACAATCTTACCTCCAATATCAGTCTGCTTGGCGGTTTTATTTTCCTCGTGATATAGGCACATTTGACGGCGATCATCATCGGTAAGCGTCCTGCGTGGCGTGGAACCTCCAGTTGAGGTTTTTCGCACTTGAGGCATGGGAGCGGATGGCGATACCGAAGTCGGAGCGGATACATGCGGAATTCCACCTTCTTGGAAAGGTGAGTGGTGGGTGAGCATGCTGGGCCAAGAATGAGAAGGCATGGGAAGTGGCATCGAAGCGTAAGGTGGTGGTATTGACATGTTGTAAGAGCCATCCACGGCCATGAGCGGCGCTGGGCCATAATCAAACCCGCTATACTCCGGCATCGGGGGAGAATGTTGAGGCGAGGTGAATGCACCTATTTCCACCCATGGTGAATGTGGGAATTCGCCATCTGGAGCATGAGACTCCGTTTCCATGGGGGTTTGGTCCTCCATAGACGGCAAATTTCAGAGTGAGATTGAATTTTAATACCGAGGGAGTCCTTTGCCCTTGATAGGCTCGAGATTGAAAGAGAATGGCCGTCAAGAAGAGAGACAAAAGAAATCCCGGGGAACAATGAAACAATCTAAGGGTAAGACAATAAGAGCCGATGCATGTTCCACTGCTTCTGTCAATCCGTATCAAATTACCGAGAGGCCCTGGGCAAGAGAAGAAGTGTCAGGTAATGCCCCGAGAAGGATAAAATAACTGTGAGCTATCAAGCTAGGAGAGGAATGTATACAATATGCAAGAGAGAAGAGGTAAAATGTGCACATGCGGGTAAGGCAATGGAGTTAAAAGGAAAATCCGGAGCCACCAAGGGCCAGGGCGATCAGTATCGCGTGGATTGACAGAACTTGATCTCGATTGCAACTGGCACGAGAAGCCCAAAGTCCGGAGAAACCATGATAGCCTTCCCCCGAGAGGAATCCAGCCGACCTGAGTTCTCATTGGATAGTCAACTAAAAAAGCCCATCCGACATGATCCAAAAAAGAATTATAATAAATTGGGATTTTGTAATTTCGAAATAATCCCTGCGAATGGAGGGGGTAACGGCGTCTGGTTGGTTGGTGGTGCTATATTTTGCGCAGGGGTTGCATACTCGTCAGGCTCGAGTCGTATTACAGCGTAAGGGTATGGAAATGTCTTTTTTTTCTTTTTCTGTCTTCTGTTTCTTTCGTTTCTGTTATTTTCAGTTCCTCTTTTTTTTGTATTTTTCTTCCTTTCCTGATTGTAGTAACCCTAAACAGGGATTGAAGCTGGACCCCCGTCTACAATACAGTACTGTATACATCTTAACGTAGGTTCAATCAGTATATAAGTTGAATGTGACCATCGATACCCAATATGGAGCCAATTTCCACTAGTAGGTAACTTCGGCATGACCGTCCACCGTTCATTCCTCACCTCTTAATCTATGACGGGTATCTAACCCTTCAGTGGCTGGCCGTTTTCGCCTCGCTTGAACCAGGCTTGGAGGGTCTCCCCGAGGACTGAGTCAAATCAGAGTGCATCATCCGCGGGGAGTGGAATGGAGTTCGCTGGAAAAAGCGCCTAGATCGTAGCTGATTTGCTTAGAATTGGAGAGCGGATCGATAAACCGCTGAACCTAAAGCCCGCATCGCATCCGTGTAGAGGGCGATCAAAGTGGACCGGGAGCAGCGACGATGCGGCAGTGCAAGAGATAGACATTCTCATTCGGACGCTGTAGTTGACATTCAACAGTTTGCCTTTTCCCAACTCAACCAAAGAGAAGGCGAAAACCAAACATTCTCAAATCTTGGACCTCATGTGATATGTTTCAGGGGGGGGGCACGGTGCCCGTAGACAGTTGAGGGTAGGTGCGAGAGGTCTCGATTTTCTCTGTAAATAGGGGAGTGGTCGAGCAAATGCCTAGATTGGACAGATTGGCCATCAAATGGGGGAGGGGGAGAGACTATTCCTGGAGAGGGGTGGGAGGAGTATTATGGAGCCTGGAGGAGCCGATCTAGTAGTGGGTTCATAGCAAACGACAGTCGACACGGTAAGGGAAAAAAAAAAGAAAAAAGGAGCAAATAGCAAATAAGGAGCAACATGGATCATTGCAATAGACGAATAGACCTCTTAGGATCACCTACGGTCGATACCAGCGTCCGATACAAGGGCCGAACGAGGACGCTCACAACTGACCTATCAGGGGCCCAAAGAGGCATATTCCAAAGTGGTTGGAGCCCTGAGAAGAGGGGAACCTCCCAATGATGCGTAGTTTTTTGGCGCTAACTTTTCAGCCTTCATTTCTCCACTTGATCCACTGCGGTACCCTCCGGCCCGGAAACCTTTACGCTCTGCACGGAACTCTGGAAGTATAAGGGCTTTTGCGGGCTTTGTATTGTAGAAATCACCACCTCTGACGTCTTTCCGTTCTGTAGGCTGTCGCATTCGGTCCCGGTCTAGCTATTGCTTCGATACAGGCTCCGAGAGCCTCCCCTCTTGTTCAACAAGCCCACGAGGAGGCCGGATGTGAAATTGGCCTGCCTCGATTTCATGAGCTGGGATCTCTTCTCGAAACACACAGCAATGTCTACCCGAAAAAAAAAAGCGAAAAAACAAAAGCAATGTGCAAATGAAAAGAAGAATGAGCTGGCAAGTCACTGACAAATCCAAGTCTATCCCTCGATCTAGTGTATAGTATAGTATACTGTACCTAGTGTACAGTATGGGCAGGTCTGACCCTGTCAGAGGCTCTGATTCGGTCGCAGGGCCAATCTTGCTTACACTGCCATCTTTTGCTATGCGTCTAACCAGACTCAAAAAGGGAACGTGCTATGCAATCATGAAGGTATTAAATTAAAACAAACCAAAACTGACTAGCGAAAATCAGGTTCGTTAATGTCGGCCGTAGCCCGGAGCGAAATCGTATTCGATCACCAAGTGGGCTGACGCCATTGGAAAGAATGCAATTTCTTGCCAAATAAAAAAGCCATATCGTCAAAGAGCACAGGAATTATCTAACCAGTCTAGACCCGGTCAAGATTGAAATCGCCAGCTTATGGACGGGATGTACGCATATTTGCCTCTCTCTGTCTGGTCCGTCATTTCTTGGCAATGATCAAGCTCCGGGGCGAAGTTCCCGTTCAAAGTCAGGCACAGACGCACAGAGGACACAAAAAGAGGTGTGTGGACAAGGGTATTGAGTCAGGTACGGATCGACAGCCCGTTACAATCTTGCCCAGGCCATCTCCGTGTAAGGTGTCAATTGTTGCAGAATCTTTCATGGTTACTCGGCTAGACATTGTGGAACTGTGGAGAGATGACAGAAGGAAGGATTGGGCCAGTATTTGAAGCTTTGCACCAATGTAACATCAGCCATGGCATGATGGTACCTCACACATGGAAAATCGTGCCTCTCCGGGCTATGACTCCGGGGAAGAGCATGGGCTAATGCAATGCAATGCGACGGGGATTACCGCTGGATTCTCCACGAGAGAGAGAGAGAGAGAGAGAAGAGAGAGAAAGAGAGAGAGAGGAAGCAGGGCGATTCCAGAATAGTCACCTGATAAACATCCAGGTTGACGTATACAGATGTTATTCCTTTATAAGTTACAGTATCCGATACACATAGTGCAGCTTGCAGTAGCTTGGAGAATCCTGCCGATCTTGCATCTGAGAACGGACCAGATCGTGAACAGCCCCCCTCCTTCAAAGAACAATTTTTTCACCAGATCGGATATTCTCCACCTTGACTAACAGAATTCTGGTTCATAAGATGCAAACTACAGTTAGCGTACCAGTATTTCTTCCCGACTTGGAATGGGGGTTGAGATCAGATAACCGTTGACATCCCGACCATTCACCGCTCCTTGTACATTAGCCCTACTTTGCCTCACTTTTTGCTTTTTCCCTGCTTTTCCTTTATCTTTGCCTTTTCCCTTCGTTCTTTTGGCTCCTTTTTCAAATGGGTAAGTTGGCCCATGCAGATCCTTAGTCCATTTTATACCTCTCATTTTCTCGGTAGCGAGCAAACTGGTCCACGGAAAAGCCAGAAGCTAGCATTGGACTACTGTACCCATACGGAGTATGAAAAGAGAACGTGCCAGTAGTCGAGTTGACAGATCAAGTGTGGATAGAGCCCAAAAGCCCCCCCCTATCATAAATCTTGGGTGTTTTATCCCCTTGTAAACAACCTATCGGATACCGCTCTCAATCCGCTCCTTCAAGTCGCAAAGTCTACGCACGCAGCCGAAAAGAGGCCCGTCATGATCACCATTGCCGAACTTCTAGGTCAGTGCGGACCCATGCACACCATAATTGCCTTTCCCGTTTTGTTCCCCTCGAAGCTATCGATTTTCCAATCTCGGAGCTTTCTAAGCTGACACTTGAGACAGTCCTCGAAATTAAGTAACATCCTACACAAAAGTACGGGGATCGGCAGAGGTAAACGAAAGACCTGGGCTAGACCTGGTGGCTTTCGGTTACTGCCTGACTCGTCAGCCTGGGCGCAGATGAGGATGGGGGTAAAACGAAAAGAGAAAAAGAAAAAGCAAAGACACCCTAAATTCTCATATCATACAAAGATTTCAGATGACTAGCAAGGATGCTGCACAGGACGGGATGGAATTATGTAGGGGAATTCGCCAATCGGATTACCTTCGATATGATTGCCCATGCAGGCGTCCTTGGGAATTTTTAGAATCCCTACAAGGCCGATAAGAGGGTGTATCGTCTGATGCTATTGCGGTTTTGGATATAACCCGGGGGGTCTATTGGTTCAACGTGGTAAATTCTTGCAGGTGCATATTTAGTGCATGGAGAGGGGCAATATGTGGCTGCTCGCCGCCATCGGGTTGGGGTTTTGATATACAGTAAGCCATCGGGATTGGGCAACAAAAGCAATATATGACTGGAGATGTGGTATTTTCTTTCATCGATTTTTGTTTGATTTTCTAAGAAGCCACCCGGCAAGTATGAAGAATAGACTCGCTTGCCGTGAAGACCTGGATCTAGAACTTTTTCGGTTGAATCATAGACAAAGAAACAAAGAACCTCGAATGGGAAAAAAAAAAAAAGAAGGGGGTAATCATAACAATATGGACTGGTCGCTTCCGTCAACTACCAAACAAAGAAATGACACTCGCATGCCAAGGGCATCAAAAACTACCCATGGCTTTTTTTTTCTCACCTCGTGTCTGCCCCTGGGCTTGTGTGACCCCTGGCATACGCCTACTCGAGTTCACCAACCCGCAAGCACCAAGATGTACAGTAAGCAGGTGCCATGCAGGCTACCTGCTCGCAGCCCATCAATCTCGTCAAAACGTAGCTCTGTGACTCAGGTTTCCCCCCAATTCATCTTGGTTGCCCGTGCTGGAGCCAGTCTATCCAACCACGCTCGAGTCCGGTGGCGTCTTACGGGGAGCTATCCCAGAAGCTGTGTGCCTGTCACATTGAAGGCGCAAAGACATGCTGGCACAGACCACCTGCCACCAGCGCCGCTTGGATTAGCTCGCCGCTCCGCACGCGGGCTGTAGGGGTCTAGGATTTGTGGCCAAATCCTTTACCGCTTCACAATCGACACTGTAGCCCAGTCAGTTTCCAAATTCAATAGTTACATTGGAGATACAGGGTTCGCTTACCAATGTCTTCGTCGGCAAGCTCGTGTGAAAGACCAACACGCTGGGGCTGGTGCTTTACGGAGCGACCATACACGATAGCGTGCTTGAAGTCGTCCTTGATAGTGCGGTGAATGGAGTTACACTAATTGCGGTCAGTTCGTGCTTTTCCTGTGTCAAAGATAAGGGTGATTGGTCCATACGAAGTCCTCGACTGTGCATGCATAAGAACGCAGCACAACAGGTGCCGAGTAATCGGGTGCTCTGCCCTTGGGCTTGGTATAGATTCGGCGCAGTTGAAGCTTGTCCCACATCATTTCCATCAGCTCATCAACGTTCCATCCATGCTCCGAACTGATGGGACAGGCGTCAGGAATCCGGTAAAGCAGGTCCAACTCTTCGATGGAGATGGCATCGATCTTGTTCAAGGCGTAAATGACGGGAATGTAGCTTCGGCTCTTGGCTTCAAGGACATCAATCAGATCATCGATAGTAGCGTCACATCGAATGGAGATATCAGCAGACGAAATCTTATACTCGTTCATCACAGCTCGGATTTCCTGGACATATTGGTTAGTTTTGTTCCAAACTTCGTGGTTTTCAATGGGATTCTCACATCGTTGTCAATGTGAGTCAAAGGTTGGGTACTAGTGATGGCAATACCACCCTTGTCCTTCTTCTTGAACAAGATGTTTGGGGGCTTCTTGTTGCACCGAATACCGAATCCTTCCAATTCGTTTTCAATGACACGCTTGTCAACCAATGGCTTGTTCACGTCAAGAACAATGAAGATAAGGTTGCAAGTCTTGGCCACTGCAATAACTTGTCGACCACGACCCTTTCCGTCTTTGGCACCTTGAATAATACCGGGAAGATCGAGAATCTGAATCTTAGCACCGTTGTACATCACTTGACCGGGGACAGTTGTGAGGGTTGTGAACTCGTAAGCGGCAGCTGAATAGAGACATTAGAATTTGTCGTGTGGGAAGGCACTGCTCCAACTAACCTTCGGAATGCTGGCCAGTCAATTTATTCATCAAGGTACTCTTTCCGACAGATGGGAAACCAATGAAGCCACTGCTTAGTGTAAGTATTTCTGTATCACGAACTCCTTGTCGTCCTCGATTAGACTACTCACACACTAGCAACACCAGTACGCGCAACGTCGAAACCGGCTGAAGACACAAGTTAGCAACCCTAATGACCCTTTAAGACTACTAGCAAGTACTTACCACCTCCGCCGCCACCACCTCCACTGCTTGGAGTCAAGAGTTCACGCTTGAGCTTAGCAAGTTTTGCCTTCAACTGTCCTGCACAGGTTGTCAAAAATCATGTCGATGACGTCGAATGGGTGTTTGGGTGTGCGCGCGTACCCAAATGGAACGAAGTGTTCTTGTTTTTTTGAGTCCGAGCCATTTCGGACTCGATCTCTTTGATCTGGTCGGGAAAATGGCATGGTTAGTGACATGCGACGTCATGGTCAAAATTCTGAGCGATCAACTCACCTTTTCAATAGTGGTCGACATCTTGGCGATTGAAACCAGCAATCAAAAAAGCAAAGCTGTAATGGGAATCCCCGAACTCAGGGACTCGAAAGGGACTCGGATGTGTCTGGGAGAGCGAGAGCACTGAAAAGCACTTGCGGACAATCTTTGAATTGTGGCACCGCAGTTTTTAGTCAGGGCGGGGTGGAAACCTCAGGCAACAAGGGCAATTATGTCATTGGCTGCCTGAGAAAAGGGGCGGCCAATATCGCTTCTTATCGCTTATCGCGCAACTGCTTTGCGACTTGCGACTTCACTACTTTCTTACTTGGGCGTTTCAACTTTACATCAATGGACGATTGCCATTCGTAGGCCTTGCGGTCCAAATCGATTCCTACTATTGGTGATAATTTCAAGCACGCAATACTTCCCACTTCATTCCTCCACCTCCGACCTCCGATAGCGCTCCTTTTTCTCCGTACCCTACAACACACAGAAGCCAGTGAACAGCTCTCGGGCTACCTTGACACCATGCCTTTCCTTAAATCTGAATTTCAAATATCCGAAAATAATCGTACAGGCACAGAGACCTTCGAGAGGCTCGTTGAGAATTTGAGTGCGGCTTTAGGTCCGAGTTCGGGGCTCGATTCAAGCGATGTTGACCCGATGGAAATACAACTTTTGATGGAGAAATATATTTCAAATGAAGAAGAATGGGGCTCGTACGCACTAGGTGATGCGAGCAGGACCTACACAAGAAATTTAATCGACGAGGGCAACGGCAAGAGCAACTTGGTAGGTCAGGCCATTGCCATTCCAATGGCAAATATATCGCTTGGGGGAGTACACAAGCTAACTGTTTATACTAGTTGATTTTAGTATGGAGTCCTGGAAAAGGCAGTTCAATCCATGACCATGCTAACGCACACTGTGTCATGAAAGTACGTCAACATTCAGTCGTAAATATCGACTTCATCGGGAACATTCGGATATGGTTCTGAAGCTGACCTCAAAATATAGATCTTGAAAGGCAAACTTCAAGAGGACCTCTACTCATGGCCTGACCAGGCAAAAATAGAGGAAGGTCAAACCTCACCACCGCAACTTACCAAGCAAACCACCATTGGCGAGAACCAAGTGACTTACATGTCTGATAAACTTGGTCTGCATCGTATATCCAACCCTGATCCACAAGAGTTCGCTATCTCACTTCATCGTATGTCTACAACACTCTTTATTTATTCTTACTCAAGGCCATGAGACTCTAACATTGCATGCAGTTTATACACCACCCAACGCTGCCCTTCACGGCTTCTCCATTTTTGACGCGAGAACTGGCAAGGCATTCCATATCAAGCAGACCAACTTTTACTCCTATCGTGGTCAACGCCTTGATGATGGACAGGAGTAACGTAACCCTGTCTGTCCAGCTAGACTTTTTCTTCATTGATACCCTTTCTCTATTTTTAGCGTTGAAAGACTTTATCAAACGGGACTGTTTGTTGTATTTTTATGCATAGATACACAGTTTTGCCATTTTTGCGACCAATGGATTGTCACCAGACTTAAACTTCATAGCCTTCGTAATTGAAGAAACCTTAAAGAAATTCGGAGCTTGATAATATAGACGTTTCGCTAGCAGTATAGAGCTGAACTTGAGGCAGATTACATAAAGCAACAAAGTAGGCAGCACACTTAGAGTGAGACGTTTCCATTTAGCCTTGCTATTAATATTTCCACTAACCAAACATGAAGTATGCATCTCGAGCTTTCCAATACATATGCAAATGCAACGCGAGAAATGAGAAATGAGAATGAAAATGAAAAAAAAAAAAAAACCACTAAACACTCATCAGATATCCAAAAAGATCAAGAAATGACAATGAGAAGAAAAATGGCCAAAAAAACCAGATGAAAAGAAAATAAAATAAAAGAAAGAAACCTTGGAAAGAATAGATCATCACTCAGTCCTCAAATGTCCCCTCAAAACGACCTCTTTGAGGCAACCCAGCAAGAATTCTAGAAAGTTGCTCCGGATGCTCCAAGACCTCCGACTGCCGACGATGCAACTCCTCGAGCATCGCCAGGGGATTCTGTAGACCGCCACAATAAGTATGTTGCGTTAAGCAAGGAAGAAAACGCATCAACCGTGACACCCACCCATTCCTCTTGACTCAGCACGCCCTCCGCAGCGGGAAGGCCATGCGCGCCAGAGGCGTCGCCCCCCCTCGCCGTAACTGCCCCTGCCACTGGTGCGGTGGATTGGCGCGGGCGTTACGGGGAGACTGGGGCGTTCGACTTCGGTCGGGAAGTCTGTGATTATGGTGCTTGGTTTGCGGCCTGTGCCTGTGGACGGGGGTGAGGAGACGCTGTCTCTGTCTCTGAGGCTTGTACCGCTCGTGGTTGAATGCGAGGAGCCTGGGCTGGAGATTACTTGGGTTTTGGCTTTGCGGGCCTGCTGGACCGTCTCAATGTACCGCTGGATTTCGGGATCTTCGTCCCAGGCGTTGGAGCGGGTGTATGTTTGCCAGGACTCGGAGCTTGGTTCGTAGGGGACTCGCGTGTAGGAGGGGCCGGAGGGGGGTGGGGATGAGGGGGTATAGATGTTGAAGGGGTCGTTGGTTGGCTGGGGCTCCATTTGGAGATGGATTGGTTCGTCTTCGGTTGGTTCTGGGGGTGGTTGCTCGATGGGGAATACGCGAGTTGGTTTGGGAGCGTGGTTCTCCCAGGGGAATACTGGGGCGGGCTTTTCTGGTGCTGATCTGGTTGCGGGGACTTGGTAGTACATGTTTCTTGGTGCCTCGGGGTAGGATGCAGGGGGCTGGAAGAGTTGAGTGTCATCAGACATGGTGTATGTCTTTTGTTGCAGGCTGATTCCTTCCGGTTTGGAATTTACAGGTGGTGGTTCTCTGTATAAAATAAGCAGGTGTTCAGTCTAACAAGGTGCTTATCTTACCGTGCTGGGTCCCATTCGTACTTGGGCGCCTCAAAGGTCGGAGGCTCTGGCGTCGGAGAAGGTGGACGTTGGTATGGCTCGCCCATTGAAGCAATGGGAGGAATCGGCGTTACTGGCTGCGGTGAATGGATTTGATGACTTCCCTCATCCGGTTGCTGCTGGTAGACTTGCGGTATCTCATGATGCGTCATCTCATGGCTCAATTTGGGGGCAAATGTAATTGGCGCCGTGTAAGGCAATGGTGGGATATAAGTCGAGACATGCTCCTCTCCTCTGACATATTGAGGTACCATACTCAATACAGGAGCCGGGGTTGGTTGGCCCGGAGCCGCATGGTGCTCATGAGACGCATCATACGACTGTGCATGATGCTCAGTGTGGTGCTCGATAGCTGCATGTCCTTTATGGTGTGATATTTCCTCGTGGTGGAAGCTCTCAGGCTGGTGTTGCTGATCGAAATGAACATGGTGTGGCTGCGGCCATTGCTCATTGTGAGATTCCGTTGGCTGATTTCCATGAGCATGAGTAGCATAGTCTTCGCTGCTGGACTTTGATATAATCTGGGGCTGGTGGTGCGATGTCTCGGTCCCACCTGGTGCACCTTGCGGCTGTGATACCTAGCAACGGTCAGTCTGAGAGACCCAAAGGATCAATTCCAATACATACGAATGGTAAACGATAATGCTTGTCATAAATAGCCCACCACCGACCTAGTAGCTGATTGTATGGAGACTCCAGCGGAACAATCTGCCTCGGCATGGTCCACGGCTTCTGAGAACCAATGAAGTGAATAAGACTGATGGTACTTTGGAAATGCTTGTACGCAGGAATGTACTGGTAATTAGCACTCGGTGTGCAATTATACGTGAAGCTTAGCCTATGCCAGTCCCGGAAGTGCATATTTAGCAATCCCTGATCCGCGCCATCGAAGCTGATGCCTCGCTCGGCCAGAGCCTTGAGCGCATAGTAGTCCTGCAGATTAGGCCGGAGGACCATCAAGCCACTATTAAAGCAATCAGGCCAGCCAACATCAGGCGCAGCGGCGAAGTCTGTGTCCAGCTCTAACAGCTCGTCGGGAGCTCGCAGGGACACGACATCACAATCAATGTATACGACCCGCTTATATTGTGTGAGGCGCCAAAGCTCGATCTTGGTGAACGTTGCAATCAGGTCCGGGCGATCCATGAGCCAGAGGTTCGCCGGGGTGCCGTTCACCATCGAGCTCACTGGGATCAGCTCATCGTAGACGGTCTTGGCACGAAAACGTCAGTTAAGTCCGAATGCCTATAGAGCCACTCGGAAGGGCAGGAGAGGGTCGATCATACCCGTAACTCAGCTATGGTGGCTGACTGTAGTTTGTCCGGCGTGAAGAGAGCTACCAGCTTAGCTTTCGTGCCATTGTCGCGTAAGGAATGGGCAAGGACCATAGCACCTAAGGCAGGGCGAGTTAGCCAGGTAATTGGTTCGCCACATGACGATCACTTACCCGGAAGATAATGATCACTCAACAGGAGCTGCAGCTTGTCGTCAGCATGTTCACATCCTTTCATCCTGACCTCCGTCGACAGGTTTGAAAGGGATGGTCACCTACCGTACAGTAGACCCCGTCGGAAGCCATCGCGCCGGTCCCTCAACAGAAGAAGGGGAGCCCAACCAAGGAGAGAATGGAAGAATATAAAGGGCCCTATAATTAACCCACGGTTTAGTTCTGGACGTGTTCACGTCGGGTGTGATTTGTGGTACCTGGCCCGGACTCAGGTTGGACGAAAACAGCGGTTCTTCACTGCATGTCCCGAGGGTTGCCCAGGGGTAATGTGTTGGGAAAGAAAGTAGCTAAAAGAGCTAAGACTGAAGCTTGACAGAAGAGAAAAGAAAGTGTCAGACACACAGACCTTGAGACGAGGGGAAGTGGATGATTTCCGCGCCCCCTCACGCGGGTAAATCGTGCCTGGTTCTGGAGTTCCGGGGTTTGAGGAGGATTTGCCTCCAACACTCTCTCTACATCAATTGCAAGGCCTATCTATTCGCACATTCAACCCAGTATCAACCCATTTCTGCATCTTCGATCTCTTAAACTGAAACAGAAGAGGCCATGGCGACGTCCACCCCCGGTCATCTGCTAACCGCCTTAGCTCTAGTTGCCCGCAATAAGACGCGCTGCCCATAAATACGAGGCGTTGAGTCGGCAATTTGCCAACCAATTTTTTATAAAAAAGATTGTTAAGGATATGTCAAATCCATTTGCCAAATTCCAACGTTCCAAAGTTCCCAACTTTCAATGACACGGTCACCGACGAGCAGTAATCTTGGCCCCGGGGTAAGTTTTCGCAAGGGGAGTTTCGATGTCACCATGTTCTCCTTGCACAGCCCATTCAACAGCTGCAATCAAAGCTGCACTGCTCTCAGTCTCAATCGGCGTCCAATGTCCCGACCGCGGAAGCAAAACAATCTGACTGTTATTAACCAAGAAATCAGCCATCCCATCCAGACAAATTCTCTTGTCAAGCGCGATATCCTGCTCGCCCCAGATGATAGTGGAGCTAGCCTTGAGTCCAGGGCTATCGTCGAATAATCCAGCACCGCTACTCGGCCGGCGCAGCTCACTTCCGCTGGAGATGCTATGCAGGCTGGCGATTGTCTCGATGGATTTCGTCCAGCGTGCAATCGACGCGCCATCGCGGTAATAACCGGCCATGTGCATTGTGTGCGCAAATTCGCGCTCGGTCTCCAAGGTGGCGGGGTATCCATCCCCTACCGCAGTCTTGGATTTGAATTCGGCGACTGATGGGCCCATGCTGCTTGCCATACCCTCCGCCGCATCATAGGGTGTTATGCTACCACCGGAGGCGCGGACGTGAACGCCCTTGAGAAGGGAGTAGTTTCCACCGGTGAGGAATTGGTGTGCAAATGGCACAGGCAGTTGCATGGCGAAGATATAGCCTGACAAGAAGATCTGGCGGCCGATGGGGGCGATGTTGCGAAGTGCCTGCATGAGTGGGACACGCGCATCGCGTGGTGAGCGCCAGGCATTGCCGAGCATCTTCCTGGTTGTCGAAACTCTGCGGCTGATATTTTGTTTAATGAGTTTCATCTGCGAGTCGTCAGTCTTGATACTGTGCTCTGTGGGTGAGAGCTTGTGGGACTTACTGTTGGTCCATTAGACAAGATGAAGCGATGTGCCAGAGCTGGAGCTTCCTCGGCAAGGCGCATCGACAAGACGCAGCCCCAATCGTGCGCAACGATGATAGCCCTCTTCTTGTTGGTTTCTTCGCTCGAGTCCACACCATATTGGGTGCGAAGAGTGATAATCAATTCGGTCAATTTTTCTAGCACATTTGTAGCGCTGTATTTATCCAAGCTCTCGGTGCCTCCATAACCGGGTAGGTCAATAGCAACCAGAGAGGCAGCCTCGTGGAGGGCAGGTGATTTGAGTATGTGTCGCCAGATAGCCCAGCTATCTGGAAATCCATGGATGAAGATGACGAGAGGCTTATCGGAATTGAGGGTTTCCGGTGTATTAGGCTTGTCATTGGCAACAAAGTGAAACTTGAACCCGCTCGGCAAGGTCAGCATGTGGTGAGAAAGACCTTTGAAGTCCTCCGACAGGTTCCAGAGACGATCACGAGCTATACAGCAATGCAGACATTAGCTCAAATCTATGAATCCCATCTCGCACTGGATCGCCAGTAGCCAGTGCACTCACCAAGCTGCAGTTCCAGTTTCTCCTTCTCGGTAGGACGCTTGAAATAGGTACCCTTCTTCAGGGCAATCAGGGCATAAAGAACAATGGTAAAGAGGCCATAACTAAATACGAGGAGCGTAGTCAACGCTCGGAATAGGAACTTGGCCATAGTGACGACCAACTCAATTAACCATGGATATTTCCAATAGGTGTCAGTAGCCAGGAGTCAGAGGCATGGAGGAAGTTATATAAAGCTAAGCAAACATCATTGCCACAAATTCACGAGCGGAGCTACTGCCAAATGCGCCCATCCGAGGTCGCGTCACGACGCTTAGTCATCTGGATGTCTCAGATTTAGTTACAGGCCAAGTCTTCACTTTTCTGTTCAGTGCGGTTGATGAGCGTGATATTCTGTTTTCAAATTGTCCATTGCGTCGTTGTATCCATGTCATGTGGTTATGTCGATCAGTCGCCACTGCATCTCTGGCCTGGCTGCATCATAGGCTGTCTACACCCGAGACAAGCGGGCAAGACGTTGTGGCGAAGTGCTGAGAACATTTGACAGAAGTATATAATCTCTGGATGAATAAGAGGGAAAGCATCTTGGCAAGCATATCAAAAAAGAGCACATCAAACTTCTAGATTTAACGTGAAGCCCCCTGAATTGCTTGGTGAGATTCTGACTGACATCCCAAGGTGGAATGAGAGCACAAGGATCATATTATAAGTATACAGAGGCGTTTCAATATAGAGATGTTACATGTTTGATCTCAAAAGATTCCCATACCGGCAAACGCCAAATTTCTCTTCACATGCAACCGAATATCATCAGGAGGGTCTAAACCCATCAAACCCTCCAAGAGAATAGAACAAGAGGAATAAGAAAAGGGTATTAAACATGCATGTCGATGCAATTCAACAGGGAAAAACAAATAAGGTCGGGGAAAGCCATGATCTCGTCGAGTACCCACATGGGGCTTAAGGGAGGCTCAGCAAAACATAACACAAAGACACTCGGGAAGAAAGGGAGGAGTATATACAGAGCACTAGTGAGAGAATATTAGGTTGCTCAGAGGACAAAGCCCAATTGTTCACGGTTGTCGTCGACTAAACGGCCATACCTGGGAGAAGGTTAGCAAGGAAATCAAGTTAGAAACGTAGGAGTAGAACTTACTCCAAGAGTAACCGGAAGAACCAAACTTCCAAGTCTTCATTTCGTAACGTTTGCTGGGCCCAGCGCTGACCCTGGTTGGCAATTTGAAGAGCAGCCTTCTTGCCTTCTTCCTCTTTGGTGAAGTAGCGCATGCTCTCGGTATACTCGTTGCCTTTCAAGCTGAGAGGCACATAGTGTACCCAGGGCTTCAGCCACTCATCGTGCCATTCGCGGAAAATGGCAATCTTATAGACCATGCTGTTGCTATGGAGGAAAGCATGGAAACGTCCACTGAAGGCGTTACCGTCAATGTCAAGCAGATACTTGTGTGCCCACGCATCTTGCTGTCCAGCGGCTTTAACCACGCCGAAGTATTCGATCTGCGCGTTGCAGTCGTCTGGGTCGCACTGGCCGATGAATGTGAACTTGACATCGAACAAGTCACGGTTCATGTCCCGGCTCACTTCCTGTGAAACCCATGTGTTGTCCGGCTGGTGAACCATGATCTTGGTATTTCCCAACCCGTTGACATTGTCAACCAGCTGTTGTCTATGCTGGCGACGCCAGCCACCAGCGCGGGAGAATCCACCCGTTGTCGAGCCACGCCAGTACATGCGATCGGTCTTGGCCTCCCAAACATGGTCCTTGTGCTTGTCATATGGCACTTTGTCCGCCCAGTACCAAGGGCTCGGGTAGAGAATATCTTGGAAGCTGGATATCTTGCTCTGCGAGAAAATAGGGAACAGATCGTGGACGATATCAAAGGCGTTAGGCCGGTCAAAGAAGCCATATGTGCTGCGGAGGGAGGGAGTGTTGCAGATGTCGGAGGCCGCCGTAGTGTTAAAAATGAAACCTAGTTCACCGTACGCATAGGGGCTAACGTCATCCGGAGCGTCGTCATCGAGGGAGCGCGCGGGACTATCCACGGGGCAGGAGATTCGAGAGTTCGTCCAGGTCGGCTGGTGAGCGAAGCGGTTGAAACGAGTGGTGCGCACTTCATCGATACGGTCGCCCTTGTTGAGATCCGAAGCACGAGGGGACCACGCGTTGGTCGGATTAGGTTTCTTGAATGCGGCGGGAATCGCTTGGTCCTTCGCTGTCTGAACCAATCGTCGAAGGTCTGCGCTAGGGATAATCACGCGAGGCTCGTCGTGGATGTTGAAGACCAAGTCCATATCTGGCAAGTACTTGACAAAGGCTTCCATCATGCCAGCCGTGGCGTCTCGCTGCCATTTCCGATCATCGCCACCGCCATCCGTCAAGGACACTTTTCCATCACGGATCAGGACTCCAAGCACGGAATTGTCAAATCCAAGCGTCTCCCGCGCCCGGTCACGAATGGTGGCGGGCTTGAGGCCCCAGAATGGCAAGAGAGAGTGATAGATAGAATCAAATTCGTCAACGAACTGGACACCCTTCGCTTGGGCGAACTCGAACCATTTGTCAAAATGCGGCGGGGGGTGCATGTTATAACGGCGCTGGTACTCCGCCACGGCCTCGGTCAGGGTCTGCGACTGCCGGGACCGCGCATGATCGAAGTTCTGCTGCGCATTTTCGATCAAGCGCGAAACGGGGTGTTGCTTCTCAGGGGCCCATTTTGTCTGCTCCCCTTCGAATTTGGGGTGTTGGATCGGTTCGGGAGGGGGTATGTCGACGGGCTTCGGGGTAGGGGTTGAGGATCGTAATAATAAAAGAGAAAGACAGGCGACGGTGCCAATTGCCAGCAATACAATTAGCCGTTGGACGCGCATGCTGCCATTTGGGTGAGGCATGGGTGAAGAGCACACGTACAGGACTAAGAGTAGGGAGGGAGCCCAGAAAGTCGAGACTGGCTATTAATGGCGCCAAGACTTGGGGGCGCAGAATACGTAATCTCTGTCAACAGCCCTAGGGGTCGGAGGGAGAGAGAAAAGTAAAGATAGAGATGGATACATTTATGCAAGATTATACTGCATTCTTCTGCTTCCTTGCTTTCCATGTGAGGAATGCCCAAAGGTGTAGATGGCGCTTATACGGCTGTAACCCCTCCGGGCAAGCCACTATTGTCCTCGCCAATGATAGGGGGAAGGAAGACATATCTGAAATTTCGTACAGGGCTGAAAGCTTGGAGAAAGGCTTGAATAAAGCCTCCGGATACCGAATGTTCAATTAATGTTCATTAATTGATCGAATGGTGGAGCTATATATCTCCACTCTTTTAGGCAGCTCAGAAACAGGGTCTTTGTTAGCTTGTCAGCACTCAATGTTACATACTTTATTTTATTATCGACCTCCCCATTGTACCACGGCCCATGAACAGACTCCATTGAGTATTGAGGCCACAAAAGTCTGGGTCATGTACTTTTGCGCCTGCTGGACATGGAAGTAGGCGGCACCACACAACACCACGACCAAAAGGACATGGTAGAGGTAGAACATGCGCCTGCGTTCTTGGACGGGACCTTGCATTAGCCAACCTTGGAATCCATTCTGCTTAGCTCCACGAGGTCGTGCAAAGAGGAAGAGGGACACTACTGAGAAGATCGCAAGCAGGCCACATTGCACATCAAAGTCACGGACTCGTTTGAAGACCAAGAGACCAAATTCGGGATGACTGTTCTGCACAAAAAAGCTCATATACAGCGAAGCATGAGCGAGGAGAAGAGACGAGATCACCATTCGACCGAAGAGACGGTGATAAGGTGTCAAAGTTCGTTGAGAGATCCCAGTCAACACCGCGCACAAAGACGAAGCTCCTGGTTTCGTAGTTGAGATATATGCCGCTGGAGACATCAAGACTTGTATAGGAATCTGGGACAGGCCGACATGACCTAATGCTTTAGTCAAATGAAGATAGTCTGCGAGATATGTTAAAAGCTGATTCTTGGCTGGTCTTGGTTGACATGTTTGGAATCATACCATCTCCACTGTTCCAAATCGAAAGGCTCAGAAGCCATGATAGCCAGAGTCCGCAGATAAAATACTGCCGTCGAGTTTCTATCCACCCGGAAACAAGTGGGCGGTCCCACCACAAAAGTTGCCCACGGGCTGGCTTTGATGCCTTTCCCGAGGCCGTTGTCAGAGTCCGGATGACGCGTACTGCGACAATGACTACAGCGATAGACCATTGTGCATACTGTCCTCGAAGATCAATAAGGTCCCGGCGATGTAGCTTGTCGGATTCGGAGAGGGAAACAAAATGCCAGGGCCACGACGACGGCATTGTTCACTTGCTGACACAATTCAATGCTGAATATGAGCTGTGAGAGGGGCTTTCGTCCGGTCCAACAGCTCCGTATATGGTACAAAATGAATAAACTGGGGTTCAGATGTGCCGGTTCAGTGAGAGGTGTCCTTTTCATAAGCTGAAATCACAAGCGAAAAAGGGTTGATGCTAGTGAAGTAGCCAATGGGTATTCAATATATACGGAGCATCCACTGGCAATGGAAGCAGATTGCACTGTCTAATCTCTGAGGCAACGTGGTCGGCTTATACTTTTCCCCAAGCTCGCTGACAAATGAACTGCATTTCAAGGGTTGACGCGTCAAAATCACCTATTGGGCAACCCATTGCACAATTGTGTAGAGCATGCAGGCCGTAGACCTTTGACATGTCATAACTCATATGCCAGAGGAACGCTGTTCATATTCTACAATATCCTAGAATGGAAGGCGTTATCAAGAATCTCGCATTTGCTTTTGAGACTACTCTAGACGGCTCAATGATTATGTGTCGACCAAGCTCTCTACATTAAAAACGCCACTAAGACAGCTCATCCCAGTTTCTTGCTGGTTGTTCTCTAACGTGACAAAATGTACCACGTCCTGTCCCTTGCCTGCGGGTATCCGAATCATGTCTTTCCCCAAAGAGCAGATGATGTTATCATCCAATTGCGTAAAATTTAAGGGGAGGTTTGCATGGTCTCATCCTGGTTGCCACCAGCAGTTGTAGCGAAATATCGGACGTCCACATCGTCGTCCTCCTGTAGCTTCTCCAAACTGGGCACAACTCTGCTCTGAATCAACTCCTGGCTTTGAGGTGAGGGTGCAATAGTTTCCTCTGACTTCTCAACCTCAACCAAGGTCTTATCGGCCGGCAGACGACGCAAGGTAGAAATGAGTACAGCGTACGACTTGGCGACATTGAATCGGATGTTGGGGATATCGTCTGTCACAAGACGCTCCAGGATAGGGAGAAGAGAGCTCTCGATGATGTCGACTGTGACAACGGGGGCAAGGGTCTAATCACAGTTAGAGATCAAAAGATATACGCAAAATCAGGGAGAACTCACAGAAACAGCAAAGCATGTTGTCATGCGGTAAAGATAGTTGGGATGTTGTCCCATGGCCATCACCTTGGGAATAATAGAAGCCTTCGACCATTCGACTCCAAACACCTCAGTAAGTTTCTTCAAGTTCTCAGTAGCAGCCTCTCGGATTGAAAAGACAGTATCTCCAAGCCATCCCATGCAAAGATCGCTCAACTGCTCATCGAAGAACTCGACTCCCAATTGACTAGCGAGAAGAGGGATATATTCAATGATGGCAAGGCGCACGCGCCATTGCTTGTCCTCGGCCAGTTGAACAATAGCGGGAAGAAGGGACTGGGACAGAAGCTGGATACCAATAACTATAGATGCATTAGCGCAAAGTCCTCTCATAGCCAGACAATAAACTTTTCTCACCTTTGTTGACCTGTTCAAGCTTGGAGATGATGTGCAGGCGAACATCAGGGAACTCATCCTTAAGCATCTGAAGGAACATAGGCAAGAGGTGAGCAATAGTCCTAAGTTGTTTATTAGCGATTGTTTTGGGTCATCGAAATCAGTGGGACGAACTCGTCCTTGCCCAAAATGGGCGCAAGTCCGCTAATCTGAGTACCCAGAGAAGCTCGAACATGCTGAGATGGGTCAGACACCAGGTCTTCTACACTAGTCATGATCTCATTTAGAAGAGTGTCGCGGTCGATCAAATGACAGAAGCCTATATAAAAAGTTAGTCATTGTTACAAGCGACAAATATAACAGCGCATCATACCGGGAATTTGGCCAGCAATCGCAGTGCGAACCTCGGCCTCCGTATCCTTCAGAAGCTTGACAAAGGCAGGAACCATGTCACGAGTAATGACCTCTTCGTGGACAGCTTTAGCAATCTACAGTTTGTGTCAGTACTGCTGGTATATCATTGATACCAAGATCGGATAATCCGCTGACGAACCTTCTCATAGCGATCGGCAACCATGTATCGAACTCTCCAACTCTTATCCTCAAACAGACTGCGCAGCGATGTGAGCAAGACACCGTGGCTGGGTTGTTGCTCCTTGGGAATCTCCTCTGCAATTGCGATAAGAATATCCACAGTGAGCAGACGAACGCTATCCTGATCATCACCTGCCAGGTATTGGAAAAGAGGGATTATTTCATCAATAACAACCTGACTCTGCATCTCCTTCACAAACTTGGCCAAGTTGTTTGCCGCCTGTCGCCGGACCATTGGGGTTTCATCGTGTACCAAGGCACCAAACTGCTGTCGGAGGGTCTGTTGCAGCGCGGGGGTAGCTTTGCGGTATGGTGTGGAGTAGAGGCCAGTTGCGGAGACCTTTGAGGTGAACCAGTCTGCCTTTGACAGGCGCAAGACGAGAGGGACAAAGTGCTCTTCAACCTGACTCTCTGAGAGTTGCTCGCATACTTTGTTGAGCGATTCAACGGCCTGATCAAAAGGGTCAGAATTTCCTCTCATATCAAAAACCAAGTCGCATGTACCTTTTCTCTGACCAGAGGCTCCTCGATGGCCGCCAAATTCTCCAACGGAGACAGGAGCACGTGGCCATACTCCGGACCCCCAACGTATTCTGTAAAGTTGCCAAGTTCTTCGCTCAGCGCGGTCAAGACCTCATCCTCATCCTCCACGGAATCTAGCGATGAATAATGTCAGGTGGATTCGATCATCAGGAAGATGAGCGGGATAACCAACCATCCAGGAATGGGATAAGCTCCTCGCGGGTTCTGTCGGGGCCTAAAGCGAGCGCGATGGTGGATAGGCGGTGAATTGCATTAAGTCTAAGGAGGACATCATCGTGCTATGGGGTCATAAACTGTGAGCTCCGATATTCGCTACCACCACTTGTAGGAGGGGGAGGTTGTGGGTACCTTCAGCTCGTCAATGAGCACAGCGATGGGATAGAGCTCGTCGTTTTCGTTCTGGCCCTCCATTGTGAGTTTCAGAGGTGCTGTGAGATCAAGGGAAACGGCCTAGAAGGCAAGGATGTGGCAGGTCCCAGTTCTGAGGAAAGAGGTGATCTCAGGTGGATAGACCTGACACGGGGGCTTATGGTTGAAAGTAGGCAGAGGACGTCTTCATGAACTAAAGAGAAGCGGTATGAGTTTTCAAAACCACTCCGAATCTTCGTGTGGGGGGAGGTTTGAGATGACAAGGGGATGAGTTGGTAGAGACGGAGCGAGGTTTGTTCACTAAACACAGAGAGGGTAAATGACATACCGGCGGTGAAGGCGGGAAAAGGGCAATGACGGAAGGGAATGACCATACCAATACACGTCACAAAAGAGGGGGATATCTGTGGCGGTGGTGGCTTGCGGGCAGAATTTCCCATCGGAGTCATCTCTTTGGAGTTTTGTACTGCGCATATCTCTCTCGTCTGTACGGTCTTTCCCTAAAATCCATTTCGCTATACTTGAGAATTACTCTCAATTTGATATCCGAGCCTCCCACTGATTTCTCCAGAACTGCCTCGCATCAACCCCCCACCATGCCCACCATCTCGGTCGACAAGGCCGCTCTCTTCAAGGAGCTGGGCCGAGAGTACGTCCAATGTGGCTCAGTGTGGAATTGTACACTGCTAATCTGTCTTCGCACCTTTTTAGCTACACTACGGAGGAATTCGATGAGCTGTGCTTCGAGTTCGGTAAGTAGCCTGTCAGGTGGTCATGCGGAACGTGGGCTAACTCGGAAAATAGGTATTGAACTTGACGAGGATGTATGCTCCTCCAGAAAATATGACTTCCATCAGGACCGCAAGCTGAGAGCCAATAGACTACAAACTCGGACCGCCCCATCGTCGACGGAGTGCAAGAGGCCCCCCAGCTCAAGATTGAGATCCCCGCCAACCGGTATGCATGCGCCTTTGGAATGATTTGGAGGAGATATAGGCTGAGAAATTTTGCAGATATGATCTGCTGTGCTTCGAGGGCATTGCGCTCATGCTCAACATCTTCCTGGAACGCAAGCCGCTCCCCGAGTACAAGTTGGTCCCGCCGCCGAATGGACAGTTGCAGCAGATTGTTGTGAAGGAAGACGTCGGTATACCCTTTCACGTATGCTAGAAGCTCGCGTACTAAACATCAGATATAGACCACGAAGGTCAGACCCTATGTTTCCGGTGCCATTCTACGAAATGTCCAGTTCGACCAGGCTCGCTACGAGTCTTTCATTGCTCTTCAGGACAAGCTTCACCAGAACTTGGCTCGTCAAAGAACTCTAGTATCAATTGGTACCCACGACTTGGATACCGTCCAGGGTCCCTTCACCTATGAGGCACACCCTCCTAAGGACATCAAGTTCACCCCATTGAACCAGACCCAAGAGATGAACGGCGAGGAGTTGATGAACTTCTACGAGGTAAAGCGAAGCTTTTGTACTGATATTGGCGGATCCATTTGTCTGACTTTGAACAGAAACACCCGCAATTGGGCAAGTACCTGCACATCATTCGTGACTCCCCAGTGTACCCGGTCATTTACGACTCCAAGCGGACTGTCTGCTCCCTGCCCCCCATTATCAACAGTGACCACTCAAAGATCGGCCTGCACACCAAAAATGTCTTCATCGAAATCACAGCTCTTGATAAGACCAAGCTTGATATTGTGACTAAGATGATGGTCACCATGTTCTCGCAATACACCGCGGAGCCCTTCACGTAGGTTGCTAGTTACTTTATTTGCAGAAGCACATACTAACCCATATCTAGTATTGAACCCGTCCAGATTGTCTCGGAGCACAACAACGAGACTCGTGTCAGCCCTGATCTTACTCCCCGCACCACCCAGGCCGAGGTGTCTTACATCAACCAATGTTGTGGCTTGAACCTCAGCCCTGCTGAAATCAGCAGCCGTCTCACCAAGATGGCCTACCGCGCCAGACCCTCCGCAAACAACCCTGATACCATTGACGTTGAAGTTCCCGCAACCCGCGCTGATGTCCTCCACCAGTGCGATATCATGGAGGATGTAGCCATCGCCTACGGCTTCAACTCTCTCCCACGTGAATTCCCTAACATTTCCGGCACAGTCGCGAAGCCTCTTCCCATTAACAAGCTCACCGATATTGTTCGTGTGGAGACTGCCATGGCCGGCTGGTCCGAGGTGATGCCTCTGATCCTGTGCTCGCACGACGAGAACTTCGGCTGGTTGAACCGTAAGGATGACGGAAACACTGCCGTCAAGCTGGCCAACCCCAAGACCCTCGAGTTCCAGGTTGTCCGCACCAGCCTGATCCCGGGTCTTCTGAAGACCATCGGTGAAAACAAGAACCATTCTATTCCCATGAAGATCTTCGAGGTCAGTGATGTCGCCTTCAAAGATCTTTCCTTGGAGCGCAAGAGCCGTAACGAGAGACACTTTGCCGCTGCCTTCTACGGCAAGTCCAGTGGATTCGAGATTGTCCACGGTCTTCTCGACCGTATCATGGCCATGCTCAAGAGCGCCTGTATCACCAGCGAGGAGGGTCTTGAGAACACCGCCGCCAGCGACTCACAGTACTGGATCAAGGAGCTCGATGGTATGTATTAACTAGTCCTATCCATTGAGATCATATAGAACTAACAATCTCTTTCTAGATCCTATGTACTTCCCCGGCATGGCCGCCTCCATTCACGTCCGCGTTGCCGGCAAGGAGTCTGTCATCGGTGCTTTCGGTGTCCTGCACCCAACCGTGCTTGGAAATTACAGTCTGAAGTACCCTACCAGTACTTTGGAGCTCAACGTCGAGGCTTTCCTGTGAACAAGCTTGTTTAGAGTTTGCCTATTCTTAGAGCCAATGCTTGTGGGTCTAGATTCCAGTGACGCAGTTAGATGATAACATGAGGGGGATATGATTGTCAGTAGTGTTATTTTGATTTCAGCTATGAAAATGGCTAAAAGCAATGAAAAAAAAGTACATAAATGCTTATGATGTCTACTGTAGTATGATGATCCGCTTTATTCTCTATTTTATCGTCCATGTATTGCATTGTCACTGCAAAATACATGGACAGTGCAGGCGAAGCATTTGCTTGTTTATTATTTCATTATATATAACGATTACTGACATATCTAGACTGTATGAAATCGGCAGAAAGTTGCTTGGTGAAATCGTCAAATACGTTATGCCCCATATGGGACTTGCGTAGATCTTTAATCACTGAGCAAATACAGTTGACAAGCAACCCAGAAGCTTGACTTCAGTCTGGCTTAGCTTCACTATCACATTGAAGGGCATGATTCTAAGAGGTAGCGGCTCAACCTTCAGTTGGGTTGAAAAAAAATATTGGTCTCATGTAGATTGAGAGATTATACCCATGAAACCTTGCTGGTATATAAACACGAAGCCGCCATGCATCAAACCCTACAACTATAAATCGACCAACTACTATTTGCTCAAGGTAGACCAGTTCATTGTTCGAAAAGGCCTCCATTCAAAAAGACTGATATGCCACAAAACAATACGATAAAATGCGATAGACAGCGCAAATGAACCCAGGCTTGAAGTGTCATGTAATTTTGATTGCGTGAGGTAGAGTATCAGGTTAGGTTTAGGACAGATGGAAGAAGAAAGGAATAGCCGGGCCTAATTTATTCGTAAAACAAGATTTACTCCTGAGCGAAAGTCTCGGCACCACCCTCAGCCTCTGCGGCCTGCTGCTCAGCCTGACGCTGCTGCTCAGCGAGCTGCTGGGCGGCAAGGGCCTTAGCACCGTAGTCCTGGGACATGGGCTGGAGAACGGGCTGCTCCTCCTTGGGCTCGATGATGGTAACCGAGTCGGGGAGGGTCTTCTGGGGACCGGCCTTGCCCTCGGGGTCGGAGCCGCGCATGATCTTAACCTTGATTCCGAGGACACCCTGGCGGAGGAGAACGTGACGGGTAGCGGAGTCAATGAACTCCTTGGCGGGCTGACCGGAGTGGATCATGAAACCGTCCTGATAATTTTGTTAGCGAGTCTTTCTTGCATCGAAGAATAGTTTCGGATGAAACTGGGCTTGCGCATCGGTGAATGGCCGTGGTTAATCCATCACAATCATTCCCCAAAGCGCAAAACCAGCAATTCCTTCCAATATCGGTGTAGACGTACGGTGAACTTCATGGACTTGGCACGGGCGGCACGGAGCTTTCCGGAGACGACAACCTCGCAACCCTTGGCACCGGACTCCATGATGAAACGGAGGACACCGTAACAGGCACGACGGACGGCAAGACCGTTCAGGAGCTTGTAGCGGAGGGACTCGCACTGAGCGACAGCGGAGAGACCACGGTTCTGGACCTTGGCGGCGTAGAGCGAGACAGAGTTCTCGGGGAACTTGAAACGCTTCTGGATGAGGGAGGTGAGCTCGCGGATGCGGCGACCCTGCTCACCGAGAACCTCCTGGGTGTGGGTGGCACGGACGACTGGAAGAAAAAAAAAGCACCCGTTAGCATCTGAATGTTCCAATATTCAATTTTCGATATCCGCAGATCCTTCGCGACCGTAGTGAACCATTGTCCCAGCATTTCAGCTCTTTTTTTTTCAAGATCCGACAAGTCCAATTTTCACCAAGCGATCAAACGAAATAGATGGGATAGGAGATTCGGGCGACGTACTGATGTCGGTGACAGTGGGAGTCACACGGACTTCAACGCCGGAGTAGCCCTCCTCGGCCAGCTCGCGCTGGAAGAACTCGTTCAGCTCGGCATAGAAGACACCGTCGGCGACGAACTTTCTGCGCTTGGAGATAGCACCCTGAACAGCGGCCATTTTGACGTTCCTGGTGGTGGTGGGATTTGTCGACGGAGGGGGAGGTCGTGGTCGAGAGAGGCTTCAATTCTGAGAGTGCATTATTTAGTGGGGATTTTTCGGGACTAGGGTTGATTGCCCGTTTGGGCCAGGGCTCAACCCTCGCTTGCCGCCGCCTTACCTACTTAGGCATAGTGCCTTGTGCCTCGGGTGACAGGCAGCAAGGCAGCAAGGCTTCAACATTACATCATTGGCTCAAGCCCTACTTTATGGATGTACTGTATCAAATATTCTGCTTGCTGAAGAACTCCTGGTATATTCAATGACACATGTATTGGTATCCAGGTAGTCTGATATTTCATTATACGCCGCGTGTCGCCATGTACGCAACCATAAGATACATCAAAGTCGTAAATGCCAAATCTCAAAATCTTAAAAAACTGATGCCCCAGATCAAGACTCGTCTTATTGCATCTCTACTCCCAGCTCCTTCATTTCTTTCATTTGATCAGTATCAGACGTGCGCTCCGAGGATTTCGGTAAAGTAAGCTCAGATATACCAGACGCCACAGCTGCCATTCCCGCTGACACGGCATTCGGTAAAGATTTTGCTGGCACTCCATTGTCAACCGACTGGTCCGCAGTTTCGATGCCTGTCAATATCGGGGTTCTCCCTCCATTCGGACTATCAGTGGGAGCAGAAGCTGGTGCACTTGCAGAAGGACGGGGTCCGTTCATCTCTGCATCTGTTCGACCGAATACTTCGTTCCACCATCGCGTTTCACTAACGCGGGGGAAGATGAGTCGCTCTTTGCCGCGCTTGTGGTCATCAATGTCGGCATCATACTGAGGGTTTGTGAACTGTTCTCGTCGAGCGAGGAAGTAGTCCCAAACGCTACGGGTTCGTTCCTGAGCCTGGGAATCCACGCGCTCTTTCTCGTTGTTGAACAAGAATGTACCATACTGGCAGGAGTACAGGTGATATAGCAGTCGTCGAAGGAAGCGCTCGTTGAACTCGAATCGAGTCGGATGCTGGTGAAGCAACTGATATGTCGCGTCCAAGAACTGATGGAACACAGGGCTTGTCTCTTTGGGTTTAGTCAACTCCTTTTCAGAAACACTTGAGCGAGGTGCAGGGCTAGTCTTTTTCCCAGCTGGGCTATCGGAATCATAGCTCTGCATTTCCCCATCGGATTCGGGCAGAGAGTCTCGACTGTTGTTATCCCGACCAAAGAAGCCCTTCGCGCTAAGGAACGCGTTCTCAAGTGCTTTGCCAGCGCCGCCCCCTTCGCCAAATGTACGGTTGGGGTCTCCACCGATTCGCTCATTCTCAATTTGGAACCATTTTTCGCTGTTTAAATGACCAGAACGGTGTCGGAACATGTGCCCAAACGAAAGCCAATCTTTCTCAACAAGAACCATGAAGCCTTCCAAAGTTCGAAAGTATGGATCCAGACAAATTTGACTCAGTGCACTGAGCTGACTTGTGCGGTCCCATCCATCGGAGCAGTGAATTAGAACATGGGAGTGTGTTAGGCCAACCTGACGAGTAATTAATCTAGCACCCTCGAGAATTCCACCGATGTGCTTAAGCCAGCCGCTGCGAGCTAATTGATCGCGATTCGGCCCCAGTGGTGTGACGTCCGAGTCTTTCAAAGCATCTATGACCTTGTTCAACGAGTCGCGCATGACATGGATATTGTCAATACCAAGATATGCCTTTGTAGCGAATTTGTAGTTGTCCATGTTCTCGGAGCCGAGTCCAACAGCTTGCATGGCAAAGGCATTAACAGTAGGTCGGGCGTCTACGATCAAGTTTGACTGCTGGGCTCCGTAAATAGCGCGCTGCTCTTCGGTATCACCATCTGCAGCAGCTAGCAAGTCGTCTTCCAGGTCCTCGGCGTTGGTCGGCTCGGGTACCACTATCTGGCTTGACTCTGGGCTATCAGGGCTCGGATCCGATAGTTCTTTCTCGGAAGGGGGCGAGGCAAAGCTTGCTAGAGGTCGCTCAGATCGAGAGGTCAAGAATATAGCCGAAAGAAGCTTCTCATCTTGAATGCTCCGGTTCTGTCGGACACCGACCAGCGGCTGCGAGCTTCTGGTGATTGTGCAATTATTGACGGGATGGAGATACGTTAGAGCTGGAATCCGCGCTCGAGATCGGTAGCGTCCTGCGTAGTTGAGAGTATTATCAGAGATCGATGAAGGTACGGGAATTATGGCGGGATAGGTCGGGGAGAACTACAGCCTCTGTTAGCAAAGCGCATCCCGTTAAAGGCGTGACAGGGTATCATACTTCGTAGTTCGTATTGATCTCGGAGAGTCGCCATCTTTGGCCTTCATTCAAGACGCCCTGGCGCGCCCATTCTTTGCGCGGGTCATACAAGTTCCATCCGTTGAGCTCTTTCTCTGGTGGGGGAGGTTGGTAGGTGAAGGCATATAGTTTGTCGATTCGGCTAGATTTGCATGTCCACTGTTTGATGCTCTCAAACACTTCTCGTGCTTTGTGTTCATTCGCAAAGTAGAAGCAGACGTAGGTGAAGTCTCGACATCGAAGGCGGATGGAGGAGAGCTGGCGGGATGCTGCGGGAGCCGTGCGCAGGGTACAGAATGCGATGATTGGGTACGTAAACCAGAGCTCTCTAGGTCTGACTATCACCCCCTTGGCCTGGTCTTCGGTGGAAACCGTGGGTGTGTGTGAAAAGATAAGGTGGTGAGGGGTGAGATGGAGGGTACCATCAACCTGCTCACCGCGGCGAGACAAGGTCACATTGTCAACCTGGAGAGAAAAAGCGAGTAAGTAAGATGTTTGTGTCTCATCGACTGGGACTTTCGAACCTTGGCGACCCGTGTTTTCTCCATACCGTCTTAGATCACTGGGTGCACGCGCTCTTCATGCTGAGGGGAACCGTAAATGTAGCAAAACGAGGCGATGTCGCGAATAACGGGAGATCGGCAGACAAACAATGTTGGAACAACGAGGCTAGTTCATCTTCAAAAACTCAGGCAACGTCAAGAGGAGCGCGGAGTAGTGATCGGTCGACGGAGGTGTTACACGTCACGGGCCTTGATCTGCTGTGGGGCCGAACACCAAGTCTACAGTATAGGAAAATATTGTTCATCTTATATTTTGGTTTCACTCAGCCTATGCATGATGTAGTCGAATTTAATTGTTTTAGAGATACCGAGCAAGACATTAGGTTTACGTCTGGCCGAAATTGACACAGAAATTGGATAGTTCAGTGGAAAATGAGCCATCTTATAGGGCTCACAACGAGTGTACGATAAACACAACCGGAATAAGAGGAATAAAAGTCGAGGTTCCTCTGCATGGCTCGAGTCTGATGTGAATTAGCATTGGAATCTGGCCCATATCTCATTGGCCATAAACGACATAAGGTGTAGACTTCAGTCCTTTCTCGACAAGACAGTCCACTATTCGCTCAACATATATCACTTCTTGCATATGAGTTTCTCTTTCCTTGTTAAGCACTTTATAAGCAGTTTCCAATGGAAGCATTGCAGATGCAGGCCCGAATAACTTCATGTCGTCTTGCACAAGATATTCCATACCAAGACATATTTTGCATGAGATGGCATATAAATTTCGTTGAGAGTGCTCAGAACAGAAGAAGTCGTCTTGCTTAAAAAGCTGAGATCCCCAGTTTTGGAACCAAGTCTCCAAACGTCCAAGCTCGACGATACATATGATCTGAAATGCCCACAGGTGTGTCCAGAAGTTTGCCATGGTGATGTTCAAGAACCAGAGAGGTGTACCCGGAGGACTCGGTATAAGCGGGTGCGAGTGAGAAGACTGGAGCCAGAAGCCTGGTCCCTCACAGTTAAGTACTTCCTCCCATTTTTCTAGTTGGGAAAGTAATTCTATACAGTCGTTCCACACTTTTGATACCTGGGAGCTTTCTGTTTCACAGGGTGTCTCTGTGAAGCGGTCGGCTTCTTCCAGTAGGAATGGAAGCCTTGAAGCGAGATTGATGAGCTGCTGCATCAAAGATAGATTGTAAGTAGAAAGTGGTATCTCAATCCATTCCTTTGATGCGATGAATGTTGCCTTCCGGGATTGAATGGCTTGAACCATCTGCAGAAATATTAGACACCGGAATGCAATCATGCATATTGATAGCTGCGTACCAATAGAGGGCGAAATCCAACAAAAAGGCTTTGAAGAGCCCCGCTCTTGAATTGCTCGGGTCCGCTTGTCTTGAATAGCCTGGCTACGCCATTTACATGCATAGCAAGCCCAAAGCGCGAGTCGGGGAACATAAGCTAGGGTCAAATGAGTTAGTTGGATATTATAAGGGGACCAAATAATAACAGTACCTCGGCTAGGACCAGGCACATTATGGCAGCAGCAAATTCAGCATCTAGGCCCTCTTCGAGTACTTGGGTGTCTGATCGAAGAGCATCGATTGCCGAAGAATACCCCTGTACCTTCTGCGCATCAGATGCAGATGTGAGGGTCAGACTCAATGCTTTTACTGCAGGATCCAAGACACGTTCGTAGCGACTTGAAGCAATTGAGGGCTCAATGAGCGTTGCTAAGACCCCAACCCATGCTCCACATATCCTGGGAACATCAGTCACGGCAGGGAATATCGAACATGTCTCTTCGCTGGGAATGTAAGCTTCCGTTATATTTTCAATTTGAGACCGGCGGCTGCACAGAATGGTGGATGGGATGGGCGTGGATTGGCCATGACGTAGCGCAGTGTGGCCCTCAATAGAAGCGGAGTCGTCCGGCAAAGAGCTCTTTTGAGAAACGAAGGTCCAGTCTGGAGTTTTCCAGTCACAACTTCTCCCTCTTAGAGCACACTGGCTACAAACAGGTTGTTTGCCATCACACTAGGTTGCGCGTCAGATATGCTTTTGAAGAGAAAGATAGGACATGCCATACTCCAAGTTTTCGTGTTCTACATGTCTGACAGACTGTATTCTTCTTGACACGCATAGTTCGGCTTTTTCAGTGAAATTGTCATAGACATAAGCAATCTGACGGTCGAGTATTTCCCGAGGTTGTGGCGAAGCGATTGGTACTTGGAAGTGCACCAATCAAATGCTGATCTCAACCGTCTTGGCGAAATATAGAACCCGAAGCGGTAAGGCGCCAGATGCAGGATCTATGAAAGGCGACGGGATTCAGGCGATGGGATTTAGGCGCAGATGTTAGACTTCCTCTTCTGGAATCATAAATCGCCAAGATAATTTTTTATAGACTTTAGACTCTCGCAATGATCGATAATCGCTAATCCTAATGGGAGTCCGCGGAGATTCCATGAGGATAAATAGCCTTGTCTTTGCCCTTCTTGTCATTCTTCAGCTCACTTTCACCTCAGACTCTTTTCTAAATAAACTGGACTCTTTAATACATCATTATGGCCCCTTCAAACTTCAACAGCAACATTTCCATCACCCACATCGGCACTGCCACTGCAATCATCGAGATCGATGGCGTCAAGCTCTTGACCGATCCGTTCTTCTCCCCAGCCGGAACAGAATTTGAGAGTCCGGTCGGTGTTTTCAAAGTAGGCCATAATCCAGCTCTTGGAATCAAAGACCTTCCACCAATCGATGCCGTCCTCCTGAGTCATGAGGATCACACCGACAATCTCGATGACCTGGGTCGGCAGCTACTCGACGGTCGTCTCGTGTTCACTACAATGGACGGGGCTAAGAATCTAGCTCCTCGTCCGGGTGTGCGAGGAATGAAACCATGGGAGAAACTCTCTGTCAACATCGGAGGCAAGCCCTTTGAAATTACGGCAACCCCATGCCAGCACCTCCCAGGAGGCGAATGTACAGGCTTCATCCTTACGACTGCTAGCTTTGGTACCAGCCCAGACGGTTTGCCCAATGCGATTTGGTTCTCTGGTGATACAAACTACTTTGAGGAACTGGATCAGATTGCTACCAAGTTCCATGTCGTGGCTGCGATTTACAATTTGGGCGATGCCCATGTTCCGCTCCCAGAGGGCCCATTGCAGGTTACGATGGATGGAAAGCAGGCTGCTGGTCTGTTCCGGACTCTCAAGGCTGATTTCCTCGTTCCGATGCATTATGATGATTGGTCCCATTTCACTCAGCATGGGAACGAGCTGGCGAAGGCGTTCGCTGAGGAGGGAATTGAGGACCAGGTATGCTGGCTCGTCCCGGGCACGTCGAAAAAGGTGATTTGAGGAGGACGATGTTGAGAATTGTGGCTGCTGACCGCGGCCCATGCTATGAGTGGGCCAATGGTCAACTGCCACGATTACTTCGTCGTCTCTGAATCAGGTCAGGTCTAGCTTAAGGGGAAGGCTTGATGCTAGAATTGGACAAAGCTTAGGCAATTGTTTATGATGCCTCAATTACAATGTACTGGGAGAACTGCAGGAAATGTTTAGAGGGATTTAATGGTTCTTTGTCAGATTAAGTGGCTATTTTAACAGATAATATACAAGAATGACAGCCCCAGTACGCCGTCAACTTAAATAATGATAACAATTGATGGACACTGTACAAATCTAAATCAAAAGCGCTCTGCCATGCGCCTAATCCAGATATCTGCTTCCATGGATTTTGAAAGCCATGTCAGAAGAAGTGTTATAGAACGAATGGAAATTATGATGGAGAAGCTCTTGGGCTTGGTCACTTTCCGAGGTCGGGTCGCCATGAGGAATTTGAGTGGTAAGAGAAACCTCGTTTGAACGGGCAGCAAGCAATGGACCACTCTCGTAATGACGGTACTCGAGGTTTCGGTCACCGAATTCGTATGTTTGAATGGCAGTACCTCGAACTTCATTGAGAGGAGGAAACATGTATTCAACGGTGGTGTTGCTCCCCTGGATTTCGCTATCCCGCGATTTCTTTGGTGTCGGCTTGTGTGATGATCGGATAACCTTCTGAACATCATTTGGAATAGAGATCTTGCAGAATGGCGACAGGGGGCCACGCGAAACACCACCGGCCATAAACGAGCTACGAAGGGATTGCTTGATATCCTGCAGCATCGTTTGGAAGTCTGATGGACAAGAATTTTCGTGCAAGAGATCTCGAGAAATGGTTCTCGTAAATCGCAGATCCAGGCCGTTCTCTGGGAGAAGGTAATCAACAGAATTGGTTGCGAGAATAGCTTTTACACTCTGAATCTCGAAAGCATCATCTGAGTTCTGAATGTCCTTGTGGCGCTTGGTGATCAGGGTGATTTCGAGTTCAGGGAAGGTACCCGCATCGGCAGTTGGCGTCAACCGGATGCGATATGGCACTGAATCTTTCGTTTGGGAGGAGGGTGAAAGGGAATCGAGGAATCTCGAGATCAAAGGGATGTCGTTGGTGAAAGTCCGTGGAAGAGACAATCTTCCTAATTGCGCTGGACTCATCGTTGTTTCCTCAAACGAGGACTTTTGCATGAAAAGGCACCTCCCAACCTCGGCCGTCACGGTTTCTTGAAGGCCAGGTGTAATTTGCGGGTCGCTCTTCAACGTTGAGGTGTCTCTGAGTAGTTTTAGCAGTTCATCAGACAGACGTGTCTGGTGCTTATCAAAGAACGGTGTCTCGAGATTTTCTGCCTGTGCGCTTTGGCTAGAAGACATTGCCCACCGGAACCATGACTTCTGTCGGTCAAACCATGAAGCATTTTCTTCCGGACTGTAACTGTAGACAGTGGCAAGCTCTGAAGCCGGTAGATATGTAGAGAAATGTGCCGACGGAAGTGTCGAGTTGGCGATTGCCAAGTTCAAGGCTCTTCGGGCATTATCCGCTCCCAACTTGTTCTCAGCAAGGTAAAATATTTTCTCAGGTGTGCGGTGAGCTTTGTGTTCCACAAACACACCGTATGTAGTGTTGATCCAATTCAAAAAGTCCGGGGTGAAGACCTGATTGATACCTTCTTCGAGGATGTAAGGGTTGATGCCAACATCCTCTTCGCGAGTTCTGGCAGTAGCATCGTGTATGATCTCACGGACAGATTCGCACGCGTTTCGCTTTCCATAAAGTGTCACTCGGCCAGCAGATGGTGTCACATCAATGGTGCAGCCATGGAGACTGGCCAGCTCATGGAAGGAGAAATGTTCAGCATGAAGGAGCAAGGACATAAACTCGGGCTCTAATTGAAACTCCATTTGTCCACGCTCCGCAGGAACTGCCAACTGCCAGCAGTCACGGACTATCCTTTCTGCAAGCCGAGCTTTTCCCTGGTGTGCTTTGGTCCCTGCCGTTTCCGATATTTTGTCGGACGGTCTCCATGTCCAATTCGTCTCCGTAAGACTCACGCTCTTGTCTTGTTGGTCTGAAACATACTCGGCCAGCTGCCTATGGGTGAATGATGATGTAAGTTTAGAGCGCAGTGCTTCGAATTCGCCAGTCGCCAACGTGTCTCCTGGCTGATGTGGTTCACGGCTCGCATCAATTCCCTTCTGAATTGTTTCAGCCGTGGGATCTGAGTTCTCTTCATCAAGATCGTCTAGCATGGAACTGATTGTATTGTTGTCACTATTGCTGGCATGGTCGCGGCGGTTGCGGTACAACCTTCGACGCCCACGCCCAGGCACGACAACGATTTGTCCTGGCTGACCCAAAGAGTTCACATCCAGTGTGACCTTTGACCCTCCATCATTATGTTGGCCTCGAGGTTCGCGTTTGCGGTGGGAATTAGGTTTATCGAAAGCGTAGCGTTGGGCTGGACCGGATTTCCAATCGCTCAGGTATCGGGGACGGATGGGTGTCGGGAGGAACGGTCTCCAACAGAGAGATTGGTGCCTCAAAGGCCTCAAATCGGTCCTCAGAGGTTGTCGAAGCATGACCGGAGGTTCAGTTGCGTACAAAAGGCAAATAATCCTGTGATCGCTTTTCTCCGGCCGATAGCGCTAGACCGCGATAAGAAACCATTTCCGCCTCAGGCCAGCATCCTCTATAGCATCAAGTTACTCTCCTACAGACACGTAGGTATTTCATTGAAATAACGTGAGAGAAAGAGTACAGCTATACTTTATTCGGCGGTCAATACTGTAGAGATAAATACAAGTTTTAAGATTGTTGCTTCAATCGCATATTATTACATGCCACGCCGAGATGGGATTCATTATTTTGAGGAAACCTCCCAGCTACGCAAATCCTCTCTCACGTCAAACTCAGAAAGCTCATTGTGTACATTGAGTGCTTTCCATCCTCGGCCCTTAACTCCGTCATAAAGTTTCTGTTCAATACTTCCGCCCTTCTTGGGATGCCCAAGTGTAGAATGAGAGTCTGGTGCCTTGCCGCTAGTATGGGAATGATTGCTCGAAGAACTTTTAGGTCGACCCTCGAAACTTGGAGACAACATTTTCCCTGGCCGACTTTGTCGCGAAGCTGACTCTGCACTTAGAAAACCATCTCGGCGGTCATGCCCGGGATTGTTCTTGTCGCTGGCATTGTGTGCATCGTTATACCAGTGTGAGCCTCCAGCGAATAGCTCTTCAACAAGTTTATCAGCAGGCAGATCGCATGATCGGGAGGACCATGATGCCGCTAGACTTCGTCGATACATATCTTGCATATCCGCGATTTCCCGGCTCTTGGTGTTGATGGATGGAAGGTGTCCAGCTTCATCGAGATCGCCTTGCTGCTCGGAAGCATGAACAACACCGGCAATACCTCCAAATACAGTAGCCGACTTCAGATGCGGTCTGTTTATGATCAGTACTGAGAACGTATAAGTAATTTGATTGATTGGCTTCAACTTACGTCGTGAAGTTGCGGTCTCCTTCTAGCTGGCGCATTGCTATCCCGATTTTGACAGTACTATTCACTTTGCAGTCATGCATTAGATACCGTCGAATGACACCTTCATCTTCTTCAACCTTATCCACATATTCAGCAAGGTTGAGTTTGATTTTGCCCAGTACGTTCTTCTCCGAGACGGACGATGAGGTAAATTCTTGTATGATTTCAAAGCTGAGTTCACACTCTTGAAGCATTGATGTTCTGTCAATTGTAAGTCTCACTTGGAGAATCTTTTCATAGCTCCAATAAGCCCGGTGGTCAGATAGAGTCGCTTTCTCTGTCTGGCCTTGGTGCTCAGTGCCGCTTGATGATGGCAGTCGCCATCTCACATAGGCAAGGCCGTTTCCCAATGGAACATTGTTGATATCAATAATCTGTTAATCAAAGTTAAAGACGTCATTGGCAGCTTCAAATGGAGTTCTATACATACTCTCAACACGAGCTCAAATCTAGGCTATATAGAAGTTAGTTGGAGATAATACTTCCCCTGGAGCTTTCGGAGACATACCCGTCTGGTTTTGGGAACTGCAACATCACAATTGTAAGCGTACATAATGTGCATAACATAACACGTTAGTAGAAGACATACCGAATGCTTGCATGATGGCGGTCACGTCACTGTGTTCAAGCTTGTCAGAAGTAGGATTTCACGGACCAGGTGGCCCACTTAGGACCGGCCTAAGTAATAAATTGCAGTCGAGAGCCAATACTGGACTGACCTATTATGAATACCAAATGTCAAGCCGCGATGCGGTCGTCAACTTGGCTCTAAGTTACTCCACGCGGGCGCTGATATCATGGGCGGTGTGAAGTGGTGATTGGCAGAATACAATCAAAGCCGCGGACTAACTCACCTCTCTCCAACAACCATTCTTTAGGAGTGTCGCGCATGACCCAACCTTCTGTTTTCAACACCTCTTCACTCTTATCAACCTGAATCCGTCTCTCTGCAATCATGGTCGAGACCGAATCTACGCTTCCCTCTCCTCCATCGGAATCGGCGTCCGCCTCCGCAGTGCCTCTAGACTCACCAATGCGCACCACCCCCATACATGTCAATCTTTCCGAGATCAAAGTCCCAGATGGTGATTTCCCATTATATCGATACCACCCGGTCACATGCCAGCCGATGGAGCCACGCGACTATCAATCTGAGCTTGCGAAGTTAGAACGTGAATACCCGTCGCGCGAGGGTGCCTCCAGGGCCCAGGACGAAATGGCCAAAGAAGTTAAGGCCAAAATTGAAAGCGCACAAAAAAAACGAGAAGAAGTTCAGAAAGCGATTGACAAGAAGATCAAGGAGCTCAACATCGAAATGAAGGTTATCGAAGGGAAGGTTGTTTCCAAGTACCAAGAGAAGGCATCTGATGTTCCGTCTTGAAGGGAGGGGCGACAAACAGAGCTCATCTTTTGACAAAAAAAATATTGAGCACGGATAACGAGAATTACCACATCTACTGTCGTGTTCTCCCAATGGGCCATCTCTGCCGCAACAAGATCATTGGCTATCTACGGATCTGATCAAGGCACCTTTGATATTTCCCACGACTCCCATCATTTGGCTTTGATTATATCAGTCGCAAGCCACATTCTGATGAAGATTCTGAACATGGTTTACACGGCCACGAATTCGAAGGGAAAGAACTCAATCAAAGCGCACTTTGCATCTCAACATCGTGAGATCAATTGGCCTGAGCAGTCAAATGCCATGTCCGTCGTCTAATTAAGCGAAGGGCGGACTTGAAATGTTTTGTCTCCAAACAGCTCATGCACTGGCTCTTCCAGTGAAAACCCACAACCCTAGTTGAAAGATACGATACTAGCTATCACCAGATACCCTCAACGCTTGGTTTTGTCCGGCGGACAACTGTTGCCAAAGCTCTGAGTTTGCAAACAGCATATTCAAATATCATGAATTAAATGCCATTGATATCATCGCAGTAACATACTCATATATAAAGTTAATTATCATGAGGTATCATGAATTTTGCGTATTGGAGCCTGTATACCAGCAAAAAGCTTCTACTAATGTCTAGACACAGCCATTGTCATTTGATTGTACCAGCTTGTGTGCCATTTATTATTGTTCTAAGTCATGGCATCGAACTGCACATGACCTACCTACTCAGGAGGCCCCGGGATACTTCAGTGATTTACTGTAGCTGCACAGCTGTTGACGAATTCGTAAAATATCAGCAAGAGCCATGCTTGAAATAAGTAGAATTCAATACTACCGCCTTGACTCAATACGGTCTTTGATTATAGGACCCCATGATTGTTGTCTCGTGGAAACCAAGCCTGAATAAAACCAACATCCCATTGAATACACATCATATACAGGCAATTGAAGTGCCTCTTGGATTGCTTTTGAAAAAGGTGGCATCTGTGTGCACTCCAGGCAGAGGGCTGCAATTTCAGGGTGCTCAGTGACCAGTTGCCGAGTGGCAGTCACTAGTTCCTCGCATATCTTGTGGTGGACATATTCAATGCCCTGGCGGATATGACTTTGCAGTAGACCATCTTTTGGAGCACCACGTATATGGCATCGAGAAGGGGAAATATTCAATTTCTCAAGGTGAAGAGGTCCCAGACGCGTGTCATCGAAAGTCAAGATACCAACACTGCGTGTGGGAGGAAGGACAGCCAAAAGAGATGGAATTTGAACTAGGGCTGAAGTAGCGATAGGTATCGGAAGTTGAGCAGCAAGACTTTGATGTCAGCATGTAGCGCAGAATTTCTCTAACGTTAGAACAGACATACTCCGGCTGTGCCATCGCTAGGAAACCGCAACTCGTGATTATACCAACCGCTCCACGCTTCGCAAGTTTATGGCCAGCTTCAACAAACTTTTCGATCAAAGAACTATCGTAAGGCCCAGTGCACACAACTTGGGTTTCTGATGAGCCAGTCACCCTCTCGCGGATGAGCGGGAATGGCCATGTCTTCTCGTTGAAAGGATCCCCTGGCGGTCTATGCAAAATGACATCAATTGAGATAAACCCGAGTGGAGGCATTTCAAATTCAGGTATCTCAGACTTGAATTCTGTAGCCCCTGGAATAAACTGCATACCATCGTGTAGCAATTCGGGTGCGTCTGTTGTTTCGACGGGATCTGGCACTAAACATTGCTCGGTCAACAAATGATCTTTCTGCGTAGTAGACATCTAATGTTGATAACTTGGACTAGAGCTTCTTTTTGAATCAAGTCCCAGGACAATGCTGGGTTATTCCGCAGCAACTAATACGGTGGGAGCTAGGCTTATCAGTTGGAGGTTTCCCCTCATGGACTATTATCTATAGGCTCGGAGGAACCCGAGGCGCAGATGTATGTGATTTCACCCCACAATGAGCTGTGCCTTATAACTTGGAGTCGTGCGGACTAAACCTGAACTTGGTTTATACTATTTCGTACTCAAACATAGTCTTTTGGACTTTGGTCAACAATACACTTGCCTTGCGATTAAATTCTCGAAAACGTAAACAACCATGACGATCGAAAGAAAGCCACGCGTCGTATCCCTCGGAACTCCTGCTTTTGTCAATGAAGAATACATCACTCGATTCAAAACCGACTTTGACTATTCGGTCTTGCCCGCCACAAACCGCGAGGAGACACAGACTTTACTGCCCAAAGACATCGCGAAGAATGGACCGATCGATGCATTTATCATTCGCATGGGCACGCCACCGTACGAGCCTTTCGACGAGGATTTGTTGAAGGCACTGGTACCAGAATGCAAAATCATCACCTCTGCCAGCGCAGGGTACAATGAGTTCGACGTGGACTGGATGGCTAGTCGAAATATTGTGTTCTGCAATACCGTCAATGCAGTCGCAGAGGCTACAGCAGATATGGCCGTGTTTTTGATGCTTGCTGTCTTGAGAAATACTACAAATGCTGAGAAGAGTGCCCGGAACGGTACTTGGAGGAAGGGAGCGAACCTGGTTCCCACTTGCGATCCTTCCGGGCTCACTCTTGGTATTGTTGGGATGGGTGCCATTGGAAAAGTATGTATAAGAAGCATAGAACATGATTCCATTACTGTTACTGATATTCATCTCTAGTATCTCGCTAGGAAAGCCGCTGTCTTCAATATGAAGATTGAATACTTCAATCGAAACCAGCTCCCAGCAGCCGAGGAGGAAACATATGGGGCAACATACTGCAAATCTTTGCATGATCTTCTCCAACGAGCAGATGTCGTCTCTTTAAATTGCCCCCTCAATGCAGCAACCACAAACTTGATTAGCACAGCTGAATTTGCTGCCATGAAAGATGGGGTATTCCTCGTCAATACGGCTAGAGGGGCAGTCATTGACGAGGAGGCTCTCATTGCGGCGCTAGAGTCGGGCAAGGTACAACGTGCTGGCCTTGATGTTTTTGTCAATGAGCCCAGCCCGAGATCCTACTTCCTACAGAGCGATAAAATTGTTCTGCAGCCACATCTGGGTGGGTTGACGGAGAAGGCGTTCCAGAAAGCTGAAACTGAATGCTTTGAGAATATACGCGCTTTTTTCACAACCGGGAAAGCAAACTCACCGGTTAACGAGATTAAGGGATAGACTTCAAATGGTTGTTTTCTATTTTACTCATTAGTCAAGTGAATTTTCAGGAGATTCGATGGCTGCAATTGAAGTAACTTAAACCCTTAAAGTAAAGCCATGTAATTTGTTGATTTTTCTACCTGCCTACATACGTATGTATTTGCAGTTTTATTCTTGAGGCAATAAATAAATTTGATAATTTATGAGATCTAGAGTCTAGCATGTATTTGACTTTGAAAAGGCACTTCCTGAAGCAGACCAATGTTGCTTAGAGCCCTTGGGCCACTGCAACCCTCCATGAGAGCGTTTACTGGTTGTTCTGCGCCAACAGACCTCCATCGCCATGCCTTCACTGCTGGCCGATCCAGTTCAATCTGCTCCATTATATCCACGACCCAATTACCGATGTTTGGCAAGAATTTAAATGCATGGCCACTACCTCCTGTTGCGACCATTAATCCATCTTTTTGGGGGACACGGTCCACAACATAGTGATTGTCAAATGTATCTGTATACCAGCAGATTCTGGTCAGACACGCATTGATTCCTTCCTCGGCTAATTCCGGGAGGTACTCGTTCAGAAATCCCGTAAGAACTTCATGTGCTTGCTGAGGAAAAGAAGTAAATTTGCTTCCGGTCGATTCATTTTCTTCTTTCTCAGGAAACGACCATCGTGTTATCGGGGTGCTTCGCTCTTTGCCATCACTTTGGCGTAGAGGATTGGTATACTTAGTTCCCCGATATCCAACCTTGAACCAGCCATTTTCATCTCTCGGAAATCCATACAGGCCACCTTCGGCTCCATTTCGCATATTCCACATCCACGTTGGAAACTTATCGGTATCAAGTCGATCCCATAGAGGTGAGCTTTGAGGGATTTTGAACATCATCACGCTCCCCGCGGTTGCTTCACATAGGGCATCAAGTTCTGGTAATAAGACCGGCGTCCATCCTCCGCAAGCAAGAATAGTCATTGCGGCGGGGTGAAATTGGTTATCCTGCGTTTTGACTCCAATCACTCTGGACTCGTCGTAACAAAGCTCTTTCATACATCCAGCCTGCTCGGCGAAGATGAATTTTGCACCCATGCCTCGTGCTTTGTGCAATGCAAATCTGCATGCCTTGTCCGCAAAGGCCGTACCGCCTGTACTATCCAGCACACCAGTGTTGGGTGTTTTGCCTCGTCTTTCTCTTTGAAATGGATCCATAAATGACTTGAGCCCTTTCTGAGCTGCAATTTCTTGGTGGCTGGGAATGAGAGTTGCCAGCTGAGTATCTTTATAGCCAGACTTCTCCATTTCTTCAATGCAGGCCAACTCCCATGGTGGAATTTCTACTGATGTAGATAGTGATATGCATCCGTTGGGCACGAAGACTGCATCACTGGTCGACATCCCCGGGGGAACCAAAGTGCCTGCTTTTAGTTCCGCATTCCAGGCATGCCACTCAGGGATTGCTTCAGAAGATAAATCTTGGTATTCCTTTTGAGATCCGTAGGCTGACCGAACAATTTTGTTGATGTCGGCAGAAGCAGCGTCTGCGCCTTTGAAGTACGAGTACAAAGTCTCGTCGTAAGGTTGTTTGTCGAGAACCGTCACATTCTTGTAACCACGTTTGCAAAGATGTAACGCAGTGCTGAGGCCAAAAATACCCGCTCCGACGATGACAATGGGGTCTGTCTTTCTCGGTGGCATAGACTGGGTCATTTTTGATGCTATCAATTGGAAAATAAGCAGCCAATTCTTGACGAAGCTAGAATTACACTCTCTCATATAAGTTGTGTCCCTATCAGGAGCATAATCTCTCTTGTCTTAGTGCCTTTACCAGCGAATTTACCAAGTCTCTTTCATTGGAGTTCGGCTTCTTCCGATGTGCTATCAGGAGTGGCATTGTTGCCGCTAGATATGTTCGGTTTCTCCCGACCTATAAAAATTGTGATTCTAAGAGATAACGTCATGATATTCATGGGCTTTGAATAGAATATGGCTTTCGGCCAAATGTGGCATAGAAGGAACCTGGTGCGAGGGGTAAGTTAACGTGCGTGCGGGGACAAGTCAAGATAAAAACGTGTGGTGCAAACGACAAGTCCTGAGTTTCTGTAAACTGCCATCAATTTAGATAATTGTAGATCGTATGTTTTGTAAAATTTCGATGTTTGAGAGAAATCGTGGAAGGAAAGAATAGCTGTTCAAACGCGTTAGATCAAGATGGACGACCTTATCTCCCTGTCTAGTTTGAAGCCATCCCACCTTGATCAACTCCCTCAATATGAGCCATGCACCAAAGCGACCGAGAATTGGAGAGCGGACGATGCTCGCTTGCATCGGATGCAAACAGAAGAAGTTAAAGGTACTTGGGCTTCACCTAGAAGGTAGCCATGTCACTGACCACGGGACTAGTGCGATGGACAAACGCCGAAATGCAACCACTGCGTGCGGACTGGACGAGGTAAGCCTTGTCCTTCAAGTTATAAACTCATCTGATTCGCCCAGAATGTCTTGTGGAAGACCCTGCAACAGGACTGCACCGTCCGCGCAACTACATGCAGGCTCTTGAATCCCGGGTGGTCTACTTGGAAGCTCTTCTTCGAGAAGTCCATCCAGACGCAGCCTTGACAAGTAATAGTCAGAGTCAACCTGACAATACTGATTCTATCGCTTCTTTTGGCGTAGCAATCTCACCTAGGATGGCCAATCCATCAAGCTCCTTCAACCAGTTGTTGAGTGACTCATGTGTTGGTGCTAACGCAAGTCCATCTTCAGTGCGTCGTCAATCATCATCCCTTGAGCATAGCAATGATGAAAAGTGTAATCAAATTGATCATCTATCTTCCGAGGTTGCTCTCCTGTGTCTGAATGCCGCTGGAGGTGAACCCCATTATTTTGGGCCTTCATCAGCTGTGTCATTCTCGCGGATTGTGAGCGCAACAATGGGTCTCAAGGCAGATGTCTCATCTGTTTCTCCACACAATAGTGAAGAAAGTGGCGATTTCTCGCCTGTCATATGCCCAACTCGAATTCCACGATTACCATCCCCAAGTGTCTCAGCTAATTTATCGCGGGCTTATTTCAACAATATTCATCCACAGTACCCCTTTTTACACCGACCAACTTTTCTGAAATGGGAACAGGATGTTCAAAGTATGAACCAATCTGGAGACAGTACTCTGGCCAGTGATGTTCCACTTTTCTTTGTCCTCATGGTGTGTACCACTGAGCCCAACAGCGATAGAGTTGACTTGTGAACTGATGATATCCACTCACCATCCAGATCTATGCTACTGGCTCTCTTGCTCTTAGTCAAAGCCATCATAGCGCTGCAGCGGTAATTCTTTTTCAAGTATAAGAGAAAATTAAGATTCTAACCTTCTCAGATGTACTATTCTCTGGCTTTGGATCACCTGCCTTCCGTTCTTGCACTCAATAATCTGGAATCAATCCAAGCTATACTTTGTTGTGCAACATACTCAATAAGATCGCCTGCTGGAGCTAGTCTTTGGTATGTTTCCATCCAGTTCCTACCGATTTATAGTAGAGTAACATCAGACATAGGAAGATATCAGGGATGGCAATCCGCCATTGTATCGAGCTAGGATATCACAGAAGCGCAGAGAGATATCGCAAGCATGTTGATCCTCTAACTAAAGAGATGTCTAAAAGATGCTTTTGGGTTGCATATGATATTGATCGAGTCGCCTCTTTTATCCTGGGTCGGCCAGTGGGAATACCAGATGAGTTAATTGATGCAGAGGTACGACATGATTTCTGGTCTAGCTCCTCGGCTACGATTCATTATCTTGCTAATAACCAAGGTCTAGCTTCCCCTGGATATTGAAGATGAGAACATCACTCACCACGGTATATTGGCGAATCCTCGTGCGGCTGACGACCAGGTGCCAACAATTATGACGGGAACCCTGCATAGTATCAAGCTAAGGCAGCTATGGGCGAGATTTCATGCAAATCTCTACTCACCTCTACCACAATATCAACATTCCAGTAGACAATCCGCTACTGTTGATAGTCTTCGCCAAGAGCTGGAAGAATGGCATGCATCGGCTCCCACCCATCTTGACTATTCATGTTCTCATCCTTTGTCGGTGTTTGCTTCGGCCGAATGGTTCCAAATTGCATATAACCATTCGATCTTGATTCTCTATCGCTTATGTATTACTGGGATTCTCGGTAAACGACGACAATGGCATGCTGAGCCTGGAACAAACGATATCGATTCCACCGAGGAAGAAGAAGATCTCCAACAAGCATTTGAAAACTGTTCCCGCTGCGCTCGGGATATCTGCGTGTTATATCGTCGACTCTATCAGAAGTCTACCGTTCAGTTTACCTGGGGAAGTCTCCACATCCTGTTTCTTGGCGGCCTGACATACTTGTATTGTCTCTGGCGATCGTGGCGAGTACGCCAGCAGACAAAACAAAGCGAAGTGATCAACACATGCATGGCCTGCACAACAGTCCTGGTCATTATAGCAGAGCGGTGGAACTTGGCAACATCGTATCGCGACATTTTCGAGGCCCTTTCCGAAAGAACTATCAACATGATTTGTGGTAATGGGAAGTCTGCTGGGCCAGTGCCTCCCCAATCACAATGGACTGTCCCAGAGGACATTCTTCCCCCTGGACTATCTCCAAGAGACTGGAGCTTGGGATTTGATGATCTGGCCATGCCACAAGCGTCGGACTGGCTTATTCAGGAACTTTTACAGGAATTTCCTGAACCTCCGCCAGATCAGACGAACACTGGTCGAATGGGGGAGGACTCCCGTCTTTCTCCAACTTACTGAGTTCCTTTCGGATAACATGGAGTATAATGAAATTTTTTTCATGGCAATGTCTTTCAGTACTTCTCTTTTGAATGGACTTCGAATGTTTCTCTATACACTTCGGTGTGGAACGTCTCGCCCACTCTCGGCTTCTTCCGAGGGTTCAAGTGCTTCTGTTTTCCTGATAAGAATTTAAAAAAGAACAAACTGTCAATCATTTGCGGGGTAGATGTAAATAACCGCGGTCATTCCTATGATTCCTATACTTACCTCCTATTGAGATCTGACTTTGTAATTCACTCTGCACATCATGTCATCGGTCGCATCGACAGTCGATCCGACTTCAAAGAAATCTGCTCTGAACATAGCGACAGACGCAAATGGCGAAGTCAAAAAGCTTCACCATATCCCCCGCCCTGCAACCAAGGAGGCCGAAAGAAAATGGCTCCTCGAACAGATGGCGGGTGCTTTTCGCATATTCGCCAAACTAGGATTTTCGGATGGCAGTAGCGGGCACATAAGTCTTCGAGGTACGTGACTTCGTCTGCGCTTCGTATGCTAAAGAGTTAGTCCTGATCATGCTGACACCTTCAGACCCTATCGAACCCCACACCTTCTGGATCAATCCGTATGGCATACACTTTGCCCTCCTCAAGGTCTCCGATATGGTTCGAGTAGACGAGGAAGGAAATCGAGTCGCAGGTGCAGACAAGCCTGTCAACGCAGCAGGTTTCATTATTCATTCTGCGATCCATCAGAAGCGACCGGATATTCATGCCGCTTGCCATATGCATAGTCCGTATGGCAGAGCGTGGAGCACATTCGGCCGGGCTATTGATATGTTCAATCAAGGTAATTCCATGTGAATGACCGGCAACACGCTTTTGTTAATGCTGATTAGATTCCTGCATGTTCTATGATGATCTTTCGGTATATCCCGCCTTTGGAGGCGTTGTCTTTGCAAAGGAGGAAGGCCAACGGCTCGCTGAATATCTTGGTCCTAAGAACAAGAATCTGATTATGCAGAATCATGGACTACTTACTGCTGGAGGAACCGTTGCCGAAGCAGCGGCGTTCTTCATTGCGCTAGAAAGGGCATGTCAGACGCAGCTTCTGGTGGAAGCTTCGACAGCACCGGGCTCTAACGGAGCAAGAGATGGCATTCTGAAGAAAACAATCGTCGATCATGAAACGGCCACATACACCAAAAAAGGAACGGGCACTCCTGAAGTGATGTATATGCAATTTGAGCCCGAATATCAATTGATTTTGAAGGAAACGGGAGGTGACTTTTTGGATTGAGGGCAGACACCGGACACGTTTGTTTACTTGTGCACCAGAAGCTACAAAGAAATTGGGACCCGTTTCATTCAGACATAATTTCTTTCCTATTTATTTCGAGTAACAAGTGCCAACATTGAAAGGGAGACGTGATTTGTCAGGACTTCGGCCACGCACCGGCAGAGTTCATCCACGCGGTTCATTCTCAACTGAATTCCCTTTCAACTCTCGAAGTACAACTGTGACCGTTACCTATTGTAGCCTTGCATTTCTGTGTGATGTTTCAATGCTCTCAGTGTGACAAAAGCTACCAGCGAAAGCCTCATTTGCTTCGTCATGAGGAAACTCGTAAGACTGATGCTTCTCGACATTGGGGACGAATGGTCTGACAACCCTCTAGATAATCAGCAGCCCTCTTCCAGTTGCCCCTTTTGCAAGAAGTCATTCCTGAAATTGTTTGTCACCCCGTGGTATTACGAAACGTGAATAGCTGCTGATCATTAGGAAGAGAGGTAACTCGGAGACACAGCAAAGCGTGTGCAAAGAAATACAACCAACCATTGCCACCACCAGCCAAACCGGGCAGAAAACGACAATCTTGCGATTTATGTTTTTTTGCCAAAGCGTCGTGCGATAAGAACTCTCCTTGCTCTCGTTGCAGTTCTCTTGGACGACAATGCACCTTTTCCGGTCATCAGACGCTGTCTCCAGGCTCTACCTCTTCGTCGGCAGTCTCGCTTTCGCCATCCATCAATCCATCTCGCAGTGCCTCGAGAGGTGGTGGGCCATTTGCCTTCCTTCGCCATTTTGCCAATCCGTCTGTCCATAAGGATAGGCTTGCGATCGGCGAGACAGCAAAGCGTTCCGTTCGAAGGAATCTTGAAGCGCTCAATTCTCACATCGAAGATGCTCTTGTTCCTACTGATCCCCTATCGGCCTTTGGGGGTGACTTTCAACTACCAGACTTCTCTTATCCGTTCTCATCGTCTACAGATGACTTCTTCTCTCAATTCTCGCCTGATGCGCTTTTTCCTCCCAAGCTTTCCAACCAATTAACTGAGATCATGACCGAATTGGTTGAAACTTCAAAGTCTATGTGTCTCGGCAAATCAGGAGCTTCACCACCACTTGACCTTTTAGAGCTCTCTACACTCCTGGGGGTATCTAATATCTCCGCCTCTGTTTCTGCATTCTTCCACTCTCTCCATTGGCATTTGCCTGTAGTGCATTTCCCGACATTTGACCCAGGCAATGTTTCTAATCCCCTTCTTCTTTCAATATTCTTGTCTGGTGCTACGTATACATTTCCTTTGGACGGCGGCACCCTTCCATCGGGTCTTTTTGATGTGGCGGAAGAGTACATCTTTCGGAACATTGCGAGTCTGGCAGCAGTTCCTTCTCCCAAAGACTCTACACATCTTCTATCGACTGTTCAGCTAATCCAGAGTGCACTCATTATTGAAATGCTTCAATTTGGGCGTGATGACATGCAAACGAGACGGCGGATTCGCATTGTCCGTCATCCGTGTCTGGTCTCCACCATAAGATCCCTAGGGATTTTCCAGCTCAAACGGCGAACTGCCCCAATAGTATGTGATGAGATGACCTGGAAGGTCTTAGTTGCAGAAGAAGTCTGCATACGGTAAGAGACCCTCTCATCATCTCTCCTGAGATAATTCTGTTAATGTTTTGTCTTAACTCCGCCTCAGGATCGCCTGTTGGGTCTTCCTTGCCGATGGATTCCTCACAGTTTGTTTCAAAAATAACCCAGCAATCTCGGTCTTTGAAATGGATTGTCATTTCCCGTGGAGTGCTGGGTTATGGGAGGCTGAAAGTGCATCCTCTTTCAGCAAAATCGCCATGGCGCACTCGGCCAACCTCCCACTTCCTCCACTGAGAGATGTGGTCACCCAGCTTCTCGAGACACAAGACGAAGTCTCAATACCATGGAGTCTTTCGGTATCTGTGGAACACCTTCTTATTTTGATATACGGTAGGTCAAAATTGAAGCCTAGTCAAACGAGTACCGTGCTGATCATATCATAGCGATCAACTCACTCGCATTCCAAACAAGATCAGGCTTGTTAAGATATTTGTCAATCGAAAAGATACGGCGCGCATCGGCAAATTGGAAGCGCATCTGGGATTCCGTCACTGGGCTTTTGGACAAGGATCAATTTTTCCATATTGGGTACCCCAAACATGCTCAAGAGCTTTGGTGGTTGTTGAATGCTACGCTAGAGGTCTCCAGCAATTCTGATGCTAATTTTCGGTATTTGGACAACACTGCGACCGATGACTTGGGGAATTTGAATGATTTCATTCAGTGGTGTTATCAGAGTGCACAATGAGGGTATTAATTAACATTATGTAGCTATATATTTGGAGTTTGATGTACATGGAACCCATAATCTATTCCCCTATTCACATTTATCAGAAACCTTCTCGGCTCCTTGCTTGTTCTCCATGAAAGCATCGCCCTTGGGCTTCCTATAAGTTCCCGCCAGACGATCCCAGGCTGTTGTAAACTGGCCATAGTTATAGTTGAAGTAAAGATGGTGCATTGTATGACATGAAGCTCCATTGATGATCTCAGATGTGGGTAGATACTCAGCATCATCTGCAGATAAACGAAGGAGCGAGAGTCAGCCATCATCTTCGCAGGAAACCATAGGATCTGAGGAAACTTACGTATCAAAACCGTCCACATCGTAACAAAAATGAAGAGTCCCAAGTATGCACTCTTCTGCAAGGGAAACAGCATGGGGAAAACGTGGTATGGTAGACTCTGCGACCACCCATCCAGCGGGTGGAATGCATAGCTAGCAAAGGGTGTCGGAACAGCCCATTTGTGGTGAGGCTTGTGAAGCCAGCGGTAGATCAGAGGGTGGTGCAAGCCCCGGTGAATCCAGTAGATCCCACTGTCCGTGAAGCAGATGAAGAATGGATATTGTAATAGCGTGTATCCCCAGAATGGAGATTCGCTTGTGAAGTCATAGAGCTTGGACCAGCCGCGAATTTCCGCGATGAAGAACGGGACTGTGAGGAACGTGATGACTGGGATTGCGGATATGCCTTGTTCAATCTCGAGTTTTATTTGGTTCGCAAGGAATCGGGGGTGTCGAAGTAATCTTTTGTCGAATAATGTGTGGTATAGTACAAGACTGCCGAGCAGGTACATGATCATTGCGAAAAGCCTATTTGATGGGACAACCTTAGTGAGTTAGTCTCTAAGCAAATAGTAGCACTTACCAGGTGACGATGTATAGGGACAATGCTTGTCGGGCAAGATCATCTCGTTTCCAAAGACTGGCTTCTGCCCACTTGGAAGCCTCCATAGGGTAGTAAACCTTCACATGTCGGTTTAGTTGGAAGTTTGTAGAATTGTAACTTTCAAGACTGGCATTCAAATCTGGCGAGAGAAATGCATAGCATCGATCGAGGATCAACGTATCAAGGATATCTAGGAAGACATCCATCTTGTTGGAAACACTTTTACTATGGAATTCTCGACTTTAATTGTCCAAGGACCTACAACATCTTATAAATGATCAATACCTACATGATAATTACCTACAAGGAGTATACCTACGAGAGAAATACCTACATGCTGGGGAATACCTACACGGCAAATACCCACAATCCCGGGAAATACCTACAAAAGGGGGGAAAGCAACACGGACAGTCTCCACTTATAGACACGCGCAGCATTGACTGGCTTAACTGGCATACATGTACAGAAGAAGTAACATCATACGTTCACATTCTGAGATAGCTACCTTTACCGGAAATCGGAGAGCATGGAAAAAGAAACAGCCCATTTACTTGCATGTTCAAACCTCAACACCGTCATCCGCAAAATGATTGTTTTTCTTCGGCGAGTCACTGCCAGATCCGGACATACGATCATGATCATCTCTGTGCTTATCTTAGTGGTCTGATCTAATATAAGTACGCACAAGGGGTTGGAGAATCTTACGACACTTCAAAGGCCTCGATGCAGGTGGTATTACTCCGCTTGGTGTCGCGAAAAGCCCTCCAGAGCGGCTGCTCAAAGATAGCGTCCAAGCCCTCTAATCCCTCTCTTGCAGTCTCGGGTATCACGAAATAGGCATAGACAATGGAAATAAAGCACCATGCTGCGAAGAAGATAAACGCACCCCAGTTGTTAGTGTTGCTGAGGAGGGAAGGAGTCGCTCTGCTAATGCCGAAGAAGAAGAGCCAGTGGAAGCATTGCGAGATTGCAGCACCGAAGGATCGAATATGATTCGGCCAGATTTCTGCGCCGAATACATATGGAAGAATCAAGAGACCTGATGAATAGTTAGCAGTGAGAATGAGTTGGTGCAATTAGTATCCAACGACTTACCGACAGCAAAGCCGAATCCATGGATAAAGATAGCCCCGACAGCTGCCTGACTAGCGCTGGTAGTGACCAGGCTGCTTTGCTTATATTTGATATATACACCGATGTAGATGTCAGACACCATCTGCAGCGTGACACCGGTGAAGAAGCTTTTGCGGCGTCCTAGCACATCAATGAAGCAGAAACTCGCAATCAACGTGAAAAAGAACTTGGCCATCGAGTACATGCCAGACAAGAAGAGTGAACGGTCCGTTCCACCCCCTAGTCCCATCATACTCAGTATCGGAACTAGATAAGAAGTGACGCTGTTCGCGCCAGATAATTGTGCCAATGCGTATGATATGAATGTCTGTTGAACTCGACGAAGATTAGAAGGGACCAGAAAGGTCTCCTTGCACAGCTCAGTGAATCCTGGCTGAGCATTCTTTTTCTGGAGTTTCCACTGTCCGTCGACTTGTTTCTGGATATCTTCAATCTCGGAGGCAACGCGAGGATGAGTCGTAGGCAAGCCGCGTAATTTGGCGAGAGTTTCAATGCCTTCTTCCTGTTTTCCAATGAGAAAGAGCCATCTCGGGCTTTCCGATAAGAAGAAGCTAGCCAGAACAATAAAGCCTACTATGATTGTTGGCACAAAAAATACAATCTGGTATTGAAGATAGCCGCTGGCAACGTGGAGGTAAACCCCGAGGACGACGAAAACCGATACCGTCAATGATAAGAGCATAACAACACTAAACCAGACTGAAAGGAGTCCTCGAATCTCGGTTGGCGCGACTTCGACAATAGCCACTGGGCCGATCACTGTCAGTGGTCCTATCCCGAGACCTGACACTATCCGAGCAGTGTATAAAATGCCAGTGTGGCCATAGGAAAAGGTAGCAAGCAACTGTCCGACGACCCATACGACCATGTAGAGGCGAAAAGACCATAAACGGCCGATTCGGTCGTTGACGAAGAATGACAGGCCAGCACCAACTCCAGCACCAATGTACACGAATGAGATGAAGTTAGTCACTTGGGTGGGATTTGCGGCAGATGTGATACCGAACGCAGCTTGGAATCCAGGGAGGGACGGGATGACTGAAGATGATCCTTGGTCCCATGCTGTCGAGTTGTCTATTAGGGGAGGTCTTGACTTTGCAAGTGAGTGGGCACTCACTGATCGGTAGCCCAGCTGTCGCATACATAGCAACTGTAAGCAGTAACTGGCGATTTGCAATTATCTCGCGAGGACATGATCGAATCGTCTTCACATAACCAGCGATGGTTGATTCTGTAAATATTGTTTTCGCAGACATGACTGAGGGACTCGAGTTACCACTCTTGGCTGTGACTTTTGAAGGAAACTAATCTCTGATGATGAGGGACAACCTCCTGACTTTTAATATGTGTATTTCAGATCTTATCTTCTAGGGCGTTGGGAGATATCAAAATGTGATCGCCTTTCCATGTCGATACTCCCTAGTCTGGAGAAAGCTCACATTTGGTAGATAAGTAACAACCGGGACAATCCGACATTATCCGTCCATTGAGACAGTCAAATAGCTAGTTTTCGACGATAGGGAGCGTGACTTCGCCAAGTCTACATCTTCGTTAGGCTGATAAGAATTCCCTTTCCCCGCATTTACTCGGGAGTTTCCGAGTTTGGGCGTGATGGGCCAAAGGCAAGAATCAGAGGGGAATAGATATGATAGCGAGTATTGCCCAGGTGCCATCTGCATCTGCAGTATCTGGCTATCCTACTGTCCTACTTAGGGGAATAAAATGGAACATCAAAGGGTTTCGCCGTGTATCTGTCACCGAATGCCTTGTACATTACTGGGAAGGTCATCTGGGGTGACTTTAAATTCAGGTCAGACATCAAACGAGAGAAGCCTATGGTTATCATCAGTCTGACAGTTCTCTAGGGCTCGATGAAGGAGATGAAGCGTATGAGTCAGCTCTTCCCGATCATTTTGAAAACAGAGCTCAAGGGTGTCATTCAAACCGTGACACTCTATAAATCTTTGAATGGGTGCCACTACAATAATTTCAATACGTCTCTCTATTACAGGATTGCAGTTCTTAGGCATATCAAAATGGGGATGACTCATTAAATACAGTACATGGATGATCAAATTAAGACTTAGATACTGTAGCGCCTAGCCTTGTTTCCAATAAGATATCCACGGTCATCGTTGACTCATAAACTAGGTTATTGCGCAGAAATGAAGCCCTATTTTAGTTGTCTATTCAAAGTGAGGCTATCTTGTATCAAGTTGGCAACGGGAACCCAACAATCCAGAACGGGTTCTCAACAGACCTGAGTTTCCATGTAAGACTGAGTCTGCATGATTCTGAGAGACACTACCTGAAATCCCAGCTGCTATGGCTACCAGCGCATCAGACATCGGCAGACTGAAGCAAAGAGTGAAGCAAACCGGATCTATACCTCTCCAAGTGGACCCGGAGATATCCGCCACATGTGGCGACTTGCACCGCCTCACTGGGGTCACGGGCTATTTTGGGAGCCAAAACCACAACCCACATTTGGCGATACGAAAACTGGGAAATCTGCACATCTGCGATTCTGCGACTCTGTCCGTCCGGAAGGACGAATGTGGGAATTTGTGAATCTTCTGCCGACTTCAACCGGCTCCATACACACACCCCCTTGCGCCAAAACATGTGACTGAACTCATATGCCGGTAGCCTTCAGCGATTCCATTTTAGGGCATAGCGAGATGCGCCCGTGTCAAACTGGAGTAAGATGAGATCATACATGAATCAGGTGGACGAAATGATATACCACCGTACAGTAGGGTTCGTACACAGTGGAGGATACCATAGGAAACAGTATTGTAATGTTGGTGGCGCCCGCTCAAAGTCTAGCAATCGAGGCTCTGCCCAATGGGCGATCGGAGCAGGGATCTCAGCTTGAATGTATCGGCCGCGCTCGGTTGTCGTCAGCGAATCCCAGCCCTGAAGGCCTCCAAGACCGGATGGGCCCCACGCTGCTCGACCCTCCATCAGCTGAGGGTGTGTCTCCTACTCGACAGGTCGAACCTCCTGAAAAGGCTTGCGTATGAATCCGTTTCAGAGTCGGTTCTTGTCCTGTAGAACCATCAGAAATGAAACGGACATCTAAACGTGGGATCGAATAGTTAGGGCTTGGCAGCAAAGGCTATAGAATGATTTGAACTCTTCAGATGGGACCCCTTGGCGCACAAATATGCACATCGCCCAGCTGAGAAATGGGCTTCTCTATTCCCCGCTAATATTGTCTAAGACTCTCGGAGGTTTCCCTATTAATTTTGCGGATTTTTTTCTGCTGATCATCGGGGCTTAGCTTTTGCAGTTTGGGGCATGCTGCAGAAGCCCTCTGTCCAAATGGTCCAAATGGACGTGCAACGCGGGTGTGAGACGGGGAATACTGTGCGAACTGGAAATGAAACACTCGACTCGGTTGGACCTCAGTGATTCTTTTTTGCTTGTTTCGAATAATTCTCGAATAATTCTCGCCACTGAAGAAGGGAGTTGCAGATCGGGGAGTCCGAGGCGGCCATACATTGACTCCGTCAAGCTGCATGTCGACCAGAATAACCGGAGTGTACGAAGACTCCAGGGCTGTACTGTATGTGTGTATACTGTAGAAAAAAATTATTACTATTATTGTGCATCGAGTCCACTGTGTTTGGTCCCACCCCTCTTATTCTCAACTTCTTCCCTCTTTTCTATATCTCTTGACTACTACGTCTCCTTTCCTTTGCTTCTTTTCTTTTTATATTCTAATTTCTTTCCTTTTTGCGCGTTCGCCCACTTTAATATACTCTGGATTATGCGATATCTTTAACCTTACAATCCACACCCCCCACAAACTTCCGACAATATTGTGTGGGCGAATGTTGCCTTGATGATTTATATTCTCTCTACATTCTTTTATATCATACCAAACGCAGGTCGTATCACCGTCACAGAGTCATAATGCCCACAGTCTTACTCCCATCGTCTGCCGCCGCCTTTGCGCCGAGATCATCCCCGAATGTGGTGTTGAATAGAAAGGTTGCGCCGTGGTTGACAGCCACTTTGAAGCGAGTCAACCGAGTCAAGCGTCCGCTAAACAATGTTACCCAACATACCCGGTGTCTGACCGAGACGCTGTCATCGTCAAATGCCATCTGGACGCTGTGTTCCATGACATTTCCCAAAGCCCCCGAGGCCAAGCTTCGCAAGGACGACAACCCGCTCATCGAAGGGCTGTTCAACTACCAGATGATCCACATCGAGGCTTACGTGGTCCATGTTGACATGGTCTCCCGTAACGAAGTGGCTTTCAAGTTGACCCCGGAGACGATCGAATCCCTGGTTGATTATTACAACGATATCTTCTCAGTGGACAACGCCTCCCGTCACCAATGGGACTGGTCAGGAAAGCACACCGAGCTGAAGAAGTTGCAGGAGGAATTCGTTCAAGCCGCGAACAAATTCGTCTACCGAACTAACGCCGAGGCCCTCGAAGGACTGGAAGAAGACGGCGCTGGAGAGCTGCTGTGCAGCCGCAGCGCAGAAGTTAAGGCCGCCATCGACAAGCTCTTCGTCTGGGTTGAGTCACCCCAGCCCCGACAAATGGATATCATGCGCCCTGTGCCTCTTCTCCCCAGCTCTACCGGTCCAGAAACCTGGTGGCAGACCCCGATGCCCCAGCCGCCTCTCGAGTCGTGGAAAGTACTGTCGCCCAGCCCAACCCCGGCCACGACTGATTCTAATCCGAATCTTTGGGCTAGTATCAGTTTCAGTGATCCTCAGCTTCCATCCCCGACCCCGTCCTACTGCCAACCCTACACCACCTCGCCGTACCAGTCCTACGATTGCATGCCGACCACCTCGGCCGCGATCCACGCACTGCCATTGCCGAGCACGCTCGTGCAACCATGCAGCACTGCTGTGAGCATGGGCTTTGGCGGTTTTGGTGGTTTTGGCTGGGGAGACTTTTCCGCGCTGCCATACGGCATGATCGCCTAGCTCCCGTCTACTGAGTAGACTCGGTGCTGGTCGACCCGCCTCTACAGCCACTCCAGACCCGCGCACCAATGGTTCCAATAATGTAGATCGTTTCAGACCCAGCGGCGCGCGCAACTTCCGGTGTCATCAAGCCTCCTTGCCTCTTACTCTCCTCTCTCGGATCTCGCCTCTCCTCTTCCACTTCGGGAACCCGACTCACGCAACGACAACTCGCATTCCTCGACGGCGTTCTCTCTTCTCAATTTGACTCTGTGCATCTGTGATACTCCCTCCTGCAAATTGAATGATAACCAGAATAATCCTTTTTCATGCGCTTGTTTTGATATTTCCTGTTCGATTCCAGCGTCAGCGTTTTGTGTTCTTTTCATTTCTTGTTACTTTTGTTTTGCATCAAGAAGCGGCGGGACGGCTCTTTGTTATGTTTCTTTTCTCTTGTCATTTCCCGCATATATGTCATGAAGACCTGGTATGCCTCACGGCGTGGGATATGAATTTGGATGTGGAATGTCCATCGTTACGCTTTCAGTTCTGATGTCGTGGTTCGATGGAAGGATGGTGAACATGCTTTGAGTTGATGGTTGACTGGGTTCGCCGTCTGCTTTTGTTCTGCAGTCCTTCCTTCAAGGTCTATCTTTCTGGTACTTTGTACCAGACTGGCTGATTCTCTGCGTTTGCAGAGGATTGGAGGATATGTCCACGCGACGGTGTGACCCTCCTTGCATCTGCGATGTTTGGCTGGTGTTCTGCCATTTGGTTCATCTGTGGTTCTTGGGTTTGGTGATCAAGCAATATGAGCGAAAGATGACTACCTTCAGACCTCGCCGGTCTCGAATCTATCCGCATGTGGCGGAGGTCGAGCGCAAAGGGCGAAACCCCCGGATTCCCGTTCGGTCTGTGACCTGGGGATCCTGGCATCCCGCCCGAAGCAGCGAGTCTTAGGGCCGTCATCTATATCCTCTGAGCCATGGTTTCAACTCCAAATATCATATTTGACGATTTATAGGTTCGTCCCCTATCGTCCAGGCTGGGTTTTAGAAATTCCTGGATATGCTCGGTTGGTCGGTGGGCTCTTTCACTGGATGAAGAGCCCTTTCTTCATTCTTTTCCCGACACCGAGAATCGGACGCTCGATCTGTCCGGCTTACTCGTTTTGGTCTGACAGATCGAGGGGCTGGTCCCTTGCACTGGTTGCTTCTCTTCTGATTTCTTTGTTGATCCGTCAGCATTAGTCCAAATATGTATGTATCTTGAGTTCAGTTTGAAAAGTGCATACAAAACCTGGTTTCTCTCTTTGTATGTGTAAGCCGTATACCCCATAACTTACATAGAGGCTCGGCATCCAACTCGGTTTCATGCTAAAGAACTATGGGGGCCTCAGGATCTACAGCTAGGGGCGTACTGTAACGTGTCTGCCTACCACATCACTATATTAAGGTATCACTTACAATTTGCCATCCGAAGCCAACAATCAAGAATCAAGGGATTCTTTATGTAGATGATCATCACAAAACAATAGGCAAAATCTCCAAAATTCAAGAATTATATACTTACCCCACGGCCTGGTATGACGTCAATCATGGAGGTGCCAAGATAACCAGCACTGCATCATAAGTCGAGTAGATCCTTCACTCCTTATATGTAACCGGTACCTGCAGTCTGGCCTCTTCTTATTACATTCATATTCAATGACATTCATTAATTTGATACCTTCCACCTCGTGTATACCACTCATCGCCAACCTGCTCTTATCAGACGTGGGCTGCAAGTTTATCAGCTATAATCAACTGAACAGATCCTCATCTTGAAGACGCAAATCGAGCACATCACCAATTTGCGTGTTTCAAAGCTCAACTCTTGTGGGATAGTCGCGATTGCCGCCTACCCCGCCTCCGCCGCCTATTCCGGACGCCATCGCACTGCTGACAGTTTTGTGGTTCGAACCAACATCACTCCAACCCCTCACCTTCACACGCCGACGTAGCGAAAGCAACATCAGCGTCAGAGAATCTCCGCCGCAATGGTCACACTCCACGAGGCGCTTCAATGCCTCAAACCGACATCCTGGGATGACGTACCCCAGTCCCCGGACGAACTACGAGACTACATGTGCGACCTCTTCAAACACAGCCGACTCATCGCAGATTCGCTCCCAGACCCTCCAATCTCCGAAGCTCAAGACTATCCCTATTTAGATTACGAAGCGGCAGGTCCCTCCGCCCACCGGATTTTCCCCTCACCTTCTCGCCTCGGCGAAACCGACCCTGAAATCGCCGAACTACAAAAGCAATGGGGGAAGCCAGTCAAGGTAGGCGGACCAAAGGACAACCCGCTCGACGTGACGTTGTGGAAATTATCCGCGAATGACGGCGGCGGTTCATGGTTCGGCCGGCGGAGTATACACGCCGGGCTACCCTTCTCGCGCTGGCGTGAGAAGATGTCTGGCGAGTATGACGAGACGCTCAAGGCCAACCAAAAGAAGATCGAGAAGGGCCAGACCCCCGATAACTGTATCCGTGGCATCGGTGCCGAGCAGAAGGTTGAGACTATCGAAGTCAAGGACAAGGATGGGTCAGACCTGGGCCATCTGATGGTTTATCATGTCTCAGCGCAGTTCCCCAAACCTACTGCGCCGCGCGACTTCGTGGCTATGATAATCAATTCTGATTCTGGGTTGCGAGTGGGTGGGAGTCATCAACCTGGTCGCAGTTGGATGATGATCTCCAAACCTTGTGACCACCCTAGTGTCCCGCCTAAGCATGGCTATACCCGTGGAAATTATGAGTCTATCGAACTTATTCGGGAAATTCCGAACAGGAACGGCAGTGAGAGTAGCTCTTCTAGCCAAAAGAGTCAGAAGAACAGTGGTTCTTCATCTCTTGATTCGCAACAGCATAAGCAGGATGGAGTCTCTGGGGACCATGGAAATGAGGAAATGAGTCCTGTTGAGTGGATCATGGTCACTAGAAGTGACCCTGGTGGCAGCATTCCGCGATGGATGGTGGACAAGGGAACACCGAGGAGTGTGGGAATTGACGCCGCCAAGTTTATCAACTGGGCTATCCGAGAAGATAAGCCACAGGATGATGAAAAGAGCTCGGGCTCGGACTCTACAGCTGCCTTGGCTGGCGCAGCGGGTAAATCCCGAGAGTCAGTCAACGAAGCCGGGTCTGATGAAGACCACTCGCACTCAGACTCGGAATCCGAATCCGAATACGATTCTCTCAGCGACGGCGAGCACTCGCATCATGGTCTTATTGCCAGTGTCACCGGTTTGCTCAACACCGGCTATCAACGAATCGCACCTCAACTTCAAGGCTACATACCTTATCATGAGGCAGCGAGTCACACTGACGGGACCCAAGCTTCCCAGGGCGAAGCAGACACTGCAGCGCTTTCAAAATCGAAAAGTGCCACGCAGAATAAATCCAGCAAATCCCTCGACGTTGAGTCCACGCAAGATCAGGTCTCATTCTCCTCCGCCCACTCTGAATCAGCGACACCCGCCATCGATGAGATCACACACAACAACATGCCGCCAGACGAGCTGATGAAAATGACCAAGAAGGGGAAACTTACCTCCCACGAAAAAGATCTCGCAAAGCAAGCCCTCCGCAAACGCGAAATCGAAGCAAAACTAGAGACAATCCGCGCCGAACTCGAGAAACTCCATCTCCCATCCCAACCACCCGCCGCATCAGGAACATCACTTAAAGGCATAACTGAAGCAGACAGCGATACAAGCGCATTGCGCAAACGCGCCGCAACAAACCGGTCTTCGACGCCTGCCAGCTCAACCAAACAACAGAGCCACAAACACAAGCATAGCCAGAGTTCAACAACTCAAGCAAAGGAAAGCAGTGATGGTCAGTCATCACAGACACAAACCCCCGAACCACCAGCACATAACCACAAAGCCGCCTCGTCTCTCTTCAATGAGGAATCGAAACTGCTGAAACAGTTGAGCAAGATCGAGGCTAGTCAATTGAAGACTGCGGGAAAGATTGAAGCGAGACAGAAGAAGGATGTGGAGCGCTCCGAGAAATCAAAGTCTAAATCTGAAGTTGAGACGCTGAAGCAAGAGATTTCGGAGCTTAAGAAAGAAGGGAAGACTAGGTCTAAGTCCGAGGTTGAGGGGCTTAAGCAGGAGATTTCCGATCTTAAGAAAGAGGTTCGGACGCTCCGGAATGAGCGTCAGAAATGGGTTGATCTTGTTTCTTTGTTGCAGGCTGAGAATACTAAATTGGTTGCGAAGGAGGAGAAGGAGTAAGGTGGTATAGCTGTTCTGTGGTTTATGTACATCTACCATCAAGTGTTTTTTTGCATTTGTATCTGGGTCTGTTATATGTGCCTGAATATATTGTTTCGGGATGTAAATACTCTCTTGTCTTGGCCTATTGGTACAGAGGTCTGAATGGTACGTTTTGTTCATTTTTTAAGCTTTGTTTGCCTTGAAGCGATTTAGACTGCAGTGCTGCAGCAATCTGCTTAAATTTCTAGCATGAACTACTTGCAGGTATGGGGCTTTAGAGTAGGCAGCAACCTGGCATCTGTAGCCTTGCTAGATCATACAGGACCATCCGATTTCAATGCCTTCTGCAGAATGAACACGATAGACCTGGTTTACTAATAAGTCCCACAAATTGATCTGATCCAACCAGCTTGGTTCCTTTCTGACATCGCCACTATAAGGAATCTGGTTGGAGTCCTGCTAATCGAGATTTCCAGCGCTTCTCCGAATCTGGGACAAGTTGTCACAAAGGTTGTTTCGCTGGAATCATTCGCAGGTTGAGATGATCCTTTACGGATTTCAAATAATTGATTCAAAAGTTAAACATCGTATTTGGTCGATATGAGATTCGAAAATTTTCATTTGTAAGTGATTTCCCAAGATTGAGGAAACGATGAAACAATCTCACGGCGTGAAGCTGCGATATTGACAAGTCAGGTGTGTCGGGGATATGCCTTCGAAAGCCGAGGATGCGCGCAAATTGGGGTATAAAGAGGACGAAAAATCAAAAGAAGTCACAAGTGAGTGGTACTACTCTTGAGTCTGTAGAAAACACTGTCAGTCGTTGATCATCCGGAGAGTCGCGAACGACGCTTATAAGATATCACGAACCTCTGGGGGATTTCCAGCGCCTCTGACCATCTTCTCCAGCATCATTGCGCGCACCTTCTCCTTGGGCTCGCCCATGCCAACAGCCATGTAGGACAAGAGTGGAGGGTGGCCGACGTAGGAGGAGTAGCTGTCACGGAGGATGTTGGAGGTCCATTCGTACTTGGTGGTATCGGCGTGACCGGTACCAATGTAGCGGGCCTGAAGAGCCTCGAGGTTCTGAATTGTGCGGAGCTTGTCGGCCATTGTGAATTGTGGGTGGGTTAACTTGACAGTCGAGGGTCGGGAAGCTACGAAGAATCAAGGGAAATGTGGCGCCTCAGGTTTCTAATATATGTGGTCACGTGATGACAGGAACATCTTGAGGTTTGGCTCTTTGTAACTATCGCAAACATTTCTTTGTTCTATATTTAAGCTATTGATGAGTCCAATGTCTAATCAGACATCTAGCTACTCATTATCATCGCAGATAGCATCACTGGTTCATAAACATTTCGATGCTCTGCCCGCACGCAGTAAACCCACCATTTATCCAGATGGATCAAGAGAATGGGTCCCAATGACTGGAATTGTGATTGTGAAAGGTATGTTGAACTAATTCTATCCTATTTTCATGAGACACAAGTAACTCAGCTGTTGATAGGACAGGGCACCGCATCGGAAACTTTGACCTGCATAGCAGTCACGTAAGTCTTGAATTATCACAACCTTGGAAGTGTGACAAAGGCCATTATGCAGGCTACCTGAGGTACTGATTCAAGAATAAGCTGACTTCTATGCAGCACTGGTGCCAAATGTCTTTCAGCGTCTCACATCCCACGCTGTCAGGGTCTTGTACTACATGATTGCCATGCTGAGATATTAGCCATGCGAGCATTCAATTACTGGCTGCTGACGGAATGTCATGGTTTGTTGTCTGAAGAGAGACAAATGGCCAAGAACAAAGACACATCCGACCCCCGTAATACAAAAACTCCATTCTCGCCCTTCATCCGACGGAGGACTGAAGAACATGATGACGGGTCGAAGGCATCTACAGAATGGCCGCCCTTTGAATTCCACTCCGATATAAAGATATACATGTACTGTACATGTGCGCCATGTGGAGATTCAAGCATGGAGCTCTGCATGGCATCCCAGGAAGACGCAACACCATGGGAAGTCCTCCGCGAACCGATATCTGCCTCGGAAAACCAAGAACTCGAAGCTTCAGACGCCGATAAGATGCTCGACGGGCGTGCCCACTTCTCCCTTCTCGGGGTCGTGCGTCGAAAGCCTGCACGCACAGATGCCGAGTCAACGCGCAGCAAGTCTTGTTCTGACAAAATTGCGCTGAGACAGGTCTCATCCTTGCTCTCTTGTCAGACTAGTCGGTTGGTTGCTCCTACTGAAAATGCATATATCGCCGGTCTCGTTCTTCCTCAGGAAGAGATCACGAAGGTCGGTTTCGATCGGTGCTTTGGACCAAAGGGTCGGATGCAGGCTCTTGTGGGAAGGTCGTGGCCTGCTTCAAGAAAGATAGATCATAGCGCGCCAGGGTATCGGTTTAGACCATTCCAGGTCCTTTCGGTCCCTAGTGAAGAAGTAGCAGCTCTGTGGCCTTTTTTCAAGCCGAAGCTGATCCCTGCCCCGGTGGTATCATCAGAAGAAGAAACCGGCAGCTCAACTCCGACGGCCAGTCCTAGAAAGTGCAAGCCAGGGAATGCGAGTGCATTGTGGACTGTGGCGCCTACGCATCAACACTCATCACCTGTAAATTTGGACACTGGGAAGAAGAGCTTGCCGCACTTAGCTCGTTCCCAAACTGGCTTATACGAGACGGTCATCAATGGGGTGAAACAGGGCAATCGTGCATCTTCGCCTGGCAAGCGGGGAGCCTCCGCCTTGTCCAGAGCAAAGCTTTGGGCTTTGCTTGAAGATATCAGTCCTACTCACCTCCACCATATTGATCGAGATAGCACATCGGCCGCGAGCTTACTAGATAACGTTGAGGCTGAACAAGTGCATGTCGGTACGAGTCAGCGAGTTGATTCGGGACTAGTCACCTACCAAGACTCGAAACGGCCAGGTTCTTCAACAGATCCGTTGCATGTTCGTATTGAAGCTATCAGGGATGCTAAAAGAGCTCTGAAGGGCTGGGCCCCTAATTCGGGGGATGACAATTGGAGCTTGGGTGTCCTGGTGGACCCAAAGAAACGGAAGCGTGATATGCCCAATGCCAGGGCTTAGCTGCTTCGGTTGGCTTCATTCGATGCCCCCATCTAGATGAGAATATAAAACTGGTATCAAGATGACTGTGAATGCGTATATGACCCTTGTGCTCAGTTTTGATGTATCGCGAAGGATTATCAGTGAATGCAGAGGGCATACTCCGGATATCAAAAATAAAAGTAGCTACCAAAAACTGAACGTTCACTTCAAGCGCGACGTTTGCCGCGTTTGCGACACACTTTCATTCCAAATATAAAAGCTGACTTCGGACAACGATCCTCGATCTCTCGTCGACTCTCCGCCAACATGAACGACACCCACCCATCCACCAAGCCCCCAGAGGCTACCAAATCAAACAGATGTATCTGCTGTGCTACTGAGACTAGGGGCGGATGCGTCGCCTGCGCAGAAGCACCCGAATATGTTCCTGGCGATGCCCAGGAGGTCCTCTACTGCAGCGCAGACTGCGAATTCAAGGATTCGCTGAATCACCAGGACCATTGCAATGCTATGAAGGAGCGAAAGAAGCTCCTCCGATGTGCCGAGCTCCTGAGAGACAGTTTCTTGGCTTTTCGCGAAGTTCTTTTCGATCTTTCTCTGAAGGCCATCACCTTTGACAATGGACAACTCATGCTGCACCCCGATGAACGTGGCCAGTCAGATCTCAGCTTGCGCTTCCCTTTCCCTGATAATCTCACCTCAAATCCCGCACACAAAGCTGCGGCTTTGCTTTACTGCCAGTGTACTGCAGCTGCATTCATGCTTGCTCCCATGGCTAGAAGTTTGCTCAAGGGTAAGAGTATAGAAGCACCCCTGGTTTATATTCATGAGTGCTGATATCCCGCAGAAGTTTGTTCCAAGGTGGAGGTCTGCTCCCTCTCCATGAGATCCAATCCCGAGAGCCGCCCAATTCAAACTCTGGTCGTCGGAACAACCGTGAGAGAAAACTATCACACTGTGCTGGTCGTGACGCTGCGCCTGAGCGAGGAGCAATGGGTCATCGATACAACTGGCGGCCAGTTTGGGCACCAAGAGGTGATCGTGCCTTACAAGAAGTACATGGATGAGAAGGGAAGCTTGCTGGCGTCTCCACTTGTGCCATATGACTATGGCCTCGTCGACGATCTGGACATGTGCCGAAACAATTCTCCTCTTGATCCATACGACGTTGAAGGCGTGTACTTTATGGCGGCTGCGCGGGATCGCCAGTGGTTTGCCCGCTTTGTGGACAAATACGTCAGGGATGACTTCTTGCATGGCTTGGATTGTGATATGAGGCTGTTGTCGGAGGCCTTCATCGCCGGTCTCAAGGATCATCTCCGTCGTTTCCAATTCAATGGAACTTGACGGGTGTCCAGGTCAAGGGGAGGGATATGATGATCAATCAGTGCAAATTTCATATCTCTATTTCAGCGATGCGAGTGTCGTATCGCCATAGCTAGAAGCCTGTTTCTAGCTGAATCCAGAACGAACTCGTACCTTCATTGCCTGATCCTGCTCCAGTAAAGAAACTGAGATTAACCTCTAAACGAGGAGAGTAAGAGCTCGTACATGTAAGCGATGGTGAGTGCCCAGGTGCCCGTTGTTTTCGGGACTCTGAATGGTTTGAACGTTGGTTAGCCTTGGGAGTAAGGTCTTTTCCTAACTCCTACTAGTGATCACATTACTAAGCACAAATAAAGCTTCTTCTCTCTTACTTTGACTGTGTTCACTTGATCGACTTGATTGAACAGATGGTCCTTGTGATACATTTTTTAAGCTCAGATCTATCAAGTAAAATTAAAGTGGCCTAGGCCAGTCGTAAGCTCTGTGACATCAAGAGCGTCAACATTAAGCTGATAAGCTCCTAGGGGGAGATATTAGGGGCTATCCATGCCAAAAGAAATTAGGAATAATGACAGGTTGAATCCAGACGATCCCGGAGAAAGAAAGAATGGAGGACTACCTTAGTAGATTCCAGGAATGATGCGGCTGCGAACAATAGAGGTATAGCGCTTCCAATCAGCACCATACTTCTTCTCGCACTTCTCTTCGTCGCGCATCTCACGGTGAATCAACAAGACGCCGAAGTAGACCATGTAGAAGTAGGTGAAGATCATACCCCAGCCACGAACCTCGGGGGTCTGTACGGCCTGCTTCTGGAGATCACCGCTGGCAGGATTAATGCTCTCAATGAGAACGTAGCCTGCAACGCCAGTGGGCAGGCAGTAAGCCCATGACATGGTCCAGTCGCCCAGGTAATTGATGTGACGTGCCAAACCCCACCAGCCAGAGATCATCAACTTAGATCCAGCAGCAGTCTCGATGTACTTGATGTTCTTGACACGCGGGTCGTTGGGGTTGGTGCGGAAACGGTTCTTCTGGTTGTTGGCGCCGCGGAAGATCGAGTAACCGAGAGCAGTAACACCCAGAACAACGGCGATACCAGTCAGACCCAACTCATATGGGAAGACCGAGAGATAGCGGCTCTGGATGCTGTACACGTGGGGGACCCAGACCACGTCACCGAAAGACAGCATATAGCCGAATCCGTCCATGATAACGTCCATGGTGGTCATGATAGCGGGCTCCATGTAGAGGGCATCCAAAATGTAGAATGCCTGAAAGATGGTGACGAGAACAATGGAGTCGGTGACGTAGCCGTAGGTTCGGTACTGGTGGGCAACATTGGACAGGTTCAGGATTGTCCATCCAAGCAGGCCAGGTCGCATCTCCATGAACACCTTGATATCAATGGTGCGGGAAGCTTCGCTGACGAAGGGAATGGGCAGGGTAATACGAGGGTTGAGCTCACGACCAATAAAGAAGTCGTAAAGCACATTGCCCGTGTGACCACCAGGTGCGAGCTCGCGCAGGCTTGGGTTGAGCTTGCCAGCCTCTGGCACGGTGAAGCTCTTCAGGTAGACGAAAATTGCGATCGAAGAGGAGATGAACAAGTTTGCTGTGATCACCTGGATATAGTTATCCCACAGGAAAGTCCACACCACAAAGTCGGCTCCATAGAGATAAGTTCCTCCGGCGAGGCCAGAGAGAATGATGATGGCAGAAGGGAAAGCTACGTCATGAACGAGATTAGCAAGGGTGTCTCGTGTATGAGGCATTGGGTCACATACCATTGAACTTGTACTTCAGCTTGCCTCCGCAAGCCAGCATTGAGCCCTCGGCCTCCTGGCCAGGCAGGAAGACCTGCAAGAACAAGCTGAAGGCATAATAGCTCAATGTCCACAGAGTAACTTTGGTATCATAAAGCGCAATGAATCCCTCCTCCGGCCAGCCCACTTCCCTCTTCAATTGGTCGAGCGACAAGGTGGAAGGGCTCAGGAGACCCGGTGCGGGACAGCCAGAGATATCGTTGCAGACGAAGGTAAAGAGGTAGATCAGGGCTGGGAGACCGAAGACAATGCCGAATGCACCGAGCCTGTATTCAATGTTAATCAATGCCCCTCAGAGGATGCTCCCAAAAAAAAGACCTACGGGCCACCAAATTCATAACCGCGCTTCTCAGGCACTGGTTGGATGGGATTCCTTTTGGAATTCTTGGCAGGCATGTTGGTCAAGAGATAGCGTCGTCAGTCTGCGCCAATGATGAGCAAGGTAAAATAATCCAGAGGGGGGAAAGACAGGCAACTAAATATTGCGCCGTACTCCGCGTATGATGCCGGAACATCCCAAGCCGCGGAGCCGCAGAGTTCCTCCGCATCAAATGCTACGTAAGCCACTTGAGACTCTTGGCTCTTGGCTCTTCTTCCTCTCTGCCTGTCAACTACTGAGGCACATTTTATTGCATTGACTGCATCACATTCTCTTCTTTTCTATATTCTGGTCATTCTCTTGTCTTGTTCTCGTTTCTGTGCTGGGTCGAGACCCCCTCTCCGCAGCCATGAAGCTGAGCTCCGCTCATTACGCCCTGTTCCTCCTATCCTCAGTCCTCGGTCTATCAAACGCTGACTCCTCTCATCTCAATGATGATTCTCCGTGTGTCGCCCGCTCTCCAACTACCGGCTTATACTTTGACCTCAGCGCAATCTCGTTATCTCCGCCGGAACTGAAGGATGGCAAGAAGGTTGTGAAGGATGCACGGGATGAAAGCTGGCACGCCAAGGGCCATGACTACCCAGCAAACTTCACAATCAACTTCTGTGCGCCAGTTATTGAGAACGTGACGGATGTGGTTGGGATAGAGGCGTCGCGGTGGAAGAACATCAGTGCATATTATGAGCGGGATGATAAAGTATATTCCATAGGGTATGACAGTTCATTACCCAATCGATCTAGTCTGCGGGTCTATACCTTATTCAATATGCTGACTATTATTTTGCTCCCAGAGAACAAGCATCTGAACCTTTATTCCGTGGTCGCAAACTCGTCCTTAACTACACCAATGGCTCACCCTGCCCTGAGGAGGGTATTATGAGCAGTTCCAATGCCTCAACGCGACACAAGTCGACCATCATGTCTTTCCTTTGTGACCGTGATGCGCCGGCAAGTACCGCCACCCCTTCCTTTGTCGGCACTGTGGATTCATGCACATACTTCTTTGAGGTCCGCAGCTCGGCAGCATGTGGTGGTATTGCCGTGGACCCTAACGCTGGAGGTCTGGGACCCGGCGGTGTCTTTGGGGTGATGTGAGCAGCTCCGTCTCTTTTTTTGGTACAGCAAGGTATCCAAAGCTTTACTGACCTCTTATCTAGCATGTTGATCGCCGTGGCAGTGTATCTGATTGGTGGATGCGCGTACCAACGGACAGTCATGCATCAACGTGGCTGGCGCCAATGCCCAAACTTCAGCCTCTGGGCTGGAGTCTTCGACTTTGTCAAAGTAAGTGTTTTCACTGTGATCCCTTGTTGGTCCCGTCGCAGATTCAGATATGGCAATGTGGCGTCACGCAAGTTTCGAGATTCAAATGGGGCAATCTTGCCTTTTTCAAGGACAGATTGATCACTCTAGCTGGTCTGGAGATTGGTCACTTCGGGAAGACGGTTGGGTTGGCTTGTTCCATTTGTTTCCTTGTTTCTTTACGGTCATCAATCACTCTTTTCTTGGCTGCTTTTCTTCCATTGTCTCTCCCAATATGGCTGGCATGTGGTGTCTCTTCTTCGCCTGTGTTGATCACAGTCTATACATTCACATGTCCTTCGGGGGCAATGTTTCATGATTTATGCAAGTGGACTGTCCCTAGGTCTATGTCATTGGGCCAGCGATAGAATTCTCCCAGGCTTTCCATTGCAGAACAGTTCTTGCGTATACTCATTGACGCGGCCCATTACATTATACCTGCAAAGTCCTTTTATTCCACGATTGTGGTGGCAAGAATCAATCACAACTACAGAATGCTGACCAATATTTACGAACAGGACATGTTCATCATCGTCTTTTCAACTTTCGGCAATATCTGCCGCATGAATCGTTCCCGCTCAACTAACGGCTATGTGCGCGCAGACTCCGACGGCGGTCATGGCGGTGTCATCGGTGCCATCGGAGGACGCGGAGGACGCGGAGGTCGTGGCCAGTCGCGTGACGTGGATGCTGAGAACAGGCTAATAGACCAACTGGATGAAGAGTGGGAAGACTAGTTTATACCCTTTATTTGTTTCGTTGGTTTCATTGGTTTCGTTGGACTACTGCTCTATTCATATTCCTTATATTGTGAGCGACTGTCAGGCCATTTGTTGTTCCTACTCGTTGTGGGCGCGTAATAGATAACTATATCTTTACTCCAAATGTGCTCTTATAGCTTAAGATTTGCTGTAAGATGTTACTTTTTTCTGATTGAAGATCTCTCGTTCTCAGTCACCTACGCCTCACCATATGAGGTGAACCTAGTTGAGGCCCGAGCTCACTGGATTGGTGATAGTTTGTGAAACTGATCAATAAAATATCCAGCTCACTTGCCTTTTGTTTTCAAACGTATTTATGTACAAAATATGAGATTCATTAGACAGATATACAGTTAGACAGCAGGATATATATCCACATCCACCTCGATCGAATAAGCCACCGAACTAGCAAAATAAATGCTGGTAACATTATTGAACAGAAATTCATCCATACCCAACTACAATTTCAGTTTAAACCTATCAAATTGTCAAGACAGTACAAACTGCAGACCTCTCAACCCTAATTCCAATGGCTACATTTCCCATGTGGACCTTAGACCCCACACAAACGGGATAAGCGAACCCGTGAACATAATAGTTCTTGCGCACGGCTAACCATACAACTAGCATCATTGGTCTAGTGGTAGAATTCGTCGTTGCCATCGACGAGGCCCGTGTTCGATTCACGGATGATGCACAATAATTTTTTTGCTTATTGGAAGGATTCCAATTAACTGATCCTGATTCTATACCAATTGTGATCGACTGAAGGACGGGATTGTCATTTTCCTTTAACTTATTTGCTCTAGAAACCTGTATTGCATTGCATTGCGTTCTAACTCGACAATTGATTATAGATGCGCAGGTAAATCGGAATACAAGCACCAAAGCCAGCAAGTAACTTATTAAGTCAACTACAATGAGAGGTATAGTCTTGAAATCCATTCCACCAAATCAAAAAAAAGAGAATATACATGCCGGATGTAAGCACAAGGACAACTTATGTACAAAAAGCAACAACCCTGGAAGAATCTTGAAAAAGTCCAAGTAAACAACAAACATAAGAGCAAAGCACAAGCAACAAATAAACACCAGTCCCGCAAGTCCGACTCCAAAAAAATGATTGGAATCATTATAAAAAACCAAAAACGACATAGCGGTCATCGAGTCGCAGAGACATCATCCATACTCAGCCCAATCACTGCCGCTGACCTTGGGTTACATCTGGTCCTGATAAACCAAGGTCATATGCACTCATGGGCAAACCCCCACTGGAGAACCCGGGTACATCTGGTAGACCGGAAGGGGGTTGGGGACCATTAGGACGACCGTTATTTGGAGGACCTGGGGCTGGGATGGGAGGGGGAGCGGGTGGGTTTGCAACGCCGATAGGATCAAGGTTGAAGGGCAAGAACCAAGCACTGGGCTGGTAGAACTCGCCCGTTCCTGCGGGAGCACCTGGGTCTAGCTGGCCAGTGAAAAGGGATTGGTCCGGGTTGTGCGGTTCGACGCCGTTGACTGGTGGAGCGGGATGGTTATTTTGGACGAACGAATTGGGATCGAAGTCGGAGAAAGAGCCGTAGACAAATTGCCGATCCAGTTGAGGGAGTTGGTCTTGAGGAATGCTGAAATCAAACGGCGGTTGGCCGAATGACATCTGTCTTGGCTGGTTGTACACGGAGGCTTGTGGGAATGCACTGCCTGGGACACCTGGCGTGCTTCCCATTGTTACTTCCATCATGGATTGTGGAGAGGTCTGTTCCATGCCCGCAACGCTATCTGATAATTTGCTGTTTCCGCGAGAGCGCGATTTCCGAGGGATGGTTGGTTGTTGCTGTGTAGGTGACAGGCTTGCGAAGAAATCTTCCACGCTTTGGAGGTCGGGCTTTTGGCCCATCACGGCATCCTCGCCTGTTTTTCTGTGCTGTGTATCGGGATCCTCCCAGTGCATTCTTGATACGCCGTGTGGATACTTATCAAACCAGTCACCATATTGGAACATTGGTGTCAGCGAAGTGCCATTTTGAGTCACCACGGAGCCCTGGATAGCTGCATCGGCAAATTGACGATATCGATCCTTGGCACTTTCAACCATGTAATGGAACATGCCCCAGTACTTTTTCATTTTGTTAAGATAGCGGTATGTATGCCGGAGATTTTCTTTTGAGCGGGCCTCTAGCTGGACGTTCTTCGAGAATATGCCCCAGATATGAACCGTGCTGGCTGAATAGGCGCAGTAACCAGCAAAGGGAACGGTAAGAGGATAAGCTGAAGCACGGTCGAAGAGAACTGAAATGTGATGCGCCGCTTCCACCGCAGCACGGCCTGCATTGCTGAGGAAAGGTTTGGGCATATCCCGAGGTGGCCGCCCTCCCGGTGACAAGGGGATGGCGAATTGGTTGAGGAAAAGCATGTTTTGATGTATGATGATATGGAGAAACAGGAACTGATTTGCAATTTTCTCGGCCGCATGGATCTGTAGATTTTCGTACGTGAAAGTCAAAGGAACGGGAAGAGAGGCAGAAAAATCTTCAATCTGCCGTTTGAGTTGCATATATCCCGATTCTGGATGCCAAAGTGGATGTGCATCCTTTCTCTTGCCACCGAGGTTTAGGTAGTCAACAATGCGACCCCAAATGACGATAGCGCGGATAATATACGCCGAGACACCCATATTTTCTTTGGCGTTTGATAGCTGGCCTGTGTCTTCTGGCGTAGGATTGAGAATATCCCCGTCAAGATCTTCCGTTGGACCAGGTATTTCCATCTGAAAGTGTGTTTCTTTAATAGGTAACTGGATTTGTAGGAACTTTTCGTTTCCAATTGGCGGTCGTTGACTGCCAGAGGAGTTATACCGATCCATCAAGTAACAAGCCCACATAGTCCGCCGTCTGATCTCTTGATCGGTGAAGCTCAGCTGGGAGGGGTTACTGGGACCTTTGTTGTTAATCATTGGGTCCTGCTCAAGCTCTTGATGCAACTGCAAGGCATATGCCATCCTTAATGCTTGGCCTCCAAAAGACCAACTCCGTCCACCATGACAGGTTCCAAATTCATGGAGACCAAGGAGGAGGAAAACGGTCAGAATTGTAATATTAGGTTCGTCGTGTCTGCTCAGAGCAATGGCAGCGGCTGGATTAGCCCAGTTCTCTCCGCGCAAAAATTGCGGTTCTGAATTGAGCTGAGGATGTGTTGAGAATCGCGCAGAGACCGCACAGACAGCGAGAATCAACACCGGGGGAATACTACCGGCCTTGAGTCGCCGCATGAAGCTGGGCTTATGCAACAGAAGATATGACTGCCCATATACACAATCAAAGAAGACCTCTGCAAGATGCTCCTGGATCTCCAAAGATGGCAAGAACTCAGCACCCTCGGTCAAAAGTCCACTGCCATCGCTTGACTTGACCTCGCGATTCATTGGGAAGGACTCGTGTGGCGGGCGGCGGTCTCCACGGGTCCATTCATCCATCTCAGCCTCAAACGCCTCATCTGCGCTTCTTTTTTCTGGGCTTTTGTCGGCTGATTTGAAGCAGACGGCTTGACTATAGACCGACCGATAGAAGCCATGTCCCTCGTCTCTTCCTTCGGTATCGTTTTGATCACGCGATCTTCCATCCGCTTTAACCGCTTATCCAGCATGGCCATATAATCCGTGCGGGGCGCAGCCTTCCTCGTGGTCACTTTATAGACGCAAGGAATCCTCGAGCGAGTACAGTGCTTGCAAGCGGGCTTTTCCCCGGAGCAGCGGATTTTCTTGCGGCGACATGCGATACAGGCCAGCGGCAGCCGCTTCCGCTCCTTTCCAGCCTTAGTCTTCATTTCGCTCCAAGCGGGCTTATCGCCGTCGTTGAAATTCTCCAGGTTTGACGGTCCGTCACCGCCGTCGTCTCGTTGGTTGTCTAGCGCGCCGTTGTCCGGGCCCAGCGCGGGGTCGGCCGTTTGTGTGCTACCAGGGTCGCGGGAACTCGCATGACTCTGCGTGTCAAAGTCCTCGAGAGCTGCTGCTGCCTCCTCCTGGCCTAAGCTGAAGTTTGCGCCAGAGGGGTTCAATGGTGAATCGTCATCGGGTTGGATCATGACGGGTGCGGATACCCCAGGACCCAGGCCCGAAGCATCCTTCGGCACGGTCGGGGGGAAGAGAGATGGTCCGCGAAGGGTTTCACGAGGAGTTGAAAGGGAGATTTGAAGATGGGAGTAGTCGAGGAGTCGTGGCGTCGGAGAGTTGGGGGAGAAAATGAGGAGGAAGTTAATATGGGGAAAGGTTCACCGGCTTGGCAAGGGCTGTCCACTGGTAGTGCTTTTATTACAGAAACTCCCACGGTCCCAAGGCATGAAAAGGAACAATATTTTGTATAGTTCGAGTTTTCACGAAAATCTTTCCCTACGCAATCGACTGAGGTTACATGTGGAATCTGGGGGATTTGCACCAATCACTATGTTTCGAGCTCTCCTGTTGAGTACGGTAGTATACCCCGGCATATCATGTCGATCTGCACCATAAGTCACAACTTCTTCTATGGTTTTCAAGATCGAATTAAGCATATCAAGCTCGAATCAGAAAGCTCAAAGTCATCTCAATCTACGTAGGACAGCCGCGTATTGTCATCTGCACCGGAAGCTTGACAAAAGCCTGCGCGGCGACAGGGGTCTCAGAAGAACTTTATTGATTGCGCTTCAGGCACTATATCCTATTGGTATCGAAATCTTCTCAGTAAAAGAGATCCATAAGAGACAATACCCCGATCCTTTCTCGAATCTGACATGTCTCATCTCATCTTCACATTGCCATGTGCATGGCCAGGTCTAGGTGGATTTGGGTCTTCCGACCTTTTGACGCGGAGTCGCGAGCTCAAGAGCATTCAGAACTTCAGCGCCGAGGGTATAGATGTTATAGGCGGGGAAGACAATCCATGCGCCGCTAGTAAAACCAGAGTTAGTTATCGTCTTCGTAGGAAATAGTGGACAGCAGGTAGACCTACTTAGGAATTATCCAATAGAGCACAAGATCAAGCGGCGTATTGTGGCCAATGTTCTCAAAGCCCGAGCAGAACTCATTGAGCCCTATAATTTCACAGCGTCAGCATCCAAGCCTGTTCAGAAAGTACCCAATCGCAAGGACCTACAATAGAGAATCGTCTTGCTCAAAGTCATAACAGACATAGAGTAAGCCACCACGAGCGCAAAGGCCCCAATTCTCCCAGCTACAACCTTATCCCCCTTCAGAAACCACAACAGATCCTTCTTGACCCTCTGTCCACGACTGCTGACAACAGTCGCGCCATAGTTGTAAACAACCCAGAGATAGAAGATATAACCGATGGTCTCGATGATATTTAAAATAGTCTGCGCCGCAGTAAATCCATTGCGCGCATTGTAGGCCGGCCAACCGTAGATATAATCGATCTTGCCGTACAGCGCGTAAGGTGCCCAGATGGGGGAATGGAGACGCCCGCCGGGCATGCTATGCGGTCGCAACATCACATAACCTGCGTCCCACGCGACCAGGGGCACGGAGACGACAAGCCAGATGGTCAGCGCCGCTGAGGGGGTGTGAACCCATTTACGCGAATTGGGGTTGGTCGTTGCTGGTGATTTGACGAGGTCTTTCGCGGCGCGCTCGGGCGAGGGGAATTCGCGAGGATGGTGTCGCGTGGAGACCATTTTCGTTTGTGGTGAATGCAAGCCAGCAGATGAGAGATTTTATTTACTAAGAGTAGGAAATGCGGAGGAATGCTGGGGACGTCGACATAGACATACCTCATAACCCTGGGGCTTCCCGAGGTTGTGACGGCCTGTGACGTGTCGAACGCGGGTCTGCATTTGGTAATCGCCTCCTGCCGCATTTGGGTTTGGTCTAGTGACGATATTCGATATAGTTGGTAGAGTCCGTAGAGCGGTATAGTCTCTATGGTCTCTCCACTGAGAATCATGATTCAATAGGCTTGTTTGCCTTATTTTTGAGTGATTCCCACTCGGACTATGACTTTCTCGGCGACTCATGTCGGCAGTTGTCTATATAACAACTCTTCTCCTTCTCACGCTTGCTTCGATCATTTTGTCAAGTTTTCCAAAAAAAAAAAAAAAAAAAAATAGGAGGGTATATCAGTAGGTATCGCGTATGAATACGCTTTATCTATTTCCTGTGCTCGGAAATCCGGATTCATTCTGCACTCGCAGTGCTCCATTTCTTCAAAAACCAAGGCATGCCCTTCCAACTCCTCGGATCCCAAGACTGACAATCACCACCATCACGATACCGATGACAGACAAGAGCATGTCGCGTATAAATATCCAACTTAAAGTCCCAGAGACTAAACGTTTGAGGCATGGCATAACACATCATGATTGCCCTTTCCCGAAGAAGCGGCATCGGTATAAGGTCCAAGCTGGCATGATGTGGAACAAGAATCTGAGCCATAGTCGGCTGGAGATGGATTGGGATCGAGGAATTGAATGTTGAGACGACTAGATCCTGCGCACTGTCTTGAGTACTAATTGATTTGAAGAAGGGTGACATATAAGTGGTGCTGCAGGCTGCCAATCTGCCAACATCAAATCCTAGACAGAGGGCGTTGTTTAGAATTGCTATCCACATTGTATCATGGGGTGTTTGTAAGGCATTCACCAATGGCTCAGCCAGGGAGGTGGGTGAGCTGCCAGCCCCGTTGATAGCAGGAAACCTCGTTGCTGTTTGTGACGGACTGCACAACGCAGACTCCGAGCTTGTGTCAGATGAACTGCTTGGCAATATTACTGATACCTCAGATGCAGGTCGAGGCGCAAGCTTTCTCTTTTGCCCGCTGTGGGCCTTTGACAGATTGCGGCGCTCTTTCTGTCTCTCGCCTTTTAAAACTAGATTAGCTTGAGTCATGACCCGAGACACAAATCGGACATACGATAGGCTCGTTGAGATATTCGATTTTGCTCCTGACGCGCTGGTGTTATGATTCGCCTCTTGGGTCGATTGGAAGAAGCAACGTCATGTTGATCTATCATAGCTTCTGAGGCCATGACTTGATAAGACAAGCTTTTTCAGTGACCGAAACAAGGCCAATAGTAACATAACAGGTTAGACTTAAGCTGAAAGAGGAGAAAATACATGCCCACAGCCAAAAACGGAGGTAAGTGATAGACTTTCTTAACCCCGAAGACTCCGAAATCCGTTCAACCATAAGCCACATCCATAAGCCACACTGGCTTACGCCCTTGAGCCAATCAGATTACTCGAACTATACGCTTGGAAACAGTTTGATTCCATCCTGATGATGCGCCCAAACATATAAAGTGGCACCGATGTCTCTTCAAACAAGAATCCAGTTCATTTACGGCAAGCATATCTTCATATATTATCAGACAAAAATGACCTCCACACCCAAGAAAATCATTGCAATCGTTGGTGCAACCGGCACCCAAGGATCATCGGTTGCTCGCACATTTCTCGGCCTCCCCAACTGGCACGTCCGATGCCTCACCCGCAATCCATCCTCAGAGAAAGCGCAGGAGCTCGCCCAGCTAGGCGGTGACCTAGTCGAAGCCAACTTGGACAACGAAGATTCCCTGCGCCGAGCATTTGCAGGCGCATACGCCATCTTCCTCAACACTGATTTCTGGCAGCCCTACCGAGCAGCCCTTACCTCAGGTGTTGATGCAATCACCAGCGCAAAGCAAGGCTACGAGACAGAAGTCACCCACGGAGAGAACGCAGCCAATGTTGCTGCAACAATCCCGACATTGGAAAGATTCATCTACTCAGCATTGGGACCTATGAAAGCTGCATCCAATGGAAAGTATTCTGATTCCAACCACTGGGAGACAAAGGCCCACATCGTGAACTACATTGAGCAGCAGAAGGTGGATTTGGCGAAGAAGACTTCTTTCATTTATATTGGTGCTTACATCACCAATCCTTTCCTGTATCCAAAGTTCCAGGCAGAGAATGGGCAGTTTGTTGCTGCTTTGCCGGCCAGAAAGGAAATGCGTATGCCTATCATTGATACTGCTCAGTCCACTGGTCATTTTGTTCGGGCTTTGATTGAAGATGAAGAGGCTGGGATGAAGCTCTTGGCATATGATGACTATCTTTCCGTTCAGGAGATCATGGCTGTCTGGTCTCGTGCTCTTGAGAAATCGGTCAATTTGATTCAAATGACTGTTCAAGAGATGCATGAGAAGACTGGCCTTCCGCTTGAGGTTCTTGGTGGTCCGGCTTTTATCGATGAATACGGTTATTGTGCTGGGCTTGAGAACGTCGTTGAGCCAGCTCAGTTGAAGTCTTATGAGCCACGGACAAGATTTGAAGATTGGGTGAAACAGCAGGATGTTAGCGAATTGCTTGGGCTGAAGGATTTGAACAGTTGGGATGGAGTAGTTCAGTAATTACAGTATGATGATAGCCATGGACGCAAATTTAGTATTTTGAAATGCGGGTGAATCGGTCGTTCTTGCAGTACCAATGATGATCACTTTTATGTAACCGGTGAATAAATATGAGTCCACTGCGCCACAACCTAAAGAACATAAGATCCATGTCTATTAGGCCCAACACCCGTAGAGTGAAGATATAGCGATGAACCCCCCATAATCTGCAGATTCCACAGCAAGTATCTCCCAAGTATTTTGAATCGATCAACAGGGTGATGAGCCTCGCCTTCATAGCCTTCATAATTTCTCATAGTAATCCCACGGCAAACGCCGAACCCCTGAGAATCGCAGCTGACGAATGTGGGGCCGCTGCCTCGTTCAAGTGGCAGACCACAGACCGACCCTATTGGCCAAAACAGAACTGGGGCTGACAGCCGAGCTAACTTATGATTGTGGTATTTTAAAGCGAAAGACAACACATTTCCGCTAGCTGGTCAAAAGTGTCATGCGCGCAGTTAGCATCTTGGCTAGACTATACAGCTGAGTCTGGGCTAAATGGAGGTATATCTAAGCGACAAAGAGGCGCATTAGGTTTCTTCAGCTCGCCACAGAGGATGCGCTTAGCCTCAATGAGACATAAATGGCGTTAAAGTTTGCGGGAGAGAATGATATATAACCCCAATTGCAAAATCACGGCTGCGCCGAAGATACAAATCCAAATAGTACTCTTCCTATTCACAGGATTCTCAAGTAACAGTACTTGTACTCATCGCGATGGCTTCCGCAGTATTATCGCTGGAGCAAGCAAGTCTGGACGCCCAAACTCCGTCCGATAAATCCACCCAGACCTGGTACGATCTGCGAGCTCTTGGCAGTGCTGGAGCGATATGGGCCGGATTAAATAGCTACTTTGAGCTGCAGAATGGCTCAACAGGGTCCCAGCTCACGGAGAGCGTGGAGAAAGTGAATGCAATCGAAGAAAGACTTCATGAAGCATGCTTACAGGTCAGCAACCTGCTCCACCACACTATATCGCTTGCAGAGTTCACCGCGGCGTGGTTTCAACAATATCCCAACCCACCATCTGGCGACAAACTAGCCCAGACGATTGCAAATATACACCTTGAGAAATCTATCAAATCCTGTCAGAAGGCTGAGTCCACTGCTGCCCAAGCGACCACCACCCTGTTTGAGGTCAATAGGCGAGCCTGGGATTTGCAGCGATACTTTGACTTTCAAATTGATGAGTGTCAGCGGAAGATCGAAAGCGCGCAAGCAGCGGCTGCGAGTGAAACCCAGAATCCACAGCCTCCTGTGTGGGTCGTCACTGGCGGACCACTGGTTCTGCTAAAATGGGTGACCGAGAGAAAGAGGGAGATCTCTGATAACCTCATTGTCACTCTACGTGAGCCGAATGTGACGCTTACGAGTATCACCAAAATGAAGGAGGGTGGAGTGACATTTGATAGCCATCTAATTCCATGGATGGAGATGGTACAAAATATCAGCCAGTCTCTGGACTCCATTCATCGCATGCTGCAAGATGCTCAGGGTTCATCTATTGAGAACACCGCTCTACATCTTCAGTTAAGAAAGATTGATTGGTCTCAGATTGCGCAATGCTCGAAAGATGTCTTCAGGATCATCCAATCAAAATACTCTGGAGCTCAGTCTTTGGCCCCAGATTTTCAAGATGCCATAGTGAACGTGTGGCATACCGATGCCATTGAGCAAGAAGTGAAAGTACAAGATCCAAATAAGGAGGCGCTGACAGCTGCTTTCTCACCCGATACTCACCTGGCGAGTATTCTGTCTTCCCAAACGAAGGAGTGCAAGGAAATATACCAGCAGGTTGATGATGTACTTCAGTCTCCTGTATTAAGAGACATTGTGGACCACGGGGACAACACTCAGACTCCAAAAGTCGCCCTATCTGACGTCGCCATGAAATTGAGACAACAGGTAAGATATTGTTCCAACTCGTTTTATCCCTAATGAAGAGGTCATAGAAGTCACTAACCATGATTTTTGTTCAGTACGTCAAGATAATTAGCATGGAATACGACACTATTCAGCAACTATACAGCATTTCGGTTCTTCAAAGTCGTCGCATAGAGCATCTCCAACAGGGCCGCATCCAGCTAAAGGTTCTCCTGAACAACACCCTCGCCTCTGTCCAGATGGCATTAGAGCCCGCACAACGAACGCTTGCAAAATTCAAAGACGCAGCGTCAGAACTTGGAGAAACCAACAAAGTCGACGAGATTTTAGCCAAGATTCAATCTATTGGCACCAAGTTCGCAACCGGCGACGAGGCCCTCCGCGACCAAATCACCAAGGAAATCGCAGAAGTCGTAACAACCAACTTCATGACAGGTGCTACACTCTTTGATTCTGGGGCTCCAGATCCCATCTGTCAGAGGTTAGCCCTACACATGAACATCAAGGTACCGATTGAGATGATGTCTCAAGGTCTCAAGCATACACTTGACAAATTGAGTCATGAAGACCTTGAAAAGACAATTGAGGCTCTCAAATCTGTGGCTAGTGATCTGAACTCTTCGCAAAACAGATTAGCGGCCCTCAGACTACCATTTATCAATGTCGTCGCGGGCATGCAGAGGCTGACAGCCAGTGTGGGGGATATGGAGACCGCATTGCAAAGCGTCAAGGAAAAGATTGAACTTTTCAACAATATCTCATTGTCGAAGGACGACGTATCTAATATTAGCAAGGGCTGGGATGCAGTTCGTGATGGTTGTGATGGATGGATGGATATGTTCAATAGGCAAGGTATTTCGCCGCTGACTTTCTCATATGAGCAATGAGCATGCTTGATGCTCATTTTCTGGCGCACGAGTGATCAAGAAGCTTTGGTCGATTTCTGTAACTATACTTGCATTTGATATTGATCTAGTAGCGATTCCATATCCATGAGCAGAGTTATAGTCCTAACTAAAGAACGCCTCATAATTCTAGATAACAAAGAAATCCGAGGCGGAAGCTGAATCTAGACCGACTTGAGTGTCTTACCAGTCCACTGAGACTCACATTCATTCCCGTATCAGCTGTGTCTTACTCCTCATATGCTCCACATATCACACTTGCACGTAGTTCTGCTCGGCCCCAGATACCTGGTGGGTCCTTCAACATTTGCCTTCTCTGCCGACGCGAGCTAGGATATACCATCTCCAATTCAGGTCGTGGGAAGCGAAGGCTACATGGTGCGATTGGAAGTTACCATCTACCCCTTTTCTGTGGCGAACAGGGTCAGCTGTTCTGTGAGGAGGCTCGTCGGATATAAAAGGGAATCTATTCCCCAACCTAGCTATCAGAGACAGAAACCCAAATAACGACTTCAATTCTTCTCAAATCTGAATTTTATATCACTCCACGGCAAGCCCATCATGTCTGCATCTATTATTGAGCAGTTCATCCAGGACTACGAGGCTGGCTTTCAATTCTACCTCAACCTTGCCGCCTACGCCGAGACAAAATGCCGCAAAGCTCTCCAAGAAAGTGGTATCCCAGCAGTCATTACCTCGCGGGCCAAAAACCCCGAAAGATTACTGGTCAAACTTCTCCAGAGGAACACCGAAAAGAACTACCAATCCGTGGAGGAAATCTCCCGTGATCTTGCAGATCTTATCGGGGTGCGAATGGCACTCTACTTCCCCGACCAAGAGAAGCAAATTGAGGGTATAATGCGCCGGGTGTTCCAGATTAAAGACCTGAAGCGACATGACAAGACCCTGGTTGCCGTCGAGAACAAACCCTTCCAAACCGACGCTCTTCAGACGTCCATTGTACCAACAGAGGGTCCGTATACAGCACGGTTCCACGGATACAGGGCGACACATTTCCGCGTCAAAGTTCGCAGCGACGAGTTCGGCGAGTCCCCCGATCCCCGCTTCGATCAAACCATGATCGAGGTCCAAGTGGCTTCGTTGCTCATGCACGCCTGGTCTGAGGTCAATCACGACCTCGCCTACAAGACGTTGAATGGCCAGCTGTCAAAGGACGAGCTCCGCATGCTGGATGGTATCAACGGTCTCGTGCTTACAGGCGAGGTTCTCCTCGGCCAACTCAAAGCATCCGTGGAATCTCGTATCGCAACGCAGAAACGGCATTTCTCAAACCACTTCGAACTGGGGTCCTTTGTACAGCAGTATGCGCCTTATCAAGCCCCTAAGCCTGGCAGTACATACCGCATCGGCTCGCTCTCCGATCTGCTGTACGTGACGCGCCATCTGGGCATCGACAACCCGGAGGCCTTGGGGGAGCGCTTGGAACGCTGGTCAGCAAAGCCTGCAAACTTGACCAAGTACCCCGTGGTTCATTCGATCTTAGATTTCATCTTTGCTGAGTGGGATAAGCGTACTCCGCCAACTATGGAGCGCCCATTCCTTCTGGCTGAATTGAATGACAATTTTGAGTCTGGATCTCCAACACTTGAGCAGAGCTTGACAGTGTATCGTCATATCCTAGCGCACACGTTCGAGGGAGATCTGCTGCTGCCTACTGGCGGCGATGGGAGCATCGTCTGTCTCCCCGAGTCTTATCAATGGCTTAATGATGCTGGTTTCCTCATTCCTGATGTGCAGTTCGATCTTCCTTCCGGTGATCAGGTGAAAGAAATTGAGCAGCACACTAAGGCGCTGTGGGATGGGCTTGCGACGAGTTTCAATGCACGGGTTCGAGTTGCATTTGGAGTTGCTCGGGCAAAGGCTGGGAACCAGGGCATATGTTTGGATGAGGCGGTTCAGATGGAGTGACCGAACGGGTCTACGTGTATATGTTTATGAAGTTCATTCTTGATTTCGAGCATTTCAATAGGCATCAGTTCTCTGAGGTTTTAAGGACTTTTTTTCATGCAGATGTAACTATTCCCGAGATGGAATGGCCCCCAAATGGGAGGCGCTAAGCACGAATCACGTGCCGCGATTGAAAAACGTCGAAATCCGAAGGCGAGAGACGTCATCTCCCTCAACTTGCAAGATCTGCAGGAGTACTTTGAAACTAGCTGCTACTATGACAGGACTCGCTTGATGGACTCTAGACGTGGCGAGTCTGACACCCCAGATCTGCTCCACAGCCCTCGGGCGGCCAACGCACCAGAATAACCGACAAAAGCTTATCATGATGGAAGAAGCCCAGGACCGAAAGGTTAGTATCTCTCTTAGTAGATGATCACTTCTGAATGAAAAACCTAATGATCGAAAAGGACGTGGACCGCCTCGCGCGCGTAAGGGACAACCAGCGCAAGAGCCGAGCCCGAAAGCAGCAGTACGTGAAGGAGCTAGAGCAGCGTCTATCTGTGTGCGAAACTCAAGCCCAACAAAGGGACATTGAGTATCGACTGGCCGTCCAAAAGGTCGAAGCCGAGAACAGACATTTAAAAACTCTCCTGGCAACACTGGGTATCTCCAATGCTTCTGTGCAGGAATATCTGCAGGTGATTGAACATAAGGAAAATACTACGCAAAAGATTGCCATTCCTGCTGTCCAGCGACCAGATGGGCGGAACTCCCCAGCTCATTCTGATGGCTCTGATCGCAGGATGTCTTTGGCGATCCCCCGCGTTTATGATCACCAGGTGAAGACGGAACCAACTGAGCACGCCTTCTCTGTCAGAGGTAGTGTCTGTGGGCCACCAGCAAACAACGACTCGTGCGGGCCGATGGCTGGTAACAGTGACTGTGGACCTCAGGCTAGAAGTAGTTCTTGCGGACCGGATTCCATCAATGACTGTACTCCAAACAGCAATGACCGCGCGTGTGGCGCAAAAACTGGCGGAAATTCCTGTGAGCCGACAGTCAGCAATAGCTCGTGCTCACCAACATTTAGCAACAATACTTGCGACCCGACAATCAGCGTTAGCTCGTGCTCCCCGACAGCTAGCAACACTACCTGTGGACCATCAAGTCTCAGTATTCTTTGTGGCCCCACTACCAGCACAAGCACCTGCGGACCGGTGTCTGGAAATACTTGTGGACCATCTTCTAGTAATGCCTGTGCTCCCACCGGCAGCAATGGATGTGGATCAGGCCCGAGCAACAATGGCTCTAGACCGAATGAAACAGAAGAACAAAAGCCAACCGAGCCACCCTGCCAGGAGCCAAAAGTGGCAGATCCAGATATATGCGGATGCAGCCCTAGCGGACAAGAAATGACGCCCATGTCCGAAGAAGACCTTCTCAATTCGACGCTCTGCGGGATTGCAGATGAGATGATCGAGCGATACAACACCAAAGGCTTAGATGTGGAAGAGATCCGGCGCAGAATCTGGTCTGGATTCCGAGCCGGCGCAAATGGCACTGGCTGCAGAGTTCAAAATTCCATTTTGTTCCAAGTGTTAGATGAGATCAGCCACGACGTATGATGTCGGCTTTTGGTTTTGGCAAACTAATACCATCGGCATTTGCGATGGAAATCTTAGACACTTGATTAGCCCAGTCTGACATACCGGTGAAGCGAAGAGCACCAAGATACGAGATACGATGGCGGCACTGAATACTAACCCGTACCCCGAGAGCGCCAGCCATTCCCAATCCGAAGTATTGCCGGGACTGGACCAACGCCACGCCGCAAGGGCCGGGGTCGAAGCCATGGTCCGATGTACCCGTGGACGGCTTGCCAGTGAGATGCATCCTGTCCAACGAATGTGAGAACAATCCACAATCCACACTAAAACGTCCGTGTCATGACATCTATTCGGAACGACCCCGCGCCAAGATTGGCAGGTCCCAATCCGAGAAGCCGATGCTCTACGGGATAGAGATCGAACCCAGACCCGTTGCATCTGTGATGCAAAGGACTACTATACATACTTTGTCAATACATCTTGAGAACATATATAATATATCATAGCAAATAGCACAAAGGAACCTACAAAACAATCAAGTCAAAAAGCACCAAAAAACCACCAAAATTTGCACGAGCCATCGGATTGCCGACTCCAACCCCCGCGTTGCGGAAATTGAGACTCCGGAAAAAGTCTTTCTACCCCCCAACATCCTCCTTCCACCGATGATTAGCCGGAGGACAGGCAAATCTCACTGCGTTGGGTAGGATCAGGCAGGGATCGGCATATGTTCTCCCCATGTCGGATAGTCAACTTCCGGGGAGAAAACACGTTTCCCCGTATTCCAGACCGGTTTTCGGGGTTCATCTCCAGTTTTCCTTCCCGAGACCAATCCCTACCCTGCTGCACCCCGTGAATTAAGTCCTTTTTTAGTGGGTTTGTAGTGTAGGCTTTTCTTCCACTCTCCAAGAACACATGAGATAAAAATCTGATTGAAACCATTTGTCGAGCCGGTTTTTCTGGGTGTCCCGGAGCATATAACCGTAACTTGGAGAGTACGACACGAAGGTTTGTGTGCCGTTATTATACTGTAGTGGGTAAATTAGTGGATCGTGGACAAGTAGAGGCTAGTCCTGATCGCTTAGACCCGGTAACATCTTACCTGTACGCCTATTTATCCAGTGGCATGCTAAGTTGAGTCAGTCCAAGAAGCCGGGCATTCGGGGTCTGGTGCAATGGCTGCATGGTATAGCGGCGGGATAGGAATTCCGCCCATTATTGCCAGACTCCAACCATCAGATAGCCAACTTGATGTGGGGTGTACAGTAGAGACGTGCATATGTAGGCCTTCATGGTGTATACCTACTGGCCCGATGGACGTGCCGAGTCCGGACTTGAACAGGCTCGAGCGGGTGGTGCCGATGGAATTGAGGATGGAGTTTGTAGAGAGAAAAATGGCACTCAAATTAATCGCGCATGGAGATCTGGAGAGGACTGGGGTTGGCCCCGCACTCCCCCGGTGTTTCTCCACGGTTGAGGAAGTGCTTGGCTGACGGCATCCGTGGTTAACCTCCAGGGCTGGGTATAAGTCGTGCTTATGTTCTTACCATCTGTGCAAACTATTGCTATCGTTATATAGTCTCGAGCAGATGTCAAAATAACAAAATCCTCTATAAAACCAAAACTCCCAAAAAAAGAGCTGTTTCTCGGCAATGACATGGGCTTTTCCCAAATAGGAAGTATAAGCGGAGATCGTAGCCATGCTCAAGCCTCCCGGATAGTCTCCTGAGATCGGGATCTGGCTTGGCTATGTATTGACGAGGGATGCTAGTGTAATGATGGCTAACAGTCAAAAGGTGGAATATCAATGCCGACGTTCCGAAAGGGAAGATAGGGGAGCCAATGAAGACCCGGTTCCTGAGCCGTCAGACCTCAAGGAAGGGACGGAGAATTACCGGAGAGGACCGAGAGGTGGCATAGGCCGAAGTTTAGGCGGCCGTTCTCGGCCAGCAAGGTACTAGACAGGCGCATGACGAGAGAGGCTGGTGAGTGGTTGTGCTAGGGATGTGTTACCACGTAGGTATCCCAAAGGGGGGTTATGGTCTCCCTTTCCTCCCTCTCTACAGTGCCAGCCACTTTTGTCTCTGTTCCCCTTTGAAGGTATGAGTAGCTCAGAAGCCAGGGCCAATAAGTGGTGAAAATGACCAGTAGAGTGCATATCATAATGCGTATTAGAGGGCGTGCCTCGCGCAGTCTCAATGTCGATCCCTTGATTACTCCACATAATAACTATTTTTTTTCTTTTTTGGTGAGCTTGGACTGACCCCTGTCCCTGGCGAATCGGTATATTTAAATCGGAGCTTCCCCCGCGCTGGGTTGCTCATCGGTCCTTCCTTCATACAATCTTACACATACCTTTGCAATGAAGTTCGGGTGGTTAGAGGTAGCCACTTTGGCTTCGGCCTCAGTAGCTAGTGCCAATGTAAGTGGTGCCCGAGTTGGATAGGAAAATCAATACTAATGAATGCCTATTAGCCTCTTGCCTATTCTCCCCCATACTACCCTTCGCCATGGATGACTGGCAAAGGCGAATGGTCCGAGGCCTACAAGCGCGCCGTTGAATTCGTCTCCAACCTCACACTCGCCGAAAAGGTCAATTTGACAACCGGTGCTGGATGGGAGCAAGAGCGATGTGTAGGTGAGACTGGTGGCATTCCCCGACTGGGCATGTGGGGAATGTGTATGCAGGATTCGCCTTTGGGCGTGCGCGACAGTATGTCTTTCTTGAGCCTCTTTTTGTTAGAGCATCAACTAATCAACAATCAGGTGACTACAACTCCGGATTTCCCTCCGGTGTCAATGTCGCCGCCACCTGGGACAAGCGCCTTGCCTACCAACGTGGTATGGCTATGGGCGAAGAGCACCGTGACAAGGGTGTGGACGTGCAGTTGGGACCCGTGGCCGGCCCAATTGGCAAGTTCCCTGATGGAGGTCGTAACTGGGAGGGCTTCGCTCCCGATCCCGTCCTCACTGGTGTGATGATGGCCGAGACCATCAAGGGTATGCAGGATGCTGGTGTCATTGCTTGCGCCAAGCATTTCATTGGAAATGAGCAAGAGCACTTCCGTCAGTCGGGCGAGGCTCAGGGCTATGGATACAACATCACTCAGAGTGTCAGCGCCAACATCGATGACAAGACTATGCACGAACTCTACCTTTGGCCCTTTGTGGATGCCATCCGTGCTGGTGTTGGCTCTGTTATGTGCTCTTACAACCAGATCAACAACAGCTATGGCTGTGCCAACAGTTACACGCTGAACAAGCTGCTCAAAGGCGAGCTTGGCTTCCAAGGCTTCGTTATGAGCGACTGGGGTGCGCACCACAGTGGTGTTGAGTCTGCACTCGCTGGTTTGGATATGTCCATGCCCGGTGATGTTTACCTTGGTAGCCCCTATTCTTACTGGGGTACCAACTTGACCGTCTCGGTTCTCAATGGCACCGTTCCCGAATGGCGCGTGGATGATATGGCTGTCCGTATCATGGCTGCTTACTACAAGGTCGGCCGTGACCGCTACCGCACTCCTCCCAACTTCAGCTCCTGGACGCGCGACGAGTATGGCTTCGAGCACTTCATTGTCGGCGAGAACTACGTTAAGCTCAACGAACGTGTCAACGTGCAGCGCGATCACGCTCAGGTCATCCGCAAGATTGGATCCGACAGCACTGTCCTGCTCAAGAACAAGGGTGGTGCTCTGCCCCTGACCCACAATGAGAGGTTCATCGGTATTCTTGGAGAAGATGCCGGCTCCAATGCTTACGGTGCCAATGGTTGCAGTGACCGCGGCTGTGACAATGGAACCCTTGCCATGGGCTGGGGCAGTGGAACTGCTAACTTCCCTTACCTGATCACTCCTGAGCAGGCTATCCAGAATGAAGTTCTCAACTACGGCAACGGTCAGACCAATGTGTTTGCTGTGACCGATAACTGGGCTCTCACTGAAATGGCTGCTCTTGCCTCCCAGGCTTCCGTTGCTCTTGTTTTCGTGAACTCCGACTCCGGTGAGGGCTATATCAACGTTGATGGAAACGAAGGCGACCGTAAGAACATGACTTTGTGGAAGAACGGCGAGGAAGTTATCAAGACTGCTACCGAGAACTGCAACAACACCATTGTTGTCATCCACAGCACCGCCGCTGTCCTTATCAGCGACTGGTACGACAACGAGAACATCACCGCCATCGTTTGGGCTGGTCTGCCTGGTCAGGAATCCGGCCGCAGTCTGGTTGATGTTCTTTATGGTCGCATCAACCCCGGTGGAAAGACCCCCTTCACCTGGGGTAAGACTCGCAAGGACTATGGTGCCGAGATTCTCACTGTCCCCAACAACGGTGACGGCGCTCCCCAGGACAGCTTTGATGAAGGCGTCTTCATTGACTACCGCCGTTTCGACAAGGACAACACCGAGCCCATCTACGAGTTCGGCTACGGTCTGAGCTACACCAACTTCGAGTTCTCCGACCTGAAGGTCACTCCATTGATTCCCACTCAATACGTTCCTACCATCGGCAAGACCAAGAAGGCTCCCGTCCTCGGCAAGACTGAGAAGGCCTCAGACAACCTCTACCCTGAGGGTCTCCACCGCGTCACCCAGTACCTCTATCCCTGGTTGAACTCCACCGATCTCCGTGCTTCCTCCGGCGACCCCGACTACGGCATGGACTCCAAGGACTACCTCCCCGAGGGCGTCGCCGATGGCTCTCCTCAGGAACTTCTCCCCTCCAGCGGCCAGGACGGTGGCAACCCCGGTCTCTTCGAGGATCTTTTCCAGGTGACTGCCACTATCACCAACACCGGCACTGTCACCGGTGATGAGGTTCCCCAGCTGTACGTCTCTCTCGGTGGTGCGGATGACCCCGCCAAGGTCTTGCGCCAGTTCGACCGAGTCACCGTTGCCGCTGGCCAGGTCGTCCAATGGACTACCACCTTGACCCGCCGCGATCTGTCTAACTGGGACGTTGCCTCGCAGAACTGGGTTATCTCTGATGCCCAGAAGACTGTGCATGTTGGTAACTCGTCCCGAAAATTGCCTCTTTCAGCTGCGCTACCCTCCGTGCAGTAATTTCTTTCCTCCATTGATTCTCATGATGGGATATCCCATTTGAAAATGTGAACAGGAAGATACGCTGCATTAATCTCTTCTTTTCAGGTTGTATAGCCACCGCTTTCTTTTGCACATAGTTTTAAACCATGCCTCCTATGAACCAGGCCATCAATGAATTCACATTTTTTCCCAAATTATTTATGAGACTCATTTTTAATGACTTAGTATTAGAGGCAGAGGCAATTCGATCATAATTCCAATCTAATAAAAAAACCAAAACGAATAATACGAACACCTGTTGCCACTACAGCATCACTATCCAGTCATTCAAAACACACCTTCTCCCCCAGACTATAGATTAAACTGACAAGAACGCCCATGGCTCCTCTTCCCACAAACATCCCCATTCCCATAATTCCCATCCAAATCCACAAAAACACTCTTATACTCCAGATAACTACCAACCAGGTCACCAACACTAGCACACGCATCCCCAAGCCCAACCTTCAAATCACTCTTAAGACCAGTCTGACCAGTACCAAAAGTCTTGGCCCCGGCTGTGTCACAGGGTACACCCAGTGGATTGACATTGTCCCATGTACCCGAGGAGTTGGGGATGCAGATTCTGATCTAGTTGACGTGGCTCGAAGGTTAGATGTTGAGATGGAAAAAAGTAGAATTGGGAATATAGTAGAGGGAAGTCATACCCATGGCTCGTTTCCATTGTAGTTGCTATCCCGAGCGGAAGTGAAATGGACGACGAATTTTCCTGATGCTGGGTTGAAGGCGTGTTGGTCGTCGTTGCAGTCGAATAGGGCATTTGCGGAGAAGGCGAAGAATGCTGGAAGGAGGAGGAGGTTTGGGATTTGCATTTTTGGAAAGAGTTAAAGAGATGTAGTTGTTTGAGAAGTGGTAGGATTCTGTTTTCTTTCTCTTTTTCTTCTTGCTTATATTGCTTTGGTTTGAATATGATGGATCCTGCCCGAGAACATAAGACTATTTATGTCTCTGTCGCTCTGACTGATTTCTCAGGGTTCCCATTTGAAGATCAATGCAAGATTGATTGTCCATTCGGGTCTACAACGGAGCTACTCGGAATCCCACGTCTGAAGCGCGATATATAACTCAATCGAGTAAAGGCTGAGGTACAGATTGGGGCCAAATAGTGGAGAATTTTGCTTAGCTCTCTGCAATGAGACCACATGCGTAGATCACTTCACATTGTATGTGTATATCTCCTTGACAATGCATAATAAGGCCACCAGTCGGGCGCTTTCAGGCGCACAACATGGTCACAGAGGACGGCTGGGTAGATTGGAACCGACGTCACGTTTTGCCCAAGATGATAGCACACAGCACGACGACCAAGGTCTCATAGCTACCGGGAAAGATATAAATACGGTCTTGCCGTTGCGTCGCTCTGAGATGCAGTCGTCTTCATCTGGATTTACAAAGAATCAATTACAAGTTCTTCTCTTCTCAACCTTCCCTGTGAACGCCAACATGCTTCTGTCTTCAAGCAAAAACCTCACCAGAATGAGCATACTGGCTTTATCCCTCGGCATTGGTTCCAGTGCTCTATGGGATTGTCGTACGGACCAGCACGTCTTCCCTCTCGACAGCAACAAGTTCCTCGTGCACTTTACTTCGTACCGAGATAGTAACTACGACGGCAATCAGCCTTGGGTAAGCTACTTTGCTCAATTGTGAGGTTATCTTCCAGAAAAAAAGGTAGCTGATCAGTTACCAATCAGATTCGCATCTGCCTTCCAAACGATGACGGTACCTGGTCTAATGTTGATCCTCTCGAGTTGAACTGTGCCCCGAAAGGCGACACCTTCTCTCCCGATAAAACTCACCTAGGTGCTGATATTCGAATTGTTGGAGGTGGTGGTTGCTCTGGTGGGGAGCATGGAGGGTTGGATGGTGCATCTATCAATTATAAAGATCAGAGTATCAATCTGCAGTATGGTGGTGATGCGTGTGGGCCTCGGAACCATGGAATTACGTGTCAATTGACGAAGTGAGAGCGGCGAGATTGAAGCGTTGGGTAAATGAGTTCAACCTTTGCGCATGATGAGATTGCGAAAGAGAAAGAGAATGGGGTTGGAGTTGATCTAGATTCGATATCAACCTTGGAATAGATCTCAGCTCGTTCCTATGATTGTATTAGTAATCAGAGGCTTCGCCCCACGTGAGGCCTATCAAACAGACTTTAGATCAACGCTCGTGATGGGTTCCCATCAACCTGTGACACTTCGTAGACTCGACCTTTCTTCCTAATATCACCTCCCACTTCGTCTTGATTTGAACTGCAGAGCGTGATGGCAAGCGAAGGAAATGGAACAAATATGACAGAGCCAGCGGCACTCCCAAATGATAATGCAGGAGAGTTCGGTCAAAGTTCAGCGCCCGACCAAGTGAACCCCGCAACGGACGAGCTGCCATCGATCGAAGTCCAACGCAAGGTTGAGAACCACACAGTGTTTGATCGCACGGGAAAAGCAGTCCCATTCCAGAGCATCTACAACGGACCCGACGTGGCTCGCCGTGTGCTAGTAATCTTTGTTCGGCATTTCTTCTGTGGGGTAAGCTTCTCTAGCGTCGTTGGCTCTTCAAGCTGGAGTTTCTCATGCCACTGAGGACCTTTCGAAAGGAATCCAACAGAGCTTATATGATGTACACGTCAATTAACATGATTCGCATAAAAGAGCTGCCAAGAATTTCTTCGCGCCTTGTCGAAAGCTGTAACGCCTGAATCACTGTCGCATCTGTCAGTCAGCACATCCATCGTCATTATCGGATGCGGCGACCCTGGCTTGATTGACAGCTATGCCACGGAAACTGGATGTCCTTTCCCTATGTTTTCCGATCCGACACGGAAGCTATTTGATGATCTGGAATTAGTCACTTCTTTGGCTCTCGGACCGCGTCCAGAGTACATTCGCAAGAACATGGTGCAGATTGTTGTCGAGTCAATGATGCAGGGCATGAAGCATGTTTTTAGTGGACTCGCCACGAAGGGAGGCGATCCCAGGCAGATTGGTGGAGAGTTTCTCTTCGAAGTCAAAGGCGACGGAGCTACGAAAGAGGTAACCTGGTGTCATCGGATGACGACTACGCGAGACCACACTGAAATATCAGAGCTCCTGCGGATTATTGATTTAGATAGACAAGGTCAGGACAAGGCCTAGAAAGTCTTCACTGTTTTCTGCCAAGGAGTTTGAACATTGTCTTGCCGGAAGGACCCAGAATTGCAACGATTCTCTGAATACCCAGAAACTGCCTGTTATCAGAGTTCTTACTCCAACGGCATCTAAATGCTTGTTTGAGTAATTGCGCATTTGATGTTAGTTTATGCTTGAAATTGAGCAGAAAGGTTCACATGATGCCGTATTGCCATTTGGATAATTGGAGGGTAATATGAAAAATATTATAACATTATATTTCCTATACCTAATAACATCATTTACTCGCGGTTGTATAAAATTCGATGTCGTGATCACAGATGCGGCTATAACGGACTCCGAGTTACCGCGCCGATAGCCTATCAACTAAACTCAACCGCCAACTATATAAGACCCTTCTTCACTCATCATTTGATCTCAACACCAACCTAACCCAAAATCAAACAAAACACCAAACCCTTCAAAATGCAAGCCATCCGCATAAACCCAGCACCAGAAGGAGAAACTCCTTACTCCCCAACAAATCCAGCCCCATCAACCGCCCTAGCAAACGCCAAAATCCCAATCCCAAAGCCAACATCACCAACCGACCTCCTGATAAAAATCAAAGCAAGCACCATAATCAGAGACATGCTCACCTGGCCCGAATATTACCACCAAGAATACACAATCCCAGGCCACGATTTCTCCGGCACAGTGGCCGCCATTTTCGAAGGCGACAGTGACACGCCGCACAACTTCAAAATCGGAGACGAAGTCTTCGGAATGGCAAATGCCACTCGGGCCTCGACATGGGCTGAGTATGCCATTGTTTCTGTTGACGAGGTTGCGCTCAAACCGCGCACGCTGGGGTGGGAAGAGGCGGCTGCTTTGCCGCTCAGTGCGCAGACAGCTTATGAGGCACTCTTTGGACATGCGGGGATTGCTTCGCTAGTTTCTGGATCTGGAGGTGAACCTGGAAAGAGGGAGAATGCGTCTTGTAGGCGCGTGTTGATTACCGGTGCTTCCGGTGGGGTGGGCGTTTACTTGGTGCAGTTGGCTGCTAGTGCTGGTGTGCATGTCGTTGCGGCTAGTAGTTCTAATGCTCGCAATGGAGAATTCTTGCGGGAACTGGGAGTTGATGAGGTGATTGAATATGCGGATCTTGAGGGGGAGAATGGTGTGTTTGATGTGATCATTGATTGTGTGGGTGGGGATGTGCTTTTCAAGTGTTGGGGATCTGTAAAGGAGGATGGAGTGTTGATCTCTGTGGATTCTGCGAGCTTTGATTTTGTTGCTGAGCATCAGAAGCTTGGACTGCGTGATGGAAAAGAGAAGGTCAAAGCATCGTTCTTTATTGTTCAGGGGAGTGGGGAGGTTTTGAATGCTTTGGCTTCTTTGGTTGACTCGGGTGCTTTGCGTTCTTTTGTTGCTGCTACTTTCCCCATTGATTCGGTCCAGGAGGCTTATGATTTTGCTAATGGGAGGTTTGATGGTCGGGGCAAAGTGGTTCTTACTATCTGAGCTTGAAGAAATCATCAACATTCTAAATGCAGGGCCTTCTCAGGAAGAAATATCTAATTTAATGAGATAGTAAAAATGAGCTAGAGCCTCGAGACTACCGAGACACACAATTCCTGCTATAAAGGTAGGATATGTAACCCAAAGATCTGCAAAAACTATGTGCACGAAAGTCTATTCCTTGGGGCTTGGGTGAAAGCTGTCAAACAGAGCCTTGAAAGCCGAGCCTTCCCTTGATAAAAGAACCTGTGGTCTGTCAAACTCAACAACTTGACCCCTTTCTATGAGAGCAACCTTGTCGAAATCCAAAATTGTGTGCAATTTGTGTGCAATAGCAATCAAGGTCTGATCTTTGAAGCGATCCCGAATCACCGATTGCATTAATGCGTCTGTCTCCGAATCAACACTAGTAGATGCATTAGTAAGTATAGAAAATATCGGTAGCATCCTTTTTTGGCATACCTGCTAGTTGCTTCATCCATAATGACAATACTACTCGACTTGCACAGCGCACGCGCAAGGCAGAAGAGTTGTTGCTGTCCATGTGAAAGAAGATCGTCGGACATATCAGCATCCAAACCGCCTTTGGATTCAATGTAAGACCATAGATTGACTGCTTGAAGAGAATCAATGATCTTTTCGTCATCCACGTTAGACTCAGGGTTTGAGTTTAGCCGAACGCTGCCATGCAGAAAGAATGGCTGTTGGGGGATGACGTTGATTCTGGATCGCACATGGGCTCGAGAAACCTTGGAAAGATCTATACCGTCGATATAAATGGTGCCTTTGCTGAGCTCGAGTATCCGCAGCATTGCTGAGACCAGAGAGGATTTTCCACTAGATCACATATCAGTATGATTATTCAATATAATATATTCGTGTGTTCTTAGGTGTACGAACCTTCCAGTTCTACCACATAACGCGACCTTCTCCCCAGGAAGAATGCTAAGACTAATGTCTTTCAGTACTGGGTCTGAAAAGGAACTGAGAAAATATTAGCACATGCACCAAAGGGCCAACAACTACCGAGATACTTACTCATAGGAAGCTAGAACGCCAGAAAGTTCAACACTGCCTTGCCGAGGCCAATCTTCAGGAGGAGCCTCTGTTTCAGCATCCAGATCCTCAGTAGTTGCATTTTGCACATATGACCGAATTCGAGAAACAGCACCAATGGAGGTTTCCAGTCCAATCCAGTGCGTCACAAATGACTGCAAAGTACCGCTGAAATTGACAATGTTAAAGAGCGCAATGCCCAAGAGGTTCATGGACGGGCTTCCTCTCATGGAAATTGCAATTGAAATAACTGCAACCGCAATGAATGCCACAATCAAATCTAGAACAAGCCCCATCCAGCGCTGGATGCAGTAGAGCATGTAGACTGGGCGCTGCGATGCATCTAAAGCAATTAAATTGCGACGCTGATATTCCTTGCTCCAGCCATAGGCTCGGATGCTTGTAAGTCCGCCAAGAACTTCCAAGAACTGAGAGAAGAGGGGTGCCTTGGATTCGATTCCTAGGAGTCGCAATTGGCGAGAAGTTTTGACGTAGAATTTGGCCACGTAGTAGACTACCAGGACACACGCTGGGACTAGCGCTGCTGTGACATAGGATGATCCGGCGAAGACGAGGAAACCCTCGATAACACAGCTGAGAGCACAATTGACTGTCAGTTCCAGAGTTTCGGGTAACTCCTCGTCAATTAACTCGAGATCTTGGCTGAATCTACAGTCATTCTGCATTAGCAGGGTGATAAATATTTTTAAAATGACTTGTACTGACCTGTTCGTGGTGTTTCCAATATCCGTTGAAGTCAAAAACGAAGTTGTTGCCCTGGAAAAATGGTCAATAAAGTAAGCAAGGTAAGCTATGTGCAATCTTACCCCATTGTTGTACGAAGGAGAATCTCATGGAATCGGCGAGCTGTCTTGGGCTGAATAACCATGGCGAGAATCCTATGCAATGTTAAATAGGTCAAATAAAGAAAAGATTAATCACCATACCATGTGCCTAGGAACGTAGTAAAAAGCGAGAAAAGACCAAGTGCAGTGTATACACTGAGCCAATACCAAACATGCGCATTTGGGTGTTGCTCATTTTCAGTAGTCCACCACTGCAGCCAAATTTCTATAGCAAAAGTAAGCAACCAAAAATGTTGAAAAATTCGAAAATTTGTAAACTGACGTGGGAAGCTGAGACCCAGCACGAATAGGAGGCAGGTGAGAAGAAACACCGACAAAAGTGACCAGCCTATGTTTTCAAAATAATATCGATATACAGTCATATCACCTGTTCTTCGACTTGAGTCCTCCTCCTCAGCGTCATCTAAGTTCAATCCTTGAAGGGTCTCGTCATCGAGCACGATATCCGGTGCTCGGGTGGTACTGGTTGATTGAGAAACCTCGGAGAGGGTGCCGACATAGCCGTTGGCACTGACAAGCTCGCTATAAGATCCATGCTCGAGAACTCTTCCATTCTCATCTATCGCGATGATGTGGTCTGCGTAAGTGAGGTGGTGTGCTATGAAACAAGTCAGATTCGATTCATTTTCCATAAGTAAAACGAAGGCCCTACCCGAATTGGTCGCCATAATGACTGTTTGATGAGACTGCTGAATAGAACCATGCTGAGAAAATACACGCTCTAGGATGAGTTTCTCTGTTTGATGATCAAGACCGGTCAAAACATCATCCAAAATGAGAATCGGCGCTTTTGAATAGAGCGCTCGTGCAAGTGCCTAGAGAAGTCGTGTTACTCGACACCCATAAAAAGTAGAAAATGAGAATGGAAGACATACCACACGCATCTGCTGCCCACCACTCAGTCGAGATCCACGAACACCAACTTTGGTCTTATCACCCAATGGAAGTTGTTGAAGGTCGACCTGCAAAGCACACGACTGAATAACCTGGTCATACAAAGTCCTGTCCCACGGTGACGCCCCGACAATATTTTCCTGCACGGTCCCAAAGGTAATCCATGGCGACTGGTTACAATAAGCCGCATTGGCGAAGCTGGTGGAGATTGAGCCGGAACATACTGGGATTTCTCCCATGAGTGTTTTCAAGAAAGTGGACTTGCCGCATCCAACTGGCCCGACAATCATTGTGATCTTTGATGTTTGAATATCAATGTTCAGGTCTTTCAATACGGGCTCATCGTCAATTGACCAGGCTGCAGACATATTTCGGATGATAGCACAAGGCTCGTTTCTTTGGCTCTGAGATGAGTCAACTTCAATCAGCGGGGCTCCGCTGTGTTGATCTGCTTCGTGCTTTAAGCGATAGTCGGCCCTCTCTATCTCCAACAAGTGTTTTTGGATGCGCTGGAAACAGTTCACAACTGCCATGACGTCCTCTGAACCATCTACAATGGAGATCATTGGTTGATCCAGCAATGTGAAAAGCGTCAGTGCAGAAAAAGCTACACCGTTTGTAAGAGTGGCTGTATCGTTGAACTTGGCAAGCAGTGTGTAGGCCCCAAAACCAAACACGGGAGCCAACAGAGTAGAAGAATACCCTGACAGGTTAGCAAGAAGAAAACCAGAGCAGAAGCTGACGCATACCAAGTGTTAACCTTATGACTCCATAGACTCGATATTTGAAGGAAGCTTCAATTTCAGCAGCGCGAAGATCTCGAAGATTTCTGGAGATGGTCTCTGTGAGTCCCGTCATCTTGATGTTCTTCATTACCCCAAGAACCTTTGAGGTGACCGCCACGCGCTCTTCAACAGCTTCAAGCCATGTTCCTTGTGCATTACCTGAAACAACTGCCAGAGGAATTCCAGCAGCGAGACAAGCTGTAAAGAGCTTCGTTAGCTCTGTCGACTAAGAAGTTATTGACCTGTGCAATTTACTTACCGACAACTACTACCGTAGATGCAATTGTCGCTATATTCAAAAGCCTTGTCAACAGCCACAAAGCCAATGCAACCTCTATGATGTTTGAGTATGTCTCATGCATATCGATTAGACCAAACCCAATGCGCTCAATGTCAGTGCTCATCAGGGTAATAGCTGCCGCGTCAGAAATGGTTGATGTGCTCATCCGCAATGTTTTATTGAAGATCATGGTGACCAGGCTTCCCCGGATCATAGTTATGACACGGAAGGTTTTGTGCTCGTAGGCGGCATATGATACCTAGATGATCCTATCAGTGACAGCTCAGACTAGGATCGAGAAATTGCATACTGCGATGCCAATGTACACAATAGCATAGGCGCCGATGAGCCCATAAGCGTAGTTGTTCGAATTGACATGCTCTGGCTCCGTCATGAAATCCAGGACGCGTTCCACTAAAAATGGCTGGGCGAAGCAGAATCCGGTGTATGCAAGTCGAGGAAGAATACCTTCTAGGAATGCCCATTTGTAGTGGAATACAAATGTCCACAGAAGTGCATTTGATTGGTACTTGTCGGCTGATTATCATGTCAATACCTATTTCTGTATGAATTGATTAAATCGGATGCTCACCCTTGTCCCATTTCTCAAAGAGAGATTGCGACGTCGAAGCATTCTTCAAATCATGGTCTAGAGAGGGTAAGCTATCCACTGTCAATGTGGTTCTAGATCCACGCCAAAGGACGTCTCTCAGCCACCAAAATAGCGCTCGATTCAGAACACCGCTGGTGGATTCGATCGGGCTGTTCTCATATGATTTCTTGAGGAATTGTCTCTTCTCAGTCGCTTCGAAAACCAAAATTATTATTTTGATCACCCAGCTGATAGCAAACACACTGGTAACGGGTTGATTGGACATGAAATACAAAGTCCGGAGGCGTGCAAGGTCAAATAGCAAAGTAAAACCGAGGAAGACATTTAGCACTGTTGACGGTCGCAATGTGCGAAGGTGCTCGAGGTGAGACAACCAAAGCAGAAGGAGAGAAGTGAGTATAGTTACAAGTGTTGTGCCTATGGTCGCTCTCGTCTTGGGAGTATCCGGTTGAAAGAAAATGATGAGCAACGCAACATGGCATGCGGCGTGGAACAGCCATGACAGCTGCGCAGGGGTTGTCAGTTTGCAGAATGTGACATTGGGCTGTAGGGAAACCACTCACCCCTTTGACAGCATTTAGCCATGACCGATTGACTTTTTCAGAAGCGTGATGAAGCTTCCAAACACGGCAAGTTGCAGCCAAACAAACAAGCCCAAGTGGTAAAAGAGTGAGAATGGTCTCTTCAAACAGGAGGGTGAAATCGAACCCATGAAGACAAGACGGGGCTACAGTAGGGCCAAAGACATCCTCCACGGCCGCGGAGCAAGGATGGTCCAACATGACAAGATTAGAAAATACAGAAATGGAGCCTCTGAAAGCCACGGTGCTAAGGCGAGGGCTTAAGTGAACGGGAAAGGGTTCGACGCGGGAGATCGCTGGTGCCTAAACATTGGAGACCCTTGACTCACTGTGACTCGACCAGACTCATAAGGTTACATGTTTGACCCCGTTTCAACTTGCTCAATTTGACGGAACTTATACCCAGGTGAGGTTATCAAATAATGTTGCAGTAATTGAGTCCAGTCACTTCTCTTCGCAATGGACGCCTTAGAATGCCTTAAACTCTATTTCTCTCTATACCAGGCAGATACTGGTCGACTGGCTGTGAGGATGTGACTGAAAATGTGGTCTATTGTGATTATGACACTAATATAATTTTATTTTATTATATTATACAGCTAGAAAATAAGGCTTTTTGTATAAATCAACTATTGCCACCAAGGAAAATATCATGATGCATGGATATCGGACACGACAGCGCCGGCCATTTGTATTGGCACTTCCTCACAAGAAGTCGTCCCTATAGACACCACGTGTAGAGGCCAAATCATCATGCAATTCCACTCAGCAGGAATGATGCTGTTAAGTCCTCGAACCTCTCGCTCAGGGATCCCACGAAGCCACCATATATCTTCAAACTCCTTGACCAACGCAAAAAGGTAAGCCAACATAACGAGCGCTCGCGGCCTTCTCTCAGCAACGAATCCAATAAAAGGCTGAGGAATTACCGGAGGGAAACCACTAAACATGCGTCGGAGTATATGAACAGGTTCCCCTTTCTGCACAGCAATGTAAAATCTTTCCAAATATGCAATACCCTCCTCATAAACAGAAAATGCTGCACTATCCAGGCAGTCATCTTCCGGACGATAATGAAGTAGGAACCTTAAAGGCTTCATATCTCCATTATAGATCCGCTGAGTGCGATCGGCACTTTTCCACATCGCGGGCTGGGCTTGAAGCAAGGGGCACAAGGGCGAGTTATTTGTGATCAGCTGATCATAGACATTTTTCAATACTATGCGAATGCCGTACGCTAAAGAAAGCCACATAACTGGAGGATCATACGGTGCCGTCGAGGGCTCCGACCGAAGAAAAAGGGTATATAACGAGAGAAGAACGGTGTTCATGCAGACTGCTTCAGTGACGGTATGGTCCGGATTTGCTGTCACAGGGCGGTGTCGGCGAATAGCCGAATCAATATATGCATGATAGACCGGGCGCAGGGAACTGGCTTCCTGCGGTAATAGGGTTGCTCGATGGGCTGCGCCCAGCGCTAATAAAGTGTGCAGAAGTGGCTCGTATTCGAATGCCAGTTGCGGCACTGACACACCCCACATATTACGAACAGAGTCCACTTGGGCGGAACTCATGGTGTTGCATGTTTCTGTGACCCATTGATGAATCAGGCGCATTTCGAGAATGCGCATCGCCCCCAGCTCTGGTGATGGCAGGCTGGGTTTTGGGCTGGCCTGAGTGTCACGCCTTGAGATTGTCTTTGAGGCAGGCTTATTTGGATCATATATGCGAGGTGTTAATGATGGCCATTCGCATGCCACAGAGTGACGTCTGCAATGACCGCAAGTTGGGCGTTGTTCATCACACTAACAACTGTGAGTTTGAATCTGATAAGAAGAGGAGGATATTGCTTACCTTGACTTTCCTCGCTTTGCACCGGAGGCAGCCGGTTGTTGATTTTCGATGGGTCAAGCGAGGTGGCATGTTGATCTTGACTGGAAATGCAAGCCAAGTCTCAGCGAATGCTTCGGTATCGGCAAAGAAGCAAAATGAAGTAAGAATCAGGAGCCTTTTCGCCCCCATGAGGCTTGGTTTCGGGCTCGGGTTGATGTGTTATTTCGGGTATAGCGCGAAATTAAGGAAGTTATCGCGTCGTTATTGGACGCTGGAGGAACTCATCTCCACTATCGAGGCTGTTCGCCGTTCAATTTTCTACTAGGGCGTACTATTCGAAGGAAATAAGCATGCTGACAGCGGATCTTGAATGGATAACTCTTGTTCTGTGTATCAGAACTGGAAATATAGTCCTGCCTAGCCATCACATTATAAATACCCATCAATTCCCAGTCAACACCTTTATTTCTCAACAACAATCATATCAATCTTTTATCACAACATCAAAGTTATATCTTCAAAGCAATAATCAAACAAACATACAACAATGGGTCTCATCAAGACAGGTCTCGCTCTTGCAGGAAGCTACGGCCTGATCAAAGCAGCATCAAAGTTCGTTTTTTCTCAAAAGAAATCCCTACATGAAACCATACTGACATTATCTTTAAAAGAGCCGCAAATGACTACGAAGACAAGAAACTCAAGCGAAATGGCCAGGCACAATATTCCCATAACTACGATACCCAAGCAAACCATGGTCCCGCTATGAACGGTCCCGCTATGAATGATCCAGGCTACTATCAACATCAGGGATATGGAGTGGCCAGGGATTTGCCATTCGAAGGAAACTCGCATTATTTGAATCAGCAGCATGCTCATGGGCCGAATATGAGTGCTTTACCACCTTCTTATTCCCAGGGGAACTATTACGACATGCAGGGAAATTCAGGTTCAGGTCCGACTCAACATTATCAGCAGCACTATCCATCGGACTCAAAGCGATAGTGGGAAAATTGACTTGTGATGTATGATTTATGATGTTGAAATTTCGAGTTGTTTACTTTACCGTGGATTAAGTTAGGTTGGGTTTAGAAGGCTTAATTACTTTGTTTTACGTTTGATCATATACCAAGTGAAGATATAATCCTAGTTCGTTTCATGGTTTATCACAATGGTAAATTTGAGCGTGGAACCAATAATGTAAGTAGAAAATATATCTACACAAAGGCCTTGTTGCTCATATGATTTCGCTGGCCAAATGGGACAAAGACACTTCCCCTTCGACAGCTTCTGTGATCAAGTATCACCTTCGCACTGGATCCTGAGCTTGTGAGGAAAGCTTAGAGCAACTTCTTCAGATCGATAATACTCTCCGATACCCGGTTAGCAGTGCCTCCCAAGACACCTGCGGAATGAATCATCAAGTAGCGACCACCGTCCTCTTCAAGCACACGCAAAGATCTGGTGTAGCCATGCTCCTCAGGTGTCGCGAGCTCAGTCCATTCACCCTCGCCAAGAGCCTTGTTAATGAAGATAGTGCTCTGAGTACCAGAGCTGGCAATCAGGGTGCCGTTCTTGCCCCCGTATTTGGTCCAGACAATGTATGGCGAAGATGTCGGCTTAGTGCCACTGGAGACGACAAGACGCTGACCCCCGACTGAGGAGAAGTCTTCGGGGTCGGAGGCGATCTTGTAGTAAAGAGGGAAAGAGTAGCTTGAAGTGCCGAAGAAAGAGCCGTATTCGTAGATGTAGAAGTATTTGCCGTTCGGAAGCTACGTTGGTCAGCTTTGTCTCAAGCAAAATCGATCATCGATAATGATGGACTTACCTTGGTCACTATCGGCATTCCGGGTCGGTCAGTATAAGTGGGCTCTGCGCTAGAGTACTGTTAGCAGTGATCGTGGCAAAAGAAAGAATTATGCATACACATCGTCAATGACAGGGCCCCAAGTTTTCAAATCGGAAGAGGTCTGATGAACCAATTTCTGTCCGTAGGTGGCGTTGTCTCGCTGATCGGAGTAATAGCAGATCAACTTTCCCTTTCTTTGAAATGGTCAGCTAAATATAGTTATTTAAACATGACACTGAGACTTACTGCGCAAGGAGGTATGGCTCCCAAACAGGGGTCAATCCATTGTCCGGTACAGCCTCTCCTCCAGCTGCAATATGGCTAACAAACTTCCATGTCGCGCCATCATCGTTGGATGCATACAAGTCAATGTTGGTAGACGAGAGATCTGTCGGAATACTACTACCCGCTAGCAGCAGGGTACCCTTCTTGAATGAACCGACTCTCTCGGGAAGGTAATACAGGAACGGCTGATAACGGAGACCAAATCCATTGGCAGTATCTTGAACCTTGGAAAGCTCCTTCCATGTCTTTCCGTGATCCTTGGAGCGGTAGACGGGGAAGTAGACTAGAGGCGGTTCTGGGGAGTAGTTCTCCCATGTTGCAAGGAGATCACCATTGGGAAGCTGCTCATTGCGGGGATAGAGTGTACGTGGGATGTTGTAGTCGGAGGGAGGTGTAAAGATAGTTACGTTTGTGACTGGAGAAATTGAGCTCCCAGAGCGAGGAATACTGACTGCGGTGGCAGCAGCAGCAAATGCAACAATCTGTGGGATCTTCATAGTTGGCCAATTGTATTTCCAGCTAATTGGTATAGCATGTAGCAGCACTTTATTGCTCCTTATATAGTCCAATTTGAGCGAAAATGGTATGTTAACTCAATTTCATGCACGAAGTCATACTCCGGGGTTATCCCGCCGGAATTGTCCTCATTTTGGACTAAGTTGAGCTTTCATCTCCAAGCCAAGTCCCGTGCAGAATTTCCATCAATCGCGCACGCCGTAGTATATCCGGGGAAATGACGAAACTGTTGAACAAACTTGCCGAGATTCACGTGTGCCAATATACCCCTCTCGCAGATTCAAATCGAGTAAGTTATCTTGGCAAATTGTGAGTTGTTCATTCTACAGTGTTGGGGCTGTGAGCACGGCGCAAGGCTGAGATGTAGGTCCCATCTTCAACATTGATTTCCGACATATCCACAGATAACAAAACTTCAAGCCTTGGGCAAGAAGCTTTGGTGTCAAATGCCTGGTAAGCAAAGAGACAGGCGGAATAGGCAAAACCTTTCCATATTCTTCGTGCAGACCCAGCGGACCAAAGCGATCCACAAACACGACGATTCAAACCGAAATATTCGCACAACCAAGTGAGCGAGTTGTTTCAAATGTTTTGATTTTGGTGATCAAGTTCAAGTTTTGGCGCAGCAAAGCCTTGTGGGCAGTTTGGCCCCCAACCCCACAGCCAAATTTAGCGTGGCGCCCAGGGAAATAAACGAAGAGGCCAATCAGATGCAGCCAACAATGCTGCGGCCTGTCAGCACACAGCCTTCCAACCTTCCAGTGTCGCCATGATCGGCCTGTAAGCAACGTGGTTAGGTTAAATGGTCACAGAAAGGGTAGCAAGCTTCGTGGCTAAGCCATCTGAGTATCAAAGTTAAAAGTTGTGGCCTAAAATGTCGCGATGTCCATGTCTATATAGTTCTGCCTTACTTCTCGAATTTCTATCTCGTTTTCAAACCCAATCGCCTTCTCAAGCTCCCTTGCTCCTTCTCCCAAGACATCTAGGCTAGAACAGTGAGCCTGACACACAAAGCGCACTTCTATCTTAAGATGAGATCGACACAATTTGCAAACCGACCAGTTGAGCCAAGGCAGCAGTCCACAATGAAATGGCAACAATCAAAAACAACCCTCGTCAACCGCTCATCAGGCATTTGGTATGACTCCAAAGACCGCTGTCATCAATCGACAATGGAAATATGGCATAAATCGACAGACAAGTGGTACTATTCCAAGGATCGGTGCCAACAATCCGTGAAAGGCATACTATGCCGGTCGGCGACGCGATGGAATGAGTCTGCAGATCGACTCCACATGGCTGCTCGCATCCAAAGCTCGGAGATGATGGATATAATGTGCCAAAAGCAGATAGAGAAACAAGGGTCATCACCGTCACCATCACCATCACCATCATCTTTTCGACCACAACCGAATTCGCCAGAGTCTCCTCAATCCTCAAAATCAAGATACTACTCGCAATCAATCAGCTCCTCACCAGAGAGTCCTTCAAGTCCCAGAATCAAGTCACCCTTGACGGTTGGAAACCCCTTGAATGGATCCACCGCTGGTGGACCCCTCGGAGAGCAAACATTGTCAGCGGAAGCGCATATCAATGAACTATGGGAAGCATCCGGTCGTGTCAAATGCGTTGTCAAACAAACCGAGCAGTTGCGAAATGACAAAATGACTGAACTAGGCGAGATCGAAGGCGAATGGATCAGTTCTACAATTGCCGACGCCGAAGCCGCCGCGGACGATCTCGCATCCTTCATAGATCCACTTTGGCACCAAAGTAACCAAACTGGCAGCCTCACCCCGAAAGAACGTAAGAATTGGAAACGACGTGACTGTCCAACTGCCCTCAAGAAAGAGACCCGCATGGCTCTCTGCTATGAAAGACTCGAAACCGTCTTCGGCCATCTTAAATCAATAACATCAAGATCAGAGCTCGCTAGCACCGAGGAAGAAGAGGAAGCTGAACTTGCAGCAGGAGGATCGCCTCCTGTTCTGAGGGACACTACCGAGATGTCCTGTCAAACAACGGTGATCTCTGCTATCGAGCTCCCTTGCCCAATCACCATTTTGGAACTTCAAACAGAAAAAGCTATCCCCAAGATTATTGTGACGCAGTATGAAGACGAAGCGATTGATGTAACGAGCCCGCATTGCGAAGATGCCCCCAATTTCCCTCCGTCAAGCTATGGGAGTGGCCCGGTGAAGAAGAATGATGAATTGTTCTTCCCCTGACATTTGAATTGAGAATATATGCTAATGAGACTATGATCCGCTATGAACCTGATACCACTTTTGAGTTAGTGAGACCATCATTCAATGAAATATTTATTGCCAATGCATCTACTATATTTTACATTGCCATTATCTGGCAAAGTCTATTCTGGAGTCTTGACAGTGTTAAAAGGCAAAATAACTCGATAAAGCTCGCATATTCGCTAACAGTCTACCTAATCAATGCCATGTGTATCTATTCACCCCCCTCTAGGCGTCAAAAGAGATAAGATAATCTACTGTATTGAGAATTCAAGATTCCTTCGGTCGATATGATATACATTAATTGTTCGGATTTGCCTTTTCCCGACGATGTTAACATATCAACGTATGGTCAGAGTCAACTTAAGTTAAGTTACATTACTTCACTTGGACATTGCGAGAATAAACTCTCCAGAACGAAAGTTCGCTGTAACAGAAACCGCCCTAGGGAAAAGCAATATAAACCAATGCAAAGCCCGTAATATTGTGTGGGAAACCCAAACTGCCAAGCCTGGACCCAACCCGGCGGGTTTGTTCTAGAACTTTTGGTAAGCCCATCCACCCATCAGCCGATACCACAGAGCTTCGTGGCTTCGAGGGTTAAAGGACTGAGTCCACCTCCCATCCGGTGAGTGGGATATGTTTGTTGACCTAGTGGCGAGGGACCAAACTGTCGGGACCGACGGTGTCAAGTCAATTCCCCACTGAATTAGACGAATTTTCCCGTGATGCCAAGTGGGTGCTCAGTGTCTGTCCCGCATACTGACTTTATGGTGCTTACCAGCAGATCTCTACGCCTTGCACCTTGCACCTTGCGCCCGGAAAATAATAACTCTGTTACAGCTTGAATATGTAGGATAGATGAGTTTATGCAGATGCAAATGGACCCCCGCACATAATTACGCGCTTTACGACAGACAGCATTGCGCGCCACCAGCAATTGGCCGAGGACCCCCCCCCCCCTTTTCGCCCTGCGGATCATCACCAAGCCGTCGACTAATCACTTGCAAGAGATCGATGCGCTAAGTCTGCTCTAACCCCCTAAATTTGCCTACCCGAGAGCATTGCTAAAAAAACCAGGGAAATCGCACCCCCGGGTCTCATCAGAAAAGCACTCATGGGCTGACGGTGCAGTAATCTAGTATTGGACCCGGCATTCCGGTACCCTAACAGCTGTCTCGAAGCCGGAGGGGTCGTCAAACTCCAGCCGGTGTGATGAAAGGAGTTCTTCTGTTCTCACTCTCTCTTCTCTTATTGCCCTTACGCGCCCCCCCATCCCATGTTCGCTTGCGCCGGTTCATAGATCGCAAGTGTTGCCGATGTATCAAGACGGGCATCAAGGGTCATCTCCCATCGAGCCGGATGTTAGTCACCAAATATCATTTTTTCTAGGCGATCTTTCTCTCTTGTTTTTGTTGGTTCCCCTTAAATGACTAACATATCTAGTCCATTTCCGATACAGATTCATTATACCCACATTCGTAAGTATAGTCACAATATTCAGTAGTTGTGGAGGATATGACTGACTTTGCTAGGCTTGGCGATGCCAGTTGTACCACGAGTATCACATCAAGCACGTTGAACTACAAGTAGGTGTTTCTAATCGATATTTTTGCCGAATGCATACTGATAATTACAGATATGAGGTTCGTTCAATGTTAGGTTTATCATGAGCCATGCTGATTGTATACAGAATGGTCGCAGGTATCACTCTTTCCACGAAGGAGAGTATATCTTGGTATGTGACCTTACCCTCTTGAAGATCCGTCTTAGTTCTAATTCTCAGGTTAGCCCAACGACGAACAAGAACAAGATCGTCTGTATCTAGTAAGCTGTCCCGTAACACTACCACATAGCCAATGATTGACAAGTAACAGAGCCATCATATCTATTCAATGCTCCTCAAAGGGGAATTGCTTCGTGCACCGGTGAAAAGTCCCAACAGGGTGTTAGATCTCGGGACAGGGACAGGGATATGGGCCATTGACTACGCAGAGTTAGTCTCAAACCATACCTAGTCCTTCTGAGAAAGCCTGACAAAATGTATAGCTCAAGCCCGGAGTCAGAAGTCATTGGTATGCCAATTCCAAAGACGCTACAGTCAATCCAAAACTAATGAAAAAAGGAATTGATCTGAGCCCTATCCAACCATCATGGTATGAGCAACGACCAATACACCATTCGATGTCGTTACATTGACTTGATTTTAGGGTACCACCGAATTGTCGGTTTGAAGTTGACGACTTCGAACAACCATGGTCATATAGCCAACCATTTGACTACGTGCATGGGCGCGAACTAGAAGGCTCAATACGTGACCACGACAAACTTTTCAAACAGACATTCGAAAATCTGACTCCAAATGGATGGTTCGAAATGGCAAGCATCGAACCAACAACTTATTCAGACGACGAAAGCCACTTGGAAGCGACAAATCTTTTAATAGCCATCAAGCACATGCACGAATCATCAAAGCTATTTGGAAAAGACATGACATCATCATCCACATGGAAAGAGCGGATGGAAAAGGCGGGATTCGTCAATGTCCAAGAAGATGTTCACAAAGTATGTTATTTCACCACGCAAAATCGATGGCACATCTGAACTAACTGGGAAAAAGCTACCGCAAGGCCCATGGCCGAAAGATTCCAAGTTGAAAGAGCTTGGGAAATACCACCAAGTCAATATGCTTGAAGCCATGCCTCCATATACGTATGCTTTATTCACGAGAATGCTTGGGTGGTCGCGCATTGAGATAGAGACTCTGTTAGCAGGGATACGCAAGGAAATATGTGACCCATCGCACCATCTGTATACCAAGGTGCGGATTGTATATGGTCAGAAACCCGCATGATTTGGGATTTGCTCGTGTGAATTAGTTTTATACCCCAGCTTTGTCAGTTGCTTAGAAATACTAGATCGCAGTGGAATTTATCGTTGACAAAATCCCAAATGAACATGCTAGTATTCTATATACGATCTGATATAGATAATGATTTATTTTGGTCTTTATAATTAGAGCCCTGAGTATTGATCAGGCCATTATTTTCATTGCACGTGAAATAAATTTCCATCCGGCGCGGGATTTCGGTTCGCAGACCGCGGGCATTTCCGCGGAATTGGCCGGAATCCTGTCATTCAAAAGACGTCGCCTGTCCTGACATACACATTCAGATTGACCAGAAAAAGAGGCAAAAAGGTACATTCCACACAATGAAGAATGAAACCATTGTGATTGTTGGGTGAGTCAATAGTGGCGCGACTGATCAGTTCACACTATTAACATGAAGATTTTCAAGTGCGGGTGTAATTGGCCTGGATGTAGCCCTCGTCCTTGCAAAACAGGGCTATGGAAGGAGAACCACCATCATTGCAGAACATCTTCCAGGTGATACATCAATAAATTACACTTCACCATGGTTTGTGGACTCCCAGTGGCCGTCTGAATTACCGCGACACTAACTCAGTGACTTAACTAGGGCGGGTGCCAACTTCTCTGCCATTTCCGCCAGTGATGAAAATGCTCTGCGATGGGATAAGTTAGGATACGCATACCTTCTTGATCTTGCTTCAAAGGATGGCAAGAATGCATTTGTGAAGGAAAGCCCTTCAACTGAGTATTGGGATGAGTTGCCATCTTCTACAAAGATCGATTCGATGGCCAAGTACCTCAAAAATGTGAGAATTTGAATGGATCTCTTGAATACGAGTCACACGACTCTGTTGATACTGACAATGGAACAGTTTAAAGAGATACCTGCAGGAGATCTTCCAAATGGCGTTGCGTATGGGATAGAATTCACCACCGTAACGCTCAACGCACCTATGCATATCAGCTATCTCCTTCGGATACTCACAGAGCAATATGGAGTTCAAGTTGTGCGACGAAAGATTTCAAATATTTCTTCAGGCTTTTTGAGCCAAGATACAAAGGTCGTTTTCAACTGTACTGGTAATGCATCGCGAGACCTGAGCGGAGTCGCGGATTCCAAATGCTATCCTACCAGAGGTCAAATATTGCTTGCAAAGGCCTCAAATATTCAACGAAATGTTATGAGACATGGCAAAGATTACGAGACTTACGTGATTCCCCGGCCATATTCCAATGGAAATGTTATTCTCGGTGGCTTCATGCAAAAATGTGTCAGGTAAGATGGGTCGATTGGCTTGAGAATTGCATATGTCATTATTTTCGCCCGCTAACAGAAAATTTCAATAGTACTGCAGACACGTTCGGATATGAAACAGAGTCAATATTGTCTCGCACAACGGCAATGCTTCCTGAATTAGCTTCAAGCGAGACTCAGATATTGACTGCGTTTTCTGGCTTGCGCCCATCCCGCGAAGGAGGGGCACGTGTTGCAAAAGAGTTGATCCAAGTGGATAAAACTGGTCGACAGGGCATATTAGTTCACAATTATGGTGCCGGCGGAACAGGCTTCCAAGCTGGATATGGCATGGCTGTTGAGGCAGTTGACATCGTGACGGAAGAACTTCAAGCGCTTGTTACACAGGCTAGATTATAGAATCCAGTACCATGAAGTCAAGCGAATGGAGTTTGTGAGCGGAGTATTGTACGTGCCCTTGTTGTAGTCACTGATATTTGCAATGGGATAGCACCCTGCTAGATTATGGATGTTCTTTTATGAGAATTCAATAGCACACAATGAACCGCTGAATTAGGATTACCGACACTTTGAACAAACGAAGCTGATTTTCACACAGTGATAATCGTCCCTCAGAACTGACGAACGGGCTTCTTCAATGAGGCTTTCACTGGATTCGGACTTTCGAAAATCTCCGACATTTCCTCCAAAGTATGGTTCTTCGTCTCCACAGAGATGAAATAACTCACAGTCGCTTCAAATAAATCCCATCCAATAAAGACAATATAAGTATACCATCCAATCTTTTGGAGGGCAATAGGGAAGCAAAACTGATTGAGAAGAGTAAATCCATGGGCGATGGAGAAAGTAAGTCCAACACCTTTACCTCGTGTTTCGTATGACAGCGCTTCAACCGGGTACAATGCCTGCAGAGGAGTCATTCCGAAATTATAGCAGAAGCCAAAAACGAAAATAAAGGCAATACCAGCAGAAGCAGCCGATGTAGCCTGGGTGTGAGCAAATAGTCCAGTTCCAATGGTGATACACGCGAAGCAAACAGAGCAAGCGACCGCTGTCCAAATGATAGTCGGTCTGCGACCCATTCGCTCAATCTGGCTGGCGCCCAAGTATGAAGCCACCGTCGAGACGACAGTATATCCAAGGTTAACATTCAACACTTGATTTGAATCCGTGATACCGGTAGTGATGAGCATTGCGGGGAGATAGTAGGTCACAACTGCGTTGCCCGAGCATTGGCCCCAGATGCCTGTGATCAGAGCATTCATGAAACGCCATCTACCTGCCTTCGTTTTGTAGAAATCGCTGAAGTCCCACCAGCGCTTGTCAGATCCGGATAGCGAGATAAATTCTCTATATTCCTGCAACTGTAATTGAACCAGAGGGTGATTTGGGTCGTCTTCGCCGTGGTAGTGTGTAAGGAATTCCAACGCCTTGTCCTCTTGGCTATGCGAGAATAGCCATCTAGGAGACTCGGGAAAGAAGAGCACACTCAAGAGGACAATCCCAGGGCATATCATCTGGCACCAAAGCGGGATCCGCCAGGACTTGGAACCTGCATATCCAGCCGATCCCCGGGTGACGCCGGCAGCAACCAAAGACCCGACTGCGTACGTGCAGTTATAGAATGCCATGATAATGCCACGATAGGCTGGTGGGCAAACTTCAGCACACCAAATCGAACTGGTTGATCGAATGATATTCACTCCGAACCCAAGAAAGAACCGACCGGCCACGAATTGGGGGACACCATGCGATAGCGCAGATACAAATGTGCTGGCAACAACAATCACGCATCCGATGAACGTGCCCCATTTCCTCCCGAACATATCACAAGCGGGTCCACTAAATGGCAAAGAGCAAATCCCACCTACGGTGTACATTGCGGAGATGTAACCTATTTTAGCGCCGTTTTTCTCGACGCCGAATTGGTCCCTGAACGACTCGAGGGCGGGAAGAGATCCAAAGATTGATCCATCATATCCTGAGCAAGCATTAGCTGAATATGTCTTGTTTTAATGTATTCCAGCTGTAGTAGCTACCGTTCATTGTCGAACAAAGGAAGGCAATCACGCAAAACCCATATAGCTTTCTCAGGTTTGGCGACCATGGCGATGGTTTCTGTGCCTGAAGAGCCTCTAGCAAAGTTTGCCGACTTGGTAGCCCTTCATCATGACTCGATGTCTTTTCCAATGGAATTTTATCGAGCTGCATATCTTTATCCGAAGATCGCAAAGAGCCCATCGTGAGGCTAAAGTAAGAAGATCAGGAGTGAGTTAATGTCTGTTGAAGCCGGGAAGTCTCCACTTGTGACCAGGTTATATACATCGCCTATTTATTATAATACCTTCACTTGACCCGTGATATGTCCAGAATATTCACATCGCGATAACTTATTTCCTTAGAGTTGTAACCCTAACGCTAGTCATTCGGGCGGGGAATCCCCCGACGTTCGGACAGAGGAATCCTCCGAGTGGGACGCTTCGCTTTACAACGCCACCAAATCCCCTATCGAATGAGGGGGAAAAACCAATGCTTATGCACTGGCAGTAAAAATAAGACCCAACGGAGTTTGGCCTCTCAAGCATGGAGTGTCTATCATTATACGACGCGAAAGAGCATGACCGTAAAGATACAGTAATAATCACTTTGTCTCCGTTGGCTTAGCAGAAAGAAGCCAACCCCTCTCAGACGATTCCTTGCTTTGTTACACGAGGAGAATATGCGTGCGTCTGAAATCAAAAGAGGTTAAATGAATAATGGAAAAGTGTTGACGACCACGCCAGCTACGAGGCCTCCATGGTCTTTGGATCAAAAGCTTCCATCTTCTCTCGGCCTTTTTATCACCTTCTAGGTCGGCTTTTGAGCGGCTTACCAATTACGGTCCTTTTAATTTTCATATGCGACGTTATATTGATTCGTGCTTTGTAATTCAATAAGACCTCAGGTGCACCTTGCTACCTTTATACCTCACCTAAGTCGAGTGCGAGACGACCAGCCTATTCTCAGTACAGCAGATCAAAACGCGCACCATAAGGATAGCCACCTAACTGTATATTCATTGGGTCTCATTTATTATATATTATAGTTGTCTCAACATATCCTGTGTCAAGCGAGGGTGCTCACACCACTTCTGAAAGAGCTCCGTCCGGGTAAAATGCTTCTTCCCATTGGAGATAGCAAACACAGCCGTTGCCAACATTGCCACATTTCCTGTGTAAAGCTCAACTCTATGCTGGATAGTCGGTATCATTGCTCTTGGCTCAATCAAATTTGTGTTCGGATCAGACTTCAACACAATGCCCTTGGTAGAACCCTCGAAGGGCAAAATATTCTTCACACCACTGGCACCCGCATGGCTGAGAGTAAGTGAACACTCGCTTGCGTTCATGTTTGCTTCAGATTCAGATGTATGCCTCCAATCATCATTCAGCGCGCCCATTCTTCGCGGGTGCTTGGCTTGTATGGCAAATCCCCCCTCAACGAGGTCTAGAGTTTCCGAATAGTCTGAGTCATTTCCTGGGCTTCGAATGCGATGAAGTCTGACATGCCAGTCTGGCCAATCATTGCATGGAGGAATGAGTGTCGACTCAATCTCTACTTTGCTGGATTTCCAAGGTTTCCACACACTTTGTAGACATTGCATCTCCATGCCATTGGAGATAATTGTCTTCGCTTGGGGATTGCCAATTGTTTCCCATCGAGTTGTCCAACTTTCCCCGTCATCCCGACTTATTGACAGAGTATTGTCAGGCGCAAGCTGACTCAAAAGGCCTCCAGTCGGGACACTGAAACCGAAGGCTGACGAGTATGCAAACTTGCTGTACTTGGATTGGGTAGCTTTTAAAGGCCATCGACAAAATTGACCACTGGAGAGCATGAAGTGATGTTGCCCTTGAGGATGATCACACAGAATTTGAGAGGGCGCTGGAAGGAACTTGATTCCAGAGACTGATGACAGCTTCGAAGATGCAAGGGATAAGGGATGTGGAATTTCAGATGCTGCCCAGAATTCATCATCTGCTTCCAACCCAAGAACCACGAAACTTTTCATTGCCCAGTAAGGAGACTGAGGTGAATTATAGTCTTCGCACATGAACATATTCGGATACAAATACCCAATCGTCAAAGTCCCATCCGCCGCGAATACATTAGTTGAGTGGCTTGCCCACCACCTGAGGTGGCGCAGGAGCATCCCCTTGATAAACCCTATACATGTATAGGGATTTGAAGAGTCATAGCATTTCGCAAGGGCAAAGGCAGCGTAAAATGCGCCCATGGCAAAACGATAAGTCAATGATCGACCAAATGGAATGGCAGCTCCATTTTCGTCGAAGAAGCGCCAAAATTGACCAGCGAATTTCCTGGCTTGATCTCGATATCGTGACACTCGATCAGGATCTGAAGCCGCCGCGATAATACAATACAGCAGCTGACTGAATTGGATGGCAAAGCTGCCAGAGTAATAATCCGCCTGGCGACCGTAGGCTTCATGGTCCGGCAAACAGTCATTTTTCCAGATTCCATCGGCTGACCATCCGTTTCCAAGATCGAACTGATCAAGTATGGCAAAGTCTGCATCGATGTGTGCTTGGGTCTTTTCGGCGGCCACACCACATATCCGATTCAAGGCCAGATTCGAAAAAACCCGAAACCAACGCCAGTTATTCAGAGGCATTATCTTGCCATTGAGACCAGACAGCCATTCAATCAAATGCGAACGACTCCGATCCGATAGTTTCTCATGGAAGAATTTAGGTGCTATCAATAATGCATATGAGATTGGCTCGGCCTCGACCATCCGTTGATCCCAATCCTCGATTGCGCCCCAGTACTCAGAGTGCTCTGGATTCACTCCATTTGCAATGCCTTCCACTAAACGGTCGGCATAACGCAAAATTTCGGAATTGGTGCTATTGGCCGATCCAGTGAAGGCTCCCGCTATCGCCCAGATAGGTCTAGCAAAGCCTTCGAGTTGGGCAGCGGTTTCATCAAAATGTGCACCGGACTGGACTGGCAGTTGAACGCGTGCATTTCCCGGTGAAAAGTAGGGCTCAAGAGCCTGGACGAGAGCATTTGTTGCTAGTACAATATCTTCGCGATCGCGAAAAAAATTGTCAGAAAATCCAGGAAGAGGGGGCATTTCTGTTGAATTCAATGTGGTGCCGAACAAATCAATCCGAGAAACATCTCTAACTAGCAAGTCCAAGAAGATAGTCATGAAGCTAGAAACGGACATCGGGGCTTGTCTTCCCCCGAGTGGCAGAGTGACATCGCGTCTATTGGAGTATATCATGCCCCGCTCGAAAGCTGTTGCTTGGGCCTTCAGGGCTTTTTAGTGTGATGCCATTCTTCCGTTCTGCATCATCATGGATTCCCCCGATGCCCGAGGTGAAGCGTCTCACGATGCAGAGACGCCTGCTTGCCAACTGTGTCGGACCCGCAAGCTGCGCTGTTCCAGAGAAGTTCCGTCTTGTTCTCGCTGTATTCGACTTGGTGAGTCTATCTTGATTATTAAAGATTACTGGGGGTTTCATATGTTGCGCAGTGTGTGATTGACCATGTACCAGGTGCTTCGTGTCACTATGATTATACACGGAACAAACCGGGGGTGAAGATTGGCATCATTCAAACGTTGTCTCAACGAGTAGGTGTGTGGTCATCAACCCTTACACCCTGCATCGGTCTTTCAAAACCTAGTCCATCGCGCCTTTGGCCAACATATGTCGCACCATAGATTCACTAGAAGCCGAGTTGAAGTCAGTGAAAGCGCAACAACAAGCTGCGAGCAGCATATTGAGCCCACCAAATGCAGGAAGCAATGCGAATGCTGTTCGAGACTTGGTCTCTTCTTTGATGCAAGAGTGGCGCGAGACTCATGATTCTCCGTGCCAGCCTCAACATCCCTTGACTCAACCGACTGTAGAGGCTGATGCAAACCCCCAGTCAATAAGTCCTGCTCTGGCGACTCCACATCACCCACCATCAAATAAAAGAAGATGCCCTGATACTGATATCAGAGAAGGCAGCAGCCCATCAGCAGCACATTTTCCCCCGGATAATCTTCTCAACGCCCTCCTTGATGCTTACTTCTCCGTTGTGCATCCATTTATTCCTATGCTCCACGAGATGGTTTTTCGATCTCGCCTACGTGACCCAACGGAGAGGCCTAAACTTATCGTCTTGATTCATGCCATGATGGTTTGTGCGCTAAGATACGTGGCAAATGAGCGATTGGCAGAAGAGTGGCTACAATTGCAGCCTGATTCTTTAAAGAAATCGCGAGAGCTCGTAGTCCTATCCGCAATGGAAGGAATGTCTGTAGAAAACGTTCAAGCCCTTTTACTCGTGGCTTTTGTGCATATAAGCGATGGTGATGCAAGAAAGGCTTGGCCGATGGTAGGAACACTTGCTCGGGCCGCGGTCTATCTCGGGCTTCATGCCGAGCCAGAAGAAGACCAGCCAGGTGAACGTTGCCTGACTTCATTCCGCTCTTTGTCATCGGCGCAAGTTTGGACAGAGGCCGAGGAGCGAAGACGCGTTTTTTGGAATATCTTTCTTCTGGACCGGTAAGTGCATCATGGACGGCTTGAAACGACTTTTGGCTCACTGCGTACAGATTCTGTTCTACGACGACAGGGTTAGTGGCATTTTTGTTCCAAGCACATGGAATAGAGACGCTCATACTAACTTGTGGAACTGCAGATGGAATATAAGTCTCTCTATAGAAGATGTTCAAGTCAGACTTCCCAGTGATGGACTCTACTGGGTGAAAGAGGAACCGGTCACTACCCCATTCTTCAATATCTGGAACAACTCAGAGGGAAAGATAGGGAAATCTGTTTCTTTCCTGCCAAGCTATCTTTCCTCGCTTGCTGATAAAGAAGTACCGCAATCGGGACGTGTCTCTCTGGCGCCAGAAGCGCGAAAGCCAGACGCTTCAACCATAGGATCATTCGCTCACTGTGTGGAGGCTACGGAGTCCCTCAATCGGGTTGTAAAATTCTTTCTTCAGCAGACGGTCAATTTTGGAAAAAGACGAGAATTTAGCGCATGGTTGACAAGATTCAAAGAGTTGGACCTTCAGCTGATTCAGTATGCACTTTTCACTATTTGAACTCTTGAAAAAAAACCCTAGAAGAAGTTTACAGAAAGCTGACCTATCTTATTTCAGCTGGAAAATGTTTCTGCCGCGACGATGGAAAGACTCAAACATCTCGAAAGAGCCGGCGTTCGTTCATATGGACCCTAATCTTACCCTAGCACACATCACTCACAACACCTCCATGATTCTGTTGCATCAATGTATCGCATATCCTCGTGCGAAAATTCTCGAGAAGTTGAGGTTGGCAAACACAGGGAGCGTTGAAACCTGTCAACTTGCAGCATCCGAGACAGCCAACATCGTTCAAAAGTACATGCAATACACACCCTTTGTTGGTTTGGTCAACCCCCAGTTCTCATTTTGTACATTCATTAGCGCCCGCGTTATTCTCGGTAGGACTTTTGTCTCCTAACACTGTGGTCTTGTATTGACCGAGTTCATTAGTGCATGCCCATATTCACCGTACGGAAATACCTGAGGCCTATGGGGTTTTACTATCCAGCCTACAGCAAATGTCAGACCGCTGGGTGTCAATGAATCCAAACCTCAAATTGAGATCGGAAACAAGGAACTTTGCCGAGGGTCTAATTTTACAACTCCGAACTGTCGCAGAGAAAATTGGATCATTCTCGTTTGACATAGCCGCATCTGATTATATTGCTGAGGTGAATTCTGCTCTAGGCATGGAAGCCCCAGCCACCAATACAGGACAAAGCCAGTGGATTCAAGAACGTCGTGCACAGCAACGCCATAGTATCATACCCGTCAATGCAAGACAGTCGCATTACATGGATACAAATCGACTGCTTCGTGGAGCTGATCAACAGAGTCCTCTTGATCCGTAAGTACCTTAATTTGCTATATAGATATGCCTTAATCTCATAGTGACAGGATTGTTGCACCACCGTTAAGACCTGTGCAAAGCGATGGGATCCAGCCCGGAAATTTCAGATCGATGCAGCCTATCGAAGTCAATCCATCACGCTCGCAATTTGAGCCTCCAAATCAAGACAGAGATATTGCGCTCGATGGTCTATTTCCGCCCACCGACCTTACTCCCTCCTCCGGTGATGGTCTAGATGGATTTGCTCCTTTGTCCAACTTCTTGTTAGACCCACAATTTGTTGACATGGACCGCATTATCAGCTTTCAGGATTCGTTCAGGCAATATTAGCCCTGGTGGTAGGTCAAGCATTAGGCTTTGCTGGAGATGTTTAAGTTGTGTCATGAACATGCCGTTATCAAGCCCTTTAATCGTTTCAGCTCTCAATATAGTTCATTTCAGTATGTATCAGAGTTCGTATCAACGTGAACCCTATGAAGCCCGATATCATTGTAGCTGGTCCTTTCGCAGTAGAAATATTATGAAGTATCCCAATATTTCTGAGACTCTCAATTTCGAGCATAAAATTGGAGCCAAATTAAGGCAGCATAAAGTTTGCAGCATATTGCTACTAGAAGTGTGTTCTTTTGGAACGTTGTCATCCTCCTCGGGCATCGGGCGAGGTATCCGACCGAGGGTAACCCCAAGGCCATCAGATGTATGCCTCACTTCAAGGCCGCTTAGGAATTTACTACTCCTGAAATTCTTTGTGCTTAAAGACTCTCTTTCACGATACCACCTTGTGCGATACATCTTCTCTCTCTGGCAAGAGTCTTCTTCGTTCAGACCAGATATCTATCCTATTTTCCCGCCTGCCATGACACTTCAAACAATTCTAGCTCCTGCTAGCAATGGCAACCCAGATTTTGAGATTGTGTCGAAACCCTTGATCGAAACCACAAAAATGAAACAAGCCAATATCAGTGCAGGCCTAACAGCCCTTTTCGAGGAGAATACTCTGGCAAAGATCATTGGCCCTGCTGAATGGTATCTTGAAAACAATGTAGGCACCAATCTATGAAACCTTGGGAACAATTAATCTAAGCTAGCCTCATTAGAGACCTCCTACCAAATTCCCAGAAACAGTTCCTCAAACCGGATTGAGCAAGGGTGTGTATCGATGCCGGGATGCAGAATTCTGGACATGCGGATTCTTTCCAGGCAGCCTCTACTGCCTCCTCGAACGAATGAGGAGATATCCGGAGTCTAGTATCGCCAAGGTCCTAGGTCCGTCAAGCCTCAAGAATTTTCAGTTTCGATTGGTATCCCACCTGACAGATCTATGTGAGGAATGGACCGCACCCATTTACGCCATGGCTGCCAGAACGGACACCCACGATCTGGGATTTATTGTACAGCCTGCCCTTCAAAGAGACTGGGAACTGTTTGGTAACCAAAAAAGTCTAAGTGCGCTTCTTCAAGCTGCCACTAGTCTTGCTACACGATATGACGAGCGAGTCCAAGCCATCCGAAGCTGGGATAGTTTTTCAAACGCGCATCACAACATCTCTAGCATGGAAGACGACTTTTTGGTCATTATTGACAGCCTATGCAGTAAGTACTCAATTAAAATCTGCCATAAGTCGTTGTTAACTAGGTATATTAGATCTTGATCTTCTTTTCTACGCCGGGAACTATACCCAGAACTACCGGCTCATGTCCATTGCATCCACACATGCCACCACCCTGCTCGACACACATATTCGGAAGGAATCTGTTCCAGGACGAGGGCCTTGTTATTCAACCTATCATGCCGTAAACTTCTCACCACCCGGCGGCGGGATTGTAAAGGAGAAGCTCACGGCGCAAGGATACTCCGACAACTCGACTTGGGCGCGAGGACAATCCTGGGCAATCCTGGGATATGCCCAAACGTTCTGCTGGACGAAAGATCGAAAGTTTCTAGATGCTGCAATGGGACTGGCTAACTATTTCATTTTCCGCCTGGAATCATCCCCCAATGTCGTCGACGAAGAAGGTCGGGGGCGTTACGTTCCACTTTGGGATTTTGATGCGCCTATCACCTACACAAATGTCGGCGAAGAAAAGGCTCCATTGAGAGATGTGTCTGCTGCAATGATTGCTGCGAATGGCATGGTTCTCCTGTATGGCCAGCTTGTGGCCATTGGTAAACACGAGGCTGCAAGGGAATATTTGGATTACGCTTTGGCTATCACGCGCGATACAATTGCTTTGGCATATAACCGTGACGAAATGTGCTTCGGGTTTGATCGAACCAGCGGCAATTTTCGGGTTAATCTTACCAATGGTAGTAGATTTGATGCCATTCTGGAAAGATCGACGGCCAACTTCAACGAGAATCATGCGGATCGGCATTGGGACCATGGCCTAGTCTACGCAGATTATTACTTTTTAGAGCTTGGGAATCGCCTTCTAGACATGAGATTGATTTAGGTACTAGGTGTTTTATCAAGTTCATGGTTGATCGGAATTAATGTGTGCTCATTGCTTTGACAAATCTTACTTCAATTGAGATGCTCGCGTTGGTAAATAGATCCTCAAAGACGACAAATAGAGTGATACGAATTTTTAGAGACTTGCTGATTGTCAAGTCTAACATACTCAATAATTAGCATCGAAAAATGAAAGAGATTATTTGGTTTGGTATGAGACAGTTTCGTTTTCAAATTATCAACTGAAGTAGACAGGCGATGACATTCAAAGACAGGATTATATATGCTCAGGCATTGTTCTCCGCATGTGTCAACGTTTCATAGGCCACGAAGAGCCCGTTATCTTTAGCAGGTCGTTGTTTGACTGTCAGCTTTCCCGTCTCAGGCATATCGACCCCAAGCCTGAAGGACAGGGCGTTGTAACCGACTTCCGTGATCGGACCCAAGGTGAGCTTAAGCGCCCCATCACAAAGCCACGAAGGAACAGTCAGCCCGTTAACATACTGCGATTGAAACTCTAGTCCGTATCGCAGGCGTGTTCCCAAATCGGTTTTATACAGATCGGTAGTGCCTTGGATTCGCGCAGTCTCTGCGACGTGCGCCATAGACGCAAACGAATAACCAGTGTGCTCTAGATCACGACAAGTCTCTTGTGCTTGACCATTCTCCGCGAACGTAGTCTCGTTGAACCACCATGCAACAATAGCCTCTGGGGACGAACTTTGCCCGCGGGCAGCAATCGGGTACTTCCCATCACTTGTCATATAGACTGTGGCAGGTACTCGCTCCAGAAACCATCCCATTGCGGTGTTCCATGATGCGGAGTCTTCAAGGAAAACTGACATGAGTATCGCTGCTTCGGTCATGACTAGCGACGAATGCGTGAGTTGATCAGCAGTTTCGGTTTTTGATGCGATTCGAACATACCTAGTTCCCAGTTTGCCACATTATGATCGGTTCCACCAACCGTCAAGGGCATGTAAACATTACGCAGCATGGAGGCAAATTGATCAATGCTCTCGTCTGACCATCCTGCGTCTGTATATCGGATAAGCTCGCCAGTCCTCGCCCAAATAGAGCCAACCCATCCTGATTGAAGTGGTGCATTGGAGTTGTTGTGGCCTTGTATGGTAGACGCGTATGCATCCATGATCTTGATCGCTTGCTGGGCATACTTTATTTCACCACCAATGGCCCACGCTAATGCGTTACCGTATGCTGAGATTGAGTCTTCTCGTTCCACCTTGCAACCGACATCAGGAATAGAATACGATCCACATTCGACCATGACATGCGGGGAGGGTGTCACCGCAACCTCGACGTCTTGCAGCAAGGCATTGTAGGCGTCAAGCCAAGGCTGTTCGTTGCCGGCCACCTTTGTTTTAATGAAATTCAACTGTGACTGGCTGATCATTGCCCCTGGGTGGACCCATTTAGATGGTGCCGGCGCGCTAAGTGAAGCTATTGCAGCTCCACGGACACCGGGGATGACAGTGAAAACAAGATAGATAAGAACGGGGAACAAAAACATGATTGATTCGGGTTTCTTGTACAATCTGATCATCTTTAACCCTGATATTAAATGGTCTTTAATTTATAATCTGTCTAACTGATCATCACTCCCTATGGCGAGTGCTGGGATGTAACAGTTGCCGTAAACGCGGGGGGTCGGGCGAAGGAATCCGCCGAGGTCAACATGAACAATAACCCAATTTCGGTGGAAAGAATAGACCGGCAAATGAGTTGCTCTCATAGGCAGGTTGAGCCGACTCGACCACCTGGGGCATGAAGTTCGATCAAGTCAGGATCGACCAATGTATAACCGGATAGATATTTAAGGAGCTGATGACATCGGGAGGAGAAAACATCACATCCGCGAGTCACATCGTTTCAAAGCATCTTCGAGCTACTGGTCATTCTTGATCATGAAGACAATTCAAACCCTTCAAAGCGTCTGTGCTGTCGCTTTTGTTTCTACTTTCATCCAATCCACCTTTGCCCACGGCGTCTATCTCGACTGTGGATCAAAGTTGAATGGGGATGGTAGCAAGTCTAAGCCATTCAATTCCATCAATCTCATAAATAAGGCCATTCTCCACGCCGGAGATGTTTTAAGCATAAAATCCGGAACAACATGCTTAGGGACACTATCACCACAAGGAAGTGGCACACAACAAAACCCCATCGTTTTGACCAGTTACGGACATGGACCTCTGCCTATCATGAATGGATCAGGGGCGGCAGAAGCCATCAGTCTTCGCAACCAGGACTATTGGGATATTTCCAATGTCGCAGTCGTCAACCCCGCATCTTCAATCGCCTGGAGACGCGGTATCGCTGCTACTTCTGATGACGGCACCATCCACCACGGTCTTTATATTCACGATGTCACCGTTTATGACGTCGCTGGTGAGACAAACAAGGCAACCCAATCTGCTGCCTTCATCGCTTCTGCTGGTATTATTGTCAACGGAACAGAAAATGAAAGTCGGTATGATGATGTTCAAATCTACCACAATACGGTCTATAATTGTGGCGGTGGTGGTATCAAAGTTCGTGTCGGTCAGATGGACAATCACGGCGTAGGGACACATATTTTTGACAACAATATTTCATATGTCGGGGGTGATGGAGTTGTGGTCTCCTATGGAAGTTCTCCTCTCATCGAAAACAACATCGCCGGTTACCTCGGCCACGGGAAATACCCATATACTGGTGGAAACTTTGCCGGAATTTGGGTTCTGGGATGTCGCGATGCAGTCATGCGGTTCAATGTCGTTCACAACTCCCTCATGTCGGACATTGACAGTGAGGCGTTTGATTGCGACTGGGGCAACGAAGGGACATGTACTGTTGAATACAACTACAGCCATGACAATGCAGGCGGCATATTCTTGAATTGTGATGGATGTGGTACCCCAGGCGGAGCAAGACAGATTGTGCGGTACAACATCTTCCAGAATGACTGTCGAATGTACAGCAATGGAGATAATATACAGCTGGACTTCTACAACAATGTTGTCTACTGTCCGGAGAAGGACTTTGAGATTGCGGTTCCGCCGCATACAAATATATCGAACAATATATGGGTTGGGACTGCGAACTCGACATTGCCAAAGGGTGGCTCTATCCAATGGCATGATAATATCTTCCAAACGGTGCCGATGCCAGAAGATACTGCTGGTAGTTTAGGCAATCCGCAGTTTGTCAGTCCTGGCACTGGCAGGAACAGCCTTGCTTCAGCGAATGGATACAAGTTACAATCCAACAGCCCGGCGCTACGTCTTGGAGCCTTGATCGCTGATAACGGAGGTCGGGACTTTTGGGGTAACAGGGTTTCATCAGAAAAACGCCCCAACATCGGAGCATACAATGGAAGAGCCCTAAAATGATTGTCTGGTACTTTCAGTTGTTGCGATCAGTTCATGTACTTGCGTGTTGGAAATATTATAATTCGAAGAAAACTGAGTTATGTTCTTGTTTCTTTTCCCTTTTAGAATGCGAGGTTGATTTGGTGACACTTGTGCTCATCAAGCTCCTCAAATTATGCTTTGATCCAGACGCGAGGGTTCTTATAGTATACCAAGCAAAGCCCCAGATTGAGGCCAACTCAATCCAGTCATAAGATTACTGCTCCTATGCAGTGAGCTTAAATTCCACGTTAGCCGGTACCTTCCACATCATGGAGAACAACACTGCCTCATGGTACGTCCTAGGCTGGAACTTAATGCATATATGAGGGTCTGACTATGACTGTTATAGGTCGAATGCCCTTAACATCATAAACTACGAGGACACCAATTGAGTATATGAGCCCCAGCACTCACGTCAAACATCTATACATCTTGCAACACTTCTAGAATTCCCCTCTATGAGCCAATTCCCTTGATTTCGCCCCCGACCCGAAACCTCTTCACATCCCAAGCCAACCCTACCACCTCCCACAAATAGATCCACCACTTCGTCGGATCAAAGTCGCACCACCGCGGCCCGTTCCGGTAATCACGGGGGAAGGCATGATGATAATTATGATATCCCTCCCCCAACGTCACCACAGCCAGCAGAGTATTACTCCGCGAGGTATTTCGCACCGAGTACGGCTGTTCCCCCGCCCAATGTGCCAACGAGTTGATGCAGTAAGAAATATGCCAGACGATCACTACACGCAGACATCCTGCATACAAAAGTCCGCCCGCCCAGTCACCCCATAACCAACCAGCCACGCACGCAGGAAAGACAAACGCCATCAAGCCCGCCAGAGGAATGTATAACCGCCGCTGCCAGACGACGACCGCATCGCTGTCCAGATCCGACATATCGACTCCCTCGCCCTTGCCGAATCGAGTCGGGTCATAAGTCAGAATCCAGCCTATGTGCGAATAGAAGAGGCCACGTCGGCTGTTATAAGGATCACGATCGGTGTCAGTGAACCGGTGGTGAGCGCGGTGGTCGGCCGCCCAAATCCAGATAGGGAGCTGGAGGGCTCCGGCGCCGACGGCGGCCATTAAAACGCGAAGCGCGAGGCATGCTCTGTACGACCGGTGACACCAAAGACGATGGTAGCCTGATTCATCTGGTCAGATTCGGAGGTGGAAAGGGGTCTTCCAACATGACGTACCGGCCGTGATGCTGAGCCCGGTTATAAAGGCATACAACCCTGTCCACACGCGAGTCTTCTCCTGAAATGCTACAGCGGGCGCATAGTATAATACGAACAAGGGAAGACCGACGTTGGCTGTGAAGTACCGTAGGTGTACTCGTTTCCACCATTGTTTGTGAGCAGAGTCCATCGTGTTGAATGCCGAAATTAGAAGAGCACTGAGGTAGTGAGGCTCATCAACATATCTTTGTCCAAAACTGTTATGCATCGGAATTCTCATACTAGGCTGTATGTGCCGTCGAATCGACTAGGATTTCTCCATGCAAGGGAGACCCTTATCATGCATGCTCTTCATTCCTGCATGGTATGCCACTCGATACGATTCATCCCTGCAAGATTGGTCACAAATCTACAGTACTATACTTTAGGTATTCCGTAAAGTGATGATTTGTTCCAAGCTTCTCGATACTTCATGGAAGCCGATAATCCCCCAAACATCTGCTTCCAGCCATCAGCAGCACCATAAAGCACCAGACTCACACATCATGAACCTCTCCACACGTTGGACATCAATCGTGCAAAGACACCCAACTCCTCTTATTGAAATCACCGGCATGCTAGGAACGCAATTGGTAACTTTCTGGCTCCCAGCCGGGCTATTCACAGTTTGTGACCTGCTTGCTTGGCCCTCCCTCCAACAATACAAGATTCAGCCAGCGAGCAAGCAGCCTAGCCGAGTGAGAACTATCCGCGATGCCTTCCTCGGGTCCTTTCTAAACCAAATACTGAGCACAATCCTTCAAGTCCTACAGCTGATTTTGGTCCACGTCGTGCTCGAGCGACCAGATCTCGGGTACCGGGTCGCGCCGACCCTGCCAACCCTGCCCGAGTTCATCACTGAGTTTGCCCTGTGCATGCTGGCCCGAGAGATTATCTACTACTACTCTCATCGGCTCCTGCACCATCCGCTCTTCTACGCGCGTTTCCACCGGCAGCACCACCAATTCCGCACCCCTGTGGCTCTGGCAACGCTATACGCCCATCCTGTTGAGCACATTCTGACCAACATCCTGCCGATTGCGTGGCCTGCGCGGGTCTTGGATGTCCATGTCGTCACCCTGTGGGGGTTTGTGGCCGCCGTGGGTATTCAGGCTGCCCTGGCACACAGTGGCTACCGGCTGTGGGAGACCCCTGGCGGGTGGAAGCCTGAGGTCCATGATTTGCACCATGAATTGATGACCGTCAATTACGGCTTAATCGGACTCGTTGATCGGATCCATGGGACTCGGGCTACGGAGAAGCCAAAGCGCGGCTGAAGGGCCGACGGCATGACTTTGCTAGTTCTACAGTCCTATATGAAAAAAAAAGCAATGATAGAATACAAGAGCGAATGATGATTCCAGATCGGGGTCCGAAGATTGTGGGAACTCAGCGAGACCCCAGGACTGGTTGTACTGTAAGAAGCATGGAAGCTCCACCTTCGTGCATAAGTTGCGATCGAAATGACTGGTAGAAACCTGCTGATATCCTTCATAAGCTGACTTTCCATGCAGATCGAGGCTGTACCAGTCACTCGGGACACATTGGCAGGGGACTCGTTAGATTGGGGAAATCCTTAGCTGATCAGATAGATCACTATGCAAGGGGGAATGCGTAAGGGGAAGAGATATACAGGACAGGTCGAAGCATGCACCGAAGGGGTAAACTTAACTTATCAGGTAGTCGAACATGTCTCCAATCCGGTATGCGCCTACTGGCCCGTAGCTATAAAATATTATTGATTTGGTAGCGAACTCGACGCATCAATGCATCTACAGTGCAGTGAGACACGCATTAATCCTGCCTTGTCACCAGATTCAAGTCACTCTAACCTGACCGAATAAGACGATCCTACCCACACATTGAAACTTTCAGATATGAAGCTCTCAGCACCGGCGCCATTGGCCTTGATGCTGACCTGGCTGTGCGCATGCACAGATGTGGTTGTGGCCAAGGATGCCCCAACGGTGATTGCAGGCATGGAAGATCTCCGCCAAAGCGTTGAACGTGCTCACACCGTGTTTGAATCCTATGATGGTGGATGGCTGAAATCCCTGGCGCTGGGACACGCCGTCTGGGATGTTTACTCGTCAACAAAGTCGGCTAGGGGCAAATGGGAGTCGGCCCCGCCTTTTGAGCACGATGATATGGCCGATATATTGGTGACCTATCATGACGTGAGACGCTCTATTGCGGATGTCATGGCTCTCGCTGGCAGCAAGGTATATGTTGTTCGAGTACAATTGCGTGTGTAGATCCCGTCGCTGACATTGACTGTTATCAACGCTTGCAGGGATCGGTTTATGACAAGGGCGGTATTCGGCTCGTCGTTGTTGGTACCATGCAGCTATTCGAGAACGAACGAAGTGAGTTTCAGCAAGCTGCGCGAGCGAAGATCCCTGAATCGTTCCATGATGATATTGCGGGTCCGGTGGCCAATCTGCAGATGGAATTCCAGACCGCGATGAAGGCACTCGTATAATACAGTATGACCTTGGGCCAACAGAAAGAACATGTCATATAACGCCCAATCCAGTTAGTGCTCTGTAGCGAAGAACTTAATCAGCTCGTTTTAGACAACAGAAAGACCATTCGATTCGTGTCAGAACATTCACCTCATTTCTTCGCCATCCCTGACTGACTGTAATATGCCTTCGGAGACTCTATGTCATGATTCCCATGCCCCCGGCCCGGAAGCCCTAGCCATCGTAGGAATGGCCATGCGTCTTCCTGGTGGTATTAACACCGCCGAAGACTTTTGGGATTTTCTCATCAACAAGAAAGACGGCCACTGCGCTGTACCTGGGTCACGATACAATGTCGAGGCTTTCTATCACCCAGCAAGATCAGGCTCGGTGCGGACTCAGAGCGGCTATTTTCTCCAAGAGGATCCAGCGTATTTCGACAATCAGTTCTTTTCGTTGACACCGTACGAAGCATCGCGGTTGGACCCCCAGCAACGGCTGCTGCTAGAAGTCATTTATGAATGCATGGAAAACGGTGGACAGGTAGGCTGGCGGGGCCAGGGCAGGAGCATCGGCTGCTTTGTGGGCGTTTTTGGGGAGGACTGGTATGATTTACAGTCTAAAGACACGCAAAGAATTGATCGGTATCATGTTCTGGGAACGGGAAATTTTGCGCTTTCCAACCGTATTTCGTATGAGTTTGACTTCACAGGGCCGAGGTATGGTTATTTCCCTTTCAGACGTGAGCACCCGCAGAATTGACACTAAAGAATTACAGTATGACCTTGGCGACAGGATGCTCGGCTTCGATGGTCGGGCTGCATGAGGCATGCCAGGCTGTGCTCGCTGGAGACTGCGAGTCCGCCGTTGTAGCTGGAACTAACCTCATTCTCACACCAACAATGACTACCACCATGTCTGATAATCTTGTCTTGTCGCCCACCGGAGTCTGTCGCACCTTCGATGCGGGTGCGGATGGCTACGGTCGAGGCGAGGGAGTCAACGCAATCTACGTCAAACGCCTGGTAGATGCCATGCGTGATGGAGACCCTGTTCGCGCGGTCATTCGGTCCACGGCAACAAATTGTGATGGAAGAACTCCAGGGATTACTACGCCCGGATCGGCCACTCAGATGCAGCTTATTCGAAAGGCGTATCAGCGCGCACAAATTCAAGATATAACCAATACCGGATTTTTCGAATGCCATGGTACGGGCACCGTTGCAGGAGACACTGCGGAGACATCTGTGGTTGCGGAGTTGTTTCGCAACACTGGCGTTCTCATCGGATCGGTCAGATTGAAATTCCCCAGATCAAATTATGCGAAGCCCTAATTGACTCTTGGGAGCAGGTGAAACCAAACGTTGGGCATTCGGAAGGAGCATCAGGGATTACCAGCATTATAAAGACCGTTCTTGCTCTTGAGAAACGCATCATCCCGCCAAATATCTTCTTCAAGTCGCCAAATCCCGGGAGTCTGTATCTGATATCCCCAGAGCCACTCATGCCATGCTAATGATGTTAATAGTTCCCTTCAAGGACTGCAAGCTAACAGTACCCATTGAAGCGACGCCATGGCCAGAGAATAAAGAACTCCGAGCGAGTGTGAATTGCTTTGGTATCGGGGGGTGCTAATGCCCATGTAGGTATTTTTCCTCAGCCTGCATTCATTGGAACTTAGAATAACACTCAATGCAGGCAATTTTGGAACCGGGCTTTGAGAATGGAGCCCAGCATACCCGAATGTCGTCTTACCTCGCTAAAAAGCTGCTTATCGTCTCCGCAGCCACTGCAGATGCTCTCTCAAAAAGAGCGGACGACCTGATCAAATTCATGCATAGTGACAGAAATGCTTTGAACGACGTTGCCTATACTCTGGGATTAAGGAGAGAACGTCTTAAGTACCGGAGCTTTGCGGTCGCCTCTTCAAATGCCGATGCGGACTTTCAGGAGCCAGCTGTTGAAGCCTCGACATCTCCAGAGGTAACGTTGGTTTTCACGGGGCAAGGTGCGCAGTGGGTAGGAATGAGTAAAGAGTTGCTGGAAAATTGTGATGATTTCAGAAATGATATTCAGCTTATGGACAAATTCTTGCAATCCGCAGACCCTGCTCTGTCCTGGTCTATTGAAGGTACACCGACCACCCGATGAACTGGATGAACCGAAATTGACGATGTTGCAGAAGCATTATTGGCCCCGGAGGCTCAATCACATATCAATGATGCCCAGATCTCCCAACCAGTATGCGTAGCGATCCAGATCGCTTTGGCAAACCTTCTGAGGAGATGGGGCATCGTATTCTCAGCCGTTGTGGGACATTCCAGCGGAGAAATTGCGGCAGCCTACGCTGCTGGAGCTATTTCGCTTCGCAGTGCCATCTTGGTTGCGTACCATCGTGGTCGACTAGCTCAGAACGTGGCTGATGGATCTATGGCAGCAATTGGTCTCTCAAGGGCTGAGGTAACGCCATGGCTAGCGGAGGGTGCCGTGCTTGCTTGCGAGAACAGCCCCTCAAGCACAACTATTGCAGGAGAAGCGCTGGCAGTGTCTCAGACTATAGAAGCAATTCGTGCTGCATATCCGGATGCATTTTGCCGCATGCTGAGGGTCAAAAAGGCGTACCATTCCCGTGAGTGTTTCTTAATTATGCCTTGTGATGGGAGTATACTGATATCCCGAGAAGCCAAGATGCAGACCATGGCTGCAGATTATACCGCCGTCATCTCATCTGAGATCGAAATCTCACAGTCCATGATACCCATGTATTCAACTGTAACCGGGGAGAAGATCGCTGATCCAGCTTGGCTGGATAGCGCTTACTGGAGTCGTAATCTAACCTCTACCGTCGAGTTCAACAAGGCAGTCAGGTGTATGCTTCAGTCCAAACCGGACCAAAACCGTGTTTTCATCGAGATTGGTCCCCATAGTGTGCTTCAGGGACCACTACGTCAAATATTTGATGCTGCCAAGACCAAGGGGCATAACTGGTACATCCCAACCTTGATCCGGGGCCACAGCGCAGAGGATTTGGTTCTTCAAACAGCCGGGATGGCCTTTAATCGAGGAGTTGATATCGATCTACTCACCATAAACGGCTCCGGAAAGGTGGTTGACTGTCTGCCGCGGTACCCCTGGCAACATACCGAACGGCACTGGAGCGAGAGTCGCATCAGTGAAAATTGGCGGCACCGAGAGTTTCCGCATCATGAGCTTCTTGGATCCAGAGTCCTGGAGACAAGCCCTCTCCAGCCCTCATGGAGGAATGTGCTTCAGATTCACAACTGTACTTGGTTGGGACATCACAAGCTTTTCAAGGATATGGTGTTTCCCTGCGCCGGTTACGTGGCTATGGTGGGAGAAGCCATACGACAACATTGCCAATGTGACGGTTATGAGATTCGGAACCTGACTTTGAAGAAACCGCTGTTCCTCCAAGAAACGAGTGCCACCGAGATCCTCACATCTTTAAGACCTGAGCGACTGAGCGATATCGCCGACTCAGAGTGGTTTGAGTTTTCAATTCTTGCCATGGATGGCTCCGAATGGGGTACATACTGTCAGGGTAAGATACGTGCAATCGATCACGCAAAGATGCCACGAGTAAAAAGACAGCCACGCTGGACACGGAAAGTTGAGTCAAGAGATTGGTATCAGTTCATGGCCCGATTAGGACTGAATTACGGACAGAGCTTCCAGCGGATGAGTGATATCACCACTGATCCGGTAGATCATCTTGCGAATGCAACGGTGCCGGAAGATAGTAGCGATACTGGGGACCATTACCTGGTGCATCCGACTGCGATTGACCAGGGTCTTCAACTTTTGTCCGTCGCTATGGCCAATGGGATCGAAAGACATGCTACCGCATTAGCCATTCCTGCCTCAATCGATCAGATCTCTGTTATCAAAGCCGAAGGAAACATGTGGTGTCAAGCAGACACATGCAGTAACGTGTTCTCGACCACCCTATCTGGAAATGTCAGCATCTTAACCAGCGCAGGTTCTGCGCTGGTCATCACTGGGGCGAGATTTTTCTCCCTCGCAAATGATGAGGTAGATGAAGCAAGTACCATCCCTCTCCTTTCCCAAATAGACTGGGCACCATGCTTAGACCTGATATCCCCGGAAAAGTGGCTTCCTTTCAATCCTGAAGAAAGGGGCGTGTCCCTAGTGGCAGAGATCACTTGCTTCTACATCCTAGAAGCAGCGTTGCAAATTGTGAATGTGACTCCTGCGACTGAACATCTGGAGAAATACCAGTTATGGTTGAAGAAAATCAATGAGCAGCTCTTGATTGGAAAGGCTCAAGCCTTTCTTAAAATCCCATGGCGTGATATGGACAAGAATGAAAGATTTGCTCAAGCCGCCGAGATCCGTCAAAAGCTCAAATCTTTCGAACGAGGTGTGGATAAGGTGGAACAAGTCTTGAAAGAAGTCTTTGAAGGCTGCAGCGGAATTATAGAGGGACGAATTTCTCCACTGGAAGTCTTGACCATGGATCGCTTGCGGATTATTTACGACTTTGTCAACTCGCTCTCGGACTGTACGCCATTTTTGTCGAAGGTCGGCCACTGGAACCCTCGGGTTAGAGTTCTCGAGATTGGTGCAGGCACAGGGGCCACTTGCGCACAGATCATCAATTCAATGCGGACAAAGGATGGAAAGAGAACGTTTGCCAGTTATGCCTTCACTGATGTATCGCCGGCGTTCCTTTCGACTGCAGCAGAGCGATTCAGCCAGCACAAGAGTATTACTTTCCACATTCTCGATATCACCAAAGATCCTCTCCAGCAAGGATTTATGCCGGCCTCTTATGACCTTATCGTTGCCTCCAATGTAAGCTGCGGTGCGATGTCCTCACACCATTCACCTTTTCTGTGGTACCATGATATATTTTCGTTGGCACTAACTTTATATCATAGGTCATACATACCACACCATCTCTCTCAGATGCACTGAAAAATGTCCACAAGCTCTTAGCTCCGGGTGGATTTCTTCTGCTTCAAGAACTATGTCCGGGTGAGTGTGATGTGCTCCATGTCTTGGTTTATTCATTTTAAACTTAGCGGAACTAATACAACGCCGCAGACATTCTGTATACGGATTTCATAATGGGAATTCTGCCCGGCTGGTGGAATGGAACAGAAGACGGACGAGTCAATGCTCCGTACGTCAAGCCAGAACGATGGCACACTGAGCTCATCCAGGCCGGCTTCACTGGTGCAATGTGTGCCACGCCAGATGGTGTTTATCCATTCCAGCAGAATGCCAACATTATCTCTCGGCGCCCGGTCGACTACTTGCCGCCGCAGAAGATTACGCTCCTCTCAAACACCTCCCAGGACAGCTCTCTTCCATGGAATGAAAATCTCGAGAGAGAATTGACAAATCAGGGCTACAGTGTGAATTGGGCTACCTTGCAGTCACCACCTGTAGACACAAGTTGTATTATCTCCCTTCTGGATCTATCGGGACCTGCGCTGCATGACATGAATGAGGTGCGATTTGAGCAGATGAAACGACTGTTTTCTCTAAGTTCAAGGTTTCCTATCATATATCTCACGCGTAGTGTGCAAATGGCCTGCGAAGACCCCCGCTTAGGTCTCGTTCTGGGGCTTTCTCGCGCCCTGCGAAGGGAGATAGTGGGGAACATCGTCACGATCGAGCTTGATGCTTTGAATGAGTCAACTTCTCAGGCTGTTATGGACATATTACATCGAACAAGACAGGTGGTTTCACACGAGAGTCTTCGAGACGACGAATATGTGGTTTTGTCTGGGCAAGTGTATGTCGGCCGGGTCAACTGGCGATCGCTCCGAGGACAAATGCAAGAGAAGCCTGGATCAGATACGACTCGCTGCCTGTCTGTTCGCCGATATGGATTGCTTGATAGTCTATTCTGGGAAGCCAGTCTGAGCGATGAAACTCCGCTGGAGCCCACGGAGCTTGAACTGGATGTGCATTGTGTTGGTCTGAACTTCCGGGTACGAGGCGATACGATTGAAAGAAAAGCGGTTCAATTGCTAACTCTACATTAGGATCTTATGATTGCACTTGGTGTTATGGGAGAGTCCAATCAATCTGGGATCGAAGCTAGTGCTATCGTGCGCAGGGTCGGCGCCAAGGTCACAAGATTCAAAACTGGAAATAAGGTAGTGGTTTGTAGTAAAGGACTCTTCCGGACACGGGCGCGTGTAGATGAGAATGACTGTATCGAGATTCCCCCAGGACTGTCATTTGAGGATGCTGCGACAATTCCGGCGGTGTACGCAACCTCTTTTTACTCCTTGGTCACCATCGGCCAACTGCAGCCGCATCAGGTAAGTAGGAAGGAGAAGTTACCAACCAAGTCTTCCAACTTGGACTCAGGGCTAAAACACTGCACAGACCGTTCTCATTCATTGCGCCACAGGAGGGGTGGGCTTGGCAGCCATTCAAATATGCCAGGAAATTGGCGCGACTGTATAGCTGCCCGTAAACTCAGACAAGTGGTTCCTGTTGCTAACGATCAGAATAGATATATGCGACTGCAGGCTTACCTGAAAAGCGGAGCTATTTGCATGCAGAATATGGAATTCCCATGGAGAACATATTTAGCTCTCGAGACGATTCATTCCATCAAGGTGTGATGAGTAGAACGGGCGGAGCTGGCGTTGACCTGGTCTTGAATTCGTTGGCTGGTAGCTTACTTCATGCGTCCTGGCAGTGCGTCGCTAAGTTTGGAAAAATGGTTGAGTTGGGAAAGCGAGACTTTCTTGCTCATGGAACTCTCAGTATGGATCTTTTTGGCGGTAACAGGTCATTTTTTGGAGTCGACATGTTGAGTGTTATTGCAGAGCAACCAGAACTCTCGCAACGGTAAGCAGCCTCCGCATAAGTGTGTGCTCACTTTGCTAATTCGGATATCTAGCCTAATGACACAATTTGTCGACTGGTACAAGGGTAATAAGATTCGACCGATCCGACCGATCAAGGTGTTTGAGGCGAGCGAGGTTATTGAGGCATTCAAGTACATGCAGAGCGGGAGACACATGGGCAAGATCGTGATTCAGATGCCCAAGGACGGGGCGCAGTTTTCCTCCGAGCCCATCACGATCGCTACGAACCTCAGCACCACCAAGTCATATCTCTTGGTTGGTGGGCTGGGTGGCATCGGACGCGCGGTGGCAAATTGGCTTGTTGAACAAGGAGCTCGACATCTTATTTTCCTTTCGAGATCTGCTGGCCGATTACCAGATCACCGCACTTTCGCATGTGAACTAGAACGGCAGGGCTGTGAGGTTGCGATGATTTCTGGGGATGTCTCTCGACCGGAGGATATCAAAAAGGCTTTGTCAAGCGCTGCTGGCCGGGTAATTGGAGGAGTGATTCAAATGTCCATGGTGCTTCAAGTATGTGCCCTTTTCATTTGTTGAAGGTGAAAGTTATGTCGCTTCAAGACACCACATCTGACACAGATATAGGATGAAAGCCTTGCCAAGATGACGCACAGTCAGTGGCTGCAAGCCACTCAACCCAAGGTCGACGGCACGCTCAATCTGCATCGAGCGTTGGAAGTGCACGAGTCGGGCCTCGACTTCTTTGTTCTGTTTAGTTCCATGTCTGGAGTAGTCGGCACCGTGGGACAGTCAAATTACGCGGCAGCTAACTCTTTCCTTGATGCCTTCGTAACGTATCGTCGCCAACTAGGACGTGTTGCATCCGTTTTGAATCTCGGCATCGTTGAGGACATCGGGGTTGTGCATCATGATCAGCCCACACTGAACCGTGTGAAGTCCACAGGAGCCCGTCTAATCCGCGAGGACGCCGTCATCGATGCACTTCATGCAGCCATCTTGCCATACAGAACGCCACCAAATTCGGTAGAGTTCACTTCAAGTGTGATGATGATTGGTGTGAACTCCGTGAAGCCTTTATCCGCGCCCGGCGTGACGCCTTTGTGGGGCCCTGATATCAGGTTTTCGATGTATGAGAATCTTGAGACACACACAAAGCAAGGGCCTGAAATGGACAAGACAGATCTGAAAGAATTCTTTGCCATGATTGAGCATAGTCCAGAACTGCTAGGTGACCCGGCCACGGAGGTGCGCATTATGTCTGAACTGTGCAAGCTGATCAACGCCCATATGTCTCGCGACGAAAGAGAGAATGACGACATGGCCAGCATTCCCATCGACTCATTGATGTCAATTGAGATTCGGAACTGGTTTCGCAGACAGCTTGGAATGGAGATTAGTTTAACCGAAATTTCGAAAGCGGGAACTGTTGGTGGACTGAGTCAACTGTGTGTGGCTACCCTCAATGAGAGGTATGCTGTGTCTAGCAGAGGTACGGAAACCCACAAGGAAGTTGAAATTGGGAGGGTAGAATAAGGATGAGAGTGTCGAGAGGCAGATGCACGTTTACCCCGGTTAGGAACAAGTGTCTATCCATATTCAATCTCTTTCTTCTCTACTTCTTGTCATATACTACTGCAAGGCGGCGAATTAATCATATTTCATTTCTTGTCCAAGTTTGTGAGGCCTTCATATACTCCTCGACTGTATCTCGCAAAGAGGAAATCAGTCAAGTACGTGTTTCTTGCCCTCCAAGGACCAACATCACCCACTTTTGGCAGACATTGCTCTTGGGACAATATATAGGAAGAGGTCAGCAAGACAGATCTCCGCGCAACAGCCTGCATATTGCGTGGGCACCGAGGGACCAAAGCCTGAATACCATCCCTCTCCATGTCCCGAATCACACGACAAATCAGTAGTGTTCGCATGTCCGTTCCCAATGTCCACGATGTATGTACATATCCAGTGACAAAGCCTGCATTGGGGATATCTTGCACCATGACAGCATTCCAGGCCAATCTACTGCCAGGCTCGATCTGCGTATTGCCCAGAAAGATCCGAGTCCCGCCGGCGAACTGAAGCTTCAGTCCTGTTGCAGTCACAATGATGTCGCCCGACAGATACTTTCCGGACTGAAGCATGACACCATGGCGATCAACATAAGCTATGTGGCCAGTTTCTATTGATGCTCTTCCGCTTTCCAGGGCCCGGAAGATCTTCCGCCCAAAGGAAATAATCGGTCGTTGCTCCCAAGGGTTGTATGACGGAGTGAAATGGGGCTTGACGGGGACATGGACAGGGAGCTGCCACCGTGTCCAAGCAATACATATAAACTTCATCAAGCCCGGAAATAGGCAGCAGAGCTGGTAAAAGAGCTTAACTACCATTATCCAGGTGATCCATTTCACTTGGTAGGTCCAGCGATAGCCATTGTTCCTAGAATGCTCTCTCTCTGGAAGGGTGAGAAGGTACCCTGGACTTCTCTGGACAAGAGTCACGGATGCAGCGGTATCAGCAAGCTCTGGGAGCAATGTCATTGCTGTTGCTCCACTACCGATGAGCAAGATGCGTTTGTCTGCATAGTTCAAATGCTCGGGCCAGAACTGAGGATGAACAACAGGGCCGGCAAAATTGCTTAACCCTGCAATTACAACCGGCCGCGCCTCGTCGTGGCTAAATATTCCCGTGCAGAAGATGACAAATTTGGCTCGAAAGGTCACTGTCCTGGTTGCTTGTCTCTGATCATGACGGCACACCAGCCTCCATTGGCGCAACTTGGTGGACCAATGTGCCGTATGCAGTTTGTGATCAAACAACGTGTGCTTTTCCAGTTGGAATGAATTGGCAGCAGCTGTCAGGTAGTTTAAGATTGACTCCCGATCCGCATGATTGGTTTTCTGATTCCATGGGAACCAGGGATAGGAGTAAGTATAGACATCGGAGTCAGCGCGGAGCCCGGGGTATCGAAAGTTGTTCCAGGTGCCACCAATACTGCTCTTGCCTTCTATTACCAGATACCGACTTTGTTGCAGCTCGGAATGCACGCGGTAGGCAGCATTTATGCCAGCTAAACCGGCCCCAACTATGATGACATCCAGATCGGGCCTGCACTCATGCTGCTCCATAATATCTCATGGAATGGCGTAAATGTGCCTGCCTGTAATCAGAATACTAATAGAGGAAGCTGAGACTCTTTGAACGGATAAACAGGGGTAAATCACCTAGATTTTCACCCCTTGCTTCGTCTCGCATAAAAGAAAGACATCAGTGTCCAGATCTCTTCGTCAGATTCTGCATCTCAGTTTCTCATGAAAGCTGCATCATGGAAGAATGCAATAGCAAATTTACAACCGATGTTTACTATCCGGTCATTATTATCGGAGCTGGGATATCTGGTATTGCCTTGGCGTGTCAACTGCAACGCAAATTTGGGTGCAACCAGTTTATGATCTTCGAAAGTCAGGACGGGATTGGGGTACATGCAGAGTCCTGACATATGCACTTGTTTGTCAATCAAGCTGACATTCGAAGTAGGGTACCTGGTGGAACCATCGTTATCCTGGGGTGGCCACTGACTCGTAGGTCCTTATGAAGCTATTTTTGCATGGAAAGTGACTGATAATTCAGACCTTCGCCACTTTATTCCTACTCTTTTGCTCCCACGCCGAGTTTTGCAGGTCCCAGGGCGACCGGCAAGGAGATGTATCAGTATCTATGTACAGTTTGTACTCAGTATGGCATTCACGACCGAATTCAACTCAATACCGCGATCACTGATCTTATCTGGGATCAAAGTGAACAGCAATGGATTGCCACTGCGGTCACAGGGAAAGAGCGAGCGCGACTCCGTGCAAAGATTGTCATCAGCGCAGTGGGCAAGCTTGGGACTCCCGACATATCGATACTGCATTCTGTCCCAGGCATAGACACGTTCCGTGGTCGCATAATGCATACCGCGCAGTGGGATAGTTTTGTGACACTGCGTGAAAAAGATATCACGGTCATAGGTGCTGGGTGTACTGCCGCGCAGCTTGTGCCGCATCTGCTCACGTCGAGCGAGATCCAGCCGAGATCTGTCGCGCAAATCATCCGATCCCCTCATTGGGTCATTCCAGATCCATACTCGGGGAAAATGCGCTCCTTGTGGGACCTCTGCATGCCTATAATTGTCAGTTGCAGGCTAGGCGCCTGGATGGCGCGCCTGGTGATTTTCGTACTCTACGAGCTGTTTTACTTTCTGTTCCTCCGGCGCTATTTGGACGAAAATCAGTTGCCGAAGCGGCTTCAGCAAAGACTTACAAGCTACATTGATCGGAAGGTCCCAGATAAGTATAAAAGCATGCTCACGCCGAGATACGCCGTTGGATGTAAGAGGGTGATTCTTGACCCTGGCTGTTATGACACGCTCAAAGACCCGAAATTCGGCCTTCACAATTCACGGTTGAAACGGTTCGAGAAAGATTGTTTAGTCCTCGATAATGGCAAAAACGAAACTAGAATTCCCACTGATGTTTTGCTGCTCGCCACGGGGTACAGCCCAACCTCAAACTTCCTCTCATCCATCAGCGTGACCGGTCGAGATGGAATCAACCTCCAGAAGATATGGAATGATCGGGGAGGACCTCAAGCATATCTGGGACTTGCGATGGATCACTTTCCCAACCTCTTTTTTATATTTGGACCAAATTCATCAGTTAGCCACGGGAGTGTGATGGCCGGCATCGAAAACACCGTGTTCCTCATCACGCAACTTCTTACCCCTGTGCTTGAAGGTCACTTTACAGTCTTGGAGATCAAGAAGGATGCATGTGATGCCTGGACTCAGAAAGTTCAGCTAGCATCGAAAGACTCCATTTGGGTAAGGGGGGTTGCAATAATTGGTATATTGATGAACGAGGATGGAACTCGATGATTTACCCGTGCGTATCAAGCAATTCTTGCATGAAAAGCTCTCAGTTCTGACTTTCGCAGATTTTCACAATTTTATCAATACTTTACTTGCATATCCCCGAACTGGGATGACTGGGCAATTACTTACACCCAGGCTGGCCTTGCCCACACCCAACAACGAAAGCGGAGATTTGGCCTCTGTCTCAAATTGATAGTACTTCCACTGTTACTTATGATATTTCCTCACGTGTTTGGCCTGCTAAGCTCTTTTGGACGAGCTGTATGGCTCACATCAAGGTTAAATTTCTTGTACATGTGAAACGAGCCGGCAAGGAAATTTGCAGCATCGTGAACTGTGCATTTCTCCTCAACGGATGCATAAGACAATGAGATGTGTCGTGAGCATATATGTGCACTCACAAATTTGCAAAATAGGGTCAAGCCTTTGAAAGATCGAAAGTACCGTCCAATCAACCCTTTCCAAACTCAGAAACACTGCCCCACATCAAATTATCAGCCGCGTTTAAGCCTCACGCCGGCAAGTTAGCAGTCAGGTAGGTGACCACCAGCGAGCCCTTCCAGTTGTTCACTTTTTGTATTTTCTTTTGTTATTTTGTCTGTAGTTAAGAAATACTTGCAGGATGAAACATGAATATCTTGGCATATAACATTTTATGCTCTAGTGAGATAATCATAAACATCAATGACATCATCTAGTCTAATACATCATGCTTTTCGTGACACGTTCATATCCAAACCTCTTCCATCAATTATCGGTTAGCTTCGACCAGGTCGGAATTGCACCCAAGGACCTTCAACTGTAGCGGTAATGAAGCTCTTGAATGGATATTGACAATCATTCCGTGTTCCACCACAGCATGAAGACGAAGGCGCCAGTCTCATATCATATCGGAAAAGCATTCGGGCAATAGTCACATTCAGCTCTGTCCACGCCAATCTCCATGCAACGCAAGACCGAGGACCGTAGCTGAACGGGCAAAACCCTTCCCTGCTAGAATTCATAATCTCATCTCCGTTTCCATCCTTCGAATTCGTGAGCCAGCGTTCCGGGTGGAACTCATTAGGCGAGGAGAAGTATTTTGGGTTTCGCTGAAGTGTATAGATTGATGTGCCGACTGTGATTCCGGCAGGGATGAATTCCTGGTCAATCTGGATCCCGCCTTCTTGGACAACACGCGGAGGGGAATTGGGAACGGATGGCAGAAGACGCAGCGACTCGTTGATGCATGCTTGTAGGAATTTGCATGAGTTAAGTTGCTGGCCTAGATGGATTTCGTCTTCGTTGGAGAAAGTCACGCGAAGCTCCTCCGTTAAACGGGCGAGCGCCGCTGGGTGATGCCCGAGGAGAAACAAGGTACCACTCATAGCGGCAGAGGTGGTGTCAGACCCTGAGATTCATAGAATTGTTAGTCTTCGTTTGAAGACGAAAGAACTTCTGGGTGATGAGGAGCTCCTACCGGCAGTGAGTAACATTATCGACTCTAACCATAGGTCTTTTTGGGTAAAGCCTAAACCTGTCTTTGGATCGGCTGCATTCATCATATTATAGAATAAATCCTTTTGTTGGATGTTATTCCCAAAATTAGCCCGGGATTCGGAGCGCTTGCGAATCCATGTACCAGCATGCAGGATATCGTTAAGCTGGGATGCCATGAACAATCGATCAATCTTGAAATTGAAGAACTTCGGCTGAACGATGCCCTGTAGAACAAATTAGTGGCCTTTCAAGTCGAAGATGCAAGGACTCTTACAATCATAACTCTCTGAGCGAGCTTCTGGATGACTGATGGGAACCACCGTAGTTCTGGCGACTTCAACATGTTGAAGTGTTCACCAAAGCTTAGATCGCTGATAATATCAAATGCTAACCAGCCACAGATTGACGCCATTTCCTTTGGGGGACCCCATTCTTCCTTCTCGTTGCTATTGTGTTGAGCGTCCTCGTCGCCATTCCAAAGCAGTGAGACGAAATCACCGATTCTTGCCATGAAGCGGTCTTCGATAGCTCTGAGGCCTTGATCGGAGAAAACCTGGGACATAATGCGGCGCTTGAATCCGTGAACCGTCTTATCAGTCGCAGAGATAGTATTAGGAGTCCGACGACTGGCGCTCATAGTGGCATAGTTTTCCGACTTTCGTACGTTGGCGCGCGTGCTGTAGATAGTGGTCATTCCGGTGTGGGTGTTGAAGTCGAGATTGTTAGGTCCATATCGAACAATATCACCTATCCCAATGGTCAGCATTTGTGATGCATTCCAACAATAAATGGCAAATCCGACCATATTTCTCATGCCATTTCCGATTTTGAATATGGAGGTCTCCTCTCCAAGCATAAAAAGCAGTATACCAATTCGTGATAGCAGCTAAGCGAGGACCTGGGTATTTCGCCAAAGGGTGGAAGAAGTATCGGTATATGATTAATGTCACACCCTATAATAGTCTGTCTTAGCAAATTGAAAAGTTTCTTGCGATCGAGGCTCTGCTTACCCATAGCAGTAAGGCAATGGCCACCGCCGGAATCAACTTGGACATTTTAGGACTGGAATGGGCAGGATGCGTGCGTAAATATTTTGACTCAGTTGAAGAGAAAGTTGATCAACTTACCCTAACTTCAAAGAAATATTTTATGGCGTCATAAGGGCCACAATAAATTCTTTACGTTCCTCTCTGCCCAACTTTACTGTATCTCAAACCGCATGGATATCCCAATGGTCCAATCACCTATGATACTACATGTATTATCGAATGGGCCCGATCGGTGTGCTGAGATTGAAGATCTCAGCTACGCCAAAAGGCCGGATTTCACCAATCATGCAGATGTGGAAGGTGAGTTCGGAAGATGAGACCGTGATCGACGATGATCGGCACCTTGGATCGCGCTGGGCCCGTGGATCTCAGCCGAAAGATTGACCTAGGACGACTCACATTGAGTGGATACACGATCCCTGGACCCAGAGTAAAGTTCAGATGTCTCTGTTCTACGTAATTAGGTGGGAACTATCGTGCAGATCGCCCATAGTTCGTGCTAGCAAGTGGATCGAACTGGGTCGACACCTCCAATCATCAAGCCGAATGCGGAATACTCAGATCGCGCATGAAAATTCGCAGCCCGAAGACTGTACGTGGAAATGATCGGGTTCCCCCGAAAATATCGAAAATATGCCAGGCTGACCAAAGTAAGGGATCTTTTAGAGACATCGTTCGCCCCAAAACGGCCTCTGTGCCCCAACTTTCCTACGAGCTGACCCGGAAAGCCTATATCGCAGTCATGACTGCTGCACCTGTCAAGAGGATTCCCCCCAGGGCACTTCCGATCTGGCGTAAAATCTTTGACCAAGGAAGTGTCTCTCAATATATCATCGATCAACCTTACAATGGCGCTGGCACCGAGGAGGATCCATATCAAGTATCCTGGGTCCAAGAAGACCCCTGTGATCCCATGTTGTTTTCTGCGGTGACCAAATGGCTGATCATGGTGCTGGTTGGTATCGAGACACTAGCGGTGGCCTTGGTATCATCCGCCTATTCGGGTGGCATTGTTGAAATCCTGATGGACTTCCGAGTCAGCGAGGAAGTGGCTCTTCTGGGTATTTCGCTGTTTGTCATCGGATTTGCTGTCGGCCCTCTGTTCTGGGCACCCTTGAGTGAGATCTATGGACGTCGATATATCATGATCGCAAGTGCCGTGGGCTTAACAGCCTTCACTGCAGGAAGCGCTGGGTCGCAGAACATTTGGACCTTGATTATTCTGCGATTCTTCGCTGGGTGTCTCGGCTCTGCGCCATTCGCAGTCTCTGGTGGGATTATCGCGGACACGTTTCCTGCCATTACTCGAGGCCTTGCTAGTGGATTGTACTGCGCGGCACCGTTCCTCGGGCCGACCTTGGGTCCTATCATTGGTGGCTTCCTCTCCGAAAAGGCCGGTTGGCGATGGGTTGAGGGACTTGTTGCGGCTTTCGCTGGACTCTTTGCGATTATCACAATCCTTACCTTGCCCGAAACCTACGCTCCGGTATTGTTGAGTAAGCGTGCCGCACGCCTCTCTGCAATGACCGGTCAGGTTTATCGTAGCAAAATCGAGATTGACAAGGGAAAGATGCGCCTTGGAGCCGTGCTGAAAACTGCGCTGTCTCGACCTTGGGTACTATTGTTCCGTGAGCCCATTGTACTCCTTTTGTCGATCTATCTCTCTATCATTTACGGCATGTGAGTATCATTTCCGCTCTATATTCCGCCGCAGCTAAGAACCTAACGTTATGATATTATAGTCTTTACCTTCTTTTCGCAGCCATTCCTATAGTCTACCAAACCGAGCGTGGCTGGAGTGAAGGGAAGAGCGGTCTCGCTTTCTTAGGCATCCTGGTCGGCATCCTATGCTCTGTCGTCGCGACATTCCCAATGTATTTCCGATATAAGAAGAAGGCCGCCTCAACCCCGGGCCGCGTTGCCCCAGAAGCCCGGCTCCCCGATGCCTTCATTGGTGCTATCGCGCTAGTCGTCGGGTTGTTCTGGTTTGCTTGGACCAACTCGCCTTCGGTCCACTGGATGGCTTCGATCGCAGCCGGAGTTCCCTTCGGTTTTGGCATGGTTATGGTCTTCCTCCCTGTTTTGAATTACCTGATCGACGCCTACACAATCTATGCTGCGTCAGTCTTGGCTGCAAATGCTGCTTTGCGCTCGGTCTTTGGTGCCGCATTTCCTCTCTTCACCACACCCATGTACAAAAACCTGGGCATTCACTGGGCTTCATCCATTCCTGCTTTCCTGGCGCTTGCTTGTGTGCCCATGCCGTTCTTGTTTTACAGGTATGGTGCCGTTATTCGACGTCGGTGTCATTATGCTGCTGAGTCGGATGCTCTCATGGAGAAATTATTTGGAGTTCCACCACCGCCCAAACAGGAAGAGTCAAGTGAAGAGCGCCCTGGCTCCGAAGCATAATTCTCAATACATCATATGCATATAGACTAATAGACAGCTTTCTGCTAATTAATAGCACTGAAAATAATTCGGAAATCAACTTTTTATATATCTCCATCTATTTTGAAGACAGTATGTTAATCACAGGACCATTTAAATGGACGCCACATACGATCATAAATATGTGTCTGTGTACTGCATCTCTAAACTACATCTCAAGGCGAGATCAGTGATCGATACAGTAGTATTGACTCCCACCCTTCCTTGGTACTGGCATATTTCGGCGGTTACATCGCGAGTTTGTTTCCTTGTTCTTCACGTTCCTCGCAGCAGCTGAGTCGCACTTCGGTCCAGCCGTGTCTAAAGTGAATGTCTGTTTCCCGGAGTGAAATATCCGGGACAAAGTTCGAAAGCCTCCAAATTTAGTTTCGTGATCTGACCGCGGGTCGGATGTTAAATTATGCTTAGCATTTAACCTAATTCGAGCAGAGCGATCAGCTGTCCCTCGTATAACCTCAGTGGATGTTTATACGGACCGACCGAGAATCCACATTGTTTCATGTCATGTAGGGAAAGCCACAACTAACAGGGTTGTATCGGGGCGCAAAATGAGCAGCAGACACGTTACCCGCCAAATCAGACAGCTGCGGCAGTGCCTCACTCGTACGAGGCAAACATTGGCGCCAAGACAATTCCACTGCCAAGAGTCTTGTTTCCATGCAGACGGCCTCAATTGGATTGAGGGATTCCATCGGCTGTTGTCTCCCATTTCTGCGCTGGTCTACTCTCTTGGCTTCACAGCGTCATTGGTCTGTTTTCCTCAACATTACTTCCTGGAGCACATAGTGGTGCGTGGGTGATGTTGAGGCTCTTTCCTGTCGATTGTGCCATTCTCCTCATGTTTTCATTTCTTTTTCGTCCTAATCTGAGTTCTCAAAGTCTTGCACAGTCCAAACTAAAATGTGTTTGAAAAAGGCCAACGCACATGCCAAGCCATCGAACCTTGATAGAATATTCCTATATACTTCCTCATACGAACAGTGAGAAGCCCCTCGTATCCGGCTATCGTTGCTCTCAACTCCTCCGGACAGCCCCCACCGAATATCAGATTCGCACCCCAATCTGGATTGTTCTCTTTCTTCTATGAAGACAAACATATTGTGGCGTTAAAGTTAGCTGACTGCAGCAGCCGAGCTGAACATGAAATCGTAGCCAAAGATGGCCGGGTGAGAGAGTCAGACCAATTTTGTCAATGCAGTGAGATAGAAGGCTCTTCTACAGCTACAGGAGCTGAGGCAGCTGATAGGAATCGGAATAGCAGAACAGGTGAGAGGCTATACAGTTCTACGAAGCAAGTGAATACCGAAGGATATTCAAAGGGTCCATATATATACCAAGCTCTGCCAGGTAACAATTTGCATTATCAGAAACACAAACTTCTCAACAAACAAAGTTATCACCTTCATCTTATATCCTTTCAGAGGTTACAAATCATTCAGCTTTACCAACAGTCCTTGACAAAGATTCATCATGCCCACCTATCCAAGAAATGTCCTTGTCAACCTAGGCGCCATCGGCGGAACTGGCGGCGGCGCGGTAGATATTATCGCTCAGACTGGCGGCCTAGTGGAAAAAGTTGGTGTCTGGGCATCTGGAAAGGACATCATCGGCGTCTCTGTTAAATTTACAAATGACGAGACAGCGAAGAAAATGGGCTCCGGAGAATGGGGCGACTATTCAGAATTCATATTCGAAGATGCCACCGAAATTGTGAAATCGCTGAGCCTCTGGGGTAACGGCAAGGGTACAAACCTTGGTCGAATCAAATTCACCACCTCCAAGGGGCGTACATTCGACTATGGCGGTCAAAGTGGGAAAAAGGAATACCCAATGGATGTTGGATGTGGCCTCTGGGTCGGCATCGGAGGAAATTGCGGAGCCACAGTCGACAACATGAGTGTCTATTTCCTGACCAAGGTTGATTCCATGAAGATGAAAGACGTGAAATTTAAGAACGATCCCACGGGTACGAGTCAAGGAATAAAACCCAAAATGATCAAGTCGGCGCAATTCCCATGGCTTGGAAAGTCTTACGACTACAAATTTGAACGACCCAGGCTTGAAAAGGAAACACACACTGTGACTGAAACCAAGGGACAGTCTACGACCGCGGGACTGTCTTTTACTGAAACTTGGAAAGGCGAAGTGAACTTATTCGTCGAGAAAGCGACCCTCGAGGTGGGGGCCACCGAGTCTGTATCGCACGTTTGGTCCAAAGACAGTTCAACTGCAGATTCTGAGGAGACCACGGACGGTATGACAGCCGGTGTTTCTGGAAAGATTGAAAGCGCCAATGATGGGGTCATGATTGAGGCTGTGAGCTATACTGGCACGCTCGATCTTGATTACACGGCGACAATTGAAGTAAAGATGGCCAGTGGAGCTTCTTACAATATCCCGACGAATGGAAACATGAAGAAGGTATCTTACTCCAAAATATACATGAACGTCAAACCAATCAGTGAAGATACGACCCTTCCTCCAGGAGAAAACGAGGAAAGATCTTTGGAGGAGCCGACACCGGAGAACTACCAGGACAACTTTTCTGGGGATCAAGAAAACGAGGACCACCAAGAGACTGCATGGTCTCCCGCGGAGGACTCAGCAGTGCAGGTGGAAGACCAGGAAGGCCGTTACACAAATGAGAGGAGAGATGACGAGAGATATGTAAATTTCGACGACTCCCGAGAACAGCAACAAGAGAATGAGGAAGACTTCGAGCAGCAGCCGCGTCGTGGGTATAGCCAACCTGAATATGAAGCTCAAAACGACTATCAGCGAAGCCGAGAGGAGCCTGAGCAAACTCAAGACGACTTCCAGCAAAATGAAAATGATTACGAGCAAGGCCAAGACGACTCGCATCAGAATCAGAATCAGCATTACCGTTCTGAGGGCTATGAAGCCCAAAAAGAGCGCACTTCTGATGGAAGATTCGCTGAGTACGAAGAGAGCGAACCTGCCACGCCCAACGATCGGGAGGAGAATCGTTGGGATCAGCCACCGAGCCCAGACAGGCAAGATAACAGTGAAAGATATGCTTCGCAGATCAACTACCAGGGTGGGAATCAATATGAGAATGAGAGTGGAGAAAAAAAGGATGAATCTGATGAATACCGACAAAATGACGAGAATCGCCGCAGCACGCAAGCATACGAGGATGGTCAACAGTATGGCTATGAGCAGACTCTTGGGGAGGATGAGCGTACCTATGCTCCTGTTGAACAAAGAAGCCCTCGGGGGGGCTATAATGCTTATCAGGGTGAGAAGGAGGCCTTTGAATATGCCGAGGAAAAGCCCAGCTACAGGGATGAGTATCAGCAGCAGGCAAATGACTGGAGAGGCAACCGCAACGAGTCTGTGTTCTGAATTATCTCTGAATAGGGGAACTTCTCCTCTCTCAACTTCAGCGACTGGCGATTCTCAATGACCGTACTGTGCGATTTACTATCTGTCTTACTTGACTTTTTTGTGTTTTAGACTGTAACGCGATGCAACGCAAACTTTTGTTTAAAAAGTTGAATTAAAATTGAAATTTGATTGATCCAACCCGTTTCTCTACCAAACACTACCGAATGTATGCATCATTCTAGATATCCAGTTGATTGTTGATCCTTGAAGATATGTTCTAAAAAGGGAAACTGGTGTACGGGCACGCTAAGCCGCATCGCGTAATTCCCGGCCACTACCGAAGACGACTGTAAGACAATTGCATTGAGTCATCTCTGGACATTTGACCCCCAACCCTGAGCACATTGAATACTTCAGTCAGCCTCGCAATCTCTTCAATAAACAATCGCCTACCAAAATGAGTACACCAGATTTCGTGACTGTCAGGTCTTTCTTGCCTACCATCCCACTTCCTGGGAACGAGGACCGACCAGACATCACAACGAGTCGATTGATCATCCGCGCTCTGAAAGCAAGCGACTTGGAAGCTTTACATTCTCTGCGTATTCAAGAACCAGTCATGAAGTGGACCAGGGCTGGCTGCGTCGACCAAAACATCGAGCAAAGCAAGGCAAAACTGGACCCATTCCTGGCTCCCAATGATGCAACAACTGCCAACTGCGCTATCTGCCTAAAAGAGACGGGTGAATTCATTGGAATCGGTGGCTGTCATCTCTACCCTGGAGACCATGGCTGGCCAGAGGTGGGGTACATGCTCCGAACTGAGACTTGGGGACAGGGCATCGCCACTGAATTCTTAAGTGCTTGGCTTCAGTTTTGGTCCGCACTTCCTCGAACTGAAAGAGAGATCCAAGTTCAGAAGGATATGGTGGATAGTGAGGGCGCGGTTGAGGAGCAGCTTATTGCCATCACGGCAACGGCCAATACCCCAAGTCAGAAAGTTCTCATTAAGGCTGGGTTCCAGCGATTCCGACAATACACTGAAGTTGAAGATTCGGAGAGTGTGGATCTTATTGCGTTCCGATTCTTCCCATCGAAAGGAATTAGGGATAGCAGTATTTGAGCGACTCTCTGGTGCCTGCCCTCAAGGTTTGGTTCTTGGATACTGAACTTGGCAGTCATCCTGGAGTGGAATTGAAAAGAAACCATCGTGAAAGATTTTGTCGGTGTATATCATTTGCAAGCCACTTTGAAATTTGAGCTTAGATACAGTTGACCATGACATAAACAAGATACAGAACTAGAGACTGATACCGCCAAAGCTTGAATCGATATCTGGGGTTTCATCTAAAGATGTATAAATACAGAGTCGCTCTGGGGGCAAAGAGTGCTACTGTGAAGAGACCAAGCCTCGATATGTCCATAACACTAGCCACATTCGGCCTAGGTTTGCGTTAATCTTATGGGCCCTCGCGTGACACTTCCGGCCTTGTTTATCAGGCTTGGGGTGTCCACTCTGTTCTCTTCTTAAACTTCCACTTGTCAACAGGAAAGCGCCTTGAGATTTCCAGACGAAAGTCTGTTCCAGGTTATGCGTAATCCAACAAGGCCTTCAGAAAAGCCGATATGACAAGGATAGAGCACTCCTCTCGAAAAGCGTACAGAGAAGCGGAGAGACGGGCAGAAGCGGAATTCTTTCGGGGAGTGTCAATCTCCACCGCCAGATCAATACTGAGTCAAACCTAACAGGGCCCGCGATCACTCATATTTGATTCAAGATGACTGGCTCATCGTGTTGCACCATTCAACTGCTGAGGGGAACGGACACGTGAGCGGCCCGATCACCGTCTCCCCTCCTGACAGATCTATATCACCGAGAGCATAAATGAAGACCATGCCATGAAACACTGATCAACTATTTTTTTGAGCAGTTACGAACGTTCGACTAAACACACACTCCGATATAATGGAAAAGTACGACGTGGCAGTTGTGGGACTTGGTGTTCTCGGAAGTGCAGCAGCATACCATGCTGCTCAAAAGGGCAAGAAAGTCATTGCATTTGAGCAATTCGAGTTGGGTCACGTCCATGGCGCCTCTCACGACACGTCACGCATTGTCAGAACAACGAACTCCTCACCTGAATATGTGGCTTTGGCCCAAGCTGCCTATAAAGACTGGGCGGCTCTCGAAAAGGCCACAGACCAAAAGCTATTGACAATTACTGGCGGTGTTTTCTTCCTCCCTAAAGATGCCCCGACTCCAATCGGAGACTTCACAAGCAGTTTGGATGCCCGGAACGTTCCGTATGAGGTTCTGAGCGCCAAGGAAGTGAACAAGCGATGGCCCCAGTTCGATATTCCAGATGATGTCGACACGGTATACACAGCCGATACTGGCATTGCCCATGCCGCAAAGACTGTATTGGCTATGCAAAGCCTCGCACGTACCCACGGTGCGGTGCTGAAGGAGCATACGCGAGTGGACCGCATCATTCCCAAGGCCTCCGGCTCCGGAGTTGTGATCCAGACATCCAAGGGACAAGTACATGCAGCTAAAGTGATTCTTGCAGCCGATGCATGGACAAATAAGCTCCTCGCTCCTCTCGGTGTACATATCCCATTGTCAGTGATGCAAGAACAAGTCACATACTTCAAACCGACGGAAAGGGAGGCTTGGGAATCAAGCCGTTTTCCAGTCTGGATCTGGGGCGGCGATCCCTGCTTCTATGGCTTTCCATCTTTCGGCGAACCAACCATCAAGGCAGCTCGCGATACCTCCAATAATTTCATGACACCCGAGCAGCGTACCTATGTGCACTCCCCCCAGTTGCTTAAACAGCTCAACTCGTTCATGGGCAAGGTCATGCCTGACGAGGGCCGCCAACCACTTCGGACAGTCACTTGTCAGTACACTATCACACCAGACCGACAATTTGTCATCAGTCCCCTTGAAAAGCATCGTGATATTATTGTTGGCCTTGGCGCTGCTCATGCTTTCAAATTTGCTCCAGCTTTTGGTCGTGTTTTGGCAGAGTTGGCAGTCGATGGGAAGAGTACAGAGGATCTTTCCAAGTTTGGCATTCCGCACACTTCGACTTATACTAGCAAGCTTTAGATTTACTACAGTATGATTACTACAGTATGAATGAAATATGGGGTTCATTTATTATATAGTTATATGTTCCACTATTCCAGAGAATCATGTCTCTGATCTATCCAATAAGTCAAAAATCGACATATTCTTCACCATGCAATCCCCTTCAGAATTGCACCCCAGCTCAGATCGCACATCACGACCGTCTGAGTGGGTCTGCATATTTTTGATAATCCGTTCCGCTGTCACACACGATGTGAATTGGCCTGTTTCTTGGCGATTATCAGTCTGCCGTGGTTCATTCTCAGGTTCGGCTGTGGCAGGATGTATGGACGCTCCTCCCGAATGGTATTGTTCATTTTCGGGATCAATCACACCGCTATTCTCATTTCGCTCCGATTCTTGATACCCAGAACCTATACTGCCAGGCTCATAAGATGTATTGTTTACCGAATTGCGAGGTAGAATTATCGGTGAATGGTGGTATGCGCTGAGCGGTTGACTTGGGGCTGTTTGAAGGTGGCCTTTCAGCCCCGAAGGGAGTACTAAATGGGACTCAGATGGAATGGAGGACGGCGACTCTCCATTTACTTCCAGATACTGATTGATTTGGGGCTCAGTCACACCGTGGAGCATCAGCAGAGATCGTAACAGAGCATTCTCCGTTGCGACCTTTTTTCCCGCAGCTTGAACCTCCTGAGTGGCCGTCACGCCAAGTTTCTCGAACGCACGCAATCGCTGCTCAAGATCGTGGAGGTATTCCTTTCGTCGTGTGCGAGAACGCCGCTGGTTGTCTCGGATTCTTATGGTGGATTGCTTCGAATTTTCGGGTTGTTTTGCGTTCATACTGGAGATAAGGGAATTGCGAGTTGGACTGTAGTTTATATGGTTTGGCCCGAGAAACCGGAAATCACCGAGAAATATCCTTAGTTCTTGACTGTGAAGCCGGTGGCCAATTCCTCCAATGAGAAACACGGCACAGCCCCATTTTTAAGCTTGTCCAATCACCGGCCAGGAGTGACATGCCCAACTTTATGTCTTTCTTTGTATGTCGAGTGCCACACTTCTTGGCAGACTCGAATGCATTTGACCATGTTGAATGGACTGAAAGGAGTATTACTGAGGCCTAAAATCTTGTCGAGACCATATTTTTCTCCCAAATATTTACGCATGTCCTCCACTCTTCCGCAATTGGTTGCAAATGGCCCCGAGCTCAATTCTTCAGTGCGATCCTTGTCATTGCCTGTGCATGAAGACAGCCCGGAAATTCGCCAGAAATACAGGCCATTCATACTTGATCATGCAACGCAGGACTGGATCAGTCAGTTAGAATTGACGACGGCCCTCGACATGGCTGAGAAAAATTTGCACGATACCAACGACAGGCTGAAAGTTCTGGTACTTTATGGCAGTCTTCGGAGACGATCATACTCGCGACTGGTAGCAATGGAGGCTTCTCGCATCCTATTCCGACTGGGATGCGACGTCCGTGTCTTCGATCCTCAGGGCCTTCCAGTGAAAAACGACGTCGATACGGATCACCCCAAGGTGCAGGAGCTCCGACAGCTCAGTCAATGGAGTGATGGACATATTTGGGTTTCGCCTGAGCAACACGGAAATCTGGTGAGCTCCTTGCTTGCGAAATTCGCAACACTTTATAGAATGGCTGCTAATTCGTTCTGTCTTTTCCATTCTAGACTGCGGTATTTAAAAATCAAATCGACTGGATTCCACTCAGCACAGGAAGCGTCCGACCGACTCAGGGGCGAACACTAGCCATTGCTCAAGTATGCGGTGGATCTCAGTCATTCAATGCTGTCAACTCCCTGCGTATCCTTGGTCGGTGGATGCGCATGTTCACCATTCCAAATCAATCATCCATCCCGCAGGCATACACACAATTCCCTGATGAGGGACAGCCCGACGATGAGAGACTCAGGCCGAGTAGCAATCGAGATCGGTTAGTGGATTGCATGGAAGAGTTTGTCAAGTATACGATTTTGATGCGCTCTCACCTTGCACTCTTTGGTGATCGCTATAGCGAGCGGGAAGAGAAAAGAGTGAAGGAGGCAAAACCTAGCGGTGTTTCATGAACATGTTCCAAGTACATGAAGTTAGAAACAATACATTCTCACAAGAATTCATCTGAGCCACTGTGGATCAACAAAAGAGAGAGTGTGTGAAATAGGTCCATGAAACTCTGGCAATAATAGCGTCAGCCAGGGCAAACATCCTAACACGAAACCAAACCCATGGACTAGCCCAAATGCCAAACGATCTCCTGGATAATAAGGTAGCAAAAGAGCATGGCATCTCTGCAATGTCATGATGTCATGGTTGAAGCTATTTTCCTCAGGGTTGCATTCTCGTCGATCTCCGGCATTTGTCATGCAAATTTTAGTTTGCGTTTTGCTGACATATTTGGCCTTTTAGCTCTAGGTGGGCCAAGAGGCGCCTTTCATAAATGTTCGAATATCACAAGTGACCCGTTGCTGTTTGCGGAAGTCATGGTGTAGATGATAAGGGTTCTTAGTCGCGTTGGGAGATTTTCATACTCCTCGAAAACCGACGTGCAGCCAACCTCCTAGTTGGGATTCAAAAAACAAAACAAATCATATTTCTATGTTAGTTCTCGACAGTCCGACGTTCATGCTGTTAATGGTCTCGAGCGCTCCACGTATCAGCGTTCCGCCTCCGCATATCCGCGCTCCACACGACAGGAAATAATCCAAATCGTGATGGAACGCTGCAGATCTTTCGAAATGATGGTTCTATCATTCATTTTACTAGTGACTAGCCTTCATTGAGATCTGATCCATTGATCTCGACTAAACTCCTCGATATACACCAGGAAATAGGATGCACAAGCGGATATACTTCGAAGATAGGCATTATATCCATGAGCTGGATGATCTGCTGATCTACAATAAGCTCTACAAGAGTCCGAGGTTTAATCAGCCAAGCAAATACTGGTAGCAAATCAGCATCGGCACAGGGTGCGATCCAGGGTTGCTACTTTTGCCTGACATCACTCTTTCTGCCGCCACATGAGGCTGGATAAGCATTGAATAATCAAATCTCTCCCCTGGGGCCGTTTATAATGTTTCCCGAGAATGAGGACGTTTTTTAAACCACACATTTGGAGTTATTCTCTTGTTCATCGGCAGTAAATCATTTTGCCAGACTTTCAAAATGGTTTCCCGGTTGAACAGTCTGCAAATTGAGCCTACTTGTACAGATGATATGGAGATCTGGATTCTTGGGAGTGGCATCGCCTCGCTCACATCAGCAGTTCACTTGATCAAGGATGCTAAGATTGCACCATCACGAATCCACATCATTGAGAGGCTAGAGAAAGCTGGAGGAGGGTCAGCCAGCACGGGAGATCCAATCAATGGGTACGACTATCGCGCCGGCGCGATGCCCGCGTTCAATAATATTTACATGGAGAAGCTTCTATCCATTGTGCCTTCGAAGTCAAACCCGAAGAGGACCACATTGGACGACATTTGCGAGTTTAGCCGCTCAAAACCACCTCATAAAAGCCCGAATACCCGAATCCTCTCACGAAAAGCCTCCGGATTAGCAAGGACTGGCCCGAATCAAATGGGAGTAGGATTGAGGGACCGCATAGCTTTGTATATGCTGTCCTCAAAGACGGAAAAGGCCCTTGGACGATCTCGTATCCAGGATCACTTTCACGCGAACTTTTTTCAAAGCAATTATTGGTTAATACTGTCTACCACGTATGTCACCAGACAGATGAAGCTATCATTGGGAGCTCTACTGACAGATATATCTCGACAAATAGTTTCGGCTTCGGACCATGTCATAGCGCCGCCGAGTTCCGTCGATATGTCCATTGGTTCAAAAACGGCAAACACGAATTGAACCATCTACGGCCGCTCGACAATGGGCAGTATAACCGCCACGAATCCATCATAGTACCAGTCGCTCAGTTTCTTCGGTCCCGTGGAGTAGACTTTCGCTTCGGCACCACTGTTACAGATATCATCCTTGAGCCCGGATCCAATGGACGTGTTTCCTCTATTCGTGCAACGAAAGGCAACAGCCCGGAGATGACCATCGATGTCGGACTCAACGATGTTGTGATTGTATCCTTAGGCTCCGTGATATCTGGCGCAACAAGCGGAACAAATACCGAGCCTCCATACCTCGAAATCAGGTGTCCTGAGAAAGACCTGGATGAAAACTGGCTGTTGTGGCTAGAGTTATCGACAAAAGACACGAAATTCGGTAACGCGTACAACTTCTGCACGCGGATGGGCGAGTCCAGACAGGAGTCGTTCACGGTGACCCTCAAGAGCCCAGAGTTCTTCGACCGCTTTGTCGAGTTGACCGGCGACGCCCCAGGGTCCGGTGTATTCGTCACTCTTAAAGATAGCCCTTGGTTGCTCAGTCTTAAAATCCCGGATCAACCTATGTTTCCTGATCAGCCGGCCGACATTCAGGTGTTCTGGGGTTTTGCAGAGTTCCCGGAACGAAAAGGAAACTTTATAGAGAAACCCATGCTCGAGTGCTCGGGCAAGGAGATCATGACGGAGATTTTGTACAATCTGCAATTCCCGCTGCAGCCAATCCTCAACGACTCAATCACCATTCCTTGTGTGGCGCCACGCATGGCCGCACCCTTTTTGCCTAGGGAAGACGGTGATCGGCCGCCGGTTATTCCTGAAGGCATGACGAATGTGGCACTCATTGGACAGTTTGTGGATATTCCAGATCAAATTGTCGGGACTATGGACTATTATGTGAGAGGAGCGCAAATAGCTGTGCGTCAGTTGATGGGGTTGGATCGAGACGCGACTCTCAAGGATGACTTCTGCAACTAATACCCCGAGGTTGTGGGATTCGGGCCGTGAACTTGTTAGGCAAAATGATGAGTGGCTTGATGCGCATGATGTTGTGTATTATTTGCTGCAGGAATTCAATGAAGAAAGCTTAGTTCACTCTGATTTCAAACCGATATGTTTCTTCTGTCTTCCCATTTGTAAGAAACTATAAGCAGTTGATTTGAGGTACTTGCTGCCTGAGGCTCACATTATTCAGGTGTTAAAATGTGCCTGAGGCATAAAGGTGTCAATGTAGCTGCCTCGGCAAAGCCTGATGTCATCCGTTCGAATGGCCGACTTAACCTGCTTCGACTTCAATTGCACCATGCTCCACGATCTGATCTGAGTACTTCAATTTTCCGGTCTCTTCCTACTCTGTTGCGCATACTCCCTGCCCTCAAAACACTCGTTGTGCTTGCGACCATGGCCGCAGCCACCTCGCGAACTGCCGCCCTCCCTCCGGCTGCCCTGCTTGTATACCCTGCAACACTATTGCTCGGGTCGCTGTATTCGATCATTTCACCCACAGCGAATCCTTCGCGAGATACACAACCCGCCAGTCCCCTGGTCCCTTCTCTTGCCTCGGATTTGCACCTCACCGAAAGCCCAGTCAACTACTTTGCACGGAAAAACAACATCTTCAATGTGTACTTTGTGAAAATCGGGTGGCTTTGGACTACGGCTGCTTTCGTCTCGCTCCTCATATTTCAACCCCTCTACTCCTCATCTCACCCACAGTCCTTGTCGCAACAAGAAACCCGCTTCCGCCGCACCCTCCAAGCCATTCTGCGCTACGCACTCGCAACAACAGCATGGTACCTGTCAACACAGTGGTTCTTCGGACCAGCGGTTATTGACCGTGGATTTGTGGCCACGGGCGGAAAGTGCGAGCATGCGTTTGAGAAAGTCTCGGACATGAGCACTGGGACCGCCGACCTAGAAGCCCTGTTTACGGCTGCTACATGCAAGGCTGCCGGTGGAGCCTGGAGAGGCGGCCATGATATCAGTGGACATGTCCTCATGTTGGTACTTGCCACGGGACTTTTGGCTTTCGAAGCTGTCGGTGCAAGTGCGCCTGCGTTTCTTTCGCGTTTTGGCCCCACCGGGGACGTGGGGCGCGAGCGCAAGCCAAGTGACGCTGATAGTACCGCTGTGCTTGAGCCCACTGAAGACGGCGGATTTGCTAGAACCTGGTCGCTTCGTCTTGTTTGGGGTGTTGTTGGCTTGGGGTGGTGGATGCTCTTCATGACTGCCATTTGGTTCCATACGTGGTTAGAAAAGGTTCGTATATTTCCCCAGTCTCATGACTTTGTTTGCTTTTTTTTCTCTTTTTGCTAACTCATCTGGCTAGTGGTCCGGTCTCTCTATTGCTTTGAGCACTATTTGCGCCATATATATCCTACCTAGACGATTGGCGTCATGGAGAAATATTGTTGGACAGCCAGGGGTATAGATACTGTGTATTCGACATGCCATTTGTTCATATGTATGGAATATGCCAAGTAATGATAGATTGCATTGTTTTGGGTTGAGGAACCAAGGGCCATGCTGCTCTCAGTCTTCATTTTAATATGATATAAGAATTAGAGGTAGTTTCCATCCAGCCCTCATCATTGGTATCTCCGGTGCGGCATTTGTGTACAGCGATTTGGTCTTGTCTCTTCAACTTTCAGGTACTGGCTCAGCTTCGGGGCCCAGGTAATCACTTTGGAATGCTACAATCGATAAACATGGCATTAGTATAATCATCAAGGTGTCGGGACGGACAGACTCACCTCCTGGAATCAACGCAGCTGCATACATCACCCGAGTGATAGGCCTCAGATCTTCCGGGGTCAGATCATCAGCGATAGCGAGCTCCATGTAAGGGTCCCAAGCAGCAATAATGGCAGCCGAGAATGTCTTCAAATCCACAGCGCGCTCTTTCTCGTTGGCTTGCTTGGCCTGGCATTCTATGCCCATGCAGGTGCCAAATTCACGGAAAGCCAAGCGAAATTTGATATTCCGTTCCAGATAGCGGTTTATTTCGAATAGATTGTCTTGGAGTATCAGTTAGCATGTCACAAACCCAAGCGACAACAATGACTGACACATTTGTTCAAAGCATCTCCCAGCCAATTCTGCAGCCCATGCCTCTCGCTCAGAAAACCAATGTGCCGTCCACAAGGTCATTCCCAAATCCAAGGGGTCACTCGAAACGTAATGCTCCCCTTTTCTTTTCAGAACGCGCTTGTAATCGGAAATCTCCTCGGCCAAGACCTCTCCATCACCAGACTCCACGGACGAAGCCTGCAGCAAGCGAAAGACAACATATCCATCAATAGGATCCAAATTCCCTTCTGATGCAACCAATGCCTTGGTCAAATCCATATTCATTTTCCAGACCATTCTCGGACGAGCAGTGACACGATCAACAAAAAACTTTGCATGAATCGCTTTGGCCAGTTGCACCGCTTGTCTGTTATACTCAACATTCCCAGAAGCCCTCGCCATCCGATTCAGCGCAAACATCCAAAGAGTGAGGTAGTGGTGGTATTGCCCATCTGTATCTGGGCCATGATCATCCGTCTTGCCAATTCGTAACCCCCCACCCAGCGGATTGGCATCTGTCGCTCCTGGCAGCCTGGAACATCCGTCGCGAGTTCTTCCAAGTACATCATGCACGGTATTGATCAGACGGTCTGCGAGCACGAGGTATCGCTTGTCCCAGCGATCTGGTTCGGTGGATATGTTATACTGGATGTGCATTGTCAACAAGTTGATTACACCGAACGCGTCTGTCCATAGGTATCGACCTCGGTGGCCGCCTGATCTGGGTGGTGGATCCCAGTCTGCTGGCTCTATTATGCTGGTGAAACTGCCGTAGAGTGATTCCATGGCTTGTTCGAACCGATCCAGTCGTGGGGATGGGCTACTAATTGGGAGAGCCATTCTGGGTGTATATGTGCAGAAAGTCGATTGAACACGGGTGCGGTTCTTCAGCTTGTGGAATGCTTGTCTGGAAATTAAGGAAGATATATTGAGAGACCTCGAAAAATTACATTGAATTTGCATCTTTTGCAATGAGGAGCTTTTCTTGCGCTTATTGGTGTTGTCGCATTAGGCTTCGGTGTCGACGGGTGAAGTCATCATGACTTTCCAGTCGCCCCGATATCAACCATTCGCTAGGAAATCTCCCGGGAAAAATAAAGTTAGAGAAGAAAACTATGTCGTTTTGCATGATGAGATGGAAGATGTATCTATACCAGCAGGAAAAGATTCAATGCCTCCTGATTGTTCGGCATCCGTTGAGTCCATCTATTAAGGGTTCATGAGATCAGCTTCCTTCTTCCTAAGATCCAAAAAAATGTCAAAACTACAAGTGCTTTTCAATTCAGCAATACAGCCTCTTCCTGCAATCGAAGACCAAAGCTTCGCATCCGATTTCGATAGCTTCGCAGGCAAGCAAGTAATGCTGTTAGGAGATGGCAGCCACGAAACATCTGAATTCTACTCCGCACGAGCAGAAATCACCAAGCGATTGATCGAACGACATGGCTACACAATGGTCGCAGTGGAAGCAGACTGGCCGGACGCAGAAGCGATCAATCGATACGTGCGCCTGCGTCCCGGGCCAAAGTCACAACTTGGAGGCATCGCCAAGGGATACGAGCGCCCTTCAACAGATTTCCAACATGGATGTGGAGTAACTCTTGAAATGCAGCAGCTGGTAGAATGGATGCGTGATCGAAATCAGCGGCTGCCACCCGAGAGAAGGGCTGGTTTCTATGAGCTGGATCTGTACAGCATGGGAGCCTCCATCGGTGCTGTGATTGATTACTTGGATCGAGTAGATACACAAGCGAGCAAGCAAGCTCGGAGACGGTACGAATGTCTGGAGCCTTGGATTGATGATCCTACGGTTTATGGCCTAGCATCCTTGCAATGAATGGAGGACTGTGAAGAGCGTGTGATAAAGATGTTGTCCGATCTTTTGGAAAGACGGCTTGAATACTCTCAGCGTGGTCTGCGTGACGGCGATGAGTATCACAGCGGTGAGCAGAATGCTTATTTGATTCGTGATGCTGAGAAAAACTACAAGGCCATGTATTACAGCTCCGCGAGCTCGTGGAACTTGCGTGCCATTCATATGTTTGAGACATTGGAGCGACTATTGCAGCATCATGAAGGACAGAAGGCCATTGTGTGGGCACATAATTCCCATGTCAGAGATTCCTGATACACTAGTATGGGCTTCCGCCGTAAGGAACTGAACATTGGACAGCTTTGTCGTGAACGACTAGGTCGTGAGAATGTCACTATCCTCGGCTGTGGCACCCATACTGGAACAGTCGCGGCTGCCCATGAATGGGACGATGATAGTTGGGAGATAATCGCCCATGATACTGAAGTACCCAGTTTTGTGTTGGACTTACGTCAAAATCGTATAGATACATCTCTGCGAGCTGCCCTAGCTGCTGAACAGCGGCTGCAGCGATTTATTGGGGTTATTTATCGGCCTGATACCGAGCGTATCTCCCACTACTCGCAGGTCTTTCTTCATAAGCAATTCGATGGTTATATCTGGTTTGATGAGACTCAGGCTGTCAGTTCTCTTGAGGTTGTTCAACCTGATACGCCGCTTGGAAAGGGGGAGACATATCCGTTTGGACTATAAAATTCTGAGAAAACTCCGGCGACGAACGCAACACCCTAGCAGGTACCAGCTGATCGAGTACCAGCTAATCGAGGTTAGGAAATAACGTTAACGTTAGCTATAATTCATATTATAACTTGAACTCCAAGGTTTATCGCCTCGGAGTCGAAGCGTAGGCTGCTTACGTTGGGTAAGATCGGGGAATATATACCAACAGGCATTAGTAGATAGCGAAGATTGAACTGCTGTATAGTACAATCCTAATAGTGGGAACAATCCAGTAAATGGTAGGTTGCTCCGTCAACCCAAATAGAAACAGTCCCACTGGAGCTAACACGGTCCCTGGTAGAGCCGGAATCACTGCAACCTCCTGACTGGATAAAATCGAGTTTACCAACGGATTTTGGTGGCGTAAATAGTAATGAAGGTATACAAGGTAAAGTACGGAACTGGTGGTGCAGCTGATAATAAGGGCGAGGAACACTAACCCAAAAGGCACTGGTGACATGATATTCTCCCACATAGACGAGGGGGAAAGCCTTGAAGAAGGAAGAGTAGATCGCATAGATAAAAGATGTGTACACGCACGTAAAAGCAATAGAGAGATGCTTGATAGTGATTTCTACTAGTTTTTGGATTGATTGGACGATAGTTTTCAACCAGCAGATATGATTCAGCTCATCGAATTAATCACTGTTGTGGGTACCTTTTGCTTGAGGGATCAGAATAGCATCCGATAGAATCTCTGTAAGCAAACGGATTTGAAGAAGCAGTAGTGAAGCAGACATGCAAATAGTTTGCCAGAATGACTATCGCCAATTCAAAGTAACCTGGTGGATGGATATCCCCGATAGAGGCACCAGCAGTTGCCAGACATGGACTGCCAAAGAATCCTTGGAAGAAACGTAGTACTGTGATGGCTGGGAAGTCATCGACGACTCTCGGATAGATACAACAACGAAGGCAACGAATGAAATGATGTATGGAGGATTGCGGCCAATCATAGACATCTCACTTAGTGGTGAGAATAGCATGGGTCCCATTCCATCTACACATACAAGAAATTCAGCCTATGCCCTAAGTATCTCTTTAGAGCACGCAACATACATCCAATCACACATAAGGAGAAGGCCGGTGAGACGACTTCCCGACTGTATCCATATCAAATCATCATGGGCTCGTAGCTCATAATGACTATTGAAGACGCGCAGTACACAACAAATGAGTAGAAATTTTGTCATTTTAAGTTGAAGTAGCACCGATATAACGACCCTTATTGGAGGATCAATCAAGCGAGATAAGAACAGTGACCATAACTTTGCATCCATTGGGCTAATTCCACGGATGCTCAGGATCCTTGTCGAAAATACAGTGCCTGATCGCGCAAAAGTTCAATAGTCCGGCCGAAAATTGACTACCGAAACCAGAAGGCTATTTTGATGGTCGCAAATTATTTCGTGAAAGGCAGCTAGGTAGTCGGACACATGGAGGGCTGAAGTGACGATATTTGTCTTTGTAATTGTGCTCCGCAGAGCAGCGGTTAACTTATTCTCTCATTTTCTGCAGCAAGAAGCCACAGGATGCAAGGGACGTCTTTTTTTCGAATAGGTGCAGGAGTGCAGGAGGGCCAGAAGAACATTTCCAAGTTTTAGTACACGAAGCTTACGACTGTGCTGGAATCAGAGCAGCTCATCATTGCCGAGAAAAGAAATGGGTCCAAGTACTCGCAGCCAAAAACTTACCTTGTTACACCACTGATTTGTAACTACTTGAACTGTAAAAGAGAAGAGCTATAAGATGGCAATTTCTTGCCGTATGGCTTTTAAGATCAGAGGAATTGCCTGACTTCATAAATTCGGAACACTGATCGATTGGCTACTTCATATCCTCGGTTCATGTTACCTTTACCTCCAATTTTGCTACTCACCGAGCGCTCACCTGCAACATGCCTCTAGAAAAGAAATTTCCACAAGAGAAAAATCTGGCGGGAATACGACTATTTTCAAATTTTCGAAAATTGATCGACTCTGTCAACTTGACAAATGTTGTGATAGCCATCGGGATACCTCTACTAGGATGCGGACTGGCATTAAATGTTCCTCTTAATGGAATGACGCTTGTCTGGTCTTGTTTATATTGGTTTTTAAGTGCAATGGGCATTACTGCTGGTAAGTAGTTTGTGCGATTACGTGGTGTAAATACAACTCTTAACATGCGCATAAGGATACCATCGTCTCTGGGCGCATAAGTCATATTCGGCACGGTTGCCACTTCAGATTCTCCTGGCACTCTTAGGCGCTGCAGCTGTGGAGGGTTCGATCCGAAGATGGAGTCGGGATCACAGAGCCCACCATCGTTACGTTGATAGCGACAGCGATCCCTACAGTGTGCATAAGGGGCTGCTGCATGCCCACATGGGATGGTTTATTTTCAGACAAGACCGTAAAGGTTTTGGCAAGGTGAAAACAGAGGACCTCGACTCTGATCAAATTGTCGTATGGCAAAACAAGAACTACGTCTCCTTGTTTCTAGTCATGACTTTTATCGTGCCTACCATAGTTGCCGGATTTGGCTGGGGCGACTATTGGGGAGGCTTCGTCTATGCCGGATGTCTCCGCATGTTTGTCGTCCAGCAGAACACTTACTGCATTAATTCTTTGGCACACTGGCTCGGAGACCAGCCATACCAAAGCAAGCATTCACCGAGGAACAACCTCTTTGCCGCAATCATGACTCTTGGTGAAGGCTATCACAATTTTCATCATGAATTTCCAAATGATTACCGTAATGGCATTCGATGGTTTGACTTCGATCCAACAAAATGGTTCTTGGAAGTGCTAGCAATCTCCGGCTTGGTGTACGACCTACATAAATTCCCAGAGAATGAAATTGCCAAGGGTCGCTTGCAAGAGCGTGTCAAATCTTTGAACAATGAAGCCAGGAAGATCTCCTGGGGCATTCCAGAGGACCAACTTCCAATTATGACCTGGAAAGAATTTCAAAACGTCAACACGGCCGAAGTCAAATTGACTTGTATCAACAACGTGATCTATGATATCTCCGGATTCATAAGCCAACACCCAGGGGGAAACTCAATCTTAGGTGGATTGGGGAAAGACGCAACTGAAATGTTCCATGGGGGAATTTATGAACATTCGAATGCTGCACATAACTTGCTTTCGCAGATGAGGAAAGCAAAACTAGCGACACAAAGGCAAACATCACCACGAATGTTTTGCCCGCTAGATTTTTCCAGGGAAGAAGAACATTTGTGTTTACAAAAAGGCCGTGGAGGAGGATAGATTAGTTGGTCTTGTTGGGAACTCAATAGGGGAAGCCGCGATGGAGAGCTCTTATTCACCTATCTGTCGCCTCAATTGAAAGAGCTTTCAATTAGCAAATTATGTTGAACTAAATTGAATTTTGTTATTTGGTATACAATTGGGGCAGCATCATCATTCCTACTGGTTCATAGAGGGTGAACTGTTACAATCGACCTGACAAAATTATTTTTCAGTAAGGCTTTGTCCGTGGCCCATGAGTGATACTGGGATTCCCATTCTAGTTACTCCTAGACCTTCATAGCTGGTAGACTTTGCAGGCCTGTTTGCAGATCGGAAATAACGCTGCTACGTCAGAAATAAATCATCTGTCGATAAGAGAAACAAGAATAAATCAAGTAAGAATGGAAGCTGTATATGTGGCCAGCTGTGTTACCTCTAAAATCAAGACAACCCTTTTTCTGGCTCATAACAGCTTATCGCGACGCTGTCCCACTTCTAGCCGACCGTGTCACCAAACTCGAATCTACAATTTTTCAAATGCATACAAATAAAACTGGATAAATGGTATCTCATGTGGCCAAAATCAGCGAAGATAGGCAGTCATGAGGTAAGAAATGTGATAACTTAAGGACCTGCGCATTCAGATAGTCCGCGGCGTATATCTAGGCACGTCTAGCTGGATATTCAAAACAAGTAATGGAGCTCACTGTGTAGCCAGGGTCTCATTTATTGTAAGACATGCACACCCCGGTGTTTCGATCTTGGAAGAGGAAGACTTGTCCAAAGAACGGTACAGAAGCTTGACGAGTCTTCGAGCCCAACGACGATTTTTGGTCAAATGCATCATGCTTTCCCACAGATGGTCGCTCCGCACGTGCCCATGGTCGTAATACAAAATATCTAGATCAGCAAACAGGTGAAGACCTGAGCGATCGAGGTCAGATAAATTTTGCCACAGAGATATGGTTTTCGCCTCCGTAAATTCGAAAGATGTCCCAACAGTACGATAAATCCGGCCAAGAGGATGGATAGACTTAGAGTGCCATGACTGGCGCGTCCATGTTAGGTGCAGATCCCAGGGCATCCGACGCAGAGGTAGTGTGCGCTCCCATGTGTCACGAAAAGATATCCGTGCAGGGCCTGCAACAGTATGCACAGGGCCATGAGTCCCGTACGCGACATGAGCAAGAATTCGGTCCACAACAACATCCACAGGTACATAGTCTATACTCGAGTCATGATATGGATCGTCAAATCTCGAGGAGAAGCATATGTTCCGCGACAGAGTTAAAGCGAGTGCTGCCGTAAAGATGATATGAGGAGTCGACATGGGAATGCAGAACTGGCGATATGGGAAACATTGAGCAGGCTCGATTATGGAAGGTCGTATAATAAGCAAACGTATGTTGGAAGAAGCAAATGTATAGTCCAAAAGGCGCTCCGTCAGGTGTTTTGCATATCCGTAGGGCCAAGGAAAGTCGTTATTGCGACATGCAGATGAGCTTCCCATGCTTTTTACATCTTGCCACTCTTTCTTCAGATCTATTTCTGCGTCGTTGCCCATTCCCGCACAATTCAGCGGGTACAAGGACTCTTGTACCTTCAGGGTCGAGGTTCCATCACTCTGGGCAAACAGATGAGCGTTGCAGTATGCCGTCGAGACAAAAACGAAGCACTCAAGCCGATCAAATCCCATGGCCAGCTGGGCTAAATTCTCCGTGGCGCTGATAATAGGGCCAACAAGCCTCTCAATTGGTTGGAGAAGAGCAATTGAAGACGCCGAATGCACAATTATATTAGTCTGGGTACGGAGCAGAGCAAGTTCTTCCGCTTTCAATCCAAGGCCTTGTTTGAGCATATCACCATCCATGACTGTAACGAGTTGGGGATCTGTCATTTTCTTCACAACGTGGGGTGGAAGCCACTGGTCCCATTTGCGAATCAATTTTCTGTTTTATCGGTGATAGTAAGCTCTCTGGTCTGTTTCAAGGGAAGCGATCAGTAGAAATGATAAGTAGAAATCTTACGGTAGACCCCCTCGACAGAGGAGATAGATGTGAGCCGCAGGAGCTTTTGTAACAAGACGATAGACCAAAGTTGTTCCCACAAAGCCCGACCCTCCGGTTATAAAAACGGTCTTTCCTGTGTAATATTCCCACATCGTTCTTGGGTCAAAGATAGTTAGGATCCTGATAGACTGAGCAAATCGAAATGTAGGCCTCGTTTCAGTGCCCTGTTATATAGCACCGTATCTCACCCAGGTAATCCGAATGTGCCCTTGGATAAAGAGAGGAGCACAAATATTCTTTTGCAGTGGCGGTGAGCAGCTTGTCCCCTCCGCTCCAATTTTGTCCTTATTAATAGGGCAAACATGCGCACCCATTAGGATCCTGCATATGTGAAATAAACAGGGATACAATATACTCTTCATCATGATCTACAGTGGTGTAACAAAAGTATTTGGCTGGTCAAACTTAGGGTTCCACTTTTTATCCTACCATCTTCTATCTAGACCGCCTACCATAATTAGAGATCTGAACCTCTCCATTCAACGCGCTAGTCATTATATACGCTATATAGTATATATAATTTCGAATAACGGGTTCAAGATATCATTCAGTATAATGGATGGCATACTAGCCATTTAATGGAATGGATTTCCGAAGTTTCCAGCCGGCAGCAATTATAAGTGGGTCAAGGCCGAAAGTGCCACCGGCCAAATACTTTCGTTACACCACTGTATGCCGTAAGACGTAATGCAGCCCAGATAATCTGGGCTAAGATTCCGCGGGTTATTTCGTCCATACCCCAGCTTGAGACTGGTGACGGCGGGGGCGTTTGCAAAGCCGAGCCACCCATTCTTAACGGGATGTCTCCTGTATTATCGCCTTGATTTGCGAAATGAGCCTGGAGGACTGAGTTCACAGTAAGCACATATACTAATAGCCAAGTTAAATGTCCCCCATGCCATCATCGTCGACTTTAGATTGACTGATTGGCTATAAGGGCAAAAGCAAAGATTCATCGCAAATACAAAACTATACCCCAACATGGGCCAGCTGATGCCGTTTATGGACTAGCGTGGTCTGACGTCGGGACCGAAGAGTTCGGGACCGACGTCTCCCCAACGTTTGCATTCTGATATTCAACTAGACTTCACTCGCTATTGAATATTTGGGCATTAAATCTGAGCGTGGTTTCTAAAGCATCACGTTTTGTGAGTATTATCTCATGCTAGGGTGGCCTGGCAGATTAGTATCAAACCGCGACCTTGGTTACACTTCAGACCACACAGAGAAATTCAACATGTCCGGTATCACGAGGGGACATTCTTGCATGTTATGTCAGAGACGAAAGGTCCGCTGTGACAAGCAGAAGCCCTGTGGAAATTGTGTTAAAGCAAATGCTGAATGCATTGCTATTCCTATGCGGCCTCGTGGGAAACGAAATACCCCAAAGTCTCCGGGTAAAGACTTGGCTGAAAGAGTCAAAAAGTATGAAGAGCTTATGACTCAACATGGAATTGATTTTCAATTCCTTGTTGATCAGGATACTCCTGTTATACCTAGTCTGCCCCGCAGCAAGGAGATATCCCCAAATCCCGTCCCCCGGAATGAACGTCCGTTAAGGACAGGTAAAGAAAGGTAAGGATTAAACTATGTATGACTCTATAGTCTTCAACTTTGAATCTCTTCCTATTGCTCTAACATGCTTACATACCACCAGAGACTCCAAGTGGTTCGCCTACTATAATGAGGTAGGGCGCGGAACAGAACATCAATGCCATGCATAACTGACCATAGCAGTATCGAGCTACCGATGAAATGCTCCATGACTCTTCTGACGAAGAAAATGAGTGTCCAACTGTCCACAATGCCTTTGATACCATGTTCAGTGACAACAGCAGCTTTCCGTTCTTCGCGGGTAGTTCAAAGACTGGACCTACTTCGCATCCATCTTCTACTCAGGTCTTTCAATTATGGCAAGGCTATATAACCAACGTGAATCCTCTGCTCAAGATCAGCCATGTTCCTACGCTTCAGCCTCAGATAATTGAAGCTTGTACCAACCCTGCCAGCATTCCGAAGCCTATGAGTGCTCTGATGTTTGGAATATACCTCACGGCCATTAGTTCTATGGATGACAAAGACATCAAAAACATTCTTGGGGTCGACAAGTCTACTGCTTTTGCTCGATATCGCGGAGGTATGGAGCAAGCTCTCATAGAAGCTGAGTTTATGAAAACGTCGGATCTGATGGTTCTTCAAGCCTACTTCTTATATCTAGTAAGTTACACTGCCTAAATTTTTTATCACTCCGTGAGCCTTGAACAAGGAAAAGTATCTAGTGCTACACATCCCGGAAATTGTTAATGAATGATTCTAATAGATAAATTTGAGGCTTTGCATTGATCCCCGATCTCTCTTCTGTCTCATTGGCATCGCTGTGCGCATGGCAACCCGCATCGGCCTGCATCGAGACGGTGCCCAATTCGGCCTATCTCCTTTCAACACCGAACAAAGAAGACGACTTTGGTGGCAAGTAGTCGTTCTAGACAAGCGAATAGCTGAGATCACCGGATCCCCAATAAACGCGTTATCTTCCTCGGGGGCAGATTGCCAGTATCCCCTCAACGTGAACGATACAGACCTCCACCCTCAATCTAAAGAGCCACCAGTGCAATCTCCCGGTCTTACCGAGATGACATTCGCACTCACGCGGATCGAAATCACGGTTGCTTCAGCACCCGATGGAATCCGACCAAACCCAAAAGTCCCAAAGACCGCACCCTTAAGCAATGACTCGTCCACCACAGACTCTACCATCCAAAATTCGAACCCAAACACCCCCGAAAGCCTCAACCGCTACTTTGAACACATGGAAACAATTTATCTGAAGCAATGTGATACCAAAGTCCCCATACAACTCTTCACCCTCCTAATGACCCGCGTATCCATGCACAAACTCCGAGTCCTAGACTTCGTCTGCAGAGGCGCCTCCTCTCCAGATCCAGGGCAAGAACGACAAGACGCGGCTTTTCTGGCTGCGATCCAAATGCTAGAATCAGATAATACCGTTCATTCCACGGAAAGTCTGCGCGGACTGGTTTGGTACAGCCAAATGCATATTCCCTTACCGGGATACATCTTCCTTGCGAACGAGCTCCGTCACCGCATCACAGGCGATCTTTGTGAACGAGCTTGGGACGCTATCTGCCAAAGTCATTATCATCAAGATTTAAGTCGTAATCTTCGGAGTCCGTTGCATGTTGCTCTTGCGCACTCGCTTTTGAAGGCTTGGGGGGCGAGGGAGAGGGTTGAGTTGGAGGGTGGAAGGGTTTTGCAGGCTCCTGCTCTTGTCGCTTCTCTTCGAGAGGCCCTTCCTGGTTATCTGGTCAGACAGAGAACTGGGAAGAGTGTAACGGGGGCTGCTATGGAGACTGAAGATGGTTCCAACCCAAATTCTCGGGATGACACCGGGAATGTCATGTCTGGCGAAAATATGCTGCTGGGCTCCATGGCTGGGACTGGCGATTTGCCTGGGTCATTTGCCTTCGATTATGACCAGATTTTCTGGACGAATATGATGCAGGCTGGTGCTTTTGGTGAACTTTGGGATGATTCCGAGTATATTATGCAGCAAGAGCAATCTTAATCATGGAGCTCAGAAGTATGTTTCAGGAATTATTTGAGGCATATTAACAGTGATAAATTCCGATTCTGATTTACATTCAATAATTACATCAATGATTGTGACGAAGCGGTGGCCCGTTCTGGGCCAGCTTTTGATACTTGACAGCCTTCTTCATCACCATACCTTCACTCAACTGCGCTGTTTCCTGTCGGAACAGCTCCTGCCATGGAGTGCCACTAGGAGCAGTAGTATATCCATTAACACCCAACTCTTTCCTCCGCTGTGTGATTTCCTCATCGCTAATGAGAAGATCAACCCGTCGCTTCCGCAAGTCAATGCGAAGCCTGTCTCCATCTTTGAGGATGGCAAGATTTCCACCGGCTGCGGCCTCAGGGCTCGCGTTCAAGATAGAGGGAGACCCAGATGTTCCGGACTGTCGACCGTCTCCGATACAGAACAGTCCATCGATACCATCCTTGAGAAGCCGACCAGGCGGGTGCATGTTGACGACCTCTGCCGCACCGGGATACCCTATCGGACCAACACCGCGCATGACGAGAATTGTTTTGTCGTCGATCTGCGCAGAGCTTTCCAGACGATGTTCGTAATCTTCGGGTCCGTCGAAGACTACAACAGAGCCTTCAAATGCTTCTGGGTCTTTGGGGTCGGAAAGATAGCGTTTCCGGAAAGATGGCGAGATCACACATGTCTTCATAATTGCAGAGTCGAAGAGATTTCCCTTGAGATGAGCGAAGCCAGCATCCTTCATTAAAGGATCGTCATAAGGACGGATGACTTTCCGGTCCCAGGAGTGCTTCCCACGGACATTCTCTGCCATGGTTTGGCCATTGCAAGTCAAGACATCGCCATGTATCTTGCCCTGATCTAGCAGCTCAGCCATGATAGCCGGAAGGCCACCGGCACGGTAGTATTCCTCGCCGAGATATTCTCCGGAGGGCTGCATGTTCAATAGAAGTGGGATGGTGGATCCTAGTGTGTCCCAGTCATCCATGAAAACTTCCACGCCTGCGTGCTGGGCAATGGCATTAATGTGAATAGGGGCGTTGGTACTGCCACCAATAGCGGCGTTTGCCACAATGGCATTCTCGAATGCCTCTCTAGTCATCAGATCACATGGCTTCCGATCTGCCTCTACCATCTCCACGATCCGTAGACCGGTTTCATAGGCACACTGGGCTCTGTGGCGGTATGCTGCGGGGATGGCTGCTGATCCTGGAAGTGCCATTCCCAATGATTCCGCGAGGGCATTCATTGTTGAAGCAGTTCCCATGGTGTTGCAGTGGCCGACTGAAGGTGTTCTGGGTTCCCATTAGCTTTCGATATTTTTTCTTGGATGGTTGGTCAGAACTAACCCTCTAGCAACATAGTCCATGAATTCATGCTCGTCAATTTCCCCTGTGGCATATAGCTCTCGCCCATGCCACAACACAGTGCCTGCGCCGGTCAAGGCTCCCTTGGAGTAGCCGTTGAGCATGGGACCCACGTTCATACAAATAGCAGGAATATTCTATGGAAAGTCAGCCTTGATACCTTGGTTTCCCGGGAATAATGGTACTCACCATAGTAGCTGCAGCCATCAAACAAGCCGGCGTGGTCTTATCGCACCCAGTGAGCAACACAACACCATCGAGGAAATACCCAGTCAAAATTTCCACCAACCCCAGATACGCAAGATTGCGATCAAGAGTCGCAGTAGGTCGTCTGGAAGTCTCCTGAATAGGATGCGTAGGGAATTCAAATGGAATACCACCAGCAGTCCGAATGCCTTCCCGTACCCGCTTCGAGAGTTCAATGTGGTGGCGATTGCAGGGCGCAATATCGGAACCCGTCTGAGCAATTCCAATCATGGGCTTCCCAGACATGAGTTCCTCTCTCGTGATACCGTAATTAAAATACCGCTCCATATAGATGGCCGTCATTCCAGGGTTACTGGCACAATCAAACCACGAAGACGATCGCAGTGTTCGACCTGGTTGCTTGACGGGGACTTGAGCATTGTCGCGGTCATTGGTCACACCCATGCGGGTTTCTAATTCTTGATTGCGTCGTCGCAGAGCTTGCAGCTCGCTGAGACAATCTTCAATGTTGATGGACTGGGGCTGAGGAGCATCATTGCTGCATGAGCAGCCCTCACAGGACTTTTTGTCTGAGCATGCCATGACGTGGGATGGAAGAGTATGTTGAGAGCATTCTAAGTGGGGGGAAATGGCAGATTATATATGGACGACCGTTCATTCGCGTCTGGGAACTGCGGAGGTCGGCTGAACAGTTTCCGACAGCGTGGGGTGGTGATGTCGCGACGAAGTGGGATGAGTTTTGCCTCTCGGGAAGTCATCGGCCGGATATTGGTCTTTCCTGGCATACAACTTTGACTTGTGCTCATTTCTTCCTTTCTTGCTTTTTCATTCATCCTCTCACAATGCAAGGAACCAACCACGTCAAATCAGTTCTCAGTCAGGGCAGGCTCGCACTGGGTGTGTGGCAGATGTTGCCCGGTAGCAACATGTCGCGCACTCTAGCACGAGCCGGATACGATTGGGTTCTGGTGGACTGTGAACATGGCAACATCGACGGTATGCAATTCTCAGTCAGATAGATCCCAGTGATACTCAAGATCTTCTAGATGCGGCAATGCACGAAGCCGTCCCCGCCATTACCTCATATGGAGTCAGTCCCATTGTCCGAGTCCCGGACTTCCAGTCATGGATGATCAAACGTAAGGAGTCTATCCTCACTTCACCTCGATATTCTAAACGTCATCTAGGCGCACTGGATGCGGGTGCGCACGGAGTTCTGGCCCCTCTAGTCAGAACAGTCGAAGACACCAAAAGCTTCGTCGAGGCATGTCGATTCCCACCACAGGGTCAGCGAGGCTTTGGCTCGCCATTCCCAATGGAACGCTTTGGTCCAAACGTGACTGCTACACAGTATCTCACCGAGGCAAATGCCAACCTCTTGCTAGCTGTGCAAATTGAGACCAAAGAAGCATTTGACAATGTCGAAGCTATTGCCGCTGTTGATGGGCTTGACTTGTTATTTGTGGGGCCATTCGATCTCGGCAATGGGATTGGGCACCCTGTACTGACTGGTACTTTCGCCCCTGAATTGGAACAGGCGATTGAGAAGGTTCTGGCTTCGGCTCACAAGGCTGGCAAGAAGGCTGGTATTTATTGTGGTAGTGGAACTCAGGCAAAGAAATATGCTGATCTTGGATACGACTTTGTCAATGTCGTTACGGATATTGGTGCTTTGACTAGCTCGCTGGCGAGTGAGATGCAAATTGTTACTCAGAAGACGGGGAAGACTGCTTCTGGGCCTTATGGTAACTAGAGGTGTCCGCCGTGAAACGATAGAATAGACGATATTTAGAATAAGCTTCATTTATCAATTGTATCGTTATTCATGCACCTAGAGAAGGCCAGAAAGAGAGTGATTCCACATCAACCTGGAAGCCTTGGGCAATCGCCTCAAGATCAAGATCGGACAATTCCAGGTTGAGCAATGGAGATCCGAAGCCAACGACACGCTCTGAGAATCCTTGTTCACCAGTAGAGTTGCTCAATTCTTCCATAGCAGCACTTTCACCCGGTAGACTCTGCAAAGAAATCCCTGTACGCTGATTTTCATCCGGGGCACTGATCCCCAAATGAGAAATCAGTCTGTCCAAATTCTCCTTGGCCTTCTCCGCAGCAGCATAGAGACGCGTATGCTCAACGAGGATATTGCGACAGAGCATTAAAGACTGAAAAACGGTAGAATTGCTTCCCTTCTGAGCAACAATCCGAGCGTGGATAGTCGCGCTGATGTAAGTGGCATAGGATAACATATATGGCGCGCTGCTTAATGAGAAGTGCTGGGAGTAATCATGCAATATTTGAACAATCTGATTCGCGGCTGACGTGCAGGCATTCACTGACTCGTGGGCAGTTGTTGTATTGATCACACCGCCATGGCTGCCTGTGATTAGCGGTCGATGTACCAGAATGATCAGCACATTGAATAAAGCCCTGGAGTTTGTCAGCTGGACTATCTTGTCTCGGCTTTGGATGTAAGGTTACGTACAGAAGACAGGCCGACTGGGGCAGAAGAACTGATTGACCTGGAAAGGATAGATAATCAAGCTGAGGTGTCAGGTTTTGTCTCCATTCTCTCAACAGAGATTTGATATCCTCCGAGACACTCTCTCTGTGAGTGACAGTTGAGTCTCGAGATTCGGAATATATTCCGCAGAGAATTCGTTCGACGATCGTTGTCAATGCACAGAATTTTGTAAGCAATGATACGTTCCATGAGGGAGTCACTTTATCTGGTTTTATGGCCGTATATGAGATATCCTGAAAGGGTTCCAGTTCATCGTAATCATCCAAGAAATCCAAAGATGCCCTCATGTTAACATGGTTGAGAAGAGGCGGTCTTCCTTGGAAAAGGCATTGGATCTTATCAATTACTGTAGACACATCAACTTTGATTCGTCAATTTCTTTGGGGAGATGCTAGACTCACAGTATGCACCCCAAAGTACTCGCTTCCGAATCTCAAGTTCCTCGGCAGAAATACTATCCGGGGTAGGCAGCACATGCAATCCGAGATCAATGAACATATTGAACGCATTGCCAGCATAAAGCCATGACAAACTCCTCTCGTCGCATCGCGAAAAAAGAGCATTAGACATAATCAACAATGCCTGGAGTGTGGTGATCTCGCTCTTGTCAAAGCAATCTCGCAACAGCTGAGTGAACCGTTGACGAAACTTCCATCCTGCAGTTGTAATATCATTTGGGTCTGAGCGAAGGTCGGGATCATCACAATGCTTCGACACTACAAAGTATATCGCATTTAGCAGCAACTTGGAGAAATACGGCCCTTCGCAGGCCATATCTCTCATGAATGCTGGCCGGTAGATTATCTGCGCTGTGTATAGTTGACGACTCCAGTATATAGCAAGGAGGTGCATGCCTAATTCGGGATCAATGCCGTCGAAGTCGAGGGTTCCTGCAGCTAGATTGAGTGACTCGAGTTGTCCTGTAAACACTCCATTAGTGTCAGGCCGATGGATCTTCTATGCGGTATGACTTACTCTGCCTCGCGGTCTGCGAGAAAAGAAGATGCCGTGTCATCTCTTCGATAGAATGATCATCCGCGGTTGGTCGATTCTGTCTGCTATAATTTGGACTCGTATCATCATAGACTGTACTCGTTGGACCATGATATAAGGATGTATTCCGGTGGTCGTTTTCCGGAACTTCTGGATGTGATGCATCTCTGGTTTCATGGGAAGAATCATTCCGCGAGAGACCAATGCCGCCTCCGGGCCTTGAAAATGGTAACGAGGTTCGCACTGGACTGGCCAAAGTGATGGGACTTGCTAGCTCCGAGTGAACTCTCCCAGTCGATCCGGCACTGCCGTTCCGTAGCTGTGTGCATTGCTGTCGGAGTATTTCATTCTCTTGTTCTAGTCTTGCAATGCGGTCATTGGTTGGCCTGGTTTTGTATAGTCAGCCCTATATGAATCGTCCGGGAGAATATATTTTATACCTTGGCTTTTGTAGTAGAGGACCTACCTGACAGTCGATGCCCTTGGCCAGGCAGTTGCTGCACTGCGGTCTCTGTGCATCACACTTCAACTGCTGATTATCAGCCTTTATTCTGCCTTTATAAACTTAGCACCGGACCTTTTTCTGGCGGCAGAACACGCATGCTGCCGCCGATCGGCTTCTTCGAGTTGGCATTGGTAGTCGGAAAGTCTCATTCCGAGATTTGCCCCCAACATCATCGGATATTACCGCCTTATATCTCAGGCCGTCAATCCACCTTAACTTAACTAGTTAATGTGTCTGAGCTTTGTGGGGGTGGCTGAAACTCATACATAGTAGGGTATTGGGGATCCCAAGCCAGTCAGTCAGACTTTCGTTAGCCCTAGCCCGGCAATGCCCAAGCATCTGCTTTACAGACCGGAATGTGGCGAGTGAGATCCTGGATGGCATCGAAAAAAAGTATTTGCCAGGCTTATAACCGTCAATTGTCCCTGCCGCCTAAGCGCGTATGTGAGATTTACCTCATGCCATTCCGTTGCATAGAGATCATAAGGTTCTACACGCACCCAAAAGCTCAGAGAGCAAAGATCCAAACCCAAGAAAGCACATGAAATCCCATAAATCGTAAATGTCTAACCCAAGGCAGAGCCCCATGAATGCCACGCTCATAATGCCACAAGAAAAGAAATAAGAACGCCAATGAATGCATCAGTTTCACGACCGCCATACCGGTGTAGCAATCAAAGCACATCAGAATCTCGAGTCTCCCGGATCAGACATATCGTCTGCCCCATTCTCAGTTCCCACCATCAGGACCAGGAACCTTTCCCCCAGACGCAACAACAACACGATCAACCTCCCCCCGACACTCAGGCATGGCACTCCTCATCTCACGAGCAAGCACATCCCGAAAACTCCCAAAAGCCTCCCGCTTCCCACGCAAATCCTGATTGCCACGCTGAACAAGCTCGACAAATTCACGTGTGTAGATGTCTGGGTTGCGGGCTGAATCGACATAGTCGATTATCTCCGGTGGGAGTTGGATGCTTGATAAGGGCGGGTTTGATGGGTCTGTGTTTTGGCTTTGCTCCTGTTGGGCTTCGCTGTTAGAAGGGGGTTGCGTGTGTGTTGAGAGGGTTGAGAGAGCTTGTGTGAGATTTTTGCTGTTGTACGTTGTTAACTCTTGTAAGTATTACTTTTTGGTATGTTGGTTTGGGGTTGCGGAGTGACATGGAGATGGGTCTTGAGGGTTTGAGCGCGATGTGGAGCAACTGAGGTTTGTAAATCGGTCGAGTGGCATTGTTGATAACGTACATCTTTCGCACTAGCTCTTGCTGTGTCTCTGGGCCTAGGTAACCGTGGACTGCGGATTGGATCTCGAAGAGATGTTGGATGACATCTTTGAGGTCATCTGTATAGAGTGTTAGCTTTGGGTTTCCGGCGCCGGTCAGGATAAACTTACCATCAACCGTCTTTAGTGTTACGGGTGCCATAGCTTCGGCTATGCCAAGAAGATGAGACTGAGCAAGGATCGAGTGAGGTTTGTCTTGATGTTGCGGGGAGAAAACAAAGGCGGTGAGCGAGATCGTATAGATCAAAGCACATGCGCAAATATTAACAGCTACTTTTCTTAGATATTTTAATGTTGGATAAAAATCAGAAAGTCCTTATGTAAGGTCCAATATGTCACTGTCTATATATGCATGGCTCGAGGGAACCAGTCATTCCCGGAGATGCGCCGAAAGGGCGAACACGTACACACGCTGAAACCGCATCATGTGAAACAAAAGACTTTCTATCCTGTACTCTACACTTCCCGGGTCCGCAAACTAGCGTATTTGGGGATTTCGATCTCCGTCTCCATCTCCATTCCAGAGAGACTGGGGAACCGCTTACTAAAGTTGGCTTCCCAGTCTTCAGGGCTTGCGGGGGTTGTTTGGAAGGACGGACTCTGACCGTGGCCTTTGCTGCTGCTGGGGCGCGAGGTGTCAGCGCCAACGCGCAAGTTCTTGGGCTTGGGCGGCGCGGTAGGTCTGGCTGTGGGGCGTTGCGTGGGCGGGTAGCTGGTGGTGTTGCCAGACTGTGGATGTCCCGCTGGTGCGCTGTTGTCTTCCCGGCGGTCTGGAGGGGCCATGGAACCTTCGCGGGCGCTGTAGCTAGGACCAGATGTTCTAGATGCGGGAATTTGACTGGGAATGGGTTGGGTTTCACTCTGCTTTGCCTGCAAAGGAGAGGAAGTCTCTGTGAACCGGCCATATCCAGTCGCTGTCTTCGGGGCGGTGGGCTTGTTAGACTCTCCGAGCAAGGACTTCATCTTGTCCTGGATGGTGCGGGAGCGAGGACCATCGCTAGCTGACCTTCCACCGTCACCCTTTTCAGCAACCCGGCGCCGATACTCAGCTGCAGCAGTGGCAACTCGTTTCTCTTCTTGTGAGAGTCGACGGCGCTCCAGCTCCCGGCGCATCTCTGGTGAAATGTCGTCGCGGTCTGCGTCTTCCAAAGCAATTTCATTGTCAGGAAAGAAGCCCTCTTCGCCGGAATCAGATCCCCCGATCAAAACCTGCTGGGGCACTCCCTCAGATGATGGTGTTGAGGGTTTGTCCTGGTTACCCGCCTCGAATCGGCGGAAAGCATCACCGAATCGTCCAGCAAACAGATTTTTGCCTCCTGAGAGTGAAAGACTGGAGAGACTGCCACGTTGCTTGTGCTTGTGGCTACCGCTAGAGCGTTTCTCACGCTTGCGGTTACTTTCCTCTTCCTCCATGGCTCGTAGATAATCGACGTCCGATGAAATCTTAGCCCGATCAGCCTCCCGGTCAACTTCGGTACGAACAGATCGTAGCGGTGCACCAATTTCATACTGGGCACGAGAAATATCCAAAGAGGAGCGGGGACTTTCTGAATCCCGTGACAAGTCAAACCTCGCAGGCGATTGTACTGAAAGGGGACGAGCTTTTGGTGCGGCAGACTTGGAGCGTCCCACGGAATCATTTACTTCTAATCCGGATGGGCGTCGCAAGGTCTCCATGGATGGCCGCGCAGAGTTAGACAAAGTCGAAACGCGGTCAGATGACAGGCGGGGGCTGGCTTCCGGCTTCAGGCTTGACAATGGAGGCGACGGTGCCTTGTCTTCTGCCTTCCGAGGTTGACTAGAAGGACGCTCGGTGTCGGACGATGGGAATCGATAAATCGGACGACTGGAGATCTTCGGCTCAGACAGACGAGGTGTTGTAGCGGGCGAAGTCATAGTACCGGTCGATACCATTGTTGGGCGCTGGGGAGTGGGTTGGTACAAGGGGGCTGGCGGCCGTGTAGGCACTTCGCGGGCATTGGGAGATCGCACGGGCGACGCTTCAGATGGCCGCTTGAAAGCTGGTTTCTGTTCGCGCTCGGGTGACTGATGGCGGGCAAAGGCGTCGTCAGCCAAGGCATTGGTGAGTCGCTGAGAAAGACCTTCATCCTCGGTCTTCGATTCTGCCACAGTTGGTTCAAACTCGAACGTATCACCCTTCTCGTGCAAGATATCAAATTGGTCCAACGATGGGAATCGTTTCGATGTCTCCTCTATCGTCTTCTTTCTGGAAGCACCACCATCTAAAACAGCGAATGGGTCAGAAGAGGAGCTACCAGCCGAGGCACGATACGGTGATGGACTGGGTCGCGCGGAGCTAGCGTGAGACGACTGGGGTTTCCCTGGTCTACCACGACGCATAGGCGCAATCTCTGGAATGATCTCGGTCTCCTGCACCGGAGGTGTGAAAGTTGCGCCAGGAGCCGGGGCTTCTACGGGCGTAGGAGGAAGCTCCTGGTACTTGCGCGCTTCGGAGACAGAGCGATTGGAATATATCTACCTCTTGTCAGTATCAAATGTCCATGAATGAAAAATGGATTACGAACGTCTTTGATCGGAACATCCTTGCCTTGCATCTTACACACATCACGCACTACCTCGTATATGTTCGGGCGGCTACGCGGGTCTTCCTTCAGCATTGAACCTGAGCCAATGTGTTAGTACCGGTTCGTCAGCCTCGAAAGTATTTCCGAACTCACCAATCAATAGCTTTAACCGAGGCGAGAAAGATGGGTAGGAGGGGTATTTGAAGGTCGCGTTGAGAATAGCCATCTGGCCAACCTCTTCAAAGGGAGTCGTATAGTAGCACAATTTGTACAAGAACACACCAAGTGCCCAGATATCACTCTTCTCATCGATGGGTTGCTTCCGGTAAACGTCAATCATCTCCGGGCTGCGGTACTGCAATGTCGTATGCCGCTGCACATCGTCTTCGATCAAACGACCTTCAGCAGCCGAGGTAGCAGCAGGACGAGGGGGTGCGGAGGATCCAAAATCACAGAGCTTGTAAGTGGCGGAGCTCCCCTTGCCCGAAATCAACACATTCTCAACTTTCAAATCACGATGGAGAAGAGGGGGCTTGAGGTAGTGCATACAAGCAACGCCCTCAGCCACATCCGAGAAAATCTTCACAATCTCCGGCTCGGTCAAACGGTGCTGAAGCCGGGTGTTCATGAAGTCAATCAGACCCCCGCCCGCGCAGTACTCCATAATCAGGAACACCTCATATCCGCCGCCGCGCAACTGCGAAGCATGCGAATCAATGTATTTCACAATATGCCGGTGGCCCTTGAGTTTCTTCATCGTTTCGACCTCGGTGCGCATATTAGCGAGGGCCGCTTTATCAGGCACGGCAACCCGCTTAAGCACGGCGGTCTCTGTGCCATTAACAGGTTGCGGCAATCGCACAACGTAGACATGAGCAAAGCCACCTTCAGAGAGGTACTTTTCTACTACCACGCGATGACTGCCGACCTGCACCTTGGTGCCCGGAAGCAAGGTCCCCGCAGGTGCAGTCGCTGCGGCGACGGGGTTGTAGGCGGGGAATTGACGTGACGTCGCGGAATGACCATGATGGGTTTGGGAGGACATGGTGGCACGGATGCCCTCAAAGGGCAGGTCAAAAATCGGATTTCAACGACTAGCGACGCGGCATAGAGAGGGAGAGGGGGAGAGGAGAACGGAGGGCGAATGTTGGAGTTGGATGCTAGAGAAGCTAAGGGGACAAGTTGGCGGGGAGGCGGAGACACGGGGGTAGTACCTGACTACCAAACAGCCGCAAAGGACAGAAATGAAGTTAAGTTGAGATAGGAAGAGGACGATCACTGCGATGCGAGAGAGCAATGGAATCCCTCAACACCGCCCAATCATCGGCTACGGATCACGTTCTGCCGAGTCCTCTCTCCCTCTCTCTCTCTCTCTACAGACTAACTTGGACTTCAAATAGCCCCAGTGGGCCACTCCAACAGCCCCATTCATCCCGTTTACTGACTCCAGTGACTCCGACTTACGGCCCTGACCTGGTCATGGCCTCGCATCTCATGCCCTGAGTCATGGGACCTGATTCCGGGTGGCCTGCGGAGTACCAACGATACGTCCACCAGGCACCAGTTACCCTCAACACTTCTTAAAGCCAAAGCAGGCCACAATAACCTCTCAGGGCTAGTGACCCACTACGTTCGAACGACCCCCAACCGCTTGACCGCAATACCAACTCGGGGGTTGTGATGTTCCGTGTCCCAAGTCAACCTTTTGAGGTCGTATTCGCCTAGGAAGTCTTGAGGGTCTCCGATTCCAATCATGGAATACCATGACGGCGTTGTATATGCACTCATAAGTCTGTAAAGAGTATGAACCATGATATCACCGTGTCTCACCTTATTGCCCGGAGATCAGGTGTCGAGGTGTCAAGGTGTCAAGGTGTCAAGGTGTCAAGGTGTCAAGGTGTCAAGGTGTCAAGGTGTCAAGGTGTTAATCTATGATGATGTAAGCAGTTCCTAAAAAGGAAAAACCAAAACAACAAAACACTTCCGACTTCAACTTGATAGTTGGGATGATACGTCTCATAATTTTGTCGTGAGACTAAAGATGCATATATTCCTATGCGAACACCCCGTTAAAATTGGGTTATCTTACATGTTCGCAGAGGGGCACTACTGTATTTACAGGTTCATCCCTTGACGTTCAAGGCTGCCTAGGGCCACTCATAAATGAGGCTTGAACCGCGTGGCATCCAAAGAATCCAATGTAATGTTAGATGTCGCATATCCAAAGTCAGTAAATGTCTTAGAAAGCAACCGTAGCCAAGATGTGATGGCCACGTCGAAGGTGCAGGAGTTGGCGCCGATCCTTAGCGGCTCCCACTTCCAAACAAATCCCCCGTGGCAACACACTCTCACTCTCCATCTTTCGCTCTGCTTTTGCGCTTTGAGATCCAGGATATCTGTGCATCTCCCCACTGGTCCTGGTGTTTTTTGAGGCACAGATATCTCTCCAAGCACTGAGGCCTTGGGCACTCAGTGCAACTTTGACCCAACTGAACATGACCTGGCAATTGACGTTTAACCACGAGATCTTGTCTAACTAGGTTTGACCCTCAATCCAGGTCCTAGGTCGGTCATTTCATATATATAAACATATATCGACTGAGGCTGCGCTGCGCTTGCCTTGCTATATATCACATTTCCCTTGATCCGACATGGACGAGGGCCCGCCGCCGCCGCCGCCGCCGCCGCATGGCGAGAACCCGCATACCACGGAGGGTGAATACCGCAAGTCCTCCGATCTTCCTCAGGGCAACTACGATATCTTCATTGTCCCGCCTCATTCCGCTGGCTCGGGTTTCCTCTACCTTCCATCTTTACAATGCAACCGAAACAGTTTCCTGGCTGGTGTCGCTAGTACGCTACTAGTCGTGCTAGTTTGGGTTCTTATATCTCCAATCTTGAAGGCATGGTATATAGCCTCCGTCGGCAGTGGCAGTGGAATGGGCATGGCAGTGGTCGCCCTCGGACTAGGCTTCGCTGGGTGGGCATTTGGGTCCGCCCAGTCTGGTATCGCTGGGGGTAATGGCAATGGCAGTGGCGGCGCTCGAGGAACACGGTTTGGCTTCAACGGTTCCGGGGGTCCTGGAGGTCCTGGAGGCCCGGGTGGCCCCGGCAACGGTGGGCCAAACAGCAACCAGAACTCCTCCGGCGCCGGCTATGGCCAAGGTACAAACTATGGCGACGGTGGAGGTCAACGACAACAGCAGGGAGGAAATTTTGGTGGACAACAACGTGGCGGTCAGTATTCTGGAAATCAACGTGGTGGGCCTCCTCCAAACGCTGATAATGAGAAGCGTGAAAAGGAAGAGGCCGAAAGGCGCGCCAAGGAGGAACGAGCTAAGGAAGAACGGACCAAGGAGGAACGGGCCAGGCAGGAACGAGCCAGAGAGGAACGAGCCAGGGAGCAGCAGGCCAAAGAAGATCGTGCTCGAGAGGAGCGAGCCAGGGAAGAACGCGCGAGGGAAGAAAGGGCCAGAGAGCAGCGTGCCAAGGAAGAGAGGCTTAAAGAGGAACGAGCTAGGGAGGAGCGTGCGAAAGCGGAGCGTGCTGCAAAAGAAGCTCGTGCCAAGGAGGATGCTGAACGGGACCGCGCCAAAGAAGAGGCTAAGCGGAAAGAGGACTTGCGCCGCAAGATGGATGAGTTCAAGCGCAAACGCGAAGCAGAAGCCAAGGAGAAGGAGAAGAAGCGTGAGCGCGAGGCCATGGAGAAAGAACTTCAGGAGCGCCGCGAGCAACTTGAGAAGGAAATGGCCGCAGCTAGGGCAGCCGCCGAGAAAGAGGCTCGCGATCGATTGGAGAAAGAAGCCGCAGAGGCTCGTGAGAGGGCCGCAAAGGCTGAAGCCGATGCCAAAGCCAGAGCCGCAAAGCTGGAAGCAGAAGCCAAAGAGCGAGCTGCCAAAGCTGCTGCTGAAAAAGAGGCCGCTGCAAAGGAAGCCGCCCACAAGGAAGCCATGGCTAGGTTTGCGGCCCTCAAAGAGGCAGCTAGCAAAAAGTATGCCGAGAAAAAAGCCCAAGACGCAAAGAAAGAGGCCGCTGCCAAGCCACCTCCTAAGCCCGCCAGTGCTGGCAATCCTCCTCGAACGCCTTCTCCCAAAAAGCAGCCTCATCCAACCGCCAACACAGCTGTCGAAGATGATGCCTATTCCTTTCGACCCTACGACAGACCACGGCGTCCTTACGCGGCTGCAACCTCGGTCTACTCAGAGTCCTCTTATACGCCTTCTCACTCGACTGCACGCACTACTCCTCCACCATCACATCGCAGCTCATACTCAACCAAGGATCCCGACAAGATCGTGATTCAAGGTGTTTACGCCTTCAACAATGCCTTTATGAAAACACCTATCGCGCAGCTCGTCTCCGGACAAGGCATGATAACCGACGGTCTAGTGCTCCGGATCACAACCGAGGGTCTCTTTATCGACGACGACCTGCGCGGCATCGGCCAGCGCGAATGGGACGTCAAGGCGTGGACCCTTAAGCTAGCCGAGGTCTGGTGTCCACAAGGGAACGCACCGAGCTCCGCTAAACAGCAATCCAGCAACCCCTTCTCTTTCAAACGTGGGAACAATGTCCCCACAAACGAAGAGTCGGAGGCGTTTCTTGGAAATCTTCTCAAAGTCTGCAAGAACACTTGCCGTCTTGCTACGCCCGGTGCATGCTTTTCTCGCAGCGCTGCGGGTAGTGGTGTCAATGAAGGCGGCAAGACTGACTTTCGTGGGCTCCATGTTCTACGTGCTAGTCTGCGCGATCAGGAAGGCAAGAAATATGTCTTCGTCTTGCAGGACACCGAAGCGTGGAAGGTTGCTATTGGACTTCAGCGATTGCGGGCTGGTGCTCTAGTCCGCGCACTGGGTGTATCAGCCATGCCTGTCCCAGAATGCAAGACTATGCTCGGTGCTCTTGGCTATGTTTGATGACATCTAACGTCAATGCTGCTTGCCGAGTCTCATCGCATCTCAATTTTGCTGCGTGTCTCTTTGATTTGATTTGATTTGATTTGCGTTCCTCACTTTCCATCTTCATCTTCATTTACATATTATATGCCCATGCCCTTTTTGTGTTCGACTGTTCTATTTGATCGTCATCCCTCATAAGCGGCGGAGTTTGCTTTATGCTGTTCTGTCTCCTATATCCATTCGCTTTCTTGTTGCCTTGCCAGTTCCCATCCCCAGATTTTTGAGATATCCCCCTTGTCATGATCATGTTTTGAGTTATTCCTTTTTATTGCTGAGTACAATTTTTTTACCATGAGAGTACATACCACACAACCTTTGCGACAGTGATCTAATTATCCATGTTAATCTTACAAATGCATAACATGAATATATCCTTTCAGAGACAGACTACAACCGAAAAGGTGGAAGGGAAAGAGAGTAAAGACATGCTTCAGAAGTCGATTGATTTTGGTCTCATGTAGATGTATGCACGCTGTATGCCGCTCCCTGATCTAGGAGCGTCGTAATGCAACGGCCAAGAAACGAATCTCCCAATCAAGAAATCAAGAAGCCCCCCAAAACAAAGAACCAGGAGCTTGCACAAACGCCGGAAATGGTCTGTCGGAAATATCTTGTGTATATTGTGTGCGCACATGCATCTCCGAGTCTCTCATAATGATGCACCATTTTCGTAGATTCATACAGATTCCAACAAACATATACAGCCACACGATGAGGCATAAGAGATAAGAGATGAAGAAAACAAGAAAGGGATGCAATAAGAAGAGCAAAGAAGAGAGAAGAAAAAAAGAACAAATCTATCATATCGGGAATCATATGGGCGTTTCCTTAGAAACAGAAAACATGGCGAGAAACATCGTGTGGTGCGAACAAAGGGCCGAAAACAAAAATGACGCCCTGGCTTCCGCCAAATCAATGTATAGGATATCGAGGTGTAACTCCAACTCCGGTCGAACACATGCGAATTCCTTTTTTCTGACGCGTCATTCACTCCATATAGGGATATAAATGATGCGAGAGAATCGGTGAGGGTGTGGGATGGTGACCTATAGACTGCCCGCGGCTGTCTTCATCTTCATCTAGAAGGGGAAACCGCCGCCGCGAGACTGGCCGCCGAAGGGGTGACCGCCAGCAGAGGCGAAGCCTCCACCGCCGCCGCCGCCGCCGTTCATCATGTTGAACAGGATGTTGGGGTCGATATTGATGTGGCTGGCTCCGCCGCCCATGCCACCCATACCGCCCATACCTCCCATTCCACCCATACCACCCATGCCTCCCATACCGCCGAAGCCGCCGCCTCCAAACATGTCGGCGGGGTCCATCAGGTCGTCTCCATTATCATAAGCAGCACGTTTCCTAGGATGCAGGTTAGTTTTTGTTGACTTCTGATAAGTAGCCGAGTGTGAACTTACTGAGAATCGATGAGAGTTTCGTAAGCCTCGCCGACCTCCTTGAACTTCTCATCACCGGCTTCACCGTCACGGTTCTTATCCGGGTGGTACTGAATGGCCATCTTGCGGTAGGCCTTCTTGATCTCGGTCTCGGTGGCATCCTTGGTGACCCCAAGAATCTTGTAGTAATCCTTACGCTGCGACTTCTTAAGCTCGAACTCGGCACGGCGGATCTCCTCCGCAATGCCCTTCTCGCTGGGGTTGTTCTCGGCAACGTTCTTGTAATCGCGGACAGCATCCTCCCAGTTATCGGCACCGCCATTGGCCTTGGCACGAGTCTTCATAGCCTTGACATAGCCGGGGTCGAGACGCAAGGCCTCAGTGCAGTCCTGAATAGCAGAATCATACTCCTTGAGGTTGATGTAGGCCTGAGCACGGTTACCAAGGATCTTAGCGTTCATATCCTTGTTGGTGGGGTCGACCTCGAGAGCTTGGGCCCAGAGATCGATGGCGCGGCGGTAGTCCTTCGCCTTGAAAGCAGTGTTTCCTTCCTCCTTGGTGCGGGCCAACTTCTGTACGATTCGCAGCAATTTAATCGCCTGCTTCATGTCCGGGTCCAGCCCGAGGCACATCTTCAGGAGCTTCAGCGCCTGCTCGGACTCACCGGAGGCGTAGAAAGCACGGGCACGGATCATCATGGCATCCGGGTCCTGGCTGTTCTCGCGCAGCAAGCCGATCGCGATGTCCTGTGCCTTACCGAGCGAGTTGCTGTTGTTCAACCTCAGCTGGGCCTCGGCAGCCAGAAGTGTCCACTTGCGAGGCTCTTTCACCCCTTGCCCGAGTCCTTGCCGGGCCTGGTCCAAACAGAAGATGACCATTGACACTCCGCGGTCCTCTGCTAATGTCTCCTCGGCTTGTGTGACAAATCGCAGCATCTTCTCAGCGGGGGCTTTGTCGGTCGCGGAAACCGAGGGCTGGATCTGCGACAGGACGTTCAGGGCCTCTTGTGGGCGACCCAGGCTGGTCAGGATCTTTGCCCAGCGGTGCATAATCTTGGGGTTGTTGGGATCGAGGTCGTTGGAGCGCTCAATATCCTCAAGCGCATTCACGTACTGCTTAGCGGACATGTAGGCCGCGGCGCGGTTGGACAGGTAGGCCGAGGAGTTGGGGTTGATCTCAATGGCTGTTGATAATTATTCATCAGCGATCCGTATCGTCTCAACTAGACCAATTCCGACATGGAGGAGATGCATACCCTTGTTGTATTCCTGGATCGCACGGTAGTAGTTGCCATCTTTGAAGAACTTGTTACCGGCCAGCTTGAACGAGTCCGCCTCATCGGCAGACGAGGAGTTCGGCTGGTGAGGTGGAGGAGTCGGGCTCCGTTCCTCCTTTGTGCCGTTCTCCTGGGAATCGATATCCATAGAGCTCCGTTCCTCTCTAGATGCGGCCATGGCGGACAATCGACGGCGTAGCTCGTCAGGCGGGAGATTAAGCGGGTGTATGTCCTGGTCACGCGAAGACCGGGCAAACTTGAAACTAGACGTTGGTCCCGAACTTGAAGACGAGCGACTATGAGAGAAATATGTCTTTGATTTGGCGGGGGGCTTAGTGGGCGAAGGAGAGGATTTGGAGGGCGACTTTGAAGATGACTTGGTAGGTGACTTGGAAGGCGACTTGGAGGATTTGCGCGAAGCGGAGAAGGAATTTCTCGGTGATGGGGTATCAGAATCTTTCTCCTTGTCCTTGTCTTTCTTGAAGATATGGGCGAGTTGGACCATTGGGTGGGGGGGGAAGAGGCGTTCGGGGGAATTTTTTTTCTATCGAAGGCGGTAGAACCGGGGAGATTTCCAAAGATCTCAGCTTCAGAGGTCGAATGATATATGTTATGTTCGCACCATATCAATCCGTTCTGGTCATGTTAAAAAATAGGCCAAATGAACTCCCAAATGCACTGTCAAATGAGCTGCCAAATACAATTCTGTCGCAAAATTGGACTGTGCTTTATGAACGCTCTGTGAAGTTGTCACCAAGCCGAAGTATGGGAGGGTATGGGGTGAAGACAAGAGAAGAAATCGTCCGACCTTTTCCCTTATAATATATTTCTATTTTCCCTATTGAGCCCTCCCCTCTCAGGCAAATAATTCAGAGGCTGGAGAGCTACTGGTCTGTGTTAGCGCGCAAAAGAACTGGAGCAATGGAGTCGCTACATGCATTTCGCGCCGGAAATCTTCCCCCCAGCCGCTGGAAAAATCAGGTCAGGTTGATTCGAGAACCTTCTTCTAACAACACGCATGAAGACTTGATCACCCCCTCAACCAAAGTGGGCAGGGATGGCGAGGCTGTCTATAACTCGCAGTGGAGCGGTGGATCCAACATGCAGTTTGCTTCGCTGACGGTGACAGGCATACGTCCGACGCTGTGACTGGCGTCTTGAAGAGGGGAACCCCCCTGCACTGGGCTTTCCTGTCACGGATATGCTATGGGTACTAAAACATGTCTCGGCCAATCCAGGTAGACTGTCGTGTCTTTTGCCCCGGGGTAATATATCGGGTGAGTCTTGGCTCTGAGATATATACAGATGTGGTGGTCTCGATCATCCTTTCTTAGACATCTTTCGATGTGTCTTATCCAGCACCGTTTCACCCAACGGTCTGATTCGATGTGCTTGATATCATTCTTGTCCGGCGGAATCCTCGGTCAACAAACCATGCCACATGGGCCGCTTTAAAACCATTGGTCAGCGCTTAGTTCTTTCTGATGCTTATTTTCATATCGTATTTGATCATAATAAGTCAATGGGTCAATGGTAAGACTCACAAAGTTGTCAAGAAATGGAATGAAAGCCTCAAACAGGCGGTGAGACCAATATTGAACACGTCGATTCAGACTTGGTGAAGACCCCCTGAGAGATGAACTTCATCTGTAGGAGTTCGGATATTATTGGTTTTGGCTTCAATAACTTTTCAGCCACTGCCATAACCGAAACTCTCAGTTATGTTGGCATATAACGTAGTTCGGCCCGCAATCCGTATAGATGTTACCATCGCGACCGACGTGGAGACTAGCGCACCTCATCTGCAATCACAAATCAGATATGTAGCCCCCGATTATGCCGGTAGGTTCTGCCTCCTTTCCGCGATGTCGATCCATCTGGAAAGGCGCGCATCTCTTAGCCGCATCTGCGTTGAAGCATATCTGTGGCTGCCATAAGGCAGGGGCTGGTCCATCTGATGATCGACACTCACGCGACCAGAACTAGGGCTGAATGATGAATCGATTTGATATGGCGACATCGATGAAATCGGCGAAATAGGTGAGGATCCTGACGACCGTGGTCTGTTTCGGGTCTGAAGGTCGGGTGTACGCGGCCTGTCTCTGTGTCCAACTACCCAATGCTGTTCATCTTCGAGCCAGACCAGAGGTTGGCAGGTCTGCGGTCGTCTGGGGAGTGACGTTGATCGGGGATTGGACGATGTGAACGGAGGAATTTCATGTTCATGTGAAGGGTAATAGTAGGCTGGGAATATCTCGTTGGATGGACTCGGGCTTCTCCTTCCTCTGTGGGCGGGGGTTCGTCGGAGATTGGGGTCGATTGAGGGTCCAGATGGCCAGTCCTCTCTTCTTTGATATTGTTGTGATGTAGTGTCTTTCGCGGCCGGTGCTGGTGGTAGGGGTTTCCAGACCAGGATGTTGGTAATGCTGGTATCTGGAGGGGGCGCGTGTATGTGAATCCGGGGGTTTGTGGGTATTCCTGGCACACTGAGTCGAGGATTTTCAATCGGAGGACCCTCCAGAGATGAAAGGTCCATTGGTGGAATATCGAACTTGGTTGGCTGTGGGGATGTTGTGTTCAGTTTGCGTAAACAGGGACAACAGCACATTGCGTGGACAATATATGACCAGAGTCCGGTATATGCTATCTTAAGACACAAGGGCATGAAGATCGTCGCGAGAGCTCGTAACCAAGCCGAAAATAAATCCTGGACATGAGATATAGGACACGACAAGTATAAGACCAAGACTACGGCCTGTCCTGCCTCACTTGGAACGAAGGATCGCAGCATAAGCCTTGCAAGGCGTGGCGCAGATTATTATAGAATCAACCCCATACTTTAGACTCATAGCGCATCCTTAGGGCTAATAGCTCAAACCGGGATCCCAACGCATATTTTTTATTATTTCTCGCCAGCTCAGCACTCATCGTGACCGCTCATTGCCCCCTATGAGCAGCATTTCCTTGTCCTGGAAGCGGCCGGAGGATTTGGCCAAGAGCGGAAAGTGGGCGAACATCCTACTGTCATCCTGAAACTGATTAGCTTAGCCTCTCGGTTCAATTTGGGGTCCAAACTCCCGCACTACAAGAAAGAGTATAGAAGGATCCCCTCTCACCGCAAGGACCGGATAGCGTCATATGGAGACGGTCTTCTCCGAGCCTGCCGCTCCAGTCTAGAAATTACATGGCACAGGTATGAAACCCCAAGCCAAAAGAAAGCACAAATTGTAATAGAAGGGGCCGTGGCTCTTTGGACCCCACAGGTGCGGATACATCGCTTAGATCGGAGTCAAGCAGTGATGTTAGGTGAGGTTGGTCACAAAGACACTGTATGTTCCTAGAAACCATACCAAATGCTTGTTTCTAGAGGACGGTGAGATTCATTGATATCAAAGCATTTCAAGGGGTGGAAGTAGATAATGTGCAGTGCAGTACTCCATAGTAGCATGGGCCCTGCAGTCCCAAATCACTAGCGGGTCTCTCTATTTTTGTCAGCCAATCACATATGATCACAATACAGAAAATCGTCCAGTCGTATAAACATGGGCAACGTCCCCGTAGCAATACAGCGTTGAACGAGAGTCAACGTATGCAAATAAGCCCCTAGATGTGTGGGGCGATACCCCGATGACCAAAGTACTAATTAAAGATCAATCAGCTTTGTTTTGATGTTTTCAAACTGGCGTCTGGATATGCCGCTATTTAGCACCGCCACCCCGACATCAAAGACCCGAACTCGGGAGTTCACCCGGGGCGAACAGTCCCTCTCTACGTGTAATTAAGGGTCCTCTATGTTCCCCCCTGTTTCAGATCCACAGAACAATCCGTCAAAAAAGGCTGCATCAATACCTTGTAGATCACTTTGATCGCGTAGAAATTCCATGGAATCAAAGAATTCCGCATTTTGCTCATCAGACCTATGTTGAGACCCTGGTGGAGCGACTTGGTGAGCGCTCGACAGTCTAGTGCCCGAATATGGATAACCCATCATGGACATAACATCGTATCCAAATGGCGGCTGCTGGTAATCTTCGCTCGGCTGACTGGGGCTGAATACATTCGAAAAAGGCATGGTTGAAGGTTTGAGATCGTGCTGACCCAATGTCTTGACAGCCTTTGAAATCACACCTCGTTCAAACGTAATGGCGCCAAAATATGGAATGTGGACTTGTAAGATCTTGCCGTTGTCGGTCAATCTGCCATCATACTCAAGCCCCCCGTCATCTCCCTTAGGGCTTGTGCTATACACCTCACCCCTGGCAGCGTTGGCTTCGATTGTGAGAAGATGATGAATAATTCGCGTGAGTTTGTAGGCAATCAAATCAATTTCATCCCGGGCCATAGACTCGATGATTTCCAAGGCACACTCCATGGAACCACGGTCACTTGGACGACTGTGAACCAGGCATTCAAACCCAGCGTGTGCGTCCGAGCTCTCACTCCCTCGAGACTGGCTTCGAGAGTTGATGTGAGCAATGCAAAGTATGCAAATGGCAATAAATGCAAGAAAATCACAGCCACGACAGTAAAAGTGTGCCGGATTCGAGGCACGGAATGCAATGTAACGGGACAGTATTTCGCGGCTGGCATTGATGGCAATCATCTTACTATGATTGGCCCATTCATCGGACGAGGAAAATATGTAGGGTAGGTGCAGTCGTATAAGCATGTGATAGTGTGTAAGCTGATCCATTATACGAAGTGTATCCCGAAGAAGTTTTGAGTCGTCGTCCTTGCAGGGTCTGAAGTTTGGAACCAGCCACCATTTAGGTTCCATCTCATCTGCAGCTTTGCGTAACCGCATATCGTCCTCTTGCACATTGATAGAGCTGTTGATTCCACCATTAGTTCGCTCAATGATACGACCCGCAACGGCGCAGTGGATGCGTTGCATTCGTTCAGTTGGGCTGCGATCTTCCAATGACTGGGGGGTAGATAACCGGTCTTCCAGTGAGGTGTGTGGCAAGCCCAGCATAATTGACAGATAGCGATCCATTTGAATCAACTTGAAATAAGTTTGAGCAGGGTTGAATGCCATTCGAGTTTCGGGCTCAAGGAATTTCAGGGACGGCGAGACAAGACCACGCTGGAGATTCATCATTTGGGCAACGGTTATTGCTCGGTGCATTGCCATCCATGCACGATGGAGATTTCCAGCGTAGTTCTGGTATACAGCCTCGAGCATTATGCATTCCATACCCTCGACGGACCGGATGAGGTCTTCATTGGTTGTCACAAGGCTGGTGGCTCTGTCAATGACACGAGTCATGATTGAGCGGATAGAAATATCGGTCCTTTCCAAATCTTGGAGACAAGAAGGGGGAATTCCCTGTAGAAAAATGCCAAGGACAAGAAGCTTACGGGCGATCAGCACCGGGTGGTTGTCCGACTCAGGAATTTGAAGCATCTTCCTCGGGGATGATAGAGCTTCATCGGTAAAAGTAGACGAGGACGTGCATGTTCCGCAGAATAGTTGGACTGAAACTCCCGTTGGAAGGCTACAAATAATCTCAGCATCATTTTTACTAGGCCAGGCTGCGATAAGATTGCGAGCCAGTTCTTGATGATGGCTTGAATATAGCCTGTGTGAGACCAATGGTGACTTCAACGGGGTCCTTTGAATGGAATTTCTGTCGTGATCCAAGTCTTGCTTTTCGGGTGTTAGAATGTCATGTTATTACCACTCACAGAAAGCAGGCAAACTTACAACGGTGTGGTTTATAGGTGATACTATCCCTGGCTGGCAATCCTCTGCATCCTCTGGTGTCGCCGATGCCGAGTAGGAAATCGTCTGTATTTCAGGACATGCTTCATTCTTATTTCGCAACCGGTCAAGCAGGTCTTCTACTCGACGTAGTCGGCCCTCGACCTTATTGCTGCTCGCAGAGACCGGCTTATCAGGATACTCCTGGCTGATACAAGTGCTACCGCGTCTTCGACAATTATTGCATGAATGGGCCGAAGAGCTGAAAATGCACCGGACCTTTCGTTTCTTGCATTCCCAGCAGCTTTGGGTTCCCTTCCGAGTCTTTCTTCGCTGCACTTCGGCTCTGTCTTTGTGGCGAATCACTGGTTCCATGGCGTTGAACACTTTCTTTCCAAGCAGCTGGATACATTCAAGGCCCTTGCATTATATTGGATATCACTTCAGTCTAGAGGTGAATGTTTGAATAAGCTACTAGGTCGCCCGAGCTCAGCTGACTGACATTCCCGAGCTCGGTGGAAGGCATGACAAACCCACTCGGTGATTCGACCGAACCTCGGTGGAAACCTCTATATAGATCGCAAAAAAACACCTTGGCTATTCTTTTCAAATACCCAGTTCAAGAAGTTTTTACGGAGAATAAATCCGAAGTTCATGCGAAATGGTCAAGATTGCGATAGCTGGCGGCTCTGGGAGTGCGTACTTCTTGTATCCCAACGTGTACAGCAGCGTTACTGATGACTCGATAGATGTCGCACAGGAGATAATTGATGTTCTACTGGAGACTAAGAAACATGAGATCATTATCATGTCGAGAAAGGTACACAACCTGCTATTATATATCGGACTTTGGGTTCTAACGTTTTAACACAGAGGGATTCGGGTGCAGAGGCTATCTCAGGCATAACATGGGTCCAGACAGACTACAAGGACCCAGACCAGCTAGCACAGATATTGCAGGGAGTCCACACCCTGCTTTCTTTCGCTACAGAGCAGGATGATCCAAATAGTCCAGTACAAAAAAGGCTTATCGACGCTGCAGTTCAAGCAGGTGTGAAGCGCTTTGCGCCTAGCGAGTGGGCTACGTAAGATCCCTCTATGCGTGAAGTTTCTTTTGCTCATTTGTGATCTGTAGATCCGGGTTGGAGCATCTTGGATGGTACGGCTACAAAGGTGAAATCCGCCGATACCTTAGAGAGCTGAACAGGGACAAAAAGGTAAGGCCTGGAGACACTTCTGATATACTGCAAGAACCTGACGCCATGATTGAATACAGGTCCTGCAATACACGCTGTTCCAACCTGGCTTGTTTGTGAATTATTTGACTCGTCCTTACAAGACAACCAAGCACATTCACCAGATCGAAATTCCATTCGATTTCGCAAACCGACGATTCATCACCATTGATGGCAGCGATAATGATCAAATTACCCTCACTACAGTGAAGGATCTCGCCAATGTCGTCGCCAGAGCCATTGATTTTGAGGGTGAGTGGCCGGTTGTCGGGGGTATTCAAGGTACCAATATTTCGCTCGGTCAGCTTTTGGCTCTCGGTAAAACAGTGCGCGGTGAGTGACACTAATCGATGTATATATGCAATAATTTCAGACTTACTCATATTTGGTCCAATAGGAGGCCTTCCATTCCTCGTTGAGAGGGTGAAAGCAGAAGAACTCAAAGATGGGACATGGCAAACCTCATGGGTTCCGATAGTCGACCATCCTTCGATCCCACCAGACCAGCTTGATGTGTTCTCAAGAATTGGCGTCGCCGGAATTTTGTTGGCTTTTTCTGCAAAGGCATTTGTTGTCTCAGATGAGTGGAATCAACTTCTGCCAGACTACAAGTTCACTCAAGCGGAAGAGTTCTTGGCTTCGGAGTGGAGTGGTAAGCCATGAAGAGCAATTTAGCCAACTTCAGGCAGCCATTGGATTTTGAGAATAATGAGACTCATTTTGCGTGGGTTACTTGTCTTCGTAAATACCCGTGGGGCCTCACACTCCTCTTGTCTCATATTTGAAGGTATGGCACGCTTCAAGTTTCTTCTAGTTTCACTTGAGTTAATATATGCTACTATTTTATACGTACAATTTAATTCCATAATTAACGGCCCTCATGTGCACTTGAAGGCTGTAAATAAGTATGAGATTGCCCTGATAGGCCTTCCCAAATAAGAAAAAGTCCTCCATGGCCGTGATTTTGAGCTAATACTACTTGGATATATTCCTAGAGATAATTTACAATCTAGATTCTTTCAACGCCCATTTAATTTTGAGAAGTGATAGCATATCCAAAACCCTCGGTATGATATGCATGACAGATCCAAAGCAATTTAGTATAGTGACCCAACAAATTTCGACGATCATGTTTGACCCAAATTATAAGATTATTATTCGGTATTTTCAGGCGGGAAAGGGAAAGAATTGGGGAACACATCACACCGTCTCAAAGTGGCTTAGCATACTATAGACATCGGCTTTAGGGTTCGAGAAGCAATCAACTTGTAACAGGGCAGGTGACCCCGATTCTGGATAGTACTGTAACAATACCGAGCGGTTTCCATTCCAATCACAATGTGTCACATATTCAGCCCTAGGACGCCCCAGATAGACGCTAACACGAAGAAGCCAAGGGGCAGGGGGAGGACGCAGATTGGAGGGAGGGGACTCCGTACTACGTTAGAGACCTAATCTGGCTACGGATCAGGGGTCAGATAGAATACGTTTTGGCATCGCAACTCGTGATAGATTAAGAAGAATATCTAAACAAGTCTGGATACATTCCACAAAGGTTACGGGCGCTGGAAAGATAGAAAAGGTGCAAAGCTGTCATGGTTTACATTAAGGTCGTGCTCAAGCCACCAGCGAGCTTCACACAACTCCGAAGCTATCCAGGATGCCCAAGAAGAGTAAAAAATAGAAAAATATGTATATAAAAAAAGGGCAAAGCAAAAAACGGATAGTCATATCCAGTCAGAAAACAATAGTTTCAAGGTAATCACCAAAACACTAAATAACACAATCCACCTATGATATCACCTCCCATGGTCACTCCGGTAATTGCTACAGCTACAGCGAGACTAGATCATCAAGACCTGGTTACTTGCAGAAGTGCATCACTGAAGAGATCATTTAAGCCAGAACGAAGGCAGCGATGGCGGCGAAGCCAGCGAAGCCGACGGAGCCAGAGAGAGCACCGGCACCGTTGAAGGCGGGGGAGGAGGCGGCGGGGGTGGCAGAGGCAGTGCCGGAGGGGGAGACACCGGAGGGAGAAACACCGGAGGGACCCTTGGCACCGGAGGGGTGAGGGACACCGCCGTTACCGCCGTTGCCAGCACCGGGGGCGGTGGCGGAGGGGGTAACAGTGGAGTAGATGACGGTGGGGATGCAAGTAGTGATGGCAACAACCGAGGGGTACCGCCGGTGGTGACGGGGGAAACACCGGTGCTCATGGAGGGAGCAACGGGGGGAACACCGGAGGAGGCACCGGAGGGAGCAGCGCTGGAAGCGGGAGCAGTCCAGGCGGGGGTCTCGGAGGACCAGACGGGGGTCTCGGAGGACCAGGCGGGGGTCTCGGAAGACTCAGCGCTGACAGCGGGGGCGCTGCTGGTAGGGACAGCAGGGGCGCTGGTGGTGATGGCGGGGGTGCCAGTGGCCTCAGCGCTGGTGCGGCCGGGGCAGTCGGTGACAGTGGGAGCGCAGGAGGTGATGGTAACCTCGTCAGTCTCGTAGACGGTCTGGTCAGCAGCACCGGGGGCGGCAACGGCAAGGCCGGCGAAGAAGGCAACAGTGGCGGCAGTGAAACGCATTTTGAATGTATATACGGAAAACCGGGGGTTGTTCAAAAAGGTTATATAAAAAGCGTAGCTTTTGTAGAAAGAGAGTTGGTAGTTGGTAAAGAGTGGAAGACCGAAGTCGAAGAGAGTGACTGGATGCTGTGCAACGAAGTGTTTACTTGAAGAAGAAAGAAAGAAAGGACAGGATGGGGAGGCAGGGGCCCTTTGTATGAACGGGGAGATTAGTGTCAAGATCAGCACAACACGCTTTGCCCCTAAAAAAAGGGGAAACACAGTTCCTGAGAGTGTATTGGGTACCTGATTGACCGATTACTTGCGCTCTGTGCTTTGTCCGTTTCGTCATGACCAAATGACTGTAATTTTGGACTAGTGTGGGCTAGCGTGAGTCTCGCAACGCCGATCGCACCATTGCATTTGGACCGTCGAGACAGACGGTGACAATACAGGTCAGGAGACCTCGAAAGCCCTGATGTCGAGTATACTGCAATGCAACCTTCTGTCTACATCTGTTTGTCTTGATTTCCCTTTCTTGTTTTTCTCCTTCCCTTCTGGGTGTCATTTGACCGTTTCTGCCCAGCCAAATAAACACAATGAAGCTGTTTCAGACCGCACCGCCGATCCACTACCCGTTCCTGGCGTCCCAGTTGCAGTTCTCCCCGTGGGTCTCTATCTGACTCCACTTACCCCTGAATAGCCCGCGAATGTATTTTGCCAAGAACCGTATTGTGCAAGGGCGAAGCCACGGTGATGTGCACTTTACCTGCGAAATTGAGGTTGGTCCTTACTCCGGATGTTCATCTAAACAGGAAACTAAACACTCGGTGGCTCTCTGACTGGGTGCTGCGCCTGTCGGCGTGAATCGCCGAGACACGGTATTTTACTTTCCCATTACTGTACTTTGCTCTGATGGCGTAGTGTGGAGCACTAATAATGGGACTGTGCTGTGTCCTCCGGGGGACTGGGTAAATTGTCGACCGAGAGTGTCTCGCTTTGTTGACTGCCTGCACGTACATTAATAGAACATGATTTACAGATTGTCTTACTGTACAGTGTTGAAATGGGCACAGTATTGTTATCAACACCATGTTTCCACACGTTCGGTTCCCTATATTAAATTGTGAACACCAATAGATCCGTAAGCGAAGAACTCTCGTACTCGCTCTATGAGCGAGTCCCCGCAACGGGAAGGTCTCATGCGCTGGCGGAATAACGGCTAGACCGCATTACTTACCTCCGTGTAAAGTGCTTAACGAAGCTTGCTTGTGTAAGCCCCCTTGACACGCCACCCAATTATAATGGGGTGCCTGTGCCCAAGCGCACTGTACAGTACTTTGGAAAAACGATCGAGGTCCAGCCATTGGGCGTGTCCCTGGCGTGGCGCATCGCAGTGTAATTTCGTTTCAGTCACACCAGCAGCCTGACCTCTGTGTTGATGGGGCTTAGAGCATTCAATCTGGTTGGAGTCCTAGCCTACTGCAGAGTATCAAAGCGTTGCGGTGTCGATCTTGATCCTGTTCCTGAGTCGAGACCTCGGATCAGGTACGCACTTGAAGCGGTTCGAGCTAGCCTCGATTTCATGTACATACATGTAATGGTGTTGAACCAATAATCATTTAGCCCGGGTTTTTTGCCATCATTGTGGTTGTTTTGTTCCATGTAACCGGAGTCCAGGATAGGGGGTGCATCGAGTAGTTCACCATCAAAGCAGTCCCTGAGTCCTCGTGGCGCCCCCAGACTCCACCTGCCGCCATTGAAGTCGTGCCCCTTTTTTCAATAGATCGGGCTTTACTGTTGTTCTCTTATCAACCCCATACTCGGTGTATTTTTGGACTTTGGTTAGCCTTCCTTTTCAAAGTTTATAGCAGAATTATTGGTGGGGATGTCTGATATCTTGGGTTTTCTGGTTGATCTTACTGAAGGAATAGGGGTGTTCGAAAGATAATAATAGCTGTGGAACTGGGCTCTCTCCGAAGTTCAACCTTCCAATACCGACAGCGCAGGCTATCTTCTTTCAATTCCCCGGTAAGACAAACATGTCCACTAGACCCCATCCCTGAGAATCAGGGGCAGGGTTAGCTTTGACAACTCACCGCTCATCCAGTAGTTCTTGGACACGGAAATATTTTTACACTTCCACCCACTGGATTCTACTCTATGTCTTTGATATGGCCATGGCCATTTGCGAAATGAATGTGTGATTGCCACTCCGTACAAGTGGACTCAATTGCGTGCTATTCAATGCTTTCAAATCTGTCAGGTTACCCACGGCTCATCGAAAGGGTTCGCTTCAATCGAAGCCCGAGCAAATATAACTCGGGAGTACCACACCTTCACATCCCTGACATACAGCCACATGCGACACGCAGCAATATTCCAATGCAGTATCTTGACGTGGTCTAGATTCCCATTCACACTCACATCTGAATTGCGACTGCAGATATCCATCTGATCGTCATCCATAATCATTGTCAATCCATCCCGCCAAACGATCAGCAGCAACGCGTCATTGTTTGGCGCCGAGAACACGAATCGACGCCAATCAAAATTGGAGCCGCGGAATTATTGATCCCGAACAAACTTGATCTCGCTAAGAGCTATTATTCTGCCTGTTTTTTGCCTTGCGTTCTAGGGTGCAATGTGTGACAGCAATGTGACATGGAGCCAGATCAAGTACATGTTTACTGTAGGAAGAATGAGGTGCTTTGTGCGCTGCCCTGGTATCCTTTTTATTTATTCCATTTGCGATGACAGACACGCTTCCAAGCTTGACATGACAGTGAGCAACTTAACCCAAGTCAACGATTTACCTCATCTGGCACTTTCGTCAAAGTCTTTTGGTTCTTTGACCATGAGCCGACCTGGGCGGCTATGCAGCGGTCTGTTCACACAAATCGTATTGTACATGTATCTGCACCCTCGGCTTACCGGATCGCCAGATCGGCTAGAGTACGATCCAGTAGAAGATCTCAAGCGTCTCTCACGGTTATCATATGTGATCCCACAGCCACACCCATGATCGACTACTGATCGAATTTGACCCAATTGGGGCTCGGTTAATCATAAGTCGGACCTAAATCAACTTGCTGACTGTAAATGTATTGTAGTGCACATGGGTCAATGAAGAGAAGCATTCTTTACCGTTGCACTTCACAGATCCAATGTCCAGGTTTCTTCCTCTCGTTTCCTGGTTCTCCAGGGCGACAATTTTACTACCAAGTCTACGGGACCTATGATGACATTGGACCCATCACAGCCTTAGATGTGCCCTGGCTAAGCCACACCCAAGGGATAACTTAACTTATATATAACCGACCTCATAGCCCCTCTATGACATAGATACTATAGTATTTCCAGTCGTCATGGGCAGCATCATCGAGACCTGGATTGGATTTGCAGGGACAACGGCATCTCTCTCCCAGTATTAGCCGACGGAGAGAGACGAGGAATGTCAACGCCACACCTGGGCAACTGTCAGGCATTTGCGGCTCCAAGGCAACAATATATCGGCTGTTCTCTTGGGTAAACGCCTATGTTCGGAACCATGGCTCTAACCTTCAATCTCTTCACTGGTCCTTTTTAGATTCGAGTCACTTCCAGTGTCAGTGGATAGTGTTAGTGAGAGTGATAGGGATCGCATTTCTAGTTCAGAGGGTTCAGAATAGAAGAGACAATTGTGTTTCAGCTGAAGCGCCTTCTGAAACACCGTGGCCCCACTGCTCCGAGTCTCTCGGCTGTGTCGCTCTATTAATATTCGAGTTGAGATGTCATATGTCGACTGCCAATCTGATGTTCTTATAAGTTAACGAACTTGTAACCTGAGAACTTAGTTGATTCTCTTGTCACCTGCTCGACCTTAACCCTGAACCCGAATAAGGCCCGCCTTATCTCTCGCTCTGTACTCCGTACTTTTTCCCTTACCCCACCTCTCTCTTTCTCTCCTCTCTCTCTCCCTCTCTCTCTCTTTATTCTCAAGGACTTGCGGTCCGTCGACGCTGTGGCTACTCTCGCTGATCCGAACGAGTTGTTCTTGCCTGGCGAAAGGCAAAACAATCTCGCCATGTCATCTTCCGTCCCCCTCCTCCGACCGCCCGTCCCTGGCGCCCGCAATAATAGCGGTAGTCCGCGAGCCCCGAAGCTCACATTAGGCATCCCCCCTCGCCAAACGCCAAACCTGTCAATGGCAATGGCGCTTCTGTTCCAACACTGCAACCTCTGCCCCAACCGCAACTCCAGCGCCCGGCTGGGCGACCAGGACGACCAACATTGCAACTGTCGACCCCCATGGGTAGCCAGCAGCATGTGTCCCAACCGCCAACTCTCATGCCAAATGGACGTCCCGCACCGCCCCCGCTCAGCACGAATGGACTCGGAGGTGGTTCCAGTTTGGAGGTGAAGACGGTTGGACCGGCATCTGCAACCTCTGCCAATTACTCGTCAGCCAATCTGTCCATCCGACAATCTGGAGGCGACTCAGACCCTTCATCCGCGATTGGCTCGGTGTACTCAGATCGCGATGGGGTTTCGATGGAACGCGAAAACAGCGTGAATGGGCTCCTCCCCGATCTGGATAGACTGTCGTTAGAAAAGGGCCGGCCCCTCGATGTTGATGATCTCGATGATGAGGGCTGGCACGCCGCTAGTGAGCAGAACAAAATCGTCGAGCTGGGTAGTCTAGGTGAAGGTGCTGGCGGAGCTGTCACGCGATGCAAGCTGAAGGAGGGAAAGACCGTGTTCGCATTGAAGGTATGCTCTTTTGGCGAGTCGAGAACGCGCCCAGTGAGACTAACGAATCTATTTAGATCATTACTACGGATCCCAACCCCGATGTCAAAAAACAGATTGTTCGTGAGCTGAACTTCAACAAAGATTGCGCCTCCCACCACATCTGTCGCTACTACGGCGCGTTCATGGACAAGTCGACCGGCACAATCTCCATCGCCATGGAGTTCTGCGAAGGGGGCAGTCTCGACAGTATCTACAAAGAAGTCAAAAAGCTCGGAGGTCGCACTGGAGAAAAGGTTCTCGGCAAGGTCGCCGAAGGTGTTTTGAACGGGCTGACCTACCTCCACAGCCGCAAGATCATTCATCGAGGTACGAACGTGGTGCTCTCATGTGGTACACTGACTGAATAGCTAATTCCGAATACAGATATCAAACCATCCAACATCCTCATATGCCGCGACGGCAAAGTCAAACTCTGTGACTTCGGTGTCAGCGGTGAATTCGGTACCAAGGGTGACGCCAACACCTTCATTGGCACTTCTTACTACATGGCCCCCGAACGTATCACTGGTCAATCATACACGATCACATCAGACGTGTGGTCTCTCGGTGTGACTCTTCTTGAAGTCGCACAGCACCGATTCCCCTTCCCTGCCGACGGAACAGAGATGCAACCCCGCGCAGGTCTAATAGATCTTCTCACATACATTGTCCGCCAGCCAATTCCCAAGTTGAAGGATGAGCCGAACGCCGGCATTCGCTGGTCGGACAACTTCAAGTACTTCATTGAATGCTGGTGAGTGTTCCCCACAGGCTGTTCTGCTTTATTCTCTATACTGACTTTATCACTAGTCTGGAAAAGGAACCTCCACGACGAGCAACTCCCTGGCGGATGCTGGAACATCCGTGGGTACAGGACATGAAGAACAAGAAAGTCAACATGGCAAACTTTGTGAGGCAGGTATGGGATTGGAAGGAGTGAACACCAAGACATCCCACCGGAGACCTCACAGTCTCGCATTGCACTGCATTTTTAGTTCCACTTTGAGTACAGGTGGCTGGAACCCCACGGATTGACCTGGCTGTCAACACCACTCAAACGACCCATTCGTCACGACTCATCCAATGCTTTTTGTGCTTTCCGCTTCTCTTCCCTCCCGGGCCGGAACTCGTGGAGTCTCGACATCTACATCTTTCTCATACCCTTTCATACCATCTTGTTACTTTTTTCTCTATCGTCCAGCGCCACAGATTTCATCGCCTACGCTTCACTTCCTACGATCCTTTACGGCCTGACTCTCCCGCATTGCATTCCTTCGGATATCCCGTCCCTCAGTGGTCTCTCTCTCCCTTATTGTCATTCATATCTCTACATTACATCTTATATTCCATATTCATTCTCATTCTCATTCCCTCCCTCATCTCTCTTCCCTATCCATGGAATAAACCCCTCTTCTCTCCTTCTCTTCTGCTTTTCAAGTGCCCGATTCTTCCTTCCTCGTGACATCTTGAGTCTGGACATGTCGGTCATCTTGATATATCACTTTACCTTTTTTTTCTTACATTTTACGTGTATAGCGCTTTTCCCTTGGTTCTTGTATCTGATTTAGGGTTTTATTTGGGGTCATCTTTGCTTTGCACTGGTTGCCGGAGTGTATGCAATGCATTGGAAGCTTCTTTTGGGACATTTCTACGTAGCTATCCGTGCTTGATTTCCTCTACCGGGTGGGAATTTTCTATCTTAGCCGCCACTTTTATGTTGGCGCTTAAAATTAGGCTCCTGGATAGATCTTAGTCCCTAAGACTGAACGACGTAGACTCATCAAGGCCAGTCGCAGACGAAAGCGGGTCTGCCCAAACCCCTAAAACCCTATTGAGATCAAACAAGTGACACTGCACAGCATTGACTGCGAGCGTTGAACCTTGCGGCTTTGGACATGCTGGTAGGTTCAGAGGCTTCTGGGCTGAGAGCTTTTCCTTCTCTTTCTTTTGCCATCTTGTCAGTCTTGAGTTCGGGTCTCACTACTCAAGATATTATATGGAGGGACGAAGCGCGCAAATCGACATTTGCTTGTTGGAACAGTGAACGTAGAAGAGATGGTGACTTAGCTAGGCCATATGTAAAACTAGATCGTTGAGGAATATCGTTACAGTACTGTAGCCAATGGCCAAGTCGACCGAAACCAATCAGGTAGCGAATGCTGTCATGTCGTATATCTCCTCGCGAGTAAGTTCAATAGACTAAATCAATAGTGCTGCTATATAGATGGAGGTATACAACTCATATTTAAAAACTCAAAAAAGTGCAGTGGAAAGGACCATTTAACAGAGACTGTATCATTAAAAGACATGTATGTCCGTCGTACCGAGTTACTTGTTCACAGGATCAGCACCCAAGACCCATCCAATACCACTAACCAAGCCACCCGTGACCATACTGCTAACCATATCCCTCTTCCGAACACGACTCTCACTATCCGGCGAAAGAGGACGATCCCCATCACCAGCGTCAGCATCGACGTTCGAATTCGAGCCTGGTCCCGACGGTGAGGAATGCGCTGCTCCGCGCAGTGGGAAGGCATTCTTGTGTAAGGCAAGGGCGGCACCGCGCGCAACTTCGAAAAGACCCATGGGGGCTTCGTGGTGTGAGCTCATGTTGGCGCGGGCGCGCGCACGACGTGCTACACGCTGCTGTTCGGTGTCGAAGGCGTCGCGCTCTGAGTCGGAAGGTCCGAATCCACCTGGGACGGAGGAGAGGCTGTCGCCCTTTGTGTCCCAGAGGTCTTCTTCTTGTTGTTCGCGGGCGCGGAGGGAGGAGAGTTCTTCGTCGCAGCGGCGCCAGGCACCGAGGATTTCGGGGAGGGGGTCTGGGGAGGGGACCAATATGAGGGCTAAGGAGAGAAGCTCCATTCTTTGGGAGAGGTGGGTGATTTGGGATTGGAGGGTTGGGGATGGGTTGACTGGGGTTGTGGAACGGTAGCGGCCGGCGTTGTAGACGGCTCGCCAGGAGATGTCGTCTGGGACCGCGGGGGTGTTGAGGAGTGGAGAGGAGGTTGAGAGGAGAGATGGGGGTGTGAGCCTTGTTTGGATGTAGGAGTAGGCTGTAGCAAAATCGTTTGAGGATAAGGCGGAGGCGATTGCCAGGGAAGTGATGCGACGTTCAGCTGTGAGAAGGATGGATTCCTCTGAGGGCTTCTGGTGAGACGGCTCATCCTCCGCTTCAACGGTGGAATTTGTAGGCACGCCTCCGGCTACTAAATTGCGTCCAATGGAGAGGAAATCATCCAGTTTGGTGTAGCTCTTTGCGTTTTGCTCCAAAGCCTTCTCGATCAATACGAGAGGGTCGTGGTGAACGCGAATGCTGACAGGCTGGAAGGGAACGCCGTGTTGAAGCGTCAGGGAGTAAAATGAGAGGGCGTGAGTTGCAGCGATGAGAGCATGGATCTGTTTAAACCCAACAGAGCCAGGGAAGTGTGGTTGAAATGCTTGTAAGCTGGAATTTTGTTAGTGCCAATTTTTATTTTTTTCTTCTCCAATCACTCTTACATGTCGAAGGCCCTCTTCATTCCTCCGCGAGTTCGGTTGCCATTGCTTGCGTTGTCATACGCGGTGAAAATAGCTTCTTGGACGGCGGACTCCACTTGTGATGCAGTCAAAGGTGCTTCTTTGGAGCTTGTATAAAGGTCCACGGCCAATTGATGCTCTGTAAAAGTAGTCAATATCAATGCCAAGTACTAAGGTATTGGTGTACGTACCTTTGGCTGCTAGTAGAGCCTTCAAGATCTCTGTTTCAACCGTCTCGCGCGGAATTCTCCAAAAGAGTCCGTGGTATGGTGAAGGTTCATCCCAACCCTCTGACTGTTCGGCCTGCCAGTCTCGAAGCCAGAGCAACCTTTCCCGGACCGATTGCCATTCTTGGTATGATCTCGGCTGTTTGACGGTGGAGTTTACCACGCTCTTGAGCTCCGCCAGTTGCATCTCCTCGGTGCTGTGAAGGCACATGTTTGCTGCAATACGACAAGGGACCAGATGACCAAGCTCGGTTAAGATCCGAAGGGACATAAGTAAGGCGCTGAGAAATGAGATTGATGAGGGCGATGGTTGGGTTAGAGGGTTGTTCGGTCTCAAAAGGGCATTTTGCAGCAGCGATGCCCGGGAGGTTGATGAAATCGAATCGGTGTCATAGTGGATAGACGGCAGCACCGAGTCAGAACTTAGGTATAAGCTCTCCTCTAGGTCGAGTAACTTGGCTGCACGTTCCAGCACCTTGAAAGAGCCCTCTAGCACAGCCAATGAGGAATCCGCATGAGCATATACCACTGAAAGGCCGGATTGACAGTATCGAGTTTGCAGTTCTGTTGCCTGTTCCTTCGACATTCGTGTACCGGGTTCTTCATACCCTCCCAGGTCAATATCTGACGGTCCATCCCATTCTGTAAATGCACCCACAACACTCTCACGATCCACAAGACTTCGTGAGAGTAGCCATGCATTTACATGTTCCCAACCAGCCAATTCAGCGGACTGAGTTTTCGATCCTTCGATGAAAGACACCGAGTTCTGGGCAGCAGCCTCATTAAGCCTCCGGCGTTTTGATCGACTTCCACCATAAAACCAAGGTCCAATCAGACCCCTCAAGTTATTGACCAAATCCATGCTATTTCCTTCGAATCTCATTAAAGACAAGAGAATGTTGACGGCCGTCTGATCGTCCATAGACTCCAAAATCTCAAGTGATATTGTCTCGTCACGATGCGCATAGTATTCATAGTTAAGTCGAAGCAATGGTAATAGGCTTGAAATCAGCCATGTTCGAAGTATGGGCGAGTGTTCGTAAAACGGCAGAACGAGTTCGAGAATGAGTGGCTGGAGTGCTGTTTCCGAGTCGATCAAGTGCGCACGGTGTATGATAAACTGAGTCAGAGGATCTGCGGAGGCGACATCCTCTTCCTCATCGGGGCGTTGCAGTGGTCGTAGATTAAGCTTCCGTACGCGTTTTCGGGCAACCGATTCAGATAGGTCTTGAACGGCCGAAGTATCGATCGAGTGATCTGTGGGCACCGTATTGGAGCTATTAACCAGCTCTTGGATCACTGAAGTGTAGTGAGAGGGCTCTGTACTCTCCGGGAGGAAGGTCAGGATAATGCGCAGGAGGCGTTCCAATGGAAAACAATGAGGAAATTGCGCCTGTAAGGCAGGCAGGTCACCCACGTTACCACCTGCGCAGAGGATCGTGGCTAGCAGGATAGCGTGTGCGTCTGACAACTCGAGAGCCATGATCTACAGAGTCGAGACAGTGTGAGGTGGCCTCATAGTTGACAGTGACGGTGTTGCATACGGCGGGGCGCACAGACCAAGTCGGAAACGAAAGGGAAGAGTCGCATCCGCCGGCCACTTCATCACCACCATTTTCGCGGTCTCTGTGCCTACCACCAGCTCAATTACCTCCCTTTACACTTCACAATGGCTTCCGGTTACGGTCTTAACGGTGGTATGTGACATCTCGCCCTGTTCCCGAGGGATTCTCCCCGGTCCGCGGCCATGAATCCTCGGATCACAGCTTGCGCAGCCAGTTCCCTCCCCCCGCGAATGAACCCGGCTAATTCACTCTGGTTTCTAGGTCAGAACCGCTGCTATCCCTTCTGGCAGGAGGTCCTCGGCTGCTACGTGGTCAACTCCGGCGAGGGTGAGGCTGGCAAGAAGAAGTGTGTGCCCGCCCTGGAGGACTACTACGAGTGCCTTCACCACCGGAAAGAGGTAAGGACAATCCCCGATCGATATTTTCCTGCGCCTTTAGGTTCCAGGGATTGGAGCTAACGGAATTTGGTGACAACAGGCTCTCCGTACTATGAAGATGCAAGCTGCCTACCGCAAGGCCGAGGCCGCTCACCCGCGAGAGAACGCCCCCAAGGCTGAGCAAATCCGTAGTCTCGGTCTACTTGGGAAGGAAGAAGAAGCCACTTCTCTGTTGAACCAACGGTGAACGGGAGAGTTGTGACTGTTCTTTTTCAATGCTTGTTATTCCGTGTTTCCGCCCGGGACTTTTGCCCGGAGCCTGTGACTGTATAGAAACGCTCAACTGCTCTTGACCACCAGGTCTGTTGGTTCGAAATGATACTCCAATTCGATGACAATCGATCTTTTATCCTAGTGTATTCAACAGGTGGAATGGGTCCGGGGTGGGACTTGTAGCAATAGGAAACGAGGGATTTCTAACCCCATAAGCTTAATTGGCAGGGTTGATACAGTAGATAGCCTGGCTAGGTGCAGACAAACACGCTCAGTGGTCAGTCGTTTGTCTCTAGCCACCTCTGCCGATGATCTCTTCCCCCCCCCTTGATATAGTTTGCGGGATTCATCTCCTCCGCACATCTTTGATAGTGGGGGCCTAGTAGGGTGCTGAAGGCCCCGGGAGTAGCTTCAGCCACTATTTTGTAGTCAGCAGCAGCAACATTCTTGTGGAACATGCATATATGCAGCTAAATATATGGCTGTGTTCCGCTGGAGCCTCACCCGCTCAACTCCTTGTATAGAAGGGTCATCCAGTTGACTGACTGTCTGGGGCAAATCAATTGGTATGAGTAAACCAAATCTAGTTATATATTTCGATGGTCTCTTGGGATATTTTAGCGTCTAGTCAAAAAAAATAACTCCTGAGTTTTTGATGGAAAATTTGCGAAGTATAAGCGTGACATGCATGGATATATTTCGATCTACCACTCAAGTTATTCCTGGAGCAACACCATGTTCTATATGAATATAGAGTCAAATTAAGTGTCCAGATATATTTGATTGAGACTAGCCTACTATCAGATCTGATCCGATCATTGATCGCTTTCGATACAGAAATAATTTCAACCTCATCATCATGCAGTAATTTCTGCAGTCATTTCTTCAGATATTTCATCCAAGGTGTAACTATCGAGCCAAATGGCGAAATTGCAACCTATCCCCTACGTTGTTGCCCATCCCAAGCTCTGCCGGGGATCTGGCATGTGGCATTTTTGCGAGCTTCCCATACCCTCTCTAATTCATACATCATTTCCATCTCAATGAACGCGTCAGTCACGTGCCCGCCTAGCAAAGAAAAAAATCGTCGCGCTGTGAGTGGAAGCCCGCCCGCACTAAACCCAAAGCAGCCTAGCCCCAGCGACCCAAACATGGACCAGCGCGCCGGGCAGAAGCACCCCCAATGATATAAACCCGGCTGCGTGACCTCGACCCTTCTCTACTAAAATCTTCCCTTTTGCTGACTAATTTAGGCGTTCCTGGCTTCCCTTCCGCGCTTCACGTACGCTGCACCGTGCCTTTTTTGCTCTGGGTTTCCGTTTCGGGCTGGCTGGGGCATTTTCTGCCTTTTTTTTCCTCCACAAATTGCGCCCTTCACTCGGGTGAAAGAGTGAAGGCCCGCCATGGCTTCCCGGTAAGTGCCCGCCAATCACTACGCGTCTGTCACGTGAAACTAATATAGCTCCAGCCTCGACCGTCTAGTCACGTGAGTATCTCTCTGGCATCGACATGTACAGCTACTGACCACCACCTAGGCTTCTCGAGACGGGCAGTACGCAGTTGATACGTAACACTGCTGCACAACAGTTAGCAGATGTTCAGAAACAGCATCCCGATGAGCTGTTCAACTTGCTCGGGCGCATCCTGCCCTACCTCAGATCAAAGTCCTGGGATACAAGGACAGCTTCCGCCAAAGCGATTGGGCTGATCGTCTCGAATGCTGACCCCTACGATCCAAATGAAGATGATGGGCTTCAAATAAAGTCAGCCGCTGAGCATGACGATGTGGAGATCAAGGCCGAGATCAAGTCAGAAGACTCAACTCCAAGTGATGGCCTGCTCCAGTTAGACACATTGGACATCGCGTCCGTATTGAAGTTCGGCAAGAGGCTTCTGGGCAGTGCCGGCAAAGAATATGAGTATGCGCTCGCATCCATGGAACCAGCCGCCCGTCTACAACACCAAAAGAAGACCCTATTTGCACGACTCGGCCTGCGAGGCCAATATGACGACGACGAACTCATGGAAAACATCGACCTCGCCCCTAAGGTGGTGACCCCCGCTCCCAAGCGCGAGCCAGAAATTGCTCCCATTTCTCGCTCAAACAGCGTGCATGATCCTCCCTCTCGTCGACCTTCGTCGCCGAACGAACCCGCCATTAAAGAGGATGGTGGACTGAGCAAGCGTCAACTCAACCAACTGAAACGGAAGAACAAACAAAATGCCAAACTGGGAGCTAACAAAGTCCGTGTCGTGGATCTGTCTTCTCGCCGCCAGTCCGAGCTCGTCACGACCCCTGTGGGGACTCCTCACCCAGTCAAATCCGAGAACGATAATGAACAGAATGGTGAGACGAAACCGGATTATTTCTCCCTTGAACGCGCCGAAGAAGACGATGACTCTAAACTGGTCACGGAATTCAAGGGGCCTATCGCCCCTGAGCGACCTCACTTTCAACCAGAGATCGTGGAGCAAGGCGGAGGATGGCCACTGGAACACATGTGTGAATTCCTGACGATGGACATCTTCGACTCAAATTGGGAAGTTCGACACGGTGCGGCCATGGCTCTACGTGAAGTGGTCAGAGTCCAGGGCATTGCAGCTGGCCGCCTGGATGGGAAATCTCGCGAAGAAAACGACGCACGCAACCGCCGGTGGTTGGACGACCTCTCATGTCGACTACTATGTGTTTTGATCCTCGACCGATTCGGTGATTACATTTCCGACAATGTGGTTGCCCCTATTCGTGAAACCGTTGGACAGACCCTAGGTGCTCTTCTTTCACACCTGCACCCCAAGTCCGTCCGATCATCCTATCGCTGTCTCTATCGCATCATCATGCAGAACGATCTCGGCCTTGAGCGCCCCGTATGGGAGGTCTGCCATGGTGGCATGATTGGTCTCCGGTACCTTGTTGCAGTTCGAAAGGATTTGCTCGTTAAGGATTCAAGCATGATGGATGGGGTCTTGGAGGCTGTCATGAAAGGTTTGGCTGATTTCGATGATGATGTTCGAGCAGTCAGCGCCGCGACTCTTGTCCCCATTGCAGAAGAGTTCGTCACATCTCGCACCGGAACTCTCGGTCCTCTGATGAACATTGTCTGGGACTGTCTTTCCAACCTTCAAGACGATCTCAGTGCTAGTACCGGCTCTGTCATGGATCTTTTGGCCAAACTATGCACATTCTCCCAAGTGTTGGACGCAATGAAGGCAAACGCTGCGGATGATTCGGAGGCATCGTTTGGAAAGCTGGTCCCTCGTCTCTACCCCTTCCTCCGCCATACAATCACAAGCGTTCGTTCTGCCGTGCTTCGAGCTCTCATGACGTTCTTGAATCTAGAGGGTGAAGGTACTACCGATTGGGTAGATGGCAAGGCACTGCGGTTAATTTTCCAGAATCTTCTCGTTGAGCGCAATGAAGGTGTTTTGAAATTATCCATTCAAGTCTGGTCTGAGCTTCTCAAGGTTGTTGAACTGCGTGGTTTATTCAAATCCGAGGCCGAGCTATCAGAGTCCGTTCAACCACTGGTTACCCTGACTTTGGGTGCTTTTGGCGTTCCACGATACCCCATACCCATGAACGCATCCCTCTTTATCAAACCGTCTGGCCTGCCATTCTGTGCTCCCCCTGCCCCCCCTCTCTCCAAATCCTCTCCTCCCCTCGCGGCTGCCGGCGGTGCTGAAACACCCAAGCCGGGACGCAGACGCAAATCAGAGAAGAAGGAAGTGCCGCCTCCCTCGGCCCACAATGTCGATGGACACATGCTATCTGGTGACATTGATCTTGTTGGTGCGGACACCATGCTAAGATCAAAGATCTATGCTGCCAAGGCATTGGGAGAACTGATTTCCTTCTGGGACAAATATGAGCTTCCAAGCCTTTGGCCAGCGATCCTGGATGCACTGAAGTTCTCCGCTTCCACTACACAGCTTTCTTCCGCAATGGTCATGGAGGAGTATGCTCGCCGCGCTGGACCAGAAAGCAAATACACCACGACTTTGACTGAAAATCTCCGACCTATCCTTGAAGGCGAGCGTCCATCCTGGTATGCCGATATTGCATGCTATCTCCATGTCGCTCGCGCCCAGTGCCATTCGTTGTTGAACACGTTCCGTGACCATGCACATGTTGCACCCTCCCGACTGCCCACATTGGCCGTCGTTGTACAGGGAGACGCAGAAGCCGGACCCAATGCCTTCTCTTTGCTTGATGCTGAGAAGATTGTTGGACCCGACTTCGACCGTCTGAAGAAGAACTTGACACCGGCTCAGCGTATCACCGCTACACAAGTATTGAATGACACCCGGACCACCGCCCAATCTGCTGTGGATGAAGCGAGATTGATGAGAGAACAGCGAGACATGCGTGTCCTGGCCGCAACCGCAGGCGCCCTCATTGCCTTGCGCGATATTCCTAAGAAGCCGGGTCATATCATCAAGGGCATGATGGACAGCGTTAAGAAGGAAGAGAACGTGGAGCTCCAACAACGCTCTGCAACCGCCGTCGCAGGTCTTATTGAGTACTACACTGCTGCCACGAAGCGCGGACCGGTGGACAAGATCATCGGAAATCTGGTAAAATATTGCTGCGTGGACACTTCTGAAACACCTGAATTCCCTCATAATGCTCAGTTGGAGAAATCAATTTTGTCATTACGCAAGGAAGAAGACCGACGCGACCACCCCGATGCCGCAAAATTCGAAAGAGAAGCCAAGGAGGCACGCATTATGCGTCGTGGTGCTAAGGATGCGTTGGAGCAGCTTGCCGTCAAATTTGGTGCTGACCTGTTGGAGAAGGTTCCCAACCTCGCAAAACTCGTTGAACGACCATTGAGAGAGGCTCTGACATCCGATGAACTTCCCGAAGACATCATCAACCCCGAGAATGAACTTGGCCAAGAAATTGTCGATGGTTTGTCCACGTTACGGGCTCTCCTCCCCAAGTTCGACACTGGCCTGCACTCATGGGTCATCGACCTTATGCCCATCATTGCCAGGGGTCTACAATGTCGACTTTCTGTTGTTCGCTATGCTGCAGCCAAATGTTTCGCTACTATCTGCAGCGTCATTACTGTCAAGGGTATGACTATGCTGGTCGAAAAGGTGTTACCTATCATCAACAATGGTCTTGATGTACACCATCGCCAAGGTGCGATCGAGTGTATCTACCATCTTATCCACGTCATGGAAGATGGAATTCTCCCCTATGTAATCTTCCTCGTTGTACCCGTTCTTGGCCGCATGAGTGATTCCGACAATGACGTGCGTCTCCTGGCGACAACCTCATTCGCAACTCTCGTCAAGTTAGTGCCTCTTGAAGCCGGTATCCCTGACCCACCTGGCTTCTCAGAGGAGTTGCTCAAGGGCCGTGACCGGGAAAGAAAGTTCATGTCTCAGATGCTCGATGTGCGCAAGGTTGAACCTTTCCTGATCCCCGTTGCCATTAAGGCCGAGCTTCGACCATACCAGCAAGACGGCGTGAACTGGCTCGCCTTCCTTAACCGCTACAATCTCCACGGTATTCTTTGCGACGATATGGGTCTCGGAAAGACTTTACAGACAATTTGCATTGTGGCAAGTGACCACCATATGCGTGCTGAAGAGTTTGCCAAGAGTCAATCTACCGACTCTCGAAAGCTTCCTTCCTTGATCGTCTGTCCGCCTTCGCTCTCTGGTCATTGGCAGCAAGAAGTCAAGCAATATGCACCATTCCTCAGTTGTATTGCTTACGTCGGTCCTCCCTCTGAACGGTCGAGGCTCCAACCTATGTTGGCCAACACCGATATCATTGTGACTTCTTACGATGTTTGCCGAAATGATAACGACGTGCTCAGCCCGATGAACTTCAACTACTGTGTGCTTGACGAGGGTCATCTTATCAAGAACCCCAAGGCCAAGATTACTACCTCAGTGAAGAAACTAGCCAGCAACCACCGTCTGATCTTGTCTGGCACACCCATTCAGAACAATGTTCTTGAGCTTTGGTCCCTCTTCGATTTCTTGATGCCCGGCTTCCTCGGCACCGAGAAGGTCTTCTTGGATCGGTTCGCCAAGCCTATTGCAGCAAGTCGCTTTAGCAAGTCATCTTCGAAAGAACAAGAAGCGGGTGCTTTGGCAATCGAAGCACTGCACAAGCAAGTGCTGCCATTCCTGCTTCGTCGTCTTAAGGAGGAAGTGCTGAACGATCTGCCACCCAAGATCATCCAGAACTACTACTGTGACCCAAGTGAACTCCAGAAGAAGTTGTTCGAGGACTTCAGCAAGAAGGAGCAGAAGGAGCTCGCAGACAAGGTTGGCAGCACAGATCGCTCTGACAAGGAGCATATCTTCCAGGCACTTCAATACATGCGTCGTCTGTGCAACTCCCCCGCACTGGTAGTCAAGGAAGGTCACAAGCAGTACAACGAGGTGCAGACCTTCTTGAACACGAAGCGTTCAAACATCAGAGATCTCTCTCACGCTCCCAAGCTCAACGCCCTGAAAGACTTGTTGGTCGATTGCGGCATTGGCGTTAACCCCTCAGCGGAAGGAGAACTGGACACCGGCGCCAGCTATGTCAGCCCTCACCGGGCACTTGTATTCTGTCAGATGAAGGAGATGCTGGATATTGTCCAGAACGATGTTCTGAAGAAACTCCTCCCGTCCGTTCAGTATCTTCGTCTGGACGGCGGCGTGGAAGCAACAAAGCGCCAGGACATTGTCAACCGCTTCAACACCGACCCCAGTTACGACGTCTTGCTCTTGACCACCAGCGTCGGTGGACTAGGTCTCAACCTTACAGGAGCCGATACCGTCATTTTCGTCGAGCACGACTGGAACCCACAGAAGGATATTCAGGCCATGGATCGCGCCCATCGTATCGGTCAAAAGAAGGTCGTGAACGTCTACCGCCTGATCACAAGAGGTACTCTGGAAGAGAAGATCCTGAACCTGCAACGATTCAAGATCGACGTCGCCTCCACCGTGGTAAATCAACAAAATGCCGGCCTGGGCACGATGGACACAGATCAACTGCTCGATCTATTCAACCTCGGCGAAACGGCAGATACAGCCGAGAAACCAAGCGACCAAAACGGCAACGAAGTCGACATGGTCGATATCGACGGTGAAGTCAAGGAGAAGGGCAAGAAGGGCTGGCTAGATGACTTGGGTGAACTCTGGGATGACAGGCAGTACCAGGAAGAGTACAACCTGGACTCGTTCTTGGAAACCATGAAGAACTGATCTCTCTCCATTCACCCCGCTGTCTCCATCCATCCTATTTCCTTCATCAACCCTTTCGTCTTCACCCCGGATACATCAGATGGGTAGATTTCATCCTCGATTCATCTCATATTATCCTCTTATCCCCGGAATCTCATCACCAACCCCATCCATCTATCCTCTACACCTCTCGAACGATTTTCATGCCTAATGCCACTGTACTATCCCCATGTTCTTTCTTCCCATGGAGGCTCTGCATTGTCTGTACAACAGACCGGGGCATAATAACCCATTATCTTTCTATTCTTATTTTTTCCATTTTCATTTTTCAGCAGCTGGGAAGGCCTCTTGATTCTGGCGTGTTTTGCTACCTCCCTCCATTGAATTCTTCTTCATGTATTGTTAGCTTCATTTATCATTTTCCCCGATGGATGGATCCTTACCTTATCCTTTATGTACATAGAAAATATCTGATTCATCCACACTTGAAATGGTTCTTGTAGAGTAGAGTAGATGTCGATTCGCCGACTTACAAGATTTGGATGCCAAGTATCCGAGCTAGCCCTTGGAACCTACATTGACCACTGCATGCCTGCTACAAAGTGATACCGAGAAGTTCTTGATCAAAGTATGATTGTTGCCAATAAGTACATAGACAAAGGCGAAGGAGGAACGAGACGCCTGTCTCGTTAGAGATAATCAGAACAAGAAACCAGGATCCTAGACGCCAGATCCCACACAAGGCTCGCACCGAGCCTTGCACGACAAAAAAGAACACCAGAAATGGAGCAAAGGGGTAAAGAACTGGAAGATTGCCCAGCCCTTGGCAAACACGAGGGAAAAAGAAGAAAAAAAGTTAAGTAGATACAAGCAAGAAGGGGAATGTTGTTTCGTTGACATTGCAGACGAGCATAACTGCAATGTGTTTGGCTGATAAAAATTGCGAGAATGAGATTGTTCGAGTCAAGATCAGTGTGATCATCAGAGACGCGGCCTAACGCGCCAGGCGTGTGCCTGTCATGTCATGGCTTATTTAGGCGTGTCCCTTTGGCTTGGACAGCATGTTGAGACGGCTTATGCTGAGGACACCGCGGCTCTTTTGTTTAGTGCTGGCAGGGGTGCCAGCCTTGGAGGTAGAAGGTCGCACGGGAGTCTTTATGAGGCGCTTCGCGGGACTAGGCTTCACGGCGCTTGGCTTCACAGCGCTTGGCTTCACGGCGCTCGGCTTCACGGCGCTCGGCTTCACGGAACTTGGTTTCACTGGACTTGGAGTGAGTGGGCATGACTTGAGTCTCTTGGTGCTACGCTCCTCAGTGGGAGAATCAGCTGGTGGGACATTTTCGGTGTTGGAACCATCATCAACCTCGCTGCGGTGTCGCTTCTTGTTACCAATTCCGTGAGCGATTCCGTGAGTAACCACGGGGATTTCTGGAACAGACGCGTTCTGTTTCGCGCCATTCGAAGAGCGCACGCGACGGATAGACGAGACGCTTGGGGAATCATCAATGGCGGTTGAGATGGCGGAATTCTTCTCTGGAGTGAGTGTTGGGAGGACCGGATAAAAGACATCGGTGGAGATAGATCGTTGCTTAGCCGAGGGGACCTTGGAAGGCGAGGGCGAGTCTTGAGCAAGCTCATGACGGGACTTCACACTCGGAGTAAACTCAACATGCTTCTTTGGCGAAGGGGTTGGAACGGAGTCATTTGGATCAGCAGCGGCTCCCGCAAAGAGCGAGTTGGGTTTGAAATCAGGAGCGGTGACGTGAGTGCCAGATGCAATCTTGGCAGGATCACGAGAGAAGAGAGGTTGACTTCGGCGAAGAATAGACCGAAGGTTACTGAGGGTTGGCAACTTGCCCTTGAGGCGTGGGTTGAAATCGGTACGAGGTGTCCGGGGCGAGGCAATCGTTTTAGCAACTGGAGAAAATTTTATGGATGGTATCATGGAAGTCCTTGGCGCTTTGATACTGGTAGCAGTTGTACGAGCGAGAGACGCACGGGTGGGGGTCATGAGTGAGTTGCGAACACCAGGGCGAGGGCGCGGGCCAGCGGGCCTACGAGGCGTCTCGGGTTTCTCCACCGACTTCTCTGAAGCTTTCTCTGATTCGCGGTGGGAGGAATTATCTTCGACCTTGTTGTGCTTCGCACGCTTGGCAGTCGCGACGGGAGTAGGAGTAGGCAAAGCCGAGGCCTTGGCGGCAGGTCGAGTGGGAGATGAGTTTTGGCTCTCCGGCTCGTCAAGCTGAGCTTTGGATTTGGATCGCTTCAGAGATTTGGTGACAGGCTGGAAGCGACCAGGGGTAGCACGGAATGCAGACGCGTGCCCTGCAATCGAGTCCATCTTCTTGAACTCGGCCATGTGCACATCGCTGAAACGGTTAGCCCTGCCCTTTGGCATGGCAATCTTGCGCTCTGCAAGATCCTCAGGATCCTGCTTCGATTTATCGTGAACCATCTGAGCCTTGATTCGAGCAACGTCGCCACGAACGCTTTCCATGAGTTTCTTGGCCTGGTCGCTGAGATCGGTTTCCTGGGAAGAGAACTTGAATTCGAATCCGGGAGTTCCAAACTGGCTAGTGGCGGGGGATGCCTTGGATTTGGTGGGTGTGTTGTCAATTATGCCTTGCTTGACAGCCTTGCCATCAGCACCCTTCTTGATGGGGTTGAATCCGAGAATCAGGCCCGAATCCGCGCGTTTGGTCGTACTTTGCTGCACCTTGCTAGGATGCATTTCTTCCCGAGGTGGACGAGCCGCAGTAACGCTCGTTGGAGTATGCGCAGTCGCGAGTTTCTTTTGAGCAGACGCGTGAGGAGTCTTTTGAGATGGCGTCTTCGCTCCTGGAGTTTGAACGCGGGGAAGGTCGCGGTCGACAGTCTCTGCTCCTTCGGCGACAGAAGCAAGCTTGGATGTTGGGGTTTGCTGGATTTTTTGAGGAATAGAGTCTTCAACCTGAGTAGACAAGAATTCAACATTAGACTCGACCCTATGAAAATTACCTGGGCCCATCCCACAACGCGATGTTGCTGAGCTCACTCACCTCGGGAGACTCCTGGGCGCGACGAATGCGCGCGGAACGGCGGATCGCCATAGTTGCAAGGAAAAACACAAGCGACAGACAGAGATATGCGAGGAAATTGTAATAATTTGAAAAAGGATTGCAGGGGTAGATCTCAAAAAAGGGCGTGGGGAAACATCGAAGTCGAGGCGGTCGAAGCGAAATGTAAACAACGCCCGAGCGCGTTTGACGTCAGATGACTCAGCAACTCCAAAGTTAAGTTAACGTTATTAGTTATACAGTAGGCCAACAACTTTGATCTCTTCTGTTCGACACTTTTGATGGTTAATTTGGTTACTGTTATGACTTGACTGCATATAAAAGTTTGAATACTAGTGAGCCACTTGATACCCGAAAATTGCGACGTGTATAGAAGCTCTGACTCGAAGAGTAACTTGACTGTAGCGGTCCAAAAGGTCGAACACTGATTACACAAATTCAAATCAGTCGATAAAGCTGCTCAAAGTTTCTTTTTTTTGATCATTCAGTTATACTCTACAATAAATTCAAAAAGATCCAACATCGTAGCAGCACATAAGTAAGTGGATATCAATATACTACGTTCACCGCTGACCCGGAGACAAGATGTGTTTTACAGGCTCAGTAATAGCCACCAAACTCATCAGATTACTTACACATGACAATCTAGGCTTTCCCCCTTCTACATCGATATTAACTTATTCGTTATAAATTCCTCCTACGTTGACTGAATGTGGGGTTGTAGCCTTATCTCTCAGGCCGCTGTCATCCGCTCGAGATAAGTTAACCTTTTAGCCTTCCGGGGGGGACGACGTCTTTGCGTCCCCTGCAATGCAAAGACACTCCATGATATATGACTTCACAAAACGCCATGAGTGAAAACGGCAAGGTACGAAACAACGGGCTATTCCAAACCCGCGCTAGAACCCGGCGTGGCCGCAAGACAACGTCCTGTTCCCAATGTCACTCTAGAAAGCAGAAATGCAATCAAGAATTACCATGCTCTCGTTGTATCCAGCGTGGGGTATCTGAGCTGTGTCAATGGCCCGACAAAGACAGAAATCATGACTCTCCACCTCAGGGGGGAGCGAACGCATCAGGTAAGATTACAATTCGCCTGCATAGCAAACTGGATATGACCAAACAGCAAATAACCAGACATCAGAACTGGGACAGCTATACATTGCACGGGGTGCACCAAGTTTCTTTGGAAATTCCTACTTTGGTCACCAGGTGGCAGCACATATGATCCAGGAGTCTGCTCCTGATTTACCTCCTATGAGTTTGTTGTCCAGTAAGGATTCATTACAATCATTTCGGAATGATTCCGGCCCATTCTCTCAAGTCTGGGATCTACTCGGTCTGTTACCAAGGAACAAGGTTACTGTGGATCGGCTGATCGAGAGATTCTTGACGGAGATCAACTGGGCCATCGACACAGTTCACCCCGATACCTTCAGACAGCAATTCGCAGAGTTCTGGGGGCGGAAGTTTGGATTTGATGAAATTGCCGGTGTAGACCTTCGATGGCTTGCTCTTTTGTTCATTATTCTGGCTTTCAGTGTGCTCTTAGACAGTCCCACGACATCTTCACCTGAAAAACGGAAAGAAAGCGAAGAAGCTTCTCTTCGATTCTATTGGGCGGCGAGACGAGCCATTGTAATCTCGCCCTCGTTTCATGGAGAAAGCTTGGATCTTGTTCGAGCAGGCCTGATGGTCACTCGATATTTGCTATATACCCGACAAGTCGCAGAAAGTTGGCTGACTATCAGTTTTGCTATGCGTATGGCTCAAGCACAGGGTATGCATATTGATGGAGAAAAATGGGGACTGTCCAAGAAAGCCACTGAAACCAGAAGGCGCCTCTGGGGTAATCTCTATTTGCTTGACAAGACAATTGCGCTTGCTCTTGGAAGACCGTACGCCATCTCGGATCATATGTGTCTCATCAAAGCTCCGGAGAATGTGTGGCTGGATGGATTTACCGATGAACAATCATCTACGGCTAGAGCACATCCCATCACACGTCCCACCCGAAGCACTGTGTCGCTTCTGGGAGCCGGGCTGGCTAAAATTGCAGGGGAAATTCAAGACCGATGCTTTGGCTTGTACCCTGCATCGTACGACATGGTTGTGGAAATGGACAACAAGCTTGTGGCTTGGAAACAACAACTACCTACTTATTTCTCTGTCGACAACCCAGAGCTATCACTGGATGATTTGCACACGTTCTTACCATGGCATCGGCTTTATCTGCACTCTGCATTCCATTTCGCTCGAATCACTCTTCATCGACCTCATCTTCTGCGTGAATCCATCACAAACCGCTTCGGCCTAAGCCACGAGGCTTGCATCTCCTCGGCCTCTTCAGACCTCAAAATCCGGTTACAATCATTGAGCTATGGAACAGCGGAAAACATGAGGTGGACGTTAGGAACCCACAACATGTTCAACAGTGCCTTCATTCTTGGCATCATTGCTGTGCGGCGACCCAATGCTCCCCAGACTGCGGCCATACTGAACGACCTGGAAGAGTATTGCGAACGACTGCGGAAAGATGTCTGGCTCAACGAATTCGGCCTGGCAGAAGTCAAAGTGGTGGAGTTGTGTATCATTCGCACCAGAGGGTTCGCCCATGCCTCCGATCAGTTCAGTGAAAACACTCCAATGATGAGCCCACCGGAAGCATTGTCTAGCTTTGTACCACAACACCGGGGTGGTAACTCAGATCTTTCATCAGCTATGAGCATATCTGGTCCTGGAATCCCTCCTTCTCCCGATCAGCCACCAGTTTATTCTCCAGACATGATGTGGCCCGCAGTCTGGGAAGACCAGAACTTCACGTTCCCCCAAGCGGCAGATCTTGAAACCTGGGAGCAAATGATCTCCGAAATCGCATATCACACCTAGTGTATCTAAAGGTGACAATGCTACCACGGACTCTACATTAGATGAACAATAATTGCACATGTAGAATTTGAGTTGAGTGTCTGTATTTCTGTCCTGTGTGATATTTGCATGCCGTGCATCTCATATCAAGAATCCCCCCTTTGCACGCTGCAGCATAGAATATCTTGGGGCATCAGCGATGTATTACATCGCGTATTCTATGGACATTGACTTTTTGTAGAATTCACTTTTGTTCCTTCTTGCTCTCAACATAGCCTCAGAACTCGATTATTTCCCCGGTGACTAGGAGTCACCGTTGTCGTTGTCATCTCCCTGGCCATATCCCTGGTTATCTTCCTTGTCATGCTTGTCGTCATGATTCTCGCCGTTGGCCACAATTGGCTTCTCCTCAACTGATGCCTCTTCAAGGGCCTCGTTGTAGGCCAGTCGCAGCTTGCGAATGGCGGTGCGGAAGATCAAGGTGGTGATCTGAAGATTTGTGCCGGTGATTGAGCTCAGAATCTCCATATCATTCTGTTCAATGTACAATTAGATAGAGTTAGACCATGGTAGTCAGGATTCTCACCTTGCCAGGAGAGTCACTGGACAGATAAGCAAGCAGCAGGAACTTGAGTTCCCTTGGCTGGAGGCCCGCCATTGCAATGACGTCCTTGTCATTGGCAGGGGTTGTCTTCTTGGGGGAGGACATGGTTGGTTATTTGATATGAGCTTTTGAGACAAATTGAAGCTATTCAGAGAATGATGGATGGATGAATGGATGAATGGAAGCAATGGAAAGGATGGGAGGAAAACAAGAAGAGAGAGAAATGGAGCTCTACGCCCAAAGGTTGTTTACTGTTGCATGTGTCGATGACCTCGCCGGCGACTCATCATTGCCCAATACGGTAACACCATACGACGGGGGTCATGCGCACACCAGACTAAATTGCAGCGTGCCTTTATAATGTACACAAAAAGTAATATTAACTAGGGATCCTTACCATACTTCGATTGGAACTTCCAAGATTCGAGGCCATATCAGGCTGCCATCCAGGGCTTCTCCAGGTCACGGGACGTGTGGAAGTGTGCCATCTTACGCTGCGGAGCTCAGCGGGATATGGATGGCACTGGTGACCGCTAGAAAGAACAATAAGGCTCACAAAAGAGGCAACAACAAGGAACAAGCGGCTCGAGAAGTTATTCTATTCTCCGATAGTCAGACTGCCATCCAGGCAGTGCAAAGCCCCCCAGCGACCGTCGGGCCAGGACGTTCTCACACGGACTTACGAAAACGTACGGGCTCTTCGGTCCGACCCACAGATGAGTAGCACACTCCGCTGGATTCCTACACACGTTGGTGTACCGGGTAACGAAGCTTCTGTAGTAGCGTAAAGTGCGCGGCTCTCTAATATACGGGAGGTATGTCCCTCGACTCGCTATTCGATTACACGGTGCCAAACTGGTCTAAAATCCTTCGGGTTTGAACAATATAAGCTATAATTAAGGCTGAAGTAAGGATTAAGAACGGGGCCTGTTGATGTGATGCGGGATTTGATGGGGGAGAGATGGGAGGACATGGTGGATTGGAAAGGCAGACGTTGTATCTGCCGACGTTCTTTGTACCTAGATGCCTTCGGCACTAGGTTTTTCTGATGTTTTGGGTATGGTTTGGGTTATGGGAGTGGTATTCATGTCGAGCTGGTACCAAGTCTCTCTTTCGAAGACCAGTTCTTTTGTCTGTATTTACATTTTCAAGCGCACGAGCAAGTTCTTGTTTCAACTGAATAGAAGCGCCTACATAGCTATTACGATAGTAGTTGGGCTGCAACAGGTTAATTGAACTTTGATTGATTGATTGATTGATTGATTGACGTGTGCCATCTAACCTGATGTAACATGAAGAGGCCCGTTACCGTCATCGACAGGGCAGCCATCGCTGTCAGAGTCAAATTCAACGACGCAGCTGGCGTCTTGACCAATGGCGATGCCAATGAAAGTGGTGTCTTCCTGTCCCTTGCCGGTGCCAAGACTGTTCCCATCCCCGTCCTTGACCTCGCAAGTGTCAGGGTGGCCTCCGAAGTCGGCCTTGCACTTGAACTTGCGTGGCGTGCTCCAGCAGTCGCCCTCGATGGTGAACTCACGGCCATCTCCGGTGTTGTAGCAAGGGGAGTGGTCGTCCGGGAAGCCTTGGTCATAGATGGCTTCACCGGCGTCGTTGATGATTGCAAATCCTGAGTAGTGGCCGTTTGTGTTGCCACCTGCGGGACCAGAAATTGAAGAGAAGTCACCAGATGACCAGACGACTTTGAGGTGCTCGGCGTAGACGCTTCCAGAGGCAGCCATCAGGCAGAGAAGAGCGGTGCGGAATGAAAGCATGGTGAACATATATATCTCGAAGTTTGGAAGGATTGTATATGGGATATTTGGAAGATTTATAGCTGAGAAGGAAGCTATGTTTGTTGTTGGTACTCTTCTCTTGATGCTGATATTCAGAGGCCTTTATATATGCTCAGTGCCGCCTTCATACCCCTGAAAGCTGATGCCAAGAGCACTACAATCCTTTATGCTTACTATGATATCATGAACATAGGTACTGTAGAGCTTTTGTGGAGAATGTCGATCAAAGAAAAGGATTGACGGGGCTGAATCAAAGCCCAGTATCCATGTTCTGAAGAGACGGCTCATTGGCCATCACATCGTAACAATGGCAAGTGAGTAGGGGTTCCGAACTCAACTCAGATTACTGAAAGACCAAGGCCCAGCAGTAGAATTAGATGATCCCGTCTTTGCTAGCGTCATCATCCAAGAAATCCGAGAAAAAGTTTCAAGGTTGGGAACCAAGCGTCTGCCAAATTACATGTAGTCATTCTGCTTTATTACTCTGTCCAGAGGCCAAAAGACAAGCTGAGAAGTCATTTTTCATTCTCTACCTTTTCGTTCTCGGGAATCAACAATCCAGGTAGACTTTTGACCCGAGATGAGTGCTGATCCAGGGCGAAACTTGAAAAATCCGCAAGGCCAAGACTCTGCATACTAGCTGCCAGTGATACTTCTGAAAAGCGAAGAGGAGAAATATCAATTAGATTATGGTATACTGTACTTTCATTGACTACAGTAGAGGCTCATCAGCTAGTGGATCTTTCGATTGTGACTAGTCCTGATCCTGACAACGGACGTCCCATTGCAGTTCCGTCGTCAGTAATGATGGAAGGTAGGCCGACAAGGTATAGTATGACTGGCTCTACGACTTGCAAGCGATTTTCCCTTTTCAATGGCAATGTTTCCCACCGGAATGTCAGCACTAATAAACGCTAAAAGCAAGGCAGGGTAAATGGGGGCCAAATTCGAGTCTTGAGACGTCAAAAGTCTGCAAGCCTTTGGCCCCAAACACACTGACTGATTTAGTTTCTGCAGTGAAATCTGATAAATTAAAAAAAAAGAAGAACTCTATTTCAGTTTATACTGCATATTACTGTCCCTGACCCTGCAGGGGTTTGCGAACAGCTTTGATTTGTTCGTTTTAGAGGTACTTTCGTATCCCAGAAATACAGATCGTAATTCACGCCGTATTCTCTCAAAACCATTTGTTCCCCTAGATATCAGTATAAATCAATTATGGGAAGCTTATAGGTCTCTGCTTCGAGTGGCAAGAGGCTTCAAATTGCGTGGGGGCTTTTCCGTCCATTTGACGATATCTCACGCGAAGTACATATATGGAGCTCTTAAGAATTGGTGGGAGGTGTATTCTAATTTCTAGTGATATAAGAGTCTTTAGTAGGCAAGTCCCCTGGAGATCTACCGTCTCAGATGAATATCATTGTGCCAAATTGCCGAGTCCCCGCCCACACTGAATCTTGTTGCGGATCTTCACCACGACATACCATCCTCGGAATGGTTTTGGCTGATCATCAGCGTGCATTCTAAGACTCCTGGATGTTGAGCTTTGAGTCATTCGGGGTTCCGGTCTCTAAAAAGATATACCGCTTACACGAATGCCGATCATGTAAGATGGGTGAATATCACTCCTGGGTAAGGTCAGGTCTCTCTTCGAAGGATTCTTCAGGCATTTACGCTAGATAACGCCACTTATTCATTATATCCCTCATGTCTACAGAAGCTCTCTAGGCGGAGCAGGATGTTAGAGTGGCAAATGTACTCCTTAGCGATCCTCAACCTGCCGTCGGAAGTTGCCCGAGCAAATGCAGATAGATCCAACCGGGGCACATTTGAGCCCCAATCTCTCATGAATGAGTCCTTTAGTTTGTTAATATCAAGTAACAAACCCACTTCTAGGACCTTGGATAATATGACTATTCTTGTTTGACGGGATGAATCTATTTTGAAGGGAATTGATTTCACACTCCATAGTTTTGGCCACCGATAGACGAGGAAGTAATTAGACCACCCAAGACTCCTTATTCTCTCTACTGTACTAAATTACTCAAAGAATGGCGTGTGTATGGATGGCACAGATGTCGTTAGGGTGGTTATTCGATTTTACAAAACGGACCAGGGAGGAAGCAGCTGACACCCCTTGCTGTTGAAATCATACATCGAAGTTCCCAAATATAAAAATTATAATAAGTTGATACATATAATGCATACTCAGTGCTACAGGATATAGCGGAAATCCGGATGGAAGTCCCCACCCTTCTTCTCATAGGATCCTGAGCTCACAATTCTCTCTCTCTCTTCTGGAGACATCTGAGCCCTCTTGGTGTTGTGATATCGCAGCAGAAGCCACATTCCCGCATTTCCAAAGAATGCAAGACAGATAGTAGCGAGCGAAACAGAATGCCCAATTAAATAGCGCCCGTTAGTCGGCGACTTATAGATTTGACCAGCCTATGAAATTTGTTAGCTGTCTGTCGAAGATAAGCCGGTCTGTTTGAATAGGCTCTTACGATTAAGCCGGCGCAATTTCCAATAGATTGCTGAAGGCCTACAGCCATGGCACGTTTATAGTAACCCGAATGACTATTAGCGTTCCAGCTAACTCCGAGGCCAACAACAGCATAGATTCTGAAGGAAGAGTCAGCAATTCGGTTCTCGATGAAGTTAAAAGCGATAGAGTCTTCCTACCCAGTCACACAGACATAAGTCGCAAAATATAGTGGACCACGCGCATGGATATCGACTCCCAACAACAAAGCATATCCAACAGCCGTGACCAGACATAACGGGACCATAAAGATAGCTCGCATCCGAACTCGGTCAGATAGATTTGCAACTCCCAAATAGAAAGCCGAAGCCCAGATATACACAGGAACCGTGAGCAACTGAGTCCGAACGGAATCATAACCAAATCCGCGAATGATTGTCGGCAGGAAAGTGCTGAAGCCGAAGGAACAGGTGTTGACGCAGATTTGATTGAATGAGGTGAGCCAGCTCTTGGGGTCTCTCAACGTTTTCCATACTTCCTTGACATTGAACTCTTCAGTATCAGCATAGCGCGCATTCTGCTGCATGCGCAACCGCATCAACTCTTTGTCGTCCTCGTTCAAGAAGTAGGCAGATTCATAGTTGTTCGGTAGAAGGAAGAACGTGGCGATGCCAACAACGGCACTCATAAGTCCTTCCACGATGAAGAGCCATCTCCAACCCTCTAGACCACCAGCACCATCCAAGCGAATCAGACCGAAAGCAAGACTGTGGTTATTTTAGTATTTCAGACAACACATTCTGATGAAGGAGTTACACACAGGCCACCAAATCCTCCACTCAAAGCAGCAGACACAAAAAGATATGAGATTCTTTGGGCTTGCTCTTCACGCTTGTAGAAGGTTGTCAACAGAACGGTTAAGCACCTGCGTATCTATTAGCTCAAGCTTGTCGCAACGCACAAAGATCACTAGGAGACTTACGGGAATAGACCACTTTCAAAAACACCGAGGAGAAGTCTTGTGATATAAAGCCCTGCAACATTTTTGACAAATCCTCCAGCAAGAACTGAAGCACTGAAGCCGATGATTAGTGCAGAGATTAATCTGTTCGGGCGTAGTTTCTTGAGAAGCATGGAAAATGGAATTTCGAAGAAGACATAAGTCGCATAGAACAAAGAAACCGCATCTGACTCAAATATGTTAGCTGTTGATATCATATCATAGTAATAGGACAGGGAATGACTCACTTCCGAGTTCATTTCCAACTAGACCAATGTCTTCCTGCAAGCACGCTGTTAGTATTGAAAATCGTCAAACGCGTCCTGAGTTTCGATCTTACTGGCATTCCTGCAACAGCAGCGTTCCTGCAAATATATCAGTCGTGGAACCTTTCCTGTGTGAGATGAATGCTTACCCTAAGTTGCTACGATCGAGGTATGCAACCAAGAAAATAAGCATCACCAAGGGGCAAATGCAAAGATCAAGCTTGCGCAGGAGCTTTTTCTCGCGCACTGGATCAATTGTGAAGTTACCCATTTGTACATCATTCTCCGATGATGCATCTGCTTGGAACTTGATATCTGTTTCCTTCGTCATTCTGGGCAATGAATAGCAGGGTGGTGCCGAGGATCGAGCTAACTACACTGATCCTTGGTTGTTTAAGTACCAACCATGTTGAGATAGTTGTTATCAATCATCGGCAAATTCATCGGGCTATTCACAGAATTGGAGAAGGGGCACGGTAACTGACCGATGTTTGTGGCGCTGTCGCCAATCAACAGCCGAATAGAACCGTGAAAGATAAGGCCGGAAGTGGCCAATTGATTGGTTTAAATTCACCTCAGCCTCAGGTTTTAAGCTTAAAATTGTTCATTAATTTTCTAACGCTTCATTATTGACCTTACAATGTTTACATTAAGTCTTCTGGAGTTTTCCCTAGATCCACTATAGAATCTCAACTTCCGCACAAGATGTCGTCCGCGGTTGTGGCCCGAGAAATTCGGCCATTCCCCGCGTTTTATCATCTTGGCATCGGGAAATTCAAATCTTATCCCTCTGTTGAAAAGTGAATTTCCCGATGAATTTCCCGACTCTAGTCGTGGGGGACATCATGAGACATTGATAAGAAGACAAGATGACAGGCTTTGTTTTTTATTGTTCTCTTCGTTCTTTATCTTTGTTTCTTGAACATGGCAATCTCTAATGACTCAAACACAAACGGGACTAAGCCGGAATTAACGAGTCATCCAGTAAGTACTGAGCCATTTTGACTTTGAAACCTGTTAACTCTCGCCAGGTTTGGAAACGATGGGTTCGATTCAGAGGGAAAGATGGTCGAATTTACGGCGGTGAACCTGTTAACGTGGATATCGATGGTACGATATGTACATACTCTGTGAGAAGATCCATTCGATTGACAAACTCGCAGTGGGCCAAGCCTTGGAAAAGAACTTTGAGGTGGCTGTCAAAGTCGTCTCTGGGGGCTCAGCATTGGATTATGACGCTTCATTCACTGGTGAAGTCCAGGTCATCGAGCAGCTTCTATCACCAGTGTCACAAAAGGAAGCTGGAACTGTTCGATGCGTTGGCCTCAATTACAAAGAACATGCAGCCGAAATGAAAATGACTCTTCCCAAAACACCAACGTTTGTCTACCAATCCTTCAAGGCAAACTATTTGCTGACGTTCCAAAGTGTTTTTCTCAAGGCAGAGACTTGCATCGCTTCTGCAGCTGATCCGATCATATTGCCACCCAACGTAGCTTATGATGAAGCAGATTATGAGGTTGAGCTAGCTGTGATCATCGGGAGACAATGCAAGAATGTTCTAGTGTCAGAAGCATCAAACTACATTCTCGGATACTCTGTTGCAAATGATGTGACCGCGCGAAAGCATCAGGATCAGACCTCACAATGGTCTTATGCAAAGGGCATGGTATGTTATGAGTAGTTGTATCCAATCGAATCCGATGGCTGACATTCATCAGGACGGCTTCTGTCCGTTAGGACCATGTATTGTTTCCGCTGAACAGATCCCCAATGCTGCCATTCTGAACCTGAAGACCTGTCTCAATGGCAAGATTATGCAGAACGGATCTGCCGATGACATGATATTCAGTATACCTGAAATTGTATCGTATCTATCTCAGGTATGACAACAGCTCGGGAACTAAATGTCCTACTTTTCTCACAACGATAGGGTCACACGCTATTACCCGGAACGGTTATCATTACAGGAACACCTTGTGGAATCGGCATCTCGCAGAAGCCCCCAAGATTCCTCCAGCCTGGGGATGAACTTCGGGTGAGTATAAGCCAGGGCTTAGGCACTCAGATCTGCCCAATTTCACGAGAATAAGTGGGCCATAAAAATCATGTTCAATTTTGTTCTGTTTCTGGAAGAATCATATCGCGAAATTTTGGCCAAAAGGTCCACAGAACAGTCGTGATAATAGTGGTGGGTATAGCGAAGACCCAATAGATCCAAAAGTTGCTCGACATATTCCAGCCAGTATCTGGGCCGTAGTTGAAGAAAGACATACTGAAAATGGCGCAAATAAAGGTGGGAGGCAAGAATGTGAGAGTAACGAACGCGATTGTCTTCATGGTTGCGCTGTCCAACTGAGTTGCGCGACCGATTTCAAGAGTGATACTCGAGTCATGCTGAGCTACCGTGTTGAAAGCCAGCTGAATTTCATTTTGAAGTCTCTTCTCGTTCGAGATTGACCGAGAGCGCAAATTGGCTATGAAAGATTGGTAGAATCGTAGACGTCGATGGATATCCTCGGATGCACTGGTGTTATTCTCCGGCGTCGAGTTTTTATAGTATTCGTGCTCGGTCATCAGACTTTCTAGACTTTGCATGGTGGCATCCAATGTTTCATTGACGTGAATAGCATGCCGTGCGATGTCGTGTAGTCGTCTGTAGTCAGGCTGTGGTCTGCCGTCTGGTTTTCCTTCTGTCTCCAAGGCTCGGACGTGATCGCGGATAGCCCAAACCGCAGGCTCCTGGGCCCGAGCAATCTGTTCCATTAGATAGGGATGGGCCCAAAATGGATCGCAGAGCAGGCTTGGGTCCACCTTCATGAGAGCTCTCAGGCATCGCCCTTCGATAGGTGGCTGCATGTCAAAAGCAAGAACAATTGTTTGACCAGTCGACGGTAGCCATCTAGTAAACAAGTTTGTATAAAACCATAAAAAGCTTGCGTTGGGCTCCACTTTCTTCACAGTAAATCTAGACCAAGTATCTGGCAAGATCAGCGTTGTCGCATTGCCTATTATTGGCGTGCTTACTGAAGCCAGTGACAATTCCAGAGCGCCTCGTGCTCTCACATCCAAATGCCCCATTTCCATTTTGGAAGCATTTTGACCACCAGAAATGAGGCATAGAAAGTGCATCGCTCAATGAGTTCCGACACCGAAGGCACTTTTCAACTGCATATGAGTTGGCAACGCTATTATTCGTTAGTTATATTTTATAAATCACGGACCCAGTGCGTACATAATGCACACTTTTGACCAAGCAGGAAGAATAGAAGAAATATCGCTGGAGTCGTCATTGTGAAAGTCCATAAGCCGAATCTGTCGCCAGTTGGCTGCAGGGTCTCCGTTCCATTGGGAGACCGACAGATGGGCACAGGCTCGGCCGTTTGGTTCCTGCATCTCGTGAGACCAAAATCAAACGATATAACAGCACTTAGAGAGGACCGACAATGCAAGACATGAGCAGCAATGGTCCAAATGGGAGGAAAATGAGCGGTCGCAGGTGAGACGGGGCCGTGCCCCTCTTAGCCGCTCAGCCTCAAATGGAGTACGAAATGTCTTGGAATTGCTTCATTTCTATGACTTCCAGTAAATCTCAAAATATCAGAGGGATTATTTATTTCTCTCAAGACCGAGTTTCACTGTCTAATGATGGCGGCCCAGCATACTTCTCATATCCCCAAGCCCAATACCATGCCGAAGCAAGCAAAATAAATGCCACAAACACGACCGGGGCGTAATTAACTGTCTCAGCAGAGACAGGAATCGAAGTCGGCATGCAGAAGAGGGGAATCACCAGGATACTCCAAGCTAAATAGAAAATGGTGAGCGCTGTTCTTTGACAGTCATTGACCGGATCTTTTTCTTACCCAAAGCCACGATGTTGCAAACCAACCCCAAAGTCCCAAGATCAAACTGACCATTTTTGATGTGCTTTCGTCCTCCAGCAAGAGATACAGCAATGGGACAGGCATAGCTGACAGTCAGCGTTATCACCCCAACACCGGTGAAAGCATTGAAAGCAGCAGTGGATCCGAAATAAATAAAACCAAGCAGGACCTGAACAGCAGTACCAAGCATCATAGCGTTGAACGGAACACCATCCTTGTTCACCTGCTTCCACCACTTGGAACCTGGGATCCCCCGTCGCGAGCAAAGGCCCAGGTGCTTCGCGAAACAGCGGTGGTACAGCCAATAACACACAAGAAGGCGAGGACTATAAGAGGCACCAGAAGCAAGAATGTTCCAACCTCATTACCAACAGCCGACTTGATAATGGTTGGCATCGGTTGGCCGGATGCGAGCGCAGCAAGCATCGTGGTATCGGGGAGTACAAAGACCAAAGGAACGAGGAAGAGGAAGCCAGCCAGAGTATTGAGAATGACCGTACCAACCATCGCCTTGGGCACTTGTGTTGATGGGTGCTGAACTTCTTCGCACATGCTTCAAGTGGTTAATAACCGCTTATCTCAGGAAATAAGGGGAAAACACGAACCAAATAATCATTCCAGTAGAAGAGGTGCTGTAAGCGGCCTGGAGAAGACCCACACAGAAAGACCAGCCAGCTGGCCATCCGGACTGAGGCTCAAAGTTGGTAAAGACGTATGCGGCATCATGTCGACCATTCTTGGCAATTACGAGCACAGAGATGACAATAGCCAGAACACCGGCAAGCGTCCAGAAAATTGCAAAGGTCTATTGAACGCGTCAGCAATCACGGGCAGGTAAAAGGGAGACTCTTCATACATCAAGCAAGGGTAGCCACTTGTTTCCAAAAGCTGATACTGCTGTAGAGATGAAAGTGACAGCCAGAAAGATCAGGAAAACTTGATAAGTTTCCGCCGCGAAGATTCCGACTCCCGGAGAAGATTCAAAAACATTAATACACGAAACGAGGAAAAGGGTGCTTCCAAGATTGACTGCGAGGGTAATAGTAATGTTTCCAACAACATATGACCACCCGCAGATCCAGGACGCAATTCTGCGATATGAAGGAGGTGATAGCATAAAGGTTTGGTAGTAGACACCTCCTGCAGTTGGATAGACTGAAGTAATTTCACCGAGGGACGCAGCGACGCAGAGAATGATCATAGAGACTGCAAGCCATCCCCAGATGATGTTAACTGAACCTCCTCCGACAAGGGGGTAGACGAATGTTGTTGCGAGGCCGTATGGGATTGCTGCAAGGACAAATGACATGAAAGCCACTTGGAGCGTGGATCGGTTTCGAACTAACTCGGGCTCGTAGCCAAGGGCTTCCAATACACCGTTCGCTGACGTCTGTTTGCCTTCTTCGATTTTGGGATAGTCGTTTTCAAGTGCATCAGGATCGAACTTTTTGTCTTCTGCAAAGGCATTTTTGTGGGTGTCGACTTCGGTAGCCATAGTCAAGGCGCTTTGGGAATTGTAGCTGGGAAATATCAAATATTCAGAATGGCGCACTGGGTGTGGAATTAGAGGATATTCTCTGGTAAGGCTAAAATTTAAAAAAAGAATAATGAAAAAAGTTAAACGATAGAAAGGTATTTCGAATGCTTGTGTTCTCACAAGATATGAATATCCAGGAACATCCAGACTTATAAAGTCATAGTTCGTAATTGGAGAGCGGAGCATCATCAAGTACGGATATCGAAGCCGACATCTATCTGATTGTCTGATGACGACGGCTCCATGCGGAGAAGAGGACTTAATTGGCTATACGAAGTTCAGCCATTGATTAACAGCCGCTAAAGCCCAGTTTCATTGAAGCTTCTTGTGCCCTATCTCCTCAAGCCATCCTTGACTAAGGTTGGCAATGCGGCATATACTTTAGTCGGTTCATTCTGCCCCTTCCAATCAGAAAGCAGCCACGATAAGCAAACTTTGTCATAGGTCACTTGCATTCGACTCAGGGGTGAAGGTCTCCACATTGCAGGCCTTTGGTCAAGGGACTCAAAGTCGATCGATGGGCCGATATAGAGATAGCAATTCAATGATAGGGCAAGTCTATGACACAGCTGTAATGCAAGATAAGTCAAATAATATGTTATCACATATGATACCTGAGCTGAAACGTGCACAAGAGCATCTTTTCACCTCGGAGGCCGCTATGTTTGTCTGCGCTAATCCGGACCTGGATTAGCCATTGGGGCTTAGCGGATAAGCTAATGCACGGCGGCTACGCTAATCCTCATAAAGCGAGAAGGCACTCCAAAGACGTAAAGTACATGTACGTACTGTATAATTTACTGCACACCGGCGAATGGTAAGACATGTTCAAACAGATGGCAGGATGAGGCTGTGTCAATACCTTATCTTTTAAGTATGGTGATCAGCCATTATCGAGGGTTCATATTGAAGGTTGTACCTATGTTGCTAGGACCAACATAAGACTAATATAGTCGAAGCATGACACTCCGGTGTTACGGGCTGAAAATTGCGCGAATTTCCCCTCACCGTGTGGCTTGTTGGGGCTAGATCTCCGGGATATAATGACACTATTTCCAACCCAATTCATGGTGGACGAGACATTCTCCGCACTCGTGATGTCATGTGTTGGGTTGTCAATTGTTAGAGAATGCTTTGATTCAGAGGCCAGACATGGGTAGCATTGATCGGTCATTTCAACATGTTGCTGCCGTAAGTCTTTCGTGTTAGCAGAAGGCTGGATCAGAAGCTAATCAATTCGAGGATGTCGTCCACATGGATAGCCCTGTGCTCTTAACACATCCACTGGCGATCAAACCGAGAGAACCATCACTCTCGGGAAGTGTGGTTTTCAAGGGCAATCTACCTGTAAGGTGATATTGGCACCGAGAATGTGTCAGTCCGAGTATCGACCTCACCTTCACCAGTGTTCAGACTGTCACCAAAGTTAGACTATGGCTTATCAAAGATAGACAGTGGCCACTTTGTCCAACTATCCACTAGGAGAATTTTGTCACGTCTCAATCAAAGAGGCCGCAGAACAAAATCTCATGTTAGAATCGACATTTCGCTGAATAGTGTTGTGAAGACATGGACTGCACAACTTATAGCACAACCTGTCAGACTGGCTAGCCTTAGGTGATTGAAGCCATCGTGGAAGAGAACAGATATTGCGTTGCTCGAGTACAAGAGCTTGAAATAGGAAAACGTATTTCATCGTATGTCAGATCCAAAATGTAATTGGCGCTTTCGAGTCTCAACCGCAAAATATGGACAGCTATAGTCGTATGCCAATATGCAAGACGTTTGAGCTTAATTGGTCCTGATTAGGCGATGCTATAGCTACACGTCAAAATTAGCATGGTAATGAACATGAAAGTATGCTGGCTACTTACTCGTGCGGGTTTGAGGAGGATGACTTTGTTTAGCTGAATGACTATTGATCAAGCTTTCGAGCTCTGAATTCTCCATCGGGAGAAAAAACCCGCCTTCGGCGTGTTATAGTTCCTGTTTAGGCTTAGCGTGGAGGAGCATCACCAAGATGCCGTCACGAGACCAAGGCTTGCGGGGTCGTATTGGGTACAGCTCACATCCGCTGAAGCCTCTCCAGTCTACTAATCAATTACAAGCCAATCGGGAATCCAGGACTGCCCTTTCGTTTGCCCTAGAGTCACCCTTTAGTCAGGTGATCGGATCGGTTAGCGTTCCGACCCGGGGCTTGTCGAGATAGTGTCTCTTTCCAAGCTCGCCTGTCGTTGCCGGCCCGAAATCCGCCTCCCCCCATGATGTGTTCGTATCTCTCGATAACATCGATAACACTCACATCTAGCTGATCTCAGTAGGATGCAAAGTGCGAACGAAGCCCCCACTTCAAGGAAAAGGCAAAACCCAAACCGGTGCAGGCCCAAGTCCAAAGGAGGTTGTTTGAGGTGTAAGCAGCGGCGAGTAAGTTGATGTGAAGGCGGCAATATCAGTTGCCCCTCCTTGCAAACATTTAATATTTCAACTAAGACTCGTACAGCGTCGATGCGATGAGACGAAGCCAAGTTGTCAAGAATGTTCCAAGAAAGGACACACATGCCCTGGATATGAAAAGCAAAATTTAAAGTGGCGCTATGTCTTCAAAGATGACAACCCTGAAACAGCTCAGTCAGCTTCCCCGACTGAGACCCCCAAATCATTAGCGACCGATTCTTTTGAGACGACTCATCTAGCCCAGGAGTCTGAGTGGAAAGTCTTTCCTCATGAAAGCGAACACCAACAGGATATCGCTGGATCTACTGCCTTGGGCCAATTACCAGATATTGAAGATCCAACGAACATCTGGTTCAACCTCGAGTCCGGATTGCCTGGCATGGAAATGGATAATGATGATGAACAGAACAGTTTGTCGATCCTGCGCAAACAACTATCAGATACATCGATTCCATCGTTCCTGATCCAGCTCCCAGCGATGCTGGTTGAGTATTATTTCCGTACTGTTTGCAACCAATGGTCATCCTTTGACTGTCCACTCAATCCATTTCGAACAATTATCAGCCGACTCTGGAGTCGAAATGCAGCTATTTACTTTACCATACAAAGTATGTCGGCCGCATCACTGGCTAACGACTTTCCAAGTATGAGGGCTATTGGGAGACAAACTCAGCAACAAGCGATTGTTTGCCTACAGAATAGCATGCGAGGAAGATCAGCTCGTATGGGCGACGATGAGTTCTTTCTGGCGCTCTTGATGTTGGGATCTACCACAGGATGGCACGATCCATCTGATCTAGGGTTGTCATATTTGAAAGCAGCCCAAGAACATCTTCTGAGACAGAAACATCGAAGTAAAAGTCCAAATTTTGGCGTAGCAAAGCAGTACCCTCTTTTCAAGCAGTGTCTGCTGTATTGGAACTTGCTGGCAGCGTTCGTGGCTGAAGATTCGCCCATTCTGAATGAAGACAGCCCCACAGAGAATAGCGACTCAGATTTGTCAATCTATCTTGTTGATGGGCAGGCAATTCCTCATCCATGGACGGGCTCACTCACCTACGCATTGAGTCTATTCTATCGGACTGCAAGAATTATTCGAACCTCAAAGACGTCGCACCGAAGACAAGCACAGGCAGTAGATCCTACCGTGGTCGATTTCAGCTGCTTGGCTGAAGAACTCGATCTCAGACAGAGGGCAGAGGAGCTCGAACATAGTATCCTCTTTTCTGGGTTCTCATTCTACTGCGGTCCGGTCGATATCGGCGATACAAACACACCTCCATCACATTTCCTTACTTTAGCCGAAGCATATCGCTGCGCGGCGCTGTTACAGATTTACCATGTATTCCCGGAAATTTTGGAAGAAAGGCTTCGCACCAACCACGACTCAGATAGTGAATCTTCGATTCCAGCTCTGTTTCTGTTACTATTCCCAATTACCGCGGACTGGTTATTGCTCTCAATCGAAGACACAAGACATTCCTTGGCACTGCACGTTGTCTCTCTTTTGGACCAACTCCCTTCGACATCTGGGACCAAGGTTATGCAGCCAGTGATCCTGGCTTGCATATCCAGTGATCTTGTGTTTTCGTCTGGCTCTGTCTTGGGCCCCGCAGCAAATGCAATTCCTAATTTGAATACTCTGGATGTTGATATCGCTCAAGCCAGGCGAAAAGTAAAAATGAAATTGTCTGAGCTCACGATAATCCTCCCAAAGCTGCCGATGCAACGGATTTCCAATGTGATACACGAGACCTGGGATCGCGCCGACTCTGGATTGGAGGAGTTTTGGCTGGATGTTATGTTGGATTTGAATTTGGAGACCATAATGGGATAAGCATACGGAAATGGTGTTAGCAATGATTCAGTTCCATTAGGCGTATTATATAACAATTAGATCACTCAAAGGGTCATCTTAAAAAACACTCCAAATAGATCCAAACACACCCCTCCTCATATAAGAGTGGATGCGTAACATTAGCGTTAGGATTAGCGTATTTTCAGTTCTGTATTTCACCTCATCTTTCATCTCATGTTTTACCAAGTTATTGATACTATGTCTACTGTAGAGTTAACCATTCCAGGTACAAAATCTGAGTGTGATGAAAACGCGTATCTTGCAGTTTGTAAGGACGAAGACCTGGTGCATTTGTTCTCGGTCAGTTTGGCGATCTCAATGGTTTGCTTTGGGGGGAACTCATTGCGATATTTGAATTGAACTATGAGAATTGAGAATTGATCTATACACAGAGTTTAGCAGATTAAGAATAACTCATTCTGACCCGCGAAGAAATTGGGCAACATTCCCTCATGTGCCTCGGTCTCCCATGAGTTTTCCAAACGTTCGAGAGTTGTCTCCATAATGCCCATCCCAAAATTTTCAATCAAAGAACTCATATATTGCCGAACCAAGTCTCTATCTGAGGGGTCATGTGAATTCAATCCAAAAACAAACAATGGCCATGTAGCTGTTGTTGCAATTGGAGAGTTGGGAGGCAGACGTAAAAACAACGATTTGAGATATTCAAAAGAGGTTTGAACACTATCTCTGTAGTTGAGTGTCTGAAAACGGGTATCTAGTAAGAGGAGAAGGCTATACTGGTAAAGCTCGGCGCCGAGAGCAATATCATGCTCGGTCGATGTAGGATTCCATCTTGAGATGTGGTACCTTGTCCTCCAATACTCGTCAACAAGATCCATATTTTTAATTTGGAATTGATTATCCTGAGGCACTTGTGCCTTGAAACCTGAGTCTGATAGTAGCTTTGAGACTCTCGGTACGAAAGTGAACAAATCTTGAGCACATCCACACAGCATGCCAACCTTGTTGCTCTGTGGAGTCAGAGACCCAGTCGATGTATTAGGCCACAAAGTTGCCAAGGTTGGGCATTCAACTGTAAAAGAAGCGAGACAAGCATTGTAAGCAAATAGCTCTGTGACAAACAGTCCCATAGTGGACTGGATACTCTTGGCATTGGAGCGCAAAATGTATGCCATTAGATAGTTTGCGCCCTCCATGTGTGATTTCATTGCTTCAGGGTCGGTCCCTTTGGTAGCCTATGAGAAGTCAGTACAATGTCACCTATAGTAAAGGGAAATGTGAGCCTCCCTCGATAAGGTAGAAAATTAACACGACTAGCAGAGATCGTAATGCAGAATCGACACTGCGGTGCCCGTCATTTTTCAGTAAGTGGGACAAATCTACCCTCAGGCTTTTCAAGGCACGGATATAATTTCGTAAAGTCGACAATTGTATAGTGGAGCTATTTTGAGGAAGCCGTCGCATTAAGTGTTCCCCTGCGAGTGCCAAGATAGAATGCATCAATAGTTCGTCATCCAAGGCAGCAGGAAATATTGTATGAAGAAATGGATTCTCGTTGTCTTGTAAGCAAACAAGCCTGTTTGCTGTGTCATTTAAATAATGGTGGAGAATTCTCCAGGTCTCTCCTGTAGATGAGACCGATCCTGGTAGGACGAGAGGAAATAGCGAGACCGGGATCTCGCCGGACGTGATAGACCCTGTATTTGCCATGGCTACATATTGTGCAGACAACACAGTCTTTCCGAGACTCTGTTTACTCTCCATTTCTTCTTTTTCAGAAAAAGGGCCGGGCCAAACACAATTTATGCAATTGCGTTGGCAGGCTGTGCAGGTTGGCTTGGTTTCATCACACTTCTTTTTGCGTCTTCGACAAGACAAACATCCGAGGCGTGATCTGGCCCCCATGTCCAAAATTTGCAGGAGCTTACTCCATAGTCATACAAGATTTACGTGCATCTTAAGTAGATTTCTGAGTGACGGTGAGGGGATGTACATCAAAACATTGTAATCGGCCACGTGACCGGCATACGGATGAGTAGAGATCTTGCCTAATCGGGACTAGCTCTATCTCCGTCACTATGCGGTCGATGCTTCTCTTTATCTTCAATACTCCTATCCAATCTTTGATCTGAGCCTCGGAGATCATTGGCTATTAATTGGGCTGACTTGCACTTAACGCCATTCCATGTTCTATTCTCAACAAGGACAGTGGCTTGAACATCTCAATATGGAGCCTAGAGTTGCTGTCAATGTTCACCATCCAGTCCCATGTATAAAGCGATGAATTAGGATTACCTATTGATGGCGTAATGCCACTACATTCTTCAGCAGCTATGACAATATATTTGCGAAAGTTGGCATCCTCGCCCTTTCTTAGTCTTCTGCCACAGAGCCATGTACTGTCTGGCACCATGATCAGTACAACTACGATGGAGACATACGAGTTGTCCTTTTATATCTGTATGGCCGCTTTTTTAAGCCAATGCGGGATTCTCATCGCCTTTTTCTGCATTTTGTGCTGGCTGAGTCGGCCACGGGTGGCTTTTGTGAATGACATTGAATCGAATCAGAAAGCCTCTCGAACCCATAGGAGCGAAAATGCTCACAAGAGCTCCCCTCTATTGGGAGATCAAGTTCTACATCAGCAACAGTGTTGTTGAAGTGCGAAATAAATGCGGTCAGGCGAAACTCCACCTCCGCAACAGCTACTCGAAGACTCCAAATAACTGTTCAGGTTGAGCCACCATTTGAGAGCCAATGACAGGAAACGCACAACACAAAATGGGGTTCTGCTCGTTTGCAAGTCTCAATCTGTCTGTTGTGTCCGAAATATGCAGGTCATGCATGTTTGTCTTCCTTGTATGCCAAAGTATGTACCTTGGGAAATCCCTATTCTCAATATTCCCCAGCTGAAATCTGACCAACTTTTAATTTGAGTAGGTCTCGTGCTCAATAATGCTATATCAAAAATAGGGTTTTGGCGCCAATGAAGTGATCCCATTGAATGGCGTTCCATTTTATGCGAAGTACTTTTGCAATTTTCCCCTCTTTCTTTCTTTTTCTATTTTGTTTTCCCTCTTTCCACTTTTTTCGGCTCTATATTGATGAACTATGCGTTATGTTAATTAGAATTCTGAACTTATGGCGCTTCCAGCGTCAAACGTGGCCAAGCAGTTTATTTCAAAGTTTTGAAGATTACAGGTTAAAGAAAAAGCAATTATGCTTCCCTTCACAAAGTCACGCGGTGAATCAGACATCTATAGAATGGTCTCGCCCTTTGAACAGCTGATCTGTTCAAGCTTAAATTATCTGCCTATTGCTGTATTTCACAATGATAAATCTCTCCACGTTTGATTGTCTTCTCTACACCAACTACGAAACGCCAAAAGAATGCCATTTTCCCGAACATTGTCAGTTGTCGGATGCCATGCCGAGGGTGAAGTCGGAGATGTTATCACCGGCGGCGTACTCGATGTTCCTGGCAAAACGATGTATGAGAAATTAATTTACTTTCTGAACAATAAAGACAGCATCCGCCAGTTGTTACTCAACGAGCCTCGAGGCCGATCTTCGATGAATACAAACTTACTCTTGCCGCCCTGTGACCCGCGGGCTGATGCCGGATTTCTGATCATGGAAAGCGAAGAATATGCCCCAATGTCGGGCTCTAATACCATCTGCACTGCCACGGTGCTTTTGGAGACTGGTATGGTTCCGATGAAAGAGCCAATCACCGAACTGACCTTGGATACCGCCGCCGGTCTGGTGGGCATCACTGCGCAATGTGAGGCCGGGAAATGCAAAAGCGTGGCATTTGACAACGTGCCTGCATTTGTTTTCAAGCTTGACTACAAAGTCCAAGTTCCTGGGATAGGGAAGGTCTCCGTTGATATTGCCTGGGGAGGTATGATTTACGTGCTGGTGGATGCAGCATCGGTGGGATTGAAAATCGAGGCTCAATATAGTATGCAGCTCGTCGAGTTCGGCGAGCGTATCAAGCGTGCTGTGCAGGCATCCTATACTCCCGTTCATCCCGAGAATCCTGGGATTAAGGGCGTTAGTATTTTGGAGTTCACAGAGCCTCTGACAAATGATAAGGATTGCAAAGTTGCCGTCAATACTGTTGTTGTCTCTCCAGGGAGATTTGATCGCAGTCCCTGCGGAACTGGAACTTGTGCTCGAATGGCTGTTTTGCACGCAAGGGGTCAGCTTAAGGCGGGAGAGATCTTTAAGCATCGCAGCATCATTGGTACGGAGTTCGCCAGCCACATTCGGGGCATAACAAAAGTGGGAGATTACCAGGCTGTTCTACCAACAGTCTCTGGTAGAGCCTGGATCACGAGCTTCAAGCAAGTTGTTCTTGATTCGAGTGATCCTTTCCCTGAGGGATTCAGAGTTGGCGATCAGTGGCGAATTGTACCAAACTAGATGGTTTTATACTGAGTTTCCTGTTCCAAAGGCTTCTTTTTAGGTCGCTTGTGTGATATTCGTGTGGCAAGGAGCATGAGGCCTATATTGATCTATGTACCGGATATCTTATACCACAGCTTGTCTTTCTGCTTCCATTTCAGTGCTCATATCATCGCCGCTTTACCTCATCGAGTAGACCTAATCCCAGTCTTATTAATTAAGCTCTCTGGTTTTCTCACTGAGCGCAATAGTCGGTCGTAAGTTCATAGAATTTTTTGATGAGTGGGAGGCTGAGGGTTGCTGAATGGCTCCATATGAATCGATCACTTCAATTGAGAATAAAAAGTCAGCTATCAGCTACTCAGCAAAGTACCATTGAAAATTTGTTACTTTTTTCTGTCTTCGAAAGACTAAATTTAAGCGTATATAGAACTTGTATGTAAAAAATGTATTGATCTCAGCCTCACAGAAGTACCATAATCAACCCCATGTTCTTTAGATTAAACACTTATTCACGATGCGATGGAGAGTTCCAAGTTTTAATGCTCGATCATTTCTGGTGTTAAACAAATTAGAGAAGATGGTACATGTAGCCCAACACAAGAGATCTCTAGGAACACACGTTGAAGCAATGATACACCCCAAGAACGAGAATTCAAAGATAGAAAAGAAAGTCTCCCAGTACACATTGACAATAAACTTTCTCTCTAGTAGAAGTTCTGTGTGGATGACTGAGATTGGAGGAAGAACGACTTGAGCAGAGATAGATCATGTCATGAAAAAGAAGATGTGAAGAAATTTTAGACCTGGATATAGATAGTCTCAGCAATGCTGGGAACACCATCATCATTGAGAATGAATAGCATCCAAGGACCTGGAATAAGAGCGCCTGCATCAGCAGGAAGGGTCGCCTCGTAAGAGTCTCCATTCGCAGTCCACGAATCCAAAACAACACGACGCTGATCAGTGTTCACAGTGTGGGTAGTGGCACCGTAGCGGATCAAGGATGCCTTGCTGACCTTGGCACTAGATTTGATGCTCAATATGTCACCAGGCTGAAGAGTTTTCTCAGCGACACTATCGATGATAGGTCGGTCGGCGAGTGTGCCGTCATCGTTCAGCAGGTAATCTGGAGTGTAAATCTGGGCGTCAAAATGGTTGGTGGGCTGAGAGACGCCGAGTCCGCCGCCACCGTTGAAGACTCGTCCATCCTTGAGAAGAAGAGAAATGCTGTGGTACACACGGACGATGCTGTTGGTCTGTCCCTGGTGGAACTCATTGGTTACAGGGTCGTACAACTCGGGGGTGAATATTGCGTTGCTGTCATTGAAGGGAACACCAAAGGTCTGTCCACCTGTAGTAAAAACATTGCCATCAGGGAGAACGACCGAGGTGTGGAATACTCGGGCAAAGGCCATACCATCACCAGAGGGGTTCTTGGCTGAGCTGACCTTGGGATCAGTTCCAGGCTCGCCGATCTCGATCAGATGAGCGTCTTTCGTGGCATAAGTGTTGACGTAGGAAGGAGAGCCACCGAAGGTGATGATCTTTCCATTCACTGCGTCAAACATCACCGCATTACCGGACATGGCATCATTGGCATCACCGCGAGTTCCTGCAGGCTTTTGGTCACCCTGGCCACTCGTGTAGTACCAGTTCATAGCCTTACTAGGTCCGGCTTGGAAAACAGTGCCGTTCTTCCACCCAAAGATCCAGCCATGACTGTCACGACGATAGCCACCAGCATCATCATCAGTCCACATAGGCTTCACAAGAGCTCCTGGCAAGGCCGAGAAGTCTTCGGTGGCCGGATCGTAGATTTCGCCATCCTTGTCATTGTTCGTACCGCCATTCCATGAGCCGCCGATAATGAACACCCGACCTTCAGAATTAGTTGCGGAAGCCTGGTAGCCACGACCAAGCCTCATCGCGTTGCCTGGGAGCCAAGTGTCGGTCTTTGGGTCCAACAGACTCGTTTGTTGATCGTTATTACCGCCAGTCACAAGCAATTCACTCTTGCCGTCGTAGGAGATGCCAGCGCAGAACATATCGTGGCCAGTCTCCTGAACTGTTCGCTGAGTGACGTTTCCAGTGACTGGGTCCCAAATTGCTGTGAGGGTCTCGCTCTTAGAATGGAGATAATCATCCCTGGACCATGAAGACCAAACAAGAACCTGACCGGTGCCAGGAAGAATTGCGCCCGAGACAGCCACCAGAGGTAGATCAATGGTAGGGCCCCAAACACCACCGTTAGGCACTTTCTTGGGGGTATTGCTGTCATAGATCTGCAACTCGGAGATACTAGCCGCAGTGCCATCGAGAGAGAGCAGGCGAAGGTATTGGCCCTCCTTGGGCTCGAACATAGCCAGCTTCTGGTCGGTAGTATTGTACCAGGTTCCTAACGCAACTGGATCGCCCCAGTTCTCCTTGTCATTGCTCACATAGATCTTGTGAATGAAAATCTGGCCAGTGGTGTCGGTATCTCGGCGCGAGACCACGGAGAGAGCTTGAATATTCTCTGCTCGGCTGAGGTCCACGACGACTTCATGAGAGCTTCCATCATCTCCTGACTGCCAGAAAGTGTTGAAATCGTCATCGAGCATCTTCGTACACTCGTCCGTCTCGGTGCTGTCACAAGTGACCGTCCATTGCCGCCGACTGAGCTTTTCTCCAATAGGTGGTGCTTGATTGGTCGCGTACGGGTCCTCTGCGGCCGATTGCAGGTTTATGGTGGCAGCTTCTTGGGAGGCTTGGGAATTATCGTCTGCTTGGGCAAGACCCAAAAGCAATAGTCCGGAGAGCCATTTGGCGTGCATCTTGTTTATAGACTTAACCACCGACCAAGAGTCTTACCGAACGTACTCGTGCGAGAATCGTCATTTAAATATATCCTCTCTGTAGTCTTGAATCGCTAACATGCAAGACGGTATACTGCCAATCTCGATAAAATTCCTCGCTCTGCAAGGGGAACTTCAATCTGGCATGTCTTACACAATGTATTCTATGGTACTAGACATTGTCGAGTAGAGATTTCTACATATTAATCAACGGCCAGTGATCTTCGTCGCCATAACTCCTTACCCGAAGCCGATTATTCCCACGTTGGGAAATACTTGTGCTGTGTTACAACCAACCCTTGAGGTGGAAATTGTATCCGGCGATCATCCAGCCTCTATCAATCCAGGCCCAGCCCTCCCAGGAATGAAAGTGGTTACCATGCTTTCAACGGTTATTTTTTCCGAACTCATGAATTATACTTCGCCCTACAAGCATACTCGAGATTAGTTACGGGCCGGCCCGGAGTCTGAACCTTGATTTTTTTGTTCATGTTGTGCGGAGTCGCAACCACAGCAGAGAAGCAGCCCTAAGCATAGCAACTTTCCATTGAGGGATTTATCTGCCTTAAGGAATTTTACGATGACGCTATGGATAAATTCGACGGCCCCTGAACAACTCCACAACACGGCCTCTAATTTTTCAGCTCATCATTCGGATAATTTATTGAGCCTGATGTTGTGGGTTTCTATGCAACAGAACTCTGCAATCAAGACTAGCCAGGGGTCTGGCATTCAAGTCGACATGATATGGTGTGAGAAAATGTAAGCTCAAGCAAGGAAGATAAGTGAATGAGACATTAGCAATAAATTAATACAAAAGCAGATCCAGTCGAGCCAGTGCGTAAGGCACTCTTGCATTCATGACCCCTTGGCCACTTATATTGTCCAAGAGGCAACTTATGTGGGCGCTTATGCAAATAGCTGCTTTCAAACGTCTCCCGCTTCATTCGCTCCTCGCGGATTTCTCCATATTATCCTTGGAATAGTACTCGGATCTGCACCGTCCGACAGCAGGTATTCCGAATTTCCACGTTGCACCAACTTAGGGTGTAATCACACCGTTACTTCAAGAATGATAGGATCAAGACGCATACCGCGGCTCCTAGGCTCCTCAGCTCCTCATTTACCTCTACTTTCCACACCTTGATGTCATCATTTTTCTTTCTACTGGTCTACCATATTGTTTTAGCTGTTCTGCATTTTAATTGCACCAGATTTGCCGGGCTCCCAAAGACCCAGCCAGTAATTATCCAATCTGTGTCTGTTTTGTGATATTCGCTTTGCCAATATACCGTACGGTAGTTTCCTGTGCCCAATCAGTCACATCTCCAATCTCCAGTACATGTGCATTTTTGATGCACTCTAGAAGTACAAAACCAGTTCTTTCTGCCTAAATATACTGGGTTCGTGGGAATTTGGTAGCTTTCCAGCTCATCCTTGTCACCGTCTTTTTCATCTCACTTTATTGGCCGCACCAAAACTAAGGTTATAAAAAGCAGCTTGAGCTCCGGTTGGAAAAAATATTTCTCTCATCTAAACCGCCTCTTTGAATCTACCAGCCCACCCAAAGCAACAAAAAGTTCTTTCCAATGGCACCAAACGTGAAAAATATCCAGGGTGATATTTGGTGAGTGCATCACCAATTTTGAAAGTCGCTTGACTAACAGACCTTCAGGCCTCGATTGGCAAAGAAATACGAGACCTTCCTGTTCTTCGAGATTCAAGATGTAACCAAGTTCAAAAAAGAGCTTTCCGCGTTTAGCAAGCGTATCACAACGGCAGAGGGTGCACACAAGACTCGTGGCATGCTCTATTCGCGAAAGGAGAAGGGCGAAGATAGCATCGTTGATAATATCAACACAAATATTTCGTTTTCTTGTGTTGGCCTTGCCAAGGTAAGTCTCCCTTTTAACTATTGCTTACTGCTCATATCATCTAACGTCTTCTCCAGCTCGGAAAAGATGATCTTGGAGATGAGGTCTTCAAAGGCGGAATGTACGCAGACATGGTAACCGCCGGCCTTGACAGAGACGAAGAGTGGCATGGAGAATTCAAAGGATCCCGCGGGCAGATTGACGGCGTGTTCATCCTTGCTGGCAGCTCGGAGGCAACTGTGTACAACTGGATCACAGACGTCATCAGGCCCAAGTTCGCTCTGCCGCCCGATAGCCCAGCTACGAAGTTCCTGTTCACCCAGAGCGGCGCAGTTCTTAATCAATACGACGTCGAACAGTAAACTAGTATTTTCTTGATGTATTGATGGTCACTAATCATATCTTAGCTTTGGGTGGAAAGATGGTGCCTCTCAGCCTTTGCTCAAGGGGTTGGACGATAATGTTGAAGACACGAAAGGACCTGGTCTCATTAAGCCTGGGTAAGCTTTTCTGGGCCAATTTTCACCCGTAGACGATACTGACCCCAAATTATTAGTTATATCATTGTTGGAGAGGAAGGTGATACCGAAAAGGCACCCGATTGGGCCAAGGATGGTAGCTTCATGGTCTTCCGTAGACTGAGACAGCTGGTCCCCGAGTTCACCCAGTGAGTTCAGTGAATTAATGCGCGGGTATTGATTAATCATGGCTATCCAGGTGGGTTGTTGGAAAAATCGGCGATCAGGCCATGGAAGATGATGGTAAAACCATGAAACTCGGTGTCATTAGCACAATGTCCTCCCGAGTGGTTGGAAGATGGCCCGACGGTTAGTTCGCCCTGTTGCCTTACGCAGTTGCAGCCCACTCATTCACATGCCTCTATTTTAGGAGCGCCTCTTGATCTCATGCCGAAACCGCCCCAGGGTGAGGAAAATACTTACAAGGGTCTACCTGAGGATGCTCCAGCCCGGGGTGAAGAGCACATGAAACTCACGCGTTCGAATGACTTCGACTTCCGCGACATTGCAGTACAGGATAGATGCCCCTTTGCATCTCACATTCGCAAAGTGCGGCCGCGAGCCGATCGCCTCAACTTCGACGGCACTTTTGATGATACTCATGCCATGATCCGCCGTGGTGTGTCATTTGGGCCTCTCACTACCAATGAGGAGAAATCACTGGGCGTGACTATACACGATCGTGGACTTCTTTTCGTGTCCTACCAGGCCAACCTCCATAACGGGTTCCGGCAAGTTCAAAACGGTGAGTCTTCTCGAGCTAGAATTCATGGAAGCTGCTAATGGATGACAAAGAATGGGCGAACAAGGTCAGCTTCCCTGCCGGAAAGGGCAAGAACTACCAGGGCAAGCAGCCTGGGTTGGATCCTATCATCGGTCAATGGGAAAAGGGAGACGATACAAGCAACTATATTTCCATGCCGAGATATGATGATCCTAAGAAGGTGGAGCAATGGAAGCTTGATCGATGTGTCATTGCGGAGGGTGGTGAGTACTTTTTTAGTCCTTCCATTGCCGGTATCCAGGAAATTTGTAGTGCTTAAGAAATATCTCTTTGGTTTCGGGACAGCGTTTGCGCTGTATCTTTCATTGTCGAATTGAATACAAATTTTCGAGTTTGTTATCATGAATTTCACATCTTGTGTATTTTCGGGACAGAAAAAACGAAATAGTAAGTCCATCCATAGACATACGTATATTCTATACTCCAGAAATGCTCCATTCGTCAGATATCTCTTGACCTCCTTAGTTTAAGGGAACATCCTCGGGAGACTAAGCAATATCGATACATCCATTCACGTACTTTATAGTGGTCATCTTGCATTAACGAAGAGCGGTGTGGACTCGATAAGCTGATTCATATTTCTATGTCCGTTCAATATCCCGCATCAAGATCGCTATAAACTCGATACTTTGAGAATAGGGAATGAGCAATGTCTAGCCACATCATTTTACCTGCATATGTGGACCGTTTGGGATTAGCGTTGAAGCGGACCGACCCTTGGGTGATCGGTCCCGGGGGGTCCGGGTGCTTTGTGGGCAATATCAAATCAGGGTTTACAGCATATTTGCCCATAGGTCAACGATCTGAGATATTTCTCCACCCTCTACCGTCGAGCAAGTTGAAATCAATCCAATTATCCGAGACGGGAAGGCTTGCAGCCGTTGTGGGTATTTCGTGATCATGGAACTATTAATATGGACCATCACGGTAAGTCATCGACGAACCAACCCCCCGCCTCTATACATGATTGGCAACTTGTTCAAGTAGGGAGTGAGCTATCTCACAGGGAAACCTTCGGGGTCTGCAAAGCATTGAAGGCGGCAAGGGGGATATCGAGCATTGAGAATGCATCATTACAGTTATCTGTGTAACCTCGGTCCACGGCCCGCATCCCACGGGTTCGAGATCACGGCTTACCTTCTTGAATGGTGAGGTCAGATCATACAGTATTGAGTTCGTCTGTCTAGATAGCTACTGAATGCAACTCAAAGGTCGGACCTGATTTGAGCAAAAAGAATCCTGTGAACAGCAATCAACTCGTCGTCATTTTCTCGGTTTTGACTAGACTTGAGGGATTTGGAATGCGTCATGGTACATATATCATCCGGTCTCTGGGTGGTGTATAGTAAGTTATAGGCAATAAGTATGTAGGAAGGATGTACGTGGTGCACTTGCTCAGGATCAACATCCTGCGCGCCCCTGCATACTTGTGTTAACCGCTGTGTAAGTACAAGGCTGTGATACATCATCTGGAGTATGTACTGTATAAATCATGCATGAATGAAATCTGCGGATCAATTCATGGCTGGCTGCTTGCAATGACGGTGAAGTCATCCGGCGATTCGGGCCTGGTGCTTTTTCTATTACTGTGCGTAGACTTGCATGATTCAAAGACTCTAGTTCATTTGATCTTGCATAGGTCGGAATGGAAGAGCTCGGTTCAATTCTGAGGAGGTACAAGAATGATCTCCGGGTATAAAAGAGGTTTCGTCTTGCTGTTCAAGGTTCTAACAGATTCATTCACAATCCACGATTCGAAATTACCTCAACCCAAACGATCCATATATCACGATGAAATTCGCCTCTTACCTCCTCGGAGCCTTGGTCGTTGCCGTCTCCGCAGTCTATGCTCAGGATGCCCAGAAATATTCGTATTGCGTGAACGATGTGTGCGCAAGTGAACCTGTGGACTGCTCCGATCTTGGGACTAGCTTTGTATGTATTATGAGTAATGGGTTTGATAGACTAGAATCTAACAAGAGAAACAGGAGTCTGCTCAGGTTACTAATGAGGATGACGAGGTGAGTTGATAAGTTATCTATCTGTTGCCATGCGTTGGAATCAATCGCTCATTCGCTTTAGCAATGCTACGAATGCTGCAAGCTCAAGTAATTTCGGACGTGGGCTGGCGGTAAGGTGCAAAATGAAGGCGAGATAGTTGGTTGGCCTCAGGATCGGAATCTTGGTTCCTCTGTCCCTTATCGACGGTTTACTCATATACGGTCACAATCGCTGTGTGTTCTAGCTATGATCGCAATGTGGTTTCGGAAACTTCGCCGATGATCACACTCACGCTGTGATGAATAATTTCCGGCGATATTGAATTTAAAAGTCTACACAACAAGTCAAGCTGATCAGATTTTATCTCCATTAGTAATAAAGCAAGATCTGGATAGTGAGCTGCTCTCAGACATTAGAGAGACAAGTAGGCGAGAAATCATAGAAGCTTTCAGGCTGGACAGAACTGGTGTTCAGACAATGATGAAAGCCATGTATACGTTACTAACTATGATACTTTAGCTAAATTAATCAAAAGATCAAGATTCAATTGTGTAGATATAAATTCAATTGTGCAACCCTATTCCCAATGTTTCCAATTATTTCGAAGATTGCCAAATCACCTCCCCTTCCATTTTGATTTAGAAAGCCATACTCCGCATTGACGATTTTATCTGCCTGATACTTTCCTCCTATTGTAAGCCATTATGCTCTTACTGTCTAACTTATAGTTCACCAGTTAAGCGGCACGGAATCGGCTTCATGTTTTTCCCGATCGGCACCTAGAATTAGAACCCGGCTCTTTTCCGCGTTCCTCTGTTGTCTCGCGCCAACCTCCACGATGGATCAGAAAAAGCTATGTATTGCCAGCCTAGGCAGCTCATTCGCTGCCGGGCCTGACATCCCCCCACAAATCAAGCCTCTTGCCGCGATGCGATCAGGACAGAACTACCCTCACCTCCTAGCCCAACGATTAAACGCTGAACTCAACGATCTCTCAGTCTCTGGTGCAACTCTGCTCAACATAACAGTCGAACCCCAATCTGCGCCATTCTCTGATCATATCTTTTTGCCACAAATATCAGACCTACCCAGCAATGCCGATATCATCACGGTCACAGCAGGAGGAAATGACATAAATTATATTGGAGGCATGATCTCCGATGCTTGCGGTGCTCCGATGCAATTACCAGATCCGTTGACAATTGATCAATTGGCGCAAAGATTGGGCGGGGTTCTCGATGAACTACATAAACGGGCTCCAGGCGCCCGTATCTACCTTGTCGAATACCTCGCTATTCTTGGACCCGACACACGGCCTGATCAGGATATTCCCTTGGGTCGAGAAAGAATCACACACCACAGTGGAATTGCATCTCTCCTCCAACGTGCATATTTGGCTGCAGTTGAAAGGCGAGGTGATTGGTGTGAAAGAGTCCCGATTCATGAACTTAGCCTTGGACACGCACTCGGGAGCAAAGAACCTTGGGTCGGAGGGTTTGACGGTGGGCCGCTTCTTCACCCGAACCTTGCTGGCATGAAGGCAGTAGCAGATATTTTATATGAGAGGATTTGCATTAACTCTAAGGCACTGCTCTGAACGTAGTCTTTCATGTCTGCTTGGCGTGTCCTAGCTAAGCCTCGAGATCATGCAGATCCATGATAGTCTCTCCCAGGCAATAGGCAATACAATGCCAATCTTGCTCTTCTCGGTCAGACTCGTTCAGGCTTTCAGCATCTGTTTTATTATTTTAGACACATTCCTCAATATCCCCTACTCAATGACTTGAATTCGAATGACTTGTTTGCTGCACAGCTAAATTATGTACCTGTGCGTTCTCTCGTGATCAGCGGTCAAACACGCCTTATCCGAAGCCTTTTCCGAGAGCAAAGGAAAAGGCATCGAAACCCTTTACCCCGCAATGAGCCATTCACCGAGTAATCTGGGGTACAAAACTGAAAAAGGGGCCAAGCTCTTGGCCAAGCTTAACCAGTGGCCCAAGAGCTTCAACTTCAATCCTACTGCCCAGCAATTGCCGTATTCATCTTCGCATAATGCCTGCTTCCAAAGGGAGTGCGTCCGATCATGTGGAGTACACGCCTGGCAAAGATGTGGACACAAATGATCTGGCTGGTCGGATGCCAGCATGCTTGGTGACTTTGTCTTCAGAGGAAAGGGAAGAAATGGAAAAGAAACTTGTTCGCAAGATTGATCTCAGACTTCTCATCATGATGGTGGTGATGTACATTCTGAACTATCTAGACCGCAATAACATTGCATCGGCGAAATTAGCAGGCCTAGAAGATGATCTGAATCTCAAGGGCGAGCAGTACCAGGCATGTTTATACTTTCGCCATGCATGGCTTGAGTTTGAAGCTAATGCGATACAATACAGACTGCAGTTAGCGTCCTCTTTGTTGGGTATCTTCTGATGCAAGGTATTAACTACAGTCTCGCGATGCCGAATTCTAATTGGCTAATACGGTCCTAGTCCCGTCGAATATGATCCTTAACAAATTTGGCAAGCCATCTGTCTATCTTCCGAGCTGTATGATGGCATGGGGTATTGTATCTACCTGTACCGCGGCTACTCAAAGCTATGGCGGGCTTTTGGCCTGCCGATTTATCCTTGGATTCGTTGAAGCTGCCTATTTCGTAAGCTGTCCTGTCATGCCGAGGTGTGTAATATGCTAACATGAACAGCCCGGATGTTTGTACCTGCTCTCGGCATGGTATACACGGAAAGAGCTTGTCAAACGAACGGCCTTGCTATACTCTGGCTCGTTGATTTCCGGCGCTTTCTCGGGACTTATCGCCGCGGGTATCACACATGGGCTGAGTGGAGCCCGAGGTATTTCAGCGTGGAGATGGCTGTTCATTATTGAAGGGGCTATAACAGTGAGATTGAAAACAGCCATTAACAGCCGACATATCTGATTATCGCAGGTCTTTGTTGCTTTTATCTCGATTTTCATCATACCTGACCTTCCGCGAACCACATCTTGGTTAACTGATGATGAAAAAGGCTCTCGCAACTTGGCGGCTAGAGGAGGATATCGGCGAAGAGGATTGGGTTGACAGCGAACATCAGTCAATGTTCCATGGTGCCAAGCTTGCTTTCAAGTAAGTATATTCAAGCGACTTTCTTTACCAATGTGATGCTAACAATGGCGGCTAGGGACTATAAGGTTTGGCTTCTGCTCGGTACAATCTATGGTTGTACTGCCTCGGGTGCTGTGACAACATTCTTTCCCATGTGAGTAAAACAGAAATCCTTTCAAAATATATGACATGCTTGATACTGATCTCACTCTCAGTGTGATGGCTGGCTTGGGCAAAGATAGCGTGACAACTTTACTGCTCACCACTCCCCCATATTTGATTGGTACAATCATAGTGCTTATTGCCGCATGGCACGCTGACAAAACTGGCGAGCGGTATCTGCACATTGCTCTTCCACCAATTCTTGCAATCGCATGTTTCATTTTGGCCGTGACGACCAGCTCTTTTGCTCCCCGCTATGTGTAAGCATTATGGTGCGTATATCTTGTCCAGAACAAAATACTGACACTTTCTCGATCTTCAGTGCTATGTGTATCATGATCGGAGCAATCTACTCGGCCTATGTCGTAGCTCTCGGGTACATCTCAAACAGTAAGTGAACCGACTCAGGATCTGATGTAACCATAATAACATATATTAGTCCTCCCCCGGCCTGCCACCAAGCGTGCTGCTGCACTAGCTCTGATCAACTGCTTGAGCAATGTCTGCCAGGTTTATACGCCTTACCTTTATCCGAGTAAGCCACTGTCCAGTTGTACGTTTGAGATAACTCTTACTGATTTATGACAAGACTCTGCGGGTCCGCAATACAGAACCGCATTTTGTTATAATATTGGAATGTCTGCCATGACTATCTGTTTTGCTACAGTCTTGCGCATCGTACTCGGTCATTTGAACAAGCAGCTTGATCAAGAGGAGGGTACCAACATCCCACGCCCTGATATTGAACAGGAAGAGAATGAAGAGAACGGACTCCCTGGAAGAGTCGTTACCCAAGGATTTAGATTCATGCTTTGATTGAAGCATTTCAGTACATCTCATTATTGTTTTTTGGCTTCGAGTTGATGAATAAAGCGTTTTTCGCAGTGTCCATTTTATTTTTCAAATATAGTGGGCAGAAAGAGATTAACTACTTTGGAATCAATAGAGATTGTAAACCACAGTGCTTTCAAGTTGAAGCTTCTCAAAAATTCTCTTATCAGTATGCATAAAGATTGATCACTTCCGAGTCGATCGCACGAATCTTCCGGTTTTCCTTCATGAGGATCACTCTCATAACCCAAGCCAGAATCACAACACCGGCCGAGAACCCAATGCTGCAGTACATAGCCAACGAAAAGCGTGGCGCATCACTATCAGGCCACAAGTAAGGGGTGTAGACACTTGCAATATTACCCAGGGTGTTTGTGAGGGCGATAGCCACTGCCTTCTTCTCATCCGTCTGACCAACAGTAGCGGCCACCCAAGAAATATTGATGTTATTCACACCATATGTAGCTCCTACAAAGAGGATCATGGCAAAATAGCGGGCACCAATATTCAAAGTTCCACATGCAAGGGCAAATCCAACAATTGCAAGCGCCTTGGAGATTGTAATATGCCAGGTTCGTTCGTTGAATCTGCCCGATGACCACGAAACCGCAACGGAAGTGAATGTAGCAATCAGATACGGTGGACAGGTAAGAACCAGTGTAATAGTAGAGTTGAAGCCGAGGGTTTTCACAACAGTAGGCATGAAATTCTTGAATCCATTTGCAGACAAGTGGAGATTGCACATGATAGCAAAGATCCAAGTCCGATAGTCAGAGCACGCCTCTCGGAGCCCCTTCCAGGTACTAGTGCCCTCCTTCTTCTCTGTCGTATCACGTGCAATGCGGTCGTGTGCCATTTGACGCTCTTCAGGGGTGAGCCACCGAGTTTGTAGTGGTGAATTGGGCAAGAGAAAGACCGATAAACCGGCCACTGCAACAGTGGCAACTCCTTGAATGAGGAAAAGCCACCTCCATCCAGCGAGTCCGTGTTTCTGATCGAGTCCAGCAAATACTCCAGCGGCGATGAGCCCGGAGAATGCACTGGCCAGCATGTTTCCGGTGTATAGAATAGCCATTCGTGTCGGTGCTTCCTTGCGAGTGTAAAATTGGGCAATCATGAACAGGGCGCCTGGGTAGAAGGGTGCTTCCACGAAGCCGAGGACGAGTCTGCATACCAGCATTCCATGGTAGTCTTTGGCTAGACATGTCAAGGTGGAGACGATTGCCCAAGCCAGCATAAATCCTGCCATGAAATAGGCGGGTTTGATGCGATTGAGTAACATGTTCGAAGGGATTTGTCCGGCTAGGTAGCTGGTTGATGTTAGGCTAATACAAGGTCAAAATCGGGAGAACTGCAGCTTACCCAACGAACAATATGCTAACGCAAGTATTGTATTGATTTCCGTGTAAATTGAGATCCTTCGTCAAACTATTGAGCTTCCCGTTGACCATGGCGTTCCGGTCAAGAAAGTTGAGAAAATACATCAGCCAGAGGATGGGCTATGCAGATGTTAACAACTACAGGTAGTGAAGGAAGGAGAGGAGTTTGTATTACCATCATATGCCAGTCAATTTTTTTGACAAGAGCGATCTCTTTTGGATCGATCTTTGCTGCAGACCCAAATCGATCATACTGAGGGCTAGTTTTGAGTCCATCCTCCATGTGGTCGAGGTGCTCAACATGGGTATCATTCTTTTCAACGTCACTTTTGGTCATTGTCACTGTCATGAAGATACCTTGTAGACAAAGTAAGATGAATTATATGATTACTGGACTTGGAAATAGTCACAGATATAGCTCATACTCCCCCGGATATCCACTCGTATGTGACATCTGGGGTACATAATAGCTAAGCATGCACTGGCCCACTCAGACGTGCTAAATCATCTTGCCAAGATTTTACCAAAGATATGCCAAGGAGCGGGGTGGAAGGAGACTCTCCCTACTTCCTCATCTCTATGAAAAAGCTGCATTTGCGTGATGTTATCCGAGGCTGTGGCTAAATAGTGAGCACGGACAGGAGGATATCCGTTTGGTGGGAAATTATTATAGTACTGAGCTCAAGAGCGCCAATCAACATTTTCAAATGGGAATCGAGAATTCCGGGGACTCGCTTAAACTGTCTGATCTAGGGGGCTTGCTTTTCCGGTTGCTTTTCCGAGACACTGACATTCCGCAGTCGGTTCGACCCGAAGAATGTCGATAGAGAAATGCTTATGGACATATTGAGGCGATGTACAGCCGCCAATTCTCAATATCTTTCCAGAGTTCCACTGATGCTCATGTCATACTGTGATTCGTCCACGAATGCATTTCGAGATGATACATGATGGTCTAAGGATAGAACAAAGACGAACCGTTACATGAGATATCTTTGGTATTGGATGCTGACTATGACTTGCTTGATTTCTGTATATACTAGCTTCACTTCTCTAGTGCCGCCTTCTGTCAAATTCATTCTGTCTAAGCGATACCTACATGACAGCTCTTCTCAGTGGGCGGATCCCTTAGGGCATTGTCACGGCGCAAGCTATATGTTCATTTGACATTCATTGCTATTTCAATTTGGGTTATGATCTAATGCCCATACACTATGTTGATGCATACTTTATGTAATTACCAGGAGTTGTAGCAAGTCACTTAACTTAACTTTAGCTAACTAAAGTTATAAGTTCACCTTGCAAGGCTAACTTAGGCTAGTTAGTTAGTTAGTTAACATCTTGACGCCTGACAAATAAGGCCCATAAGCCACATGCGGGGGTGACTTACCCCAGACTATCCCTTCATAGCATTTCTTCTCTTTTACCCACCGTTGTCTTGAGTTCAGCCTGAGCACTCTGATTGGTGCATCGGAAATTGTCCATATCAGCCCTTCTACCATGTTAATTACTAATGAACGTGATGTCCGAGGAATATCCTAACAAGCGCCGACGAGGACGCGGCAAAGAGCGTGTGCGAGTAACACGTGCGTGTGACTCCTGCAAGCGGTAGATTTCCTCCCTAGTCTATCACTAGCTGTGATTTACTGACATGGTCCCCAGGAAAAAGCTGCGCTGTTCTGGAACCCTTCCTTGTTCACTATGTCTTCGGTCAGGGGCAGATTGTGAGTATAATGCAGACTACACGAGGGGCAGAAAGACCAAAATCCCCCTCTCTTGGAACACCATGATGCTTCCAGCTTACAGTCACCGCCGATGACTGCCAAGTCAGCTAATACCGCCTCTGAAAAATTGGAGAGTAAACCGCAGTCGTCGGAGCGATCAAGCATGTCCACGGAAGAAATAGCTCTACCCACAGCCAGCTCTCCATCACTTTCACATGCCAGAGTTGCATATCATGATCACGCACCCTACAACCTGAATCATGATACCCGACAGCCCAATCCCCATCTCGCCGCGCTACAGGGAGAGGAAGGCGAAGAGGCAATTTCTTCGCGTAATTCTCCAGACGCAAATCAAACCGACCTAGAGGGGCATTATGTTGGACCATCTTCAGGAGTATCATTTTTACTCAGAGTCCAAAAGCGCATCCACGAGAATGTGGCCGTTTTTTCGAATGGCCCCATCTTCAACTTTGGCGATGCACCTTTACCAAAACAAGATTCTCAATTCTTGGTACTTCCTCCCAAGGATGAAGCTCAAATTCTTGTGAATCGATATTTCGACTTTGCATTTCCAACCCATCGTTTCCTCCATCAAGCTACGATTGAGACTTGGCTTGATACATTTTACTCCGATGTGCATGGATCAGATGACTCCCTGAGCCAGGCAGTAAAGGCGTTGCTGCTGATGGTCATGGTTCAAGGAAAGCAGTATCTTCCTAATCAAGGGCCAGTTGTTGGCCAGTCTGTGAAAAGGTATCCCACCCGCTCCACATTGCTATCCAAAAACTCGCAATCGGCTAACTTGCCCACAAAAGCAACGTTTTCTTTGCTGCATCTGAAGCTCACTTATTGAAAGAAACTGGATCAGTCAGGCTTGCAAGCATTCAAGCCCGGCTAGCTCAATGTTTCTATTTATTATCCGAATCCCGAGTAAACCACTGTTGGAGTCTCTTCGGTACTACTGGACGCCTTGCTCTCGCGATTGGTCTTCACAGGCGCTGGCGACGTGAAGCTATATCCGATCATATTGAGAGTGAATGTAGGAAGCGGGTCTTCTGGTGTGCATACAGCTTGGATATTTACCTCAGTGCAGCGCTGGGTCGCCCGAAGATCTTTCATGATGAAGATATTGACCAAGTGAGCTTTGAGACGTAAATAGCACATTTCTTTTACTATCTGACATGCGTTACAGGATCTCCCAGCATGCGCAAGTGATCGCCAGATCACAAAAAGTGCCATTCTTCCAGCATTTTCTCATGGCCAGAGCGTTATGTTAGCGCCTATATTTCACGCCAAGTGAGTTACCCCAACAATTCTCGTGCTATCTGCTAACCAATATCTAGACTCGTAAGAATAATCAGTGGAATTTTGAAAGATTTGTACGGTCTGAAGCAAAAGAACCTCGAGGCCCAAGCAGTCATCGCACAAAAGTATGGTGCAAGTCTCGCAGAATGGCGAAGTGGCATTGGTCCATTCCTCGAAACTTCCAACATTGAGCTTCTCCAACCAACATACCAGAGACAGTACAATGTCCTAAATCTAGCCTTTGCACATGCAGAGATCCTGCTCTATAGACCATTCTTGCTGCGAAACCTGGCCTCTCTAGGAAGGCGTTCTGGCCACACGCATTCGCAATTGCAACAAGACATTCAAACTAATGTCGAGAAGTGTTTGCAAGCAGCTTCCAAAATAGCAGGGTTGTTCAAAGAGCTTTGCAGGTCAAAGCGGATGTATCGATCTTTTTGGGTAAGATGCGGTTCCATTTGGTCGAAACTGTTACTAACCTGTTTTAGTTTACACATTACTACGTCTTTTGTGCCATCGTGGTTCTATACGTCTACGTGATCCAACATCGCTCGACTCCAACACATTATCTGAGTCAGTACCTGCATATGGGCGAAGAAGCACAAAAGGACCTGGCCCAATGTGGCACTCTAGCGTCATTTCCGCAGCGATACGTTGTAGTTCTGGAAGAGTTACGCAAGGAAGCACTACGGCTGACTAGCTCGTCATCTACTCTTGCTGCTGTTGCTGATATTGAACATGCGGGGGAAAAGCTTGCACAGGCTGATCATTTCGAGTCAGGCAGTATATCTACAGCGCAGGTCCCTGACAGCATGGGAAACTATGACCATTCTGCATCTCCGGGGTGGATTCCAAACTTTGTCCAGGACCCTAGCCCAGCATCTTATCTTGCTGATATGACAGGATGGAGCGAGTTTGACTCGCTTGTTCTGACCGGTTTAGGTGAATTGGGCCATTTCTTCCCGGGTGATGCTGGTGAATACCAGTGAAGTTGGAGATGGAGATCTCATCCTCGGCTCCGCTTAAAGCTCTTTGAAGTATTTTCTCAATGAGGCGCTTTTATATTGGACACAGTTAAAGGACATGCTACATTATAGTACTTTGAGTACTGTATAATCCACAGGCAATAATCAAATTTTGAAAAGAGCCTACTTATGGATAGATCCAGCCCAAGTTCGTTATCATTGAACCTGAAAAGTACTATGCCGCAATCTATCTGCAGCTCTCCAACTGCATATTCATACAGTCCCCGGATTATTCTCTGTGCTTAAATCCTTCCTATTTGAGATACCTTGCTCATCAGCTTGGCTACTTCGTAATCACAGGGGATTTCCTTTGGAAATTGAAGCGAAATAATATGAGGATACTTGAAGTGAATTAATAAGACGGTCCTTATTCCTACCTGAATATGAAAGGGGATCGTAGCACCTTCTCGCTCTATTATGACGTTAACCAATCGCCGAGTATGCGTGACTAGGATCGCACAGCATATACAGTATAACATATCTTCAACAGAGCTCCTCGCATAGTCGGGTCATAGTTCGAGTATATTATGCATGAAACATACTTTAATTTTGATATTCTGCCTGAATAAATAGCACAGAAAGGCTCTCACTTTATCCATTCGGAATATTTCGCTCCATCACTGTCGGGCCGAACCCCTCGGAAAGTCATGTTCCGGGTCCACGCTCCACGTTCACCAATATGAAGTCAGTGATTTCGATTCTCAAGGACTACGCGAAATTCCACAAAAGAAAAGACTGCCTGTCGGTTTCAAAATTGGCATCTAAACCTTCCTCTATATTAGTTGCTCTTGATCTCACAGATACCCCGCAATCCCCGCTATTTCTCAGACACTATGGGCAAACGCATCGTGATCACTGGTGGCTCCGGCAAAGCTGGGCAGCACATTATCAGATATCTCCTCGACCAAGGCCATGACATCCTCAACCTCGACCTGATCCCTCTTCCAGCGGATCTGGAGGGCCGAGTGCACACGCTGAAGGTTGAACTGACCAACACCGGCCAAGTATACAGCGCCCTAGGCTCTCATTTCCACCTGTCAGAGCCATTCCGCGAGCCACTCGGACTTGTTCCAGATGCAGTCATTCACCTGGCGGGATATTCACGTAACATGATTGCTCCAGATGATGAGACATTCCGCTGCAACACCCAGGCAACATATAACTTAATCGAGGCTGCTTCCCGCCTCAACATCAAGAAAATCATCATCGCCAGCTCGGTCACTGTCTACGGCGTTTCTTACGCGGAGGGTGATGTGGACTATCCTTCCTTCCCAGTTGAAGAAACAGTTGATGCAAACCCCATGGATACGTACGCCATCTCCAAGGTGTGTGGGGAGCGTGTTGCCCGTGGCTTCTCCCGCCGATACGGGAGTGACATCTACGTTCTGCGTATTGGACGTATTGTTGCGCCGGAGGAGTACAAGGAGGCCATGTTCCGGTCTTATGTTGAGACGCCTGAGAAGTGGGCGCCGCATGGCTGGTCTTACATCGATGCACGCGACCTTGGCCAAATGTGTGACCTTGCAGTGCAGAAGAATGGCCTCGGATTCCAGATCTTCAATGCTATTAACGACGAAATTACGAATTATGAGCGGACGGCGGATTTCCTTGCCAGGGTCTGCCCTGGCGTACCAATTACGCGGGAGTTGGGGGCCAGGGAAGCGCCCATCAGTAACCGGAAAATTAAGGACATGCTTGGGTTCCAGGAGGAGCATCATTGGATGAAGTACTATGAATAGAGATAATGAATCCACGAGTCTCCTTCGGAACCCTCCGTTCACCGTATAAACTAAGAAGACCTGACATCCATGTACGGAATATCAGTCAGCATGTGACATCACATGATCCCAATAGGGCAAGTGATAGTCTCGTTCGGGTTGCTCCTGTTGTTCTCTTCCCAACCAGCTCCCAGCTCCATACGAGGCGCCTTAGCCTTGGCACGGGCGATCACACTAATTAATGATGTACCCTCCTTGTGATCCTTGCTACCTTGATGAGGCTGGAAGAAAAAAAATACATCCGGTCTGGCCTTGGCGCACAAAGAAGTCAAATCACTAAGACGCCGTCAGGACCCCGATATTCCCCTTTAGCGGGGCTTTTTACTCCTTACCCCTCGGAGTTATTGGAAATCTCCCCTGACCCACTCGACAGATGTTCAGATCTGTGAGACGTTGGGGTTGTGAAATTGACAATCACATTATGGTCTCGAGATGCATGGGACGCTGGAAAGCAGCTGGGAAGCAGATCCTTCCACCGTCGATTCGCTTCTGGATCTCACCGATGATTTCATGTGGGATGGGCCTTGTTTAGCACTGTAACCTCTAATATTACGCTGGTCGCCTACCCCGGGCTATCCCCCGCATGGGATTATACGGGATGCGCGCCTTTCTCTACTTAGCTCCGCCTCTTTGTTTGCCTTCTTTCTCTTTCTCTCTATGCCTTTCCCCAGATTTCATATCTATCCGTCTCACTTGCATCTTCTACGCTACCCACCGCCATGTCCTGTTCCCTTAAGACTAGGTCAACGCTATGACTGACTTCACCGCCCCTGGGAATGGTATCAGCGGTGGCTACCAGGGAGCTTCCCTGGGCATGAAAATCACGATCGCTACTCTCGCTGGAATCACTTGGTATAATGCCTTTGAGCTGATCATTCTGCTTTTCGTGACCTTCGCCGAGTACAGAGGCCTTTACTTTTGGAGTTTACTGGTGTCGTCCTCGATTGGTCTACTGCCTTATTCGCTGGGGTTTCTACTCAAGTTTTTCAATCTTACCGACATACGATGGCTTCCAGTGACATTACTCACAATTGGATGGTGGTGTATGGTCACCGGCCAGTCCATTGTTCTGTATTCGCGTCTACATCTGGTCCTCTCAAACCACCGCGTCCTACGCCGCGTATTGACCATGATCGTCGTCAATGCAGCTATTCTCCATCTCCCTACAACCGTCCTCACCTACGGCACGAATCTCGCCGTTGAACCCTCTCTAGGCGCATGGAAGAGAGGTTACAACATAATGGAAAAATTCCAAATGACAGGCTTCTGTCTACAAGAGTTCATTATCTCGGGCCTGTATATCTGGGAAACAGTGCGCATGCTGCGCCTAGATCCAGATCGCGCCAAACGCAAGATCCAATACCAACTGCTGATAATCAACTTCATCATCATCATCCTAGACCTCGGCCTACTCGTCGCCGAGTACAAGAACTACTACATCATGGAAACAATGCTCAAAGGCGTCGTGTACAGCATCAAGCTGAAACTCGAATTTGCCGTCCTCGGAAAACTCATCCACCTTGTACACAACCATGTATGGAAACCTGCGTCTTTCTCTGCACCTCACGACCTCCCCGATTTCATCGATGCGACCCGTGTCACTTCAGATTTTACCCATGCTCCTCCCACAGTCAACCAACGTATGCCAACAGGAATGGACGCAGATGAAATCTCCATCGCCATGTTCGAGCATATGCCTCCCACTCATCTGCGAAGTAACTCCGACTCCAATTCGTGGAGCAGCGAGGGTCGCGCATACCATGTGGATCATGCGCCTATTGACTTCACCAACCCTTTCCAGTACTCAAGACATGCGAGTCGGTCTCAGAAAATGACTGAGAAACCGTGCTGAGCATGCTTGTGACTACGATACCCTCTTGTCTTCCCTATCCTAACGAATCACGATTTATGAGTCATAATCACCTATTGATACTCCTGATATCCCATTTCCTTTTTTCGTGAACATATCATACCCGCTTTGAGATTCTTTTGTCTGGCCCGAGGCACAGTGGCCTTCACATGACAGAGCGCGGGCCATCCGACTTGTTGCTGAGGTTTTTCTTTTTATACTTTGTGGTTCACGCTACACTATACCCTCTTGTTATATGATCTGCAGATGCCTCCGGGCGGGTCATGCAATTTTCGAACTTACAATGTAGATGCATCATTGTCTCTGTATAAAGATCTTCTAATATATACACCTTATACACCTTCGAGTCTACTGTGGTTGTCGATGGTATCGTGCGCGCCGCTTTTTGCCTTCGAATTACTTAGCAGGCATTCATATTACTGCAATAGAATCATGCGGTTTACTTCTGATTTTCCTATCTCTAGACCGCGGTTGAAATAAGATAGCAGCAGATGACAACTTAACGGTCAGTTTTCTGTATTCGATCTATGGCCAAGCCGTGCACAATCACGAATTGCCTTTGTGAAGGTTAAATACTGTAGCAAGTTTCGATAATCGGGTGGTCAAACATGGAAAGGTCCACATATGGCTCCCCTGCATGTACTGTAGATCTGCATTTCTTCGGCATTAGGTGGCTTCAGTGAGAGCTGACCTGTAGAGCCACGATGGGAAGTTTCGCCACTTATGCTGATGTACCTATAATTTTGGATTATATTATCAATAATCCCAACCACTGTCATCTATCAGCCTTCGTGGTCTAGTTGGTTATGACGTCGGTCTCATATATTCTTTCTTATGACATTCTTGGTAACAAGATTGACATCCGAAGGTCTCCAGTTCGAACCTGGACGAGGGCATTTCTTTTTGCTTCGTGGATATTTCTACCATGACGTCACTTGATTTTAGTCTATTCTGTTTAGTAGAATACACTGTAATTCCTGTTTTCATAATTGTTGTCGCTCTAACCAATATATCTTTAAGAATTTCATTGGTTCGGTTTTTCTATTTTGCCTACAACATTTCTGTTCTAAAACCATGAGCGGAATGCATGCATCCTGGATGCCGATATATATCTTAATTACTGCAACCCCATATCCTTATACCGAGTCGTCCAGGTTTAGAATCAACCAAATCTCAAATCAACACACCAGTGAAGGTAGAATTGCAAACGAGAAGAGAGTGCTAGTCATTCCATCTAGATATCTATTCCCTATCACGTTCTATAGTATATTCAATTGAACAGTAACAAAAACCCAAACAAAACAAAGGGACTGAGCTATATACAAAAAGAAAATTCATCTATATTACACTGTCCAGCAGTTTCGACAAACACGTAAGCACCGCATCATGAAAACACATCTAATTCCCTAACCAAGTCGCAGACGACCGGGCACAGCCCGACCACCAAAGAATCCCGAATCACCGCCCTCATCGGTGGTAGCATTGTTGTTATTGTCACCCGACATCCAGCGTGGAAGGCGGAAAGGCTCACCCTGGAACCACTGAGGTGTATTGGTAGTGTCGAAAGTGTTTTTCACGCGATGCGCAAAGGATTGGAAGAAGTTCTCGTCCTCTTCCTCTCCGTCTTCGACAATGGTTGGGGTAGCCACGGCTCGTTGCGTAGGCTGCGGAGAACGAGAGCCCTCTCCAGCTGGCACTCGCAGGCGAGAGGAGCCTGGTGAGCCTTCTTCGCTGCGGTCTGAGGCCCAGGTGGAGCGGCTGCCACGGGAGGAGACGGCCAATGAGCCGAAGCCGTTTAATTCGCGCTCAATGAGATCGCGGCCCTCACGCCAGCCGCCTAGGCCATACCCTGCAGGGTTGTTCTCCACATCGTGGATATCATCATCCTCGGCGAGGCCGCATCCGAAGATGTTCTTGATACGACCGTAGAGGTTAAAGAGGGTTGCGCAGATGGGCAGAAGGATAAGAATGGGGAATATGAAATCAAATCCTTTTCCGAGGGGCGTCAGGTTGATGAGCTTGCCAAGGAACTCGTAGAAAATGGTGGTTCTGCGGAACTCCTTGGGTAGGAATGTCAAGAAGTTGTAGGCAATTGGCACTGTCAGACGAGCCACAAGACTGGCATACCAGCATGCGCTTTCACCGTATGTGTTACGTCGGACAAGAGCTCGGTTTCCCCAGACTTTGACATCGCTGACACCAACCAGGGCAGCCGAACACATGTACAACAGCCAGGCGGAGGCGGTGAGTTGACCGCCAAAACCGACCGGGTTGGATTTCCAGTTTGGAACAACTGTCAAGCTAACAGCCGATAGATGGGGTGCCAAAGACTTGATCAACTCCGACCAAACGATGCACCCAGATGCCATCGCGAAGAAGGCACCGAATGCTAGCCTGACAGCAGGGATTACATTAGAGTATAGCTGATACCGCATATATGGAGTAAGGAACTTCACGCGAGGGAAGCAGGAAGACCGTCTAGCTGCGGGAGCGAATTCAAGCTTCTTTGACGCTGCGGAGTTGATGATAGCCTGGAGATCGGCAGCCAACTGGACCGTGCGATCCCACTCATCCACGAACCGAGCCTTCATGTGGCGAGCACGCTGAACACGCCTTGTCAAATCAGCAAGATAGCGCTCTGTAATAACAGAGGGGATGGTAGCAGAAGTATCCTGAGACTCAAGGATTGGGGCCCGCACGTCGGGCTGACCATGACCCTCCCGAAGCTCCTCAATCCACTCCCGGAAGTCGCGGGCAGTGCCGGTCTTGCGCTGTTGCAATTGAGAAACCTGGCCATTAAGGCTTTCCACCTCATTGACCGAGTCCATCAGTCGATCGTGGACCTTGGGCGCATGGGCTTGAACTCTGCGTAGCCGACCGCTGACGTTCGCATTTCGAAGCAGATTGCGTGGGATTGAAACTAGACCGTGACCCATCAGGTAAATGGCAAGGACCAGTCCCCACACATATGCTAATGCCATGGCTAGACCCTTGATTGATGTGAAATGGAAGCCGTTTGAAATAGAGAAGTAAACCAATCCCACCAACGCACAGCCTAGAACGATCATTTGATATTTGGCGTTCGATCGGAGGGAGTACATCAGGCGGGCTTTAGGTTCACGGTATCCGGAGTCGACGTATTCACCGAGCAATGGAAGGATAGCCCTATTCGGAACAACGACAATTAGTCACGGCCCATATTCAAGTTGAAGCAAGTAAGTGATTTACCAAGTAAGAACAAAGATTAGCCAGTAGGCAATGCGCCAGCAGACCAGAACCATTCGCTCCGGCAGCCAGATTGCCTTGGGACCGGAACCATCGTGGGAACTTGAGGCTAAATCAATGGGTACCAAGAGCACGACACTGGCGGGCAAAGCCAGAGCCAAAAAGATGGGGACAATCAGAAATCCGGGGGTGGCGCGCAAGGTCAGGAACCGCCGCAGGAGCAATAGGACGAGTGCCGAAATGAAGAAGAGGGCGAATGCGAAAAAGACGTTCGAACCCACCGAAATGGGTGGTACGGAGACGGAAAACATGCTGGGAGGAACAGCGGCAGTGATAGAACAATATCGTTTACCCGTTGTTCATGACGAGAAATAGCAGGGACACGGGGGAGCGAAAGGAGATGGGCACGCGAGTTGTTGAAAGGCAAGCCATATATAGAAACCTTACGTGGTTGACGTCCCGTTTCCAGGAGAGGCTGACTTAAGGTCTGACTAACCGGGCAAGAGGTACCGGGAACATTGGTCTGGGTGACGAGGGCCATAGACAGTGGAGTACCCGTTACCCAGCCATCAGGCAATTAGCCCGGATCAGGTCAGGGCCAGAACGCCGTGTCGATCACAACTGTCGCATGTTGAATAGGTGAGGTTGATAATGGCTTAGCTCAGAGGAATTGTACCACATAGGCGTCTAGTATAGGAATCAATGATCAATTCTGGCTATTTCCCTTTGCTCTCTAATATCGCACCTCCACACTATGACGAAGCGCTTTTCAGGCTCTGAGGTTGCGGCCTGAGTGATCAGCGGGTATTATTGATACCCGTAATATACCTGTAATATACAGCCATAGATGCAGAAATGGTCCCGATTAGCCGCAAGGAGATGCACCCCATGACATCGCAATACCAAATACCAGTCTATTGATACCCGCTCTTCTCCTTCACCTTCAATTCTCCCCTCCCCCAATATCGCCCTTCTTTTGTCTCTTCTCTTTTCTCTTCCTCTCATCCATTCTTTCGCATCTTATATATTCCCATATTCGATCTCAATTTGACCCGCCACTCCCTTTCCAAATCCCCGGACCCTCCCTCCCCCAGATTTGTGCTCTCGTAGCTTTGTCTCAGGATTCGGACTTTCGGTACGTACCTAAGCTCTTTGGCTCCCCGAATCTCCCCTCTTTGGATCGAGAGAGGAAACAGAAAAAAAAGAAGCCCAGTGCGACTTGAGCGCTGCAGCATCCCTGTCACGGATCCCAATCCATCCTACAACTGCCCTCATTGGCCCCAAGCCACATTCAGGTTTCGCCCAGCGAATGGCATCGCTCTGACGCTGGTGCCCGAACGCCTTGCTTTCTCCGTCGTGTTGGCTTGTTGCGTGCCTCCTGTCCCTCCTGCCCTCCGTTTCGTCCATTTTCATTCCATCCCCACCCTCCCTGATCGACTCGAATCACGGTTCCACATCAGCACCTGCTTGCTTTTTTTCTCCCGCTGATCAACCCGTGTCGAATCCCTTGCGTCTTCACCTGCTGACCTTGCGACTTCTTTCACAGTGGCGCGTGGGATTTCAGCTCATGCTGACTTTCAAGAAAGCTTCCCGCGGATTGTTCATTGACCCTCCATTGATGGGGTATCCGCTATGAATCCGGGAGAGTTCGCCAACCCGGGCGCGGGGCCTGGCCGGCCAGCCCTGCCTGTTGGAATGAGGCAACCACCCAAGAGTGAAAATATACAGGCTGTCATGAACCATGTAGCCTCAGTAATCCAAAACCAGGGACCTTATGGTGGTTGGAAGGCCACGGTCCAAGTAAAGGACCGCGCCCTGCACATTTATCAAATGTGAGTGTTTCTCTGCGCTCCATGCGTGTTCCTGCTTTGTCTGACCTGTGTCTGAATTAGGATCTCTTCCCTCCGTCTCATTCAACCTAGCATCGGTCTCACCCAAGCAGCCCAGGCGGCCATGAGTTTTGAGTCCAAGGCCTTTTCCAAAGCCAATGAACGAGTCTGTCCTGACCTTAGTTTGCCTCACCTGAATCTAATATACTGACGGAGAGGAATTACTAGGACGACTATGACAAGGAATGTACCGAGAAGCTTCTTCACATCAAGGACACACGAGAGAGACAAGCTGCGGTCTACCAAAGTGGAATGATACCTCAGACGGGCGCCGTCCCAAATCAGATGGCAGTCGGCTTCCCACCCCAAATGACACAAAACATGCAAAGCTCCCCCGCTGGTCAGAACCAAATGGCAATGGGAATGAACAATGCTGCCCTTCAACAACAGCAACAGCAACACCAGCAGCAACAACAACAACAACAGGCGCAACAACAGCAGCAGCGGCAACAGCAACAGTCTCAGGCAATGCTTCAGCAACAGGCGCAGCAACAAGCGCAACAACAAGCGCAAACACAACGCACCCAACAACGTCCCGCCAATGGAATTCCTCTGCCTGACGATCTCAACACCTTATCTCCTCAGGACCTCGATAATGTCTCTCGACTGGCCAACGAGATGCTGACCAAGACTCCCCCTGAAGACATGGAAAAGATCAAGATGAATCTGTCAAACATGACTCCCGAACAGCGTCAATATCTCGCAAGAAAGAATCTTGATCCAATGACCTACTTTTTCCGCTCTCAGGCGCTTGGTCAGATCAGACGTCATCGTCGCGCCCGCGCAGAAATGGGACGTACCCAAAACGCTGGATTAGACCCCAATGGCAACATGATGGGTGATCCAATGATGAATTCGCAACAGCAGCGACAAGCGTTTCAGAACATGCTGAACCTCCAGCGCAACAACGCATTCCCTGGTAATTCTGGCCAGCCAATGGAGCCCCCGAATTTCATGGGCAACGTGGAAAATATTCAAGGACAGCAGGCGGATGGCTTACGCTCCCAAGAAGCTGGTCAGCTAGTGGTTCCTGCAAGTTCATCGCAAATGAATCAGGCACCTTTCCCAAACAACACACATAATAACATGTTCCCGCAGCAGATGGGCCAGAATGGCCAGGCCAATATGAGCAGCGATAACGTCAACGCCCAGGCCCAAGCCCAATTTCTTGCTCAGCAGCAGCAGCATATGCAAGGTGGCTCCAATGTCCCCCCCCAGGATCGAATGCAATTCCAGGCGCAGGCCCAGGCTCAGGCTCAGGCACGTGCACAGGCGGCTCAGAAAGCTCAGATGGCAATCTCTGGCCACCAGGCAAATCCTCAAGGACAGTCACAACTCACTGGTCAGAATCCCGGCATGCCGATGCTGAACCAACCGATGGCACCCGGCCAGATGTCACCAGCTCAGGTCCCTGGTCAAACGCGACCTCCCTCCCGCCCCATGTCTCAGCATCCGGGAGGTGTTCAAGGCCAGACGCCAATGCAAGGCCGTCCAGCAATGCCCCCCAATATCCCGCAGCATATTCAAGACCAGATTAACCGCATGACCCCAGAGCAAGCTCAGGCTTTCATGATGACCCAACAGCGTCGTGCTATGAGCAATATGGCTCGGAATTCTGCTCAACAACCCGGCTCCTTACAGCAGAATCAACCCCAGCCAGGTCAAGCTCAGCAGATGGGCAACAATCAAATGGGCAATCCAATGATGAGAGGCATGAATGCTCCTCAGGATTTAAACCCAGGTGGACTCCCCCAAGGCCAGCAGATGACCCCACAGCAGCGTCAACAACGGCAGAACGAGATGTTCAAGCTTCAAATGCTGCGACAGCAAAACAACGGAGTGGAGATGACCGCCGATCAGAGCAAGCAAATGGATCGTGTAGCGTTCCCTCCGTCGATTTTGAATATGAACGGCGCCTCTATGCAAGTCCCCAAAAATGTAAAGAATTGGGGTCAGCTCAAACAATGGGCTGCTTCAAACTGGGGAGGCACAAGACCTAATGATGTGTCCCGTCTTATGGTGCTCCAGAAGCTTCACCTGGGGCAATTGCTCTCATCCGGTACTGGTCTTGTCAAGGACCCAAATGTTCCAGGTCAACAGGCAACCCCATTCCAAAACACCCAGAATCAATTTACAAACCCCCAGGGCTTCCCTGTCGGTCAGCAACAACCTATGCCAAATATGGCCGGTATGCGGCCGATTACCCCCCAAGACATTCAAATGGCGCGTCAAAAGCTGGGACCCCAGTCGGCCAACTTCACCGATGAACAGATACGCGATATTCTGCACCGCAATCGCCAAAGGCAATTGATGCAGGCTGCACAAAATCGAGCTATCCAAATGGAGGGAACCATGCCGCCTGGACAGCCCGGCCAACCGACGGCGCAACCTCCATTCCCTTCAGCCCAAGCCGTTCCTCAGCCTAAACCGCAACCGCCACAGCAGACACAGCCAATTGCAGACCCACAGTCGTTGGCAAAAGCCCAGGCCGCGGTCAACGCCAAAAATGCGAAGGCTGTGGCCGGGAAACCGGGGTTGAAGAAGAGACCCAGCATGGATGACACTCCTGATGACAAACCCATGGCTACTCAACAGAATCAGCCTGCAATGCCTCTGGGTGCCGGTCCTGGCGCCACAAGGCCTGGAATGCCATTCACGCCGGAACAGCTTGCACAAATGACTCCGCAGCAGCGAGCCCAGGTAGATGCGCATATGTGGAGGCAGCAGCAACAGCAGCACCAGGCTCAACCCAAGGTTCTTAGCAGAGTTGCCGCCGAGGAAGCGTGGAACAAGAACCTACCACCTCAAGTCATGGAGGTTTACAATGAAATCTCCAAGGCGGCCCCACCTGCAAAGCCCCTACCCATCAGTAACGAGGAAAAGACTTCAATGACAAACCAGTTACGTGATTCTCTACAGGTCCTCGGTCGGTTAGATACCTTAGTGCAATGGTATGCCAAAGTGCCAGGCCAGGAGAAAAATGTCAGAAATCTTCTCGCCATGCGAATTCAACTCATGAGACAGTTTAAGCCTTCGCAGGATTGGGTCGTCAATGATCAGTTCACTATCACCAACGACTACCTTCATGGCGCCGTCATGTTCATGAAAAGATTGTTCCAGTTGATGCTTACCCGTATCCAACAACAGAGCCAGCGTGCCAATGCTGCTCAGTCTTCTGCCTCCACCGGACCAAATGCGCAAGGCACTATGCCAGCACTGAATGCAACCAACTTACAACAGTTGCAGGCGCAAGAAGAAGCCCTCCAGCGAGCTCGGCGCGCGTCAAGTCAATCTGCCCCCGTCCCACCTGCGCCTTTCGGTGCTCCATCCCCATCAGGAGTTCCTCATGCATATGGCCCAGGAGGCCTTGCCCCCGAAAACCTAAAATTACCTCCCCCGAAAAGAAGGAAGCAGTCTCATGCTGGTATTGCTTCATCTCCAATCCAGCCCAATGTGGCTCCTGTGGCAGCAGCCAAGTACAACAAGGCGGTCGCGGATGCCAAATCGACAGCTGCAGCGTTGGCGGGTGCTTTCAAGTGCAGCGTGGTCGAATGTCAACACCACTACCAAGGATTCCCCACTCAAGTGGCCTTGGACAAGCATGTCGAGGAAAGTCATCAGCCAGAGGAGGAAGAAGTTATTGATGACTATCTCAAATATTACTATGAAAGTATTTCAATCGGACTGGGATTGAATCCCAACGACCCTCAAGCCCCACAGGCCGGTACCGTTGGATTCGCACCACTGGCCAACAAAATCAATACGGCGGCTTCTCCTGCGAAACAAAGCATTGCCACCCCCGTGCTTGGCAACCTGACTCCCATGGCCCGAGTCACCAGCCAACTCGGCGGCAAGACTGCATCTCCTTCTATATCAACACAGCTTCTCACCCCGCAGCAGTCTGCTAAGGGAGTGAAGCCTGCTGGCAAGTCTGGTCTGGAGGACAGTGAGCAAAAGGACCCATGGGCGGACTGTCCCACCTCCCTTGACGCCCTGCATGACACCTTCTCGAATCTGGCAAGCAAGGACCTGCCTCACTTGGGCTACGATCCCCTGGAGGACTTCAATGTCAACGAAGCCACCCCAGAAGATGATTGGCTTGCTCTCGGTACTCTCACCCCTCCTGACGAGGCCGACCAAGCCGCTTTCTTAGACAAATTCTACGAACCCTGGGATGATGAGTCCATTGCATTGGCCGCTGCCACAATTCGCATTCCACCTGAGATTCAAGTTAAGAGCGAAGGTTCCATGGGACAACTTGAAGTTGATTGGGACGCCGTTGCCCGTTATGACAAGGAGGGCATTTCAATACCCATCACTTGATGAGTTTTTCTTTTTCGGTTTACATCGGGCTTCTATACCCATTCCTAGCCCTATAGCCATAGGTTGTGTTAGAGAGGTGGACTAACATCACGATATGGTCTGATTCCGGCGGTTTTTCTCTGGCGCACATAGGGTTCAGGAGCGATGCGTTTGTACACTACCCTACGCGGGACTCCTGTTTCATCATTCTATTCTTAATTTCTAGTTGGACAGTATGTGTTGTCCGTTGTCCTCAGCGATGGCGTTTTGAGGGAGGAAAAACAGGACTTTGACTCTTGTGGAATGTACACTCTTTTAAGCTCGTTACATTAAATAACCTCTACTGCTCCAATCCGTATAAATGTAAATGCAAATGCCTGCAATGAAGATGAAGCTCATCGCATAGATCGACGTGGATACCGAGTGGGTCCCGGCCCGAACAGTCAGCCGTTCCTCGTGACTTGGTGCTATCAGCTGCTCGATAAGCCTATCTCCGCTTTGTCTCATCTGTTCAGGTCCTCTCCTCCTCATCTCTCTTGACTGCACTTGAGCCTGAGCTCGAGTCTACCAGTCATCCATTACTAGCAAAATGACCAATAATGCTCTCATTCCCTTTCTGGTCACGATGATGCTCGTGACCGGGGTGTGCAACACCATTCTCAACAAGTACCAGGCAAGTCCCGAAGTCATACTTCCTACAGTCAATGAAATTGAAGCTAATTCTCCCCCTCCAACAGGATATGCAATGTGTACGGAACTGTGATTCCCCCGAACCCAGTTACCGCAAGCTGTTCGAGCAGCCAGTCATCCAAACGTATGGATCAACCCCAAGCTCACACAAGCTACAGCTATCCACCAAGAGCAACGAATACTAACAGCGCCCCAATCCCTACAGCGCCCAGATGTTCATTGGAGAAATGGGTTGCTGGCTCGTTGTAGGCTTGTCCTTCCTCTACCGACGCTATGTCGCACCCCGCCTATCCAGTAACCCCTCTCCACTTCTGGCAGGCGGATACCACCCAGTAAACGGCGAAGACGAGCACCTCGACAACGATGATGATCACACAATCGATGACAGCAGACACCCTAAGCCCTTCGCCGAGAACGACGAGCGCATCCCCCTGCGTGGTTGGAGAATCTTCCTCCTGGCCGCGCCGTCCAGCTGCGATATCGCAGGCACAACCCTAATGAACGTAGGCCTCCTCTTCGTGGCAGCAAGTATCTACCAAATGACCCGCGGTGCACTTGTCCTCTTCGTCGGCCTGTTCAGCGTTATCTTCCTCCGTCGCAAGCTATACCTCTACCAGTGGAGCGCTCTGTTCGTCGTCGTTCTCGGCGTGGCGGTTGTCGGCCTTTCAGGGGCTTTGTTCAGCGGCGATTCTGCCCATGATATCACGCAGGGTGATGGAGTCGTCGGTGCTGCTTCCCTTGCTATGATCAAGGCTCGTGCTGTTGCTGGGACACCTGAGGCTGTGAAGGTCGTTATTGGAGTCCTGCTCATTGCCGCTGCGCAGATCTTCACTGCTTCACAATTCGTTCTTGAGGAATGGATTCTCGAGAACTATGCCATGGATCCTATTGAGGTTGTTGGCTGGGAAGGTATCTTTGGCTTCTTGGTTACGCTTATCGGTATGATCGTGATGTACTTTGCCGTTGGACGGACCGAGGCTGGTCGTTACGGATACTTCGATATGAAGGAAGGATGGCGTCAAATAACTAGCAACCGTGCCATTGCTCTTTCCAGTTTGGCGATCATGGTCAGCATTGGGTACGTTTGCACAGTCTCCTTCAAAGACCCCTTGTTGTTTCCCTCCTCCCTGCTAACGATATTCTAGTGGCTTCAACTTCTTCGGTCTTTCAGTTACTCGGAATGTCTCCGCCACCTCCCGCAGCACAATTGACACCTGCCGTACCCTCTTCATTTGGCTCGTCTCGCTTGGCCTGGGCTGGGAGTCATTCAAGTGGCTCCAAGTTGCTGGCTTCGCCCTCCTTGTTTACGGAACATTCTTGTTCAATGATATCGTCCGGCCCCCTCTCAAGGCCTGCCTTCCTCTTGACCGTAGAGAGGGCGAGGTCCTTCTCCCCGAGGACCCTATTGAGCATATCTAAGTAAGGTGATATACTCTCAACTTATCATTCAATTCACTATCTAGCTCATATATTCACCATATTGGCACCTGCTCATTGGGTTCATTCGTGGCCAGGAGCAGAAAGTTGATCGAGGATATCATTTGGATAGAAGATATGAACTTACATTTTTCCATTGGAGTTTACTAACTTCCTATTTTGTTTTGTTTCTATTTTTGGTTCATATGCCGAGCTCATAACCTCGTTCTTGTTGCTGAGTTGTTCTTTCTGAATTTTCCGGCTTGTAGAGCCTGGCTAGTTATCATGCATGTGTGTTTTGTTTTGTTTCTTATGGTTTCTTGATTTCTATTATATCGTTCCTTTCTAGGGAGTTATACCTGCAATACAATCATGCATACAATAACACAACTATGCGCAAGATGATAAAATTTTTTGTTTGATACGGCCTGTACTGCTGTACTAATTAGGACATGCACCTGAGCTGTAGGTACCTTACATGTGCTGCCGAATACGAAACACTAATCATTTACCCTCGATGCAAGCCACACTGCACCTAGACCTGCACATGCACCATGCAGCATTTGCTGATACATAATGTTTTCAATCTGTTAAGCATGTACAAGAAAGGACAAGCCTCGGCCACGGGGGACGACAACGAGGAGAAGGGCCCAAGCAGAATCTAGATATGGACGAGATCATAGGCGCAAGAAAAGCAAGAGGACAGAAAAGTAAAGATGTAAGGGTGTATAGAAATGGATTTTGAGCTGTTCGTGGGAAAATTAAAAACTTTCGTTCGGGTGAAATTTTGGCATCATTCCGCCGGTGCTAAATGCATCTATGGCTCGGACCAATCCACCTGGTCGGTAACGGGGTCGCCGCCGTCTTTGGCAGAGGAAATACGGAGTCGGAGACGGAGTTTGGCAGGGAGCGGCTGAGGGGTTGGTTAGATTAATGAGTTCATTGGGTGGGAAGTTGGGAATGGATGAAGAAACTTACTCCGTTCAAAGCTGTCACACGCATGGACTGGGTGCCCTCGTCGCCGGCTTCAAGATCGGCTTTGCTGATGGCACTCAGCTGCAGACGCTGACTCTTTGGTACAGCGGCTTGCAGACCGACATTAGTGAAGGTGTCAAAGTTCGACTCGTTGCGGAAGCGAGCCATGATCTGGGCGTGTGGGCCGCTACGCTGGACCTGCAGGGTAAGGATGAGACCGTCCTTGCTGAGGGCAGTGTGCGCTGGTGTCGAGGCGGAGACAGGAGCGGGAGAGGCTGCAGGCGAGGGGGCGGACGCACCCAGACCACCTCCACCCAGTAGATCCATGGATGCAGACGCAGGTTGTGTTGGCTGGGGAGATGGCGAAGGACCATTTGAGCCGAACAGGTCCATGATGGCGCTGTTCGAGTTCTGTTGGCCAGCAGGGCCGGGAGAAGGCGATGACAGGCTGGAGTCTCCGCCAAGAATGTCTGCCAGCAGGTCGGCGGTGTTCGATCCGTTTGAGGTAGGGCTAGTAACAGGGGCATCGCCACCAACCAAGTCTAGGAGCAGGTCATGCTCGGCCGGTTTGGCGGTCTTGGTTGACTTGCTACGAAGAACCTTGCTCTGGCGCTTCTTAGCGGTAGGAGCACCCAAAACCCGTTGTTCCTCACGGATCTCAGGCGCGGGCATCCGCTCGAGCACACCACGGCGGATTTGGTCGTAGCCAAAGAGGTTGGAATACTCAACAGCACGCTGCTGAATTTCTACACTCAAGTCGGCGGTTCGACCGGAGAGGAAACGGCGCAGACGGTCAATCTGAGCAGGGTCCGACATGCGCACTGTAAGCTTCATGGAAGCAGTTATGATGTATTCAACCGCAATTTGGGTGGCGTAGGTGCTGTTAAGGATGTTGGTGAAAAGGTCGACAATATCACTTTCCTTGACCTCCTTGACTAATTCCTCTTCCTCATATTGACCACCCTGGAGTAAACTATCGGCGTATTCACCGATCGTCCATGTCGCAGCCAGAGTGAGACCCTCTTGTGAAATATCTTCCTTCAACGAAGAGTAAAGCTTCTGTACTGCATAGGTCTGCAGTTCAGGGGTGGTAGCGATGAGACGCACAAACGAGGACAGGATCTGCTCCTTGACGTAGTTCCCAGCCAGCTTGAGAACCCGCAGAATGGTATCCATGTGCCAGCGCTTGTTGGGGGCGAAACGATCAGCTGCGATGCCGATTTGTGTAGTCATCACAGGCTTGAACTCGTTGTCGGCCACCTCTAGGAAAGCTAGCAATTCCCGCACCAGCACCCGTACGTTGCCCTCGTTGATCAACATGAAGCTGAGATCAAGCGCTCGCCGGCGAATGCTAATATCTGGATCCCGCAGACACTCCAAGATCGTGTTACGGTGTCTCTGCACCGCATTAGGTTCGATTGCAACCACCTTGTTCAAGGTGTTCAGTGCAACATAACGAATATTATTGTCCTTGTTAGCCAAGAATTTGCCGAGAATGTTGACGCCCAGCACCCTCAATCCCGAGTCGGCTTCAATGTCCAGGATAGTAAGAACGGCCTCGTACAAGATCGAGTTGCCGACGTTCTTTGAGGAATCCGTGTTGGTGGCCACCTGGGCCAAGATATCGTTGATCAACTCACTAGTGGCCACATCTCCGCGACCGAGTACGCGCAAGAAACGGAGGATCTTGACCTGGAGGAAAGGGTCTGTGATTCCTGACACATCGTGTTCGGGGGCATACCCGGAGGTTGTCAGGCCCTTTAAAGCGCGCACGAGGCCACCAGCCAGGGGCCGGAACATTTCGATCACACCCTCTGGTCCTTCTTCTTCCTCTTCCGCCTCACAAAGATCAATCGCTAGCGTCAAACCACAGAGCAGTACTCCATGATTTCGGTCCGAAAGAAGGTTCTTGGCTTTCTCAAGGAAGTGCTCGTGCAGGTCGGGAACCTTGCGACAGATGCGCATGGCACAGATGGCTGCTTTCCGGCGAATATATGGATTGGCGGTCGACATAAGGCTTTCAACTTCGGGGAATAGATCACGAGACATTTCGACGGAGGCAATGTTGCCAAGTGCACAAAGAGCGAGACCGACGATGTATTGGTTGGAGTGGCCAAGGTCACTACATGGCAGTCAGTACAAGTTCAAGCCATCGAGGCTATCGAAGACACCCACTTCTTCAATGAGTTGGTCACCAGCGTTAAAACCTCCTGGTTCTCATCCAGTAACAGCATAGTTCCCAAATATCCCAGACGCTTATCGGCGAACCGATGTGAGGCGAGCAGCTTCAGACATTCGATCTGACCGAAGTGAGTGCGCTCTCCAAGAGTGAAGAGGTACAAGAGCTTAGCGACATTGTTCCGTCTATCAATTTATTAGAGGTCATTTGCGAAGTGCACCAGGAGAGTTATTGCAGCGTACCGAATACCGGAGTCGTGGCTCTCTTCTCGAAACGAGGCTCGAATAGCGGCGCTCTCCTTTTGAATCACGGCACGTTCATCGGCGATGGTCTTGGCTGATCGGACGTTGCGAATGAATTGCTTGACTATAGACAGATCGGGGTTGCGTGGTTAGTGCTGCATCTCAGGGGAGGAGGGGCGGCGGGCAGCGCTCACGGGAAGACATGGTCACGGAGACCCCTAACGGGGCGAGAAAAGGGAATATTCAAGGCAGAAGAAGGGACAGAGATGGGCCCAGGAAAGCAACCAAGCACCACGCTCATAAAACCAATGAAATGAAGAAGCGTCAAGGCAATGGTCTGAAGGTCTGGACTGCTTTATTATTATTCCTCATGGCAGTCGACCTGGCTTCTTGGCATGGAGGGCTAGTGGGAATCGGGACTAGCGCGTCCAAGATGGTCATGTGACTACCAGCTGGCACAAAGGCTCACCGCCTTTGGTGGCAGCCGAAATAAAAAAGAATGGACTCGCGGGGAATCGAACCCCGGACCACTCCCATGCTAAGGGAGTATTATACCACTAAACCACAAGCCCATTTGATTGGTGGAGATTAATATTTGACGCTACATAAGCCAGAGCCTAACATATACCATATTGCGTGTTTATGCCCATCTGCGCAAGAATGCCAAAATACGTCCTTACTTGAAGTTGGAATATCAGGACAAGATGATACAAGGCTACATCTTGGCAGGTAGATCTCCCAACAATTCAACAGATCGTTGTGAATCCATCTGCCTAGTCCCCTATAAACGCTGTGACGTAGTAGTTATTTTTGGTCGACTTCGGAACAAACGAACCCACCAGAGCTCCCCCACATCATATGTGTCTTCCTTGCCTCTCAGCGCGTTCAATGTACCATAATTTTGCTGCTACGATTGTGCCTATACAGGATGTCTAGCGCCGTCTCCCATGATTCAGCGACTGTACGGCCGCGCGCCGTCCCTCTCCCATCCGATGGAAAGGACATAACTGGAGCTCTTCCCCTTCCCCTGGAAAAGCTTTCCCAGGACACAAGGTGAGTCGTGATCTACCTACACATCCAGAATGATCCAAGGCACTGGCTAACATATCTACTGCATTGAAGTGGCCGCTCTACCCCTGTGTCCGAAGATGCGCCCCCGTCAGCGCACTCGATCTCCACTGCGAGGAAGCAGGTTCGGGCTCGAAACCGCCTGTTTTATACGATAGACTATGTCCCTCGTGTGTCGCATTTTGATCCGGATAGCGACTACCACAATTTCCGGGGGTTCTTTACTCTCTTTTGGATTGCGCTGGTGATTATGGTCGGAACCAGTGTGCTACGCAACATCAAATACACCGGATTCCCCTTACAACTGCACGTCTGGAGTCTCTTGACCGAGAATGTGTGGGTGATGGGACTGAGTGATGGGGCCATGGTCCTAAGCTCAGGACTTGTTCTGCCCTTGCACCGGATCTGGCGGAGCGGTCCGCAGTGGCTGCGCTGGTCGCGCGGAGGTATGATAGTGCAGAGTCTGGGCGAGGCACTTTGGCTGGTCTTATGGATCAAGTAAGCCTCCAGTTTGAGATAAATTGTGTTCTGTATCGCTAACAAGAACTAGCTGGCCGTTCATGCTACAGTGGACCTGGACCGCGCAAGTCTTCTTCACGCTGCATACCCTCACAATCCTCATGAAATTGCATTCTTACGCTTTCTACAATGGCCATCTCAGTGAAGCCGAGCGTCGCTTAGCTTCTCTCGACAAACCCGGCTCGCTGCCCTCTATTCCTACATCTGCCTTCCATTACCCAGAAGTCCACGGACGCCGGCCGTCCATGAAAGACCAGAATGAGAAAGATACTCCGACAGAGCCACTGCTGAAATTGCGCGAGGAATTAGCTACAGAGCTGACCTCCCCACTTGGCAATATCTCATACCCCCAGAATCTTCACGTCGGTAACTACGTCGACTTTTTATTCTGCCCCACGCTCTGTTACGAGCTGGAGTATCCACGCCGAAAGGATCGCCGCTGGGCAGAGATCGGCTGGAAGACTGCCGCTGTATTTGGTTGCATCTTCCTGTTGACCTTGATTAGCGAAGAGTTTATTCTTCCCGTCCTGAACGAGGCCAGCGCTCAGCTCCACACAGTCTCTAGCACCTTAGACAAGGCATTCATCCTTGCTGAGACTATAAGCATGCTCCTATTTCCCTTCATGATTACATTTCTGCTTGTTTTCCTGGTCATCTTCGAATACCTGCTAGGCGCATTTGCCGAGCTGACTCGATTTGCTGACCGACACTTTTACGCGGACTGGTGGAATTCATGTGACTGGTAAGTCTTGCATTATATTTGACATAAATCCACTCATCAGAGGCTGATCTCATACTCTCTAGGCTTGAATTCTCCCGCGAGTGGAACGTCCCGGTCCACCACTTCCTTTTCCGCCATGTCTACTTCCCCTGTCGATCTAACTTCTCCCAGCCAGTGGCTATGTTCACCACATTCCTGGTCAGCTCAATCTTCCATGAGCTGATCATGAGTTGCATCACCAAGAAGCTCCGAGGATACGGATTCCTGGCTATGATGCTGCAGATGCCTATTGTTGCTGTTCAGAAGTCTCGCTTCTTCAGGGGACGGACTACCCTCAATGTAAGCTGCCCCCGCATAGGATCTTTCTCTTTCCGTATTGACTTGTCTTCAGAATGCGTTCTTCTGGGTTTCTATGATATTTGGTCTTTCGATGGTAAGTTCTATATATTCTTCTTTCGCAAGAATCTTTTGTTCTAACAGTGGATGTTCTAGATGTGTGCATTCTATGTCTTGGTCTAGGGATATTACTTTGAACTACAGAACGATATCCCGAACATGGAAGAGTGCGGTCCACCAACAAAGTGACTTGGTAGCAACGTGCAGATTGGCTTTGGGAATGACTTATTGGTGGTTTTCCATTACCTGTACTAAGACTATACTGTTTCCTCTTGTACACATAGCTTAGGTTATATTTTATTTCAACTACCGTCGTGTCATCGTTATCTTAATTGACGTACTATATTCCTATAATAGCTCGGTAATATGGCTTAGAAGTTTAATAAAAGCACAGTAGAACGTGTACAGAAGAACAGAAAAGACAAAATGTTACAACCCTACTTAACACCCCATAAATCAATATTCTCATTGTAGAGTAGGGTTTGCTTAAGCATGACCCAAGGGAAAGTACTGCCTTGATGAGATGAAGGCACCACATCTGATATACACACGTGACAACTGTACGCAGTCATGTGTTAAGTTAATCATACATCAAGATGCTCTGTGTAGATCTAGAGCGTGCTCAAATTTACTCAGGGCGCAAAACGCGGCCAAATGTCAGTAGACTACGTAGGCTGCACTCTCATAGTTATAGTCTTGGAAGGTTACGTGTTTGGAACCGGTTTTGAATGATAAGATGTCATAGCGATATGAAGCATCTTCTCAGATTCTATTCTTTACCCTTGCTCTTGTCAGGTCCCTGCCAATCAAGATCAAAACATCATCATCATATCATGAAGAGCAGTCTTTGAAGTACATGTAAGTAGATGGCTTAAAGCCGAACGAAAAGAGAGATATATCACGTCCCTCGCCAATTTTCTGCAGAACCAACCCAGATCCATGCTTGGTAAAGTACAAGCCCCAAACCAAAGCCAAAAGCTCAAATAACAGCCAAATGCAAGCAGAACGGACAGAAAAAGAAAAACGTCAAAGATTGTGGAAGTCATGTCATATCATATCATATCAAGGAGCGTAAGTCATAAATTGGTCATCAGGTATCTAGTATCCAGCAGAGAGAAAGGAAAAATAAAGAGAAATAAAAAGATAAAAAGAAGAACAAAGAAAAGAGATCACGATAAAGCCGTGGGTAAGCAGCACAGGACAAATTCCAAGGTACGCCATAGGATGTGATGAGGAATTAGTTTAGAGAAAGTGAAAGGAAACACCGTTCCATCCCCTCCGACCAATCCCATCCATATGCGCCGACAAAAAATACCTTTGTCTCTGACTCTGGCCCTGGTCCAAGCCCTAATCCGAAACCCCGAAGTGGCTGTGCGGGGGATAGAAGTGAACCAGACCAGGGTGCAGTGACATTGAAACAAGCAAAGAACCCGAAGTTAATACCGAGACCGACTCAATGCATAGTACAGGTATGTAGACACGAGGAGGCATGCGATATACATTCTGGTTTGTGGAAAAAAGGAGACACGATGACAGCACCGCGATCGGGTTGGATCGAACAACCGGTGTTCAAATCGAGCTCGGATCGTAAGCGTGAACCGTCTCCGTGTGAAAGAACCGCTTAGTAGCGGAGATATGGACAAGAAGAAATAGAAATGAAAATGAAAATGAAAATCTGATCAGGATGAAAATGCAAAGCAAAGGAATTGAAAAACACCTCCAGCTCCATCATGAATATCCCGTAAAAACAAAAGCTAGCGTAAGCTGTCGTAAGCAGATCATAATCCCATGTTGCGAAACAACAGAGGACTAGTAAGCGTAAGCAGACTGGCGTCTGCCTACATTAGAAGGACGACTGTCCTCGTCATAATAATGACGCCGTGGCGAGTAATTGATGTCCTCGGGCCCGTAGGCACGAGAGTACTTGACGTCCTTGTCCTTTGGACGAGGAGGGTAGTCGGCATCGCGATACGACGCCGGCCTTGAAGGTCGTGAAGGGCGGACTTCAATGCGAGGGGACGATGGCGATTCCGTTGGGTAGCTCTGGTATGTAGTACTCCGCTTGGGGGGCTGGCGCGCCGATGAAGATGTTCTTTCGGCACGCTCTGGGGATGAGGAACGGTACTTTGACGAGGCAGACTTTGGCTCGACAATGACGCGGTCTGGCTCTGCAACAATCTTGTATCGGGTATGTGTCTTGGGGGAACTGCCCCGCAGTGGGATTTCAGGCGTCGTTGGGCTGGAATATCCAGAATCGTAGCGATCGCGGGGCTTTGAAGAGCGAGATGAAGGGGATTCGTTCACCATTGAATGTAGTGTACTTTCGCGTTTGGAACGACTGAAGCCACTTGAGGTTGCTGCGCGGTGATTCAGGAATGAGGGGCGGAGAGAGCTCTTGATGCTTGGAGAAGTTGTGGCGGTTGGCATCTTTGGCTTCTCGCGAGGCGACTCATTGTAGTCGTACGAGTTGCCGCGGGATACTGACGGGCGTCTTGTGGTCGGGCGGGTGGACCGTCCCGAAGGCCGCGAGCTTGATGAGTCTGGTTCCGTTGAGTCGGAACCACGGTATCGACGTGGGGATGAAGTTCGACCCTTGGATGCGATGTAGTCCTCCGCGCTAGTTGTCTTGTTGTTGATCTTGCTTTGCCAATTATCGGAGAAATCATCTTCCTCATAGCGTTCGCGGCGAGAGGGTTCTGGCCTGGACCGAGAATCACGCTCTCTACGCGGGGGTGCTGTTCGCTTGGTGAAGACGTAGCGGGGAGCACTGGAGTCTGAAGCATCGTCGGATTCAGCGTAAGAATCAAACGTGTCGTATTTGGCCGAAGCTTGTCGGCGTCGTTCTTGATCACGGGTCTTGGCACGGTCGGAATGGGTGGCCTTGGTTGATTCCCGCTGCTCCTTTGAGGCGTAATAACCACTCATCGGCGTCGGCGTTGACGAGGTCTTCTTCTTCTTTTCTTCTGTGGGTTTGGTCTTGGATCGCATCCCATATTCCTCGTACTTGCGGGACATTGGACGCGGTTCTTCTGTGAAGCGCAAGTTTTCATCGAGGTACACTTCCAAGGGGACTCGTTCCTCCACGATCCGACCATTACGGTATTCGCGGTTGCTGGAACCACTTCCTCGAGGAGAGCCATACGACTCTGTTCGTCTGCGTTCCAGCTCGGCCTTCAATTCGGCTAATCTGTTGATTTTGGCGTCATATTTGGTTCGTCGGGACTCATCTGAGAGGAGTTCGTAGGCTTGTTGAACTCTTTGGAATTCATCTTGGGCGGCATTCCGCTGCGACTCATCTTGGATCTTGTCTGGGTGGCATTTCAGCACTCGCTTTCGATGGGCGGCCCGGATCTCGGAGAGGGTCGCATCTTTGGCTATCCCCAGAGCAGCATATGGATCTATATCAGGAACTGAGGACATTGTGAAATTGGGATCCACAAAGGGTATGTGTTTTGAGATTGAATTGGAGAAAGAGAAAGAGAGAAAGAGGGAGAAGAGGCGGTGGAAGATGGGTAATGTAGTATCAACCTGACGTAGTCAAATGCAAAGACCGATGCATCCAGAAAGATCTCGATCAGGAGATTGCAAATCTCATAGGAACATCGGACAATGCGAGAAGATGAGCCGAATCAACCGGCCAGGGGCTTTCTGGGTGTTTAGTATTTACATGCACACTGCGCCACAGTCAACCAGGTGGCGTGTGCTTAGTCAAGCTCAAAGCCCAACTGGCAGCGTTGGAGGGTAATTTCTTTATTGCTTTATATTTTTTCTGTTTCGCTCTGTGTTTCTGGCCTAGTTCTGGGGTTGATCATATTGGGTCATATTGAGCATATTTATTACAGGTAATATTCATCTTACACCTCACCGGTCTCCCCCCTCCACCCCGGTCATTACCTGAGCCCTGGATCCGACTGGCTGCGACTGGCTGCGTACTGGCTGCAGGTCTGCCAATCACCGCCTCGCCCTAGTTCAGGTATTTCATTTGCCTAGGGGGGCGATCTAACACGAGGACAGGGCCCCAGTGAGGGGGGGGTCCATCGTCATGACGCCCATCTTTACTTCTTTTCCTGCCGCCGTCTCGATCGAGTAGGTTTGGCATGCACCTAGCCTGCCCCAAGTTTACACTTTCCGCTATACGCCTAGGTCGCCTCACTGTATTAACATTCCTTCTTTAACTGGAATTTGCCTGACCTCGCTTCAGCTTTAACCCCCTGTACGCCTAATTGGCAGCCATCTTGTTCTCCTGTCCCAAGGGAGGTTTCGTGGCCTGAATTCGTGGCTGAATACTTAGCCTATATATAGACCTACTGAATTGACAATCCTTCTTTCAGGCACTGAGACCTAATCTCTGTCCCACTAGCCCCATCACCAACGTGTCGGTCTCCACCCATAGTGACTCCATCTGGTAATTCTCGCGGTATCCAATGATTGGAGGAAGTTGGGGTACAGTGTAGCGTGTACTGTACACACCGTCTCCAGTCTCCAGTCATCTGGACTTTCAACCCTGCGGTCCGCGCGCATTCTAAGCCTATCACTGGTAACCTGGGAAGTCTACAATAAACACCTCACCTCTCTAACTCTGTTCCTTCACCTCTATGTCTCCCGATCTCTCCCAAATAGTAGTTGTCTTGAATGGACACAATTCCAGTCAATGTCTCCATGGTCGGCAACGTCTGAAATGTCTCAAATGTCTCATAGAACCAACCTAGGCTAGCCTAACCGCCCACCTCCTCCTCCCTCTCCGGTTCGCCTCTCGCTTCGGGCTCCGGAGACTAACACAGTCAGTTGACAATATCTGTGTGATAGTGATTGCCATATAGCCCTCAATCTGGGGATGTTCCCGTGAAACCCAAAAAGTGAAAGGACCACACATCTTTCAATTCGAACCGCATCAGCCGTGTCCATAATCCTCCGATCCCATCAGCACGACTGGCGATGTCACACAAGACCTTGTGCCGAAACACACGGTTGTGACCTTATACGTTTAATCCGTGATCTACGAGCCCCTCCTTTTCCTGTTGATTGTCGACAGGGGTGCTAGGCTTCGGTTTGAATGTCTTTGAGGCGGGGTCTTGTTTGTAGCTGGATGAGTCGAGACCGGCTGAGCACCGGAGAAATTGATACCAGACCGGGATAATGATCATCTACCTACAGTAGACAGTATTTGACCAGGGCAGGAGGATAGGGAAGACATTGAATCGAGTGGTCGTCAACTCTCCAGGATTGTAGTTAGGTACTGTACGAACTCTCTACCCCAAACCCGGGAAATCAAACCGGATGCAAATGCAAATGCAAGTCTCCTGCAATAACAGTATGCACTCAGCTATAACAGCCAAAGAAGCCCTGAAACCCAAAGAAAAGAAAAGAAAAGAAAAGAAAAAGAAAAAGAAAAAGGGCGACCATTCGAAACCTCTCAAAGACTGAGCCAGAACGCTCTCCACAAGCCTCGAAAAGCCTTCTAGAAAGCAATGCCCCAATCAAAATCCAAGGCACATGCTTCCTTCCACGCGAGACTACGCTGTAGTGAGGCGTATCTCCGAGATCCTACTCTACGTTACTGGAAGCCCAGTCCTAGCTGAAGAAAGACAAAAGCCCATAAGCGCAAACATCAACGATTACCTACATCCACAATAAACGTGTTATCTGACCAAAAGCAAACTAATAAATGATCGGCCTCGCATGGTCACATCGTGTAGCAGGAGGGTGGGAGGGTCTATGTACTGGTTGGCTGAAGGAGAGTGCTCGTCGCACGCCCAGACTTTCAGATTTTTCCATTTTCCAGTGTGCTAACTGTGCTTATCCACTGAGCGAGCGGGAACAAGCGCTGGGGAAGAGTTTGGTTTGGGGGATCCCCGTTGCAGATGCACATGACTTGTGCCTGAAGAGACGAAACTTGGATATTGGAGGACTGCACTGGACTGGACTGGCAGAGGCAGTGATATCACATATCACATCCGGGTATGTGGTTGCGATCTGTCAGAATGACTCTGGCTCTGGCTCTGGCTCTGGCTCTGGCTATGGCTATGGGCGTGTATGCGAGTGCTGCGGGGTATTTACTTGGGACGTATCTATCTAGTCACCACTTATTCATCATTACGAAGATATTAGGAGAGTTAGGGACTATTGATTGGGGACTCGATTATTGGATAATTGGCAATACTTATGGAATCCAAGGTAATTCATCGGCCAGTGCAGCCAGTCTAACGGACCGACCACCCACCACATGGAAATATGGAAATAATGATGTAAGCGCAATCCCTGGAGATTTTCCTAGAAACCTCACTTCACCTGCCCAGGTGGGCACTTCACTTTGCGTATCAAAGCGCTCATGGCCAAAGCTCCCCCCCCCCCCCCCCCCCCCCAAGTCATGACGGGGACCATCCGGCATCAAGCCACAATGCATGGCAAGAATAGAAGGAGTTCGAATCATAAGATGAAGCAGGCAGCTTAATTCTATATTTCCAGATTCTCATGTGCCGGACATCCAAAACCTGAAACCACGCTAGGGAAGATACAGTAGAAAGAAGGCAAGGAAATTTTCTAGGCTAGGAACAAACCTGCCGAGGTGTCAGACGCACTTGCGAACATCACCCGTTAGCGTTGGCTTTGGCGTGGGCTAGGTCTTGCCACACGGGAAGCTCGAGGTCAATAACGACGGGCGAATTGAACCGTTTGCCTCCGTGATGCGGGAAACTGGTGGCCACGATGGCCGCATTGACAATGCAAGTCTCCATTCGGAGCGTTTGCAAGGCATCGACATGGCCGATCGTGCCGCGGATGCCGGTGCTGAGACTGGGGCTGGGGCTACCGGCGCTCAGGGACGGCGCGTTCGGCGAATTTCGTGGAGTTTCCTTTTCAGGCGCGGCGCCTGCTGATGAATTCAGCGAGGCTGATGACATCGGTTCCTCGCTTGATTTTGATATCTTGTGTGCCGAATGGCTGTTACTGTGACTGTGACTGTGACTGTGACCGGGCCATGAAAATCCCTCGTTGGCTAGCCTTTCGTTCCGTTTGCTGGTTAAGTCGATCAGGTTTTGTTTCTTGCTGCCCATGGGTGGCAACGTGCCCCGGATGACATGGTCAACTGCGTTGGTCTGTATCGGTGTCTGTCTTTCTGTTTCCTTTTTGGGCGGGCTGTGTGTCTCTGTCTCTATATCTTGTTCTGTATCTGTAAGCACGGCCGGCCACTGAACTCTTTCATATCCTCGTCCTTCGTGCACATGGCCACAAATGGCTAAGTGAGGCCTTATGAGGCTCAACCTTTTGCGCAGTGCTGAGCACCCCACTGATGTTCCATTTGGTTTCTGGTCGCAGTGAGACTGCGGTGGCGTATGCGTGACGACGATGTCCGTGTCGAGTGGTATCTGACCCCATAGCCTTGTTGCATCACTTGAGTCGTATCCAAATGCCCAGTTTCCCTGGAATTGGGAGTATGGCGACCCGAAGACCTTGAATATCGTGTTTGGACCGCCTGTTCGCCTTAAACGAATCATGGCTGACTCGTGTTGAAGAAAAACAACTGTAGGCGACTCCGAGATAAGTTCCAGACATTTCTGTGGATCCTCGAGGGACTGGTCGTGAAAACAGTGTCCTTGTTCTGCGAAGAAAGTTGGGTCCAGGGTAACGTCGTGATTACCTGTTTGTCTGGTTAGGAGCTTTGATGTGACCATTTGGCGTGGACGGAACATTGAAGCAGGGCATAGCATTGCTATCTATTGCATAAGATGAAGTAGTGGGTGGCTAAATTGGGCACGTAGGCATCGAGGAGAGAAACGAACCACCAACTATGATCTTGATTTCAAAGTCGGCTTTGCATATCCAATCCATTGTCCGGCGGAGCTCTCTTAGGCTTCCATTGTTAGTCAAGTCACCTGCATGGATCAGGACGTCTCCTGCTGGGAGGTTGAAGCCTGCTTCGGAGGGTGTGTAGCCGTGCGTATCAGAGACGCAGACGAATCGTGTCTTTTGAAGCATGGTCATTGTTATAGAGGAAATCATTGTCTCAGTGGTTCTATGGGGCACAAGAACGCCCAAATATGGTGCTGTTCATACCCAGCGCTGTTGCAGGCAGTTCAAGCAATTGGGGGTGGGCCAGAATTCATCAAGCTCTGAGACGTGCCTCTATCTTGGAGATTTCTGATGGAGAGAACTAGCATAGGAAAAACAATCGAACTATGGAACGGATTAGTCATCGGACCCAATCTTTGATCAATTTAGATCTGATCATTGAAGGCATGGAGATACAGTAGATCGAGATGATATGAACAGAGAACACCCTAGGAATCATGTTCGAGGAATTGAGTGATGTCAGTTAAAGTATATTGTATGAATCTAAAGTTTCCCAGCTTGTACATGTTCATTTACCTACCAGAAACTAGGATTATGATCATCACTGTACTTCTAGAACACCCAAGTATCGCCAGCCCTAAGCCAAAGCCCTAACGGCACAAAGAGAAGGAACCACCGTGGCGCACAGTCTGAATTGAAAGTATTATATAAGCTGGTCGCGGGCGGGGCCGAAGTATTGATACACGTGACTTTTCCATTCCGTGATTGGTCTGGCTTAGGGCTGGGACCCTCGCCACTAGCACAAAGTAGGCTTCCCTCGCTTAACCATTCATCTGCGAGCCACCCGACTTCGTTGTGTGCGTTGACCTGACACCCACGACAACAACCGCCGACAACATCCATCCCCCGGGACATTATACGAGCAGGATGTCCACCTTCGAACCAGTGGTGCGTTTATTACCTCCAAAGCGACAACCTGAATGCCGCTGGAGTCGTCTTGAAATTCTGCACTCGGGGAACCGTTATCGCTGACTTCAATCGTGAAATAGGTCGTCATTGACGGCAAGGGACACCTCCTTGGTCGTCTGGCCAGCACTGTCGCCAAGCAGCTGCTTAACGGTCAGAAGATCGTCGTTGTGAGATGTGAGGCCCTCAACATCTCCGGCGAGTTCTTCCGCGCGAAGCGTACGTTCAACCTCCCCTCGAAATCTTTTCTTTGTGTCATGTGTGGAATATTGGAATGTGTCTACGGCTTCATGTGGAGGAAATACGACAAGCAAAACGAAACTGGGAATTTTCGGAGTGGAAAATGCACATTTTTAAGGGTATCAGAAATGCTGACTCGAAATTCCGCCCTACAGTCAAGTACCACGCCTACCTTCGCAAGATCACTCGTTTCAACCCCACCCGTGGTGGTCCCTTCCACTTCCGCGCTCCTTCCCGCATCCTCTACAAGGCTGTCCGCGGTATGATTCCCCACAAGACCGCCCGTGGTGCCGCCGCTATGGAGCGCCTCAAGGTCTTCGAGGGTGTCCCCCCTCCCTACGACAAGAAGAAGCGTGTCGTCGTTCCCCAGGCTCTCCGTGTCCTGCGTCTCCGCCCCGGCCGCAAGTACTGCACTGTTGGCCGTCTCAGCCACGAGGTTGGCTGGAAGTACCAGGATGTTGTCTCCAGGTATGTTCTTCTCTGTCACCTGGATCACCAGTGTGGCCCTCATTTTTCTCTTTGGGCACTCTTTAACTGATTTTTCTCTTTACAGACTCGAGGAGCGTCGGAAGGTCAAGAGCAAGGCTTACTACGAGCGCAAGAAGGCCGCTCGCCGCAACCTTGCCAAGGCAGAGCAGGGTGCGAACGTGGACAGCAAGACCAAGACCCAGCTTGCTCAGTACGGTTACTAGATACCTTTAGCGCGGCTGGTTGTTGTGTCGAGCGATGGTTCTGGGATGGGATCGTGGACGGTTTACTTTCAGCGAATTTGAACGGCAAGTCGACCGACCTTTTTCTGCGGCCCGGTCCCCTACCATTTCATGAATACCACTGTCTGTGACGCACATGGTGGCCGGGGACAGGGTTTCTTCGGGATTTTCAAAAGTCGAAAAAAAACGGAGTCGTTTGGGATTAAAGGTTCAATTTAGCTGGCCGTTGAGTCGCGCCGTGGCGGTTTAATCCAAAGAAACAATTTTCAAGAGTTCAACATGATTCTTATGATCAAAATACTTTGACCTATTATTGTTCCCGATGTCTAGTAGTTTTCAGTAGTAACTTGTGCACTTATAATATGTTGTCTGTAGCCTTAGTGTCAGCCTACCCACATCCTCAGTTAACGATTGCTAGTCGTAATGCCTCTCGTGGGTAAGGGTCCCCTGTTACGTCTCAAATTATCCAAATCCCCATCTCCAATCTCCAATATGCATCCAATTAGCCAATCCCACATAGAGTAATCATGATGATCTCTCAAAAATAAGACCCCTTTTACCTTCAACCTACCCCAGAGTTAGTTCCCGAGTCCCCCGCCTGTGATCCGCCATAGCCTAGGTTAACCGCTCCATGGCCTCCCCGCATTTCTCCAAGTTGGAGTAATCTGCTTTCTCTCTACTCCCTCAGCCCTTCACGTAGCTTTCTCTTCTCCTTCATCCACTCACATCCATACCCCGGACTCGAATTTCCCCTACTACGTAATCAGAAGCCCCCTTGTACTACCCCCTCTGGTATAGGATGTCTGGAGTAAAGTCCCGGCTGTCTGGCCTACTCGGCCACTTCAGCGCAGCATCTTCGACACCTGCACAGATCGAGCACCGTATCAATCACCATACACTCTCGCCAACTTTCTTCTTGCCCCGCGCGGCGGCCATTGAGCCCGAGGTAAGTCTCCCGTCCTGTTTTTGATATTGATCCAATTACATCTGTCTAATAAGAGATTCTCAGGCCGAGGCAATCTACCATCTCACAGCTAATAACAAGGTCCTGCGCAGAACCTACCGCGAGACTGCAGATCGAGCGAGGGGTCTGGCGTTTTATCTGAAGAAACACGGATTCAAAAGAGTCGGAATTCTCTGCCCCAACACTCCAGCATTCTTGGAGTCGATCTTTGGAATTGCCGCTGCAGGGGCGGTAAACGTCGGTAAGAACTCCGAGGACCCATTGAGCCATTGGGGATATCTTGGTCTAACATCTTCGCATTAATTATCAAGCTGTCAATTATCGTCTCAAAAAAGAAGATATTGCTTATATTTTCGAGCATGGAGATGCAGAGGTCATAATTGTTGACGAGGAATTTGTACCGCTTTTGGAGACCTACCGCTCACTGCATCCTCATATTCCCCTGGTTGTGGATACTGATACTGATGCTACTGAGGGTGAATTGACGGGTCCCTTTGACCAAGCTGTTCTGGAAGGTTTGCAGTATGACTTTGATAATGGAGCTCAGGGGTGGGAAGGCCTCGAGAGTCAGGCTGCTGATGAAGAGTCCACCATTGCTTTGGCATACACCAGCGGTACAACGGCTAAGCCCAAGGGTGTTGAGTTTACGCATCGGGGCTGCTATCTGGCAGCATTGGCGAACGTGGTTGAATCAGGGCTCAACTATAACCGTGGGCGGGCTCGTTATCTTTGGACACTGCCTATGTTCCATGCTATGGGTTCGTTCTCTTAATGAATTCGTTGTACTCAAGCTGACACCTCACAGGCTGGACATTTCCATGGGCAGTAACAGCAGTCCGCGGTACTCATTATTGCCTCAGGAAAATAGACTATCCTGAGATTTGGAGATTGTTGAAAGAAGAACATATCACGCATTTCAACGCCGCCCCAACTGTGAACACATTACTTTGCAATGCGAAACAAGCAGAGAGGCTACCAGAACCTGTTCGGGTGACTGTAGCAGCGAGCCCTCCTACGGCTCATCTGTTCGAACAAATGTCAGATCTGAACTTGCATCCTGTGCATGTCTACGGTATGACCGAGACATACGGCCCCATCACCAAGGGCTACTATTTACCTGAATGGGATGCTCTTCCTCTAAAGGAAAAGTATCAGAAGATGGCCCGCCAGGGTCATGGCTTTATTTCTAGTCTTCCCGCGCGAGTCATCAAGACGGATGTGCCTGACGGTACTATCACTGATGTCAGCAAAGATGGACTTGAAATCGGTGAGATTGTTTTCATTGGCAATATCTGTGCACGTGGGTACTTTAAGGACCCCGAGGCAACTAGAAAGCTATTTGCAGGGGGTGTTCTGCACTCTGGCGACTTGGCTGTCTGGCATCCTGACGGGGCAATTCAAATCCTTGATCGTGCTAAGGACATCATTATCAGCGGTATGTCCTACGTCTGGTATCTAATTTGTTTGAAAAAAAAAAAGCTTATACATGATTAGGGGGTGAGAACATATCATCAGTCGCGCTTGAGTCTATGTTGGTCACGCATCCCGACATTCTAGAGGCTGGCGTTGTCTCGGTGCCTGATTCTCATTGGGGCGAACGGCCCAAGGCTTTTGTCACAGTCAAGCAAGGCAAGTCCTTGGAAGGTCTAGACGTGATCACCTGGGCTCGGAATGTCAGCGGCATCAGCAAGTTCATGATCCCCCGAGAGGTGGAAGTTGTAGCGGAGCTTCCTAAGACAAGTACTGGCAAGATTCGGAAAAATGTCCTGCGGGATTGGGTGAAGGGAAATAAAGGCAACTAAAAAGCCCTCTGTAACGATAAACATAAAGATATGTGAGAGGAAGTTATTTGAAATACAGATTGTTCTGGAACAGGCAGCTTCCCTACATTCCAGAGGTCAGATGTCCCGGTATTCCCGATCGATATGTAGATCACAGGTTACATCAAGCGACTCTGACGACATCATCTTTCCGTTTGTGCTTCCTTGTAACATCATCCCAACTGTCTTGTCCATTTTGGTCATTTTTTTTATACTTGGACTCGATCTTATCGCTCGATAAGCAGATGCTTGGCGTCGACTCCGCGTGAAACCCGGCCCCATTGCCTCATCCCCCTCCATTGCTGCCTTTATCCCTTCACATTCACATTGAGCCTAACACACTTACATTCGACGGAAGAGCATGAGCTGGTTTCCTCGCTCGATTCCACTTTCATCGCTTTAACTTCCATCCGTCTATCCCTATCGTAACTGCGTTCCCACGCGCGCTTACTTCACATGCACCCACCACTCGTGAAGAGTTCCTGAAGTAATGAGACTTCAGCCATACGATACTCCTAGCAATATAACAGATCGAACTACGACATCCGACTCCTTACCTGCCAAGATGGCACCCCGACTACGACAAACCGGCCGGTCTCCAAGTGCTGCCCCTTCCGAAACCTCTGGATCAACGTCACCAGAACGTGCCGCCGACGATGATACCGATTTCTTCATGGGCCAAGCAAACGACTCACAATCATCTATTGGCGTCGCCAATTTCCGTGACAGTCACCCCCAAAATGTCCGCCCCATGCCACTTCCGCCGATCGGTCGCCTGCCGCCTGAGATTCTGATCGCGATATTCTCAAAGCTGACTCTACCCTCAGACATGCTCAACTGCATGCTGGTGTGTCGTGGATGGGCCGTAAACTCGGTTGGGATACTGTGGCATCGGCCCTCTTGCAACAGTTGGTCGAATCTAACGAGCGTGACTGCGTCCGTGGGCAGGCAGGACAGCCTCTTCAACTACGCAGACCTGATCAAGAGACTCAACCTCTCTGCTTTGGGCGATGTCAGTGATGGAACGGTCGTCTCTTTTGTTCAGTGCAAGCGGATCGAGCGGCTGACGCTCACGAACTGCTCTCAACTTACGGATACCGGTGTGTCAGACTTGGTCGATGGTAATCGGCACCTGCAGGCGCTGGATGTCTCGGAATTGCGACATCTTACGGACCACACTTTGAATACGGTTTCAAGGAACTGTCCGCGTCTACAGGGTCTGAATATCACGGGATGTTCAAAATTGACTGACGACTCGCTGTTTGTCGTGTCACAAAATTGCCGTCAGATCAAAAGGGTATGTTTAAAGTTCACTTTGGCTTCGCTTGAAATTTTATGGGTAAAGGTGCTGACTTGTGTAGTTGAAACTTAACGGAGTGTCCAATATCTCAAATCGGTCGATTCAGTCTTTTGCAGAGAACTGTCCATCTATTCTTGAAATCGATCTGCACGACTGCAAACTGGTCACAAGTCCTTCGGTAACTGCTTTGATCATAACTTTGCGACATCTTCGAGAGCTGCGCCTTGCACACTGCATTGAGATTGACGATTCGGCCTTCTTGAAATTACCAGAATTCGCGACTTATGACAGTCTTCGCATTCTCGACCTTACCGCTTGCGAGAATGTCAAGGATGATGCAGTGGAACGTATTGTGCATGCAGCTCCTCGATTACGAAACCTAGTACTAGCAAAATGCCGCTTTATCACGGATCGATCTGTGATGGCTATTTGCAGGCTGGGAAAGAACCTCCATTATGTTCACTTGGGCCATTGCTCTAACATCACAGACTCCGCTGTCAACCACTTGGTCAAGTCCTGTAACCGCATTCGGTACATCGACTTGGCCTGCTGCAACCGACTCACAGACTACAGTGTGCAGCAACTAGCTACCCTGCCCAAGCTGCGAAGAATCGGACTGGTTAAATGCCAGGCGATTACAGATCATAGTATAAAGGCTTTGGCGGGCCCAAAAGTTGGCCACCCTTCGGTTAGCAGCCTGGAGCGAGTGCATCTCAGCTATTGCACTCAATTGCGTCGGCCAGTAAGTTTTGCACCATGCCAACCCCTGGGGATCGGTCCAACATACTAAATTTACGTTCCAGGGCATTCACGCTTTGCTTAACAATTGTCCTCGTCTAACTCACCTCAGTCTGACTGGCGTTCCACCATTCCTCACGCCAGAGCTCACCAAGTTCTGCCGAGAGGCTCCTAAAGAGTTCACACAACAACAACGGGACGTCTTCTGTGTCTTCAGTGGCGATGGTGTCAACAAACTTCGAAATTACTTAAATCGACAAGAATCATCACCGCACGAAGAAACCGAAGCCACGATGTACGACGATGACGAAGAACTCGACGAGGACGAGGGTCAAATGACTGGGTTGATGAATGCAACCGTAATCAACGACGGAGACGATGACTATATCGACGTTGGGCCTATGAATACTTGATACGATACCCCCCCCCCCCCCCCCCCCCCCTTCCCCTTTCCCCCCTCTTCCCCTTTGCAGTTGAAAATGAGTCTCGCATTTTCTATGTTTTCATTCCCAATTCACTGTCTTCGCCTACAATTCCTCGGGATACATCGGGTAGTCATATTTCTACTCATATGAACGAATATTACCCTTTTGTTCGGTATCTGTGTTATTGTGCGAAATGCATCGTGTACTAGCGCTTCTGGTCTTGGATTATTCTTGTCATATTGAACTGCATAGCATTTAGGCAATCGATTCCTTTTAACATGACTTTCCAGCAAGTAACGGTCAAGTGTGATACTTTTGCAGAATATATTGTACTAGTAGAACCTTAAGATCCTTTAAAGAGCTACCCCAAGGCTAAATCAATGTTGATCAACCGAAGCTGTTCAAGAGTTGCAAAGTTGAAACTTGATAGAGTAAGTTACAAAGATACCGTAATCCCAATACCACCAAGCTCACCCCCGCACCTTTTCTCCAACTGCAAACTGCAATTCTCCCATCCACCTGGGCCATGGCTTCCTACAAAGCCAACCCGCTGGCGTTCACGCCGTGGCCAGTAACAATCCTCACCACGGCCGTATACCTCGCCCTGATAATCCCCCTCCTGGTAATCCACCACAACGTCCCCGCCGCGCCGCAGACCAACCCCAACGGCCTCAATCTCACAGAAGCATGGCAAGACCTCCAAAGCCTGACAAAAGGCTTCCACCCGTATAACTCGCACCAAAATGACCAAGTTCGCTCTTGGCTACTAGAGCGCATCCACGCGATCAAAGATTCCGCCGCGTCATCCGAGGAATTCGCCGACGCGAAAGAGGAGAAGCCAGACGTATTCGTCTTCGACGACCTGGTTTCCAATCTCACCTTCGTCGACAGGAAAGTTGGCGTTTATTTCGAAGGCACAAATATCCTTGTCTACGTCCGCGGCTGGGAAGACAAGAAAGGGAATTGGTGGGAGACACCTGGTCGAATGCCCGTCGGCAAAGGTGGCGTACTGGTGAATGCGCACTACGATAGTGTCTCGACCGGCTATGGCGCTACCGATGATGGCGTCGGGGTTGTGACTTGTCTGCAGCTGTTGAAATACTTCCTCACGCCGGGCCATGCGCCGCGCCGCGGTTTGGTCGTCCTCTTCAACAATGGCGAGGAGGACTATTTAAATGGTGCGCGCGCGTATAGCCAGCATCCTATGGCGAAGTTTGCGCATACTTTCCTCAATTTGGAGGGTGCTGGCGCTGGCGGCCGTGCTACTTTGTTCCGCAGCTCGGATACGGAAGTTACCCAGGCATATGCGAAATCGGAGCATCCGTTCGGCTCGGTTTTGAGTGCTAATGGATTCGAGAAAGGACTCATTAGTAGCCAGACGGACTATGTCGTTCTTGATGGTATTTTGGGCCTGCGCGGACTTGATGTTGCCTTCTTTGAGCCCAGGGCTCGCTATCACACTGACCAGGACGATGCCCGCCATACTAGCTTGGATTCTCTTTGGCATATGCTCTCTGCGGCTTCTGCGACTACTGAGGCTCTGGTGTCTGACTCCACTGATCGGTTTGATGGACACATTCGTGACGATGGGCTTTTAAACAGTGGTTCGGGTACTCGGGCTGTGTGGTTCGATTTGTTTGGAAGTGCTTTCGCGGTGTTCCGTCTTCACACTCTCTTTGCATTGTCGGTGACTCTGCTCATTGTGGCTCCTTTGACATTGCTCGTGACCAGTGTGATTCTTTCCAAGGCTGATAAGATGTATCTGTTCCGCTCTTCTGTGCATTCCGAGATTGGCGATGAGCATATCTCGCTGCGCGGTCTCCGGGGCTTTTTTCGCTTCCCTTTCCTGCTTTCCATCCCTACAGCTGTGACTGTTGGATTAGCTTACATGGTGACGAAGGTTAATCCGTTCATTGCCCACAGCAGCTCGTACGCTGTATGGAGCATGATGATTTCAGCTTGGTTCTTCTTAGCCTGGTTCGTATCTCGCGTTGCGGACTTTGCACGTCCATCGGCTTTCCATCGTATTTACACCTGGACATGGATGTTTGTCCTCACTTGGTCTATGATGGTGATCGCCACTGTTTATGAGCATGAGGAGGGTCTCGCTGGAGGCTATTTCATGTTCTTCTACTACGCGGGCACCTTCCTGGCCACTTGGATTTCTTACCTGGAGTTATTTGCTCTGCCACCGAAGTCAGAGTATGTGAGCCAATTCATCCAAGGATCACGACGGCCCAGCAGCCATGGAAGTCGTCTTGGCGCGTCGGTCGACGAGAACGAGGACAATGACACCGAGGAGGACCCAACTGAGTCAACTTCACTGTTACATGGTCGTCATCGCACTACGTTTGCCAACTACGTCCATGTCGCGGGCGACCACACTTCCCATGGCTATGATGATGAGGAAGAAGAGAAAGACCCAAACGTGTATGGGCATGAACAGTCGTGGAGTGGCAGGATGCCGCGGTGGACCTGGCTCTTGCAGTTGCTCTTTACAGTCCCTGTGAACCTGATGTTGATCGTTCCATTAGCTCTCCTGATCACAGCCGCACTTAACCAAACTGGCCAGGATGGAAGCCCCCAGCTTATCGTCTATGTCTTCATCGCCAGTCTGACTTCGCTTCTTTTCGCTCCAACACTACCGGTTATTCACCGATACACCTACCACATCCCGATTTTCATGCTGTTCGTTTTCATTGGCACTTTAATCTACAACCTCGCTGCCTTCCCATTCGCAGACTCGAACCGTCTCAAGCTTTTTTTCCTCCAAGAAGTCGATCTAGACAACGGAATCTCCACGGCCTCTTTGACCGGTATGCCTCCATTTGTCCAAGACGTAACCTACGGTCTTCCAAGTGCAGCAGGTCAAGACGAGACATGTGAATGGATATACCGAGGCAAGAACCACGTCCAACGCTGCTCCTGGGATGCGCCAATTCCGCATGTCATCCCCGATGCCGAAGCTCTATCAATTAATAACGAGAATACCAACGCTCTCCTGAAAGCCACCGAACTTTCACCCGACTGGATAACCTTCAGCATTTCCCAACCTTCACCCAACACCCCCACCGCCCGCTTCGAAGTCTCGGGCCAAAACACCCGCGCCTGCCGCATCAACATGGACGGCCCCTTTATCAAAACCTTCAGCGTCGTCGGCTCATCCGCCCCAGACCCGCGTTTCCTCAACCCAGCCCGAGACGGCTTGGACCGCATTCAACTATGGAGCCGCACATGGGATAACAAGTGGACGGTCGACGTCAACTTTACCGAGCATGACTCGGCAGAGAATGATGAAGCGGTCGATAACACTCCCATTACGGGCCGGATTACTTGTCTCTGGAGTGATGCTAACCAGGTCGGGCTTATTCCTGCTCTTGATGAGGTTAAGCAATTCAGTCCTGCTTGGGTTGCTGTCACTAAGTTCTCCGATGGTTTGATTGAGGGGTCGAGGGCTTTTGAGATTCAGCGGTCGACTTTCCGGTTTGTTGAGTCTTGAGGTGGATTTTTGAGTTGAATTGTTCTGTTCTGTTAGGTTTGTTCAATGTAGTTGTTATGCTATGAAACTCAGGTGCTTCTCTTTTACCAGGATGATGACGAAGGATCTACTTAATCGGAGATATCTGGCAATGTTCCTCAGCGACTTGAAACTGGATGTCTTGAGTTGTACATCACATTCTGTATAGCGCAACTGCCAGCTTGAGTTTTGTTTACTCTTCAATGAACTTGAATTTTCGAATCTCATCTCATATCTTCTAAAGCTGCAAGCTTTTTGGTGCCCTAAAATTACTCATGGTGATGCAAAGTCGAGAGAAATGAGGAAGAAACAAGTCATCCCATAAGATCTCTGGTGCTGCAGGGGAGCGGAAAGCGGGCAAGGAAACCCTAATTGCAGACATCGCTTTGACGAATATCATACTAGACTACCAAGGGGATACATAAGTAAAAGTTCCTTTTAGCAAATATCTGAATTTGCTTTCATCTTCTGGACACATCTTTATCTATTTATTCATTTTTGATCTACTCTCAAAATCTCGAGTATTTATTTTTCATGTGAGAAGCTAGGGGGAACATTATTCGCCTTTTAGCCATGACAGATTCAACCGGAGGTACCGTTTTGTTGTCGTCGTTGGTATAGAAACCTCTTAGTGATGTAGCAACTATTAGGCCGCAGAAATTCTAGCTAAAGCAACCCATTTGTGGGCAATTAACCCAGGTAATATGACCTTGGAAGGACCTTGAATATTATTATATGCTTCAAAATTGTACATTCCAGTATGTCTGGATCTTGTAGGCTATTGGAACAAAAAGTCGTTGACCACGGCACTCGTGTCTTCTTGAGGATCAGCCACATGAACGAGGACCTTTCCCCTGGCACGCCCTGACCGAAGTCTTTCAAATGCCTTCACAGCATCCTCGAACTCATACTTGCTGTCGAAATTCAACTTCAGAGCTCCCTGCTGAACCAACTCTCCAAGCTTGACGGTGTGCTCCCGAGTATTCTTGAAAAAGAAGATAACATACTTTCTCTTTCCACCACCTAGGAACGAAGGCCAAGCCACTCGTCCAACAAAAGTGCTCAAAGCCGATGCTCCAACCTGCACAAACACACCACCAGGCCTTAAGAAATGATGACACTGATAGTATAAATCAGACGGCAACCCAATATGATCAAGAATATGATCAAAAACAATCCCCTTCTTCTTCAAAGCCCCAACAAGATCCCCAACCGCCGTATAATCAAAAACCTCATCAGCACCAAGCCGATAACACAACTCAACATTCCTCGTCGAACAAGTCACAGCAACAAAACAGCCCATGGACTTAGCAAGTTGAATAGCAAAAACCCCACACCCCCCAGAACCACCGTTAATAAACACCTTATCCCCCTCCTTAACATACCCATTCAAAGCCTGATAAGCCGACTGGCCGGCAATCCCCAAACTAGCCGCATCATCCACACTAACACCCTCAGGAAGCGGCGCAATAAGCTTGGACGAGATAGAAAGGTACTTCGCAAGCGTACCAAACTTCACCGGCATGTTATGGCACCCGTAAACAAGCTCGCCCGGCTTGAACGGCGCGCCAGGACCGGTCGTCACCACGCGCCCGCAGAAGTCCATTCCGGGCGTTGCTGGCATCCCGATTGCCAGGTATCGGGCGTGGGGACCCATCTCGGGGACTTTGAAGTCTGCTGGGTTGAGAGCGCTTGAGAGGACCTCCACGAGCACCTCGTCGCCTTTTGGAGCGGGCGGGACACGGGCTGATTCATCTAGGTACATGTTCTTCTCTAGGCCGGAAGATGTGCCGCTGTAGAGCCAAGCTTTCATTGTTGTGGGCAGCTTGGGTAGATCCATTGGGGGGCCCGTTGTTGGGTCCATTGTTGGATCCATTGTTATGAAGGAATATGATTTTGTGGTTGTTTTTGATGGCCAGAAGCTCAGGTTGATATGAAGGTTAACTTTAATTGGGGTTCACCGCTTTGCAGGGATGTCATTCGTTGTTCCCGTCCACCTCGATGACGCTAGTCATTGACATTGTCAGCCAAAAAAAAAAAAAGTTCAAAAAGAAATGCCCTCGTCCAGGTTCGAACTGGAGACCTTCGGATGTCAATCTTGTTACCAAGAATGTCATAAGAAAGGATATATGAGACCGACGTCATAACCAACTAGACCACGAAGGCTGATAGATGATGTGTTTTGCACTGGTTGGTTTCATAAGCTGAAACATGATTCATAGCCTATATGCAAAATGCTAACTCTTTCTAGTCACTCAAAAAGGATCTTAGATTATAATAATGCACTACTATATTACACTTATGAAACTCGCCTAGGTCACTTCAGGTTTCAAAATAGTGACTGCCGTTATTTTCCAGTGTTGGTTTTTGGTTGCCTCTGTTATATATCTTGTCCCGTCTACTGTTCCAAATATTTGCCCCAATTTCCCTTAACCTTTTTGTCGTTCTAACCTTTGACTTATAACGTAGTACTCCTAATATTTGCCCATGGGATATTCACATCACAGAGACCAGAATGTCCCAAGTGTCGGATCATATGCCTGGGCTGTATATATCGATTGCGCTCGAGTCAGATGGCCGACGACACAGTATATACCCCGAATGCATAAGGCGCATATAATATGAGACATAGAATACAAAACAGCCAATTGAAAGCAAGACTTGGAACGCATGCGCAGCAGACAATGCCCATCCGTACATAGAAGTATGAGATATCCGTTGCCTCAGGGCTCGAAGACATCGCCACACCTAGGCAGCCTCACGCTACACAAGGCACCAATAGGCTTATGTCTGCTATTGTAATCATCTCATAATATCAAAATTAAAGAGATCTAACCTAAATCGCATTGAAACAACAGGCAGACGCCCCGCGCAAGCACAAGTATTTGCGACGGCAAAAAAGTACTCTCCGCCTTATCTGCCTATATGGAACCACCCCAGGGACATGACTTGAACACCACCTGTTCTTTTCTCCCCTACAGATTTCCATGACTTTACTGCCATCGGTCCTCGCCCAGTCCACCTTGGGCGAGAAGTGCGCAGTTTACCTGGACCAGGTCACCGACAACCTCCCCGTTCATCTCGAGACTCTCCGCCTCCGAGTTGACCCTATTCTCACCTACTTGTCGACCACGCTCGGACCACTCGCGCAAAAGCTCCCGTTCGACATTGACGAACAAACATTCGCTCTCTCTGCATCCATAGTCGTCTGTGTGTTTACCATCGTCGCGATGAGCTGGCGCAACATCCTGCGTCGCTCGCCGAGCTACGCACCCGCATCCTCCCCGCATGTCAGCGACGCGGACTTCTCCTACATCACACCTGGCGAGGTAGACGGACGCGCAGCAAGCCCCGACGCGGGACCCGATCTCATTCGTCTCAAGCACCGTGGAACCAACTACCCACTGCACTTCGAGCCATACTCAATTGGTGAATCGTTGACCTTGGGAGAGCTCCGCGCCAGGGCTGCCAAAACTCTGGGCGTCAGCAGTACGGACTACATTCGATTGCTATACAAGGGAAAGCTGTTGAAGGACGACTCACAGAGATGCCGCGAAGAAGGGATCAAGCAGAATTCCGAGATCATGTGTGTGGTCTCTGACTTTGGCCCCGGAAACCCAGGCGATGTCTCCGACGACAGTGGGCGCCACATTCAAGTGCCCGCGCCAACCTCCTCCCGCTACAGCGATGCCGAACAATCATCCTCTCCCCCGACCCCCGTGGCAAGAGCGGAAGAAAGAAGAACAACAAGAAGAAGAACAAGACGGTCACCCCCCTGAGCCTGTTGCTCCACCCCGGCCAGCTTCATCAGGCGATCCGGGCAACCCCGCACCACCTCCCAACATCAAGTTGATCCCGTCTCGGCTGGAGCAAGTTGGCGCCTTGGCCGGGTGGTTGCAACAAGAGATGATTCCGCTGGTTGATGAGTACGTGGCAAATCCACCGACCGACCCCAAGAAGCGGGACTTTGAATATAAGAAATTGTCCGAAACAATCCTTGCACAGGTGATGTTGAAGGCGGACGGAATCGAGCCAGACGGAGATGTGACGATTCGCAATGCGCGCAAAGCGCTCATCAAGGACGCGCAGGCGGCTCTTAACAAGCTGGACACGATCGCGAAGCTCTAAAGGCTCCTCTTTCCTTTGTGTATACTTTGGAGCATTTGGACGGACATAGATTATGGGGGTATCTGTTTTAGCGAGTCTCATGTTCTGGGACCTGTCAACCCCTCGGTATGTTTCTTTGCATGGAGAGGATCGGCGTATATGTGAGGTGTCAACTTTTGTCATTTTTCTCCAAGATAAACCTGTCAGCTTCGGCATATAAGTTCAGACTTTCTCTATTGAAGCGGGGAGAAGAAACAAGGGTACATGTACTGTCCAGTAGAGTAAACCAACGCCATTCTGAGATCATGGATCTAGTGATCGGCGTAGTCCAGTGTAGTTCGCAGTTCGCAGTCTAGTAGTTCAGGGGCATCGCACGGCCCAAGGAGATCGATTTTTTTTTCTTCTTATTTTTGATACCTGTCGGATGTAATAAAGTTATTTGAGACAGGAAGGTTAAGCAATTGATTTGATTACTTTATTGAAATGGTCTCATAGGCGTAGAAATATATGCATAGATGCGCCAGAGTCTCATATATAAGACGTTGGACCCGGTCTAGTCCTTTGCTATTCCCGGTTGGGACGTTAGTTCGGTCTCCTTAGCTCTGTCTTTCTCTTCTCTGGACTTAACCCCTCGACCTTCCTTTTCCCCTCTGCCCCCGGCTTTATACACCTTGATGTGTGATCGGTGATCGGTGACCTGTGATCTCGTGACTTCGACTTCGACTTCGACTTGGACACTTTGACTTCCACCTCAACTTGTCTCCCTCTTTGAACCAGTGGACCCTTACCTGGACCACGGAACCAGCAGTCGGTTATCGCCCCGTGGACCAAAGGACGGAATCACAACCCCTGTGTATTTACAATTTGCCTCTTTCGGCCCACCCCTTACACCTTCATTTGTCCCGGGCATGTCTTGATCACACAAGCAACTCATCGTTGTATTTGATCCCTACCAACCGGGTTTCAGCTGGACTGGCCTCTTTCGATTACAACTTTTGGAATGGCGGGCGTCGCAACCGCTGCCTATGCTGCAGATACGCTACCGTCGCCTGGCGGCGTAGACGCTTCGCAATGGGATTTCGCAGTGCCGCTTGGAAACGAGGTAAGAATTATCCAATGTGACCGTGACAATTGACGTGAAGGCCGGATTTGCTCGGGACTGGACTGGTCGCATGCAAATGAAGAGGAAGAAAAAAAACCAGGTGAAAAATGCTGATCCCTTTCCCCCGCAGGAGAACCAACCCCCCTCAAGACCACGCCACTCGAACGACTCAAATTTGATCCGCGCGAAATCTAACCGCAAGCGTCATTCCAACGGTTCACGTAGTTCTTCCGTCTCTCGAAACGTTCATTCACACGAATCGCCCTATCTGAATTCTGGCCGGGGACGGAGGGATCACAGTGTCGGCCGACGTGGGAGCGAAGTTGGCAGCATGCGAGATGCCTCTGGCTATGATGGGTCCAGTCGGAAAGACAGCGAGGAGGCTAAGGATGGGCTGAAATTATATTTGGAAGGCGAAATGAGCCAGGAGAAGTGGATCCACCGCGACAAGCTGGCCAAGATTGAGAGCGAAGAACTTCACCAGGCAGCGATTCTTTTCCAGCGTCGTATGAGAGGAGAGAGCAAATCGAGCGGGGGACGAGGAAGGAGCCATGATTCTCAACAGAGTACTCCTTACGGGACTGGTACGGCGACGTCGCCCGCCGCGGAATTCTCTGAGCCCTGGCCTGAAATGCGAGGAGAACCCGGCAAGCGTGGTGTGAACAACTATGTAGATGTCGATGAGCGGAGGCACTGGGATCTTCGTCGCCCAGAGGAGATTGCGGCCGACGATGCTGCTGTTAGCATCTACAGTAACCCTAGCCTGGGGAAGAGCGCATCCCGGATACCCGTTTCGACAGCTAGTCCTGTGCCTATCCCTGGTATGGGCCGTGATTCTCGTGGACCTCGCAGCCGTGCAGCAACAGATGAAGACGATCGCTCTTCGCGGGGACGGAGAGCTAGCGAACCTATTAATATTGATCAGGATGGTTCGACTACATCCCCCGGAAGTCGACCGGGCAGCCGTGGCTTCGGCACCAACCCCAATACTGCAGGCAAGAAGAATCCAAGGGCTGCTTCCGGATCTACCAACCGAAAGACCTCTGCTCCGCCCACGAACAGAAAGACGAGCACCGCTCGATCTCGTGCAGTGTCGAACAACACTTCACAGCGACCTACAACCCGGGGAAATGAAAGTCGGCCAACAACTGCCGCCAACCGCCCCGAGGGAGATCCGCCATGGTTAGCAACCATGTATAAGCCCGATCCTCGCCTTCCACCTGAGCAGCAAATGCTTCCAACCCTCGCCAAAAAGATGCAGCAGGAACAATGGGAGAAAGAAGGTCGGACACCCAATACATACGACCGCAACTTTGCGCCTCTCGCAGTTCATCCATTCGACGCGCCTCCTGTTCCTCCTAAGAGCGAAACAGAACCGCAACCAGAACCGGAACAGCAGCCCACCGAAAACCTTCAGCTGGAGGAGTTTACTCAACCGCCCAAGAGTCCTGAACCCCTGCGACCAAACACCAGTATGGGATACAGCACCATGCCAAAGGTGCAGGATACACCCCCAATGGGACTGATACCCAACCCCAACCCCAATTGGAACCCACCGGTTGTCACCGCACGCGAGCAACCGAAGAAAGAGAAGAGCTGCGGATGCTGCATTGTGATGTGATGGATATTCACCCTCCATCCCGGCCATCATACTCCAAATCTCTCATTCATCTCCCCAAGATACCTTTGATATTTGCACATCTGCTTGATTCCCTTCTCTGTTATTTTTTTCCCCAGCGTCTCCGGCGGGATGGTGTTCTGTGACTTTATATCCCGTTCTCGAAGGCCCTTTTTGCTTTCGACTCATACTCCACATTTTCAACTGCTTTGTAATTCGGTGTTTCTCTTCGCACACACCGGGGCATGGTACCTTTCCTTTCTTCCCATGCATCCATTCCTTGATTTTCCCTTCTCTTCACTTGATCATTTTCTTGCTTTCTCTCCCTGCCATGGCAGAACGGAGATACCAAAAAACTTGCCTCAGACAGTAATGGACAGGAACAGAGACATCCCAAAAGGAGAGAAAAGAACAACAGCTCAAAAACACCATATATTGGTATAAGGTAAATGATCCGGTCTCATTTCGTCCCTGTCCATACTCTGACTTTCTAACACCGATCCCTTCCTTTCTCAACTTTTATTTCTTTAGTTTCGCATTTTCTTACAGCTACCCTTGCCATATTCCCAAGCTTTTTTTCTTCACTAGCGCTTTCTTATTATCATTCATATTTCTTCTCTACTCTTTGCTTTGATATTTTCGAGTGATCCGGTCCGGTTCGGACACCCCTGCTTTTTTTTTCCAACTCTTATCACAGATAGTTGCTTGCTTCTTCCAGCTGCCTATCGATTTCCAGGTTAGTTAAATACATAAATGTATATGAAACGCTATTTGTGTCCGAGTTCAGCTGTAAGTTATTCTTGACACATCTGTTCAAACTCAAGGGTTGGATATGCCAGTTGGATTGCAATTGAAGAAGCAAGGTAATTCGCGTCGACAGGCTATAGAAGCTTCTATTGAACGGCTACTTTGTGAGAGCCACCAGTAACTTCAACAGTCACAGTGCGATCGCTATAGCTTAATCCTCTGAACAAACGATCCCCATCAATAGTAACCGAAGGCTTCTTAGAAGCAGTAACAAAGGGCAAAACAAGACTCCCAACAGTGCCCTTCGGCACCTCGAAATTCAGCTCATACCCATGAGACCCAATTTTCCAAGAAGCCGTAAACTTTCCAAGGTCAGTAACAAAACCAGCCTCAGCAAACTGCAAATCTCCAAACTGCGGCTCAATCTTCCACGTCGCCCCCAAAGGCGAAGTAACCCTAAGCCCAACAACAAACTCAGTCAAAGCAGAAGTCGGACCAGAAGACCACCCATGCGCATGAGAAACATAAGACGGATCAAATCCATACCCCCGATCCATCCGATACCCAAAAGTTCCGTTTCGAAGATATCCCTCGATAACTGTACTTTCCGTCCCGTTAGGATTGTTGATATACCAGCCCCAGCTCCTCCGAATAAGATCAAGCGCACGCTCAGGCTTGCCTACGACGAAATGACTTTGGATTTCGAACGAGGAGATAAAGGATGCAATATTTTCTGGCAATTCCGGTGCGACGGCACCGATTGGTGTCCAATTTTTCAGGAGTTTCTCTGAGATGCTGGATGCGCGTGTTTGGTTTACGACGCCGAAGAGAACGGCCATGCTGTTTGCGTCTTGGGGATGCAGCGTGGTCTCTGTGGCATTGTCTTTGAATGCGCCGTATGCGTCGTCCCAACAGTAGGTGTTGATTGATTCTTTTAGCTTTGCCGCTTGGGCAGTCCAGGTCTGTGATAGGTTTGTGGTGTCTCCGGCCCAGGAAGCGAGAGATGCTCCTGTGTTTAGTGTTTGATAGAGGCTAGAAATAATTAGCCTGGAGCGTGGAGTACTAGCTTATTGGATAGCTCACATCATTTGTGCCTCGGAGTTGTTGTAGCCTTGCTGCCACCTAGCCCAGTCTCGAGTGCCTGTCACATTCAATAGCCCACTGGGGTAGGTTACCTTGCCATAGATGTACTCCATAGCATGCTGATAACTCTCCCAATTTTGTAGCAAGAAGTCTGTGTCATTGGTATACAGCACATAGTTGTAAGTGCCGATCATCGACCACATATGATAAGTGTCCGAGTTCTTCTGACTGAGTGGAGGGCCAGATTCATCAAATGCGCCTGTTGTTTTGTCCTAGGCCTGTCAGTAGAAGATATTGAAACGAGTCAATAGAGACTGAGCTCACTTGCGTATTGTACATAATCTGCAACGCGTTCTTAACACTGTCCAGATCCCCAAGACTCACAAACGCCGATGGCACCGCGATGCCCATATCACCAGGCCACACAGCACGATCTCGCTTCGCGCCATCGACAATGATAGTATCCCCTGGGCCCAAAGTCCCATTATTCACCCAACCAGAAGTAACACCCTTCGTCACACGACCGGTGTTGACGGGCACTTCATTCGTCTGCAGAGTATAGGCCCCGCTATACCAGATGCGATTCAACAGCTCATCGCTGCAGTGGAAATAACCCTGGTAGGCTCGGAGATTGGACCAAGTAGGCTGAAAGCCAAGTTCCAGGCTCAAATCATCGATTTTCACCTTAGTCAAGTCATCGTCTGTAATTAAAAAGACCGTTAAGTATCGGAATCCGCCTCGTAGGTATTTGTCTGGCATATCATAGCTTCCTTTACCGGCCGATGAGAAATTGGCATATAGCGCTCCATCGTGATAAAGGGCACTTGAGGAATCTGACCATTCCCCGATCCAGTTCTTGGCCTCTGTGAATGCGATTCCTAGGGCTCCGCTTCCGGTGGATTCATATTCCAGGTGCACTATACCGCCTACTTCAATGCCGAAGTCGAATACTATTAGAGAGCCGTTGCCTTGCAAGGTCACTTTGTACGGGTGGGATGAGTCTGTTATGGCGTTTCTCTTGAGCTCGGATAGGGTTTTGGCTGGTCGGACTGTGCGGGTTGAGGGTGCATAGATATTCTTTTCCCATGGCCCTTTGAATGCAATGTCTGTTGGTCCAGAGCAAGAGGTATTCCGCCAGCATGTATCTGCTAAAGCTGACGAGAAGAGGAGCGACGAGACCGCTATACCGGGCCAGTTTAGTCGCACCATGATGATTGCTAGGGAAGATATGATGCAAGAACTAACTAGATATACTTGCAACTAAGAAGAGGGGAACTATCCATGTCTGGAAATACAAGCATTTCTCGGCAGTGAATACCACGAGTGGCTGGCAAGGGGCCAGTCGATTGTAACACTTGAAATAGAGGGAGCTCTACTGCATATCAGCCGATTGGTGGAACATTCATAGATCATGATATTGATTTGCCGTATTCCTGGCAAAGATCGACAAAACAAGCACCCAAGCATCTTTACAACTGACGTTTTTCATGCAGGTTACATTAATCCCAGACCTTCCCCCGCAGATGGCTTCTCCGTAGCTCGATTCGCGATGTTCCCTCGGCGCAAAGGTCTCCGAACGCAATTTGCGAGTATTAGGAAAGACTACAAGGGCTTAATTCTATGAGTATAAATACTTAAACTATGCCAAGCACCGGTTGTAGTCCGTTTAATCGCTCGCTTCAAGATCAAGATGCGACTATCCGGGGTGTCTTTGCTCGCCCTCCCGTTTGCCTTGGGGCTTTCAAAGCTTGCATACGCAAATGACCAGAATGGCTCAAATGTCTGCACGGTGAAGGCAAAAGGTCATCAGAAGGATGATGTACCTAATATTCTCGAAGCTTTCCGCCGATGTGGAAAGGGTGGTACGATCGTCTTCCCTGAAGATCAATCGTATTGGATTGCAACACGCCTAAACCCCGTGGTCAATGATGTGACAATTGAGTGGCGGGGAAAATGGACAGTAAGTGGGAATATGTAAGGACCTAGGTATCGCGACTAATTGAGACCAGTTCTCAGATGATTTAGATTATTGGCGCAACAATTCTTACCCCGTTGCCTTTCAAAACCACGCCGCTGGATTTGTTATCACAGGCCAGAATATAAGAATTGACGGATACGGAACTGGCGGCATTGATGGCAATGGGAATACGTGGTACACTGCAGAGAAAGGCAATACCCAACCTGGAAGACCAATGCCCTTTGTGTTTTGGAATGTATCTGATGTCAGTGTTGAGAATTTCTACATCAAGGATCCCCAATTGTGGAGCGTCAATATAATGAATGGGACAAATATGCGCTTCAATAACATCTACTGCAATGCCACTGCAGTAGATGCGCCTTACGGCGAGAATTGGGTGCAGAATACCGACGGATTTGGTAAGTTAATATAACACGCTTCTCCTGTCCCCCTTGTTCACTGGACAAAACCAGAATGTCTAACATTATACAGACACAATGGACGTCGAGAATGTCCAGCTTACGAATTTCGTATACCAAGGTGGCGATGACTGCATCGCAATCAAGCCTCGGTCATATAACGTCGACATCCACAACGTGACCTGCCGCGGTGGAAACGGCATCGCAATTGGTAGTCTAGGACAGTATCTGGAAGACTCAAGCGTGAAAAATATTCACATCGACGATGTCAGAGTGATTCGATATAACGAAGATTTACACAACACCGCCTACATCAAAACATGGGTTGGAGCTCTCGTGCCCCAGACTTCATACGAAAGTGCCGGACTCCCACGGGGAGGCGGCTGGGGGAGCATTCAAAATGTACTTTTCTCAAACTTCGAAGTTCATGGCGCTAATGCGGGACCCTCAATCACGCAAGACAATGGGAACAATGGTTCTTTGTCTGGGACAAGCCTCATGAGCATCTCTAATGTCGCGTTCGTGAATTTCACTGGCTATACGAATGGTCCGTCGACGAAGGTTGCTTCTGTTTCTTGCTCCAACCTGCACCCTTGTTACAATATTGACTTTGATAATGTTGTGCTTTATCCCGGGGAGAATGCGACTACGCCGGGCGTTGGATCTTGCAAGTATACGGCTGAGGGAGGGGTTCATGGGCTTGATGGATGTTGAATACATAGCTCTTACAACAGGGTCCATAAGTGTACTGTACGTGCAGTACCATGAATATCAGAAATAAAAGGTATTCTGTAGACAAGCCTCAACGTACCACTTGACGTCGTGTTTTGCCCTTTGTCGAGTGCCTCGTGTTAATCACAAGAGTGATATACAGGTGGGGCTGAGTGAAGAGACTTATGGCCCCCTATTGTACTTAATATCAAGCCGAGGAACAATTCATTCTTTACAGTAAAAAAAAGTATGCACTATAGCGTGCAATTGGGTTTGGCCCCCACGGCCCCAAACTCCATCCCGTTAGGGCTTGCTGACTCGCCCTCCAATGAGGTCTTGGCTGCATTTAGGCCAGCAACTTTTGCCGAAAAACTCGCCAATTCTAAGAGAGATTTTCATGACTTGCCATGAATAAGTCACATGTTCTTTTTCTCTCTCTATCAATATAGATATCCTCTTATTGTATTACAGTAGGTGTATAGCCAAAGTGATATGACATGGGTTTCGATATCAGGGTCAATCTTGTCGGGCGACCCGCCAAGCAGCTTCAGCCTTTACGCTATAGTAGTTTCTTCCAAGGGTTCCGGGCGGAGTCACTAGATGAGCCCATTTGAACTAGTTTTTCATTTCCGTTATCTTTACAGCAATGAAAACCAAGCGGTCTGAAGTTCTAAAATTATCATAGGGGCCATGAAGTTGCGATAGGGGTCTGTGTACGCAGCTAAAGGTTAGTTGATTCATCTGACCACCAGGGAGAGCAGAAATGAGACCCTGAAGTTACCATAAGGCTTGGCCTGCGCCCCGAAATGAGGCAGGGCTAAATGACTGCCCAATGCACGCTAGTGGTAAAATTGAGGCTCTTAGTATAAATGGTCTCCATGTTCTGATTTCTGACTCTTCATTTTTCAGTCACAATTTTCACTTCTCTCATACAACCAGGAGATCAGCCCTTTACACAAACCCAAATCATTCAAAATGCGCATGAACTTGTTCCTCGCCTCTGCCCTCGCGGCTCTGGCTTCAGCTGCCGACCCCAGCACAACAACCATCAGCTACTTCGCTATCGAAAATGGTCTGGACTATGCTAGCGTAGGCGACTACTCCAGCACTGCTGCCCGCGTGATTGGAATCGACAAGTACGCCACCACCTACGAGGTTGCCTGCATGAAAGACGCAGACAAGTGCGCAATCCACCACCCCTTGACCATGATCCAGGGTCCCGAGACCTTCAGCTTCTCTGGCGAAGTAACCGTCACCACTGGAGGCGGTACTGGCATTGTGACCAACGTCATGGAATGCTCTTTCACCCACACCTCTGAGTCTGTTTCTTGCTCATACAGTGCTGCTGTCACCGCCTCTGCTGATGGCTACACCTATTCCACTTCCGTTTCTGAGACAAGCACTTCTGTTGAGCCTTCATCTGTGCATTACAGCCAATTGACCATCACCGATGGCCTCTACGCTTTCACTGCCGAAGCGACGGCTTCTGCTTCTGCCGTTACGGTCACTGCCACTGGAGCTGCTCACCCTGCTAAGCCTTTGATTACTGCTGCGCCATTGGGAGCTGCTGCTGCTGCTGCTTTTGCTGCCATGCTCTAGGTGCTATGACTGTTCCTGATACCCTTTGCCTTTGGAACTTTTAATGATTTTGATTAATTTGTACATTGAATGAATCATGCGACCCAACATAGTTTAATCTAAAATATAACTTATATGAGAATTTGATTTCTGCTTTACCAGAATATGTATAAAGTTATCCTCTTCAACGAGTATCTGATAAAATTCGTTAGAAATCTGAAAATTGACCACTCGCTGGACAAGGTTTGAAGTTTACAATAAAGAGCTTATGTGCACCATTCAAAAAGGAGGCAAATAGATAAACCTGAATCCTGACTATCATGCTGGGGAGATCTTGAAGTATTAACAACTCAATAGCTATTAAATCGGTGTATCAGCCTCTTTAAGTGCCTTGTAAGCTCACCTTCGCAGTACATGGGCTAAATACTACAGTATTTGCAAATTAAAACGCCTTATCTCTCATAAAGCATACAAGGAACAGTTCAAGCAATTGCAGTAGAGTCTAACACGCATTCTAGCGAAATATAGCAAAAAATTATATGGCTTTACTCGACTTTATAGATCATGCCATATCACGTGCATCCCCACACTCCAGCTCCGTCGGCAGCCGCCAATCCTGCTTTCTCCATTCCTCATCCATCAAATCAAGTCAGAATGGCCACTTCTCTCCGACAGAACCCATGGCGGGCCTGCCAATCCCTAGCACGCCAGCAATTAGGCACAACACGCCTCAGCACCCGCAATTTCTCCTCCAGCGCCCTCCGATCCAACAATGCCACCAAGAACCCCCTCCGTTCCCGAGCTACTGCTGCACAGGCTTCCCAGCAAGCATCCCAGGCCAAGCGGAAGATTGCGTTCTCCGCCGTTGGAATGGTTGCTTCCGGAGCTGCCATGTACGGAGTCATCAAGCTGGACTTGTTTGGCCTCGATGAAATAGAAGCCAAGAAGCAAACCAGCAAGTCGGATGCGAACCAATCTCCACAACAAGAAACCGCACCTACATCCTCAAATAATGGCGCAATGAGAATGGATGGACCAGCTGGGTTCCCTAACGGCGGAACTTCTGTTATTACAATCCAAGGCCAGGACGGCCTCGAGCAAGTCCCCACCGGAACAAGCACGATACCGCATTTCCCCAGCGTTATCCGTCTGCCCTCACCTGAGCAAACCGAGGGCAAGAATTCAGGCGATGAGCTGGCTCCCGCCTCCGGAGACGAATACCAGCTTCTCGGCCTGGGTATCCGCACCGTCTCCTTCCTCTCAGTCCAGGTCTACGTGGTTGGTCTATATGTCGCCAAGTCCGACATCACCGAACTGCAACGACGCCTCCTCAACACCGCGATCCACCCACCCTCCGACGATGACCCAGCTGCCATTTCCGGCGCCGGCGCCGACTCCGCTACCTCCCTCGTCTCACCCGAACGTCAACAACTCAAGGAGCTTCTTCTTGACGCGGACCGCGGCGATGCCGCCTGGACAGCCATTTTGAAGGAGAACGGCATCCGCACTGCTTTCCGCATTGTTCCCACTCGCAACACGGACTTCATGCATCTGCGCGACGGCTGGGTCCGTGGAATCACAGCCCGCGCGCAGTCAAAGAAGGCCGCGCCTGGCTCAACCCAGCCCGGCGAGTTCCAGGATGAGTCCTTCGGTACCTCTATGAACGACTTCAAGGCTGTCTTCAGCGGTGGTCAACAGAAGAATGTTCCCAAGGGCCAGACCCTTGTCCTGATGCGCAACACTCAAGGTGGCTTGGATGCGCTGTTCCAGGCTGATCCCACCAAGCCTGTGCGCTTGATGGGTCGGGTTGCCGATGAGCGTATTAGTCGCCTGGTCTGGCTGAACTACTTGGCCGGTAAGAATGTTTCCAGCGATGGCGCGCGCAAAAGCATCATCGATGGCCTGATGGCCATTGTTGAGCGGCCTCTTGGAACCGTCGTGCAGAAAGTTATCTGATCTGATTTATTATAACCTTTTATCTTGATTCTTGTACTACCATATGCATGTACGTTAGTGACTATACTTCTCGTCATCTGGATCTACTACATTCCCGGCGATACGAGACTCCACTCAATGCGATGTCTTAGATGGCTATTAAAGGCCGTCTACCACACATTACTGGATCATAAATTCTCGGTTGGGCCGCAGCGCTATGAAAGTAAGGGTGTTCCCCTTGGATAAAATTGTATCTATGGTATTGTAAAGCAAGTGCGCACGATCGAACCCGCTTAGAGGGCACCAGCTGCCTGCAAAAGCTCCTTGATGTCGGGGTTGCCCTGGAGGTCGGAGTTACCACCGATGTGCTTCTGCTGGATGAAGATGTTGGGGACGGTGCGCTGGCCGGAGATCTCAGCGAGGGCAGCCTGGATGGCAGATCCCTCCTCTAGAAACGACAAGAAAAGACATTAGCAACGATTGGGCATGCAAAGAAACTCCGCGGGAAAGCGGAAGAAATAAGAAAATTAAAACTCACCCTCAAGGTCCAGCTCAAGAGTGGTGTACTTGGCGTTCAGGCCATCGAGAAGCTTCTTCGAGGCATCACAGTAGGGGCAGTAAGACTTGGAGAAGACAACAACAGCGTTGTCGCTGATGAGCTGCTGGGCGCGAGACTTGGCGGCGGACATTGTGGCGGGATTTGGACCGGCAAAGGTGCCAAAGAGTCGAGCGAAGAACGAAATGGTGGGCGAAGGGGAAAGAGACCGGAGATGATACGGACTCTTTTGGGGCGGGGTAGGTTGAAGATTATAAGAGCCAACAATTGCGATGGCGGCATTGCGGCATTGCGATGATGTCAGGTGATATTTGTCAGCTCTTGATCTAGACTTCACCCTATACTTCATTCTTGAGTCTTCTTTTGCTTTCAGATAAGACATAATTATTAATACAAATGAACTGTACATTAATTAGCAAGACTGTATTGTCAGTTGCACATCTTCACGGTGATTCACGATGTCGGAATTGTTGGAATAGAAAGAGGGACGAGGTACCTGACAAATGGAACGTAGGCCCCAGGGTCCCACGGGTACCTGATGTTTGACATCCTTATCACACAACCAATAGAATAATGCTATAATTGCACTATAGTTGTACTGCTTAGGGGCCATGTATTAAATCATATACGCGTAGGTTCATTTTATGAGTTCCTCTAGAACTTGCAGAGCTTGGTCACTATGGAAATGCGGATTATCATCTAGACGCCAGCATTGTCTTTGTTAACAGAAGCGACCAAATTTCTCTTCGATATGAGAGACTATTCATCATCTGATTGAACTTGCACCACTACCCCTTGGAGTTGTTCCAACTCTTGGATAGCCTCTGCACTCAGGCTATATGATTTATGTCAGAAATCCTTCCCACAATGCGTAGAACCCACGTACTCTATCCCAAATATGAATGGGGGCAGGTTTCTGGTGGAAGGGTATTCCGATGTTCCAGTGTATTTCACCAAAATACTTCAGGCATGTCAGCAGCGCCATCGAAAACAAGAACACCTTCGACCGATTTCAAGTTTACCTATCGACTTGTTCACGATTGATCTCCCATAGCTCAACATCTTGAAAACGGATAACAACCTAGGGAAATATCAGTCTTGCTACATGCAAGAAAAATCTCCGACTTGAAGGATATCAAACCTGCTGGCCCATTGTGTGAGTTATAGTTGTGATAAAAGTTGAATATTTGAAGATCGGAACATCAATAGCACAGCGATTTAAATATCAGTCCGTGGGTAAACTCTGACATCATTTTGGATAATATTAGACTAACGCCTTCTTTTGGGGAAATTTTGAGGTCGATCAATGAGCTGTCGCTCTCCACTTGGACTTAGCAGAGTTTGGGGACATGCTGTAGGCTTCCTAGTGAGAATGTCTATTGTCTAACCAGCAAGTGAATCAGAGCGAAATCTGCAGGAATTACTTCCTCTTCTCACCCCGATATCGCTCAAGTCCGTGAGGGCTGGTTTTATTTCAGAGAGAAATCCATTTTCTGTTTACGACCCGTGATTTTTTCAACCGTATCTGCTGTAATGCAGTTAACCTGGAATGGGAACCACTTGGCTGCAGTGTGACCGCATGCATGCATGAAGTGGTTACGAACGAGCGATTTATAGTACAGTTATATCTCTCACTGATCGAGCCCCACATTTAAAAGCGGAATGATGAGCGTGCTCAAGATCTTTCACTGGATACAGTATTAACTGATAGATCCTGTGGGGGGCAATTACTCTAGAGCGGGTTTTGGTATTTCCTGACTAGTGCTTGAATATACGTAAGTCTGGAGTGTACAGTCTCTCAATTTGCCCAAGCCCTATATCAGCCGTTCTCTTACTAAGATTATCATTGGAACCGACTAAGCAGGTCGGAAATTAAGTAACATAAGCATTGCAGGGCATGTCATGATTGTGAATACTTGCTTAGCACTGCCTTTGCTGTTGCAAATTACATTCTGTAGTAGCCAAGTATGAGATCTTCATGTTGATAGTTTGAAACATCAGTGAACTGATGTCCGTTATATAGTTCTTGGATCTCGAATCGATAAATTGATGCTGTATAAGAATCTATGCCTTTGTAGACCTGGATTCATTCGATTTAGTACCATTTATATCACTATGCAACGGTTACAAAGTAACTAGTTCATAAAACATGGACCCTAAGGTGAAGACTTCAGAGGACCTCGTTATATCAATGGCTTCTTCAAAGGTAGCTGCTTCGGGGTAGCACCCGGAGGAATATGTAGGAATATATAGTTGTCATTAATGCATGAGAACCACTATTCTTGTCACGAATCTGCTTGACTAAGGATTAATATGGCCAGAATTTGGCTTTAGCTAGTATTTGTGGTATTATTTTCCATATTCCTTAAGAACACCGTCGTATTCCACTTGAATTAAACTGTTAATTTGATCTATATATTTCCCTCCAATGTAAACTCAAGCACATACGACCACAGGGTGTGGAGAACAGGGCTTCCCGTCCGCTCAGCCGTACTTAAGCCACACGCCGGTAAGTTAGTAGTTAGGTGGGTGACCACTAGCGAATCCTTACTGTTGTATGTTTTTTTTTGTTTTTGTTTTCCTACCTGCTGCCTTTATTGCCCCCGCTGAGAGGTATATCTCTCTCTACATTAGCCCCTATCACTAGAATATGACCTATTCATTATTGGCATAGAACTGTAGTTACTACTCGTAGCAATTGGAGGTAACCTAGAAGCAATTAACAAAAAGTGATAGCAAAGGAAAAAAACAACAATAAAGGCTATCACACAAACAGTCGATCCCTCAAGTAGTTACTACTCGAACCAAATAATCATCTTCAAAGATGCTGCCAATGCACAGCAACTTGCATAGCTCACCGCGACTATCTGTGTTTCTGGGCCAGCGACACGGCTAGCACGTTTCTTGTTTCCCGCCTGAGAAATTGCTCCCCGAATAACGTTCGCATCAAGAAAGGCAGATGGTACCCGGTCTCGCACGTCTGAGGATGGGAATCCCCAGAAGTAACGGGTGATGAAGGTCCAATCATCCCCATACAGCCCCGAAACGTCGAGATTTCGAAAATCCGGATTCTCAAAGACCAGAAGAGCCCCATGAAGAGGAGCATATCTTAATGCATGCTCTAGAGATGGTGTGGTGTAAATGCCTGGTCCTAATTCATTATCGACATTGGACGTGGTGATCACCGGTGCAAAAAACGGCATCGAGGAAAACAAAGCCTCGGTAGACAGCGCTCGGTAGAGCAGGTCCCCCCCTAAAGCGCGAGTAAAGTCACGCTCAATATTTTGTGCTAGGCGCGCGCCATTCTTCATCCAAGGAACTCGAGCAGAACGAAATTGGCGGGGGAGATCTTGTTGACGGCACATAGGGAAAAGCTATGGAAGATTGAAACAAGAAAGAGAACTAGTCACAATGGATGGGATCTCATGTCTCAACGGGTGAACCACAATGGGGCTTTGAAGGATGTCAAATTGCATATTATAAATCACGGAAGGGATTTTGCCCCATCCCCAAAGCATATTAGCCATCAATGGAATTGAGGCATTTGACGGGATGTGGATGATCTCATCCTTCATGGTATAGCTGGGGCTTTCAATTGCGTCGACTAGATCGTCTAGCCCTGCTAGCCAGAACAGGCTAGACATCGGCCCAATGAAACGTGCGCTTGTTCCTAGCCCAGGATCGAAGAGAAAACTAAGAGAAAACTAAGAGAAAACTAAGAGAGAACAGAGAGAGAACTGAGAGAGAACAGAGAGAGAACAGAGAGAGAACTGAGAGAGAACTGAGCGAGAACTGAGCGAGAACTGAGAGAGAACTGAGAGAGAGCTACTTCTTTATTAACTTATCTCTTAAAGTCGAAGATATTTCTAGAAATCTTCTTTAATTTTACATAGTTCTTCTAGTGAAACTTAGTTTGAAGTTCTATATTCAAAAGGTACCTACTGTAAGTTACAGGGCCAGTACACTTAAGATATAGTTTAGAAATACAGCATTAATAAACAATTGATGGTAGAAATAGGAGCACCGGTCTTTTGAGCTGATGGCAACTGCACACTGCCGTAGCCATGCCACGTGATAACGTCTTTCAAATGTTCACATGTTCCAAGGCTCTAGCCGCTGCTGATTCCGCTGCGCTCAGTTGTCCTGTGTGATTTGCGCCTGGTTCATTGGCAGTGGTCGTGTCTCGACACGCTCACTAATCACTCATAGTGGCGATGTCCTGTGCGTTGGCGTACTTGGTGCTTGCATAACATGCTCTCGTTCGACATTGTTTATGCGAGGTAGCTCTGTGAGGATAGTAATCGTTGCTCTCTTTGCATATTTGTCGCGTCTCTGGTAATTGTTCGCTTGGCCGATGCGAATTCTGCAGAGGCCGCGATATCGCCGTACATGAAAGCTGCTAGTGCTTCTCTTTCGTTTGCTGTGGGTAGTACCTAAGGTAGTCCCCCGGATTAGTCATGTGTGCGGCTCCCGCCTCCATGGAGAACTACATGAGCCTTGGTCTAGATGGCCAGACTAGCACTTTTACAATCACTCTATGATACTCTATATATTCCTCTTTAACAGTAAACCAAGCACATACGACCATAGGGTGTGGAGAACAGGGCTTCCCGTCCGCTCAGCCGTACTTAAGCCACACGCCGGTAAGTTAGTAGTTAGGTGGGTGACCACTAGCGAATCCTTACTGTTGTATGTATTTTTTGTTTTTTTGTTCTTATTTTTCCAATAGCAAGAGTGAGTGAGCGACCCTCATGCTAAAAGCACATACATTAAAAAGCAAAACCAGAAAGCCAGCGGTATATTAAGTAGTTTTTTCTACAGTGAATTTTAACACTAGGATATCATGACATGCTCAAAATTTCATTCAGCCTTATTTCCCCATGTTCTAGGGGTAAGAATCAATAAAAACGATTTATAACTTATGTGGATTCTTCATCTTTCAGTCCAAAGCGTAGGATACATCCCACAAATAGTAACGCACCAAGATGAATTTTACATTAGGAAGGGGCTGAAAATACTAGTTTTATATAGCCTCAGTAGTCAGGATCTCTTGGAAGTTCGCTTCATTCATGCTAGGCAACGCTATTCATGGGCGTCATCGTCGTACAATTGAAAGTCAGAACCGTGAGATAGCCCCCTCCTGCTCCGAGTCTAAGACTTCAAAGTAGCTCTCAAACAGAGCCGCGCTCCACTGACAAGACGTACCGGAGCTAGGAATATCCAAGATCTCTCCAGCTGGTTGTGTGTTTTGGAATTTATGCGTCTGAGCGAAACGCTGTTCAGGCACCATCGACGACTCCGGTTGCCCAGCTGACTGAGATACACACAATGCCGGAGAACGAGTAGGGCTAGTTAACCCCGACTGAATAGGGCTTGGTTCAGTCGGTCCGTGAATCTCCACCGCCACTTGTTCGCAGTCTTCATGCTGGTCTGTTCCAGTTGACAATATCCCAAACATGCCAGGGCTGGCTAGAACCATCTGTCTTGTGGCTAAAGCTTTGGCATGAAAGTCCTTAATACGGTTCCAGCGAGGAAATCCCTGGAAGTCAATCATCGCGTTCCAATACTGATAAATATCTTCAGCAATCGCGAATGATGCATCTGCTGTGTGTCCCAATGGAGAAAGAGACAAGCTGATAAAGAGGTATGTCAAAGCATCCCATTCAATGTAGCTCTGAACAAGCCAAAGCCATACATAGGCCCGTTCATGTAGACGCATCGCTTTAGCTCGCCTAAGAATTTCAACGCAATTGTGACGGAAGTTGTCCTCAATAAGCACTTGTTGGTTTTTCCTATCTCGAGGCTTGGTCACGGTGAGCTTGAGATTGGCAAGGATCAAACGACAGGACTCTGCTATGAAGAAATCAAAAGGTATTGACATGTCACAGTGCGAGAGGATTTCTCGTTCTATTCTTTCCTCAAATCGATCAATCGCTCCACACTTCTCCAAGGTCGACATGGTTGCATAAGAGTTTATTTCGTTGAAGTGATCAGAAAAAGATATCTGGCGCGTAAGACAATTGACTTCTAGCCTTACCAGACTGAACAGCATGTCGCTCTTTCCCGGATGGCTTTTAGGGATATAACTCATATTTGGGTCAAGATCTGAATCGTTCACATTCGATGGAAACTGGTTGTAAAATTGTGATTCCAAGATTTGTGGCTCTGACTTGTCATCCTCTGCCATTCGAATGTCATGGATGAAAATCTCCCACCAAAGACGACGTCGCATTTCGGCCTCAAATGGTGTAAATTTGGAGGTCACGTTGTCATTATGCAGTCCATTTTCAAAGGCTATTGTAATGGCAACTCTGGTTGGAATATTAATGCCTGGGCCTTGTCCATCAAACCTGCCACAAGCCTACGTAAAATGATTAGTTATGAATTCTCTAGTCGCCTGGAGCATCTGAGTCCCACCGTATACAGGGTGAATGCCTGTAGGATGGTTATATCTGTTGATTTCTGAAAGTTTGCTTGGGCCAGAGCGGTCTCAATTGACTTTCGATAACTTTTTTTGTGAGCTTCACGTCGCTTCCTATTTGATAAGTTGGGTTTACCTTCGTAGTGAAGTTGGTCTGTCACAGTCAAGCGCTTTCTTGCATTCGTCGCTTGTCAGGGTAATCACGGCCGTATATAAAATAGCAAACAATAAGCAATGAATTGGCGAACGATCGAGTTTTTCCTCTTGTAGGAACTCAACAATCTGACGCTGAACACTTGGTGCGTGAATTACTTTGAGAACAGGGTGTACTCGCTCTAAATATGTTTGCCACAGGAAGAATATTGTGGCTGATGAGGGATGAGATAATAGCGAACCATGCATAGAAGGGTCTCGCGATGCCAAGTGAGGATAGCGCCCTTGATGGGGCCTTTCTAGGCTTGTTGAACTTGCCCGACATTCGCGCACATCGCTTGCGACGGAATGATTGGAGTTGTCACTGTTCAAATTCAGTGGCTGTGAAGGTGTCGTCTGAAGCAACTGCCCAGTCTGCAACAAACTTTCCTTGACTGAAACCAGAGTTCGTTCGATAGTGGCAAGATGAGTGCTTAGCTGTTTGCCGGGTAGAACTTGGCTGCTGCTGTTGGATACACCTTTTCTCTGTGGAAACACGCACCGAACCTTGACCTTCACACAGTAGGAGCAAGGAAAGGCTTTGTCGCATTTGATCTTTCGACGATGGCACTCAAAGCATGATTTACCAGTAGATGAAGGACGAGGCATGTCGGATTGTGTTTGCATTAAAAAATCTACAGGTGTCGTGGCTTGGACCTCAGAAGACCATCAACCGTCAATTAACTTAGAAATCCAATCTCGCATTTCTAAGCAACTCGTGAGTGTTGTGATTATTTCCCCGACAGTGGGACTCGAAGATCAGCCTGATTGGTGCAGTGTTGTCTATTGGCTACAGCGGGAAAATAGTCAGAATCTCCGCTTTCACCAATCACATTAATGATCCGCTAGCAGGGGTGACCATCAACTATGGTGGGAAGGCAATGATGATGATGCTGCAATTCGAATATATAAATATGCCCCTCTTCTCGATTGTTTATAGGTAGAATATCGACAAAACCAAGACCAGAAGAAGCAAATCGCAAATCATTTTACGAAAGCCTGACTTTTGACCAAACATTTACAATGGCAAATATCCTGAAGAACGTTGTCATTCTTGGGGTAAGAGCAGCCTGATGCTGATCGACTGATTTGGAAGCGGAAGCTAACATATCTCCAGGCTGGCGGAAATATTGGCAAAATTATCCTTGACAGTTTGGTCGCTTCAAACAAATTTACCATAACTGTGATCTCCCGCAACGAGAGTAAGGCTGTTTTCCCCGCAGGGGTCAAAGTTTTCACGACAGACTTCTCGGATACCTCTCTGAGGACTGCATTCCAGGGGCAAGATGCTGTGATCTCGGCAGTGGGAGCCACCGGTTTCAATGAACAGAAAGCGCTCGTGGATGCGGCTATCCACGCTGGGGTCAAGCGTTTCATCCCCTCGGAGTTCTCAGTCAACAGCCAAAATGAGGCTGTGCGGCAGTTGTTGCCACTCTTTGAGCAGAAGAACGACATCCTCAAGTACCTGAAAAGTAAAGAGTCCTCGGGCTTGACTTGGACTGGCATTGCCACTTCTGCATTGTTTGACTGGGTAGGTGATTCGGTATTTTGCAGAGCTTGCGTCTAATGTCTAATTATTGTATCGTCACTAGGGGCTTCGCAATGGCTTTTTGGAATTCGACCTTTCTAATCGCACAGCCACGATTTGGGATAGCGGCAACAAGAGATTTACGATGACCAACGCAGATCAGCTAGGTCAGTCGGTGGTATCTGTCCTCGAAAATCCACAGGAGACTGAAAACCAGTACCTCTTTGTCGCGTCTGTGGAAACCTCGCAGAGGGAAATTGTCGCCGCTCTGGAGAAGGTGACTAAGACTACATGGAAAATCCGCGAAACAACCACAGATGAGCAGATCAGTGCCGGCGTTCAGAAGCTCACAGCTGGGGATTTTAGTGGCGCTTTTACATTGGTTCGGGCCACCTGTTTTGGTAACACGCCTGGTCTCCGTGCAAATTATTTACAGGACGAGAAGCTTGCAAATGAATTGTTGGGCCTGGCGATGGAAAGTGTCGAGAATACCATCAGGCGACTGTAATATTTATGATCATTATGCTCCTTGATATAGCATCTGATTATCCCTGATAGGCGTCATCTGTCTAGAGCTCACAGACCTGACTTGTTATTGGGTTTTCTTGTCACCATTTGTCGACCCGTTTGTTTTGACCAGACTACCATCGAGCATCTCCCATTTCACTAGGCAATAAGGTAGATTTACACAAGAAGTGACAAGTGGTATATTCCTCGATAAACACTAACACTAGATTACTAACCAGGCTTAAAAAAATACTTCTACGTCGACGACCTGCCTACCGTAGATTACTAACGGCCGTCAGGAAATATGGCTCATAAACCATAATATACGTACATTTATGTTGCGAGGGCAGTTAGAAATACCGGGGTAAAGTATCATCATGTATATCAGTATATTATCGTAGGGGTATTATCTCACGAACTATTATTCTATAGCTCGTTAATAAGTTGCGGCCTCTGACTGATTGGTGCCTGGTATGTCTGTAATATGTAGGTAGACTAAACACTAATTCCCTGAATTAGTCCGGAGATCCTTATTTATTATCTCTCTTATATGATCCTCACGTGATAAGGAATATACCTAGTTCCTAGTCGCCTAGTAATAAGGATCCTTGCATTCATCCTTCATTCTTACAGTTAACTAAATCAGAGATATTTTCCTATAAAAATCGATTTTCTAACGGCCGTTAGAAAAGGGTGCTAGGAACTAGGAGCTACGGTATAAGTATTTTCTAACGGCCATCAGAAAATAGGCTTGTTTAGCAATAGTATTGGATTTTCAATACCGGATAGAAAATAGTGTGAATAGAATACACCATTAAAACCGCTAGCGATCTCGGTTTCTTGAAGCATAAAAGAAAAGAGGGTATGGCATGCGCTTCAATTTGCTTTGAAGTGAGGCCTAACAATATACCGTAAGTGGTTTTGTCTTCACGCGGGATCTGGGCCTTGATCCTTGTCCAAGAAATCCTTCATTTCTTCGACGAATTCACTACCATTTGCCAGTTGCATCGAAGCAATTCTCGGCGTAATTGACTTCCTCTTTTGATTTGAGAAGCCCTGGGTGGAAGAAAGACTGCTGCGTAATGGAGATTTGCATGCATTCTGTGCGTGTAAAATCACTGAACCAAGCATACTTGCAATCTCTGACCAGCCTTCACGCTTTGATTGGAGATATATCTCCGACCATTTCCCATCCATATTGAGCTGAATGAAGAACCATGCGTCCCCGCAGATCAACGCCCCCCACACAGTCCAGTCGGACTGCCCACGGGACTTGCGGCTTGCCTGGACCATAGCCATATAGGCCAGGACTTGGCCTCTCGAGGTTGACCCGACACTGCTTCCTGTCTTTGCCTCGAAAATGACCAAATGACAAGCCATATGGTCCTTCTCACCGAAAAACATACTGTAGTCTGATTTTCCAATACAAAGGTGAGGGATTTCCTTGTAAAGTACCGGACCCCATTCCAAATGGCTTTCAAAAGCCAGGGTCACTCGAGGAGCGCCCGGGAAGGCCGAAAGCAAGTCGTGTTGTAAAAGACTTCGATACACTGCTACTATCAAAGCATCTATGCGGCATCGTGCTTTTGCTTCGGTAGACGTAGACAGCTTAGTCAGCTTGTCGAATCCATCAAGCCAAAGTGCTAATAGGAGTTAGTGGACTGTAATGCGTTTAGGGCTATGATTGGAATTACCAAAATCATCTGGAAGAGTCACTTTTACCAAAGGAATCTGCCAAATCTGGTAACCGTCGGCTTGGGAGATTCCAAAAACTTTCTCTGTGTCTTCTAGTGGCATGATAGAAGGGTTGAGATGTGGGAGGCCGGTGACAGGCTGCTCGAGATGCTCGAGCAGAGAAGTGGAAACTTTCGTATCGGGGTGATGGGCGATTTGCATGAGCCGGTAGTACCAGGCTCGAAGCCCTTCTGGAATTCTCGGACGTATCGCGGGACGTGTCATTTCTCTCGCTTAGTTGCTCAAGGTTGGGTGTTCAAGGATAACAGCGCAGCGCGCAGAACACTCACCTTCGTGCCTACCTTCTGACTCAAATTTAGAATCTCAAATTTCGTCAAAAATCCGTCATCAACCCGTCATCAACCCGTCATTAGAGTGTCAAGGGCTGAAGTATCGATGACAGTGCTACTTCATGTCTTCTTCAATTATTCCTGGCGTGCTTCATTGAGGCCGATACGAAGACATGTGAATTACCAATCTAGGTCGTGATTCTAAGCCCCTGGAACGGTGTCCATGTAATCACAGCCACAACGATAGAGGCTATAACCCAGAACCATATCGGGCACCCGCCCTCGTAATTGTTTACGCTAACTTTCATACCAAAGGTAGAGACCACGAAGAAGACAGTTAATTCGGTGATCTTCGCCTCGAGCCTGCATTTCTGAGTCTCAGATGATTGCATTATGTTACGGCAGTACTTATTCCGTGGACGTATCCTCCGGCCAGAACTTCCGCATACGCGACTGTGATACCATAACCACTCAAAATCGAGTTCATTATCTAGGTAGCTGGTGCACCTGTTGCAGTCTGCAACTGATTCCTAGGCCCATGTGATTCAATCTGATTATTCGTGGAAGAACCAGTAAAACTCTATTAAGTTATAAATCTATTCAATACTAAATCAGACACATACGACCACAGGGTGTGGAGAACAGGGCTTCCCGTCCGCTCAGCCGTACTTAAGCCACACGCTGGTAAGTTAGTAGTTAGGTGGGTGACCACTAGCGAATCCTTACTGTTGTATGTTTTGCTATTTATTTTTTTAAATTTCATTTAAAAGCCTGATACCAACCAAGAATTGTCATTCTTGCACCATCGTAATTGCACTTGATAGATACTATGGTTTCCTTAATGAAGCCGTGATTCATGTTAATTTCTCATTTATCTTGCTCATTAATCTTAATTAGAGGTTCCGGGTCCAGGTGTTAACTGGCAAGGGCTTCCTACTTCGATCCGTGAGTAAGGCGCAATGTTTCTGGAGTATACAATATATAATACCCCTCGGGGAATCTCCTTAGGAGTGTCTCAATTTGGGTTGGGTCGCTGATCATAATTATGTTTTTGCGATCAACCGATTTCGAACTCTGAATTTTCGTTGCAAGTCGTTATTTTGGAATGTTTGCATATTCTTGTCGGCTTCTCAGAGGGGAGATATGTCTGAATTCCCCTTACTGCATAACATAACAGTGTCATGACGGTCTTCAATTCATTCGGTGACTAGCTGCCTAGGTTAAATAGTCAATTCTGCCCAAGTGTTGTTGGGGCTGTTCTAGCGCGGGGTAATATGGCTTCGCTCCGACACCATCTCCCCAAGAATCAAGTTTCACCCATTGCTATCTGGCAATGAACTACACCGAATACAACCTTCGTTTGAGGTGGGCGGACCGATTGGGAATACAGTTTCTTGGCCCAGTGGAGCCTGATAATTGGCCACAAATTCATGGGAGACTATTCGCGGATGTACAAAAACTCGGCCGTCGCGAATACGACGATTTCGTCGAGAGTATCTCCATTGACTCCATTGAGAAACCATGGAGGAATTCAACACGAAGCCGCGCTGATCGCCTATCCCAACTGGCAAATAACGCTTGGAAAGAACGAAGGAATGAAAGCAGTTGGAGGTTCGCCGTGGAGAACGAGATAATGTACCGATTCTCGGTCGAGGTTGCTTGGTAAGACCAGGGAAAAGGGTGAGTTCGGACCACCTTTTGCTAATAAAACTCAGTCCGAAATGTCGTAACAAGTTGTGGGAGTCTGAGATACCCGCCGCAACGGACGGAATTCACGTGCAAGCAGAGTTGCTTGAAGCCCGACGCCAGAAGCGTCAGCCATGTCGATGTCCACCTATCTGGGGGCAAAGTCAGTATGTATAAGCTTTTTCTATTCCACTTGACGCATAGTCATTTACAGAAATCTAGAAATGACAGTGGAATCAACATGCTCTTCTCTGACCGAGCCGAACAAAAAATCAGACATGATCCGCCTTTGCCTGTGTTCTCTCAATCTGAGAGGCTAAAACATTCTGAAGCACCAGACCGAGTCTATGGACTAAAACAGACGGACAACTTCAAGCTCCTTTTGGACTCAGACGATAAGCGCGGTGCTGCAGCTACGCCATGTCCGTCGCTACGTGAAGTCATGGAAGTCAGTCCATTTGAGCCCGAGGGGGAGCCCTTGCTTTATCCATTTCTTGTTATGGAAGCAAAGTCAAGTAAAGGGGCAGATCGAGGAGAGGTCAACATGCAGACGGCGTTTGTTATTAGGCGCCTTCTAAATGTGCAGCTCGACCTCAAGTTAGCGACCGGAGAAGAAACGCAGTGGGAATCAGGGCCACTTGTCTGGTTCTTGGCATGGCGGGGTGAAATTTGGGAAATCTCGGCAGCGTTTGTTAATGAATCTCGGAGCAAATATGTGAGTGAAGTTTCACCTGTTACCCAAAGATTCACATTAGACTGAGACCTTCCAGCCAGTAGTTGATTTGTGGAGTGGGAATATTCGCTTCAAAAATGGTGCATTGCAACTTCTTCTGATCATAGATTACATATTTGATTGGGCCCGCGATATTTATCGACCCGCAATATTAGGTGAACTGAACACCATATCCACGGGCGATCTTCCAACGACGGAAACGAACGTGTTTTCAACAGTTTCCCGAACCGGAAGCATCTCCAATTGGTTGAATCAATCACAAGCACAAGCTACACCAGCACCAACAATCCAAGCTTCATCCGCTACTTTGCAACCCAACCTGGACTATTTGAACATCGTTTGTCCAGAAGGGGCTATTCGGGATGCGTCCATCCTTGAATCACGCTATCTCGCACTTCAACTCATGGAAAGTGACATTGACGATTTCTTGCTCTCGTTTGCATCAATCGAAAAAGCTCAAGTGTGGCTCCAAGAAATGTTAAAATGTCTTTCTAGTTCCTGGAGAGTCTGTGCGGAGACGTTAGGTACCTTGGAAAATATTTGGACGACAGAGGTTCGACTTCCTAGAGAGGGATATCAGCATGACGAGGTTTTCTATGTCAAAATTGCAATTCACATGTTTGTGTCTCATACCTGGGAGCCCACTCGTCAAATCACATGTCTTTGTCTTTCGGAAGGAGCTTTGCGGAAGCTTCTTTCAAGAATGAAACCTCTCGATAATCTTGCACTGGATCAAAATCCAATCGTTTCTACATCTGCGATTCAGGTTCTGCTTGATCGGATACTGAACCAATCGATAATGGATAATTTGACAGCAGCAGTCTCCATGCTATGCATAACCAGTTGCTTCTTTAGAAGAGATGGACTAATACCCGACCAATTGATAGTGACTAGGTCCAATGATCTACGCGTTGGCTTCCGGATCGACAAGACCCCTATTTTACTCAAATTGGTATCATCCATCTACCAGACTCATAAGATTGGACAAAGGGAGCCGCGTGACCCATATATTGCCTTTTCACGTCTTCAAAGCAAACAAACTATCGTGTACAGAGGGGATGAGATCCAGATGTGGCCCAAACTACCGCCTCTTGTTCGTGAGGAGCAATGGAAATGTGTTTTGGTGGACGGAATCTTTCACAGCGAGGATTTTCCAAAGCGTGGTCTTTATGTATTTGATGGATCATCAGATCAGGTTAACATTCCTGAACTTCCAAGGATAATGTGGAGGCATGGTTCATACTTTAAAACTATGCAAATTTGCGTGGATTTGTGGGATGAGAAACACTTCCAATATCTTAACAGTCCGATTAAACTCAAAGGAGAGTGGAGCTCCAAAGCAGAATCTCAGCCTTTCATCAAATGGAGGGAGATATTGGGAATGCAGCTCAGGGTAGATCAAGGAGTTGGTTGCCCAGGAGATAGCCCGTTCGTACCCATGATTATCTGCTAGAATAAGAATTCTGTACTCTACTGCACCGAATGCTGTCTGCTGAATTGGAGTAAAAGTGTTTATTTCGAGATACGTCTGAAAGGTTGACATGTAAGGATCTCTTTCTTAATGACAGACAAATACAGTTGCAAGCGAAACAACAAAATCAAGAGATCAGGAGATGGACATTATAAAAACTACAAATTGGTAAAAACAGGTGAAACGAAAAACAAAGAGTAAGCAATTCCATGTCTTAATAAATTTCTTCCAAAAGTAGCGACCTACATAGTCGTCCATCATTCCGTACCAGGGGAAAAGCAAGCGGCAACGGAGATTTCCTTGCATGCCTGGACTTCCCCTCCGAGAGGATAAACCACTGAAACTTTCAGGTTTCGACCCTGAAGCTCCACCAGAAGTTCATAATAAACCTCGTAATGGTTTTCACGTCTCGAACCTTCTGCTTCCAACGGATATTGTTCTTTCGCTTTGGTAATGTCAAAGGTAACTGTGTCTGCCCACCGAGAACCTATTAAGGGGATTGGTCAATTAGACTACACAACACGAAGTCAATGAACGGAAACTGTAATCCATCACTCGCCTTCATTCTGTGGATGATCCACAGGGTAGTGGTCTTGGGGATTGTCGATCAATGCATTGTAATAAATGGACTGCTTGATCACCCAAGGCTGGTCTACTGGAATAACTCGGTGGTTTTCCTCTCGGACCGATTGATTCCAGTCCGCGAGATGCCCCTGTAAATATTGAGTATTGGGTCTCGTAGCGGGATATGAACAACCCACTTTTTTAATAATCCACTGCGCAGTTGCAAAGATATAACGTTTCTTGTTATGATGGTTTCTGCCGGGGTGAACCTGTCTATGGGATGGATACTGCTCGGGATCAAATGGCTCGCTTTGGAGTATGCCAATATTCGCAATAGCTTGACGCAATGGCCCTTTGCTCTTATCGACAGCGCGGTATACCGTTCCTCGCGACACAGTCGTTTCAAAGGCACTGGAATAGGACGGTCAGTTATGAGCCGAAATTTGCAAAACATGGAAGGTCTTACCTAGCCCTGGGACAAACTATCTTGGGATGCGAAATTCTTTGTTTCAAAAAATTCTGAAGAGTCTTTGACTGAGAGTAGCCACCGAAGAGAATAATTTTCTGTCGTGAAAACTTAGAGATGGAGACTCACATGCGGCCTCTTTCAAGCCATGGAGTCTTACCTGTACCCTCACATCAATGTCTGCACAGGCACCAAGCTGTTGGTGGATGAGATCGGTGATGCCTTTCAGGCTTGGCTGAAACCATCCCATGACCTGGTCCCTTAAGAAAAAGGAATAACATTTAGCGAACGACCTTCTAAGTGGATGATAAAAATGCTCAACCATTCATACCTCTTAACAGTAATCATGCCTTTTCCAAAGCCTTTAGCAGGATTCTCTTCCAAGCCATGCAGGTCCAGATAGGCGGATCCCACCAAACCCTCCCCTGAATCGAAGTTCCGTTTCAGCTCGTTCTCAAATTTGCGAAACAAATTGTGAGAAAGCTGATGCTCTATTGATGTTCTATTCCGATCAAAGCATGGCTCTTCTCTCAGCATCTGTAGCAGATCAGATTCCATTGCTCGATTAACACAAGTTGAACCACAATTTGCACCTGTGTGAGATGTTAGATGAAAAGCTCTCCCAGGTAGACAGATCTTACCGGATGGTGGGACTGTTTCTATTAGCCGGAATGGACTTTTTTGCTCCACTGTATAGGTCGTCACATCCTGTTCGCCTCGTCAGCGTGCTACACCTCGCAGTGGTCCTCTTTTATAAGCTTACTACTGTGCCTCCCCCAGCATCGCATACCATGAATGTACCCCCTCTCTTTACACTCGAACCAGTTAGCCCGTTTCCCAAATTTACTGCTGTGGAGATATCACGAACCGATATATTTGTACCGCCAACCGTATCAAAGGCAAATGCAGATGCGGCTTCGGGCTCGTTTATTATAAATAAGCTCGAGATTTGACCGAAGCTGACTTCAGTTGCAACCTCACGAACGATATGTTGCAATGACCACGAAGCCTCGATAGGCCATCCTGCAGGAACAGACAAGGAAAGCTCAACCTCGTTTGATTCAGTGAAGTTCACCTGATCCTTGAGATAGTCCTTTGCAAATCGGAAAAGCTCAATCAGGTAGTCTCTTACGGCATCCGGGACGGTTTTACCCAAATGTCTCAATGTTTCCCTCACATCTCGAAGTTGGCTGTCTGCTTCATCTTTCTCCATCAAATCAGGTTCGGCCAACAAAAGTTTTGTAAATCTTATCAGCCTGCCGGCCGTATCTGATACCCCTCCACTGTAATGAAATTCCTCCAGTTTCTGGCGGGCTTGATACCCCCAGTAATATTCATCGCCGAGGTAAAGGCTTTCACTTGGAACTTCTCCTCTCTGCTGATCGCGACCAGCAGATGGCCAATCGGTAATGTCCTTGATTTTGTCCCTAGGTACCTTTGCTGGGCGCTTGTCTGACTTGAAACGGCAGTATGATATTGACGTCATGGTTGTTCCAAAGTCCAAGCCAACAATGTATGCCATATTATCATGACCGTTCTTCCTACAGTTCTGTTTTCTTGTTGGTGTTGCAGTTTGAACACCGATCGAGTCGCTGTCCGACACCGATGGAGTGACTGGGGCTCCATGTGCGTCCGAAATTTCTTGGAAGGTCCGTTTTCTGTGTGTCAAGGTAGTCGACAATCTCGATTCTCTCACCATTTTGAGGATCACTTGAATATTTTTCAAGGAAGGCTTGGGAGAGAAATTTAACAGGCAGCAACAGGACGCATAAGATAAAACACCGTTTTTCTACGCAATCACGTGGAAGCGCTGTACTAGCAAGGATCTTGTTGCTACTAGCAATTAGTTAGGCAAATCGAGTCTGCCTACTGTTGGCCCCCAAATTTCTCTTCCCCCTTTTTTTCTCATTCAAAACTTGGTTATCGGCGAAATCTGAAGCTTGACGTTCTGACCCTGCCTTCCGCCTCAATTTCTCAGCGCAAGAAAAATTTCTCATTCACGATGAGCAACTCAACATCACCCACTAAATCTCCACCCCAATCCAACTCCGGAAGACCTGCTATTTCTAGACATAGAGGGTCGGAACGGTGGTGGCGTTGGGAACCCGAATCTCCAAATCAGTCTCCCATATTATCCCAAAAGCGCAACCGAAATAAATCAAGAATCTTTCCAGAGCCGGAACTTTATTCGGGCGAGGCAGAGACAGATGCTCGAAAGAGAATGCGCCTACTTGGGTCGTATCCCGACAGCCGTATCAATAAAAGTCAGACAGTGTCGGATTTGGAATCGAAAGTATGCAAATCCTTGGCCTTGGAATGCTCCGAAGTTACTGATAATGGTTTACTTTAGTCTCGTGTCAGTTCCACTTCGCTCCATGAAAACCCTAGAGCGAGTAATGAGATGAGCGAAGATGCAACCATGTCGAAGAAAGGCACATGCTCACCCTTCGTACTTATCAGTACCAGAAACAAAACTTCTTTAGAGGGTGATAGACACAACGTGGAGCAGGTCCAGCGCCTAAAACGAGAAATATATCTGCTGGGTATACATCATACTAAGAAGACGTCAACTTTGGAACAAGACGTGAAATATCTACAAGAAGAAAATTTCGCCCTATGTCGCAAGCTGCATTGGTACAAAACTCAGTACGAGGCGAAGGAAAAGGGTTCTTTTGCTCTAGATGAGATAGAGGAACTCAGTGCAGAACTGGAAAGGAGGAATATCGAGATTGAGGAGAAGATTCAGCAGAATTCGTCACTTGAAGAGCAGCTAAACACTGCAGAAGGATTAAGCGCTGTACTGAAAGACTCGCAAGCTGGCAATAATGTCTCAATAAGGTTTTCAGAGGATTTGACTCGGCTTGGGACTGCAATAAGCCAAGCGGCTTTACTCCTTTTTCAATGTCTCTCTGAGAAGCAGCTTTCAAAACTACGGAAAAACCCACGCAAAAATCCAGAGCTAGATGCACTTATCAAGTCAAGTCTTGGGAAAATAAGTGTTCTGTCTTCTGACTCAAAACTTGCCTTTTCTGCCCTTATATTCGGATTTATACGAGAGCGAGTCTTTTACTCAAACTGTTGGACTGCTTTGCAGCTAGAGGGTTATATGTTGAGGGGATATCAGGCAGCAATTAGACGTATCAGTAAGTCTCAGGCGCTATACTCCACCAGAGGCCACTGTTGACATACGAGAAAGCTCCGCTGGGCACCCTCGAAGGGTTTCATAGGGCAGCTCTCGAGCTTATGCTGGAGGAAAATCATCCGTTCCGAGATTGTTGGGTTCAGTCGCACGTTGAAGAGGCTCAGCATGAGCTTTTGGGACTTCTTAGTTCATTGCTTGAAACCTCAAAGTTGGAAAGCTTTGACAAAGATATTCAGAATGCCCTGAACCGAGTTTTCACAAATGCGTTTCACTTTCGTGCTCGCTGTGTGCCTCCGAGAGGAACTCGCTACGAGCTCATGCAGGCTACATCTGGGGACATATTTGATCCCGAACACATGGAAGCTCAAAGACCCGACGGAAGTAATGTTTCAGTTCCTTGTGGAGAAACACATCGGATTAAAGTTTGTGTCCTCGGTTCTCTTGTTTCCCACGTTTTCGAAGAAGAACCACTCAACGGAGATACATTTAACACCATAAGTCAGCCATTTGTGTCAGCCAAGCAGAGATATGAGGTGAGTGGAAGTATTCGAAGGGGAACTCTAAGGAGCGGAAAGGCAATTGTTATTTTAGAAGAGAGGCAACCGTAGTTTTTTAACATGATACCCTTCTTGGCACACCACAAAGTGGCGTGTATTTTAACAAGGTATATAAAGCGACGTAATAAAAGTATTTGGCTGCGAGTACTATAGCTCAGCGGAGGGTCAGTGCGATGGACGTAGAGTCGAATAAAAGTGCATCCCTCCGTCGGGCCGTACGTTATCATATGTTCTAATACCCCGTATTAGAACCGAGCTGTGACCTAGCTATGCGGCCAGACAGCAGAAATATCCAATGATATGGACTAATGCATGCTACCGTTTGGCGCGAAGGCTCCCAAGAGCCCGAAACTTGACGTAGCCAGCGCCAGAGACATATGAAAAGTCAAGTAGAAGAAGATATAAAATAAAAATAAGCCGATGAGGTAGACCATGAGTTTGAAGGAAACAAACCTGTTGGTACATATGATGCTTCCAGTTGCAGTTATGTGCAGATGCCAATATATCGAGCGTTTCAGGGGAAACAGTACAATCCAATAATATTCCGCCGTTATTCAGCTGAAGGGTCAAAGCAGTGGTCGCGCGACTCTGGTGATTTTTCTCTCCCTATCTATAGCGCACCCACCGGTCTCACCCCCGGTCGCGCGATCGTAAAGCGGTGCTCGCCCATTTCTCACCCGGGCGGCACCCACCGAACTACTGACCGCACATAGTCCACACGCCAGTAAGTTAGTAGTTAGGTGGGTGACCACTTACTTAGCGAATCCTTACTGTTGTATGTTTTTTGTTTTGAATTCGCATGATTCATGTGACCAAGTCTCGAGGAGCTTTAAATTAGAGAAAGAAGGCCATGAATAATTGATTATAATCACTTCAACTGATTTAGCTTTGAGTACTCTCCACACGAAATGCTCGAAGCAAGTACCGTTTCATCAATTGTTTTTGCATCACTTTTCGAAAACAAGAGTATGGCGGCACGAATCGCACTTTGACACGCCGGTTACTTCTAAGAGGTGGTGGGTATGGACCCTTAGAATTCCTATAATCTCCTTCGTTGTTCCCTCATTTGTTAAGCTATCATACATAGAGACAGTCGTGCGATGTTCGAGTGGCGACTGCTCAACATAGAGTGCTTAGAGGTTCCTGTCGACCACAGATCTCTCTTACCCCACACGGAATACGGAGAGCCCTTATCATCTCGCATCAGGAGGGAGGGTTGCCTTTGGCCCCCATCCCAGGATAAGCACTTGTTGGACGGGTAGGTCTCAGATCTTGGGAAATTAGAGCACTTTGTAATTCAAGATACACAATACTTTTGCTTAGCGTGCAAATGAGGGATTAATTCCACGCTAGTAGAGAGTCTTGCACAGCCGAAGGAGAAGTCGGAAACATTATTTTTATGGCGTGCTCTTGGTGTCAAATGGATCATGACGCGATAACGCGAAGGATTCGCCCCGGGGCCTTGCATAAGTTCACTGCACTTTTCCCCTTGGTAGATAAGACGACGAGACGAAGTTGGTTACATCGATTGAGATGGGTGTCTGAGGTTCTAGTAGATCAGGATATCTAGTTAAAATCAAAAGAGAAGTACTTCCGAGAGCTTACTTCGTCTCCAAATCAATTTCTCCTCCATCTCTTTCTATGGTTTCTTCTTAATGGATTCAACATCACCCATTGTCAACATGTCCAGAACGACCACCAATCCAATTATCCACATCAACGGCTTCCCCGGCACTGGAAAGTTGACAATCGCCCAAAATCTGGTCGCCCTCTCCGCAAATCTGAAACTGATCCACAACCACCTGCTCATCAACCCCGCTGATGCTGTCCTCCACCGTACCCAACCAGGGTACCAGTCTCTTCGACGTGCTATCCGCGCCGCAATCCTCACGACTCTAGCGACGGAGCATGCAACCTTCAACACAACCTATCTGTTCACGGATTTTCAGTCGACGAATGAACAAGGTGCCAGTGTGTGCGCAGAATATGCGCAGGCTGCGAAAGACCGAGGATGTTTACTGATTCCAATCGTTTTAACCTGCGATGAAGAGGAGAATATAAAGCGCATGGCCCAGTCGGAGCGTGAAAATCATGCAAAGCTCATGGATGTAGAGCTGCTGAGGACGTTTCGCAAGGGAGCACCGATTTTCGAGTTTAGCGACAGAAAGGAGTTTCTGGAGATCGATGTGACACACTTAGAGCCAGAGGAGGCGGCGAGGACTATCTGGAAGCATGTTTTACGATTCTATCCTGATTTACGCGATAGAGAGTCTTGATGTTGAATTTGTATTTCTGTCCCATCTGGGAATCAGTTTCGAGAATTAATTGGAGGATATAAGTGGTGACACCAGTTATGGGTCGGGTTAGGGTTAACCAATGGGGAAGGGCTCTAAGGATTTACAAACTCGCGAAGACCACAGGCCTTGAAGTCCCAGACGAAAATGTATTCATCTTGATCTTTACATGATGAGTTTATTCTCCTGGGGCTATTTTACGGCTTGTGTCTAGCTTGTTCCGTCACATTAATCCGCCTAAAGTCACGCCCTGAGATCCATCAAGGGAAAATAGGTGAGATGTGCCTTGAAAGATACGGGATTTTGGTTGAGCGTCACAATCAAACAATCAATTATCAGTTGAAAATGTCTAAAGCACGTTAAAGAATAGCATGTGAAGATCAGAGTACATTTGATCTACTATAATGACAACGAAATCAAATCCTCCATATCGTCTTCCATATCGTTCTCCCTACCGTAGCCACAAACCCTGGCAACAAATTCAAATTCATGATCGTTTCTGCATGTTGGAAGTTCGGACCATTTTTTCCTCAGTATCTGTTGGTTCTCTCCATCACCTGCGTACTCATCCTGTTCCTGAGCTATGTCAAACATGTATCTAAGAACTGCCCGGCATCCCATCTGCGTCCCAGCTCGTCGCAGGTAGCTCTTGGTATAGGGTGGCCACTCGCTCCGATCCCTAGAGTACCACTCGAGATTCGCAACGGTAGGAACAATTTTCGCCTTAAGACATTCCGCAGCGATTTGGAAAATATTGGCGAAGCCATTTCGAAGTGATTTGTTGGTTCTAAGGTTTCTTCGCACATCGGGCTCGAGTTCCTCGAGTATGGAGTAATTCCAATTAACCCAAAGGCCACCATCGTCAATGTCTTCCTGCAACAGGTCGTAGTGACACTCGCCCTGAAGGATCAGAGAGCTCCTCATCCGGGCTGATAGAAGTCCTTTTACGCACTCTCCGCATGAACACCCGAATCGGAGGCATAGATTGTTAAGCCCCAAAGCATCCTGTCCTGATAACAAGGTGAGACAGGCCACCGCGGTGTTAGGGTATCCTTCAAAGCGATCCGATACGTGCACGACCCTTAAAAAGCCTTTTTCCTTTCGTGTTCGCATTTTCTCCAATTTCTCTCGCAATGCTTCAAGCGGGGTGTACCCGTTAATATCACGAGCCATTTTCCAGGAGTCAGCGTGGGGAACATTCTCATATAGCCACTGTGTACTTAGAGGCTTGAGCTCGCAAGCCGTCATATGTAGAATTGTGGAATCGGAGTTGGTCACACGATCCCAGCCAATCTCATCGTTAGCATGAGTGGCGAAAAAGTCTCTGAGTTACTCATCCGTCAAAGTGAGAGCTGAATGATGCAGCGGCAATATAGCACGAAGCCTTTCCAGTTTTAATTTATTTCGTTCGATAAAATGATCTGCTTCATAGGCAACTTCGAGTTCTTCGTACTCAAGATCTTTAGCATGGCTCCTTCGAGGATCGAAATCAGAAGCCGCCGAAAGGGCGCGAGACTGATGCTGAAAATCAAACGAGAATGCAAAACAGCGAGATGCTCCGATTCGGCGAAAACCGCAAGCTCGCCAAAAGTCAATAGTACCAGATTCGACTCGACTCTTTATAATCAATCGTTCTTCTGTGGACTTGCCCTCTAACTGCGACTTGATGTCATCTGTTAGGATTCCAGGAATGACTAAAGCATGTGGATTCCATGATTTTTCGAAGTCCTCATCGAAAATGTCGCAAAGTTTCGCGAATTTTTCGTCTCTCAACATATCTCTGAAGCGCTTTCTGTGGTCTTCCTTCTTGCCTAGGCAGAAATTTTCGACCTTGTTCAAAAGTAAGGACACGACTTTCTGTCCCAGCCCTTTCCGACGTAGTTCCAAATCTTTAATATGAAGAATTTCAATCAGAAAAAGAGGGCCGTTATCAAGCTCACTTCCCCATATACCAGTTCCGTTTTGCACTGGATGGTCCCTGTACTTGAGGTTCACTCTTCCATATCGATCAAAGACATGGAAGGCCACATCACACGTTTCCTCGCTGGGCTCTTCCATGTTTTCCCAGAATCTAGAGCGCATTCTCTCTCGATCAATATACCGAGCTACTGCACGAGCGACATCGACGCCATCGCAAGTGCATTCGGCGACGAAGCTTTTCATCCAATCGCCCACCGTCTCATCGACCAGATAGAGCCGAATCTTCAGCGTTTGTGTCGTGTCACCGGAAGTGGTATACTCGTGCTCTTCGATGTCCCGTTGATACTCCAAATCTTCGTTCTCATCCTTCAGACGGCCATTCTTCCTCGTCAATATCATCTAATTCATCGTATTCAGAGTCATCACCTGTCGATTCATCATCTGTGGACCCATCATGTGTTGACTCATCATCTTCAAATTCCGTTCCTGTTCGTTAAGGAGATGTCAGTATATTCAGACTCCTTTGGGAATATACGCATCCGTTGTGTTAGTGGAAAGGAAGAGAGAGGGGGGGGGGGGGGGGGGGAGGCGCGCACTGCTTCGTTTGAGGGATACTCGACCACCCTCCAAGTTCTCCGTATTGACTTCCATTCTTGTGGTCAACTATGGCTTCCTGGCTTGGCTCAGTGAAAGGTTTGATGAGTTAGGAAAAGGAGAACAGGGCTCCCGTGGATATAAGAGTAGCGGGGTCAGGCTCCAGGCGAGAGAAAGTACCACGGCTGTGCTGTTATAAACGCCCCCACCCCAGGGCGCGGTATCTACTAGTCCATATACCCCTGCTAGACTCCTCGTAATACATGTGACAATCTATAAATACCATCGATCTCAAGACTTTCAAGATTGATAAGTATCTAGACTCATTACCTATCAGCTAGTCCTACTATCCATATAATCGGTGATACGGACGAAAAATATGTCCTTAAAGAATAGTGGAGGGCTAACATATTCAATTCCCTTCTTATAGTAAAAGCCGCTCGCGATTGCCTATCAATTCATTCGGCAGGGTTCGGCATTGAACGTAATTTCAGTAATACTAGAAATATATTAGGCCTCCGAAGACATTCTCTATATGCGGAGACTGTGCGACAGTTCATACAACTGAAAGGACGGTATTAAGAATATATTTATAGTGATTCAAACTTCAAGGCTCGTTTGATGATCGCTGAGTAGCTAATCAGTGTTGCTCAGTAACCATGCGGAATTTCTCAGTGGTCACTTAATGCTTAGATACCCTACGGTGCTTTGAGTCTAATCAGCGTTTATTTCCAAGTATAGCATTGAGGGTCATTTATTATGTGATAACTAGCACGCGGATGCTTGTAAGCTGAATGTCGGTTTAAACCAATGACTACGTCACTCCTGCCCACAGCAGCAAAAAGTGAGTAAGACAGCTCTTTCGAAATGGTGCATTCAAAAAGGGTGATTGCTCTGCATGTCCTCCGTTGAGCCTGTGGTATCTCAAATACAAAAGGTAGACCCAGGTCCCGCCGGATGAAGAATAGAATTGGGATAGACAATTAAGAATCACAAGACGATGACTGAGGAATATGTCCCTCAAGTCAGAGTGGTCATACAGTTTTCTCAGACGCCTCAACATGTCGTCTCTGCTACTTTTGATAGACACGGATATGCATGGGCGCTGGCTTGTAGAACCAAAACCCGCTGGTCTCTAGATCCTTCTCTGGGCTTGACAGTTCAAGGCGGTACGAACGAAGCAGCTCTGGGATGACCTTATAAAGTTCGCACAGCGATATCTGATCAATGGTCAACCTAAAGCCTGGAATTTATGACAGAGTGATTGCACGTACATTCTTTCCCATACACATTCTTGAACCAGCTCCAAACTGTAACCAAGACGGTCAACACACGTTCTTAGCTTTAGTTAGATTAACTTACCTGAAGAATGTATTTATTCATCTTATCGGCATCTGGCTTCAGCCATCGGTCCGGGTTGTATTCCTCTGCATCGTCTCCAAAGACTGTTTTGTCGAGCTGCACGACAGTCGGGTTAACTCCCACACGGACTCCGCCGGGAATCCACTGTCCCGAAATACTGCGACCATCCGATGGTACTTTTCGAGGCATTGTAAGTGCCACGCTAGGATGCAAGCGAGCGCCTTCCTTGATACACGCGCTCAAATAACGCAGTTTGCTCGCTTCGTGGTACGATATATGCGGGAAGCTCAACTCGCCACGCTGTGTGGCCTGAACAATTTCATCGTTGAGGGCTGCGTAGACCCCCGGGGTCTTCAAGATATAGTATAAAGTCGTGGACAGATGAATTGCTGTTGTATCACTCCCAGCAAAACTAAAAAGCTCTCAGTTTTCTCGATTCTTGCTGCGGGTATCAATCAAACTTACTATCCTCCGAAGGCCTCGAGCTTCACATCATCGATCTGGAAATCAACCTTCTCACCTTGATCTCGATGAATGTTGAATACTTTAGATATGATATCAGTACGTCGAATCACTCTGTCATCAGAACTCGACGCTTGAACATGACTCTGAACAGCAGAGTCTGCTGCAGTCGCTAGGTCATTCAAGGCAGACAAGGCCTTGCGGGTCTCGGTAAATAACACCCCAACAAGCATGAAGAAAGATCGGAGGTATGATGGCATGACAGCGGAAATGGCCATGGCCGGAATCAGTGTATCAGTGGACTTCATTATCCCAAGATGGTCGCCTCTTGCTTTCATTAAACCGAACATTTTGCTGAAGTAAAGCTCGCCAATAACATCGTAAGCGTACCTACCCTACTGTTAGATATTAATAATAATGAGATTAAAAGTAATGCTCACATTCGTGTCCACTCGAGCAGGTCAATGGAAGCTTTGGCGTCTGCAACATCTTCAAGTTGCTGTAGTAAAACTTCTGTGCATTTATTGACGTAGGGCTCTGACTGAAGAATGCTCTGCATAGTATACACGCCGTTAACGATGCGGCGCCGCTGAGCGTGGACCTTTTCATCTGTTGATGTAAAATGATCTGGATATCGGGCTGTTGAGCAAGTTATTTTAGTTCTGGTCAACAATTTTCATGCTCCTGAAGAAATATCTCACTATATGGTGCGCGAAAAGCCAGATAGAAATCGCTCTACCAAAAAGTCAGTTTCCGTTCTTGAAGCCAACGGCATTTCTTTCCCCCCCTTTCTCTTCTTATTCGCTGACCTTTATAAAGCCTGAATTTACTCCATAAATGATTTTGATGGCCTCGGGGTCACTTATCGAAAGCTCATTTGGGGCAATTCGCACAACGTGGCCTAGTTAACAACGCTTAAAAGAGCACAAGCTTGAACTGGATGGAGAATATCGTACCATATCGTGCATGCAGCAACCTTTGAGTTTCGTGGGGATTGCCGCGAATCACAGAGCGCACAATCCAAGCTCGTGACACAGAGGCCCAGAATGGACCTGGAAATTGTGCGAGTGGGTGGAACACCCGCGTGTAAACAATCCATCCAGTCCAATAGGTGGCAAGCAAAAGGCCGAGGCCGTGCAGCAAATCGCAGAATGTTAGTTTCCAGTCGAATATTTCGAAATTTCCCATTTTGAATCCGAACAACTGGTAGATAATTGACTGTAGGAGAGAGAAAGTTTTCAACGCATGTCAAGTTTGACCCGAGTATCCTTTATAAGTGGGGGCCCACACTAGACATACGCATTCGTAGTAATCTATTGGCTCTGATTAAATTGGATCATCCTTTGTATCGCTATCCCCTCGTCTGTCCCCGGAAAGCACAATTAGCACGGTATCATTAGTGTATTATTTTAGCCAATCGATTGCGAGACTAAAGTTTACTGACAATTAATTGAATATATACGCTCTACTGGCTACTAAGTCATCAATGCGTACTATCTACTATTCATTCGCCATATCTCTACGAGTCCACCGTGAGAAAGCTGTCAGCAGTAACCTATACTAATGCGACTATTTCGCGTTTACCTTTGGTGATGAAATCAAGAAGCAATTACAGATTCATATTGCTATCAACGACTATAGCCATTTCTGGTAGTGTTGATATAGCAACTCAGTATCGTGCTTCTTATGAGATTCATCGAAATACGATTCGTACATGTTTTTCTAATTTTTTCTTCCTCCTTGATGCAGCAATTATGAATGCGTTTCGCATTAAAGATACACCTGTAAGCAGCAGCAATAGAGTGAGCTACCTGGACAACTAGCTTTTCGCGAGGAGCTATAACAAGAACTCTTTGTCTTTGCAGCTCAATCACCACAGCCACTAAACTGACAGACGAAGCCTAGAAATCACCAATGGATTCAATAAATAGGCAGCAAGATTGTATTTGGTGTCAGTATAAGAGAAAAAGGGCAAAAGTGGTTAACAGGCATCGCGATCAAGATCCGGTTATAGAGAGTGTTGTAATGTGGCACTATGTGTAAAAGGGCAATGTTGGGATGACAGGTCGAATTGATTCTGATTAATGAAGCCTTACGGCGGCTACCCAATAATAACGCGTTAGTACGTATACGCTAGTAACCGTGCTAATTGTGCTCTAGGGGCGGACAAGGGGATAGCCATTTATTGCCGTTTCTGAGAAGAGAATCTCGTGACTAACGATCGAAGTGCGAAGTAAGTATCAAGCTGTGTACATGTGCCTCCCCGGTATGGGTGCCACATAGACTTAGCTAATCCCCTCGGATATCATGATTAAATACAATGGGAGATTGAGTCTGACCCTGAAACACACCGTTTATGCTGGGGTTACATGGCACTTTTGCATTAATTTAACCGGTTCGCTTTTATTGAGATAACCTTGCGAGAATTCATGGAAATAAATGGCAAAAATGGCACGCTTCATACGCCCAAAACTTGGCAATAAACAGTCGTGTGAATACCAAATCGTATCATCGATATATGATCACATGGAAGACAATTATCCACGAAATTTCGAACACGATATTTGTCATGATCGGTGTTCTGTGTCTGTGTTCTGAGATGGACTTTCCAGGGTTCGAACTTGGATTCCAAATTGTCAGCCCCAAGTGAGGTCCTTGGCACCTCAGCCTCATCTAAGCCTCAATGGAAGAATACTCAAAAGATTGAAGACAATCCCCTGCAGTCATCGATTAATGCATAGATTTCCTTCGTGACTACATTTGCTTCTAATATATACACACTTGCGACAACACGGGTGCAAACGGTCAAATGGCGGACTACAAGCTGCGGAGAACGCACGCCAAATCCAGAAACGGCTGTCTGAGATGTAAGCAACAGCGGAAAAAGGTAGAATATTTACGCCGAACTTTGTCCGACACATGTTGATGATGTCTCTAGTGCGACGAGCAACGACCGTGCTGCTCCAGATGTGCCAACCGCATGTACAGATGTGAATATCAGGGTTCTAGACCTGCCTGCCCGGATGAACACCCCTCAAACTCGGACTCTTCGCCATATAACGCTTCTCCAATCTCACAATGTTCTTCCCCCACTTTTCATATGAGCTTCGATACATTATCCTTGAACCCGGACTTTCCGCCACCTCTTGACGCGACAGAACTTGACCTCCTCAGTCACTATCTGTCACACACCAGTCGTATAATCCCTTTCGATGATCTCGACTACTATGCACTGTCCGTGGGAATGCCAAATATCGCGTTCAGAAGCAGACCGGTGATGTCATCCCTGATAGCCTTGGCTGCAGCATGCAAATGTCATGATCTAGTCAAATCTAATCAATCTTTGACCGACAACACAATAATAAAAGTCCGAGAGTTACTCCTACTCGCGGAACGCCACCACAGAAGCTCTCTTCAGCATATCCAGGTTGCTATGTCTTATTCAGATTGCTATGACAACATCCTGGCCAATGCAGCACTGATGGTGTTATATGCCTCGGCCAGTCACTCGATTCGAGTTTATCTGGCTAGTATTGCAAAGCGGAGCGGCCAAAAATTACCAAATGAAGTGGTTCCACAGCACTCTCAGTGGATTTCATTCACTCGCGCAGCTCACATGGCATCGACGGCAATACTCAACGGCATAGCTGAGAGCGTGACTGATTCGCATGCAACGACCCCCGGTCCCACAAGTCATATACCAAGGTTGCCGGGCCCTGTTTTAAATAACAAAGTTATCTTATCACCACAAGACGGTCCATCTGAACGTACGAAGCGCTTATTCCTCCCCCTGGTCGCTACCACTTATTCCCAAGCTCTCAAAGTCTTACGCGAAAAGATTGAGTCCACAATGGCTTCTGTTAAAACACTGCGAGGTTCTCCATGCACTCCTTCATCGCTAGGCGCTTGTTTGAAAACATTCTTCATACTCGAGACTTGCGCCTCAGAAGCCTTGTCCTCAGACAGACCCGATCAGAAGCATTGTAGTCCCAAATTTGAGCCATTGGTGTTGGAGTACATTCAAAAAGTCTCGCCCTGGGTTGGAGAATATATGGCCAGTGTTACTTCAATGAGATCCCCAACAGCGCTACGACGGACGATTATGTCTTTTTTGAACAAAGTGCCGGGCGAGTTTCTCACACTGGTTCAGTCAATCCTTGACTCGTCATTCTCGGAGGATGGGAAGGAGCCTATAATGACACCCAACTCGCCCAGCACTAAGGATCTCTTTCTCAACACAACCCGCTTGTTAGCTCTGGATATATTTGCACATTGGCTTGTTCTTGTCATGTTATTAGATGGTGTGTGGTGGATTGGCGATATTGGGCAATGGGAGCTGGGGCAAGTCATTACATTGATGAAGACTCACGGCTCGCTTCAACAGTCAACGGATACGAGGGAAACCTGGTGGCCTGAAAGCATGCACTGTGTAAAATTGGAGCTTGCTTCCAATATTTAGGATATTGACATTTAATTTCCTCAAACTTGCTTCGCTATAACGGTGTAAAAATAAACCAATCTTTGGTGTATGTTGTGAGCCTTGGGTGGTGTTCATTCTGGTGGCTTTCGTGGCTATGTTTGAACATTCGAGCATATATCCTAGTCCTGAGTTTAAATGTTATAATTTCCAAGCTGCATGATCCAGGAACTCTTAAATAAATTTAACCCGTATTTCGTGGGCACTGCCCAAGCATGACAAATATCATAAGCAGGGTCCAATGCAGGTGTGGGAATACGCTCGGAGCGGATGGCGGAGCGGATACGCTGAACTCAAAATGTATGCTGATAACCTGACTATTTTAGTCTACACGCAAGTCGTATTATGAATACGCTCAAGCCAAGCAATTTTATACGACTTTTCTTCTATACTCACTTTCAAACACTGCCTGGTTCGAGTTTATTGAACGCTATTCATATCTCTTCTTCATCACTTGCTTACCAGATCATGCGTGAGGCTCAGCGATACAGCCTAACTGATGAGTATTTGGAATCCCAAATGGAAAGTTACTTGTCCTAGAGTGATCTCAGCTATGAAATTCGAACTATATAAGGACTCTCATCCACTGCCTTGTTGATTCATCATCATCTATCATCTCTTCACAACTAAGCAGCACCTCAGAAACTATTCTTCTACTTGATCCAATCAGTATCTTTCTCAACATACAAATCGCCATAATGCTTGCAGGATCTACCATTAGCTTTGTGACCGCTGTTGCCCTTGCTCTCACCCTTCCAGTGCAGGCAGCGCCTAAGCAAATGATGAGGCGCACAACTCCCGAGCTCAGCCTGACAGCTCAGCTTCAAATTGCAGACACGTGAGTTGTATGTACTTGATTAGACTACACAAGCATACTGAGTAATTTTTTAGTGCCATCGATCGTTTCAAGCTTCTCCCAAAGGATGAGAACTTCGTATTCGATTTCACCAGCAGCAAAGTCCCATTTGCCAACCGCCAGACATTCCCCGCTTTAGTCGGCTCTGGAATGTCTATTAGTGCCGCAGAACTGCCAGGTATGCTACCAACATAGTGTTCCAAGGTTCCCTCATGCTAACCTGTCACCTCAATAGCCTGTAGCATGGCCTACCTCCACCTCCACCCTCGTGCTACAGAGGTTTTCGTACTTAACTCTGGACGCGTGCTCACCCAGATGGTACCTGAAGTAGGCGTGCTTGACGCTGAAGGCAAACAACGAGTCGTTCATACCGAGTTGCATCCCGGCATGGCGACTGTCTTTCCGGCCGGGTCGTTCCACACGCAGGTGAACCCAGATTGCGAGCCAGCTAACTTTACGGCGGCGCTCTCGGCAGAAGACTTTGGAATCAGCTTGGTTGCAAATGAGGTCTTCTCCCTCAGTGATGATGTTATTTCTGCTTCGTTTGGAGAGAGCATTGCTGGTGAGGACATCGATAAAGTGAGACATGCTATTCCTAGTGATGTTGTGATCAAGGTCGAGGAGTGTTTGAGCAAGTGCGGTAAGCAGAAGCGTCGTGCTTGATTGGATCAATAGCTTATAGCTCGTTGGGATGATGACAAGTCGTATAAACTGTGTCGCACTGTTTTTTTGCTTTCTTTTCCTTTTCCTTTTGGTTTTCTTTTGTTGCTTTCAATGAATAATCGACGAGGGGATGGATAATAGTTCATAGACAATCTAATTTTCTTTCGCATGGTACCTTCCTTATTTTTTATGCCATATCGCTAGAGGTCTTTTGGTATAAACGCTTTTTGAAAGAGTACGCTGTATATGTCTAGAAGCCTGTGTATTGCACGAGTAGAAAGTTTGTTTGCATTTACCATTGTACGCCCTTGTTTAAAATGACAAAGAAATGAAAATGAGAAAAATTACATTCGTAGGGATTATCGTAATAAAATATGTTCTCAATCACTTCAAATACCATATATCAATGTTATTCATGCTCCATGTTCACTAGAACACGACTGAAGCCCCATATGGCTCAGGAGTCTAGGTCCAAACCTAGATCAACATCAATGGATGCTAGACAGGATGCAAACTCGTTTTATCTTTCATATAAGTCAGCAGTGGGAATAAACATGCCTCATAAATTAGTAATAAGGGTATCTCAGCTCAGTCCGGCGCCGCATTTGCGGCCCGAGTCGATGTTTTAAAGCTAAGTCTCCAAGCCAAAACTGCTCCCATCTCGACAAGTCTAGAAAGTACTAAGACAGGTGCGGATGAATCGGGGGTTTTCCTTACAAAGAGTCAAAGTGATGTGAAGCACTCAGACTCTTAGAGGGTGTTTCGAATCGCATGGCGGACTCAATTGACGTGAGCTGATGAGATGGAGGGCCACTTCAACATGTCGCCGCAGACGAAATTGGTTTTTAGGAACATAATTTGTGGTAGGAATGTTAGTGTGTTTGACAGTCAAATTGACACTAGATATGGGACAACATCAATGCGTAAAAAGCACCATAAGCTTCTTCCCGCACCCACGTTGTCGGGTCTAGAAATAAACCTCTGCACTTGAAAATGAGTGGAGATAAGTGAAGAAAGGCACACCACAGTCGGTACAGCACAATAAATACAACTATTTGATCACTTTGAGGCTTTTGTGTAGAAATGTGAGATTCAGTGGCACTGTGTACACATTCGTCACCTCTGTTGTAAATCTCCGGACTGTATTCTGTAGATCGATCCCGTTTGATGATGGGGCCATCTGCTAATTTTGGTCTTCACCGGGTAAATCATGCGATTAGAAAGAGTAGTTCGGAAATTCGGGACATATAGGCACCGAGTGAGGGTTGTCGGTGATGCGGTATAGACCATTTTCCTTTTTAGGAAGTGAAACTCAGAATATGCGAATTTCATGGGATTCAATCTAAAATGCAGGCAGGGATCGGGCGAAACTTTATTACTTTTACGAGTCTAAAATAAAGTCGTTGGAAGTGAGCTCAGCCCAATTGAAGAGTCAAGAAAAAACAAGGCTGAGCCCAATGTACGAGCTGCTGCCCGCATTTGGTTAGCGTGGTGGACTCGTATTCACCAAGCTTCAAGCCACTTGCTTAACGCCCCGTTTCGCTCCGTCTACCCTATCAACTGGCAATATCATATCCTAGTTTCGATTGTGTACCATGTAGAGGTTTCCACAAACCGAGATGCTTATCCCAAACCGAATCTCAGTTCCTTTTCTCCCCATTCCAATCTCCTTGGCGCACCACTTTTCTCACACCTGACGAATCTACTTCTTCTTTGAGTAACCTGCAAGAGCTTTCCACTGGAGCCCATTACGACAAGATGGTGTATTGCGGCAAGCCAAGTCCTGCCTGTGATCGGTGTCGCGCTCGTCGTTTGAAGGCATGCTGAGCCGAATATCGGAGAATGGGCGTTTACTGACTTCGGGCACCAGTGCGATCAAGGAATACCGTCGTGCACACAGTGCATACGGGCCAAAGCTGAATGTCCCGGGTATCGAGACCCATTGGACTGGAGCTTCCGGGATCAAAGCGACGATGTAATTCGCAAGTCGCAACGATCTGCACGGAAAAAGCGCACGGTACCGAGCCTTCCCGCTAGCAGTTGTTCTAGCAGTTCCTCCGTCGGGACGCACTCCCGAAATAGCCCTACTTTGCCGCCGCCACAGAACAGCCTGGTCTATTCGGTGCATGAGCAGGCCAAGGCCCACCTATTCTCCAACTACATGGTTGGGGGTCCTTGCGGGGGCCACATGTCTTACTTGCTGCCTCTGATGAAAGAGAACCAGAGCTCGGCAGTCAACGCTGCACTTACTGCTGTAGGATTAGCGGCCTTGTCTAACATTCGTCTCTCTCCGCGCATGATGCTCAAAGCCCGACAGGAGTATACCACAGCTCTATCGCAGACCAATTATGCTTTGAAGGACCCTCTTTTGTCCCGAAGGGATGATATTTTGGCGGCGGTGGTCTTATTAGGCATGTTCGAAGTAAGTTATTTATTGATTTCTCTGCCATTATATATTACTCTGCTAATGGAAGCAAAACTCAGGTTATGACCTGCAGTGATAATTCTTTCATAGACCGTTGGATGAAACATATGGAAGGTGCTGCTAAAATCATTGAATACCGAGGACTAGAACAACTCACCCGACGGGAAGGTCTTGACTTATTTACTAATCTACGAGCACAAATTGTGAGTTCCTTCATGCCATGATCGTACCTGAGCTGTCGAGGGGTTTTGTACAAAATAGTCATGCTAATCAATGTCGATCCAGAGTATCAGCACTATTTACCAAGAAAAATACAGCGCTCCAATCATGACTCAACTCTCAGAAGACGCAAAGCAACACCGAGAACCCGACGACCAGATTGTCGACGACATTGGCTTAGTCGTGATTCGTCTCAACGATCTCTGTGCGGCACTGAAAGACGGAACCCTCACACAACCGAGCGAGATCATTCGCCGGACTCTGAGTCTTGATGCAGACCTCATGTCATTACTGCTTACGGCGCCTCCCGCATGGAGTTACACTACCGTCAAAGTACCCCTGATAGACGGAGAGCCCATCACCAACGTCGTGTGGGGTGATAGTTACCATGTTTATCGCAATCTTGCCGTGAGCAGTATGTGGAACAACGCCCGGTCGGCCCGAATCCTGATGCACGAGATGATCCTCGAAGCAGTAAAAGTGCTCGAGGAAACATCGCCTGCAAACAGCGCGCTTCGTCACTCCCAGATGCTAGCAAATCAAAGTCGCGACATTGCGCGCAATCTGGTGGATGAAATTTGTTGCAGCGTTCCATTCCATATGGGAATGGGTGTAGACAGCAGTACTGACGGAACGGTGTCCGGGTACGACTCCTCGAATGTACCTCCCAGTTTCGAGATATCAGGAGCAGGAGGTGTCACCTTGATGTGGCCTTTGTTGATTGCAGCCAATTGTGGACTTGCCTCTCTTGAAATTCGACAATGGATCACGAAGTGCTTGGACAAAATTGGTCATTCAATGGGCATAAACCAGGCTTTGGCCATGGCACAGCTTCTGCGGGACGGGATGCATTCGCGGGCCTGGATCTCACCGGAAAGCTCACCTGGCGAGTCTGCTTCCACTGAATATTTATAGTGATATGATGAGGCGTTTTTTAGATTGCGTTATGAATTCATGTATTAAGTTGATTTCACGATTTTTGTCTTCAGCTCACTAATATACCGGGCAATACATATACCGTTATTGTCATGAGTTACTTCCATAAATAACACATTCAATACATGTTTTCTTACCAGACAGTTATAATACATACATGTTGAAAAGTTAAACTTTAATAGAAGAAGTAATCTATTCAACGGCCGACTCCTATATTCTATTATCCTCTAGCTAAAACTCTGATAGTGCCATCGCTGTGAGTATCGGGTAAAGTCGCGTGATAATAGACCCTACAGGAACTCGTAAGTAGGCGGGAAAATCTCTATCTACGTTCTAATTCTTCTGATCGAATGATAATTTGAATGTACATATCCACGACTTTTTGGTTCTCCAGAGCCTATGGCAGTTGAATCGATAACTAGATATATCCTTGAACTCTCCGAGACCAGAAGATCTTACGCATGGGTTAGAAAACTGTTGTTAGTTGGATGACGAGTAAAATCACTTTCGTCAAATCTTAAAAGATATTTCGACAGCAGGTTTTCGTTCGAGAGATCCAAACACAGTTGATGGCAATAAAAGATACGCTGTAGGAATTAAGTTCAATTTCAAATCCGCTATTAAATTCAACAAAAGAAATCTATTACTGGTTCAACGCCCAATCTCAACCGCGACCCTCCTCGCTTAAGCCCCACAAATCAAGATAGAAAACTCGATGCTTCCTTGCTCATGAAGTTCAATCATCGCCGAGCATACTGCTGATTGTATGCTTCCTGGGCGGCTGACTGGGCGTGTGTAGATTGATCGTATGTCGGACGCCCGTTTCCTTGCTGAACACCATATTCAATATCCTCGGTTGCGTAAACCCCCGGTCCAACAATGTTGACGGTAGACTTGGGTGTCATCACGCCCAGGATAGTGTACATCAAAACAATAATGAACTCCTCAATAGTCGCCATCACAAGCTGGATCTTTGTATCGCCGTCGATCAAAGAGAACTGAGGGTTATTACCGAAGTCACTGATCAAACTGTACAACAGACGCACGGCAATCAAAGGCAGAGCCAAGAGAACAGCAAAGAAAAGACGCTTCTGGCTTGTATTCATGAGCGTGGTGTCGCGAAGAGTCACAGCCCAGAGAATGCAACTGGCAACATAGATACCCAGGAAAAGGATGATTCCAGCACGGGTCTCGGTCTTGCCGCTGGCATGGTCTGAAACATTGGATGAGGCTTGATCGGTACCGCCACTGATGGAGAGGATCAAAGCGATAAGGGCAGGAAGATGGAGAAGTTGAACAATCTTGCTGCGGCGGGAGGTAGCAGTTGCTCTTTTGTTGTAAATTCCGAAGCTAGAGAACAAAAAGATCAGTCTCTGTCATGCGCCTTCAAAAACCGAGAAATTGGTCTACTAACAGTTTGCCAGCAATTCCGACGTTTGAAAAGGCCTGCATTGCCACGTTGCGCTTAGAGTTCGGGTCAGATGGTACACGCTGGGAGGTCTCGTCGAAACTGTACTAATTAGTATCACGGGATCTTTTGTTGGAGTTGGTGAAGCTTACACTCTTTTTAGTAAGCCCAATGTAGACAGAAGCAGAGGAGAAAGGCCAACGGATTGCAGAATCACAGCCCACTCCTTATCGTTGGCGTTGTCGGGGTTCTTTGTGCTGAGGATCTCCATGACGGCACCGCCAACTCGGATACCACAGAAGATACTGAGGTAAATCCACCCCAGTTGCTTGTGAAATCCATGTCGCAATACTACCCAAATGGTAAGTATGGCTGTGGGGATATAAATGATCAACTCCGCAATCGCAACGTGCTCTGGAGTGACGACAGTCATGGTTGGTGTGGATGTATAGATGTAGAGGGTAAATAAGATGATAGTGGAATAGAGTGGAAGAAGGCTGGTTGTTTTAGTTTGTAGGTGGAAGGGATCAAGTCGCTTTTATGTTCCGTCTCAAGCCATTTTTCCTAGGTCGGTCAGATCTATCAGAAGAATGAGAAGTTGCCTACGCTCAGCCCTGCGGCTATCCCGTGTCAAACGTGGTGTTTTCCCGAACCAGATAGGATGTGCATCCTAAGAATAAGCTTTTACTCCAAGAATAAGCCCATAAAATGAGAGAAAATAAGCAATTTGGGTCAGCCCCGGGTTGCATAGATTGGGCCCGTTTGTCTATTCCTAATCTGGACTAGTGTGGATCTACCCGTCGAAACACTTGCCTAAATGGGAAACCATGTGCTAAGTGATGATCGCGCCCTTGCCTAACGCCACAATTCAACCCTTTGACACTCAACCAAATTCCTAATCTAGAATGTCCTCATTGTTCGGGTCCGGGACTCTCGATCCAACAGAATATAGAAAAAATGCCGCAGTGTAGAGATCGGCAGCTGAATACGCCGGTGGACTTGATGACGCTTCGAAGCGAATACCAGGTACAGCCAGGGATGAAATACACTCAGTTCTATGACCATGTTTCTTTGGAAACGAGAATCTTGAGGTATAAAGCGAGCGCAGGGAGCCGGCAAGAGGTCATCATCAACTTCATCTACAGCTTTTCTTCGCGAAACAGCCTTGAAAATGGTATTCCTGGCTTCTTTTATCTCAGCTTCCTTGGTGTTGGGTGCAGCTGCTTTTTCTGATCCAGGCTACGATTGTCGTCCTGGTCAAAAATGCTGGCCAACAACCCGTCAGTGGCAACAGTTCAATGCAACCATTGATGGCCATTTATACGAGACCGTCCCTATTGCGGCTCCTTGCTACAAGAACTCCCCTCACTACGACAAGTCCGCCTGCGAGGCAGTGGAGGAGTACTACGGAGATAGTATTTCTCGAGGAACTCATTTTGGACAAACATACTGGCTGAATTGGGAGACCTGTGGTCAGACTGGATGTGCATTGCTCGAATCCGATCCATCTGAGCTTCTATATGGCACATGTTCTCTTGCACGACTATCGTCATACTACGCGGATGTTCGAGAAACTTCTCATATATCTGCGGCTCTTCGATTTGCAAAAGAGCACAATATTCGCATCAGCATAAAGAATACTGGTCATGACTTTTTTGGGCGGTCATCAGTGCCAGACACCCTCGCCATCTGGACACATAACTTGGATACCATGAAGTTCAGCTCAAATTTCACTGCACAAAACTGCCCGTCTTCTAACGGCCAAAATGTTGGTGAATTGGGCGCTGGTGTCGTCGCAGCCGATGCGTACCACTTTTTCAGCTCGCACGGCATGGACATCACAGGAGGTTATGAAAGATCTGTCGGATTGGCAGGCGGATTTGCCCAAGGAGGAGGTGTCGGATCTTTCACCACCACCTACGGACTGATGGCAGATAACGCTGTCGAGTTTGAGGTGGTGACTGCAGACGGGGAGGTTCACATAATCAACCAGTGCAATGAGCCCGAGCTCTTCTGGGCTATGCGAGGTGGTGGCGGTGGTACATTTGCAGTACTCACCAAGTATCGAGTTCAGGTGTATCCATCTTTGCCGATTCACACCTATACCTTCACTGCAAACTTTACTGGCCTGGATTCTATCAGCAATGCGACCGAGAATTCTGCTTTGCGCGAGATCTTGACGGCACATGCAGAGAATCAAATTGCCTGGTCCGCACAGCTGGTGACGGGCCAGCTTGAATACTTCCCCGAGAAGCTGGCTATCAGTATAGTCCTCCCATATGGAGACGATGGCTCGAAGCTCAAGTCATCCACTGCCTCCTTTGTTGAATTTTTGAGAAACAGAACAGACGTTTCGGTCTCCAAGGATGGGTATGACTCTTACCCTAACTACGCCAACTACCTCACTGTCACGGATGCAGATGCCAAAGTCACGGAACCGTCTGGCATCTTTTCCATCCTGGGTTCCCGACTGATTCCTCGCACGGTTTTCGAAGCCCAAGACACCATTGAAGAGCTGGTGGAGGGTGTCATTCAAGGAATAGCAACATCAAGAGAACACCTCAATCTCACCGGGACACAGATCGTCTTGGAGACGCCCGTCTCAAACCTTGACAGTAACAACAATGTCGCCGCACATCCAGCATGGCGCAATACACTCTGGCATGTCATCCATGTCGGAGAGTGGTTAGAGCCATTGGAGCCCGAAGCTCAGACCAGTACTGCAGAGGCTTTCTTGGAAATTCTCGATCCTCTCAAGAAGTTGAGTCCTGGTGGTGGGGCGTATTTCAACGAAGCACATTATTTAGAGCCTGAGTGGCAGGATGTCTACTTTGGGTCAAACTACCCTAAGCTCTTGGAGGTCAAGAACAAGTATGACCCCACTCATATTTTTGATTGCTGGAAATGTGTTGGATGGAGAGGCGAACAAGAGTAAGTCATTTTCTGGCTGTTGAGGTTCATTTCAATTACTTAAAGCTAACATGATCGCTTTCTAGTCCTTTCTATTCTTGTTATTAAAACTGGCCTTTCAGAAATTGTCGCACATGGGAACTTGAACAGGCTAGAGCGCAATAAATTATGCTTAGAAAATATAAAATAAGGAATTCAATAGTGTGTGAAGTGAAATCACTACATTAACAAAAGATTTTCTCAACGACATGAGTATGAAAACGTAAAGAACACATAGGGAAATGAGTAGTTCTTCGAATCGGTAACGGGGTCACAATGCTCATCCAGGGGTGATACGTCAACCGTCAATCTGAACCACTTGAAAAGGGTTTTGGGACAGGCTCGAGCTCTCGAGTCGAGTCTCGGATTTGGAACATGTTTCCAGACCCTGAGATGTACTCTCCAGACTGGTTATCGTCTAACCTTGATTAGGAAGACCTGAGAGTAGTGACTGAAAGTGCCGGTACCCCACCATTGAGAATCTCCCTGCAATTGTGTGTATGCCTCTGACACTGCTATTTCGAGAGTCATTGTTGGGTTCTTCATCCCTCTGCCGTTTGAATGTATAATATTGTCCGGGTAGAAGGAATAGTCTGCCTCTTTCATGTATAGCTCCGGACACCCTATCTGCCCCTCGCCCAATCCCATTGCCGGTCTCGACAAAGAAAGCTATTGCTTCTATCCCATGGGTAACATGTAGCGCAGATATCGAAGCCATCTGCTCATGTTGGATGTCTGTATGACTTTCAGAGCCATGCAACGCTTTTCGCGGTCTAGCGTCACTCGTACTCCCCGGAAGGATAGCTTTTGTTCTTTGAGTTGCCTCACGATGTCTGTATCAAGGTGAAGTACATATGTATATGTAACTGCGATTTGCGGATGAAGTAGGTAGCTCGGATGTTAGGATGGATTGGATGATTTCCCCCCGTTCTCAGGGTGAAGCACCACCTAAATAGGAGCTGGCTAAATTCTAATTATACTCGAAAAAAGACCTCAAAAAAAAACCATTGAAAAGATGTGAGAATGTATACTGCAAATTAACCACATCTATTATATTAAAAATGATCGTAATCTAGCTATAAGACAAACCTCTACTAAGAAGCTAACACCCGAGCATTAACGTTATTCTCTAGGCAAAAGTTCGATTAATAATTGAAGTCTCTGCTCCGTACATGTAAAACTTATCGACCTATAGGGTCATGTTTATAAGTAATTAACGGTAGAATGTAGGAAACGAGCCTTTTGGTGCTGATTCTTAAGCCAAGCAATCCGATCCCTGAGGCTGGACCTTCAGTCAAAAAACATCCAACCAATTTACCCAAGCATCATTCACTCCCACCACCACCGCCAATAACAACAACAATAATTTTTGGAATGAGATGATCACAAGAAACAATCAAATATAGTAAGTCAGTGTAATACACTTCGAGCGCGTGTGTAAGAGGTTGCATTATTCGCATTTAATTTCGACATAGCTGCTACCTCGATAGCCCACTTTGTAAATTGGCATCCCTTGGTATGCCCAAGTAGTCACTTTCAACCTAATTAATCCCAGCGAGCTGCTCGCTAATTAGCCGTTGATATTGAGTAAAAAACTTGCAGTAGGCTCTAGCCTTGATCTGTAAGCACAACAGCTAATTCCCATGAGTCTCCTCCCAATGAAGAATCATATTATCCTTAGTGATGAAATCCAAGACCCTCTGCCTATTGAATGAGCTCTCCCCTGATTCCATCACGTCTTCAAACATAACCTGTAATTTGTGCCTCATAAAATGGCACATCATGTCGACATCTCTCACAGCAAGATCCCGCCCGTCTTCACGAACAGCCCAGACATTCCCTATGTCGCAACTCCAGTACGAAGGCGCCCAGCCCCACTCTTGCTTACAACACTCAGTTTCCATCATCATGAATGCAACGTTAGGATTACTATTGTTCCATTCTGGCGGATGATGGCGAAGCTCGGTACCCGGATCCTTCCAAAATCGTATAGGCATACCGAGGCAGACAGATATTGGTGAGATAGATCCGCTGCCCAGCGAGATCTTGTTTGCTCGAGTAAAATCGACAGAAACGAAGTGCTCTGACCCATGAAGCTCCACTTCGCCGTAACAGCAAATCTTTACGCCGCGGGAGGCTGTTGTAGCGCGGTGTTGCAAATCCGGGACGCTTTCTCTGATATTCGTGTCTCGGTAGCTTATCAAGTAATCCATCAGATGTCGGAAGTCAGCTAGTGTCATATCGGCAAAGTCTTCGTGGTGAAGTTCACGCAGGGCAATCATCGGGCCGCGATATTCATGTGGGGTGGTAGCGGTGCGGGACGCTCTCACAGAAGCCAATATACTTTTATTTGTGGCTGACCCATCCTTCAAATATGCGTCGCGATGTAGCAAGGAGACACAGTATCCTTCCTTGCGCGGAGAAAAGCATGTAAAGCCAGAGCCCAGATTTCGATCTCGTACTGGATTATGTTCAATGCGCATTGTGCGTTTTAACGGGTCATCAGTTCCAAGGTAGGGATTATAATCAACCTTCTTCCATCCGATTCCGTCTTCCTCGTCATATTGCCGTCTGCATGGGATCCATATTAAGCATGGCTTGTCTTCCTCAACTGGGAAGAATATGGCTCGCTTGTGTTCCGGGGAGGGTCTATCGGGCTGAAGAGCGAACTGTTTGCAGAGAGGGTCATGTGAAGCAAAATCACTTCTCTCGCAGTCTTTGGAACAATAGTATGTACTTCGGCATTGTGGGCATTGAATTCCTGGGCTTTTATTACACATCACACAGCAATCTTCAAGTTCAAAATTGTCGAGGGGGTGATGCTTCGGGTTTGTAGTTGGAGTAATCCCCTGGCTTTTTTGGGTGTTATAATCAGTGAGTTATTCAGTATTCGCCAACTTAGCAAAAGAAAATCTCACCTAATCAGCATATTCGTATGCTGGATTGTCTTTTCATTTTTAAAACGCTGCCTATCCTGTTCTTTCTGCTGCCATTCTTCGAGTGTCAGGTCCGAAAAGTCCGACACGATGTCGGATTGCATGACGAGACTTTTGTGCCTAGGGTGTATAAAGCCGTTGAGAATCCCTTCAATGCGAGCCAAAAGGCTTTGCTCCAACACCTTGACGGCAATCTGCATGGTACCTGACTTCGAGACTGGTACAGCCCAAGCAGGATAGCAAATACCATGCCTTCCACGTGTGGCAATTGGACTCGGCAACGCGCCAAGGAAGGTTTCGCAGAGCAAGCAAGTCTTTTTACTGCATCCAAAATAGTCAAGAGTAGGCCAAGGTGCACATCTGTCCTCATAGTGCACCACTAGCTGTATCTCAGCATGCAGAGAAAAAGTCTTCGCGCAAGCTATTTTAAACTTTTGGCTCAATGGATGAAGTTTTCGGATCACTGGCTTTGGAATGCAGCCCAGCCCTAGTTGTTCCCACGCCTCAAATATGTCAACTACGTCTTTGCCTTCCAGTGCTGTGCTCGATTTGGAAGAAATCAATGAAACCTTGCAATTTCCCAAGTGCGGCTCCCGGGCAGCTATTGATCTCAGTAATCGACAGTCGACCAACGGTCTGGCGATAAAGGTCAATTTTTTCCAGAGCTTCAAGCCTGCCTGGGTCCCAAAGCAGTCAGAAAAGAACAGTCGAACTTGTGCTATGTCGAGACACATATAAGCCTGTTGAACTACCAGGAGCCTAGTTTTGACACATTCATTATCGGCATCGAATTGTGATATGAGAGCCATCATGTTAGTCAAAGTTTGGAATGCAGCCTCCTGTCCAAGCCATAGTTCTGAGTTCCAGTCAAGACAATTTTGGACCTTTGTTAAGGCTTCCCTGAAAGATTCAATCCAATCATCGATCCGACGGGACATATATTCTATCACCTTGAGCTCGAATTCCGTTAACGTGTTTGCACTTGTGTTAGTCCCTGGCGCTCAGTCATCAGACATCCAACCTCCTGAAAAGAGGATTCAGAGCTGTACATACCCTCGGCACTACCAGCCAGATACACTTCCAACATACGGCAGTAACCCATAGTATCATCCTCAAAGCAATCTCAATCAGAAAGAAAACCATCGTTCCTTGCGATATCCACCTCGACTCTGTTTTCCCCTTCACGCATTGCCGTTGCGGTGACCCCATCCCAACCCTTGCACGGCGACAGCAGTTGGGCAATACAGTCCAGGAATTTCTGGCGAACGGATTCTCGAGGACCTGAAAGAGTTACATTCTTCTCTATCTCGTCACCTGTCTCATGGTCGCTCGACTCATCGGTATTGCTGCCGCATTCCACGTGGTCTTCAGCCTTGAAAAGCGCTTCGTGTGCTTGGCTGTTGTTGAGATAAGAAAGAATATGAGCTGCCCAGATGATGCGTGCAGAGAATTCATTAGGCGGGCATTTAAGCGCTCTATGTCGTGTAATCATCATGCGAAGCAAAGCACTATCATTAAACAGAATCGGATACGGTTCTCGAGGTTGAGATTAAAGATTAACGTCTGCCTCAGTGCGGGGTATCACTGGTGAGACAAGCAGTCATCTATTGGGCTTTTGTTAGCGGCATAGAGGGGCATAGAAACCCATAGAGATGTGGCTGTATTCTATTTCTTTGATTCCGTGCACTAAGCTTATCCTAAATATTCATATGAAAGCGATTTCCACTATCTGATGTATTGTTATTGGAATGGTATCTTCAACTTGCTATCTATCATCTGAAAGTTCCATATAAACTTTGCAGTTGCAATCCATTCGCCCCTCGCGGCTCCCTGCCAGATCTCGCGTATTGACTGAGACTCTTTATCCTTGCCAGCGAGGATTTCACTCAGTGTTTGAGAGTAACTCATGAGCCAAAGCTTGCGGGACAGAGATGCCCAGCGCAAGTAAGCCCATAAGGTCAAGGGAGACAATAGTATCTGTGTAGCTGCAACTCCAACAAAAGCCGCATCGATTGACCCCCATCCCGCATATCCTGATTTCCAGCCAATTAGAAAAAGGACTTGACAGACAGGAAGGATAAAACAACTGCAAACAAACCCGAGGAGAACCGCCAAGAATCCACTGGATTCGTGGAGGTAATTAGGTTTGGTGCCTTGAGTTCTCGCTTTCTCTGGGATGAAAAGCCTGGCACACAAATGTAGACCCCAGTCACCCAGAGGGAAAGCTCCAATCCACACACCAAGTAATATTAAGGTAGTCAAAATGTTTAAGCCTGACAGAGCCCCTCCTACTCCACCCGACACTTCAGAAACATCGCTGGCTATCACAGCCATAAACAATGCCAGCCCAGCTAAGCATAATGAGAGATGAAGGAGGTTTGGAGCAAGCGTGATTGATTGTCGAAAGCCCAATAAAGCTTCTCCGCTGAGTAAAGACCGTCGGTCGATGGATGAAACACGTTTAATCGGAGGGGCTAAGAGGATGAGTTAACACAACGAAGGGAGAAAGTCTCGGGGAAATGATATCATACTACAAGAAACGGTGATATCTGTCGACTCGTCCAGCAGACTGGATGTCAACCGTGACCAAGCTGAGTTCAGGTTGCTATTGGCATCTGCCGTAGACATCGAGACCACTGGCAGCCGAGAGCAATGTTTCCGAATTATTTCATCATTCTCACTTTCGGGCTGCAAAATTGAGATAGAGGAGCAGTATGTCGTGTACAGTCTCTTCGACCGCTGCTTTCCACGGGCCCGACCCCAAAGAGTAGCCTCTTCATTGTGGACTTTGTTAATTTCAAGACAACATCTTGCAGACCATTTCCCATCTAGAATTTCATTTGCCTTCCATTCTGACTTATCGTTCTCCCAGGCAAGAGTTCGAGTGTCAATTATCAAAATGGCCTGTCCGACCATTGGACGGGATGGGACAGAGTGAACGTGGATAAGCCATACACGGTCGTTATGAATCAACTTCAGCCAGGACTTATTTGCATATATTGGCGGAATAACCATCACAAGCGGGTTCTGCTGTTTGCCTGGAAATTGGAAGGTTATTTGGTCTTGTCTAGGTGAGAATTGACCGAGATATCTTGGTTTGAGCGGATAGATACGACCGGAGGCGAAGTCCTTGGCAGTCTTTTTGATCCATTTGTCTGGTCCATTGAGTTGATCTTTCTCGTCAATGCAAGGAGTGAAGAGAAGCGATAATGGAACGTTGGAAAAGCTCCAAAGCATGGCCTTGAATCTCTCGTCATCATTGATTTCACGGAGATCATGCGGGGAAATCTGTAGTGACATCGCAAATATACTCATTCGGTCCTTATCCTTTGTGCATGATCTTCGAAGGAGTTCATTCCAGATTGATATAAATGGTTTGGAGCTTCCAAAGAATAATGGTGGAGGAGACTCCGACTTGCCGAATAGCTGATATATAGTCCCCTGAATAGAAGACCACACAGAAACTGTCGGTTTGTCATCCCAGTCCAATGGGAAGAACCAGGACTGATGAATCAAGCGTTGCAGGTCGTGACTGAGCCATCGCTCAATCATTCCCGAAAAGGTTGTCTCTGAATAAGGATCAATTCTGGATGCAGACACCACTTGCTGCAAGGTACGTCCTTCCCGACGAGTAAAGTAGCTTGAATCTCTTGCATCAAGGAGTATATCTCTAGGGTTGAAGAATCCGTCCGCAAGCTTCACGTAGCATAGTGAACTCTGACATTCCTGGTAGGTCCAAGCTCTAGTTGCCCAGTTGCAACCCTGAAACAGAGCTAAGATCTCTGGCACATGGCATCTGTCATGTCTCAGAAGTTGGATCTCTTTGTCCAATATCATGACTTGCATTGCACCTGCGAATATAGCCGCTATCTGGTTGATTGTAGTAGACCACAGGTCTTCAGGAGGGTTGTAAAGACTATTCAGCGCAGATTCGGTCGGAATGCAGAGAATATCCAGCCAAAAAAGATCGTAAGGCTCATTTCTCGAGTAAATTCCCGGTATACTCCATGGCAACAGGGTTTCCCGTCTGTTAAAAGCCAAGTGAGACATCGCCTCACCACGATGATTTGGAAGATGGGAAATACTTTCGAAAATACTGTCCAACTGACATTGCCAGATACCGTTGTCAAAAGAGTTTCCTAGGCCGTCTGACCAGACATGAGAGACAGCAATGTATCTGCTCTCCACTTTTGCAAACGAACAATTTCGATATCCGCACAACCACCATGTTCGGTTCTCTTGAATTTGACCAACGGGATTTTTCTTTGCAAAAGTATGTCAATGACATCCTGAATTGGCAAGGATTTCGTGGAGCATCTGCACTCCTCGCTAACGTGTTGTGGCTCAAAGTTGAGTTTGGATTCTTTTGGAACGTTTTCTGAGACTGGCGCGCAGCTTATAAGATCACGATAATGCGAAGGGCGTTGCAAAGATTTATAATCTGGGACCCCAAACCGGGCAGCCGCCCTACATACTAGCCCTGTACAGCCTTCGTGGTTCAACTCGGAGGAGAGAGGTCGTTTGATCTGTGACATGTAGTAGAGAGTCAAATATCCAACGCTTCTCGCACTAGCCCAGATAGTAGAAGGGCACCATCCATTAGAGATAAGGCGGTTGATGATCAGCAGCAGGGAAGGTCGTACGCTATCGCGTATGTTTGACTTGTTGTTCACATTTTCTAATGACGCAACCCATGGCAACTGGCTATGGTGATATGCATCTTGTAACGGATTGTTGTAAATCATTTCTTTTCCGCTATCTCGAGGATAATTTCTGCTCTCTTCTTCGTCCAAAGCCAGAGCATAGAAAGCATCGCAAAGAACCAGGGTAGACAGGACTACCTCTGGCACGGGGCTAATATCCCCGTTAGGAAGGCTCTCCAGTCTGAGGACTTGCGACCTAGTCCGCGGTAAGATGTCCCAGAAATTGATTTTGGACGTGGCGTCGTAGAGTTGGCAGCGTTCGTGTACGCCAAAGAGGCTGCTGGCGACTTTGCTGAGGCATACGAAGCGGCCAGCATGGCCATTAATCTGTTTCACAAATTCTTCCACTTGAAGGTTTTCATTTTCCAGATATTCGGCCAATAGTCCAAAGAAAAATCGTGACTGGATATAAAAGGCAATTTCAGTGGGAGATGAGGGACAGTCAGCTCCCGCCTCGGCTCTTTTGAGACTTTTCTCGAGGTCGCCGGGCTGTGGTATCTCGTACAGTATACCATCGAGAAGGGGAACATTCACCTGATCCGACTGAGACCCTTTTGGCCGTGGCACAAAGTCCATGATGTGAAAACTGTAGATTCAACTTTGGTGCCTCAACAACCGGCACAACTGGAGGATAAAAACAAACCTCAATGGTCCAGAGTGGAGTAGGCGCTAATCGGGCTCCTGCGCCAAGCTTGCCGTATTAACGAGGGAGTTTGCTTTGGCTGTATGGTAATAGGCTGCCTTACGCTATTAGGGTCATAATAATGTCCCGTTTGCCCTCCGCCCCCACTATTTCTATGCCTTAGCTCACTGTACGTTTACCACGTACATAACTTATCACACAAATGTGACTGACTTCAATCTGCTTAAGAGTGGATAGTTTGGGGGCCAAAGTCCCACAATCCTCCAATGGTACAGCTACATTGAATGATTCGAAGCGCCTCATAGCCCCAAGCCCCCTCCCACGGCGGTATGTTCAGCCCCTGCAGAAAAGGGTATATGTCATGCGGCTTGTGACGCCAGACACCAAGGGGATATTATTCATCTCAGAATGCTTTTGAATAATACAATCCAAGTTGATAGTATTTCGGTTCCTAAGCTTCAGAAGAAGGAAGAAAAAAACATACAACAGTAAGGATTCGCTAGTGGTCACCCACCTAACTACTAACTTACCGGCGTGTGGCTTAAGTACGGCTGAGCGGACGGGAAGCCCTGTTCTCCACACCCTGTGGTCGTATGTACTTGCTTGACAATAAAAGGGGATTATATAGATCAACTCCATAGTGTAAGTTCAGTGATACTATAGCACGACTAGGGGCGAAAAGAGTGAGTGTGGCCGATACCTAGTTTAGTTACTACACTCCTCCGTCGTATCTCGAGTCCTAATTGCTAAGGTATAAAAATAGAAAAAGAGTAAATAAAAACTAAATAGTAGAGATTTATATATAATAGTGGGGGAACTGCATACTGCATGAAGTAGCGGTCTACGGGTGATTGAGCATTCGTGATGTATTTAAGACCTCTCTACTCTACGTAGATTAAAACAGACACTCTTTCTCTTCCAAGCCACTCCTATGTGTTCTCCTTTCCCATAGTCCTACTACCCCTAGTGGCCGACCTGTTCGCAGCAGATAGCTCGGAGCTAAGGGTGGATTGGATAATTGTCACACCGTTCTCAGTGTGAAACATTACTTAAATAGGAGTTTGCTAAATTCTAATTTATGCTCGAAAAAAGACCTCAAAAAAACGTTGAAAAAATATATACAGTAGTGCAAAGTAATCACATCGATCATAGTTGTGACCTGGCTGGGCCTATTAAAGGCCCGCCTCTAAGGAATGAGACAAGTTTCCTTCCTTCTCTCTTCCCCTTTGGGCTTTAGGCTACACTTGGTAGCATGTCCTGGTTCACAGTGTCGCCCTACTGAGCAGTCTTGGGCACCATCCAGAGCGACCTGGACAAACAATGGTCGCATTTCGGTCGACTTTTTCGACTCCTGGACGGATCCGTCGAGCGCGCCTGTTGTTAGGCCGTTGTCAGATTTTTCCTTGCCTACGGGAGACGCGTGACATTCACTGCTCGAACCAATCGCGCTAGCAAATCAAAAACTGACTTCGAATTTACGTCGTTTAATCGTGGGTGTCATAAAGACCACAACTGACGAGGTGGTTACAGATATGGCTAGTGTCAATCTTCCTGGCCACGCCTGAAATATTTCAACTACATCTTTGCCTTGCAGTGCCGTGTTCGATTTGGGATAGACCAATGGAATCTTGCAATTTCGCAAGTGTGGCTCTCGGGCAGCTATTGATCTCAAAAATCGACAATCGACCAACGGCCTGGCGATAAATTTCAACTTTTTCAAGAGCTTCAAGCCTAATTCATCTCAGGTCAGAGATGATCCAGAAATAAAGGGCTCATATGACCCATGTGTCTCGTCAGTGTTCATCAGCGCGTCTCTTTCTTTCTCTCCTCTCCCCTCCACAGCCCACTTCGTTACTTCCAATTTCTTTTTCCCATTTCCCAGAGGAGCTACCATCAGGAGGCAATGCACAGGACACCCACAGTCCTCTATGCCCGATTAGGATGTATTTTGTCTAGAAAGTTGGTTGCTGATTATAAATATTAAACTCGCTACTGAATTTCGGTCTACCATGAAAATGGATTCAGCAATGGCTCAGTGTGGTTAATTGCGCTAAAAGGTCACAGTAAGCCAGAGCTTAAACAAAACAAAGGCCTCCATTTGCATTCACTGTGCTCCCCGTCGACCAGCGACTGCCCTCCTCAGACAAGAAAGCAACAATTTGCGCAATGTCATCAACTTCAGCGATCCTAGCCCCAGCAGGAGTTTCTCTCATCTTGGTCTCCCACTCATCTTGAACCTCTTGCTCAGTGTCTCGCAACCACATATCGGTATTGACCGGCCCGGGGTTAACACAGTTTACAGTAGCCCTGTATTTCTGTCCCAGCTCCTGCGCCCATACTTTTGTCACTCCTTCCAATGCCGCCTTCGTCGCGCAGTATGCCGTGCTGTACGAACCTCCCATGCGTGCAATGACGCTGGAGATGTTCACGATGCGAGGCGCCGTGCCGAAATGCGGTACCGCTTCCTTGACCAGGAATGTCGGGAACCGCAGGTTGCAGTCTATGATCTTGTCCCATAGCTCGTATGTGAGGTCGCACAGTAGGGAGTCGTCCCCGGTGCCGGCATTGTTGACTATGATGTCTATGTGGCCCCAGATTTCAACAGCTTTAGCGACAATTCTCCGTGGGGAATCACGGTCGCTGCCACTGGCTTGCACGCCTTCTGCCCCGACTCGGAGTTCTTTCAGCTGATTAATGACTGATGTCGCTTGCGTGCTAGCCTGATTGTACGTGATGAGCACATTGGCGCCGCGCTTGGCCAGTTCGAGGGCGACTCCGGCTCCGATGCCGCGGGATCCGCCGGTGACAATGGCAACCCGGTCTTGAAGTGACTTGAAATTTGACCTCATTCTTGACAGAGATTGACTGTTTGCGCTGGTTTGGTTGAACTTGAGAACTTGAGGGTTGGAGAAGTGATACGTAGGAGCAAACAGGATTGAGACAACTAGGTCAACGGTAAGAACAAATATTTAATCGAGGACTTGGTATATATATTATTAGGAGATCAGCTCTCATATCGCATTGGTAATGAGGGTTTATCTCAGCATTCCGAGGGTTATAGTTCTCGAATGAAGGGGCTCGCTGTGGATTGCTTCTCACATGCAGCCCTAGCGCGGAACCTGGTTGTCCCCGAGCCCTACCTTCAAATATCCGCCACCTTGACTCGAATTTAAGAGATAGGCGATAGGCAATTGCTGTGCATCGAACAACGTCTGGAAGTACGTAATTTGATCATTGATTCTTGAACATTTTTGTCGTTGTTAACTTCCAATCCTATGATCTTATCTAACCTTGGAATAAGGGAACTTGACACTATCCACTGCTTCTGACCACTCAGGCTATCGGGATATCTTGGCCAAATCTCAGAGATTGTATCCAAGTCTGGGTCGCTGTAAGTTTCCAATGCACAGTATACATCAAATGATTTGATGCCATTTGGACCTTCCAAGGGTCGAGCTTGTATGGTATATTGGCGACATGCTGGGACCTGAATATAGCCATCAAGATATAAGAAGGTACTTGGAACCATTTCGACGTTAAAAATATCAACCACTTCCAGAATTTTAAGTCTACTTTGTTCATCTTCCATCAATTACCAAGCACGTTTTATTTACTGCTCAACCATGAGTGTCACGACTAGACTATCAGTTCCAGTGGTGAAAGCCACGGCATCAGTTGACGAGATCGTCGCCTGTCTCAAATTGGCCGGAGGTGTGATTATTCGCAATGCAGTGGGACAGGCAGCACTCGACCAGATTGAGTTAGCAAGACCCTTCCCTAACTTCCTCGAGAACAAAAACTAATATATCAAAGGGCTGACATACGCCCCGGTCTCGAGCAAGATACAGCATGGAGCGGCTCATTCTTCCCATCTCAAACCCGACGCACAACCGCAGCGCTTCAAAAGTCGCCAACCTACGCTCGCGAAATTGTCATGCACCAACTGTTCCAAGGTGTATCGAACCGCATGCTGACGGAAAAACAATGGTTCTGGTCTGGAAATGAAAAGCAATGGACCGTCTCCCGCCCCCAGCTCTCTAACACGATTGTCTTCAGTATCGGCGGCGGCGCGTCGGCGCAGCCTCTGCATCGTGACGACTCAATCCACCAGCGCTATGCCCATTTTGCAGAGGTGTATCCGTCCGGTCGCGAAGGCAATCTGCGGGATAGTAGTATTGGATTTTTTGTTGCTGGTAAGAAGGCTACTAAAGCCAATGGCGCCACCCGCTTTATCCCTGGTAGTCACCTGTGGGATCAGAACACCCCGCCAAACGAGGATCTTTGCGAATTTGCGGAGATGGAGCGCGGAGATGCGTTCATGATGCTTGCTTCTTGTTTTCATGGCGGGTCTGCGAATACCACTACTGATGAGGAGAGGCTTATTTTCTCAACTTTCATGACGAAGGGATATCTGCGGCAGGAGGAGAACATGTATCTTTCGGTGGATATGGATGTTATGAAGAAGTATCCCGTCGACATTCAAAGAGTTGCTGGATATAGCCTGAGTGAGCCTTTCCTGGGATGGGTGGACTCGACTGATCCCAGAAAACTGCTGGATCCCAGCATTCCCGACAACACTGATATGTGGACTGGGGTGGAGGAGCCAGCTGATCCTTGGGTTTAGTTGCAGCTTACAGAGTGAACCATACTTTACTATGTATGGCAAATTTAAATATGTTTCTCGCTCCTCGTTATTTTAGTTAAAAGAAATTTGTATGTTGAAATGGAGACGGCGCGATAGCAGTCTGGTTGAGCAAACAGGTCAATAGTAGAATGGGAGCATAGGTAAAACACAGCAAGAGGTCGGGTAGAACTATAAGAAAGGAGAGCTCATAGGGGTGGTCTGAAGAGAAGAATGTGTCCATCTTGCTCACTATGCGTAGAGAGGTCTTAAATACATCATAACTGCCTGAGTCATCCGTAGACCGCTAACGAGGTTAGTTACTTCATGCAGTAGGGAATTCCCCCACTACAATATCTTGATTTTCAACTTCACATTTGACTTGTAATCTGAGGACTCCTGTGGTTTCGGGGATACCGGAGAGATATGTTTCAAGTCCTTCATACGGCCCTCGGAATTCGAAACCCATTTTTCGCATGTATCAGCCAATTGAACCCGCTGATCAAAATGACCACAGCGCAAACCAGAACCGCCCAGTTCATGTTATCCATCGTCACTGGGAGATATAAAGGAAAGCACAGCCAGACAAACACAAAAAAGATCCACACGACCGAAATCAGATTCAAGATTGTACCAAGCGCCTTTCCCAAACTGAAATAATGTGGCCTTGCGACGGCAGATCGTTTACCCAACAGAGAGCAAGCAATGGGAATGGCGTATGAGGAAAATATACAGAGAACGGCGGAGCCCAAAATCGCATTCAGTGCTGTTGCAGACCCGAGTTCAAGAAGACCAACCAGAGAACAGGCAATCACACAGAAAATGATGCTATTGATCGGTATTTGCGATGATTGACTGGTCTTAGCCATGAATTTGGAGAAAGGAACACCGCCTTCACGCGCTAGAGACCACCAAACTCGGGTGAACGTTGTCAACAACGTGACGCCAGCACATGCAAAACAAATAATGAAAATCAGGGTTCCGATGATAGAAAGTGGACGTGAGTGGAAAGAGTCAACCATCAGCTGGATGATGGGCTGGCCACCCATTGGGTCTAACAGATTTTCGGGGTTCGTAATGCAAAAGGTGTACACTAAAATCATCGGTAGTCCAGCAATGGCGCTTGCCACTGCGCTGATGCACATAATTTGGGGAACCTGTCGAGAAGGTTCGGACATTTCTTCAGCCATGTGTGCGGCACTATCGAACCCGTTGATGGCTGTGAGACCTGGTAGCAGACCGATGAAGAACACGACCACATTCGATGACCAACCGGTTTGGTTCACAAAGTCCTTGAATACATACTCGCTCGTTTGTTTGGGGCTTGACCGAACAAGTAGCAGGATGAGGATAAACAGGCTGCCGAGGTTGATGTAGACCACCAGGCCCTGCAGAAATAGAGGATACCATTTGAATAATACCGTGTTTGGCAACAGGGCCCAAAGGCCGACCGCAAAATAGCATATATAGTAGTGCCATGCTAGAGGAGTAAAATGGGAATGGCAGATTTGGACTAATGCGAATATCAACTCAGAGGTGATGAGGAAGGTGGCTGCTGTCCAGAAGAAGTACCCAGCCGCTGTCAGCCAGCCGACGAGGTAACTGAGGCCATGAGCATATCGCTGGGGTGCCAATTGGGATGTCCAGTATACCTGGCCTGCAAATGATCCGTTAACAAGCCGAATTTTCGTGAGAAAAGGATAAATAGAACTTTACCTGAGGAATGTGGGAAAACAGCAGCTAGTTCTGCTAAGGACGCACAGATACACAGATTGAAGATAACAGAAACGATGTAACCAAAAAAGTATACTGGACTACCGCCAACACCCACACTGACAGACAGATATGTCCCAATCGCCAAGGGTACTGAAGTAACGGAAAACGAGATTCCTAGTGCGCTCCAGAGATGGAACGGTTTATCAAGTGTTACGGTCTGGACATCACCAATGCCGATCTCATGGCCAGAACCGTCTTCGGCGCTGGTGCTTGAAGTCTTCATACCTTGGTTTCCTTTCCCGGTGATGTCGGACATATTGAAATCGATAACTGATGAGCGAAACAGAGGGAATCATCATAATCATCATACTACTCGAGCCGAACAACAGTTATATACAAGCAGGATTTTTCGTATCGAGTCTAGAATTCGCCAAAGACTCTAATTCCGCTAAGTTTTTACCTATCTGTGATTCACATAACACTGAAGATACAACAGTTGTCACAGCGGTGAGATGTGAAGATGTGCATAGGATAAGTAATCTTCAGAAGATCCTCCTATCTTTTGATGGCAGATAAGCGACCTGACAGGCTGAGAGTAAAGGAATTGCGAATCGCGATTAGCAAATTGCACTAGTGAAAACAACCAATAACGTGCATAGGTTTCAGGAAACTGACAGCGAGGTGTGGGGTGGGGATGAATCATCACAGAAATTGATGACTAGTTAGTTAGTGAACTGTTAACTAATTAACTAATTAGTGTTGGAGCATCTGAATAGTACTGCATCTCATACCGCGTTTTGACACAGTCTATGACCCGGCCCGTGTTAACTTACGGGCCACTCTCATGATTTAATCTCCGGTAACCCCGGACGATAAGGCTGCACCAGGCTGCACCAGGCCTTAGCCATTTGATTGTCTCTCTGTCACTTACCACCTGAAATTCAATATCACCATGCCCCGAAGAAGGCCGAGGGAAGCAGTCAAGCGATCAAAGACCTTCACAGGCTGCTGGACTTGCCGATCCCGAGGAGTAAAGTGCGGCGAGGAGAAACCGGTCTGTGCCAGATGCAGCAAAGGGTCCTTCCATTGTGAGGGCTATGGAGTTAAGCTTGTTTGGCCTGATGAATACAACAATAATCCCACGGGCGCCCAGAGGCGCTCGTTCACCCAGTTGAAGGAGACCAAGAAACCCACACTCAGTGAGCTACAACTTGATATTTCTCTCGCGACTTTGGATGCAGCGACTGTCGTCGATCAAGAGCAGGATGGCCTCTTCTCGGTTTTTAGGCTGTCACCACCCAGAGCAGCTATTTCTCCTAACCAGGTTGGGCCCTCTAACCAGTTCATCGTGGAATATGGGAATTCGGTTTTCGAGGCTTCGTCTAATCAAGACTCCTCCATCTCAACTATATTGGAGGGGTCGGGTGAAGACAAGGTTTTGCACTATAATGAAGACGAAAAATTGGATCTTTCAATTTATAGATGCCGTTCTCCATATAGTTGGCAACACAATATGGCATCTCATTGGGAATTCTGGATGAAAGATGCTATGGATCCTGTTAAACCACTCGAATATTTCACACCCCTTGATGACCCGGGACCCCGAGGAGAACGAGAATTAATGCATTACTGGGTGACGCATCTGAGCGACCTGATGATATCGGTGCGTTTGGCAGACAATCCTTACCGTACTGTCTGGATTCCCATGGCTCTGGAATCCATGGCAGGCAAAGATATCTTGCTTGAGAACTCCGCTCTTCTTCATGCGATCTATACGTTGTCGGCCTTCAACAAATTTCAGCGCGTAGGCTCCAATAGCCTACCTTACTCCATCAGCGCCATCAAACACTACCAATTGAGTCTCGAGTATCTCCAACAGGCATCAATGCAGCAACATGAAGCGCAGCTGGAAGTTGTGCTGGCTACCATTAGTGCTCTATCACTCATGGAGGTCATCAATGGCAACTTCTCATTCTGGCGCAAACATCTCAAAGGTGGCCGTGCATGGCTTCAGTCCATTGAGCGAGGGAATTGGACTCGTTTGCAAAAGTCGGCGACTTATCAATTCTTCCTGTGTGCTGAAGTCATTGGATCCGTCTTTCCAAGGGCTGCCGAGGATACACCCTTACGGAATATTCATAACCGTGTCGTTGGCGACTCAGACTACATCCATAATTCAACCTTTGGTGTTACGAGCATTTTCCTAGACGCAGACTACGTTCTTGATCAATACTTCGGTATTACAAAACCAATTTTGGAGGCCATCACACATATCAATCATATTCTCGCATCTCCCTACCGTCCCTCCAAGACCGAATTGGAAGGACTTGAGATTAAAATTCGGCTCAACAGACCGATTTCTGTATTGAAAAGACAAGCAAACTTTGAGGCCGAAAGCCAGGTACTTATGGATTACAAAATGATGTTCTATTATGCCTGCTATATTCATTTTAAACACAACCTACTGCATACCGCTTCGGAGGACCTCCAAGGGATAGTACGTCACACTCTCATACATTTACGAAACATTGAAAGCCACGAAATAACCCATGGATGCTGTGGAATTTTATGGCCAATCTTTTTGATCGCCTGTGAATCCGACGAACGCAAGTCGCGCAACGCATTCCTTGGATGGTTCTCCACGAAGGCGAGACTGGGATTGGGAAGTATTGCTCCGGCTTTGGCTGTAGTTGTTGAAGTTTGGCGTAGGAGGGATGCTGCAAGGTCCCGTGATAATGACAACTGCTTTGTGAGCTGGGAGAAAGTCATGGCAGAAATGGGATTAGATTTATTTATTATTTAGATAGTTACCATGAGGTTCCGTTCCAATGAACATACATATAGCACGAACTCTACCAAATGAACTATCTGTTTTCCTTACATGAACATGAACTATATTTAGCTCAGATTTACAGCCCTATATAGTCACCAATCTCTTTGTAATCAATCTGCCACAGTCCCGGACTTCCTTTAGGATACTGACTTCGGAACCCGATCATTTTCTGTGCTCGTGGGCTCATTTCCTTCACCAGTTCCATCTGGACCAAAAACGGATAAGCTTCCTCCGGTGTCAGATAACCCGGTTGAAAAGTGAAAGCAAGGCCTCGACGCTTGATATCCACCGACCGATTAGCGCCACCACCATGAACCACTTTCCCAGATATCAAAAGTACATCACCCGCCTTCATCTCTGCTGGGATGGTCATCTGAGGCGTTCCGCGGTTGTTGAAGTCAGACCAGTGGTTGCTGCCAGGTATGACTCTCGTAGCCCCATTTTCTTCGGTGAAATCCGAAAGCGCAATTAAATAGTTGAGCGAGGCCTCCGGGCCTGTGGGTCCTATTGCGATGAAAGGGTGAGTGTTTTCCAAGTCGCGATGTAGAGGCTGCGCGTCATTTCCGGGACTAATCTCAATAACCTGCGCAGTGCTCATCCAGTAGCTCTGGGCCTCCTCCCGGAAGACACGCTCGGCAATGACATGCACCAAGTCGCTATCTAGTAGCGTGTCGCGGAACGTTTTGCTTATCGTCACAAGATTGGTGATTCGTTTGGTCTTCGCGCCGTGGAACTTTGAGATGAATTCATTGCTGTGCGTTGAACCAAAGTTCGCTTCCGCCACCGAGGCGTCGATGTCGTTGTTCAGGCCCTGGAGTTGATCAAGGGTCAAGAAGTTTTCAATGATGACCCCCCCATCGGCTTTGACAATTGCTAAGATTTGTTCAGGGCTGCTATTGTTTGGTACCCTTTTCAATGATGGGGTATGGCTGGTGTTCGACATGACGTGAAGTATGTTCTTTGAAGGATCTGAAATGAGAATATGGGAATGAATTGTTTTGTTATTGTGGAACGGACGTGTTTATCCTTTTATCTTGCGTTTTGCTCAAGTAGTAATCGACAGCGAGGATCAATTTTCCTCTTTATGCAGTACAACGCTGTCAACTGATTACTGAATTTAGTTTATTAAGATGTGCTATAAAACCGAGAATTTTTCAATTAATAATTATGATGAACCTCCTATTACTGTCGAATGTTACGGCGGCGGAGTATGGACAATATGATGATTGGCTTCCAAGAAAGTCCGATAGATGCGGACCCACATGAATGGAAGGCGAGGGCGAGCCCCAAGTAGACATCCAGGTTGATTGATCTCGATATCTAAACCATGGTACCTAATAAATACTGATAATGGCAATCGTGAAATCAAAAGCTGGTGGGGTATATTTAGCCTTAATTATGCACAGGCCTTTATTTGGAATATAGTAACCGATTTTTGCTAGCTTGAACAAAACCAACGTAGGTCCACCAATCCTTTTGATAATCACTCAAAGTTTTATATTGCCTTTTCAAATCATTCCTCAGCATACAACCCCTTCCAAGATCGCCATGCGTATCGCAATTGCTGGTGCCGGCGACTTAGCCAAATACCTCGTCGAAGAGCTCCTTGCCGCCTCCCATGAAGTCGTCGTGTTAAGCCGAAGCTTAAAACCTTGGTTCGAACGCCGTGACATCTCTTTCCGCTCAACCGACTACTCCATCGCATCGTTGGTCGTAGCTCTTGAAGACTGCGACGGTTTGATCTCCGCGCTACTCGACTACTCGTTAGGCAGCGTCACCGCCCACCTTGCCCTCTTGGAAGCCTGTCAGAAAAGCCCAAAATGCAAGCGTTTCATGCCTTCCGAATACGGTGGAAACGTCGATCTCTACCCCGAGTCACCGGAGTTTTACTACGCCAACCATGAGCCTGTGCGGCAAGCGTTGCGCGCCCAGAAGGATGTCATGTGGACCCTTTTCAATATGGGCTGGTTGTCTGACTATTTTGTATCGGCGGGCTCGCGGTATATCAAGGATATTGGTGATTTCCACCCTGTCAACTTTGAGACGGGCGTGATTACCATACCGGGAACGGGCGAGGAGTTGATTTCTTTCACTGCCGCGCGTGATGCGGCGGCGGCGATGGCGCGCCTGATTGACCAGGATAATTGGGAAGCCACGACCTTTGTATGCGGCGAAACGACCACCTGGAACAGCGTTGCTAAGTTGCTGGCGAGGCACGGGAGGGACATGAAGGTCTGTTATGTATCCCTTGATAGTCTGCAGGATTGCATCGAGCAGGGCCAACCGGGTGACGATGATGTCATTGCGGCGCAATATGCCGAGTTCTCTTTGACTGGTGGAGCTATCTTGCCACAGGAAAAGGTAGAACGCCAAAAGGAGCAATATTTCAAGGGCCTGAAGATTCGGTCACTGGAGGAAGTGGTACTGGAAGCAGAACAGAGCCCGGGGACTATTGTCTAGGTATGTGCGATATGTTCGACTGTACTTGGAATCAGGTATTCAATCAAAATTGCATTTTACCCACTGAAATGGGAGATGCTCGATGGCAGTCTGGTCAAAACAGACGGGTCGACAAATGGTGGCAAGAAAACCCAACAACAAGTCAGGTCTGTGAGCTCTAAACAGATGATGCCTATCAGGGATAATCAGATGCTATACCAAGGAGCATAATGATCATAAATCTTGAATCAGGAAATGAGTGGCATTGTTGTAACTGTCTATCCTTCTCTACAGTCGTAGGTTGCCCATAACCCTTCCTCGAGGATATCACTGCCTGAGGCAGTAATAATACAAGTGTCGTGATTTCCCCACTACACCACATAATTCAACCGATTGATGTATGAAGGTAAAAAGTGCGCATTTGTTCCAAATTAGCATCTCCGTCTGGGCATCTCGTAATAAAGTTGTATCAACAGTTATTTTTGGCTGTGATCCATCCAACTCGGTAGATCTGGGAGCGCAAGGAGGATCCAAGCGATATCATGTATCGAATGCAGAGGATGATGATTCAACACCTCGCCCTAGAAAGATTTACAAATCATCACACGATAAGGAAAGAGTCCTGCTCTTATCTACAATTTGTCTTTCACCTATACAGTATCCAATATCCTAGGCCAAAGTTCAGCCGTTAAGCCAAGAGGACTAGCAATCAAACTTCGTGTCACTAAATCAAAACCCGAGAAAAGGGTTCGAGTAGCTCGCTGTGGCTTTCCCATGCCGGATTTCTCCTCAGGTTGAAAAATCCACAACAAAAGGCTTCGACCTGTATATAAAAACCTCCTACGTAGACCATCGAAGTAGGATCGAAGCCATATCCCAAGTCCTGAAAATCGCATACTATTCCTTCTATAAAAACGTCAGCCATTGTGCGTCGACCAATCTGCCCTCCCACGTCCAAGAAAATGTCCGATGAATACAAATCCCCCCTCAACTCTCGCGGTATTAAATGCTTCAACTCAGCCGGAATGGGTACAAAGCTCTCAACCCTCTTGCACATTTCCTCCGCAGTCGTTCTTCCGCCAAATGCCCGCCAGGTCGTGACATCTGGGCAGACCGGCATGCGCGAAGATCTGAGTTACCCGCCTTCGCTAGTCGAGCAGTTTGACCTAGCCTTCGCAAATGTGGAGGCATCTCTCGCTGCCGCCGGCGTGCAGGATGGGTTTCAAGCTGTTCACCAGATGACATCGTATCATGTTGGGGGTTTGAGTGGTGGTGAGGTGGACGAGGCTATGGAGTTCGTGGTGGGGAAGTACTTCGGCAAAAATCGGCCTGCTTGGACTGGAGTTGGGGTGAGCGAGCTATATGGGGAAGCAAAGCTTGAAATTACAGCCTATGCTACGTTGGTGGAATGAGTTTGCTGGGAATTCTTTCGGGGGAACATTTTGTGAATTACTCATTGTTCGCTGTACTGACTTGTGTTTCAATCATGCCCTCATAGGGTGAGTTACATTAGTCGCGCAGGCCCAAAGGCTTTTCGTTAAATTCCTTTACTTGTCTTCTTGCTCAAAGGTACTTCCTATTGCTTACGGCCGTATTTAAGGGTAGAGAGATCCTTAATTCGCTATTCGACTATGCGGCGCCGAATCAGACGGAAGCCCCACGGCTAGAAAAATATTTCATAGTATAAAAAGCTAAACTAGGAATAAAACAGGGTCTGATCTTGCAGCTATATGATTGGAGGAGGGAGGGAGGCTTTTATATGGAATTGAGGAATAACGACGGTGGCATAGCAGATAGTACTGCTGCGCCTTCTTTTTTTACCTAGTGCTGTAAGGCATTGGGTTTCTATTATGTTTGAGGTTATAGGAACTTTCTTGTATGTAGAGCTAGTAACCTTTTTTTTTCCTTTCGAGGACCAGATCGTTTTCTTCGTATAGGCATTATCAAGCGTACGGACTAGTTCTTGCTTCAACTAGAGAGAAGCGCCTACATGGTCATTACGATACCAGTTAGGCTGCAACAGGTCAATAGAACTTTTATTGATTGATTGATTGATTGATACTAGGACGATGACTTGAAACTTTTGCAGACCAAGTTCGGCAATAGCGGTCTCGCGTTCATGCAACCATGCAAAGTATCTGGGGATTTGGAAAAGCCTATATCCGACCACATACAAGTCAGCACTGTGGATTGAGTCTCGAAAAACAGTGTTGCTTATGAAACTTAGGATACTCGCACTAAGTGATGTCAACTCTAAGTTATTCCTCGACATACTTAAGGAGTCGCAGGGCGACCTGTTTCGTCAATTTAGCATGACTGCTGAGAAAGTTGTTCGTCATTTGAGGATACTATAGTCTCAAAGATAGAGCGAAAGAAGAAAAATAACGATAAGCTAGAATCAAGGCCCTAGTCTGCTACTTCGCCCTTTGGTAGGGGTAGATATGTTAACCCGTCACTAGACACCATCGTGCGGCTAGGTCACTGGCTAGACCTAATTTCGGTGGCCTTTCTGCGTCGATATACACCAGCTAGTTACCGGATTCCGGATTTTGATTATATCGTCGTATGACTTTTTAGCTCCCAGAGGGAAAGAAGAACAAAAAACATACAACAGTAAGGATTCGCTAGTGGTCACCCACCTAACTACTAACTTACCGGCGTGTGGCTTAAGTACGGCTGAGCGGACGGGAAGCCCTGTTCTCCACACCCTGTGGTCGTATGTACTGGATTTCCAGTCAAAGGAAAATATGTAGATTAGATTACTAATGTAATTTCGGTGATACCATAGCACGACTAAGTGCGAAAATAGTGAGTGTGGTCGACACCTAGGCAATGATGATAGCAGGGTCATGCTTGATGACTGGACAATTGTTACTCAGTATTCATTCACGACGAGAAACGACTTCTATTCACAGAGCCCTTGATTGATATTTGAGTTCAGTCCGAGGTAGCATCCGCAAGCTGGAGGACATATTTTCCAAGCAATCTTCCACAGTAAATCTCATTTACCTCTTTCAAATGTTCCAAGTCTACGTTTTATACCGGCCTTCGATGAAGATATCGGGCTTAGAAGCGGACTAGGACACGCTCCGCTTGCCCAATCAGACGAAAGTAGCAACCCAAACATCCATAGCCCTAACTCCTTTCCGACCCCCCTGTATACCCTCCAAGCTCGCCTCACACGCATCCCGTGACGCAAGAACTACCGCGCGCTCCCTCTCATCACTAATACTCTCCTCTACTTCCCTTTCAAAAGAAGAAGAAAGACAAGCAGAGACTTCCCATTGTCCGTCCAACAACCCCTCCCCACCTTGCACGAGGGTCTCACTCTCCAGCTGCCATCCAGCAGCCAGAGCTATCTCGGTAAGCCGCTTTGGCCCCAGCACCGTGCGGATGTTTGAGACGCTGTTATTGGGTTTACGGCACTCCAGCGCTGCCTGGGTGAGCGCAGCCAATACGTGAGGCTGGGAGGAGGGGTGTGTTGCTACCAACGACCACTCAGCAAGGAGGAGACGCTTGCTATGCTGCTTGATGGCACGGAAGGTGGACAGGATGAGCGAGGGAGAGGCGAAGTACCATAGGCTGTGGGCGAGCACTGTTGCGTCAAAGGCCTTGCCTTCGTTGATAGGCGGCGAGGAGGTGGAAGAGAGAGGAGGAGAGATAGTCCAGAGGGGGTTGTTGAACCCAAGTAATCCGTCCTCCTAGCGGGCCTTGCGAGATGTGACCTTGTGCTTGGCCGAGAGTATACGGGGCACCTGCCGGAACCATCAGCTGGCTGCTTTGCGTGCTGTGCAACGAACAATAGACAGGGTCAGAAATGCTAGATGACTCACCATATTCCAATTCCGCCGGATCGACCGCGACTACTTTCCCCTGCTCACCTACAGCATGGGCAAGGACAGTCGTGCAGTCCCCCTGCCCGCATCCTAGTTCCAGCACCTTCGAGTCAGTGGGGATGTTCCAGTGCTCCAGGAGAATTAGGCGGTGCAAGGTTTGGGAGTACTGGAGGCTGAAGTTATTGGGATCATGTAGGGAGGCACGGGCGATAGAGGCGGCGTCGAGTTGAGTGGACATGTTGTGCTCGATGGGTGTTGGTCACAAGACAGTTCAGTGGGCTTTTTTCGTAGCTAGGTGACAGAACTCGGAAATAGGTCTTCTATTGAAGCAGCTGAGGAGCTGCGGATGGGAACATCTTATAGTGTGAGACTTGGGGGTCGACTGGAAGCCTACAACAATGTCAGCATAGGGGGTAAGCTACTATTGATATTCTTTTGTGTGAAAAAGCCTCCAATGTTTTAGGCATCTACCGGAGTATTCGGAGTAAGATAACGGGTGATTTTGCCGGCAATGTACTGAAACGCAAAGCATACTACTTTGAGCAGTCTCCTTTTTAGGGAACTCTTGAGTGTCAATGGGAAATTGACCAATTACCCCGCTTCCTAGAATGACTCACTGGATTTCCCTGCAATTATAGAACCAGACATCTTATCTAACGGATTGGCCCTGCCGTTGCTCAACATATAGAATCATATGGTGCAGGATACAGGATACTATCTCTGGGACCACCAGTGCCCGCGTCTGAGCTTCGTTTTCGGACATATTCTTTCTTTTTAGGATATTGTCTATGATATTGTCTATGATATTTTTATGGATAAGAATTCAGTCTGGCCGGCTTGGGCATCTGCTGTGAGCTGTTCAGTGTAAGAGTGGAGTATATTCGACACAAATTCAGTTAAGCGCAGGGGATTGCTGATTTATCCAACAAATGTTCTGATGCTCTTCACAAGTCAAATCAAACAACCCCATGTTCCACCAAGCTATCCGCTGTGTCCAAAACACACTCTTCAAACGACCTAGGTTTCCACCCAAGTACGCTCTTAGATTTCTCGTTGTTGATGAGCTTTTGGACTCCGAGTTCTGGGAGAATGACGCGGAGATCTGCACGAAACAGTGCAATAGCACGGACTAACAAGTTTGGCAACTCCCAAGTCGGCAGACGTTCGGCGTGTGCAGGTCTTCCATCGCGCAACACATTTGCAAGATCAATCATTGCAAAGGGCCCGTTGTCACATGTTCCAATGAACCTCTGACCCGCAGCGGCCGGGTCTGTCATGGCAAGAATGTGCAATTGAGCGAGGTCGCGCACATCGACCACCCCAAAAGAGATCTTCGGGCACCCAGGCAATTTACCTTTCATCATTTTCTCAATGATTTGAATCGATGTTGAAAAGTCTGGGCTCAAGACAGGCCCAAAAACACCGGTAGGATTGATGACGGCAAGCTCCATATTTCCACCTTCATTCTGAATAAAGTCCCATGCGGACTTCTCGGCTAGAGTCTTGCTTTTGTGGTAGGCAGGCACAGGAATCTTGCCATCGAGAACAGACCAATGATCCTCAGTGAACAGGGGCATCTGTTCATGTCCGTACCCAATTGCCGCGAACGATGATGTCAGGATCACTCGCTTTACACCAGCATCACGAGCGAATCTGAGGACACGGAGAGTTCCCTCTCGTGCAGGGACAATCAATTCGTTTTCGTCTTTGGGTGTCGCTCCAGGGAATGGGGATGCAACATGCTGGACAAATGTGCACCCTTGCATCGCTTCAGCCCAGCCCTCATCTTTAGTGAGGTCGGCCACAGCGAAGGACAGGTTTTCGACATCAGCACCAGCCTTTTGGAGAACATCTCGAAGATCCTTTTCTCGCGACGGGGTTCGGATTGTCGTGCGAACTTTATACCCAGCACGAAGGAGTTGAAGAATGAGGTGAGATGCGATGAATCCCGATCCTCCGGTAACAAGAACAGACAGCGCACCAGAACCGTCTTCAAGATGTTGCGACATCACTGCGGGGGAAGGCGTGAATAGAAGAAATTTGGAAGTAGAAGAGGCGAATGACTGACAGAAGAGAGCATGCAGCCCTTTTTATATGTAAACTGGCCATCATTTCCCGGCTCCATGTCATCTGCCAAGAAAGAAAGTTGTCGTACTCGCTGTACCAAACTGATGATCTTAGTTCTGATTCGTTTTGGCAGGCGGAAGGACGCTAGGGTTCCCTTGGTACGCTAGCTGTATTTGGTTAGTTTCCCTGTCATCGAGCCGCACGAATTGGTGGATTCTGATTGTGAAATCTTTTCACTATTCAATAAAGCATCCTATATATTCTTCTTTGATACTAGACCAAGTACATACGACCACAGGGTGTGGAGAACAGGGCTTCCCGTCCGCTCAGCCGTACTTAAGCCACACGCCGGTAAGTTAGTAGTTAGGTGGGTGACCACTAGCGAATCCTTACTGTTGTATGTTTTTAATTTTTGTTCTTTTTTCTCCCAATATGAGAAAACACAGGGTTTGCTGGCCTAGTGGGTGGGTACACAGCACGAAGATTAAATAGTAGAACTTGCGGCTATGTTGTCCATCTGATAAACATCACCAAGTATTTTTAGGCTTTGAATGGCTCATACGAGATCTAGATCTCACGCATTGGGCAAGTTCCACTTCAGACTTGCTGAACTAGCAAGCTGAATACGATGAGATATAGAAAGAGGTCAGAAGTTCCGGCGGTAAAATGGCGGTAACATTTGTTAAAAGTTACGATGTATGTAGGGAAATAGTGACGACCGAGGATGTACAATATAGATAATCTTGAATGAGTTACCTAGTTGTTCAAAACTGACTATTCTCATTTATATAAGAATCTCCTTATGCACTGTAAATCTCTGCCTCAAGCACGTCCTAACTCAATTCTTAGATGATGAATAATTATGTATCAGATCCAGTTTGGTTTGACAGACCGAATGCGCTGGATTGTTATACACGGGATGATTGACGTCACATATAGCCTGACGGAGTGCGCTACTTAATGTGGTGGGAGAGCTGACTTCCTGACGGTAGTCATAGTAACCTTTGGTTCGGTGTGCAACCTGCTAAGCTCACCTAGTGGGTCGTAACAATATGTCTAAGGGCGATTCGTACGAAATATTGCTATCAGATATGTTTTGTAGTTCCGACTAGACTAACTCTTTCAAACTAGAATCATTAATAATACTCGTGTGGTGATATTTCGTGGCACTAGCGGCATAGAAGATTGTGCCGCGACAAAGGGTGCCATTGATGGTTTTACAAGATCCCTGGCTAAGCAGCTTATGCCTAAGGGCATTCGCGTCAATGCGGTCGTGTAAGTGCCCTTTAAAAGACATCCTTTCTAGTGCCACTCGGCTTACACGGAAAGGCCTAGAGTGATCTATACTCCTATCTAAAACGACATACGTGATACCGAGTCAATGAAAGAATGGGTTATAGGCAAAAGTTTAGGTCGCCCTGGTCAAGCGAGCGAAGTTGCCCCTAGCTTCGTTTTCTTATCCACCCTAGATTCCTCTTTTTACTATAGCCTTCCCTTGTTTGAATTAGCACTGAGACGATAGCGAGGCTCACTAACTACTGTTTATGGATGGGCAAATTCTGCACTGCTATCCGCTAAGCGCCTAGGCCTTTCAAATAGCTCTAGATATAGCTAAATGACTTTCGTGGAAAAGTTATTATTCTTTCCAAACTCTTTCTTCCCTTAACAAATTCTCTTGCTTATTTCTGACTTTGGGGATCAATGCATTAGCCCTAGAAACGTCGGAAGCAATTTTATGAGCTGTGTATTCACTAGGAACCCCAACGTAGCCTCCTAGACCTTCCCTATTTCCGGGAAACTGAAGTCTATACATGGGATCTTCAGCCCACACTGCCGAATGAACACGAAATTGTATCTGAATATAATTTCATTTGAAAAATCTAGTAAATGATCTAGAGGGAGTGGGGGGATGTGGCAATCTAGCTTGATCCTTATTCACGCCTACTCCCTTTCTTCTGTTTCCTCTTTACCTCCGTTATCCATTCGAATTTGATTCAAGACTGATTATCTCTAGCTATCTCCCAAAATCTGCCTTGCTCTTTAACCTCTGTTTGGGGCCCACGTGGAAGCTAATGGTTTGCTGTTAGTAGCAGTGTGAGCACTACGGGTCGAGCGTGATCGCAGAGGACATTCAACTTGCAATATGATGCTCTCTAAGCAGGGAACGAACAATGTTTGTTAATTAACTATTTACACGGGCTGATCATGTTAGGTCGTGAAACGGGATAAATAGAAAATGAAATGGTCGACTAGCGAATCTGTTGCGATGGAAAGTGAAGGTGGGAGAGTGAAGAGAAAGAAAGAGTGAAGGAAAAGACGTGTGCCATCAGCTTTAAAAAGTTCTAGCTCCTCACCCATTCAATATTTCATCGTCTGGTGTCGCGAAAGTCTTTATACGACCCTCTATCGTATACACGCATCGTCGTTCCCTTATGAAGTTGCTAAGCTCGTTTCATCGCTACTCGGTAATATACGCGACACTCATGTACCCAAAACAGAAGTAATATAAACCAACACTAAGATAACGACCATTTACCCGGGCGATATCTCAGATTTTCACGCTACAGGTCGATAAAGGGGAACGAAGGTACCTTCCGGGTGTCAGCATATATTCACTTCCCACTAGATATTCACATACGCCACCGTATTTTGGCTTTACCCTCATGATGGAGGCTTGATTTCGCAAGGGCACCGATGCAGTTTCATAGACTATGGCACCGGGCTAGAGATATCGTAGTTACTAAATCAAACCCTAATCCCGGATCCTGTGCCATCCCATATCAAAGTGCGAAGAGCGGCTGAAGTGTCTGCGATTATTAGGGGTATCGAAGAATCAAGATATTTTGCGTTCTGACAGTCTCTATAAGTGGACAGCCTAAGCCTTGATAAAGATACTTGCGCGCCAAGCAGAGGCTCGCTGCCAACAAAATCCTCACTGCCGACTTACGGGGGGCACTTGTGAGCTTCGATTAAGTTTGGTTAAACTCCTCGATTGGTTTGAGCCAATAATGGCGTGACACAACTTGCGTTCGGAATGTGAGCTCAAGTACAGTGATTTGGTGTACAGAATTACACACCTGTCAATCATTTGCTGTGTGCGGTTGGGGATAATTAATCCGTGGGTATTAATTGGCTATGCTACCCGCTTGGGTCGCTACTGTAGATCGGGCCCCATCGATCACAAGTTGCATGTAGCGTGTGGCCCACCTGAGCCTGAGCCTATGAGGTCTTCCGCATGCCCCGAATTTCGACCCAGTCTTTGTGTTACCTGACCAACTTTATGCAAAAAAGCACTTCAAAATGTCAAGACCTTCCTAGTCAGTCCTGATCATGCATATTTAGCCACAAAGTCGGGTCGACACATTGGACCCAACTTGGGGCTTGCGGAAGGCTAGGCCCTAGTCATAAGAGCGGGGTTGAGGCATGACGATGGTCTGCAAGGAAAGAATAGCAGACGAGGCTGTTTAAATAGCAGGATGTTTATGGGAATCCTCTACACAACGTGCTGTTCATAACTTGAAGCCAGTCTGCCTGCGCTGATTCTACCGATTCTACTCCCTTACGTGAAACAATCCCTCATTCTTCCTATCAGTTCAACTACCTAGTCCTTGATTCCCTACCGCCACCATGAAACAAGAAGATATGGAAAGAAACATCCAGGAGCTTCGGGCCGCGCCAGGGCTCGGATTTCCGCTCCAATTTTTGTATTCCAAGATATTCCAAGAGCCTATTGACAAACCCCCTTTGATTCCCCTCGAGGAGGACGTCCGTAGGGCATTTGCCTTCCTGGACGAAATCGCCGAGAAACTGCCCCTGACAGATCTGGGCTGCCAGCATGAAGTTTACGATATCAACCATGACTGGGTCCGTCATGTCCTGCGGGAGTTCAAATCATGGCATCATGGCATTTCGGGAGGGATCGTCATCAACACCTACAGACGACTGACCCCGCCAGAGTACCAGACACCGGAACATATGAAAGTGGTATATATGCTTTTCGCTTCGGTGGAGCTCTCTGTGGGCATGACTATTATGCCGGATGATCAATTTGACCTGACCATGGAGCGCCACCAGACACCTTCCTGGTACCGCACACATCCCGTCAGTCTAGGGACTGACACCATGATTGTGGCTGCTATGTCTCATAGAATTCTGATGAAACTATTTCCCCGGGGTCATCCATGCTTTGCCGACATCCTCGACGCCCATCTACAATTTATGCAGGATTCTGTAACCTACTTCGGCTATGATTCTGCCCATTGGCATAAAATCGGCCAGCATCGTTATCAAGAGGTGTTTGACCACTACACCAAAGACCTTGAGAGCTTTTCTACCAGCAAACCGCTATCAAATGATCCTATCATTGTCAAGAGTCCAGTGCCCTTTGAAATGCTGGGAGTGAAAGCATACGGTCAACACACCACCATTCGTACGACGCAATTTCTCCAGTTCTGTGTCAACGTGGGACGCATGGCCGCATGCTATACTTCCGTGGACGTAAAGGCAATGGACAACGTGGTAGGAAAGGCGATCGACTTCCTCACTCCCTTCGACGACTACCAAGAATACCACAGCAAGGGCAGCGTCAAATACGAAGACATCACAGGCGGTGCCCCCGAAATCTTCATTTCCGTCCTCATGGACACTCTAAGGGAGCCAGGGTTCCCATCTGAGAAGCGTGCACAAGTGATGACAGTTCTTGAGCGCAACTTCGGGACTCATTCGATCGCGGGGGCCAAAATCATTGCCAACATCTACGAGGAACTGGAGATCCCCGAGAAGGTTCGCCAGCTTCTATACAAGAGGATCGACGATTTGGGCCAGGCAGTCACGCAACAAGCTGTAGCCATCAACTTCCCCACAGCGATCCTCTTTGACATGATAATTTATATATGTCGGGAGGATGGAACACTCGATCCTGAAGTCATTCAAGGAGTTCATACATTGACGAGCGGACATGGCTATGCGAGTAAAGGGGGGGCATATACGGCGCCCACAGACTTCCTAAGGCGATTGGTTGACTACTTTCGGCCGTCGATCGAGCCAACTCATTGACATGTAAGCTTCATAAGAGATGGATATCTACATTAAACTCAACTGTGCAAGTATTGTCATTGCTTCAACGTAACAACCTGAATTACCCGAGAGGTGGCCACAAAGGTCATTCAGTATCCGAGGAGTGGTTGTCGGTGGATGAAGGGCAGATAGCATACGAATCCGTCACTTTAGAGCAATCAAATATCATAGAGTATCATCTATTAATTTGAGTGATATAATTCTCACTCCGCTTTGCTAGCTTGGCAAGTTGTGATGGAGCATTGCATATCACCCTTTTGAAGAGTATCAAACGTATTTGAACATATTTGAAAGCAGTCATTGATTTGTATTACATTTTAGACTGTATTGGGTCTTATGGCACTCAATGGTCAGTGTCTTCACTCAACACAGCGTGTTACCTCAGAGGAAGCGCGTCGGGGACCTGCGAGTGATTGAATTGTAATGACGCTTTTATCCAATCAGAAGACCCCATAACGGGCCGTATTGTCACCCCGGCTTTAGTTACGCTTCGAATCGAACCGAACTTTTGGCTGACTCGATTCGATTCGAATTCATATTGAAACTAATAGTTCGTACGAATTCGAAGTTCGCGAACCTTTTTGTACTAAAGCTTCATTGCGAAGGCAGTCAATCACGCCTATTGTCCAAAACGAAAGGCAGTAACCAACACCTCATACATGTTTACAGTTACAATGCAAGTAGGGGAATGGCAACGGCCGAGAATATACAATTTAGATCTTCTTGAAAGGATGACCGAATTGTTTAAGTCTGAGGATTCATTAATATATGATGAACCCCTTTAATACTCAAAATATCTGACTCAAGCTAGTCCTGATTCAATTCCTCAGATAATGAATCACAATGGTTGCCGTCATGGCTCATTCATGGAATAAGCCATGGCCGGCAGCCATAATTCTTGAGAAAGTTCACGGGCCTTTGAAGTTCTCTTTTGATGCGAACATAACATCGCACAACTCAACTCGCGTACTGCATTCAATACAATATGTGTTGAACCTTTGTTATGAAAAATGATATGTCGTTAAGAACATATTATATTTTAAGTAATATGCCTACGGCTGTCTAGCTCTTAAAGGACATTGCCGGAAACCTGACCCGAATTATGCATAAAAGTAAGAAACCCCCGCAGCCCCACAAACTCATGAGATAATCAACCTCCGTGTAGGGTATTCATATTTTAATCTCTTGCATACATTTTCAACCCCTCTTACCGAAAATTTTCAAAAGCCGTCAAGTGTTCTCAAGTTTCAAGTCAGCAATTAGCTCATTTCTTCGCCTCTTTCGAGTCGCCGTGGACCTGAAGTCTGACACCTTCTCGCTCAACAACCGATCAATATGTCTCAAGAAACAGTCAGACCGGCTTTTGAAGGCCGCGATCGTCCTCTCATAGCTCATGGCGTCTCCTTCCCTACAGCTGTAGCTCGCCACCTTGAAGACATTTTCAACGCTTCGCGCGTATATGTGATCTGCTCTGGAACCTTGGCACGTACCACCGACACATTGGGACGACTCACTGCTACTATTGGCCCTGAAAAGATAGTTGGTCGTCGAATTGGCATGAAAAGCCATACACTATGGTCCGAGGTTTTGGAGATTACTGCGGAAGCTAGAGCCGCCCAGGCAGATCTGATATTGACAATTGGAGCGGGCAGTCTGACCGATGGCGCGAAGATCATTGCATTGGTAAGCTGCTTTCTTTCTCTGCTTCTGTACTGATACAGTGTCGCAACTCAAAAGAATCGTTAACATTCCTCTAGGCTCTCGCAAATGATATCCGCACTCCAGAAGAGCTGGAAACTCTTGCCCAAGGTCCAAATAAGCGAGAGAATATCCAAAATCCAACCGTGCCCATTATATCAGTGCCAACCTCCCTTTCTGCTGGCGAGTACTCCAACTTCGCGGGTGGCACGGAGGACCACTCAAAGCGTAAATACAGCTTCCAGTCGCCAACCCGTGGCCCCGAGCTGGTAATCCTGGACCCAGAACTGGCTCAAAGCACTCCGGACTCCATTTGGCTCAGTACAGGCGTGCGGGCTGTTGACCACTGCATAGAAACGCTGTGCGCTGTGGTGGGCACAACGAACTCATCGGACGAGCTAGCGCAGCGGGCATTGAGCTTGTTAGTTCCCGGCCTGCTGCGTTGCAAAAAGGACCATGCAGACCGTGAGGCATACCTGCAATGTCAACTTGGATCCGTCGAAGCCATGGCGGCTTGCACGAGCGGGTCAATTGAGCTGGGTGCTAGTCATGGAATTGGCCATCAGGTATGCAACCGTCTTTCAAACTTCGTGGCCGTTTTTCTATTTCTAATGTATTTAGCTTGGCCCCCTTGGGGTTGGTCATGGCGAGACTAGTTGTATTCTTCTACCAGCCGTGTGCAAATACAACGCCAAGTACAATGCAAACCGAAATCAGCAGAACAAAATCCGCCAATTTTTGATCAAAGATCCTGTTGTGTCGGAACTGCTACGAGCACGGTCAATTAACGTGGATGCATCCGACCTAGGTGATATTTTGGATGCTATCATTCGCGAACTTGGAATGCCTCGGACCCTAAGTGATGTCCGAGTTGGTCGCGACCAACTAGATGGATTGGCGGCAAACAGTCTGCACGACCGGTGGTGCAAGTCAAACCCAGTTCCCCTGAAGGAAAAGTCTCAGGTACTGGAGATTTTAGAAATGGTTGTCTGAAGGGAAATATCAACGAATTGCATGCGCTCTTTATTTACAAAAATGCGAACCAAATGATTCGATCTGATAGTTTTCCTCACTCCGCACCTCTGCTAGACTTCCGCCAAGTGACGATCGTGAAAAGAATCGCAATGACAGAACCCAGTCCTGCCAGACCTAGTCCCATATAAGACGCACCCCGATATCCCTTGAGTGTATCTGAGCCGTCGGGGTCCACATATCTCTCAACTGTGCCCGCAAAGCCGAGACCGAGCCCTATAGAGTAATTGACAACAGTGTTGACCAGTGAGCCTGCCACTCCCTGATGCTCTCGGGGCATAGAGTTACTAAGAATCAATGTTCCAGATGGGAACGACATGTCCCTATTATGCGTTAGCCGTGAAACCTTCATTGCCATCATATAGTCAACTTACATTCCCCAAGGAGTGATCAGCATGATCAGGAATGCATTGGCCCAGTAAGTCTGACCAGGTGGTATAGTGGCCAAAAGCGACAAGCCTATCGTGAAGGCAAGCATTGCAGCAAGCATGATAAAACTCGGGGGCACTCGGCTCAAAAGAAGACCAGTTATAACCGCAGCAGTTGCCCCGGAAGCAGATGCACCTGCCCATTTTGCTGTGACCAACAGCCCACTGTTGTGATCAATCGTTTCGAGGAAGTTGTAGTAGTAAAATATCAAAATTCCGAAACTCGACCATCCCGCCGCAACGCACCCGAGCACCCAGCCAACCTCGCCCTTGAATACTGAGCTCGGGAGGAGCGGAAAGACAGCTCTTCTCTCGACAATCAGGAAGACCACCAGGATTAAAATTCCGACAACAAGCAGAACATAAGTGTATGGCACATCCCACCCAACCACAGGCGCCTGATTCCACGCAAAGGCAATCAAGACAAGACCACTCACACCAGTGATAGCACCCAAGCCGTCCAATTGAGCAAAAGTCGAGCCTAGTGTTATATCCAACTCTTGTATCTCATCCCGAGGAATAAGCACCAAGCCCAAACCAGCGAAACAAAAACAAGCAATGCCCATAATCCAATACCCCCACGGCCACCAAACATGCTGAGCAAGCAGTGAGCAAAACGTAGCACCAAGTGTGAACCCACCGGGAGCAGTAGCGCCAAAAAGACAAAAGACCATATCCTTCTTCAGACCGGGCGGATAAGTCCTCCCAAAAATAGCAACCGCATTTGGCAAAAGCAGCGCCGGTCCAATGCCCTGCAAGGCGCGACAACAATCGAAGAAGATCTGATTCGACCATACGGCGAACCCGCCAAGCAAAGACCAAACGCCAAACCAGGTGAAGCCTATGATGAATAGGAGTCTGTGGCCGTATATGTCGCCCAGTCTGCCTGAGACGAGGATGAATGTTCCCACTGTTAGACTGTAGGCTGCCGAGGCCCAGGTCAAATCTCGGGGTGATGTGTTGAAGCTTTCTCCGATGTAGTATAGTGGGGCGATTGATAAGGATAGACCAGCTTGGGTCATTAATTGGGCTGCGCAGACCACTGCGATGAACGCTGCTTCTTTGATTGGTGATTGCTGTTTCGAGGGTGTTGCTTCTTTGGTTTGGAGTTCTGGATCTGATGTCGTTGATCGACGATTCTCGTGCTCCTTCATATCTACTTCGGACATTTTCGAAGCCTCTTTCTTCGTATCTGTAGAGAGAAATCAGAGACTGGACTAGAATTGGAATAGGAGGTGGTGTTATGATGCGTACCAGTGGTGATGCAGCTACCCAAAACTCCCAACTCTCTTTCTCGACGGTTTGGAATATGGTTGAAGAACAAATAAACTCAAGAAGTAAAGGCCCCTAATATACTGAACCCCGGCCTCAAACACTTTAAACTCGACCCGGCAGACCGGTTCCGATGCGAATGACGAACGGAAGTATACTTCTTCTCCCGCCAGTGCCGCGCGGGCCGCGGGCCGATACCGCATCGCCGGGGCGTTTAGGATCAAATAGCCGATCGCCTCGCGTTTTCGGAGTATAAAGAGGATTCTCGTACTAATTGCGTCACTTGATCTACACGAACTATCAGGGCTCCTCGCCTGCACAAAATGAGCGAAACTATGAAAGCTGTGCAAATCGCCCGCTCAACATCCTCTCCAACACTGTCCCTGGAGACACTCCCCATCCCAACCATCAAACCAGGCCACGCGTTAGTCAAAATAAACTACTCATGCATCCATCCTTCCGACCGTCTCAACGCTCAAGGCCTCTTCCCATCAACAACCTACCCACGCATCCCAGGCCGGGACTTCTGCGGCACAGTGGTAGAGATATCCGACTCTGACACGCCCAACGCATCCAAATCCTGGCTTGGAAAGCATGTCTACGGCACCAGCGGATCGAGTCTCGGGTTTACAAGCGATGGCCCTCATGCGCAGTATTGCTTGATACCCCACGGAGCTCTGGTCGAGAAGCCAGCTTCTCTTTCTGCGTTGCAGGCCGCGACGGTTGGTGTGCCGTTTACCACTGCGCTGATCTGTCTGCAACGGGTCCAGGCTAAACCGGATGATGTAGTTCTTGTTCTGGGTGCCACTGGCGCGGTTGGCTCGGCTGCTGTGCAGATTGCCCGGGCTATGGGGTGTAAGCGGGTTTTGACTGCTGCGCGGAGGGCGGAAGCCAGTCCTGATATTCTTTTGTCTGGGGAGAATGGCATTGAGGGTCTTGCGGCGCGGGTTTTGGAATTGACTGGTGGGAAGGGTGTTGATGCGGTTGTTGATACGGTGGGGGATGTGGTGTTGATGGGTGTTCTGGTTGAATTGTTGGCGCGGAAGGGGCGTTATACTTGGATTGCGGCGCCTAGGGATGATGTGAGTAAGATGTTGTCGTTTGATATTTTCCAGGCGTATCGAAAGGAGATCACCCTTGCTGGGTGCAATTCTGTTAGTCCTCCTATTGGGGATGCGGCTGAGTTGTTGCGGGCTCTTGGGGATTGGATTGACCAGGGATTGTTGTGTGCGAAGGACGAAGGATCTTTTAGAAGGGTGACAGTTGATAACTTGGTTGATGAGGGGTATAGAGGGGGTAAGGGGCAGGTTGTAATTGAAATGGAATGAGATATGATACATCGAGTGCAATCAATCACCAGTCATACAGACAATGATCCGGGACGCGTTAAATTGAGTGACAGGCGAACAATGTACAATGACGAAGGTCAAGCAAGGCAAGAGTAATCCTTGCTAGAGTAACACTTAACTCTAACCGAAAATAAGCCAGGGTGTATCAAAGTAAGACTGAGCCAATTCGTGAACAGCCCATTGGCTTCCAGCCTTTGTGTGCATTAATATCCTATACTTCATTAGAGACAGAATAAATCAAGGGGATTAATTAAGAAACCCCATATCTAATAGAAAGTCTAAATCAACGGGATTTTGATCAGACGAGATGAAATTCGCAAAGTCCTGGTCTTGCGGCAGCTGGGAATCCAATCCTTCTACTGCATCGTCTGAAGCAGTTGGACCGACAATGCGCTCCATGATGTCAACACCCTTGCGCCTTCGATCCAACGAAGCTCGAACAAGGTTCCTGGCAGTGGCTAAAGCCTCAGTGGCGAGATGTGTTTTCCAATGCTCCACAATCATACCCAATGTATCCATAGCTTCTGGTAGAATGGTGACGCTGGAGTGGGTATCGATGGCCAAAAGAACGCAGACAAACTGAAAAACAGTGCTTATGACATTCCACCATGGCTGATTTTGACTTGCAAGTGCACGAGCCGCGGGTAAAGCAGACATGCCTGTGGATATCACTTGGTCAAGTAAGCTCTGTCGGATATTTGGTTCTGCTAGACGAAGGCGGCGGTAAACCGAGAAGACCAGATCTGCTCGGACGAGGACAAGAAAATGATGGTCAGCAGGTGAGTCTGCTAGTTTCTTTATGGCTGTAGAAAGATCAAGTATTGTTGTCGCAGAATCGAGTCCCATCGGGGTTAATGGGACAATCCCAACAAGGCTGCACAAATTGGGTGTAAAATCCCCTGCGCGGTTTGATATGGGTAAATCATCTTGTGATGGGAAGTCAAGGTTCATGACAGATCGACCATATTCATAAGCGATAATGACGTGTAAAACATGCGCAACACGTGCAGTTCTTTTCAAAATATCTGAAATCTCTGGGGCAGAGTCCTGAACACCTTTGTTTGTAGTCAACAAAACGAGTTGTGGTGCCTGGTTCAGCCCTGTTGCTTCGACGAGATGCATGGTAGTGTAACTGCAGATCCAGGCTACATGGGGTCGACTGGTGGCTCGAATATAGATTGTCCGTAATATCCATGCTCCAATAAGGTCAACGGATGGATAGCGACTAACATAAGAATCCTCCAGAATATCTTTTGCGTGTAAGGTCAACCACATTTCTTCATCTTGGTCTAGGGATCCATTGAACAATGAAGACAGAGCAATTACGCCGCAGACAATAGCTTCGAACCCAGGGCTTTGTGATTGATCATGCCAATGGGCTTCACACCGCTCATAGAAACGGTCCTTGTCGAGGAACCCAAATACCGGATGAATGGTGGCGAAGAAGAACTCCAGTAGAGATCTTGCTGTGTTCCATGGCATTCGTTTAGCAAGTTCCAGGCTGGCCTTTGAGTCTGGCTCCCCCGGATCCCAGTGTGATAGCCAAAAGAATGCAGTCGTGGAGGCTTCGCTGCTTGCACCTCTAATCCCACGCAGAGGGGAAAGGCGACAGAGGAATATTTGCCAACGTATCGTGATTTAGTGGAATCAAGAATCCCCGACGGAATGGAAGAAGTACCCTTCACATCGGTTACTGCCACAGCTGGTTTGGCCTGTGATCTGGATGGCGCTTGGGTTGGTTTTCTCGAACTCATAGAGTCATAATCACAGTCATAGCCATACCCTGTACAGGTGTTACATGGCAGCTTTCCATCACATTTCCTCTTTCGCTGGCGACAGGCGAGACAGGCTCGGTTTGATCTTTGACGGACTGGGTGTAATGGAGACATGTGCAGGTCGAGGGGTGAGGTTGAGCTAGGCCCAATCACCGCAGTCTATTACCGCACTTCATTCTGCTGTTAATTGATTACTAATCTTAGCATTGTTTCAAGTTAGCTGCTTCAGGTGCTTGCTAGGAGATAGAATCGCTGTAAATGTACTTCTTGATAGCACGACTTGCTCAATTCTACAGTAAAGCGTTATTTATGCCTTAAAAGTGCTAGAAGTCAAAACTCGATCTGCTCTGTAACCACCCTTTTTCCCAATTCCATACTTGAACTTCCACTATGAGGTCAGTTTTAACGATCAACGGTTGATTTTGCACCGCGTTATGTTCAGTAGAGAACTAATATCTAGAGGCTCTTTAGTTTATTCAGTCTTGAAGAAACAATACAATGATCAAGCGCATATTCTAATAGAAGTATAAGAAGCAGTAAATCAAGCGGTAAGAGCATACATACTAGGCGACTCCGCTGCTGATAGACTGCCATATCCCACGCAAGAACAAGGCCAACCTCTAATCAGAGTCTAAGTCTCTTCCCCAGTTCCATGACTTACCCTCAAGCATTGCGGGATATAAATATTTTGCCGAACTGACGCAACGCGGATAAAATCTCCAATGCCAATTGATAAGCAACCCCGCGCCCCCACAGTATACTTAAAAGCTCCAGTTCTGCTTCCCGAGGTTTACACCTGCATTGTATTTGTGTTTGCAGTTACCGTTGAATTTCAATCTACATCATCTCGATAATGTCTCTCGCAAAGAACATCCTCCTATTCGGAGCCACAGGAACAATCGGCTCCTTCATCCTAGACGCTATCCTCCCCGTACGCGATCAATTCAACCGCGTTGCAATCTTCACTTCCGCGCATACAGCCGAAACCAAAGCCGAGCACCTGGACAAGCTGAGGAAGCAAAATGTGGAGATTATAATCGGTAGCGTGGAAGATGAGGAGGCTGTGAAAGCCGCATATGAAGGTATGAAGGACCCTGTTATTGTTCTCAATGCCCCAATCTCAGTCCCAATTCCACCTCTGATATCATATACTAACATCCCCAGGAATCGATACGGTAATCTCAGCTCTAGGCCGCAACACCCTGGCCCAGCAGATTCCCCTCATTCGCCTAGCAGCCGCCAGCGCAAGCGTGAAATGGTTCCTGCCCTCGGAATACGGCACAGATATTAAATACGGGCCTGCATCCGCACATGAGAAGCCGCACCAACAGAAATTGAAGGTGCGCGCATTCATCGAGAATGAGATCTCGCGTGATGATCTTTCATACTCGTATGTTGTCACTGGTCCATTTGCCGAGATGTATCTGGATCTTGTTCCTGGACTGGAGGAGGCCGGAGGCTGGGATGTTAAAGCTCAGAAGGCGGTTCTGCTTGGGGAACGAGGGGATGAAGAGATCAGTTTGACGACCATGAAGGAGTGAGTATTTCCCTTTTTGTTTCTTTTTGTTTGTTTGCAGGTGCTGTGTAATTGGAAGCATTGATTGACTGACTATCTGCTAGTGTTGGAACGCTGGTTTTGAATACCCTTCTCCACGCCACAGCCGAAACACGCAACTCTGCTCTATGTGTGAACTCGTTCACGACGACTCCGGGAAAGATCCAGGCCGAGTTTGAGCGCCAGACTGGGCAGAAGTGGGAGTCTGTTTCTCGGACTTCATTAGCGCGTCTGCGCGAGTTGGAGACGCAGGCTTGGGAAGCTGGGAAACCGGCTGCTACGGTTCTGACATTGCGACGGATCTGGACCGAGGGCGGGACGTTGTATGCGGAGCGGGATAACAAGGCAATTGGAGAGCCAAAGGTTATGGGGTTGGAGGAGGTCGTTGCGAATGAGATTCAGCGGGGATCGAAGCTGTAGTGGATTGGAAAGAAGTAAAGTATGCAGATGCATAGATAAGTTAGAGGAGGCTACAAATGGATTACATAATTTTGTCTCCGACGTCTAGAGCTCATGGCATTCATAGGTACGAGACAGAGATTAACGAAATGTTTCAGGGTTCGGGTAACAAGTCAGATTTCACATGATTGGGGAATTGATTCAGGGAAGATAAAAGAAAAGTGCGTAAGAACGTCGGATCTAGCTAGGTCCGAGCTCTACTGGAAGAACTTGCGCACGCGCTCCTGGCTAGCTGGGTCGACAGAGGCCAGGATCTGATCGGCGTTGGCGCCTGTGGCTGCCACCAGTTGCTTGGCGGATGTGGCCACCCGCTGGGCAGTCTGTCCCTGCAAGGTGGAGGCCTGGAGTGCCTGCACGATGAATCCGAAGACACGGTCGGCCTTGGCGAAGACAGCGGGGTTTTGCCTAGGATTATGTTAGCTAGAATTTGTTAGAGCAGGACGGTGATACATACTGGTCAATCAACTGGGCGATGAAGGAGTAAGCATAAGGAGCAGCCTCCTCGTCGAAGGTGATGGGGAGGGTATCAATCCAGTTAGTGACGACATCTTGAGGAGCCGCAACCTTGGAGGCATTGTAGTGAAGAATCTTGGCGATACTGGCGGAAGCGTTCTCGGTGGCAAAGACGTTCTCTTCTGTGCGGGATTGCGCATGCTGTGTCACCTGGAACAGGCTGGGGAGACTGGCAGCAACAAAGTCACTCCAGGCGGCACCACCCTTCTGGGCAGCGACACCAACACCGTAAGCGGCGGCTTGACGGTTGGCAGCGTTCTCATCCTGCAGACCAGAGGCCAAGGGCTGCATGATGTGGTCCTTGAAGGCCCACGACTCTTCACCGCAGAATTCCAGAACATCATCCATAATGCAAAGAGCCCATTGGCGCTGTGTGGGGTCCGGGCTTGTGATAAAGGCGTCGTAGAACTGGATAAGCTGTTGCCATGTCGGTAGGAAAGAGGTACCCTGGTTCTTGAAGATAGTGTGGAAAGCCTTGTTCATGTCGCTGAGCAGGTTCTGGTCATCCTCAATTGCATATTCGTAGTCGAGGTTCTCCTCGTCACCCTCCTCAAGCTCAGCCTGCTCTTCAAGTCGTTGCTTGACACGCATCTGGTAGTCCTCAAGAGTCGACTTGGCGGAGTCAATGAAGGCCTGCATGTGCTGGGCGCTGAGGCAGTTTCTGCCAACAACTTCCACAGACTCATAGAAGCATTGGTACATCTCAGCAAGAGTATCAACAGTGGGCTCGGCACTCAGAACCTCAATGATCTTCTCGGCAACCTTGCTCCACATTTCAGCGAAGCCTGCTGACTGTTGACCGTGTGCCTTCTTGTAAGAGTTGAGCAGCTGGGGAATGAGCTTGGCGGCTGAAACACGAACGGGGTCGTGGAAAAAGAAAGCAAGGCCAGGAACAGCGATCTTCTCCATAGTCTCCATAACATAGGGCTCGAAGTTCTCCTCGAGAATCTGAGCGTAGATGGTGATCAATTCGATGGCGGTGTTCTTGTCCTCGAGGGCACTGGTCTTGATACCAATGATCTTACCCTTGAGAGGGACCAATTCCCAGCCATCGTCCTGCTCAACCTGCTCGATCTGGTCTTCGTCATCGAGGAGCTGGATATCAGCCTTGGCAGCAGCAACAGTCAGAAGAGGAGGCATGACACCGGGGAGGTAGGGGACAAAGTCACGGCCGAGGACACGGCACATGCGGCCCCAGCAGTGGAGAAGGTATTGGGATTGAGGATCGTCAGCGTCAACAATGTTCTGTTGAATGGTACCCAGAATCCGAACCAGGTTCAGAGCATCCTGGCCCATCTTCTCCTTGCCAACAGCCAGGGCGATCAGAGTAGCACACTCCATGGCCTTCGCACGAAGAAGGCGGTATTCCTTACCCTGCTCTTCCTGGAGGACGTTCAGCAGCAAGGGCATCAGAGTAGTATAGTACTGATCGAAAGCGGCCTCGGCGGAGTCGGCAATGGTGGCAATGGTGGACAGGGCCTGCTCTTGGAGGTAGCGTTTGGGGCTGCGCAAAAGGTCGAGTAGGTGGCTAAGAAGGTTGCCAAGGTAGGGCTCCAGAGTGCTGCGTTCGGCCTCCTCGCAGAAGTTGACCAGAGCAGCAGCGGCGTGGGACTGCACACGGGGCTCGGAGGATGCGAGAACTGGAATGATGTTGGTGAGAACAATTTCGTGGTACTTCTCCTGCATGGTACCAGCAAAGTCGGTACTCATTTGTCCGAGAGCATTGCAACCGGCGTAGCGAACTCGGGGGTGGGCATCCTGGAGAGCTGGGACAACAAGGGCCAGAACCTGATCTAGCTCCCCGACCATCAGATCACGGCAGCCTTCTGAGATAGCTGAGATAGCCATCAAGGCAGCGTGACGATCGCGCCAGGCAGTTGAAGACATCATGCGGGGGATCCAGGAGAAGGCAGGCTGAAGAATAGCCTGTCCACCGAGCTTATTGGCCAAACGATCCATGCACTGTTCACCAGCAATGTGGTTAAGGTCGCTTTCCTCGGGTTCGAGCTAGAACAGTTAGCATACAAGTCAAATAAAAAGCCAGCCGGAATTCTTACATCCTCGGAGGCGTTCCAATCCTCAGCATCGTCATCGTCAGCACCAACATCGGTCATCAAGCTCAGACACTGTGTGACCATTTCCTGTGCAAATTCGGGCTCCTTCTTGCACATGTTGGGGGCGTAGTCGGCAAATGTAGCCATGAGCTCCAAGGCATTCTGGCGAACCTGATCGCTGAGTTCCTTATCGGCAACGACACTGATGCTGAACTTGACAAGGTTGTTGAACATAGACTTGAACATCTTGGGGCTGATTTCAGCCAACTCAATTAGAGCGAGCAAGGCTGAAGAAAGCTCCTCGCTCTCAGAAGATTCCTTGAGAGGAGGCAAAATGTTGAGCAGGTCGGGCATGAGACCGAAGAACTTCGGCTGGGACTTTTTGGAGATCGAGCGGAACAATGAAGCAAAAGCTTCCATGGCGGCAATGCGGACCTGGAAACATTGTTAACCCTGTAGTTCGCGAAAGTATATATTTGGAGTAGCATACGGAGATGTTATCATCCTTGAATCCCTTGGTGAAGACATCCACGACAGCTTCTTCGTGCTGTCTCTCAATGATACCGGGAGTGGTAGTGAAGATGCGGTATGCGGTTTCCCGCAGGCCGGAATCGGGGTTCTGGCTTGCCTGGAAGAGCACGGCGAGAAGTTCGGGCCATTGCTCACCTATATATCAAAAGTTGAATCATTAGAAAACAACGTTCACCAAGGTCATATTCAAAGCAAGGATCCAGTTCGCATACCATTGTCGGTGTATTGCCGAGCCACCTCAGCCAGGGCATCTCCAATCTTCTTGCGCACATCGGTAACGCTTTCACTGGTCAAGCAAGCAACCAGCTTCTCACGAATAGCAATACGCTGCTCGATGGGCAGGCTCGAGAAGACCTCCTTAGCGTCGCCCGATACGGGATCCTTGCGAGTCTTGGTGGCAATTCTGCGGAAAAGCACAGCGGAGAAAGCACGCGTCTATCCGGAGAGTTTCAAGTCAGCGTCAAGTCATCAGTAATCTGAGTATAGAGATGATCTTCGGTACGGGTCCAGGTCGTTTGCAACATCCCTCCCTTCAAGGAAACCACACCCCTGGAGTCAGATCGTCCAACTTACTAGTGTCTCTTCGGCACCTCCAAGCTGCTCTGCCAGTCCCATGAGCAGGACATCTGGTCGGTTTTGAACCCAGTCATTGTTGAGTTGGTCCTCCGCCTGGGATCTGACGGTATTATCGGGGGTGCTCAAGGCGCGAAGCAGCTGTGAAAGCGCGGTGTGGACTTCGGCGGGAAGCAAGGACATGGTGGGCGTGTCTGTTCCCAAGTTCCAGACAATCCAAGCAACCCAGTTCTTTCAACCCTCTTGAATGTAAGTTGGTGGGGTGGGAGGGGTGTTAAGAAGAGGAGGAGAATTGTTTTTGGTGGGGCGGGGAGGAAGGTGAAAAAGCAGAATTTCTGATTAGGAGAGCGATTGATAGGCCTTGGAGAGTATAAAGAATGGCGCCCAGCGAAACATGACACAACGAGACAGGTACAAAGACGGTTAAAGTCCGATTTTCCTAGGAATGATCTCCAAGGAAAACTAAATCTCTCTTCTTTCGTCTCAGAAATTCAAAAAAAAAAGTCCATAGTGACGATGTTCATTGTCGGGCGCTAGACCCAATACAGTAGTTTTCAGGCAACCAGGCCACTCTTTCAAGACAAAGAGCTGGGGAAAGTCCTTATATTGGCCACAAGACCGGGGAAACAGTATTTATTGACGCTGAAATAAGAACTGAACAAGAAGCGAACAAATTTCAGAGTTACAGATTAGTTATTGGACATTATTCAAATGAATTATTTGCATTGAAGGCTAAATGAGGGCCGCAACTGGTCATAACACGAACAGCGGTATCTGAAAGCGACACAGAATATCAATATTAAAAACAAACGGGTATGCAACAGTCGAGAGTCGGGGATTCATGACTCTGATCTACTTCCAAAGTTCATGAAATCCCCAAGATGAGGCAAGGCTTGAGAAAGAAAGTACTGTATAATAGTTTTAGGGCGAACAATGTGCGAGGTTATTACCGGCCGCTGGGACGGCTGAGAATAAAAACACCCGCAATGACTGCAGCCAATGTGACAATGGCACCGGGGAGCAACAAGTCGTTGGGGACACCCGCAATCAATTCCTTCTCTGAAGCAGGAGGGGGGATAGATTGCGAGCGAGGTGTAGGCGCGGGGGACACTTCGGAAACTTGATCGACAACGCTCTGCTCCAGGACAGGGGTCATAACAGGAGCTGGTTGAGGCTCAAGAGTAGCAGGGATGGGAGGCTGGGTGGGGTCGTGAACGAACAAGTCGACCTTGTCGTGATGGGAACGGCGGGCCAGATCAATGGCATCTGTCATATCCTGGTCCGTTGTGATAGAAACAGTATCACCCTCGTTGTCCATGTAGCTGAGAGCATATCCAGTGTTGCTCAGAGTACCCTCCTCAACGGTAGCCTCGCCCCCAACAGCCTCGAGTTCCTTGCCAAGCTTCGCTGTGACTTGCGACACAAGGGCAGTGACACCGTCAGTGGTGAGAACATTGACACGGTGGACTCGGCCACTGGGAGCCTTGAACTTGAAGGGGAAAGGAGTAACATGATCTGTTGGATTGTGCTGGGAGACGACTTCGGAGTGCTCGTCACCGTGGTGAGAAGCGGAATCGTTAGGGAGAAGACTGTTGTCGTAGCCCGAACGGTTGAGATCGGGGCTCATCACTGAGCGGTGTGGGGTATGCGGCTGGTGGTTCTGGCTTCCAGAGACCATAGAGTCGGACTCGTGGTCCATCGACAACCAGAATTTGTTCCAAGCGGGGCCCTCATCATCTTGAGTGGACATGGTGTTGATCTAAGGCGAATTAGCAACTATTTTTGCCCGTCAAAATCACGGTAGAACATACCTGCTCAAGAGTGGCATATGTGAGCTTGAGCACGTCGACCATTCCGACGATCTCACCACCCTCGTTCATGACTGGAAGGTTAAGGTAGTGACCATCTATTGCAACGTTAAACTCAACGATCAAAATGTAGGGAACGAACGAACTGACCATGCATCTTACGAAGAGCGGCTTGAATGCTCATATCCGACGGGGCAAAGTCGGGGTGAGGAGTCATGACACGGACGACACTGCAGGTGGCAGGGTCGAGGCCGGGGGCAATGACACGAAGAACAATATCCTTGCTAGTAAAGATACCAGTGATGGAACCCTGGTCCTGAACGAGCAGGGCAGTAGTGTGGTGCTCCTTCATGAGAGCCGCAGCATCCTTCACTGTGGTACGGACAGACACAGTGACTGGTGGCATACCATCCAAAACAGTCTCAAGGGTAGGGCCAGACATCTTTGAGCGCAAAGCCTCAACATATTGGATGACCTGCTGGGGTTGACTGGAGCCAAGCTCGGTTTGCACACCTTCCAACGCATCGTAAAGCTTGCGGGAGGAGCTGTAGGCGCGCTCCAGCTTCTCCATAGCATCGTAGAAGCACTTCGTGATATCCAAAACACCGGAGATATCCTGGTTCTCGTCCATGACGGGCAAATGTCTGAAACCCTTTCGCACCATGAGATCGAGCGCATCGGTAGCACTGGTATCTGTTCGCGCGCACAGAGGGTTCTTGGTCATAATCTCAGCAACAGAAACCTCGCGGGCCTTGAGACCCATTCCGATAACACGGAAAGCAAGATCCTTGGCAGTGAAGATACCAGCGATGCGCTCATTGTCATCAGTAACCAAAACACAGTCCTCTCTCTTGGCTGCCATCAGCTGGGCGGCCTCCGCGATGCTGAGCGAAGGCTTGATCTGGAGGGCCTGGCTGGGCTTCAGGGCGAGCACGGTACCGGGAGGGGCTTTGCGGGAACCTCTTGATTTCGTCGGGGCGTTCCTCTTCTTGTTGAGGTCGGCTTCCATCTTGCGGCGGATAGCCTGAAAAAGTCAGCTTGTTGCTCGATTCAAGGTGAATATAGCTCCTGTGCGACATACCTCATCGCGCTTCGACTGATTCTGTCGTTGTCTGCTGCTGGCGGCGGACATGGTGCCACTTCCAACGTCGCTGGATGGGGTTTGGGTGGTAGCTGAGGATTCTGGACGGGGCCGAGGGATGTGGGAAGCACTGGAATCTCCTCCAAAGTCGGGCAGTCGTCCTCTGCCGATCGTCTTATTGGGTGTTCCCCGAAAAGTGCCCGTGGCCGACATTATAATGCCCAAAGGGGAAACTCGCAACAAAAAAAATGAGGAGAAAGGGGGGGAATGAGGCGAGACAAACGAGACAAGGATGTCAGGCTTGTAAGACCGGTATGAGGGAAAAAGCAAGGAGAATTCCAGGGAAGAGGAAGAAAAAAGGGCAGTCAATAGTCGATTCCGACAGGGGTGTTCCGATGCCCACGGGAGTAAACAGTAGTGAATGACCTACGGTACTATTCGGGGGCACTAGTCCAGGATGGGTTAGACCGAGACACGTTGGTCATGCCCCACGTGACGGCCCAGTTGCAGCCTGACATTGACACCTGACCACGCAGGCTGCAATACACGTGATGCATCTCGCTTAAGGGCTTAGGGCTACCCGCACAACGCAATCCAATCCATCCCGAACGAGACTTGTGTGTGAGCGAGCTTCGACAACCCACTCCCGACAAGTTAACCGTACGCTATCTACCCCCCCCCTTTTCTTCACCAAAAGATCTTTACCTGACCGACCACAGAACAAACCGTCAAAATGGTCAAGAAGAGGGCGAACAAGTAAGACCAACAACCCTCCTCGGCGAAGCAGTATCCCATTCAACATCTCCGCAATGACGAACACGCACATACAATTCGAACATCGAAAAACCGCGCCTACCGCACATTGCCGGAAGACAAGAATGGGAGACTGGATTCGACCGAGTTGCAATTACAGGGACAAGAGAACTAATTGATTTCTTTAGCGGTCGCAACAAGAATGGCCGCGGCCACGTCAAGCCTGTGCGCTGCTCCAACTGCGCCCGCTGCACTCCCAAGGACAAGGTACGCACGCATCGTGATGGTCTTCCTGGTACCTGAATCTATCATCATCGCTGGACCCTCGATCTCCGATCCTCGATATCAACATCCATACTAACAACATCAAAAAAGGCCATCAAGCGTTTCACCATCCGCAACATGGTCGAGTCCGCCGCCATCCGGGATATCTCCGATGCCTCCGTCTTCGCCGAGTACTCCGTCCCCAAGATGTACCTGAAGCTCCAGTACTGCGTTTCTTGCGCCATCCACGGCAAGATCGTCCGGTTCGTGTCACACATCTTTCGCCACTTTCTTTCAACTGTATACTAATTTCTCCCAGTGTTCGCTCCCGTGACGGCCGCCGCAACCGTGCTCCCCCTCCCCGTATTCGCTACAACAAGGACGGCAAGAAGCTCCAGCCCCCCTCTGCCGCTAAGGCCCTGTAAGGAGGTTTTAGTTTCGTTCCACGAACAAAATAAAATGAAACTAGTTTGAAATGAATTCTTTTATTTTGTCTTCACTCTTCTTGTCGACCAGATTGCAGGGGTGAATGCTCGGTCACCACAACTGCCGGCCATGCTCCTACATCGGCAACGCAAAAAAAGCTTGAAAAAGATGGCTCAACCGTTTAGTGAAGACCGTTGAGGTGTCTTCTGTGTTTGTTCGGTGTGCATGAGCCCGTTGACGACGGCTTGTTATGACTGGGAGGAAGGAAGGTTCATAGTCTGAATAGGACTAAGAAAATATCAAAAATTCCTACAACTCATGTTCTATGACGTAGAATGGCATGGTATCCTAGTTGGTGGGTATCTGAAGTACAAATTTCACGGGTATAAGTATCCCTTCTCAAAATAGTTCCCATACATGTCGACTATTCCAGTCCGCATGTTGGGCTTGGGGTTCCGCACAACCTTGACCTCCCCCTTCCAATGACCTTCGACAAACGTAGTCAGAGAAACCGGTGGTGCTGATGGAGAAAGGCTGGAAGCATTGCTTCCAAATGTGCTCCGTCGTCCTCTCTCACGACGCACCACAGCCTCATACTCGGCCTTTTTGGCCCGGCGGAAGGCCGCAACCTCCGCAACAAGGTCAAGAGATTGTATCTGCTTGTCCTTCTCCGATTTCCCTGGTTGACTTAGAGAGTGAGCATTTCTTTGCGAAGGATGACGCCCAAGACGTGGGGAATCAGGCGAAAGAGCCGAGTCATCATCTGGCATAAGCGAGACCTTCTCATTCAGGACAGCCATAGGGAAGTATTTGCCCGGATCATTCTCAGGGACTCCGCACTCTTCTTCCCCAAAGAAACTGTAATCATTCACTGCTGCAGACCAAAGATTCTCCGAGTCACGGTCACCGGTGCTTGAATGGCCTGTGGCATTGTATTGATTTCCGGGTTTCCATGAGGTTAGCTTTGTGTCGACGGGCGTGATTTCGAGGACTAATCGCCGTAATCCAAACAGAGATCGTGATCGCTGCTGTTCGGCTCGCATGCGTGCTTGTCCTGGTGGGAGAGAATAATCTGATCCGGCTTGTAGAGTTGCCAACAAGAATTCATTAGAGCAAGCAGTGATGAATCGTATGAGAGCTGGAATGATGGATGAGTTGGGCGCCACGTGAGACGGTACATCAGTCAAAACTAGGGTTTCCGTGTGAGGAATATGTGATGGGTGGAGGTAAGGAAACCGGCTTTCTTTTCCTCCTTGCAGTGGGATAGATTGATTTCGAGGTCGTTTGGCTAGCAATTCTTGGATCCTTTGCCCCCTAGTATCGTCTGTCGATGTCGGGGAACTACATTGTAATGTCTGGAGGGAAGAACTAGTAGCCAGCATGTACTCTGATGTTGAAACTGATGATAATGTGTCTCCTCCTGTCGTCTCAGAGAAAGATATGACTGTTTCAGAGCGGCCCAGCATGTTATTACCGTTTGCACTCCGCATTGGTATCGGATGCACGACTTCTGGGGCAAAGGCTGGTCCACGCTTGGGTAGTTGTGGCTCTTCGTCTTTGGTCGTCGGCTCTTGGATATGGGGCAAATCAGGGGCCGAGGTCACTGAGTCGTCGATAGACGTATCAGCGAGCTCATAGATAGCTCGTGTTTCTTCGGATAACTCATTGATCTGTTGAGCTGCGTCCAATTCAGCAGCTTCCGACACTTCGGCGTCATCACTTTCAATATGATTTTCCTGTGTTGAGAGCTCAGGTAGAAACTCTGCAGTTGATGCAGCGTCTTTGCATGGTGGTTCTGCAGTGAGGACTGCATGGTGTGCTCGGAAATAGATTAAATTATCTCCTGCGACTTTGCCCAGGAGTGGTACCAGTTTTTCAGCTCCCGGGTATTTCTCTCCAAATTTGAGGACCTTGCGTGCCACATCTGGAGTTTTGAGGGTGCCAAAGTCAAGAGCATGCAATCGCGAGGAGGCTAAGAGGCTTGCCACACCTTCTATCGAAATCAGATTTCCTGTGATGTATAGATGAGTAATTCCGGTATGTGGTAAGTCCTCAACCCATGGATGGTATGAGATTGGCTGAGCGAGAAGTCTCATGAATTGTTCATCTAGATCTGGGCGTTTGAAAAGATCCGAGCCAGACCCATGGAGTATAGATTGAGAGACCGGGTCTGGTGAAGTTCCGGTGCGTCTCGGTCTTGGCTGGGCTCTGCTATTTGGAGGAAGGAAAGAGGCCTCCATTAAAGAGCGGACTGCCATATCGGTAAGCAAATTGTCTCTCAGATCAAGATAACGGACCCGGTGTCCAATCGCGTTGGCCAGAAATTCGGCATCGTTGTCTTTCAACCCAATGCCGCGTAGTTTCAACACTTGGAGATACTCAAGTTGAGATAGGGAGCATAGAACGGCGCGATCTCTGGCAGACGTGGTGTATGAAAGGTCAAGATAGGCCAGTGTGGGGAACAGGAGCAGAGTCGAGGCGAGGCTTGAAGACGTTGTGTTTGGTTCGCGCTCGGCTAACAACAGGCGAATGTTATACTGGTTTGATCTCTGATGGTTTTTCAATGCTACCATTGCATGGTGATCGAAAAACGGCAGCTTTGAAACCATCAAGCATTGGAGACATGGTAGGTATTCAAGGATGTCCCTCAACCAACCCGGTCGGGGACCACCATATATTTCCGACAGAGCTGGTGGGAGATGAAGCGTATGTGTCATTTCCCTGACTTCTTTCCTGGCATATTTCAGGGTTCTTTTGAATCGAGTTAGAGCCACTAAAATTTCATTAGGGATGGTGGTCTGTTATATATATCTAGAGAGCGTACCATAGACAGCGTCATTCTCTGTTCCAAAGTGAGATGCTGGATTTCCCCAAAGAAAAGGCATGAACAAATCATGCCATCGACTACAGACTAGAGACGCTGCGCATAAGTCGCTGGATGGGATATAACGAGCAATGATTGTCCAAGCATCTCTGTCCGTAGCGGACTCGTAAGACGGAGGAATAAGATCCATATCCGCTTCACTATGGTATTGAGATAGCGGCTAGTAGGATGAGTGTTATGTCTGCATATCAGGAAAGAAGCTTAACAAAGATGAATCAAGTCCGCCCTGGAACTCTTGGCCTTCCGACACAGCCACGTAGTTGATGTATAGAAGGCCCGTGCACGGGGCAACTTACGGGGCTCAACTGGCTTATTGAAATTATGAGCGCCTGCGCTGGGATGATTAGGAGTGAAGAATGAACAGTAATTCGGTTAGTGAACACCGCCTAGATCTATTTCCAGTGCCTCACTAATCTATACAAAACCGAAAGGGCTCAAGACCATGACGTCATTCTATATAGTTGGGGGCGATTTAATCGAGTCTACTGCTAAACAGACACCCCCATGCAGTAGTAGGTGGAGAGGCTTTCTTCCATTTCAAACACATTTAAGTTTGCTACAGACGATGAGATATTGCTTAATAATTGAACTGCCAAATATTGAATGACAGTTTAGATGGAAAGAAGATTGTAAAATAAATGACTCGACATACGCTAAGATACCGCTAATTTCTTAGCATCATGATTTTGTGGGGGTGCTTTCTAGCAGTAGACCTAATAGAGGCCAGTGGCCCCATTTCCACCCAGAGTTGGGAAGCCAATTTGCTTGAGTAGAGCCTCTTGAAATGCTGGATCTTTAGGTACACCAGAGGTAGCGCATACGCCCTGTTGAACCAATTCCATTTTGCGCAATTTGGCTTGGAGCACCGCGCAGGTATCAGCCCACGCACAAACATTGCCGGGGAGTCCCTCAAACAATCCATAAGGCGCATCCGGCATGCGATAGTCTGTATCAGACTCCGCAGGAGACGAGTTGTATGGCCGAGTCTCACGTGCGTGTAACATGAAGGCAAGTGCACGCGAGAGGAAGAAGTCGCCTGTAAGCTTCTGAGACACGTCCGCATTTGGCAGTGTTGATACCTGGGCACGCTGGAGGTATGCTTCCCGGGCATCATTCACATTCTTTGACGAATACTCAAACGTATTATGCAAGAGCAGCCATGGCCAGGCATTTCCAGAGATACCGTGGCAGAGACTGCCTCCCTTGGAAAGCAGGCCTTCTTCCCAGACACGCTCAGAGCCCAAGTAGATGGCCTGATCCCAGGATGGGTCCCAATGAGCACGGGTCAAGGCGGAATTTTTCAAGGCAGCAGCTAGAAGGATCAATAAGCCAGGGGTACCGTGACATAGTTGAACCAGCTCAGACTGTTGTCCGAAGCTGAAAGGGGGCAATGTCATTGGGAGGTGGCCGTTGGTGGCAATGGATAGCTTGCAAAGCGCAGTGATGGTATCACCAACCACAGGAAGATGCTCTACCAACTCTTCGGGTTTAGCCGCTAGAATAACGGCCAGAATGCCAGCTAGATGACTTGGGTTAATACCACGGATGTAGAAGTATCCACTACAAACTCACTGATTCCATGGACCCTATCAGATATTGTTAGTAATTTATGAATTTAGATGTATAGAGCAAGCATGAAAACTCACGCCCCAAAGCAATAATGGTCTTCCATCCACGAGTACATCAATTCATGTGCCTCTTGATTTCCATTCTTCTCGACGTAACTCTTCGAGCCCTGTCTACCGGCATCGATGATCACACGAATTAATTCAGGGACCTTTCCAAGAACAGGAGTGAGAGCTTTCTGAGTATGTTCATCGAAAGTATGAGCCCGAATGTTGAGGAGTGTCCACAGAAGGCCAGCTCGACCAAAGAGAATCTCATCTCCGCCCATTTTGCGGCCATCATGGGTAACAAGAGGTTCGTTCTTGAGTGCCATCTGCACTGCATCAAGAAGGCAAGAGATATCCTCCACCGCAATGTTTGCTTTCCCATTCTCCCAGTTCACTTCTGAAAGTGCAGCTAGAACACGTAGAGTAATGGCAGTCACGGGCGAAGAAGAGCCAATTGCGGACAATCGAGATGGTAGCAAAGGTGTCTCTGGCAAAACCGATGGAACTTGTTGTAGACCAAGCTGACGGAAGTCTGGAGAAGCCTCATCTGTATTTCCTAACATGGATGACTGGTAGTCCAAGCGCAAGAAGGCAAGGGCAACACCTGTTTGGATGGTCAGATGAATTACATCCTATGTATGAGGACGGTCTCATACCAGGAAACCCCCGAAATATGCCATGTGAGCCCCATGATCCGGGCAGAGGACTATTCTCTCTTATCTTCTCAGCTCCATTGCGAACAGCAACATGAAGTTCCTTGAGACTCGCGGTAAGAGTAGCCTCATTGATTGTTGGTAGAATTAAGGTGTTTGGGAAGAATTGGGGGCGTTCTGCCATGGTACAGGATCCTATAAATGAGCTGCAACCTAGCTTTGTATTGCTGGAATATGGCGTGCTTTGAAGCAAGTCAGATTCAATGTGCAGGATCGAGAACGCTTGTGGCGGGGGGAGATCTCACTCCCCTCAGGAAGATCTTTGGGCAATTCCCATCTTAGTTAGCGTGAGATGATCTCTCAGATTGATCAATTGTCGGTGTCGGAATGAATCCACCAGTTTACTACTAACCCTAAAAAGCAAACATGCAAAAATTAACAACTTAACTATGACATACTTTAGAGCCTGATACATAAGGCATATATTTAGGCCTGGTGGCCTGAAATTATCCCTTAGTCAGCACCAAGTCAGCTGGGGCCACAACTCCCCGACTCCGGACTCGAGAATACTCATGCGGTCCTCGAAGTGCGATCAAGGACAACCTTCTAGAAGCAGTGCAGAATGTCAGTGAACAGACCCCCCCCCTTGTCAAGTCTCTTTTCCTCTCTTGCTTTGTTCATAGTAATCTTCTTATTCCCCCGTACTTCACAGGGAAACATCGCTGGACATGTACTGAGATATACTAACATAACATGCAGTGAGATCGGTAGATACAGGCATCATGTCGGAGGTACATGGAGATTCAGAGCTGGTTTCTTCAGGCCCTGAGCTTGACTATCCTCTGGCTCTGGCTCCGCGGCAGGTTACCCTAAGAGACCGGGTGACAATTGCCACTCTTGTTCCTTTCGCCTCAGCAGAGGAAATACCCCGACCCCTATTGAAGTACTTGTCAGATCAATTCAACAAGGAAATTGAAAAAGGCGATACCTATGCCATGACCGAGCCCATCCCACTGGCCCAATTTGGACGGTATTGGTTCTCTAATTTCGGTGTTGTCATGCTTCTGGGTGACATTGAGAGCGCCGAGCAGACACATTCCATGGACCGCGCCGGAGCCAACTGGACCAAGCTTTGCCTTGGTGGCTTTCACATCAGGCCTAACTACCCTGGTCGTAGTAGCCATGTTTGCAACGGCACGTTCATTGTAACGGACGCTGCTCGAAACAAAGGTGTAGGTAGGCTGATGGGTGAAGCATATCTGGAATGGGCACCCCGTTTAGTGAGTACACACACGCCACCACTAAAAGACATTATTCTTACTCCTACAGGGCTACACATATGCTGTCTTCAACTTGGTCTATGAGTCCAACGTTGCCTCATGTCGCTTATGGGATTCCCTTGGCTTCAAACGCATTGGACGTGTCCCTGGCGGAGGTAGACTCAAATCACAACCCGGAGAGTTTGTTGATGCAATTATATATGGAAGAGGTTTGAGCCTGGATGGCGAGGATTCTGTGTCTCAAGATCGATTCGAGAAGATTCGCTACTACTTAAAGCATGACAAATATCCTCGTGGTGCTGATCGAGCCGAAAAGAGTCGGCTCCGCAGTGCAGCAACTCATTATAAGCTTCTTGGGGGCGAGGACGGCGAGCCCGAGAGACTGATGCTGAAGGACAAAGAAGTTGTATCGGACCCGCAGCAGCAGTACGATATCTCTCAAGAGGTTCATCTCAAACAGCATGCTGGTATCAACAAAACCACGGCAGCTATTGCAGTCAAGTACCATTGGGTACGAATCAAAGAGACTGTCAATCGGGTGATTCGCGACTGTCCCCAATGCAAAGAGACTGTCAAGGTACCCCCTCTTCCCGGAACCAAGGAAGAAGATTCACCACCTTCAGAGACTGTATCGGAGACTGTGTCCAGCATTGAGGCCAGCCCAATGGAGCCGCCCCCAACTCAAAATGTTACACCAGTGATAGATCAACAGATGGACCACAAGATGGACGAAGCACCCGAAGAACCTCCAGCCCACAACCATTTCATGCACCAACCCATTTCGACAGCTGTGCCTGGCTCGGTACATCCTATGGCTGGATTCGCTCCTATGCCCGTGGACCCTCAAATGATGCAATTAAACCAATTACGACGTTACCAACAACAAAATCCCATGGGCTCTTTTGCCCCTGGGCCGCACACTATGAACATGAACTTTGACGATGCAATGCGCTATCATACAGCCAGCAATGCCTATCAAATGATGGTGGACGATGGATCAGATCCTTTCCGACAAGATGTGCTTGGACTGGTGAACCCATCTGCACACGACATGCAGCATGATGCCGACTTACTCGGCAAATACGAGTATGGAAGTCCATCAGACGGGCATTACGATTTTACGTGAATAACTTGCTATGATTTTCGGGAAGACCTTTTATACTGTATTATCTTTTTATCTTCTATTTCGGCATTTCGGTATTTCCTTTTGGCGTCAAGACCTGGTCTGGGATATTGATATCATACTCCGCCAGTTGACTGTGGGCAGTGCATGTCTTATTCTTATATGTGGAATGCCTCTTTCTTCTCAAATATCATATTATCAATTCATTCATACAATATAATTTTTTTTCAAGTAGTTTGTGTACTGCATCTTTGATGCGTAGGGTTGAGCCTGATTGGTCACCGCCTTGCGCGACTGGGGGGTTTTGGGGGGAACAGCTCTGGGAAATTTTGGCAGATCAACCCCTCCGACGCTTCAACTCAACATACCCCTTTTCTTATTTCTTTTTTGTCGTTGAACGGTAATATCCGATTTCACAATGGCCTTCGCCGGCCAAACCCCCACGATTGTGGTGCTGAAGGAGGGTAAGTCTGGTTCAGTGCGGGCAGTTTTGGTGGGATTCACAATACTAACTGCTTTTTCGACATATAGGCACAGATGCTTCCCAGGGAAAGGGCCAGATCCTTTCTAACATCAATGCTTGTGTCGCCGTGCAGGCTACAGTTAAGAGCACTCTCGGTCCTTACGGTGGTGATCTCCTGCTCGTCGATGCCAATGGCCGACAGACCATTACAAACGATGGAGCTACAGTTATGAAGGTGCGTCAAAGTGATCGGACGTTATATACCGGACATAAGGAAGGATGGTTCTGACCTTCGTCTGATAGCTTTTGGATATTGTGCACCCCGCCGCTCGCATCCTTACGGATATCGCCCGGTCCCAAGACGCCGAAGTCGGTGACGGAACAACCTCTGTCGTGGTCCTCGCTGGTGAGATTCTCAAGGAGGTCCGTGATCTCGTTGAGCAGGGTGTCAGCTCGCAGACCATCATCAAGGGTCTGCGGAGGGCAAGCGCCATGGCGGTCAACAAGGTTAAGGAGATTGCAGTGGACATGATGGACTCTTCCGTCACCCAGGAGAAGAAGGTCGAGACACTAAGACGGTTAGCCGCCACGGCCATGAACAGCAAGCTCATCAAGCGGAATTCGGACTTTTTCACAAAGAGTGAGCCCCCTATCCAGATTCCTCGAAGAGCTGCAAATGCTAACAGCAGTCAATTAATAGTGGTTGTCGATGCCGTGCTTTCTCTCGACCAGGACGATCTTAACGAGAAGTTGATTGGAGTTAAGAAGATTACCGGTGGTGGCCTCCAGGATTCCCTTTTCGTCGATGGTGTCGCTTTCAAGAAGACCTTCTCCTACGCAGGTTTCGAGCAGCAGCCCAAGCACTTCAAAAACCCCGGCATTGTGTGCTTGAATGTCGAGCTTGAGTTGAAGAGCGAAAAGGATAATGCCGAGGTCCGTGTTGAGCAGGTTTCAGAGTACCAGGCTATCGTCGATGCCGAGTGGCAGATTATCTACAACAAGCTCGAGGCTATCTACAAGACTGGAGCCAAGGTTGTTCTCAGCAAGCTGCCTATTGGTGATCTTGCTACCCAGTACTTCGCGGACCGTGACATCTTCTGTGCTGGTCGTGTGGCTTCCGACGACATGGACCGTGTCTGCCAGGCTACCGGAGCCGCTACCCAGTCGACTTGCAGTGACATCCATGAGCGCCACCTCGGAACCTGTGGTGCCTTCGAGGAGCGCCAGATTGGTGGTGAGCGTTTCAACCTCTTCTCCGACTGCCCTCTCGCCAAGACCTGCACACTCGTCCTGCGTGGTGGTGCCGAGCAATTTATTGCCGAAGTGGAGCGCAGTCTGCACGATGCTATCATGATTGTCAAGCGTGCTCTGCGCAACACAACCATTGTCGCCGGTGGTGGTGCTACCGAGATGGAATTGTCCAGCTACATGCACGGCTTTGCCGACCGCAACGTTCCCCACAAGCAGCAGGCCGTCGTCAAGGCCTTCGCCAAGGCTCTCGAGGTTATTCCCCGCCAGCTGTGTGACAACGCCGGCTTCGACGCTACAGACATTCTGAACCGCCTGCGTGTGGAGCACCGCAAGGGCAACGTCTGGGCTGGTGTGGACTTCGACAACGAGGGTGTCCGTGACAACATGGTTGCCTTTGTTTGGGAGCCCAGTCTGGTCAAGGTCAACGCCATCCAGGCCGCCGTGGAAGCGTCTTGCTTGATCTTGAGTGTTGATGAGACGATAAGTAAGTGACTCGAGCATCCTGTTCTATTTCTCACGGAACTAACCCATTTTACAGAGAACGAGGAATCTGCCCAACCTGGCCAGCAGCGTGGTATGCCACCAGGTGCTGCCCAGCGGGCTCTCCGTGGCCGTGGCCGTGGTATGCCCCGACGCGGTTAAACGATGCAGGACAATCCGATGATGTTCGATGATATTTCTAAAAAAGGATCCTAAGCGATGAACTCTCATGGCTTTTGAGATGAACTTCTGTTACCAGAGTATAGGGAGAATAGAGAGTTTGTAGGCATAATCAGACTTGCCGTCTTCCGTACATAGATCTACATGCAGGTGATTTATCCAATGCATCACAGGGCCGAGCCGATCCACGGTCAGTCAGTATTTGGAATAATTACATTGTTCAAATGTTATAAGTTACTTAAGTTAAGTTATGCCAAGTACGATCTATTGCCAGTTGCATAGTCGATCTAGTAGCTATCTCGCGAGATGCAGACGAAGAAGTTCCCAAGTACGAGCCTAATAAGCGGCCATGACAGGGATTATTCGGGGCTGCCGATGCATGTCAGATATAAAACCATTGCCTTTCCTTTCCTTGGGCTGGAATATTTTTTTGATTAAGGAGGTTGATCTTTTTTCCCAATCATACGCCTTATAGGGTCTTGGACCGTCTTGATCCCCAAACCTAGTAAGTGGCGAGTGTGACGATCTTTCGCAAACTTGCCTCGGCGCTTCCAGTCTTGTTTGAGCTATTACGATCTATTCAAGTTTCTGAATTGTTTGGCGAACGAGTCTTTTGAGAACTGTGAACTGTTCAAGGCTTGGCGCCCGTATTATCCGATCTGTTTTGCTTGGAATCTCCCTTACTCCACATCGCGCTCTCTCTTTTATCAATCTCTTTGAACCCGCTACCCTCTACCCTCTTCCCCAAGGCGTGTGAACGTAGAGAAATCCTCAAGTGATGTCCTACTACCCACCTTACTCGGGTGCGCCGGGTTACCCCCCGCAGCAGCCTTATCCCCCGCAACAACAGTACCCGTACGATGGCTTCTCCTATCTGATTCTGGCGCCGATCGCTCGAGAAACTGACTTGAAATGAATTACAGCCAAATGAACCACCAGCAGCAGCCCTCTTATGGCGGCTACCCAGGCCAGTCTTACCACCAGGCGCCGCCACAGCAGCAGTCATCCAATCCATACGGATACAGCCATTCACCCCAACCACCTCAGCAGCCATACGGAGCGCCGCCCCCGCAACATGGATACAATGTATGTGATGATATACGGAGCAAGAGCATAAGCGGAGATTCACGATATTGACGCACGCTTCCAGCAGGGTCCGCCGTCAGGTTACAACCAGCACGCGCCCTCAGGGCCACCGATGCAGCAAGGTCGGCCAGGTTCGTTAAGAAGTTCGGAAACCATCAAACGGCGCAAGCTAATCCAGAAATATAGCTTACGGACAGCAAAGTGGTGGCCCCCCACCTCCTCCCAGCAACCCCGTTTCCTTTGGCCACGGCGCCCCGCAAAATTATAGATTCCAATACTCGACCTGCCGCGGCAAGAGAAAGGCACTGTTGATTGGTATCAATTATTTCGGCCAGAAAGGTCAGCTGCGTGGATGTATCAACGACGTCAAGAACATGTCGACCTACCTGAACCAGACGTTTGGCTATGCCCGTGAGGACATGGTCCTTTTGACCGACGACCAGCAAAACCCCATGAGTCAGCCGACCAAGGCGAACATCCTGCGAGCTATGCACTGGCTGGTGAAGGATGCCCAGCCTAATGACTCCCTCTTCTTCCACTACTCCGGTAAGTACACCTGGCCAATCGACACCTGGACCGAACTGACACCGCTATACAGGCCACGGCGGACAGACCCCCGATTTGGACGGCGACGAAGAAGACGGATACGACGAAGTGATCTACCCCGTCGATTTCCGCCAGGCCGGCCACATAGTTGACGACGAGATGCACCGAATCATGGTCCAATCCCTGCGCCCGGGAGTTCGCCTCACAGCCATCTTCGACTCCTGCCACTCCGGCTCAGCCCTGGACCTGCCTTATATCTACTCCACCTCCGGTATTCTCAAGGAGCCCAACCTGGCCAAGGAAGCCGGACAGGGCTTGCTCGGCGTTGTATCCGCATATGCACGTGGCGATATGGGCAGCATGATGTCCACCGCTATGGGCTTCATCAAGAAGGCCACCAAGGGCGACGAGGTCTACGAACGTAACAAGCAGACGAAGACCTCCCCTGCCGATGTCATCATGTGGTCTGGTAGTAAGGACGACCAGACTAGTCAGGATGCGCAGATTGCTGGCCAGGCTACGGGTGCTATGTCCTGGGCCTTCATTGCTGCTTTGAAAAAGAATCCCCAGCAGAGCTATGTTCAGCTGCTCAATAGTATTCGCGAGGAGCTTGCAACTAAATATACCCAAAAGCCTCAGCTGAGTTGCAGCCACCCTCTTGGTATGTTTTAGTTCTCTATGAAACGTGATGGCGACAGATTATTCTGACTGACCTTTGAATTGCAGATACCGATATTCTTTACGTGATGTGATTGGAGTAACTTAGCTGTCGCGGAGTGAATGCCTTTTTTTGTAAACAGCGGACCTATGAATTCCTGTATCGGATTAGTTTTGCATAATCTACCTTCAATGCCGCATATCCCTCGTGGGTCGAATGTCCACGATCTGTTCTCTCAATCGTACTGCTGCCTAATTCAAGATCACATATTAGCACTCCATACCAGGCCATCCGGTTTAGTGATCCAACCAAGTCGCCAGACGCACGTCCAATGCCGAGGAGCTGTGATGGTGGTTCCATACATGTAGACAAAGGGCCCAGAGCAGTCGATCTATGGCTAAGTCCTTCGGGCTGTGGATTTAAGTTCAATCTGGACGTACGTCCACAGCTCTAGGTCTAGCTAGACCCCAGGTCCATGGATTGACGGCCGCGACACCCCAATGACTGTAATGGCTCAAAATATTTTGACTATGCTTTTCACAAGATTGAACCCCCAGGAAGTTAGTCTCTCCTAGGATTTAGTTTATATCTACCAAATTATATTCCACAAGATACTTCTACCTCCAACTACCAAAATTTTATCAATCTTAGTCATGTCTGATTGCAGCTATAAGAATTTCTCCACTAGTATGTGACTGTTTTATTTGCCTGTCAGGTTGTAGATATCGACCACTTCTTCCTACAGAGACCAAGGAGGAGCCCACTTCTAACTTCACTAAGTCCACCCAGGACAAGGTCTATCAATTAGCTCTCTTAGCTTTCCAAACTATGACACAATCCAAAATCTTTGCTACAATAATCGTCCTAAGCGCCCAACACAACATGCCTCGTGCTAGTGCGCCCTGAGCACCGGGGCAAGTACTTATACCAAAAGGCTTATTCTTCACAGAAAAAAAAACAATCCTGTCCAAGCAGCACACCCAAGAAATCCTTAATAAACAGTCAATGGGAAAGCATCAAGCTCATAAACCCAACTGTCATAAGATTCCTTCTCAAAAACACACTTCATACTGCCACCCTCCCAATGCGGCCGCAAAGGCCAAGCACAAAGCTGCTGCTCCTCGCCCTTGAGATCACCACCCAAAACAGTAGCATTAAGTGTGACAGGCACAACCCTCCCCTCAACCCACTCAATCAGCGACCCAAGACTAGTCTGAGGATATGGCGCATTAGGCTGCAGACTATTGGTGTTACAGTGCGAAGCACCAGGCACCAAAAACAATCTATACCACTCGTTCATCTTGTCAGCCCCATCAAGAACCGAGCTCTCACCGGGGTACATGATTGACCGAACAGACTCATGGAAGCGGACCGACGACGCAGGCGGGATACTGTTATCCGATTCACCGTGGTAGGAGATAATTTTCCCACCAGCTTTTTGGAACGGAGAAAGGTCTGGCCAGGTAGTTTGCAAGACGTCCTCGTAGCGTTGCATTCCTTCTAGCATCCAGTCACGGAGAGTGTCGTAGCTCACACCTTCCAAATCAGCGAGGTTGTCCAGTTGGAGCAGCTGCAGACCGCGTGTTACCCATTCTCCGCCAAGAGAGGAGATATCGACAGTCCAGTTCTTGGATGTGAAGTCGTATGTTGTCTCTGCGTCTGTCATCTCCGACCCGTACTGATACCAGAAATATGCGCGGTGGCCGTCGCTGTCGTGGAGACCATTGTAGATTGTGCTTGCGAGGGCTGCGCCTTCGGCTGTGATGGTGCCGGATTGGGCTGGGCTGGCGACTGTGGGCATTTGTCTCTTGTTCTTGCTGCTGTTATCACGCTTGCGCATGCTTGAGCTGGACGTCGCAGCGCAGGTATAGTTTTGGCCGATTGTCGAGTTGAAGTCGAAGGAGAGTTTGCAGAGATCTGTTCGGCTGATGACGCCGTCTGTGCGGCCGTCTAGAGGGTCACAGGCTGAGATGGTGAGATTGACGATCTTCTCTAGCTCACAATATGGCGGGATGTAGTCCATTGTCTGCTGGGCGACTTGTGGGAAGAGGTGGTTGACTTGTTGTTGGCCGTAGCGGATTGCCGGTGCGCCGATTACGGCGCCATCCCATTCTTCTGGGAAGCGTTGGACTTGGCTGAAACCTTCACGGCCACCTTCTGAGCAGCCTTGGTAGTATGCGTAGAGTTTGTTGGAAGTGGATAGGTTGTAGAAGCTCTTTGTGAAGGCTTTGCCGATTGAAGACATTTCGTGGTGCGCTTGGTAGCCGAACATGTACAGCGCTTCGTAGTTGGAGGTTCCGTTTACCAGAGGGAAGACGTCGTCGAAGGATGTATCGAATCCTCCGAAGCCGCCGTCTGTTCGGCCTGTTGCTGCGCCGTAGATTACTCCTCCTGGGAGCGTTGCTTCGACGTTGATGGCGAAGCCAAATCCGCCGGTTGAGACCCAGCGGTTTTCGAACTTGTTTGGTGCTGGGAGCCAGAAATTCAGGAGGATCTCATCGTCCTTGCCGTCGTGGGAGTAGGTCATTGTGACATTGCAGTAGTCGAAAGTAGCATCGGGATAGTATACTTCATCCGAGACGGAGACATTGTAGACGGGATTGGCTGTGATCACGGAGTTGGTGACGTTGATTCCTGACAGCAGACCATTCTTGGGTATAGAGGCTTTGGCTTGGGCTGTTGTACAAACATCGCCGAGGGTAGTAGCTTGTGCCAATGCAATTGATGCCAGCACTCCGAACGAAGAGAGCTTTAGCATGGTGAAGCAGACAGGGAGATACCGAAAGAGTGAATGGAACTGGGGAGTTTTGATAATTCAATCAACAGGACTTCCCTGCATTTATAGTTCAGAAAGCTGAGTATAGATCTACGTTGATCAAGTCGTAATTAAGAAAAGCCCAAGGAGGTACGTACGTAAGGGGATCCATATAGATACGTGGAAGGAGATACCGGTTTCATCCAGAGATGTGCCATGGATATTACTCGGAGAAAAGAAGAGCTGAAAATATAATGGCGTTTCTATAAGTTAGAAAAGAACATCGTCAGCTTCAAGTGATTAGGATCGCTACATCGGTAATAAGTTATAGAATGAAGAAGCTGCAGCTGGAACGATGTAAGAATAGGCACTTGGAGGTGCATTCATCCTCAACCAAGCAGCATGAAATGGATCATTTCCAAAGCCGTTCATCCCTTTTTAGCTCAAACGGTCTCGGAAATAAGACTTGCGATACCTTAATTCTCCGAGATCATGGTACAAACTACTAAAAACGGTTTAGTCTCCGCAAGTCTCCACCGAGACGGGATTTGCGGCTTCAATCCTTCACAGATCTCTATAAAACAGGCTTAATTTTAAGAGACTGGATATATCTTGTAATATTAGTGCAGGTATATGTAGTTCTAATATGTACCGAAGGAACCGAGAATAAAAAGAATCGATATTTCTGAGATCATTATGCAGACCCACCAAGGGGTACTGGGAGTGTATATGGATAACAAGACCTGAGATTATCAAATATTTGCATTGTGTGCACTTTGCCCATACTGTAGACAAAAGTAGCATACTGCTCGCTCGAACGAGCCAGGGCTTTCTAGTATGGATGGCTATTAGGGCTATTATTTTTCAGCGCAATTGGCGGGAGGGCTGACCGAGTGATATCAACATGGCGATATGCGGCTTTGATATCCATGAAGGCTCCGTCATATGCCAAGATGTGTCTTGTAAAAGCTTGAAGCGGCTCTATGTGCCATCGCTTTACGCTTCAATAATCTGTATCATACTGTCTCTCCAACAACGATGCAGGCGATTTTTCAACGCCGTGATATTCGGCGAAAACTTCAGAAACAGTTTGTTACCAAGTACGAAAAGCCTGAGAATGTGTGGACTCACGAAGGTCGTTATTCTTACCAAGATGGAGAGATTCACACAATCTCCCGCGAACCAGAAGATGATTTACCTGCCCAGCGCAGGAGAGAGCACGGCCATCGCACCATCATGGGCGGACCGGCTATACATCCACGTCATTCGGTTCGAGCTCATTTGGAAAGAGACGGAGACGTTGAGAGAGCGGATTTCGACCCGGAACTCCAAACCGATCCACATACTATCAACACGCATGAGACTCTCGGTGCGACTGCGAATATGATGATTACCGGAATCGAACGAGCTCGACCAGGCACTAGCTCATCCACTGGCGTCTCGGCCGGTTCTTCAGAGATGGGATTAGGGGAAGAGTTCGAGGGTGATGACATTGAAAGGATCAAGAAGAACAAACTCATCATCGTGACTTACGAAGGTGAATGTGATTCAATGGATCCTCACAATTGGTCCTTCAGAAGTCGACTAGCATACACTCTAATAACGTCGGGGACCGCATGTGTGATTTTCTGGTCTTCCACGATTGATGCCACCGCTCTCGTTTCGACCAGGGCACTCTTTCATACAAGTTTCAAAGTCCAGACGTTACCAACCAGTAAGTTGCTGACCGGATACTCAATATTCTAGACTGACTGATCTCTCTAGCTCTGTTTCTCATCATGAATGGCCTCGGCGCTCTGGTAGCAGCACCGATCTCTGAGGTCTTCGGACGCACCCCCATATACATACCCAGTATCATCTTGTTCATGTTGTTCAACATGGGCGCAGGTCTATCTCAGACTGCAGTACAGCGTATTGTATGCCGCGCCTTCGCTGGGCTATTCGGTTCTGCTCCTGCGGTTTTGGCGGCGGCAACTCTCGTGGACATTTGGTCACGCATTGAGCGAGTGTACATGTTCCCCCTGTTTTCTGTCATTGCTTTTACGGGACCTCTGGTAGGACCGACGCCGGGGGCATTTGTAGTGGAATCCAAAACTCAAAGTTGGCGCTGGGTCGATTGGATTACCATTATATTTGCCTCAATCGTGCTGATGCTGGTTGTCCTCTTCTTACCGGAAACATACAGCCCGATCCTTCTAGACTGGAAAGCAAAAGAGCTCCGTCGTATGACTGGCGATGACAGATTTCGAGCGCCGCTAGACTTCAAACGAGTCTCATTCCTACGCCGTCTACGCAACTCATTGTATCGACCGATCCTTCTCTTCGTGACAGAGCCGATTATCAGCGTCCATGCATTGTACCTGGCCGTCGAGTTTATTATCCTGTACACATTTCTCGCGGGATATGTCTCCATCTACATGAAGATATACCATTGGAGCGCAGGCTTGACCGCAGTGGCCTTCCTAGGCATCGAAGTTGGAGTTCTTCTCGCCGTGCCAGCTGTCCCATTGGCAATGTACTTTCTCCGGAGGGAAATTGTCCGCAGTCGCGCTCGAGGTCAAATTCGCCCAGACCCTGAAATAAGTCTGTATATGGGTATGTTTGGTGCACCAGCCATCTCAATCTCCATGTTCTGGATGGGCTGGACTGCCCGGGAGTCCATTAGCTTTTGGAGCCCACTTGCATCATCGGTGCTTCTAGGCTTTGGGGTGCTGTGCATATTTGTTTCATCATATCAATATATTGCTGATTCGTTTGAGCTGCATGCTGCCAGTGCTCTGGCGAGTTTGCAGGTCTTGCGTCTTGTTGCTTCCGGTGTCATGGCAATCATCTCGGAAATCATGTATATGCATCTGGGTGTTGCTTGGACTTTGACTGTTTTGGGATGTATATCTTTGGTGTTCCTCCCTGTACCTTTTCTTTTGTATTGGAAAGGACCGCAGGTGCGCGCTTGGAGTCGATACGCGCGAAGAAATGAAGGTTAGTATAGTACATCCACCATGGCATTCAATCAGTGGTGTCTTGGCTATATTTACACCATGGGTTATCAAGTCAATTATAAAGCTTCTAGAAAAGATCACCAATAGAAAATATTTGGGATTTGTATCTGCAATATGTCTGGTCACGTGTGGGGTATCTACATCGCAACCGACGCGCTTTAGCAACTTCAACTACGCGTCATATCTCACAATTCATCGTACTCCCCAGAGAAATCATATGGACTTTTATGAATGAGTTTTTGCACAATATAAGCAGCACAGTCACCTGAAAAAGGTCCGACTGAATGACTTACATATTGGGACCATGATTCATGATGGCGGTCATATTTCGAGACAACCAACCTCAGGGCTACTTCTCTCGGGGTGAGAATTGGTTCCATGAAATCCCCTTCTTGCCTCATGGATGGGAGACGACCAATGTTCAAGGCTCTGGAACCCTCAAACATGCCGCAATGAAAGCTCTGTTGCAAGATCAGTCGCAACTGAAGTCCGAGCTGTTTGAGATTGTTCCATGGCACTTGGCAAAATATCTCTGGGATGCTCTCGGCAGATGGTTTGTCATATGATTCCTCTTCAGCCTTTTTGGAGCTAATTTAACCGCATCTATAGCAACAAACAGACATTACACATGTGGAAACTCATGGCCACAATGTACCCTGCAGAATTTCTTCACATCAGTCCCTATTACTGTCTTTGCACTGGTAGCCCAAGAGAGCCAATAAAAGCTTACATGGGGATGCTGAATACCAAAGACTTCCGTTGGCGAGCAGTCCTGACACTTGCATCCACATATTGCTCTCTGACAGATTTTTCGGGTATCCCAAACATTAAGAACCTGGTCGCCCTAGAAATTTGCAAGTCCCAAGAAATCCAGAGCAGCATTGAACAAAGATCTGTTAGCAAGGAACAGAGTTCTTTGCAAGATGGATCTGTGCGTGGTTGGGTCGAAATGTGGCAGTTTACCAGGGCACTACAACATCTCCGGATCCTCAGAATCTATCATCAACAAGAGATAACCGCAGCTGCCTTGAGGTCTCTTCGCGAGCTACCAGAGCTCCAGCTTGTGGTCATGTATGGATGTAACAAGATCACAGAAGAGATCTCAAGACACCGAAAACCTTCCAACAATATGCTCCCAATTGAAGGCTGGTCAGCTAGCAGGCTTGACTGGCTACCACGGGAAAAAGCACTGGCAGATCTAGGACCATTGCTAGATGTGTACAAATCCAGCCTTGAAACCGTTGCTGATACAGATGGACCACAAAAGCAAACCTCGACATTGGATACAAATCTCCCGATCCTGGAATTTCAACTCCCAACAGCCAACCATCACAATCCGGAGCGGGTGGCACAGCGTGCTCTGTATAGACCTAAATCGGTTGTACTTTTCACTCGGGACACTGTATTACAAAATTTTGATCAGGAGAAGAAGCAGCGAGAGAGGGCAAAGAAGCGGTCTGAGCCGGTGGAGGGACCTAATCCCCGTGCCAAGAAGGCTGTTATGAAAGATAAAGGGAGAGATCTCTCCATGACATTAAGTGAATTCTTTTGAGTCATTTACTCCAGTAAACTTACTTCACAGCAATTGAACTGGGAGACTTTCCATGCAATCAATAGTTCTATACAAAGTAGACCAACAAACAGAAAGCCACGCTAAACTACTTTAGGAAATAATCTATGATGATATAATCAGATGATGTCAGGTGCCAATGACAAATCTCGACGTTGATTGGCTGCGGACCAAACCCCGCTCAAACTGATCAACATCACCTGATGACCTCAATCAGTCAAGCAACGACTTGCATTTCGCAGCTTTTTGATGATCCCTGCCTTTCGATAACCCCTCCAAGTAGGAGAGACTACATCTTCATGGCGGACCAACAAACCCCCATCGAAGGGTCCGACGCCTCGTTGAACAACAATGGCTCGGCCATTGCATCCCCGCGCTCCAGCACCGATTCCCGATCCTCCACACGAAACCTCCGTGTTTCACACATGCCGAACCCGAACCACCAGCACAGACAGAGCTTGAGCGAGTCCCTTCGTGGACCCCCCGGTTCTCCCCGGGCACGCCGGCAGCCATCTCTTACTCAATCCGCCATCCAGAGCCTCATCGACAACCCCCCACCACCGAAATCGGGGGACCCTGCATTTATCGGTCGGGATTGGCGCGAGATCTCAATTGGAGAGCTAGTCAGCCCCGATGATCTCAAGTTTGTGGAGCTTGATACGGGCATTGAAGATGCCACAAATGTTAGTGTATCAATGCCGGCACAATCGACACATACTAACAAGTTCAATAGATTTTGATTGATTCCGGCGCAGCTGTGCTACTGATCCGCGAGACCCCTAACGACACTTCTGCTGTTGGTACATTCGATTATGCCGATCTCAACTCATATCTCCTGCTAGCGGCAGGCTTGACATCTCCCGATGCGGCACACCAAGCATCTTATGAAGAATTGGCCAAGAAAGCCCACAATGGAGTGCCTATTCCGCTGCGGGATGTCAAGAAGTTTGGCATGGAGAAAGAGCCGCTGATCAAGCTTCCCGCATCGGCAAATGTGTTGGCTGCCGTCGAGATCTTTGGTGGAGGTGTTCACCGCGTCGTCGTGGTCAATGAAGCCAATCCCCAAGAAGTGGTTGGAATCTTTAGCCAGTTCCGACTTGTCAAATTCCTCTGGGAGAACGGCCGGAGTTTCCCCGTCATCGAGGAGCTCTACACACAAGCTTTGCGCGAGTTGCGCATTGGATCTCAAGAAGTCATATCTATCAAGTAAGTCGTTTCCCATTGACATACTTACAGTCATGTTAATAAATAATTCTAAAGCGGAGACAAACCGCTTCGCGAAGCTCTCCATGTCATGAACAATGAGGGCGTGTCATCTATTGTCGTGGTTGATAGCCACATGAATGTCCTCGGCAATATTTCAACCGCAGATGTCAAACTTCTGACTCGGTCATCTTCTTTGCCGCTGCTTCACAACACCTGCACCCACTTCATTTCGGTCATCCTGTCTACACGAGGACTTATAGAAGGCAAAGACTCATTCCCTGTCTTCCACGTCAATCCAGGATCAACACTGGCTCACACAGTTGCGAAGATTGTGGCAACTAAATCACATCGGTAATTTCTATATAACCCCAGACGTCAAAAGTGTTGATATCTATACTAATTATACTAGCCTCTGGATAACGGATCCAATGTCCCCGGCCTCCTCAGGGCCACCAACTCCATCGCATTCTGCTGCTCACATCCCCCTTCCTCCTAGTACAAGCCACCCAGCTGCAGGATCGCATGCAAACTCACCACCAGCATCCCCTCTCCCCCCACCATTGACTCCCACAGCACAGCCCTCTCAATACACAGCACCGCACCACCCAGCTCCTCCAGCTTTTGCACCCACAACTTCAGGTTCTCATTCTACTCCAGGGGTATCCGTGCCGCCACCACTTACCCATTCCATCCCAGCTTCGGCACTAGATGGAGCCCGTCTTTCTGGACGTCTAGTTGGAGTCGTCAGCCTGACTGATATTTTGAATCTGCACGCCCGAGCCAGCGGACTCAGTCCAGCTGATCCCGCAGAGACCCGTAGCCGCCGCCGACGCAGTAGCTCGTCGAGCCTAAGTGTTCGCCGCAGCGGTGATATTGGCCGGGAGCTATTCAGTCGCGGCATGTAACGAACTATTCAGACTGGTTTGCAGGCTTGGATTTGAGATCGCTACAGATAGAAGTCCACTCGTTATGCCCGACATTTTCAATTGTGCTATGGACCACATGTCCGAATTCTTCACGAATCTTTGTCACAGATGATGGATCTGTGTTTTGTGGGAACCTTTCATTGTTATTCTTACCAACAGATATTAGTTCCCTGTGAATGAGCATTACGAAATACTTTTTTTCAAATCTTTTTCTTTCCAAGCAATGTAGTACGATTAAGCCTCGTCCGGGATACGGTGGACTCGTTTGATATTAGTTTGATTAAGTTTCGGTCCCGTCTGCACTCTCTTGCCTCTGCATATCTGCACGGCCCAGTCAGATCCCAATTTTCTAACTATCACTCGAAGTCGAGTTCTTGAGCAGTCGGTTAGTACTAGAATCCACCATGATGAGATCCGACGGCCAGTCTGGTAACAAGATTATAATTGAAAACGAGGATGTATTTGGGTCTATCTCGGATTCAAGTCGACATCGAGGATAGTGACCTGCATGCATAGAGTGATCTCTTCCTTTGAGAGTTCGAGCTTGGCATCAAAGAGGTAAATAATTGAGAATATTGTCAGCTTATTCATTGGATGTTTGGTTAATGATTTATCCGATGCATTGAATTCCTGGCATCTTAATGAGTTGGATATGAGATACCTCTATTTGCTATGCTGCTAATTTCAAAGCTTATGTTAAAATATCTATTAGTATATAAGGAGGGCCATGCATTGATCCATTTGGGGTGTGGTTTGAAATGACCCAAAATATAACACTTAAACGCTAGAATGTAACCAATTCATTACCACTATTCAACACTCGGGGTGACTTTAATTCCGACCTTTCTTTCCATGTAAAAAAGAACGTATAGTTTGCCCTCCTCCAGAATGCCCTAAATTTGAGTCTTCCAACCAACAAACTCAATAGGAACATTATACAATTCCAGCGAAGATCGACACACCGGACAAAGCCGAACCCAAACCACGTCTCCGCGAGATCAGATATCCACTTCATGGCTAGCCAACCCCCACGCTCAAACACGGACGCCAACTCCAACGCTTTTACGCAAATGATACCTAATCCGGCGTTCGACCTTCAAGCTAGGGAAGTACAAAAAGCGACTCGGAAACCTTTTCCCCGGGCCCAAGTTCAATCCTCTACCTCACTCCCAGATCCATTCAGACCCATTCAACGGAATTCAAACCACACACGCAATCTCTCAAACCTACACAATGCCAGCTCGCATCGGTGGACCACGCTAATCGTAGATCATTGCATTTACCACTAAACACCCTGGTGATCCCTGGTTATTCCTGCAAAAGCCGATCCTCGTGATCAGAATGCCAGATTGGCTTTTTTGTTTAATTCCGATTATGGAGATCTTTTTGTTGATCTTTCTTAGCGTGTAACGTGCAGGTCTTTTTTTGGTTAAAAAAAGATGAAAGAAAACGTAGTTAGTGATTGATTATTCAACAGAGCTACTTGTTAATCGTTTTCTACCGAACTTTCTTCATGTCTGGCTGTGGGGTTTGACTCGCTCGTCAGATTAGGTGGGCTCCAAGCCTGCATCACCGGATTGGGGAATTCGTCTCGTTCCGCTTTTGCCTGGGCTGTATATTTGGGAACGAGGGTGTGGTAGTTTGGTTTGTGTCATGTCATTTAATCATTTTATCGGAGTATCTAGAATGATTTTAGTTGTTTTATTATTGTTATCAATTGGAACTTATGTATCTTTGATGATAGTATTTGGGCATGGAGTTACATTTACTGATGTAATATTACGTACACTTTAAGTTAAACAGCATAAGAAGTATGATCTTTTGTAGAACAAATCTCACTGTTGAATTGTTGTAACTCAGGGACAAGTCATTCCCCCTGGCAAATACCTGCATTTTCTGAGACTTCCTGTATCCAACATCCAACATCCAAATACCGACACAAGTTGGTAGCCATTCCAAATACTATCCAGCGTTTGATGTAATCTACCAGACAAAACAAAATCTGATCTCGGATTGCACAGCGACTCTGATGTCAACGGAAATAGTAAACAAGCCACTGGGAGTCTATACTCCCAGCCCTACATATCAAACCCCGAAAGGAGAAGACTCCAAGAGCACGACATCAGTAAATACCAACCTCTCTCTGTCACCTCTCTTTCCAAGCTCTTCTCCATGACTCCATTGCCACTAACATGACGAATCCCACAGACCATCATCCAGCCAACACAGATAAGACGAAGAAACAAATGAAAACACATCCCCCCAAATCCAAATCCTCCCATAGAACAAAACCCCCGGTTCACAAAAAGCCCCTACAGCCAACAAAAAAGACAATAAGCGAACCCAAGCCCCAAAATACGAAACCGCAAAACCAAACCCCCCAATCAAGCCTAGGCCCTCATCAGCACACCCAAGATCCGGGGAAACCAGCTGACCTGCCAGCCACCTCGCCTCCCCAGAATCCGGTTCTCGCAAGCCACGCCCCACATCTTACAACATAACCGGAGGATCCGTCCAGACTGCTGGGACTATGCGCCCTGGGATATCTGATTCAGGATCGATGCCATTGGATGATCTAGCGCAGAAACGACCGGACAATATCTCGATGAGGGTCAGGAGAGGGGGTGAGCAGGTTTCGTTCCTTGTTTGGTTCTTGAGGGCTCGTTTGGATCTTGATTCAGGATTACTGTACATGTGCATGTACATACGGAGTACTTCGTAGAGCGGGTGGGGAATGTGATCTGACATGATACGAATGTGATATGGGTGGTCTAGATGGAGTCGTACGGGTGGATCTTGGAAGGCTGCATTTGATTCTGTATATGCAAGACAATCTGTTGTGTACAGTACTGTAGTCTGGTCGTAATGGATGTTATATCCAGTTATGGACTGTATAGTCGGTAGGTATGCTGTTCACGAACGGTTTCCCGATCTGTTAGTCTACGTTATGATATTTCTGTATGCTCGTTGTGTAAGTTCTTTTTTAACGGTTAGCTTGTCTTCCAGGCTATGGTCCAATCGAGTATCTTTCCATTGGTTGGTTGAACGCTAATTCGAGGTCACAACTGATTTGAGTCGCAGTACTCCGTACTCGTACTTGTGACTCAAAGATTATACATGGCCCACACTACCTTGTTCATGGTATGAGGACAGACGATATGGCACTCTTGCCAATAGACCCATCATTGGGTTAAGCGAGTAGGCTTGATGCCAAGAATTCGAGCGAGACTAACAAGTGGCCCGCGCCACCCGAAGTGGATCCTCCCGTCGCCTTGGCGAACCTTTCAATAGAGCCGCCGGGCTCACAGTTCAGCTGTCAAATCCACTCTTGAGATACTTGTTCGCTTGGAGGTTTTTTTTTTTTTTGGAAATCGCTAAGATAATCCATATCAAGATGTTGCTGGACTTGGCGGCTTGGGAAGTGGATCTTCGCTCTGCGGGTGGTTTCTGACAGGCTGCAGTTCTATGACACTCTGTTGACTTTTTGATAGGTGTTTTGCTTGAACACTTCTGGTAGCTATTCGTTCCAGGGGAAAGTGGTAGTTCTTACATTTTATTACTCAATTTTGGAATTATGTCTGTATTTTCTATAGCATCGGAGTGTCTGTACTATTTTTCTCGTTCTGTGCACCTGAATACGTTCTTATAATCTGATAATCGTCTTATTGTTAGGGTTGGGATACTATGTGGCTGTGAGCAGACATTCTAGTTTAATATGAAATTTTGCAAGCTACTGTAAAGACGTTTATATCTATACTTACTAGTCGCATTTCCTTTTACTTGACTGTAAAATGTCAAGGCATCTGAATCAGCCAGACGGCACCTCAATAAACATACATTACTCGATAGATACTTTCACCGAACATATTTAGTATAATATCGAAATTTCAACTACAAAGCAAAATTAGATCCTTACAGTATACCCATGTATCATACCCACACTACTGGCACTGCAAAATCACGGCAGTTGGTTGTCCGTCAACAAACTTTCCTATCTTCAAATCGCTCAAGTCCGTGGCAGTAAGACCACCTCAATCCAATCAACTATCTTCACATGTTCGCCATGGCTCGCCAACCACATAGTCCAAGATATGGAAACCCAGAACTAAACACCAAACCATAGCATCACGTGCGAGTCAACCCGGACTGAGAAATACTCGCTCCATGGCACAGAAAGCGGCAATTCAAACCTACCCGCCAATCCAATCCGACGAGCAAGTTCTATACAGCCATCGCGATAACAGTAACCACCAAAAGACCAACCCAGCCGACCAAGCCCCTCCTCACCCCACCAGTCACCGCGCAAAACATGCCCGATCAGGCCACCAGCTAATCAGCCCACCACCAAAAAGACAAAATAACGCAGGAACGTCAAAGCCGACAGAAAGACCCAGGTCCAAGCCCAAGCCACAATTCCAAATTCCGCGCAAAACACCCGGCACGCTGCAGCCTGCAGCCTGCACGCTGCACCTGCCCGTGCGCCGATCGCCGATCAGGGAGTCCTGCAAAAGCAACCAACCCAATAACAAGCTCGAACCACCACCACCACCACCACCACCATCCCCAACACAAAGCCCGTCTGACGTGCCCGTGCAGTACCAACGGCTCCAACGGCAACCTCCCACACAACACCATTTCCGCCTAACTTTAACCCCCAAGCCCCTCGTAGGATATCTCCCGACGAGGAAAGTGCCCAAAGCCCGATACCCAGATCCAGACTTGCACGTCCAATCAGCGCGCTGGTGCCGTGCACGGGGTCTGGATTTGGGAATCTGGATCGGTCCCGAGTGGGTAACCGGCTTTGGGTGGCCGATGGGAATTGTGGGTCGAAGAAGGGTTCGAGACTGGAATTGGTCTGGAACTGGACTGGATTGGACTGGAACTGGATGAGAATGGGGGGGTGGAAGTACCTCCGTATACGAGAGAAAGAGCTAATATGATAGTCTGTTATTCCACTCGGCGCTGTTTGTTCTTAACTCCTGGGTTTGGAGATTCTCACTGAGGCGTCAGGTTATCGGGCCAATCGGGGCTGTGGATTCTCGAGCTGCAACCTTAACCCCGCAATCTGGGAACGCGGTGCACCTGGCCCGATTCGGCTTTTTTGGTCTTTTTTGGGTTTTTTAAACTTTCCGATTGGAAATGGATTTTTGCTCGTTTCTTTTTTCCGAGTTAATTTGGCTTGGCCTGAGCTGACAACCTTTTGAGCTCTCTTTCTGTTCACTTTACTGTTCACAGAAAGTCTGTTCAGAAAGAAGAAAAATCCCCTTGTGCAACAAGTCCCAGCAAAACAAGTTCAATCTCTGCAGCCAGAACTTCGCCGATCCCCTTCTGCACGATAGCCGTTGATCCAAAATCCCGGGAACGCCTCTTCGCTCATACCCCTCCCCTCTCCCCCCCTCCTCCCCCCGAGCTACTTAGCAATCGTGCAACAACGTCATCCCCATCCCCGTGAGAAAAATCCTGCAGGTCCAACCTCCAATTCCATTTTGGACATATCACATTAACCAGCCCAGAACAGCTGAACCAAGAATGAATCGTGAAATAAGAACCCCTCCCAAACCCTATTCCTAATCCCGACCCAGAACCCCCCAAGAATAGAGCACAAGACCACCTACCATGAAATCAGGAATTGGATGCCAATGCCAGGGGAGGCAAAAGACAAAGACAATCGAAGAAAAAGTACGGAGTAGAGCTGCTCCCTTTCCCCTCCCGCCAAGTCAGGCTTACAGTACGGAAATGGCATGACATACGGAGTACTGTAGGTAGACATATGGAGTACAAAGTACAAAGTACCCCCATGACAAATACTTCAACCGGTCTACCTACAGTACGCTATTCCACGGTTTGCCGCGTTCTAGAGTCCAGGGACGTCCCCCGGACAGAATTAGTATTCTTTCTGCGATTGTTGCGTGGTATGTGGTATTGAGGAAATATCCCTCATAAGTGAAGAGTGAAGAGTGAAGTCATCCCCGCCAAAGCAACATTGTACTGTATCCTGTTCTGTCCTGTTCTGTTCTGTTTTTGCGCTCGGTCAATTCGATCCACACTGCGGTGAGTGGGTTTCTAGTTTCAACTCAATGCGGTGGAACTTGGTTCTTCGGATTTATGTACGTACGTACGTATAACTTACAATTGGCGTTATTGTAGTCTTACGGTTTAATGTAAGATAATATAATATTAATTGGCAGTAGAGTACAGTTCCAGGTATATTTTAAGAATTAATTAATTAACAAAGACCCAAGCAATCAATAGCCATAGAATAGCGAAAAGGCAAAAAAAAACAGAAGAAATGATTCAAGTCCCAGGTGGAGATCCCAGCCCAGCTCTACAGCTCAGCTCAGCTCCAGCTCCAGCTCCAGCTAGCTACGAGCTATCTGGCACGGCCCGACAAAACGCAAAACCCGGGACCGAGACCAAGACCGAGAGTCAGACACCCACTGCGAAAAGCGAGATGCCAATAATCGCGCAGGGCATTGCGCAGCGGACAGTTGCGTCGATCATGTGGAGAACATTCGCCGGATTGGGGGTGGACTTGGACGGTGCGGTGATGGTTGCGGGTTGTGTCGATGTAACGTCGATCATTGTGGGACGGGAATAGACCAGGGCGAGAATTTATTCCTTGGGCCTTGGAACTTTTTTTTTGGTTTTTCGTGTGTGGGGTTATGTCACTGTCGCTTTCACTGTGCGTGAAGGGGATTCGTGGTTTCATGGTTGGGGACAGTAGAAAATGAAGGGAAAAGACGATAGGTTGTAAATGGAAGGGAGCATTCTTGGTTGATTGGTGATTGGTATTGGTCTGGTCAAGGTTCATGCAAAGCAAGTTTGTAATATTGAATTAAATGAGAGATAGATTGGAAGTATGATACAGAAGCGAATATACAAAGCCACAAAAGTCTCGAGCCGATATACAAAAGAAGGAAATCAAGGAAGTCAAAAGTGACAAATAAACTACCTGGGTATATCAGGTATCACAAATCGTAATGGGCGTCAAGAACAGAGAAGAAAAAAAGAGAAAGAAAAAAAAAGCAGAAGGGGGATGAAGGATCAGCACGAAACGCTGGTAAACTCGTCCACCGTGACAAAATCGTCGAAACCAAATGGCTCCCGGTCAGAGAGTGGCACTGTCGAGTTCTCCAGATGCAGAGCGAACTGGCTGAAATCCGAATAATCAGCATCCATGCCCTCGTTGGAGACCATGATGCCATCACCATGCCCAGTGCCGTCCATTTTGGCAGGCGCAGGCATGGACGGCATACTCATCTGAGTCGCAACGGCAGTTGGCGACATGGGGCTGTGGGGGGTAGGACAGAAATCAGGCGTGGAGTGGGTCTCCGCAGAGAGGGCCTCGATTCTGGGCGAGCTGGCGCTCGACGCGGGCATGGCGAGGTGGGTGCTTTGCGTTAGGAGGTGGAGGTTGTGGAAGTTATTGCTGGGCTGCGACTGGCCGCGCGAGTGGCCCATTGGGTGGGCGTGGCCGTGGGCGCCGGCACTTGGGGTGGGGCCCGAGATCGACGCCGAGGGTGCGATCCGTGGAGCTTGGTGCAGAGGCAATTCCGGCGCGGAGGCTAGTCGGTCTCTGAATTGGCGCTGCATTTGGATGTCGGACGCCGTGGGCTGCTGCATCATGCTCTGCTGCCACATCTGCACTTGGTCTGTTGGGGTTTGGCTGGGGGTGGGGACCTGCTGTTGCATGGCCCAGTTGGGCATCTGGGTGCTCCATGCTGGGGTGGTGGCTTGCTGGTTCACGTAGTCTGGGATGTGGGCGGAGTTGGGGTCTGATGAGACCATGGAGTAGGGGGCCTCGGAGCCCGGCATGCAGGCCATGTAGGAGTTGGCGCTGTTGTCGAAGGATGCTGTTGGGGACAGGATGTAGCCGTCGCTGGTTGGCATGGGACTGGCCATGGAGTTTGAGTTTTGGGAGAACGACGAGCGGATGTTGGTCAGGTCCAGGCTCATTTTGCGGGGGCCCTCTGTGGACGGACGGGGCGTATATGTGCTCGCTCGTCGATTGGCGATTGACGCTCCATTCGGACGTCCAAAGGCTGCGATCAGATGACGGTGGAACTGTTGTTCGATCTGCATGTTCTGCGCTTGCAGCATCCGAATCCGCTTTTCTGCATATCGCTCGTCGACTTCTTCATACATGGCTTCTCTCTCGACAATCTCCTTGGTAATGTGAAAGCCCTTGCCGGTACGTTTCTTGTGCAGCATCGAGGCCCTATTGGCCGACTCTAGTCGTGCATCCAGGCTGCGGTCCTTTCGCCGCGAGGCAGCGATAAAGGCTCTGATGGAGGAATTAGCTATGCTCGAGTTCATCGGACTAGGATCTCTTTACCTCTCCTGGTTCTCCTCCCGCGAGCGGGGAATTGGGGTAATATCAGCATCCATCATCGTTAAGAAGTATGAGTCGTCAGAGAGAGGGGAAGGGAACACTTTAAATAACAAGATGTCAGGCCCTAAGCTCAGGGCCCCCAACCATGGATCCCAGGCGATCTTAGTTTGGGTACTGAGAAAACCTTCGACTCCCCCCGCGATCCATGGTTGTTGCGTTTCCAGTCTAGCCCCTCTGGGCCTCTTTTAATACGAGTACCATTCACGGCTCCCTGTGTCCCGGATATCTCTTCCCTTGCAGGTAAGCTGCAGATATCTCTCCCCGTTGAAAAGTCTAGAACTCGGGTTATGCAACTGGGAAGAAAAAAAAAAAAAAAAAGTGGGGGGTTACTCCAGTCTCCAGTCTCCAGATCGCCCATGTCACGGTAGACCCCAAAGCCCTATAGATCGAGGGTGAATCGTTGATCCCTTCCTCTTCCTACTTTCCGGTTACTTTTCTTCCTCTTCTTTTTTTCCCCCTACCTGGCTAACTCGGCCAGTACGACGGCTCAGAGAAGGGGTCCACGTGATGACCGGATCGGGCATTCGTCCAAGGCACACTTGGTGCAAAAGTGAACAGTGGATTAACCTGAGGCATTCGCAGCATCGCTTGGACCTGCGTCAATTCCGATCGGATCTGTCGTTAGTGCCCTCGGAACTATGCATCGATCGACCAGTGTCTACGGACAATGCTCGGTCATACACTTGACAACCGTCACCTGCCTAGAACAGTAGCGTGTGCGAGCAAGACGCAATGGAACCAATTTTCAGAGTCGATAGGCTATTCCGAGAGGCTCTATCTGCAGTGTAGTTCCCAGTACTGGTGAATCCTCGGGGTATCTTCCAAGACAACGGCCATCCGGCATGGGGATTCTCCACTTGCACCGCCACTAGGATCAGGAGATGTTGGATATGCAGGTGTCGTTACGCCCGGTCTAACCGAAACCCTAGGCTTGGGGTAGGTGGTTGGGGTATCGGCGTGCAGGATCGCTCGGAGGATGTGCTTGGGGCCAGATCAACTCTATGTACGAGGTACTGTTCTACTAGAGAATCGGTATCTGGTATCTGGCGGGCGATTGAGCCAGTGAACCCTGTTAGATAGGGCTTGACCTCGGTTCTCATAAGCCCTGTCAGCTCAACTGCCTAATATAGCCCAACAGCCAGAGAATAACAACGCCATATTGAAGTCAAACTGCCTTTCTCCCAGTCGCTCGCCACCGGTCTAGCCCTCCTATCGCTTGATCGCCCGGCCGGAACTAAGCCCTTTGGGGCAATTGCCACTGGCCCTTCACCTCACTTTAGTCAGGTATTCGCACGTCGCGGAGATGTATATGTTCTAGATCTGTTGTTTGGAGCAATACAGCAACGGCTTTTCAATTTGCAATTAGCTCGCGGGGTTCGGCAACTCGATCGAACCCCACCGATCTCACAGTGCTCACGGTACTCGGACTCGATGCATGCACTACGCCGCAGTAGACGGTTAATGGGTCAAAGGTGGCTCCATCGGTCTCAATTCTCAGCATATCGCTTGACAAAGACCTTCGTAATCATCCAGCCACATGCAGAGGGCGCCAAAACCATGTGAAAATGCCCTTGGCTATCCTCATTGGCTTATGCTATCTATACAGGTCTATCTCAGCTGAACCAAACACAGCAACTGGTCTATCATCCGCAAGCAACACCCAGAGATCGAAGGTCAAGTATTATCCAAACAGACTAATATCTCACGATGTGCCGTGTCAACAACACATCCAAACACCACATTTCACACCGCTATATTCAACCTTGGAAGCCCAAATCTCACCCGCACCAAACCAACTAATCTCCAACAGGAAAATCCTCCTCCAAATCCTCCCAATCCTCCCACTCCCAATTCCAATCCCAATCCCAATTTTTAATCCCTAGGAACTTCAAAAACCCCAGAAACAAGCCGATCAATCTCCCCAACCCCCAGCCCCCCCAAAGCCCCCCAAATCCCCTCCATCACATCCCCCGCCAACCCCTCCGGCGATCTCGAATAAACATCAATACCAGCGGGCGTGAAAAGCGTCTTCGCAAAATACGTCACCACCCACTCATTCCCATCTTCGACCCGTCCAAAGCCCAGACATTCCCAGTGCGAACTGGCAATCACCAGCCAACCCTTGCCGCGCCAGTCCCAGGCGCCAGGATCCCCGGCCGCGGGCGTGTCGATGCCATGCACGGAGTGGATCTTGGCCGAGTTGGCTTTTTGGTACTCGACCAGGTCGTCGAGTTTGGTTATTGCCCCTGTCTCTGACCCTGTCCCTGTCCCTGACCCGTCTCCTTTTGCGTTGGCCCCCGGAAGGGGTTTGTATGTTATTTTCACGTTGCGTTTGTTTTTCCACAGCGGGAGGCTGGTGTGGGTTACGTGCCAGGTGCCTGTTAGGAAGTCATTTGTTGGTGGGGGGTGGGTCTGGTGGGAGGGGGTTGCTAGAGCTTTGGGGGGGTTGATTGCTAGGGTTGGCATTCTAGTTGGAGCGCCCTGTTTGGTGGATTGGTTGTGGTTGTTGGTGGGTGGTTGGTGGTGGTTGATAGGGGTGTGCGATAAGGTATAACTTAAGTTAACTTGGATGTTGATCGCTACCCGATGTGGTTGGGGTGTTGACGATATTTCATTTTGAGATATTGGAGGTCTACGGGGGAGTTGCATCTAACATCTAGGGGTGTGTTTTGGTTGTTGGAGTTGAGGGTATATTGTATGATACTATGGCTGGGTGGTTTGATTGTAGATTTACTGTACAGCTCGGAGTAGATAACGTTAATAGAGGGGCAACTAAGTTAGATTAGATACAATAGAAGCTTATATGCATATCTGAAACAAGAGGGGAAGAGGTAGGGTGCAAGCTCCAACATCCCTGTCGTTATGCGTTGGCACTATACTGTCTAGCTGCATACATAGCGTGCCAGGGCCCCGCGCCATCTAGCTTCGTACATGTAAACCTACAGCATTGTGAGCCGTGCGACATACAGCTCTCTGTTCTTTACAGGAATTGACAAGCTACACATTCAACCCAGATATTAGTCTTTATTGGACCGACCGGTGGTAAATCAAGAAAATTTCCCCAAACGCAGCTTGAGAAAATGAACAGAATGGTTGGAGGCCAGCCCTTGGGATAGAGAAATACAATATACAGGTAACGTGAGACTCTATTGTTCTTCACATGAAATGTACTGTACTTGATCCAGTTCCCTAGGGTCCCTACAACTGACTCGCGCAATTTGCTGTACTCGACATAAGCTTACCCGCAAGCTTACCCGCAAGCTAACCCTGAAACCCGCAATGCCATGATCAAAGTTCCGGACCGACACAGCAGCCTCGAACTGTCATTTTATCCCGGCATGAACAGCAACGCAGAATCAATATACTTGTCTGACGTGAGAGATACTCTGCTGTCACTATGAACTTCCCTTATTTCTCAGTAGAAACCCCGTGTCCCGGTCCCTCTCCTCTGTATGGCCTGTTGGGCCAGTCAAGCTGCAGGTCGCCAAGGCCCAGATGCTCATAATTTACCCGCGCTTCCAGGCTCTGCATCGGAGATGATATTGGCTAGTTATTGAAATCGCAGCAGTTTCAGCTTTTCAGTCGTGTATTTAAATTGAGTCTATGGTATTTCGTAACTGAGATAGAGTCGTGGAGCCGCACTAGGTATAAGTATCCATTATATATAATATTTGTCAACTGCGTATATCACACCATTCACTTCTTTTCATCTCAGATATATAAATACGATGGACCAAGCCATCGAGGATGATATAGCTGGAACGATGTATTCCACAGAATTACTGGAGCTTAGAAAGGATCTCAAGACATGCAAAGAAGTTACAGTAGATCGATAGCCAAAGAAAAAAGCATCAATCAAGACACCTGTAAAACAACAAAAAAATAAAAAAAACATACAACAGTAAGGATTCGCTAGTGGTCACCCACCTAACTACTAACTTACCGGCGTGTGGCTTAAGTACGGCTGAGCGGACGGGAAGCCCTGTTCTCCACACCCTGTGGTCGTATGTACTTAACATTTTATTACAGAGGAATATAATGAGCATATCTAGGGGTTACGTTAGGATGATCGAGAAGCGCTGTACAGTAGTCAGCATAGCATCTGCAGTGATTTCTGGGGCAGATTTTTCTTCCAGGGTTTGTTACTGCCTAAAATATAGAGTAGATACCAGGGTCTTGAATTGTATGTGCCTCCAATTTAAATGATACGTTCTTGTACTTAAAGTTATGTAGTTAACGTTGACGTTATACTGCGATTGGTCAATTGCGACTACATATAAGTGCTAGCTACTAGTAACTTTGGTTAACCAAGAGAGAATGACTTGCAGTAGGAACTATCCTATACAGTTAATGCTTTACAGCATAACTTACATTACAATCGAACTCAAACTACACAAGACACATCCCAATCCAACTTGAAGACTCAGTGACGCCGTCATCGTCTCCACAAAGTCCGGCGAATACTCGGAGTCGGCACATACGTAGAAAACCTCCCCGGTCGGTCACTCCGATCAGAACTTTATCGCTTGATCCCGCTAGAGAGTTCATCCGATTAAATACCGAGAGGGTGGTCTGATCGACGTGGTTGCATTGCTACCGGTGTTGGTTCCTGGGGAGGCGGAAGTGGCGAGATGTGCATCTTTCTCCGCGGGTTGCATCTGATTTCTAATAGTAGGGTTCGGTGATGGGGGTGGGGCTGGATCTTATTTTTGGTGTCTTTTGGGGTAACGTTTTGTGTTGATCGGGGTACTTGGGTAGGAGGGTGGTAGGTGGTAGGTGGTTGTGAAGTCTTGTCTTGTTTCGATGGTTGTATTTTCGGACTATGAGGACTTCATAGGACATCGTGGTTTTGATTAATGGGTTGAAGATATCACTTTACCGTTTGAAGGTTGGTTGAGATATCTACGGAGACTACCTGAGTATACAGCATTTCGTGTAATGAATATTTCGAACAACTCCCTTCATTCTCTCAAAGAGTAAGTAGTGCAGGCAATGAAATCTGAATCTTCTTTATAAACAGCATGGATAAGGACGCTAAAGTCTCAATGGGTGGGAAGCCAAAAGGGAGGGGAAATAAATCAAGAGCAGGGGAGGTGGGTTAGGGCATGGAGGCTTGAGGAAGAGCAGCCCGTTTCAGCACAGGAAGTGAAGTAGACGGAATGGATCAATGGCAATGCAAAATCTAAATAGAATGCCGTCATATCTGCTCGGGTCTTCCGAGCCTACTTCGGACCGCTCTGGGCTTTCAAGGCGGATCTAGCTAGAGCAAAGACTTGGTGTAGACTTGGATTCGTGGCTATGGTGTGTCTAGGCGATGCCCAGAGGTGGTACCATGCCCTGCTCCTCGCGGGCCTCGCCTCCAAGTTTGTAAGACACCTTGAATCGGATCTTCACCGAGTTGCCCTTTCCTGCGTCAATACCGTCCATGAGCATTTCTTGCTGGACGCCATTCTGTTGTCCGGGTGCAATGTCTCGGCCGGATTGCGGGCGGAGTTGTAGGGTGTAAGACTAGATATGGATATTAATCTATCAGGGTAAACGACAAAGACTTGGGCCATGACTTACCTTCTCCACGGCAACCTGGAAATGGAGTTCGCCAATAGGTTGACTGGTTGGGTTGGAAAAGACGGCCACAACGTGGATTTGACGTGGCTGGTTTGGCACTCTGCGCACAGCAAAATCAACGCGAAGTTGGGAGTTGAGAACCTGGATCTTGTTTGTCGTGGGGAGTGCGTTGCTGGCTGGCAAGGAAGAAGCGAAATCCCACTCATCATCGACTTCGGCCTTCGCGGCCTGCGGTGGCTGCGGTGACGAGCTGGGTCCTCCGACTAAGTCAAGCAAGGATGACGAGGCCGGAGCTGGGTGACTCTGTGCTGGGGGTGGTTGGAATGGGCTGGATCCTGCTCGGGGGCTGGCAGAGACGAGCGATGCAAATGGATCAGCTGGTGGCGGGGTTGCCGTTGACTGAGCTTGGGGTGAGGCCCCCATGGCGGGCGTTGGGGATTGAGAGACAGGTCGCGAACTGTTCATGGACGCAAGGATATCATAATTAGGTTTGAACGATGCTGGCGTGTGCTGAGACTGAGGCTGTGGTGGAATAGGCGGTGTTGAGCTTGCAGACATGGATGGGAAATTGTCTATAATCTGATTAGTGACACGGGTGGTTATTTCCGATATGCATTACTTACTCGAAGGTCCGAGTGAGATACCACCCCCAGGAGAGGGATCTTGTTCGCCTAACGAAAGACCGAGAAGGTCATTTTCCAACGAACTGCCACCCTGAGAGGGGTTGATCTCGTTACCGTTAGAGCTGGGTTGAGGCTCTGGATCAAAGTCGATCAGGGAAAGCTCGTTGTTAGCGTTTGTAGAGACTCCAGTCGTAGTACCGAGAGTTCCCTTGGGAATCTTGGATGCAGCATCCAAATCACCCTTCTTGACAAGCTTGTACCGCTCGATTGTGCGGTGTATGCTGTCGTTGATCTCCAACAGCTTGTGAACGGCCTCGGGGTCCTCCGATTCCTCTTCGCACATCTTCTGAATCTTGGGGTGGGCACTTTGCAAAGCATTCGCAAGTTCCTAATCAATATACGACGTTAGGGTCGAAACAATCAGGTAATGGTTCGATTTCATGTAATCACGCACCTCGAAAACATCGCCTTCCGGAAGAGTTTCACCAGGCTGTTGGTTCTGTAGCATCTCTTCCAAGATTTTAGCCTTTTGCTGCACCTTAGATACTTCTTCTGCAGCCTTTGCGCGATAGTCGGTTTTGTGTCGATTGTCGAAACCAGCCATAACCTTCATTAGCCGGTTGGCTTCCTGAAGATCAGCAGGGGTGCCCCGGCGAATCAGCTCTTGGAGCTTCGCGGATTGCGCCTCCTTCTCTTCTTCCTCCATCTCGTCCGCTGAGCGGAGATTCTAAAACAGTCAGCTCAATGTTGACATCACAACAAGATCAGGGACATACATCACTCGGGTTCAAGACAGCGGCATCCTCTCGGCGTACTTCCGGGAACATGTATCCCTTATACAATAAGAGACGATGCATATCCCGGATGAAGCCCAAGTCCTCCTTGTAGCGCGATGTCTGGCAAATCGTCTGCCGCCACTCCTCAATCGACTCCAAGATGCGGTGCTGGACCCGGGAGGGTCGCATAGGCGGCCGCTCGGGGAATCTGCGAACCAATTCATTCAGGAATTCCTTTGTACTGATCTGGAGATGGAACGGGTATCCGCAGTTCTTGACGCAAATGTCGAGTAGCTATTGCCAGTCAGTCTCCTTGCGCCAGCTGTCATTTGGGCTCCCCACGTACCGCCAAGGCCAACAACGCGACATTCTGGTTTCGGGAATTGATAAGATGAACGATGTCGAATGCGGATTCTCGAGGTCTAGAAGATTGGTTATGAGTATGCGCACCCCTGCCAATACCGGTTTCCAACTCACGCATTGCCTTTCTTGGAGTTGATTAGGTCCGCAACTTCGAGATTCAGGGCCAGGTTGGGCTCGTAGTTCTGGGGATCGCATGCATTGCCTGTCAAAGTTCGAATGTTAGCTTCCATCACTCTGTATACCAATCAGTTCTGGGGCAACACTCACGAATTGCCCGCTGTAGCGGCGTAACCCCCGGCTCAGGGTAGGCCCCAAAGCGGTCCCTGGCCGCCATTCGTGCTGAGGCAGCCTCCAGGATGCCGGTGAGATAGGAAATAAAAAGAAGAGATTGACGCGAGAAACGATGTTGGGAAACGAGACGCAATCAAGCAATGCGAGATGTGTACAGTACAGTTGATGGGGGGGCTGAGGCGGGCGGAGAACCCGTTAGTTTGCACGTGTGGTTCTTGTGCTTGGCCTTGATCTTTTTCCCTTCTCTCGCGACTCGAGTTGAATTCGATTAAATTCGACTGTGATTCCTCAATTCACAATGGTCCGACACAAGAAAGACAACTTCGCGCGAGGAGGCAAGAAATTCAACCCCCGCCCTAAGCCGGTGCCCCGCGGCAATGAAGACACTGAGGGCGCCGTCTCATCGCGACCAGCCTACAAGGCCGCCTGCTGGGATATGGGACACTGCGACCCTAAGCGATGCTCCGGAAAGCGACTGATGAAGCTTGGATTGATGCGGGATCTTCATATTGGCCAGCGCCACCCCGGCGTGATTATCTCGTATGTTTCGCATCGCAGGTTTTTATCTTTGACTTATATACTAACGACCCTCGGCCAGTCCAAACGCAAAGCGGATTGTTTCTCCTGCAGACAAGGAGCTATTGGAGCAACACGGTGCTGCGGTGGTCGAATGCTCCTGGGTGCGCGTCCAGGAAGTGCCGTGGTCACGGATTGGTGGAAAGTGCGAAAGACTTCGTATGTGATATAGTGTGATAGTTACAGGGCTTTCTCGTGGCTAACAATACTGGCGCATAGTTCCCTACCTTATCGCTGCCAACACGGTCAACTACGGCAAGCCATGGCGTTTGAACTGTGTCGAGGCACTCGCCGCTTGCTTCGCCATTTGCGGTCGACTAGAGTGGGCTGAGGACCTCCTCAGGCATTTCAGCTACGGACAGGCTTTCTTGGATATCAACGAAGAGCTCCTGAAGCGCTACGCTGCTTGTGAAACCGAAGAAGATATCAAAAGCACAGAGACGGAATGGCTTGCCAAAATTGAACAGGAATACGAAGACAACCGTGCAGAGGGAGGCGACGATATCTGGACTGTTGGAAACACCAACCGGCTTCCGGCACGGAAAGCAAGCGACGATGACGATGACGACGAAGACGAAAGCGGAGAAGAGGAAAGTGAAAATGAAGGCACCGATGAGGAAGAGGAAGACAAAGACCCATTTGCGATTTCCGATGACTCGGAAGACGAAGAACAAATGGCAGAAATTCGTCGCAAGATTCTCAGCTCGAAGTCTTTCCAGAACCCAGATGCCGAGGAGAAACAGCAACCCGAGAAAATCGCTCGTCCTGAGCAGCTGTACGTTGACTCAGATGCTGAATCTGGCTCTGCGGGCAGCGAGGATGAAGCTTTTGATAACATCATCAATGCGACTACGGTCACAGACCGCACCGGCATCAAAGCGATTCAGCAGCGCAGAGGAAAAGAAACCGTCACCGGCTCGTTCTCCCGGACCGAGATTTCTGCACCCAAGAGATGGTGAGGGGACCTTTTTTACCAGCCTGGGTTCATCCATGTTGGTGGAAATTCTATGACCAGTCGCAGCCTTGAGAGCAAAGCATCCAAACACTCGAGGAAACACCTATACCTGATACGCTGGCTCGCATACGACTAGCAAGCCAGGCCATCTCCATGGCAGAAACTTTGTCTCGGAGAGTTGTGTCCGCGCAGATGTGATTCCCGTCAGATGGTTCCAGCATCTGCTACAAATTCCTACTCGCAAAAGCGCCAATTCCGTGATATCTGGGGTTAGCATCGTTGTGAACGTCCCAAAACAAAAATTTATGATTTATGTCTCTTATTTATTGTTTGCCAAATAGCATAAGGTGGTAGCGTAGGTTCCACAAAGCAAAATGACGTGCATGAGGAAACACTTTGTATCATATGCTTTGCCTCTAGCATCTGTTCTAGTGGTCCAGAGTTAGAGTTCCGGGGACATGAGTCTCCCATGCAAGGGATGCGACGACCATCTTTGTGCTCCAATCTATACAATATACCAACGCCATTCAAAAAAGATGAAAAGGTGTTAAAATTCGATATCTAACCCCTCATTTTCTATACAATACCCCAGAATGCTATGTGAATATCCCATCCTATAGATCACATGGTATCTCAACCTCATGTCCAAATCATGTGTGTTCCCCTCAGTGTAACTTGCTTGGCTGCTTGGCTTGAAGTCATGTTTCTTGCCCGTATCAATTTTACGACGTTGGCCCCCAAACCCTGACGATCATTTACGGGCTTGTAAGTTATCATGCGGGGGGCTACGGGCACGAGGCTGCGATGGGGGTTCATGTAGTATCGCACCGCGAACTGGAACATATGCAGGGTGTTGATGCATGTTTGTTTTGTGGGACTTCATGGACTGCATTTAATATATAATATAGGCGATGTGAAATCTACCCTGTTCGGTTCTAAGAGGCTAGTCACATAATCACCTGAATCTCTGTTAGTCTCAAAGTGGGCTTGTTTCCTGGCATTTTGAGGGCATGCATAGTACTTGACTTGGCTTGCTACTAGCTGCATCTAACAATAAAAATCAAGTAAGAACGTAGGACAGTAATTAAACAAATAAAGGAAGAAAAGAGACCCAGGGATGTCCAAGGCAGGCAGTGCTGGCCAACTCAGCCCTAGTTACTCCGGTGACTCGATCGCTTGATAAGTCACCAGTCGATTCAACGTCATGTTCACTGCCTCAATATTAGCAACTTCTCGCTTAGAGATCAGGAGACCTGGAGGCTCCCGGAGGCTCTGAGACTATAGATCAGGGTGGGGGCTATATGATCAGCATTCTCCCCTGATTCCTGACGCCCATCACTTCGCTCTAGCATGTGCTGCTTAACTTTGAGGGATAATCCTCGGGGTTCTTCTTCCATATTTTATTTTTACATATATAGGCTTGCATCCAACTATTAGCATCTACTTCTGCCATCCCCCACCAACAAATCCACCATGGCGCACGACCTAGAGCATTCGGGCGCCGACAGCCATGTTCATCACCACACCCACAACCACCACCACGAACATGAACATGAATATGAACATGAATATGAACATGAATATGAACATGAACATGACTCTCAACCCTCCTCAAGATCCTCACCAGACCGACCACCCCCAGAACGCCGCAGCTCAACAATAATAAACTACCTCACCTCCTTCCTAGGCTCCAAAAACCCACTATCCCAACCCGCAACACCATCCAAAAACACAGTCTGGCTCCTCGACAACACAGCCTACCAAGTAAAAACGTACAACAAACACAACGAACTCACCTCCCGCACCTGGGAAGCCGAAGTAGTAGCCTGCATATTCGAAAAAGGGCACCGAAAAGACGCCAGCAAGCTCATCGCCTCGATAGCCGACCACATCGGCCTAGACGGCGACATAGGCGGCACGCACGAAGCAGCCGTGCGCCGCCGAATCGAAGCGCGCGTCCAGCCCTTCCTCGACCAAGTCTCGCCCTCGCGAACAGTAACGCTCCACGTCCCCATCAGCCGCCGAGGCCAGCTCCACGAACTAAGCTCGTCCGACCGCAACGGGATCATCAGCCAGCGGGTCTGCATCGGGGATGTCGGGGGCGCGGACCACATCGACGACGGAACGGTCATCGAGCCGCGGCTGCACAGGTTCGAGGTCGAGGGCCGCGGCCGGACAGTCCAGGTCAGCATGGAGACGAGGTTTGCGCGCGCGCATGGCTGGCTTGTTATCAGCGATATTGACGATACGATTAAGCGCACGATGACGCTGGAGCCGACGGGCATTATTCGCTCGACGTTTGTCGACGAGGCGGAGGTTATTGCTGGTATGCCGGAGTTCTATCGCTGGGTGGAGGGCGTGTTGGGAGAGCCGGCTTGGTTCTATTTGTCTGCGTCGCCTTATAACTTATATCCGTTCCTGCGGGGATTCCTGCGTGAGTATTATCGTCCCGGGACGTTGATTTTGAGGGATTATTCTTGGATGGATGTTTCTGGGTTGATTCGGTCTTTTACGGAGAAGACGCAGGGGTATAAGGTTGATCGCATGGAGAAGATTCGGGGTTGGTTTCCGCGCAGGCGTGTGCTTTGTATTGGTGATTCGACGCAGAAGGATCCGGAGGCTTATGCAGAGATGTATGGGAGGTATCCGGGGTGGATTCGGGCGATTGCTATTCGGATGGTTACTGATGTGGCACATATGGGGGAGAAGAATGATCCTGAGAGGTTTGAGAAGGCTTTTGAGAATGTGCCTGATCATGTTTGGACTGTCTTTGAGGATCCGCGCGAGTTGTATGAGTTTGTGGATGGGCTGGAGGTGGAGGATCAGGACTTTTAATGTGGTTTTGCATTGGTTTAAAGGCGGTTCAATCAACAGTTAACTTCTGCAGTAATTCCAAATTGGCTATCGAATATCATGAAGCGACCTCGACTTAGCCCTAAGTCGGACAAAAGGCATACGAAACGTCACGCATTTCTTGTTACCACACAATCCAATCCAATTACACTAAGAGCATACTGTAAAGACAATATCATACGCCCTAATATCAATCGGAAGTATTAAACAGTGGCAACGCTGAGCTAAGCCCTACATACGTCAAGATTAGGAAATAGCCCTGAATCTATACAAAAAGGCAAATCCTCAACACCAAACCATCATCTCACCAATCCAACACAATCACCCCGATCCAAGCCAACCAGCCTCCAAAATGCACGAGCAAGCCAAAAACAGCACAAGCCTACACCCCGACATCCCAGCCGACCTAAACCCAGCCAAGCGCGCATCAACCGCAATCCCAAACGACAACCCAATAACACCCCTAACCATGCGAGCCCTATACTACACACCACAAGGAACAACCAAAGACCTCCCAGACAGCCACCAAGGCGACGGCAAATCATACGACTCCACCAAAACAACCATCCGCAAGCACGGATCCGGACTAGTCCTCGACACAAGCTTCCCAACACCACAACCCTCGCCACACCAATACCTCCTCAAGATCCAAACCGCGGCATTCTGCCACGACGAAATCAGACTCGCCTCGGCGCTGAATCCGCACAAGACTACGCCCCAGATCCCACTGCACAGTCTCTGCGGGACGGTGATCAGCACACCCGCCGAAGACGAAGAGCGGGATGAAGGTCCGCGGTTCCGGATTGGAGATGTGGTCTTTGGGTTGTTGAGTTACACCCGAGATGGGGGCGCTGCTGATTATGCTGTTGCGTGTGAGGCAGAGTTGGCGCTGAAACCGGGGAATATTACTGCTGCTGAGGCGGCGGCGTTGGCCTTGCCTGCGCTCACGGCTTGGCAGGCGCTTTTTCGCTATGCGGGGCTTGATCCGGATGTTCCTGGGGGTCTTGATGAGGACGGGGATGCCGGCGGGAATGGGACTGGGCGGTGGGTTTGGCATCAGTCGAGGCGGAATACTCTTGCTGGTGATCCTGTTTATGGGTTTGGCAAGTTTACTGGGCATGGGAGTGGGGTTAGGGGTGGCAATGCTGTTGGGGGGGATGGGAGGAATGAGTTTCATGGGAGTATTGTTGATGCTAATTCGGAACAGCGTGGGGGCAGGGGGAATGATTTGGCCAGTGGTGCGAGTGGGAGCACCGGTGGCAGTGGGATGGGAGGTGGTGAGAATGGGCGTTGGGTTTGGCAATGGAATCGTCGCGGGACGATTCTCGCTGGTAATGGGAGCAAGAATGACCCCATGCCGGTCATTCCTGGATCTGCCTCTGGCGCTGGTTCTGGTAGAATCGACAGCACTCAAACCCCGAATGCAGACATGCAACACCGCAACACGCTTCAGAACCTGGCAAGTAGCAATGCACGTCGTGGCAGTCTGTTCAGCTTAATCAATGGACACCGCGAGAGTCAGTCCAGCGCCAATCGGGATGGCAATGGCAATGAGCGCCGCAATACATTGCTAGGTCTGGTCAACAGCAACGGAAGCCGAAGCAGTCAGTCCAGAAACAGCATTGTAGGGAGTATCAGTGGCAGTATCAGCGGGAGCATCAACGCAGCCAAGAAGAATCGAGACCCATCCATCAGGATATTGGTCACAAATGCTCGAGACAACGAAGTCGGCCGCATCGCAGTGCAACTCCTACGAGCAGAGACACTATTCCCAGCCACAATGCGGCCCTGGATCTGCGTGACCTGCACCAAAGCCGAAGAGGGGATCATCACGCAAGAGTGGGATGTTGACGGTGTCATTGTGATTCCGCATCTGCCTCTTCCAGCCGAGTGCGATATCGGTGGCACATTCAAAAGCCAGCGCTGGCCGCCTGTTGATATCGTGCTGGATTGCACTGGCGGCGAAGTATTCCGACAGGCGCATGCTCCCCGTGTCATCAAGAACTACGGGGCTGTGATGACGGTTGTTGAAGCCCGGTCTGCAGATCAGCCGCTGTATCGGGCTGAGCGGGATGTCCTTGGGCACCGAAAGAGAGGGATCAAGACGCGGTTTGTTCCTCCTAATCCAGATGGGGAGGCTATGGCACGGATCGTGGATTTGGTGGAGGACAATCTTGTTCGAGGGAAGGAGGATACAGTTGTTGATCTTGAGAGAGCAATTGATCTTTTAGCTGGGAAGGCTGCTGGGACTGCTGGGAGCCGGAAGGGGAAGATGATGGTTGTTAGGCTTCATGCCGGTTCGTCTGGAAAGAAAACTCGAGAGACGCCTGGGGAGACTCCTGTAGGGCAGTCCCCTTCTGTACGAAGTCCAGTTGGACGAACGTTCTCAGTACGGACCTCTTCTGGAAAAGTGCCCGCGGCAAAGACTCCCTCTGGACAGATTCCTGCGGATTTTTAGAATATTTGTGTTCAATCTTTGGGTTTGATTTGTGTTTTGGTATATTGAGATATCGAGAGCAACTGAGAATATAAAAAGGCAAGGTGAAAGTAATGATTCTGGAGAAACGCGTCAAATCAAGCTGGGGCTGTGCATCAAACTGGAACGCCGAACGGGCTCGTTGCGGGCTACTTACTCGACGAGACCTGTAGAGAATCGTTGTAAAGCTGTTCCACAGTGAGCCATGAACGAAAGGTTCGATCGAGCAAGAGAGCAAACTCAAGAAAAGAAAAGAATAAAACAGGAGAAGAAGTAGACCAAAATTGGTGAGATGTCCCATCCAAGGATGAATTTTGACTCGAAAGGTTCTTTGAAAACGACGCTCTGCCCAACTTCCAACCCATAGGATGACAAACTACATGAATATAAAAGAAACCGAATCCCTGGGCAGACTGCGAAACTCAGCTGGGACGGTAGAAGAAAGCCGCGAAAAGACAGTGTATTAGGGACCACGCAGTACATCCGGTTAAAGTAAAGAATCAAGTCTGGTAAATACGCTCAGGCATGCAGCGACAATCTGGTATTTGTTAGTATATTGTGTAGCCATCGAAGAAGGGATATCTTACCTCCAACTGAAGTTCTCTATCCTTGTTCCGGTTGATTTCGTCGTTAACAGCTTGAGCCAGGTTGGCTCCAATCGCCTGGGAGCCACCGGTCCTCCGGCCGAATGGCCATTGCGAGTACTCGGCCAGCAGCTCATCCACCTGCGCGAATGCTCTCTCGCGAGCCTCGTGGCTCATGGTCACTAGGGCATTTTCGAGCACATTGGCAGCGTATGCGGCACAGACCATCGAAATTGAGCGAAGGTAGCGGTATTCAGCGTCCTCGGGGAGCCATGGGCTGGGGGGAATAATCACGGTGCGGTTGCTGCAAATGTTGCGCACCCGTCTGTGGAGTTCGTCTTTCGCGCCACCATCGGCGACGGGATGTGTGGCCATATCGAAAAGGAGGAAGTTTCGCTTTTCGGTTCGGAGGATACCCTTGTCCACAAGACCCTTCGCCAGTCGTTCGCGGACTTGCTTCAATTGATATCCGATCTTCATCAAGTTCCAGGTTTCGCCTAATCGTAAACGCGCATGTCAGCAGATAGCTCGTATCATTTCTCCAGAGTCGAGATATCATACCACTCAGCAGGTCAATCCAGGAGTTTACGCTCATCTTCTCGCTCGACTTCATCATCTTCAGCGTCTCGTCCAGCAAGACCTCCCCAGTCAATGTATCGTCGATGACCTCGATGACGCGGTCGGCCAGGGGGAAGCGTCGTCGCGAGGAATCCTTTTGCATGCTTATACGGCCACGGAGCGCGAGTTCGATCACGATGCACCCTCGCAGGGCGTAGGAGATGTTTTCGTTCCAAAAGGACAAATAGCCCTGTTGCAGCGTGGGCGCGAGGTCAGTATTTGCATACCACGATCGGGCAGACAGGGGTCCTGTCGACTTCACAGTCATCACTCACCTGCTTATCCTTCAGTCCGAGCAGTAGCACATCCTCCATCAGGGTCAGTTTTGGCTGCTTGCCCCGTTCCTCGTTTTCGCTGATGTCGCGGGGATCGAACGCGATCTTGTGGCCATTCTCTGCGCTGGTGAAAGATGTCTCCGGTCCACGGTTGTCCATTGCAGAGCCGTTTCTGGAGATCGGGGATGACACTCGGCTGTCATCTTGTTCGTCTGCGCCAGCGACTCGACCGGCGCCTCGTCTGCGAGTCAAGCCCCCGGCTGTTGAGGCCATGAGGATATCGAGATCGGGTGAGGAAAAGGTGAAGGTGTGGTGGTTAAAGGCCGATCTGTTTGGTGGGGAGCATTGATGGAGTGAGGTGTTAGAGGGACCGTGTCGAGAGTGTCCAAAGTGGGACTCGGTGTCAGGGGAAACCAGGGACCGACTGGGTCAAATCGAGTTGAAGAGTTGCAGCAATCAATGTCTTTGGACAGTTGAGAGAGGATGGAAGTTTGGCGAGGTCTTCGAATGCAGTCTACCACGGCAGCACTTGACCTTCCCGTGACAAAGAACACTTGACTTGTTTGAGCCGTTTGAGACTATTTTAACTATGGGATGGAGATGTCTATGAATTTGGATTGCATTGTCTTCCCAAAGACTGATTTTCAGTCAATTGAGACTGCTGTTCTCCCTTCTCTTTTCTCTCTTCCTTTCCCTCTCACATTCTCTTGACTTTTTCCGGCTATTCTACTTTTCTGCCCATCTCAGACTGGCCACCACACATGCATCCAGCTCAACCCCAGACACTCCACATGAGATCTGATAAAGCTGGAGATTTGAAGCGGAAACTAGCTCCATTTACAAAACTGATGTCGACGGATAGATTTCGCCAATATAACTCAGCCATCTGTCACACAATGCGTTGCAAAATTGCATAAATTGCATTCAAATGATATACACGATATGAAGGACAAAAAAAAGCCAGCATGGGTTCAGCATACATGGTAGCATCTCAATGAGTCGCTGGGTTCAATGTTCAGCGACTCCCGATGCCATCCCGATTCTTTTTCTATCCGAAACCTTCCAATTCTCCGACGTTCAATTAAGTATTTAGTGAGCTGGGATAAAGTTAGCAGATGTCACGCAAATAGAGGACAGTAGATATAACATACCATCGGGCTGAGCAAGGATGTACTCAACAGCCTTCTCAACTGTGCGCGGCATTCATGTCAGCTGTCATTATCCACCAATATCACACATCAAATCCAACTTACCGCTGTGGATCTGATCGGCCTCCTTGTCGGGGATCTCAATGCTGAACTCCTGTGGAATTTGTTAGATATCCATCGCACAATATGGCCAATATGGCCATGGGGGAGGGGGTTTGGCTTTCCCGAGGAAAACCGGGCGCGTACCTCCTCAATGGCCATGACGACCTCAACGGTATCCAAGCTGTCCAGACCGAGGTCGTTGGAGAAGTGGGAAGCGCCGTTAATCTGCAAGTCGTAGAGAATTAGTTACTGATGGTGTCGTGGTGGCCCCTCCCTAGCATATAGCTACGGAAAGGTCACAGCAACATCTGTTGGATTCACTAACCTTGCTGGAGTCGGAAACCTAATAGTGAAACAGATTCAGTCAGCGATATCCTTTCTCCCAATCATTCAATGGATGACGAAAATCCCCGGCAAAACAATATGACGCACCTTGTCGAAGTTCTTGAGCAGGTTGACTATCCGGCCCTCGGCCTCGGTCTTGGAGAGACCAGCAGGGGCAGAGTAGAGACGAGCGCCCTGGAAGAGGGAAGGAGTGAATTGAGGAACAGCGATGGGGGAGCTGCGAATCTGGAAGGGAGCCGGGGTCTTGACGGCACGGGGGGCGGAGGCCCGGAGCGAGCGAACAATGGCGGAGCGGAACATGGTGGAAATATTCGGAGAAGCGCGAAGGCTAAAGATCTAAAATCAAGAAGACAGAGACGTGTGGGGGGAGGGGAGAAAGTTGATGGGAGGGAAGAAGCAGAAGAAGACGAGATGAGGAAGGTCGCGCTCCAGCAAAATCCTGCGGGCCAATCAGCACCCAACAGAAAGGAATGACCTAAGCCCGAAACCTGCAAACTACCACAACCTCACCTTTGGCTCCCCTTCCCCCCCTCAAGTAACCTCCAATTGCTTCGACTCTCCCTCCCAGATCCATCCCTCTCCGCTCCAATAATGGCCACCCGTTCGGTCGCGAGGCTCGTCGCCTACCGCCGGCCGACCCCCTTCGGCTTGCTGGGCTCAACCGCAAACTTCTCTTCCTCGGCGTCCCGCGCAGCCACCCCAGCTGGTCCCCCCAGGCCGGTTTCCGCCTGCCCGCTCCCAAGCGCTGGGACCAGGATACCGAGTCCTCCCTGGACAAGGCCAGCAAATACTTCCTCATGGCTGAGATCTTCCGCGGCATGTACGTGGTGCTGGAGCAGTTTTTCAGACCACCGTAAGTCCCACACTCAACCTGGATACGGATCGCAATACGCGCGATCAATCCAATTCCTGGAGAAGCTTAAGTTCAGCTCCAATTAATTGTTCTTTCTTTGTGCAGTTACACTATCTTCTACCCGTTCGAGAAGGGTCCCATCTCTCCCCGTTTCCGTGGTGAACACGCCCTCCGTCGCTATCCCACCGGTGAGGAGCGCTGCATTGCTTGCAAGCTCTGTGAGGCTATTTGCCCCGCTCAGGCTATCACCATCGAGGCTGAGGAGCGTGAGGATGGAAGCCGTCGGACGACCCGTTACGATATTGATATGACCAAGTGCATTTACTGCGGCTACTGCCAGGAGAGTTGCCCTGTGGATGCCATCGTTGAGAGTGAGTCAAAATCCAAGAGGGACTTTTCAATTGGCCCAAGTAACTAATTTAATCTCCCTTTAGCCTCCAACGCTGAGTACGCCACCGAGACCCGCGAGGAGTTGCTCTACAACAAGGAGAAGCTCCTCTCCAACGGTGACAAGTGGGAGCCTGAGATTGCCGCTGCTGCCCGTGCAGATGCTCCCTACCGATAATTCAATCGCCCCGATTTTCACCTGATTGGCATGTCGACCATCGTCCCGTTTGCGCATATTTCCTTGGAGAGTGGAATTGTGCGGACGGAAGATATGCCACTCGCAATACCCTTTGAAGAAGTACGAGTTTCCGTGCATCGAAAATAAGAAGGAACTGTAATGTTCTCTCTTTTTCTGAACCCCATCCCATCACACTGTACATAAATGCCCTCGATCTGTGTTCTCATCTTGTACTAGTCAACTTCTTCCCCCGGGAATCTTGACTCCTTTTGTCTCTTTATTTCCTATGTTTTGGAATCCAGCAGGTTACTTTGATCTGGTTGAGATCGTATTTCCAATATAAATCTGGTCAATCCCGTTTCATTATCTGATCTTCACATGGCGGAACAAATCTCCGGAACCACCATGTCTATAGATATGTATCTACTCTCTCTCTCTCTCTCTCTCCCCCCTTACCATTCAGATATAAACCAGACTGGATAGTTTGAACATTATATGTGTTTTTGATACTCTATAACATGCCAACAAATACCAAGGAACAACTTCAGCCAAATGGAAGGAAATGATATTTGTATTCACAGATATAAATCAAATCGCTACCGATGCTGTCATGCATAGACATAAAAGATTTGACGAATCCAAGCCGTCACACAAAACGTGAAAACACCAGGCACCTTGATCTCCGGACGGATATTTCCCAGTTCAAAGTCTCAAAACACTTTTTTTTTGTAGCTCGTCGAGGGGGTGGGTCTATGTGCGTCCAGAGTGGAATGCTGACATCCCAGACAGAACGGCCCGGGTAGAGGATGGGAAAAAGGGTATGCAAGAAGAGAGAGAAGGGGGGGCAGGGAAATAATGAAATAAGAAAAAAGAAATGGAAGAAGTTGACCGAAGATACGAAGCCAGATGTAAAGTGAATGACATCAAGGCTTAGATCTCAGCGGAGTGACCTCGAGTTCTCGAACTTATTTCTTCTTGCCGCCGCCGCCGCCAGACTTAGCCTTGAAGCTGCCGCCTTCAAAGCCAGGACGAGCAGCCTTCTTCTTGCCACCACTGCTGGGCTTCTTCTTGTTGCCCTTGTTGCCCTTCTCGTCTCGGCGCTTGCGAAGGTTCTCATCGCGCTTGGTCTGGCGGTGTTCCTTGGAGCGGGCGACGGTGTCGATGCGGTCCCTCCACTCACGCTCGGACTTCTTCTTTGCGGTCTCCTTGCGCTTGAGGGCCTTCTTCAAGAGAGAGGTGTCGTCGCGGACACGCTCACCATTGGCACGCTTCTTGGCGTTCAGCCAGGTGTCCTTCTCCTCAATGTCGGCACGCTTGGTAGGGTCCAACTCTGCGAGACGGGCGCTCTTGGCCTCGGCGGCCTTCAGCTGGGCAGCTGGGTCGCGGGCACCGTGGGTCTTGGGCTTGTCACGCACATCAGAGCCGGTAGCGTCTGTGGCCTGGCCGTCTGTGAAGATCATACGACCGAAGGAGAAGTTGTTGCTGGAGGAGCCGACGGATTCGGCTGGGGATCGGGGAGAGGCCAGAAGGGATCCGGAGCCACCGGGGGAGAAGCGGCGAGCCATGGCTTCGTCGGACTTCAGCTGTTCCTCATCTCTGGCTTTCTGGCGCAATTCCTTCTTGTGGGCTTTTCTTTGCTCGGCTTTTTGCCGACGGGCTTCGATGAGCTCTTGGCGGTTGCGGGCAGGCTTGCCGTTGAGTCCATCTGCATGACGCTTGGCCCGAAGCTCGTCAAGACGCTTTTGTAGGCGCTGCTTCAGTTCTTCGGGTGTGTGCTTGAGGGGTTTGGGCTCTGAGGATTTGGCTTCGGTGGAGGCGGAGGGAGGAACGATGGAGGAGATAGAAGAGCTGCCAGATTGGGGATTTGAGGCATTGGGAGAGTGAGTGGTGGACGAGGCTGAGGAGTTTTCGGGCTGATCGTTGAATTCGAGAGAGAAACCTTCCTCAACAACGCCATCTTCCTCTTCGTTGTCATCGTCGTCCTCATCGTCGGATGCTTCGGCTTTCTTGGGGGCATCACCCTTGGGCTTTGATGCTTTAGGCTTTGGTGCAGATTTTTCCGAATCCTCGGTTGTAGTAGTCGCCTGCTTCTTGTTCTGTTGAACCTTCTCCTTGCGGGCAGCATCCTTGGCCTTCTTCTTCTCCTTCTGTTCGGCCTTCTTTGCTGCCTTCTTCTCTGCGTTTTGCTTTTTGCGGGCCTCGGCCTCAGCTGCCTTAGCAGCGTCCTTCTCGCCGTTCTCGACCGACTTCTGTTTCTTGGGCTTGGCGTTTCCGCGGTTCAGTCCCTCCTTAGGGTTCTCGGTGCCCATCTCTCCATCCGAGGAGTCGGACTGGACGGTGCCATCCTCGCGCTTGCGTTTGCGTGCGTTCTCGTCCATCACGTCTTTGGCAGTCTTGGCGGCTTCAGGGTCAAGCTTTGCTCGCTTCGCTTCACGGGCTTGTTCTTTGGTCTGCTTCTTGCGTTGCCATTGATCCTGTGAGAGAGGATGGTCAGACAGAGTCTTCACGGGACGGGTAGTGGCAATGATGGGCAGAAAATAAGACTCTTTTTCAAGAGCAAACAGCAGAGAAGTCTGACAGAGCGGGTCAACATACACTTGTGTTCTCTTCACCGTAGTAATATTTGGCGGGGATTAAGGACAGTAAACCGTCAAATGCCTGGGCATGGCTGCGGAGCCGATCCTGGAAGACAGTCAGCGCACAATCCTGGAGTGAAGTCCAAGATCACAAACCTCAATATCATCCATGATCCCGTAGACTGAAATTGCAATCTGGAGGGGGAAGCTGGTCAAGCGCAACGAAAAATTTGGGGTGAGGAAATCTTGGCGCTACAATTGTCTCCGCTCGGCTTCACCGCCTGAGAATTTTGCTAGTGGCCCGTGCGGTCTACTTTGAATGCGAAGTTGTTTTTTTGGTTATGCTTCATATGCTTTTGTTCCATTTGCTCCCTGATGCAATTTGCTCATGCTATATCCAATGATCTGCCAGTCCCAATGCTAATCCAAACAAACTACGTTAGGTCAAGATTGCTCCACCAGACGACCGGAATCCAATCCGGGACAACCTTCGCTCTTTATCTGCGTCACATTGCCATAGGGCCAAGGATCTGTCCAAATGATATCGAAGCTGAGATGGGTCAGTGCTGGACAAAATAAAACATATAGGCTACTCCTAGCCCATATCCAAGATGACTCAAAGCAGAGAAGAGATCCAAGACGCTTCGGAGATAACCACTATCAACTCCGACGCATCTGGAACCAACTGACAAGAGCGCAGAGAGAAGAAACCACTCACCGATCATCTGGATACTCTACAGGCTTATAAGCCCCAAGCGCCTCCTCAATCCCACCCATATTCGTGTGTCGCCAGGCAATCAGAATATTGCCAGGTCCATCATAGGACCTGATTGTCTTAGCAACACATTCCACCTGCTTGCGCTTGCAGTGTGTATCAACCGTAAGCCCGAGATCAGTGGCGAGGGGAAGAACTGTCAGAAATGCACGGCGGTGCGCGCCATCTATTCATCGCAAGTCAGCCAGCCACGTTGAAAGGCACCGTGCAGCGCCTCGGTACTTGATACTGCAGTGTATCCACGAAAAGTATTGAAAACTTACCATCTCTGACATGAGGTGCCATAATATGTCCAATATCATATCCCGATTCCTTCCCGAAAACACTGCGCAGACATTGCGCCCGCTTGATCCCATCCAAGGTGAGACCATGGTCATCCTTGTTCTTGGGCTTCTCGCCATGTCGAATGATATAAACAGTTGGCTTCTGGGCCGACACAATTCCAGGGAGGAGACATAGAGCCAGGAGAAGCAACGGCAGCAACATCTTTGCTTGTCGACCTACAAAGGCAGACTCGATCGTTGTATACAAGCGGAACAAATGATTCAAGAGGTTCAATGAAAGAAGTGCGAAAATAATAAGTTCAAGACAAAAGTAAAGTTTTACAAGCTAATGCCCGTGTTGATCGGAGCGGCCCACAGCTCTAGTCTTTATAGGGCAAATCACATAAGAAACGAAACAGAAAAATGGGGGTCCCATTATGGAACTTATCACCGAGGAAAGGATGGGAAACACAGGTTAAAAAAAGAGGGATGGTGGATCAGCAGAGTCCATTTCCAATGATCATCCTGTAAGAGAGCGCCAGGGCTCAATGCGGTATAAGGAGTTTAAGAGCTGGACGAACTATTAGAGTATTCGGCTGATGTGCCCCGATTAGATTTCTTGATTGGCTAGAAGTTGTTCTGCATGTCCACTGCACTCTGTTGATCATCTGGTTTTTGGCTAGGGTTTTTGGATATGAGTATGATCGTTGGGGATGGTGTAAGTGGTATATATACATTTGGTACGTGGGTGGCCAGCATCTATCAAAGTATTGCGGTGTATAGACCGGAGAATTAGTGAATGAGTCAACCGCAACCCCAACTGCTAAGACATGATCATCAGCCCAAAAATTATATATTAACGTTGCTATAACCAGGTCATATGAGGACCTTGAGGAAGGAGCAACCTGCCATAAAAGCGAATCCTAGTTTAGAATTTCAAGTCATGAGTCGCGCTTAAGCACCCGAAGTGGTTGAATGCAAAGATCAACAAGTGGCCAGGGTCAGAAGATAGGGCTGAAAGAAGAGGTCTTTGTTCACAAGGTCGGGTGAGGATCTTCACTCTTTATCACAGTCACAACATGGCTTTGATCGCATGCTCATCCTCGGAGGGGCTGGTCAATGATATGCTGTGCTGGACTCGACTAAAGTCAAACCCCTACATCTGATCTCCAATAGTTTTGGGTTTTCCGATCAATCTTCATGTGAAGGGAACCTAGTAACTTCTCACACCGATTTCAATACTGAATTTGGAAGAAATGATCGGATCGGAGAGGTGTGGAGTGCCGGAGAAACAATGTTGGGATCCTACGGCCTTGGCTTCGGGTTTGGCGTTGGGCATACGCGGTCTACCAGATTGCTAATTCTAGTCATCGTCAGATATTTTCCCAGAGTTTTCATGTCCCTGTGACATCCTGTCCGGTCATCAGAGTCTATACAGTATGGTATAACTTAACCCGGACGTCATTCTTCGGCTGACTCATGCTTCATGTACGAATGTAATACCAGATTGGGTATTCTCTGTATTCTCCTAGGGGCTCGGACAGACCGGATGTATGAGGGGCTGAATATTACTAGGCAACCGAGTAAGACGAAACGAATACGATACGCCGAGAATAGTGCGGAGAAAGAAAGTCTCGCGTATGGAGTTCTAGAAGAGTCGTGGAAGCCGATACATCCGTGTAATCTGATCTATTTAGGGCCACGTACGTAGACTCTACAGGCCTAAGGTCAAGCATAGCCACAGATGAAGACAGAATCAGCTTGCGTTGCGTGTGGCTGTGCCTGCAAGAATGACAAGTTTGGTTAGTAACTTACAGTGTAAAGGCACTAATGATGTGCGCAAGGCTGAGAGAATCAACTGCGCCTCCTGTAATATTTCGTTAGCCCCTGTGGGGTTACATGTATCAGCCCTGTGGCTACTGAAGTCACTTCCTATAAATGGTTGCCCCTCCTCCATCGTAACTTTACTTTATTCATCTCACCTTCCAACTTCCACTTTCCTCCCACTTTTAAAGTCTTTACATCCTCTTTTTACACAATGTCCGGCTACGATCAGTACAACCAGGGTGGCTACGGCCAGCAGCAAGGTTACGGCCAACAGCAGGGTTACGGCCAACAGCAAGGCTACCCCCCTCAGCAGGGTTACGGCCAGCAGGGCTACGGCCAGCAGCAGGGTTACCCTCAGCAGGGCTATGGTCAGCAGCAGGGTGGCTCTGGTGACTACTACGGCCAGCAGCAACAGCACCAACAGCAGGGCTACGGTCAGCAGCAGGGTGGCGCCTCCGACTACTACGGTGGCCAGCAGCAGGGTGAGCACCAGTACGGCCAGCAGCAGCATGACCAGTACCGCCAGGGGTATGTTGTATTCTCACCCTTCTCATTCTGAACTTGCACTAACAGGCAACAGTGGTTACGACCAGCAGCAGCAGGGTGCCCCCGGTGAAGCTCAAGAGGGCGAGCGTGGTCTCGCCGGTGCCCTCGCCGGAGGTGCCGCCGGTGGCTTCGCCGGCCACAAGGCCAACCACGGATTCCTTGGAACAATCGGTGGTGCCATCATCGGTTCCATTGCCGAAGACGCTGTCAAGAAGCACCGCGCGAACAGCCACTCTCCCAACAACCAGGGTCCTCCCCAAGGCCCTTACGGTGGTCCTCCTTCCCACAACGGTAGCTCCAACTCCATGATGGACCAGCTCGGTGGCTTCTTCAAGAAGTAGAGTGTTTTAGACTCATCGCTTTCCTTGACGACACGCTCTTGATGAATTTCCTTATATCTGCTCTTTTTTTGTTCTCCTTTTGCAATGGGGCTGGCATGCATCTTTTCGCCTGATTGCTTTGATATTGATAGGGGTTTCTTGCTTCGCCCAAGAGGGGCTTTTGTATCATGAACCAACTGCATTGAAACCGGGATTCACCTTTGTGTGATCTTATGAATCATAATTTCCAGAATTGCAACATGATAAACTTAAAACTTCAAATATTCCAAATAACGTTTAATCCAGTAGAAATCAGCATCCAAAGTAACCAGATCTGTAAAGTCGTGAACACTCAGGCGGAGAAATCCAAACAAACCCCAAGTGGAATAGTCGACAGCCTGAGGCACCAACCGCCAAGCCCGACAAAAGTTCGAGCGGCAGACCTCAACCTTCCTACCAGACCCATCTACAATTTAGCAATCCCAAAATGATTGTACGGAAGTTCGGTATGCGGCAGAGTGAGTGTGATTCAATTGCAACCAATTCATCCAACCAACCCAGCTAACAGCGCAATTCCCAGGCCGCCAGTTCCTGGCCTTGAGCCGACGAGCCCCGATCTCAGCTCGGTTCAACTCGACAGCCCCAACTACACCAGTGGTACCCGTTATGCCAGCCCAGGAGCCAGAGCCAGTCATTGAGACAGAACCCGTTCCCCGGGTGGAAAACCCCCTGGTTGAGATGATGAGCGCGCAATCACAGGCGACAACACTCACGCAGCAGCGAGACGAATCACAAAGTAAGCCCGGTCTTTCCCAAAGACCCATCAAACACAATCCTAACCAACGCCTTTTCCCCCCCAGGAACCAAATTCCACAAACTCGGATCCTCCGTGAAATCCTCCTACGACCCCGAAAACATCCTCCGCAACCCTCCCAAGCCCTCCCAGGTAACCCTCGAAATGCTCCTCGCAGCAGGAACACACCTGGGCCACTCGACCTCGCGCTGGAACCCGCAGAACTCGCGCTACATCTTCGGTATCCGCGAAGGCGTGCACATAATCTCCCTCGACGTGACAGCAGCGCACCTCCGCCGCGCCGCGAAAGTAGTAGAAGAAGTCGCCGCGCGCGGCGGACTCATCCTCTTTGCCGGCACCCGCAAGGGCCAAAAGCGGGCCGTGGTGAAAGCCGCCGAGCTGGCGAAAAGTTATCACATTTTCGAGCGGTGGATTCCGGGCAGCTTGACGAACGGCGAGCAGATCCTTGGCCACTGCGAGACGCGTGTGGTGAATGCGCTGGATGAGGAGCTTCTGGGATTCAAGGCTGATCTGGCGGATCGGCCTAGTCTTAAGCCAGATCTTGTTGTTTGCTTGAATCCGTTGGAGAATGTTGTCTTGCTCCATGAGTGTGGTCTGAACAATGTTCCTACTATTGGTGTTGTGGATACGGATGCTGATCCTACTCGGGTCACTTATCCCATTCCGTCGAACGACGATAGTCTGCGGGCTGTTTCTTTGATTGCGGGAGTTCTGGGGCGTGCTGGTGAGGCTGGTCAGGCGAGACGCTTGAAGATGGCTCGTGAGGGTCAGACTACCTATAAGCCTATTTCGGCTGCTGAGTTGCGTCTTGATCCGTTTACTGGCATGCCGCTTGGTTTTGAGGCTCAGAAGAAGTAGGGGTTTGGCTTGGCTTAGTGCTGGTTACATCTCTTCTGCATTTTTCCCCTTTAGTTTCCGGTCGATTGCTTGCGTCGGAACTCTCTGTATTGTATAGATGATTCCAGGTCTTGTTGGTGTTGATTACATATGTATTAACAAGTTCTTTTTGGTTGTTTCATTTGGATCATTTAGCCCGAAATATCTTTACTTATTTCCGTATGTCTAGGAGGTTGATGTGTGTTCGAGTAGCTACTTCATAGACTTTGTCTGTTAGACATTCGTATTTGAAATGTATGGAGAACAGGGGACAAGCCCAAGCCTGGATTTGACCGGGAATGCAATGTGTCGACAATAAGTAGATGTGAGTTAGCACGTCCTCTGACAATATACAGTACAGTAAGAAAAGCTATGCTAACAGCCGGTTCAATAAGCTGTGCATATAACTCAACTGCCGTTGGGTTTGATATCAAATGAGGCATCTAGAATTACGAAAGACGTCGAAACAACTTTTGTCACTAACTAGGCCTCCAGCAGAAACGTCCCAGGATTCTTATGGTTATAGTTATCAGATTGTGAGACATAAGGCTCCTATTAGATATTTGAAAGACTTGAAGTCTCTTCTTAGAGTGCCAAGTAAGTCATTTAAAGTCATATAAATTCATCTATTCACAAATGAACAATCTATAAACGTCCACATCCCATGCACAATGCGAGTCTATATCCAAAGGCCATTCCAGCCAAATCTCACAATGCAACACAAACCCCCCTCAAATCAAGCCTTGAGGGTATAAACAACACGACCACGAGAATCAGTGCCCTTAAGGACAATCTCATCACCAGTACTGGAAACAACACGACGCTGGTCACCATTCAGCAGAATAATGTCCAGCTCCTTCCAAGCAGGAACGAAGCCAGAGTTCTCATCCCGCTCGAACTTAACCAGGACCTTTTCCTCGGTAGAACTGTAGCTAACAGTGTAACTAGATGTCTTCGGCTTGACTGAGATACCATCATCCTCATACCAAGTCTTCGAGAAGACGTTAGCGTGCGAGGTTCCCTTAGGCGGGAAGATCTCAACACCGCGGTAATCGTCGATTTCATCGACAGCCATTGAAGCAGCGGTATCGTCGCCAGGAACGCGCGTGTGGACGTTCTTTCCGACGGGGATGGCGCCACCAATGCGGGCGATGAGTGGGATGCTGCTTTGCCATTCGGATGAGATCTCGGCCCATTGACCGGAGGCGATGTACTGATATGGAGCATTCATGTTCACGTAGCCGTAGTCGAAGGCAGTGCCGGACTTGCGGGGCAGGTAGACATTGGCGGTGTTCACGCCGGCAGTGTATACGCCGCCGACGATCATGCTGTCGCCGAACCAGAACTGGGACTCGCCCGATTTGATCTCCTTGGTCCAGACTTCTGGGTCGGACTCGTAGCCCCAGCCCGTCCAGCGCTGGGGTGGTGCGGCGAACATGTGGCTCTCGAGTCCGAGGGAGTAGATGTAGGGTAGCATCTCGTAGCGACGCTTGATGGTGTCTCGGACTTGGGGGGTGATCTCGGGATACATGAAGGGCTCGATGACGTCTCCGACAGAGGAATCCTTGGGCGAGGTCTTGAAGCAGTTGATGGCGAAGCGGGGTGCGTGGCAGCCCAGTTGAATCCAACGGAGGAGGAGTTCGGGGGAGGGCTGGGGGCCTTCGAATCCACCGATGTCGTGGCCCTCGCATTGCAGCAGAGACATGCCTGCGTTCAGAGACAGGGCATTGGCTCCTTTCATGTTCTCCCAGCTGGTGACATTGTCACCACTCCAGGAGCTGGCAGCGTACCGGTTTGTACCAGCTGTCGAACTGCGGGTCAGAACGAAGGGGCGGTATTTCGGTTCCATGTCGAGGAGGGCATCATGTGAGGACTTGCCCATCAGCTCGGTGTGAAGGGCACGACCCCAGAGACCGACAGAGTTCTTTACGTTCTTTGCGGCGGCGTCGGCAACGGATGGCTCGTTGAGAGACATGGTCCAGTCGTCATCGGGCAGGGTATATTCATTGTTGTCATTCCACATGCCATCGATTCCAACCTTCTTCAGGCTCTGCACGCCATCATACCAGAATTTGAAGGCTTCCTTGGAGGTGAAATCAATATGAGCACCGTTGCCGCCAGTAGCACCGCCAGCGCTCCATAGACGCATGTAACCGGCCTCCTTGTCCGAGTCTTTGAAGAAACCACCAGCCTCAACGAGCCTCTGGAAATCAGGGTGAGACTCTAGCAGGAAAGGCTTGATGTTGGTCAGGAGACGGATACCATATTGATGCATCTTGTTGATCCAGTCCTCGGGATCAGGGAAACGACGTCGGTTCCAAGTGAAGACATTCCGAACCTTAGGCTCGGTCTCCGCAATAGAGTACCCGGAACTCATTTGATGAGCCGAGCAAGGGATGCCGTGCTGCTTCAGCTTCTCGGCAAACTCAAGAAGAGCTAAGTGGGCACGGGGCTCATCCAGCATGGTGTACTTGTAGCCACCAGAGATGTATCCATACGCCCAGCGGGGCACGAGAATTGGGAAGCCGACTAACTCGGCATAGGATCGGACAACATCTGGGATAGACTTGCCGACAATGTAGTATTGCTCAAGACCACCATAGTCCTGGCGGTACACCTTGAAATGACCCCAGAGACCATCGATCTCGGCACCAACGGACCACAGACCTCGACCGTGAGTGGTGGAAAATATGGCTACACAACCCTCAGCCGAGGCCTTGATCAGAAGGGGAATGTGCTTGTATAAAGGGTCGGTCTTGTAGACATCGTACCCGAAGCAGTCGGTGGCGGAGAGCTGGAAGCTACGACCGCTCAGGTCCATAGGTGCTGCCTTCTCGCCCAGACCGACGTGGAGACATTCCCGGTCATGGATAGAGTAGTTGGCCACTCCATCAGAATCTGCGACATAAGATCGCAGAGGCAGGTCACTGTGTAGAGACTTCTCGGAGCCGGTCCACGAAAGTTTGACCACGGGGGTGTGCTCCCACTCTACCTTGGCGGTGACACCAGCGACATCCATAGTCTTGGAGGTGGCATCCTCTTTGGTAAAGACGTTGATACCGTCAAGGTCGGTTTGGGGCTTGGTGACACTGGGATAAGGAGGAATAGGGTGCTCCGCCGAGGCAAAGGTAGCACGGAAGAGGTTGGGGCGAACGGCCTCGAAGGTGAAGTCGAAAGGAGTCTTGCTCTTAGTGCTGCTACGAACTTGAACAGAAGCTTCAGAGTTCGTAGCCTGAGGCACTTGCTGGTAGCCCCGCGGACAGACTTCTTTTTGAGGCATAATGAAGATGTGATTGATTCCAAGAATCTGAATAGACCAGAATATGGCCCGACATGGTGCCGTATTTGAATGCCACCTTCTGATCCCCTCCAATATTCGTGCCCCGCGCTGGTGCCATTGATGATGCAGGACGTGGGGTATACAGACGGAGATCGGTGTTGAGCCCCGACGTTGAGTATCCGCGTCGAATACCCCGTGATCCCCACAATCTCCCCAGATCCGCCAAGACAATCTCGGTTTTGTTCACCGAAAGCCGATGTGCTTCCTGGCTTCGTCAAACTTTGCTTCTTTCTCCCCCCTCAGAAGCCTCGAATCCAGTCAATTGATTGGTCTGCAGGCTGAGCGGGCCAAGTGTGTGCTGCCGTGTCTCCCATGACCTGACGTGGCCAGCCTAGACTCAAGACACACTAGAGGCACTAGACAGAACTGGGCGCAGCAAACGGAAACTATGCTACGAGCTAGGAGAAGAGTTCGAATGCCCGTGGTATGATCTTCGGGTTTGATAGTGTTTCGTCCGGGGTATGTAAAATACATCTTTTCCCCACGGGGTATTGGGCAAATCGTGCTATATCCAGCCCTAATTCCTGGCTTCCCCCGTCCTCCCGAGAAACCACCTTTTCCCCCGTTGCTCATCTACATACCATTATTTCACAGCCTCTGTGAGTGATCAATCATGTCACAGGAGGCACACATTCTCCAGCCAAAAGGCCAGCAAGAAGAGTTTGTGGAAACCATTGAATTCTCCCAACCATCTGCAGCCCCTCACACCGACAATGACCAAAAGAATCAGATCCAAGGAGACCAGGCTCTTCAACTCATCCAAGAAGCAGGCCACTCAACTATTCTTACTCCTGAGAACAACGCCAAAGTCCTTCGAAAGATCGATCTGCGTCTGCTCCCCATTCTGCTGGGAATCTACTTTCTCCAGCAACTTGACAAGTCAACAATCTCCTATGCCTCGATCTTCGGCATCGTCGAAAAGGCCCATCTCCATGGCCACCAGTACTCCTGGCTAGGAGCCTCGATTTATCTGGCCCAGTTGGTGTTCCAGCCCCTTGTCGCCTACTTGTTGGTCAAGGTACCTCTGGGCAAGTTCCTGGCCGTGTCATGTCTTCTTTGGGGTATTGCTCTATCTTGCATGACGGCAGCAACCAACTTCGGAGAACTGCTTGCTTGTCGAATCTTTCTTGGTATCTTTGAGGCTGGTATTGGTGAGTTTTGGTTTGATTACCCGATGTTAACTTAGCTAACGAGGATACAATCAGCCCCTGCTTTTATTGCAGTGACTCAGATGTGGTACCGGCGCCGTGAGCAGCCTGTGAGATTGAGCTCTTGGTATGCCATGAACGGAGTTGTGAATATGGTGAGTTCCTATCGTCTAGTATCTTTTAGCATTCATTAACATGGCATAGTTTGGAAGTTTGATTGCGTACGGACTCGGACACATCCACTCCCCGATCTTTGCATCCTACCAGGTAAGTCATCTACAGATTGTTACTCCCATGCCTGAATCTAACAACGCTTAGATCATTTTCCTTTTCTTTGGTCTGGTTACCGTTGCGTTCTCAGCTGTCATTCTGTGAGATGAATATTTTCCTGTCATGTCCGTGAAGATTATACTGACGCGTTTTTACGATAGTGTGTTCATGCCTGACTCCCCCGTCTCGGCCAAATTCCTCCGCGAAGAAGATAAGCTTCTTGCGATTGAAAGGTACCTGCTTCGACATCAAAGCTGAAAATTCCAGCTGCTTACGGGGGTATAGACAACGGATGAATCAACAGGGCGTGGAGAGTCAAGAATGGAAATGGGACCACGCAAAGGAAGCATTCCTGGACCCCAAGTCCTGGTTCTGGTTCGCGCTGATGTTCTCAATCTCGTAAGCCACTCTAACCATAGTCTTTTGGATTAGATGAATGAGCTTGACTAACAACTTCTCATTTCAGTGTTCCAAGTGGCGGTATCACTACCTTCGGTCCATTGATTATCAAATCCTTCGGTCTAAGCGAATATGACACGATGCTGTTCAACATTCCGTTTGGAGCCGTTCAGCTTGTCGCCACGATGGGAGGTGCATGGCTTGCGACTGTTTGGAAGATGAAGGGCCCTGTGCTGGCATTGCTCTGTCTTCCTCCTATCGCTGGATGTGTCATGCTCTTGCAAATCACGCATGATGCTGCCCACAAGGGACCTTTGCTTGCAGGATACTATATTGTAAGTGGTGAATAACATATCTGAAACTATGAGCAGAATGCTGACGAATATGCGCTAGATTTCTGTGTACCCTGCTATTAGTGAGTGTTTGCTTGATGCCACCGAAAAGCAAGACTAACCGTGATTAGCTCCATTGATCTACTCATGGTCCGCCGGAAACACTGCCGGAGAAACCAAGAAGAAGGTTACCACCGGTATTCTCTACGTTGGACAGTGCGCTGGTAATGTGAGAGACCCGAAACACTCAGCTGGTACCTTTATCTCAATTGCTAATTTTTTTCGACCATAGGTCCTCGGTCCTAACCTCTATACCACAACTGAGGCACCACTTTATCGCCGCGGCCTTCTATCCAAGTATGTTCACCAAGACTCAATCTAACTTTTACTAACAATCCCCTAGCCTTGCACTTTTCTGTGTATTGATACTGCTGACTGGGTGAGTCCGCTAAGCTAAATGGTAATTTACTTCTCTCTAACCTGTTTTTCCAGTGCAAACATGGCATATCTCCATTTCCTAAATAAGAAACACGAACAGAGACGTGTGGCTGTTGGAAAGAGCGCCAAGATCGTTGATCAGTCAATGCAAGCCGTTCAAGCTGCATCAGACGACAAAGAAGACCTTCCTACTCAACAAACAGTAGACAATGCCTGGAAGGACCTAACTGATTGGCAGAATGAAGACTTCGTCTATGTATTCTAGGATCTGTCGGATATTGTTTATGTTTCGTTTGTGTTATCGGGAGGATTTCAGCACCATTTTCTAGTTAACATGCATTGTTCATTACCGTAAATGAGAACCTGTGCCCATTTTCCTCCCAAGTCACTGAAGTTGAGAGAGTAGAGTTCAAGTGCCGGCGAATTGAAGTGGTAAATTGAATAGCCGGTTCGGAGCTACAGCCGAACCCCGCGTTTCCCCAGGTTTCTCTCATCTCCGAACGTCAACAGAACACGACTCATGGCTGATGCAGATTGCAGTCCATACACAGGCATGGATGCCGATGACTTGCATCTTATTCCAGTGCCCGTAGGGAAAAAGCGGATTCCGGTATTTTATTAGCCAATTGGGCCCCTGTCACAATTACGGAGTCTAACAATGATGCATAGAAAGCGTGTAGTTCTTGTCGACAGTCGAAGGTCTGTGCCCTATAAGGAGTGTCCATGGTCTAGAGGCTGATCTCTGCAGGTGAAATGTGATGGGCAGAGACCGTGTACGAGGTACGCCAGAGCGCCTTTTGCATGATCCAATTGACACTCAGAGTACTACTAAATGCGTGGATCTAGATGCCAAAAGCTAGAGAAACAATGTGTTTTCTTCGAGAGTCCAAAGGACCCTGTCTCAGAGTGAGCCTATGCTGATCAGGAATGAACGAATCAAACACTAACGCTCCCACAGAAGAATAGAGGGTGTCGAATCAGAAGTCCAATATCTGCGACGCCAACTGGATGAGATGCGTGAATTAATCCAGCAAAGTCGCGCTCACAGAACCCCAGAGTCACAAGTAATACACTCCCCAACCCAAACCCGTGATGGGCAGCATCAAGTACGCCGCGAGAGTTTCTGCGGCTCTTCAGGCTCTCACTATCCTCACTCACACGATAATGCTCGCGATGAGCTTCCTACTATGCCAGTCCCAGGGTCCAGTGGGTATATGCATAATCATCAGCATCAACGATCCCTGCCATCTATACCAACCCTCTCTCCCAACGAGATTTCAACGCACTCCATCTATGGAGCATCAAATCAGATCATTACTCGTCCACTCAAAAGGAAACGGTCTGGCTTTGAAATTCGAGAGGAACCCATTTCCGATTTCATTGACAAGGGTCTCATTACGCCGGAGTATGCAGTATCTTATTTCAATACGTATGTTCCCCCGGAATACCATCACCAATCCTTTCTTGGGTGTTTATTGACACTAGCTTAGATTCTTTGAAGGATGTGTATGCGTCACCTTGAACAATAGTGGCACACTTCAAATACTGATATCCGAGGACGGCACAGGACAGATACATCCCAATCTTTGACCCGGAGTACGACACATTCGAGTCTGTGCGATCTCGAAGCAGCATTCTCCTTAATGCTATATGTACGATTGGCTGTATGGTCGAGACACGTAAGATCCCACTCCATCGTCAAATGATCTATTCAAAAAATATAAACTCAATACTAAAATCCAAATCACATCTCAGGATCTGGTGGCCCAATGTCGGACATGTTACACGCCGAACTGAAAAGATGGATCAACGTAATCGTCCAGAACAAACAGCTCAACTGCCTGGAATCCGTGCAAGCAATGCTGGTCGTTGCTTGCTACTCGTCCGAACGCTCTTTGATCTTATCATTCGCTACTCGCATGGCCCTAGATCTGGAGCTTCATGAAGCATTCGATGAACTGACTCAGCGCCTCGCGATCAAAAATGATGATATGGCTTATGCGCTGCCGCATCAGATGTTTGAAGAGGAGAGGGCTTTAATGTGGAAGGCGAGGACTTGGTTTGGACTTTTGGTTTTGGAGCACATGTTTGATCTCCTGGTCTTTCCCTTGCTGTTGGATTGGATGCTGATGGGGTTTAATTTAGTTTCCGTGTTGATGGCGGGAAACCGCCTGGTATTCGATTGAAAGGGAATGCTCGGCGCTGTCGAGTTTTGCTTTCTCATTCTTCTTCGACAATTCTGGATTTGAGGCTATTTTCTCAGGTTGAGGTATGTTAGATCGATGTGATTGTCATCGATAGCTTTTTAAGAGGAAACGCTTACTTATTTCATTGTTAGTTGAACATTCTCAGAGGTGTTTTATCCTATCTTATTTACACCCAGAAGCACTGCTGACCATCTTTTGAAGCCAATGTGGGCGATACTTTGGGAGGAGGCACGACACTTGATGGACAGAGCATAACCGACTATGTCCATGACATGAAGATTGAACTTGATTTATGGTTTGAGTGAGTCTTAGTCCTTCCCCAAGCCGAATAATGATTTACTCATTGGTTACAGTGACTGGCTACGCATCATCGGTATGAGACAGATATAATCCAACCATGCCCTTCGGACCAAAATGTGACTAATACAACCAAGAGAGCTGCAATGCCGCCAAAGAAGAAAAACCATCTCTCCTCGTCGCTCTCCGAGTACAAAAATGCTGGGCTGAAATGATGCTCAACTGCAAAGCATTACGAGCCATGGGCGTCGAGAACGTCGCGTATGCCCACCCCCCACCCCCCAATACCAACCCTACAGTTGACCCTCGACTAACACTATCCCCAAAAAGGACCATGTCCACCACGGAACGAACAGTTCTCCTAACAGCAAAAGCAAGTGCCCGCCGCCATCTCCGACTAATAATAGTCCAGCCAGACTTTTACCTCGCGAAGCTGAAATACGCCATGGACTTCGTCTGGGCAAAATGTGCTTTCTCTTTCTTATTATTGCTGAAACTATCACGTCTGCTTCCCGAGCGAGACGAGGAGCACCAAGAGCTTCTCGATCACGGCAACCAACTCGTGTCGGAATTGAGCAAGGCAGGCTCGAGCGGAACCCAGTCTGGTGCTGGGAATATTTACTTGCAAATTTTGAAAGTGAGCATCGAGAAATATGGACGTGCCTTGCGGGAAACGCAACAGCCAGGTTCAGATGGACAACCCGCTACATCGCCGTTCTGGGAGCTATTTGATGCACAGGCTGATCTTCAGTGGTTCATACCTGAGCAATTTGTCTCTGAGTGGGACTTTCCGGGGTTGAATTTGTTTTACTTTCCTACTGCCTGGCAGGACTTTTTTGGGGATTTTTCGTTGGCCATGTAAGATTACTTGGATATGTTTGAATTGGAAATTCCGAATGTATGCTTCTATTTCATGAATTATTCCATGCCAAATGTTCACATAGACGCAGGCCCTTAAGCGTGGGATGCTGTTCACTTTTGGTAATCCTCTATATAACTCTTAGGAAATGGACGAGCCCTGGATATCAAGAAATTCGCGTGGAAATAGTCCGAAAAAAAGCCAAATGCGTCAACTTTCATCATTGTAAAATCTGTACTTAGGCGAGAGCCTTCATGGCCAGCTCAACACTAGAAATAAATGTTAGCAGACGTTCTTTAATATGATGAAAAGAAGAAACATACGTAAGGAAGGTTCCAGCAGAGACGGGCATAGCTCTCAGCAACGTAGGACCAATACCCTTCCAGAAGCCGCCAAGACCCTCAATGGCATAAGTCTTCTTAAAGCAATCACGCATGCTGCTGAACTTCTGAGTGGCGCCGAACCCATCGGTCTGCATCTTACTCTTGACAACATCGAAGGGGTAACTGGAGAGCCAGAGAGCCTCACCAGCCAGACCACCATAAGTAGCAACCTTAAGGCTGGAAAGATCCTCGCGCTTCATGTTGTTGCGCTTGGCATCCTGGTTCATCATGAACTCGAACGCCATGAACCAAGTACCGTAAGCCTGGGCCTCACGAATGACAGTCACAGCCTGGCCACGGTACAGACCGCGCAGCATACCACCCTGGGCGGAGAGTTTGCTCACGCAGTCCAGAGGGCCAGAGTACAGACGACCGGCTCCGTGGGGCTGGGCCTGCAGGCGGATACGCACGTGCTCGATTGGGCCGGACAGCACGGAGTTGGTCACACCGGCGAATGAACCGGCCATGAAGAACTGGGTGTACGAGAGAGCAGAGTCGGCGTACTTCTTCTTGTTCAGCTCTTCGAGGCGACGGCGCGCCTCGTGGTAAGCGCCGAACTGGACACTCACCTGTGTTGCTGGGTTAGGGGCTTGCTAGGCTGGTATCCGGGCTTGGAGGTACTTACGCAGGCTCCGATACCGATGAGGGGGGTCAGAGTTCCCTTGTAGAAGGCTGCAGGGCCTTCATTCTTGAAGATCTGGGTTGCACACTCCAGCGCACTCTTGTATTGAGTGGTGGTTTGCAACCGAACCTTGACAATATCTGAATTTTGTTAATCAATGCTTCATTTGTGCTTTATTGCACCACATACCAAAGGGTTGGCCTAATTATTTTATTAGCAATGTTCAAACATTTTCGTGAAAGAATGGTTTTTGCATAGTCCGGAGCCCAGGTTTCATGCTGTGAGGTCCCTGGCGCTTCCCCGGAATCCACTCATCTTAGGGTGCACACATACCGAGCAGCACTTGGGCTATTCCACCAGCTGCGCCCGCAGCCAAATCCTTGATGGTGCGGAGGGCACCACCACCCTTCTCAATGTCTTCAAAGGCCTCAGACTCCATAATCGATACTCAATTGCAAAAGAATAGTATGGGAGAAGGAGAAGCGACTTTATAACTTCTTATCGCAATGTCGCCATCTGCCCGCTGATTCGAGGGGGCCGCCGATGCACGTGACTTTACCGTCGGAGGATGTACGTAAGCAGAGCTAGCCAGCTGACATAAGCTGGTCGTCTCGAACTTCTGCATGGGGAAAAAAGTGTTGGCGGATCAATTGTGGAGAGAGCAATTATGCATCGTCGCCCAATCTTGAAGGTAAGTACCGCGTTACTGCTGCTCTACGACTTTTAACTGATGGCAATAGCTCTCACATCGGGCGGGATGGTCGGTTTCAGCCGGCCTTAAACCCTCTTTAACGGCTTTATCCATTCGACGAACGTTAAGATCATCCGCGAGCTGTTTGAATACGTCAGATTCTTCAAACGGAAACGATAACGACTCTTCTTCGGGTTCTGCGCCAGCGAAGCCCAAGTTTGGCAGCCGATGGGCTTCTAAAGCTACTAAACCAGCGGGCTTAAGTGCCGCAGAGCAAGCTATTCGCGATAGCATCGTCGCCAACAACCCTCCTCCTCCACCACCACCGCAATCTGAACAGCAACCGGAACAGCAACCGCGGCGACGACGTAATGATCAATTGAACCGGACTCAGAACACGAGGTCAAATCGCCATGGAGACTTCCCGGGCCCGCGATCTGCGTCGAGGCCGACACGCTTGAGCGCGGAAGAGCAGAATGAACGTGATGTTTTTGGGACTGGCAACGGACAACATCAACAGCAAGATATTCCTCGATCAAATGCATTTGGAGCGCCGCGATTCGGCTCTCGGACGACTTCGAGGTCAGCAGGATTGAGCCTCGCAGACCAGGCTACGCGTGATACTCTAGTAGATGAACACAATAACCCGCCACAAAACCGCACGGAGTCCCGACAACCGCGTCGATCCGATCACTCAAACCCGTTCCGGAACCCAAGGCCAAGACGCGACCGTGATGAAGATATTTGGGGCAACCGACCTGCAACCGATGTCTCAGGCTCAAAGTCCTCGGAATCATTGCCATTTGGACGAGAGCGGTGGCATGATGGAGCACTGGGTAGGACCAACAGGGGCAAGCCTGCCCTTGACTGGAGCTGTCCTAGTTGTATGGCTCATGTCTTCGGCTCGAAGATAGTATGTCCATTCTGCCGCACATCTCGCCCGGATGATGCAAAAGCAAGGTTTCCAACGACGAGAAGCCATGATAATTCTGCTCGGCTCCAGAGAAGACAACCTGGCCGAGAACCTTCTGAGGAGACAAGGAAGTTCCAAGATCTAGGCAGGTCATTTTTGCCTGAATTTGATTCACATCAGTCGGAGCAGCCAGAGGCGGCCGATCTGCAAGACTTTGACCGCGCAGAGTCCAGACCGAAGGACAAGGAGGCCCCCAAAGCAGAGAAAGAGCAGAAGGACAAGGTCAAAAAGAACGACTGGTCTTGGGATATGTCTAAACTGGAGGAGTTGGAAAACCTGGAGTCACAAGAGCAGGAGCAGTTACAGAAGCCTGTCAAGCGCCGTGATGGACGCAAGGGACGTCAACCACAAGCCCAAGAGGCAGAAGAATTCGACTCTGAAGAACGCCAGCGTCTTCGTGAAGAGCGTAGACGTCAGCAAAAAGAGAAGGCCGCCAAAAAGGCTGCTCAGAAGGCTGCCAAGTCTGCTCCAGCGCCTCTATTCCTTCCTGAATTTATCAGCGTCAGTAATCTGGCTGATGTAATTGGTGTGCGGCCGGCGCAGTTCGTTGCACGCATGGAGGATATGGGATTCGAGGATATCACATACAAAGATGTCCTTGATGCAGAGACCGCTGGACTGGTGGCCGCTGAGTTCAATTTCGAGGCTATCTTTGATACCGGCTCAGATGATCTGAAGGCCGCGCCTCCGCCAGAAGATACATCTAATCTCCCAACTCGTCCTCCAGTGGTTACCATCATGGGTCATGTTGATCATGGTAAAACTACTATCTTGGATTGGCTGCGCAAATCATCTGTAGCAGCGTCCGAGCATGGTGGTATCACACAACATATTGGTGCATTCTCTGTTATGATGCCCTCCGGAAAGGCCATTACCTTCTTAGATACACCCGGTCACTCTGCATTCTTGGAAATGCGTCGCCGTGGTGCTGATGTCACAGATATCGTGGTCCTTGTTGTGGCTGCAGACGACAGTGTCAAGCCTCAAACCATTGAAGCCATCAAGCATGCCACTCAGGCTAATGTTCCCATGATCGTCGCCATGAGCAAGATTGACAAGGAGGGTAAGAATACCGACCGAGTCAAGGGCGATCTCTCTGCCAATGGTGTTCACGTGGAAGACTTTGGCGGCGATGTCCAGGCTATCGGTGTCAGCGGTAAGACCGGCGAAGGAATGGTTGAACTGGAAGAAGCCATCGTGGCACTTTCAGAAATGCTCGATCACCGTGCAGACATCCACGGTCATGTCGAAGGCTGGGTTCTCGAGGCGACCACAAAGAGCCATGGCCGTGTGGCAACTGTTCTCATTCGCCGAGGAACCTTGCGACCTGGAGATGTTATTGTTGCCGGTTCCACATGGGCACGTGTCCGCACTCTTCGCAACGAAGCCGGTGTACCCATCAGTGAAGCGACACCCGGAATGCCCGTCGAGATTGACGGCTGGAGAGACCAGCCAGGCGCCGGCACTGAGCTTCTTCAGACTTATAGTGAACAACATGCCAAGGAGGTCGTTGATCGCCGATTGGACAAGTCTGATACCATGAAGATGGGCGAGGATATGGTTGCCATCAACGAGACCCGAAAGGCACTCCTCGAGAAGCGCAGGCTCGAACAGGAGGAGGACGAATCAAACCCCAGACCCGAAGAATCTACCGGACCCAAAGCCTCCCATTTCATCCTGAAGGCTGACGTGGATGGTTCAGCGGAAGCTGTGGTGAACTCCATTGCGGCAATTGGTACCAATGAAGTCTACGCTAATGTGCTTCGATCGGGTGTTGGCCCTATCAGTGAATTCGACATTGAGCATGCTGCCAGTGCCAAAGGCAAACTCATTTCCTTCAATCAGCCCATCGACCCCAACATGATGCGCCTAGCAGAGAATGCCGGCGTTGAGATCTTGAACCACAACATTATCTACAAGTTGATCGATGATGTCAAGGCCACTCTCAGCGAGCTGCTGCCCCCGTCGGTTACTACCCGTGTGACTGGTGAAGCGGAGGTTCAGCAAATCTTCCAAATTACTGTCAAGGGTCGCGACAAATCGACAATTGCTGGAACTCGTGTTCGTAACGGTATGATTAACCGAGCCCGCAAGGTCAGGGTTATTCGCGACGACAAGACCGTTTATGATGGTAAGTGCCTCACAGACACAGTACAGATATTCTGGACACCACTAACTCCTATAGGCACCATTGTCTCCCTCAAGAACCTCAAGAAGGACGTTACTGAGATGCGCAAGGATACTGAGTGTGGTATCGGATTTGAAGAATGGTCTGACTTCCAGGTAGGCGACCACGTCCAGTGTTACGAAGAAATCTTCGAGAAGAGATATCTGTGAGATATCTATGATGCGGTGAACATCGCATTCACCGCTTGTACTATTTATCTGTATTTTCTGGCGCTCTCCATTCCCCACAATCTTGGAGGACTATGTACCATATTTTACTTTCCTCGGCATGATTGACTTGCATCCATGGTTTGGGCGTTGTTTTGTCCTTCGGGGAATAGAGGAAAGCATACAATCAATGTAATTTACAATGTTCATATCAAGGAAGTGTATATGTTTCAACAACACTAGCAAGGGGTACCTAAACAAGTTATATCTTTTGTGTATCCTCTCTCCTCCGAATCGAGCTCAATACACCTAAGTTTATACATACTGTATACCCTACCTGGTTCATATATTTCATTTTATAAAAGCTATCTAGACTTCCACCTAACCTTAGAAACCCACCCAGCCCAATCCTGCACATCCTTCCTCTCCAGAATCCTCTCCACAGTAAACCACTCCCTAGCAAGCTCTTCATTACTAGCCATACGATGCACAAAACTATGACAAGCGCGACAAAGCCAAGCAACGCTATTCAACATCCACTCTTCATGCCACCCCTTCTTCACAACCTTCGCATGCACCCCCCTCGGAATAAGATGATGATAAGAAAGCGGGATCCAGTCTCTCTCACAGATCTCGCACGCGTCAGTCCGTGTATCTGACCACACGGGCGGCCCGGCTGTCACGCTTGTTGTGTATTCTGATAGGATTGGAGAGAGGAAGTCTGGGAGGTCCACGGCGTCGGGGATTATACCGTAGACTGCTAGGCTGTCTGTTACCGAGAGCGGGATTGGGGTGCATATCTTTTCGAGGGTGCCGCGCTCTAGAGGGGTGTCTGCATCTGCGGGAACGTAGAGGGTGCTGAGGGTATGGTCATGCTGGGTTGCTGTGTAGGAGAGGGTTTGGAGCGGTTCTGGGAAGGAAGTGAAGGTTTCTGAGGCGAGGAACTGGTTTTGGTTTGGATGAGACTCTGTCGATGGGCTTCCGGAGTACAGTAGATTGCTACTTACATCGACGAATTCGGCGAGCTCTTCTGGATTGGCTCGTTCTGTTGAGAGGTCTTCTGTTACGTCTTTGCGCGCATTGCGCTTTCCCTTGCCCTTTCGCTTTGTTGATTTACCCTCTGAGCGAGCGACGATGGCATTGGAGAGACATTCGCGGAATACCGCGTAGTTTTCTGAGGTCATTGAGGATTTTGAGCTTTGAGCTTTGGGGCTGTGAGGGGAGCTGTTTTGCCCCACGGAACGTTGACATCATTTGCCCGCATATAAGTTTAGTTATAAAGGAGACGCTGGGAGTGTTCTCAACCTTGGACATTACAGTCATGGCAGAGACTACTATTATTGCTTTTGATCTTTACGGGACATTGCTTTCAACAGAGTCGATTGTCAAACAGCTGGAGAAGCACTTTGGCCATGCCAAGGCACAGTCCATCTCCGCTCTTTGGAGACGATATCAACTCGAGTATACATGGCGGTTGAACAGCATGGGTATATATGGATTATGATAAATTCCTTGGCAATACTGACAGCTTTCTTGCAGATCGATATGAAGACTTTTCAATCGTCACATTCAACGCTCTTCAGCATGCATTGGCCGATAACGGCGAACAGCTGAGCGACGACGACATGGAAGACCTAATGGCAGCTTACGACAGTCTGTCTACATTTTCCGACGTGAACGCAGCCTTGACCAGGGTAGCAGCAGACCCAACGCTCGAGGCCGTGATCTTCTCCAATGGCACCAAGACCATGGTCTCCAGCTCGGTGCTCCGATCGAAGGACCTCTCACCACACGCGAGCGCGTTCAAAGACCTAGTCACAGTGGATGAAATCAAGCGTTATAAGCCTTCACGGGCAAGCTACGAGCACCTTGCAACTCAAGTGGGCAAAGACCCAATCGAGATGAGCAAGATATGGCTGATCAGCGGCAACCCATTCGACATCGTCGGGGCGCGCAGTACGGGCATGAAAGCGATCTGGGTTGATCGCGCACACGCTGGTTGGAGGGACGCTGCAGCTCCTGATCTACGGCCGACAGTGATTGTACACAGTCTGGAGCACATTGTGGAAGAAATCCAGGCTCGGCTTTAAAAGTCATAGACTGAAAGTTTCAGCATATTATGGCTGATGAGAGGAAATGTACAGCTGAATATATTTCCAAACGCTCCACGCTTGAGTAGAAGAATTTGGGGTAAGCCAGCAGACTCGGTCTATCCTCCCATTTCCCCCCAGGATTTTCCATTGTAGGGAAGTCCAGAGTGAATAGGGAGGAAATTGTTTTATGTGAAGAAGAAAAGGAAGAGAGCTCTCGGCGAAAAAATCTTGAACAAAATAGGCAGTGCTTAGTCATGGATTAGTCAGTACCTATAGCTAATGATCACGTGCTATCTTATCGATAAGAGCAGGCTTCCTTTTTCCGTCGTGAAGTTCAGACAGGGAGCGGAGTACTGACAGTCTGCAAGCCATGTCGAGAGTGTGGGATCCCAGCCGGGCAGCTTGGCTGTACCCTCTTCGAGTATGAGTCCTCGCGCAAATCACAAGGTCAATACTAATCTGATATCAGGGTATCTTCTACTTCGCATCGAATCGGTTCCTATGGCCTCTATTCAAGGCCCGCCTGTTGCCCATCGTCCTCCTCTCCACATTTATCTACTTCATTCTTTTCTTCTTCACCTATCTCCCCCAGGTCGCATTCCTTGCTATCTTCCAGGGGGCTTCTTCGTGGGTTAGCGGTGCATTCCTGGTCCTTGGTGAAGGTGCGGCGATCGTGGCGGCGCTCTTCGAGGCATTCTTCGTGGATGAGACCCTGGTAGATATCTTCGATGCAGTGTTGGTCAATGAGGGCCAAGAGGAACTTGTCACCACTTCCCGAGTCATCTACCCCGAACCTGGCGATGCTGCCAAACGCCTAGGCACGCCGACCACCAGTGCCGTCTATTCTCCCTTCTCCCTGCGACAAATCGTCGAATTCGTTTTCTTGCTCCCCCTCATCTTTATTCCTGTGGCTGGAACTCCCATGTTCCTTGTTTTGACTGGCTACCGTGCCGGTCCCTTCCATCACTGGCGCTACTTCCACTTGCTTGACATGACCAAGCAGCAGAGAAAGGAAAGCATTACTCGACGCCAGTTGCAGTATACCACGTAAGTAACACCCCGCAAGCCACGTCATACCCAAAATCCAATCTGACATCACGTCTAGGTTTGGAACGGTCGCCCTGATTCTCCAGTTGATTCCTCCCTTCTCCATGCTCTTTTTGATGACCACTGCTGCTGGCTCTGCTCTTTGGGTGACAGACATCGAACGCAAACGCCGAGTTGCTAACCAACAGGCTAGTCGGCTGGGTGAACAATATCGTGATGACATTATGCCATGACCCTGTGAACGATGTCATATATGCAGACCGACCAAGCAAGGTCGATCTAATTCCCACTGAACCCTGTGGCGGGGCCCCTTCCCCCCTAGTTTGAGCCCCCAAAGTTGGGCTGATCGTAGTTTTCCATAATACCAATTGTAATTCTTCCAGTTTCCGATCATTTATACTTCTTGGATTTGGGCATCGCACGTGACTCCTATCCGAGGTCATTTCTCATTGCATCGCGCGTTCCTCCAGTTCAGCTTTGGCGGCCCGGCTTCAGTTCCACCCCGCTAAGCGACTTCCGCTCCCATTTTCCCCGGACTGCCTTTTGAACCCGCGTTTTTGCTTTTCGGAGTTTCTGATATATTCCGACCGGGGCTTCAATCTTTGCTCGGGGGATATATACCAAGGGCTTTCCCAACCCTGGATAGCACGCGCCGGTGCCGTTCCTGGATTAATCATGACCTGACAGCTCGAGGCGTGGTCAATTCGAGCGCGTGAACAGCTCACCGATGGACTTGAAAACCAGGCTGCGCAAGGCCTGCGATGCCTGCAGTATTCGCAAAGTGAAGGTATGTCCGCTTTGATCCGCGGCCAACCGTAGAGATAGGATAACTGATCTTCCATGCAAGTGTGATACCGGTGGGCCTCCTTGTCGGTCATGCGCTAGCTTGGAGATTCCTTGCACCTACGAGAGACCTAGCAGACGCCGTGGGCCTCCTAACCGCCATGCAGAGGCGCTTAAGAAACAAAAACGGGAACCGCTGCTGGACGATGAGACTTCCCTGAGTCCGGCAGACTATCCGCCAGTGACGACTCCACAGACGACATTTGCCAACCCTCCATCGGGGCAGTTTGCCCTTTCGGCGGAATCAATTTGCTCTCTGCATACAGTTCAGCTGTTGCTTGATGACTTTTTTACTTATATTCATCCTTTGGTTCCGGTTCCTCATGAGCCAACGTTCAGGGCTGCTTTTGAGAGGAGGGAAGATGTGACCAATCACACTTTTTTGGCCCTTTTGGCGTCCATGATCGGATTTCTCGTGGCTTCCTTTCCTCGAAGACCTAAACTAAGACTTAACACTGAAGCCGAGCGCAATGCGTTCCCTAACTCTATAGCTCTGGTCAAGCATTGTCTCGATGTTGCCATTCAAGCCCGCGGCGCTGGGTATCTCGACCGCAACGCCACAGTATATGACGCAGCAATCAGCTATTTCCTTGCCGTCTGTGCTGGCTATATCTTTAACATGCGCCGATGCCGCGTGTATCTATCGGAATGTCGAGCCATGCTTTCGGTTTATGATTTATGTCGGTCTCCGCCACCAAGCACTCGATCATCAACATTAGGACCCAACAGCCCGCTATCGTCAGCCTCAGCTATGCAAGATCAGGCTGTTCATAGTTTTATGGACACTCAAAGGGTCGATCTCATAACCCAAGAGCTTGGCCGACGTTTGTTCTATGTCACCCTGGTTGGGTATCAGACACTGCACCAAATGGGCTCTGCTGATATTAAGGTCCATGTTCCCCCGGAGACTCCAACGGATCGATATCCACCCCTGCCGATGGAGATTGACGACGACTTCCTGTTCCCAACGCATGTTGAGCCACAGCCGCCAACTCGCGTTTCACGATTGGTCGGATTCAATGCAAATGTTCGTGTCTACAGTTCGTATACGGACCTGCTCTCTTGGGAAATAGCCTTTGGCAGCGGCCAGATCTTCGACTGGGAACATCAACGCAACAGTCTTTGGGGCTGCCTTCAACAAACAAAGCTAGCATTAGTCAATGTCCCTGTTGAGCTGTCGCTGGACCACCCAAAACACGTTTCCCCAGCCCGTCTATCTGGTCTCGGCGAAGATGGCACAGTGTTCAGCTATGCCGATGACCGCATTCATCAAGAACGACGCGCCATCCAGTATGAGATTCAAAAAGCCAACATATATGCCAGTCAGCTGTGCACGAGATCTTTCCTAGTTGAGAAGTACTGGAGTCTCTTTGAGACATTCTCAAAATATGGAAAGTCCCCCAAGTTCACGGCTCCCGGGTCCACAACGCCACAGATCAAGGTCGAAGGCATGCCATATACAACACCAGCTGTCCCAAGCACCGCAACGACTCCATCAGAAACCAACCCCAACACCAGCACCAACACCCACGCTCAAACCCACGCCCAAAAAGATTACATCGGCCGCATGATGGCCGAAGAGCGCCAATCAGTCATAAAAGACCTATTCGTACTCCTACGCACCGTGAACGAAGTAAACATGGAGCCAAACGGCGCCAGCATTGTACGTTTCCACCAGTCCACCCACAAATCACAAACAAGCCCAACTAACCCCTCATCCCATCTACACAGACAGGCAAAATCCGCCAAGTAGCCTCAACCCTCCTCAACCTTTCCCCGCGCACAAAACAAACCCCCTCAACCGAGATCCCCAGCCTCACGCCGCACCACCCAATAGAACCATCCGCCCCATCCCCAACATCTACACCAGGCCTCCCAAGCCTCCACGCCCTCACAGCCGCAGAAGCAGAATCCTACCTGCACGCCTTCATCGAGACTCTCGTCCGACTGGAATGCCACTCGTCCATGGCCGACTCGGCCAGCACTGCCGATGGACTTAGTCCTCAGGTCAACGGCCGGGCCATGAGTTACCTTTCGGATTATCAGCGTGACCAGGAGGAACTCGGGCAGTGGGCTAGTTTGAAAGAGTATCAGCAGAAGTTTGCCGAGGCGGGCGGTGTTTTATGTCAGTTATAATCTACATGTAGGGCTTGTTTGGCTTGCTTGGCTTGTATGGGGGATTAGGTACTGTAGAATGGACCTGGGAATCTTGGCTTGGGGATCGTTCGTGCCAATCTCGGGTTTGGTTCGTGCATCGATTGCTGGTTTGCGGTCTTTTTTGGATATTACCGTGTTAGCCTTTCTTTTCGGACTATGTACTCTTGTATTATTATTTTCAGATTCCGACTTTGGCATGATAGTGCTTGGTCTTATCAGACTCGTACTGTTTTTCTTTCTTGAAATCTGTTCCTTGTGATCCTTGGTATAAGAGATCATGGTGAATTCCCGTGGGAGCACAGCTGGATAGTTCGGGTGACAAACATAGCACTTTTTTTATAAATTAAGGTCATACCTAATAGCATTACCATTGGATTTAGGGGTTCACCCCTAAGCCAAGTACACAGAAAATTCATAATCTTTGCCTCTGAAATTCCTTGATCTATGTAATTCTGCTCGTTGGATGACAGGCTGGGCCATTGAGCTGCATATACTCATCCTTGAGAGTTAGATTTGGTTCAAACTACACATACCTGACACTAAGAAGCTACTCTTATAGATCTCAAGATCACAAGAGTAGCCAGATAGGGTATGAGGCTGAATTCCTCAGCCTCAACCTCAAGCCTTCACTAAACCACACATATCGGCTAAGTTATCTACTCCCTGGTCTTGTACTGTAACCCCAGGCATCCAACACGGCACAGCTATCGGTGAAGGAATATCTCGCCACCTTCTCCGTGAGTTCCCACAGTGGGTCGTCCAGTTTCCCACTTTCACACCGAGTTTCGACGGAGTGGATCCCTCGCCGTCAGGGGAATTTCGATTTCGCTGAACAATATCGTATTTAGAACAGTATTCTCTATGAAATACTGTATCTGCAAATGTGATCATTCACAAAGTTAATATGTGGCTGTCTCTGTAGGGTACAGTATATGCAAGTGTGAGGCTGAAGTTAACGTTAGCTTATTTTAGGAACAATGTGAGCCCGGTTTAGACTATCGACGCCCTGCTTTATATTGCAGCTTTAGGCTGCCATTTCAGGTCCCTGTGCGAATCACACGCTAGGCAGTGCTCTACTTGATGCAGGAGGAAAAATGGGTATTGTGGGTCAAGATTTGTCTGTACAGTTGAGGGCGTGTTTATTGTGGTGAAATCTACAGTACAGCCTTGGAGACATACAGTAACTTAAACACGAAGAGAGAACAAACCAATTGAACATTTACTAAAACTCTCATTGAACAAAATACAGAATCAATTATCCCCACGCAATTCACTCAACAGTCAAGTCACAGTACACTGTACAAAACTTGCAAACATATTCACGTTACAGCATGTTTTGACCGCCAGATGCAAGCCATTGGAGTTCCTACAGTTAAAAACCCCCAAATTAGCCACACTCCCGGTGAAAAAAACACGAGACTTACAGCGCCGATACACCAACCGTCCATTCTCATTGCTGATCCGGTCATTCAGGTTGATCCCCTGTCTTTCCCTGTGTCCTCCATTTCTCATAGGTAGCTCAGCGGTCAAAACCGAGCCATCGAGCGCAACGCTCCGCGCACTCCGGCCGGCATTGACGCCATCCCACATGAACCAGCCTTGGAGGTTTGTTAGTGGGTGTTTTTTTATTGTTATTTTTTTTTTTTAAAAAAAAGAGACGGTACTGTGGGATCTGAAAGGGTGAGGGAAGTAGACTTACCGTCTTCGTTGCCGATAAAGTCATCGAGGCGCAGAGATGTAGGTCGGAAGCCACCGTGCTCATCGCGGGCGTCGCAGTGAAGGTAGATTGAGTCGCCGTTGAACTCAATGCGGACGTTTTGGCAGGTTTGGTGGAAGGACATTTTGGATTGAGGTTGGGATTGGGATTGAGGATTGGGGATTGCAGAGGTCGTATTTATACTGTAGAGATGGGGGAGGTAGGAAAGTGGGCTTAGGCTCCTACTTGTCTTACTATTGAGGCTGTATGCCAAGGAGATGCAATTGATGGTATGACGTGTGGAACGCAGACCGACAAATGATTCGAGCTTGGTTATGTTTGAAACTGTCGCTGTTGATCCTGTGGAGATCTTATATATAGGGTCTCTTGATGGAGGTCGAAGGTGGTTTGACTATAGACTGCAAGGACAGCACATCACGTTGGGAGTATTGTTGGAGGTATGCAAAATAAATGATCAATCTATCATACCACATATTATTGTAAACAAGCTGACATTATAGCTAAACTTCATGATTCACAGGCTGAAATCAATGTGACAAATTGCCTCCATTAGAACAAGAAAAACTGCACATCAGAGGTCCAAGCCAACTATACATCCCTCGTAACGGTGACAGTTGCACTAGCAGTAACAGTCTCGGTGACCTTGTCTGTAATAACCTTGGTCACCGTGTCAGTGATATAGATAAAGCCAGCCGGCGTCACTGGAATGACACTGAGCAAGCCTTGCTCTGATCCCGATGTTGTCGTGCCCGTGGCCGTAGGTACAGGGGCAGCAGATTCAGTTACCGCTGCTACGGCAGTTACAGTGGCCTGAGTGGTTGTTGTGGCAGCAGCAGCAGCTCCTGCTGTGTTTGCTGTTTGTGCCGCTGCTGGTATACTGGCGCTTTTCTCGCTCGATGTGGTTGAAGTGGATGATGCCGTTGCCAGTATAGCTACTGGTGGAACAGTATCTGTGTGACTAGAAGTAGTTGCAGTAGTTGAAGAAGTTGAAGTAGTTGCAGTAGTTGAAGTAGTTGCAGTAGTTGCAGTAGTCGAAGTAGTTGAAGTAGTTGAAGTACTTGACGCAGATAATGCCACACTTAGAGAAGATGTAGCTGGATAAATCGTCAGAACAAATGTTTCTGTTGCTGTTGCGAGCACGTGGATCGTGCTCGGTTCACTCGAAGAACTTGTCACAGATGGCGCGGCGGAGGAACTGGTGGCCGACCAGACCGTTATGTGCACGGTTTCTGTCTTGGTTGCGAGGACTGTGACGGGCTCGGGAACAAGGGATGTTGTCTGCGGAATAGACGTGGCGACTTGGTTGATTGAACTGATAGAGCTTGCTTCCAAGATAGGTGGAAGGGATGTCGTTGTTGATGACAGAGATGCGCCGGCTGGCTGTATAGATATAACTGCAGGTGGAATAGCAGTGGATGTTGACGAGATAGATGCACCGGCAGGTTGTATGGATATGACTGCGGGTGGAACCGCTGGGATTGATGTCGTTGTTGTTGGGACTGCTGGCAGTAAAGATGTAGTCGTTGGTGGGACTGCTGGTGGTAAAGATGTCGTTGTTGTTGGGACTGCTAGCGGTAAAGATGTAGTCGTCGGTGGGACTACTAGTGCTAAAGATGTAGTCGGTTTTGAAGACGTAGTTGGTATATGAGTAGAGCTAGTTGTAGGCTTGGTGGAAGTTGTCGTGTGTGAAGATGTACTCGTGTGTTCAACAGATGAAGTTGTCAAACGAACAGGAGGAATTGTCTTAGTCGAGGCAGAAATCCCTTTGTCACTAACATAGATAATTACATGGGCTGTTTGCGTTTCCCAAAAAGAAGTTGAAGAGGAAGACTTTGAGGTTGAATGGCTTGTGGTGGTTGGTGGCTTGGACGTGGAAGTCTTGGACGACGAAGAGGTCGGAGTGGCTGAGGAGGATATAGTCATATGGAGATATGTTATGACATCCACGTCATCGGGATTAACACTGCTACTGCTGCTCTTGATCGAGGATGTACTTGGGACATGCGTTGTAGTAAGTGCATGCGTTGTAGTAGGTGCATGCGTTGTAGTAGGTGCATGTGTCACAGACGACTTCGAAGTACTGGATGATACAGACACAGGATCTCCAGTGAAATTCGGATCATCAACCGTAAACGGCTGCTGCCAACTATAGGTCGTAAGCTCCGACCTGCTCGACAAAACAGAGGTAGAGACAGTGGCCGATGAGGTAGGAACCGAATCAGATGGCAGCGGCGTTGGACTTCCAACCGGAATGACGGTCAATCCAATATGGGTCTCGTTCTCATCACGACGAGACAGATCTTTGGGCGAAGAAGTCGGCAAGCGAGTCGATTCAGTAACAGCAGGGGCAGGATTTTCAGAAAGTCGCCAGCGAGATATCGGACCGGCCGAAACAGCGCACGCTAAAAGAGCGAATAGCATAAAGAACTGAGCGCGGAGCATCCTGACAAGAAACAGCGAGGGTGGGAACGATCGACAGGGTGAGACTTTAGAGAGCGTGGGCGGCAGGGAAAGAAGATATTTCAGACAGAGATATAAGAAAGAGATTCAATGCCGCGGTAATCGTACGCAGAAAAAAGCATGGCCAAAGAAGAAAGAAAATTCCCGTTCTAGTTCTGGGCAATTGAAGGCGTTCTGATGGCTTGCAGATGAAAGAATGGCTTGATCAGAGCGATCAGGAGGAAAGGAAAACAAAAGAATGAGGCGACTGTGAGGCACTCTAATGTCAGGAAAGAGATACAATTTTCTTTGAAAGACGCGCTGTCGAGGATCCCAGCATGTATATCTGCAGACCAAGAGCCGAGTTGGGCTAGGCCTGGAGCTCCTGTCAGCGGCTCATTGTTGCAAGTATAAGAGCATTAGCATCTTCAGAGGCCGCCATTGCAAGGGGCTCTTTGTGGGACGTTTCACTTGAAATAGTTCAAAGAGACGTTGCAGTACGCGCCGGGGTCGATGGCGGGTGGTGATTGGCCCGCTGTAGGCGCAGCGCCTTTTATTTTAATTTCAACCTAAGCAGAGGAGTTGAAGTTTGTTTATTGATTTGTCTCAAATGTTGAGCAGCATGGGCGCGTAATTGGTAGTTTTGACATTGTTCCGACAGGCTTCAGAAATTAAGGATATAGTGTCATTGCATGCGCCATCCCAACTCAATATCTGCAGACGAATAAGAATAGCTCAGGTTGAAGTCTGTACGGCAAATGCCCCGCCAATGCCCTCAAATGACGAAATCTGGCCGAAGGCATTCTTTGAGTCCCCATAATAGTGCATACGATAGGTCCCATCGTGCAGGGGAGTTGGGTCGCCAACACTGTAATAATCATCCTCAATCTGCCACTGAATAGTCACTTCACTGTAGCCAAGCAAGCTATTTGTCCGAGTCCAAAGAAACACCAGGTTCCAGTCGCGGTCATTGCGCACCACCTCCCAGTCACCGGAATTGTTCTTTCTTTCGATTGCTGCGTAGGTCGATTCCTGGCGCAAATTGTTCCTCGGGTTGGCGCCCACGAAGGTCGTATTGACAATTTTACCAGGGCCAGAGGGTCCACTCCCCGGGTTCGAAAGCACGTCTCCGAAGGATTTCCCGAATGGTGCACCGTCGTACACCACCCCCGCGATGAAGCTCAATGAGTGATTGGTATTGACTGGTGGATTGGGTCCAGGCTGAATGTCCGGGAGGGTTAAAGCAACTGATGGCTTATCCAAGTACGGCAGGTAGGTTAGAGTCAGGTTGATGTATGCTGCCAGGGTGTTTGGACCGAAGAGCGTGGACGCGCCCTCGTAGCGCTGGACACTGTACTCTTCCTCCGTTGCCACATAGTGTGCATAGCTATTTGACGGGGCTCCTAGCACCACTTGAGGATCTGAAACGGAGAGTTTTTCTCTGGCTTCTTTGGCTATCGCCTCCTTCCAGCGTCGGCCAGACATGGTGGTAGCTTCGCTGGTAGAAATAATGATGAATAGCTGGCCGACTCGCAACAGTTGAATGTCAACAATATCTGCTGCCCAAGCATACGGCTCTGTAAGAGTGCCGACATCCAAAAGCACATCCTTGGCACCTTGACATTTCTGCTGTTCTTCCGTCGGTTGGTGAATGAATGCCCGCGCGACTTGCCACAAAGGATTGCTTGCAGCCGGACCAGTTGCGTTTTGTGTAAAGTCAAAGGCTCCTGGCCCGTCCGTAGTTCCAGCAGCAAACGAATATCCCAAAGCTGCAGGACAGGTCTTCAAAATACTCGAGTTGAACGGTGACTGGAAAGTGTAACCATTCATATCCTGATACACATGGAAAGACCTGACAGCAGAGCTTCCAGTGAGCTTAATAGCATTGGTATTCATCTGTTCCCAAAGATTCTTTGCTGCTGAATATTGGCGGCGTCCAATTTCAAAGCAGCTTTTTGCACCGTTATCCTTTTCGCGGAAGAAAGGTCCTCGACCGTGACATGGTTCATTTTCTCCGCCACAGGTGCTGTCAGAGTACCGGCACATCTCATTCGAGCCGTCCTCACACCAAGCACCCAGAATATTAGGGCTTGTATCTCCAACATTGGCTTGAGAGAATCCAACAACAGCATCATCGGCAAATCTCACATCGTTGGCTATGCTCCGCTCGAATAGATAGGCTGCAACACCCTTGTTGTCGCCAGTCACCAGGGTGTTGTTGTTATACATAGATGTACCATGGACGGGAAACCAAGTTAATACAGCTGTCGTTTTATTATCAGATTCCCGGTCAAATCGAAGAAGAGTCAAAGTCTTATCCACATTGGCTGAGTATCTTGCTTTTTCCTCTTCGGGGTTGTGGTCGTACGAGTAAGGACTGCGGTTGGTATTGGCGTCCTCCAAATCAATCGACCCAAAAGACAGCCGCCCCGGTGTCAAGCTCTCATGGGCACGCTTGATAGAGAGAATAGTCCCATCGACAATAGCCTGGTAACTCTGCTTGTCAAAGCCTCGGGTTGGAATCTGAGGGAGAAGGTAATTCATCCACGCCCCAGGCCCGGAGTGCGAATGCGTCCCAGTCAATGCGACGTTTTGTTCGCCATACCGTGCATAATCAGTACCGAGCGCGGCGAGGCCCTGCAGGACTCCATGTCGTACGGCCGTGTCACCGGCGAGTGTGTCGAGGACGACGTACACGAATGTATCTTCTGGTTTGTTAGGGTCTGCAAAAATGAAGGTGCGAGCATATAGTCTCTGCTTCAGGCCAGTGCCGAGCTGGTCTAGACTAGCATATCCATTGAAGTCGACTTCCACTACGGGTCTGATTGATGTTAGCAAAGTTAGTGTGTGCGGAATAAACAGAGTGGTCGTACCCTGTTACATCTGCCTTGCCAGCTCCTACCAAAAATGACCCGTCGTCGACAGCTTCCCTCGACCTACTTTTCCACTGATTTAGATTTCTGGTCAAATGAGGCGAGAGTGTTTGTTCGGCATGCTTGAACACCGCAACTAGCTGTAAACACACCAGCGCCGCGAGCGTCACCGCCGCGAAGATAACGCCGAATCGAACGTTGGCCATGTTGAGTGGTTTCCAATATACTGGATAGTTATAAAAGACTGTGGTCTTAACACATAGAGCGTCCTCGGTCACTTTGCCTCTCTACAGAGACAGGAAGACACTCGAGCCTTATAGAAGCACGTCACGGAGAGTTTGCCCGCAAGCCAAGCTTGGATCAGCATACAAGCTTGGCAAAAGAGGTAAGCTCTGTTCTAGTAGACCCTGCAGAAGGTGACATCGCTTATACAATGTGTGATAGTTACTTCCTCGTCCTTCTGCATTCCGAATCCCAAACGGGATTAGACTTTCAGCTGTCCCCCGCACGGAAGATGAGATGTGCCCGTAATGCTTGCATGTTGAATACACCAGTTGAGGGTCTGAGAGATGTTAAGTTGAGCTTGAAAGCAATTGGGCAATCAGAACGGGTTACAGAAGCGCCCGACATCGGTTTCCATGCCGCAAACATAGAGATGCTCTTTCAAACCCTAGTCGCATGATACAGGCAAATAATACGTTCCGTACATATCAGTAATAATACCTTCCTTTTTATAGATTGTGACCCATACAAAGGCCTAGAATTAGAAGGGCAAAGTGTCAACTTCTCCCTTCTGCATCTTGCTGGTCCATCTGGGGTCAAGATGGGAGGCAAGTCTCAACAGTAAGGTTTAGTTTCGGGATCTCCACCCTTGCTTGTCATCATGCTGTAGCTTCAATTCTTATTGGATAGCAGGGGTTACTACAGTCTACAGTACAGTACTGTAGTAGACTCCTACGGTCGGCAGATACGATGACTAATGGGCTTTTTTGACCCTCGGATGACGATGCCTAACCTATATCAAACCCTTAATGTCAGAATCACCTCCGTGAAATGCTTCGACAATGCCAAGTCGTATCTTGAAACTGATTAGGTGCGTTTTCGAGAATTAACCGATTATTGTGGAAGGCGATCGGGGACAGGCGAAATCGATTTTCAAGACCATCAATGGTTCGACTCATACTAGCTAACCCTGTCCATATTCCATTACCGCCGACATATATGAAATAGGCTCAGAGACAATAATGGATTGGGATGCCTTGTGGTTCAATGTTGCCACTTTGATTGCAGGCGTGTTTGTACTTGACTATGGCGCAGACAAGTTTATCGACCATACCGTCGTAGTCGGCCGGCGTCTAGGCATCTCGCAAACTGTCATTGCCCTCCTGACAGCTGGCGCTGAATGGGAAGAGGTGTGCAACTCACTGCAATCCGATTCACTACTCACTGTGGCTAATTCCCTCATTAGCTTGCCGTAGTGGTTGCCGCAATCCTGCAACATCGCAGTCCCCTAGCCCTTGGGAACGTCATGGGTTCGACTATCTCCAACATCCTCGGCGCCTTTTCTTTGGGGCTACTCTTTCATCCCCACGGTCTGGAGTTTGGCCGCAGTGCAAAATTATACTCGGCCCTGCTGTTTCTGGTTACGACACTCTTCGTGGTGTTGGCATTCTTTAAACAATTGAACCGGATTGTCGGTGGGGTTTTGATTGCCATTTTCGCGCTCTATGTCGTTTCTATCATCTATGCTATCTATAAAGGTATAGCCTCGCCCCCAGAGATATCCGACAGTGACAGCGACCGGGAATACAGCGATAGTGACGACGGCGAATCCGTCAATCATACCACTATTTCCGAGAATTCCCCCTGGTTGAGAATGAGCATACGCCGACATCAACAGACAAAGGGAGCCGACGAAACAGAAGCCTTACTTACCACATTTTCCAACTTATTCTCGGATTTATCTCGCTTTCTTCATCAGGATATATCCTCTCCCATAGTGCTGTCACCCTCGCCGACTCCCTGCATTTCTCAGGAACCGTCTTCGGTCTAACGGTTGTCTCTTTTGCCACTACTCTCCCAGAGAAACTAGTTGCAATCCTCAGTGGTTCCCGCGGCCACAGCGGCATTATGGCTGCGACGACGGCAGGAAGCAATATTTTCCTACTAACACTCTGTGTTGGTGTCGTTGCGGTGGCGGGGCACCAGGTGCAAGAGGCGGATAAGTTTGTGCTTTTTGAGCTAGTGGCAGTGTGGGTGTCCTCTCTGCTGTTTTGTGCAGTCATATTTTTGGGAATAGGGAGGAATGCTGGTGTAGTGCTCTTGGCTGCCTACCTTGGGTTTCTATTTCTAGAGTTTACCGTTTACCGGCGGTGATTAGCATAAAATATTCTCAATTTGCAGCGCATTTTCAACCCTATTTATGAAAATGAGACCTACATAGCTTCATATGAATACTAACGTGAGAGCGAGATGTATTCTATAATTATTGTCTGTCACTAGCTTAAAGCAAGATTTAGTAGGCCAAACGACTGGGTCAGATGGTCGGAACTCTCTAAAGACTCGATTTGTCTAGCATTCTTGCCCACGGTCATTCCGCGATAATTCACTAACAGCTGGGTAGAGCGAGGGTCAGATATAGGATATTATTGATTTAAGCCCCCCAAAGAACAAAGCAACTTAGTCGCTCATCAGTTTAAATTTTACCGTTCCGAACTTGAAGCATGATCCAAAGTACGGGAGTAACTATATCTAGCACAATAGATTATGTGATTAGGGTTTGAAAGAGCATCTCTATGTTCGCGGTATGGAAACCGAGGTCGGGCGCTTCTGTATGTAGTGGCAGCCTTGAGGCCCTCTGGCGATGTTTCGTGTTGATGCTGAAATCCTGTATCCCCCGCTGGCTTCATAGCTCGAATGTATCTAGGATCATCTAAAAGGAATGGACACAAATATCTTCAATAATATGAACTGTACATCATACATGACAGTTTGTAACTTTACTTAATTATTTCTGCTGTATACTTCTGGGTCACATGGTCTGCTTAGTAAGAACGCACTGACCGCCCTGAAGCATCCAAAGATAATCGACTGCGACATTCTCGATCTTGACCAGCATATTACACAAAATGCCTCTCATCACCGAATCTCACGACTCGCTCCCCTGTAAGTTCCACCTATTACCCATTTCTCACTGCAATTGAACCCAATCGTCCTAACATACCAACTAGACGTCGACGCGGCGCCCTCAGCCTCCGCGCAAGCACGAGCCCAGCAGCTCATCAATGCAGAGCTGTCCCCAGAACACGCTACGACAATCCATCCATGGATTCCAGAAGCCCCCGAGCCCAAATTCAGTGAATTCATGCAACAAGAGCTCGCGCGCAAAGCACAAGGCACACCAATCACAGGCGGGATCGACCTCTCGCGCTACGAAGCACCAGAAGCCCCGACTCGCGCCTCAGACACCGATGCGCCCAACCTAGAAGAATGGCGCCAGACTCTGCAAAAAGCATACGCCTCAAGCTCGCACCTCGCCAAGCGCCACGAGAACCTGGCGCTGCTCGAGGAGCACGGCAAGAATGCGTGGTTGATTGGCAATTCACAGCTGGAGGAAATCCTTGGCCAGCTGGAGAAAGAGCTGGCGGAAACGAAGGAGGCTGCTGAAGAAACCAACAAGCAGAGGAAGATCGCGCAGGAGGCCAGTCAGGGTGAATTGGTTAGCCTGGAGGAGACGTGGAAGCGGGGCGTCGGTGCTATCCTTGATGTTGAGGTTGCGTCGGAGGGTCTGCGCATGCAGATTCTTGAGCATCGTAGACAGGTTGCACAGCAACAGGCGCGTTAAGAGTCTAGATCTTCATTCGGTCTGAATTACCTTTGAGGGTGAAAGCTTATCTGAGCTGAATTGGCGGCTTCGTGTTGGGTATGGCAAGTTGGTGGTTGCACGGCCTGCGTGCTAGTGGGATACTTGCATGTTCGACGATGAGACGATGCGTTTGACTGTGTCTTCCCTGCGGTTGGATCCTCTGTGGACACGCTTTCGTTGGTCAATGTCTCGCGATTTGAACGTTTGCTTTTGTGCCGAGACCATCTCTATCTTCCAACGCTGTGACTCCACGCTCTGGTCCCGGGAATGGGTGTTCTCCTGTTGAAGCCATTACCTCCAGCAAGCAACAACCTCAAACTACACCCATCTCTGGTCTCAAAACACCAACACCAGCCGCTCCAACATACTCCCTACATCGGGGTGAGAATTGGAGGAGGAAATCCCCCATAATATCCGGGTACTGCAGGTCAGCACCAGCTACAGCATAACATCCAATGAACAACACATCTCTGGATGGTCTTCACTCATAGCACCAAACCCCTCTTTCTCAGTCCTACTGTGTAGTCAACCCTAAGCTACGAAGCCAATTCAACAGCCACGTATTCGAAATTCAATTCCACACCGTGCCGCATAATTCCAAGATCTAATGACCCTACACCTTCACCGGCGCAACAACATTAACATCCACCCCCTCCTCCACAACCTCAACCCTAAATCTCTGCACAACCCCCTTAACCCTAACCCCCTCCGTCCCAGCCCTCAAATTCCACTCAACAAGCCTCCGACACATCCCATCCAGCGTCGAAATAACAGGCCGATACCCCAACCCCCCCTCTTCAGGCCCCAACCTCGCCCTACAATCGTCCCCAAAGACATGGATATTCAAAATTCCAAACAGCGCCGGCTGGATCTGCTCAAGGTCCTTGGGGAGCGCAGGTAACAGCCACTGCAGGTAGTTGTACCGCAGGAATGCATATGCCTCGACGATGTAGGCGAGCAGGAGGAACGGCGCGGGTTGTAGCTCCGGGAAGGAGACCGGGGTTGAGGATACGGTTGTTAGTAGCTTGTACAGATCGCCGAAGGAAATTGCTGGGTTGGGGTCTGTCACTGCGTATGCTTGGCCGCTTGTTTTGGGGTTTGTGTTGCTTGGGTTGCTCTGTTCGATGAGGCGTTGTTCGTAGAGAAGATGGGCTAGAGAGACGTTTTCGGCGTGGACGAAGCTTTGGAGGACGGGGGCTGCCCAGCTATTTGGTTTTTGTGTTATTCTATTCTTTTTCTTCTTTCATTTTTGTTTTCTTTGATTGGGGTCCGGGTTGGTTCTGTCATTGGTAGGTTGACTTACGTTGGACTGCCGCCGTTGCGGAGGTAGATGTCTGTGATGGCCATGCTGTTCTCGCCGCCTGTGCCATAGATTCCATTGACTGGACGGATACATCCCGTTCGGAAGTTGTTCTCTGGGTCATCGGCGGTTCGAACGATACGCTCTGCCTCGGCCTTGGATGCGGCGTAGTTTCCGAAGAATTCACCGTGTGTCTTGGGTAGCTTGCGTTCGTCGCCGAGGACTTGCACCACACGCGTGGGCTCAGTGGCCCATGGCTTGATCCAGAAGTTTGGTCGATGGATGCCGATGGAGCCAGAGGATGTCCAGATGAAGCACGAGGCGCCTGCTTTCTTTGCTGCGCTCAGGACATTGCGCGTGCCGTCGATGTTGACTTTACTGCATAGCGAGAGCATGCTCTGCAGGCGATCCGATGGTCGAATCACGGCTGCTGTGTGGTAAATTGTTAGAGGGAGATTAGCAGCTCTGGCTGGCCATGGTTCTTCAAAGGCCGTGTCCACTGCGAGTAAGTCGGTGATGTCGACTTTTGTGTAGCCTACGCCTTGGTCGAGAAGTTCCTTGGCAGGGGGGACTATGTCTAGCACACGTATAGCTTTGGGGTCTTCACCGCGGGCTAGGAGATGGTTGGCAATCCATGCTCCAACGAGGCCTATCACCTTGTTAGTCTGTCTCTCGTGTGGTGGTGGACATGGGGAGTTTTGCAGATGGCATACCTGTTCCGCCGACGATCACGTATCGGCGAGACTGTTTCGGTGGCAAGTGCTTGGTCATATCGATGGGGGTTTCCAGATTCTTTTTGTAGGCTGCTTTGATTTCCTCGACAGTCCAACGATTTGGTGATATTCGTCGAGCTTCCTCCGGTACTGCCTTCATGGCACAGTTGATCCGCCACATGTACAGGACGCCCAGCGTCAAAATGCCTATCAGTAACAACATAGCTGAGGCTTCTGCAGACTCTTGAGCAAGGACGTCTTGGAGATCTTAAAGAGGTTTACAGGAGCGGGGGATTGCGGCGTAAATGGCTAAAAAGAAGCTCCGATGGTTGCAGACCCGGTCCGATGAAAATCTTGCCGTTCAATTATCATGCATTTGTTCCATTTCTTCCTTTATTTGACATCCGATCTGATTGAAAATGGCAGGTCGCTTAGATCTCGGTTATTTTAAACGAGCGACCTGAGACCCTCCCGTTGCTCCAAGCGAGCATCCTGACCTCATCACACGGGATCGTTTGTTCAGCGAGCCATTCCAGGCCCGGTGAGGAAACAGAAGTGTTGTGCACCTGAATATTGAGGTGACGGTGGAAACAGTCAGGGCAAACGTGAATCGGGTTCTAACCTTATAGATGCAACTAGACAAGAGCGGAACATTCCGCCTTTTCGCCCCTTTTTGAATTGGACTTTGAGTTTCAGGTCGAATTTGGCTCGGTCCCACTTTCAAGTTCGCGGGATATATTCTCTGCCGCCATTTGGGTAGATGTTGTGTGTGTATGCAATTGACATGGATATGGACTTGGAACATGGACCATGGACCATGCAACATGCAACATGCAGCAGGCAATAGGCAACAGACAGCATGTGTCAACCCCCAATATTACCCCGGTCTCGAGACCCATCACAGATGGAGACATTCACTGTATTCGGCAAACCGGCACGCTAAGCTGCCCGAGTCCACTTCCAGCCTGATACAGTAGATCCAGAGAGTTGAAACATTTCCTTACTGTACAGGAGATCTTGGTCCCATGGGGAAGTCTCCATGTTATATTCTCACGTTGATAGGAGGGCAATGCCTCGATGGCGCCATTTGATGCCTGTCAATACAGTCGAGTAGCTCTTGGCTCTCTTTCATTCCGTCCTCGGTTTCTAGTTCATGACAAGATGCTTATCACTGCCTGGGCCCCACTGCTTGGAAATTTTCCCAGCTGTTTGATAACTAACTAACTAAGTTATTCCGTCTTACTTATGTAAATCGGACTGCTCTTTCTCTAATTCCGCTCTCGGGTCTTAGCTTTTTATTTCTCTTTTCTATACTTTTTTGTAAAGGCGCCCGTCCCGAACCTTCGATTGTCAAAGCTTCTCGGGATGCCTCAAAATCCCAATTCGGAAGCCGAGAAACGGTCCCAGAATGCCGAGACCGATTCTATCGGCGAGTCTATCTCCTCGGTAGAAACACATGATGACCACGATGCCCTGGGAAAGACATTGACGGCTCGCGCTTCGCGAACTTCACATATGTCCCTGTCGGAGCGAGTGACCACCATCGCGACCAATGCCACTGCCGACCCTAACTATGAGGTGGACTGGGAGGGCGAAGATGACCCCGAGAACCCCAAGAACTGGAAGATGGGCTACAAGGCCATGGGCATATTCTTTCTCGCATGGAACACTCTCACCGTGTAAGTTTTCAATGGTATATTGGTAGTACATCAAACTGATCATCCTGGCAGCGTATTATATTCAACTTCTTATACTTCGGGCATCACTCTGATTGGCGAGGAATTCGGCTCATCTGAAACCATTGTGACTCTCGGATTGACATTCTATCTCATCGGCCTGGCCATGGGATCGATGTTTATGGCTCCGCTCAGTGAAGTGTATGGACGTAAACCCGTCTGCGTGATCTGTCTATTTGTCTTCACTGTCTTGATCATTCCCTGTGCTCTCGCCAAATCCGTAACAACCTTGATTGTCGTTCGTTTCATTGGTGCTTTCTTCGGCAGTGTCATGATCTCCACTGCGCCTGGTATGGTCGCTGACCTGGTAGATGATGAGCACCGCGCGCTGGCCATCTCCATCTGGAGTCTTGGCCCATTGAATGGACCAGGTTTGTCGTCCCTATACTCCCCAGTGTATCAAGCCAAACCATTTCTAACAGAGACCAGTCCTCGGCCCTGTAATCGGAGGATTCGTCACCCAATATCTTGGCTGGAGATGGATGAACTGGATTGCGCTCATCCTATCCGCCGTCGCATTATTATTTGCTATCCTCCTCAAAGAAACATACGCACCAACCCTTCTCCAAAAGAAAGCAGCCCGACTCCGCAAAGAGAGCGGTGAAAACCGCTGGTGGTCCCGCTACGATCAAAAGGCAACCTTATACGAGATCCTCAAGCTGAACCTCAGCCGTCCATTCGTAATGGCTGTCACCGAACCAATCTGGTAAGCCCTAACTAAAGCTCCCCTGCCCAAACCTCCACCCACCAGAACCAACCCTAACAAGGCCCAGCATCTTCTGGAACATCTACATCGCAATCATCTACGGAATCCTCTACCTCTGCTTCGTAGCCTACCCAATCGTCTTCCAAGAAATCCGCGGCTGGGACCTAGGCCTATCAGGCCTCGCCTTTGTAGGAATCGGAATCGGCGTCGTCCTCACAATCGCCTGCGAGCCCCTAATCCGCCGCCTCATCAACAGCCACGCCATCGACCCGGAAACCGGCAAACCCGCCCCAGAAGCCATGGTCTCCTTCATCTGCATGTGCGCCGTGCTCATCCCCATCGGCGAGCTCTGGTTCGCCTGGACCTGTTCGCCCGCCTCGATTCCCTGGATCGCACCCTTGCTCGCGGGCATCCCCTTTGGCGCGGGCAACACCGGCGTCTTCATCTACGCTTCTAATTACCTGACTGGCAGTTACGGCATGTATGCCGCGTCTGCGTTGGCGGGCAACTCTGTTATTCGGAGTATCCTGGGCGGTGTGCTCCCGCTGGCGGGCACGTCTATGTATGCCAGTCTGGGGCCGAATTGGGCCGGCACGTTGCTGGGTCTGTTGGAGGTCGTGATTGTGCCGATTCCGTTTGTGTTTTACAAGTATGGGCATAAGATCCGGGAGCGGAGTACGCTGATCTCGCGCATGCAGGAGGACAAGAAGAAGTTGGAGGGGAAGAGGGCTAAGAGGTTGGCGCAGTTGGCTCTGCGGAATGATGAGGAGAAGCAGGCTGGCGTTGTTTAGTGTCTATCTTTGGTCTTTGTTGGTCTTGGATGGGTGTCTTATACCCCTCCCCTCCCCTCCCCCGAGTCTTGCGTCTGAGATGTTACAAAAGTGCTTTTTATAATTATGAAATGTCTAATACATTAGTGGCCTGTACAGGCTTGTCCAAGAGAATAATAGTGTGGCTTTTTGTTATGTTTTGGCTTCCATCACTGGGTATCTCAGTCGTTGACTTGTATCATGCGCTCCACATGCTGTGAACTGCGAAGGATCTGCTCATATTCTCCAAGGGCAATTGCGCCAGCTGGAAACACCATGACGGCCTCGACATGCACCGGGCGAGACGGAACTGTGACTGGTCCGGTGGGTGGATCGCTGGATTGCGTTGACCCCGGCGTTGAGGAAAAGGAAGAAGACGGAGGCTGTGACTCTCTGACATAGCCCAGCACGTTCAACCACGTCCCCACGCGGAGTTCCTCGGCAGTGAGGTTCTCAAGGACAGCATTGATATCGACAGATACTGAGTCGATCTCAGCTCTGCTGCGGGGATAGTTGTGCTCCAGGACCAGATGGCCGGTGGTGATGATATAGTTTCTCACACTGTGTGATCGCAAGGCAGAAATCACCGTTAGTATTTAATTGCAGTTCCATACATCACATCCGTTGCTAGGCTGGACGCACCAGCCAAGAAAGCGGACCTTCGAGTCCGCCTGTAGAGAGGAAAGATCGGAGAGGAACACGCGAGTAGAGGGGCGCGGCCCGTTCATTCCAGCATCAAAGTCCAAAGGCCATCGACATGGCAAAGTGAACCGCACACCAAGTGAAAGAAGATCGCATCGACGGTCTGATAGTGCACGTGACCGATCTTACCGTGTATGTCATAGGCCCGAGGGGAAAGACTGATCTCTCCCCTCCTCATCGGGTTATCCTGACATTCTACGACCAAAGAACTAATCAAGTCCTTGGTCACTCGGAATTTTAGTCTACATCATACTTCTATCACCTGTGTCAAACTCAAACTGAGTTTGCCTGGAGCCTATCGCACCTCCACCTGACTTGCAGCAACCCACTCGCGCGACACAATCAACGCCTCTCTTGATCTATTTGGCTGGCTGACTTCCTTGGACACAACACCACAACTCACCGAGCCCTTTGCATACATCTTCCCGGCTCTCTATTCCAGTTACACGGATTCAATATGTGGTCTTGGTTTGGCGGTGCCGCCGCTCAGAAGCGCAAGGATGCGCCTAAGGATGCCATTCTCGCGCTGCGGGGACAGCTGGCTTTGCTTCAGAAACGAGAGAAACATCTTGAGAACCTGATTGCGGAGCAGGATGCTCTCGCGCGAAAGAACGTCAACACGGATAAAAATGGTAGGTTTACTGGGCTTGTTTGAGACAACCGGAGGGTGGGTTCAGGAACCGAGGCTAACGTATGGAAACTGTAGCTGCTAAGAATGCTCTCCGACGGAAAAAGGTGCACGAGAAGAACCTTGAGCAGACAACGGCGCAGACAATGCAACTCGATCAACAGATATACTCGATCGAAGCGGCGAATATCAACCACGAGACTCTACAGGCGATGAAGCAGGCCAGTGCGGCTATGAAGGTGATTCATGGTGGAATGAAGCTCGAGGATGTCGACAAGACAATGTATGTGGTTATCGGATTGATATGGCAGGCCCCGCTTGGGACTTGCGGCTCTTGGATGTGGTATTGATACTGATGACTATACAGGGAGGATCTCCAAGACCAGCATGCGCTCCACACGGAAATCGGAAACGCTATTACCAGTGTGCCACTCGGCGAACAGCCCGACGAGGAAGATCTCGAGGCCGAATTGGAAGGTCTCGAGCAAGAGGCCATGGATGCGAAGATGCTCAACACTGGCTCTGTACCTGTCGGCGCCCAGCTGGATCGGTTACCAGCTGCGGGGAACACAGAACGTATGTTGGACCTGGCTATCTATACAACACATCATTTACCACTTGCTGACGTCTTCCATAGTCAAACAACCCGCCCAGACGGAGGAAGACAACGAAGAAGCCGAGCTGGCAAAACTGCGCGCGGAAATGGCCATGTGATACTCCCTCTCGTTCAGCCACGCGACCCATGCAGCCCCAGCATTGATTTCCTCTGTTTCTTCCATCCTTGATTCTTGTCTCACCCTCGCATGCATGACCGGCCATTTTCTCAAGCAAGTCCCTTGGCCGGCTGTCTGGTTCTTTCTTCTGGCCTCTTGTCCCGGCGCTGACCAGGCTAACTTTATACTGTTCTTTCCTCCTATCTTGTTTTCTCCTCCATCTTCTCCATCATATTCCTCCGAGACAATTTAGTCGGGGGCCTCTCTCTGTGTCTTCTGTCTGCTTTATCACTTTTCTATCTGGCTGTTCCACTCCTCAACATCCTTCAATACAAACCAAATCAATCTTTCCATTCCTGTTTCATGTTCTTGCTTGTTCTGTTTCTTTCTCTGTTTTTTTTTTTAATGGAGTTCGTTTAGATTATCGTGGTTCTTTGTTTCATGTAAGCTAAGATCTTAATAACAGCTCGGGATTGCACCATCATTAAGCTGTAGCTCTGTACTATAACCAACATTCAAAAACTGTACTCAATTTAGAAAAGCAATCCACCTCTCTACGGCATGTAATGCAAGATTTTCTTTAACGATATTTCATTATTAACCCATACATACATGCATATCTGAATCCAGCCAAACACAAGCCCAAAGGCAGCATCAGAAAGGAACAGATACGAAAGTCAGGTGCATCACCGAGAGCGACAGCTCTCATTTGGTAATCATAAAATGCACTCTCGACAGAGCGAAAAGCGAAAAGAGAAAACGACAAAAAAAAAGAAAATAAGAATAAAACTCCTTTGACGAACTAAGTCGCCAACCATACCCAACCAACCCAAGCCCCGGATTCGCCGATGCAGAAGTAATTCAATGAATAGAATCCCAGAAAAAAAGTGCCATTACCACGCCCGAACCGAAAACAAGGACCACGCAGGTCGTGGAAGTGAGAAAGCGGACACGGGAATCAAGGGAACCAGGCGTAGCTCTTGGTGGGCTGGACGCGGTGGCCGTTCTCCGACTCTGTGCCCCACTTGGATTTCCACTCGACTTCGGCGGTGGCGGCGTCGAGGAGGGCTTGCTTGCACTCTGGCGGGAGGAGGGCGATGATTTCGGGGGTCATGAACTCTGGATGAGTCGGGTTGGCAATGCTGACCATGCCGTTGTAGCCGATGTCGTGGAGATCGCCGTCTGGGCCGGGAATTCCCATGTTGGAATACTGGGGGGATTCGTAGATGATGTCTTGGACTAGGCAGCGGTCTGTGACGGAGCGGGGGACTGGGGGGAAGATGGTTGCGGGCTTGGTTGTTTCGGGGTCGGTGGGTTGTTGGTCGTTGGATTCGTTGAGGTTTTTGTTGGTGGGCTCGTCGGTGGCTTCGGGACTGTCTGCGTTGGCGATGTTGAGCGAAGACATATTGCTTGCAAGACCGGCTTGGGCGTCTGATTCTGCGGGGACGGCTTCCCAGCGGGCGTGGGTTGGCTGCATGATCTTGGGGTATTGCATGGTGTTGGTGTGCACTTCATAGACTCCCTTCAGGTTGGTGCGGCGCATGTCGGCAAGTTTGTGGTTGTAATTGCTAGGAGAGGGTTAGCTTTGAGTTTGAGCTTTGCATGATTCGGAACTTACCTTGCTGCGCGGGCATGCTCCAACATCCAGTTGTCGTCAGTCACGGGAACACGTCGCTTCTTTGTATCAACGGGCTTGCCGCCGGCGAGAGGCACAGTGGGTGCATTGGTGTGGTAGACACTGCTGGCACCGTGCCAGGCAACATACTGATTGCGGTTGTACTCTTCGCCAGGGCCGGGGATTCTATCCTCTGGGACGGCCAGCTCGCCTTCGACGTCACCGCGCTCACGGGCAACTTGCTCGTCGTAGTCGTCGGTGATCTTCTTGCCTCCGACGATAATCTTGGCGCCAAACTCACGGAACACAGAGCGAGCAGTGACAACGCCAATGGCACGACCCTTGTAAGAGTGGGGGATCAAATCGCGTTCAATGAGGTCACGCTTAGCATCATCATCAATGATGATCTTGTAGAGCATCTTGTGCTTCTGGAAGAACAGGTAGGAATCGCGGAAGCCGATGCAGCGGGCAGGTTCAGTCGACAGCATGTAGAGACGATTGCCGCGACCAAGGATGGAGAAAGTACGCACACGATACTCACGACCTCCCTGGAGGTGACCATCCTGGTCAACCTTGGTAGCACCGATGGGATCGGGAGGGATCGAGACTTCGTCGTTGATGACATCCATCATGTTGCCTTCTTTGTCGACGGGCACTTGTGTGAGGTGTGAAGGTCCGCGGTTACGGGCCCAGCGTCCTCCGCTGGCAGCAGGACGGCCTCGGCGTCTTCTCACTGGAGTAGTGACGCGGATGTGGCCGTCAGCGTCGAGAGTATCTTCAGGGCGAGGATTCTTGGGTGGACGTCCGATGCGACGTTTCTTGGGAACAACAGATGGGCGACCAGGTCCGTACTTCGGGTCATCGCCAACCTGAAGTTGGGGGACGTTGTCGCCGGGGGTTGCGACAATGGTCTCTCCTTCAGTCTGGGGGTCCGCATGGGTCCGGGCCTCAGTGTCTACACCCTCCCCTTCCACTTGGGATTCAGTTGAACGTTCGGCTGGAGCTTCGCTTTCACCTTCAGCCTCGGCCGCAGTGTCACCTTCAACTTTGGATTCAGCCTCAGGTTCGACCTCGTAATCCTGCTCGGGGGATTCGGCGGTAGATTCCTCTGCTTCGGCTACTGGCGAGGATGCTTGCGACGAAGGAACATCAACCATTTCGTCGTCGGAGCCCTCAGGGAGTACAGGTACATTTTCTAGTATATTGTTAATCGCAAACGCGTCCTAAGGGATAGGTGAAGTGGAGTGGGAGATGGTGTTGAGGCATTGGAAGGGCGTAGTATTGCGACCAACTTACTGATTGACTCCGCTGCCGCTTGGGCAGCTGCCCTCAGCTTGCGTGGCATTTTGGCGATGATGATTCGGCACGCTTCAGCGGAAATGAATCAATAGGCGTATCTGTTTTGCCGGGAGAATGAAAGTCCGAGTCACGTGCTGGGCGGAGAGGAGAAGATCAATGACCGGGATGGTTGACAGATGAGTCATCCACGGAGCGGAGTCACGGGGTCTGGGTTCTTTCCCGCTTACGCAATCACTCTGTCCTGAGATCACATGATTTCACTGCAACCTTTTCCTGCATGACATCATAGGGCTCAGTTCTTCACTGCGGAGCATGTCGGGCACTTCCCTGAATTCAATTCTAGGCCTTGAACCGCCATTGCCGTCTCATATTCTTTTTGATATCATAGCCCTGCGTTACTGGACAATCGGGGGGTTATGCGTTCACCTCTAGATCTGCGCCAAATATATCTCACCGGCAATACCGTTCTAGCCTGAACCCTTATACTACAAATAGCATTGAACAAATGACCCCGAACAAATGACCTGGACAGCCTCCCAACCTAGATTGATCAAGAATGAGTGGTGTCACCTGGGACTTCTTCCTGGTACAACCGACAATCTGGATGTCTTCAGCTTCACATGTCAAGAGGCTTGAGCTCTCAGATTAGCAACAGTTCTCCCCGCTTGGGCCTCTGTTTAGGCATCTTTGAACTGGCGCAACTGGCGGCCCCCAAAAAGTGTCAAGGCTTTTCGGTTCACCAACCGAGGAAATTCGAATGGCAATCTGTGGAAGCCTTGCTACGGCGGATGGAACATACTGCTGACAGGACCGCAGATCGTGACACTTTGCAGATGACCCTCTGCGCCTCGGGCTCGGTTTGGTGCATAACGATGCCTTGCGAATCCTGCATGTTTTTTCTCCTGCAGTAAATCCCGCCATTAAAGCATCAAAAGTGTAGATGTATTTTAACTCTCCTGGGGCGTTCAAGGATAGGGATAATCAGATCCCTTCACCCGGTCAGGCATCGCCAGGAGATCCATTTCCATGTCTTTCGATTCGTTCGAGATGCACAATCGAGAGGGGGAGGCGAGCGCCGATCCTCCCCACCAAATTCGGAGATGGGGAAATAAAGCAGTCGATCTACTACTCCGTGCTGCAGCGCTTGAAGCTCATCTCTGTGGCATGTAATTAACGCATCGGTGGTGAGCTCCACCGAACCATGTTGGTGCTAGTGTCGTAGTGAGGGACCGATGACGCATGTGGAGGGTAGCCTTGGGAGCATTGGGTGACCACAGCATATTTGCAGCTGCAAGGGGAGCTGGAGGGTCGGGCCATATTAGAAGCTTCAAGCTGAAAGGCTGCACCATGATCACAATCGGCTTGTCTAGGTCGGATTCGATCTGGACTGTCACGGTAGGAGGCATGATATTCTACGAGTCCTGTACCGTATGCTGTAGTGCAGAGCGCAGAGTGCATCGAGATTCGCTACAATAGGGAGAAAACGGAAAACACTACTCCGGCATATCAAGAAGAGCGGTCTCACCAGATGATGAAATCGCACAGTACCCCGCCCGAAGAATGCATTCGAGCGCGATAAGAGACTAAATTCGAATATTCGAGAGGGATTTCGACATCCGGTACTGTACTGAGACTGACCTTCCCTCTTCCAATGGACCCTGGACCAGGTGAGAAAGGCAAGCAAACCAGATTCTTCGGGAATGAGAAATAGGCCATAGGAAATAGAAAATACAACCTCGACTGTACTGTAGGAAAACAAGAGAATGGAATGGCCCTCACTAACCAATCCAGAACTAGATCCCGAGTCATTCTCTTGATATGGCTTTGGTCTCCACCCCCCATGATTTGCCTCTTCAAAACATGAATTTACTTAGGAATTAACTTATAATGATTTATACTGGAATAGGCCGCATAGACTAATACAAAAGTGTTCAGAATCCCCCCAGTCAGTGCCGTTTTTTCCCTTGTAATTGCACTGCTTATGGTCAGCTCTTTTCAGCTGGTCATTCAAGAGTTTAGCGCGGAGATATGGATGAATGAAACCCTCGCCAGAGTGGATGATCGAAGCAAAAAACTCCTATTCCACCGATTTCCACCGTGCATGCCCAGTTTATAGCATCGTTCCCACCCTACCGCCATTTACACCTCTCCGAGACTCGTCGCCGAATCCAGTTGGGGCTCGGGTTCAAACCCGCCTTAGTCAACCTCCAATTTTTGCTTTCCTCAATTTTCAACCCAACCCCGCCCCCTCCAACAAATCTTTGAATGGAATCACAATGGCGAGCGGAACCGTATTGCACGATGCAATGAAGCCAATTTCGTAAGTTCTCCGTTGGTTTTCTTTCTTTCTACTTGAGGGAGCGCCCTATCCCGCACACCGCATGGCTGTCCTGGGGATCAACCTGCATGAAACACACGTTTCGAGGCCTTTCTGCCGTGTCGCTTGCTCGATCCGCATCGGACTTTGCCTACAACATCTGAGAGGAGTCCTACACAAGGATCACCACATTTCAAGCCCAAATGGCTAACATTCCGTCTCGTTAGTTCCACATCGGAGATCGAGAATCAAGACCAGATCAGGTCAAACGGGTCAACCCCTACGCCGACTGGAATCGCGACCCCGGAACCCGATCCTGCAGACAAGCGTCTGCCTTCCATAATGCACAACTACTTCCAGGTTGGTTCTACCTCCGGTGATAAAGCGAGTTTGCCGCGGTTTTGGTCGTGCCTGTCGAAATCCTCTGAGGAATCTCCATCAAATGCGCCCCCACACTCCGATTCCTCCGAGTCTTTTGTCATGATGGAACAAGAAGATGGGTCGGACAAGATGATGGAAACTGTACCTGCGGGCCTGCCCACTCCTCCTCATTCGCTGTTGCAACATGACTCAGATGAGATGGAACTCGGAACGAGTCCAGGCACCTCGTCTATCTTCCATACCCTGAAGAGTTACCTCATTCCACATGCAACCCCCGATGATGCTTCCCGCCGTCAAACCTCCCTCCCAGTCTCGAGCATTTCGGACGACCCCGTCCTTGCTACACACTTTTCCAATCCCTCTCTCCCCTCAGATGCATTCTCCCTCACCGAAGCTCCCCTCCTCGACCATGAGAAGCCCTCTTTTTCAGTATCTTCCGAGAATCTTGCCAAGCTAACTGGAAACGCGCCCGATGGGTCGTGTCTAAAGAACACTCCGCCCCTTACCCCTAGGGCCATGTCCAACGAGGTTCCAACCTCCCAGCCAAAGGATGTCACACCGGTCACGCCAGCTGAGCCAGCTCCGCAAGAGCCCGAACCGGAACAACCCGCCACGGACGACATGGAAAGCTCCACGGATGAGATCACAATGAAGCTCGACGAGGCATTCCCCTCGGAGCCTGTGAGATCTGCATCCCCTGCAAATGGTGCGCCCACGGGTCCCATCAACGGTAAACTGTTTGTGAAGATCACCGATGGTCGCGGATTGCGGCCCAGTTTCGACCCATATGTGGTGTGCGTTTTTGAATGGAATGAGTACATCTCCAAAGGTGCTCGTGATGGAGAGGAGGAAACCAAGAGACGCCAGCAGGAGTCTGATGCCGAAGAGGCTGCTGCCGGCCGACCGATGGCCATTCCCATGAAGAGCCGAACGAGCAGTCACAACAGTGCCGGAGAGGGTGATCACAAGGGACGGACGCCTGTCACAGACCCTCACTGGGATCACGAGGCCACCTTGTAAGTGTCATATTAAGCTGTGCCTTTTTTTCTCTCCCTGAATCGCTGGCTTATCTTGTTTAGTGATGTTATGGGCGACCAGTCCGAGCTTGATGTTACTGTTTACGACCGCAACAACCAAGAAGCTTTCCTGGGTCATGTACGACTCTGCGTCAACCTGAAAGAAGATCACAGTCGCTTAGAAGGCTGGTTCCCTCTGGTTGCCCGTGGCGCTGGAGACAACCAAGTGTCGGGAGAGATCCACCTCGAGATGAAATTCGAAAAGACAGATCGGAAGCAGGTCGGGCCTAATGACTTCCTGATCCTGAAGCTGATCGGAAAGGGAACTTTCGGTCAAGTTTACCAGGTCAAGAAGAAGGATACTCAGCGTATCTATGCCATGAAGGTTTTGCAGAAGAAGGTCATCATTCAGAAGAAGGAAGTCGCACATACCCTTGGAGAGCGCAACATTCTTGTGCGTACTGCTATGACAGCGTCTCCCTTCATTGTCGGTCTCAAATTCTCTTTCCAAACTCCGACAGATCTATATCTCGTCACGGATTACATGTCCGGTGGTGAACTGTTCTGGCACTTGCAGCGTGAGGGTCGCTTCCAAGAGGCCCGGGCGAAGTTCTACATTGCTGAGTTGATCCTGGCTCTGCAACATCTCCACGACCATGACATTGTGTACCGTGATCTAAAGCCAGAGAACATTCTCCTGGATGCCAACGGTCATATCGCACTCTGTGATTTCGGTTTGTCCAAGGCCAACTTGACACAAAACGACACTACCAACACCTTCTGTGGTACCACTGAATATCTTGCTCCCGAGGTCCTGCTTGACGAGCAAGGATACACAAAGATGGTCGACTTCTGGTCTCTGGGAGTGTTGGTCTTTGAGATGTGCTGTGGATGGAGTCCATTCTACGCCGAGGATACCCAGCAGATGTACAAGAACATTGCCTTTGGCAAGGTCCGCTTCCCCAGAGATGCTCTTAGCACCGAGGGCCGAAACTTTGTCAAGGGTTTGCTTAATCGAAACCCCAAGCACCGTCTGGGTGCCAACGGTGATGCCAAGGAGCTGATGGCCCACCCCTTCTTCCACGATATCAACTGGGAATCACTTTGCCGCAAGCAGGTGATCCCACCATTCAAGCCTCAACTGCAGTCCGAAACAGACACCTCCAACTTCGACCCGGAGTTCACCAACGCGTTGGAGACCAACAACTCGCTGAACCTCCGCGCCGCCGCCCTGGCCAATGGCCTTATGCCCGGCTCCACACCTCTGTCTCCCGGAATGCAAGCCAACTTCAAGGGATTTACGTTTGTCAACGAGAGCTCCATCGACCACCACCTCAAGGCCGACGATTTGAGCGATCACATGGAAGAAGACGCAATGCATGACCACGACGACGGGTACCAGCGCTCGCACCGGTCCGGCAACTCAGTCGACCAGCGCATGACAGGCGTCCAGAAGACGCACGATGGCGCCGAGTCCGAAATCTTCAACGTCGATGATACCTTTGACATGTGATTACGTTTTTCATTCAATCTCCTACTGCATGATCATGGAGTCTTGATCTGGCATACAATTTTCCTACTTGTCTTGTACATGCCCTCTCGGATGCATCACTTCAGCCCGCAAATATGGGTTTATCTTTCCATCTGCGTTTCCCTACCTTCATGTTTCAACTTTCATGTCTGATGTCTGTCATGTCCATTTCCTACTTCGGCTATCCGTCAGGTCTTCTCACGCTGGTGTTATCCCCGATGTTCCTTTCTCTTTCACTCTGGTATCTACACTGGCAGGGAGTCTTGACCATCTCATAGCAAGAGATGTCAATCATTATTTGCAGATCAGATCTCTGGTCTGCGATACATGATTGCTGCTGTGTGATCTTGACTCCCTACCAGCTAGCCCCCAGTCACATACCCCCTTCTCCCGGGTTTCCATTTACATTACCACATCTAAACAATGTCTCCTGGGTGAATTTGCGTGTTTGGAGTTAGGTTTTGGGTTATTTTCTGTACCTTACTGATTTGACATGTGCTGGCCCCCAAGTTAGCTCTCACGTCTTTGCTTCTGATGTCATTTCTGTCTTCGGTCTCCAGTCAGTCTCCAGCGCAGTTATTGATAACTTATTCTTCTTATCTCTCTATTGCTATCTTCATCTCTATCCTCACTTTTCTCTGAGATCGCTGTCAGTTCGAATTCTGAAACCAGCTCTTCTGCTTTTCTCTATAATCCTCTGTCTCATCTTGATGGTATTGGTAAATCCTTCATGCATGCCTTTTTGGTTGATTGGGCTGTTCTTTGTTAGTTGGGAGTGCAGCATGTAGCCTGCTTGGTTGTCTTGGTGTCATTTTCGTGGTGTTTGGGGATGGTTTCACTTCGGTGTGATGTGCATCTGTCAGTTATTTGGTGCTGTTGATGAATTTTATAGTAGATTGATCAAATATTCATTGTTCTTTCGTGAGATCAGTTATGTTGTGTTCCTCTGTCAAGCCATAACAGACCTAAATCCCCAAAGGCAAATCCCCAAAGACAAAAGACAAAAGACAAGACCAGTAAGGGAACAAAAAAACAGAAAAAGTAAAAAAAGATGCATATGCCCCTCGTTCCTGGGTTCCCTCGACCCAAGACCGTTGGCTTTCCAGGGCCGTCAGTACAACTCGCATCCCCGTGAGAGGGCGGGCCCGTCCCTCTCACAAGGACACAAGTTGTACCGACATAGTCTAGTTGGTTCCAGCGAGGAGTGGGGATACTCTTCCCCCAAATTAGGAACCAGGTGCCAACTAGACTACTGGGGCATTTTGGTGAAATATGACACTTTATTTGCCATCATATCATGTCTGTTTCCTATTTGGGAAATTCGCATATATCTTTTGGATTTTATGCGCTTCGCGGATCGATTCTGGCGTTGGTCACTTTTATTTTTGCTCCTTTTTGACCTGCCAGCCCTCGGCTTTGTGTTTTTGTTCTTCACTGCACACAATGTTGTCTGGTTGACTGTTACACTCTTTGTTACCGTGCACCAGTGCCAAGATTTATATTGCCATATTGGGACTAGATCCCCTGTCTTGACGGCCTTGGCATGGATTCCCACTTGATGAATAGTGGGACAACATTATTAGGCCTGGCCATACTAGTGACTCAGATAAACCCCCTCAGAGACATGTTCAAGATAGACACTGTCAGATAATGAACAGTATCATCATGCATCTAATCTAGACTATCAGCCATGCGGGACCAACATTCTCTAATCAGATAATATTTCCCCCTCCCCCCACATTCAAAAGCGAAGTATAAGAATGAAAACCGCCGCAGTCACCTAAACCAAAGAACCAAATACCCATCCCAACCCTCAACCTTAAGCTCCCACCTTCCCATCAAAAATGCCACCAACACTCATCCCAGCATCCCACACCAAAACAGCCCCCCCAGAAACCTTCCTCGCCCCCTCAAACAACAATGTATTCTGGCACACCCTGATTTCAGCCCCCCAGACAAACACAACAGACCTCAGCGCCGGAATCGCCTCCTGTCCCCCCAGAACAGGCCGTCTCTGTCCCCACCGCCACGAACAAGCAGAGATCTACCACATCCTCGAAGGCGCCGGCGACATGACCGTCGACGGCGTTACCACCGCCGTGCATGCCGGCTGCACGGTGTTCATTCCGCGCAATGCAGAGCACGGCATTGTGAATACCAGTGATAAGCCCTTGAGGTGGTTTTATGTGTTCGCCGTCGGTTCTTTCGGGGATATTGTTTATCGCTTTTCTGGGGATAGGGCCAAGCTGTGAGAGCGGCCCCCGCACTACGCTGTTTCTGGGTATTGGATCCCTGGGGAATCACGTTAACTATCGTTATTCATACTCGTATTCTGGGATGATTTGGGGATGTTCCCTATGTTGACTCTTTGTCTTTGTTGACTTTGTCTGTCTTCAGTGTGGGACGGTTAAATAGATCTGTCTCTGTTTTTTGGAGACGCATTGCGGTGCATACTCGCGTCCTTTGTGGATGGGCGGTAATATTCCCCTGCTGATGAGGAGGTGTGTGATGGGCTGGACCTGCTGGACTATCTCTCGGTTGTGGTATGTCCATGGCCTCGTGGCATGATTCTCTTCTTCGATGTCAGGTGTCTATGTTGGAAGGGCGGCTCTCGTACCAGTGTCATTTGTCACGGAGGTAATGTCGTGGATGATATATTATTATTGAGTTGAATGGGCTTATGTGGTTGTGCCTCAGACAAGAGAGACTCTGGTATCCTAGCACAGAGGGCGTCGAGTGTATGACACGGTACCTGCACATAAACTGGCTTTGCTTTGCTTTAGTTAACGTTAATAGTTATGACTTACTACCTATACTGTTAATCATTTTAATGATTTTATCCTGATAGCCTGAGTGGTTTATCTCAATCCCAACTCTGGGTTGTGCAGTGTTACTAGTAGCAGGGGTCAGCGCGCACATCCCTTGCAGGAAATATCAGAGCTAATTGCTCCGATGAAGTCTAGAAAAAAAAAAATACTGGCATTGTCAGAGCGTCGCTAGTAGTCAGTCTTGTTCTCATTGGAACAAGGAAGTGAAATGAACAAAAAAATAAATTTGAGGGTGACCCGTCTCGATCAGATAACCTTGTGAACTGGAGTCACACGCGCTGCCAATTGCGCCACACCCCCGAATTCGATGAAGGGTGAACCCCACCACAAATTATTACCAATCTTCCCCAGGGCCACTTTAGGAGAAGATTGCTGCTGCTTGTGGTCATAAACTAGATCTATGGGAAGATCAAATAGGTTAATTATTGCTACTGTAGACTTTTCGTTGGTTGTCATTGGCTTTATGGTAGCATTAATGAACCTAAGAGCGGTAAGAACGGATGTATCCAATGTCGCATACGACTACTGTACTGTATATATAACCACACGATCAGCGTATTTCGTACCTGCATGAGCAAGTCAACTAGTGCATGCATTCACCTCAGGGGAATCAATAAGCATGAATAACAGCTCCATCGTCAAACCCGACCCAGTGGCACCACTTAGATCTATTTAAATCCACAACAATACAAGTTTGGACCAGCACTTCATCCCAAACAAAGCATGTCTGGGGATAGTATCAACCATCAACACCAGGCACAGGAACCAAACTTCCATAACTTAATCCAAGACATCCCATAAATAGCATCCACCCCCGATCTGTATCATCTGCATCTGCATGTAAGACTATCAAGTCAGCCCAGCCCCGTATAAGTGATCACATACATACCCAGATGAGCAAATGAAAGCATCCCAGTGGATCAATTAGGCAAATGTATTCCAAATCTCACCATCACACACACCCAGAAAGTGGCGCATTCCCCATCGCTCGCCAGATCTAATGGTTCCATTGGCCCGAGGGAATCGACCTTGGATGGAGCTGGTCTCCACTGAGATCGAGTTTCAGCTCGGGTTCTTTCGCACGTTCTCCAATATTTTTTCTGCATGATACTGTACATACTGTGGTAGTATTATATATATACTGTAATAGGGAACATAGTCCCGAGCTCTGGTACCCAAGGTTCCGTGCTAATTCGTGAAGATCGTAATGAGCGACATACAGTAATTACTACTAGAGTATACAGTATACTGTACAGTATCAGTATCTACCCCTATTGAAGTGGCGTGGATGAGGGTTTCCGAAAAGTGGAAAGTATGGTTCTGCAGATCGCGATCGATCCCGGGAGATTATAGGGCTCTGAATTGACTAGTTTTTGAGGGTTGAGCTGGTTCCCGTTAATAAATGCCCTTTAGTGTACCAGACATTGAGGACATGGAATGACGACTCCAATGTACTCCGGATACTCCGTACATGTACCCCGTAATGCAGGATGAAGTTAAGATTGGCCCTTTTGGCTTGCATAGTGCGCTTGGGCCCCGGTTCGTATACTGAAGGACAAATGCAGTTAGCCTCTTGTTGGTAGTATACGTTAGTGGTCGAGTTTTTAGTCCAGGTTGGAGGTCAGTGGACTACTGCATCCAGTATAGACCGGACCGGATTAGGGTCTAAGAGTCCAGGTGAAACACTCGTCTGTGATAAAGCACTCATTGTAAAGAACTCCAGAGCAAAGCAACCAAAAGAAGAGGAAAAAGGGGTAAATCGCCCTATGACCCACATTATTAAGCCCGAACAGGTGATAGTGCAGAACCCTCAGACCTTGCCATGGCCTTTGATATTGAACCTCATATGATATATAAGGTGAAAGTGTGTGTGGGAGTTGGATGTGAGATGTCGGGATCATAATAGTCCTCAATCCCTCGCATCAATGTGAGCAACTATAATCCGATGGAACTATTTCGACCTCAGATGTGATGGGATCAACCCCTGAACCGCCCCTGTCAAGCCGTCTCCATACACGGCTCAGCAACTCCTGATGTGGGGGGCCGATCTGCCTTTTCTTTACGAAAATCCGTACAAAAACGTGGCGTCCTTGAGAAAAGCCAAGCGTTTGGTTCAACGGGCTTCGTACTCCGCTCGTTTGGATATCCTCCTTCTTTGCCCTGCCTCACCTGCCTCACCCTAGGAATCTCCTCTATACTTCCATTACGCCTACGCCAGCTACGCCATCCCGCATCCCTACATTCCAGTCATCCCTCTTCGTGATTGGCAATTAACGTTGCTTTTGCTCTCTCCGTATCTCGCGTCGCTCCGATGCTAGAGCACCTTCACAATGAGTGTTGTTGCTACTAGACCGGAGACCTCCGGCTTCTACAGCTCAATCCCTGAGGACCATGTTGCCGACTATGCCACGCCTGTGCAGCCAACTGCCTCGCGAACCTCATCCGTATCGTCCTACAGAACCAACTACAGCGCTTCAACCGCGCCGACCGCATACTCCCCCTCCTCGCCCGCCTCGTCCTATCGCCAATTCGACTCGCAGGGCTCGATCCCCAAGATCACAGAGCCAATTCAACGTCGCATACCCCAGGAGGTGTACGAGGTAATCATTCACCACCTGGAGGACATGCACAAAGGCCAGCACCAAGCAGGATGCACAACGTGTTTCCAACGCGACCTCCATGCCTTGTCCTTGACTTGTCGGTCGTGGGAAAAGGCCGTCAGAGCGCCTCTGTGAGTACCCGTGTGGCCCGTCCCGATGGCAGGGATATGCAGGAAGAAATTCAATCTCCTAACCTTGTCTTTAGGTATCACCATGTTCACATTGTTGGTAACGATTCCCCGGCCCAATTGAAGAAATACCGTTTGAAGCGCGGGAGTCGCCTGAAACTCCTGAGAAGAACCCTGCGCGAACGAAAGTTGTTGGCCGGTCTGGTTTCCGAGTTGCGCGTGCCGCAATTGGACCTGCTCTTTACCACCACCAAGCAAAGTGCCCAATGGCAGGAATACCGCGACCTCGTGGCATCGGTGGTCATGGTGTGCCCGAATCTGGAGCGTCTCTTGGGATTGTCTATCCCCTATCACCACGAATTCGACCGTCTGACCCATGCTTTGTCTACTCGCAAGAAGTTAAAAGAGCACACTTGGGTTCTGGGCGAGGCCGCAGAGGTATCAGAGGTGTCTCCTCGCGATGACTTCTGCCCGGGAAGTTTGGGCCCTTCTCAGATGTTTGAATTCCTGGACTACCACGCTTCTTGGTCGAGCTTGGAAACATTGATGCTTTATGGATTGAATGGCAATGGCGCGTTAGAGCCTAGCATCTTCCTACGAATGTTCGATCTCCTTCCCTCTTTGCGAAACCTGTGTATCTCTTCTTTCAACGAGGATGCCTTTGCCGACAGCACCTTGCTGTGTCTACCGCCATTGGAGTCATTGCGACTGGAGAACTTGCCCGGAATCACCGATGCCGGTCTTACACAGTATACCTCGCGACCCGAGTCAAATTCCCTAAAGACATTTGTCTTGGTGGAACAGAACATCGAGTCCCTCCTTGTCATTTCCAAGATTCTTTCATCACTACGACAGCTTGAACGATTCAAAATCGTGCAGACAGAAAAATGCCCAACTCTCCCAAAAGAAAATATGGTATTCCAGCCCATCCTTGCCTCTTCGACTTTGAAATACCTTCACTGGGATGTAGCATGCCCAGACCCAGGCACTGCTCTCACTCAACTTGATACCCTCCCCTTTCAGAAATCCTCCAAAACCTCCAACACCCCCAACTCCCACCTCGCCCAAAGCATTCTCTCCGCCGGATTCCCAGAATTAGAATCCCTCCGCGCCCCCAATGACGTGGAACCCCCCGGTGCGCTCCAGGCCACATGTCGCCCAATTTTAAAGGGACAAGCCTTGCTCCGACCCGACCGATACAGTCTCCCCCGCAGCTCGCATGGGTCTGTGAATACGCGACCCCTCGCCTTACCAGCCGGCAACAACCTAACCTCTGCTCGGATCCGCGCCCAAACCTTCATCGACATGGCCGCGAAAGACACAGAGGCAGGAATGCCAGTACTGATCCAAGATTACTCGGATAGCTTTGTGCCCGACAATGCGCAATCCTCTCAATTCGAGGATGAGGCTGACCAGGAAATGGACGACTACGGAATCTGGGCCGCTGCCGAGCGATACAAACACCAGGAAAACAACCATGACGGACCAAAGACCGTCTACGAGTTCCACATGCCAGCCTTCATGGGTCGTAGCGGTGTTAGAGATCCCGCTACCGGTGCATCGATCCCTCAATTCATCCTCCGCCCCGATATCACAGGCCAGGAAGCTGACGGTGGGTTGATTGGGTGGAAGCAACTTCTCGCATCGAATCAATCCCTCTCATACGCCGCTGGAGTAGGCGTCAACTGCTTCGAGAAGGGCTCAAGTCCTCCCATTCCGCCTCCTGAAGAGGTTGCCTCGCCTTCATCGAGCACATCTCGCTTCGGCTGGGGCAGCTTGAGTGGTCGGTCGGTCATGGGCACATCCCCTTCGACGCCTGTCACACCAATCACACCAATGAGCAGTATGTCTAGCCAGGCATTGCCGTGGGAAAAGGATACCTGCACTGGATCCTGGAACCACAAAACGGGCCGGGAGTGGTGGTTCCATATGGAGCGTGATCGCCCGAGCAATACAGAGCTCATTGATACCAAGCAACTCTTCTGATTGCTTTGAACTTCTCTTCTTCCCTCTTTTCGATTTCTTGTCAATACTTTCATACGCCATATACCCCATACTTATTCGATCTCTTTTTTTTCTTCTTCTCTCTTCTACCTATTGTCTTCTTCTCCTTCTGACTAGGTACTTCCGTTTCCATTTTGTACATTGTTTATGATGCATGCGCTGTGTCAGATGCCGGGGCGTTGCATAATGGTTCAATACGCATCGGTGGGATCTAATTTTACTTCAATGGGTCTGTGTTGTCTTTCCGGTGGAGGGTAATAGGTGGGATCGGTGTTTTCAGTTCGAGTCTGCAACTCTCTGTATCATATTGCACAGCAACAATTGAATGTACAGCATTACATGTAACGTTACTCGATCTATCATATTGGAACTATAACTTATACACTGTGCTCACGTGTCCCATGACTCATCCGGGGCAGAATCGGACCGATAAGTGGGACTGATAAGCATATACAAAGAGCCCCTCGTTGAGAAAAAATATCCCCCACATTTTCCCCTACACTCATTCGTCGCAATGGATCCCGGAAAGCCTGTTGATCTGCCCGAGAGGCCCAAGGAGGCTGCTGAGCCCGCAGACCCTAACAAGAAGTCGAAGAGCCAGCTGAAGAAGGAGGCAAAGGAGCAGGCCAAGAAGGACCGCAAGGACCAGCCCAAGCCTGTCAAGGAGAAGGCCCCCAAGGCCCCCAAGGCCAATGCAAAGGAGGCTGCTCCCCCCGGGACCCTGATGCCATGTTCAAGGTCGGTTTCCTGTCGGACGTCTACCAGGAGAAGCCCCTCTCCGAGACTGTCCCCAAGATCCGCACACGATTCCCACCCGAGCCCAACGGATTCCTCCACATCGGTCACAGCAAGGCCATTGCCATCAACTTTGGATTTGCCAAGCACCACGGTGGTGAGTGCATCTTGCGCTTTGACGACACCAACCCCGAGGGCGAGGAGGAGCGCTACTACAATGCTATCCGTGACATCGTGACCTGGCTGGGATTCAAGCCCGTCCGTGAGACCTGCGCCAGTGATAACTTCGACCGCCTTTACGAGCTTGCTGAGGATCTCATCAAGCGTGATGGCGCATACATCTGCCACTGTACCAAGGCCGAGATCAAGGTTCAGCGTGGAGAGGGCGAGGGCGGCCAGCGCGGCGGAGAACGTTTCGCTTGTAGCCACCGCACCCGTCCCATGGAGGAGTCCATGACTGAGTTCCGTGCTATGCGGGATGGCAAGTACAAGGCCGGCGAGGCTGCTCTGCGCATGAAGCAGGATCTCACAGACCCTAACCCTCAGATGTGGGATCTCTTTGCCTGGCGTATCATGGACAGCGAGGAGAAGCAGCACCACCGCACTGGTGGCAAGTGGAAGATTTACCCCACCTACGACTTCGCCCACTGTCTGTGCGATAGCATTGAGGAGATCTCGCACTCCCTCTGCACGACTGAATTCGAGCTTTCCCGCGTCTCGTACGATTGGCTCTGTGATAAGCTGGAGGTCTACCGCCCCAACCAGCGTGAATACGGCCGTCTCAACATCACCGGAACCGTCCTCTCCAAGCGCAAGATTATCCAGCTTGTCAAGGAAGGCCACGTCCGCGACTGGGACGATCCCCGCCTGTACACTCTTATTGCCCTCCGCCGCCGCGGTGTTCCCCCGGCGCAATCCTCTCCTTCGTCAACGATCTCGGCGTGACAAAGAACACGACCAATGTCCAGGTCGCCAAGTTCGAGCAGGCCATCCGCCAGTACCTAGAGGCCACGGTGCCCCGTCTCATGGTCGTCCTCGAGCCATTGAAGGTAATCATCGACGACCTTCCCGACGGCCACGTCGAACTAGTCGACTCCCCCTTCTCCCCCAAGGACGCCTCCTTCGGCACCCACAACATCCCCTTCACAAAGACCCTCTACATCGAGCGCTCCGACTTCCGCACCGTCGACTCACCAGACTACTTCCGCCTCGCCCCGGGCAAGACAGTCGGTCTCCTCAAAGCCCCCTACCCCATCACCGCCACCTCCTTCGAGACCGACCCCACCACCGGCGAAGTCACCGTCGTCCACGCCAAATACGAGAAACCCGCCGACGGCGAAACCCCCAAGAAGCCCAAGTCCTTCATCCACTGGGTCGGCGAGTCTGCCGCCCACAACAGCCCCATCCGCGCCGAGGTCCGCGCCTTCAACCAGCTCTTCAAGTCCGAAGACCCATCCGCCCACCCCCAGGGCTTCCTCGCTGACATCAACCCCGATTCCGAGGAAATCTACAAGAACGCCATGGTTGAGACCGGTATCACGGATATCACCCAGTCCGCGCCGTGGCCTAAGGCTGCGGCTGAAGATGACGTTCAGAACAACAAGCACTGTGTTCGATTCCAGGCTATGCGTAACTTTTACGTTTGTGTCGATCGTGAATCCACTCCTGAGAAGTTGGTGCTTAACCGCATTGTTACGCTTAAGGATACCCAGGGTAAGAACTAGATTTGAGGACTTGCTTTCCTGAGAATTGTCCTCTTAAGAGTCTTTGTGTTTGTTGATTGTGCACCTGGCCTTTCTTCAATGTCATGTTGTGGTGTCAGTGTCAGTGGATGTGGTTATAGGGAGTAGAAGTGTGTTTCGGGGATGACCGTGGTTATGGATTTATGACTCTTGCATTTTTGTTTCAGCTTGTAGGTTTTGATATAGAAAATCTTATCTAACTATCATATTTACACATGCACATCAGTTAACTTAGTAAGTTCTATCGACATCATACGTGTAGACAAGCTGCGAGAAAGGGTAAATAACCACATATCTAATCCAGTCTTGAACAAGAGGTGAATTGATAGTTCATACTGTAGGAATGAAATAGAGTGGCATGAGTCTTGCTCTTTGAAAGTTATATAGGACACGAGCCGATTTATCCTCAAGCACATGCACGTTAGCTATATTCTTCAGAACTCGTATTCTCGCGTACAGAGAGTATTATCAGAAAGAGATTCTCAAGAGAGCGAGCTAGAAAGCTAAGAAACATTGCCACAAGTGGGGTGTAGAGCTGCAGACGCTCCAGGACTACTCAGATGTCGAATTATGGGATAGTTACTCATGCCATGCTACAGGATGAGGATGAGGAGCTACTGAAAGGCCATACATATAAGACTAAATACTGGTGGGGTTTATATTTCAGTTCCATAGAATGTATAATTCATTGGGGTATGGCATGGCATTATGCATAGCGAATTACCGACCTCATCAAGCCGAGAGCATACATACATGACACGACACAAAAGGAACGAGGAAACAAGCAGAGGGAAAGGTAAGGATGGGAGGACGTCAGAGAGCACACTGCTGTCTAGTCTAATCTAAACATAGATGCCCATGTTGGTATCCTTCTTCTTAGCCTGGACTTCAGCAATGGCATCCACGTAATTCTCGTGTCCGATCTTGCTAAGACCCTTCCTCAATGCAATCATACCGGCCTCAACACAGACAGCCTTGAGCTGGGCACCACCGAACTCGTCGGTACTGCGAGCCAACTCGGCCCAGTTGACGCTGTCCTCGACAGACATCTTACGAGAGTGGATTTGCAAGATGTTGGCACGGGCTTCCTCGTTGGGCAGGGGGAATTCGATCTTACGATCCAGACGACCGGAACGGAGAAGGGCAGGGTCCAGAACATCGACTCGGTTGGTGGCTGCTAGAACCTTGATACGGTCGTCGGAGGCGAAACCATCCAACTGGTTGAGAAGTTCCAGCATGGTGCGCTGCACTTCACGGTCACCGGATTTCTCAGAGTCGAATCGCTTGGTTCCCACGGCATCCAATTCGTCGATGAAGATGATCGAGGGGGCCTTCTCCTTGGCTAGGGCGAAGCAGTCGCGAACAAGCTTGGCACCGTCTCCGATGAACATCTGCACCAGTTGGGGGCCAGCAAGCTTGAGGAATGTGGCGTTTGTCTCGGCGGCACAGGCTCGGGCGAGGAGGGTTTTACCAGTACCTGGAGGTCCGTACATCAGAGCACCTAGAGATGGAGTTAGCATTGGATGCGTAGACTGGAACAGAGGGAAACACACCCTTAGGGGCCTTGATGCCGATTTTCTTAAAGCGCTCTGCCTCCTTCATCGGCCATACGATAGCCTCCACGATTTCTTCGATCTGCTTATCGAGACCACCGATATCCGTGTACTTCTCCGTAGGCTTCTCGTCAACCTCCATTGCCTTGACGCGGTTGTCATATTCGGCTGGTAGTGTGTCCAGAATGAGATATGAGTCCTTGTTGACACCGATGAGGTCACCGGGCTTGAGCTTTTCGTGGTCGACGAGACCGATAAGGGGAAGGAAGATAGTCTGGCGGGTGGAGGTCTTGATGACAGCGGATTTGCCTACGCGGGTGGCATCCAGGTCGATATTGGCCCCTTCCTCTGCTGCCTCTGCCTCCACATCAAGATCCAATAGTTCAACAACGTTTCCAACGAGGTACGGTAGTTGTCTAGAATGCAGATACAACGTTAGTCAAGATCAAAGGAAATGAGACTTTGCAGGGTTCGTAGGATACGAAGCTCCGCGAGCCCGCGGAACCGCAAAGAAGACGTTCGACACCGCACCTGTTGTTCTCAATCTTCTCTTGGTTATCCTTCACCTTCTCCCTCATTGTACTCTGCTCGTGTGTCAAACGCTGAAATTCGCTTTTCATGATGCGCATCTCGTTCTCCAGCATTCGCCGCCGCTTGACAATGTCCGCAGTGCTTGAAGTCAAGATCTCCTCATCCAGCAGCTCTTCTTCATCGTCCTTGTGGTCGGCATCTCCCATCTCGGCATCGCCGTCGCCTTCAGGCTTGCGATCATCGCCATCGTTCTGGTCTTGCTTCTTGTCTCTCTGATCGCGCTCAAGGTCGTCGAGGTCCTCAAGAGTCGACATGGTCGGATCGAGAAAATGGAAATTGTAGAATCAGAAAAAATAAAAGCCCCGATATGCAGAGATAGCTGGCCAAGAAATTGGAAAGGGATGAAGAGAGATGAGAAACGGAGGTTGCTAGAAGGAAGAGCTGTCGGTGACAGAGCTCCGTTCAACGTCAGCGCCGGTCGTCACGTGATGTCTACAGTGTTTATAATCATGAAGGCAGTGGACTTTCGTCACTGATATATCGGATTGTTGCTCAAACTATGTGATGTTGCCAATTACACTCCATATACAATTCATGCTATAACTCTATACAATGCTATTCGGGTTCTCAGGATCATCGCCTGTAGGGACATTGCCAAGGTTGTTCAACACAGCTTCACGGCCATATTTGAGCAATCGAAGTCGAGAAATGAAATCGTCGTTGTTGACTAGATGTTATTAGCACCGTGTATCAAAAATAATGAGCTTAAGGCATACCATAACCCCCGCACATTCGCCTCTTTCCAGTAAATTGGGAGCGACCATGCATCATTCTCCAGTTATCGAACACTAAGTAGATAATTAACGGAGGAACCCTGAATCGTAATACCTATAAGAACTCACTCAATGCCGTTCCAGGTTCAAGCTGCGTCCAGATCTCTCTGGTTTGAAGAATCTCATTATATCGACGTGCCGCGCTGTACCATTCCTGCTGCTCCTCCGCCGACCAGTCGACTTTAGGCGCCCGATCATAGTTGTTCCAACGAATCTGATACATCTGGTTCAGGTCGGGATGAAGAGAGAAAACCGGGGCCTGCGCAGATGGCTGGATACACGTGTCTTCGTTTCCACTGGTGTGCCACGGATGTCTATACTTGATCAATGCTTCATAGTACGAAGGATTTTCCGTGCGTAATATATCCGCTGCTTCGAATCCGTCAACGAGAAGGCTGCCGCCCCCTTCCCCTTCGGTATGGGATAGAAGGTGGAATAACTGAAGTCTTGCTGGGTCTGTGAAATATGTGTTATCTGTATGGGCACCCAAGAATTCATTGGTGTAAGCAGTGTCCTTGAAAGTCAAGTCGGCTGTGAAGTCCCAGAACCCGCCTAGAATATTATCATTAGTATGTTAAAATAAATCCAGGAGTTGTGAATATATACCATAATGAGTGTGTCTGATAAACGCAATCCGCTCGATGAGACCCTGAGTCGCTTCCGGAGTAACAGGGACACCTGATACAAAACAATATCCTTTCTCCCACTTCAAAGAGGTCAGCACAATACTCCATCTATGAGCAAGGACATGAAAAAAAAAGCAATATAGGGTTCCTTACAATAAGCTCTACCCATTGTCGAAGGTGAGACTCATCAGACATGATGCCTTCATACGAGACTGTTGGATATTCTTTCTTGGCGAGAGAGGTAGGAACAAAGGACCTTTTTTACGTGTCAGAATACTCCCAAAAGTGCCCTTGACATGACTGCAATCTTACCTGACAGGTGGTGGGCTGCACTTAGGGTCTGCCGCTGCAGGCGAAACCGTAGCACGGGCTCTAATAGCATTTCCCTGGTCTTTTCCATTGCGGTTCTGCTTATGTGGACCAAGCCATTTCCATGGATAGATACCCAGGTGCTCGTCAGACCCTGTAACCGCGTCAATGCTGATCTTCCTGGTGACAATGTAAATTGCACTTACATTTAACCTCAAGAGCATCGCGTTTAGACTCGAATGACAACACACGAACATCTTCCGATATCTACAGAAATCATATCACAGACAATCAGCATGAATATATGAGCCTTCAGCTCGGACATCTTACCGCAAAAGTGTCGGCTGCTCTTTGCTTCGTGTCTGGATGGATACAATCTGAACACTGGCAATTTTCACTAATAGTAGTTTGAGAATCTGCATCGCATAATCAATTTGTGGTATGTTTCCGGTCACTTACCGCAGGAAGAATTGGCCACTGCATCATATCAGTATACATGGTAGTCTATCGAGTAGTGATCAACTCACAATTCTAACTTGTGTTTCTGTCCTGCAGTATCGGTAACATCTTGAAATGTCACGATTCTCGACGCTGGTCCAGCTAAAGAAGAATAAGGCCGCCGTTTAACCTTGTCTCTATTGTCATGTTGAGTCTTGAGGCTCATGGATCTTATAGACCTAGACGCGGCATTTCGGCAATTGACCGCCTGACAGGATCACACATATATGAGTTTATCTCCTAACAGATGACTCGATTTGACAACAAAAGAATCATGAACATACCAGACCACCAGGCGGGGCAAAGCGGGGCCTGATTTGGACAACATTAGCTCTTTATGCTCATCGCCTGTCTATAGATCCTCTTACGTGCTCTGTTTCAGCAGCCCAGTTGACCTGAGTGCTGTACGCCAGCTGAGACTCATGGTTTGTGTTTCAAAGGTGGGTTATCGAAGGTAAAAGATCAATTGAAGGTCACTGATCGGATCCGGGGTAGCATTGATGAAGCCTAAGCGGAGCATCAGCCGAGGTGATAAAACGGTCACGTGCAAGGATAGAAGGAACTATACCAGCCTCGAGAAGGAAGACTGTGACATTGCGATTAAAATTGTCTTTATAAACAAGAAACATTTATTTATTGTTCATGCCCGAAAAATACATGCTAAGAATATGCTCCATAATATAAGCTCACAGCTTACTCTTGACAGCACCAACAACCTTCAACAAACAACGACCATTGCTCAGAACAACCTTGCCCTTGTCATTCTTAGTAACAAAGCGAACCTCCTCATAGCCATCTTGAACATTGCCCATCTTCCACATCTCAGTTGTGAGCTTATCGCCAGGTCGAACGGGCGAAGCAAAACGGGCCTGGAACTCCTTCATATTGGCAGGATCGCTGCCACCCAGTTCACGCAAAATACCGTGCGCAGCCGAGTTCCAGCTGAAGAGACCGTGGATGATAATACCGCCGAAGCCCATCTTCTGACCAGGCTCGGGGGTGGCGTGGAGAGGGTTGTAGTCGCCGTTAAGACTGAGAGGCGTTAGTACCCAATGACCTAGTCCTGTGCAATATTTCAATATTTTAAACTTACCGATATAGGTGGGCTGTCTCCATGTTGCTCTGAATAACATGGGTGGCATCAGGAGTCTTGCCCTGGGGAGGGGCGAAGTTAACAGTGCTGGGCCCTGTTCAAATATATCAGTATACATCATACATCGCGCATCATAGGATGAGTCCTAGTCTTACCCTTGGGACCGCCCCAGCCTCCTTGGCCAACAAGGAAGCCGCTGGTCACCACCTTGGAGTAAACCTCGTCCGTCTCCTTGTCGACAATAGACTGCTCGGTCTCAATAACGGTACCGGGCTTGCCCTTATCATAGACACCAATAACAGTGTTGCGCAGCTCGAACTTACGTCCGGCGCTAGTGGCAGGAAGCGGCTTCAGCACTGTGAGCTTGCGCTGGCCATCGACTCCAAAGCGGTGGTCGAGGTCGGGCACTCCGGGAATGTGGACAGCTTTTTGGCGGCCGTAGAAATCAGTGACCTCTTGGTCAGTGAGCTTGAAGGCTGGGAAATGGGGCTTATGTTAGCGCGAAATGACAGGGCCGAAATCGGGGGTAATATTGACATACGAAGGATGAGAGAGTAGGTAGGGAAGACGGCGAAGTTGGGGTGAAGTTCCTATACATCAATTAAACCAGATGTTCGGACTCATGCCCATGAAGCTTACATAGAGGAAGTGCAGCTCATCGGCCTTAATGCCAATGCTGTTGGCGAACAACAGCACATCGCGCTTCTGCCAAGAGACCTCTTGACGTGGGAATTCGTGACCAGCTCCGGGGGCCGACATTGTATATATTGCAGGAGATATAGAGAGATGTGAGATATGTCAGAGAAGGAGGGAAAAAAGGAAAAGGCAAGCTAAAGTATCTCCGCCAATTGCGGGGGCTATGAGGAGCCGAGGATCTGATAATTCTGGGATGATTTGTTGCCGTTGGTTAGCCGACGCGGCATCTTCTTGGCACAATTTCCCAGCGCAGATCAAAGATCAGAGCTGTTTCTACTGGAACATTACGGATGGCTAGCATTGAAAAGAAAAATTACATTCCAGAAGAAGAGCGTCGGATTTTGCTAGACTAAGCATCGACTCGGGGTATCAGCCCACCTGGAATTCGAGGAGCTTCACAATCATATCTCCGTTCGCGCCGCAAAATGCCTTTTCCTACCTCCCATGTACTAACGCCGAAAGAAACAATGGCGAATATCGCCGTAGGAAATTTGCAAACATGCCCATGCCATAATGCATTGGTGATGAAAGTATTTCCCGTGGATCGTGCAAACGTGCAGTTATAACACCCATATCGCGTTTAAAAATAATAATAAATTAACACCTGCAGCGGATTAGTCAATTGAAATCTGAGGATCAAAAGTAGGTGATCAACTTACATGCGGTAGAAGCAGCCACCCTCAGCAGCGCGGGTGGGGTCAGCAGTCTCGAACTTGTAGGAGATGCCAATGTCCAGATCACGCTTGTTCTTCTCGTTGGGGCGGTTCTCGATCCAACCGGTAACACCCTCCTCCTCCTCAACAGTGAGGACATCACGGAGGTAGAAGACAGTCTGCTTCCAGTGAGTGTACTTGGCATGGGGTCCAGTGGAGAAGTGAATGGGCTTGTGGCAGGCGCTGAAGTCGATATCGAACCAAGCGATGAGAGCGTGGATGAAGTCGCTGCGCTTGGCAGTGAGGGAGTAGGGGACCTTGAAAGCAAGGTCGGCGGCGGTGACGGTGTTGAGGTCGAAAGTGATGATCGGGCAAGGGTCAGTCACGAGAGCCTTCATCTCGACGGTGTCGACGAGGGGCTCGTTGAGAGCAATCTCCTTCATGGGGCTGTAGTCAAAGCCATAAACATTGTCCCAGACTAGAGGTGGTCAGTAAGTTGAATATCACGGGATTGAATACTGCAGAATTGCTTACATCCGATCTTGTCGTCCTTGTAGTCACCGTCCTCAATACCGGCAACGTACATGGTGGCCTTGTCGGGGAAGATAAGACCACCGGGGTTGAGGTAGGTGTCACGGGCGTAGAGAACGGTGTCCAGCATGGACTCGTAGAGAAGGAAGTAGCCCATCCACTCGGAGATGATGATATCAACCTTGGGGAAGGGAAGGTTAACCTCCTCCATCTTGCCCTGGAGAAGGGTGATCTTGTCAGAAAGGCCGTTAACGTGAACAATCTCACGAGCCTTCTCGATGATCGAGGACATATCGACACCGATGACATGCTTGGCACCAGCACGAGCAGCGAACCTGTGAGGGGATAATGATTAATGGCAGGCTCATTGGTTTGCAGATAATCCAATACGTACATGCTCAGGATACCGGTTCCACAGCCGACATCAAGGACGACCTTGTCCTTGAAGATGTGACGGTTCTGGTAGATCGAGTCGCGGTAAGAGCGGGTGCGGACATCATCCTTCTGTAGACACAAGACCAATTAGAAAAGGTGAACAGGGCGATTTTGCCAGTCAATATGCACTTACCAGCATCTCCTCGTGGATACCTATATTTGAGAATAGCAATTGTCAGTCAAATCAAATCTGAAGTTTTCCATTTACTGGAATAAATTACCGTGGTGGTCGTAGCTATAGAATGGTTAGCATTTGAATTCCGAAGGAATTGCCAGAACATCGTACCTAGTGAAGTAGCGAACTTCAGAGTGCTCCATGCCGACCATGCGGTCGGCACTGCTGGTCATGCCAGAAGGAGTCTCGGATCCGTTGTTGTTCATCTTGGCTGGAAGAAGAACGGGAATATGGAAAGTGAAGAAAAATGAAAGGTGATAAGAGACCAAAGAAGTCCTTAACTTTTTTTTTTCTGATTATTTGCCCGCCCGCCAAGCTTAACTCCAATCCCCGCCCGCACTAGCCGTTTTCAGGAGTCACGTGGAGTTTACACGTGATATCCACGTGATACTTAGGGCTACGAGTCTTTACATCTGTAAACTTCTAAATATTGACCTTTCTGAGCAGATCACTTAGATGAAGACAATCTTGTGCTGCAAACCGACTCGGGATTTTCAATGCTTGAGCACTGCATTCGTTGCTAGAGTAGAATGACAGGTCACTTGACACATCTGTTTGAATCTTGAAGTAGACTTGAAGGCTGTCTATGTATATGATAAAATAAAAAGATGAAATTGCACCCATTCTTCTTCCCCCCATAGTTTCATTACATGCCGAAAGGATTGAGCTCTTAGCCCTAGAGGTTGGTGGCTGTGGGGTAAGTAAGCACTGTTTCGATGCCAAGACTACCGAGGGAGGCTCTTGGATGCCGTCGGGAGCTCCGCCTAACTGTCATCTCTTCAAAGCTTACGCGTTTCACGCCGGACACTATGCATCTAGCCGGAAGAGCGAACCTCTACACTCTATTTGCTTTTGCTCTCTTTGCTGCGCTCATTGGCCGGTCCAACGCCTCATTGGGTGACCATCTCCCCGACTTCAAAGAATGTGTTCAAGTACGTGGTACACCCTCCAACAACTGAACCCATACAGTGAATTAACAAACCCAGGTTTGTAAAACGGAAAATTGCCAGGGTGGTAACTCGGTGCTACGTATGTCTACTCTTGACTCCACTCATCTGCCTTGCTCCCCTTTCTGACCTTGCCAGCTCTGCACCACCGCTTGCTATTATGGACCTGCCCTGCCGAATGTGACTACACCTGCCAACATGTCGTTACCGACCGTCGAGTCGCGCGTGACCCCCCGATGATTAACCCGGTTGTTCAATTCCATGGCAAATGGCCTTTCCGTCGACTGTTGGGTATGCAGGAGCCCTTCTCGGTCCTCTTCTCCTTCTTCAACTTCGCAGCGCACTGGCACGGCATGTCTCGCATCCAGGAGTCGATTCCCGCCTGGCACTCCCTGCGCCAATATTACATCATGTTTGGATACATTGGTCTTGCCAGCTGGAGTTTTAGCATGATCTTCCACATGCGTGACTTCCCCTTGACTGAAAAGCTGGACTACTGGGGTGCTGGCGCCAGTGTTCTATTCGGTCTCTATTTGGCCGTGGTTCGCATCTTCCGCCTGGATATTGAGAATAGTCAGTACCGCCCTACATTGCGTCGCTTTTGGACTGCTATTTGTCTTGTCTTGTACACATTGCACGTTGCATATCTCAGCTTCTGGTCTTGGAACTACACCTACAATATGGCGGCGAACGTGGTGGTTGGAATTATCCAAAATGTCCTGTGGACTGGCTTTAGTATCTTCCGTTACCAGAAGTATCTGAAGTCCTGGACTGCTTGGCCTGGTATGATTGTCGCATGGATCATTCTGGCCATGAGCCTGGAGTTGCTCGACTTCCCCCCTTGGAACGGATTGATCGATGCCCACAGCCTGTGGCATCTTGGCACTGTGGTACCCACTGCTTGGTGGTACTCGTGAGTATTTCCCTGATCTTTGGATATTTTCCCATGACTAATGCATCGGTTGTTCCCGACAGGTTCCTGATCAAAGACACCCAAGACGATATCGCGGCTCATAGATTGAAGGCATAGAGGAAATGGTGCACCATTTGAGTTTTATATAGAAGCTAGTGTCAACCAAAAATAGTTACGGTGACATTCCCAACCCCCACCGCCGTAAATCCCAATGTTTCTCTTATTGCCACGCATTCTGCCCGTGTGGTGCCTGACTTCCCCGCCATTGGCTCACCGCTAGGGCCGTCGCAATAGCCCCGTGTCTCACCCCTCTCAAGCCATTTTTTGTTTCAACTCTTCCCATCTTTCTTGACAGCTTCAAAGCACCTCTTGTTCTTGCTTCATATTCCCCTAGGTGCTTAGCTTGATCATCACATATTGCACCATGGCTTCTCCGGCTGTCAAGAAAGCGATCACCGAGGCCGCGCTCCAGTACACAAAGCCCGAGGGCAAGGTGTTTGAGTATGGAACCGCAGGAGTAAGTCGCATTGGGGAGCTTTCCACAATGATCAAAAGCTGACCTCTTCTTTTCTCGGATTACAGTTTCGCATGAAAGCGTAAGTCTCTTCACTGGTCCGCCCCCACCTCCACATCTTCCAGAACCCCGCGATCGTCCTTTGTTGACACCGACTTACTCTGACATACTCGCAACAGTGATCTCCTCAACACCGTTGTTTTCGCCGTAGGCTTGCTTGCAAGCTTGCGCTCCAAGAAGCTCAGTGGACAATGGATTGGTGTTATGGTTACCGCCAGTCACAACCCCGCGGAGGACAATGGTGTCAAGTTGGTTGACCCGATGGTAAGCTTCCGCCCCCAAGATTCCATTTAGATCTATCTGACTTATTGATGCTATAGGGTGAGATGCTCGAGGTAATATTAGCCCATGCTGAAGTTGGATAAAATTGCTCACCATGAACAGGCCGAGTGGGAGGCTTATGCGACAAGGCTGGCCAATGCTCCTTTGGAATCGATCGCCGATGTCTATGATGAGCTCGTGAAGGAGATTGATGTGAAGATGACCAACCCTGCCCGTGTGGTTTATGCCCGTGACACCCGTGCTTCGGGTTCCCGTCTGGTTGGCGTGCTGAACGCTGCCCTCACCGCAACTGAGGCCGAATTTGTCGACTTCAAGTTCATGACCACCCCTCAACTCCACTACGTCGTCCGCTGCAAGAACACTCTTGGAACACAATACGAATATGGTGAGCCTACTGAGCAGGGATACTACGAGAAACTCGCAAAATCCTTCAAGCAGGTTATGCGGGGCGTCAAGGTTCAGGGTGGCTTGACCGTTGACTGCGCCAACGGCGTCGGTGGCCCCAAGCTGCGGGAGCTGATGAAGTTCCTTTCTGGAATCGATATTAAGGTTGTCAACGACGATGTGATTAACCCTGACAGCTTGAACTTTGATGTATGCTTACCCCGTCAACTACCCAACCCAAATTCAACTAATCAAATTCAAATAGTGCGGTGCCGACTACGTCAAGACTAAGCAGCGTGCTCCTCCTTCATCCAAAGCTGCCCAGCTTGACCGATGTGCTTCGCTTGATGGTGACGCCGACCGTCTGGTCTACTACTTCCAGGACGAAAGCAGCGTCTTCCGCCTTCTCGACGGTGACCGCATCGCCACTCTTGCAGCATCCTTCATTGGTGATCTCGCCCGCAGTGCTGGCATTGCTTCCAAGATGAAGATTGGTGTCGTCCAGACTGCCTACGCCAACGGCTCCAGCACAGACTACATTGATAAGGTGCTGAAGCTACCCATCATTTGCACCAACACTGGTGTCAAGCACCTCCACCACGCCGCTCTCCGCTTCGATGTCGGCGTCTACTTCGAGGCCAACGGCCACGGCACAGTTACCTTCTCTGAGAATGCTCTGAAGGTCATCAAGAACACCGAGCCCCAGTCGCCGGCGCAGCAGCACGCCCTGGAGAGCCTCCAGGCGCTGACTGACCTGATCAACCAGGCTGTCGGCGATGCTCTCTCCGACATGCTCCTTGTTGAGGCCATCCTTGCTCACAAGGGCTGGTCCCCCAAGGAGTGGCTCGGCACTTACACTGACCTTCCCTCGCGCCTGGTGCGTGTCGAGGTCAATGACCGCTCTATTTTCAAGGCTTACGATGCTGAGCGTAAGCTCGAGTCTCCCGCTGGTCTGCAGGGTACCATTGAGTCCTTGCAGTCTCGCTACAACAAGGGTCGCAGCTTTGCTCGTGCCAGCGGCACTGAGGACGCTGTCCGTGTCTATGCTGAGGCTGCAAGCCGCTCCGAGGCGGATGATTTGGCCACCCGTGTGGCCAACGCCGTCAGCGAGGCAGGCAGCGCCTAAGTATTTGATTCAACCTTCATAAATAAGGTCTAGATCACAGATTATCTTGGCCAGCGTGGTTAGCCCCAGGCTTAGATAACGGGCAGCGTAAAGCCTGCGACTCGAGGGACAGGAAATAAAGGTCCAGAAAATATTCGAGGTCATTTTGATGCAGTAATGAAATCTATGGGTTCTTTTAAACACTTGAGGCACTTTAAACACCTCGTAGCAACAATTATTCATAAACAACACACTCTTACATACTTTTGAGATTTTAGCCCTGTTCCTGGTCCATGGCATCACGGGCACGCTTGGCACCGTGTCCGAACTTGCCTTTCCCTTTGCTACCCTTCTTCTCATCATAGGCCTTCATCGCCTGAATAGCCAGACGCTGAGACTCACCAACACTGTCAGCAAGAAGCATGACCTCGTCCTTGGGAGCATCATATTCAGGCAATTGCTTGCCAAGCGCACCCTCGATCCGCTGCCAGATCTCCACATCATACTGCGACACAAAACTAATAGCAACACCACTCTTACCCGCACGGGCTGTACGACCAACACGGTGAATATATGTCTTACTATCAGTCGGCAGATCGTAGTTCAGCACAACATCCACAGAGGGAATATCCAGACCACGCGCAGCGACATCTGTCGCAACGAGGATATCACGACTACGCGAACGGAATTTGCCCAGTGCACCGAGACGCGCAGACTGGGACAGCTGTCCGTGTAGCGGGATAGCACCGAGTCCAAGTCCACGAAGGAGGTAGGCAATACGCTGTGTCTCGTGGACGGTGCGCATGAAGATAATGGCCGACTGGCCGGTGAACTTCTCGAGGAGGTACGCAAGACAGACGTCCTTGTGTTTGTGAGGGCGGAGGAGGAAGTATTGCTGTAGCGTTGAGACGGTCTGGTACTTGCTGGAGGAGATAGAAACGCGCTGAGGGTTGGAAAGCGAAGCGCGCTGGAGCGACTCGACCTTTGAGCTGAGGGTTGCGGAGAAGAGGAATGTGCGGCGCTCGCGTGGGAGCACCTTGAGGATTTTGTCGAGGATTGGGCCGAAGTCCATGTCTAGTAGTCTGTCGGCTTCGTCCATTACTAGGTACTTGAGGCCGCGGAGGGAGAAGCCCTTTGTGTTCTCGAGGTGGTCGAGGAGTCGACCTGGTGTGGCGACGACGATGTGCGGCTTCTTGCCTAGTGCGATGGACTGTGGGACCATGTCCATTCCTCCGACGATTGTGGCGCATCGGACTGCGATGGTTGAGCCGAGGTTTTCGAATGATTGAGCGATTTGGTAGGCCAGTTCACGGGTTGGTGCTAGTACTAGGCCGAAGAATGGCTGGGGCTTTTCCATAAGAGCTGCATTGGGAGTTAGATTGTATGTTGTTATAGATTGTGGCTATTTAGTATACATACCCTGAAGAATAGGAAGCGCAAAAGCTGCTGTCTTTCCACTACCAGTCTCCGCAAGACCGATCATATCACGGCCTTGCAAAGCCAAAGGAATTGACTCGGCCTGAATTGGTGTGGGGGCCTTATATCCGAGGTTTGTGCAAGCTTCACAGAGTGCGTCAATGATGCCTAGTTCCTTGAATGTCTTCGGCGCACTGGGGGCGGCCTCAGTCTCGGAGGTAGCATCTTCAACATCGGGATCCTCGTTGGCAGACTCGGGCTCGTTAGTGGGCTCGTTGGTGGGCTCGGGGCTAGAAGCGCTATCATTTGAAGGAGCGCTTTGAACCGGCGCCTCGTGGGCGACCTTGCGCTTCTTAGTGATGGGCATCTTTAATATCTTTGCAGAACAAAAGGTCGCAGATGTTGATGTCAAAAGAAATAATTTAATGTGGGGCCGCAAGATTATTGATCCGATTCTGCCGCGGAACTTAATTTTTGGAAAAAAAACCTCCAGCTGTCGGACGTTGACATCCATTGATTATCCTCCCCCATTTCTTTTGGTTTTTCATATCAACAATGGCCAAGCAGCGTGTTAAGAAGCGCACTCACCAGAAGCCGCAGAATGCGTCGGCTGCTGTCAAGGGTGGTGCTGCCTCAATGACCAAGACCCCGAAGTCTATGGTCATTCGAGTAGGCGCCTCTCAGGTCGGTACCAGTGTCACTCAGTTGGTCAAGGATGTTCGTCGTATGATGGAGCCCGATACTGCTGTGCGACTGAAGGTATGATGAACAATGCACTGCTGTATAGGCCGCATCTAACAAGATATACAGGAGCGCAAATCCAACAGACTGCGAGATTATACCGTCATGACAGGACCTCTCGGTGTCACCCATCTGATGCTGTTTTCCAAGTCCGCCACCGGAAACACGAATATGCGATTGGCAGTGACTCCCCGTGGACCGACACTTCACTTCAAGGTCGAGAACTATTCTCTGTGCAAGGATGTCGAGAGAGCCATGAAGCGCCCACGAAGTGGTGGCCAGGACCACAAGACCCCGCCTTTGCTGGTCATGAACAACTTCACTACCCCGGATGCCACCGAAGAGTCCAAGGTGCCGAAGCGCCTCGAGACCCTCACCACTACGATCTTCCAATCCCTCTTCCCTCCCATCAACCCCCAAAGTCAGCCTCTGCATTCCATTAAACGTGTTATGTTGCTCAACCGAGAGCCTGTTGAAAAGGACGACGACTCATATATCCTGACTTTGCGTCACTACGCCATTGCCACAAAGAAGACCGGAGTGTCGAAACGAATTCGCCGCTTGGACCCCAAGGAGATCCGCAACAGAGACAGGAAGGGACATGCCGTTCCTAACCTCGGAAAGTTAGAAGATGCCGCCGATTACCTCCTCGATCCATCTGCTGCAGGCTACACATCAGCCAGTGAGACCGAGCTAGACACCGATGCCGAGGTGGAAGTTGCAGAGAGCACGACACGCCGAGTTCTTAACAAGAGAGAACAGCAGCGCCAAAAGGCTGCTGAAAAGGGCCAGGAAAAGCCCCCCAGCATTCCCGGTGTTGAAAAGCGAGCTGTGAAGCTGGTGGAACTTGGCCCCCGTCTGCGTCTCCGTTTGATGAAGGTTGAAGATGGTGTTTGCGACGGCAAGATCATGTGGCACGACTTTATCACGAAATCCGAGAAGGAGGTGCGCAAGATGGACCAGAACTGGGATGTCAAGAGGAAGGAGAAGGAGCAGAGAAAGAAGCTCCAAAAAGAGAACATTGAGCGCAAGAAGAAGGAGAAAGCTAGCGCCAAGGCCAATGGCCAAGAAGTTGCCGATGACGATGAAGATGTCGATATGGATGATGAGGATGCCTGGCTCAGTGATGATGACTATGACCAGGAGGGAGAAGTTGAGGGTTCCGAATCTGAGGAGTCTGAAGCCGACTCGGATGAATCTATGGAGGAGTGAGTGGTTTGAGACAAACCATTTCCTGACAGAAGCTACTGCTCGGTCACTACACACTTGGTGGACCTCAGACCAAATCACAGGTCTTCCATTGAGCAGTATGGTGGGCTCGCATCAATTCGAGCCTGCTTTTACACCCAGGTCTGTGTTTGTTAACACCAGGGCCATCCTCACCGTCACATACCCGATAGGCATCCAGGCGTCATCCAGGGGTTTCTACACATGTAATCGCGAATATTTGTTTATCTATACAGGTACATGGAGTAAAGCGACAAAAGTTTTATAGGGCATGAAAATATCTTGTATGGATTCAATTTTGAACCAGATCTTCGTTGTAAGCGTAAAGCATGAAACCCTCCCAGCCTATTTCTTCAGCTTTTCATCAACAATGCGAGAAACCATTTTCTCCAGAATAGCAAAGTCTCCACTGGCAGTGCCAGCAAAGTATCCCTGCACACTCTTCTCGACATACTTGCCGACAATATCAATCTCAACATTAACAAGGTCACCAGCCTTCTTGGACGCAGTAACCACCTTGCCCTGTGTGTATGCAATGAGCATCACCTCCCAGTAACCATCCTGTCCATCAACAACCTTAGTTACGGTCAAGCTAGCACCGTCAAGAGTGACATAGCCCTTCTCGACGACGTAGCGCAGGATATCCCGGTCCCGCGGCTGCAGCCGGAACACCAACGAGTTTCCATCTGGTGTCACCGACAGAACTTCCGCAACGGTGTCGACATGGCCCTGTACGAAGTGTCCTCCCATCCTAGTATCAGCTGAAACAGCCCGCTCGAGGTTGACAAAGGAGCCCTTCTCCAATGAGCCCAGGTTCGTGCGGCGCAGGGTCTCTGGCGCGACGCCGACCTTGAACCAGGTTTTATCGAATGCTGTCACCGTAAGACATGTTCCTTTACAAGTAGGATTTAGCCTGTATTCACGTGTGTATATGTACGGGTCTTAGGTACCATTCACGGCAATGCTGTCGCCCAGATGCGCGTCGGAGAGGATCTCCTCGCAGTCGGAGATGGTGAGCGACGTACCCCCACCTCCGCTCGAAGAGATATCGAGGGGCTCTAGGGCCGTGACGGCTGAGAGGAAATATGTCAGTTGTAAACAGCGCTCGTGATCGATACTACACTCACTGCCAATTGTTTCAACGAGGCCTGTGAACATGGTTGTTTGTGATCTGCAGAGAAAATACCCGCGGGGTTGACACACCTCGGCATCGGCCGCCGCTCCGAGCGGTGTCGGTGTCGGCGTTTTGGCGGAGATTCACACTTCCCCATACTTCATTTAACCTTGCTTTGGAGCTTTGTGTCTCTTGTGTTTTATTTGTTTTGCAGTATCGGGTTTTTTGAAGATGACTGTCGCGCTTAAGATTCAGGCTGTTGCTCGTCGATCGGGCTCGATCTGGGGTAGCAATGCCTTGCGGCGCACATCTCCCTTGAGGAGCTATTCCAGTGCTGCTTCCGTTGATGGCTCGTTGCCTCTGGCTGGTATTCGTGTGCTTGATATGACCCGTGTTCTTGCTGGTGTGAGTTTAAATATTGGATATGCTGCATCCCTGGAGTCTGCGCTAACTTGTACCAGCCTTATTGCACTCAGATATTGGGTGACTTGGGGTAAGTTGGGAGCATTTATAGCTTCACTTTAGTTTTCTTAAGGGATGCTGACTGGACATTATATAGCGCGGACGTTATTAAAGTCGAGCATCCTGTGCGCGGCGATGATACTCGAGCTTGGGGCCCGCCATACGCGAAGTATGAAGATGCGTCCAAGAAAGGTCCTGGCGAGAGTGCCTACTACCTAGCTGTATGTTATCTTCGAATACGAGGAGACATACTGTGTTAACCAAATCTCCAGGTCAACCGAAACAAGAAGTCCCTAGGTCTCTCCTTTCAACACGAATCAGGCGTTGAAATCCTACACAAGCTCGCAAAGGAATGCGACGTCCTAGTGGAAAATTATCTTCCCGGCGGTCTTAAGAAATATGGCATGGACTATGACACCTTACGAGAGATCAACCCCAAGTTGATCTATGCTAGTATCACGGGCTACGGCCAAACTGGCCCTTACAGCAACCGGGCTGGCTACGACGTTATGGTCGAAGCTGAAATGGGTCTGATGCATATTACCGGAGCTCGGGATGGTGCACCGGTGAAGGTTGGTGTAGCTGTCACCGATCTGACCACTGGACTATACACATCGAATGCCATTATGGCCGCGTTGATTGCTCGGGGTCGGACGGGCAAAGGCCAACATATCGATGCTTGTCTGAGCGATTGCCAAGTTGCTACACTAGCTAACCTGGCTAGCTCTGCGCTTATCAGTGGACAGAAGGACTCTGGACGATGGGGCACAGCGCATCGTAAGTTGTGAGGAGCCTTTTATGTCGACAGTATACTTACATTTTTCCAGCTTCTATTGTACCATATCGCAGTTACAAAACCAGCGATGGTGATATTCTCTTTGGTGGTGGCAATGATAGGCTCTTCGGCGTGCTCTGTGATCGATTGGGTTTCCCCGCGTGGAAGACAGATGCCCGTTTCGTCACCAACAGTGACCGAGTGCAGCACCGGGCTGAGATCGATGGTATGATTGAGAGTACTACCGTCCAAAAGACTACACAGGAGTGGCTGGATATCTTCGAAGGCAGTGGGATGCCCTATGCCGCTGTCAATGATATCCAAGGAACGTTGAACCACAAGCATGGTAAGTCGGGATCTTTTCTACTTTTTGCAAATCACAATACTAACTTGCTGGATAGTTCTGGCACGAGACATGGTCACCGAAATCGAGCACCCTGCATGTGGACCCATCAAGCTGGTCAATACGCCTATCAAGTACTCTGAGGCGACACCGGGTATCCGCACCCCTCCTCCTACCTTGGGGCAGCATACAGATGAGATCTTGGGTAGTGTTCTTGACTATAGTGAGGTTGATATTGCTCGTCTCAAGGATGAGGGTGTTATCTCGTGAAATCGGCATGCTTATGAGATATGACTGCCATTTCTTTGTACATAGGGAGTTAAACTGTACATACTCCATGAATTGAATTATAACCCCCTTTATATTGCTGAGTCTCTATATAGCTCAGTGCTCTAGAATTTTGGTAGTTTTACATGGAATAGTGGAACAGCTAGGTTAACTTGTAATAGTCATACTGAGGCAACCGATAAATGCCTCGAAGCTGATTGTATGCTAGATAGGCATTCGCTCCTGGCTAGTACTGGACGAAAATGACCACAGGGAAAATAGCCAGTACAGAATCCTTTGATCTATTTTATTTACATATTTTATTCAAAGATGAGTGAAAGAAAGCTATTTTGAGGTTGCATTCAGAATCACGTGACGCTATACAAATGTCTTCCCGACGACATGAATTCATTCAACGGGACCAATTGAAAGGAATCTGACGATGTGTGCCTGGAAAAGACGCCGACGTTTATTCCATCTTTGAATTTCTAAAGTCTGCAAGAGAACTTCAATATCGTCTTTTTCTACTCTTCACTTTCTTCTCCCTTTCACTTGACCTCATTTTCGTCTCGAACTTTTCCCTGCAATCCATTGTCAAAACTAGATTCTCAAATCAGCCCTGAAAATGCGGGTCTCAGCAACGTTCATAGACCTTCCAGCCCCGGATATTCATCCGGGGGTTCCCAAAAACGTCCTTGAGGGTCAAATATTTAACCACGAGGATGTCGCTGTAGAAACAGCCCCTCCTTCCCTTCCGTGGGAGCGCCTGGCCACCGGCAACATCACACTGAGTGAGAAGGAAGTTCCGTCTCCATCTTTACAAGTAGTTCCACAACACCACAATCCGAGCAACGGCGATGGACTTGGACTCGACGGCCAAATGGAGAATGTCGTCGCCACTCCGTCTTCCAACCGAACTCGGTCTGGCCGCTCTGTACAAAAGCCAACGCCCCATACAGTTGAGAAAACGGCGACGAAGCAATATTCTACATCCGCAAAATCATCAACAAAGAAGCGACAGCGCACGAAAAGTCAGGTAAATATCCTGTGCATCAAGTGCAACCGAGGAAACAGCCCTTCAAACAATTTGATTGTTCTATGCGACGAATGTGACACTCCCTGGCATCAGAAGTGCCATGATCCAAAGATTGGCAATGAAGTCATTGAGACCTTGGAAGCTGAATGGGCTTGCAGCGAGTGCCGACCTGAGCAACGTTCAGCAAAACGCCAAAAGCAGACCTCAGCTCGCGGCCGTAAGCCAGCAACGAAGCGGTCTCCTAGGACTACATCTGGTGTTCAAACTCCTTTTCGATCACATAATCCTTTGGAGCAGCAGCCGCTGGTTATGCCCACGGCAGGTGCTATTCGAGCCAAGTCTCGAGTCGGAGGAGAGGCCTTGTCGGAGCAGGAGCGACGAACTTACTTGACATCTCTTTCGCACGTGGAATTAGTCGAACTCCTCTTGGATGTCTCCAATAATTTCCCTCGCTTCCCTATGTTCCCTTCATATCCACAAGAGGGCTATCGGGAGTCGGGTGAACCTTCTCGACCTGCAACTGCTCCTGAGGCCCCATCAACGACAACCAAAGCCAGCCCGAATAATGAAGATCGCGCTGTCTCTGTCACGTTTGGGACTCCGAATTCTGACAAAATATCAAGACTATCACCCCGGCCTACACATACCACCCCAGGCAGGCGCACTCGTTCAACCACAGCTTCCCCAGACATATCCTCCGACTCCACCTTGAAAGCTCTCAAGGCCGCCAAAGCTGCAAGGTTATATCCAAGCCGCAATTTTGATCATGGACCTGAAGCCCCGCGGCTGTCTGCTTCTCTTTTCCGAGAAGCTGAGTTCACAAGATCTCCTTTCAAGTCACCCTCGCCGCGTGTACTACTTGCTTTGGACCCTACTTATAAGGATGACCCTCGATCGACTCCCGCCGGGGAAGAAACTGAATTCCAGTTGCACACCCCGCAAATGGTCCAAGCTAAGAGACTTATGCGCCCACCTTCGCCGGTGTCATTCTCCGAGAACGAGTCCGAGAATGATTCCGAGGATTATCGTTCTTACGCTGATGCTGGTGAAGGCTTTTGTGCCTCTCTGGATGCCAATGATCGGGATATCATGGCTGAAGCTGAGAACTATCCTACTTTCAGCCATCAGATCGGTGGAAAATTCGGGCAGGCTAAGAGTCTTACGAAGGCTTAGCAGGGACGGTTGGCTTAAAGTCTGTCTTGTATCATCACAGAGGGGCTCTTGGATTGACGGATTTCTTTTGTTCAATGAGGATTGGAAAGGTTGGTGGTGTTCAGTTGGTTATTGTCCTGTTGTCTGTGTGTCTATAGGTTTTGTTTACATTTGTCCTGTATTGGAGAGGAACCTTTGCTCTGGTCTATCGGTGTTGAAGGAGTCTTATTGGGAAATATTTCCGAAAACCAAGGAATTTATCAAATTTATCAGTTGAATCATCCCTCATGAATCCATTTCAATTGCCCCAAGATAGAAAATTATATCTTCGAGTCCTCAGTGAACGACTATTTTTAGCCCTGAAAGCACATATCTTATCGGCCCCGCAAGCGCGTCAGATTCCGATTCACTTGAGCTCATCTTATACGTCCCCCAGCTATAATATGTGAGACGAGCCACTTAAGATAGACAGACATACACACAGAGAATACACCTCTCCCAGCGAAGAGCCAGCCCGCCAGCGCATCGCAAAACAAACCAAACCAACACCTCACACTCTCCCTCTCTCCATCCCACCAACCACAGCCCACAAAACACCCCATTGAAAGCAACAGGATACAAAAGATGACCGAAATCCAAGCTCCCCCCAAAACCGCGCGAGTGCGCCCCCAACCCCAATCGCAAAGCCACGCACCCTCAACACTCTTCACAATCGACACCTGCCTCAGCATCCTCCAAAAATCCCTCCTCAACCCCTTCATCGCATGGATCCTGGTCCTCTGTCTCCGCGCCCAGGTCACGCCGCTGTCACATCCATCCTGGATCCTGACAGTCACCTACGCAAGCTCTCTGACTGTGCTGTGGGTGCTGCGAACCATCAACCAGCGCGTCGCGGATGGGGTGCCGCGCGCCGTGGATTTCGAAAATGAGGTTGTGGTTGTGACTGGGGGCGCGAGTGGATTGGGCTTGTTGATTGCGCAGAATTATGGGATGCGCGGGGCTAGTGTTGCGGTTCTTGATGTGAGGGAGTTGGGGGAGGAGGGTGTGGAGGAGGTTTTTGGGGTTGGGGTTTTGTATATTCGGTGTGATGTTGGGGATAGGGGAGAGGTTGAGGGCGCGAAGGGGAGGATTATTGATGAGGTAGGATTCCGATCTTGTTTTTTGCTTTGTGTTAGGGTTATGGGTTGGAACTACGGGTTCTGGGGAATGGCTTTGCTTTTAAATGAGTTCTGATTTGCTAATTGTCTTGCAGCTGGGGACGCCGACGATTGTGATCAACTGTGCCGCTGCCAGGATCAATGGCCTGCCATTGCTGGATTTACCGGCGGAGGCGTTTGAAAAGACGATCCGCACTAATCTCCTGGCGGCGTTCCATCTCTACCAAGTGTTCCTGCCTGGTATCCAGACATCGGAAACTGGAGGCACACTTGTCACGGTCAGCTCGGTGCTCGGTCAATTGACGGCTGCGGGACTATCGGACTATGCAGCAAGCAAAGCAGGACTCAGCGCGCTGCATAGGACGATCGAGGCAGAGAACCGCGGCAATCTGCTGGTCAAGACATTGCTAGTGGAGATAGGGCAGATGTCAACACCGCTATTTGGCTGGGTCCGCGCACCGAATCATTTCTTTGCGCCTGTTTTGGAACCCGTTCAAGTTGTCCGCGAGATGGTGGCTGCGATTGATAGCGGTCGAGGTGGTGTAATCAGATTGCCTTTGTATGCGACGTTTGTGGATTGGTATGCCGTGCTACCAGCTGCGCTGCAGCGGATTGCGAGGTATCTGAGTGGAATTGATGCCGCCGTGACTCAAAGCCGGGAGACATCTCGGAAGACAGATTGATCAATAGCTCAGGGGTTGAACGATGTATATACGCGTGGCTGTGGACCAAGCTCGCTCAACATGTATTATAGAGCAAGGTAACCTGCTGTTCATTGTACATTTTCCCAGTTGAAGTAATCCTCGTTTGCAAGTCTCAACGCCGATTCTGGTCGGTGAACGTGATATCACTGGACCGGTCTATTGCTCGCGAGCCAAGATCATCTTCTCACGCTCATGACTCCTAGGAGCCAGGTTGCTCTTCTTGGTATGCTTGCGCACGTTCTCCTCACGCCTCTTGATAGCATTGAGCTCCTCGCGCTTGATCTCGCCAGCCTTCTTGATAGGCTTGGGCACATGACGCTGGCGCTTGATGCGGCGAATATCGGGCATGTGTGAGTAGCGCTTGATCAAAGCCTGGTCGTATTCCATCTTGGAACGCTGGCGAGCACTCTTGACACCGCTGCGGTCCGAAGCCTTGGCACGCCAGAGACGAACGTTGCCATCGTCTGATCCAGACAGGACGTACTTGCTGTCGGGTGTGAAGCAAGCGGTGAACACACTGTTAACAAGTTAGCATTGAATATTCTCACGAAGAGCTGAAATACATACCGTTGCATCCGCTTAGTGTGGTAGATGTCGCGCGAGTGGCCAGTTGCTCTGTTCCACAGGCGAATTGTTCGGTCGTAAGAGGCAGTGACCAGCTCTTCACCAGTCGGGCTGAACTCCACGTCCATGACAGCAGCCACATGGTCCTTCAGAACATTGAGAGCACGATCCATCTTTCTCATGTCGAAGATGTAGGCATTATGATCTTCGTTGGCCACGGCAAAGTTGAATGCTTCCATAGGGTTCCAAGAGATAGAATTAGATGCCAGACGCAGTGTTGTCTTGTGCACCGGCGAGGAAGTCCGCAGGTCATACATGATAATGGAGCGGTCGATGGCAGTCGAAGCAAGAATAGATGTCTCAGTCTGATTGAACGCAACAGATGAGATAGTGTCGACACTTGTCGGCCAGTGCAAGGTTTGCGACGGAGTCGAGGAAGGCCGCGAGAGATCATAGATAGAGATGACGCCAGAAGCGGCAGCGAATGAAGGGTGGTCACGGTGGTGTGACACACTGGTGAAGGCACTGTTGCCCAGATACGTTGCCATCGGGGGTGCGTCGGGGCTCGAGTTGTAAGGATCCCAGAGTTTGACAGTCTTGTCGGTGGCGCAAGACAATAGTTTTCGCTCTGGTGTCCAGCACAGACCCTTGACCATGTTCTCATGACCTTGAGTGTGCCACACCTCGCCTTGGGTTGGAAGATCCCACACCTTCACGACACCATCGCCACTGCCACTAGCCAAGCGCTCAAGTGAGCCGGGATCCTTTGCCATGGAGTATACACCGTCCACGTGACCGTTGCCCATCTGAGCCAGGAAAGGAGCAGCAAACATGCGCTCCATCTTGATTGCAGTGAGAGCGCGAGTGTATTCACGAGCCCGCTCAAAAGGATGCTGGGTTGGGTCGAGATTCCGAGACTGACGAACAGTCGTGGACCCGGGGGCTTGCTGCGACGCCGTAGGGCGAGAAAGGGCTTTGATTTTCTGTAAATTATTAGCATGGCTATCTGATAGGCAAATTTTCACGCAAAAATACTCACCATATTGCTGTTGTGAAAACAATGTAAAGAGGGAAAGAAAAACGCCGATGGAACTTTTTTTCTGTTTGATTTGCTAAGCGGGCGGTGAGAGGCCGATGAGCTGCCAGCTTCGAGCTCCCCGTCTCTCTTGACCTGATTATCAACCTCCCTTCAATCCACCATCCTCTCTCGTTCTCTTCTTTTGAATCTCTCTCTTTCGCTCGCTCGTGATTTGTTGGCCTTCATCATGTCCTCCAAGGTCTCGCCGCGGATACAAGAAGTCCGCGACCTGGTGAAGCAGGATCCCTCGAAAGCAGCGACCACTTATCAGAAGATCCTCTCCGAGGGCCCAGGATCTACAGAAGCCTCTTCGAGAGACTATGAACAGGCTTTGATTGGGTTGGGTCAGCTGCACCGGGATGCAAAGAAGCCCCAGGCTATCGCGGAACTCATCAAGACCAGCCGGGACACCTTTTCGTCATTTGCCAAAGCTAAGACGGCCAAATTAGGTGAGTTGCGCATCTGAAAGTTGACAGAAGCCTTGGCTGATTATTCTAGTCCGACAACTCTTGGATCTGATTAGCGAAATTCCCAATACCCTCGAACTCCAAGGCAACGTCATCCAATCATGCATAGAATGGGCCATCTCCGAGCGAAGATCATTCCTTCGACAGAACCTCCAGGCACGTCTCGTTGCCATCTATATGCAGAAGCAATCCTACTACGATGCTCTCACTCTGATCAACTCCCTCCTTAAGGAACTCAAGCGCCTGGATGATAAGCTTATGTTGGTGGAGGTACAATTGCTTGAGTCGCGTGTTTACCATGCCTTGGGCAACCAGTCCAAGGCCCGCGCCGCTCTCACAGCAGCGCGGACATCAGCCGCATCTGTTTACACGCCACCCAACCTCCAGGCCGGTTTGGATATGCAGAGTGGTATGCTACATGCCGAGGACAAGGACTTCACCACTTCATACTCCTACTTCATTGAGGCTCTTGAGGGATATAACTCGCTCGACGAGAATGACCTGGCCACAGCAGCTCTGCAATACATGCTGCTCTGCAAGATCATGTTGAACCTGGTGGACGATGTTACACAGCTGCTTGGCTCCAAACAAGCGCAAAAGTACGCCAGCCCACGCCTGGAGGCCATCAAGGCCGTTGGACGCGCACACGCCAACCGGTCTCTGGAGGAGTACGAGAAGGCTCTGTCGGATTACCGGTACGAGTTAGGCAGTGATGTCTTCATTCGGAACCATCTCCGCCGCCTTTACGACGCCATGTTGGAACAGAACTTGATCAAGGTCATTGAACCCTTCAGCCGGGTTGAGCTGGAACACATTGCCAAGATGGTGGGTCTGGACACACAGCAGGTTGAGCGCAAGCTGTCCCAGATGATCCTGGATAAGGTTATCATTGGTGTGTTGGACCAGGGTTCTGGGTGTCTGATTGTGTACGACGAGACCGAGCGTGACCAGGCTTACGATGCTGCCTTGGAAACTATCGAGAAGCTCGGCAACGTGGTGGAAGGCTTGTATACTAACCAGGCATCTCTTCTGGAGTAGAAGAGTCTTGATGTTAGACGATGGCCCCATAGGGAATAATCGAGACTATGTATTGCACGATAAACTGAACATCCACTTTGAATACCGTGAGAATAGTAATTATACAGTTAAACAAGTAGATAATTGAGTAAAATAGGCATCACAAGTGAGCATCGTTCAAATGTGCTGGGCTCAGTGTTGTTCGCGCTCTGCCGAAAAGGGTAAAGCGTGACGGCAAAAGAATCGCGACTTCGCATCTCCAACATCTCGCATCTTCCCCCCATTGCATCTTCCCCCACCACCTCTTTGGTGCCCTTTTCTACTCAAAATGCAAGCTCCCATGCAGCCTAATTATGCTCGGGGCTTTCCCCAACAAGCCCAGCGGTCTCCTGCCGCGCCCCGTCGCCCCCCAGTACCAGGTAGGTCTCCTTTCATCGGTCTCCACTTTAGCCTCTAAACTCATATCTCGATAGGCGGCGCAATGCCCGTTCCTATGCCCCAACAGGCTGTCAACCCACAGTACATGCATGCGCAACGCGCAATGCCTCATCCTAACGATGCTGCTCTTCGTCGCAGCCGCAAGCCCACAGACAAGAACCTCCCCGACGGCATTGAAGATGTGATCATCGGCGAGGGTGTACAGCAATATCAGAACCTCCGCGACTTAGAAAAGCGCCTGGACGCTGCCGTTGTACGGAAGAGGTTGGATATCCAGGACTCGATCAACAAGACTGTCAAAAAGTACCGGACTATGCGCATCTGGATCTCGAATACTGTCGAGAGCCAGCCATGGCAAGGTGTCGGCAACAACCCTGGATCCGGCCGGTACAAGGTCCGCATTGAAGGACGATTGCTCGATGACGAGACCGACCCTACGGTTCCCGATGAAGAGGAGCAGGACGAGGATGCGATGGATGATGACAGCTCCGAGGAGGAGAAGGCGAAGAAGGCCGAAGCCAAGGCCAAATCCCAACGCTTCTCGCACTTCTTCAAGGCTATCACCATCGATTTTGACAAGCCTGTCACAGCAATCCCCGACGAGGTCAAGCCTGTCAATTGGTCCAAGCCAATGCTGCCGCCCAACACCACGACACCACCCCCGAATGCTGAGTTCGATAGCCTACAGTTCTCGCGCGCCTCCCAGGACAACTTGAACGTCACAATCAGCCTTGTCCGTGACGAAGTCCCAGAACGATACAAGCTGAGCAAGGAGCTCGCCGAAGTCCTAGATGTCGAAGAAGAGACCCGCAGTGGAATTGTCCTCGGAATCTGGGACTACATCCGCGCTATGGAGTTGCAGGAAGACGAGGAGAAGCGTCAAGTGCGCTGCGATCAACGTCTGCGTTCGGTATGGCCTTTGAAATTCCAATTCTGATAATAACCACTAACGACTTTATAGATCTTTGGCCGTGACCAGATGTTTTTCCCTCAGATTCCCGAAAGTGTCGGTCCTCACACTAGCCCAATGGAGCCCATCAAGCTCCCCTACACCATTCGTGTTGACGAAGAATTCCACAATGACCCCGCACCCACCGTCTACGATATCCAGGTCGCAGTTGAAGACCCCCTGCGAACCAAGATGATGGCCCTCACCCAAAACCCACAATACACAGCTGGCATGCGCCAGATTTCGTCGCTGGATGATCAAGTTGCTCTGATCGTTCAGGCTCTTACACACTCCCGTGCTCGCCACTCGTTCTACACTGCTCTGAGCAAGGATCCCGTCAACTTTGTTCGTCGCTGGGTCAATTCCCAGCGCCGTGACCTGGAGACGATCCTTGGCGAGGCTACTCGCGGCGGCGGTGAAGATGGCAGCGGACCTGAGTTCCGCTACGGTGGCTCTGATGGACCTTGGGATACTGTTGTTGCCAAGGAGGCTGTGCGCTATATGCTGGCCAAGCCCGAAGCCGCAGGTGTCCGGTAAATTTAGGTTTCATTTGTTCTTTTTGGACCCTCTTCTCCAGGCTGCTATCTGTGCAGAAGAGATGTGGCTGTGTACTTTTCTTTACTTTCTTTGATATCGGGCGCTTATGTGGTGTTTGGACTGGTGTAGCTGGGATGACAGGCAGGATTAATACTTCCAAAATCCGTACTTCAATCTGATACGATGCAATATGATTCTGCTGATATATGCAAATCGAAACTTGTATAATCAAATGTCCAAAAAGCTAGGAAAATAGATTTGGCAACGGTTGTTGCCTTCGTGCACCCCCGTAGCTCATATCCCATTATAAGTCGGAGTCGAGTGTTGGCATGGAAGATGCCCAATACGCCAAATTCAGAGCTATCTCTCTACAGAAAATACAGATGAATAGATCCAAAATCAATATGCATCAAAGCCAACTTGCATCAAAGTCAGCTCGCAGAACTCCAAAACGAAGCATGCTGTACCATCCCCATGATGGAGACATTACTCATCTAACCATCGAGCAAAATGCATAAGGGCGAAGCTAGAGGCCCTCAGCATCTCGAAGCAAGATTGTAGCCATGTGAAGACTAATCCAAAAACCCCAAGACTATCAAGCCCCAGGCAGAGGAACTTTAGCAACGAGCTCCGCTCTCCGCTTGCGCAACTCATCGCCAAGGCCAGAGTCAACAGCCGAGGAGACATGCTCCTGCAATGAAGAAAGATCACCCTGCAAGATAGCACTCTCCTCCTGCTCGAGCTTGGAGGCAGCCTCAAGAACGACATCGTGGACGATATCCTCCTTCAGTTGCGCATTCTTCTTCGCATCCTCCGTCTTCTCTCCATTGGCAGAATTCTGGGCTGGACCACGGAACCGCTTAAGCACAGTCTCAACCATCTTGGAGAACCAGAAGTAATTCAAGAAGTTGAGAATCAAGTTCGAGCCCACGTACGTGACAACCAGCCAAGTCGGCACGCCGCCTGCTGTGTACTCCTTGAAGCGGGTGATTTCGGCGTTGGCACGAGCGCAGGTCTCGTCGATGCACATGCTTCCATCGCGGGCTGGGTAGAAGACGAGAGCGTTGACGCTGACGGGCTCGGAGAGCGGCGAGGATGATGCGGACCAGGTGTGCTGCAGGGCGTTCCACATGTCACTGTAGACAATGATTGATTGCCATGTTCCCCAGACCAGACGGCAGCCGAAAAATGTTCCGAGTAGGGCCATACCGTTGTACCACTGGGTGCGGCTGCCGGTCATGTTGACCTTGTCGAGGAACCAGTGGATATTGAGGAACGGGCTTGAGAGCTCGTAGAGGATGAAGGTTGGGGCATAGTAGTTTAGGAAGGGTCTCTGTTTGAAAGACTTGTTAGAAAAATCTTCAAGTTGGTGATCGCCGATTTTATATTCGGGACGTAGATCTTTCCTGTATAGATCAACTTACAAAGCCGAGACTGAATACCCATAAGGCGGCAACGGCGTGGAAGAGGAGTCCAATTCCGAACATTTGCACATGTCTGATGCTGACGATTATATCATAGACAAAGTAGCCTACGGCTAGGGCCTGAACGAAACCGCAGGCACCAGTGTATCCGAAGACCCGTTCTCCAGAGGACATGGAGTTGCGTTCATTGTCAACGACCATAATCCAGAGAGCGGCGACGTTGATGACGATACTCTGAACGAGCGAGACAACGTGGATATCCCAGTTCAGCTTGGTCCTCGGAGTGAGCTTGTTGTAAGACTCTGGGAAGAGAATCGGAGAAAGCCATGGTGAGACGACGGCATGGATGAATAGGTAGAAGGCGAAGGCCAGGATCACCTCGTGGATGTGCTCAGAAAGCGTCGGACTGTTAAGCCAGAGCGCATATGGCTCGGTAAAGCTCCGCAGCCATTCCGGGACCGGTACGAAGGGGTCCAACATTGTCGGAGTCCCCTCAGCTACTTCGTATCACCCGATGTGGGGGAAAGCTCTTGGTAGTTCGGGGGTGTCGGGGGGAACGTAGTTCTATATGCAGTTGAGGGGATTATTCCCGTTCAACATAGAGACAAAAGGAAAGCTGGAAACAAAGGAAACCCAGAAACCCAGGAATAGGAGAGGAGAGCTCTATGGGAAAACCGAGTGATAAGATGACGGGGAGGCCGAGTGTCGGCCATAACTTACGAATACTGTATAAAACCGGATCTATAGTTGCTCCGAGTTTCATTGATTATGTAATTAGATCAGCCCCATAAATTGACAGAGGAAGGGGTAATAGCAATACAGAGTCATCAACATCATCCATTGGTCGAGGACAGTACGGTAAAACAACAGTTATGAGCCCGGTTCGCCATCAATAAATTCATCGGAAAGCATTAAGAAGCTATTCAAAACCAGAAAGCATCTAGTACGCAATAAATCCGACGAATCCCAACGAAAAACCCCTTGTTTACATTTATCGACCGACCTTCTTAATCCGAATCCTGCTACAATTGCTTCATTAGCAATACATCCATCTGCTTCATTAGCAATGGACACAGCAACGATGCTCTCCGCTATCAAAGGCGACAAATTGAAAGATTCGTCACAATGGCGAGTATGGTATAAGCGAGTGAAGGCATTCGCAGTACAACGTTCGGTATGGGACCTCTGCAATCCAGAAGTAGAGATATCCCACCGACCACGGGCTCTCATTGAGCCAATTGAACCTGAATACCCTCAGCAAGGTTCTCAGGAAAATAAGAAAGATTGGAGAGACCTACTTGAGGTCTATAAGATCAAGGCAAACCGCTGGGAAAAGCAGCGAAAAGGCCTAAATGAGGTGAATGAACTCATTATCATTTACCTCGACACGTCAATTCGTGATGCAGTACTAGAGTACGATACTCCGTACGATCGTCTAGTATATCTTAGTCAAAGATTTGCTAGATCTCATGCGTATAAGGAAGAGATTCGTATGAAATGGAGAGCTTTCTCGATCCAAAAACCGATTGGAGATATCGAGAAATGGCTGATATCTTGGGATGAATTACGAGAGCAAGCAATGACCCTCGAACTTCCTGAGGTCCAAAGTGCGAATCAAGATTTCCTACAGGCTATCAAAGAGGTTTTACCTATCTGGTGGCAGGCAAAATATGAAGATATCGTGATGAATAGGACGATAATAGATACGCGAAAGCTAATCGAAAGCTTCCGTTCTATACATCGTGAAATTAGTACGACAATGCCTACCTCACCGACATTGAAAGGGTCCTTCTCTACCTGGCAAGGTCATCAAGAAGCTAAACAAGAAGACGTGCCATTTGACAAGAGACCATGCCCATGCGGCATGAAGAACCACGGACCTGCTAAATGCTATTTCCTCAATGAGGCAGTAAGACCTCGAAGCTTTACTATCCCTAGCGGGAAATTAGAGAGCATTGAGAGGACACTGGCGGCCGATCCAGCATGGAAAAAATGGACAGAGAATATCATCCAGAAAGCGCAAACCTCAACAAGTATAAAGGTTCATCAAAACCTCTCATTCTCAAGCATCGGTATCCCGGCATTAACTACATCACTCCGACACCGATGGATCCTTGATACTGGATCCGGCGTACACGTGTGTAATGACCGAAGCAGCTTCGTGGACCTAGAAGCTTGCCAAGAGGTTCTATCAACCGGAGATAGTAGCACCGACATCATCGGACGCGGTACTGTGAGACTTACTGGCATTGACCCGAAGACCAAAAAGAAGCAGACGATTACCCTAAGCAATGCCTGCTACGCACCTGGGTTCCATGTAAACCTAGTGTCGTACGCTAGACTGCGAGAAAAAGGAGGGTTCTGGTCTGAAAAGAAGGGTTTTATCGAGGATAGCAATGGCTTCCCAATCGTGAGCTTACGTTTATGGAAAAACGTTGGATTATGGGTCTTTGACCAAGAAGGCTCTAATCAAGAATCTTATCTGATGGCAAATGCCGTTAGATCATCATCAACACAGCGAATTAAAGGTGCATCGGCAGAGCTATGGCACCGTCGCCTAGGTCATCCACAATATAAGACAGTCCAACAAATGACTAAACTAGTCGATGGAGTCAATATCGATGGCAATGATAAAGCGCAAGCAATCTGTGAAACCTGCAACCTAGGACGTTCTAATCGGCAAATATCAAGAAGACCGATTGGACGTACGTTCGGACGTTTTGGAAGGGTCCATTTTGATCTGATTCAACTTCCAGTTGCTTACAATAAGCACCGCTGGATTACGCATTTTTACCTCGATGGTATCAGATTTCATTGGCTGATGACGCATGAATATAAACCCGAGTGTCAGATTGCTATCAATCAGTTCGTGCAATTGGCGAAGAATTGGTGGAACCTACCAATTAGGGCTTTTTCCTATGACAATGAAGCCGCTGCAGGACGCCTAGCAGAGCAGAGCTTAACGTCGGATGGCATTGTCATTTACCATAGCCCACCAGGACATCCAGAGATGAATGGATATGCCGAAAGATCAGGGGGTGTCATCATCCAACGAATGAGGATGCTAATGCTCGAAGGCAAGCTCCCAAAAGAGCTATGGCCAGAAGCAGCAATGGCCGCAATATGGCTATTGAATCGGACGCCGACGTATCTCGCCACAGAAAATCGCTGGATCATCCCATGGGCCGAAGTCGTGAAACAGTTTACAGCCACAGGTGATATTCCGCCAAGAATCAACCTCTCAAATGTCAGGTTATACGGAAGCCTTGCGTACTGTCGAATTGACAAGCAAGTGCAATCAGATAAGATGAATCCCCGCGCTGAAATTGGATTCATGGTTGGCTATATAGCTTCAAATATCTGGAGGATCTGGTTCCCGCAGTATGGGAAAGTGAAACTGGTCAGGGACGCGATATTCGATGAAACGCGAAGATACTCGCCAGATTTTCAACAGCTTCAGCCGGTTCCATTGCCATTGGTCAAAGAACCTCAAGAACTAGATCAAGATCAGGCTGCAGCAGCTATCCAGGCATCGATAATAACTGGATCAGTGCCAGATCTAGAACCGAGAGATAACGCCAATGATGACAACGTCCATGACAGCATCCAACAAGGAGACCGTTTTTCGGCCGAAAAACCGACGCCTATTCTTCAGGGGGTGTATACAACACCAGACCGTCAAACATCGGATCGACAAATTGACGTTATATCGGACGTTCCAGGCGCATTCCCGCGAGAACCTCCGCTGCCGCCTACTCCAGCATCCCTTGCAACTGATCAGGGGGTGGAGACAGCACCGGCAATGATAATACCGGAGTCAGAGAATGATCAGCTCCAGGGCTCAGCGGATTCCGACGAAGAAGCTGAACTGCAGCTACAGGCAGGACTACTAGCACCTAGGAATATTAGTGGAAATATCGAAGAAGGGAACATTATCTCAGGACCACGAAGAAGGCAGGCAAAGAGGGACGATGCCTACGCCTACAGCGCTATTGCTATAACTGAGCCACCAGCATATCTTCATGCTTTCGCGGCCGGTTTATACGCAAATAGGCCAATTAAGCGTCACAGAGATGACCTTCCAGAACTCCCAAAACACTGGAAAGATGTCATAAATCATCCATTCCAAGAGGGTTTCCTAGCCGCAATGAGAAAGGAGATTAACTCTCTCACGGAGAAAGCGACATTTGATACTGTGGACCGTCCGAAGGACCGAGGAAAGCAAATCTTGCCACTGCTCTGGGTCTTTGCCTATAAATTTGATCAAGATGGATATCTGATTAAGCTAAAAGCAAGGATCTGTGTTAGAGGAGACCTCGAAACTATATCATCGGACGAAAAGAGAGCTGCTACGCTAGCAGCTAGAACGGCCCGCATGATCTTCGCACTCGTGGCTGCATTTGACCTCAATCTACGACAGCGAGATGCGGTCACAGCTTTCCTAAATAGTAAGCTAGAGAAGGATGTCTATACACGATCACCGGAGGGGTTTGAAACTCCAGGAAAATGCTGGAAGCTCCGAAAGGCCCTTTATGGATTGAGAATCTCACCACGCCTATGGCAGTATGAAGCATCGCGAGTGCTTAGCCAACTAGGTCTACAGCAAGTCCCAGAGGACCCCTGTGTTTTTATAGGAGATGGACTCATTGTCTTCTTCTACGTGGATGATATCCTAATTGCAAGTCATCCGACAGCAAGGGAGAGAGCCCAAAAGCTTGAAAAAGATCTTGAAAAGCATTGGGAATTGACCGATCATGGAGAAGCTGACTGGTTCCTAAACATCCGCATTATCAGGGACCGGCAATCCAAGAAGCTATGGCTATGCCAAGATAGCTATATCACTAGCATTGCAGTGAGGTATAACCTTACTGACCGGCCAAGTGTATCCACGCCACTACCCATCGAGGAATTAGAACCGTACGATGGAAGGGCATCTTCCCAGGACATTCTTCTATATCAGAAGAAGGTCGGATCAATGGGATACGCCACCACGATTACCCGACCAGATGCATCAAAAGCAACAGCTAAACTAGCTCAATTTTTGACAAACCCTGGTCCTCAGCATCATCAGGCTGCCGACCGAGTGATTAGCTATCTCTACTCTACCCGCTTTCTTGCTATTGAGTATAGCAGCACCTTAGAGATAGACTCAGTACAGCTAGCCAGCGATGCATCGTACGCCGACCACAAAGACCGAAGAAGCTCCGCAGGATATATCTGCCAGGTCTACGGAGGACCCGTGGATTGGAAAGCTACTAAGCAACGGACGGTGACAACATCAACCACCGAAGCCGAATTGCTAGGACTTTCAGAAGCTGGGAAACATCTCCAGTGGTGGAGAAGGTTACTCAGTCACGTAGGATTTGATGCCTCTCATGTCATCACAATTGAATGCGATAATGAGAGAGCAATTGGTCTTCTCACCAATCAGGACGCCAGTTTTGACACCAAGCTTCGCCATATAGATATTCATCATCTATGGCTTAGACAGGAAGTACTAGCTGGACGTATCGCCCTACGCTGGACGCCGACGGCAAAAATGGTCGCCGATGGCTTGACCAAGATGCTATCCAGACAGCAGCATGAGAACTTCATCAAACTGCTCCGAATGGTCCAGATTGAGCATTTGATTGAAGGAGGAAATTGATATGACAGATTCGAAGTATTTGGCAATGATTCAGCAAGCCATTAATCAGGGCTTACTGAGGGGGTGTGTCGGCCATAACTTACGAATACTGTATAAAACCGGATCTATAGTTGCTCCGAGTTTCATTGATTATGTAATTAGATCAGCCCCATAAATTGACAGAGGAAGGGGTAATAGCAATACAGAGTCATCAACATCATCCATTGGTCGAGGACAGTACGGTAAAACAACACCGAGGTCCGGCCTGAGGCACAAATTGTTGGGACATCACATGATCACATGCCCTAGTCAGATATACTTCCCAAAGAGGAAGGCCAAGGTGTATAGTGACAGGGTGAGAGTGAGTTATTACAGAGAGGGAGAGTCTACGATGGACAGTTCAAGAGACTACACTACAAATGTTTTCCTCATGATCAATATGAGAATCTGCTGATCTGGGCCACATGAATTCTATACAATTTCACTAACATCACATGAGGGGATCAGAAAGCCCAAAAGAATAAGAGGAATCATTAAGCAATACACATTCCAAGAGTCACAAACGAGAGTCATTCAAAGTCATCCGAACCCAAAACACAACAAAAGTGGTATATGAAAAGAAGAAAAAAGGAAAGAAGAAAAGAAACCCAACTCCGTGCAAATACAACTGTCACTAGACGGCAACATCAGTGCCGAGGCCGCTGTCACTAGGCGGAGCCAATAGCTTCAAGACTTCCGCTTCAGCAGCCAAATTAGCCTCCCTGATCTGCCGAGAGACATTCTCGTCGTGATCTCCATTCACAGAATGTTCATCGCCATACGCAGTCTGCGCATCGTCTGCTGATTCGGACCCATCGATGGAGATATCATCGTCTCGGTCCTCTTGATCATGCTGAATAACCGAACTTTCCGCGTCGTCATATTCATCGATAGAGGTCACACCACTGACACGACGGTGATCAGTAACATCGGTAACCACACTCTCGGCAATACTGCCGGCGTAACTTGGCTTTCGCTCCGTACCGGCATTGCTCTCAGCATAGACTGTGTCCTGTTCGGTACCGGTATTGCTTTCCGCGTAGCTAGTCTTTCGGTCCGAGGGAGCATTGCTAGGGGCATAGCTTGATTTCCGCTCTGTGGGAGCGTTGCTCTCAGCATAACTTGTCTTGCGGTCCGAAGGGGCGTTGCTCTCAGCATAATTTGTCTTGCGGTCCGAAGGAGCATGGCTCTCGGCATAGCTGGTCTTTCGTTCACTTCCAGCATAGCTTGTCCTGCGGTGCGATGCAGTGTCGTTCTCCGTCTCACTGGCGAGCTCATCCTCCTCGTGGAAAGGCTCGTTCTCCTTGTTTGTAACAGAGGATCGACCGGCCCATGAAGTGTTGCGTAGAGCGTTCGACTTGACCGAATGGCTGCGCTTCAGATTCGTAATACCGGTGTTGGAGCTAACCTGGCGATCGGTACCACGGTTGCCTGTGACGTGACTCAAGCTGAGAATGCGACGCTCCTTTCCAATGTTGGGTAGCACCGCGGCTGTGGCTCCTTGGAGAGAAGTGGGCATTCTGCGCTTAAGAGCAATTCCAACGCCATTTCCAAGGAGACTACGTGTTTCCTTGTTGTCCTTGGCGGTACTGGCCGTACTGTTTGCACTGGGGCTGCGGGCGCCGGAGCGAGAGGTACGGTTACTGCGTGTGCTTCGGTTCCTCTTCAGGTTCATGGCTTGCAGGCTGTTGGATCGGCTCAGAAGCACTGTGCGGGCATGGTCGAGGACACCTTCCAGAATGCGCTTCTCGAGGCCATCGGCACGATCCTCCATGTGTCGCATTTCCTCATGGCGAATCTCGAGCGCTGTCTCGAGACCGGAGAGATCCTTGCTGAGCTTGTTGTTCTGCTTGATCATGTTTTCCTTCTCCGCTCTCAGACGGTTGATCATGTTCAACAAAGAATCCTTTTCTTCGCCCAAGCCAACAATCTCGGCTTCAACTTGTTCGCGCTGTGCAACTCTTCGCTCCAATGCGATGCCAGCTTCCTCGGCTTCACGACGCTTTCTCTCGGTGTCTTCAGCAACAATCACTGACTGAGCTGCAAACATCTCGTTCATCCGGCGAGCGTTCTCCATGATATCCTTGTGCATCTCGTCAAGCTTCATCATCTGCGTAGAAGATTGTTCTGGATCCGCTGTAGTAGTCGGGCGGCTGAGAAGAGCATCCAACTTTTCGTGCACAGGACCAGAGCCATTGGTGGCGTGATCTAGAAGCTGGTTAAGCTTCTCATATATCTGATCGTTGGACTCTGATCCTTGGTTCAAGGCACGGTCAAGCTTTTCGTGGAGCTCATCATTCTTCGAGGTGTCGGATAAGGCCCGATCGAGCTTTTCATGCAGGTCGTCATCCTTTGTCGGCTGAAGCAAGGCCCGGTCCAGCTTCTCGTGCAGTTCGTCATCTTTCGTAGGCTGAAGTAGAGCCCTATCTAACTTTTCGTGAACATCCTCATTCTTGGAGTGCTCAAGCAAAGTCTTCAGAATATCATGAACTTGACTGTTTCTAGCATGCTCCAGGAGATCGTCGAGCTTGCTCTGAACAGGGGTGTCCTCAATCGCAAGAGTGCGGCTTGTCTCTTCGGGCTCAGGCTCGGGTGGAGGAAGCGCAGGTAGCATCTGAGGAATGCTGGCAGGTAGAGCCGACAGCTCAGATTTGAGGTCTTCGGCTGACTTCTGCGAGTGATCGTAGTGCTGATTGACAATCGAAAGAATTTCCTGTACGCTCTCCAAAATTTGGGGGTGGAACTCAAGAAGCTTGCTCTCAACTCGATCGGTAGCAGCGACTGCCTTGTCAGTATCAGCTTGAGACTGCTCCCGATGAGCCTTGACGTCGTTGTGCATCTCCTCCATTTGCTGACGAGACTCATCAACGCGCCCAAGGAGGACTTTGGTTTCCTCGCTTATGCGTTCGCAGGTCTCGTTGACAGTGTCACCCATAGAACCGATGACAAGCTTGATGTCCTCGGCAAGTGTCTTGGTACTTGTCAGCGATTCGGTGTGTGCCAGGTCTCGCTCTTCAGTCTCGGAGAACTTGGAATGGAGCGAGGTATGAGCATCTTCATATTTGGCCAAGACTTCTGTGATCTTCTCATCAATCTTGGCTCCGAGTTCCACAATAATGGCGGCCCGCGTCTCATCATGTTTGACGAGGGCAGCAGCATCGCGCTCCTCCGTTTCAAGTTTGCCTGCATCCTCTTCGCCGCGGGCACGTTCGAATTCCCGATTAATGAGGTCGTTCAGTTCCTTGATGTTGTCGACGGTGCTGAAATTCTCGGCAGTAACTGCGAGTCCCTCGAGCAGCTGCTTGAGCTCACCCAGGCCTTCACTGCTGCCGTCGAGCTTGCTCTTTAGCTCATCTCCTAGCTCTCCGACAACATATTTAGCCTCTTCAATCTTTTCATCGATCTTCTCGGCGAGGCCACCATGCTCGATCTTGCGAGCATCGAATCCTTGAGCAGTTAACTCGTTGTTTGCTTCCATCTTCTCACGGAAGTCGTGAACCAGAGTTGAAAGCTCTTGGATTTCGGCCTTGGTGGGGAGGGTCTCGACATCAGGGAGCTTCAGCTCATCAACCTGAGTCTTGACCTCGAAGATCATAGCTTCGACGGTTTGAAGATCCGACTTCATTAGCTTCTCGGGGTTCTCCTCTTCTTCCCCGTCCTGAGTCTTGCTCTTCAGCTCGTCCAAGACAACCCAGACATCCTTGATAAGACCTTCCAAAGTGCCGATCTCAGCCTTGGTGGGGGCTTCGGCTTCCATGCGGCCAGAGAACTCGGCGATAGAGTCCTTGGCTTCGCGGATCATAGTCTCCAGGGCGCCAATCTGCTCAGAAGTTGCGACCTCGTCCGGCGAGGGAAAGACCAGCTCATCTATTTGAGTCTTGGTGCTCAGGAGCAACTGCTCAAGGGCTTCGGTATCTTGTTTCTTGGCTGTGTTGTCATCCTCCGGGTTCTTCTGCGCACTCATCTCACCAATGGCAAGCTGGACTTCTTGAATGGCCATGAGAACTTCATCAAGGTGCGATTGCTTGAGTGCATCCTCGGCGGGCTCTGCGGCACGGGGAGTGGATTCGATTGCTTCAACCTTGTCTTGGAGCTGAGTGATCAGCGCCTTGAGACCATCGATGTCAGGAACAAGTGTATTCTCAGGTTCCGCAGAGGGGGTCTCGTTCGCAAGCATGAGCTCACCACCGCGCTCACCCTCCTCGGGCTCCTTCTGAGATTCGCGGAGGTTTTCCATTTCGAGTTTCAAATCCGCAAGACCGCCTTTGATGGTCTCCAGGATCTCGGAACTGTCAAACTCGGCCGGCTTCTCGAGTAACTTCTTCAAGTCGTCCCGAATCGAGTCGACACCATCGGTGAATGCGTCCAGAAGTTCGCTGGTAGTGGACAATGTGCTTTCATTTCCATTACGCGAGGTCTCTTCTCGTAGGGTGTCAAAGTGCTCACGAAGCGCCGAAATAATCTCGTCCTTCTCAGCGCTTGGCTCAGCTCGAACAACGCTTGAGTCCATGCGATCACGGAGGTTCTCAAACTCTTGCTTGATCATGTTAACCACCTCTTCGTTGCCAGAGCTGCCTTTGTTATGTTCAGAGGCATCCTTGATAGCGTCGATGATCTCGTCCTTATCTGCAGTGGCGTTTTCACGTAGAAGAAGAGTGGTAATTGTGCCTCGCAAGTGTTCGAATTCTTTCTCCATGGCATCCAAAAGCTCGGGTGTGTCGGGGTTACCCGTAGAGCTGCTGGTGAGGGAGGTGTCCGTAATGGTCTTCTCCATATCGGCCTGGAGAAGGCGGAATCCTTCCTTGACAGTGTCGATGACTTCGTCTTTGCCTGAAAGTTCACCAGCTGTAACCACGTAAGATTCGATTTCCCTGCGGACAACGTCGAGACCATCCTTGACGGCATCAAGTACCTGCTCTGTGTCTCTACCGTTGGCGGCAGAATATTGCTTGAACTCCTCCTTCATGCCTTCAAGCAGATCCTGAAGACGCTCCATCACTTCGCCGCCGACGTTGCTGGTTGTGGAGCTCGTTGCCTCCTGGAGACCAGCCGTGATCGCATCCATGAGATCATCCTTGTTTAACTCAATCTCACGTGTGACTGAGTTGCCATTTTGAATGCCTTCGGCGATTGCGCTCAAAATTTCTTCGCGCGAAATGGACGGTTCAGGCACAGCGGCTAAAGCTGATTGTTGGCTAGTGCTCGAACTCTCAATGCCTTCTGCGATGGCGCTGATAATATCCTCACGTGAAATATTTGACTGTTGAAGGTTGGAGGAGTGCTCAATACCCTCCACAATTGCATTGAGAATTTCATCGCGAGAGATAGATGGTTCAGACACAGTGGCCAAAGCTGATTGTTGGCTAGTGTTTGAATTCTCAATGCCTTCTGTGATGGCACTGATAATGTCCTCGCGTGAAATATTTGACTGTTGAAGGTTAGAGGAGTGCTCAAGGCCCTCCACAATTGCACTGAGGATTTCATCGCGAGAGATAGAGGGTTCAGGCACAGTTGCAAGAGCTGATTGTTGAGTGGTGTTCGAATTTTCAATTCCTTCTGCAACGGCACTGATAATATCCTCACGTGAAACGCTTGAATGCTGAAGGCTAGATGAGTGCTCAATACCCTCCACAATTGCATGGAGGATTTCATCGCGAGAGATGCTCGGCTCGACACCCTTATTCAGGGAGGATTGCGAATGCTCAATACCGTCGATAATTGCATTGAAGATCTCCTCCCGAGAGATCGGAGCAGGCTTCTCATCCTCATGCTCAGAACCAGCTAAGGTGAGAGCTCGATCACCGCCACCACCATTGGATGATTGGATTCCGTCGGCAATCGCATTCAGAATCTCGTCTCGGGAGATACTTGGTTCCTTGGAGGCTGCTGAATGTTCCATGCCATCCACGATTGCTCCCAGTATCTCATCCTTGGTGATACCAGGTTGACCATTGTTGCTGAGAGAGGCTTGCGAGTGATCGATAGCATCAACAATGGCGGTAAAAATCTCCTCGCGCGATACACTCTGCTGCACATCGGTGGTGAGGGCTGACTGCTGGGCGGTCATCGATGCCTCGATGCCCTCTGCGATGGCATTCATAATTTCCTCGCGTGAGACGTTTGTTTGAGGGGCAATGCTCAGAGCAGATTGTTGAGCATCAAAGGCTTCGTTGACGGCGTGCATGACATCGTTTCTGGAAATGTGTGGCTCATCCATCTCCTTGGCTGCAGTGAAGTGTGCCTCAAGACCATCAGACACGGCACTGACAATCTCGTCACGACCGAGTCCGGAATCAAATGAATCCTTGCTGAGTGTGCTTTGGGCCATTGAACCGGCCAATGCCCCAAGAATCTCATCACGAATGGAATTAAGGTGTCCAATATGGTTCTGGTCTTCGTCAACAGACCGAGGGGCCTCGTTGTGAAGAGCCATGGCTCCATTGACTGCTTCGAGGATCTCATCACGTAGGGAAGTCAGATGGTTAACATGTTCGTCGTCCATGGATCGAGAAGTTGTACTCTGGGCTGTCATCACTCCAGTGACAGCTTCAATGATTTCATCGCGAATAGAGTGGAGATGAGTCTCGTCCAGCGACTTGGAGCCCTCATTCAGTCCAGTCACAGCGTCCATAATCTCGTCACGGATAGCGTAAAGGTGGTTGACATCATCTTCACCAAGCCCCCTAGCGTTTGCGCTATGGGTAGCCAAGCTAGTGACAACCGACTCGAGAATCTGATCACGCATGGAGTTGAGGTGGTTGACATGTTCCTCGTCCAGACCACGAGAAGTAGGCTCAGGCTGGTTCTCCAGGCATTCCCGAATAGCCAGGATGACTTCGTCGCGGGAAATACCAGGTGGCTGTTCGATTTGTGGCGGGTTAAACTTTTGCATGCCATCTTCAACTGCTGCAAGGACTTGGTCGTAGGTGACAGACTCGTGCTGGGGCTGATGAGACTTGAAACCTTCCTCCAAACAGGTGAGGATTTCATCACGTTCCAGACCAAAGTTGTTGAATTCAATCTCTGGCTTGTAAGTTTCCCATGCCTCGCGGACTGTCTCGAGAATGTCTTCTCTGTCCATTTCAGCACCGCGGGGCTCGGCATTAGGTTGGGGAAGTTCAAGCTCATCGAGGGCTTTCTTCACAACAGAGTAAATGGCAGCGCTATTCATAGTCGATCGGAACTCAGATAGGTCGGAGGATTGTTGGCGACTCTCGTTGATAGTAGCAGCCAGCTGCTCCTTGAGGTCGTCAAGACTGCGATTGACGATGGCTGAAATTTCTTCTGGTCCAGCAGGTCGCGGTTGATCCTCGGCTTGATCGATCGCGCGAGTAGATTCGATATCGTCGAGACGTCGACCCAGTTCTCTACCCATTCCGAGAACCTCACCTCGTAATTCACGGACAAGGCTCTTGACGCCGTTGGTCATACCACCGCCTTCGATGACGCTATTCTTGACACTGTGGAGAATCGCCATAACTTCTTCGGGGTTGGATACAGAGCCATCGATCTTATCAGTCTTAGAAACATCAAGTGCACGTACAACATCTGGATTCATAGATCCCATTGACCGAGAACGCGTACCCTCGGGGTGGGCATCTTCAGGCTGGAGGCTATCGAGATTGTCGGTAATGGCACGGGATCGCACAAGGGCTTTGCTCGAAGGATCTTCTTTAACGAGATTGAGAATCTCCTCGAGCATGGCAGTAACCTGAGTGTCGGCATCCTTGTCCGAAGGGCTCGCAGCGGGACGGGATTTGATTTCTTCCACAAGCTCTAAAAGTCGTTCCTCACCTTCTTTGGTTGCCATTTCACGCAATACCTTTTCGAGCAAGGCGAGGGCGGCCGAACCGTCGGAAATCGGTGAAGGGGACACGCATGAGTCCCGGTCAAACGCGAAGGGATTAGGGCTAGGCATCCGAGGCACAGAGTAGCTTCTCTTGGACTGGGGAGAACTATCCGCATCCTTAGGGTTAGACCCATCTCCAGACTTGAAGAGAGTACTGAAATCAAACCTTGCAGCATCGGTGTCCAAATACTTGGTTTTCAGATGAGAAGACAGATCCTTGAGGCTTTTGCGGATATCTTCGTCTCGAGCGTTGGTTGCGGCCTTGAGGCTTACCAAATCGGTAGCATTGTCCTTGCTGCGTCGGCTCAAATTCATCATTTCGCGTTGAAGGCTACTTGCAATGTCGGTCAAGCTGTGAATTTGGGTTGAAAGGGAGTCCATGCTCGCAGTATTGGGGATCGAAGGTCTGGGTTCCATCGGTCCTGTAATCATTTTCGGGGGTTTAGATGGAGAAGGAGAGTCGGCGTCTATGGGAAGCTGCATATTTTGAAGAGCTAACATGGTGGCTGACGGTGGAGTACTTTCTCCTAGGATGGGTTTGGAGAGATATCGATTCGAAAGGGAGTAGCTCATGTCGCGCTCTGCATCTTGACGTAGCGCAGGGGAGCTAGTTGACTTGTTTGGATCCCGTGGTTTCGTCGGGTCAACAATTGTGGCACGAAGAGGCCTTTCAGGTGATCGATTCTCAAGATAGTTTAAGAATTCGGATCGCGTGTCTTGTCGGGTATCTTCAGGCTGGAGTGATTGCATACGTTTATGCTGGCCCTTCACCAACGATCTCTCAGGCGATGAGCCCTTGGGTGGCATGGGATTTGTTGTGTAGGAACTGGGCGTATTCTCGCTGGAGCGCTCTGTGAATTTCGCGGCAACCGCTTGAATATTGGGAGAAACATTAGACCTCGTTGCGCCAGGGCTCATAGGGCTCATTGATCGAGGATTCATTGGCAGCGGCGGCGGCGCGCGCTCAGGATCCGAGCTGTCCCACCTGCGTAGACCGCGTTTTAGCATTTGTTTGAAGTCACTCATGGATCTGATCAAGGGCATATGTCATGCGTCCTTTGCGCGAACCTACATTGGAACTTTGGAATCGGATAATGTCATCGAATGCCTAACCAATTCCCGATCACGGGGGAGATCCCTATCCTGGGGTGACATGATGTAGTTGTGAATGGATTGACAAGATGTCTCAGGCCGGTATTGACAATATGGACAACAGGAATGTAGGAGTATGCGTTCAAAGTCAAAATAAAAGCAAGGTCATCAAGGCATATCAACACAAGGGAGAAACGCTGGGAAGAACAAAGCAAAAGCAAGATAACTCTCGATGAACAATGGAGAAACACCGGGAGATCAGCTTGATAAAAGCAGGTGGAGAGTAACAGGGAAGCTGCGCGGCCTTGTACACATCACTTTGGGCCCATAGCAACGGGCGACAATGTAAACAACTGACTCAGCAGTTGGGCAGCCTTGCCCCGGGTCAGGTGACTCTGGGCGGTGAGGCCCCACATTATCTAATCACTGTTAATCCGGGCCCAATGGGGAAACAATCCTCAAAAGGGCTAGCTGCCATCTGTCGGTAAGTCAGCCAATCAAGGATCAGCACACAAATCGCTACTGTGCCCTGAAACCCTCTACCTCACACCCGAAAAAACGAACACTTCGATCGTGACCGTTCCGTATCTCGACAACCACCCAACCTCGCCGCCCCGGGACCTTCAAAATGAAGTGTACGTCTCTACCATACTACCCTCGATCTATATGCTGATGGAATTACAGTCATGAAAGTCGGCCGTGTGGCCATCATCACCCGTGGCCGTTACGCCGGTAAGAAGGTACGACAAAGATCCTGATCCCCCGATGTGAATGCGCATGGAAAGAAAGAAACGACTTGCAAGCGATGGACTCGAGAAGAAGCGAGTACAAGTGCAACGTGGTGGAAAGAAAAAAAAAAGCGCGACAAGAAAAATTTCAGAATGCTAATCAGGCATTTTCGAATTTACAGGTCGTCATTGTCCAGCCTAACGACTCTGGCTCCAAGTCGCACCCCTTCTCCTACGCTATCGTCGCCGGTATCGAGCGTTACCCCCTGAAGGTTACCCGCGGTATGGGCAAGAAGCTCGTCGACCGCCGCAGCCGCATCAAGCCTTTCATCAAGGTCGTCAACTACAACCACTTGATGCCCACCCGTTACACTCTCGAGCTCGAGGGTCTCAAGGGAACCGTCTCCAACGACACCTTCAAGGAGGTCTCCCAGCGCGAGGACGCCAAGAAGACCATCAAGAAGGCTCTTGAGGACCGTTACACCAGCGGAAAGAACCGCTGGTTCTTCACTCCCCTGCGTACGTTTACTTTGGATACACATGTCTACATTGGACAATCACTAATTGGCGAACAGGTTTCTGAACGGTTCACTTGGGCGTTTTGTCGTTTTGAGCGCACGGGTCTAGGTGAAGGCGAGGTCGAAAAACCATCGAGCACATTCGGTCCCTGCGAGCATGGGATGGGAAAACATACACCATAGCTGGAAACAGATTCGGGAATGTATCGATGAATTCCAGATTTAACGAGGGACGCCACTACAATACCTGGTGTCTGTCCGAATGAAATGGAAAATATGAACAATTATTTTCAAAATCAACGCTGTCTATTACCTGTGAAGATTTGGTCGGTTTGATTCTGGCCATGCTGAATGATGTAGAGGGAGGTTCACTGCAACCACTGTCCTCCTCGTCCTCGCGAGGGATATCCCATCCGCCATGTAGTTTTCTTCGCCACTCCCAATGCTTCACTCATCAGATGGTCCTGATAGATTTTGATTTGACCCCAACTCAACTTCTCCAGTATTGTCCGATAGTCACATTTTGATCGGCTGGCTATTATTAGACGCAAGTTAGGGCACGAGTCCAAAGGTCTAGGTCCTAAGCTCCATACTTCAAGGCAATTGATTCCTCCACAGTTCATTCACGCATGTCAACCCCACCCGCCAATATACTGAACATGATTCTGCAGCCCTTCAAGCAACCTACTCATGACCTTTGATATGTTCCCCTCGATCTCGACCAGCATTGCTATCCATGAATCTGGATCTACTCTCAAATTCCAGAGTCACCAGGAACAATGAGTCTTTCAGTCCAATTCTTTACCTGCAAAGAGCCACAACGCCATTATCACGAAGACCTGAAAGAAGACAAAGAATCCTTTGATTCAATTGTCCTTTAATTTCCCCTCAACTGGATCCAACACCTACCAAATACGTACAAAAAGGCCCTCAACCCCATCGAACAGAAAATCACGAGTACATTCAATCCCTATTTGGCAAGTATCATCTCCCACTCTCATCTATGCATCGCAGCAGGATAGCAACGGGCCACAACGCCCGGAGCCTGTCCCTGGTACGCTTGTCCTCAGAGGAAAACTGGTAGAACGACATCGACCCAGCAACCAATCTCCCTCGCGCAATTGTCCAAATGTGCACGCGTCAGGTCATGCGCTGCGAGGTCTTAAGAGAAGGCTCTGGGGAGACCGCGATCGTGGAGATTTCACGATGGGTAAGTCCAGCCTATTTCATTTAGGCATTGAGCGCTGCACAGGCCAACCATGACACTGACACCTACCAAAGCAGGTACTTTGAGTTGCATCATCGTTCTACTTGGACTTACATCCAGGCAGACCTGGAGGCCCTTGGAGATGGACCAGAGAGACTGAACTACGTTTGCCCGGCGCCGCCCTTTTCTCGCGCTTCTGTGAGCCTTTCGTTCATGAATGTGGCCGGGGATGCGGGGGTTTCGTTTCGGATTTGCGCGGCTGGAGTCGATCTTTACGTTGACTGGGGCTTTTGGGACTTGTGGGGGTTTGTTATGCATGCTGACCCTACGGTTAGTGTTCACTGGCTTTGGGCTTTTGTCCTTCGGGACGATGCGCCTTCGTTGGTTCTTGGTGGTCTCACTGCTTCTCGTTCCCTTTCGAGTATTCTCGGCCCTGGAGTGAGTCACTCTGAAAGCGTTCTTGATGTGCCTGTAGTTGCGGCTGCTGGAATCGAAGCTGAACTCTCTCGCCGTCGCCGGTTCCGTGTTGCTTTTACTAATATGTCTTATCGTCTGCGTAACAATACCGTGCGCCGTGCCTTTTCTCGTCGGTAAATCAGTGCTGCGGGTGCAAACTTGCGTGGTTGTATGCGGTACAATTCAGTGCTGCTGCTTTCCTCGTAGGTAGATCTGTGACGTTCGACTTTAACGATTTTGATGTTTGAAAGAAGTGAAAAAGCCTCCTATATTGTCAATGGCTTGAAATTCCTTGTATTCCTAGTATGATATGATTTGCTGTGTTCGAAAAAAGAACAAAAAGAGAGAGAAAAGTTGAAATCCTCTTAGAAATCTTGAAAAAAAAAAAAAAAGAGGATGAATAGACCAATTGAAGTACTACTTGTCCCGAACATTTGCTCCCGTAGACCTCCAACTATAAGTATATGCATAAAACAAATGAATGCTCCAACACGCCCAAGACAAGAACTCAACTGCATAACGCCAATCACATGATAAAAGAGAATAGCCCAAGACAAGATTCGGCCTCCATCCCGTCCTGTGGCGTGGCCTAGACAGCCCCAACAAAAAAATCATACATAACCTGCAACACCTAATGCAAAGGACATGCCCCGAAAAGCGCCTCCCTTGGCAAACATGTTGACGTGTAAGTTCATCACCCAGGGAGGGCAAAAAAGAGAGAGCAGTGTAAGCGCAAATGCAAGAAACCATCCCAAGCACGCCAATTGGCTGACCACCGCTCCCATTGGCCAAACACACCCCTACCGATATCTTTGATAAGTTCAAGAAGAGTCGGTAAACAGGAATGTAACCCGTTTGCATCGCCCCCCGATTCATGTATTCATGTGATTCTGAGTTGGCAATCGAGGCAGCACAATTCCATCATGATGGCATATCGCATGTCTCATGTCTTGCCAGATCGCGTTACAGTACTTCCAGGGTTGGGACTTGCTCATAGTGCTCACCCTATAGCGTTGTAGGCGAGTTAGCATTAGCATTAGCATGTGAGACAGGTGCGTTGGTCTCTTTGATTGGAATGTAGAATGTACGGATCACGGGCTTCCGGGATATTCGTAAGGCTGGTTCTTTCTCCCTGTCTATCGTGTACAGGGGACATGCACCTTGATAGCCGAGTTCATGCCCCCCACGCTCACCTGTCAGAGGGCTTTGTAGAGGGGTCTTTCAGGAGTAAAGTTGTGCCATTGACCAATGATGTGGGAGATGTCGTATCCTGTCTACTGGGTGTCCTGTAATGAACATGGATATAGATGTACACGTATCAGGATTTGCATCCATGAACTCAGTTATCAGGCAAGCAAGTTCGCCACTTCTACGTTGATCATCCACTGCGCGACGTTTTGCATATCATGGCTCCACGGTGTGAGGGCTATTGGTCCAGCTCGGTGAGGTTGAGCAGAAAGGGAGGGTGGGGAGATCATGATTGACGGTGAGACGGTGTAGGATCACAGGCTCAGGGTGAAAAGTGAAACAGAAGAAAAAAGACCCACGATGGAAGATCTACATAGTAGCTTAATCGAGTGGGTTGCCCGACGGGATCCCGTTTTGATTCTCATCTCCCTTCGGCTTCACTATAGGTCCTGGTCTGGTAAGCCGAGTCACAGTCCTTGTGCTTGTGCTTCTTCATGTGCTTCTGCACGTCCATGAGATGCGGAACTTATTGGTTTCCTCTGGTTGCACTGGGACTATCGGCCGCTTCTGCTTGCCATTAACCTTGGAAGTGACCTACCTAAGTAGGTAGGTATCAACCTCGGGTGAGGTAATGCTTGGAAGCACAACATCGACAAAATCGAGATTTCAGACATGCCCAGACAATTATGCTCAACATAAACCGTATTGAAGGCGACACGGGTATAAGCGCCGAGGATCGGATGAAACTGCGAATCAACCGGGTGTTCAGTGGCACGTCCCCGGGCTGCCGGAAGAACAATCTCCAATCCGGCCAGGACTAAAGTTTACGTACTTTCGGCAAAGAGAAAAAAGGGAAGAAGAGAAAGAGCAGAGAGGGGCGAAGAGCGCTCAGACCGATGTGGGTACCTCACTAATGTAGGTGTTCGACTGCCCAGGCCTTCAAGAGTCCAAACTCAGCATGGGGATTCTCCCCGATCTGGAGATAAGCACAAGGTTTCTCTCTTTCCAAGGTTCCCGCAGCGAGTCGTGATCTCAACACCAATATACAGGTTAGTATCCGCATCAAGACTCATATCAGACTCATATCAGAACTATCTCATAGATATCAAAATCAACAGACAATAGCCGCATCCGTCAAGTGGGACCAAATGCGTCAACGGTGGACCCACTTTCACATGTGAGAGAGTTGATATAACACAGTAGACACTATACACCATCATAGAGAACATGGGTAATGTTGGAGAGAGGAGGAGAAGAGAAGCTACAAAATGAAGCTAAGCGATGTAAAAATAACCCCCAAAAATCAATTCCAAAACACAAACAAACCGGGACTTGGCGTGGGCAACAAGACCAGACATATCGCACAGCGCTAAGGCCTATCACATGTGAAAATCCTAATTCGCTCTATACTCCCATTTCTACCAGTTCCTCCCTCTCTGTTCTTCTTTTCTTCTAATCCTTCTCTCTCCCTCATCTTCCCAGTGACCATCTTCATGCCACACGCAGAAACAATGGGTGAACCCACCGTCAACGGCGAGAAGCACCATTCCCAATTCCTCGACGTAAGTATACACCCGCTCCCAGATCTCCCAACCCTCCCATACAAAGACAGCCCACCAACACATCACAGCACCTCGTCTCCTACCCCCTCATCTCAGACTCCATCGACTTCTACAAGGGCAACCCCTACGGAGCCAAGTCCATCCAGTATGCCGACAAGGGCTACACCCGTCTAGCCAAGCCCGTCCTGCCCTACTTCTCCGGCCCATACAGCTATGTCGCTCCCTACTTGGCTCGGGCCGACTCCCTCGGTGACAAGGGTCTGACTGAGATCGATTCTCGCTTCCCCATCATCAAGGAGGATACCCAGAAGCTGCGTGGCTCCATCTATAATGGCGCTTCGATGCCAATTCGTCTGGCTGGCGAGGTGAAGCACCATGTCTATGATATCTATGGCTCTGAGTATAAGAAGTGTGGTGGGGATGGCGTCCTTGCTTCTGGTAAGGCCGTGGTTACCACCAGCCTGGTCTTGTCGCAGGAGTCGTTGGCTTGGATTAGCACTTTCCTCCAGACTAAGAAGGAAGAGGTGAAAGAGGCTGTGAACGAGAAGAACAGTCATTGATTTTAGATTTGTTTTCATATGTTACCTTTTGTCTTTCTCCTGTTGAGCGTTTTTGTTTTCATTTGGATTTTAGAGAAAATAATACCTCATCGTTGATCGTTCTACATGCTCTACTACATCAGTTTCTTGTCTGGTTTCGGTTTCAATTTTCAATCTCCAGATATCAGATACCAGGTCCCAGAATTACAACAGAGACCCTATTGATTAAGCCATTTCCTGACTATAGTTATAGTAAATGTTCCAAAGAAAAGAAGAAACAGGCAAAGTTATACTCCAACGCCCAAAACCACCCAAGATAAGCGCACAGACCACCTCCCGATGAGGTAAAATCATCTCGCGTCGCGTCTCACCTTCACGACAACCATGCCACGCAAAAGAGTAAGCACCCAACATCCCTCAACCATACCACCTCTCTAGCTCTCCGTATCACGCAACTAATCAAAAAAAAAAAGGTAAATCCCGATTCCACAGCGGGTCTTCCCTCCCCCCGCCGCCAAAGACAAAGCACATCCCCGACCACCTCAGACAGCGAAGATGGCGGACCCAGCGCACCCTCCAGCACAGACGCCATGGTCAAAAAGATGGTCCGACTAGCAATGGCGAGCGAATACTCCAGGCTCCCCATCCGGCGAACAGACATCAGCGCGAAAGTCCTCGGCGAGCAAGGCTCCCGACAATTCAAGCTTGTTTTCGAGCAAGCGCAGAAAGAACTCAGAGCCCGATTCGGCATGGAGATGTCAGAACTACCAGCCCGAGAAAAAGTTACCATTTCGCAGCGACGGGGTGAGTATTCAATCCGATCCTGGTCGACATTCGAGCGGTTACATTCCCTACGTTCTTTCTTAAGATAAAAAGAGTTACATGACTAACTGTGTTTTCTGGAATAGCTGCTCAGAAATCCGAAAAGACTTCTAGTACTAATAAATCTTGGATCCTTACTAGCACTTTGCCGCCTGCTTATCGGACGCCTGCTATCCTACACCCGCCCAAGGCACCCTCGACTTGGGCGGAGAGTACATACACCGGTCTATACAGTTTTATTATTGCGGTGATCACGTTGAATGGGGGGACGCTTGCAGAGCAGAAGCTGGATCGGTATCTGGGGCGTGTGAACGCGGATATCGGGACCCCGATTGATCAGACGGAGAAATTGTTACAGCGGCTGTGCAAGGAGGGGTATTTGATTCGCACGCGTGAAATGGATGGGGGGAGGAGATTGTCGAGTATATTGTTGGGCCGCGGGGCAAGGTGGAGGTCGGCAGTGGATCTGTTGCTGGGCTTGTGAGGGCTGTTTATGGGAAGGGGGGTGAGGGGGATGGGGACGAGGGCGAGATTGAGAGGATGGAGAGAGAGGACTTTGAGGGGAGGTTGGGGAGGACGCTGGGTGATCATGTTGTGCGGGGGGCAACTGGTGAGGATGCTGAGGGTGCTTCCCAGGGTCATGGGAATGGACCTGTTGAGGAGAGAAGTGGAAGGCGGTCTTCCAGACAGGCTCAAGAAGAAGAGGAAGAGGATGGGTCTGAGGAGAGTGATTGATTACTTTCCTCCCTAACCTCCGAGTCCTTGCTGCTCTTGGCTGCGCTGTGATAAACATGGATAGATACTGTACTATCCGCAACGTGATACCCAAGATACATGTCAATCAAGCAATTGTTCCATTATTCAAACCCCTATAGAGGTATTCACGTATTTTTCAAGTATTCAAGTATTTGACAAATTCCTCCGGTCATCGAATATCAGTTTCCTATGCTATATGAGAATCAACTCGATAGTATGAATCACAATGCTTGTCAGTAATTCGAGAATTTGACCGACTGACCCATAACATACTATAGAAATAAATACAACCCGTTTGAGTCAATTCGCATAGCCAAGTCCAATATAATGTTCCGTCAATATAAAGTTTACCCAGCCCAATATCCACTAGCCCTAAGTATCCTCATTCCCAAGTTTTAACAATTTCATAGACCATATAATTGTCCTGTCAAGATACACGTCTACCCGAAAGAAAAATAAAAATAAATACACCTACACAACATGAGCAGCACTCCCATTCTCCCACATTCCCTCCACAAGACTTCATCAGTGCAATGGGCCACGTCGCTCGAACACGGCACTATTAGATTCGCTTAGAATAACTTAATGGGAAAGCCTACTTGTATCTAAATCTAAATAACTCTATGAAAGACTTAGTTCTATCTGACAGTACCCAGCCGGAGAAATATACTGAACTAAGTTATGTGTACCACAATTGCCTCTTTAGTGTAGCAGGTACCTATTACAGAATAAAGTTACCGGGGCTGTTCACTCAGCTGGATGTTTCGATGACGGTTGTTAGGATCGGGGGAGTTGGTGCCAAGTTTGGGGATGGTCGGGTGTTTATCATACTACAAGGTAACATAAGCTGCCTGTATCTTCTATAGACATTTTCTTCATGTAACTTATAGCACAGTCAATATATGTATATTCATACGATAAAAACAATTATTAAAGTCAATACACGAAGAAGAAAAAGTAGCAGTTGACGATACTTTGGATCGAAAATAGCACCAGATATATATATGTCCTGTATGGGGAATGCATCCGTAGATACCAAGCCCAAATCGAGCAGTGTCTAGGTTTCCAAGCCCAGGAGCATGACATGAGAAGTAAGAAGTGAATAACGTTAGTTAAGTTAACTTATAAGAGAGAAAAAAAGCAGGTCTGGTGGGCTCAATATTACAAGTCTGCCATACTATACATGAACTTAGTAGATATGGATCAGACATGATACTGTACAATATCTCTACAGTAAGGCGATGACCTCGTAATCCGATTGCAATCCTGCAACGCAAGTGTTCGATTTAAAACTGCATGCAATTTTAGTCCGGACGAGATGGCTGGTTTGCTAGTCAGACTAGGCTGGACTAGACTACTGTTGTGGAATGGTATGAGACGGTGGCTGTTTTTACTGTTCTATTGTGTTACTTCGGGACTGGGGGGTTACCCCTCCTCTTTTCTGCATTTCTAGGTTGGATACGGGTTGGAAATAGATAGATGTGATCAAGGGGATAGAAAGGTAAACGGTACAGGTCGGCTTGACTGTGCTGAAACAGGAGAGGGTTTTGGTTCCTTGAAAGGGTGGTCTAGGTGGGCCGGTGGGATGGGAGTGGCAATCGCGCACACATGCACAAGAAATTTTCCAAGTCTCACCAAATACTCCCAAGGTTGTATGTTGACAAGGTACTGCAAGGAAAAAATATATCATCATCTACGAAAAACTACAATGTGAAGTATTGGAGACGAAAATGTATGTAGTCATTGAGCTAAACTACACGACGTCTAGCGATCCATAAAAAATGTTTTTGAAAGAAAATAAAATCATCACGGCATCTCTTGAATCATCCGAGAATCATTTATTTCTTACCAGCCTTGGCAGCGGCCTTGGTGACCTTGCCGGCACCACCAGCGGACTTCTCGACGGACTTGATGACACCGACAGCAACGGTCTGACGCATGTCACGGACGGCGAAACGACCGAGAGGGGGGTAGTCGGTGAAGGCCTCAACACACATGGGCTTGGAGGGAACCATCTTGACAATGGCGGCATCACCAGACTTGATGAACTTGGGGTTGGACTCAGTGGCCTTACCGGTACGGCGGTCAATCTTCTCGATGAGCTCCTGGAACTTGCAAGCAATGTGGGCAGTGTGGCAATCGAGGACGGGAGCGTATCCAGCACCGACCTGACCGGGGTGGTTGAGGACGATGACCTGGGCGTTGAAGGAGTCGGCGGCCATGGCGGGGTCGTTCTTGGAGTCGGAAGCGACGTTACCACGGCGAACCTCCTTGACGGAAACGTTCTTGACGTTGAAGCCGACGTTGTCACCGGGGTTACCGGCCTTGAGCTGCTGGTGGTGCATCTCGACGGACTTGACTTCAGTGGTCACGTTGGCGGGAGCGAAGGTGACGACCATGCCGGGGGTAATGATACCAGTCTCGACACGGCCGACGGGAACTGTGCCAATACCGGAGATCTTGTACACATCCTGGAGGGGAAGACGGAGGGGCTTGTTGGAGGGACGGACGGGGGTGTCGATGGCGTCAATGGCCTCGAGGAGGGTCTTTCCGGTGGACTTGCCGGACTTGGTCTCCTTCTCCCAACCCTTGTACCAGGGGCAGTTGGTGGAAACCTCGAGCATGTTGTCACCGTTGAAGCCGGAGATGGGGACGAAGGGAACGGACTTGGGGTTGTATCCGACCTTCTTGATGAAGTTGGAGGTCTCCTTGACAATCTCGTTGTAACGCTCCTCGGACCACTTGCAGGTGTCCATCTTGTTGAGGGCAACGATGAGCTGCTTAACACCGAGGGTGAAAGCGAGCAGAGCGTGCTCACGGGTCTGGCCATCCTTGGAGATACCAGCCTCGAACTCACCGGTACCGGAGGCAATGATGAGAATAGCGCAATCAGCCTGGGAAGTACCAGTGATCATGTTCTTGATGAAATCACGGTGACCGGGGGCATCTGTGGGAGACAAGTTAGCATCATGATCTAGTGTTCAACCCATCGAACCTTGATGGACTGAAGGAACGAGGAGGTAAATAGAAGAAACTTACCGATGACGGTGACCTCATACTTGCCGGTCTGGAACTTCCAGAGGGCAATATCGATGGTGATACCACGCTCACGCTCGGCCTTGAGCTTGTCAAGAACCCAAGCGTACTTGAAGGAACCCTTACCGAGCTCGGCGGCTTCCTGTAGTAGGGGGTTAGTCTGAATTGGAGATAAAATGCGTGAGATGAGGACAATCTTACCTTCTCGAACTTCTCGATGGTACGCTGGTCAATACCACCGCACTTGTAGATCAAGTGACCAGTGGTGGTAGACTTGCCGGAATCGACGTGGCCGATAACGACGATGTTGATGTGGGAACGCTCTTCCTTACCCATTTTGGCGGTTGAAAACTTTGTAGTTCTTTGGAAGATACTAGAAAGAGTCTGTAAAGATTGCTCAGAGACTACGGCAGAACGCGTAGAGGTACTGAGCACAGATGATTAGAGAGATGAAAGAGAGAAAGAGAGAAAGCAGTAGGGGGGGCAAGAAATACTCACTGTAGCAGACGGGGGAAAGAAAAAAAGTCTGTGGGAGGGGGAGGGGAAATCCTTATATGGAGGGGCAAGCGAGAGAGGCGAGTCAGCGGGGTTCAAGCCCTCTGTGGTTGGGTCACCTGATTGGCTGCCACAGTCAGCCGTGGACGCAGATTCTGCAAAGTGGGCTATTCTCAGAGGTACTGGTACTTGGTCTGCCATACTCTGCTACACCACCCTTCATGTACCACTACTTCCCTGTTTTGATTCCCTGGTTCTCTGCTCCACTCTGAGAATTTTTCAACTCCCAATCCACTCTTGAGTTACTGGGCAGCAACGCAGATTTGGGTGTGAATCTCATGGTTTGCATTGTTTACTTTGCGCTTTTTTTTTTTTCCTTTCTTGCGTGGTGTCCCTAGTGGCTGGTAACCTTATGATCGAGTTTCTTTTTTTTCCTTGACCCCGCCATGAGGGGCATTTGTTCACCGCCAACCTGTCCCGCCATGTTATGCAGATGGGACTTTTGTCTTCATTTTGGGATTGGATTTTTTTTGCCACAGATGATTCATAGAAATTGATATCGGCTTTGTACGGACTACTATCTACCCGTAGTAAGTGCACGGGGCAATTTCGACTCATTTCACGGGTATGTTGTGTAAGGCTAAAACGCCGAGAAATGATAAAGCAAAAAATAGGAAAAGGAAGCTATCCTAAAAGGGTTCCCGCAATCTGTGCGATGGATAGTGACGTCGATCAATTTGGGTATCTGGATATCTTTTTCCATATATGCGCCATTTGCTCCAAATGCTAAGAACACAATAGAAAAATAAAGAAAAATCGACCAAAAAGGAATGGAGACATGTACAGCACCGTGTCCCGTGTTGATGCCCAACTCTAATTTTCTCTCCACCGTGCACCACAGGAAGTACACTGAGCCTGTCAGAACCGGGTACCTCACACAAGCAAGGAGTAGACTTACCTTCAAGAATGTAGTCATAGGTTCATCTGCACTGCGAATCTGCAGCTGGAAGAAGTATGCACGTTCCCCGTTGCAGTTCTCTGCGGGGCATTGAGCTGTGAAAAAGAAACGGATTAGCCTCTGTCCTGAATCTTCGTCTCTTCATGTTGGGCCTTGCTGGGTCGGGCAAAAGTCCTTCAAGCTCTTCTCATAACTTACTGCCCACACTGTCAGCGTTGGCAAACTCCTCTTTGCCTCCAAAGACATCGTCCACCTCCTTCTGCTTCATGTCTGTCTTCTCAAACCATTGTTTGTCTAGCGGGGCTTCGTAGGGACAGGATCGACACTCAAAGCGGTTCACACCCATCGGAAAGGCATTGCTCGAGTCAGCACGGGAGATAGTCAGCGCATTGCTGCAGTTGGGGCAGACTGGAGAGAAATGTCAGTTTCTGCAGACTCGCCGGATAACACTCGACGCTCGGCGTGGGGGAGGAGGAAACATACAGATCAACATCTTGCCGGTGTCAGCTAGAGTCTGTAATATGTAGTAGCCGGATATCACCCAAGAACTGCGTGCAGGACAGCCTCACTGCTGTAAACTCAAGCGCAAAGCATCACCGTCGATGCCGAATCTAGGCGCGCGGCTAATCAGCGGAGTACGGGAAATCCTTGATCCGATCGGGCCGCGCGTGGGATGTTGTCCCTGGGGAACAAACTCCGGGAGTGTAGAAGATACACCGACAATTATTCGATTCCACTATTCTGCTTGTACATATTCTATTCTGCTGTTCTGCCGACCAAACACCAACCACTCAGAACCCTTCGTGATCCACGCTCCAACTAGCTCCCGCGTCCCTTACAGCGAGCCCCCTCCAACTACTTGCATTCGCTGCCGGGCAATCCGGACCAAAGCATAGACAATATGGCTGATGATGTGAGTACTGAGATGCAAATCTAGTCTGAAACACACCCCCTAACAGGTATAATCTAGGGTGCATCACCCCGCGAGCTGATCGTGGAAGCCTGCCGCCGCGACCAACCTCACCTAATTGAGCAAGTCCTGCATGACATGGAAGAACAATCAAACGAGCAAGTCGCAGCATTCTTCAATGGAGTCACAGACACGATGGGAAATCACGCTTTGCATATCTGTGCCCAATACGGCAGTGGTACGTTCTCCCCCTCCGACATGGATATACACCTATAAACAAGTGGTACCGTCCGTGCCTACACCCCATCGATCTATACCCCCATCCCGCACCTACCAGACGAAGCCAAGCATATCTAACAATCCCCAGGCGAGACAATGGACCACCTATTTGACATCCAAGGCTTCGAATGTGACCCCAAAAACCGCCTGGATGAAGACACACCACTGCACGTCGCAGTGCGCTACGCCGTGGAAAAAGACCGCGAGGTCGGCACTGAAATTATCGAGATGATGTGCGAGGCTGGTTGCGATCCCCGCGTGCGTAATAAGCATAATCAATTGCCCAGTGAGCTGGCTGGGGGCAACAATGAAATCAAAGCGATTCTGCAGAAGACTGCTTATATCATGGCCGAGGGTCTACAGAGTAACGGCGATGGCGCTGAGTCGGATGGTGGGTCGGACACTGATATGGAATAAAGCATATGAGGGGAGAGGATGATGCCTGTTTCATTCTGAGCATTTACTCTTTGTTTTTGTCTTTTTTTGTCTTGTTTTAATCCTGGTGGATGGTGTCTTGAGCTTTAGATTTGGCCATATCCAGTTCTATGTTACGATTATCACGAATACAGTCCAGTTTCTAAGTAAAGCGTTGGTTTGTTGATTCCGTGGGTTGGGGGTATATCGAGGTGTATGAGTTCTTCAAAGAGCAAAGGGTTCCAAAGCTAAGGTATGTGGTTTATCTATAGCCAGGACATCTAGACTACCGCATACTAACAAGCTTCTCCACTTGGTTCAGCCATTTGTGAGAGAATTCCTCCTCAGTGAACCGGCGGGCTGAACGACGAGCCCTTTGGCGCATGGCGATTTTCTCTGCCTCCGGAAGAGCAAGCGCAGCCTCAAAGGAAGCAGCAAACTGCTCTTCTGTTTCAGCTCGGAAACCCGTGGCACCATCGCCCAGGTCAATGACGATGTCTTCGCGAGGACCGCCCGAGTCGTGAGTTACGCAGATGAGGCCTGCAGCTTGGTACTCGACAACACAAATACCAAAATGTTCATTCCACATAGCGTTGACGCCGACGGAAGCTGTGCCGAGATGGGACAGCACCGCTGGCCAAGGGGCATCGCATAGGAAAGTGGTTTGGTCGCGGATGCGGAGTTCGTGTGCTAGCAGCCGCAAGTTATAGATGTGTGTTTCGTCTGGGCTGGCGTGGCGGACTGATCCGATCAGCACGAGGCGTGGCTCGGGTTGGCCCGCGCAGGCTGGGTTGTTGGCTCGTTCTTGGAGGAATCGTGCGAAAGAACGCAGGACTAAGGGGTGGTTCTTCTCTGGCCGGAATTGCGCGATGTAGAGCAGGACGGGCTGGCGAGATTTCTCACTCTCTGCATCGACGGCAATGGTTGATTCCAATTCTGACACTGCCGTTGGTGGGAAAACTACCGCCGGGGATGATGGCGTGCCTTCATCGCTGCTGATGTCCTTCTTTCCAGTACTCCAAAGCGAACGGATATGCGCTGCTGTCCAGGACGAGTTGCACATGACCACGTCCATCTGCCGGCCTACCCAGCCATACAACATTGCGAACAGCTGCCAGTATCGACGCTTGATCTTGCCCTTCCAGCCATGTCCGGCGCCGGAATTGATGCCCTGCACTCCGCTCTGATCGTCGAGCGAGGCTAGCATATCGGTTGAAATAGTCGGGTAGTGGACGTAGGCGCCAACAGGCACCGTGGGGAAGAGCCACTTGCACAGAGCGAGTGTAAAGGCATATCCCATGGTGTCGATAAATACATCTGGCACGAGGAGTGTGAAGGCATCGTAGGCAACAATCAGAGATCCGAGTGACTGTCCGAGCAGCGTCATATATGGATATGAGCTGCTCACAACGTATTTGCGAGTTGTCAAGTAAAGAAGCACGACCGTCGGCGCATGAAGCTGAATGTTGAACCGGCTCTCTACCTTCTCAAGCATGGTGGCCTTGTTGACTTCATGATCACCTGTATAGATGGCGCAGATCGCCTTTGGCCAGCGCTTCTGTGTAGCGCGCACTGCTTCCCAAAGCACCCGTTCTCCACCACCGCCGGCATTACTTTTGTTCGATCAGTATTTGCATCGACATGTTATGGAAAGTGGCCATACCAGAATGGGTGGAAGAACCCAATGATCCCATCCCAGTCATCCGAGTTCCTGTTCTTGTTTCCTCCGGCACTGCTACTGCTTTCACTGCTAGTCGCAGTTTGCACCCCGCCAGGGCCCAAGCTGTCCACCTTTTCCCAGTCCTCATCTTCGGCGCCGTTCCGCGATAGTGAGTTTGTTGACACCTTTGGCCGAGGGGCACGGGACTCTTGCTCTTCAGATCGCGCCCGCGCGATCACGTATTCACGGCGAGACCGTGTTCGCCTCCAGATCAGCCATCCCGCTCCCCGAAAGACCAGGCCGAGCACAGCGCCTGTTAGCTTCGGAAGCAGGACGGCCGTGGCGGTGACGAGCAGGACAGCGAGAATGGCGTTGGAAATGAGGGCCATGGTTTAAAGGCAATATTCGAAAGAATCTCACCAGAGATCACACATAGTAAAAGCTTGACAAGCCAGAAATCTGATCAGAAATGCTTCCCCCTCTCTTGTCAACAGGTTGATCAGTCGGGCGACGTAAGTTACATACGCATCACATGACACCCGTTTGATTCTCCAATTCCGCTCCGAAAGCTTCAACATTCTTTGCATTGGTTGCTGAGCCCACCATGTTTTCCCTTCGTCCAACCTCCCTGCACTCGGTGCGGCGCGCTGTTCAATTATCTCACCTACCTCGCCCACAGATTCGACACTTCCACCCGACGAGACCAGCGTCCTTCTCGGTAATCAATATTGCACTCGACACCTCCAGCGCATTCATTCATGGTGTCCACACCGTAACCTACCTGCCTTGGGTACTCTCGATTCCCCTCACAGCCGTGATAGTCCGTACATTCGTTGCATTGCCCCTTCAAATATTCACAAAATACCATGCAACTCGAGAAAAGCGCCTCTCCCCACTTCTACAATCATGGGCTGCCCATTATCAAGCAGACGCGCGCCGGTTCGCCAATGTCACGGATGCTAAAAGATATCTCAACTCGCATATGACGAAAAGGACCCTTAGCCTCCGCAAACACTGGAAAGTCAATCCATTCTACCGACCGGTAACATTCCTACAGCTCCCCGTCTTCTTAACGCTGATGGAGAGTCTGCGCTGCATGTCTGGTAATAACAACGGTATTCTTCTCCGGCTTCTATCATACTGGGAGGGCTCCGCGGATCCTACACAGGCACCCCAGTCACTCCACCTGACCATCGAGCCCACTCTCGCGACAGAAGGCGCGCTCTGGTTCCCGGATCTGTTGGTTGGTGACCAGACGGGTATCCTACCTGTCTTGCTGACAGCTTCAATTCTACATAATGTCACCTCGAATTGGAAGAAGAAGACTTTGTTGTCTGTTGCTGATCTGCCCTCCTTGCAGATGTACAAAGAGTCTTTCTTAATTGGTCTGCGGAGCTTTGTTCAGGTCATGGCTGTTTATGTTGGTACTGCTTGCTTCTTCTCCCAGATTCCTGTTGCTCTACTGCTTTACTGGATCACGAGTACCAACGTTGCAACGTTGCAGTCTTGGTATCTAGAGCACCGGGTATTCAAGACTAGGAAGCTCGAACAGTTCCAGAAGAAGTACATTGAGTTTAAGAAGGAGGGTGTAGATGATCCCTTCCAGCTGAAGAATTTGCGCTGATATGGGGATTTTGCTAAACTTGAAATGTGATGAATCTCCGCGCCTATGAGGTATCATTTCGGAACCTCTTGCCGATTCTTCTGCTATCCAAGATTCTTAACTCGACACTATGGCAAAAGCCAAACTTTCGACCTCGTGTCCAGGCCCTGGCTGGCTGGCCCAATGCGAACTGGATGCGTACAATATCTTCTAAAAGATGCAATATGCCTGTGAACATATTGCGTTGATTTGTTTTGAAAGTGTACATCAACACAAGCAATGCTTGATATTTTACCTTCACATTGCTTTATTCTTCTACATCATGTACAATATTCTACTTATGTTTAAATATCATACACAAATGGCACTAAATGAACCTTCCAGGTCTTGAGGGGAAGCAGCAGATGAAATTAGTGAAAATTTGATTCTGAATCTATTGGCCTGCTGTAAATCCAGTAATACCACGCCAAAGACAGCCAATGGCTGTATAATATCGCAAAGCATATTGAACAGCCCACAACTATCCATGATAGAATGCCAGGAAAAGAGAAGCTACCAGAAACGCCTAGAGCTTAGACTTGAGGGGGTCTTCCGGAGCAGTTGCCTCCTGGTTAATTTCAACCGTACGCGAGTCAGGGCCTTGGCCGAAGAAGATGACCTCGACAGTGACATCGTCACTAAATAAGAGGGAGGTTAGCACGGCATCCAGATAACACCAAAGGAGAGACTGTCACTTACCGGTATCGGCGAGAGTAAGGGCTGGGTAGCGTCAATAAAGCACAAACCATGTCCTTATCCTTTCCGCCCATGGCGTTCCGCACAAGATGTGTGGCAGCGTTCTTGTCCTCGACAACAAAACGGCTAGCGGCACCAGAGATATCGTATTGCTGTTGACGGATAGGTCGGCGCTGGCCTTCACCCGATGCATCAGTTGCGGATTCGACGGGCAATTGCTTCTGGCTATCGAATCTGAACCAGCTCTGCAGCCAGGCTTTGCTGGTACCAGTGCTGGCAGCGGCAGAATGCTGTTCTTCAACCCACTGTCCTACCAAGCCGACAACTTCCTCATTGCTCAGCATTTCCCACAGGCCGTCAGTCGCCATGACAATGAAGTCACCCTTGGAGGGATCCACCTTGGTAGTGGTGATAATAGGCTCGGCAGTAACGTAGGGAGGGGTCTTCAGCAGAGGACTAGGAGTACGCCCGAAGAACTTTCCCTTGATCTGATCCTGGATTTCCCGGGTCCATTTGTAGGTAGCGTCACCGAAGGAGCGACTAGGCTCAAGCTGGCCGAGGATGCGGCCGTTCTTGGTAGAATATGGCTCGCCGGGGTGCTCTTCCTGAATACGCTTGATCTCTGATGGAGTTCCACCGGTTTGATCCTCAGAAAGAGCTGTGGCAGTCCACTTACCGCTGGGGCCACGACGGCCGAGAACTGCACGCGAATCACCTGCAACCGCGACCTTCAGGTCCTTGGACTGGGAGTCGTAGAAGCTGAGAAGAGCACATGATCCAGAGAGAGCAGGAGCAAGGAGCTCAGCAGCAACTCGTCGCGACTTAGCCTTGAAGACTTCCTTGACACTCTCGTTCACAATGTCATTGTCGAGACGGACGAAGCCTTGCTTGATAGCGGCATCGATAGCCTCGGACGAGGGAACCAAAAGCGAGGGGTCTGCAGCAGCAGCTTTGTATGTGGTGTTCAATTCACGAGCAACGTATGAGATCAAAACATTGCGCAGCTTAGCCGACGTTGTCCAGCCCCTGATTCATGATTAGTTTCGCTAGTTTCAATATACCGTGGACACAACATACGAGTGACCATCAAATACTGCCCAGAACATCCAATCACTGCTTGGCTCGCCATCCGTGACAGCAGCTACGGAGGCTGGAATTTCGACGATCTTCTCCGCATGGTCATCTTCAATGGGCGAGTTGCTCGGAACCTGAACGATATCGTAGCGAACAACGCCCTTACCTCGGTTGACCAAGTACGACTCCTCATTTTTGCGAAGCTTCTGTGTCGCTTGCTCCGGTGTCAACATCTCGAGAACTCCGCGATCTGAATCGTCGGTGGTCTTGGCAAGCGGTTGGTCCCCGGAGAGTGTAGCAGTGTAGAATTGGTCGTTGCTGACTAGCAGCGCACGGCGCGCAGGCTCAGCTGGGTTTTCAGCGTAGGCGGAGTTTATAGCACTCGAGGCGAATCCTCGGAACTGGGATGCTGCAGACTTGATGCTGTCGCCCTGATACGCATACCACGCCCCAGAGGCAACAACAGTCGAGATAACGGCGAGGGAGAGATTACGGCGATGCATCGATGGCTGGATTGCTGCCGGGGAGGTTGAGCGCTTGCTGCCCGAGTATGACCGAAGACCTCGTAGCTGGTTGTGAGTGAAGGACAATGGGGTTGGCCGCTTAACGGCTACGTTCCATACCGGGGCACGCCGAGCAGTACGGCAGGCCTGAACAGTCGCCTGACGCATTGAGTTAGTGAATAATTTTGCAACTGAAGAATCTCCTTGCCGTCTGCAAAGGAAATAACAGCTCTGAAACTGAATGCACAGGAAGCTTCTCAAGGAGCTGGAGTGCTCAGTATGGTGTCACGTGTGGATGTTATCGAAACACAGCGCTAGTCCCGATGAAGATGTGTCGTCATTCCCCGCGGATTTGCTGCGCTTTGCTTTCACCTCGACTTTTTTTTTTTCTAACGTCCACAGGCCTTGGCCTCAGCGCGCAATAATGTCTTCACGTGCGATTCGGAAACTACAAAAACTGCGTGATTTGGAACAGCTACAAGATGCCGAAAATCAAGATGAGTCAAGCGAAGATGAAGCCCCGCGCCCCGCGAAGCCCAAGTTCAATGCTTTCGATCTGTTGAATGCCGAGGATGAGAATGAAGATGAGGAGGAAGAGGAAGAAGAACAAAATGAAGAGGAGCCTGTCGAAGAAACAAAGCCCGAGCCCGCACCTACGAAGCCCAAAAAGGCCAACAAGAAAAAGAAGAAGAAGAAGGCACCCAAATCCTCCGAACCGGTCGACACTCCACCCAAATCCAAGGATGCAGAATTGGATGAAATTGATAGAGCCCTCAAAGAGCTATCAACAGGCGGTCAATCGTTAGTCGGTGCAAATCTATCGGGTGCTTCCAGAGATGCCCGCGGAGTCTCTTTCCCCAAGACCACCAATGACCTACTCGGTATCGATCCCAAATTCCTCAATGCGACAAACGAGATGCGCCGCCTCTTTGGAAACGTTGTCTTGGAGAACTTTGATTCACCAGCCGATAGCGGATCAGGTCGCCGCCGTGATCGCAATCGAGAGATGGTTGATCTTGCTCAAGCCTTGACGGGAAGGTACAGTCCAGCCAGCAGGGGCCAGAGTCTAGGTGGAGTCACACTACGCCGGAACATTCTCATGCAGGGCAAAGATGAATGGCCCCGTGCGCCGAGTGGAGGACTGGGCATGGAGACGGTAGAGAAATTTACCACGGGAGAGACACTCTACCGACTAGTGCATAACACCGCCTATCAGGATGTACAAAGGCAGTTTGAGCTCTGTGTCGAGTCAATGGATCCCCAGAGACTCATTGGGCACCTCCAGTACAACCCATACCACATCTCCACGCTGCTCCAGGTGTCAGAGATTGCCAAACACCAGGGTGACCACGCTGTTTCTGCTGATCTAATGGAAAGAGCTCTTTTCAACATTGGAAGATCGGTGCACTCTTCTTTTGCAAACCGCCTCAGGGAAGGTGAAGCCAGACTTGATTTCATCCATGCCGAGAACCGAGAGCTTTGGCTTGTGGGATGGAGATACATCTCCAACCTCGGAATGAAGGGAACTTGGAGAACTGCGTATGAATGGGCCAAGCTACTCCTTAGTCTCGATGACACCGATCCGTACTGTATGAAGCTACTCATCGATCACCTCGCACTCAGAGGTAGAGAATATGCACAATTTGTGGATCTATGCACGCAGACACGTTTCAGTCGAGACTGGGCCGACCTCCCTAACATCCAGTGCTCGCTAGTTATGGCATACCTTCGGCTGAACAAGCCCCAGGACTGTCGTCGGCAGCTATCACTTGCCATGTCCCGCTACCCGTGGCTATTCAACAGGCTAGCACAAGAACTTGATCTCCAGCACATCCCCAAGCAAATCTGGGGCAAGATACCTCCTACAGGGTCACACGAACTGCTCACTGAGCTCTACATTGCCCGTGCCAAGGATCTCTGGAACACGCCAGAGGCTGTCTCTCTCATCATGGAAGTGGCAGACACTCTCTCCGACAAAGAACAGTCCATCGAAACACCAGAAATCACGCTGGATATTGCTCGCCATGTAGTGCTGTCTGATCTCCCCAAGGTGACGACCCACCTTCCGAACCATTTTGTGGCTGGTCGACTGTCATCCTCCGACCCTCTTCCCCCTTACGAGTCTGAAGCTTATCGTCAGCAATCCGAGCCTGCTCCCGTCTACGCAGCTCCTGCTGGTGGTGGCGAGAACTGGTTACAAGATCTTCTGGGACAAATCAACGGCGCCGGTCTCCGTCTCCCGCCACAAGATGAACTCCCTCAGAACCAAGGCTTCGATGATGAGCCGGAAGAAGAGCTTGACATGCCACGCTCTCGGCCTCCACTTGGCGATCCCTCGGCCCTTGAACTTTGGCTCTCGCGCGAGGGCTTCCAAAATCTTCGCATCTTTTTGAACCAGTATGGTGTTGACCGTGGCAATTGGAGTGAAAATGTCGTGGACTATGCACCCTTGACTAATTACCTCGAGGCAATGGTGATGATCTCGGCGACAGCTCGCCAGCAATTGCTGGATGGCGTTATCAAGGAATCTCTTGGTGACTTCGTTGTCAGTATGCTTGAAGATGAGATTGCGATGATGTTAGATGGGGACTCGGATTCATAAAATCATATATTACAAGCCGGGTACATTAGAAAACAATGCCAATAGCAATTTATCGATTATATCAACTGCTTATTCTTGTTTTGAGCTGAATCTCAGCATTTCACTCTCAATCGGTGATCATGGGGCACTCTTTGTAAACAACAATCCTCTGGGTGGTGAGGTATGGAATATATATATTTGGCCCTAAAAGCCTGGCGGCAAGCTCCGAACATTGCGGGATTGCACCAACAACCAGCCGTCTATACATATGTCAAATGCCCACAGGAGCAGCATATGCCTCATAGGCATGCAGCTTCCCTGTACCAGCATGAAGACAAACACCTCACGTGGGAATGTCGAAAACCCTGCATGCCAATAAAGCGCATCTCATTGGCAGGGAAGCCCAAGTTGCGGTTCATGCGCATCATCCCGCACTGACAGGCTGACTCAGCTTGCATCGTTTCAAATTCTCAGACCCTGCAAGGTTTTTTTTCGGAATAACTCTGCATAAAACGAAATATTATTTGACTGTTGATCACCTAGAGCTCTGAAGCTCTTGACGACGTTCAAATCTCACAGTTCTCCCCCAATTTATGTGCAGTGCTGGGACTACCCCGGGAGTGGCCCAGATTGTGTCATAGTCTTATCTCTCCAGGGCTCCCGCGCAGATTTCTCTCCTTCAACTCCTCGAAGTCATACAAAATGGTACTCACCATGGGACACGAATCCATACCCCTGACAGCCCGCGAAGCTGCCTCCGGCCTTCTAGGATCAGTATCCATGACCTGCTGGATTTTCCTCCTGGTATGTGTGCGACTTGCGCGAGGCACGCGATGAACCAGACCCATGCAGCAACGAAGAAAAGACCTAACAAAGTGAACCCAGGTCCCGCAGCTAATCGAAAACTATCGCAATGGCAATGCCGAAGCTATCTCTCTTCTCTTCGTCTTCGTCTGGTTCGTCGGTGACGTAGCAAATCTCGCTGGCGGCCTACTCGCAGGTCTCGTGCCCGTGATTGTCGCTATCGCCATCTATTTCTGTATTGCAGACGGCGTTCTCATCGCCCAATGCTTGTACTATAAGGCGCGCAACTCCCGCCGGGCAACTATCCACCGCCGACGCTCGTCTACTGAGACCCCCGACCCTACTACCCCGCTATTGGGTCGTCGCTTCAGTGATTCACTCGGACACGGTGAGTCGCGGCGTCGGTCTTCTGGATCACTGCGTGGTATTCCGGGTATGGGTCGGCGTGAGAGCCAGGTTGAGGACACCTTGGCTAAGATCGTTGAGGAGAATGACTATGGCCGTAAGGCGTGGATCAAGAACTTTGCCAGTGTTCTTGGTATCTTCCTTGTTGGTATGGCTGGTTGGACTATGGCCTGGAAGACGGGCATGTGGGCGCCGGCGCCGCAGGAGAATCACAGTGGTTCTGAGGAGGCTACTAGTGGCTTGATATTGGGATATTTCAGTGCTGTCTGTTACCTGGGGTAAGCATATATTTCGCGATTGGAAGGTGAAGGATTGATATTGACATTCTCTTTTTTGCAGAGCGAGATTGCCGCAAATCTATAAGAACTACAGCGAAAAGTCTTGTGAAGGTATGTACTTCATCTCTGAATGTATAATTTATGGAGCAGATATCAACATGTTTCTTAGGTCTCTCACTTTTGTTCTTCATTCTCTCTCTTCTGGGCAATTTGACATATGGTGCAGGCGTAAGTCTGATCTGGAATCCATCCTAACAACCCTGAATTGAGTCGCTAATAATAAATATAGATCCTCTGTCATTCCACAGAGAAGCAGTACTTCCTCACTAACCTCCCATGGCTGATTGGTTCCTTGGGAACAATGGTCGAAGATGTGGTCATCTTCATTCAATTCCGCATCTACGCCCCCCAGGACCAGCGTCAGTCGGCGCTTTCATAGTTCTGAACTTTTGGATGTTGGGTTTTTGTTTCAACCATAGCGACTTTTGTTTGTTTCTATACTTTCGACTGCGAAATTGAGCTTGTGCCATGTAGCTTTGAAAGTGAACGAATTTTCTGGATTTTGGGGTGTTAGGCTAAGATGACAATGAAATGGTGCTTTTGTTAACAGGAAACAACTGTTGTGGTAGACGGAAGTATGATTTTTACAAAGTAAATACTCAAAAGTACAGACCCAGTTATGAGCTTTAAAAATCCAAAGCCAAATGGCCCCACAGCCCTAAATAGTCAAAAAAAATAACGAGGGCACCAGGGCAAACAACCAAGTACGAAGCTACAAACTCGGTATAGTGAAATGACCGGGGACTTGAGAACCGTGCTTCGAGGTCCGCAGCCCCAAGTATCAGTGCACAAGATCCACATCGAAAGATCACCATAGCCTTACGCCACAAGGTTTACAACTACACAAGCACTCCACATAAGAATCAGACGGCATTCGTTGGTTCATGGTCGCATGACAGACATAAAATGAAAGCCGAGCAGAACTAAGCTAGCAGATCCGTGGAGGGCAAGAAAACGCATACATCTACCCAGACCAAAACTGTACGAGTTGATCATGGACAAATCCGAAAGTGTGCCAAACGTCTTTCTTCAATTCCCCTATAATCCTGGAAGCAACAATAGTTTCGGAGTCGCAACGGTATCCGATCGAATCTACCTCGGCCACATTATGACACAAAGGCACACCGAGCACCCAGTCTCCATTGAATGTCCTTGTCCGTTTGAATTCTTTTGCTAATTTTCTTTTTTTCTTCCCCGGGTTCTAGGTCTTCGTAGTGGGGGTCGTGGAGTATCGAGTACAAGAGAGAATCGTCGAGGGAGCCGGCAAGCGGCAGCGGGAAAAGAGGCGTGGGATAGAGAAAAAAGGAAACGAGTTCAAATTCGATACGGATGTGATACGCTTAGTCGAAGAGACCGAATCCCATGTCCTCATCGGATTCCTCCTTCTCTGTAATGGGGTTAGCATCCCTGGTTTTGTGTGTATTGCATTGTGTATGCTTACCCTCTTCCTTCTCCTCCTTCTTCTCCTCAGCGGGAGCGGCAGCACCACCGGCAGCGGCGGCGGGGCCAGCGGAGGCGGGACCAGCGGAGCCGACGTTGGTCAGGAGCTCCTTGATGTCCTTACCCTCGAGGGCCTATAGATTGCAGATCGCGTCAGTTACTGGATCTCAAATTGTCGCGCGTCGCAATCGGACGATGTGATGTTGGCGCAGAGGACGGTGTAGGTTCAGGTATTTACCTTGGCGAAGATGGAGGCCCAGATGGGCTCAACCTCGGGAACCTTAGCGGCACCAATGAGGGTCTGGATCTTGTCGGCCTGGATAAAGATTTGAGGTCAGTTACTGTTGTTGAAGTATTGACCCAAATGTAGCTTTGCTGCAGCTTTTCGTGTTCCTCCATGATTCATTTTCACACACAAAATCGATTTTCATATGTAATCTTGAACCATTCAATGTTCCAACGAGATCATGGAATTTTGGATACGTACGGAGACCTCAATACCATCATCGGCCAGGATGAGGGCGGCGTAAGAGCAGGCGAGCTCGGCGGTAGACATTTTGTCGACGGGTGGTGTTGACCGGACTGGGTGTCTTGAAGAGAGTTGGGGATGAGAAAGAAGAAGAGAGGAGAACGCCAATGATAGACACCCGAACAGGGCAAACGCGCCGTGTGTGGGAAAAAGCCCTCGCTTAGGGCTTGGTCTAATCGGGACTAGTCTGTTCCCCTCCTCGTGACTTGGCACTAAACCACAAACGGCACGATTCCAAGTCACGTGCCGAACAGAAGAGGCTCCGTCATTCTGATCAGAGAACCTTGGATTACAAGGAATTAATTTCAGTACGGCGTAATACACACTACTCTCGCCTTTACTCTGGGTTACCTGCCTGTATTTCCATTGGATAAGACTATTCCTGAACATCTAGCATCAGATCTTTTAAGAGGCTGCATGTTATTCTCGATAAATAAACCTCCAATATTGAGTGATAAGTTATGTAGCCGTACCAAATGGCAGACTCATTAACTGCTTGGTCAATCGAGGGAAGAAAGGAAACGTAAACTTACATTACGACCGAATTGAGGGGATTGATACCTGAGGCGTGAGGCTTCGAATGCACCTGAGCACCGCTGACATAATTCCGTATCTCCGCCCCGGCGTATCTGCTATCAGTCCATTCATCAATTGACATCACATCTCGGTGGGGTTCGAGCATACTGTTCTTCTCATTTGTTCTTACTCTCAAAGCCATATTGCTCGTCGATCTACCTTCGTGCTTCCACGACTATTCCGAACATTCCAACTTACATATTTCTCTCCATGGACTCCCCCGCTATCCCGGTCCCGCTGGATCCGCGGGAGCAGCCCATCCTCGAACGCTTGCTCCGAACTCGCGATGCGCTCTTGCTCATCAAGCAGGATAAGTCCTCTTACATCAAGTCTCGTGATGTACTGCCCCTTTACGAGGAGGTGATTGCGGAAGTTGAAAAGCTCAATGCTGCCCGCAAAGAACCCGAGCGCCGCTTGGTACACAACCGCCGTGAGTCTTGGAATGCGCGCACTCGCTCTTGAGACTAGCTGACATGTGATTACAGTGGACTATGTCTTGGATGATTGTTTCCAGCTGATCTCACTCCTGTTCTTGACAGTCGGGCGAAATAATGAAGCTCCCGCAGTGTAAGATCTAGAGCCTTCTACCCCGCTGTGTTGAGGTAACTGACATTTGGCTAGGTACTCTTTGGCAACTACTATTCAGGTATGTTACCAAACGCTTATTTTCAGCTTTAAGTGATGTTCGCAATCTCGATACTGACCAGCTCCAGCGTTTACTTGACCACCTCAAAGAAGCCGGATTCTACAGCTCCAAAGACTTGAACTCGATCACCAAGACCCTGGAGTCTACCCGCGAAACTCTCGAGCGTGGCCGCGATACCTACTCTCCAGCTCTTCTTACACTTTTAGAGAGCCGCTTGGAACAATGTGAAGTTTCTCTGGATAATTTGCAAAAGGGTCTTGCCGTTCTGGCTCCCTCTTTGGCACAAACGCATGAGACGTTGGTCTCAATTTTGCGGTCAACATCCGCTGTCAACACTAGAACGAAGGTTTGTCCTCAAATGTATTAACTATTCGAACAGAAGCTAACTGACATTTCCTTTTCATAGTTCTCAGCCTCCGAGGTTAACAGTCTTCGCGAACAACTGAAGAAGATCGAAAAGGGAACACAGGATGGAAACTTCGTGAACGCCGAGGGAAATATCCTTGCAGGACAAGACGAACTCAAGTCCTTGATCCAGCGCTGTTGGCGATGGACTGAAATCGTCTTGGAGCGGTACGTTGAAGAGCACCCCAGGATTAATGGATAATTGCTGACTCGAAACAGAGAGGGCAAAATCGACGAGCGTTTCCGAGAGCAGTACGAGCGTTTGCTGGAAATCAGAAACCAACTGGATCGCTTGTCCGTAACCCAGGCTTGGTCCTTGCGCGAGACGGATCTGTTCGGTTTCCAGCGCAAACTTGACCGAATTGACGAGGCGCGGGTTGGTGGAAACTTTGTTGATGCTGAGGGCCAACCTGCCGATCTTCATGCGCAGCGGGTAAGAAATTCCACACTTCGATTGTTCTTTTGACCGACCCGACTAACCGATATCAGACATTGTTGTACCTCATTCGTCGCAGCTATGCTTATATTTATGCCCTTCTCATTTCATCGGAGCCCGTATCTGAAGCTCTTCTTCCGGTCTACAATCAACTTCAGACCCTTCGTCGGTGCTTAATTGAGGTCAAGGAGTCTGGAGGAGTCGCCAATTCTCGCGAACTGTACCCATACAGCATGAAGGTGTGTATCCACCCTTGGATTTCTTCTACAATTGCTAACCAGATCAGCTCAACTCAATTGACAACATGCGTGTTGACGGTAAATTCTACGTGGGACCCGATATCCCAGAAGGCCAAGGCAGTGTGAACAACTTGCTTGCCGAATGCTACGATTTCGTCTGGGAGCTCCGCGCCGCAGTGGTCGAAGAGGAAGAACAATCCTAGATCTAACCGGCCGTCTAGCAGTTTTACACCCTTTTCTTTCTACCCATCTGTTTTACTTTTTCCGTATCTCACGAATGATTGGCCATGGATTTCCTTGCCATACAGTGGTCTTTGGTTGTACGATCAGAGTCGCAGTTCTTCTCTTCTTGTTATGTTACGATAGGCGTTTGAGGTGGAGGCTGTTTGCGCCGATATGGCATTGACATTATCTTGGGGACGGGGATACTTTGAGTCCTTGTGTTTCTACTTCGAGCTTAATGTACCCTGTTAATGATGCTTTACCTGAATATTCTTTCAATTTTTCTAGAGCTGGAAAAGAAGCTATGAGTTGTAGATACAATAAGCATGTAGTTCTTGAGCAACCGCCTGCTATGGATATCCACGGCTCGGTCCTTCAAAGATTCAAACCGAACCTCGCGCAATTCTTGATTCTCCTAATCGTTTCCTTTTTCGCCCGCAATCTCATAACCTGAGATACCATGGGCTCTCACCTACGCCAAGCTATTCGTTGGAGGGCCCATCTCAGAATGATTTCTTCTTTCCAGGTCTGTGAACCGGTCTCTGCTCGATCAGGCGTAGTTCAAGTCACACATCAAGGACAATGACAATGCATAAAGACCTAACATAAACCAACTGTATAAAACAAAGTCCGCCGACGATCAATCGACGATATAGATCTGGATTGGTCCGAAATCGGCGCAATCACGGGCCAATCAGGTCACGGGCAAATAACCAGAACAAACCGGAGAAAAAAAGGGCTCAACATCACTTCTTCCCCAGTTTCACCACCCCAACTTTGAATCATGGTGAGCCAGCTTGTTTGGCAGCGGGTTTCTGCCTCTCGTGGGGTAAGTTTCATTCGACCCTCCCAACTGTCTCAATTGACTAATTTCTCCATAGCTAGCCACACGGCTGTCCCCGCAACGGCTCTTTGCCCGTGGCCTGGCCACCGAGGCCTCCTCCTCCCGCATGCCCCCATACCCCAAGCTCGTCCGCAACCTCGAGCAGGTCCGCCGAGTGTTGGGCTCCGAGCGTGCCCTAACCCTCGCCGAGAAGATTCTCTACTCTCACTTGGACAATGCCGAGGAGTCATTGCTCACTGGCACCAACAACGGCCGTGATGTCCGGGGTAAGGCTAACCTGAAGCTGAAGCCCGATCGCGTGGCCATGCAGGATGCCTCTGCGCAGATGGCTCTTCTGCAATTCATGTCCTGCGGTCTGCCTTCCACCGCTGTCCCGGCTAGTATCCATTGTGACCACATGATTGTTGGTGAGCGCGGTGCCGATACCGATTTGCCAGCTTCGATCAAGGGTAACAGCGAGGTCTTTGACTTCCTGGAGAGTGCGGCCAAGCGCTACGGTATCGAGTTCTGGCCTCCCGGTGCCGGTATCATTCACCAGAGCGTGCTGGAGAACTATGCCGCCCCTGGATTGATGATGCTCGGCACTGACAGCCACACTCCCAACGGAGGTGGTCTGGGTGCCATTGCTATTGGTGTCGGTGGTGCCGATGCCGTCGATGCCCTGGTTGATGCTCCTTGGGAGCTCAAGGCCCCCAAGGTTCTGGGTGTGCGCCTCGAGGGCCAGCTCAGCGGCTGGGCTTCTCCCAAGGATATTATCCTGCACCTCGCTGGTAAGCTGACCGTTCGCGGTGGTACTGGATTCGTTGTTGAGTACCACGGCCCTGGTGTCGAGACTCTCAGCTGCACAGGTATGGCTACCTGCTGTAACATGGGTGCCGAGGTCGGTGCTACCACCTCCATCTTCCCCTTCTCCCCCAGTATGGTGCCATACTTGCAGTCCACCCACCGTGGCCACGTCGCAGAGGCTGCCGCCGAGGTTGCCGCCGCTGGCCCTTCGAGTCTTCTCCGTGCCGATACCAAGGCCGAGTACGACCAGTTGGTCACCATCAACCTTTCCGAGCTTGAGCCTCACATCAACGGTCCCTTCACCCCCGACTTCTCGGTTCCCCTCTCCAAGTTCGCCGACACTGTTCGCGAGAAGAAGTGGCCCGAGACCTTCGGCGCCGGTCTGATCGGTTCCTGCACCAACTCCTCCTACGAGGACATGACCCGTGCTGAGAACCTGGTCAAGCAGGCCTCCGCCGCAGGCCTCAAGCCCAAGGCCGATTTCTTCATCACCCCCGGCAGTGAACAGATCCGCGCCACCCTCGACCGCGACCAGACCCTGAACACCTTCTCCGAAGCCGGCGGTATCGTCCTGGCCAACGCCTGTGGCCCCTGCATTGGTCAATGGAAGCGTACCGACGGTGTCCCCAAGGGCGAAGACAACGCAATCTTCACCTCCTACAACCGTAACTTCCCCGGCCGCAACGACGGCAACCGCCAGACAATGAACTTCCTCGCCTCGCCCGAACTCGTCACGGCGCTCGCCTACTCCGGCAGCACCACCTTCAACCCAATGACCGACTCCCTGACCACCCCCTCAGGTGAGACCTTCAAGTTCGACGCCCCCACCGGCTTCGACCTCCCAAGCGCCGGCTTCGAAGAAGGAAACCCCAACTTCCTCCCAACAGCCGCAGTCCCCGACGCCAGCGTCGAGGTCGTCGTCTCCCCCACCTCTGACCGCCTCGCCCTCCTGGAGCCCTTCGCCCCCTTCCCCAAGGGCGAACTCTCCGGCCTCCAGGTCCTCTACAAGGTCAAGGGCCAGTGCACAACAGACACCATCTCCGCCGCCGGCCCCTGGCTCAAGTACAAGGGCCACCTGCCCAACATCTCCGCCAACACCCTCATCGGCGCCGTCAACGCCGCAACCAACGAGACCAACGTCGCCTACGACGAGGCCGGCAAGTCCTACGGTATCCCCGAGCTCGCCGAGCAATGGAAGAACCGCGGCATCGAGTGGCTCGTCGTCGCAGAGGACAACTACGGCGAGGGCTCAGCCCGTGAGCACGCTGCCCTGCAACCCCGCTACCTCGGTGGCCGTGTCATCGTCTCCAAGTCCTTTGCCCGCATCCACGAGACAAACCTCAAGAAGCAGGGTGTCGTGCCTCTGACCTTTGCCAACCGCGAGGACTATGACCGCATCGACGCCTGTGACAAGGTCGACACCGTTGGTCTGTATGATGTGCTCCAGGCTGGTGGCCAGGGCGAGGTCCAGCTCCGTGTTACCAAGCAGAAGACCGGCGAGCAGTTCGTCGTCCCTGTTAACCACACTCTGTCTACCGATCAGAGTGCTTTCATTCTGGCTGGTTCTGCTCTGAACTTGTTGGCTAAGAAGGCCAATGCCCAGTAAGGGATCCAATGGTGTGTGTTGGATGTGTATGTGATGTGTGTGATATAAGGTGAAAATGAGAGAGCTTCAGACTGTTTGTTACACTATTTTTTTTTTAAAAAGTGGCTTCGATTGGAGTTGATGAGCTGCGTGGATTGGTTGGTTGTTTTACTTTTCTATGGCAGCTGTTGTTTTTTTGTCTGTTGGCTTGTATATGGTCATTTGAGATCTTTTCGTTTTATTTGCTCTAGATGATATCCAATGTGATCTGTATTCTACTATTTTGGATAGAAAGTAGTGTAAAACATTAGTTGGGTGGGTGATTTAGGTCGTCAGATTCATTCGATGGTCATTCATGTAGATTTAAAGCAGCCAGTGGCATCAAAGGAAAGAGGATATGAGATGAGATAAATATATGAGAGGAAGTCCAAATGGAAAGAAGTAAGAGTAAGAAAAGTAAAATAGACGGGTATGAGCAGGGGTAAATAAATCATCAAAAACATCACATCACGATGAATGGCTCTTTCATAAGAGCATCGGGGTGGTTGAACAGGAGCCAACCCGAGAAACAGAATAGTCGAGAGACCAAGAAGAAGAAGAAGAGAAGAAAATGAACAAGGGGAATAAAGACGGGAAGCACAAGTCATCACAAAGAAAAAGAAGAAAAGAAAAGAAAGAGAAGAGCAGAGGTATGAGAAACGTATACCAATGTCTAGAGAAAGATCAGAATATAGCAAAAGACGAACCATACCCAAATTGCCAGTTTCGGCAAAATCCTCGAATATCTCCCATCCTGTATACGAACGCCAAAAAGAAGCCTTCTATACAGGCGTGAATCGAAAAGAAAGAAAAAAAGAAAAAAAGACTGACAAAAACCAGGGCGATGCAGACGAAAATGTCTCCAGGAAAATCGATTTTGAGCTCCAAGACAAATAACAAAGGAGTGAAAGGTAGGCGAGAATGAAATCGAGAGAGAGAGAGAGAGAGATGGTGTGAACGAGTAGCCAGAAAAGAGGTTATCCACTCCACTTCTGGTCATAACTCTGCTCACCAAGCATTTGTCCAGGGTTAGTAACCCCGTACATATTGCCCTGGTTAGTACCATAACCACCACTCATCCCCGAATCATCCTCGTCAAACCCAAACTCACCCCCAGAGCTGGCATCAAAGCTACTCCGCCCACCAATATCACCCGGCTCATCACCAGCAGCAGGAATCTGATCCCACTGCAGGTTCTGCAGAGCAGGATATTGAGCCAAAAGCGCAGCAGGAAGGACGAAGTTACCCGAAGACTGCCCATCCATGCCAGGCATGTTTGGCATGACCAGCGGCTGGGGGATAGGCTGCAAATGGCCAGAGGGCTGCTGAGCCTGCTGCTGGTGTTCCAGCATGACTCGGTCTCGCTCTTGCGATTCCTCGTCGAGTAACGGCTTGATGCAGACTCGTCCGGCTTCAGATCGGAAGTGTCGACCAAGAGCATCTGCACGGGCGAAACGTCGGCCACAGCCCCATTGTCCGCTGCGCGAGAGCTCGCCTCGGCAGACGAATTTCTTTTCGCCGGAGTGAAGGCCTTCGTGGCGTTTGCGGTCGTGCTGTCGTGCAAAGGCTTTGCCGCAGACTGTGCATACGAAGGGTCTTTCGTCTGTGTGGGTGCGGAGATGAGAGCGGAGGTTGTAGGCGCGGGTGAATCGTTTCGGACATAGATTGCACTGAAAGGTGGCAGGGTGCTTTTGGATCCGCTTTGGTTCTCCGGGTGCTGCGCCGGGTCTTTGAGGGTCTGCCAGGTCTAGGATGTAGTTGCGGTTCTCAATTGACGATGTAGACAGACGTCGGTTGGATCGAGAGGGTGATGCATCTCGAGAGCTGGGGCTGCTGCGTGAGTGCGAGCCAATTGAACCAACAGGCGACAGAGATCGTGGGGTGTTAGAAGCATGCGGCTCCAAACTTGTTGCTGAAGTTGCGGGAGAGCGTGAACGACTTGCAGGGTGGTATGGATCGGATTTGCTGCGAACGCGAGAACCTAGGTTTTATGAGTATGTTAAATCGTTGTATTTGCGGGATCTGGCACTTACGCATAGCAGGAGGACTCAAGGAATCATAATCAGCGGTCGATTTGGAAGGATCAAAGTTGGGACTCCGCAACGGCGGAGCAAACTCAACATTGATCGATGGAGGTGCCATCTGCGAAGCCTGACCAATGTCACCCGGAATGTTGTTCAATTGGCCCATATTCATCATGTCATCTGAAGGCATACCATACATATCTGTTGGCGCCGAAGGGAACTGAGAATTCGGACCCAGATAAGCGTTATTGGGAACCATCTCCCCACCCTGTTGTGGCATTAAGCGCGGCGAGATATATGGGCTATGGAGTGGGCTGATCCCTTGCTGTTGCTGTTGCTGTTGCTGCTGCTCTGACAGAGTGAATGATTCAATGCCAAGCGCGTTTTCATACAACGCAGGGTCATTTTGAGGTGCCAACGAAGGTGATGCATTGCTCTCGATACCGTCGAATTCATGCTGAGACACATAGGGGGAGTGATTGGCCGAGGACACTTCAGACACCTCAGATGGCGCACGTCGATGACCCCGGAAAGAGGCATTATTCATAATATGACCCCAGTCTGGACCCGATTGAGCGCTGAGATAGGCCGCAGTAGCCGGGTCTAGCGAGGTGTGCCGTGAATGTTGCGGAGTGTAGTATGTACCTGGGGTGGAGCCCGGAGGGGACATCGGACCCGGCGATGATTGCTGCTGATCCTGCGATGACGGGTGCGAGGAGGCAGAGGGATTGGAGATGGGACTGACCAGATCGGCAGGGTTGATCGCCTGGTTCACGGACTGGCGTTGGTGCATCTGCGGATCCAATAACAAAGAGGAATCGTACTCCGACGGGGTGGTGCTGTTCGGACTATGGTTCTGGAAGACGGAGAAGTCCATTTCGGCCGGGTTGGTATTGAGCATGTTTGAAAAGTTCTCTTCCTGCATTGGTCTGAGTCCTGTCGAGTGTTCGAGCTGATTGACCAGGCTCGCCTCGAACGAGTGCGCCATCGGCATGTTTGTATTGATAGTTGGTGGATAGCTCTGGTCGGCCGGCGGAGACAGTGTCTGTGTTGGAGGTGCCTGAGAGAGGTAGTTGGGGTACCCATATTGTTCAGCGCCCATGCTTCCGTCGGGGTTGTGGAAGGAGGGGGTCGCATAGGCGGCCATGGAGGGGTCGACGCCCAATCCGGAATTCGGATCATGATATTGGAGATGTGGCGACGGGCTCACACTGCGATGCTTCATATCCGATTGAGCATGGCCCGAGACTTGGTTCTGGTCATGCGAGGACATGATTGCGAGCGCGCGCCGATGAGGCTCTGTGGTGAGCGCCAAGCTGGGGTTGCGGTCAGGAGAAGAGGAGCGGAGCGGAATCGGAGGCACGGATAGCGCAGGATTTCGGCGAAAGGCAAGGAGTACACGAGTCGCTTTGTCAGGGACCTAGACACCGGCTGGCGATGTAGGGGTAGGTGCTGATGGGGTGGGATGTCATTCGCAAGGGTCCAGTCTGAGTAGGCGCCGATACACGAATGTTCCACTGGCCAATGTCAGTGACCACGGGCATGCCAAAGTGAGAGCAATAATACCTTTTTTCCCAACGAAGTTGGCGAGAGAGAGAGAGTGAGAGAGGAGTTGAAGATTGGGCGATGATTTCACGTGCGCAAGGCGGTCTGGTGGACACGTCTATACACGTCTATAAGATAGACATGGAGCTAGTTACAGGAGATGGTTTTGTATAACGTTAATATTTGCCCTGTGCCCTAAGTGCAGCGTCTCTCTTCTATAAGTTCCCCAATGGGTCTCCCCACATTGTGTTAGGTTAGTGCCGATAACAGATCAGATCACTATGTGACGGTTTTACTATTTTTATAACTATCTGCCGCAAGATGTCATTCCACAGAAAACGGCTGCCTGTCCCTGACATACGATCCATACACTGAAGAAACACACACTCAAATATTCTCCCCAGTCGGTGGAGGGGTTGTCAAGCGCTAGGCATTCTTAGCTTTGCACAGCCACGCAGCTGAATCAGATATACGCTAAGCCCCATTGGGAGCTATACCAGTCTGCCTTGGCCTCGACACTGTATGCAGAAACACAGACCGCATAGACACGTAGTGTAGTAATCAGTGATAAACTTACTTTCAGGAATACACGTAAGACAGATATGACTTAAAGCCCTAAGGCGTCCAATTCAGTACCTAAACAGTACCCAACGTAGCCAAACTAGCCCTAGCCGCATCATTCGACCAAGCAAACAACAAATTATCCGAACAACTGCTTCCAAGTCCAGCATTACCAACCCAAGCAGGTTCCCAGTAGTAGATTCCCAGTGAGCCCGAGACTCCAGAAACAGCAGCTGCAAGTCGCTGCAAGAAAGTCTGCTGTCCAGCAACAGAGAACGGAATATCACTCAGGTCAGAGGGGAACGCATAAGCCGGACTGGGGCAGGCATAAGGCCAGTTCGTCTCAACAACAATAGTCTGCTTTCCATATGTGGAGTACAAGTTGGCCAGACTAGTCTTCAGCGACGCGAGTGTGGCACTCGCGCTATAGAAGGGGTAGTATGAGACGCCAATGTAGTCAAAGTCTGTGGACAGCAGGGCCGAGCCAGAGGCCAGCACCTTGTTGTAGAAGTAAGATTGTTCAGACCAGTTCCAGCCGTCATCGAGATGGATCATGATCTTGGGCGTGGTGGCCAAGTCGGAATCTTTGATGCCCCAGGCGGCAGAGTGTAGGAGTTTTGCGATGTTGGTGTAACTGCTTGTTGAGCCGAGAGGCCAGAGGAGACCGGCGCGGATCTCATTTCCGATGGAGACGATTGAGACGTCTAGGCCGTCGGCGGCGAAGGTGTTGCATACTTCAAGGGTGTAGTTGTAGACTTGCCAGGTGAGGGTGTCGATGTCGGTTGTGGACCAGCCGGATGGGGTGGTCTATAAAGAAAGTCAGTCATGCCCCCCTCCTTGAAGAATTTATCAATGCTCATATGGAAGTCCGTACCTGAGCACTCGGATCAGCCCAAGTATCACTGAAATGCAAATCAAGATAGGTAGTCATCCCCTGTGCCTGCACCCTCTTCGCCAACTTGACATTGTAGTCAAGATCGTAAGACCCATCACTGGGATTGACCCAGACACGCTGACGGACGGAATTGATACCGGCAGCTTTGATAATAGCTTCCAGTTTGCCCGTTGTCCCAGCAGCATTCTTATACGAGATCCCGGCATTCTCTTCCACAATGAGCGAAGAGATATCTGCACCGTGGATACTCAACGCAGCCGATACCGGCGAAAAGAGCTGCGACGCAGCCAGAAGAAGACAGGGAAGCATATGCATATTGAAAAGACTAATGCAGAACCAGCTACAAGGAAGAAAAGAAAAGAAAAAGAGAGAAAGAGAGAGGATGGGATCTCCTTAAAAACTCACCACACTACTATAGCCCTATAGCTCTCCTCGGCACTCTCCACCAAAATACCCAAATTCTCCGACCGATCTAACCAAAGCTCCAATAACCCGCCCAGATCAAATAGAGACCCATCCTCTAAGCCTCTACCTCCCCCGGGAGATATCCAATCCGGGTCTAGCTCCACCATGAAACATATCCTGAGACCGACACGGCACAAACGATAGGTGGGGAATCTAAGCAAGCGTAGTTTATATCATAGCCAGGTGATCTACTCTGTATACACCTGGATGCAATTTAGCTTGGTGGAGAATATATCAATGAGTAAACACTCCCGTGACGATTTCGATTTAGATCGAGAGACATGGGTAGGGGGACCAAGTATGGGGTAGCGTGAAGGTGCTGCGTTATGACACTAATGTTGCGCAACTAGACTGGTTCAAGGCTAGCGGAGATAATCCGGTGTTTTGCCGGTGGGGAATGAATGACTTGGTTTTGTTACTTCGCTTGGGTGTGTCATGTATCATTGGTGGAAGTAGAATCTATATTCTGGCATGTTATTCAGGCTTTAAATTGCGATGTGGGCTTATAAGCCTTGGGCGTTTTCCTCCGCCGGAGAATGTGATTGCATTTCTATCCGGAACGGCTCTTTTAGGCGTGAAGGACTGCAATGTTAAAAGAGGATTTAGTTTCAGGCGCGGACCGAGAACTCTACCGTACTCGTTTACTGTTTACTAATTGATTGTTGAATGCAAATTTTGTTAATGCGAGGGGTGGGATAATTATCTCAAAGTCCCAGGACACCCAAATGTTCATTTCATCGTTCGCTTCGCGCTAGACGCCCACGCCTCTCTGCATCATGTATCATGTCGGGATTCTGGGAGAAGACAGACGGAGAGAGACAGCAGTGTTCAAAACACTAGTCCGATCAATCTGGTCATTGTAACCCCCTCAGAACCCAATTTTTTCCTCAGACCTCCACCCGGGTTGTCAGGTTAACATTACATACAAGATAAAGTGAAAAAGAGGAGAAAAAGAAAAGAGAAAAGGAAACCAGAAAATCGAATAAAGAGACGCGAATCGCCCCTTTATCCCATGCGAACAAAACCAGACGGAGGAAAGACGAAAGAGAAAAAGAACTGCCACATCTGTCCGTGCTGTGTCCAAGCATTCATCAATCAGAACGAATATGCCGCACCAGCCGGTCGGAGGGCCCCGAAGAGGAGAGAGGGCTAGAAGCTTGTCTCTCAATATAGCAATGGTAGATTTGCGCGGGCGTGGGTGTATATGTACAGACAATGTAGAGTGTATCTCAACGATTTCTAGGGCATCACAATTTCCAGAGAACTGAACTGGGACAAACTCAAAGCAGACGTGAACGTGACGGGTGATATACACGACTTCGTAGTATAGGGAGGCGTTGAAGTAGCCGGAAATGGTGCGGAAAGGAGAAAGTAGTCCAAGGAGATAGAGGGGGTGATAGATGGTGGTGACGTGGTGGGTCGAATTAATTTGAGGGTTGTGGAGGGTCAGCAGGCTTCGGTGCTGGTGTCGGCTTCTTTTTCCCAATGACGAGGCCTTCATCCTCGGACTCTTCTTCGTCCTCGTCATCGCAGTAGTACCTCGACTCATCTTCTTCGGATGGTCGGGGTGAGCCAGAGCGATGAGGTTTGAGAGTTTCACCAGTGCGGAGTATAGAAGGTACTTCCTCCAGATCCTTATCCCTTGAGTAGAGCCCATCGCCTGAAAGCGAGGAGGCATTTGAGACAACAGATGGGATGCTGGGGTGTGAAGCACTCTGCGACATGCCGCTGGTGAAGTCGTCGGCCGAGGACGAAGAAATCGTAGCCGAATTGGAGTTTGCAAGTCCGCCATTGGGATTATCTGCAGGGCAGCCAGAGTCCGCGGGCGGCGCCATGGGAGGCAGGAGGAGCGACTCGGTGGAGTACATCGCGTAGTCGACTCTCAAAGTGCCGCCCTCGGTTGCGTCAATGTCGCTTCTCCTGCGGCGCAACAGTGCATCCCTGGTGAGATGGAACGATTCCGCGGACGACTTGCCCGCAAGCTGTTGAGAACGATTGCGTCGGTGTGCAGACTCAGGATTCAGCTTCTCTGGGGTGGGATGACCTTCATCATGCCATAAACCCGTTGTCCGAACCTGGCCCTGTGCCGATGCTGTACTGACAGCAATACTGGGCTCAGAGTGTGGCTCTTCCTTATGGCATCCTGGCTCACCAGACGGTGACGTGCGTCGACTTCGACTGCCACGCGATGCCCGTCGGGTTGCGCCACTGAAAAGGCTACCGAAGTTGGTCGATCCTAATGCTTCGATGATGGAAGAGCGTGCATCTCCCCCTTTCGAATCGGCAGGGGAATGTCGAAACTGGATGGCTTGACTGTCTTGGTGGATTCCGTTGTAGACATGGAAGACTTAGCGCGCCGAGGAGGGGCAGGTCGTGACGTTACAGCTGGAGCCGGAGCAGCCTTGAGCGCAGGTGTTTGCACATTATCGAAGTAAGACGCCCAATCACCTTCATCCACGGGGCTAGCAGTAACGCTCTGAGCAAGAGGATGTCCTTGGCTGCCAAATTTGAGCGGCCGGAAGAAGTCCTCATCGCCCCGTAGACTGGTTGGGCGACTCTCACGAGAGCCTTTGCCGAATGTGCTGCTCGAAGCGGAGGAGAGGGTTTCAGTGGAAGGGGTTGTGCTCGATGGACGATTGCGAGATTCCTTATCCTTTGATCGGCCACCGAACCATTTGGCAACATTAGATCGGACACGTTGAATGAATGGAACCTTGCTGACGGCACTGGTGACTTCCTCGTTTGAGACCTCAATTCGCTTGCCCTTGCTTTGGAAGCCGGGGTCAGTTTCTTCGATCCAGATCCGAGGGTTGGGAAGACCGTGAAGAGTCCAAGGATGATGCTTGATTTCCTTGAGTGTTATCCGCTTGACTGGGTCCTTAGTCAACAAGCGTCTGAGAAGGTCGTATAGCTCGTCCTCGATGTCCTCATAAACAAGCTCATCGCTGTTCCTCATATTCCACTGGCTGGAGTCCGAACAGTCATCTATCACGGGCACAAGGCGCTTTCTCGGAATGAATACCTCCTTTTTCACAATGGTCTGGAACATGCTATACTCGTCGTCCGAGACAAAAGGTAGACGGCCAAAGATCATTCCATATAACGTGACACCCAAAGACCACACGTCTATCGCGCCAGTGATCTTGGGGATCGACCCAATGGTCTCAACAAAGTCATCGCCGGTATAACAAAGCTCAGGTGCATAGAAGGCAGGTGTACCGACAGTTTTGGACAGCTCACGAGCATCGTCTAATTCCGCGGCATCGGTTTCACCAACATGCTCTTCTTCTTCGTCACGCATTGGACGACCCAAGTATGAGACGCCGAAATCGGAGATCTTCACCCGATGATTACTGGTGACAAGTAAATTGGCTGGCTTGATATCACGGTGGATAATACCCTGGAAGTGAAGGTACTCCAGGCCAAGGACCGAGTCACGGAAGGCACTGCGTGTTTCAGTGATGGTCAGGCAAGGGACGAATGCCATGTCATCACCCTCAGCAGACCATTCGGGCTCAGAGGGCGCGTAACCGAAGCTACTCGAAGTCGTACTGAAACGGCGCTCGAATGGGTAGTCTGAGTAAGCACCGTACATAGTACCCTCGACTGCGTTCAGAGATGGATCTTGGGCAGAAGACGGACTCGAGTCATCTGTTACAGCGACAGAACGACGGCTAGATGATCTTTTAATCATCAAACCGCCATCCTCATCTTCCTCCTCGTCCGACGACTCTGCACCATGCTCCAGACTCCACGCAGAATGATCTTGTTGAGCGTCGGCAGCCTGCGCCTCAATTCGCTCGCGAGCCCGTTCCCGCTGTCGCCGCAAGTGCTGCGCAGTTCGGATGAATTGGTGACTCTCTTCCAGGAAGGCAGGGGTGTCAGGAATTCCGTTCTTCTCCCGCTCAAGGCGTAGCTTGTCGACGTGGACGATCTCTCGGAGACCCTTCTTGCGCCATGAGATCTCGCCGTTCTCGACATACTCCAGCACAATATACACTTTTTGTCGGTTTGGATCGTCGATGACCTCGAGCAGACTGACCACATTCGGGTGCCGGGCCTTCTTTAGAATGGCAACCTCCTTTTTCACTTTGTCTTCCGGGTTACCTAGCTTGCCTAATCGACGGCGGGTAGAGTATCGTTGAACAATCTTGATGGCGACCTTCTGCTTGGTGGTGACATGCTGGCCTAGTTTCACTTTGCCATGTTCACCTCGTCCCAGTTCCTCGAGAATCTCGTATTGATTGATGGTTTTATTACCAGTGATAATATCGCGGTCCACTTCAGCGGTGTGGGTCTCTTTGGGCGGATTAAGATGTGTTGGGTGGAGATAGGTGCTACCCAAACTCTCATCGTCAGAGCCAGAGGGTGTCTTCAAATTAGGGTGTCTCATAGAGAACAGCCCCGGGCTTGAGATCGGGGTGTTGCCCGCCGTGCGTATGCCACGGGCGTATGAATGCCGTGGCAGCGGATCGGGTTGGAAGAGGTGGGGTGCCCGCCAGTTCGGGTGTATCTGAGAATGTAATGAGGCATACGATTGATCAGGGTAAACGGGTAATTCGTGATCGGATTGTCGAGAAGCCCGGCGAGGGCTGCGTCCGATGCTTCCATTTTCCGATCGGACATCGACGACCGTGTCTTCGTTGAGAGCTTGTAGCGAGCTCGTGGACGAGCGATTTGACGGAGTCCGAGCACCATAGATGCTCGGAAAGGCCTGACGAAAGGTCGCCTGTGCCTCTGATACGTCGGTAATTATGGTCGGTTTCGCAGTGTTCTTGGACGGTGTCTGGCTAGACTCGGGTTCGCTTGACGCCAACGGCGCTTGTAATGACTCCTCAGACCGCCTCCTGTCCCGCTTGGGATCTTCTGAGACATGTCCATTCCGAGCACGAGCTGGATCCTCCAGACCAGCTTGCGAGGACCTAATTTCCGTCATGTTCTTTTTTGGGGGTGGGGGAACTTTGTGTAATCCGACAAGAACTAGGAAATCGGGCCAACTGTGCCGAGAGAGCAGTTGAGCATCCTAGTTCAGCATCCTCCAATACCAGGCGTAGTCAAATTGGTTCAAGGCGAGCGGACGAGAAGCTCGGTTGGCACGCCCGAATGGACCGGCATTACTTGCACAGGGATGGGCGACAACTAGAGACGATGTATCGAACGGGTTGTCGCCTACGGGGAAAAGGGAGGGCACGAGGTAGACCGGCTACTGCACGAGGACTCGGATCACATCCACACGTGGATCAAAAAAGGAGTGCGATGCTATAAATATTTCGAAGGGGGGAGGGGGGGGGGTTTTCGTGAGGTCGGAGGGTCGGAGAGGGGGATGGAGCGAGATCGGAGAAGATCCGAAAGGAATGTCCAAAGGAAAGAAAAATATATCACAGCAAGAAAATGAAGGTCGAAGGTAGAGACCGAGACCAAGGAGGGGGGGGGGGAGGGAGAAGTGAAGAGACGAAGGGGAGAGAGGTTGGGGTGGGTAATAGGGCAGAGAGAGAGAGAGAGCGATGATCGGATGCCAAGGGGAAAATTATGACTGAGGTAATGCCCTCTGTGAACTTCTTTTTGACATTATTCTTTTATATTTGGTATTTGATATTACGCCTCTGATTTAAATGGTTTCAAGTGTCCGTGAGTCTGATCTGCTCCTCCGAGAGACTACGTCTTCTTCTAGGCGAGTACATATATCACCCTCGAGCCCTGTCATCTCTTGCCAGTGGCGGATTGCCACAGGGAATTACGTCGGCGACTCGAGCACAGCCATCCCGGCGATAGTGAATCTTCCATGGATCAATTCTTCCTCGGAAATCTACAGGCGAATAACTAGTTGTCTTCCATCCCGCCGTCTTCCCGCCCAGTCTAGCCCTGGAGAGCTCTGAAGCTGAATATGGTCAACGGTCACCTCGGCCGACCATGGTTGCCCAATCCATATATTATATCGGCTCCGAGGGTTGAATGATCCGTACATATCAACATCTCAGGCCCAAACCTAACTTCTCTGCCACCCGAACTTCCCTGAGGGGATCCTACGCAGCTGAGGTAGACTGTGATAGGTCGGAAGAGGCTGCACTAAGTTTTTGCCTTGGGCATGGCAGGCGAGCCAGGGGTGAGTCGGTATGTAGGAGCCGTGGCACAGCATTTAGATATCATATCTAGTCCACGTACTTAACCACAACCAAGTTGGACTCTCATCGTATTCCACCTTTCAGACAACTTGGTCGAGAAAGTATAGAAAAGGAAAGGTGTCTGGAAGCACCCGTGCACGGTCCACTACGTCATGTCGGGTCTGGCCCCTAATTAGCCACCATTCCGTTTCAGGCCTAGTGTTCCAAGCACTTGGCGCTTTCTCTCCGAATCAGGCAGTTGATTGGCCAAGTTGGGGCAATTGGGGGAATCGGGGGGTAAATTAGTGTGATATCCCAGGAGTATACAGTAGACATCTCTACTCCGTACACTTGCGGGGATTATCAGAGGCCCAACTAGCGCGATACTAGTTAGAATGTCGGAGTAACTCTGTAACAGTCTAACAGAACTCACAGATCCTCCCCGCAGTGGAAGTTCGGCCCTCCATCCGATATACACACCCCAGAAAACCCCCTAAGACCCAAGACCCAAGACCAATCCAAGCAAACAAAAGAAACAAAAGAGAAACAACTCTCGTGGTTGGCCCCAACTCATCAATAACAACTCTATTAATCGCATTTCCAATCAATGCATTCCATGTATCCGTATACAGTCAAGACGCATGCACCCTCACCCGAGCGCCTCCTGCGCAAGAGCAAGAGATCAAAGCACACGAGAGAACCGTGTGGCCTTAGCCCCAAACTACAGTGCAGTTCTCCGTACACAGAGACGCCATTCACTTCCCATTCCCACGCTAATACAAATCCCGATCTGCACCCATACTCTTCGAGGGAAATGCCCGTGTTGATCCTGCGGCGTGACACAAGCGGCGAGTTTTTTCTTTTAGGGCGTTGACTGTCATCCCGCCCCGGTTCGTTGGGCGTGTGCCATGCCCTAGTTCCTTATTACTCTGTGTTAACGTCGAGTTCGGTTTCAAATGCCCTGGGTGCAGGTGCACGGTGCTTGTGTGCAAGCCCCGTGCTGAGATGCTTGACTCGAGGGGGCGGGATTGTGTAGAATAGAGTGGGATGGGATGATGTCGAGAAGGGGAGATTTGGGATGTGGTATACTTACTCTGTCCCGTGCTGGTGGATTGTTTTGTTTGTGAATCTCACGATCTACTAGTCTAGTCGAGGCATTTATGCGCATGCAGGGGTTGGCTGTCCACATGTGATTGTTGTCCAAGTCCTGTGGCGATTCTCTGCGATGCCAATTTACCTGTACGGTAGATCCGTGTTGGGAAGAACTGCTGCTCCTTCTTACAATACTGTGCAGGGCTAAAGTTGCCTGTCATCGATTTCGTCTAACATTACTACAGGCAGTCGAGTGGCTGTGAAGGCGATAAGGTTTTTCTTTACAAATTGCTTTTTTCTTTGTCTTGTACTGCTTGTTCGGTGGCTCTTTCCGAGAGCCGACTAGTGTATACTGGATGGACCCATAAAGGCAGGTAGTCAGGTTGAAAAAGTTTTCTCTATGCAGCTAAGACACTGTGCCGTGCTGGTGCATCAGCTCACGGACACAACTAGGCATATTGCATAGTTGACAGTAATGCGCCAGGACGATTAGGGGTAAGCGCCGGATCTGACATGCATACTCAGGTACCTCGAAAACTCAAGAGATATACGAGTAAAAGTGGCAATGGCAACCCGGCACATGGGCTAGGAGCTGAAGGTATTCTTTTGAAGCGATTGGTCATTCGGAATGGTGGCTTTGGATCCCTCGAGTCGTTGATTGTTGAACGCTGAATCGGAGAAATGAGAGTGATTGGTCCGGAATGCTGGAACATTCTCCTTGTCTCTTTGTTTGACTCCTAATAGGGGACCTTGCAGTGAAGTCTATCAACTTGCCTAGTCTACTGTATAAGCCGTCCAAATTAGGAATCAACCCAAATCCATGCTCTCCTGATCATTCCGTTTATAATTCTATCGCTATATCGTACCTCGGGTCTAACTTGCTATCTTGAATCTTGATGTCCTGCTATTGGATACTCAAATGCAAGGATAGGACTGTTGGTAGCCATCTCAATTTCAGAGACCACATCATAGTAGAGCACGAGAGAGGAAAGACAAATTGCATCGCCTTAATGACGGAGTTCGTTTCTTGGATCGGGCATGGCTATGATGCATATGCCTGTCTGGTATTCTTGGACGATTCAACAGGATAATAAACCTTTTGGCAAATGAAAGCGTATCTGATCGATGAAAGCTCTACCAACTACCAACTAGGCATATATTTAAATGTAAAGGATTTCTTCTTGATTCGAATTCCCTCTCACATTCTATTTTTTATTTTGTTACCTCGGTAGATGGTCCTTTATCTTTGGATAGGTGTGTGTATTCTTACCACCTCTCTCACCTTTCCCCTCCCCCCTCTTGGAACATTCCCTCTCGAGATAAAGGCAATTTGTCTTACAAAAGGATTCCTTTTCCAGCTGGAATCGAGCCAATTTGTTAGCTGTGGCTGGTACAGTCTCGATAATCTATGCCGTTGGCTGCATTAATGTCATCAAAATCTGTGCCCGAGGGTCCTATACAGGGAAATTCGAACGACGCTTACGATATTCAAAATCACTCTTAAAAACGACTTACACATTATAACGCATTGCGTATTATAAAGTCACTGAGAAAGGCCTTGTACTAGAACATGGAAATGTCTTCGCGGCATACTCCGGAGTTTCGGTAAGTCTGCTATTTCTTAGGCTATGAGGCTTTAGTGGACTATAGAAGCTATCAAAGCTCTCCCGTATATTCATAGTCAGGAGATCATCTATAAAGAAGTTAGATGTAACAAAACCATCGTAGATAATGCTATACACATCAAAGTTTTTGGCTTCGTTGGCTCCAGATCCGACCGTGAAGCCCCCTTAGTTTATTATGAGCTATTATGAGCGATAACTTATGGCTTCTATCCTAGTGTTAAAACCAGCATCTACATAGATATTTTCGCCTTTAGGTCAATACTGTTCTAGTTTCAAACAGACCGCGTCCCCTATAAGAGCTAGAAAGGACTCTCAAAAGAGGAGAGCTAGTGACAGCTGTTGACAGCAGAAGTGGCCTTTTGGATTTAGAGGATTCCGGGTATACAGTATAGTAATCACGGTATTCCCAGCCATGACACTCATGCTAAAATGAATTTGGTCGGCTTTAGCAAAGTCAAGCAGGATCTCTCATGTAACCTCACGCAATTAGTTATCAGATGGCGTCGGTCTAGCCATTCAAGCGTCTATGCGCAATGAAAAATATAGTGGTGGGAGAGTCTTGGTTTGGTTGTCTGGCCAACTTATTGAGGGGCGTAAACGTCCATGGTTCATGATATGTACAGGTTCCACTGCGAATGATCTTCGAAAAGACGGGACAATGGAGGTAAGGGAGGTAGAGTTAGTAACTTATATAGGGATCAAAGTGAAGATATTCAGAAACAGAACACAGTGAAACAAATCGGATACCCGCACTAGATTGTGCAAATCAACGGCCACTAGCCAACAAGTGAGTGAATCCAAGACAAGTAAACAGGATATGAACATATTAAAACATTGGCAACACGCAATGCTCACCCGCCAAGCGTCATAGGCTTGACTCGTTGCCGGGCAACCCGCTGTTGATCCTGCGATCGAGCTCTCGGCAATACATTAGGCTTCCTCTTTCTTTGTTTAGCGCAATCGAATAAAGTAGGCAATCACTGGCACTTGTAGTGATTGGTTCAGCAATAAACACTGTAATGGCGAGGCCCGGATCGGCAGTTGTTTACTATAGCACGGGCAGGATGCAAACACTTGTCTTCACTTTCTTTCTCCTTCAAGCGTGAAGTCTTTAATTCTCCGATCATTTGGAATAGACATCTGCTCATATCTGCTCCTTCTGTGTCAATCGCGTGGCACGCCATGCTCGCCGATCCTGGCATGTATCCCTATCTCTGAGTGTCTCAGATCGCAAACGACGGCGTCATGGAGAGCTCGACGAGCTATCCACTTGCGCTAGGTGCGCTGTTCGCCCTCTTCAGTCCCTCCATTGCCACGTACATTCCATCGTCTGTATTCCTCTCCCCGCAAAACGATTCCCTCGCGTATATCCTCCGACCCAGCTCCACTGGCGAAACCGAATTACTGTCCTTGAACCTGTCCACCAGTATCAATGCAGACGACCTGTCCTATCATACTCTGCTGAGCAGTGTGCCATTCCACGATACAGTGCAGAACGCAACATTTGTCCCCGCCGTCAATGATGCAGGGTCCATAACCGTCTATGCCGGGAACTGTCACGAGACATCCGACAGCCCAGCACTATGGCAGTTCCACCCAAATCTCAACAGCTCGATCGGCAATGGCACATGGGATAAGTTGACGGTGCAAACAAACGACGCTCAAACCGCTCCAAACTATCTCGCCGCGGGGTTCTCATACTCGTCATCCGGCCAGCAAAATGAAACCGCTATGTACGCCTTTGGAGGAATGTGTCCATTCGCAAACAGTACAGACCAGACCTGGGTATTGGCAGCAAACTACTCTCAGTCGATGGTGGCTTTAGGCCCGAGTCCCTTCTACAGCAACAAGTACACCGCGGAGACCACGGGAAAGCGCGCACCACCTGTCGCAGAAGCGGGCATGGCTGTTGTACCGCTTCAAGCTACCTATTCTGCTGACGCAAGCGAGAAACAGCAGGACTTCCTTTTTGTTGGTGGCCATACCCGACATGCGTTTCTCAACATGTCGACGCTTGCTATTTTCTCGCTGCCGCAGAAGAGTTGGAGCTTTGTTTCAACCTCGGACAACTCACCTAAGACTGAACTGGCGGTTCGAGACACGGTCTCTGTGGAGCCTCGATCTGGCCATACGGCGACTCTCTCTGAAGATGGAAAGAAAGTCTTTGTGGTTGGTGGTTGGGTGGGCGATACGACTGTCCCTGCTGATCCGCAATTTGCAGTTCTGGAAATCAAGGAAGGGTTCGGCGGTGTTACGGAGTGGATTTGGACAACACCGTCTTCTGAAGGATCAGGTATCACCGAGGGTGCTGGCATCTTTGGACATGGAGCCGCTATGCTCCCGGGTGATGTGATGATGATTTCTGGGGGGTATACCATTCCGAAACAATCAGCGAAACGGGCAGTGTCGACCGCAAATTCACAATTCTATCTCTATAACACGACATCGAACAGTTGGGTTACGTCTTATAGCAACCCAGCCACCAATTCCTCCACATCGTCGTCAAGTCACAGTGCGAATCTTTCCAAGGGCCAGAAAGCTGGTCTTGGAGTCGGTCTGGGTATAGGATGTCCGGCTGCTCTAGCCTTGGTGCTATGCGCATGGAACTACCATCGGAAGCGACGTGTACGTGGAAAGCGAGACTCGCAGCTTCGCGAGTTGGCTCTTGGGGCAGAACGAGCTCATTTCTGGGGTCGAGACGACCCTAACCAAGCCAGCAGTATCCGAAGCTCTGGAATGAGCCAGAAAAGGGATTCTTCTGCCTATCCTTGGTCCGAAAACCGCAATTCAACTGCACAACCAAATTGGAACGACCAAGGCGAAATTATGGCAGAGAGGACTGGGTTACTTATGGATCCTCACAGCCCACTCAAGAACAACCGAGCTCCTCTGCCCGCAAATACAAGACCGTGGTCCTATCGTATGTCTGGACACAGTGATTTCCGACGTAGCGATGCTACCAGCGAGATCCATCCTATTGATGAGCGCGAGGAGGACGAGGCTATCTTCAGAGAACATTTGATGGCTACCATTCCCCCTGGAACTGGAGCTGCAAAGAGTGCAGAGCCGGATTCCGAAGACCCATTCTCAGATACTCCCTATGCAACCCCTCGAAGCACCATCTTTGGGGTTGGCCTGGGTCCATTCTACAGCCGACGAAAGGATATTGGATTCATTGACCCTGAGTCTCCCACCAAGAGTGAACGGACGCAAACTAGCCTATCCGATGCCTCGGCCTTCTCTTTCGCCTCTTCTCAACCAGTAGGCAGAGTCTCAACTGCACGAGCTATGGTTGTTGACAGACCTGTAAGCTGGGCAAGCAGCGGCCGTCAGTCACTCGAGAACCTCGTTGCAGCATCAACCCACAGCGACCCCGACAACACCGCTCCATCCGAGAAGTCGGTTTCGACAGAATCATACTCCACAGCACAGACAACCATGTCGCAACGCCAAGCAGAAAACGACTCCCTCCTCTTTGACGCTCTCGACCCAAACAACCCCTTCGAATCATCATCCCCCTCAAAACTCCGCCGCGATTCCAGACCCAGAGCCTCAGAATGGGTCATGCAAACCATGCGCCGAGCCCTAACCATGACCCGAGGCGGCCCACCATCCCAGCGAGACTCCCACGAATCAGCCCCGCTAGCATCAGGAATCGACCGCCGCAGCACAGTCATCGGCTCCGGCCAACTATCCCCAATCCCGGGCTCCTCAAGTCCAGGCACTCCTCGCCGAGCAGTCAGCGCCTCGGCCGAACTCTTCCGCCGCAAACAAGGCGCCAGAGACTGGAACGCCCACAAACGCGTTTCAGACGATCTCTTCAACACCTCTCGCTCGACTCGCCAGGATCCCTTCCTCGGTGCACCGGGGTATTTGGGCAACGAGGACGCTTTCGTCGATGATGAGGCTGATGTGCATGATTGGGACGTCGAGGGTGCTGCTGAGGGTAGGCGCGTGCAGACGACCTACACTGTCCCTCGGGAAAAGTTGCGCGTTGTTAATGCTACTGCGGGAGATATGGACACTATCTCCGAGCGCTCGATTAATCGGGCGACTGGAAGTCGGAGGGTTAGCACTTAGTTTTGGTGTGTTTCTGGTTCCTTTTTTCTTTTCCCCTTTTTCTACTTCTTGGCTTGTACTTTTGCATACACTTTTGAATGATGATTACGGTGATGGTGATGAGGATGAAAACCAAGATGATGATGACGATGATATGATGCTTTGGTATCTATGGTGATACCAGAGAAACGTCCACCACGCTCTGTTGTCTCATCAGGAATTCGATCGAGTCATGTGCAGGTCCATGTTCATGCTCTGACGATCTTCGGTGGACAGAGCAGCATTGCGATTCCGCCCTCACTTGGACCCTTGTCGCGCATTTTGGGAGGGAAGTTGCTGTTTCCTGTCGTTTTTGATATCCACAGCGTGTTTTGATGTTGCGTTCTGACTATGAACGACTGATGAATCCATGTCCCTGGCGCTTTAGATTATCTATTAGCTGAGCGAGTTCGAATTGACTCTTGTTTTTCTCTCTCTCTTGTTTTGGTCATGTACATGTACAGTACTTCTTCAGCACACAGTGTGTGACATGGATGTCCTGCATGTAAAATGACGTCGCCGTGTGAAACCACACCCAGACAATCGTATCCTCTTTGGATATAGTCGCCTCCCAACATTTCTATGGTACTAGTATCCATATGGCTTTCTTCGATTAGTGAGGTGAAAACTCGATGTAGTGCAGCTGAGATAAAGTTTGTTGGGCTGAAAAGTCTGCCCTTTGTTTAGACTTGCGACTTAAAGGGTAAGAGATGTCTCCACTACAGATCTATGGTGGGGCGCACAAATGAACGCCTCTCGATAGTGTCGATGGAATATTGACGCACGAGTATACTACGTGATACTTTATCTAGTCCAGGAAAATGTTAGAAGATGTTCGAATTTCGCTTTTGTACGTGAACTTGTTCTGCAATTCTCCAATGCCGAAAAAAATGTATTTATCAAACTTCGTAGCTCCATACTGTACATCATATGAGACAGGGATCCCCCTATGACGTTGTTATAATTTTTCCTTTATATAATGCTTCCTTTTTATTTCCGCTTAAACGGACGGGGTAGACTTAGGGTCGGTGGCGGGCTTGGTGGGGAGGGTAGTAGGAAGCCGGGGGAGCAGGTTCTTTGCGCTCTCGCGGGCGTACTGGGCCATGAGGGCATCGATAATAACGAGGGAAGACATGGCCTCGACGATGGGGACGGCACGGGGGGTGACACAGGGGTCGTGGCGACCCTTGGCCTCGAGGGTACCCTCTTCCAGGTCGTAGGTGGCGGTAGTCTGAGCCTGGCCGATGGTAGCGGCGGGCTTGAACGCAACGCGGAAGTAGATGTTGGCACCGTTGGAGATACCACCCTGGATACCGCCAGAGTTGTTGGTCTTGGTGGTCAGCTTGGGGGCGCCGGCGGAGGCCTGTGACACGACGAAGGGGTCGTTGTGAATGGAGCCGGGGACTTCACAGCCGCCGAAGCCGGAGCCGATCTCGAAGCCCTTGGTGGCGGGGATGCTGAGCATGGCGTGGGCGAGCTTGGCTTCCAGCTTGTCGAATGCGGGCTCACCGAGACCGATGGGGACATTGCGGATCACACAGGTTACTGTTCCACCGATGCTGTCATGGTTGTCACGGTACTTCTCAATGACCTTGGTCATGCGCGCGGCGGCGGCTTCGTTCGGGCAGCGAATGGGAGCGAACGAATCCACGGTCTTGCGATCAATGGTCTCGATCATCTCGAGGAACTCGGGGTTGGTGGAGGCGGAGGGGTGTTCGGGGGTAGGAGGGAAGAGGTGCTCGTTGCCAACGGAGGTGACGAAAGCGACGATTTCGACGTTATGCGACAGGCTGAGGTACTTTTCGGCAATGGCTCCGGCGGCGACACGACCTAAGCATTGGTGTTAATAGACCGGAGATATGCATAGGGTGGGAATTTGTCATACCAATGGTCTCACGGGCACTGCTGCGACCACCACCGCTGCTGGCCTTGACACCGTACTTCTCGAGGTAGGTGAAGTCGGCATGGCTGGGGCGGGGGAACATGTCCATTGTGCTGCCACCGTAGTCCTTGGGGCGCTGGTCCTCATTGCGAACCATCATGCCAATTGGTGTGCCCAAAGTGACACCAAACTCCGTGCCTGACTGAATCTCGACTCGGTCCTTCTCGTCCCGCGGGGTAGTGAGGGCGCTCTGACCGGGACGACGGCGGGTCATCTGGGGCTGGATGTCGGCTTCGGTGAGTTCCATGCCAGGAGGGCATCCGTCGACAATACAGCCGACAGAGCGGCAGTGAGACTCGCCATAACTAAAGGGGGGAGCATTAGCTACTGTTGTATTCGGAAAGAATCGCATGGTCAGGGGAGTGGGGAGTCATACGTAGTGACACGGAAATGTTCACCCCACGTCGACATGATGAATTAGTTGTCAATGTGAAAGAGGATTACAAGGAGACAGTATAGTCAGTAGATGTGAAAGGGGGAAAAGGAGTCGAGCAAGAGAAGAGTTGAATGTCGATCCCAAAAAAAAGCCAACGCAATTCGACTCATCTTTCCGATCCGGGACTAGCGCAACCGACTATCGGCCTGGCGCCTCGGGTGATAAACACTCATCCACCGACATGTTTCTGCGCTCACGGTTGGGCGGCCTTCAACATGCCAGGTATGCCAGGTATGCCTGGGTTCGCCATAATCACTCGGTGCCTGACCAATTCGCCGAGCTCGTCCGTCGTCCGTCGTCTTTACACCAGATCTACCAATCACTATCGACTGACCCTTACGTGAATCTCTCCATTGAACACTTCCTCCTCCAGAATGCCCCGGCAGAATCAAGTATCCTATTCCTCTACGCCAATCGACCCTGTGTAGTCATCGGACGCAATCAAAACCCATGGTTAGAGACAGATCTCCGCGCCCTTCACAATGACCGCTGGAACGGCACGACTGGAGACGAAGAAGCTGCAGTCTTCGTACGGAGACGCTCGGGCGGTGGGGCCGTGTTCCATGACGCCGGAAATCTAAACTACAGCGTCATATCTCCGCGGACATCCTTCACTCGCGATAAACATGCGGAGATGATGGTTCGCGCACTCCATCGCGTCGGCGCCATCAATACCCGTGTCAACGAGCGACACGACATTGTCATGGCCCGGCCGGAGGCCATGGAGAATGACCCCAATGAGCCCTTGGCCCGTAAGGTCTCTGGATCAGCCTTCAAGCTGACTCGACACCGGGCTCTCCATCATGGTACTTGCCTGCTTGACTCCCCGAACATTCATGACCTCGGCCGGTATCTCCGCTCGTCTGCGCGCGATTATATACAGGCCAAGGGTGTCGAAAGTGTCCGGTCCCCTGTGGGAAATGTTTCGGCTGGGTTTGCCGATTCGTTCTTTTCCATGCAAGGAGTTATTCAGAGTGTGATTGAGGAGTTTGCTCGCTTGTACGAGGTTCACCCTGACGCTGTACGACGCGCGCAGCGTGCTCATGCCAATGACCCGGAGATTTTTGCTGGGGATGGCTGGGTTGCGGGTACCGTCGGCGAATTGCAGGGTGAACAGGAACCTGATATTGGGAAGGGAATTGCTGAATTGCGGGTGAGTACTTTTGAGAATTACTGGGAAAGTCGGCTGTTGACATTGGAATAGTCGTTGGATTGGAAGTATATCCAAACGCCACAGTTTACGTTCTCGACATACCCCATCGAGGAGGACCCTCGTGAACGGCCTTCATTGCCACCCTCACTGCCTTCAGCTGTAAGTTAACAAAACAAGTCTTTGATTCAAATCTGACCCTCGTCTAGACCCGCGCATTTCTTCGTGTGAAACACGGTGCAGTCATCGAAAGCCACATTTCCACCTCAGCTGACGAGCTCACCGCATCTGACCAAGCCAGTCGCATCCACAAGTTACTGGATGGGCAAAACTTGCACGAAATCACTCTGACGCGGTGGTCTGAGATCCTTCAAGAGGGTCTTGGTGAGACAGGGCAAGATGAGGCCCTGGTGACAGAGCTATCCCGCTTCCTGGGTGGACTATTAGGTGGTTAATTATTGTGTAGATATCCCCGTGTACATTACCCTTCATGTTCTATACCAAGTGCCAAGTCATTTCTCTTAATTGGTGGAGTATAATTTCCCACTTATAAGATCGCCAGTCCAACAACCCCAAGATGCTGATCTCCCCGCGTTACCCCCGGCTAAATGCATTCTTCCCCCTCAAGATACTCATGCACCTGCAGATCAACCTGCAAATTGGCTGAATCGGCGTTCCTTGCGAGTAGCCCGACCAGAACCAACATTCTCGACCATGGAGCATATATGCCTCCACAATCGGAGACTTGCCCGCTCCAAGTCTCTATATAGTCCCAAGCACAGCAAACCCACCACTTAACACAAAGCCCCATTTCAATCCCAGTTCTGCCTCGATAACAAGCAAAATGTCAATCAAAGCTAACGCCCACACCCCGCCTCAACCCTTCTCCAAAAACCCCTTCTTGACAAAACCAGACCTCCAATCCGCCTGCCAGGCAATCCTGAACCCCCTCCTCCCCCTCTTCACAGAAGGAAACACCCGCATCAAAGTCGGCACATCAACCACTCGCTTCGACGAAGGCGGCGCCCAGATAGAAGGCTACGCACGCCCACTATGGGGCCTGGCATCGCTGCTCGCAGGCGGCTGCGAATCCGATTACCCGGACGCAGCGCGCTGGCGACAGGGTCTGATTAACGGGACGGACCCGGAGAGTCCGGAGTTCTGGGGTGTTATTGAGGATTTGGATCAGCGCATGGTGGAGATGTGTCCTATTGGGTTTGCGCTTGCTGTTGCACCTGATTCTTTTTGGGCGCCTTTGACGCTGCATCAGAGGAGGTGTGTTGGGGATTGGTTGGGTGGTATTAATGCGAGGGAGATGCCGAATACTAATTGGTTTGTTCTTCTTCTACTTTTCTGTGTTTTTATTGGGGGATTGGTAGGAGGGCGTGGCTGACGATGTCGGTGTATTGTCTAGGTTGTGGTTTCGAGTCTTTGCGAACTTGGGATTGAGGAAGAATGGTGCTGAATACTCTCTTTCTCAGATTGAGGCTGATATGGACCATCTTGATTCTTTCCATGTTGGTGGAGGGTGGAGTAATGATGGACCCAAGAGTCATCACCAGATGGATTATTACTCGGGCTCATTTGCTATTCAGTTCCTGCAGCTGCTTTACTCGAAGCTAGCTGGGGACTTTGATCCTGAGCGTGCGGAGCGCTATCGTCAACGGGCAAGGGAGTTTGCGAAGGATTTCGTTTACTATTTTGATCCCAATGGTATGTTCCCTGATCTCTTGCCCGATGTGCTAGCAGATACTCATCCAATCTCCTATCTAATAGGCAGTTCCATCCCCTTCGGCCGCTCAATGACATACCGCTTCGCCATGGTCGGGTTCTGGGGGGCACTAGGTTTCGCAGATGTCGAGCTTCCGGCACCATTGACCTGGGGAGTTGTGAGAGGGATCCTGCTCCGTCATTTCAGATGGTGGTCGACACAAGAGGACATCTTCAACAATGACGGCACTCTCAGTCTCGGATACTCATATGCCAACATGTACCTGACAGAGAACTATAACTCTCCAGGATCGCCATACTGGTGCTGTCTATCATTCATCCCGTTAGCATTACCAGAAACCCACCCGTTCTGGTCGGCGAAAGAAGAGCCATACCCCAGCTCCTCTCTACCCGAAGTGGTAGCCCTCAAGTATCCCAAACACATTGCAATCCGCCGTGGCGGACACTCTTTCCTACTATCGTCTGGCCAGGCATGTCACTACCCTCTCAAAGCAACACAGGCCAAGTACGGCAAGTTCGCATATAGTTCTGCATTTGGATACTCTGTTCCAACGGGGGGTTATCAGCTCGAGCAACACGCACCAGACAGCATGCTCGCCCTATCCGATGACGGTGGCGATATCTGGCAGACAAGAAGGCTAGCACTGGACGCACGCTTCGAGGAACCGGAGGCGAATGGCTCACCAGTCCTGATATCTAGCTGGAACCCATGGCCGGATGTCGAAATCGAAACGATTCTCATTCCGCCGACGGCCGAGAATGAGAATTGGCATCTGCGCGCTCATCGCGTGCGCACCGGTCGGGCATTGCAGACTTCCGAGGGAGCCTTTGCCATTTACGGATGTCGCAGTGATACTGGGCGGATTCTGGGTCCTCTGGTTGAAAGCGGCTTGGAAGGGACCATGCATGATGATCGGAGTAGTTTGGTCGTCTCTTCGGCCGGGGCTGTCGGTATTGTTGAGTTATACTCGAATCTTGGTCGCGCGGGTCGGATAGTGCTGGCAGATCCAAATTCGAATATTATTCATGGGCGCACGCTTTTGCCATCGCTTGCGGCGGACATGGTCCCTGGCCAGGCCTGTTGGTTTGTGTCGGCAATCTGTGCTGTACCCGATCATGGGCGGGATTGGAAAGCGGCTTGGGAGCAGAAGCCGATGATCCCTGGGTGGCTGAAGAGGCGAATGGAGAGTGGTTGAGAGGTCAGACCCTGGTGAATAGTGTGGTTTGATAGAACCTAACGTGAGCTCGTAGTCGTATTTCCGCATTGGTTCGAGTTAGCCCTAATCTGGGGATTCCCCGCAAAATTCCCCAACTCCACGTCGACTTTTGTTCTCTGTAACATAATTTCTGTTGTTTTCCGTTACTACATTATTGCTATGTAACCATGTCTAATTCGCCTCGGCTAAACATCTCCTATTAGCCTTAACAACTCAGCTCATACCTTAAAACCTTACCCCCACCTTTTCTCCGCCTTTCCCCAGCCCAGAGCTGGGGAATGTTCAGGGATGTCTTGGACCTTACCCCAGTTACACTTGAGAACATGTGAGCGGGCAACATGCAACCCGTCCCATGCTGTGCTCGGATTCGTGGATGTTTTCTTCCTTGCCTGCTCGCCTTGTTTAGCGCCTTCGTTCTCGTCTCATAGGCCGCTCGGTGGTTGGCCAAGATTTGGGGCTTGACGTGACACCCTGACATCGTCTCTTTTCTCTTCCTGATAGTTCCTATATCTACTTCAGTTGCCGACAGCATCGTGTATTTAGTTGTCGGTAGTATCCTGGTAATCGTCCTCAGTTGGTTGTTCTTCTATTCCATACCGACTTGATCGTGTTTGCTCTTCACCATGTCGTGGCTTCTAAAGAAGGTTGTTCATAATGAGGCAATGAAAGAGGATCCGAAGGAGATCTACGGATGGAGGGTTTTCCTGCTGGCTTGTTCGGTTGGTGTGCAATTCCTTGATGCTGGTGCAATGCTGATAATTTGAGAAGGCCTGCTGTGGAGGAATGCTCTTCGGCATGGACTCTGGTATCATTGGCGGTGTTCTTACTATGCCAGGATTTAAAAAGTAAGGATTCCGACTTCATTTCACATTCAGTCTTCTTATCATATCTATTGCAGAACATACGGACTGGAGAATACCTCCAAAGTCGCCCAGGCAAACCTATCAGCCAACATCGTCTCAACCCTCCAAGCAGGATGTTTCTTCGGCGCCCTAGGCGCCTCCTGGATGGCCGATAAGTTCGGCCGAAGAAAATCACTCATGGGTGCAGCGATAGTATCCATCCTCGGAATTGTCATGCAGTGCGCAGCCAGCGGCCACCTCGAGGCCATGTATATCGGCCGGTGAGAACCCCCAGCAACCCAATGACTCCCCATACAGAGAACACCACTAACACGCCAAACCAGACTAATCACCGGCTTCGGAGTCGGCGCCGCATCAATGATCAACCCCCTCTACGTCGCCGAGAACGCGCCCCGAGCAATCCGCGGCGGTCTAACAGGTCTCTACCAGCTGTTTATCACAATGGGCATCATGCTCGCATTCTGGATCAACTACGGCTCCCTCCTCCACATAACCGGACCGGCAATGTACCTCGTCCCACTGGCAATGCAAGGTCTCCCAGCAGTTCTCCTCCTGCTGGGTATGTCCCTTTGCAATGAGTCCCCCCGCTGGCTGGCCAGACAAGACAGGTGGGAAGAAGCACGCGCAACACTCTGCAAAGTGCGCAACTTACCTTCGGGCCACCCCTACCTGGAAGAAGAGTTCCAAGCCATTGCCACCCAGCTCGAGCAGGAACGCGCTCTTGTGGGTGGTTCTGGCTTCTGGGATCTCATGAAGGAGATGTGGCTCATTCCTGGGAACAGGAAGCGGGCTATCATTTCTATTATTCTGATGGTCTGTCAGCAGATGACTGGAACTAACGCTATCAACTACTATGCGCCTCAGATCTGTAAGTTTCTTCCCCCCTCCCTCAATTGTTATCCTTCACAAATTGAACAGTCCAACTAACAACCTCGACAGTCAAGAACGTGAGCATACCCATCTACCCTCTATCATCTACCCTCCACCCCAATCCACGATCGTATATAATCTAACAACCTCCCCAGCTCGGCGTCACAGGAAACGCAACAAACCTCTTCGCAACGGGCGTCTACGGCATCGTCAAAATGATCAGCTGCGGCGTCTTCCTAATCTTCGTAGCAGACTCCCTCGGCCGTCGGCGCTCGCTCCTCTGGACTTCCATCGCGCAGGGCCTAGCAATGCTCTACATCGGACTGTACGTTCGCATCGCACCGCCAGTCGAAGGCGCACCGGTCATTCCAGCCGGCTACGTGGCTCTCGTGTGCATTTTCCTGTTTGCGGCGTTCTTCCAGTTTGGCTGGGGGCCTGTTTGCTGGATTTATGTTTCGGAGATTCCGACGGCGAGGTTGCGTTCGCTCAATGTTGCTTTTGGCGCTGCTACGCAGTGGTTGTTTAATTTTGTCGTTGCTAGGGCTGTGCCTAATATGTTGGCTACTGTTGGGGATAATGGTTACGGGTGAGTTTGGGTCTTTTGATTGGGTTGAGTGGCTTTTTTTGCTGACTTTGACGGTTTGCATTTTAGGACTTATATTATCTTTGCTTGCTTCTGTTTCTCTATGTGTGTCTTTGTTTGGTTCTTCATTCCTGAGACTAAAGGTTGGTTTGGATCTTGTTGGCTTGATGGTGTGGGTTTGTTCTTACTGACTCTTTTTTTCACAGGCATGTCTCTTGAGAAGATGGATGAACTCTTTGGCGTCACTCAGCTCTTCGATAGTAAGACTGCCGATCCGGAACAGGCTCCTGCTGTAGATGATCTAGACAAAGCGGCACATGCGCATGTCATGAGAGTGACTTGATTACTTCGCAAGTGAGAGAGGACTAAGTCAGGAATAGTCTGAGAAGATTTTAATCAATTTGATTCTCTGAATTGTATTCACATTGGTCATCATTATTTCATAAGTGTCATCAAAGTAACTCCGAGAAAGATATGTGCAGCGGTCTTATGAAGAGACCACTCGGTCTATCAAGACATGACCGTGTAAAAGTTCGCCTGCGCTATGAAATGACGGAACCCGCTCGGGTCGAGGCTGATGACCAGAGATGAAAGGAAAGTGGAAAGAAGCCAGTGCTGTGTCAGAATATGAGGAGAAAAACAAAGCCGAAGCGAGACAAAAACAACAATGAAAGATGCAGGAAAGGAATGATCAAGATGAATAGAGCAATTTTACCGAATGTAGTTGGGCTGGGCCCGACCAAGTACCCCGTGCTGGGTCTGGCTGCGAGTCATGCGGCGGGGAGTTGGGTTATCATCCAAGCTCAACCCTCCTATTCCTGAGCCTAGTCCATTGCGTCGGGGCGAGAACATGGAGCTGTGACCGAGGCTGGGGTTGTAGCCATACCGAATGTTGCGGTTGGTCATGTTGGTACCACTGGTAGTGGCGGTAGCGACAGTCTCGCTGTCTGAATCTTGATCATAATCAGATGGAGGGTCGCTCATCTTCAAAGACTCCATGGTGAAGCTATGGGGGTTTCGTTTTGGAGTCTGAGCGGCAGAGAAAGAAGGGACAGTCTGAGATGAAGAAAGCCCAAAGTTTGAGACAGAGGGTAGTGCTGATGAGAAGCTAGAGTTTGACACAGAGGGTAGTGCCGATGAGAAGCTAGAGCTTGGTTCGGTTGTGCAAAAGGAAAGTGGAGGCGCAGAGGTCTGCGACTCGAACGATCGATGCATAGGCAAGGGGGGACTGCTGACTCGAGATTCCGGGGGGGGATACGGGTGGTGATCTGTTGGAGGGCCATTCGATAGCACCTTGCTGGTTCAGTTGCGGCGTCCCTGACTGTGACAATGCTGGTTCTGATGGTGGGTTTCGACTTTCCATCATGGCAGCCGTGTAGAAGGAGCCTACGCGCATAGCCTCCTGTATGGCCATGAACATCAAGAGAAGCTTGCCGTAGCGATCAAAGTAGTCTCGGTCAAACGAAGCAGTCGGCAGATGGGCACCCATATGGACGGCCGCAACCAGTTCGGTGATGGAAATCAGTATTTCCATGCCGTTCCACTGCGCAAGAGGTCTCTTGACCATACTGATCAGAGCGAATCCGGCAACAAGACTCGCAGCTCCCAAAGCAGCGATCTCCACGTAGTTTCCGGGAATGAACACCTGGCGGTTTTGAGAGAAGGTCCAAGCACTGATGAACCCGACTAACAAGACAAGTCGCAGATATCCATAGAACAAATGATTCGGTGTCTGGATGCGACTGATAGAATTCTTTTGGCCGTCTTCAGACCAACCAGGTCTGGGATCCTCGGGTTGAAAATTGAAGGCTCTGTCAAACAGTGTTTCCAATCCAGTGGAAGTGTCAAAATCCCCTGGAGCGAAAAATTTGGGTGGCTTGAAAACTGGTTCGGTGTCAGCAGGCGGTTGTCGGCCTGGAGCTTGTGTTTGCGAAGGGCTGCGGTGGAACGGGTTAGGCTGAACCACTTGCTCAATAGGCTTTGTTGACGGCTGAACGCGAAGCTTCCATGAGGGAGCCATCGGGGCCGCTGGAACCTGCCCGTGGAAGGGATGTGGGCTATTGAGGACAGATGGCTTGCTCCGCTGTTGAATAGTTGGACGGAGATTGTGCGTGGTAGAAGGGGTCCAATCCATGCTGTCTTTCTCCACAACGGGGACGATTTCTCGCGACTCCTCTACTGGTGCCGGAGCTGAGGCTAGCTTTTCAATTGGGAAACGCTGACTGCCTCCACCGTTCGTACGGAAGGCATTCAGATTGGTGGCCTGGGGCGAGACAACTGGTGACTCAGGCGTTTCAGAAGACGATTTGGCACCTTGGAGTTGATTTTCCCAGCTATTGTCGGACCAATTGACAAGTGGACGACTAGAATATTGCACGACGTATCGAGAGTATGAGAGTGACTACTCAATTAGCGCAAGACGAAGAAATGTAGCTGCGAAGGCACTTACCAGTAAAGTGAAAGCTATCATTAGACCATGCAAGGCCGGAGACATGCTAGGATTCAAGCCGCTAGCCGAAGGGTCCTTGAGAACTGCCCAGAAAGCGCACCGAGCCACTAGAACAATCAATTGGGCTTGATAATATTCTGCAAGGCCCTTGAACTTGCCAGGCATCCCATCTATTTTGAGGCGCAACTTGGGATTCCACCAAAGCGAAAGAGCACCTGCGATCAATGCTAGACCTGCAGCTGGTGCTAGGTCAATCACACATTCGCTTGGAATACGCCACATAGACAAGGTTTGCTTGGTGCAGCTTGAGAAGGTGGGAGCCATGGGCAGTTCGGAATAAACCGATGATCCATCGAGGTTCTCCGGTTTCTGATAAAGTGTCATTGCACTGACCAAATCCCATGCAACTTGACCAGAAATACTGGCCCAGTGCGCAAGCGCACCGGCATAAAGAAGCAAGCTCCTCCAGCTCCGGTTCCTAACCTGTCGTGCTTCGCGATTCGCACGACTCTGGTCCATCATGCGTCTGAGATGATCTGATTTGGCTTCATAACCGGCTCTTCGAATCCGATTTTTCACGCGAGGTTCACAGGACTCGCAGATCTGGGGATAACGGTCCTCGAGGCGTTTGCGAAAGTCTGCATATCCACGTTCGTACTCGGCATCTGTCGGATCATCGGATGGAGGGAAATATGACGCCAATGAGCTCGTGAATAGGTGTTGGTTGCGAGTACACTTGGAGCAAAATAACGGGGACTCTTTCAGGTCGGCGGCTTCGGAGTGTTGGCTTGATGCGCCAGGCACGTCACCTTCGGCGTTGGTGACAGCAGCTGGTGGATCGGTGATTTCTCCTTTCTGCGTGCATCAAGAAGTAGTGTTTAGTATGTATCGAGCAATTTTGGAGGCTAGACACGGAACTGACCTCGTCGAGAAAGTTGTCGGCCTCGCAATGTTCACATCGGAAATTGCGAACAGGCCACTGAGAGGCAGACCGCCGCCCACAGTAAAAGCAGGTCAGACGTTTGGTGAATAGAGACGCCATGACATAGTTTGAACGTAAACGCGAAGTCTGGATGTAAACAAGGGCGGAAGTTGAGATGCCAAAGAAGCTAAGAAAATCAACGGTCAAGCCTGCACGTGCGGGGGACGTGTACCGCGACTCCAATTTGGCCGATTCGGTCATTCTGTTTGGCTGTCTTCACTCCTTCCATGGGCTATTGTCGCAGGTCGCATTGTCTCTTTCCACTCTCTTTGGTCTTCAGACTACTTTTTACCTGATGATGCATTAGTCCCAAGCTCTGGAGCTAACAGTCCTTACCCTAACAATGATGCAGTCGTCGTTTGCATCGGTGTCCTTCTGGGACCTGGCTCTGTGTCTGTCTGTCGCACTAGCTGTATTCGGATTCCTTGTTGTTCTCGTGAGTATTTTTCAATGAAGCTATTGCATTGTTCTAACCTCCCCCTCTTAGGTCATATTCCTTTCTCTCGAAATTTCCCACAATAGCCCTATCTCCAAAAGCCGCCCAAGAAACTCGCCTGTCCACCTTTTGCTCGTCCTGGGAAGCGGTGGTCATACAGCTGAAATGTTCTACATGCTGGAGCATGCGGATATGACATGTTATTCGTATCGGACTTACGTCGTGAGCTCCGGGGATAGCTTCAGCGCTGGCAAGGCCAAGGAATTCGAGGCAGAGAGAACTTGCCCGGACGATAACTACAACATTGTGACGGTACCTCGTGCCAGACGAGTTCATCAATCATACCTGACAGCGCCTTTCACCACCCTTCAATGCTTCTGGGCTTGTTTCAATGTCCTCTGTGGACTTCATCCAGGACAGCGACTTCCTGAACAGTACAGCTCTCCTTTCCCGGACTTAATTCTGACAAACGGCCCAGCTACATCCGTCTGTGTGGCTTTGGCTGCGAAGCTCATCCGCTTTTTCCAGTACATATCTAGCTTCAGGTTCTCGTCTCGAAGCTCCGCAACATTGCCTATTTCCCAGTTGCGCATCCTCCATACTGAATCTTGGGCTCGGGTGCAGAAACTGAGTATGTCCGGTATTCTTATGTTGCCGCTAGCCGATAACTTCCTTGTTCAATGGCCAGATTTAGGAGGGCTGCGGGCCTGGGTGGGAATGAAGAGAACTAAATACGCAGGGTGGCTTGTGATTTAGGGTCAGCTTCATGACCTTTTAACCTCTGATCATCGAGACTTACTGAGTCTGAATGTAAATTTCTTTCTGGACAACTGTACTTGATATCAAAATTGTATGCTGTAGGCGGGATTGAGCTCCGCAACGGTTTGCTCCCCACATGCCGAATGTGGAGGAAGAATTGTACACTACCATCTACGAGACCCGTAGGACCTCGGCTTGAGCTTACGGAGTGATGTATAGTATTCGAGCAGAAATGATGTAGGTTGTATAGACTACAATGCAGAAGAATCTATTAGAAACTACAGCCAGTCAGTATCCTTATATCCAAAGTTGAAGTAAAGCCGATTGATAGAAACCGAGCCATGAATGATACCTTGCAGAGTCCGCCGTGCATAGGCTTCTGCGGTCTCGTAGACGTCGTTGTAGTCGAGTTCATAGCCGGGGCCCTTGATGACGGGGAACGATATATACCATGCATAACCGCGGTGGTGGCTGCAGTCTGTAATTTCGGCATATCTTTGCTGGATCATGTGAATTGCTGTTTTCATTAGCTCTTGATCAGTTAGACAAGTATCAAACTCGTCGAACTGTATATTAACATAGTGAACCTCTGCTCCTAGATTGGTTAGACGATAGTCTTCTGAGCAAACCTGTCCGTCTCGGATAAACATGCCTCTTCGGCTCCACTGCCTCGGGGCCATTTCAATCATGTCGTTGGAAAACATCTTGATTGTTTGGTTTGTCAATAGAAGATATAGTAGGTATCTTGCTCTTGCTGTGGAGGGTTAGTGAGCCGTCGAAGGTTGCCGCTGGCTGTGGATGAATTGCATAGCAATATCACCAGGGCGGAGTTAAACCGCACAGTTTTTAAATTATCTAATTTCATCTTTGAGTCTAATTTTTTCTCTTAACACATTACAGAGACTTTCCCTTTTGCTTGAACGTTTGGGAGATTGAAATCTTGAGGACTTTCTGATTTGAGACTTGCGGAGCATTCTGCTGCTTTTACTCAAAACTTGAGTGCGAGATTTATGTATATTTCACTTTTCTGAACAATTCATATCCATTAAGTATATCCAGTACGTCCAGGTGTATAATCAAGAAGGCAACGGAAAAAAAGGATTGACTGGAGGTTGCAGAGTCTGCCGATTATCGCTCCCTTAAATGTGCTTGGCCGTTCACCCTCTGCTTTTAACGATTTAATGTTCACCGTGTATCATTGGTGCCTGTCTCTTTGCCATTATTTTGAAATGCAAGCTGTTGTTGACCGTCTGCTGTTGACCGTCTGTTGTTGACTGTCTGTTGACCATTTGCTGTTGATTACTTGTTGACCGTTTGTTGTTGACCGACCTTTGCCGAACGTTTCTTTGGTGAGCTTTCTCAATGGTCTTTTTTCTCTGTTCATTTTTACAGATAAAACGTACACGCTGAGGGTTTTGGAAACAGACCTCCACCTAAAAACATAGAATTTGTTTCCGAGCACCCTACTCCGGCCATGCTTAGCCACCTTTTGGGAGAGATACCTACTGTGAGGCTTAGATTGCAATGGTGTGATTGGGGTCATAGGGTCGAATAGGCGACTCGGGGAGTCTCTACAGTCCGAGCTACGGCATGTCACGATATCACATCACACCGATCCTCGAATAAACGCGCAAAGTGCCTAATATAGATACAGGTCTAACCCTAATGCATGAGTAGTGCGTATCAGGATAACAGAACAATACTATCAAAACAGGTGCTCCAACAACTACAATACAACCTATATACACATGCTACAAGACTAGTAGGCCTTTTGGCACGCACTAAGATAGTAGCGTCTTGGCATTTCCTAGTCGACCTAGATTCGTGCTAGAGCGAGAAGCGATTGAAAGTGTTGGCGCGAAATAATAGTTAATCACATGTAATTGGAATTGATGGTGTCGAATTGATGAGCTTTTTTAAAATTAATCGATTGGCCAAAGTACATCTTCATAGGTGAGAGCCCTTAAGCCTACTTTCGAGCAAGCCATTTCAGGGAGCCCCCCTCGACTTCACGCGGCTTCCCAATCTTAACAGGAGAATATAGAACGTTATGGAAAAGTTGTGCCATTTAGCTTGTAGATTATTCTAAACATACTAGTTAAGCCTCCCCTCTAACCATTGTGTCAACGATATAGCAAATAGGCACGTATTGTCTATGTCTCCGAGTTTCGCGTCGACCTTGAAGGTCCACATACCACTCCTCAAAAACATTGTAAGAAACTGAAAATCTACTACAATATCACTGCGACCGCTGCTAGGCATATAGTCGACCTGAACTCCACGGGAATCACGAACAGTGAGGTGGGCTAGATCATTGAAGGGTGTAGTCTGTAACGGAAATGTAAGGGATTGTTTGTCATCGTGACTACCATCCGCGTAGACGACAGAGCTGCTTATAGTGAGGGTCGCATTAACGAGGCCCTCATCGGGAAGTGCTAGCTCCTTCTTTTTAGATTCAGGTAGATAACCGCATAGGTAGGCGAAGAAGACACGGTCGCTTCATCAGGATATCAAAACGTTATCATTAAGCTGCATCTTAAGGAGAGGGAGAATCTTACGCGAGAATGGGCGTCGGGGCAATTTCGAGGAACTCGATTTTCAATATCTGGTCTTCCTTGGGCACGATATCGTATACGGCATCGTTGTGGCCAGGGACTTTATCTTGTTGGATCATAATGTCCTCGCGGACGAGCAATTCTTGCTGTGCAGGGTTGGTCTTGACAAGAACAGCGAGTGCAGCGGTGCAAAGAGGCAGGAATTGCGGGAGAAATGATTTCATCAGGTGGCAGCGGTGTAGATAAAATTTCTAGACAACCTCTAGTGAGTGAGCAATGAGAGACGAGAGGAGTGTTGGCTTTATGTCAAATGATCACTACCCGATACTAGGCCTGCCTCAGGTGACTCATTGCCTAGTAAGCACAAAATTGCGCAGGCGAGAGAAGCTCTTAGCGAAATTTATGCTTGCATACCGATGATATGCCAAATTGCCTCGTTGTCTACAGCTTTCGACTTAGTCGCGCATCTGACACCCGACAGTCAGAACCTGTTTGACACCTCTGCTACTTTAATCCGAGAATAAAATGGCAGCTAGTGAATCACAGAACCTTCCATATTGGTGCTCCATGCACCAATGAGATTTCTTGATTGCAAGAAAATTGAAAAAGGGGATACTTATAACGTCCTTTCCAGCCTCACATCCGTGGGAGCATTTGGGACTGCTTAGACTAAGCGAGAAATGGACAAGAGATCCTTTGACTAGCTGTAGTACTTCGATAGGTAACATGTACAATATCAATGCCTGAAACTACAGATACAGGATAGATCGATAGCTTAAATACCCCGAGAATTCGAGGATGAATGGCAATACCATCCCAAGTAGAAAACTTGAAATCTCCTATGCACAATGGTTCTTTGCTGCAATTTCATTGTGGTTCAACAACGAAGGCAACAGCAACTACAAAGAGAGACTTATATAGGCTTCTTTCTATTTCAAAATTCGAAAGAACTCAGCATAGTATCAAAGACTCGCCCATCTTGAAAATCAAAGGAACAACTTAAAGGAAACAAGGATAAGAAAGTATAAATGTTCTCTTCCAAATCGTAGACCAATAGACACCAGACGGATAAGGGTTGCGGATAGGATATTCTCCGACTACTATATATGACCCAGCATTAAAGCCACGTCAGATAACCAAGTAAAGTGTCGGTCAACACAATAAGCCCCACGTCGATCTCTGATACGCACTGAAGTCCGCTATAGCTGCCCCGCATCGGCATCTGGGGCGATGTCCCTCGGCCCACCCTCTTTCTCTTCTATCTTTGTCTTTGTTTCTAACATTGTTCGAGGTCAAATACAACTTACGTCGCCATGCCCTACTCACTATCAGGTCGCAATGTTTTGATCACTGGAGGATCACGGTATGTCCCTTCCGTTTCTTATCAGTGCTTGTTCAATACGTGAGCTAACATAGACTCGAATAGGGGATTGGGAGCCCTCACGGCCGAGAAATTCGCCGCTGAAGGAAGCAATGTTGCTATCAATTATATGTCCAACAAGGAGACCGCGGATAAGTTGGCCGCGGATATTGCGAGCAAGTACAGTGTGAAGGCTGTCGTTGTTCAGGGTGTATGGCTCTCACTTCTCCACACGATCTGCAATTGACGGAGACACAACCCGCTGACATGGCGACTAATGGGATATAGGATGCTGGGATCCAAGATGACTGCTTCAATGTCGTTAAGGCTACAGTTGAGAAACTGGGTGGCTTGGATATTGTCATCTCAAATGCTGTATGTCCTAACTGATATTGAGAAGAGGGACATTGAAAGCTGATTCGTGAAGGGATGGACTAAAATAACCAACTTTGGTGATCTTGATGCTATGGATGAGGAAGATTGGGACAAGGTAACTGACTAAACACTCATTCAAGGACACCATGACTGATCCTGGAAATAGTGCTGGTCTGTGAATGTGAAGAGCAACTTCCACCTGTACAAGGCGGCTTTGCCTACTATCAATGCCAACCCCGAGGGAGGCGCATTCCTCATCACGTCTTCAGTCGCTGTATGTCACCGAACCCATGCTATATGACCGATCAAAGCTGACTAGAACGATTAGGGTGTCACGGCAACTGGCAGCAGTTTGCCCTATGCTACGACCAAAGCCGCCAGTAGGTCATCTTCGATGGTATATCAGACAGCGCTAACATTTTCGTCTAGCCCTCCATCTTATGACGTGCCTTGCCAGAAGTCAAGGCCCTAAAGTTCGCATCAACGCCGTTCTGCCCGGACTTTTGCTCACTGAATGGGTAAGTGGAACTTCATTTTGTTGGGAGTGCATAAGAAGCTCACGGCAAGTAGGGTCAGCGTTTCCCTCAAGACAAGATCGACGCCTGGACGAATGCCACAGTCCTCAAGAAAGTAGTACGTACCGCTGAAATATTCCCAAAACGCCATTGGCAATACTAATGAGCCCCTTGCTAGCCCGAGGTGGAGGATTGTGCAGATATGTTCATCGCCATGGCAAAGAACGCATCCATGACTGGACAGGCAGTCCTGATTGGTATGGCTCTAATCATCCACTGGTCAAGCTCAAACTGACATTTCTAGATTCTGGATTCTCGACATGATCACCATGAGAACAAGAAGAATATCGCATTAGATAACTTAGATTACAAATATAGTATATACACTTGCCCCCATATTCAAACTAGGGCGTTACGGAAGGGAGTAAATTCCACGCCGTCATAGTTGAAAGCTTGATCGCAGAACATGCGAGCTTTGATAGCAGCCCGTAGTCCTTCGGCATCCTGTTCGCCTTGGACTTTCATGCGGTTGATGCGCATCAACTTTTTGTCTTTAGTGAAAACGTAGAGCTCCCGTCCCTTCTTTGGTTGGACTGGATAGGAAGCATTTGTGAATGGCAGACCGGGCATGATTGAGAACGCGTTGCATCCTTGCGGTGGGTCAACCTCTTCAACGTCTGTAAGAATCAATCGTTTTTGCTGGAATGACGGGGATGCGCTTTCAACATTAGATGCGCAAAGGGCTGTACTCCAAAGAGGCCCAATCACACGGCTGCGCCTGTTAATGTTCGCAAGTGTCCAGTTCGCCCAGTCAATGCGCCGGTCCTCTGGTGTGATTTTGGTTGCATGAGTCAACTCGCCACTCACTTCAGCGGCGTGCCCTCTAACATCAACCACTGGGGGTACATATAGACCCTTCTCGATGCCATTGACAAGCAGTTCTGCTCCTTTCGGCGCAACCAAGTCTATCAACTCGGGCACTGTGCAAGAGTCCGGATTGGGAATTTCAAGTCCAGGAGCCGGGGTTTGAGATAGCACCACTCCGTGGTCGAAGTGTTTGAGGTGCAAGGTCTGGAGTGTTACGCCCGTGGTTCTCTGACCAGACAAAAGAACATGGTGTAGTGGTGCGGGACCACGAAAACTGGTTGATTCAGTCAGTCCCAATTCCCAGTCTGAGGCTGGTGCTGAACACATACTCTGGTAGTAATGATGGATGTATGTTCAGCCCTCCATACTTGGCCCCATTTAATATGCGCGATGGCACAAATAGGCCGAAGGAGACTGCAATAACCAAGTTTATGGGACCACCCGACAAAGTTGGCGGCTAGAATGATCAGCCTGGTCTTTATGTAGGCAGCGTGTCCATCATACCTTCCAATTAGTAAAAGTATCAATCTCATGAACCGGTAAAGAAAGGGCAGTTGCGGCTGCTTTAATCGGTACTAAAGGAAAGAAAGATCGAATCAGAAACCAAGCCAGATTGATCACTTGATTGGCGACTTACCTTCTCGAATCTGCTTCAACCCTCGCCCAACTCTTTTGCCAGGTCTGCACACCACATCAATTGAGGAGATCCTTTCTGGATTGGCTAATTGATAGGCACGAAGAGCGTTTAGGGAAGCGATGCTGAAGTCATCGGAGCCGCAAAAGAGAATGCGGAGAGGATCGGAGGATTTCGTCGTGTAGGACCTAAAGACAATCCCTCTGAAGGCCAATGGGCGCTTGCAGAGACGCAAGCTCCCTGAAATCGGTATCGTCCACATCTTGCTTCAGCAATTCGGAGTAAGAGGTCGCCGAAGCTTGAGTCGAAGCTCGACCGATACGATCTTATCGATAACACACGTGATGTCAACACCCCAGATCCCACTTCAGTCACTTGTTCCGCTGTCATTCCTGCAATTATCTGTGATCGCTCTCTAGCGGGAGCTGCAGAGCTACTTGGAGATGCGATGCCTGAAACCGATCATGACTCGGTGATCCCGGCCCAGCTCGCCTACCTGGCTATTTACAACCCGAACCTCGGACCAACCGACGAGACGATAGCGGACCAGATCGTGTTCTACACCTCGAAGTCAAGCCATGCACAACAGCTTGATAACACTACAACGGAGGATTTGGATAGTAAACGACTCGAGGATGAACAGAACGAGAGACTGCGCCAGATCGGTCTGGCGCAGGGCATGGTGAACTTCGCTAGGTGGGTATCTCCGCAACGCCGCGAGTGAACAAGCCTAATCACTTTTTATGCACAGCAACTTCTCTGGTGGACAGGCATTGGAGTTTATTGAAACAGACAAATCCCGTGTTGTTCTGCTGGAGCTGGAGAAGGACTGGTGGATTGTTGCCGTGAGTAAATGAGGTCCAAAACGTGCCGACCTTGAAGCTCATGATAAGCTAGTCTATCGATTTCACTCGACTTCCCGCTGATCCAGCTCACAAAAACTCTTCGGTGGCATCTGATTCCTCTGATTTCCAGTATTCATCCCGAGAGATAGGACCACCCCATCTACTCATCCAGCAATTACGCCGCGCCCATTCGATATTCCTCCTACACCATGACTTCATGTTGGATGATCTTTACAGAAAGGCTGGAAGAGATTCATTCTGTCTTTTCCTCAAGCGGTTCTGGGACAAGTTTGCATGGGATTGGGAACTTCTATTGACCGGAAATCCAATCGTCGAGATCTATAATGGTATCAAACTCTCGGCTGGAGGAGAGTTGGGTATTGGTGTCGGAGAGGAAGAATGGGGAAGTGGAGAAAGAGAAGTACTCGAAGACTTCATTGCCAGAACAGAGGGCTTAGTGGACTTGGTGGTCTCTAGATTTGGCGACTCGTCTACACAATTCGATGGGTCTCCAGCTTCGACCAGATCAAATGACCAAGGGCTATGGATAGGGGCAGATAATGATCCTCGACCATCCGATGGCGTTGTATTTGCTGGCGTCGGTGGTCTTTCAAGATTTTCACTGGCACATGTGTCACAGTGGATGGAGTGGATCTATCGATTTGGAGATGCTACATACGGAGTTGGGCGGGACCCAACTTCGTTGCGTCGCCGCAGACCGAAGAAGCAGCGTGGGAGACCATCCACAGAAAACCAGCCCTCCACTCCGGACCGCAGCTTTACGCCTGGCATACCTCGTCCGCTTATCATGGCAACCCCACAGCCACTTCAAGAGGTGCCCGTAGAAAGCGAGACGGAAGCTGGAAATGACAAATATGATAATTTAGGGTTTCCCACGGAGACGGTCATGAAATATCTCACTCTTGGGTATGGTTCCGCTTGGAGCTTTTCTCCAAAATCAGCATCATCAACACCTACGCGCAGCTCTACTCCAGGGCAGGATGCAGCCACTTCTGGTCTCCCAATCCCAAAGGATAGTTCCAGTGCCAATCAATCTCAGTCAGATGTGAAGCCTCGAAACAATCCCTCTGGTCGGTTCGTTCTGGGGCCTCGGGATGATCTAGAAACACTAGATGACCTGGAAGAAGGAAGTCCTGATCCAGAAATCGAGAATGGAAAGCCCAAGACTCGAATCGTACACAGATCTCTACATGTGCACCTAGCGAATGGATCAGATACCCAAAAGATGCTTCAGGCTGTGATCTACGTGGTAAGTGTTTCGTCCCCAGATCACTCTATTATCAACACATTTCACTAACATATCCAGAATCAACCATTTATGTTCACATTCTTCTTCGACCCCGAAACCCAATCTCTTACATCCCCATCTCTCTACTCAAGTATACACCACCAACTCGGCCCTCTCCAAAAGCCACTCCTATCATCAACATCCCCCAAAATGGCAGCCTCCCGCATCTCCATGTCAGAGACATCTCCAGACCCAAGCAAACGCTTCTCAACCCGATCCCAACCTGTCTACGATCTAGTCTACGACCCTTCAAACCTAACAATCCGCTCCTCAATTCCCAACATCCCAGCCCTAGCCCTCCCCAATCCCCCTCAATCCCCAGCACGCTCCCCCTCCCCATCAACATCCCCCTCCCCCTCCACCCAACCCTGGTCCCGCCTCGAAAGCCTTGCAATCCACCACCGCCTCCTATCAACATACACAGACACACGCTCCAGACCACAAGAACTAGAACGAACAAGCAAAACCAATCGCGGATGGTGGGTTGTCTGGGTCCGTATCCCACAACCACAAACCCAACACCCGCCTCTCTCAGCAGCATCTTCCTCTGTGGCCCTCTCATCCCTCACAAACAACACCGACCGCCTCACTCCTATCCCTCCCCCCTCGCCACCACAGGAAGCATTCCTCGTCCGCAAAGCGAGTGACTACGTCTCGCCCGCTACACACGGCCGCGTCAGCAGCGGTGCTCGCTTTTTCAGGGATTTAGGTGGCGCCTCTGGTTCGTCGGGGTTGACGGGTTCCTCTCGTGCTGCGGATATGGCGCCGTCGAAATTGGTGGAAGGCTTGGGTATGGATGCGCGGCGGTATATTGAGGGATTGTTGAGTTTGAATCGGTAGTTGATGATGATGTCAGGTGCTGGCTTTTGTTGTGGTGTGGGCTGTCTCTGAGTACTGGGTTGCCGTGCCTTTGCTTGGGGCTTGACCCTAGAGCCTTGTGTCTAATATGTTCTTTCCAATGGTGGCTTTGTTGCTTGAGGGTGGTCCTGGGAAAGTGATTACTGTGCTGTCTGTAGTAAGGGACAGGTCATGGTTGATGAAGTAGCTCTACATGTACATGTTCCTGAAGAATCTCTTGTATAGCACGAATCAAGATTAAAGATGAAGGCAGTTGATGCATTAGCTGTAAAAGTATAGTTAAGGGGAAACAAAGCCGAGTCAAGCTCATCGCATGTGGGAGATATCCGCAGAGAATCATCTATCATGAGAAGGGGAACTCTGCCAGAAAGGCGAAATCACAGCGGTGGTTGAGGTGCATGTAAGTGGCCTAAATGCTACAACCACAGGCTCCTCTTCGTTTTGGTTTATACTGCCACTCAACGTAGCATGTTGGCATTTAAAATTCAAGGCAGTCGGAGAGAGGATATGAAAAAGAAAAGCCCACAGGGTTATGATGAAGACAACGCCTCCCTAGACAAATTCTGCAAAACAAAGGCAAAAGGAAAAGTTAAAAAAAAACACGCAAGGTCGACCAAGTGAATGGTGGGAGGATTTCCACGACTCGCTGTGCCCGGATTCGATATTATCCACAATCTCACATATTGGCTCAAATAGCCCTCCTCCTTTCCGAGAGATAAAGTCACGTCACCAGTTGTTGGTTTGAAGGCTCTCATCCGTTAATATGATCTTCGCTCGAGCCCGACCAGTCAACAGTTGATTTAGTTTACAGAATGAGGCAGCCTCCCTTCTTGCGGCCGCTCTTGCCCTTCTGGGCCTTGAGGAGGGCAGCGCGAGTGGCAGCCTCGAAAACTTCGCGGACACCCTCGTTGGTGCGGGCAGAGCACTCGAGGTACTTGTAGGCACCGATCTTCTTGCGGACCTCCTCACCCTATGATGTGTTAGATTTATTGGCCGGGTTCTGCGGACTGGGGAAGAAAAACGCACCTGCTCAGCAGAGACGGGACGCTGGGAAGTCTTGGCGAGCTCATCAATAGTCTTGCGGTCCTCGCGCAGATCCTTCTTGCAACCAACCAGGATAATGGGGAGACCCTGGCAGAAGTGCAGGACCTCGGAAATCCACTATGGGGCACGTTAGCATATCTGTATTAATCTCTATCCAGGCATTTTTTGTAACTGGATTCGTTATCGGTTGGAGAAACACACCTTCTCCTGAACGTTGTCGAGAGAGTCGGGAGAGTCCACGGCGAAACAGATCAGGATAACATGTGAGTCGGGGTATGACAGGGGACGGAGACGGTCGTAATCTTCCTGGCCAGCCGTATCCCAAAGAGCAAGCTCAACGTGCTTGTTGTCAACCTCGACATCGGCGACGTAGTTCTCGAAGACGGTGGGGACGTAGACCTGGGAATCGTGTCAGATTTTCTATAGTTTTTCTCATATTGTTGCCGTGTTGAAAGAACTGATATCGATGATCGGCAGATCGACTGATGGATGGAAGCTTACCTCGGGGAAGGTGCCCTTGGAGAAAACACTGTGATTCGGTCAGACCGCTGAAACAAGGCCGGAAGGGTGCAAGAGCCATCGTTGATGACGCCATGTGAAGACTTACATGAGCAGACAAGTCTTACCGCAGGCACCATCGCCGACGATGACGAGCTTGCGACGGATCTCGGCCATCTTGATAAGAGAGTTAGTATAGGGGTCGATCAGTGAGAAACAACGCCGAAGCCGCAGGATTCAAAACAAAGATAGCAGTCCAAGGCAAAGTGAGAAATGTCAAGCGTGAGGGGGTGATAGAGACACGAGGAGAGGATTGAGAAGGGGACAACTTGGAGGGGGGGGAAAGAAAAGGGTGATTCCATACGGTGATTGTTGGCGGAACGGGGTATCTTTCAGGGAAATGAACCAGCTATTACCCTCAAGTGGAGAGAAACAAGGAGGATGAAAGCAAGAAAGTCCGATGGAGAGATGGAAAAGACGATGGAGTGATGATTTGGAGGTGGAGAGAAAGATAGAAGACCAGGCCAGACAACAGAGGGCGGTGGCAGTATGGTAAATGTTGTTTTTCCCTTAACGCGTGGTTTGATTGTATTTGGTATCGGATACAAGTACTTTACAACCCCCTGAGTTTCAGGCAACTAACAGTTGGCCAAATGAACTTGCAATAGCCTAACTTGGCTGGATCTAGTGAGTTATCCATGAGGTCTACATCCCCTTACCGGTGTGGCTTGGGAAAGGGAAACCACTGCTCACAGGTCCACTCGCTTTGTTTCCAACACAGCCACCGTGGCTGTAAAGACTAACTGATATCATCCCCCCCCCAGATCTGGAAGTATAGGGGTACATCACAGTCTTACAGCCTCCGTTTTACAGCCCAACTTTACATGTCTCGTGTGGCTTTGCCTCTCAGCCTCTTTAGTTGATGATATTGATACCTGATCCAGCTTGACAGATACTTCACTGGACTCCACGCTCCGGAGTACAGTAAAAGTTATCATCAGCTCCACCTATGTACCGCCCGGGATCTGACTTTGTGGGCAGTGCCCCGTACTATGCGGCTGCCTGATAACCTTGAAAGGCTTGATGCTGACGATCTAGTAAATATCTCGGATGTGGGCTCTGCTCGGATGATCTCACCTCTGTCTAGGGGCTCCGAACTCCCATGAATGCGTTCCAGTGGAATTTTCCATTTGGTGTTCAGGCCACAACTTGAACCCCCTTTCGCTTATTTCCGAGCTCCATGACTTCACACATTCTTGTTGCTTTTCCAAGTGGAGTTCCTTGATCCTCCATTTAGCGGCTAAAAATAGGAAACAGGGGCTGATTGTGGTTCAATTATTTAGGAACTTAGAGTGGATGTCTCTCTTTCGCGATAATTCATCCACGTACCACTCCTCAACTTCCGAGCTAACGACTGTTGTACAGCATATTTTTAAAAGTACCACTCCACTTTTTATTTGTTGTCCTTCCGTCTTCAACCTTGCACTTGATCTGGTCCAGTTATCGCTTAGCTGTGCGTGATTTGATTTGTTCGCCATATCGGTCTTCCGTGCCGTCTGGAGACAGTTCCTATGCCGACAGCCCTCGGACCCAGCCCTATCAGACATAGGGGTGGGAGCTCGAAACCGCCTGCCTGTTTGGTTATTAGCTTTGCTCGATGATGATATATGCATTCCAAGTAGTGTGCTTGATCGTCTCGTTCACATAGCATGCATGGTAGTTGGCTTCTATAGACTTGCACCAGAGACCATGGTAATGGCGTCATCTGCACTGTCTGTTCTGTACAGAGTACGGTATGCTGTTGTTGATGATGCGAGAGAAGGCATTGTGTGGGTGACGGTGTACATATAGACATGGACGAAACCGATGTGAGAGGAGACGCCCTTGGTGTACCTGATTCAAACTGGGAAAGTTGAGATAGGAGATCTTAATCATTAATACCCCCACCGTCTGATTGCCAAAGCTCTCAGTCTCACAGCATTCAACCCAATTTGCTCTCTGGTTATGTTGGCTTAATTTAATGCCATTCATATACTCGTGGTGAGGATATTCAACAGCGAGTTAAATCACTCTCGTGATGATATTGTCAGATACCTGACGTGGTCTGACATGACTGAGATAAGAGTTAAAGCAATATAAAAGCAAAAGAAGGCAAGTACATGGTGAGGCTCACTTAACACCTGGGCAGGATGCCCATCTAGATATTGCTGAAGTAAGCAGTCAGGTCACGTGCCAGTGTCCTCAATTTTCGATCCCGCGGAACGGGATTGCAAGGCCAGTATCACTGTTCGGCCATTGCTGAACCACAACGTCCATTATGCAGAAGGTTATCCAACGGACAGCTGCAGCCCGGAAGCAGGCTCTCCGGAATACTGCCAAAACTCGTGAACGACAGGATTTGCTGGACCGTCTTACCACGAGACGGCAACGGAAGGATTATGGTGTTGCGCTCTACGCCCAACACAAGGCAGCACGCCAGAACCGCTGGGAGGATTGGGAAAAGGGATCAATTGCTCCTATGAGAGATTCTGGTCTTGAGAAGGAAATCTACGGCGCAGTCCCTGGTGTTCTCCTACAACCCCCAAGCATCCCCAAGCATCTGCGTCGGAAGCACATCCTCTTCGCTGAAGGTGACAAGGTTTGCGTTATGCGTGGACGCGACCAGGGCAAGATCAATGTTATCCAGCAGATCAACCGGGATAGTGAAACCGTCATTATCAAGGATGTCAACGTGGTACGTCTCGCCGTGGACTGCGAACACCGGTCACACCCACCCACCTGATCCCCTGAGATTCCTTGCTCACTTATTTCCATTGTATAGTACGACGTTATTGTCCCCGAATGGGCCAAGTCGCGAATTGGACACCAGGACGACACCCAAGCACAAACCTTCCCCGTTCCCATGGACGACATCCGTCATGTTATTCCGCTGGAAGACACTGAAACTGGAGAGACAAAAAACGTTATTGTTGAACATGCCTACGCCGCTGGCCCTTACAGTGATCGCCTACCGCACAGCAAACTCCCGAAACACTCTCGTTACGTCTCTGGTCTGAACATTGAAATCCCTTGGCCAGCTGAGGACGACCCCATAATCACTGATGGAGAAATGGACACCCTCCGCGTCGAGGTCGAGACAAGCACATTTATTCCAACAATCCGCCAGCCGCCTTTCCCCTCCACTATCATTGACGAGCTGCGCAATAAGTACTCCAAGTTCCGTACTCGTCACGACCCTGAATATCTGGAACAGAAGATGGAGGAGGACTACCGCAAGGAATTCAGAGAAACTGTGTCTTTGATGAAGCCCATCACAGACTTCGCCAAGATCCGCGCTGCTAAGAACGCGGAAAAGAGGAAGGCCATGACAGATGAAGATGGAAAGATGTACTTGTCTGCGAAAACTCAAGCATTCATCAACGCTCACCTCGAAGAGTCACGGAAGAATTCGCCAGCGCAGAAAGCCAAGGGGAAAAGGGCAGAATTGCACAAGGCATAATCTGGGCATGAGAAGAAGTCCAAGAAACCTAAACGAGGTCTGAGGCAGGGAGATCAAGAGGGTTATCCTGTAGCATTGTGTACACATCACTGTATTCTAGTATCAAGCTTTGCATTCACTATATCTATTCGTTGTCAATCTCATTTTAAATTTTTTTTTCCCCTCGAATCACTGCGCGGTATTGCTCCTCCAGTATCGTGTTTCCATGCGGATCCTTCGGGCCCACCTCTCCCTGTGCATCTTCGATCTATCTTCACTTGCAATCCTTCAACTCCCCCTCCCTGCACTGCTACCAGAATTTAGCAGTCGCAACCAACATGGCATTCGCCTCGATTAATAATTCGGGTGCGCCCATTGCTGCTATCGAAGAGGCATTTGCGACAGAGCCCTCATTAAAGAAGAGAGTCTACGGCGCGATCGGTGCGTAGCAAACAACGCCCAACATCCCCCGTCACTCTGTCGACCTCCTGCTGACCGTCGTCAATCGCATCGTCGTTTAGGAACAACACCGCAACACCAACCTTTGTTTGAGGATCTTGCCAAATACACCTCCAGCCTGCTGGCCAGGACTGCCAACACTACTCTCCCTTCCCGACCCCCGGCCAATGATGCCCCTGCAGCTAAAAAGCGCAAGCTGCAAAATGGCGACTCGGGCGATGCTGTGCAGACGTCAGTCGACATGAAAGATGGCAATGCGCCGTTGCAATTCTACGTTCAAGATGTATCTTTTGCTACGCCGCAGCGGAAAAAGCTCACGCTTGAGATTACTGCTGGGCACCAATTCCTTCGGGCAAGGAACCAAACCACAAAGGAGATTGAATTCGGTGTTTCTATGGACAAAATTCGTGAGTTTGAACCTGATTGAGCGAGCGATTATATATCTCCCAGTCAGAGGACAATTGCTAATCTCTGGCCATTGTGTTTAGGACATGCGCTGTGTCTTCCTGTGCCCGAAAAGACCCAGAAACAATTCAATTTCTGTATCATACCCGAGTATGCAGATGGTATCACACCGCCACCCGAGGGAACAACAGTCTCCGAAGCTATGGTGTTTACGATAGCCGATGGGCCGGCCAAGGCTGCATTCTCAGGGGATGGAAAGCAGCTTGGTAATGGTACAGGCGACCTGGCCGAAGAACTGCTTCGCAAAACTCTAAATGAGAATCTGCCTCATATCAAGGTTGTGCGGCCTGATGACCGACAATTCGTCAGTGCCATGCCAGAGGCACACCGAAAGGGCGAGAAAGCATACCATGTCAAGGCATTCCGCGGGAGCAAAGAAGGTATGTCTTATCCCTATTCTCCATGGAGTCGTTGGGCTGGTTTGGCGTATACTAACGTTCTGCTTTTTGCCAGGCTACCTATTCCTTCTGTCTACGGGCATTCTGTTCGCATTCAAGAAGCCCCTTCTGTTTTTCTCGTTTGACACCATTGACTCGGTGTCTTACACATCTGTCCTGCAGCGGACGTTCAACCTGAACGTCATGGCTCGCCCGGCAAATAGCACCGAGGAGGACATCCAGGAATTTGAGTTCTCCATGGTTGACCAGGAAAACTTCTCTGCAATCGATGCCTACATTAAGCGTCACGGTCTTCAAGATGCTAGTCTGGCTGAAGCGCGGCGCGCTAAGCGCTACAATGTGAACAAAACCGGAGAAGATACCGCTGCCGCCACCGCCGAAGGAGGCGGTGAAGATGAAAGCGAGCTCCAGAAAGCCCAGCGTGAGCTTGAAGACCAAGAAGACGAAGAAGAAGAGGATTACGATCCTGGCAGTGATGAGAGTGAAGGTAGCGGGTCCAGCAGTGAAGATGATAGCGACGATGACGAAGAAGAAGGGGAAGAAGACGCTCAGGACAGCGATGAAGATATGGATATGGTCAAGAATGAGCTTGGCAGTGAAGCGGAAGACGCTGGAGACGATTAAGCATAGACGTGTCAGATGGAATTGGGGATGCCAAGACTGTAATATTACCGCTTGATTAAGCGCATTCCAGACCGAGTCCAGACGGGATCTTTTCTCCTAAGGGAAAAAAAGCGAGAAAGAGAGAGACCGCAATGCTTCCCCTGTCCTGATCACTTTCTCTCCAATAAGGTATCACGCCGTTCGGTGCCTGGCTGTATGCAGATTAGGCCCGATACCATCGAGGTCTGAGCTAAGCACAGGATTATTACCGACATAGGCAGTGGGATTTGTTAGAGTCAAATTGTAAATTGTAATCAGTAGTAACCGAGAGAAAAAGCATCAAAAGAAAGAAGGAGAACAAAAGGAAAGAGAACAGAACAAGGCTTGAAAGGTTAACGGCCAACGGCTGATACGCTGGGCCCTAGTAACCAAACCCAAATACACCCCCAATACTCTCCGCTCCCTTCTCTTCCTTCTCTTCCTCCCCCCATTTCCCCCTTCTCTGGTCTATTCTTGAACCACTGCTCAGTGCGGCTCGTACTCGCAGTAGGTCGAGTACCCTGCGTGCTCTCTTTGGCTTCCTTTGTCTTTTTCTCTCTGCAATTCTCACGCAATCCCGACCGTCAAATTGACCCCCGGACCTCTCCGACTTCAATTCCTGCTCAACATCGTCAATTCCGCTCCTCACGCGGTTTAAGCATCGAATCCATACACCGCTCCTCTCTCCTGTCTCGGTTTTAATTCACCTGCGCCCCCTGTCTTCAGTTACAGCCTCCCGGTCTATCGGCTATTCCGCAGATCGTCTCCCATTGAGCCGTGGCAGCAACGTTGGTCGGAAAACACAAAGTCTACGCGGTGTATGTGACTATAATTCTCTCCAGGCTGTCGTTGTTTGCCGTTGTTGGTGAACACCTTGCTGACTGCGCCCCCGATTATAGTGACAATCACGTGCCGACGTCCCTGAAGCCAGCCCCGTGATCCAAGGTTTTCACTTTCCCCGGCGCTTCAACCCTTAATACCGCATCCATGGCGTCGTCTTCGTCAAATGTTGTTGGTGTTCACTACCGTGTCGGCAAGAAGATCGGTGAAGGATCTTTTGGTGTCATTTTCGAAGGCACCAACCTCCTGAACAACCAGCAGGTCGCTATCAAATTCGTTCGTGGCCCTCCCGCTCAACGCACCAATCCCTAATCTGACCGGAAACAGGAACCCCGGAAGAGCGACGCTCCCCAACTCCGTGATGAGTACCGCACATACAAGATCTTGGTTGGATGCCGTAAGTTTGGAAGTTACAGGGGGTGATGTTCTTTTGCTGATTTTATCCTAGCTGGCATTCCCAATGTCTACTACTTCGGTCAAGAGGGCCTGCACAACATCCTCGTTATTGACCTCCTCGGTCCCAGTCTGGAGGATCTCTTTGACCACTGCAACCGCCGATTCTCCACCAAGACCGTTGTGATGGTTGCCAAGCAGATGGTAGGTTCAATCTCCGTCACATTGTTATTTTTTCTTGCTAACGAAACTAGCTTTCGCGCGTTCAAACGATTCACGAGAAGAACCTTATCTACCGAGATATCAAGCCAGACAACTTCCTTATTGGCCGCCCCGGGACCAAGGCTGCCAACGTCATTCACGTGGTTGATTTCGGTATGGCCAAGCAATACCGTGATCCCAAGACTAAGCAGCACATCCCTTACCGCGAGCGGAAATCTCTGTCCGGTACTGCTCGTTATATGAGTATCAACACACATCTCGGACGCGAGCAATCACGACGTGATGACTTGGAGGCCTTGGGACATGTTTTCATGTACTTCCTGAGAGGTGGTCTACCCTGGCAGGGCCTGAAGGCTGCTACCAACAAGCAGAAGTACGAGAAGATTGGCGAAAAGAAGCAGACAACAGCCATCAAGGATCTCTGTGATGGATACCCAGGTATGTTATCCTGCAATCCTCTCCTCTCCACTTACATTGCTAACCATGGTGTCAGAAGAATTCAACAAATATCTGAGTTATGTGCGAAACCTCGGCTTCGAGGATACTCCTGACTACGACTACCTCCGTGATATTTTGACACAAGCTCTCAAGAACGCCGGAGAGGTAGAAGACGGTGAATACGACTGGATGAAGCTGAACAACGGACGCGGCTGGGATTACAAGTCCTACTCTTCTCAGGCACACCTTCACAACCAGCACCAGGGCTCATCGGGCCGCGATCACCACGCTCGCGAGCTCCGCAACAGCCAGCGCCCAGGAGTTACAGCTGACCGTTTAAACGCCGCGCAGCCCCCGCCTCCTTCTCCAGCCAAAGCTGGAGCCGGAAAGACGCGCGAGCGCCCAAGCGCCGGCGGCATGCCGCCCAAACGCCAGAGCGGGGGTTGGAAGCGTCGACTCCTGCCGCGTCTACCCAGGCACAGTTCCAAAACTCCAATGCTCATCTGCCCAATCGCATCGGAAGCCCAGGGAACCAGGCAGTCGGTCAGCCAGCTCTCGGGGCTCAGGACAATGACGCACAGCCTACTTTCGCTCAGAAGGTGATGAAGGCTTTGTGCTGTGGTAGGTGATCCGGCTGTCCCTTTAGTCGGGCAGCCAGCTCATCTTAGCATCCAGGTTGATTCCAGTCAAATGAAGCGACGGCACATCTAGACTAGCCACGCTCTTACTCTTCTTCTTGTCTGTCACAAAAGGCCCAAGAAGTCGGCGTGGGTTTTTCTTTTTCTTCTTGTTTCTTTCACCTCTCTCGCTCTTTTCTTGTCTGGCATTAAGTGGTTAAGTGCCGCTTCGCCGAGTAAGGATTGCGCTTCTCGGCCTACATCCCCCCTTTGGCCTTCTTTCTTGTCCCATTTGACCCTTCAGCTTATACATAAACTGTGGGTCGGAACAACCTTTCTCATGATGACGTCCCATCATTCGTTCATGGTGTTACGGCTCGGAGCGGCGAACTTGTGAGATTCTGTCTTGTGTTGTCGTTTTCTTTGTTGGTCTCACTACATTCGGCGTGCATCGTTTAATATCAAAAATTTGGTTCTTTGCATACAGCCGTTGGAATCGGTTTGAGTTCATTAACTGTCTATTCACCTGGACCTTGACTCCCGCGCTGGTCTGTGAGAAGCAATCTCGTTCGCGATATGGTGAATGACAAAAAAATATACACTGGGGATGAGCTTTGCTGCCAAGGACGACAAGCAGCATCGAACATACTTGATCTCATCCTTATGTCGGGATATACCACCTGCATCATTTGGCCCTGTTTATTAACAGGTCAATCCCGGCAGTAATTCCCTCGATGGGTCTTCAACACCGTCTTCATTATGACCATGTCTTGTCCTGCTCGCCATTTCCTCCCGCTGCGGGCAAAAGAGGTTTCAAGTTTCTTTTCATTGCATGGGTTTGTTTTCTTGCATGCAGAACCTGAAGAAAGCATGTTGCATATATCCCCTCATCACCATCACCATCACCATCACCATCACCTCTTGATTCTGATCTTTTTTCCTCTTCCCGTCATACGCCTGCTCCTTCTTTGATTGTTCCAACCTTCCTGATCTACTTGCGCCGTGTCTATAATCGTCTACTTTTTTTGTTGTTGTTTTTTCTTGCCTTGCTCTGTCTGTTCCAAGAAGCGAGTTTTTGTTACTGGTAGTTGTGGCATAAGATAGCATTCTTCATTTCATTTTTTTCATTGGTTATGTGTCTGAGTCTATGGTTTATCGTATGGCGTATATACATAATTCCTGTAATATGATGTACTTCAGTTTGGCTTGATATCTGTAGACCTCGTGCTACAGCGTGAGTAGTCAACGCGGGAGTCCTGTCGATGGATTGAACATGACATGCTCTCTGTCTTGTCTTCCTCTGCTAAGTTATAACTTATATAACAACAGCTGTATATATAGTTGATCCACTCGGTCTGCCTTTTCGTTTTCTCCGCCGAGGAAACCTGATATAGTATCAGAACCACGAAATATTGTCTAGCAGTTATGATACATCCTTCTAGTCCAGATATATCACTCTGTGCAGACCCTCATCGAAAACTCATTCCCATCTCCCTCCCAGTCCCTAATACTCCCAAGCATTGTACCATATCAAATGATCCAGTAACACAATGACCTCACACCCTCCCCCCTCAACCAGGTCTACAGCACATATACAGCAGTGATCACCCAAACCTACATATACAATACTAACTGTACAATAACATCATATGGATCCAACCGGTCTCCAAACCCACATTCCGTGGCAATCACAAGCCTGCCAACCCAATTCCAATCAAATTCACAATCCCAATTCGCAGACCATCACGTTAGACCACATGTACAGTACATATCATGTAGTATATAACTTACCCTACAGTAAGTTAATGTACACAGTCACAGCCACAGCCACAGTCGCTTCTGCAGCAGCACACGAGACCACGCTAATGCAAGGATCACCAGTCCGTGGCATGACGTCGACCCAAACAGAGTCTTTGTTTCTGTACAGACAGTACTGTGGGTGGAGCAGTCTACACTCACACTACACCACACTCTACACACTACAGCCCGTTACCGAGACATCGGCCCACCCTTACTTATTACTTACTACAGTATCACTTACGTCAAATGAGTACTAGCAGACACGGGAGCCATGCACGTCAACGCATCTAGATAAAACCGGCTCACTCTACCACTCTACCACTTTGACACAGTAGACCATCGCAGACGAATATTACTATAATGGTGGCCCAGTCTGGTATTGGACTGGTAGATATGTACTGCACTTTACAGTAGTAATGATTTCCCAGATATGGATGTGGGCGTGCAAGACTAGACACCATACCAAGGTGGACATACTGTAACATTAACTGTAACAGGAGTGGATAACTGAACCGAACTTACAATATCACTTAACTTCAGACGTACGTATGTCGGCATGTCGGCATGTCGACATGGACTCACGTTATAGGGTGGAATGGATGGTCTTCTTCAAGGTCACGCAGCCGCAAACCTTACCTCCCTCCTTGACGTCGATGGTGGCCACCACTGGATGCACTGCCGATGTCGATCACCCCGGATTTTGGGATGCAAACCTTGATACTGGACTTTTGTGACTTCATCCTGGATTTCTTTGCAAGTTATGGAGTACAGTCAGTTGTATGTCGTGTCACCTTTTGACATTCTTTGATGGCGTGGAATGGTATGTGGTTGAGTAAGGGGTGACTGAGGGGTTTACACTACCGTCTACTACTGTACAGTATAGGTCCGTAGGTAGTTGTTTGTTATGTCTAGCCACCAGGCTTCGATGACTTGTCTGTTTACTGTGACTTCAGTTCAGTCATCACTTATCAACCCCTGCTCTCACATGACTCCCAGCACTCTATCTGAGCTTCGGCAAACGCCACAGTCTTATCTGCCAATAAAGCTACTCCAAAGATCCCTTCCATACCAGTACCAGTAGCAGTTACTTATAAATAGTCCCGACAACAGGAACCAAACCACCCTAATTAACACTACAAGGATATCATCCCGCACCCCCTCCACAAACTCCAATCCAATCCAATCCAATAACAAACCCCTCCCCAAAACACCCAAATTCCAAACGCACCAGCCACCCCAAATTCAATCCAATTCAAAGCCCAAGGCCCAAGCCCCAAATCCCAGACTAGAGATGCAGACGCAACAGCACTGCATCTGCATCTGCATCTGCAAGCCCCCAGAACCACCCAATCACCACCCACACTAGCACCAGGACCCGACTACCCCATACGGAAGATGAATGCCTCCCCCCCCCCCCCCTCCCCCCCCCCCCTGTGCATCTGTACTGTACTGTACAGACTGTAGCAAATCACACCCCAGTGTGGCGATCTAAGCAGCCTTTAGCATCACCGTGCAGCTTGGAGTGCATGATGCATGGAACTAGTTAGTTTCTTGATCCACTCGTGCCCCTGTCGAGTGACGAGACTGGGGGTTCTGTGTGCTCTGCTGTTTTGTTTTGTTTCTGTTTCTGTGGAGTGCTGTGCTGTATGTACTGCACTGCAAGGTAGAGGTAGAGGATAGTGAGAGTAAGAGTAGTCGGCGCTAGTTGCGGACAAGGGGAATTGTGCTATGCTGCAGAGGGTCTGGGGTTACTGTCGAGGCTGCATGGTTGGATCTGGTAACTTATTGTGTGTTGTGGTTTTACTTTCCTCTTCCCCGCATTTCTCTGTCGCTGGCTGACTTGGCGTTTCTTTTTTTTTTCTTTTCTTTTTCGGCTCTTGACTTTTGGAGGCTGCTTATTGCTTGGACTTTCAGGCAGAGACGTTTTCGTATATGTCGACTGCACTGTACTCTAGTCTTGGGGCTTGGGGCTGGCTTGGGAGGGTTTATGGCGTGGGCTGATTGCTGACAGGGATGTTCCTTGGGGACTGGGGAAGGGAAGATTCGAGAATGGTGATAGGTCATCTGTAGTTGGGATTGGTGAGCTTGAGCTTGGAGGTTGGGTGCTTGGGTAGGTTTACTTGGGGGTTTGATGTGTACGATGCAGATTGGTTCCTATTGTACGGAGTCCAGTAGAGGATATACCACGGTCGGAGGTGGGAGTCCTGGATCTTACATGTATAGTATAGTAGGCTCGGGTTCAGATTGGATCATATTATCTACTGTATGATGTGATGATGTCTTGAGGGTAGAGATGATATGTGTCAATTAGTTACCTCGGTAGACTGGGATGCCTGCACTACTGTACAGTATGCACCACCCAGGCAACCTTGGAAGCAAATTAGCCCTCTTGGCACAGTCCAAGATAACCAGGTCGGATTTCCCGCTCAAATCCAAGCATTAGCCCAGTATGCAGTGTGCAGCCCTGAGCCTTGTCCTCTCCGATTTCCGGAGTGCCTGGAATCATCTACACGGGATACATCATTACCCGAATGACGAAGATCTTATCAGTAACGCTCAAATCCCGTCTAACGATGTAGATCACAGGCATTCCATGGTTACAACACCCTCCAGAAAGAAGAATCCGACTCAGGAACAGGATAGGACAAGCATTAGCGCCCAAGGTAGAGTCGATCCGACAATCCCTAGATCAGTCCCACAATTCAGTCATACTGTCCTGTACAGTCCTCGCAGAGGTGCCAGTGTCCTACAGGGTAATAATATCAATAGAATAACCTTATCAACAAATTCCCCAAGCCAGTGTTTCACCTAGCGCCGGCCCGAAAGAGGCGTGTTAGGAGTACAGTAGCAGAGCGTCACGCCCAAGAATACTGTATGGTAAAAATAAATAAATGCAGGATTCAGGCTAATATCTCATGAAACGAGGCTACAGATCTCGATCGTTCTTTCATCTGTAGTTTTTTTTCCCTCTCTATCCACTATAAGCGCAGATGGTGTGAGAGTTTTTTTTTCCCTCGTTGCTCTGCTCCATCGAAAATCAGGAAATGGGATGCGCAGTGGATTCAAATGAGGTCATTTGCGGCTTCTGCCGTCTGATCGACTGCGCTGGGCTGTTTTGGTGGTTTTAGTTGGGTTTAGTGTGCAGTCTGGACTTTTCTATCTTGTCTGGGGTGGGTTTGCGGTCTTGTATAGTATTACCGTACAGTTACGTGATCTGCGCGATCTGCGATTTTTCTGTTGCACCTTGATAAGTGACTTGGACGGTCGAGATTGGCAATTGTCTTTCCCGGGGTTTGGAGGTGCACGTCACTTGAGTCGTGCTTATGATTTACAGTTATCCTTGCGTTGATCTCTCCGGATAGCATCGGATAACTGAGACACAGATCGAGACTGAGAATTGGGGTGCAGTGATCCCTCCTTTCAGACTTTCCAGTCGAGAGCGATTATTCTCTTCCATTCAATTCCATGCAGGATTGCAGGATTGCAATGCACGAGTCAGGAGAAAGGCCCCTGCGCAGTGGATTCACCTTTGGAGTCCAAGTCCAAGTGATCAGGGCAAACAAACCCGACACCAAATCAAGCCCCAGGTCAGAAGAACAGGCACTTAGTCAAAGCTACAGTAAAGCTAAACATCAAACCATATTCGACCCCCCACGCACACGGAGATACTATACTGTAGAGGGAAATATCGAAAGATACGTACTGCAGTCGCTAGTCTACCCCATGCACCCACCCACCAGGCTAGCAACCACGCTAAAAAACACCACTAGACCAAAACACCCAGTCAGAATGAGAAACCCACAGAACCAGGACCTACAGTAGCGCGCACATGTACAGACGTCCCTGCACCCCATACGTTAGAAAGTCAAGCGAGCCGATGTTCTAGACGCCCTAGGGAGAAGGAATGGCCCGTAGCAGCCACGGCAAGGGCGCATCTTGATCCCGTGCGCGACGATGTGGGGGAGCATCCTTGCTGCGTGCCGAGCTAACTCACTGGTAAGGGGAAACGGGGGAAATTGTGGAGAGATGGGGAGGGGCAGGGAAGGAGGTGCGAGGTGTCTTTGGTGGGCTTGGATGGGTGACTTGAACTTATACGGACGTGTGCTCCGAGTACTAACTGGGAGTTGCTTAGGTGCGATATGGGATGCCGAGAGGGTTTCGGCGCTCGGTGATTTAGATTCGGCGATTTTTTGGGTTTACACTGTATTTTGTATGTTGTTTTGTCTGAATATGTGTGTGTCTGTGTGTGTGTCTGTGTGTGTGTCTGTGTGTGTGCGCAGTAGTCGATTTGCTGATGCACAACTACTTATACATATGCAAATGCAACAGTACTGTAGTCTCCGAGGTTGCAAGTTGACAGCTTCGAGACATACGGTCTGTGCTTCGATTGAATTTTTTTAGTTGCATATGCAAATTCAGAAGACCAGACGACCATGTGTAGATCAATATAGAAACTTGCTACCTGACCGCAGAGGTTGCAATGAGTGTGGCTCTACTTTAGTCTAGACTATACAGAGTACGAGTACTGTACTTTTTCCAATTCGCCTCTTAAACAACACAATTACATACCCAAATCTCTATTTGGCTCGAATAATGTCTCAATTGACCACAGTCACAAGGCTCCTATGTTGAATCATCCATCTACCTCGCACCCGCCAGTCAGATCCAAGTAGATACCCTAAACCCAACTGATAGGCGAACCAAGCATTCCAGAGCCGTGTCAAGCCTAACTCTACCTGGCCAGAGCCCTACCGATTTCTCTATGACATGGTTGACTTATCCTAATCTATGTAAGGGCTTTAGCTAAGTTGTTGACTTGCACGCGACTCCCATCACCAAAGCCCGACTCCCATCACCAAACCCCGTTGATAATATTGCGGCCTTATCACGCCCCCAAGAACGGTGAGCGAAGTGGGCCGAACATTGGAGCCTCCAATCTTGGCTCTCGGTTTGAATCGGACAAGATTGGCCCACGTAATCCCTCGTCCGGAAGAAATAGGATGTCCCTCGCCAGCTATATCCTTGCTGGTGTACTGGTATAGTATGCACGTTCGGTTCGTGCGTGAGGGATATGTATCAGAGTCTTGGCGTGCAGTCGAAAATGATAGTGTAACTTATTATACGATATGGAGTGTGGGTAGACTCGGGAGCGATCTCGATGGTGGCGAAAGTGAAAAAAAAAAAATTGTGAAAATCCGGTGTGCTACTGTTGACGGTGGAACTGTGCCGGAGCCCGAAGCCGCCAGGGGTACCTGTCATGAAATTTCTTTCATGGATTGTGGCGATCGTATGGGCTGAGAAACTAAGGTGCTTCGGCGGGGATTCTAGAAAATCTAGAAGGGCTGGGCAGGCCGGGTGCGGTGATATCCCGCGAACTAGTGAGGTCTTGCTATATATTCATTTTCACTGTAGCATCAAAGCAAGGCTAGTTTAGTGAATCGGTTGGTTTGAATGTCGCCAAATTGTCAATTCGCCTCCACCACCACGACTGTCCATAATTGCCCAAGCAGGTCCAAGCAGATCTCAGTAGGTCTTAGTACAGTACTGTAGGTCCAAGCATGTCCGTGTCAAGGTAAATTCCAATGTAAGGTCAAACATGCCACATACGCGTCCACGTTGGGGAATGTGCCAACTGTTTCCCTTGAAGCTTGTGTTCGTGTGACAATCTTAACCAACCGGTTTTGGTCAACGATAGAGGAGATCGGCAGGGCCGGCGATCCCTAGGTGACGTTGTAGTATTGGGCTGTAATGGACTGTATGGTAATCTATGGTAATCTATGGAACCATGGGTCCCAGATTCACATTCCGGTCTCGGATGGCGTGCTAGCGGCCACCGTGGGCTAGTCTGGTCGTCAGATTGGTGCTCTATTAGGAATTAGGTCAGGAAGCAGGGATCAGGAACATTGACGCGGATTCTTATTATGCCAATGGCATAGAACGATTATCGAACATTATGGAAGATGGCTTGGGCTTTGTGGGGGGTTCCTTTTTTTGCCACGCAGATTTCCAGAAACTCCTGACATGGAAGGAATGGTATCTTTCAATTTTAGTGTAGAATGTCATATCAGCTCACTCCCTTGCTGTGGCAGATTTCGTCATGATTGGTGTGTCGCCACATCTGGTAAGAGTCGCGACCAATGACAAAATTGCCCCTAAAAGTCTGAAAGAGGGAAATGAGAAAAAGAAAAGAGAAAAAAAAAAGGAAAAAGAAAAAAGAAAAAGAAAAAGAAAAAAAGAAAGAAAAAAGCCCAAAGAGAACATCTTATCGCTCCACTGGACTCCACTTTGGTATTGTACGGTTTCTCTCCCTTTTATCTCCCCCTTCTGCCTTCTGCACATCCAAACCTCCACTTCTTACATATACACTCTGACTCTCGACACACTTTCACACGTTCACACACTCAGACGCTCCCAAATTTTCATATTCCACACTCTCCCTTCATTTCTATCCTATGCTACAATAACCATTCTGGATTCTCGTCCCACACGCAGGGGACCGGTGAGAAAAAAGCCGAAGAAACAGGGTCCCCGACGCAAACTTTACGCTATGCTTAAGAAGAAGACGCTGGCACCGTCCCTTTTCTTCCGGAATCATAATCACACTCCAACCGCAACCCCCGAATTGTCCCCCACCTCCTCAGACAGCGATTCTGAAGAGGATATGGACTCTTCAGGCTCCCGACCGGTCAGCCTGGCCGTCTCGGCGGGAGCCTTCTCCATGCGCCCGACCCTCAACGAAGTCTTGGCCAATGTCGCCCCGCCGCCCTACACGCTCAGCGCCTTTATGGCCTACCTCTCCCAGAACCACTGCCTAGAGACTCTCGAATTCACCTTGGAGGCCAACCGTTACCGGGAATCATACTACGCATTTGTCGATCGATTAGCCCCCGCTACAATGGAGGCCGACGGCCCGGAATATCAACACTTGTGCATGCTCTGGCAACGGTTAATGAACGCCTACATCTTCCCTGGGTCGCCACGGGAAATCAACCTCTCCAGTGAAGTGCGGGACGACCTTCTCCAATACTCCACCGTCACCGCTCCTCCCGTCCCGGAGACGCTGGATTCCGCCGTCAAACGCATTCACGATCTCATGGAAGAATCCATCTTCCTCCCCTTTGTCAACTCCCACACCACCTCCCCCTCCATGCTGGCCTCCTCCGGTCCCATGCTGGGCCCGGAAGATTTCATGAGCCTGTCATCAACCAGCCTGGAGGAGAACCCGATGCGAAAGGTCCGGTCGCGTGGCAAGCGTACTTCACCTCAGTCATCAACCCGGGATCTCCCATCGACGGGCCACGGCCGCTCGACCATGTCGCTCGGTGCCGTGCATGCCATTGGCAAACGCACTTCCGGTGCTTTGCTCAGTCTCAGCGGCGAGTCTACCTCGTTGGCTTTGACCGATGACAGCAGCTCTCCCCAGTCCAGTCCCACCGCCGAGGAACCCATGACGCCGCCCACCACCCCGCCTGCCAGCGAACCGCACCTCCCCATTCAAAGCCCCAAACTTCGCACCGAGAACCCGTGGAAGAAGATGGGTATGAAGCTTGGCTTTAAGAAGCGGTCCACCGGTGGCAGCAACGGGGGTCGCGACCCCAAGATCCTTGGTCTGGACGACTAAATCTTCTCCCTCTCCCAACTTCTCTCCGACTCTCCAAAACGGACATACCTCTTTCGTCCTTTCTCCCCTCACGACATCTGCATGACCTCCTCAACGATATCTCACCTACTCCCCCTCGCATGAATTCCGATATGCATCTCCTACGACTTGTTAGCCTTTTCGAGCGTTTATATTGGCGGTGTATGAGAGCACGATGCATCGAAAGCATATGAAACCGGCGTTTTCCTTTTTGTTTTTTTATTGTTACTTTTCTTTTGGCGGCTGGCATACCGGGAAAACCCTCACATCATATCATGTTTTCATCTATAGATTGGATGACCTCAGGTCCTCCGGACCGGATCCAGGCGTTCTTGTTGGAACCATGTCTTTATATCATATCCTTCCCTATGGAGTTTTCTTTGGATCAATAGACTTGATACCCCACTTTTCATCCGTTCCATTGCATTGTAATTGTAATTCCAACTGTATCTGTTGATAGTCCCATCCATCTACATCTAGATCAGCATCAAATTTCAAAGGAATCCCCAAAGACCAGCACATCATCAGCCCCGTTTGCCAATGCAGTTAGTCACAATCCAAAAAGCAACAAGACCCAATTCCTTTCCACCGCACTGTGACACTTACATTGCAAACCTATCAAAATTCCCGATCCTCCCAATCCATTGCACTCTCAGACACGTACAGTACACACTCCAGTGTAAATAATGTCTCCCAGTAGATCCTCTAATGGACACCTACCTATCTATACCTATACCTATACCGACTTACAACCCACAACCCATACTCAAGACTCAAGACCAAATGCAAAATCCAATCCAACCAATATTATCCAATAAACAAAAAGTTCATTATCGAATATCTCCCGAATTTCTTTCCCAATCCGCTTCTCGTGAAACCCAGAATTGTATCCCAGTGCATAGCCAAAACTAAGATTCAGACTCATGACTCGCTGTTCGAACTTTATACCTACATTTGTCGTACGAGCTGGTAGAGAATGAAGAACAGGAGGCGAGGGGGGAAGGGTGTAAATTGGCTTTAGGGTTTTGGCGTTGTACCGGGTTGGATGTATGCGTAACCCTTCTGGTTTCTGTTTCTGTTTTGGTTTTGGGGTTGGGGGTTGGGTTTACTTTTGCATTGAGGTGGTTAGTTGGGGTAGAAGGGGATACCTTGAGTTTGAGGGAGCAGGTAACTTATGTGGTTGGTACTGTAGAGGGGATTTCGGTTTTGATATTGTAGGTCTGGTGGAAGAGTAGTAGCTGTGGTAGGATTTATTTTTAGGTACAAATAGTCTCTTTCTCTGCCCGAATAGAATAGAACATAATCAAACAAATAAAATCAAACAGAAACCCTCTTCCCACCCCTCGTCTCCAGCGCTGCAACATCAAGATTCCAGCCAGAATCCCGTAAACACGACAGGTATCCCTCGAAGCGAGAGTCTGCATTCAGACACGATAGAGTTCGTTCGAGGACCTCGTGAACATACCCCGAGCCTGAAAGATCCATTGCATCACTAGGCGACGAATCCTTTCTTCCTCGCTTTGCTCGGCCTCTTTCTTTGCTTCTGCCTCGTTCGATCTCTGTTTGGGTCTGTTTTGATGAGTCCATCTGTACTAGGACTCGTGCTGCTAGTAAGGCGTGTGTCCATGCTTTTAACTGGTCGGTGATGGAACAGTTCTGTTTGAGGAGTATGGACGCGTTCCATTTTCGCTTCCGGGACGAGGATGCCAGTGGTATGGATGGTTTTAGGTGGAGGATGTAGGACTCTTTGGAGAATAGGGTTGTTAATTGGTGCACTGGTATGGTGGTTTTTATGCCGTTGGTGGATATGCCGAAGAATGAGGATAGGGGGAGTCCTATCTGGGCTGAGCCTAGATGGTCTGTTGATGTCGATGTCGATGAATGGCTTGTCCATTGTAATGCCCCGTCTCGGTGGAAGATGCGCTCGTGATGTGCTACGTCTGCGGGAGTGAATATTCTCAATTGGCTTTCATTGGTTGACTTGCTGTTGGGGATCGAGGTCAAGTTTAGCGTATGGGCCAATGTGGTATCAGAGTCTAGTAGAGTCGAGAAGGCAATGTTTGCCCGTTGTCTGTTCAGACTTGTCATCTGAACTGCTCGCACAGCGGCGTAGTTCATGCTCAGATGCAGAGCCAAGAGGAGTAACAGCGCTATCCAGGTCGTTGTGAAGCTAGTTATGTGTGAGATGACGACTGAACCGACCTGTTTGATGTGTAAGAGACAATACCAAGACCAAGGAGTACTCTTTCCCCAAAAAGGAATAGAGTAGAAGGATACTTACCAGCATCCCAAACAGCGAGATAACAGTCTCCTGAGACGAATCTTTCTATACGAAATGTCAACTTTTCCAACTTGTTTTAGTAAACAACCCGATTGATGGAGAACATACAGCGTTTAGCTCCGCTAGATTCCCCCACCTAGCAAAATGAGCACTCAAACTAGCCTTTGAACTCCCCCCGGCAACACCACACAATGCACGCAACACTCCCGCCGCACTGAGAATAGTCACCCGCATCATGCCAGCGGGAACCATTGGCGAGAGACAGTCCATGATCATGGCGATGTCGTTGAAGACATCCGCGGCTAGCCTGTAGGTCTTGCATTCCGGTTCTAGGGCCGTGCCGACGCGGTGAGCGAAGAGAATGGTGGCTATTCTGCCGGATATGTCTTGTAATATGTGAAGCAAAAGGGCTGATGTCGGGGATGCGTCTGCGTTGCCGACACCGACTCCTGTTCAATATTTTAGTATTGAGGTCTGGGTTGGGATGCGTGAGATTGACCTTGAAGTACTGCGCGGGAGGAAAGGAGACCTGCTATTGAGCTGCAGAAGGCTTGGAGAGAGTCCTATTTAGGTAGGTTGGTTAGATTTGGGTTGGTGCTATTTTGGGAACGTCTTTGATTTGGCATGGCAGATAGATGTAGACGATTGAACATCAACATCATCTATATGCAGTGCATAGGTTCGCTTACGAAGATTTGATATCTGATATCCTGTTAGCACTTGTAGATCACATCGTGATATACAAGATGACAAAGCACAATTTGTCTGGCTTGTTCTTGGACTCACGGTAGATAGTCTTCGCTGACGCTATGAGGATATCCGGAAGGAAGAAACACGTCACTCAGTGAACTGATCAGAGGCTTGGTTGACCATGAAGAAGTAGACGGGGAGGATGTCTGTATAGTGTCAGTAAAGTCGCTGGAACTTGAAATCACCGTGCCATGCTTGTATGAAAGCGAAACATTATAGACCGTGTCATCTATAGCAATGATTCAATAGGCACGGGATTGATGCATATGGTTGTGATCTATCTGTTCATCCGGACAAGTTGCCAGTGCCACATTTCCTTTAAAAAAAAGGCAATGTCCGCCATAGACAAGCAGAGGATGATGCAAAGCATATGGAATGTATGTTGCATGAAATTCCTGGGGTTCAAATTGGGGAATGTCTTACCATAACATCCACTCGACCCGATGAAGCTCGCTTCGAGGAGACATCTCCGGTGCAGATATAGGTAGCGGTGCGGTTACCGGCTTCATCTGTCTCCTGAAAGACCAGCCTGGTCAATTCGCTAGACCCCATGTTGATCGAAGTGATAGTGAAGTTCAAGATCTGGGGTTCGAGGTAGACAGGAGGCACGTGCTTGAGACCACGTCAACCCTTACTTGCTATAATATTGGCGTTATAGCGTAGGGCTATGCTCTAATGCAGTCATCACCTAAATTGATTTATGTCTTGGTTGTCGTACCGAAATAATCCATTGCTATCCTAAGTGCTCCCAGAGCCTACTATTGAACAATGAATGTGAAATTCCAAAAGGTCAATCCAATCAGATCTATGTATAAAAGCACTTCGCTTTTCCATTAGGAAGCGATTGCGTATAAAAGAAGAACACCGAAAAAAAAATCAACCACCAGCGCCGGGTACAGAAAGAATGAGACAGAGCGGAAAAGAAGCGCTCTGTGGAAACAAAATGTCCTTGCTTATGGCGATTAACCAATGGCAAGAGACAAGGTATAAAGTGAAAGAAGTTTTGGGTGAGGAAATGAGTGGCGGATCTGAACATCAGATCCGAGTCCCAGCCACCGAGGCAGCGCCACGGCCGGTTCAATACCACTTTTTCAACAACGGCAGACTGGACTCTGCGAGGGTTGAAAACAGAATCCAGTCTGTTACTCATCGCTCATCACACAACTTCCAAAGAAGTGTCATGCCCCATCGCTCATATTTTAGTCTGATATTTGCCAGGGGCGCTTAAGCGAACATGCTGGCGCCGCCGGTCTCGATGGCGTCCATCTCAGCCTGGGTCCAGGGGAGACGACCGAAACGCGAGGGGAGCTCAGCGCGGTCAAAGAACTCGCCGCTCTGGGGCTTGATGGAGCCAAGCGACGCGCCCGAGTGGCCGCCGATGGTGCTGTTGAAGGAAGCGCGGCCGAGGGGACCGTGCTGCTGGGCCTTGGCGCGGTAGGCAGCGAAGGAGTTGGGAAGGCTTCCAGTGGGGGAAGCGGGGTGAGCGCGAGGAGCGTGGTCAACCGACTCTGCAAAGGCAGCATGTTAGCTCCGGGGGTTCGAATTTGAGGGGGGACTCGAGAGATTCACGTACTAGGGATGGAACGCTTTCCGACGAAGCGAATGAGAGGGGTGCGGGTAGCAGAGCAGAGAGCGGAAGTGACACGCATTGTGAAGGTTGGTTATTGAGATGTGTGTAGGTGGGAGGATTGAGATCAATTTAACGCGGGTGTGCGAAATTGAACGGGGTCCGGTAGTATCCGAACCGACCCGGAGTCGAGAGAGTGAACGTGAGTGAAAGTACGGTGATTTGGGAGAATTATGAAGGGATAGTGTGAAGTGTCAAAGAATTTTCAAGAGATCGAGATACACGTTCGAGAGAGAGAAAGAGGAGGAGAGCGAAGAAGATAAGAAATGCCGGGTGGGTTACCGCTTTGGGACCGGGTCGGAGCCGACGAACTGCTTCAACGGCTACGCGGTATAATCTCAACCAAGTCCTTCTGTCACTGCACACAACTGGCCACTGATCGTACGCCTGTGCGGCACATCGACATTAGACCTTTTGTTCGGAATTTGGCCCGGTTTCCTCTATTGGTAGGCGGCGCCGGAAACTGGGATCCCCCAAACACATCCCCGCAAGTGTGAAGCCATTTCGTGATTCCCCCCTCACAGATCCTTTCCCACTTGGCTCTCCCGGTGAAGCTCCTCACATTATTGCCTGGGATCTTCTTTTCTTCTGAAGCTTCCGATCGGAGCCTCTTCTCCAACTTTGTTCCCCTTGGTCCAGATCCCCCGCAATCGACAGCGTTATACAATTTCTACACGGAACAAGGAATCCGAGCACCTGGACAGTGGTGATTTGTTTCTCCCCTATACCCTCACAACCTAACAACCCGAGGAAATTGATCCCGCCAGGGTCCCCCAAATATTCCAAATATTACAAATTGCCACATCTAATAATTCGATAAGGGCTGAAAAGCTTGGACCCTGACTAAACATCCCGGCTTCTCCCGCATATCATAAGATGCATGAGGTATTGTTGTTCGCCTCGGTCCCGGCCCACCAGCACTATGAGCTCCTCCAACAGCTTGCTGGTCTGACAGCCATGCAGCCCCGCCACTGCTTGGAGCGACGGCTGATCTTCAAAGCCTATCGCAAGCCTGGTCTGATGGCGGGGCGCACCGGTGCTAGTCAGGACATCCAGTCTGGGGACCTGCAGCGGCTGAACAAGATGCTCAATGGAAGCATGTACTATACTCAGGTGGTAGGCCCAGTCTCGGACAAGGACTTTGGGGCTACGATCGATGCCGATACTCAGATGGATGGTACCGACGAAAAGCCCACATCTCGGTATGACTATGAGCGTCAGCCATGGAGATTGGAATTTCGAGATATTCCGGAAGCTGGAACTCGCTCGGCTGTCACATCGCGTCAGATGTCTAGTTCATCCTTGCCACCGGGAGACGTCATGCCGACTATGAGTGCGTGGGGCTACAAGTGAGTGGTGCGACATGATCTTATGATTGCCGGCGCTAATGAGGTCGGTAGCTTTGTGAATGAGCATGTGGTGGAGGGTGACTTGTTCGTCCACAATGACATTGTCATCTTTTTGCAGCGGGTTCTGCAATACCCGGCTGGCCAGGAGCCAAGTCAACCTCGACAACAGATGCCTGCCTTGAAGGATATGATGCCATTGGAAAAGAGCGGAAGCTACGTTCTACAGGCCTCTATTACCGTTCAAGACGGTAGCAATCAAGAAACGATGAAGACAGCCTCGCAGCATCTCTTCGGGTTACGCGAGCAATTGAAGTCAGCAGTTCGACTCGAGCAGGCAGACCGGCTGTCTCTTGATACGAGAGCGAAATAGATGCTCGATATGCTCTGGCGGAGAAAAGCATGGAATGGTTTTGGAGCTCGCACATAATACATCAAAAGAAAGATACCCATCTAGCGATCAAAACAAAATACATACAATTTAAACCAACTCTTCATTTTTCTCTTAACTTGACTCATTCACTGTCCAGACATGTGACTTGGTGACTCCGCGACTTGGTCTTGGCGCGTCCCTGGATCTCCAACTTTCAACACACACACAAGATATTGAGCCACACCTCCAATTAGCTTTAAATCTTTCAAAACGTTCTCTTTCGCTCGCACCATCAGAATGGCCGAGGGGCTAGCTAAGAGGAGTGCCTCTCCCCAGGCCATTTCACCGCCCCCATTGCGCCGCAAGGTTGACCCGACTGTCACCAGTAGGTTCTCTGGCCAGCATGAATGATAAGTTGCTAATGCAGAATCTGTAGAAAAGTCAGTGGCAAACTTCTTCACTCCGGCCTCGCAGAAAAAGCCCGAAGTGATTACATGGCGCCTTATTGGGACAAGTTGCATCATCGGAAAGCAGATCTCAGAGAACCAAGTGCCGAGTTCCTCTGAGAAGCGCCGTATTGCTGGATTTGATCTGGTATGGATTCAATCACCTGCATAGATATCTAGCACATCATCAAACCCCCCGGAGCTATGCTAATCGGCGCTTCAGGATTCAACATTGATCAAGACAAAATCCGGCAATGTGTTTCCAAAGTCAGCAACAGACTGGCAATGGTGGAATGAAAAGGTCCCAGGTCGTCTGAAAGAGCTCAATTCTGAAGGGTAAGTATACAAGACTCAGCCAATGAACACTCTGGCTTACACTGCATAGCTACCAAGTCGTGATATTCTCAAACCAAAAGAAGATCAGCGTTCAAAAGGACATCAAGGGTGGCCGAAGTGAATCGAAAAGTCTGACGAACTTCAAAGAGAAGATGACTGTCGTTTTGACGCAGCTTGATATTCCCGTGAGCGTCTACGCAGCTACTACGGACCCTGAATACCGGAAGCCCCGTCTCGGGATGTGGCGCGAGTTCTTGGATGACTATGACCTTGACGTTGCCGGTGTCGACCTTTCTGGCTCCGTGTTTGTGGGAGATGCGGCTGGACGACCTGGTGATCATTCTGGGGTGGACCGGTAAGCATGCCACGTTGGAGTTGTATTTGATGGAGGCTGATATATGATCTAGTGGGTTGGCCACAAACATGGGCATGTCCTTCAAGACGCCAGAGGAGTTCTTCCTTGGGGAAACGACAGAGCCACCAACAAAGCTGTTTGATCCGATGCTCTATGTGAAGTCGGAAGAGGAGTCTGGTATGTTTTCGGCTCCATTGACCCAAGGTCAATAGATGAGCTAACACTTTGAAAAGCCAAACTGTTCACCCGCAAGCATCCCGTGGAACTAGTCATTTTCTGTGGCAGTCCCGGTGCTGGGAAATCAACCTTCTACTGGACTCACTTGGAACCCCTGAACTACGAACGGGTAAACCAAGATATTCTCAAAACAGTACGAACACCCAACCATGACAAAGTTTAAATGAACAATCGCTAATCAAACGCAGCGTCCGAAATGCCTCAAGGTCGCTCGCGAACACCTAGAAGCTAAGAAATCAGTCGTAATCGGTATGTCCCATCCCTCACCCATGCCCTCAAACCAAAGCAACAAACTAAACCAAGAACAGACAACACAAACGCAGACCCGGAAACAAGACTCCACTGGACCTCCCTTGCAAAGGAGCTGGAAGTGCCCATCCGCTGCGTCCAATTCATCTCAACCCAAGACCTCTGCCAACACAACAACGCTGTCCGCGCATCCAACAAAGAACTGGTACGTACCCGCGTCAATCGACCATGTCTCGCGTCTTCAACGCCACTACCAACACTCAACACCTACAACACCCAATAGTGAAGCAGTGAAGTAGTGAAGTAGTGAATTATCATACTAACCTCTCCCAGAACCCCGAATCCAGAACCTCCCTTCCGGGAATTGCCTTTGGCGACTTCGGCCGCCGCTTCAAGGCTCCCACCCTGGACGAGGGTTTCGACGATATCATCCCTGTCGAGTTCCAGTTCCGCGGCAGTGATGAAGCCAAGGCTCTTTGGAGCCAGTACTGGATTTGAGGGTCTTGATAATGTGATGTCGACACCTGATGTCCAGTCATGAGACTAAACACTCTACTTTTGCTTCTTTAGATCCCCTCAATACATACATACATACCATCATTGATGTCTCATCTCATTCATCTCATATCGACAGTAAGCGGGAGCTATTGTACAGTACAGTGAGGAATGTGAAACATGGCTTAGCAGCTGAGCATGTACTGTACATGTTCATAGCGTAAACGTTAATACTACCTAGGTAACATTTGAATTATACTCCTGTTTCCTGATCATGGAGTGAACGACTTGACTGGCAGGGTTCTAAGCATAACGCTACCTATACGTCATACGAGATCATGGGTCGATGTCCTATAACTGTACTGTATCTGTATCTATATCTACTGTCGATATCTTTAGATCTATTGATAGACTAGGGCTTGGTTTCAGAGTCCAGATGACCTATTCAAAGTGGAAAATGCCCATCTGGACTGCATCGATGGCGGGAATGGATCGGATCGGGATCGGAATTTGATTCTCGTCTGAATCGCTTTTTTACAGTATTCTGATTCTGATTGATTCTCTTTCTCTTTCTGATTCGGCATCTGAGGCTATATCTGAACCTGTATCAATGCATGTTCCACATTCCTTTGTTGTACTGTACAGTATGTTCCCGCAGATTCAATCTAATCTATACATGTAGTAATGGGTCTGCCGTGTACAGTATGGATAAGTTATCGCTGATGTCTGGGATGAGACACATCTCTGTATACTCCGTACTCATGACTGACTTACTCTCTACCGAGGTATACTGTAGACGGCTAAATTTTCTCCTTACATCTCACATGTCTATTCGGTCTAGACCTGGATGAACTTGTCTATAATGAGAGGACAAAGTAAGACAATGCTCCGATTGTGCATATGCACCCGTGCATAAACAAGGTACCCGTTCACTACTGTATAGTATAGGCGAGATACTATGCCTCGCCTCACGTTAGTGGATATTGCAGTATAGTAACAATAGGCGATGTCGCATAGTACTGTAGTCCACGGCAGTCCACAGAACAGCATAGAATAGCACAGAACAGCACAGTATAAGATAATAACATAATACAGTACAACAGCATCCCCTCGCAAGAATAAGCGATCCACCCCGAAAAGCAAGCGAGAAGACAGGACACGAATTAAAAAGAAAGAGAAAGAAAAACGCAAGTAAGGTACTCTCAAGCCCCGAACCGGTTGGTTCCACGGGTATCGGGTATCCAGTATCCAGTGTCCAAGCCCTAACTACTATACTATACTATAACCCGGTCCCTACTATACTCTACAGCCTACAGCCTACAGCCAAGATAAGCGTCCCATCAAAAGTGAAGAAAGTGAATCTCGCCAAGGCACCTGGAACACATCGATCCGGGACTAAAAATCACTAAAAGCACACTAACATCTGTTCCTACAGATGTTCACCCGCATGGAGTTAGTCTGGGATCAGATACCCTCAACGGCATCGCATCACTATTAGTATGCATTGTGACATTGTGACATTCTGACATTCTGACATTTTGACGGTTGGTGCCTGGATCTGTACAGTAATGCAACTTGTGTGCTGATGGACAGTATTGAGATTTGTAATTCTATCGTTGATAACAAGGGTATTATGTTAACAGGTTATGTTATTTGAATTTGAATTTGGATTGGATTGGATTTAAACAGCAAAATTAGAAAAGAAAAAAAAGATCGGGTACACAGTAACTTGGGAGGAGCAGGAGGAGGGAGAAATGGCGGTAGTGCCTTGGACGTGGCGGACTCCACTTAGCTCCTCTGTTACCGGTCGTGCATGTTCGGTGGATCTTAGGGCTTTCACCGGAATGTGCTGTACTGTAGTGACTCATTTGGGAACTGTGGACAGGTGTGAAGGACAAGAATACTGTCAGGCACTGTTTCTGTGCCTGTTCCTGTTCCTGTTCCGGTGTGCATGAACGCGCTTGGGATGGCCCACGTGCCTGGACCCAGGGGTGTTGGGGCTATGCATTGTCATCCTCGTGTTCGCGGTGCATGGAATATGCGGGAGGTGTTAGTTCAGTGCATTGTTGAGTAAGAAAAGTCAATTCAGGTGCGGCTCTCGGGGAAATGATAGTATCGAAAATTCGAAGTATGCATGTGCCAAATGAATATAAGATTAAGCCGCCAATAGGTAAGCTGTGTGTATATATGTACAGAATATGCAATCATGTGCGTGTCTTTTGCTTTTGTTTTGCGCTGTGTAGAGGCATGAAAAAGGGAATTGGAATGAAGTCTATGCGGTACAATGAATAGGCTTGGTGTGTAGGGTATAATTCAGCAGAAAAAAGGAATGGACGGGGCTGAGCCCAGTCCGAGATACAATATCTGTTCTGTCGGATCGGAAAGATACTGACACAGCGGATACCATATCCCGGAAAACATGACTCGGAAGAGAAGGAAAGGCATGATCAAGCGAGGAAGTAGTCGACAGGATCGGGAATCGTGAGTCATTATTGGATAAACATGCAAAGGAAAACACGGTGAAAGAGAGACATTAGTCGTAACAGGTGGCGTTTATCGAAACGCCATGGGGGAATAATCTATGGTCATTATCGTTGCAGGTCGCTGGAGGGGGTGGGGAAGAGAGAAAAAAAAAGGGAAGAAAAGGAAAAAGACGGGCAAAACAAGCAGGGACTGTCTAAGGTCGGGAAACCAGATCCTGGAAGAAGCGGAAGAAATTCCTCTTCTTTTCAGTTCGGCATGGGCGGGCAATTTCAGTTGCAGGCGCAACGGTCATTGGGCCGACGATGTCCTCGTCTCCCATCTCGGGGAACTTGTCATGAAGACCGGGAATGCGAACGTTTTGACATGGATTCATGTTGGACTGGGTCAAGGTGAGGGCGACCCCGTCGGAAGCTTCGAGCTGAGTGAGCATGGCCTCGTGCTGGGTGCGCCATTCGCGGTTGATGGCCTCCCACTTCTCAATGGTAAGCCTGTAGATAGTAGAGGTAACACCGTAATGTTCGCCGGTACGGACGAGGTGCTTGGCGAAGTTGCATCGCGCAGTATCCCAGTCCCCGCGCACCTGTTGAAAGTTGCCAATGTCGCAAATCACGGGAACATACGGCTCGGGCTGGATCGTGAAATTGGCGTGACCGAGCTTGTTGGCCCACTCGTCGTTGGGATCGGAAAGGACCAGGGGGGCCTCGCCCGAGACAGTGCGCAAGGTGCTAGTTCGGGCCCGGTTGAACGAGGCGATGGAGGGCTTGGAGGAAAGCGGGGGCGAGGGAAGAACACCCACGAAGCGGGGGTCGGAAGTCACACTCCAGTGGTGAGGCTCGCTGACATCGGCCACCGAGGGCGACTGCAGGGGCGACTGAACACGAGAAACGATGTTTGTTGAGTCGTCTCCCAACAATGGCGGCAGAAGCGGGGTCGTGGCTTGCTGTTTGTCATTGTCGTCCTGGCTTAAACTGTTCGCCCGGGTGATATCGATTGGGCGTGCGCCAGAGTCGCTGACGCGCTCTTCGAAGATGGTGCGAGCGGGCGAAGGAGGAATGGAATCGACCCGGCTCAGAGGACCGACCACCGGGCTGATTAGCGTGGAGGAAGTTGACCCGGCGCGAGATCGTAGATCGTCTGGGAACGCATCGAATTCGGTGGCCGAGGAGTGGGATCGCTTCCACCGGTTGGACATGGTTGAGATTCGCGAACCAATGCGCGAGACTGCTTTCATCGATGCATCATCTGAGCGGCGCTTTTTCGGTGATGGGGCAGTTTCCATTCCAGTATCGCTGAGGTCATAACTATCCGAGGATTCCATGGGGAAGTATGATTCGTCATTCATGCCATAATCAAAATGTTCTGGAAGGTTGTTAGCATGAGTCATTCTTCCTCTCTAGAAGCAATACATACGGAAATATTGATCTTCCAATGAGTCGCGCGATTCTTCCTCTTTGACTCCCGTCAACTGACTCCTCGGGCTATCCATAGAGTTCTTCAGGTCGGACGAGACGAGCGAAGAGACCGAACTTGAAACGCGGTTGTGTCCTGTCGAGAACAAAGAGATAGCCGGTGATGCCGGCGCGGAGGTATTAATAGTGAGCGGAGACATGGGCTGTCGCGACATATCGTCGAGAGAGTCCCGTGTCGCGTCGATTATTTGAGACACTTTGTACATTATGACTGGGTGCCAGTGGCTGTGGAAATGGGGATGGATCACAGCTCAGCATTGGGCGAAGAGCTTAGATAAAGAGCGCGGCCAGAGTCATTTGCTTCAGGTGGCGGGTTGGGCGGTGTGATGAGAGTCCGGAAAAGCGGGAACTGAAGGATAGAGCCAGTTAGCAGAGCTTCTTCATCGAACCTATCCAAAAATACCGAAAAAACAGCAAGCGACGTGGACCAAACAAGTTGGGGTGACCAGCTGGCTGGGCAGAAACGAACGTTTCGCGGGGAGGGTGGGGGGTGATAATACTCACGATCAGCAACTGGGCCAACGATGCAGGGAGATCCTTGGAGGGCAGAAGGGCACGCAGTAAGAGAGAGAGAGACGGGGAGAGAGAGACGAGCGTATATGTTGTAGTCAGAAAGACTAGGATGGTGAAAACTGACTAAGAGCCGATCGTCGGTGCGAATTCCCACAGGAAAAGACCGGCAACCACGGAACCGCAGAGAGTCTGGAAGCCTTCCCTTTTGGAGTCTCAAGTGGCAAAAGGCAACATTGCCTCTTTTCTTTGTGATCTACTTAACACACGATGACTACAGTCGAAGTTGCTCACTTCATATTCCTACAGTGCTGTTCTGTTCTATTCCGATTGCTCTGTCAAACGGCTACACAACCGTCTAAAATCCAACTGTGCGATCGGCAGCATCTAGACTGGAGTGGATGCCCGGGAACTACTGTTATGATGCCATACCGACCCAGCCGTCTATCCCTTATTCGCTTTAGCCTCGACAGGTGGGAATTCTTATTATGTTTGGACAGTTTAAGATGGGTCACTTTGTCGACCTCTTTTTTGGGTAGAACCGTTTTTCTGTGCCCTGCATCCACCCGAGATGAAGGAGTACAACGGGTCCTTGTCAGAACTTTGTCCGAGTATGACGACCAGGGACAAGTTGGAAATCCTGCCCGTGTACACTCCGAACGGGGGAACCCTCTAAAATAAGAGCATCTCGGTCCTGCCCTGTCCTGTTCTGGACCGTACATACTGTAATATCGGACAAAGTCCACACTTAAGAGGGGAACACGCAAAGACGTCAGATCCACATGGCAGAATTGGCCTCTCGGGGATTCGGGAACCATTGCTTTGTTCTATGGTGATTGGTGACTGGGAGAGGGGAAACCCATGGTCCTTGGAACGCCTCTCCGGGTGTGCCTCGTGAGGCGTAGGCGGAACTTGGGTCTCTTGGACTGGCTCGACAGGTCACTTTGCTGTTCATTTCAGCTGTTCAGCTTTTCAGCGACCGGACACTATACAGGTGGATCTATCACACGGCTCTTGACATCCCAAAAACTTGTTCTCCCCTGGCGATCTCCGATCGAATACGGAGTATTCTTCTACTAGAAACATCCCTGCAGGTCACTTGGCCGAGTTGGGCGACACAGTCGCTTAAACGGGATTAGGCCCGACCGAACTCGGATCAGCAGCCAATCAGCGGCTCTCGGCTACGTGGACTGGAAAAACCTAATCGTGGAATGAGGTAAGCAGGCATCGCGATGTATTATTGGAGGCCTATATGGCAAAGAAACTGGAAAATCTAGACACTGTCACAGTAGATTAAAAGAGATTAAAACTGCCACTGCTGCAGCCAATTTTGCATCAACGAGGCCGAGATTGGTCCCAATGTCCGCATGCTACGACTGGCGTTTTTCGCCCGCCGGACATCCAACGGCACAGACATGCCCCCCTCATCCAGAAGCCCACGGTAGAAACTCAGTAGCTTGAGCGCTGGTTTGGAAGCGAGGTCCGCGCTGCTGGGATGGGAAATGCTTTCGAGGTCGGCAACCCAAGCGGCAAAATCAACTGGCTCGACCGGATATTGCGTTTGGACGGCGGGGATCAGCGACGACCACGGCGCTGCCTCCGGGTTGGTGAGGTGAAACACGGCCCAGGGCACGTCGGACGACCGGTGACGTATGTTGACAATCTCCACCATAATCGCGGAGAGGGTATCCTATTTCGAGCGCGATCAGCATGAGTTTCTTCGACATGTCTGCCAGGCACTTTCGGCTCCTTCGGCTTGTTTGAGGTTGAGAGAGGTTCTTACCACTGGGACCCAATCAACGGGCATGGAACCTAAGCGGCTGGGAATTTTACCTATCGCTTTGGACGTCGCGATGATCGTCGGCAGCCATTCGTGCGGATTCCATTGTCCGCTTCGACTGGTCGGTCCTGCGATCTGTCCAACGCGATACACCGTCGTGGGAACGCCTGAGCGGCGCGAGGCTTCGAGACAGATTCGCTCGGCGACGTACTTGGACTCGCCGTAACCTTGGGGAGAACGACGTTGCTACCCATGGGCTCTTCTGGGATCGATGGTCCCATCTCAGGTGTCCAAGCGCCTACCGTACTGACAGAAGAGACAAAGTGAATATGAGCATTGTTGCGGCTGCTCAGGCTGAAGTCGACAAAGCGTCGCACACCTTCAATGTGAGTGTCCTCGAAAGATTCAACAGTGTGATTGAAGTCGACTTTCCACGCGTTGTGGATGATTGTGTCGACTGAGTTGAGGAGCTCTTGGTATTTGGCCTCGTCAAGGCCAAAGCGTTCTGCTCCGAATGATGCTTTCAGGAACTCGACCTTGCTCCAGTTGCCCAGGGGCAGTCCCTTCTCTTCGAAGCCCTTTTGCTGCCGTGATTCGGCGTCTGAGCGGTTGAGGCAGTAGACCTTGGAAATAGACTCGCTGCTCAGTAGACAATCGAGTAGATAATTGCCCAACGAGCCAGTAGAGCCAGTCAAAATCACAGTGGTAGGCGCTTGCAATTCATTGCGGCGGACTTTACGAATTGGAAGGTCGGTCGTATACTTTTCAATCAAGTTATAGATCTTCTCTTCGCGTGGGATCTCAACCTGGGACTTGCCTTCCAACATGGCATGCACAACAGCAGACAATTGCTCGATTGTTGGATTGGCATAAATGGTCTGAGCAGTGATAGTTGCTTTCACCTCTGGGCGCAGTTCGATGATCCTTTGCAGCATTCGAGAGACCTGAATGGTCATTAAAGAATCAAGACCAACACCAAAGAAGTTCTGGGTACTGGGGATCTCCTTCTCCAAAGTACGCGCAATGGCTTGACGAACGAACTGGGCGATACTTTCAGAATCCAAATTCTCCGGAAGAGCCAACTCATCGTCCATGCTTTGAGCATAAATCGCATCGATCTCCCCCTCAAACTCCCGGAGAACTGACCGACGCTGCACGGTACCCTTCGGTGTCTTCTTGAAGGGCTTCGTCTTGGGAGCAATGCCGATTCTGTTCTTCATGACTCGGCCATGAGCAGCAATGGTTGAGTTAGCCACCTGTACCGTCGGCCAGACCTGCTCAACAACAAGCTTCGTGTCCATGTCCGGCACATCATGGTTCAATTCAATGAGTAATCCAGCCTGGAATCGGGATTGGCCGACCACAACCGCACTGCCTACCAAGGGGTGGCCCTCAATGATAGTTTCCATTGCAACAGGGTTGAACTTCTCTCCGTTGCTCAACACAATCACATCATCCTTTCGTCCATGGAACTTCCAGAGACGGGGGTTTGTCGGATGGCGGGTGTAGATATCATTGGTGTGATATTCACTGATGTCGGGGTAAGTATGGAAGATACCCTTGAAATCGCGAGCGTTCGGCTGTCGAGGAATGACCATCTCGTACATCCCCTCGTTGATATCTTGCATGTCGACCCCGTATGCGTCATTCCAGTCAAAGTAGGCCCAATCAGCTGGGTCCTCTGGAACCATCGAGGCGATCCAGCCAATCTCGCTGGTGCCAATAACGGATACAACTGTGGTATGCTGGCGAAGGCGGTCTCCAACATCCGGTGCAAGTGGTGCGCCTCCGAAGAGGACGGATTTGAGCTCCTTCACACATGACAGTGCTTTGTCGGAATAGCTCATGTCCTCCAAAACCGAAGGTGGGCACATGGCTGAGGTCGGACGCCCGACTTGCATAAGTTCCACCATATGGTCGACGGACAATGGCTTTTCTGGTCCGATCAAGATGGGAACATCGAACCAGACTGTGAAAATCAAGGCCATCAGTCCCATGAGGTGAAAGAAGGGTGTCGTGCTCAACAGCAAGTCCTCTTGGCCCATGTGAAAGAATGGTGCTGGTATGCGACCAGCTGGCCATTGAAGATCAGAGAGCGCGTCGAGGGTCCCGAAGAAGCCGTTCGTGAGGTATACTGGCTTGGGCATGCCTATGAAAGTCAGCAGCGGACGACATGATCGATGCTTCCCAAACTTACCCGTTGTTCCCGAGCTGTGAATGATGCACGTAGTATCATTTTCGGCGTCGGAATACGATTTGTTGTACGAGTAATGGTGCAGTCCACGCTCATCACTCAGTACACTTTCGAGAGCGGGCAGCTGGAAGATGGCCAAGGGTGTCGACGAAAGTCCCTGGATCTCCAAGGTTCTTGCTTGTCGTTCCTCGCTAAAGAAGAACTTGGTGCAGCCTGTAACTGTCAATAGATGGACATGGGCTTCGTCCGAATTTCTCGTCGAAGGCAGGAAGGCCTATCCCAGATTAGCCCATTTTCATCTCCATCGTTCCGTGATCTGGTCCTCACCTGATATCCGGTTTTTTGACAGGCAAGCATGAAGATGAAATAGCGCACATCGTTGCTTCCCATGTATGCCAACGCCTCGGGGGACTGTGCAGGTCCAATGATTTCTTCAATGTACCAGCACATACCGTTTACGGCCTGTGCCAGGTCCTTCATCGTCAGACGACGGAAGCCCTGGCTGAGTTCAGAGCCTTGGGGGATGACTGCGAATAGATTATTAGGGTTGTGCTTTGCATAGTCATCGACCGAAGTTGCTAGCAGTCGCTTTTCTTGGCCCATGATTAAATAGTGGGATGAAATAATAAATCAGCTAAATCAACAATGCAAAGGCGAAAATGTGAAATGGATGGTGTTCTGATGCATTATCCACGGAGGGAAGATCAACTTATATAGCTTTGACAAGATCGACAGGACCATATCTCTGAACCGCCGGTCAACCCTGGATGAAGCCGTGTAACACTGATTCGTTGGATCTACGCCGTGGCAATAGTGACCCACCTCATACTTCACCTTGAATTTCGCCTTATACTTCACCTCATGAGGTCACTTTCGAAGGAGCATTTCGAGGCTCTAGTCTGCTTCTTTTCACCATTCCTATAAAGGTCTGTACTATGATGCCAGCCGAAAACCCGTCCTACACATCCATTGGACACGTTATGCCTCAGAATCTCCTGTTCCAAAGACCGCCTCAACCAAACACACTTCTAAGCACACCACCAGTGCTTTCCGGTGCTCTTCCTGGCCGAGGACATCAGCCACTGCGAAGCTCTGACAGAAAGTCGCTCGGTAATCCTAGGTGTTGACCGTCTCGTTGAACAGGCTTGGATTGTGATTTGCCATTCTTCTCCTTTGCTTTGCTTTATCTTGCTTTATCTTCTTTTCGAACCTGGATAATGCGTTCTAGTCTACTCATAATGGAACTTCGCTTTCTCATAGTTCTTCTTGAAAAGGATCCATTTATAAATATATGCTGTGACGATTCGATGAGTTGATCTGACCTTGTAGTAGACCTCGGGAGGATCTATGAGCTTACTCAGCCAACATTCCTCATTAAGTTAACTTACGTTATAGGTTAGTTATAACTATTTCCTATAGAATTTGCCAGATAGAGGGAAAGTTCGCAACACTGTGTTCTTGATGATACCATTGAATAGTGCACGAGTGGAAGTAGGGATGATCGACCGTGGGCATTATTCCCAGTCATGCCAAGGTCCCACTCTCCGGGCCGAGCATCACTATGCTTGATTCTGTCTTCACAAGTGCCCCGGCACTCCCATGCCGAGCTTGGAACAAAAAGCTTGGCCAAATTTTGTGTTGGGGGTGGCGGTCATTAGCCCAATGTTTATGTTTCGGTAGCAATAACTTGTGTTACATGTAGCGTCCACTATGAGATCATAAATGCAGATTGGGCATTTACTGTAGAGTTTGTGAAAAATTCCCCCCTTCTTGAAGTCTAGTGTGTATTCCATACCTACACTGTAAGTCGGGATCGACAGCCATCTCACACGCATTGGGTATTGCTCCTTGACAGCCTCCCCTGACAAAGTTAACCTATAACCTAACATAAGTGATGTGATTACTGTACTGTATGCTGTACTTGCTTCACATCTCAATTTAATTCGTATAACCCGAGTGCGATGATCTCATTCTGTGGAATTTGGCAGCCTGTGTCCAACTGTGGGTAAGTCTAGGAGGGCCCATGCAGCTGTACTATAAGGTCTCAGCTCACTTGCATATTTCTTCTTTGGGTAACATATCGCGGATAATCATGCAAGGTCTTGTCTTGTGCCGAGATCCAGATATTTGTGTATGACACCTTGAAGCCCACTACCCGCTGTAGATCACTGTACCTGACCTGAGACTTCCGACGTTCCAAGGTTCCCAAATTGCTTACTTTCTTGAGGCAATAAGCTAGTTCCTAATCTTCGGCATCTGACTTCGGTTCCTATGGCTTCGGGGGATTGCTGGGTCTGATCTACGGATTTCATTCAACTTGCTTCTAGTATCATAAGTCAGGCTTTTACTACTACCTAGGTATGGCCAACTTCTCGCACGTCATTTTAAGACACTGGCCAACATCTATACTCAGTCTATCTTCAAGTTGACAGAACGGAACCACTTTACTTGCTTTTGCTCAAGTCTTGAACACATAATATGTTCTTTGGTTTGTTTATTTCCACTCAGTTCTTTCTTCGTAATATCCCTCTTCTCTTACATCCTCCTATTAATACATTGTCCACGCCATCAATAGTTCTACCGGCTACAACGTTGTCCAACTCGATCATTCCGAGAATTCTCGTCTCATAATCCCGAGTTTGAATCCCGAGGACTCCCCCAGCATGGCACTTACAGACATGCTCATATCTCCAACATATATGGATGGTTGATACTAATGCCCATGCCTCCATTAATTCCATGAATACGACTAAAGTATCACGTCGCCTGGCTCAATTGTTCATACACTTTAACCCTTGAGGGCATAAGATCGATCAATTCAACCCCCAACCCTCAACCCTGAGAAACATATCCAATCCCCCCCCGCTGGAAAAAGCCAGCCCAATCAGAAACCAGATTCCCTAGAAATCACTTCATACATGCATCCGTTGAGCTAATCCATCGCCAATTCACGTGACCCTATACCTATCTATCGGAAGTTCCCGTCATCGGCCTCCAACCGTCTGCAAGGCTCCGACCCTCTTCCATTTCCCGGCGTTGATGCTGTATAATTGCAGCTGTCCATGAACTGACCAGCCTGTAATTGATACCTATCTTTCCCCTCTACCCTCAATGAAGTTCTCTTCATATCTCGCAGCCGCGGCTGCTATCACCGGCGTGACAGCTTCTCCGCACCCCGCACCAGCAAAACAGGAACCTCTGGGCGCACAATCCACGCTCGCCCAGCCAATCTCTAGCCAGAGCGCAGAAGACATAATCAACAACTCGCCTCTGCTATCACTCCACCGAGACTTGGTTGAGATTGAGTCCGTCTCCGGCAACGAGCACGATGTCGGCCTCTTCGTCGCGAAGTTCCTCGAAGCACGGAACTTCACCGTCGTGAAGCAGGAGGTCCCTCCGTTGAAGGGTCACGAGAGTCCAAAGACAAGATACAATATCTACGCTTACCCGGACTCTCATTCGGAGCCTCCCTCCATCCTTCTCACGAGCCATATCGATACCGTCCCGCCGTTCATTCCATACTCAATTCATCGCCCGGAAGCTGATGTCTCCGCCAGCTACGACTCGGAAAACCTCATCCTGGCCGGTCGTGGTACTGTTGATGCCAAGGGCAGCGTCGCGGCGCAGATCTTCGCTACTTTGGAAACGCTGAACGAGCAACCCGACGCGAAGCTGGGCCTCCTCTTCGTCGTCGGCGAAGAAGTCGGCGGCGACGGCATGAAGACCTTCTCTAACTCCGAGTACAACACCGACAGCGCTTACCACACTCTCGTCTTCGGTGAGCCTACCGAAGCAAACCTAGTCTCGGGCCACAAGGGCATGCTCGGCTTCGAGGTCTTCGCCCACGGTTCTGCCGCGCACTCGGGCTACCCATGGCTCGGCCGGAGTGCCGTCTCGGCTATCCTGCCAGCGCTGTCTCGTGTTGATAAGCTGGGCAGTATCCCGACAGAGAAGGGCGGTCTCCCTTCCTCTCCGAAGTATGGAGAGACGACGTTGAATGTTGGTGTTGTCCGCGCTGGTGTTGCGACGAATGTCGTTCCCGCTCAGGCGTATGCTGATGTCTCTGTCCGTCTTGCTGCCGGGACCCCGGACGAGGCGCGCGAGATTATCAAGCGCGCTGTTGCGGATGCTAGTCGGGATGAGGAGGCTGAGGTTGTGGTGGACTTCAGCTCGCATGGTGAATCGTATGAGCCTGTGGATCTTGATGTCGACGTTGAAGGCTTTGATGTCACTACTGTGAACTATGGTACCGATGTTCCGAATCTGTCCGTTCGGTCGGGCGTCAAGCGTTACCTTTATGGCCCTGGTAGTATCTTCGTCGCTCATGGTGACCATGAGGCTTTGAGTGTGCGCCAGCTCCAGGATGCTGTTGGTGGGTTCAAGAAGTTGATCCAGGCTGCTTTGGATAGAGAGGAGCAGGGCCTTGCCGTATAGTCGGTCCTTGTATTTGCATAGCTTGGATATGACTGCCGGACTACTTACCCGAAGGCACCCGTGGACTACTAGACCTAGAAATCTTTCTTCTCCCGTGGCCAGATAATCATGTTTCATTCAAAACTATAAAACAAATCGGATGACGCACACTGAGCAGAGTATACGTAAATATTATTTGACATTCAGCGCCTGAAATAAAGTAGGTCATGTACAAAACCAATGTTATACACAATCTGGTTCTCCAGATTCCAAGTAACTTATAGCATAGGGGAAAGAAAAGCGCTATATAAACATATAACGGACATAAACGACATGTCTCGTCAGAACATTCCAATTCTACTGCCTGGGCTTCCTCTCCCACCCGGTCTTAAGGTCACCGCTAGGCTTGAATCTTGGGAACGGATGAGCCTCGGTGTTAAACACGTGCTCTTCAAGCGAGATGAAATCACGGTCTGAGAACAGGAGGTAGAAGTACTTCAATGTCTCTGCCATCCAGTAGCTCTCCATGTTATCGCGTTTGTAGGGTGGTACGGCGTCTGCATTGCCGAGAGAGGTAAAGCCCTTAATCCGGAAAATGGGTTCTTTGCTGCTTGTCGTTGGGATGCGGGAGGTGGTGCTCTTCTTCTCTACGACGGCTGTGTGCTTGACGAATGACTTGAAGATTTCCCAGCCCCATTGGCGGTACATCTCATCGCCCGTGATACGGTACATGTATAAGAGGGACTCGATCGTCTCGGGGCGTTGTAGATTGTGGCGGTCGTTTCGGTGAATTTCGATGTCTTCGCGCCAGGATTCTGAGCCGTCGTATGACTCTAGGGTTTTAGAAATGCCTTTGAGTATTTCTGGCTTGCCTTGTTTTGGGTTGGTGGATGAGTCGGGATACTTGTCTCCCATCATCACAGGTTGGGAGTCTAGTGTGAAGTAGGAAATTTCGGAGGCGAGTCCGGTTGCCGTTCTCTTATGCATTGCCCAACAGGTCTTCATCAACTCGCGAGACATGAGAATCTCCTCTTCACGTTGTTGAGACCAGTCTGAAGACTTTCTTGCCTCGGATAGTGATCGACCGCCTGTGGCGCCGAGCGCAATTGTTCCGGGCATGAAGCAGACCAGGTGGTCCATACGGGGTAGGAGTTCTTGATCCAGGCCATGGGGCCGTTCGCCGATAACCATGAGTTGTGTGTTCTTGGTGAATGTGATAAGATGCTTGCGGATGCCCTTGAGGGCCTCGTCCCACATTAATTTGTAGACCGGTTCCTGTTGTGAGGTCTGCAGATATTGCTTGATGAGGTATTCTGGACAGATCAGCTTGGACTCCATCACATTCAAAAAGTTTGAACATACCATAGTACGAGTCTGCTTTATTCCCGAGACTCACACTGTCTCCCTTGAACGTTCCACTGTCGGGGTGGATAGCAGAACGTACAAGGCCATCCTGGGACATTTGAGAGTCAATCACCTTCATGGCATCCTCTACTATGGTCCAGTATTCTGCCTCTCCAGTCAACTTGGCCAGATACTTGAATTCAAGCTGCACCGATCCAGCTTCAGAGACGGGCGTGGCCCCTTCGTCAAAGTGAACAGGGATACCTGCCGACGTGTTGAGGTTGACATTCGACCATGGAATGCCGCTAGGAGACTCAAAAGCACCAAGCAATCTGTCGGCAAGATCGGCGGCTTTCTCAATGTAAAGGTCTTCGCCCGCGGCACCGACATCGTCGTCGTTCAGCGGTGCCAAATCGGGGAATTGGGTCGAGAGATAGTGCGCAGACAGCAAACCACCTAGCATACGAATACTCGTCTCGAAGGTATTCACATCTCGGTCTTGATCATACCGCAGCGAGGTCGAGATCCATTGTCTGGCTCGGTGAACCTTGGAGGTCAGGTTCATGATCATCAGAGTATCTAGCGAGTCGACAATCATCCAGCCTAACCCGCCGCTAGTGACCTCCTGGTTCACATTTGATACGGGACGATACTGGTCGTAGCCTATGCCTACTATCAGCCTTGCATCCAGCACAGAAAGCCACACCCCGACTTACCCCATGCATTCTTCTCATAGCCCTCCCAACTAACAATGAAAGCGTCCCGCACTTTTTCCCGCCTCTCAGCCCAGTCGGACGTATCCGAAGATGCCTTCTCATCCTCCAGAGTCTGAGCCCACCGCCAAAGATCAACCCCCTTATCGTTTGATCGTGACCCTGTCAATGGCCGGAGATAGAAGTTATAGTATAACAAGAATACCAAGCTACACACTCCGAGGAGAGCAATGAACGGCCTCCATCGCCTCCGGGGACCTGTGCGCCGCGGTTGAAAGTAGGGCTTGTCTTTGTATAACGGTAGCGTGCGGTCTTTTTCGAAATAGCCGTTCACTTTGTTGGACAGGGGGATCGGTTGGTTGGACAACCCATAGCCACGGAGGCCATTGCGGGAGTTCTGATAGAAGTTGTCTTGCTGCGCTGGCGCAAACGGACTGCGCGATGGTTGGTATGCCATTGTTTCTCCAGGGAGCTTGGGCTTCGCGAATGTCTGCCGGGGATGCGATTATCGATCGCGACACATAGGAATGGAATGTCGGTTCTATATTACTGAATTTCCGCTTTCATTGGGATCTCGGAGGCAGGGTTGAAGTGTTCAAGTAGGAGTTCTAGTGTGCTCTTCAACAGGAGTCAGTTTGATTTCTTCCAAAGGGAGCCCCTCGTTGTCGTGAGGACATACCGATGAAGCCGTTCACTCATGTATACTGTCTTGATGTCATAAACTCGGTGGCAATGGTCATCTAGGCAGGATTTCACTACACAAAAGTGGCCCTGAGCAAGATGTGTACGGTGGGTTGGTCCGTAAACAATTTGTTGGAGATGCGGAGGCGCGGAGATTGTCCCGCGTGTTCTCAGTTGCCAAGTCCAGAGTTGAAGCCAAGTGTCCAGGGGCAACTTCGATGTTAGCTTCAAATTGGAATTTGCGTGCCTGGCGACAATTGAGAACGTGGCAAGGTTGAAGGAAGCTGGGGAAGTGGAGAGCCAATATCAGTCCGCAAATCATCGCTGTGCACGCGTAACCAGTTTCAGAAGTACTGGATGGCATAGGGCAGGTTGTCTGGTCGAAAGCCAAACTCTGCACAACCTACTGGATAAAGTCTTGAAGCCCATTTTCACACCCTAATTTTATATGATATCTAACTGGACAAATTAAGCACTCGCAAATGGGCAGGAAAAAACAAGAGGCGAAATTAGACAGGCCCAGTCGGGGCACACAAATGCATAGAATAGTACACTGCCTGGCAGGATTGCACATCGAGACTGTCTAATACTTTGTTACACCCCGACTGTGAACAGATTTATAAGCCTGCCGTATGTGCATTTGACTTCGGTCTCTATGGAAGCATTTCCCCTCGCAATCTACACAAGTTGGAGCAGAAAGATAGTTGAATGCATAGTATTAGCGCTTCATGAGAAAGATCTAAGCCCTGCACTAGCCCAAGATAGTTACAATTACAGCTTCTGGTACTCAAGCTTGCCCTCCAGCTTCTTTGCCTCTGCGACCTTCCGTACGGCCTTGTTGAAATCGTCCTGGTTGATGGCGTCGCGGTAATCCTTGATCGCGAACAGACCACTGTAATATGTTAGTTCATCGTTCACTGCATTTTTGGCGGCCAATGGACTGGATGGCACTTACGCTTCGGTGACAACGTTTCGGAGATCCGCACCGTTAAGGCCGTCACTCATCTTGACCACGCTCTCAAAGTCGATATCACCTTCCTGTTGAACCGTGCTCGTGTGAATCTTCAAGATCTCCAGACGGCCGACCTCGTTGGGAAGAGGAATCTCAATCTTTCGGTCCAGACGACCAGCACGCAGCAGAGCGGGGTCCAATGTGTCGGGTCGGTTGGTTGCCATGATGATCTTCGTCTTTCCTAGATAGTCGAAACCATCCAGCTGGTTCAGCAACTCCATCAGCGTTCGCTGAATTTCTCGATCTGCTGAGGTACCCTCCGAAAATCTTCGTCCACCAATGGCGTCAATCTCGTCCATGAAGATGATACAGGGTTCGTGTTCCTTGGCGTATCCGAACATTTCTCGGATCAGTCGAGCGGATTCACCAATATACTTATCAACGATAGCCGATGAGACCACTAATCATAGTCAGTCATTTGTAGGGAGAAAGTATAGGTGGAAACATACCCTTCAAGAAGTTGGTATCGATCGAGCTGGCCACTGCTCGTGCAAGCAGCGTCTTACCAGTACCCGGAGGACCGTAGAGCAAGACACCCTTGGGAGGCTTGATGCCGACTCTGAGGAAGAGCTCTGGGTTCTTCAAGGGCAATTCAATTACCTCCCGAAGCTCTCTGATCTGGTCGTTGAGACCACCAATACCTGCAAAGTTGACTGAACCGGGATCCTCCAGCGACATATTGTACACCAAGGGGTCAACTTCACGAGGTAACATCCGCATGATGGTGAGTGTTGTCATATCCAAAGCCACACGTGTGCCTTGCTTCATCTTGGCCTTATCCACCTTTGACCGACAACCGACGACATATCGAGGACCGGAGGACGCCTTGACGATAACTATAGGCCTGTCAGTCACCCTCAACAGGGTTGAGATGAATGATAATGGGGATGATACTCACATCGCTCTTCATCAAGCTGCTTCAACACCTCGCCGATGATCTGACCCACACTTTGTAGCGCCTTGATGTTCTCCTCGGAGATATCAAACTCCCGCTGAAGATCCTTGATGCCCAAGCGGAGAGTCTTGAGCTTAGTTTCCCATTCTCGTAACTCGAGCAAGCTCTTTTTATAGTCCTCGAGCGACTGGTCGCGCTCCGTGTCGCTCATGATGAAGGACGGTCGAACAACGGTTCACCTAATGTAAAGGGACAGACAGGAGAGCTGAGTTGAGACAGCAATTTAGAGAGGTAAGATTTTGGAGGATCGCAGATGCAGAATGGATGGATCTGAGTGAGTGGTAGCACCTTGCCTGGGGAGCTCCAGCGCAGCGCAGCGATGAGCCAAATAAGGTCACATGATACTATTATGTCATGCTCTTGGCTGCTACATGACACCTGAGGTGTCAAGGCCAAACATGCAAGGCAGCAAGATGAGGCAGCAAGGCATCAATATCGGAAGCCGTGGAGATTACATAATATCTAGCTTGGAACTCACCTGGGCAACCCCACTGTGATCGCCTTCAAATTCAGGCCGCAATTTAGCTGAGTTCGTCAACTTGTAATCCAAAGGCAATGCTACGCTGGATGGACATGTCAAGTTGCTTCCATTGGTCGTTTATCATCATCAAGTGTATGATTGGTCCAGTACCATTCTTTTAGACAAAATGAGCAGCCCTCCGCTTCTACAGTGCCTCATGAAGCACGGCCCAGGAGGGGCATGGAGGGGTGTAAACACCAGCCTACAAAGTACAGAGTACAGATTGTGCCATTAGCTTCCAAGGTGATCATATGAAACAAGCCTATGCCATCATAGCTTTTCCGTTTCTCGGAAGATCTCGTAGCTGAGGTGCCGCATACGGTCGGATCAACCAGCAAGAGCTGGAGAACAGCCGTGGAGCCCCACTGTCGCATTGGAAAGAATCGGAGGAGCAATGATCTTTTCCGGGGTTAATGGGGAGTATATAAGAGACTCGGGTCCCTATACATTATCTTCTTTTCTTAGTTGAAAAGTTGTTTACTATTTCACTGGTAAGTTGTGAGATTATCATCAGTTGCAAGTCGTATATACCCCGCCACCCCTCCTCTCCCCTATACACTTTCCCACCTTCACATCTTCCCTCCCCAATCTTCTGGAAAGAGAAAGAATCCCCCAAAACTCCTCCCCGGTGATCGTAAGTAGGCAAACCGACATTGCCCCATCAACAAGTGGTTGAGCTCGCAAATCACGTCCTTCTCCATCCCGCCCATTCTGTTTCGGTCATCGGTGAACACCCCCCCGCCGTTAGTCACACTGCTTTTGCCATATATCTGCCCGGTTCCTATTTCACTTTTCCCTTTCTTTCATCTGACTGAATACCAGCCTTTCAAAATGCCTATCTCCAAGATCCACGCTCGCTCCGTCTACGACTCTCGCGGTAACCCCACCGTTGAGGTCGACGTTGTCACCGAGACCGGCCTCCACCGCGCCATTGTTCCCTCCGGTGCTTCCACCGGTAAGTTCTCTGTTTGAGTCGTCTGAATGGGCATTGGAAATTGGACTGAAAAAGCTAACATCTATCTTCAGGTCAGCACGAGGCCGTTGAGCTCCGTGACGGTGACAAGACCCACTGGGGTGGTAAGGGTAAGTGAACCATCAGCTTCCAATTGTATCTCCAAATGAGCAAGATCTAACAGTTTCATGCTCTAGGTGTCCTCAAGGCCGTTAAGAACGTCAACGAGACCATTGCTCCCGCCATCATCAAGGAGAACATCGATGTCAAGGACCAGGCCAAGGTTGACGAGTTCCTGAACAAGCTCGATGGAACCGCCAACAAGGGTAACCTCGGTGCCAACGCCATCCTCGGTGTCTCCCTGGCCATCGCCAAGGCCGCCGCCGCTGAGAAGGGTGTTCCCCTCTACGCTCACATCTCCGACCTTGCCGGCACCAAGAAGCCCTACGTCCTCCCCGTCCCCTTCCAGAACGTCCTCAACGGTGGTTCCCACGCCGGTGGCCGTCTGGCCTTCCAGGAGTTCATGATCGTTCCCGAGTATGTTTCCCTGCTATGTATACCTCTAGTGATCCTATGACTGACGAACGCAGCACTGCTCCTTCCTTCACCGAGGCTCTCCGCCAGGGTGCTGAGGTCTACCAGAAGCTCAAGGCTCTCGCCAAGAAGAAGTACGGCCAGTCCGCTGGTAACGTCGGTGACGAGGGTGGTGTCGCTCCCGATATTCAGACCGCTGAGGAGGCTCTTGACCTCATCACCGAGTCCATTGAGCAGGCCGGCTACACTGGCAAGATTAAGATCGCCATGGATGTTGCCTCCAGCGAGTTCTACAAGGTCGATGCTAAGAAGTACGATCTTGACTTCAAGAACCCCGACAGCGACCCCACCAAGTGGCTCACCTACGAGCAGCTTGCCGACCTCTACAAGTCCCTTGCTACCAAGTACCCCATTGTCAGCATTGAGGACCCCTTCGCTGAGGATGACTGGGAGGCCTGGAGCTACTTCTACAAGACCTCTGACTTCCAGATTGTTGGCGATGACCTGACTGTCACCAACCCCCTGCGCATCAAGAAGGCTATTGAGCTCAAGTCTTGCAACGCCCTCCTCCTCAAGGTCAACCAGATTGGTACTCTCACTGAGTCCATCCAGGCCGCCAAGGACTCCTACGCCGACGGCTGGGGTGTCATGGTCTCTCACCGTTCCGGTGAGACTGAGGATGTCACCATTGCTGACATCGCTGTTGGTCTCCGCGCTGGTCAGATCAAGACCGGTGCCCCTGCCCGTTCCGAGCGTCTGGCCAAGCTTAACCAGATTCTCCGTATCGAGGAGGAGCTCGGTGCCAACGCTGTCTACGCTGGTGAGAAGTTCCGCACTGCTGTTAACCTGTAAATGTGGTCTTTCAGCGTAGATCGGGCTTAGGTCCAAAAAGATGGTTTGATGATTCCGTCACAACCCATGATGATTATGAATTTAATTAAGAATTTCAAGAATTTCAATGAAAACAAATTTCCCTTTCAAATTTCATCCACATCACCTTAAGAGACAAAGAAATTGTAGTATACATCAGCTCATCGGGCATCCAAGGCCCCGAGAGATCACGTGCCCATGCCACCTGGGGACGATAAGTGTGTCCCACATAAAATTTGCCCTCGCCCCTCCATCCTTTGTTGGGTCCGTTTGGCTTGTTACTCGGTCTTGCGTCTAGCGCATTGCGTACCTTCGTTTTTCTCTCTCTTATCAGATATTACACTTTTTCTTTTTTCTATAGCCAAAAATGCCGCCTTCCAAGTGGGGTATGTTCTTATCCTTCGCTATCGAGCATCCCCCGCCTCCGAATCCTTGCTAATAAGGCCCTACAGATGAAGAGGAGAGCGACTCTGCCCCTCCTGTCGTTGTCGCCCCTCGCCGCCGATTCGATGACGAAGAGGAAGAGGATGTAAGACTGTCTGCCCCAAGCCTGTTACTCCAGGCGACACTCAACATCGCGACAAGGCACTGACACAACTTTGGACAGGTCCTCGACTCATGGGATGCCGGTGAAGACTCCGAAGTAGAGCGCGAGAAGGCCAAGAAGGCCGAAGAAGCCGCCGCCAAGGCCAAGGCCGCCGCCGCCGCCAACAAGAAGACCAAGGCCCAGCGGATAGAGGAACACCGGGAGCAGCGACGACAGGAGGCTGACTCCGACGACGAGTCTGGCGACGAGGAAGAGTCTGAGCGCCGCGCTCGTCTGCGCCGGACCGAGCAGGACGCTGATCTCGCTCACGCCGAGGACCTCTTTGGCTCCGTCGACACCAAGCGCAACAAGGGTGCCCCCAAGGCCATTGTCATCAGCGACAAGGCCGACCCTACCAAGTCTATCGACCTGTCCTCCATGCCTCTTTTCAACCCCAACACTAAGGACCAGTTCAACGCTCTGAGCGACGCCCTCATCCCCCTCCTGACTCCTCACTCGAAGAAGGCCCAGTACGCCATTTGGGCGCAGGACTTTGCCCGCAAGTTCGTCAAGGACCTGCCTAGCACTGAGATCAAGAAGATTGCCAGTGCCCTGACCACTGCTAGCAACGAGAAGATGCGCGAGGAGCGCGCTGCCGACAAGGGCAACAAGAAGACCAAGGCTGCTAAGACCAAGATCTCGCTGAACGCTAGCCGCGGCCCTGTCGACAACACCAACTACGACGGTGATGACGGTCTCGCCGATGATGACTTTATGTGATTGTTGAGACTAGGCTCTAGCCTCTGAATTGTTTCGCGTTTGCTTTCTATTGGATTTGTTCGAAAATACGCATCAAGGGTATCTCTCTTTCTCATTGCCCCGGCACTCAAAAGGTTACCTTGCTTCTGATCTGAACCTCCCCATGTACATCCCCCAGACTCTTCAATCTACAATATCCAACCCATAGAAGATTGAACCCCACCATCAATTATCAATTCTTACATGACCGTATCCGAGATCATTCTTCCAACCCGCTCTCCCACATACCCACTCCTAGTTCCCAAATGCCCTACTCCTAACAAGAGTCCGAATCCCCTGCCTCTTATTAACCACACCAATTCGCTTGGCCTCTTGCTCAATCTCTCGTATCCCTATATCTAGAGACACATACCCTTCATCGTCAAGGGCAAACAGCGCCTCTAGCACCCACACACCACAATTTAGCGCCTCCCGATATCGAGCCGAGTACAGCGTGAGCGGTACCATGGCCAGTCTACCCGACAGCGCAGCATGTAGAATCGGTGACACAGTCCCGATCTGAAGGGCTAGTATCAGTCGCCCGAGTGTTGGGATTTCGCTTGTTGGCTCGGTCTTGTATTGCCACGCCGTGGGCCCGCCTTCGTTGATTATGTGGAACACGGTTCCTCTCGTGGCGGTTTGCGCGAGGTATAGTTCCCAATGGAAGACATTCGTTGTCCCCCGATCGAGCAGGAGGACGTAGAGTGTGTTTGGCTCGAGGTTGAGGGGCTGTTGGAATGCCATTGTGGGATGAACTTGGATTGGGAATTCTCGAGGAAAGGAGAAGATGTGGGAGAACTCACTTATGTTATAATCTGTATACATGCTTCTTGTTTAGTCCCTCGTTTACGGAGATAGCTCGAGGTGAACCAAGGAAGCTAATGCACTTGGGCCTATTGTCCCCCCTACCACACCCGGATCCACGTTCACGAAACCGACAGCACGGCTTTTGGGTATACTTTTAGCGATCACAGACGAATCAGCGTCTGCGAGGGAATTTGTCAGGGATCCAATGCCGAATACAAGTGTGTTGATTTTTTGAGGGGGGCTAATATGCACCTGCAGTCTATGCAACTTGCTGCGCATTTCAGCTAATATAGCCGAATCTGGCATAGACGTGGCTTTGCTGGTGGTGTTTGGTTCGCTTGACTATTCGCTTTGCTTTTATGGAAATTTGCAGCTGAAATTAGACCTGTCAACAGTAATCAATCTTGTAGCTTGGATGTTGCTGTTTATCTTCCTTATTCTTTTTATTTAATTTTTAATTTTTTCTATATACCTGTCCTGTCTATCTTTTGATAACTATTCATTGTCTCCCATCCTACTAATGCTTGCACCAAGAAGGTCTTCGGTAGTCAACGCCCGAGATTGATACCAAACATGCATCTACACCCTTGTCAAAAGCCATGCAAGCAAAATAGGCCCTATATTTGCCCTATAATGTCCTTGAATGAGGCTCAACAAGGCAGAGACCCAAACCTGCCTCTACCGTTCCTCGTGGATGCTGTCTCCAGCTAACGCTAGCGGTGGGCCTATTGGATATAGCGTTATAACCGATGTTGTTTCCAGTAACCTGACTCTTGTTCTCCCGAGTCGGGACTTCCTCTGATACAATCTTCTGGTGCATAGAGTTGCTATCGGGCTGGGCTTGTGATGCTATCCATGGATTGATACTCAGCCGCCGGATACATCGTGTGAACACATCCACCCATGCGGACAAACCAACAACAATTTGCTTCGATATCGAGAACAAGAGTATAACTTATACATACTCAAATATCTAAATTCATTCATGCTAACCAACCAACACCCCAAAGAAGCTATACCTTACCATGCTATACAGTACACCAGAGAAACAAAACCAATCACCACTCACACCACTGACCAGGGCTATAATTCGCCGACGGTGCCGTTTGGCCTCGTGGCGTTTCCTCACTGCTATCACTTTGTGCAATAAGTTGCAGCTTGCAGACTGTCCACCTGTCTACTTGTTAGTTGTCAGTTGTCAGTTGTCAGTTGTTAGTTGTCATATCCAGTAGCCCTCCCAGGTTGTGCGCGGCCCCTCAGTGGCGCTGACCCGGACGACTTCGATTGGTTCACTGGATTCGCGCGAAAGATGTGTACTCGGTGAGCCCGTTGAGGAATCAGATGAGAGTGGATTGGGGTGTGGTCCATCCTCACTTTCCTTGAAGTTGTCTTGGGTGGCCGTGGATGCTGGCGAATCGCTTGGTTGGTTCTTGTTCCCCGCTGATGGGTTCTGCAGCTTTGGTGCTTGATGACATGGCTTCTGTGGTGGCGCTGCTAAGGGGGTGTTCATGGTGTGGAGAGTCTTACTTGAGTGGTTGATGAGGCCTTGTCTGGCGAGTCGTGTGCTTCTGGTATCCCCAGTTGAGAGGGTCTCTAGAACATACTCATGGAAGATGGCGTATTTGATGTGCTGTATATTCTAGTCAGACAAATGACAGGGTTGGAAGTGACTCTGTCGTTCTTGTATAGTACGTTACTCGATATACTTCCGAAGTTGGTAAGAAAGAAATCATTGGCTACGAAACCCCAAACCGGGTGCATCTCAGACAAAGAGATCCGAGTGGAATTGGAAAAAGACACATTTAATCGTGCTGGAGTGGGAATAGGAGACAATAAAAAAGAGAGAACTTCCACTCAGCCCCTTTTCTTCGCTCGCGTCAACCGAATATCAAACTCCGCCGGCCGACCCACACGGTCCCCGGACACGTGCAAGATATCTGCCGGTCCAACCCAGCGCTACAATGAAAACAAAGAAGCGACTTGCATGACCACGTCCAGGAAGAAATGCGAACGCCCACCCTAGCAATTGGCACAGATAATTTAAGCCTCAGCCTCTGTGGGCTTAGCCTCCTCGGGGGTCTCCTCGGCAGGAGCAGCGGCCTCGGTGGCGGTGGCAGCGGCAGGCGCCTCCTCCTCGGGCTTGTCTCCCTTGGTTTCTTCGCCCTCGTTACCATCCGATGAGGTCCAGAGAGTGAGGTTGTCACGCAGCAGCTGCATGATCAGGGTGCTGTCACGGTAGCTCTCCTCGGAAAGAGAGTCGAGCTCTGCAATAGCGTCGTCAAAGGCCTGCTTGGCGAGGTGGCATGCACGATCCGGCGAGTTGAGAATCTCGTAGTAGAAGACAGAGAAGTTCAGGGCGAGACCTAGGCGGATGGGGTGAGTGGGGGTGAGTTCGGTCTGGGCAACATCGGTGGCATTCTATCATGCAATTAACAAGTGCCCCAAGAGAAATATGCCTGCTAGGCAAGAGAATATAAATACCTTGTAAGCCTCGTGGGCGGCAGTGGCGGCACCCTTGCGCTTGGGGCCGGAAGCGAACTCAGCCAGGTAACGGTGGTAATCTCCCTTCCTGTAGACAGATTAGCCCGATGATCTCGAATTCAGAGATCGGCTGAGGTTGACCCACATCTTGTAGTAGAAGACCTTGGACTCGCCAGTCTCGGCCTTGGGGATGAGAGCATCATCGAGGACATCAAGGACATCTTGACAGACCTGCTCGAGCTCGGTCTCAATCTTCTGGCGGTAGTCACGGATGATACCGACGTGCTCGTCGGAGCCCTTGTTCTCCTCCTTCTGCTCAATGGAGGAGATGATGCGCCAGGAGGCACGGCGGGTACCGACCACGTTCTTGTAGGCAACGGAAAGGAGGTTACGCTCATCAACAGTAAGCTCGCCGCCGATCTAGGGATACGTTAATGCGTCAATTTCGGGCGATCCTGGAGGGGATTTCATGGGAAACCGTGTCATACGTTGGCGACTTCCTGTTGGGCGATTAGCATGGGTTCCCTGGCAGCAGACAAAATGAGGGGTTGCGACTTACCTTCATAAAGGTGACCATTTCTGAAAACAAGAAGAGAGACACGTCAGTGTATGCGCTCGGCACCATCATCATGAGCCAACTTACCATCGTAGCGCTCGGCCTGCTCGCAGAGCCTCGCGAGGAACGTCTTGCTGGTTGGGGGTCAGTCATGTCGGGCAACAGATCAGGATATGGCGATGGCGATCTTACTTCTCACGCTGCATGATAACACTGTTAGCCTTCTTATCGACAGAATTTCCAGATGGGGGAAGTTAAGGTAATGTGGGATCGCGATGGCGGTGACAACACAAGAGGGGCACGGATGGGGGGTGAACAGCATCTTACCTCAGAACCCATATTGAAAATCGAAGTGTGTTGGAAGTTGGAGAGTTAAATAAGAGATAGGGGAAACGCGAGATGCAGAAGGAGAAGATGAGTTAAGAGGATCAAGTGGGGGGGGGGAAAGATGGAGTCCAAAAGGTGAAGGGAGTTTGGGGGCATTTGAATCATAACAATAATACGCTCTAGGCTTGTACTGGGTACCTAGTGTGTCATAGTGTGACGCTAGTTAGTGGAGGTACCACAGTACTTGTGCTGCGGCCCTGTATTGATATTACTGCGGATCCCCCCTACCCAGTAATTAATTTGGCGGGGAGAGGTATACTTGACAGTACATGATACAATGCTGTCTGACGTGCCTTCATACTTCCTAGTGAGGTATCCAGGAATCTGAGGCTCAGCCATATTATTGACATAGATGAGAAGACAGTGGAATCCAATGTTTTCCCGGAAGCAGTCTTTCCCCTATTCCAGCGCTGGTACCAGATTTCGGTCCACGGGTACAGTCGAGGATCAGCTGAGAGCACATGACCGTAGTTCAAAGTAACTTTAAGATGGCAATAGCACTATTAATATCTGTAGACATAAGTTGTCCAATGATTTCGACAGTGCAACCAGTGCAAAAGAGATAAGGTCTGGGGATGATGCAAGTGCCTTTGGAACCTTCCAGACACTGTACTGTACCTGTATGATGTAGTTGATCAGCCGCACACCGACATCACATGTATCGGCAAACTTTACTATTTAGATGTTCAACTAAGCGAATTATATTACTGTAGTTTAAATTATCACACTGTCCTCAAGAAATTATTCACTCTCGTTGGTTATGTAAGGATCAGTCCAAGGTTTCCAGGTTTCCTGAATGAATAGGCCATCAACCAGTCCTGTACAGTATAACTAGGTCCTTCTGTAAGACAAATAGTTTTTGGCAGTGATTTTTGGTCCATGTCAAGGACAACCAACCATGCCCTTTCTGTCAAGCTTTGGCGTTCAAATCTCCAGACTAGTCAACTAGTCTGGGCTCAGTATGGATGAAGTCTAGCTTGGCCAACTAACCAGCATGGGCAATATGTCATGTTATCGCTAAATTAAGCATAATTTTGAGACAGGTCTGGGTTGACAAATAAAAATTTATCAGGATCTAGGCTGAGATCAATTCTGCTTATATAATTTCCTACTGTCTACCATTGGGCCAAAGATGACTTTATGCCTGCATCCCCAGAGAGCAAAAAGAGAAATCCACAAAGCAAGGAGATGACCATAGAGCAGGGATTGACTTAGATATCTACTGTACTCTACAGTACATGTGTCATATGTGCCATGTGTTTCAAATCATCCTCTCCCGGGAGGCGACGGTAAGATCATTGATCCTAATGATGCAACTGTGGGCTCTCTTAGCTTCAGCCTTATAGGTAAGGAGGCTTTTGTGCGTCTACGTAGTGTAGAAGGCGGTACCTCACTCTTGATGATCTCTACCTGTGTGGCACAGTAACAGCCCAATAGCAAGTGGACGGACTGGGATGGTTGGTTCCACCTCATCCAGTCCTAATCCGAAGACTGCCGCCATCTCGATCACACAGTCTCCGAAAAGGGGTACAGATACAGGTGTAGAGTTCTAAGCCTAGTCAGAAGACATAGCGTTCTTCTAGTCGACTGGTTGTAGAGTCGACTGGCTCGATTAGGAAGATCGAATACCCATTTCAGACCGCGGTGTCCCTTTCAGATCTTGCAAACACGAATCCGCCAAGGAGAGAGGTTACCCACAACTGCCATCCGATAGGCAAAGAACGAAGCAGCCTAGTGGCGCCCCATCAGTCATTCCAAGTTTGATCCGACAAGCTGGGGAATGCTATGTATGACGATGTCGAGGTTGGAGGCTCTTGGAGAGATCTGAACAACGAGATACTGATCAGGAATTCGGCTTCCACTCAAGAAGCCACCAGCAATGAGCATATCAACCCCGTCCCAGAACGAGAAAAGAGCAGCAAAGCGGAGAATAGCAGTTGACCCGCTCCTCAGCCCTGCAGCCCTGTGGCCCCTGGTGGCTTACTCAGCGCCTGGAAGCAATGAGAACACGTTGTGCCTCGTCCCCCACTGGAGGTTCCCCATTCGGCTTTCGATCTATTTCCTGGATCTCGCTCTTTTCTTCCTTCTTTTCTGCTTCAGGCTCCCTATGTCTCTAATCTAAATAGGTTTCCCTTTTCTTTTCTTTTTCCATTTGTTTACATCTTCCTGAACGTTTCTGCCCTTGAGGCTAAGCCATTATGGAGAATGCCTTTCTCCGCACTCCAGCGGAATCGCTGGAGCACTTCAAGGTGACTGAGCAGACTGGTCTGTCCCAGGATGCGGTCACGAAATCCAGAAGCCAATATGGGCCCAACGGTGAGTCTACATCCACACCGGCCCCAGAAGACGCATTGACCTGACGCTTTGTTTAGCTCTTGCGGAAGAGCCTCCAACGCCCATGTGGGAGCTGATTTTGGAGCAATTCAAGGATCAGCTCGTCCTTATCCTCCTTGGTTCGGCCGCCGTGTCGTTTGTGCTCGCGCTCTTTGAAGAGAACGAGGGTTGGACTGCATTTGTGGACCCTGCTGTTGTACGTGATTTGTTCCCCATAATCTGCCTTCATCAATCTTGCTGACCAATTGGCAATCTGTTTAGATCCTCACTATCCTTATCCTCAACGCCGTCGTCGGAGTCACCCAGGAAAGCAGTGCCGAGAAGGCCATCGCGGCTCTTCAGGAATACTCGGCCAACGAGGCCAAGGTTGTTCGTGATGGAAAGCCTCGCCGCGTCAAGGCTGAGGACTTGGTCCCCGGTGATGTGATTCAGATCGCCGTTGGTGATCGTGTTCCTGCAGATTGCCGACTGCTCGCTATTCACAGCAACAGCTTCCGTGTTGACCAGGCTATTCTGACTGGTGAAAGCGAAAGTGTCAGCAAGGAGACCAAGGCCATCAAGGACCAGCAGGCTGTCAAGCAGGACCAGATCAACATGCTTTTCTCTGGTACTACCGTGGTCAACGGCCACGCTACTGCCCTTGTTGTCTTGACCGGTGGCTCAACTGCTATTGGTGATATTCACGAGAGCATTACTGCCCAGATCTCCGAGCCAACCCCCCTGAAGCAGAAGCTGAACGACTTCGGTGACATGCTGGCCAAGGTTATTACCGTTATCTGTGTACTGGTTTGGGTTATCAACTATGAGAACTTCAATGATCCCTCTTTCGGTGGCTGGACCAAGGGTGCTATCTACTACTTGAAGATTGCTGTCTCCCTTGGTGTGGCAGCCATTCCCGAGGGTCTGGCTGTTGTCATTACTACTTGTTTGGCTCTTGGTACTCGCAAGATGGCCCAGAAGAATGCTGTTGTCCGCTCTCTTCCCTCCGTTGAAACCCTTGGTAGCTGCAGCGTTATCTGCTCCGACAAGACCGGAACTCTGACCACCAATCAGATGAGCGTGGAGAAGGTTGTCTACCTGTCCGCCTCTGGCAAAGGTTTCGATGAAATTGATGTCGAGGGAACCACTTTCACCCCCGAGGGCAAGCTCTCTCAGAACGGCAAGGTCGTCGAAAACGTGGCCGTCTCTTCTTCTACGGTTGAGCAATTGGCCGAGGTCACTGCCCTTTGTAACGCTGCTACTCTTGCCCATGACCCCAAGACCGGAGTCTTCTCCAGTATCGGTGAGCCCACCGAGGGAGCTCTTCGTGCTTTGGTCGAGAAGATTGGATCCACCGACGCTGCCCTGAACCAGAAGCTTTACCGCCTCCCTGCGTCTGAAAGATTGCATGCCGCTAGTGCTCACTACGAATCCCGTCTCCCTCTCAAGGCTACCTATGAGTTCTCTCGTGACCGAAAGAGCATGTCTGTCCTCGTTGGCGAAGGCAAAGAGCAAAAGCTGCTTGTCAAGGGTGCCCCCGAAACTATCTTTGAACGCTGCACTCACGTCCTTCGTGGCGCCGACGGAAACCGTGTCCCTATGACTAAGGAATATCTGAAGCTTCTCAGTGAAGAGGTCGTTGAGTACGGTAACCGCGGTCTCCGTGTCATGGCTATCGCAAATGTCAGCGGTGTCTCTGGTAACTCTCTTCTGAAGAACGCCTCCACTACCGAGGACTACGCCAAGCTGGAGCAAGATATGACTCTCGTTGGTCTGGTTGGAATGCTGGACCCCCCTCGTCCTGAAGTTGCCGACTCTATCAAGAAGTGCCACGCCGCCGGAATCCGTGTGATTGTCATCACTGGTGATAACCCCAACACCGCCGAGTCCATCTGTCGCGCCATTGGCGTGTTTGGTCCCAACGAGGATCTTACTGGCAAGAGCTACACTGGTCGCGAATTTGATAGCCTCAGCGAGGGCGAGAAGATGAAGGCTGTTGAGACTGCCTCGCTTTTCTCCCGCACTGAGCCTAGCCACAAGTCTAAGCTGGTTGATCTCCTCCAATCTATGAACCATGTCGTTGCCATGACCGGTGACGGTGTTAACGATGCTCCCGCTTTGAAGAAGTCTGACATTGGTGTCGCCATGGGTACTGGGACTGACGTCGCTAAGATGGCTGCTGATATGGTTCTCGCGGATGATAACTTCGCTACTATCACCGTTGCCGTCGAAGAAGGCCGTTCTATCTACAGCAACACCCAACAGTTCATTCGCTACCTGATCTCCTCCAACATCGGAGAGGTCGTGTCCATCTTCTTGACTGCTGCCCTTGGCATGCCCGAGGCTCTGGTCCCTGTCCAGCTCTTATGGGTTAACCTTGTCACCGACGGTCTCCCCGCCACTGCTCTGTCTTTCAACCCTCCCGACCACGACGTTATGAAGCGTCCTCCTCGCCGCCGTGACGAGGCTCTTGTCGGTGGCTGGTTGTTGTTCCGCTATATGGTCATCGGTATTTACGTCGGTGCTGCCACTGTCTTTGGTTACGTTTGGTGGTTCATCTATAACCCCGAGGGCCCTCATATCACTTTCTGGCAGTTGGTAAGTTTCTTATATCCCAGGCTCCTGTCCCACATTTCTAACAAACTTCTAGTCCCACTTCCACAAGTGCTCTGCTCAGTTCCCCGAGATTGGCTGTGACATGTTCACCAACGATATGGCCAAGTCTGCTTCCACTGTCTCTCTTTCCATTCTTGTGGTCATTGAGATGCTGAATGCCATGAACGCCTTGTCCTCCAGCGAGTCTCTCTTCACTTTCTTCCTGAACAACAACCCCATGCTGGTGTACGCCATCACTCTGTCCATGGCTCTACACTTTGCCATTCTCTACATTCCCTTCCTCCAGAACCTGTTCTCCATTCTTCCCCTGAACTGGACCGAATGGCAGGCAGTCTTGGTCATCAGTGCCCCTGTCATTTTCATTGACGAGGTCCTCAAGTATGCTGAGCGTTGCCTCTACAACACACATGTTACCGTCTCCCCGGTCGCCAACGGCGCCGCCGGTAAGCCCAAGCGGGCTTAAGAGAAAGATATGTAGGTATTGAATTACCATATTTTCTCCCGGGGGGTTCTTTGGCCGGTGCTAGAGGTGTGAATAGAGATAGATTGTGCCTGGCTGTTGGTTATGGTGTGGGTGGTTCAGTTTCCTTATGACATGCTATCATGCCCATAGAAAGACCCTGAAATGAAATATCGAACATGTACTCGAGTCATTTTTTACATAGGACCTATTTCTTTGAAATCGATGTAATCACTTCTCCGGACGATGAGCCTCCTCGAGGTATCACTGACGCTCAAATCACTGGACTCTCGAGTCGCCGTCCTGAAACTAACACCTTTATAATAAACCTTTCAAACAATTGAATCCAAGGTCAGCCAGTTATCTAAGTTACCTCGACATGGAGAGAAGTACACTGGAGCGCATTGCCATCTATCCTGCGCACAGGAGTGGTTGGAAAAGCGACAGGCTTTGACACGTATGATGTGGGTTGGAAGTAAAGATAGTCTCAATTCTGCAATGCTGGAAAGCAGATGCAGTCGAAACAAAGTAACCCTAGACACTTTGAATTGTCTACTCCATGTCCCCGCAGCTGACACCGAGAAGCCCTAATGGTGCACACCCAATCACACTATCAACCATGGCTTCCCCCAATGCCGAAAATCTCACTGAAAATTGTCCCTGCAATAGCATCTATTTGACACCTGCCGTACAGTGGGTTCCAGCTGTCCGAAAATGATATTGGGGCCATCGTCATGGCAGGGTCATTGCCGATCAATGGGCTATGGGCTTTGGAGTCTGAGTGATATTGTAGTCTTCATCCAGTGTAGATCATACCAGGAGTATATTCAATAGGGCGACTCAAGCTAGAAAGGAAATTATTTAGGACCTATTCAAGTGGCCGTAAGGCCATTTTTGTGCTCTGAAGGCTTTTTGTAATGATTTCAAGAGCCTCAATCTGTAGTAAGATCTGCGCCACCTCGGGCTGTTCGAAGCATTACTTCTCTATCGCTTTCGCTTCCGCCTACTATCGAGCTAGGCATGTTTCGTGCGAGTCAAGACTAACGACGTATCTTTGGCACACGCTCCCGGAAGTTAGTTAGCAAAAGGGCTTTGTGGCGGGTGATCGCCGCTTATAACAATATCGGAGATTCATATAAAAAGCAAGACGAATTGATAGGGTAGGAATAAAAGCCGGGAAATCACCCATGCTATACTCTCCCAGTGAGATTCAAGAATGAAGCGGGGGTTAGGCAGCGAACGTCACGAGAAGCGCTTAGAGTGCTGTTCATGGTGCCCGTGGCCCCCACTGCATTCTTTCTTTACGCCTTTTCTATACACTCAAGATCTCTCCAATCTTTGTCTCTCTTAAACCATCATTTGGATATATCTGGCTCAGCAACGAGTCATTTATCTGGTTCGGATCTACTAGGAGAAGAATCAGGATAAACATGTCAGACCCCGCAAACTACGCCGTGGGCTGGATATGCGCCATAGGCGTCGAGTATGTGGCTGCGCAAGAGTGCCTCGATGAGGAGCATGAAAGTCCAAGGTCTCTGGCTTCGAATGATACAAATGACTATACACTGGGAAGAATTGGAGATCATAACGTGGTGGTCGCCGTCTTGCCAGACGGGGAGTATGGAACCGTTTCTGCTGCGAGCGTGGCAAAAGACATGCTGCACAGCTTTCCCAACATCAAAATCGGTCTCATGGTAGGCATTGGCGGCGGTGCACCAAGTGCAAAGCATGATATTCGCTTGGGCGATGTTGTGGTTAGTGCCCCTCGCGAGGGCGAAAATGGTGTGTTCCAGTATGATTTTGGCAAGTCGATACAGGGCCAGAGCTTTCAACACACGCGGTTCTTGAATCAGCCACCAACGTCACTACGCACAGCAGTAGCGGGTATACAGGCGCAATATAAAAGGAAAGGTCATCAGCTCAAGGAGGCTGTCCACGGGATTCTCAACAAGAATCCTAGGCTCCGGCGCGAGTACGAACAACCAAGCACGGATAGGTTGTTCAAAGCCGACTACCTACATGATCCAAGAGGCTGTGCATATTGTGCAGAAGATTCGTCAAACTTGGTACCACGACCTGAGCGGAGTGAATATACGGATGATCCTACCATCCACTACGGTCTGATTGCTTCTGCGGATCAGCTGATGAAGGATGCTTTGATTCGAGACAGGCTTGCCGCGGAAAGGGACGTTCTATGTTTCGAAATGGAGGCTGCGGGTCTCATGAATCAATTTCCCTGCCTGGTGATCCGCGGGATCTGTTACTACTCAGACTCGCATAAGAGCAAAGAGTGGCAAGGATATGCATCAATGATTGCAGCTGTATATGCCAAAGACCTATTGCTGAGAATCCCTTCAAGTAGGGTGAAGGATGAGAAGCGACTTGGTGATTCAGTATCTGGTTAGTTCAATGTTACTTTGAAATAGCTCCCTTCATATATGTTAACATTATCAGAACCACAAAACGTTGCCGAGGAGCATAGGAATATTGCACAGAAGCAGCTTGAAATCCAGGAAAATGCAGTCAAGCAAAGACTCACAGACGAGGAAATGGAATGTCTTCAGTTATTTCGTCTTGTCACAGATACAAATGATGTCACATATGAATGGTACAAGGATCGTGTTGAAGCCCGATTGGAGGGCACCTGTGAGTGGTTTCTAAACCATCAGAATTTCCGAAGGTGGTTGGAACAAGATTCTGGGCCTTTGCTTGTCTCAGCCGACCCAGGCTGTGGGAAGTCTGTCCTGGCGAAACACCTTATCGAGGACAAGCTACCACGATCTGCCACGATCTGTTATTTCTTCTTCAAAGACCAGGACCAGAACAAAGTCAGCCAAGCGCTTTGCGCTCTACTCCATCAACTGTTTTCTCAGATTCCATTCCTCATAAGACACGCAATAGAGGATTTCAGAAAGAACGGGCGCCACCTCATCAAAGCGACTAAGTCCCTCTGGGGTATCCTGGGAAGAGCCGTGAAAGACCCCAATGCTGGACCTATCATCATCGTTCTAGATGCCCTAGATGAATGTGCTGAATCGGAATTCAATAACTTGATATCAGGCATTGAGGCTCAATCACGCACTGATCATTCAAGCCAGAGCAAGCTGAAGTTTCTCTTAACAAGCCGCCCATATGATCGAATTATCTCCAGTTTTGGGAGCTTACTGGAATCGTTCCCGTATATTCGTATACCAGGCGAGGAGAAGTCAGAAAGTATCAGTCAAGAGGTCACTCATGTCATCCGATATCGCGTCGAACAACTAGCTCGACAAACAAGTCTTTCAGATCGGGTCAAAAATCACCTTGCAACAAGACTGCTCAAAGTTCCACACCGTACCTATCTTTGGGTATACCTTGTGTTTGACTTCTTAGCAACCGAAACTTTCAAGAAAACACCTTCTGGAGTTGATCCAACTTTTGCATCCCTGCCAACAACAATGTACAAGGCCTATGAGCAGATTCTGAAGAAGTCGAAGAAAGACCCAACTGTTTGGAAGGCCTTGAGCATCATCTTGGCAGCAAGCCGACCCTTATCACTCTCTGAAATGAATGTTGCATTGAATGTTGACGGCAAATCAAAGTCAATTCACGACCTTGATCTTGAGGAAGAAGAGGACTTCAGCTCACGTCTCAGGTCTTGGTGTGGATTGCTTGTTTCAATCCACCACAACAAGATTTATCTGCTTCACCAGACTGCGCGGGAGTTTTTACTTGCGCATGAAGTATCACCTACCACTGTTCCTTCAGAGTCAGCCTGGCAGCATTCTATCACCAGCCAGAGCGCGCACAATGTCCTTGCCGAGGTCTGTGTCATGTATCTTGACTTCATCAATAATGAAACTCTTGCTGCGGATGTTGGAGAAACTCGCCAGAGTCTCTCCATGTACACTTTATTGAACTATTCAGCATTAATTGGGACGATCATCATCGCAATGCTCGCATTAGTATTGGTGCTGATCTTGTACCCTATACATTGAGCATCTGCAGTCTACACTCAAGGAGTCGGTCAATATGGCTTGAAATTCACCAGCGCCAATTTCTTTCTGGGGTTCCTCACAATACATGTAGTCTCACTCTGATGTCTTATCTTGGACATGAGGCAACAGTCAAATTGCTGCTTGAAAAAGGCGCTGACCTTGAGTCAAGAGACAACGATGGCGTAACCCCGCTATCATGGGCTGCAGAAAATGGGGAGGAGGCAATGGTCCAACTGTTGCTTGAAAAAGCTGCCGAGCCGAATTGGAGTCAAAGTGACGAAGATGACCTACTTCGCTATCACGGACGATAGATCATTAGTTCATCAGGTCAAAGCATGATTCAATCACCTGATGAGTCAAGACCAGTCGTTACTAGTCGTTGGTAGTTGTTACCGGGAGTCAACTTAGAGGATGAGGTTAAATCGTTGAGGTCACATGGAGATAGGACTTTTGGGTCTAACTGCTTTGAGGAACAATAAGATGCTTTACGATAACTTATAAGTTGTTCTATGTGTTTCTAGTTGTGGTGAGGGTGAACAGCAGAAATCTATTTTGCTATACTATCATGTCTAGAGAAAGGGAAAGAAAAAAGAAGAACCCGCAAATGAAGGCTGAAACTTATCCATAATCCCGCCTATCTTGGGCATACATGTATGCGTTAGATAGAGCGCACGCCTCGTCTTCTGCCCGCCTAATCAGCTACACAAATAGAAAATGCATATTGGCCCTAGATATAATTGAGTAAAAGCCACAGATCCACAGGGGCAATTGAACGCTCGGATTTTGTCCTTTTTGGCTTAATTCTCTCGTCTCCGGGACGTGGAAGCTCATGTTCACGCGCCGTAAAGTAGTGGTTTGAGACACTTTCAGGACTTGATGTATGACGGGAGTTAGAAAACATGACGGACTCGTTGAACGTCTATCCAGGAAACATTTGATAAAAGAAGCCTATTTTAGAATTTGTTTATAGTTTGAAGGCGTTTTTGGCTCCCACACGCTTATGGCTCCATGGTTAAATAAAGTTGTTAGCACAAATAGCCACAAGGAGCATTAAGCATCATGTATTGTAAATCTCAATAGCAGGTGCTTACTCCGAAGCGATTTGCCATGCCCTAGGACGCTGTAGACCTCATATTCTCCGCGCAAAAACAAAAATCGCGAAGTGACAGTATAAAAGCACGCGGGACACAATAGCCCGAAAAGCCACCGGAATGATGTCCCGCATTCAGGCTGAAAATGCAACTCTGACGCCAGTGCCCGTGCTAGACCGTGTTTTGAGGGGATATTCCAAACTAAGGTTGATCAGAATATCGAGGGCAGGTTTGTGACTGGTCCAAAGGCACGTTTACCCCAGGGATCACCGCTTGGCTTACCCCGGACTGGGGAAGGGAAGTTGCGGAGAAAAAGAGTGTTACATTTCCATTTACACTTAAATACTTGACCCTTGTTTTGTTGGTCTGTCGGTTTTGTTTTTTTTTTTTCTCTTTTCTTTATTTTCCTGTTGTTTCTTCGATCTGATTTCTTCACGATGGGCTTCAAGGAGTTCATGAAGAGCCGTTCGGGCTTGCGTGTTGACAACAAAAAGACCACCTCGGCTGCGACTTTGACTCTACGTCAGAGTTTGTGGCCGCTGACACTAGTGACGATTCTGTTCTTTTTGTGGGTATGTGACTATGGGACTATGGGATGGACGGGCGAACTATAGCTTACTAACGTGCCAGGGATTCGCGTATGGATTGCTGGATACCTTAAACAAACACTTCCAAAATACCCTCCACATTGACCGAGGACGCTCTGCTGGACTTCAAGCTGCCTATTTCGGGTATGTCCTCAAACATGCTTCCATAGCTTCTCTCTCCGCCGAATACCGGACTAATAAGCTCAGCGCATATCCCCTGGCCTCGCTCGGCTACGCGAACTGGATCCTCCGCCACTATGGCTACAAAACAGTCTTCATCTTCGGTCTGGTCCTCTACGGCATCGGAGCTCTATGCATGTGGCCGGCGGGTCTGCATCAATCCTTCGGTGGCTTCTGCGGTGCAACATTTGTGATTGGATCGGGACTGGGCTCGTTGGAGACTGCTGCTAATCCTTATCTAACGGGTAAGAGAGCAATACCATGAACACAAGACTGTATGTCTGGAAGAAAGGGCTCGCGCTGACCATTGTCTTCTCTTGCGCTGTCTAGTCTGCGGTCCCCCTCGCTACTCGGAGATTCGAATCAACTTCGCCCAGGCTTTCAATGCAATTGGCACTGTTGTTGGCCCGGTATTGGGCTCTTATGCTTTCTTCACTGAAACTTCGGATGATGTTGCTGCTCTGCAGCGTGTGCAGTGGGTTTACCTCGCCATTGGCATTTTCGTCTTCTGTCTGGCTGCTGTCTTTTTCTTTTCGAATATCCCTGAAGTGACCGATGAGGATATGGCCTTCCAGGTTGCGCAGACTCATGTTGATGAGCAGGATGAGCCGTTCTGGAAGCATTATAAGTTGTTCCATGCGACACTTTCGCAGTTCACTTATACGGGAGCACAGGGTGTGTATTTTCCAATCTATCCATCATCTACCCGCTCTATTTTCACATGCTGACTGATATCTCAGTCGCAATCGCTGGCTACTTCATCAACTATGCTACTGAGACCTGGCCTGGTACGTCCAATGCCACTGCAGCCAAGTATCTCGCCGGAGCGCAAGGCGCTTTTGCTGTGGGTCGATTCCTCGGCTCGGGGATCATGAAGTATGTCAAGGCTCGTTGGGTTTTCCTCGTTTATCTGTCATGCACGGTAGCCTTCCTTGCTGCATCTGTGACGCAGACAAAGCAAGCCGGTATTGGTAAGTGCTTTCCACAATGAAAGTCACCGAGTGACAGGATTTTGATACTGATGTTGAAAAACAGCCATGCTCTTCCTGACACTATTCTTCGAGTCTGTCTGTTTCCCTACGATCATGGCTCTGGGTATTCGCGGCTTGGGACGTCATTACAAACGTGGCTCTGGTTTCCTCGTCGGTGGTGTTTGTGGTGGTGCTGTCGTGCCTCCGATTCTGGGTCATGTTGCTGATATGCGTAATGATACGGGGTTTGCGTTCATCGTTCCTACCATGGTATGTCTCTCTTCCTCTATTAATACAAGGTAGCTCCCCTGCTAACAGGAATTGCAGTTCATGGTTGTCGCATGGACCTACGCAATCGCCGTCAACTTTGTCCCTGCATATGTTAGCACGGTGGACAAGGTTGGTGAGAGCACGGTTGGACTTGAGGGTCCGGATAATAAAGATGAAGAGGCTGTGATGGGTACTCATCAAGAGTCTACGGCTTTCGATGAGAAGCACCAGGCTGTTCACGTGGAGCGGTAGTTGTGAGCTGATAATCCCTTGAGGTGTTTTCCAGTGGCGTAGGTAGATGTTTGGGGCTTGCTTTGCTTTATTTACTTGCTTTCCTTGCTTTCCTTGCTTTCCTTACTTTACTTGACTTTGCCTGCTTGGGATTTCTACTGATAGAAAGATAATCAATGATCTTACGAGGCACAAGATAATGGTTCAATATGTCCGTAAAAGGATTTCTTTCTGTGGTCCAGATTGAGCCATCAACAGGTCCAAAAACACTAGATCTCAAGTATGTTTTGAGTAGTATTCGAAGACTGATAGCGTGTGAAGGTCAAATATTATTCAATATGCAATACCATTATGCAAGTATCTGGCGATGATATCAGTGATCAAACGATCACACTAAACAATAGTCTATGGATAAAAAGCAGTGATGTATAATCAAAAGGGTAGGGTAACAAGGGAATGTCGAGTCGTGAGGATTATAAGGAATCTCAAGGGAGCAGAGGACAAGTGCTTCGTGAGATGGGGGGACAACAAGGAAAAGAAGACAAGGGAGGGCAGGATACTCATTGGATACGATCCAATGAAGTGTCGATGGTCAAATGAAGGAAATGAAAAGCAGGGAACGCTGTGTAAGTAGGGGGTATAAAAGATCTATCGTCTAACCGAACATAGAAAGGAGATATCGTGTGAACGCAAGAAAGCTCGCATCTAATGCAAAGCAAAGCAACTGATATGGAGAGCAGTCGATCCGGGAACCCATCATTCGGCTGTCCCAATCTTGTCCTCTGGGATGTCACTCGGTGAGAGCAGAGAAGAAGAGCGAGGAGGCCGAAGTGGGCTGTTTTCAAGACCCGGCGTAGGGGCAATGGGCGTTTTTTCACCCGAGAAAGATCCAGCCTCTTGGTCGATCGAGACTCTCGGGGTGGTGTTTTCAAGATGGTCGTAGGGATTGGTCATATCGCCTGGTGTGCCAGGATCAGTGACAAATCCATCACCCTCTCCTTCTTCGTCTTCTTCGATTCCGCCCATGTCTTCCTCTTCTTCAATGATTTGGCTTTTGCGTGCCACAGGTCGACCTGCTGGGATACTAGACTCGCTGGTGTTGACGTGAACAGGTGAACCAGCCATCCCACCGCTGCCCATCAAATTACTTGTGTGGATCATAGGACCCTTGAATGCAGATCTCTTGCGTCGCGCAAAAACCAAGCTTGATGATGGCGAGTACAACAATGGTGATGGAGCCACCTCATTGAACGCGGAGGGCATGCCGTGATCGGCCAGTTCTCGGGGTGCTCCACCTGGTCCTCTAACCAAACGAATGTTGCTTGGGAAACGAGCAGATGCACCTGGTGTGGTAGGCAAGACCTTGATAGATGAGTGGGGTGATTTTGAGGCTCTCGCAGTTGGTGTTGATATGGTGTCCACGCTATTAGAAGAAATCGAAGATGCTTTGGAGTGGGCGCGAGTGTGGTGAATGCTGCGAATTGAAGAGACCGAGGACGACGTGGATTTGCGTCCTCGTAGCCCGGCTGATGAACGTCGATAGGAGCCACGTGGGGTGATGGGCGAGGGCGAAAGAGAATTGCGATGGCCGGAGTGACCTGTGTTCAATGAACGCGGCTGGCGAGGGTAGGAGTGTCGATTTTGGCGATATGAAGCACTGCTGGGAGCGAGACTGCTGGCAGCGGAGATTCGTTTGGCCTGAGTTGGTGTCACTACGTCCTCCCCTGGCATTTCACTTGTCGGAGACGACAAAGTCGACGGCTTTTTTCCTGTGTCCTGACTCTTGGCCGGACTCGACTTTTCAGAAAACATTTTGCGAGAAGTGCTTGACTTAGAATGCGGAGAGCGTGCTCGTTTTGCTGATTCCACGAACCAGTGCTTGAGGGAGGCCAGCTGGCTGAGTATCGGATATTGATGGCGGCGACTGGTACGACGTCGGAAGATACCGTGGTGCTGTGTCAACTCGGGTTGCGATGCACTCACATGCAGCATGCTAGGCCTCGATCGACGTCGGTCTTTGGGCGGGGGAATTGGGCGGCGTCGTGACGAGTCGTTGGATCGAATGGAATCTTTATCGATGGGCAACGGTGGTGTAGTCGCCTCGGATGGAAACACCGGCAGCGGTTCAGGAAGCGCAGGAAGTTCCGGAACTGCCAGTTGCGATGGTAAGCTTCGTCTATCCCGTCTTCCACGTTCATGCAATCCCAAGTTTGCCTGACCTTCCTCTTCGACCTCCATCAAAGCCGATGACCGCTTCTCCAGACGACTGCTAGCAGCGCTAAGACGGCGCATATTCTTAGCCTCAACCTCCCGCTCTCGACGCTTGCGCTCCCTCTTCTGTTCCTTTCGTTGCTCTTTTTCGATCAGCAACGCCCACCATCCAGCCAGAGGATCACATCGCTGAGCCAGAACATTCTCAATCACTTCGTCGATGTTGACACCTGCACTCTTCATCCGTTGCAGGGTAGTTTTCTCTAGCGGTGTGGTGAACGGCGAAGGCCTTGGAATCTTCAGTATGGCAAGCTGCTCAGGGGCATGTTCAGCGAGAAAAGGATGCGCCAGAATCTCATCTAGACTTGGCCGGATCAATGGTCGTTTCGATAGCAATAGGTTGATCAATGCCTTGGCATCATCTGGAAACTTGTCATTGTAAGTGGGCTCAACAGCCAGAATCCGCCGTTTTGTGACCTGGTCGTCGTCATCATCATATGGCAGCTCGCCAGCAAGCAACGCATAGAGGATGATTCCCAAACTCCAGACATCCACCTTCTCTCCGGCATATTTCTCTCCCTTCAGCATTTCGGGTGCACTGTAGCATATCGTCCCACAGAAGGTCTGCAAATAGCTTGCCTTTCCTTCGTATTCGCGCGTGAATCCAAAATCGCATAGCTTCACATTTTCTTGCTTGTCCAAAAGGATGTTCTCCAACTTGAGATCTCGATGAACACAGGACTTGCTGTGGACATACGCAACTGCTCCAACCAACTGTGTAAAGATCCGCTTTACTTTCTCTACCGGTAAGGGGCCGTGGCGAAGGAGGTAGTTGTAGAGTTCGTCACCTAGACAGTCCGTAGTCAGTATAGCTTTCCTTCTCTCGGCGTCCGTTCTATCGAGCACGCGACCTACCAGGACAATATTCCAAAACTAGCCAGACCAGGCTCTCGGTCACCACCACTTCGTAAAGACGCGCAATATGGGGATGGAGGAATTGGCGATGGTGATGGATCTCTCGCACGAGGTTTGTGTCCTCCTTGCTGGAGGACTTCAACACAACCTATCGACTGATCAGCACTGTCCAGCGATCTCATTCTTCCAAGTCGTACCTTTGAGCCATTGGTGAGCTTGTGTGACGCGAGATAGACCTTGCCAAAGGACCCCTTTCCAATGAGCCTCCCTAGCGTATAATTGCCCACACTCCGGAGATCTTTGGACGAGAACTCCCTGTAGACGCATCGTGTTAGCGCAAGCTCTGAGACTTGGACCGAGGGTGCCGCTTACTCGAGAAGTTCATTGTAGGAGCTCGCAAGCTGTAGTCGAGATCCTCAGTTAGCCACACGATCATTGACTCCGCGCTCCGCTCCACACCTTGCGGAGCTCCTGCAGGCTCACCTTTTCCTTTTGTTTCTGGCTTTGAACCCCCGCTCTCGTTCGGGGCGGCATGTGTGGTTGCCTGTCAATCGCGGAAGTTTCTGCGTAAGAATAGTGACCGGGGTGGGAGTGGCAGGGCCGGGTGCCATTCAAACACGGGAGTGGGTAAGGGGGTGAGAGGCTGGAAGAGTTAAGGATTCAATACAAAGTTTCCAAGACGTCAACGGGAACGTGGACTGTGTGGGGGGGACTCGAACGTCTCCTTTTTTTAGTTGTGCAATTGTAGTGCAATCCATTAAGTTAGTGTCTGTTCGCATTATATTCCCCCCCTATCTTCAACGCCCGTCTTGACTATGAGGATATTTTTTTGACTACAATTTTTGGGACTAAAATCCAGTAAATTCAACTAAAATCAGGGAAGATCATCCTACATAACCTCTTTCTCTCATCACAGTCAGTTCACAGATCCCTTACTTGTGTAGCTGTACATGTACACTGACGCCCAATTAATTTGGGCGGCTGCACCTATTGGCCCATATGCGCTGACATGGCCCAGCTAATGAATGGCTGAAACCAACGTCATAAGGTATTATATTATATCCTTCTATTGCCACCAAGGCAGCGATTCAAGATGTTGCACGGCACGTTTACTGGTGCCCATCGTGGGATCGACGGGGTTGAGGCCTGCTTCGCCCTGGAAGGCCAGGGAAACCATGCCAAAGTATGAGTGAAGCAAATCTGTGTGGTCAGCGAGGTCTTCGTTTAGGTCGACGGGTCTTACCTGGAGGATCTCCGGGCGCTTTTCCAAATCCACCAACGAGATGTTGGGTCTTTTCCAGCAAGTATCGACGGTTGCGAGCCTCGTCAATCACAGAGTAATGGTCCAGCATCTGATGCGGTGTCAGTAAAGGTCAAATAGCGGGAGATCACAAGAGAACATACCACCAGTGTCGCTCCATTCCAGAATGAATAACAGGTGTCGGCAACTTTATTGCATCGCCCGTTGAACCCGGCGCATGATATTGTCTCTGCTTCCAGTGATTCGACATTGGGCAGCCCTTGGATTCTTTCAGTGAGAGATCCTGCTTCAGATGCATTGGGCACTTCGGTGTCACTGTCGTCTTCATTGCCATCGTCTTCAATTCGAGCCGTCTGCCTTGAGGCCAACCATGTAATCAAAGACTCAAATTTCTCTGACCCGGCTGATAGTAGCGGTACTGATCTCAGATCAGGAGATGTGCGACGAACAAAGTCCAACGAACCAATTGCACAATATGTATGTCCGCCTGCGTTTTCAATTAGCAAATCAAGCCGTAGTAGAGAGGGAAACACGAACTATGCGACTCGCAGAAAGGAGATTCGGCCATGCCACCGTCGTAGGTCTAGTCAATTCGCATTAGCGTATCTATCAAATCAGTGTAGAAATGCGTTCAATTACCTGACACGCCTCAATAAAAGAGATCAACCGGGGTACATCAATATCCGGCACGCCCTGAAGCCCAGCCTCATTTCGTCCGCGCAGGATGTACCGCACACCGGTTGCACAGCAGCAATATCTCAAATCGCGAGCTCCTTCTACATCCCCACCGGGACCGACGAGTTCCCCAAAGCTTCCATCAGCGCGCTGCACCTTGGGAAGCCATTCGAGGCACTCCCGCCGCTTGACACGCGACAGGTCATCGCCGAGGATGAGCAAGTTGACCAGCGCAAAGAACGTCGCAGGAACGTTTGCCGGGTCCCAGGCTTCATTGTTTTTGTTTCGCTTCTCTGGTCCGAAGTCAGTGCCTGGGAATCCACGGAACCCGCCTGTTGGCACTTGGCAGTGGTAGAGCCAGTCGATGTACCCTTGTCGTTCTTCCGGTGTGGTTTTGGTGTACAGCACGCCGAGCACATCCAGCCCTGAGAGGGTCAGGTAGCCCAGCAGCATGCGATTGGAGTCATTGGAGGTGTAAGCGGACGGCAGGAAGGTCTTTAGGCATCGGAGGTAGTATTTGACATGGCGCTCCGTGTTGAAGAGTGGATCAGCCATTGTCGAGGATTATAGCTCTAGCTCTTCTGTATCAAGGCTGCTTCTATCTCTGGTCAGTGAGGCATCAGTCGTAAATCAGATCAAATCGTTAAGCTGTGGTGGTGGGGGGAAGTGATGCTTTTTCCCCACATGCCTTGGGAACAAACACGCGGTCCAACTCCAGTCTCCGACACCTATCTGTCCTTTCCCAACTCCTTCTACCATTGCACACCCAACATGGTATTTGTCTCGTCTAAAACTCTCATCCAGGTGCATGGCATCCTCCTGGTTGTGGTTGCCGGCTACCTGGTCAAAAATCCAGAGCTGATCACCGACTCCGACTTTGTGTTTATGATGGGAGAAGCCTTGAAAATTGTATGCACCAATCTCCAACCTCGCCAGCTCTAAGCTTGACTGGAAATCAATTGAACTGTATCACAGTGCTAACATCTCTATCCCAGGGCTTCCCATCCCTGTCAAGCCCCCAACAGTCCCCCTTCACCTTCTGCGCCGTGCTCCTCTTCGTCGAAGCTCTCATCGACCTCGTCCTGTTATCGAACCTCCCATTCCACGAAGCGCTCGACGAAGCTCTGCCATATATCCGTCCTCTGCGCAATGGTAACCTCCCGGCTGAGGACCTACAGGTTCTCCAGAACCTGCCCGAGTATATCACGAAGTCCTTGACTGTCTACTGGAGTGTCTGGATTGGCGTTGCTGCATGCCGGTTTTTCGTGTACGCAGGTCTTGCGCTGTTCATTTATACCGGCCGAGGTGAACTCCTGGCCTCCTCCTACACCTCCGCTGCGGCTATGGCTGGCCTGGACCGTCTGAAGAACCGTGTGGTCTTCACCTTTGCGTTTTTGGAGATGATGTTCTGGTTCTGGGTGAGTACCATTGATGATCTGGTATATTCTATGCGGTTACTGATGCGTGATACAGATTTTCACTACTCTCCGCGAGGAGCGCCAGGAACGTCTGACCAAGCTGCTGGAGGATACTCGCGACCTCTGAGCCCCCATTGATTATCGATATCCTTTTCTACCGGTGTATTAACTAATTATCAAAATCAAACATGTCTTCCCGTTCAAGCGCCACAGATATTGCGTAATTTTGTTAATTATGGCAGTATTGTGAATTAAGAGATACAGGTTCCTCATGTCATGTCATGAGACACAGTCATTGCAATTCCATTCCATCATCAAATATCTGCATACCGCTAAGCATAAAGCGCCTTCGTTCAACATGACCACTCATCGCTCTCTTAGATAAGGATGGCGAAAGCGGCAGCGGCACCAGCAGCAGCCACGAGAGAAGAATCCTTGCGAGCAGCCATGGCAGCGCCGGTGCTAGTAGCGGCTGCAGAAGCAGAGGATGCGGACGAGGTCTTGGAGCTAGTGCTGGAAGCGTTGGTGGCAGAGACATCGGAGGCTGATGAGGTGGTCGAGCCGGTTGAGGTCGAAGTCGAGCTTGAGGTCGAGGCCGATGCGTTGGTGCCAGTCTTGGTTCCGGTGGATGTCGAGCTGGAGCTGGAGCTGGAGCTGCTGCTGGAACAGGTCACCTCATCGGGGAGGTTGGTCACACCGCCACGAGCGCAGATGGACTTGGCGACCTTGAGAGTGGCTGTTGTGTGCAAATCACGTTAGCTGTGTCTTTTTTATTGAGTCTGCTGCTGGGATGGGCGTCACCTACTCTCCTGGTCTGCCTTGGAGCACTTTTGGGCTACGCAGCAGGTCACATCATTCAGGAAGGACTTGGCCTCACAGATACACTTGAAGTCAATGCCACAGCTTTGGGGAATGGCACCAGTGGCACACTCTTTCTGTCGAGGGGAAACACGTTAGCAGACCGCTCATTACCTCGATCATTGGTACATACCGAGCAATCAGGCAGGTCGCCCAGACCTTGAGCCGCAGCAGTGGTCAGCAAAGCTGCCAGGGCAATGATGTTGAACTTCATGGTTGAATGGGAGATGTCAAGGTGAAGTCAAGCTGCCCCTCCCCCGGCTTTAAACCCAAGCTTGGGGGGTGAGTTTTGACCCCAAGTCAGGGGCTGTTGTATACTTTACTGTACTGTAGATCCAATGGATACATCTAGAGCAGGACTAAAATGCCACCCCCAAATGCTGAAAAGCCACCTCCCCCCGTAGTTCAATCTGGCTAGTAAACTATCGGCATTTTAGCGCTTTGGGGTATTGCATTTTAAATCAAGCTGTACCTCTAATATGGCATCAAATTCTTGGGATTCTAATGAATTGAATTTGGGGTTGGCATTTTAGTCCTGCTCTACATCTCCCTGTAATTCGGAGTAGTTGGATTGTGTGGAGGTATGCGATGTTTAGTTGTGTGCCTTTTATGGGTAATCTTCGTGGCATTAGTGTGCAGACCACAAGCTTCTCTTTGCCATCCACTTAAAGTCGCCCTTCTATTATCCCCACGTCCACCCCGGACCCTGTTTACCTCAATACCTAGTCATACATGCAAGCCACTCAGCGCTACTGTAGGGTCTACTCCACCATGGACCGCAGTGATCGTTTTGAACCCTTCTCACCGTACAAACTTGGGTTACTGGTGCACTGCATACTGTACTCAAGTGAGTCTTTGTTCTTCATGTAAGGTCCTTTTTCCCGTTCTACTGTACGGTATATCGACCGAGAGCCAGCAAATCTGGAAGCCGAATGTGATGCCTCGGCTCCTCCCTGCAGATCTCAGCTGAATCCCCAGTTTCCATTAGTGGCTTTTCCCCAAAACTGGGGAATTTCAGGAAACAGGCTATTGCCCGTGGTGATGGGTTCGGATACAGTGCCCAGTATCTTTGTTTTCTACACGGTATGATTGAAGGAATATGATTTTCGTACTATTTAGGTTTACTTTTTTGACTTCTCTTGTTCCCTTTTGGCCCAGCTTGTACGTTGAACATGGGTTCCAACCGTAGAATACGCAGGGAAGTACTGTAGATCGCTCGGGCTAAACCCTCAATCACATTCAGCCGAGCCACCAATGCCAACTGGGAACTGGGAACTGGAAATGGGGAACACAGTCGGAGGATGCAAGCATGCACTTGCCCCTATTGGTCCCGTTGAAGCTTGCAGTTCCCCTCGGAACGCCAACAACTTCCCCCTCTTGGTCTACTTAACTGGTCTCTCTGGCTTTTCTCCGCTAGCGTAGAGTCGCTCATTTGCGAGAATGGGTCTTGGAGTACTGGATACCAAACAGGCCCATGTTCCAGGTTTGATCTCTATAGCCTTTCCATGGCTAAGATGTGAAGCTGACTCGTAATAGGCACCTCCGATATCTATGAACAGAACAATAACGCAAACGACCAGGCACTAGGCACCTCAGGCCTCAAATGCGACTGGTCAGGCAAGCAGCCAGTGATACTCGTCCCACAGCCAAGTGATGACCCCAATGATCCATTGGTAGGCACCAAGCGCATCGGCACAACGTGATCTTCTAGCGAAGATAAGCTAATAGCAGAGCAGAACTGGCCGCTATGGCGACGCGACCTGATCCTCTCCATCCTATCCTTCGTGACCGTCCTCTGCACAACACTGAGTTCCATTCTAGCGGCAAATACAGTGACAATTGCCGATTACGAGAATATCACTTTTACAGCTGCTGCTCTGTTGACCGGATATCACTTGTGTGGCGTGGGTGTGGCGGGCATCTTGATCGTTCCCACGGCGCGAGTCTGGGGTAAACGCCATCTGTTTTTAATTGGACATGTCTTGATGATTGTCAGTTGCGTGTGGGCTGGTGCGAGTGGCACGAATTCTACCAGTCTTTTGTGGTCACGGATTTTCCAGGGTGTTGCATTGGCGCCTTTCGAGGCATTGGTGAATGCCTGCGTGGGAGATCTATATTTTGTTCATGTAAGTCGCTCAATGAATATGTGGTCCAGGAAGAGGCTGATTTTTAATTCAGGAACGAGGCAAGCGCATGGCTGTATCCAATGTCGCACTCTTCGGGGCTGCCTTTTTGACTCCTGTTGTGGTGGGCAAGATCACCAAGACCATGGGGTGGCAATGGTCTTTCTATTTTGTCGCCATTTTCCTTGGAGCTTCATTTCCATTGATGTTCTTTTTTGTACCAGAGACTGCCTTCCGACGTCCCGATCATCTGAATACAGACTTTAAGCATCAGGATGGTCACGGCGAGTCTACCTCAATCAGCGGAGCATCAAATGACGAGACCAAGGAGCTCAGACCGGACGACAGGAACGCACTCGGGACTTCGAGGCCAGATGTTCCTGCCCCAGTCCCCCAAAAAGCCTCATTTGCCGAATCCCTTCGAATGTTCAACGGCCGAAAGACAGACGAGAGCTTTTACAAATTGCTACTTCGTCCGTTCCCGTTGTTCTTCCATCCAGGGGTCTTCTGGGTAGGTGTACCAGTTCATTTTGATGTGACCACGCACTGACTGAACACAGGCTTGCCTGATCCAAGGCGTTGTGATTGGCTGGGCGGTCTTTGTAGGTGTCGTTCTAGCGATTGTGTTCCTTGGCCCGCCGATGTGGTTCGATGAAGACAAAACCGGGTACCTTTACACAGGCGCGTTCATCGGTGCCATATTGGGCCTCGTCCTTTCTGGTCTGTTCAGTGATTCCATCAACAAGTTGATGATCCGCTTGAACCATGGCAAGTATGAACCAGAGTTCCGTATCCTGCTGGTGCTCCCCCAGCTCCTTTTCTGTGGCATCGGAATATACGGTTTCGGATGGACCGCCAACGATGTCATGCACTATGGGTATATTCTCCCAGACGTATTCTTCGCTTTCCTAATTATTGGGATGGTTATGGGCGCAGTTGCTGCGTCGCTGTATATTGTTGATGCCCACCGTATGTCGATCTCCGATCTTCCTACCGAGAATGTGTACTAATTTAATTTGAATACAGGGGAAATGGCCATCGAAGCATTTACCTGCATGCTTATTTTCAAGAACATGTTTAGCTTCGTGCTCACCTTTTACGCCTACAAATGGTTTGCCCACGGGGGCATCAAACACACTATGGTGATCATCGGTAGTATCCAAGTGGGGATCTGCCTGTTGAGTCTCCCCATGTGTGAGTCTGTCATCTGATCCTCTTTTTCTCCATTTTCTCCACTGAACTAACTTTTTTCTCTCTCTTCTTCTGTAGACATTTTTGGGAAATGGAACCGCTCGTTCTTTGCGCGTCATGACATCCTGGAGATCTTGCACCTGCGATAGGCGACCTCAACTTCTAACTCTGGAGATATGATGTATAGAATATAATGAGCATACCTTATAGTTGGACAAGATATTTTCAGATCCGATCCGATCCGATCAGGAACATCATAGATGTGGGCAATGTGTAAAAGAAGTGCCCAAGTGTAGATGTGTCGATCAGGGTTCGTGGAAATCGCGAAGTCCCCACGTCATAAAGATTGAAAGCGGACAAGGCTTGACTCCACCACCGAACTAACTTCAGAGCCACTCAATTTCATGATGATGCAATGGCTCTTTCTTTCCATACGTCACGAGAAGCTTTCGGTCCTCAAATTCCATCCATAGTTCAATGGCTCTTCTTTTACTTCTTTTCTCTTCACGTATACAACCATGGCAACTGCGATGCCTGCTCCGTCGTGTCGGCTAGCAGATGACGGTAAGGACATGAAATTGACCTGCACCCTATTTTTCTGTGTACCTGAGCACTGATCGCTATGAAAATCAGCCGCGACAGCTGCACTTTATGCGACTCGTTCCGAACGCAAGGCGCCCACGCGTGCCCCGACCGCGCCGAACACCTACTTGAGTGAGTTTCACCCCTCGAGAGCAGATAGGATGTATCGCAAGCTGACAAACGATGCGCGGTGTAGATCCACGAGCCGGTGGAACCGCCAACCTCAGCCATGCATCGGCCGCCTCCGCTCTCGCGCATGCGAATCGCAAACCAGTCGAAGTATGGCAGCCCCCTGCCCGACAGCCGGATGCCGAGAGGGCCGCGTCCCTCGTGAAAGACTACACCCCTCCACAGCCACCGCCGGCCCCCACTGGACACAGTGCTGCTGGTTTGGGCGCTGCGCTGATTGCCGCCCGTGGGGAACAGCGACCTGCGGCACCTGCTCAGGTTCCCACTCACAAGCGCGGCATCTCCCTCGACCAGCACCCCGACCGCCAACGTACTGCCGTTGGTGGTGACCCGCAAGAAAAGGCTCTCCAGGCTGCCACAGGGGCCTATACCCTATCGCGCAAGAGGGCTGACTCGGCACTCAGTGAATCCGGTCCGTCTGACGTCCCCCTTTTCTAGTTCGGCTGTTGGCGCGTCGCGTCATGCTCGTATGAAAAGTGACGCCTCTCTTGGTCATTTGGATAATGCCAATGAAGTAAGCCGAATTTCTCATATCGCGCAGACCAACGCGAAGATGTATACTTCGAACCCTCCGGTTCAGCCTGAGGTCGACGAGCAAAATTACAAGAACTCTCTTCGCGCCGCGGCGCTCTCTATGGCCAAGGACATGTATAAAGCCCCTGGCGATAAGGAAGAGACGGGTGGAGTGGATCCCGCCGTCCTGGCAGCCCAGAAGGGGCATAGTCAGCTGGGCTACCGCAAGACTGTGTCTGGTACGGATGGGTCTGCCCTTCGAAGCGCAATCGCTTTACAGGAGGCTGCGCAAAAGCGAGCTGCCGAGAAGCTTGCGCGCATGCAAGATGAGAATGCCGATTATAAGGAATACTACGGCACCGCTCCTCAGCCGACACGATCCCGTCTGACTACTCGTCGTAAGAGAACTTCAAGTGACGCAGATGCCTCTCAGATTGACGCAGAGCAGTCGAGGCATATTCGTAACCAGATGTTCAGCCTGCGGACCAAGATGAATGAAGTGGACACGCGCAGAACCAAGGATCGTGAGTTGCTCATGCAAGCTGCTCGCCGCAACGTGGATGCGACCCTCCAGGATATGGAGACAAGGTTCTACGCCAAGACTGGCCGAGCTCCGCCTTCGGTGCAGAAGGGCTGGGATGAGGTCGCCCAGCAGCGGGTCCGACAGGAGGCTGAGGCCTCCGAACTAGCTGCCGCTCAAGGTGATCGCGTCAACATCGGCGGTCAACATTACATGGAGATGGCCGATATTGAAGCTGTTGCTCGTAATCGCCTCCAGCCCGCGCTCGATGAGATCACTGATAATGCCGAACAGCGTAGGGCCCATGATGTAGAGGTCCGACTTGATGCTGAGGAAAAGCAAAGACGCGCGGCTATTGAACGCCAACGTGAAGCTGAAGTCCGTGAACTGGAGAAGCAACAGAAGAGTAAGTCGTCTCTGTTCCATTTATTCAATGGTATATTCTAACCACCCAAGTAGGTACAAACAAGCGTGAACACAAGTCCGAGGGCAAAGTTTCGATCCCTAAATTCTTCCTCTGGAGGAAGAAGGGCAAGCGAGCTCGTGTGGAAGAGTCTGAGACTGAGCAGGCTCAGCCTGTCTCGCCTGTTGCTCAGGACAATGTGGCTGTGGAAGAGCCGGCACCAAGTGTGGCCCCGGATAACGATGTTTCGAAAGATACCATTCCCGAGGAGGCCTCTGCTGAGCCTGAGGTTGCTGTGTCTGATCCCCAGGCCACTGCTGTTGCCGCTGAGCCTGAGGAGCTCACTAATGAGCCCGAGGTAGCTGCTGCTGAGCCTGAGCAGGCCATCAATGAGCCCGAAGCGGCTGCTGCTACAGGCGCTCTAGCTGCTGCTGCCCCCTCGGTCTCAGCAGCCTCAGCAACGGAGGCTGATCGGACCACCGGGGATATTCCACCCGCCGTGCCCAGACGTCAATCCGCACTTCAATCTGAGCCGCACGATGCCGCTGCTAGTACTTCGGGTCCAACAATGATCCACTACTTCGAGCGTCCAGTCTCAAGCCCCCGCTCCGACTCCAAGCTTAAGACTTGGTTCCGTGATCGTCTCGTCCACCGTTCCAGCGGGCCGGTCCCCGTTTATCCCCATCAGCCAGGGCCGGACTTCAACACGGACAGCGAACCCGCTTTTCAAGGCGGCGCTGCCCTGACCGGCCGTGACGAGAGTCGGACCGCGGCTCTCGGCTCGCACCCTATTTCTGGGTCGGACTCCATCCCAGTCCACAACCGCTCTTCCAGCTACTACGCTAACGACTACGACGTGACCAAGACCGGAACGCAGGAATCTTCCCCGGAATCGATCACCCAGAATGGCAATGAGAAGAAGCCGGGTCGTCTCCGCAGGACCTTCCTCAAGTCTGTTTCGCGAAGCTCTGATGAACCCATGACGAATGGTCCTGGTGATGCCCGTCGTGACTCGGAGGTTCCTTCGTTTAAGTCAAGAGATACTGCTGGTACTGATCTCCAGAATCTGCGAAATAGTGCTACTGAACAGGGTCTTCCTGCTCCGCCCCCAATTGGTGATAGTGGCAGTGTTGCCCGCGAGTCGAGGTTTTCTGAGGATCTGTGATTCTTATACATGATGTCTGTCTATGATCCATGATGTACTTCTACTTGAGAGATTTTGGGATAATGTAAAATGGCGCTGTTTATGGAAATTTGAGGTTCGTACTATGGAGGATGTTTGGCGTTTATGTCGGGCTTTGTGGTTTGAGTCTCCAGTATATATCATTGAGGTGGATTACTTTCTTTGGTATTTTTGGAATATTTTGACTTTGTTGTACGTATACGAAATGGCAATACTGCACAGAATCTTTTCATAGAACACTCCACAAATTCTGCATAGTTATAACGTTAACTTACTGAACGTCCGTACATGTGCTTCAACACATGGGGACTATAGAGCCAGTGAACTGCATTAGTCCCATACAAAATAGAATGAAGGGACAGAGAAATTAAGAGATTCCAGAGGTATCTGATAACGCCGTTGAGTGTCAGACTGCTTTCTCTAATCGTCAATTATCAACTTGACGAGAAGTCAAGAACTTTCTAGGTATACTCATTTTCCCAAACAGCTACAGGCCCAAGAAGACATAAAGTGTAACAGCAATGCCCTTATGTATTTCTTCTCTCACGCCTGAATAGATGTTACTCCGAGTTCTCTTGCTGTCATTTCAGCCCACAATCGATATAGACGACATTAAATCTTAGATGTTTCCTTCAGCCAATCGAAAGACCTTTGTAGGAAGTTACGGGCTCTAATATCACCGGAGCGTGCATGGCCTTCGAAATTCTCTGCACGGGCTGCACGGCCACATAAAAGACCCAATTCACCACTCTCCTTTGCGGAAGTCACTTCTTGATAAGTGACAGTCTTGAGGTATTTGCCTACCCAAAGCCCGCCTGTAAATCTTGCGGCTCCTTTGGTCGGCAAAACATGATTGGTGCCGATACACTGTGCAGCGTTAGTTGATATTTATAAACCCTTAGAGGAAAAGCAGTGAGCAATGATATAAGGGGGGAGAACTCACCTTGTCTCCATATGAGACACATGTTTTATCGCCGAGGAAGAGAGCCCCATAGTTGCTCATCTTATCTAGTGCTTCTCGGGGGTTCACGGTCAAAATCTGTACATGCTCACTTGCATATTGATCGGCCAAACGATAAGCTTCGTCTAGGCTCTCCACGACGTGGACTTCACCGAAGCGATCCCAGGATACGGAAGCAATACCCGCTGTAGGCAGTATCTTCAACAGTCTCTGGACTTCTACTATGGTCTTCTCGGCCAGCGGTCGTGAGTTGGTGATTAGCACCGCCGGGGTGTCCGGGCCATGCTCAGCCTGGGAGAGGAGATCGGTAGCAACAAGGACTGGATCTGCTGCTTGATCAGCCACGATCAAAACCTCAGTTGGGCCAGCGGGAAGATCAATGCCAATTTCGCCAAATAGCTGGCGCTTGGCTTCTGCAACAAAGGCGTTTCCCGGTCCCGCGATAAAGTCGACCTTTTCGATGGTCTCCGTGCCGACGGACATTGCTGTAATAGCCTGGACGCCACCAAGGATGTAAATATCATCCGCCCCGGCCATATGCATCGCGGCGACAGTGGAAGGGGGAATCTCTCCTTGGATAGGAGGTGTACAAGCAATAACCCGCTTGACACCAGCTGCTTTTGCTGTGACGATCGTCATATGGGCCGAGGCAAGAAGGGGATAACGACCACCAGGGATATAGCTGGTTTCCATGATCAGCTTGTGGGTTTCTTCTTCCCTGGTATAGAAAGGATAATAACATACGCTCCAACCGCACTGATAGGAATATTCTTCTGACCTAGATGGACCCCGGGGCGAACTTCATACTCAAAGTCGGTTATTGACTTGCGCTGCTCCAGAGCAAAAGTGCGGACATTGTGCTGGACAGTGTTTATATCGTCCAGAACCTGTTTTGGTACTTTGCTCATGATCTGGTCGATCTCGGTCTGGGAGAGCTTGAAGCTTCGAGGGCTCCATTTGTCGAATTTCTCAGAATATGCACGTACAGCCTTGTCTCCATTCTGACGAATATCCTGGATGACACCGCGTACAATGCTAGGAACGTCAGGCGCTGGAGCGCTAGAATCCCCGTTAAATGTCGTGTTAGGCTTTTTAAGAGTAATCGTCATGACTGTAAGAAAGGTAAATTATCGAAGGAAATGTTTGAAGTCTTTGGATAATACAAAGGAGACGCTCGACGGCCTCTTATATATCAAGAATGGGCATGTCCTGCCTAAACGAAGCGTTCAAAGGCTTCTGGGTCCGAGCCACCATCTCGCACATCCGCCGAACTCTCCTGAGGCAGATCACTTCATGAGGTCTGTCGTCTCCAGTCTAATTCCTCAGATCCTCGGGGAGCTCAACTTACTCCACCCCGGAAATGCTCGGAGTCGGCCCCGACTCCGAGCAGCGCCGACAGCCACATTGTATACAAGATCGGTCACTGCCCACTGAGTATTGCGTTCAAGGTGAAGATTCGAAGATGGCTCTGTGATATTATTCCAGCTAATATCTGGAGGTGAGATAGTGGAAAGATGTCCATGGAACAGTCTTCGTACACCCGTATCTGCAAGAACTCGGCATTACATGGCACTTTATACCCTGTGTCGAAAATCCCATCCAGAATTCCTGTTAGCAAGCAGAGAGCCATGAGGATAATAACTATCATATACCAAACATCCAAATAGAAAGGCCTCGGAGTCCCGTAGACCAAGAGATTACTAAGCCACTACCTCCTCATGGAGGGGAACTCTCCATCTGAACTGTACAAAGCCACAATCTCTAGTTGTGCATCTTGGACCATTGGAGATGAGCATGAAATGACATGGTGAGCTTTTGATGTACACTATTCCGAATGGACACACAACCGAGTCCGCCATCAGGCTACTCACGCCGTGCAACTGCCTGCATACAGTGCAAAAAGCACAAGGTCTCATCCATATGTTGTCAATACTAGTATACAGCTAACCGATTCAGGTGCGATGCGTATTGTTACACTCGAAAAAGCCTCCCTGTCAACGATGCCTGTCTCGGGAAATTCCGTGCTTGTTCAAGAAGGACCCGTCTCATTCTTTGCCATCCTCTGATTTTCGGTACGTTAAATACGATCTGGAACTAGTTTGAGATTGCTGACATTTAAAATAGCTTACTTGATTCCCTGGGGAGCGATCTGAGAGCCATCCATGCCGCCATAAATGAACTCCGCTCTGCGGGATCTATGGAAAATCTACCACCATTGCAGTCGGTAGAGCTACTCTCCAGAATAAGCTCAGGCAAAGAATTGACCGGGGAAAATGAAGAGAACCCATTTTCTCAACCCTCCGGCCTAATGGTGGGCAGCAATGAGCTGATTGACAAGCACGAAACTCCCTGCTACGACGAAATCACTGTTACGCAGCCTCCCATTCAATCCCTATACCATATCACTCATCTTCGCAGTCTTCGGTCACAGCCACTCCTTGCTCCTGGAGAGGATAGCAGTGTCAGAAAGAATGACCCGAATGATCTTATATCCCGCAAGGTGATTAGCACCGAAGATGCAGAGATGTTAGTAGGTCATTACCTACAGCGAACAGATCATTATCTCTACGGAATAGCAAGCGATCACCAGGGATTGACTGCTATTCGCCACGCATCCCCACTTCTCTTGACGGCCATATTGATGGTGGAAGCATTGCAAACTCCGAATGGCCAGCGCTGGTATCAGCTTTGCTATTCAGAGTTTCGCAAATTAATAGCCGATTTTACCTTTTCTCATCAAGTTTCTTTGGAAGATCTTCGAGGTCTTTGTATTGCCTGCTTCTGGGTGAGCGATATTTCGTGGACAATCTCAAGTCTTGCAATCCGCCGGGCTACCGAGTTGGAGCTCCACAAATCACCCTTAATGGCCCTAGAACCTCCAAAGACGGGGGGTTCTTTGGCAGCCGAAGTTCAACAGACAAAGAGACTGACTGACAGCGTCCGATTGTGGTATTTGCTGTATATTTGCGACCAACATCTGGCCATTCTATATGGACGGCCTTCTGTCATGCGGGAGGATGAAGGTATCAGCAAGTGGCCGCTATATCTTGCAGTCCACCCAGATTCTGCTATAGATATACGTATTCTCAGTCAAATTGCCTTGCTGCAGATATTGAGGTCCGTCTCGGAGACCTTCGGCCAAGATCCGAAACGACGTGTGCCAACGTTTCTCAAGCCACAATTGGTTACTTTCAATCAGAAGATTGACCAGTGGGCTCTTGAATGGTTGGAAAAGTCTCGTAAGTCTCTTTGAATAAAAAAAACAGGAGCCAAGCAATTGAGTTCTTCGCTAAAACGGATTACAGAAGACCACCAGGTCATAGGAACCTACCCAAGCAAAGCGATCATGCTGCATCACCATTTCTCTAAACTTCTCATCTCCTCTCATGTCTTCCGCGGCCTGGGGGTCGACTTCAATACGGATCCATTCCCTCCGGAGTTCGAAGACCTGGCTTCTGTTGCCATTTCTTCAGCGAAATCAGTTTTGGAACTCACAGCAAACGACGCAGACCTTATACGCGCGTTCGTTAGCATTCCACATTATTACCACACGATGATCGCATTCGCGTGCTCGTTCTTGTTGAAAATTTCGAAAAGATACCAAAGCCACATCGGCCTTGATGTTGCACTGGTCATGGATACTGTCAAGCCCGTTATCAAGCTCTGCCTCGTCACTAAGTGTACCAGCTATCACCTCGTTCATTGGATTGGTCGTGGACTTCAAGTGCTTCTGGCAACCTATATGGATTTTACAAGGGAAGCGAATCAACAAATGCAAATAAACGCCTCCGATGACGCAAATCAGACCGCGCGCGACCCTTTCTGCATGTCTGGCCTTCCAGTAGGTATGGATGAAAATGCAATGCAGTTGAATTTCAATCCCAGCATATGGGAAACGGCTTCCTCAATTGTGTATAATGATGGGCTGCCCATGACTTTGCAATGTTTTTCCAACGCTACTGCCCCCGTGACAGATTCGATGCCTGCCCACGGTGAATCTTTGCAGTATGGCTCAGATACTTTTTATGGATCTTCTATAGATCCGTATGCGCCGTTTCCTTCAGTCGAGCATCTTGGGCTAGGTTTGTTATAGCCACAAGCTCAATATACTTACGAGGCCCGCAATATTCGGGACTTTACGCACTTTTCCACTTTCCCGCATGCCTCGCTTAGAAAGAGGGTAGTTCAATGACAAACAAATTAATAAATTAGCGGTTTGAGAGATATCACTCCGCACCTTTTCCTCTGTGGCTTCAACGCTAGGAGCTCTGCAGCTTTACAATCTCGTATTCAGGGGTTCACTACAGCAGACGACTGACGTATTTCTCAGGAACTTAATCTAATTATGTGATCTAAACTCATCAAGGACCCTGCACGGAACGAAAAACAGGAAGATTTGGAGCTCGGTGTAAAAGACGCAGCTGTATATGATGTCGCATCCCCCCGCATCGCCAGGTGCCTGGAAAATTACCCAAAGTAGACATTTCATCTCTAAACATCCACCAATCCCAGCTGCACGGAGTATTGCTTTCACGAACACCGAGCTATTGGTTCATATTAAATACCCCGAGCAGTTGTAAGAATGGTCAATTCTTTAGTTGGCGCCCAAAATGCGTATCCTCGCGCTTCTCCCACTCGTCTTCGGACTCTTGTCCAGCCATTTCGTCTCTGCTACAGACAATGGCAAGTCTACCGATGTGACCTGGGATCAATACAGTCTGTCTGTCAAGGGAGAAAGAGTATTTGTCTTTTCTGGCGAATTCCACTACCAGCGTCTTCCTGTGCCGGAGCTATGGCTCGATGTGTTTCAGAAGCTACGCTCCAATGGGTTTAACGCGGTGTCAAGTAAGTAGCTGGAACAGGTAACTTAATCTGCATGGAATTTTTGTTGACTAACCCTGAATGTAGTCTATTTCTTCTGGTCTTACCACTCTGCTTCAAAGGATACCTTTGACTTTGAAAATGGCGCTCACGATATTCAGCGCGTCTTCGACTATGCCAAACAGGCTGGTCTGTATGTGATTGCAAGAGCCGGTCCTTACGTTAATGCTGAAACCTCGGCTGGCGGCTTTGCGCTGTGGGCTTCGAATGGCCAGCTGGGGAACGCGCGCACCAGTGACGCGACTTACTATAATCTATGGTATCCCTGGATTCTGGAGGTCGGCAAGATCATCGCAGCAAACCAGATCACGAATGGTGGTCCGGTCATTCTCAATCAGCATGAGAATGAGTTGCAAGAGACTACTTATAGCGCTGACAATACTCTTGTCAAGTACATGGAGCAGATTGCGGCGGCTTTTGACGATGCTGGCATTGTCGTCCCGAGCTCGCACAATGAGAAGGGAATGCGCTCTATGAGTTGGTCTACTGACTACAAGGATGTCGGTGGTGCTGTGAATGTCTACGGTCTTGATTCTTATCCGGGTGGCTTGTCTTGCACCAACCCAAATACCGGTTTCAATCTCGTCCGTACTTATGCTCAGTGGTTTTCCAACTACAGTTATACCCAGCCTAGCTACCTCGCCGAATTCGAGGGTGGTTGGTTCTCAGCCTGGGGCTCAAGCTCTTTCTATGATACGTGCTCTACGGAGCTTTCGCCTGAGTTTGCGGATGTCTACTACAAGAACAACGTAGGTTCCAGAGTCACCTTACAGAACCTATACATGGTCTTTGGTGGTACCAACTGGGGTCAAAGCGCTGCTCCGGTGGTCTATACTTCATATGACTACTCTGCTCCCTTGCGAGAGACTCGCGAGATCCGTGACAAGCTCAAGCAGACTAAGCTGCTGGGCTTGTTCACACGTGTCTCTAAAGGTCTTCTCCAAACTCAGATGGAAGGTAATGGAACGGGATATACCAGCGATGCTAGTATCTATACCTGGGCCTTGCGGAATCCGGAGACTGAAGCTGGTTTCTATGTTGTCGCACATGCTACCAGTTCGTCCCGCGATGTGACTACCTTTTCGTTGAATGTCAACACCTCGGCCGGTATGTATACAAGTTCAAATCCAAGATCTATACTAATTTTCAAGCTACAGGTGCTATCACTATTCCAGATATTGAATTGGCTGGCCGCCAAAGCAAAATCATAGTCACTGACTACAAGATTGGCAAGGCCTCGAGTCTTCTGTACTCGTCAGCTGAGGTTCTGACGTACGCCACTCTCGACGTGGATGTTGTTGTCTTCTACCTGAACATCGGACAAAAAGGAATATTCGTTTTCAACAATACCCAAGCCCTCACTTTCCAGACGTACGGCAATTCAAACGTGAGCTCTTCGGCCTCAGATCATGGTACCCAGTACTCCTATGTCCAAGGAGATGGCGCTACCGTGCTCAAGTTCTCAAATGGCGTGGTAGTCTATCTGCTCGACAAAGAGACTGCATGGAACTTCTTCGCCGTTCCCACCACTTCCGATCCATTGGTTTCTCCCAGTGAGCAGATCCTCGCTCTTGGGCCATATCTGGTTCGCACAGCCTCCGTCAGCGGAAATACCGTCAGCCTTGTCGGTGACAATGCAAACACAACATCTATCGAGTAGGTTACTCGTCACTTTGGGGAGAGAACTATTGCTAACAGTACTAGGGTGTACACCGGAAGTTCAAAGGTTACGAAGATCAAGTGGAATGGCAAGACAATCTCAACCACAAAGACAAAGTACGGTAGTTTGATCGGTTCGGTTGCAGGAGCCGAAAATTCCAAAATCTCATTGCCAACCCTGGGTTCATGGAAGGCTCAAGATACGCTTCCCGAAATCAAGGCGGATTATGATGATTCTCGCTGGACGGTATGCAACAAGACCAGCTCAGTCAACTCTGTAGTCCCTCTCACGCTCCCTGTGCTTTACTCCGGGGACTATGGATATCATGCTGGAGCGAAGATCTACCGTGGTCGATTCGATGGCACCACCGCAACCAGTGCCAATATTACCGTGCAGAACGGTGTTGCTGCTGGTTGGGCCGCCTGGCTGAACGGGGTCTACGTCGGCGGAGCTGTCGGTGATCCTGCGCTAGCAGCGACATCGGACGAGCTCGACTTCAGCAATTCTACTCTTCGGGAGACTGACAATGTCCTTACCATAATCACTGATTATACCGGACACGATGAAGCCAATGTGAAGCCCAATGGCGCACAGAACCCCCGTGGCATCCTCGGCGCAACCATCGCTGGCTCCAACTTCACTTCGTGGCGCCTGCAAGGCAATGCAGGAGGTGAAGCCAATATTGATCCTGTTCGAGGACCCATGAACGAAGGAGGTCTCTATGGAGAGCGCATGGGCTGGCATCTTCCAGGATATAAGGCTTCCAAGACTGCAACATCCTCCAGTCCCCTCGATGGAGTGTCGGGAGCCGAAGGCCGATTCTATACCACGACGTTTAAGCTGAACCTAGACTCCGACCTGGATGTTCCGATTGGTCTACAGTTAGCGGCCTCCAACACACCTGCGGTGGTCCAGATCTTCATGAATGGATACCAGTTCGGTCATTATCTGCCGCACATTGGCCCACAGACCAGGTTCCCTTTCCCGCCCGGAGTGATTAACAATCGTGGAACGAACACATTGGCGATCAGCCTGTGGGCGCTGACGGATCAAGGCGCGAGCTTGAGTCAGGTGGAGCTGGTTGCATACGGAGCTTATCAGACGGGCTTCAACTTCAATCATGATTGGTCGTACTTGCAGCCGCAGTGGAAGAGCAGAGCTGCATATGTGTAGTTGGGTGTTGATGTGCCAAAAGTACCTGGCTGGAATAGTTTCATGTTCTGTCCACGGCTGTTCTATCGCAGCTCTGACCACTGAATAGAACAACCCTAGATGTTTTCAATTCCAATTCACATACTAAATCCAATTCTAATTCTCATTCTCATCCCAAAATATCTCGAATCATCATGAGCCCAAATAGAAGAGGTTCATTGTCCAGGCGACCAAGGCGATGCTGCCCAACGTCCACCGCCATTTACTCCACATTCTTTTATCAACTCCATCTTTCCACGGACCAACGTGTATTCTGACTTCCCATGTCGAGGTCTATATTCCATTCGATTTCGTCCATCTTTTATGTTTAATTTCTAATTTCACCATGGCCCGTCAATCAAGTGTGGATCTAGACTCGCCTGATCGGCCCTTTGACAATATCATCAACTTCCGTGATGTTGGCCGATCGGTCAATCAATTCTGTCGCAAAGAGTAACGTCGCGTCTGCTCTACGCCTTCCAACTCTCAAAACTGACGCTCCTGCAGAATCTTGAAAGAAGGTGTTTTCTTTCGCAGCGCCAGGGTAAGTGACCCCGCTCTCTGACACGTCCACGTACAAGTTATCATCTCACTGACGGGAATAGCTTGATGATGCATCAGAACGAGATAAACGGCGTCTAGCCGAAGAACTACACATTCATACTGTGATTGATCTGCGCTCATCGTATGCATTCCCCCAAGTGAAGCAGAGTCCGAAGTGGAATGACCATCGCGATCTAACTCAAGACAGGACAGAACACCAAATGGGGACGCGGAAACGTCGCAGCGAGAATGCCAACTCGTCGGAGATTGACTTGACTGATGCTCCAGTTCCCTCCAACCCCGAGGAACACTTGCTTGAAATCCCCGGCTCTGAACGGGAATTGATCAGTCTGACGGGTAAGGGGTTCGAGCGCGCCTTGCTATGGAAATTGGACTGGATGACGTATCTGTATGTTCCTTGATTCCCCCCCCCCCCTGGTCCACTGTTGGCAAGTGAGACGATGCTTGATCTGTGCTAATTTCCTTTCCAGAAAAGCAATCGGCCTCGTAACAACAGGCTATCGAAATGATGCAGTCCGTCTGGTGTGTGGACAAGTCATGCAACCGCGCGGGTTAACAGGGCTTGCTCAAGACACCCTGGATTCGAGTATGACTGAAATGCGCACAGTCTTTGAGATCCTTGCCCGTGAAGAGAGCTATCCCACATTAGTGCATTGCACACAAGGGAAAGATCGGACGGGGTTGGTGGTTCTGCTAATGCTACTTCTTGCTGGTGAGGCCGTACCAACCGAGGCTGTTGTGGATGATTACAGTCGGTCTGAACTGGAGCTTGTTCCGGAGTTCGAGGAACGTATGAAGGAGATTCGCGCGCTGGGCCTTGGAGAGGATTATACCCGCTGTCCGCCTGGCTTTGTCACCGATACCACGGAGTACCTGAAAGAGCGGTATGGTGGGGTTGAGGGCTATTTAGAGAAGATTGGGATCGACGCTGAGATGCAGGACCGCGTTCGGGGGAAGTTGTTGGCTTGAGAGGATCTTATGGTTCATTTTCTTTTCTCGAGAGACTTGGAAATCCTTGTTTCTCTGTATTTCGATATGGGAATTGTGTATACGTTAATCACCCTGGCCTACTTTTGGATTGGCAACATTGACATAGCAAAGCATGAGGCTTATTGAACTTGAATATTAACAGCAAATGATCACACGAAGGCACTAGACGACACCAGCAAATGAAGGGGCGTACTCGCTTCCAAGGCTTTTGTATAGAGATAGCCCTATACTCCGTGGGCACTGTGTACATAATTATCGACTCCAGCAAATATGACAAGGGGTGTGAAAACTGAGAAAGGTGTATGATTCAAACACTTGAAAATGCTTCAAAGCCATAGCAAAATTGTAGTAGTATATCCCCAAACACCAAACGGAAGATGTGTATCAATGAAAACAGAAAGAAAGCAAAAAACAAAAACATAGGTGTATCAAAAATCGTCCACATCATATAATTACACATGGGAAATATAGGCAGGCCATGTAATGTGAGATCTTAAATATGAGAAATCTCAAACGCGCTGGCCACGATAAAAGCCCGAGTTCGGGCCCATGGAGTCGTGGGTCAGGGGCTCTTCAATGGAAACGCCCTCGGAGTTTCCATTTGATCCTCCCTGTGCCATTTCCAGGTTCTTATGACCTTGAGGCAGGTGGTGGCGTGTTCGAACAGAAGGCAGGAGATCGATCAAGAAGGACAGGACGTAGCCCGTGAAGACAAAGGCAATCGCCCATTCGAGAATCGCACCAGGGTCTTTCTTGGCTACGCTATTGCTGGCCTTGCAGACACCGAAGCCAATCGCAAGTCCGACTTCCACAATGATGAAAGCGATCTTGACCCAGAAGCTGACCAGCAGGACGCGGTGCTGGTGGCGGTAGAAAATTCCGATCCGGAGGTATTCGACACAGATGAGAATGGCACTGATCACGTATCCAGCACTATAGACATCGGATTAGTAACTTGCTGCTACCATTTTGTAATGGCGACTCACATGAACAGAGCAATGAACCCATCGTGGAGCTTGGGGTGGCGCAGTGTGTCGAAACATGAGAGCAGGATGAGACCGGCGGCACCGGCAATAGCGAAGAATATCGAGGCAATGGCGCAAGCCTTGTCGAGTTTGCCCTTGTTCGGGACCAGTTGCCCGGCATGTCGCAGCCACCGCTCTGAGATAATTCCCAAATCAAGGAAGACGACAGTAACCACACTTCCTGCGACAAAGAGGGGCTTCAACCCCTGCGCTCCAACGTCCGAGATGTATCTGAACCACTCTTGTTAGTTCGTGACTCGGTGAGGTTATAAAGAAGACATACGCAATGTTCTGTCCATCATCCATACTAGCGTAGTGTGGCTTGCCCACGACAACCCAGGTAACAAGCATGGCAATCAGCATCGCTGGGAACGCGTTAGATAGAGTCCTGGCTGAAACATCCTTTCCAAGCTTGAAGACTTACCAACCCACATGCATGCCGAGACCAGCGGAAATAACCAAAATGATACGAGCCACATCGTTGCGACTTTATTGGCTTTTGAGAAAGATCAAAAGGGATGAAACAGCGAGAGAAAACTTGGTCTTGGAATTCCACGTGTCGGAAGCCTTTGTGGAATGCGACTTCAAGTCAGAGAAAATGTATACAATAGGGTCTGCAGATTGTTGTTAGTCACAAGCCCTACTCGGGACTTTGCCAACTCTGTGTGCAAGGTCCTGTAGATTCGATTGGTGTACTGACCTATTTCGCTTTTATCCAATGGATTTCAAACTGGTATTCAGCATTCAGGGGTGGCGATGTATGTAACTTGGCGCTTTCGAGTGTACAGGAGAACCGATAAACACAGTGGCGAGATGACAAAGGATCTACCCGAGGGGGAATTCTAATGCGCCAGACGACTTGCAAATAATCGGAGAAGGCAACCGCCTAGTGAAGGTCAAGGGGATGGAGAAGGTGAAGTGAAGAAGCGGGAGAAGTGAGTAAATGAGTGATATGAAAGAGACCGACGTCATTGCCTGCCAAGGCAGCGTCGCAATAAAAGCCAAACCGCCAGCAGCCAACAGTCAACAGCCAACAAGAACCTCCTAAACCCTCCTACCAGCCCCACCACCGCAAATTTCCTCTTCACGGTCCATTGAAAGGGGAAAAAAAAACTCGAATGCCTATTTGCCCTGCCACGATGATCTGCCCGTAAACCGGGTGGCTGAACGCCTTTGCGGATTTAGGGGCTTACACTCCCGACCTAGCCGCTTAACACCTATCAAGGATCTGCAAGCCCATGGTTCTGGTATGATTATGTATGCATTTGATTCTACCGTGAACGCCACTGGGAGTCCCTCCCAGGGAAACAAACTCCGAAGTAATTTTTAGAATTGATCCTGTCATCACCGATTATTCCTTTTGGAGGCAACTCGACTGGCTCCAGAAACAGCCGTTCGCTTCACAGTGGGCGGGACTTGGCGCTCTTGGACCTTGATGATTTGCACCTCGTCGTCACTGCTCTCCGATTCCTCTTCACTGGACACCTCGGACCCAGACTCGGCCTGGTCACCCCGGAGTGTGGTGTCCGCACGTGTCTTCTGAGGGGATTGATAGGCTTGGTAGGGAGAGCCCGGGACCGAGCCCGAAGGGTAGCTCATGCGGCTCTGTGGTCCAACTCGAAGTTCGCTGGGGAGTTGTGGCTGGTAAGGTGCTTCTCCGTATGGGGTCATCTGCATTTGGTTGTAGTATGATGGCGCCCATTGCGGATCATCTGGCAGAGGCCGCTGGTAGATCGGCGATGATTGTAGGGACTGCGGCCGACCAGTGGGAGCAAAACGTTCGGGGGTGTAAGGAGGGTAGGGAGGTCGAAGAGGCGAGCCGGATTGTTGCGGACGGAGGGATTGAGTAGTCGGGGTTCGCGGACGCGCAGAAGAGGAACTGGAAGGTCGCGAAGCACCTGTGCCACGAGCCCATCCGTTGGTATCAGGCGGAAAGGCCGAATACGGACCCGAATGTGGCTCTGGCGCAGCGCTTCGTCGGGACGAAGGTCGTGATGCGACGCTGGTGGGATGCGTAGACTGCTTGGAACGCCGCGATCCGCTTGGGCCATCCATCTGTTGACGCTTCCGCTCCAGAGCATCCAGCTCGCGTTTTGATAGCCGGACATTCTTCTGTCCTAGCATTTGGGCCCGGCGAATTCGCTCCAGCGCCTTGTCCACTAGTTGATCCTCCTTGTCTCGCATAGCCAATTGAACTGCATAGGCCACCGTGCTATGTTCGTGGTCATCAAGGTCGAAGTCACCCCCATCCACCAATTCATCATCCGTCAGATCATCATAATCCGGTCGCCTGCGCGGCCCTCGTCCCCCATACTCTAGCTGTCGCATGTACCGCCCACTCCGCACCATTTCCCGTCCATATGCATCCTCCTCGCTGTCCACTTCCTCCACTCGTGCCTCGTCCCACGCGCGTCCCCGATTGTGTCTCCCCGTTCGTGCCCCCGGTGGTCTTCCCCATGAGGGCATATCGTAAGGAGCTCGCGGCCGACCACCTAGACCGCCTCCTCGGAAAAAGCATTCTCGATCGGTTTATCCAATAGAGCAGCGTGGCCAAAGACAGTCACGCCGGTCGCACCAATCAGCCATAGGACAGTGCCCAAAGGTGAGGCCCAGATACCCAGGGGAACGCCGATAATGAGCATTGCAGTCCAGAGCTGTGAAGTGTTGAAGCGCTGGAAGCCCAGATCCAGATCCCGGCCTTCCAGCTTGCCAATTCCGTAGAAACCGCCGGTCATGAAGATGATGACAAACAGCAAGAGAGGGTTGGTCAACAAGCTGTAGATGCTGAGCATGACGAAGACAACGGCATAATTGCTGGAGAAGTAGGACAAGTTGTAATTCACGCGACTCTGGACCTCACCAAAGTTGGCGGGCTTGGAGAGGCGCTTGATGTCAAGGAATTCGGAGACCGGCTTGAGGTTGGCGAACCGCGTGGTCAGGGAGGTGCTGCGAAGGTTGTTGAAGCGATCGCCAAAGCGCGAGGTGATCGCGTCAATCGGGATAGAAACCATTTTGAAGGGAGTAGCGAAGTGAGAGCTGGAAAGAGAAAAGATACAAGATGCGAGATGCAAGATGCAAAATCGGAAATGAAGTTTTGGGGGGGGAGGCGGAGAAGCAAGAGTTGGCCAGATAGGAAAGATGTGAGGCAGCCGTGGTCGTAGTCTTACCCCTTTCGAGTTTAGTTGATGCGTCAGCCCTGACAGTACTGAAAGCTGAAAGGTGTCAAGATGAAGTGTGAGAGGGAAATTAGGTAGACAAATTGTCTCTAAGAATAGAAATCAGTCAAGCCTGAGAGCGGAAGTGCCAATCCGCATGCGAGACCTGACCCGGTATGGAGTCCAACCCCGTAGAGAGCAAGAGAGGGAGAGAGACAAAGAGAGAGAAACAAGGCTACAGACTTCTATATATATATACAAGTATAATCCATCCAACATCATTCGACGTGTCTGCTGTACAGTAGTCAACTAAATGCAGTCAAACGCAGAGCAAATTCGAGGTCTCGATTGGGCCACGTTTGGTGGATCAAAACCCGACCGCTTTTTGCAAGTAAACGTCCCCAACTCCCCCTTATTCGTCAACAACTGGCTTTGCGGCATTGACCGCCATCATGAAGTTCTTATTGCTGTCTCTCTTTATATGCTTTAGTCTGGTCGCAGCCTGGTCCAAAGAAGGTGGGCTTTGTGTACTCCCGGATGAGATCCCCCACTGATTTTCCCATTTCACAGACTACGAGATCTTTGGTCTACGTGATGATGTGGCCTCAAATGAAGGTGCCAATGTGACCTTCTATGGTGCGTATTCTACCATTTCCCGGGAAAGAACCATTGTTGTTCCGTCCTGCTTCGTCTTCTCACACCTCAGAAATAAACATCTGACTTCCATCGCCCTGCAGACTTCTTAGAGATCCGTCCCAATGCCAATCAGGAGCAGATTACCAAGGCGTACCGCAAGAAGTCGAGAATCCTTCACCCCGATAAAGTGAAGCGGGCCTTTGTCGCCAATTACTCCAAGGACAAGTCCAAGGCCAGTTCGAAGCAGGGGGTCAATGTCAACAAGGGTCCTTCGCAGCGGGAGATTGAGGCTGCTGTGAAGAATGCCGATGCTCGCTCAACCCGTCTTAACCTGGTTGCCAACGTTCTGCGTGGACCGGGCCGTGAACGCTACGATCACTTCCTCCGCCATGGGTTCCCTCTGTGGAAGGGCACAGGATACTACTACTCCCGTTTCCGTCCTGGTCTGGGCTCTGTGCTGGCTGGTCTATTCCTGGTCTTCGCTGGTGGTGCACACTACGCTGCGTTGATTCTTGGTTGGAAGAGGCAGCGCGAGTTCGTGGATCGCTACATTCGCCAGGCCCGCAGAGCTGCCTGGGGAGACGAGACTGGTGTCCGTGGGATTCCTGGAATCGACGCGGCGGCTACCCCTGATCCTGCTCCCGCTTCCGAATCCGAGGCCGGAGCCGTGGCTGTAAACCGCCGTCAGAAACGAATGATGGACAAGGAGAACAAGAAGGATAAGAAGGGCGGAGGCCGGGTTAGTGCTCGTGCCTCTGGAACTTCTACCCCTACCGAGACCACTAGCAGCACCGGCGAGCGCAAGCGCGTTGTTGCGGAGAACGGCAAGGTTCTGATTGTTGACTCCATTGGCAATGTGTTCCTGGAGGAGCAAAACGAGAATGGCGAACGCCAAGAATTCCTGCTTGACGTCGATCAAATCGAGCGCCCTACAATCCGTGAAACGATGCTGTGCAAGCTTCCTATTTGGTGTTTCAACCGGACTGTTGGCCGGGTTTTGGGTACTGCTCCCGCCGAGGAAGAATTTGAAGAAATTGATGAACCAGTTGAAGAGGCCAGTGAAACCACTGCTACTTCCACTCGGTCTTCTCGCAAGCGTTCCAAGCGCTCTCAGCGTTCATAAATTTACTTCAAAGGGGTGGTTGTACCAAATCGTTGGATACATTTTGGGCGTTGGTCGTCGCTTTCTCTGATCACAAAAGTTGGCTATAGAGTTGTCGGATAGGCAATACCCTGGAAAATATACTGTACACATACTTGAAGGCCAAAAAGCTCACTATGTAGAGCAAAATGACACACGAGTTGGCCGAGACCCCATAAGCACTGGTAGCATGGTCTGTAAATAATGTAATCTGTGATCTTGACGACTTGCCAGCCACATCGGGAGATCTGTTCACTGTTCATCGGCGGGTCTACAGTATACTGTACCGGCCAACTCATATCCTGCCAGTGAGATGCAGACACACCTCTAGTGCGGTGTATAGCTGTCCAACGGGGCAGATCCACTTGGGTACCAAATTTTTGACTTAGATACTGAGGAGGCCCCCATGGTTCGTCTGAATAGGGTTTGAATAGTTTCAGTGTCAGATACAAAAGCATTTTTTTCCAGATCATGATTCTATCGAATCCAGACGAGCCTACCAGTACATGACAAGAAAGCAGAAAGAAAGTGAAAAACAAAACGCAGTTCTGAAGCATCGAGAGCAAAAGAGACAGTGGGTGTATCGTCATGATCGTTAAGGGAGTATCGCAAATCGTGGAATGGGCTGAATGAGTGGCCCGGCTGGGCGTGTCTAAGCAAACATTTTGGCAATGTTCATGAGGCTACTGATGTTCTCCCCAATACCCCGGCCAGCGCTCTGCTCGACTCCGCGGGCAGAATGCGCCGCACTGCCGCCTAGTGCGCTGATAACTCCATGAGGCAAGCGGATTCCAATCATGGCCAACAGCTTTGGCAGAACACCGCTGGTCAAGAGAGGGATGATGACCATCATGAAGACCTTCATAGGGTTGCGACGGGCATAGCGAACAATGTCACGGAACAGGCGCTTGATATCGCGAATCATGCGCTGCACAAATCCCTCCCGAGGCCGAGCTCGTCGAGATGACGATGACGAGAACGTTGAGAAGACCGATGGGCTTGAGCGTCCTCCTGTTCGCCCTCCACCCAAGCCGCCAAAGAAGGATGGAGCAGAGTGTCGTGAATGATGGGTTGAGAAACCTGACTTAGGGCGTACGGGCGATCGACGGCGCACATAGCCCGCCGACGACACAGACGATCGACCATCGAACCAACCCATTGTGCTGAAGCTGCGGTGCTGCTAAATGGTGCCGCGCTGTGTGGGAATTGAGGGGTTTGACTTGAGATTGTCCGAGGCAATTGTGGATTGGGACACAGTTGAAGAGTCCTAGAGATTCGATTGCGCAAGAATTACCCAGACGGCTCCTTTTGAGACCTTTTTTGCCCTTCTGTGTGGCAACTCAAAGAGCAAAAAAAGAGTCAGATGCAAGTCAGCCACTAAGAGCTGCAGTTATGCGCAATGTGTGTGGTCTAGGCCGCCGTGTGCATTTGCTCCACCACGGATGTGCTGTGCAGGTATGGAGTCCTCTTCTGTGACAACTGGCAGTTGCAATCTCAGGGGAAAGAGATAGAAACACTGGAGGTTTTGTTCAAGCGAATCAAAGTCAGGGACCTCTGATGTTAGGGAGTAATTACCCCTGTGCGGAACAAGGTGGCTGGGGGTGTCGCAAGCTGAACTTAGTCCCGAACTCCATTTTGCCTTTCGACACTGCATGTCTGAGACTGGCCCCTCCATTGAAACCTTTAGTGTAGTCCATTCGACTATTCCCGAGATGAATATCCGTGAGAAATATCTTGAAGTTGTTGAAGTATCGAAATCCATAGAAATCCCCAAGTGAACCACGGAACGTGTAAGTGAATTGTTGCCTCAGGCTGGGAGCGACGTCACTGCATGTGATGTGGCTTTCACCCTCTGCCTTGTAGTTCGTCCTATACAGAATTGCTTGACTTCTCTTTCTTCACATATCCAAGACCATGTCAAGTGTGTTGATCATACCCCACTATTTGACTATTTTTACTGACCCTTAAACAGGCCCCGATTACTGTAAGCTCCCTTGCTATCTTACAACGACTCCACTTCATATAGACCACAGACAAGATTTTAGGAATCTCTCATGATGCCACGCAATCACAGATCCGCAGCGCATACAAAAGGTAAGCGTATCATAACCATATTGGCAGTATTTGTCTGACTAGTCTGCAGGGAGTCCTTGAAATCCCACCCGGATCGAGTCCCGGCCGACTCCCCCGAGAGACCTGCCCGGACACGAAAGTTCCAGGATATCAACGACGCCTACTATACTCTTTCTGACTCTGCACGCCGCCGAGAGTACGACGCTGCTCGTGCATATGAAGCAGCAGACCAGGAAGCGGAAGAGGAGGTACCACCTAGTGGTGGTAGTGGGTTCTCGTGGTCCAACTTTGGATTTAGCGGCAATCGCGATGACCGTGATAGTGACCAGTTTGGATCCGTTTTCGAAGAGATGCTCCGCGAAGAAGGTCTCGCCGAGGAAAATGATGGAGAAGGCGGCAGGCGGACTCGCCCAACCGGCCGCTTTTGGGCACTAGTCGGTGGTGTCAGTGGAGGTGCTTTGGGTTTCATTGTTGGCAACTTCCCCGGTGCGCTAGCTGGCGCGGTTGCTGGGAATCGACTAGGGGCTGTCCGTGATGCCAAGGGCAAAAGTGTCTATGAAGTTTTCCTGGACCTTCCACAGCCAGATCGGACCCGGCTCTTGAGCGAACTTGCAGCCAAGATGTTCCAGTCCACAATGGGACGCTGAGTCCATTCCTGTTGGGATTTGTGTTGGCCTAGGCGTTCTGGAAACTGGTATTGGATGGAACATGACACTGTAGATAGGTAGTATAGTGGTGAAATTACACATGGAGTAGTAGTTACTCTTGATACCCCTCCAACTTACTATCTTATCGATAACAGGTATGGAGTAGGCTCGGACCAAGTATCAACCACACATCGCTCACTAGGTCGAGTAACAATATAGCATTCATATCAAAGTCAATTGCTTAACTCTTAAGACCAGGTGGCATTCTCCCGAGGTTCTCTGTTGCTGGATGCGCTAAGCTTCCGCCCTGGCTCACCGCTTGCGGTCAAAAAGCGCCCCTCTATATTTATCCCGGAGTCTGGAACTTCCCCTCTTAATTCTTCTCCGGAGGTTCAATTCTTGCTATTCATTCAAAATGACCGAAGCTGCTAGTGTCTATCCCACGTTGGAGAACCGCCCTATCAAGAACACTGTTGTTCTGTTCGATGTCGACGAGACTCTCACCCCCGCAAGACGTGTATGTTGTGATGGAAGCATGATCTTGGATTCATATTTGGCTGACCTATGGTAACTGCAGCATGCCTCTCCGGAGATGCTTGAGCTCCTCTCACGATTGCGCCACAAGTGTGCCATTGGATTTGTTTGTCCCCGCCCAAGCAATGTCCATACTTCGCTTCTAATGCAGTCTAGGTTGGCGGCTCGAACCTCGTGAAACAGCAAGAACAACTCGGATCTTCTTCAATTGATGTCACGACTATGTTTGATTTCTGCTTCTCCGAGAACGGCTTGACCGCATTCCGTCTGGGCCAGTCGCTTGCCAGCAACAACTTCATTCAGTGGCTCGGAGAGGACAAGTACCAGAACCTGGTGGACTTTGTTCTGAAGTTTATTGCCAACACCAAGCTTCCCCGTAAGCGCGGTACTTTTGTTGAGTTCCGCAACGGAATGGTCAACATTAGCCCCGTTGGACGTGCTGCCAGCCATGATGAGCGTAACGAGTTTGAAGCGTACGCAATCCCCTTGAATAGAGAATTCATCATGAACTGACGGACTTTATAGTTATGACAAGATCCACAATGTCCGAAAGACCCTGGTCGAGGCCCTGAAGAAGGAGTTCCCTGACTACGGTCTGACGTGAGTGCTCCCAAGGCAATTACTTTCATAGCCCTGCTAATGCAATGCCTACAGATACTCCATTGGTGGCCAAATCTCCTTCGATGTCTTCCCCACTGGTTGGGATAAGACTTACTGCCTGCAGCACATCGAGGCGGAGAAGGGCATCTCGGGCATCGAATACAGCACCATCCACTTCTTCGGTGACAAGACTTTCGTTGGAGGTAACGACTTTGAGATCTATGAAGACTCTCGCACCATTGGACACGCTGTCGATGGCCCCGAGGACACCATGAACCAGCTCAAAAAGCTGTTTGACCTGTAAATGAGAGGTCTATGATGCAATACCCATGGGCATGGATTTGTGATAGCGTTTGCATGCAAATTTTGATCTCCATTGAGACATATTTAAAAAGATAACCTAGATTCAATTGATTCTTAATACTTAACTCCTTTGGGTTGTTAACCCAAACAGTATAGTAGAAGGCGGGCAATGCGTGGAGACGCTCGAAGGCGATTATTCTGTCTCGTTCTCTCGCCGGGACGATTTGATTAGCTGCCAAGCAAACCGTTCACAATGCTTGTTGGGATTTCGAAGATTGAGAAATGAAATGGGAAATCAAACCCGGTTTCTTGCTGGGCTTGAAATACGAAGCAAAAAGGTTCTTTTCTTTGTAGATATCTTGGACGTATTGCAATACTTGCCATCAATTATTACTGCGCCGTACTCTAGGCAATCAAGAGCGCAATTTACTTTCGCAGCGACATTTGGAGCTTCGGCAAATTAGTTGTGCAAGCTTCTTCTTCGACATGATGGCTGAACAATATAAGAATTATCGCCTTTTATGGACTCCGCCCCGAACTCAGCGATATCCCGAATGCCTCGAATTATAGCGAGACACTTGATGGACCTTATCCATTTCAATTGATTTGTTCAATCCAAAACTTCCTAGGTATCCTCCGCCTCTCAGTCATCTTCGTTAACTCGAGATCCTCGGGCTTTAAGCCCCACCCGGACGGCGGGTCATCCTATGATCTATGGAGTACATTGGCGTTGAATGCAGAGCAGTGTTTTGTCAGAGGCTTACCACGCTGGCCATCATGTTGGAGTAAATCAATAGACTGGATGTATGGAGTGTCGGAAACAAGTTGTGATAAGAGTTATTTCACAGCGTATTGTAGAAAGCGGTTCCTGTCACTGAATGTCGAATTATCGGGAAACGTCAGTCTTTCCGCGCATTAGTCATTCGTTTCCCGAGGCCTCGACCGGGATCTCTCCCAGCTTCACACTTGAACATCCAATCTATCACTCAAATACTGCCCGCTGTCCTTGGCATGGCATCACACAAACATGTCGCGGAGGTCCCGCGCACTCTCCTTCCTCGTCTGACCTGGAACAGCGCCTCGTCACGTCCTTCCATAACCATCACCCTCCATGCCGCGCCCGCAAGTCAAAGACCTCTTCAAGGCTGGAGTCCTTTGAGCCGACAAACACACTCAGTCGGTCATATATATCAGTCATCCCGCTTTGTTTCGTCATCTTCCCGGGGAATTTTCTCCAGCTCTCTCGTTTCCCGACGACCTTCTCCTCCAACGGCACCATCTTCAACCCCCCCCATCGAACCCCATCCGTCACAATGGCGTCTATGTGGCAACCTTTAATGCAGCTCGGCGTGCCTTTCACGCAACACCGGCGCGACCTCGCGAACATCATTTCGACACGCTAAAGTTTGTGAAGCGCCTTCAGACGGAAGGCTTCAGCGAGGAACAGTCCGTGGCTATGATGCGGGTACTGAACGATATCATTCAGGAGTCTATCCAGAACTTGACCAGAACTATGGTTCTCCGGGAAGGTATGTGCTTATGAAAGAGCTGGCGCATTGCGCTTAGCTTTAGTTAGATGTCTAACACAAGCTTTTTTACCAGACTCGGAGAGATCAACATACACACAGAAAGTGGACTTTGCTAAGCTACGCTCGGAGCTGCTTAATGCAGACTCCACCGAGGCTCAGTTGACTCGCTCATCCCACGAGAAGATTGCAGCAGACCTTGCCAAGCTCAACTCCCGACTCCGTGATGAAATTGGTCGGACTCAAGCTTCTGTCCGGTTGGATTTGAATCTTGAGAAGGGTCGAATTCGTGAGGAAGCAAACGGCCAGGAAATGCGGATCAAGGAAACCGAAACACGTATTGAGCAGGAAGTGGCTGGCTTGAGAGAACGGGTCGAGGCTGTCAAGTTCTCAACGTTACAGTGGCTCATGTATGATCTCCGAATTCTCTTCTTGCATCATATGCTAATTTTGATTTCTCTCCAGGGGTGTCTGTACCGGTACCGCCGCTTTGATTCTTGGTGCCTGGCGCCTTTTTATGTGAACCTATTGGGAAAAGAACCCGTGCATGGATATGGAGTGATTTTTTATACATGAGACTTGGGTCTCCTACTCTGTTCCTTTTGTTTTGTACATATAAGTTATATATTCTAATAGTCTGGCCACATTATGGGACTTATCCAACTCCAAAATTCTTACTTGGTTATTTGGTTACCATTGGAAAGCCCATTGGATACTTGACTAATAACTGTTCTCTTAGCGTAGGAGATCAACAACGTCTCAAAATGGACTAGACGTGTATTAATGCGATGCACTTGCCCAGGTTCCCCTCTTCTTATCTTCAGGGGCAGTGGACTTCTTGCGTCAACTGTCCTTTTTCTCTCGCAATTGCTGGTGGTCTCTCATCTTCCTTGATCAATTCGTTGAAAAATTGAGTGTGTTTGTTCAGTATAATCGAATCAATTCGTTATTGAGGCGGAAGAACAGAATCATTGCAATATTGCATATTCCCTGCCAGCACTAGTGACATACAACAAGTCAATTCAGAGGCTGCTTGCTTAGCACAATGGCTCTAGCCTTTCTGTGTGGAATACTGCTATGGTTGCATATCCCCTTGGTTTCTTCGTTGAATCCCAAATCGCAGTCTTTGCTTCAGGTTTCGTCTCAGACACCAAGTTCAAGCTTGCAAGACGTCTTCCAGGTCTACACGCCATTACAATTCGACCCCAGTGGAGAAAATAGCTGCAATGTCGAGCTATTGCTTATGGATCATGTTTTTGGGGCAAGTTACGGATTGCCGTTCGTGGGTAATCAAGACCCGATCTTTCTTTTTGTCTGGAGAAGGCTAAGTTTCTACTTAAACAGGCGACTATGAACCCCCAAGTTGTGACTTTGATACCGTTCGGATCAATTTAACGGTCACTTCCCAGGGGAGACAATATGATCGACTGGCATTGATGTATCTCGGGGACAATGAAGTTTTCCGGACTTCGACAGCAGAGCCGACAACAAACGGAATTGTCTGGACTTATATCAAGGAGATGTCTCAATACAACTCACTCTGGAAAACCCCCCAGAAGCTGATCTTTGACCTGGGCAATATCATAAATGACGTTTACACCGGTTCGTTCAATGTGACTTTGACAGCACACTTCTCCTACGGACAAGCTGCGAGAACTGCGGATATCATATTGCCCATATCTTCTCAAAAGTCTGCGTCAGATTCTTCGAGTGCGTTTTCGGTGCCAACAGACAATACGACTGTGATGTTCAAGATTCCGGCTGCAGCATCGCGCGCCGTTGTGTCGATCTCGGCATGCGGTCAATCAGAGGAAGAGTTCTGGTGGTCTAATGTATTTAACCAAGACACTCAAGACTTTGAAAGTACCGTGGGTGAACTTTATGGATACACTCCGTTCCGAGAAATTCAACTTTATATTGATGGCATCCTTGCCGGGCTAGTCTGGCCATTTCCCGTCATCTTCACGGGAGGCGTAGCTCCGGGTTACTGGCGTCCCATTGTTGGTATTGATGCATTCGATCTCCGCCAGCCAGAGATTGATATTTCTCCCTATCTTCCCATGCTACAAGATGGTGAACTGCATTCATTTGAAATCCGAGTGACTGGTCTCAGTGTCTCGGCCGATGGAACAGCTACCCTGGCAAACACTGTTGGTTCATACTGGGTTGTCACAGGAAATATCTTCCTCTATTTTGAGGAGGGCTCTTCCTCCAAGGCTGTCACTAAAGAAGACAGACAAGGCCCACAAGTGGAGGCACCTTTACCAACGTTTTCAATCTCTCGAAAACTTGCGCACAATGCTACTGGAGGGAATGACTCTTTATCATACTCCGTGGTGGCCGAGAGAACATTCAAAGCAGAGTCTTCTCAATTTTCATGGTCTCAAAAATTGTCTTTCTCCAACTATGGCCTTCTCAATCAACAGGGATACAGCCAAGTCAATACACAGCTTACTACTGGAATGAACATTATCACCGAGCGTGGCGACACATACACCTCAAACAGAACTTCCTTCGAATACCCATTGGTTGTGAACGCAACCTACGGCATTACTACAAAGGAGCTGACAATCAACTCTTCGATGTCGAGAGGCTTCAACTTCGAGACAACCGGAGGACTCGGAGTTTCCACTTACAGCTTAACCTCAGGACCATCGTATCTTCGCACTACTCAATCTGGAAAAGCACAATACAGATCAGTTTCTGGTGGATCTTCAACTTCATGGGGTGACACGGTTGAGAAATATCAAAGCGAAACGAATGGAAAAGCGTACCAGCAGTCTGTTCACGCAGTTAATGGGACTGTCCTGTATAATATGGATTCCCAAGACAAGGCCCAAACATCTTCACAAAACCAGGAATCAGGGCGAGGCAGTGTGAGAGCTATTCTTGGAAAGGGACCTGGGTCTCCTGCACCTTAGGGCGCAAATTTCGAAGCAATAGTCATTAGTTCCAATAATACATTCATCATATAGACCAACATACTACTGTGTTAATGTACACTGCAGACGGTAGTGGTAGTTTCAACACAGAGCTCCGTCTCTTCAAGACATACGTATAACGCTCTAACAGCAACAAAGCTCCTTCTGCCTGACTTTGTGCTGAGCCAAAGTCACCCTGGCTCCCTCCGTCTCACAAATTTAGGCAAACTCAGTTCCATTTCACTTTTGTTTTCTTTTCTCATATCTTACAAATCCTTCCCATCCCCCAACTATCCCCGTTCTCATCGCCAGCCAATTTCTACTCTCTTTTCGTCTTCCAGGGCATATCCATACGATGGAGCTCACTGCACTCGGCGTGGAGGGCACGGATTTGCTTGTCCACAGGCTCCAAGAGTAAGTCCTGGGAGCCATGTTTACCCGAAATCGTGGGGGCTAACCACAACAGCTTCTGGCACTCTGCTGCCTTCTCCGACCTCACTGTCATCACAACAGACAGAACTTTCCAGGTTCACAGGTTCATGCTCTGCGCAAGGTCTCCTGTCCTCTGTCGTCTCATTGCAGGTGAAGGCCGAGTAAGCTATCATCGAGATCGTGCGCTCAACAACCTGAAAAGCTAACCAATCTTATCAAAGGAGATTCACCTCACCGGGCAGTACGCTCTCGAAATGATGGACGATCATCCACGCATCGTCGAGGCCATGTTACGCTCTTTCTACGGGCTATCCTACGACGGTATCAACAAAGCCACAAACATGATGTGCCCTATGCTATTCAACATCATGGTTTACAATATTGCTGCAAAGTACCAAATTGAGTATCTCAAGGTTCAAGCCAGACTCAAATTTACTTGCGCCATACAAAATCTTTGGGACTCGGATGATTTTCTGGTTGCAATTTCCCAGGCATACACCACCACATCAGCAGAAGATCGGGATCTTCGTGTTTTGATTGTGGCAATCTGCCAGAAACACAGAAGGGCTCTGCGGGAGAAGCAGGAGTTTGAAAGTTTACTTGCGAATATTCCTGGACTTGCCAGTGATCTTTTGCTTCTTTCGCGCCAATACATCTATCCAACTTTGGCTCTGGAGCCGCGCATCGTCGAGTCCTATGTTTGCATGAAATGTCTATCGAAGTGGCAGATTCAAGTTGGTATCGTGAAGGACTTTCTTAAATGCCCTTTCTGTCGCCACGATGAAGTGCTTCCTTTCTAGGACAATTCACAATCACCATGAAATATGAGAATGGGACAGGCAACTCCCTTGACGGGATTCTTCTGCGGCAACATATTCACTTTTTGTAACTCAAACGTCAATACTTCTCCCCGGGCATGTTGAATGTAGCATATTATCCATAAACAATTCGATCGAGTACCCAGCAAGCGACTGTGCATCCAAGGCTGTTGTGTTTCAGGTTAAAAGAAAAGAATATTGAGGGCGATATAAGTCAATTCTTGCTCGCCCAAATGGTTTTATGCCATCTCTGTGGTTTTTCCGTCACTGCCACATTGATTCTTCTTAGTCGATTTATCTGCGTGAATTTGAATACTATGGTAGCCTTTAAGTCGATTGAACTATGCCAAATGTGTCGTCCATCACACAGAATGCATTTTGGATGCAAAGCTTCCTGAGAGCCGAGCCAATTGATGTAGCAGCCACTACATATCGGGGAGGCACCACATCAGAGTCGTATCTAGGCAGAGATAGATGGCTAGAATCAGATTAGCCGCAAAGCCGAAAACTGCACGAGTATGGATTTGTTGTGAAATCGGTATAAAATCCATATTTTCTTTGGGTCTGGCTGACTTTGACACCTTCCAAGATTATCCATATCAATTTATTGTCGAGTTGACCTTCCAAGGTTCGATTTCCATACTTCGTATCTTTCCGACAGCTTTATCCAGTATCTTATCCTTTATCTAATCGGATATCTTATCAATCGCAATCGTCATCAGAACTTGACTCGAGGCTCGGAACTTGAAGTGACGCACGGATCATCCTCTGTTATCAACACGTGACTCACGCTTGTATCCGCCGTCACTTTTCGATAAGCTATCGGCCCCAGTTGTCGCCTCTGGGTTTACGCTCAATTTATTTGCCGCAGCGTCACAGGTGTTCAAACCTGCGGTCAGAATGGCGGTGGTCGCAGAGGAAATCATATTACCAGGTAAACTTGCATCTCTTGGTCAATTGAAAACAGACCAGTGTACTGATATCACTCCCCATTCTAGACAGCCACTTTGAGTCCCTACATTGCATCTTCGAGCAATCGGCTGTGCCGCCCTCCGATGGCCATGCTACCAAGCGTCGCAAGGTCACCAAGGCTAACTCAAGATGTCTGGTAGATGGCAACGGTGAATCTGCCACAGGGATACCTCGAGGTTACATTCCGCTGGCACGGTTGACATTGCACATGGTAAGCCCTTCTGACTGTCATGCCAACCAATACAAAGATACTAAAGACTCCTTGTCGCCTGTTAGAAATCATCATCTTCCGCCGTACTCAAGAGGGAACAATTACAAGGTCTGGACCTATTGCCCCCTCGGGTTCCCGTCATCACAGAAGTCCGCAACATTCGCCTACTCAACGATGACGATGACGATGGAGACAGCGCGCTGCAGAAAGACTCCCTCCGCCATGAGCCTTACGCTATGGAACTTCAAATACGTGATCTCAATGAAACCCATACCTTTTCGCATTTATTTCAAGACTCGCGACTGTTTGAATTGCTAGAGCAACTCCAACACGCCAGCGGTCTCATCCATGCAAACAAATACTCTAACCAAACTCCAATCGCCTGCTACCAGGCTTCCATCTCGGTATCACCAGGAAAAGATGTGTTCAGTCTCCATACCGTTGTTCTGTGGAAGGATTCAATCGAGATCCCAGTCCTTTCCTACCTTCAAGATCCGGTTTTGGAGATTTTTACAAAATATGTGCTGCAGGAGCATCTCAATAACCCTTCAACTCCATATGATCGGAAACAACGTCGTGAACAGATGCTAGGTTCTCCTCAACACTGGTCCCCTCGGGAGTTTTACAAAAGTGTTCACGTTCCCCGAGCCTCCGAAGGTGCCTCGAACCTGACATGTCCTGGGATCGACTGCAGCCTTTTTCCATTTCAGAAGAGAGCTCTTCGATGGCTTTTAGAGAGAGAGGGAATGGCGGTTCAGCAAGATGGCACAGTCGTTCCGACAAAACAGATCTCGAAAAGTGAGCTTCCGATGTCTTTCGGAGAAATGAAATGTGCCGACGGGCAAACATTTTACTTCAGCCGACTTTTCATGATTTTGACAACCGACATCTCTAAGTGGTATGATTCTTCAGACATCTTGAGGGGTGGGATTCTTGCAGAGGAAATGGGACTAGGCAAGACAGTTGAAATGATTGCTCTAATAAGCCTTAATCGCCGAATCTCAGAGCAACAGCCAAAGGCTGACCCGGATGGACTGAAGCCATCTGGTGCGACACTTATTATCACACCACCCGCTATTCTTGGGCAATGGAAACAGGAGTTGACGAAACATGCCCCTGATCTGCGGGTTCACGTTTATACTGGCATCAAACGTGGGAAAGAGGAAACAGACGATATGATTGTTGATGAGCTTGCTGAGTTTGACGTTGTCCTAACCACCTACCCCGTCATCTCTCGAGAAATTCACTACGTGAGTGCCGTGCCAGCAAGAAATTTCCGGCATACAAAGCGATTCGAACCCCGAAAGACACCCTTGGTTCGAATTCAATGGTGGCGCGTTTGTTTAGATGAAGCCCAGATGATCGAAAGCGGTGTCAGCAACGCAGCAAAAGTAGCACGCTTGATTCCTCGGGAGATCGCTTGGGCTGTGACTGGCACGCCGTTGCGCAAAGACATAGATGATCTGTTTGGGCTACTTCTTTTTCTGCACTATGGGCCATTTTGTTTCTCAAATCCGCTGTGGAAAAGACTGTTTTCACGGTTTGGACCGGTCCTGACCACCATCATTAACAAAATCACTCTTCGACACAGCAAGGATCAAGTGCGTGACGAGCTTCGTCTTCCTCCTCAAAAACGCATTGTTATAACTACACCTTTCACGGCCATCGAAGAACAGCACTACAGGCAATTATTTGAACAAATGTGTGCGGAATGCGGACTTGACGACTCAGGTGCACCCCTTAGAGAGACTTGGGATCCTGAAGATCCGATCATCATCGAAAAAATGCGTGTGTGGTTAACGAGACTACGCAAAACATGTCTTCATCCAGAAGTTTCTTCGGGCACTCGTCGCGCATTGGGGGCAAATAACGGGCCATTGCGGACTGTGGACGAAGTTCTGGAGGTAATGATCGAAGCCAATGAGACGGCTATTCGCGCGGAGGAGCGCTCACTTCTTCTTTCTCAACTCCGAAGAGGCCAGCTTTTGGAGAACGCAAAGCGCCGCATGGAGGCTCTTGTCTTATGGCAAAAGTCATTAGATCATGCAACCAAACTAGTTGAAACAAGTAGAGAACAATTGCGACAACAGAGGATGAAAAGCGACAGTGCTACAGACGGTATAAATGGAATGATATCGGCAATGGAACACTTGAACGATGACGAGGCTGAAGATTCTAACAACAGCCGCATTGGTCAATACAGGCTAAGGCTTCGAAATGCGCTTGAGGTCCAGCATATCGCCGTTTTCTTCACAGCAAACGCTTTCTATCAGATCAAAAGTGATCCGAGCTTAACCCAGCCGGACTCTGATGAGTTCAAATCTCTCGAAAAACGCGAAGAAGATGGCTACGAGGCGGCCAAAAATATTCGCAAGGAGATGTTGACAGATATTTCCCGAAAAGTTGAGCGCTACATGAAGACAATCAAGGAGAAGACACGAAAGAAGCAATTTGTGACTATTCCAAAAATGAAGCCCAATCTTTATAGCGAGGGTCTCGAGTCTTATCGATTGCTCAGGAAGTTTGAAGACCTATGTGCAGCACTCAACAAACATGCTGAGCAGTATAATGAATGGCGTGCTGCCATGGTTAAACTTGTTTCACAGTCGCTCATCGACCAGGAAGAAGATGCAGAACTGGAGGGCAACGAGTATGAGCGATCTACAAAGCATCAAGATGAGATGTATGTCTATATGGAGGCTTTGCGCTCAATGTACGCTGATCGGCACGATGCCCTCACCGGCCAAAAGAATGTTCTCATTTCCCACGAGGTCAAAGCAGGTCTTGTTCAGGCTCAGCGAGGCGAAGGGCCCTCTCCACAGCTATTTCTCAAGATTATGGATGCTCGCAGTGAGCTCATGCCAGATCCCCAGCTTGGGTCACTCCGCGGTATTGTCGGTGAACTTCGTACTATTCTGACCTCTTTGGACTGGCAAGCTAGTTCTGGAAGCTCGCGTGCCCGTGCTGAACATGAAATAGTACATTTGGTTTTGAAAAATGCCGGTCAAATGATGTCGGATCAACTGAAGGTCTCATCCAATCTGGAAAAAGAAGTCGAGATGTTCCGCGACACCATGAACAATCGGCTCGAATTTTATCGCCACCTGCAGCAGATCTCAGATACAGTAGCTCCGTACGACGAGGAAAGTGCAGGCAAGCCACTTGATGACGAGCTTTTCAACTCGAGACTCCGGCAGGAGGAGATCCTTGACGGCAAAATCTCTTCGCTCAAGTCAAAAGGAAGATACCTCATTCACTTGAGGGATGATTCCAGCGTCGAGAATACCTCGAGGATCTGCATTATCTGCCAATCAACTTTCGAAGTTGGTGAGTGGCATGTTGCTATAAATTTTGCATGAGCTTGGACTTACTTATTTAGGTGTATTGACTGTTTGTGGTCATAAGTATTGCAGTGATTGTATTCGCATGTGGTGGCGTTCTCACAAGACCTGTCCGGTGTGCAAGAAGACACTGAAGCTCGCGGACTTTCATCAGATAACATACAAGCCACAGGAATTAGTTGCCCAGGAAGAAGAATCATCTCACAAACAGGGCCACGAACAGCATGCTGAAAACGCAATCTATAGTGACATCAGCTCTGGACTTCTGAGGGAGATCAAGAATATTGAGCTGAATGACTCCTTTGGAACGAAGATTGACACCTTGGCTCGTCATATTTTGTGGCTACGAGAACATGACCCTGGGGCAAAGTCGATTGTCTTCTCCCAGTACAAGAGCTTTCTGACGGTACTTTATGAGGCATTTTGTCGCTTCAAGATTGTCAGTAGTAGCATTGACAGGCCGGATGGTATTGAGAGTTTCAAGAGGGATCCAACGGTATGGATCCCGAAGGCTTCCCCTCGTTGGGATATTTGCTGACTACAGGAATAGGTTGAGTGCTTCTTGTTACATGGAAAGGCACAGTCATCTGGGTTGACTTTGATAAACGCAACCCATGTCTTTCTTTGTGAACCGCTTATCAATACGGCAATCGAACTCCAGGCTATCGCTAGAGTACATCGTATTGGCCAGCATCAGCCAACAACGGTGTGGATGTACCTTGTCTCTGGCACTGTCGAGGAATCCATCTATCAGCTTTCTGTCACTCGACGACTGGCTCACATCATTGAGAAAGAGAAGCATGAAAAAACAGGTCATTCAGCGGACGCTCCTAACGGCAATGGTCATCTCATCGAAGATCTGACAGAGACGGCCCTCGACTCGGCTAACTCTATGGAAATGCAGGAGGCCAGCCTCGCTCAATTGATGACAAGTGGTCCATCAGATGGAGAGCTGGTGAAGCAGGATGACCTTTGGCAATGTCTCTATGGTAACACAGCCGATAAGGATGGCAATAAATCCTCCATGGAGGCCGAGAGGGAAGTTGGCCGGTTCTTGAGGGGTGAGGCTGCTGAGCACAGAAGGGGTGAATAACGAAGCTAAGAACTAATGATTGTAAAATATGATAGCTATGCTACTAAGCAAATAACATCTTGCTACCTCCCGTTTCGGTTATTGATGTACGGAAAACTAGACAATGTAATCGGATGGGTACAGAAATATATATCGTGCTCTATCAGGGGGCTGATTCACTACCCCCAAACTCGCCCCAAAGCCAAATTATGATCAGCCAACACCTTCCACTTAGTTTCCGTCTTTTAATTTGTGATCTAGCTTTTCACACATTGTCCAAGGCATTCACTTGCCCAGATGGACTCCAGCTGATATCAGCCTGACTAAGCACGCTGACTAATATCGTGAACTGCACGACGGTGAAGGGCGATGACGTGGGTGTTTGTTGCCTATATCGAGCAAAACTGAGTGATAACTGTGAATTCGTTGCTCCTGAACTCCTCTGCTTAACACAGTTGTTGTTTGTCTCTCAATCCTGCAAAGTACATTCCTCATGGCGGACTCACAGAGCCCCGAGGCTCGCGAGTTGAGCTTGATAGGCAAGGTCGAATTTAGGATTGCCATGGCAGACACAGATGAGAAGCTACAGTCATTACTTCAAACTTATCTTGCCCCATTGTTATTGAAGCTGGGGTCGGAAAGTGTGGCAGTCCGTAACAAAATCATCTCGGTTTGCCAGCATGTCAACGCCCGAGTGAAGGCCCCCTCTATCCAGCTGCCCGTGGCAGCTCTGCTCAAACAATTCAAGGAGCAAAAATCTCAACTGATCAGACATTTTGATCTCATCTATGCCCAACAAGGCATTGACCGCCTTGGTTCCGAGGCCAGAGTCGACATTCTATTGCCTTTGCTCCAGGGTATCTCGCAAATCGGAACTTCACCCACCCAGGGTGCCATCGTGTTTAACCTGGTACTTCGTTTGCTACCACTTCTGAAGCTACCACCCAAAGGTAGTGAAGAGGATCGGGACTTGAAAAAGCGGCTTGGTCTCTCAGACGATGATTCCCAATTCTTGTCGCTTTGGCTGGCCAAATTGCTCCTTCTTACCCCTGGTCCCAAAGAGTCAACAACCTGCCCTGGTCTCTCTCCAGATGAATACACATTTTTGAACAAAGGTGTTCCCGCAAACGAAACATGGAATCCGTCAGCAGACGGGGGTTTAAATCTCACCGAAACCAAAGTCACCGCTCTTCGATTCATCGGCAGTGGTGCTTTCAATGATGCCCAAAGATTTTTGCCCTCACTAATCGCTTCTTCCGATGCCAATTCTCGCCTTGCTGATCTAGGCGATGAAACACTTAAGCGGTTTGCCGCCGATATTGAGAATCCTACAGTCGTTGAGGAACTGTATGGTCTCTATTTTGGCACACCTGGAGCACCTCCTGCCAGACCTCCGCTTCAAGTTAAGCTCCTTACTTTCCTAGGAAAGTCTATTAAAGCTACAGCTGATCCACAGAGAATCTTGAAACTCATTGAAGATGGGCTTCTTTCCGACTCTGCAAGGTCCTCTCAAGGCTTGCAAGCATCCAAACTCAGAACTCAAATCTTCACGTTCACCACATGGGTTGTTCGTATGGGCTCCCCTTCCGATCTCGAACAAATCGCACCAAAGCTTGTTGCAGGATTGAGGGATTTCATTGAATCTCAAGGATGGCCTAGTCCTGCGGCTAGTGGAAACAAGTTACCCACAACAGATCTCAGCTTGCGAGGTCTAGCCTACGAAAGCATTGGTATCATGGTACCTAAGATTGACTTCAAGATGCAAGCAGATGCCGTTGTGAACTTTGAGTTCGATCTAGTTCGTTGGCTCTTTGCGTCCTTGAGTGCAGATGATTCCAGTCCTCAAATCTTCGTCAGCATTGATCAAGCGCTCGGCAGTATTCTTAACTCCTCATTAGACAGCCATGACATCACTTTCCAAGATCAACTGCGTCCATTTTTGGTTCGTCAAATGAGCTTGCAACCCGGCGATGTTGACGTCCAAAGTGGTCACATTGTCGTTAGAGGTGTTCAGTATGCGGCGGTGCGGTTTGCGAACCGGTTCCTGCCCTTCGGCGATGTGGTTGCCCGTTGGATTGATTTGATGGCCGTCGCAAGAGGGCCGGAAAGGCAACAAGAGATCTTCGAGGAAGGCAAGAAAGGCCTCCATCCGTATTGGTATCGACTACTCAACCCGACAAAGGATAAGACATGGACTGGTCCTGCAGCGCAACATGATGAACGTTGGTTTGATTTCCCCAAGTTCAGCGAGGCTACCCGCTTTCTGCTAGGGTCGGAAGAGCAAGAAAAACAGTCAAATGCTCTGTCCTTATCTGCGTCTGAGCTGTTGTCCGGTCCCTACAAGAATTCTTTTGTACCTGCCATTTCCTTCCTCCGCAACACACTGCTTTGGGAGGCCTTCTCTGCGGCGGGTATTCCTGCAGAGCTCGAGCAGGATTGGGACTATAAGCTGGAAGTTCTTTTATCTACCAGCGAAGAAGCGCGCGCAGCCGTGAGACAGTACACACGAAAGTCTGCAAAAGAGTCTGTCTTGGCGTTGTTGTCAGGGACTCTAGAAGGCCTTGTGACTGGTGGGCGACAAGGTTTACGGCAATGCGGCCTTCATTTTGTCGAAATTTGCTCGCTGGCACCCAATGATGTTGTCGGGCAGTTGCTTTCGCGTGCGACCTCATTGATGGAGCCCATTTCCAGTAACAACCAGGACAATCAGGATATCACTGCACGTGCATTTGGAATCCTGGTTTCCCATCCCGAGTTCCCCGATAATGAACTGCAAAAATTCATTACTGAGTTAACCGGTACCGTCAAATCATGGAACACTGCTGTTGGTGAAGGGATCATGCGAGTCCGCGGCGCCATTTTAGCACTTGCATATCTGCTGAGCCGACTTGCGTACCGCGATTTGGCGAGGAGAACACCAGAAACTCAAGTGAAAGAGTTCATCGAGACTATCTTCGATATTCTAGATGTTTCCCGTGACACCCTCCTCCAGCGAACCGCGCAAGTGGCCATCGGCCAGTTGAGTCTCTCCGGGGTTCTCACTCTGGACACTCTAGCCGAGGAAGGCTGGAAAAAAGTACAGGAAAAGCTCTCACGAGATGCAAAGACTGAGAATCAAATTCCTATCAGCGCATTGGGATTACTGAGCCTGACGTTCTCCCGATCTGGGTCTGATGGAAGCCTGTTCAAGGAATTCCTGGGTTCGCTCTACAGTCTTCATGAAATCCGCAGCCCAGAGGTTCAGTTTACTGTAGGCGAGGCCCTCTGCAACGTCGCCGCTGGATGGGACTCTCGGGCTCTGATCCAAGACTTTGACATTGATGCAAAGTTCCCTAGCTCGGATGTCCCCCGTTCGGTGTTTGCAGAGATTTGTGATAAGATTATCGCGGATTGCATTGCACCCAAGCCATCTCTTCGGAAGGCGTCTGCAATCTGGCTGTTGTCCTTAGTCAAGAACTGCGGCCACATGGAGGAGATGCAGGACCGCCTGCGCAAGTGCCAAGCTACCTTCAGTAGTCTTCTTGGAAACCGTGACGAGGTGGTGCAGGAGACTGGCGCGCACGGACTCAGCCTTGTCTATGAAATTGGCGACCAATCGCTCAAGGATGACCTGGTGCGAGATCTGGTCGAGTCGTTCACTTCTACCGGCCCCAATCTCGGGGGTGGCAACGTGACCGCTGACACGCAGCTATTTGAGCCGGGCGCCCTGCCCACTGGTGAAGGGTCTTCTGTCAATACCTATAAGGATATCATGAACCTGGCTGCCGAGGCTGGTGACCCGACTTTGGTTTACCGATTCATGTCACTGGCCTCTAATAATGCCATTTGGACAAACCGTGCAGCATTTGGCCGCTTTGGAATCAGCACCATATTTTCCGACTCCAGCGTCGATGGCTATCTGGCTAACAACCCCAAGATCTATCCCAAGCTATTCCGTTATCGCTTTGACCCGAACCCAAATGTGCAGCGATCTATGAACACTATCTGGCAGGCACTGGTCAAGGATCCCACAGTTGTGATTGATACCCACTTTGATGATATCATTCAGGATCTTCTCAAAAGCGTCCTAGCTGGCCGAGAATGGCGTGTTCGACAAGCCAGTTGTGCTGCCATTGCAGATCTGATCCAAGGCCGTCGCCCAGAGAAATTTGTTCAGTATCTAGATGAGATTTACAGTAAAGCTTTCAAGCTACTCGATGATATCAAGGAATCAGTTCGGGCTACCGCTTTGAAGCTCTGTCAGACCATTACCAATTCGGTGATCCGCACCCTTGAGACGAGTGGTACAGAGAAACGAGCTGCTACTCTACTGAAAAGTGCTATCCCATTCCTCTTGAGCGACAAAGGACTAGACTCTAGCGTTGAGGAAATCCAAGGGTATGCCATTGGCGCTCTTATACAAATGATCAAGAAAAGCCCAGGATCGCTTCTGCGCCCACACGTGCCCAACATGTTGGAGAAATTCCTAACTGCTCTCAGCTCTCTGGAACCACAGGCCGTGAACTACGTCCATCTCAACGCCGACAAGTATGGTCTGACTGGTCAGGAGATTGACAAAATGCGCTTGTCTAGCATCCGTACATCTCCCATGATGGAAGTGATTGAGCGGTATCTGATTGATAACCTGGACGATTCCAATCTGGACGAGCTGGCGCAGCGACTCGAAGATGTGCTTCGATCGGCTGTGGGCCTGCCATCCAAGGTCGGCTGCAGTCGAGTGCTGGTACTGCTGAGCATGAAGACTCTCCAGTTCCGCCCGTACGCAGACAAATTCATCCAACTCCTGACCAAGTATGTGGTGGATCGAAATGATACTGTGAGCGCTTCTTACTGTTCATCGATGGGCTATCTTCTACGACTTGCTTCCGACGATCGTGTACTGAAGACCATTGACTTTGCCAAAAAACTTTACTTGAATGCAGAGGATACCACGCCTCGCGTCATCTCGGGCGAAATCTTGTACTCGGCCTCTAAATTATCCAACGACCGGTTCATGGCATTCGCAGCGACTGCCTTGCCGTTTGTGTTTATGTGCAAGCATGACGGAGATGAGCACGTGAAGGAGCAGTTTGAAAAAACCTGGTCCGACAACGTCGGTGGTTCTCGTGCGGTGACCCTCTACATCCGCGAAATCGTCGGCCTTGTTTCGGACAATTTGGACTCCCCCATGTGGGCCATTAAACATACAGCCGCACGCGCAATTGCGCAAGCAATTCAGTCACTTGACGCCGAAATCGACCTCCCAACAGCCCAATTAGTGTGGCCGGTGTTGGAAAGGGCACTAGCGGGAAAGACATGGGAAGGTAAAGAAGCGGTGCTCCAGGCGCTAGTCAAGTTTAGCAGTCAAGCTCAGACATTCTGGGAAGCGACAGAGTTGAGTAATCTGATGAAGGTAAGTGGGCCATTCTCGCCACTCCAGAAGGGGAAACACAAGATTTGGAATGCTAAACCGGGTGTCAGACGATTACGGTGCGCGAAGCGAAGCGCGCTAACGTTATCTATCGGCCGCATGGCTTACGAGCAATGGGCGAGATCGCATTGGTACGCAAGGACCTCGATTTCAAGAGCGATGCCATGAAGATAGTGCCCGGTGTAATCGACGAAGTAGTGGATGAGGACCATATGGAAATTGACTCCAAGAACGGAACCCAGGACGACACCCTTGCGGCCTGTGTCCAATGTCTGCTGCAGTGTCTCAACCCCACCGCCGGTTCGGGCCAAGGTCAGTCCCCTGAAGCCCCCTTCCCCCTAGCGTCATGCCATGCTAAGTCTAACCATAGTGTTGGGAGAGTACGTGGAACAGATGACCGGTCTGCTGGACCGAGTCTTCCAACATGGTGGACGACAGGTCATCAGCACGGGCTACGACGAGCTCCGGGCGTTCTTTACGCGAGTGGAGACTTGGATCTCGGAGTCATCCGGTGAGATACCGCAGGTTGCTGTTCTGGCTCAGCTCCTCACGGAGGAACGGGATGGGTCTGTTGAGTCCATCCGCAAGGGTCGTGCAGAGGCCATTTTGGCGTACCTGAAACTGCCCCGAGTCCAAGTGCCTGACACGCTTCCGGCCGAACTCCGGAGGTGGAGGAACAGCGAACGGTCTGGAGGAGTTCAGCGAATCCTCGACGAGGCCCTGGGCCTTGAACCACGTGGCTGATCGACCGAGGGAAAACCCATGAATCATGAAGTCCAGGTGGCCGTCTCCCATGAACGATTCGATTCGATCGACCCAATTAGCGCGTGGGGACTAACTCCCAAACGGGTAATGGGCCGATGGTTCGTTTGGCATTTTTACTGTCCACATTTCTCTGGTCTCTCTTGGTTCTTTTTTTTTTTTTTTATTATGCCTCTTTTTCACGGAGGGGTTATTTTTTTATTATTTCGGACCATTCAGGTGTGCAGAATCCAGTGCAGAATTCGCGAGCCTAAAGAGAATAGTTTCTACGCCACTCGCTTAACACTCGGCCATGTCCGTATAAGAGAATGCGGGTGTGATCCCTTCGATTGCCTCGATTCCCTCGATACACGTCGATCCAGACGGGGCCGGGCCGATCGAGACCATAGTGATTGTTTTGGTCAATATTTCTTTTCCCCAGGAAAGGGCTTTGGGTTTCCTGTTCCCTCCCTTTCGCCCTTTTCGCCCTTTCGGCTCCGATACAGGGCCTAAGCCTAAAACCCTTAACTTCGACACTTTTTTTCTCCCTACGTGGCTTCAGCCAGCCCAGTCTTGAGGGGATAGTCCTTAGCGTGCCTTGTAATTATAGATCTTGGGTTCTTTTTTGGCTTTTTTGGGCTTTTTGCTTTCGTATTTTCGGTTTTCTTTCCACATGGTTGGCACCTGCATGCCATTCCCTCCCTTTCCCTTTCCCTCTCTCTCTCTCTGTTTTTTTTTTCTCGCTTATCCCCTTTCGATCTGACCTGTTTTCTCTGGTCATTTCGCATCCGAGAGATTCTTTAGATTCCCCGCCACCCGTCAAGCCAGAAAGAAGGCTGCGCCATCCCTCGAACCATGCGATGCAGCTTGACATTTTTCTCGTGATGTGAACATACATAAACTCCTCTCCGCAGTTGATTTTTTCCCCCTTCCCCACTTGGATTCATCTATATTCCTTTTGCCTCCCTCTTCTTCTCAGTAGCTTCTCTTCTCTTTCTTCCCCAATTCTCCATAATTTGCCACTCGTAAGTCTCAATGTCACCCTGTACTCCCTGTGCTCCCTGTCTTTCGCCCCTCCAACCACTTGTACATCGCTGACCCCGGGTAGTCTCTCTCTCTCGCAGGCACCCCGGTCAGCCTTATGACGGTAACCAGTCTGGTGATGCAAAACCGTCGGAGTAAAGTCTCTGGAAAGCCACCCCTGCGACTTCCTATCATCGCCCCCAAGGAAGACTTATTTGCAGATGCCTTTAACAAGGCTGAGAAGAGTCTGATCGCGCCACCGCGGATCCGCCTGCCTCCGCGATCTCGAACGGGTTGCTGGTAAGTCCAATTGATGTCAACGGCTGATGAATACCTGGCTCATGCGAATTGATTTGTTTAGGACATGCCGAGTGAGTGATTCTGTGATTCTATGATTCTTTGCCCGATAGTCCGTTAATCTTGGAATTGTTGGTTTGCAGAGTCGAAAGGGTGAGTGGCTCATTTCTCATCCCGCTGAGGATTCCGCTGACATTCCGCTAGTCAAATGTGATGAAGGACACCCGCAATGTAATGTATGCATTCCTCGGGCTCCTTGCAATCCCACAATTTACTGACAATGGACTAGCAATGTACTCGTCTGGGCCATACTTGCGATTATCGCCCTCGATTGGCCTTTCGCGATGATACCCCTCGTATCATGGGCCGAATGGCCGATGTGAAGACCGACGGTCATGTGGTTTGGGATCGTAAGCAGCCTCCGTCCATGTTGGGAAGGCTATACTAACCACGTAGTAGTCACCTCCCCCAATTCTATGGATGAGAGGACCGAGTATTTCTCTCTAGGGGACTCTCTGCCTCCCTTTTCGCGCCTCACTTCAGACGAAGAACGGGAAAAGAAAGCAGAAGCCTTTAGTCCTGGCACGTACCATGTGGTGATGACACCTGACAGTTTCTCGTCGCTGCCAGAGTATGCAGAAGACCCAAATGAGAAATCTAGATCCAAGGCTTCGAGCGATTGTAGGAGCTCTGTGGCCAACAGCCCGACCAGTGCTGCCAAGAGTGAATGCAGTGGGCGCAGCGACGATCCCAATGTGGTGATCTTGAAGACTTTTGAAGATGTCACTCGGCGTTCGCCCAATGGCAAAATGTCCAGAATCTCCCCGACTTCGGAGATCTCAGATCCATTCTGTGCTTTATCGCTATCCCCGATCATGCCTTCCCTCCCTTCGCCATCGGTGAAGCTGGAGAATATGACCTACTTGAACCTTGACCAACAAAGTCAAGATTCGACCCTCTTCTCCCATTTCCGCCATGTCGTATGGAGGCAACTGTTTCCCCACGACCACAGACTTGATGACTCGTACGGATCTGACAGTCATTTCATGACCCTCAGTGTGGATTTCCTCGAGCAGGAAGCCACCCATTTCCCTCCTGTGGGTATATCGAGCTCCAATGGTTAGACCGATGATACTAACATTGGTCAGCTCTCCCACGCTATGATGGCTATTTCAGCCCTTAGTCTCTCCCACAGCGGCACAGGTCACAATGTCGATGCGCTACAGTACTACCAACAAGCTTTCCCATCGCTTCAAGTCAGCCTACGGAACAACGACGACCTAGTTTCTGATGGGCTCTTCCTAACCCATTTCTTACTACTCATCTACGAGGTAAGACAACTTCGCGTGCCTCACGCTTTGCGCCTACTAACATTACCATAGATCGCGGCTGCTGAGCCTCACGGTTCAAATCTATGGTCCCATCACATCTCACGTCTCCTCCACATTGCCTTCCTCCGTCGCTCAAAGTACGGCCAGGAACCATATCCCTTCATCCTATGGTGGGTATGCCACATTGACCTCTACGCCCTGCTTAGTGGAGCAGGAACTGGAGAGTTTGTACGCGCGGTCATCGACCATCAGATGCTCCCTGGGTCCGATTCCCTTCTCTACCCTACAGCCCCAGAGGGTTACAGTGTGATCTACTCTGATGAGCATGATAGCTTGCCGGTCATCATGCGCCTTTACCATGATACCTTCCGGTTGGCCGCTCAACTTGGATTCTTGGCCACGCAACTTCGCCACGACAAACAAAACCTACCGTTCGCCGAGTTTGACCAGCGAGCCCAAGAGATTGCCGATCTACGCCAGGCCTTTGGGAGATTGTGGGAGGCACCCGACGTTGCCTTTTTGCACCAGCACCAAGACAATCTCCCACGACGGTCTCGGGAGATTCTGCAGCAGGTCAGCTTTCCTGATCTTATCCTACTCTTGTACTTCAAAACTAACCTGTCTCTAGTCGGCAACACTTTATCATGCTTCTCAGCTGTTCTCCTACAGCAGCATGTGGCCCGGGCAACGGGTTGAATCGGAATTCTCAGCAGATGGGGATATTGATCACCATGCGACAGAAATTTTGCGCCTCGCTGAGAAGACTACACACACTCGGCGAGCCGACCGTCACTTCCTGGTTTTCCCCTTGTTCTTGGCGGGTGCTACCGCATCTGCCAGTGGTCTCAAGATGATGGCGATGGAGTTGATGACGAGTATGGAGGATGAGGAAGATGGCATGGGACGCAATGCGGCAACCACCCGTGCCATTCTTCAGATCGTGTATGAGCGACAGTTGGAGCGACTCATGCGCGTGGGTCACACATTTGATGTGGATTGGTCCGACTTAATGACCCAGGAAGGGCTTCAGATGGTGAATTTCGGATTTTGATGTTGCAAGGCATCGGCGCATTGGGTGGCATTGTATTTTGATATATGTTTAGCATGATTGACGATTAAGTGTATGTATAGAAACGAAGAATCCATGGTCAAAGATCTCGGGCCGACCCCCGACCCAGTAAACTCCATTCTGCATTTGTAGATCTCTCATTCGATCTTTGTTTTCCCATGTAAACCAAGCCCTAAAGACAACTTCATAGGGCCGAGTTATCCAGGCCTCAAGGCAGCAACTTGTGACAATTCTCATCACCTGCGGGGTCAGCGTCTCGCCCGAACTTGGCGCCTACAGCGACACCATTTCCCCCTGAATCTCATTTCATTCTCTTTTCTTTTCTTTTTTTCAAGATGAAGAACTCGAGTGTGTAATCTCCGATCCTCTGACCCCGCATTTACGCCTCTGCGATCTTCGTGCTTATCTCCGTAATTGAACATCTTCTGCGATTCTGGTCTTCTGCGGTTTCGACTTATCCCCGCCATGAATCCTGGCGAGAGTCGCGCCCTTCACCCCGAGGAGCTTTTCCTCAACGACTCCCCTGGCAGACAAGAGTCGCCCGTCATCGGCCCTCTGCGCATCAACAAACGAGACTCGTCATCTCCAGCATCGGCAGCGGGATCCAGCCCCCCACCGAATGCCCCGCTGCCTTACCCTGATGATCGACCAAGACCTCAGATACGGACCGCGAGTTCGAATGAGAGATATCCCGATAATGTGAGATATGGGTCTCCGCCAGCTGGTTCTGGGTCAGTGAGCCCCAACGAATATCCCTCAGCTCTACGTCCGCGGGACGGTCGTGAGCCTCGGGTCGCGACTCTGGCCGAGCGGCGTGGTGCTGCCCCGAAGCCATTACCCGAATCCCCGGGTCCAGATGCGCCAGACCGTGAGGCTCTAGCAGCTAGACCTTACCCCCGGCCGCCTGCTGGCCCAGTGCCTGGTCCCCCGGCAGAGGCTTCTACAAATGCGAATCAATATGACTATCGCCAACAATACTACCCGCCGCCCTCTCGGCAGAGTTCGGTGGCTAGGCCTCCATCCAGCATGCAGCCTGCTCAAGGCTCGATCAATCGAATCAGTTCTACTGCCTCGACCTCCACAACTCGTGCCCAACGGGGTTCTCCGCCGCCACCAGAGACTCCCGTCGTCGGGCCTGGCCAGCAGCCTGGGTCTGATATCGAAGCTCGCTATGCGGCAGCTGGTATTGCGGGCACAGGAACTCTCGCGGGTATTTCATCATACAATTCTGCAGCTCAAAGGCGAGCGGAGCAGTACTTTGGGCAGCAGCCGACTTTCCAGCAGCCTCCACAGCCACGGCCATGGACCCCAACCGAGCAGCCTGGATCTCAGCCGCATGGACCTCCTACTGTTTACCAAGGTGCAGAGGTTGTGAGCGAGGACAGCCATCCAGCTACTTCTCACCCTGGCCAGTACAGCAGTCCCCCTCCCCAGTCTCACCCAGGACAGTATAGCAGCCCACCCCCTCAGACCCATTCCGGTCAATACAGCAGCCCCCATCCCCAACCCCAGTCAAGCCAATACAGTGGCTCGCCATCCCAGCCACATCCAGCATCTGTGCAGCCGCAGCAGCAAGAGCAGCCGGAGAGACCTGACAATGCTCTGGAGCAAGATATGGACCGAATGCGCCTCAGTTCTTCGCCTCCTCCTGCCTACTCAAGTGTCTCTGGTCCTGGAGCTTCAACTGGATATCCTAACGATAAACAGAGCGGGGCGGGCGGCCGCCGCCGCCGCCGGAACTGCAATGGCACACCCTGCCTTGTCAAATCAGCATCCTGCTCTTGCGAATGCGCCTTCACCTGCACCGACAGCCTCTACACAAGATCATCCCGCATTTGCAAATGACCCAAGGCAGCAGCAGGTGGGACAGTCCCCGCAAGCTTCTGTTGCGAGTGATTTGTCTGGCTTCCATCAACAGACAGCTCAACTTACTTCTCCTGGTCCCGCTGGTCCAACTCCAGCGTCTCCGCCGCCTCTTCCAGAAGGGTGGATTGCCCACATGGACCCCGGCTCTGGACAATATTATTATATCCATTTGCCTACGCAGTCAACACAATGGGAGTTTCCCAAGGGACCTACACCACTGAACCTCAATGAGACACCCTTGTCTCCGGTTGGGAGTGTTTACAGCGCTCATCCGCTGGCTTCTCCCGGCCTTTCAGCTTTCGGGAAGCCTCTTGCATCACCAGGTGTACCTTTGACCCCTGGCTTTGAGAGTTTGCAGTCTCCTATGTCCGGATTCTCCGGGCCCCCTCCCAGCAGCGGCATGGACTTATACAAAACCACCCCTACAAATGGTGTCTACTTTGGTCCTTACCTGCGTTATACCAATATGGATATTGAGCGAGGGGTCTGGCTGGGATCAATTCTTCTCGTAACAGATGCCGCACAGCCACCTACGATCCACATGCACCAGAGTGTGGATCTGTCTCCGAACCCACGACAGCTCAAGGCAAATAATATTGCCGCTCATCAGCGGTGGACATTCTACAAGTATGAGATTGACTTGCAGATGGACGACGCGGGTCCAGCAAAGTGGACTTATGCAATCACCTCACACTTGGGCTGCACACGCTACGAGTTCCTTGTCGCCGGTAGACATGAAACTAACTGGCGGTTCATTGCCACCTCTGGAAATGACTTCTCGCTGAACGTCAATGCCAATGAGCGTGCTCGCCTGGGTGGTGTTGGATTCATGTGGAAAGATATTATGCAAAAGCACAGCGAGATTGGTGGATTCCATACTCAATTATGCTTAGGTGGTCAGATCTATGCAGACCGCATGTGGAAGGAAATCCCATCTCTCAAGCAGTGGCTCACTCTCAGTGGCAAGGAAGCTAGGAAGAATGCACCATGGACCGCAGCCAACGAACAGGATGTCTCTCATGCGTACTTCCACTACTATACCAGCCACTTTGACCAACCCTACATGAGGGAGTCGTTTGCGCAAATTCCCTACATCTGCCAAATCGATGACCATGATATGTAAGTCGGTCGTAACATCCTGAATTAACATCACTAATATGGCCACAGCTTTGATGGTTTTGGTTCTTATCCTGAGCACATGCAGTTCTCAAATATGTTCAAAAACATTGGCCGCATTGGTATCGAGATGTATCTTCTCTTCCAGCACCATACAACTCTTGACATACTCCGAAATGTGAACAACGACATGGATCTCTTCACTATCACTGGCACTGGCTGGCACTTTGTGAAATACTTGGGCCCAGGCGTCGTCGTCGTCGGCCCCGATTGTCGCTCGGAACGAAACCCCCATCAGGTCATGGCTGGTCCCACGTACCAGGGTCTCTTCCCAAAGATTGCAATGCTGCCTGCCAGCGTGCAGCACTGCCTCTGGATGATTTCTGTGCCGCTAATCTATCCTCGACTAGAAACTGCAGAACATATTGCCCAGACTGTCGCCACAGGGAAGCGCGCAGTCACCGGTGCATACAATGTTCTTGGCAAGGTGACCAGCTCAGTGGCCGGCGTTGTAGGTGCCAAGGACTTTGTAGGATCAGGATTCGACTCAGTGAAGAGGGCTGTAGGCAAATCCGGACTCATGGGTGGCATTCTCAGCCCCTTCGGTGAGTTCGATCTCATGGATGAGTTGCGCGATCAGTGGACGCACGAATCAAAGGTATGTTCCCACGCATCTTCTTTAAACTCAGAGGCTTGCTTGGACTAACACCATGCAGGATCTCGAACGGACTTACCTGATCCGTACACTTCAGGGCATCGCACACCAAAAGTCTCTGCGTATGACTTTCCTCTCTGGTGCAGTAAACGTCTGCGGCGCAGGTCTCGTACACGACCCTTCCCAGCCTTCAGACCACAAGACCATGTATCAACTTATCGCTTCGCCTGTGGTCAACACCCCGCCCCCATCCTATATCATCAAGCTCCTGCACAGTCACAGCAAGCCACTATATGTTCCTGCCAATGGCCATCGATCATCGGCTCAACCAAGCGATACCAAGGAAGACATGATGGAGATTTTCCAGACAGATGTCAATGGCCAAGCCCGTGAGTATCGCAAGCTCATGGCCCGCCGTAATTATGTCGCGATTGTCGCCTACGATCCGGAGTCTGTCAACCCTACGTATGGCGATGGCTCACGAGGCTCTAAGAGCAAGCTGAGTCTTGCAGCTGATTTCATGGTCCAGGGCGAAGGTGCCTATGGGACTGTAGTCAAGTTTGGTCCTGTGATCGTGCCGAGTTTGGAGCATGGTCGGTGATGATCATGCTGAGATCTGGATATCCTCCTTCCCGCACAGCACTCTGTTCCCTTCCTTGTTTCATAGTTAAATTGGCTTCTGGCGTATCGAATTTCTGCTCTTCTGTTTCATGCCTTTCTAGCTTTTTTGTTTCATGTGGTAACGATACAAATTTGCATACTGTTTTAACATTAGACTTCGATTTTGGTGGATTTGGAATGATGGTTGCTGAGTTATTATCAAACTGAATTGCCATTATAATGGTGGTCGTTATAAACAAAATAGGGTATAAGTTAGTGTTCTAAGACAAAACAGCCCATCAACCAGTGGGGTCACCCCCAGGAACGCATAAACCAATTCTCCAGAAATAGTCACGATGGGCATAAAACAATTCCCAGAGTCGATATTTTGCCGGTATAAGGGACCAGTCCCAATGCAGGGGTAATAGCCTGTCCTTGGGAGGATTTTTCTTACAGTGGGCAGTATTTTGGCCCTCCGACGACCCGAGGGCAACCTGCTCACTGGATTCAGAAGTATGATGCCTCGTATTAATTTGACAGGGTTCCACGCTGGATATGAGCAGCTCAACGGGAATTTTAACGTCGTGATAAATTTCCCGCAGAATACCAGGCGTTTCTGACCCAGCAATACACTTTGGGTCATAATGGCCCACGCACAGGTGTACATCCTCAAGAGACGGGGGAAGATCGGGCTTCGAAATGAAGATCTCGCCTGCATGGGGCCTATATCCCCACTCTTGTAACGGGAGAAGAGGGACCGGGTCATCAACATGAGTGATACGACGAACCCGATTTTCGTCCTGAGATAAACTCTTATTTGAGTTTGTGGGTTGCAGGTCAAATATTTCATCAAAGAACTGTGCAAAGTCTGCATTTCCAAGCATCGGCTCACCGAATGTCGTTACTAGCGGGTCCCAGCCCTTCAAGCGCATCTCGAGACCTGCTAGTGCCGCCACGGCTCCCCCGAGCGAGTGGCCAACCAAAGTCATTTCGTAGTCAGGGTATTTCTGCATTGCGGCTGAAACGTGTGGCAGGATTAGTGACCGGGTATCAAGCCACGAGGTCATAAATCCAGCATGAACTGTGCAGTTTTCACAACGTAGCCCTGACGGTCTGGGCGATTGGGTTTCATTTATCTTGCTGTCATCACCAGGGTATGGGACGTATGCTTGGGGATATGCAGAGAGATCGATAATCGTGTTTGTTATTGAGTAAGTACCCCTGAATGCGACAATAATACGTTTCGGTGAGGGGGGATGCGAGATTGCAACATATCCGCACGAGTCAGAGAGAAGAACGCCGGTATTCCAGGTCTATTAGGGGGTATATGTTAATCCTCAGGTTATGATCTGCGGAGTCCTGGATATCCATGAGAACTCACAGCTACCAGCTCAAAGTCTGGAAACTCGACACAGTGACTCAAGCACTGAAATGGCTGTTGAACTCCAGTAGTGCCAACACAATAGGATATGTCCACTAAACGAGATAACTCCTCGAGAGAGTTGAAAAGATCGCCAGACACATGTCTAGTCTCCTGCTCAGCTGTAACAAGCCTCAATAAATACAGCAGTAGGAGTGAGAAAATACTGCTCGCCATGGTCAAGCATGATTGAGGTGTGGAAGACAACAGAAGTCGTGTGATGTGGAGAACGCTAGAATCCGGGGTAACCTCATTATGTCATCACATCTCTTGGCTTACATTACGTGAGGCAGGATTGAATGAATGTCATGTGCTTAAACTTCTACTCGGAATTGGATACTATGTGCATACTATCGCTGGAACACTGGCATAAGGTTCGTTTGTCGAATTCATGCTGACCAGACCACAACACGACCGTCGACACCGCTTGCTATATCGCTATTAGTAATGGGAATTGATTTCACACGGAGGATCTCTTACTGCTGAAGGATCCGACAGCCCCGTTGGCCTCCTCATGAACCCGGATGGTGTTCACGGTGTTCTGGTGAGTGGATTTGAGCTTAGTGTCCGCTTGGGTCTGGCCCTTGAGATCCATTTGTCGGAACATGTTCAAGGCAGATTCCTCGCGGGCACCTCCGGCATCACCTGCCTTGTTCTCAAGAGAACCTGCAAGTTGCCATCCATTCTCATCGCCGCGGAATCGGAACGGCTCACAGTCCTGTATTCAACGGTTAGCACAAGTGGTAAGGTATCGGAAACAGAGGGACTGACATGACCAGCTGCGATGATTTCAGTCTCGCCGTTCCAAATGAGGCTGTTCAGGGGCAGCAATCGAGTGGAGATATTCAACATCGCCCGTGGGGGCTGCTCTGGTGCACTGGGGTATACCACAGTCACGCTGCTGTCATGTCCGGTGAAGGCGAGGGCATTGCCACTAGGGGAGAATGCCACACCCTGGATCCATCCAGCTGAGTCGTTCAAAAATTCACCACAGATTGTGTTAAATGGGAGGCGCTCTCCCCATGCGCTGGGTTCCGGGCGAGTATCAATTCCTTTGATGAAGCTCGAGAAGACTCGCGCGTGAGAGTCGGTAGATCCAGCTGCCAACAAAACAGAGTTCGGGTGCCATGCGAGGGTGGTGATAGTACTGCGAATGGGCTTCTTCAGGTGTTTCGAGATCCACCAGTCATTCTCCTCCTCGAAATAACAGACTGCAATCACTCGAGCGCCAGAACCAACGGCAAACTTCTGTTCCGAAGGGGACCAGCGCACAAAGGTGGCGGCACGGTTGATCCGCAGAAGTACCAGAGTGGGTTTCCAGCCTTCGGGGGTCTTTTCCCAAACGTAGGCGTTACGGTCTAATAGAACAGTCAATGTTTATTAGTAGAACCGACAAGTATCTGATCAAAACGAACCTTGCGAGCATGTGACAATTCGACCACTCTTAGGAGCAATGTCAACGCTGGTAACAGTCTTTTCGTGGCCCTTGAGTTCATCACTCAATGTAAACTTGTTGCCTGACGACTGGTAGAGCTCCACATTGTTCTCCCGGGCGACAGCAAGTGTTTGCTTATCAGAGGAGAACGAGTGGTCTGCAATTGGTGCATGGAAGAGGTGGTGAACTTGAGGAGTGGCCATGTTGGATAACAAAATACGACAGGAGGAGCTCTCTACCGTCGAGTCGTGGATTGTGTACTTGCGGGATGCGGGAATGGGGGAGGGGAGCTGATGACGCCTGGGGTTGGTTAGGTAATAACATCACATGACCACAAGCTGCTTTCCAAGGTTTCAAATCCTCAATTGGCATTCCCGACACAGAGCAATTGAATTGTCTTCCCCGCAGGTGATTCTATCTGCTACTTTTTTGTGTGAGACCCGTGGTATTTCTTTCAGCCCATCCAATTCAAACATGGCCTCAAAAGCATTGCCTTCCCGTGGAGGCCCTGAAGGCAAGACTGTTGCGACTGGTCCTCCAAACCAAACGTGAGCTTCCGTTGAAGATAATTAAGCATCGCTTGGCTCTAGGGACTAACACTATACCAGACTCTACTGCACCAATCTGCCTGATAAGCTCCACAAGCATGATCTCAGATCGTCTCTCTACACCCTATTCTCTACGTACGGCACCGTCCTCGACGTTGTGGCCCTGAAGACCGTTCAAATGCGAGGTCAGGCCCATATTGTTTTCAAGGATATTCAAGCTAGTACTCAGGCGCTACGGTCTCTGCAGGGATTTGACTTCTTCGGGAAACAAATGGTATGCATTCTGTCCTGCTATCATTGCGAAACCTTTATACTCATTTTTTTTGTCTAGAAAATCGTCTATGCCAAAGGACCATCCCATGTCATTGCAAAGCTTCGCGGCACCTTTGTTGGAGTCAATCCTGCACCAGTCCCAGTCTCAACCGATCTACAGAAGTCCATATTCAGTGGTCCACCCGGTAGCCTCCCTCAACGACCCCCGACTGATGCCACGGTCGAGGGACAGGGAGTGAAGCGCGCGCGTGAGGAAGAAAGTGATGAGGAAGCCCCTATGGATGAAGACAGCGATGTGCCCATGGAAGCTTCCTCGGATGAAGACTAGGTGTTTCCGCTCTCACCTTTATTTGGTCAGCCAATTGGAGGCGCCCTTGAGGTCTCCTTGTACTGCATTCGATTTTATTTTCAGCACTTGCACCATGGTCTGGCACCATCTAAGCAAAAAGCTCGCGTGGGATGTGCAGGTTCACGCAATGGCCCACCAGACCGAGCCAGATGAGTAGGTATGACCTAGGAGTGACACTCTGTGCATCTGCGATATGCGCCATGGCATCGGCCGTGTTGCATGGGTGGACAAAAAATGCCGGGGCGCCAGAGTCTGGATGGTACTGCATGAAGACATGAGCTTTTGTCACAAGGTTGGAGCTTGCACCTACACCCATACTAATTCCACCCATGACCCCTACACTCCTCATTTCTTGTCTGTACTGTTCTGGCACCACATATTGGTAGACGGCGTCGAGTCCGAGCGGACCTTGATTGTGCCACCTCGGGCTGAAGTACAAGACGGGGACCTGATATGTGGGGGATAACAGGATGTCATAATCTACCTGTAAACTGGGCTTGGAGATGCGAACGAGAGCTTCCTGCGGTGACGGATTAGGACTAAGCATCCCTTGAGGGGCTGGCATCTGCAGACCGGATCGTCTTCCTGTTCAACTGTATCTTCTGTGGCTTGCATCGGTACATTAATACATTGTGTGATTCTGAGGCCCGTCCCTAGCTATTCAGAGTCAGTTGGTCCGCATTCTACCATCACTATTGCAGTATTCCTAGTGTCCTGATTGTGCCAATAGTGCCAATAGTGCTTCCAGTAGCAACAACTAGCTCGACCAAGACACTCTCCATTTGGGGGAGGATAGATACCATTATGATGAGTCCAGCTGAGGAAGAGCCGAGCGCCTGACATGCATGATCAAACTCGGACTGCGTTAGGAAAGGGAAGTGGGAGCACATCTGAATGCGGTGAAGTGTAAGTGAAAGCGAATGCGGTGAAGATGAAAACAGAACAAAGCGGATTGTGGTGAGTACCTGGTACCTGACGGTTGGGTGGTGTGATGCTAGGGATGAGGTGTAGTGGGTACCCCCGCTTGCGGGAATCGTATTGTGTCTATCGTTTCGTCGCCATTTGCCCTTTTCCCCCGTTTCCCTTTCCTTTTTCTTCTTCTCAATCTCTTCTTCCTTGTTCCTTGCTCTGCATGCAGACGGTGGATCCCTTGACATGGCGTTTTCGTCTTTGTTAGTTGCATGATGTCTTTTCCTTTTCTTATTGTTTTCTCTCTCTCCCCTTGAAACCCTAGTGTCAGTCCCTGCTCGATTGGTTTTTGGGGGTTTTGTCTTCTTGTCTTTTCTTTTCATTTCTTTTTTGGTCAGTAATCTTTAATGTATGTGAATCTTCTCAAATCCTGCTTTTGGGGAATACTTTGAGACCCTCCCAATCCCACCACCTCCGTCGCTGCAGTCCAACCATTTACTGGAGTATCACCCAATCTGAAACACGGGTCTGTCCCGCATCCCCCGGAAACCCATCAACCACCAATCGCTCGCTCAATTGCAAACCCAGCGGGTGCACGAGCTTGAAGCTCGGATTAATCTGCGGCGTGGCTTGACGTCAACAGTCCGGGGATCTAATCTGGAGACTCCATCTGAGCATATCTGAGCCAGGCCATCCCTCGTGCGGGGGGACAGTGCTCGCCATCAAAGCCCCTCGCAATTGTATATCACTCCCAGTCTGGAGCACATTGGAGTCCACCTTCTGAATCATGGGCAACACTCAATCAAGACCTCAAAATGACACGCGCCGCTCTAACCGACTTTCAAAGCCTCTAAGCAAGAAGTATAACACCTTTCAAACTTCCTCTCAACATCTCCGGTCAGAGTCAGATTCATCGCAGGCCTCGGGACTGATTGGATGGCAAAATCCTTGGGTTGGATACAATATCTCCAACACACCCGTGGGAAATCGAATTTCTCATACGAAGAAAGCCGAGATCCCTCCTACTCTGTTTGAGGCAGAGCCATGCGAGGAAAGCCCAACGGGTGAAATTGCGGCTTCCGCAGATGACCAGGCCCCCGAGACGTGTCAAGATCGCCCAAGTCTTTCGACAACGGGTCCTAGGAGAGCCTCATATCAGCCTGGAACTCCAGACGTATCTCCTCAGTTCTTGCCGGTGTATGACCAGCCAAGAAGGGCCAATTCAATCCAGACCCCTCTTCAAATACAGAATAGTGTGGTTCTTGAGAAAAACGATGCGACCTCTTCTAACACGCATTTTCTGGTTGGCAACCAACGATTCTCATTGACGCGTCGACGTTCGCTTCTGACCCGACCCGGGGTTGCTACGAGACGCACAACGGGCGCGATCCGTCGCGTTCCATCACCGATTGGAGAGCCAATCGACGACCCAAGTGAGTCGGATGTCTTGCAGTGGCCGTTGCCCTCAACTCAGAAAACGCGTGTCCCATCCCCAACACGGCCGACCAGTCCAACGGATGCCCGATATACTCAACTCGGAGCTCTCAAGCTCGGATCTTTGAGAGTGGTCAATGGGTCAGCATCTCCGTGCCCCAGCGAACGCATTTCTTTGGATGGGCCTGGACTCGGACTAAAGAATATTGAAGTCGTGGGCCCTCTCAGAAGATCTACGCTGGAGATCCCTTCCTTGCCTGATTTGAAGAAATCTGATGATGTTCCCGGCAGTCCTTTCTCATTTGAAAAGTCACCCACCATCACCGTACATCCACGAAATAAGGCCTTGTTCCCTGGAGACCCAGATGATGAAGCCATCGCTCTTTGTGATGATAGGAGAGTCCCATTGGAGAAAGGAACTTTGGAGGGCCTTGCTCGAAGTACGTCCAGGTCCCTCAACAAATCAGACAGTGGTTACAGCTCTGCCACTTCCGTTCACTCTATTCAGCGAAGCCGGACTCGGGGATCCGTCGATTCACAAACTTCTGGCTCGTGTGGCGGAGATAGCTCAAAGAATGTTTGGATCTCCAGTGTGCCGGCCTCCAATCGACCAGGTGATGTTATGCAGCGTCACTTGAGTCTCGAGCAAACACCCGAGCTCTACCCACAGCTGCTCCCAGCCTCTCACCGATGGTACGATTCAAGCAACCCGACTCCTGTCGTTCACACACGTTATCGTAGATCAACATTATGTGCGCCCCGCTTCACGGAATACTCTTCGCCATATGAGACAAATCTCGAAGCAAAGCCTGCCGTGGATTCCCAGTGTTTCTCTATACCCCAATCCCAACAGGACCTTACTCGCGGTCCTTTCTACGACGATCAATCTTCTGTGAGCACGCTTGATGTCATATCCGTCACTGGCTCTTCCACCACAATGGACACAAGCCTAACTCGCCAAAATACGATCTCTGGAAATAAGGAACGACTCCACAGGTCAGCCTCCGCTTATCACATTAACGATCATAACAACGCATTTGTTAGTCGGCGTTCTCGATCCAGAAGTCAGGGGGGAGTCGTATCTGGAGACTACGACCGGGCATTGAAGCTCCCCCGCTGCCCACAATCCTGTCCCCGGACTTCTTACCAGACGGAATCGATGCCGAATTGGCTGACTCTGAGCCAATCCGAGGCCGGCCTCGAAGTCGGAGCCACGATTACCGCCGCTGTCGGTTAACGAAATCACGCCCTCAGTCCGATGTTCATATGACGACCTCTCCTTTTGCGCTATATTGATTTATTGTTTTGTTCTGAGTTTATATTGGGATTGACAAAAGTTCTGGAGTTGACATGTGGAGTTCAGGGTGGGCATACATGTCTTAGGTATACCCCGTTTGAAATTGGAAATGGAGCGAAGATCATAATACTTGGCGTTCCACACCGGATCTATGGTTTTTTGTTTTTTGTTTTTGTTTTTTTTTTCTTATATTTAGGCGCACGATTTATCTCGCAATGCCGGCATTTTCTTGGATACTTGATCAAAGTCAAACGTAGCTTAATACGTCCTGCAGATGCACTGGCACCCAAGATTCAATCTCATCCATTGCATTGAGCATGTGAGTAAGGCCCTTGTATAGATGCAGTGCAAATGGTGTAGCGCGAATCAAGCAAGGGGGTTGTACTTGGGCATTGCATATCCTGCGTCAATGTGGCTTGGGCTTTTACATGGACAGATTTGATAGTGCGAAATCAAAAGAATTAATACCAGTCATTATAATACACACAGTATAAGCGCCTCCAAAGCTAAAACAATTCTGTCCAATCTTCCTTCCCAGCCATCTCGTATCACAGGATGCGTATCTTCTTCGTCTGAGGAAGAGCCTGTTTTGGCACCACAACTGACAAAACTCCATTCTTCAAGCTTGCTCGAACAGAATCCTGATCAACGCGGGCAGTAAAGCTAAACGTGCGCTGGAATTCGCCGGTAGGACGCTCTGAAGCCCAGAAATGGGCCGGAGAAGGCTGGGCCTTTTCATGGGACGAAGCGGTGTCGGAAGTGGCGATCGACTCTGCGTCTTCATCTTCGACTGTAGGCTGGTGCCATCCCGGGGATGGGCTGCGACTCGGAGTCGAGTCTTCCTTGCTGTATCTGCGCTCGGTGTGGCCGTGGATGACTAGCGTGTGCGGATCCGTAAATTCAATCTCGATGTTGCTTTGATCTACACCAGGGAGCTCGCCGTCTAGATGGTAGCTGCCGTCTAGTTCTCGCACGTCAAATGCCGGTGTAAAGGTACGTGGCTGGGCTTTCTGACAACCCTCATAGTCGTCAAGCAGTTGGAAGAGGGGCGAGCAGCCGGTGTGCGAGTAAAAAGCCATTTGGAGATTGGAGTTGATTGAAGTTGATATGAATAGATTATCTTTCTGAATGATTCTGTATCCATCTGGTGGGTTGTCTTGTGTTTTATAGATATGCCCAAGTTTATACCAGGCTTATAGTCCGGAATCATCCAGAATCCCGTGGCGCACTCTGCCACCCGCCACGAACTTCAGGAATCATCCACTGACAAATTCACTTGCAAGTAGAATGTTCCAAAGCTCTGAATGTTGTGATTGCTAATTCTTTCAATGATTTCTAATATGTGTGATCTGCGGTTGTAATGTTAAGGTTGTGGTGGCAAAGACTTCAGAGATCAGACAGTGTATAATACAAAGAACACCAGTGAGGCATCACCACCACCACTAGTTGTTATCTTAGATGTTAACCCAGCAAGTCTATGTCACATATTTGCTACAAAGGCGTCGAGGACGCTCCACAGACAGGCAGTATGCTGGCCCGTCAAAAGTGGTGTCTGGCCTCAACATCAGATCCTGATGATTGAGTCAGCAAAGATCAGAGATGAGAATCATGACGAGAAACATACGGAGTAGTAACGCTTAGGTTTCATCGGATGTTGCGGATTCCCGGGGAAGCATACATCTCGAGCTGTCGATGGCCTTTGCGGAGGAGATATTCCACCGTGCTAAAGTCCTTTTTGCTCACCGAAATATGTTTTTGAAACTCCGCCCTATATCCCGCGTTAGATAAGAGATATCCGCCGGGAAAAGAGAAGCTTACCGGGCATGCGTTTTGAAGTTAGGCCTTGATTCCTGGAAGAATGATCAGAGGAGATCCAGAGATTGGAGGTGTATAGAGATAGAAACAAAGATACATAGAATCATACGTACCAGAGGCTTATTTCGAATTTCACGTAGACATTTTCGGTATAGACTTAGGACGTCTCTTTGAAGACCGGAGAGTCGAGCCATTTGCGAGGATGGAGAGAGGAAAGGTCCCGTTTCCCGGCGAGGACCTTTCCCGACCCCCGAGATATTACATCAATTACACTCCCCCCCCCCCCCCCATTTCTTACTCTCTTACTCTCTTTCCAACTACAATGTCTACCTTTACAGTAAGTATCAATGATAAATTCAAGTGCCGTGCATCCTGTGCTAATTGACTCTAGCATCTTGTTCGGTTCCTGGCCAAGGATGGCCAGGTATATTATGGAGATGCTCTTCTTCCTTCGGGAGTGAGCGACATTGCCAAAGCCACCAAGGCAAAAGTCATTCAGGGTGATATATTTGGCCAATATCGAATCACCGACCAAGTGGCAGAAATCAAGTTGCTCCTTTCGCCTTTGGCTCGTAAGGATATTGGAACAGTCCGCTGCCTGGGACTCAACTACGAGCAGCATGCTAAAGAGTCAAATATGCCTATTCCCAAGTATCCAATTTTGTTTTTCAAGCCTGTGACTTCAATTTCTGCACCGGGGGATGATATTCCTGTTCCTCTGATTGCCCAGGAAGGTGAGGGCCTGGATTACGAGTGTGAGTTGGTCATTGTCATCGGGAAAGAGGCCAACAACATCTCCGAAGATAATGCCCTGGACTATGTTTTGGGCTATGCGGTTGGCAATGATGTTTCCCATCGAGATTGGCAGATCAAACGGGGTGGAGGACAGTGGGGATTGGGCAAGGGCTTTGATGGATGGGCGCCCTTTGGCCCTGGAATTGTTTCTTCCAACGTCATTGCGGACCCCAATGCTCTGCATATCTCCACCAAGCTAAATGGGCAGACAGTCCAATCCTCTTCAACCAAGGACATGATCTTTGGTGTAGCGAAGACGGTAGCCTTTTTATCCCAAGGCACCACGCTCCAGCCGGGGGATCTCATCTTTACCGGAACGTAAGTAAACCCCAGCCCATGATTGAGAGCATTAGGTTTGACTGTTTGATAGACCACAAGGTGTCGGGATGGGCCGTAAGCCTGCGCTGTGGTTGAAAGATGGTGATCAAGTCGAGGTTTCTCTCGAGGGTGTGGGTTCCTGCATCAACCGCGTGGTGTTTGAGAAGCCCAGGTCGAAGTTGTAAGCCTTCCGCGGTGTCGAAGGGTCCCGGAGGCGTAATTTTGATAGGTATACAGGCAGACCTACTCGTGTGGTTTAAGTCATCACAGAAGTTTTGGCTGTTTGATTATTGGACAAGTAGAAAATCCGGGTGTATTCGTGTAAATATCATATCTAAACAGTCTGGGCGCCATATCCCTTGATTCTCTCGGCAAACGCCCAGCTCTGACCCTGGATCTGCTCATCCTCTTTCAGGTCAATTCCATCTTTGGTGATCACGGCTATCGAATACTTGTCGAGACTTCGAGCATCACGGTAAAACAAGACCTTCAAGCACTCCTTCAAAGCCGCCACAGCATCCTCCTGGCTAACTTCCTCAAGAGGTGTACCCTCCGGGAACTTGCGACGCAAGATCGGGACGGCAAGGTGAGCTCCAAAGCCTGTAGCCAGATGAGGAGCAGAGAATGTTGTTCCCAACAAATCTGCCGAGCTGAGGAATGGCTCTCCTTCTCCATCGAAGCCTGCAACAAGGACATGGTTCCACAGCGGGTTGAACTCGGAGCGTCGTTTGTAGAACACTTTAGCCAGGTACGTGTGCAAGTTCTTGGCATTGAGCATGTTGCCATGAGTTGAGTAGTTCTCTTTGATATCCATCGATTCGAGCAGACGGTCGAGGTATTGCATGTCGGAAACGTCACCGCCAAATCCCACCATGGCCTTGTCGCCAAATGAACGTAGACGCTTGACATCTGAGAAACGAGCCAGGGATCCGTAGGACGCTGAATATCCAGAAAGCGTATCAAGTTAGATTATGCCGCAGAGAAGAACAAGAACGCCGCAAGGGAAGATGCATACCCAGGTTATCGGTAGCTAAAGCAACACCGCCATTGAACTTGACACCCACCACTGACGTTCCAGTTACAGCAGGAGATGAGGTGTGAGCCTTTGGACCCGAAGTCTGCAAATATGAATGATCGTAGGCGCCGTAGACATCGTTTCTGGGCTGTCGACATCATTAGCGGAGAGCAAGGTCTCGGGAGATTTGCGTCACTTACTCGGCCCCAGGCTTCAGGGAAGTGGTTCATGATGAAAATGAATAAGTAGAGACGTATTCTAGGAGATTAAAGCGTAGAGGCAAAGGGTTGACGAGGACGATGAATAGTACAGGGCGATGACGGTGGAGAGCTCAGTAGGCAGTCGAGCTGACGGAGAGCTTCTAGCTGACTAAGATTCCCGTTCCACCTGGGCAACTTTGAAACTGCCAGGGTTGGTCAAGTTGATTGATGTTTACTATTTATCAAATGAACTAGGCTAACATAGTAATCTTTTCTATGTAGAAATACTTTATGGGATATGGAGTGGTGCAATATATGTAGTTCAACATCTGAGTCTAATAACAAAAGAGATGCTCGTATTCGCTTGCATCTAAGCCCCAAGAACCACGGATGATCACCGCGACGACTTTCTCAGTCTCCTTTGCTTTCATGTTGACCAAGTCAAATAATACTCATGTCTTCGTCAAGTCCAGCAGCGTCAGTTGCATCTGAACCCCCCACCGAAACTTCAGGTCCTTCTCACTCATATGATGTTTTCAAGTCGCTGCTCCATCGGCACTATCGCATCGACTCTCTAGACGGAATACCGCTCTTCTACGCGGATATTTCATTATTGAGTCGAAACAAGCCCGACCTTACCCTTCACGCTGGTGCTAGCAACCAAGAACAAATTGTGGCTGTGTCTAATTTTCTGAAGTTTTCGGGTGACTACAAACTAGGCCTCGGAGACCCCAACAATGTGAGCAGTATCCAGTGGGAGGACATGACCAAAGAGAATATGCGGAGTTCAAAATATCGCTTTGAAATGGCCGTACCATGTGAGCTAATCCAATCGCCGGGAGTAAGACGGTCTTTTCTTTGGAAGCGAACACGCAGCATTGGCGTCGATGACTCGACACCGTCCAAATGGACCAGGCAAAACTATAAGCTATTGGATGAGCACTCAAGTCAGGTGCTGGCCGTTTTTTCTGGAACCAAGAGACCGGGCAAGTGTGGGACAATCCAAATCAGAGTGGAATACGGCGAAGAATTCGATCGAATGGTCTTGATTTCTTGTTTGAGCTTGTATGAGAAAGCAAGAAGGCGCAACCACAGAGGAGCAGCAGGTGGCGGTGGAGGGGGTTGAATGGGAGCTGTGTGCTGGAGCTGTGCGGTAAAATGGGACAGAGGTGACATTTCGTCCATGTCAGTTTCCTCAGCAGTACACAATTCCTCAAAGAGTGATGCGTATCAAGGCCCAGTCCTTTCTTTGCAAGCAAAAAAAGATAGTATCAAGTCAATATAGATCAGTACTGCTTCTTGGGCGACATAAAAGCATAGTTTTCCTTCGGGCAATTGATACACCGTATCATTGAGCGTTTAGAACTTTGAGCTTATATCTTTAATCCCATTCTGGGTTCAGACAATGATTCGCCACGGCCGTTCCATGTTTTGACAGGGTATGTATGGATACACACAAATTATTTGGGTTGGATAGAATCTTGAGAAGGGGATTGTTTTTAGCCTGGGCTTGAACATATTGGACCTTCTTCGCGACCATGCGATCAAGCAGAGCCAGAGACAAAGTCAAGAGAGCTTCGTTGGCCCGATGACTTTTGCTCTTCCACCTTTTGTCGAAATGTCTGCTGGGTGTTGAGAAGCTCCTCCTTGAATCCCCATCTTGGTAGACTAGAGATATCCCACAAGTCAAGCGGTAGCGAAGTGTCATACTGGCATTTCTCATTGATGCCAGCATGGTTCATCATCTTCATCAGTAGGCTGGGGTTCTTGAGTGATGAGGAACTGGCAAGTTTCGTGTTGAAGTGTACACCCTGCTTTTTGAGCGAGAGGAAATGCTCAAATTTCGCATTCGCGGCTGCATCGGGAGATCCAGGGGGCGAGGGTGGTATGTCTAGATTAGGAACCGGTGGAAGCGTGAGGTCTTGAATGAGAACTCTTGAATCCAGGAAAGGAGATGAGGCTTTTGTCGTTATGTGCGCACTCCCTGCATCGGGTGCCTGGTCAATTGACTCGGGACCAAGAACGGGCCCATTCGGGACCGGTTCTGTGGTATTGATAATGACCTTGGACACTGGCTCTTCGTCGGGCGACTCAATTGGACCTCGACGGAAGTCAGTGTCAATGCGATGAATATGGACTTGGACGCAATGAGCTTACCCTGGTCTGTTGATGTTGTTGCGACTAAAGGCTCCTTGGTATGCTATTAGATCAACGAAAAGTCAACACATGTGGGTTTCAAGCAATCAAGAACCGGACCAGTCATACCTGTAGTTGAGATGATTGTCTGTTAAGCTCAGCCTCATCTTCACTGCTGCTCTCATATGCACCGAGACCAAGCATGGTGTATCGGCTAGCTAGAGGACAAACAGTGAAACCTGACGTGCAAGACAAGAAGATGTAAAAATGTACAGCTTTTCCAAACGGAATACGTACTGGCTTATTTGGTAACGAGATGTTGAACCCATAAGCTACTTGACATTAGCCCGGGGGAGCTTGAGGTCCTTACATAAGCGGGAGGCAGCTACCGCATCGCGTCAGACACCCAGACAGCTTCCAACCTACCACGAACTACTTCAACTGTGAAATTCTTTCCCAATATCTTCTCTATCCTTTCGTTTCAAAGACTCTTGTGATACGCATTTGATCAAGCACCCCCTCTACCAAGATGACGTCGTTTATGGGTCACCAGTCTCGTGGTGAGACCATCGGATTCTCCTTCTCTGAGCCAACAACTGCTCCTGTCAAGCAACACTCCTTCTACCCGTACGGAATCAGTCTATCAGACCTCACTTGCACTTTGACTAATATTATATGTTCTAGTTACACTGACAATGGCGGTTCTACCCTGGGCATCACCGGCTCCGACTTTGCCATTCTCGCCGGCGATACTCGCTCCACGTCCGGATACAATATCAATTCCCGCATGGTTCCCAAGGTTTTCAAGATTGGCGGTGATGACGAAACCGGTGAAGGTGCTCAGATTCTACTCTCTGTCGTCGGGTTTGCCGCAGACGGTAATGCCCTCAAGGAAAGGCTAGACACGATGGTGAAGATGTACAAGTATCAACACGGCAAATCCATGTCGGTCGGAGCATGTGCACAAAGATTGTCGACAATTCTCTACGAGAAGCGGTTCTTCCCCTACTACGTACATGCCATCCTAGCCGGATTGGACGAAGAGGGCAAGGGAGCGTTGTACAGTTACGACCCGGTTGGCTCGTACGAGAGAGAGCAGTGCCGTGCTGCTGGCGCAGCATCGAGCTTGATCATGCCGTTCCTGGACAACCAAGTCAATTTCAAGAACCAATACATCCCTGGAAGTGGAGAGGGACATGCACTGGAACCTAAGAAGGCCGAGCCTCTTCCCAAGGATACGGTGAAGCAACTTGTACGAGACGCATTTACAAGTGCTGTCGAGAGACATATCGAGGTCGGTGATGGCTTGCAAATGTTGATTATTACCCGGGATGGGATTGAGGAGGTGTTCCACCCTTTGAAGCAGGATTAGAGTGCAAGAAATGATGACCACATGGCCTGCTATCAGGTATTTGGGCTTTTTAACTACTTGAACACGAATATAATTGGAATGACTAGAAATTTTGATGGGACTCATATTTTTGTATGTCATCATGTCTAACATCATGGATTCTCAAAAGAGAAAAAAAAGTCGTAAACCCTCATGCTCCTGTATAACGCCCACACCATGCCGAGTGATATGAGATGCCTCATAATATCAGAATCGTTCCTTCATGCGCGAGGCAACGGTTCGGAGATTGCCATAAACCTTACCCTGTTACATGTTAGAATTTCCCATCAATGCACTTGTGCGTTTATAACTTACCGGAGGGCTACCCAAAATCAAGCTGACGATTGCCTCTCGGGCGATATGGATGTTCTTGAATCCGCCCAAGATGTGGATCTTTTGATCGGCGAGTACCACTCGTGTTCGACTAGCGTTTTCGATGGCAAATTTGGTCTTTCCATCCTTGCCTGCAATACGACCAATAGCGCGGCCGAGATGCTCTCCGTTGAGCGTCTTGACATCCTTGATTTCAAATGTTTCAATGTATAGATCGTCCAGTCGAAGAAGCGCAATCGCATCATCAATATCAAAGCCAAGAGCAAAGGCCTTCACGAAATCTGCGCCCTTCTGTAGAGCACCCACATCGTTGGTGAATTTCGAGGTTCGCAATTCCACTGCGCGGCTTTTGATGTTCATTCGCACTTGCAGCTTCAAGTGTTCCACTATGGGAGGGCAAATCTTGGTCCAGTTCGCTTTGAGTGGTGTCATCCGATGAGGAGGGACAGGCACCTTTCGTGTCTCGATGCGATACGCAGTGGCAACGTCCTTTGCAGGAGTAAAGACAGGGCGACCTTCCTCGTCGATGCGCATTTCATTATCATCGGTAGAGTCGACCACGGGGTTGATCACATCAGTCGAAGCGTGTGCATCAATCAAGATCTCATCACCCTGGTCTATTGAAGGTCAGCTACGAAGGCAACGTCAGAGATTAAATAACACAAACCATAAGAGACATTTCCAGGTTGTAAACCTGAAGCTTCAGGCTGGCGAAGGGCTGTGGGTGCCGACATGGTGTGACTGAAGCAACTTTTTTGCTGTTATCGCAAAATTTATCAGTCCCCCTCCCGGAAAAATGAGTGTGGGCGGAGTGGAAATTTTTGATGCAAACCAAACAAACTCGGGGCAATGATTTCATTTGGCTCTTCCAAGCTTCCCTTCCCGTCAACAAGTCTCTCGGTTCTTTTGCGAGAGCTCGGTTTTCAGGTTCCTTGATTTCATATTTCATTCCAGGATGTGAAGGCAAGATATGTCTGCTAATCTGGGACGCCGGCTGTACGCCCACATCTGGGAAACAGCAAATCCATTCCTTGGCATCCGAATAAATCGCATATCCGAGACCTCTACAAGTAAACTTTTCGACTTCATTTCAAGTCGCCCCCGAATCTCATCACATCCACGGAATACAACCCATATCACGAAAAGATTTGCTTCCGGTGGATGCTTCGTCCTCGGTATCTCACCCACTCCCACTGCAGTGGAAACTACTACAGCACGCATCATCCCCTCTCATAAACTTGCCGCCCAGTATGTTTGGAACCGCAGCATACATACTTCCAATCACCCCCAGCGTGGTACTAGGCTGTCTAAAGATACCCAAGGACAGAACCAACAAGATCTTCAAAATGTCAGCAATAATAGCAAGGATGTATCTACAATCAAGGAAACACACCAAGACCCTCAACAGCCGACATCCAATCGCCATCTGATGGATCGTTTCTCTCATATGCCCCATTTACACCGACCATCAAAGGAAGAGCTTCTGGCCGCAGCGACTGGGTTCTGGTCACGGTTGAAAGTACGATTCAAGTGGTTTTCTATACGAAGTGTGCGTCCTTTCAGTCTCGATGAGATGACCGCGCTCTTTTCATGGGTCCTACTCGGTCATATTGTCTGGGTTGTTGTAGGAACTACAACTTTCTTCTCGCTTCTGATTCTGGCGATCAACACAGTTTTTGCCCAGGGTATGTCATTTTTCACTGGTCAGTTTTCGTTTTGATCACTAATGAGTTTTCTACAGAGACTCTGGCAGGATGGGTAGGCAATTATCTCACCAAATCTTCTGGAGTGAAAGTTGTCTTCGAATCTGCAATAGTCCCCAAGTGGAGAAATGGGGTCATCACATTCAAGAATGTGTTTGTGTCAAAGCGGCCGGGACAAGGCACAGGTCATGTCAGTAAAGGTTCGTCGAAGACTGCTGCTGCTGCTGCTGCTGCTCGAGGTGAAACCGGGCACGAAGATCCGCAGCTCGTCTCCGATGAGGAGGAGGACACGAACTATACCCAATTCGATTTGTCAATTGAGACTGTCAATGTGACCCTCTCATTCACCAAGTGGCTTAATGGTAAAGGTCCACTTCGTGACGTCGAGGTGAAAGGCATACGGGGTGTTGTTGACCGCCGACATGTTTACTGGCCGGAGGAGGACTTGGACCCCAAGTCCTACCGGCATGAGCATAATCCCGGTGACTTCGAAATTGACTCATTCAAAATGGATGACCTTCTTGTTACCATCTATCAGCCTGACAACTTCCGGCCATTCTCTGTTAGCATCTTCTCTTGTGATCTTCCGCAGTTGCGGAAACAATGGATCTTTTATGACTTTCTTTCTGCCAACATGATGTCCGGGTCCTATGACAACTCTTTGTTCACAATCCACGCTCGCCAGAGCCATGGCTTTACGGGCACCAGGTCGGATGACGGAGCAGAGCGAGATGGCAAATCAAGCCCATGGAAGAAGCATAACAGAATACGCGTCGACGGACTCAATGTTGATCATCTCAATCGTGGTGTTCAGGGACCTTTTTCTTGGATTCACGAGGGGACTGTGGACATTGTAGCCGATATTATGTTCCCTGCGGAGAACAATGAGAGCTTGGCCAAGGTAATGGCTGATTTCTATGATCGATTAGAGGCAACTGTGATATCCAACCGTTATCCGGAGCCTCTGTCGTCAAGTCCTACTCATGAATCTGAAAATGAGGACCGCCGTTTCTTGGTTATGGATTTGCGTGTGCATTTGAATAATGTTCGGGCTGTGGTGCCTATTTTCACTCGAGATCTTTCATACATAAACAACGCCCTTATCCGGCCTATTGTTGCTTATATCAACTCGAAGCGGACATTCATTCCGATCAACTGTCGTCTAGTCAAGCGCGTTGGAGATTTTGATGGAAGCTGGACTATCTTTGATAGTAGTCTGATGGACGACCTTTCAGCTGCGGTGAGTGCTTTCCCTTTCAATCCGTGTGATCTCAGTACTAATGGGCTTGTAGACTTACGATGCGTTTGCTCGTGATGTTGTGGACGACCAAGCTCGAAAGCGACGATTCAAGAAGGTTGGATTTTGGTCTCTTCAGTTGGCTGCTCAGGCACTTTTTATGGGTATGGCTGGCAACATTGCCTAACTGTAACAACATATGTCATTTCATTTGATGGGCGTTCTTGGGGTTCTGTATTATCACTATGTCTGCATTTGTAGGAGCCAGGGAATCTACATACCTATCTATCAACTACTTTCTACTTTTTGAAAGTGGCTTTGTGTCTTTAGTACGCATAGCATAGTGCAATTCACGTTAGATACTTGTCACTCTCCTACCTTATATGCATAGGTGTTGTTTTCTCCTATTTTCTATTGAAAAACACACATGACCGGGTCTTCTATTCTCCGATTCATTCATAGTAGGTAATAAATACCCTTCATTCTGCCCCCAATCCGATAGAAGCTCAATAGGAGCAATATTTTTTCCCTATACGGGTGGGTGATCGACCCCACGTCAGTTAGGTATCAATTTTCTTGCGTTTTATCAACTACCGTCAATTCGCTCTCAGGGCCCCTGGCGTTGAGAAGAGCAAGTGTCAGAACCAGCATGGTTTGACAGGAAACTGCGCGGAATGCTACACGGTGGCCGAGGTCACATGTAGCCTGACAGAGTGCGCTACCTGATGTGGTGAGAGAGCATGGCTGCCGTTAGCTAGTCATAGTTACCTTTTTGGCTCGGTGTGCAACTCACTAAGCTCTCCTTGTGGGTCGTGTTTTTAAATATGGCAAAACTATTCCAATTCGAAAACAGTTATTAAGGGAAATTATTTATCATATAGAAGGATCATTTTAGACGAAAGTATAAGGGATAAACTGCTGTAATTTATTTTTTAGGAAGAGTATAGGGTTATTAATAAATTTAACTAAGCGGCGGGGCATAGTAGAACTCGGACTTTACTATGGGTGTAATAGAACAATATAAAATAAGGGATACACTTAGGAAAATAAAAGTCGGGGTATAATTATCCATACTAGGATGACTTATAACTCTATATTTATTTTATCATATGCCTTCTCTTATATTCAGAGCATCTTAATATATATTATTGTATAATATGCCTATAGATAACCATGTTAGGAGGTTTTTCTACAAGTCCGACTAATAAAAGAATAAATTTAGGAAAAATACTTTTAGTGTTAAATGATATAAGGCCTTTTCACTAAGTCATAGTATTGTTTACTCTCCAAATTATACTCCTCTATGCTAATTTTACGATTTTATTCATTAATATATCCTATTGTACAATTTAGCCAAGTAAATAAATACGTTGCCGTATAATATTTATTATGAATGTTTTAATGATTACTACTTTTATTGAGGGAAAGGCTACTCGCTGGCGCAATACTAGCCAGAACGTATATTTAAGGGTAATTCTGACATAGATCTAGTGGTTTTTTAATTATTCCTTTTTTGTAGCACGTACGTAGATCGCTAAATTCTTTCTCGGGAATACCTATTTATTGCAAGATAAAGTAGATCTATAAACATTTTAAAGCGCCATTCCAATAAGGATTTTATTAAGCAAGCCCTATTTCAAATTATATATTGAAATGGGATAGCGCGATGGCAGTCTGGTCAAAGCAGACGGGTCGACAATAGCAGTAGGAGCATAGGCAAACCCAACAAGAGGTAGGGCTATAGGAAAGGAGAGCACATAGGGATGGTCTGAAGAGAAGAATGTGTCTGTCTTGTTCTACGTAGAGTAGAGAGGTCTTAAATACATCATGAGTGCTGAATCATCCATAGACCGCTACTTCATGCAGTAAGCAATTCCCCCACTACAATATATTTTAAAGGTATCGCTAGCTTATGGAGTATATTAACGTAGGTAGATACTAAAAATAAAAGTACTCAATTCATATTAAGATATATTTAACTAGTAGTAGTAAAGCTATTCTCAATAGTATCTATTTAAAATCCCTAAGTTTATCAATATACGATCTCTAAACCCATATTATCAACTTAACAGACTGACTACGGCGCATTTTGCCAATGTAAAATAGATAATAGAGGCGATAAAGTATAAGATAAAGATAGAAGTATATACAATTTATAATGAGATTATTCTTATAAATTTCGTCAAAATTTAGCGTCGAATAGCTCCTGTAGGTATAGAGTTTTAAAAAGAGGAAGCTTAACTATTCGAGCAAAAAGTAACGCTACTCAAGATACTATGCTTATGTATTAAAAGATATTTAATAGAATAAATTAAGTTGTTAACGTATAGAGGTTAATAAATAAAGAGTGAACCTTGTATATACTAAATAGGTTCTTCTCAAGCGAAAGCCAATTTTACTCTTGAATCAAAAATTACTGCTATCGGTCAATTTATATTCTATAGTAGTAGAATTGCCTGTTATATAAAGTAGCGATCTACGGATAATTTAGGCCTTTATAATATAGTTAAGACCTCTCTGCGTATAGTGAGTAAGATAGATAGACGTATTCTTCTGTTTAGATTACCCCTATTTATACTCTCTTCCTATAGTCCTACCCGACCTCTTATTAGGCTAAACCTATACTCCTATCACTAGTATTGACCCATCTACTCGGCTCGACTACTATAGCGCGGTCCCATTTTAATATAGTGTATATACTACTAGCTATAGTTATACCCGTTAGTAAAACTTATAGGAATAATTCAGTAGCTTATAGCTGAATACTATTGTTTAACTTTATTGTCCTATTTTGTATTGTTATTAATTTTTTTTCTTAATATAATTTCAATTAAATTACGTAAACTAGTTTCTCTTAAAAAGAAATAGGCTTTCACCTATTCTTATAAACCATCCTCATAATTAAATCAGCGGTAGTTAAAGTGCAAGTGTAAGGTGTATTCTCCCTAGTATTTTCTTATACATATATCCCGTCGTAAAAGTCTTCCTACACTATCACTTTCGCTGACTTAATAGTGGGGGGTTTGACCCTAACTATTTATCTGAATAGTCTTATATAAAATTACTTGCTAAAATATTTACCCAGTGACCCGTATAGTGTCCTAAAATTTTATAATTTAGAAGGATATACGGATTTTCTATATCAAACTATACAGTAATAAGTATTTATAGTCTTATTTTTGTATAATTTTCTATTTATTTGACATAGGGATCGCACTAAAAACGGAAAGAACTCTCGGACTTGAGACTTTTAACGTTAGATTTTTAATTAGCAATTGTTTTTTAAGGTATTATAGTAGATATATATGACATCTTCGCTATTTCTTACTAACTTACTATTAAACTAAGCTTTGATCACGTTCTATATAGCCTCAGGGGTTTCAGATAGCTGGTAAACATTCGAAACTAAAGTTTACTATGTATTAGATATTGATGATATTATGTGAAAAATTTAATAAAACTTTAAATTCGATCAATACCGAAGTTTAAATATACTTCTTAGTCATATATAAAGTGAAAATTATTAAGGAGCTTTTCAGGAAAGATTATATATCTTAACCCAATGCATCCCCCCTAAGTAGTGGAACTTAGCCGTCTAGTTATTTTTATATAAAGGAAATAGTATTTTTGAATATATATACTAGCTTATCGCCGTTGTTAGAATAATTTTCACTTTCTACGAAATTCATGTTAGCGAAAAAGGACGAACACTTCCAGCCTACTCACTATGATATTAAACTATTTAGATTTTTTTAGCTAATGCACTACTTACTTGTTTACTTAGCTTTTTGATGTACGTCGCTTATCAAGTAGTAGCTTTTTATGTGTTATGATAAGTTTATACTAAGCTATCATAATACATGAGTGATATATTTTAATATATAACTTACTTTCTAAGGGTTACCTACTCCTTGTACGACATAAATTGAGAAGGGGGTGTACTCTTTTTGAACGATTACAATTTAGCGCAATATCTACTACTCTGTTTTTAAACATAAATAGTAGGCGAGTCATTTCTTCTCTTAATATTACTCATGCTATATTTAGAAAGAAGAAAAAAACTAGGGAAATAATATAAAGTTGGAAGTATTTACAAAAATATAAGAGTCTATAGATATATTTATGGTCACTACTCAAACTTGAATTTTTTCGAATACATATATAGCGATTAATGATTATTTCGTAACGTACTATAGTAAGATCTAACGCTAAAGACTAAGTAAGGTATTGACTATTTCCGAACTCGTTATCTATACTGTTTATCTTGTGCTTGATAAAGTATAAAGTAAACTATAAGCATGAAAGGTTATTATATCTTTCACAAGATTAATAGTGAATTAATACCCCTAAAATATATATATTACCCTATCCCTAATAGTAAAATATAGATAATCTCTTATCGTTAGTTTTTATTACTTATTAAATCGTAGAAATATATATTAAATTAAAAATACTATTAAAAAGAGGACATTTAACTATTCGACTAGAAAGTGACGCTACTTTAAGTTATTAAGTTTGTACCTAAACAAATATTACGTCGTACAGTGGGGAAATTACCTACTATAAAAAATAGCGATTGACGGATAAGGTGGCCTTAGTGATATATAAAAGAGCCCTAGAGAGCTACATATAGTGAGTAGAATGGATATATTCTTCACTTTGGACTACCCCTATATTTTCCCTTTCCTATGGTCTTACCCAGCCTCTTATTAGGGTTCTCTACTAGCATCAACCTATCTACTCGACTGAAATCCTGTCGCGAATTATCTGTTTCAGTCTATATAGTAGAAGAAGAATATTAGAACATAAAATTAAGTTTATCTAGGCTAGATATTTATTAATACTAATCAACCTGCTTATTTAAAAAAGAAATCTCGCCCCATCAGCTATACCTAGTCCGATTATTAGATAATATATCATTATAGTAGCTGACTATAAGCCAATAATTATAATTTCTGATATAGCGCGACGTTTTTATATGAGGGCTTAATCTCTTACGACAAAGCTATAGATATTATTTGGATATAAAGGAATCAATCTTAGGTAGTAAATAGACTAACTTTCACAATCCTATATATATGGGATAAGATGAGAGCTTATGTTTCTCTCTATACCCCTCCCCCTCTCAATCATTTTGTTATAGCTATGATACAACCGAGTTAAGTTTATACATTCTTCGTAATTACTTTAGATATATATCTAGAGAAACTAATAATTTATAGTTAGTGTTACCAAGATATAAACCATAAAATATTATCTTAACTAAATACTTCAAATTATTCAGAATTACGTCTTGCAGTCCTGGCTTATGCCATGAATGAGCCATGATGGCTAGCTACCACGATTCATCATCATCTGATGAATCAAATTAGGACCAGCCTGAGGCAGAGATCTATAGTATGCAAGAGGATTCTCACACAAATGAGAATCCTCAGACTTAATTAACTCGATAATTCATTGAAGATTATCTAAATTGTACATTCTATGGTCGTCACTATTCCCCCTACCTGAATCGTAACTTTTTGCACAAATTAGGTAACGTAACAGACCCCCAAGCTGCGCAGACCCCCAAGCTGCGCACCCCACCCAAAAACGCGTCGATTAATCAAACCTCTTCTCTTTAACCACCCACCATGCCACCAATTCGTACTCAATCCTCTCAAAATCGTACTGAGCAAGAGGGTAGGCTTTCATTAACAATTGAAGCTATTCGAAAGCAAGATTTTTCCTCTGTACGTGGAGCAGCGCGCTGTTTTAACGTACCTAAATCGACCCTCCGTAACCGCCTTCATAGGGTTCAAAACCACGCGATATCTCGCGCAGAAAAGCTGAAATTGACTGAAATTGAAGAGGAATCGCTTTAAAAATGGATTATCTCTATAGATTCTCGTGGAGTAGCTCCCCGCCCGTCAACTATACGAGAAATAGTAGATATACTACTAGCGGCGCGTGGATCTATACCCCTACCTACGGTCGGCGAAAATTAGGTTAAAAAATTCGTTAAACGGTATTCCCTACTATCTACTCGATTCTCGAGACGCTACGATTATCGGCGAGCTAAATACGAGGACCCGAAGCTGTTATCTAAGTGGTTTTCTCTCGTTTAAAAAATAATCCTAATATATAGGATTGATTTTAACGATATCTATAACTTTAACGAGACGGGATTTATAATAGGTATAATCTCGACTATAAAGGTTATAACGAGAAAGGAATTATACGGTCGGCGATCACTTTTATAACCTAGAAATCGCGCGTAGGTAACTACAATCGAGTGTATAAGTTTAACGGGGTAGGCGCTTCCTCTATACGTGATTTTTAAAGGCAAAGTTTTTATCGAATCTTAGTTCGATAACCTTCTAAATAACTAGAGGATCGAGATAAGTCCTAATAGATAGACCTCTAATTAAATTAGACTTCGATAGCTTAAAAAGCTCTTTATTCCGTCTACTACTTCTCGTACGAAGGGGAAGTATAGACTCTTAATACTTAATAGCTACGGCAGTCATTTAACACTACAATTTAACAAAATTTACGAGGAGAATAATATTATCGTAGTTTATATACCTCCGTATTTATCTTATCTTTTATAGCCTCTCGATATTAGCTATTTTACGGTGTTAAAAGCCGCGTACGGTCGGATTATCGTATCGAAAATACGGGCTAAAATCAGTTATATTGATAAACTTGATTTCCTCGATGCCTACTAAGCCGCGCGAATTAAGGCATTTAAATCGGAAAATATTAAAAATAGCTTCTCCGCCGCCGGTTAACTCCCTTTTAACCTATCTCGGGTACTCTCGAAAGTCAATATTCTCACGCGTACGCCGACCCCCCCCCCCCCTCTAGCCGGGGTAGCGAGTAGGAGCCAAAAACGCCCTCCAATTATATTCAATTATAAAAACAAGCTTCCTCGATAAAAGCCTTATTAAAGTAGCGCTTAAAAAGTCTACCGAGTCCATTAAATTCAGCGATAAATCAGGGTTTAAAAGCCTATCAAATCACAATGCAATTAGCTACTATTCTCGAGAAAGAAGTAAGCGATTTACGCGCTAAAAACGAGAAAAAAAGGCGCAAAAATGCTAGATCTATAAGGCAAATATATCGCGAGGAAGGCCTTATAGTTAGAGAGGCATTAACCTTAATATCGCAGCTAGTACAACCTGATTTACCGTAAGGATCTAATAAGGTAAATCAGGGTTTAGCCCTTTCTCAGTCACGTACGAGGGCAGTACCAAGATGTTCCGAATATGGAATTTAGGGTCATAATAGGAGGTCATATCCCACTAGATCTCGCGTTTAGTTTATTCAATTTAATGGCGTTTTGGTTAAGAAAAATCCATTTAAAATAATCAAGTTAGGTGGGGTGCGCAGCTTGGGGGTCTACGCAGCTTGGGGGTCTGTTACGTTAGTACTCACCTATAAGTTACTTACGCGAACTAAAATAAAGTAGAAGATAAATTAGTATTTTAATGTATTATCGTATTATCCTTATATTACTTAGTAAACTATCTACTTATAAGGGGCGAAATAAAAAGCCAAGGTACTTAGTTAATACTATGACTTATTTATAATTTCTTTATCTAGTGCCTTAGCCTACTTCATAAGCGAAAAGCCTACTAAATTTAAATATAATTCTTTAAGCTAAAATACTATGAAATTATCCGAAGTGAACGTAGGATCTATATAGTACTATACTATTCTCCAGTTTTAAATACGTAACCGAGATAGTATCTAATAGAAGTGTATATAATTATGACAACGTTATAATAAGGCGATTAAATACTAATACCAAGATTGAACGTGATAGCTATGACTTAATTACTATCCTTATATAATATGTCTTGTATATAGGACCTAGGGTAGTCTGTATACATAGAACTTACTAGACAGTATATCAAGTTAATAAGGCCTATAATGAGAATGTTAAAGGTTAGTTCTAATAATTTAGTATAATATATAGTTCTCTGATAACCTTAAATCATAGAATCTAAGTATTATAGTAAGGCCCTAAGGCACATTAAGACATAAGTCTCATATTAAGTATAGGGGCACGTTTTCGCCGAATAGTTAAATACCCTCCTTTTAATAATACGTAGCTATACAGTTACTAGAGCATAGTTTACCCTATCTAGTAGCTACGCTAAATTGACCTATTCTTCATATTTTATTATGGCTGAGGTCCATATAATGATAGGTCCTGTAGTAGAAGATATCTACTTTATAAAGTGGTATCTTCAGAGCACTTAACCTAGGATATAATAGGATCAATCGTATTAAGTACTTATTTTATTAGTATATCAGAACCTTATTTATATATTAGATACGCTATAGTTCTAACGTTTTTCCCTCTCTTCTAACTATTGTTTTATCTTCTATACGCGGCAAAAGAAGCCTACTCGCTAGTACTTATAAACTAAATCTATTATGGTTATTGGATAGGGGTTAGGAGGTAGAAAAAAAATCTGATTATATATAGATTTAAGTATCTAGTAGTTCCAATGCCTTATAGGTCGGTAGTTATTGTTTTGTTTAATATGGATTATACTGTCCTAAACTAAATAAAAATAGAGGTTTATGACCGGTAGCGCATTATTAGGACCTATTAGGAAAGTATATTATGCTATATACTAAGCTAAAAGATCACTAGAATTACCGTTAAATTGTTACCTTGCCCTACTACATTAGGCAGTGTACTCTATCGCTCTTCTTATATACCCATTTATAGTACTCATATTCGTAAATAGGAGGGAATAGTTCTAATAATAATCGACTATAGATAGATTTATTTATATACTATAAAATTATAAACCTTGAAATACTATAAAAAAACGATATTTACGGAGATATATAGGTTATAGTGATATTATAGACGTTATAAAGCTTGTTAGGCTCGAACATTAGATAGCTATTATAGCTATTAACTATTTAAGTCTATTCATAGTTTTTTTTATACATTAGAATTAAGGTTAAGATTAGGGGTTTATAACATACTATAGTCTAATTATAGTAGACTATTGTCCATTTAAATAACCTCTAATTAATTATGGGGCTATTAAACTAATATTCGATTAGAGGTTAACCTAGAGAGATATTATGAAGGAAAGGGCTATTAATTAAAGTAATATGCGCGCAATATCGAGGGTATAAACATACTTACTATGTATAGGATGTATATCTTATAGTAATATTTACGGTTATAAGAAGGTCTATTATGACTATTCTAGAAGAGGATATTTGATTATCCTACTAAAATATAACGCTACTTAAGGTAAGCCTTAGCTTATTTATTAATACTATAAATGAAATCTATATTAAACTTAGGAAGGTTTAAATTAGGTAGGTTAAGGGACTAATCCCTGATATATACTCTATAGGTTTCAAATTAACCCTTCTAGCTGTCTCTTTATCTTTCTAAAAAGGTAATATAGGGATAGAAAAGGATACAGGATATGTCACTTAAAAATATTCGGATTTTCCGTATATCTATCTATCCCCTTATAGACTATATATAAGTTTAATATCTATTCTATAAGGATTAAGTTTATTCGACCTCCTTACTAAATTAAAGCCTAAATAAAGTATCTAGAAGATGTCCTTTTCGTTTATCTTTATTTTAATAAAGTCTTTAGGAGCAAGTACTCTTAAAATCTAATTTTATTATTCTAAATACTCGTCCGACAGTATATAAATTAAGTAATAAATTTAAGTCGTTATAATATATTCCAATAAGTATTAACCTTTTTCATACAGTAGGGGGCTTTAGTAGACTCGTCCCTCTTAATTAATTTTTCGAAAGTACATTTATTCTAGATTTATAGGGGGCTATTTTTATAGGTATAAATGGTAGTAGGGCTTTAGACTGTAGGTAGGCCCACTTCTTACCTTTTAATGGAGATCAGATATCTACTGAGCGTTTATGTAAAGTCTATGGGGGGGATTATAGGTCGATTATAAGGATAATCTAGAATTGTTAAGAAGGAACAATTAACTAGTACTTCTATATCTTAAGCTTTAGGATATGATTATATACTTTCATAGATCTTTCTATTATGAGTAACAAATTACTATAATTAAACTAGATTCTCTATTTATAAGAATTAATAGTATAATACGGTATTTGCTTTAACTAGAATGATTAATGCCTCCTTATAACTGAATATATCTCGGTGCTTGAATAAATCGCGAGGTATATATATATATATTAAATACTTATTCTAGTTACTTTATAGGAAAACTATCTACTATTCACTATTCAGTAGCTTATAACATATAAACAAGGTATACAAAGCCCTAGTACTGAATCCTTATTATTAGAATATAGAGATTTTTCTTATATTACTTTAAAGGACTTTGCGTTAGCTAATCGATTCACGATAGTAACTTAAGAACTATCTTAATATAAGGAGCTTTTATTAATAAAATTTTAAAAGAGTTAAATATCTAAGTTATGTATATATATACTGTAGCCTATAGTTAGTTTTAATGCTATTTAGAATGGCGGAGGCATATCTACTCACAATGAAGAATCAACTACTTAGATCCATATTAGTTAAGGTATATCAAAGGATATGATAAGAGTGATAAAAAGTTACTATATTTTGATTATTCTTATATTTACTTCTTAATATAAAATATAAAAGCTTATATTTTAAGGGTTTAATATCACTTACCTTATATATAATACAATTATTAATTTATCTATCTTATTAACTAATATCTTTTTATAGTATAGTCAAATATTATACTTAATTATAGCTTTACGTAGGCTTCGTATATTCGATATTAATACTTTACTTTAAACTAAAAGCTTTTTTATCAATAACGTACTTATATTCCAAAAAAATAATTATTAATCGATTATATATATTATACTTTTTTAGGATAGAATGCTTATAGTAGCTCTGAGTAGCCGTAAGCCTTTATAGTTAGTTTATACACTATATAGAAATATTGTTTCTATTTAGTGTAAAGGGCAAAGGTGAGGAGTAATTAAAGTATAAGATTTAAACAGGTAGTAATATTATAAAATTAGTTATACGCCATCTGTAAATAGTTTAATAGGTCTATAGTAGATCTAAGATTTAGTTGAGCCGTAGAAATACTATCTTTCAAGATCTTTAGCTAATCGCTAGATACTAATTAGCTTATTATCTCTCAAGCAATATATTATTACTATTAGCGTGGGAGGAGTTATTATTATCATATAAAATTACTAGACTTTAGTAACTTGATTCTTGTTAATATTAACCTATCTATCTATAGAGAGAAGATCCTATAGGGACACCTAACTCTAACTATCTATCTACTACGGATAGGCTAGCTACTAGTAGTAGGGCTTACGTATATATATATATATATATAAGCCTAGTTCCTAAAGTAGCGTTCCCTTCCGTCATATAGTTAAACGCCCTTGTTAAAAGATAATATAAATTACTACCGGGTAGGTAGATCGATATCTGAAAAATATAAATAGAAAGTATAATATCCCATAAGGTTAAGCTTTAATAACTACCCTACCATTTAAAGTTATTTAACTTAACTCTTTAAAGATATTAATGTAATCAATTTTAATCCCTTTATATTAATTAAAAAAAATATTAGTAATATAGAGAAATATAGAAGTATCGTGCTTATTATAAAGTTAGGGAATTTTTTTAACCTACTAGAGAACCTTCATATTACTTGGAATGTATTAGGTTAAGAGAAAAGTCTATACATTTTATTATTTTTAAGAATACTAGTATATTACTTACTCCTTTATTAGGACCACTACTAACTAGAGCGCTTAGGACTCGGTACTAGACATATATTAAGCCAAGTATCTGAGACTCTTTACTCGATAATAGGGACTAGAACAGTCCCTCGAATAACGTTATACTTATTTAGACAATATATTTATATATCGTGGTTATATAGACCTAGGGGATAAATAGTAAGCCTACGCTAATTCCTAGAATTAATGTTGAGGTTCATTTTATGATATATATACTTTATTGCTATAAACGCATTACTAGGATACTATCTCGCTTACCTATTAAATAACTTTCAAACTAGTGTAGTCTTATACTATTGTCAGGTTAGCTATATAAGTAAGTAATACTAGCCGCTTAGTATTAAAATATCGTATGGGAAAGGATATATATAGGAGTATTCTAGAATATAATTGACATAAATTATATATCGACCGCCACTTTTCATAGATTCTTATTGTCCTCTTACCATAGTAGTAAAATATTATAAATTATTTTACCAGGGTATAAGGCCAATATATTTAAATAATCCAATCTTTTAGATAAAAGGTTATATATCCTCCTTATAACTAATTAGTCTAGATTGCTACATATAAAAGAGAACTCTAGAAAATATTTAAAATGAAAAAAATGGATTTATAAGTGTAAGTATAAGTAAATTAATTTAAGTATTGTTAATATAATAAAGCCCACTTAGTTCAAGTAAAGACTTATTTTTAATACCCCTAAGCCTACCTCTCTTTACCACTTAATTGATACTTCATAATATACCCTGGTAAATAACCATTATACTATAGTTATCTCCTAACTAGGAATACTAGGGCTGTTATACTAGGAGAGTTTAGTAGGTTATACACCGAACTAAAAGAGTACTATAACTACCGCTAGGTAGTTAGCTCTTCCACTTTATTAAGTAGCGCACTCCGTTAGGCTATACGTAACGTATAGCTACCATGTACCGTTTGTATAGTCTCCCTCTTGAATTATACATACCACCTCTAACTCCCTATTAAACTATACTAGTTCTAATAAGGAGCCCAGGGAACCTGGCATACGACCTAGCTATTTGTCCTCTACTATCGGTTAATAGGGACGAAGTCAACCAGCATCTATTAGATTCTATCTCTCCACTCTTATGCCTAATAATAGATATCGATTATAGATATTCTTTTCTTTACCTATTAGAGGCATCTAATTATTATAGGAAATAGGGAAATGGCTGAGCTATTTACGACCTAACGCTCTACTGATTTACTTTCTTTATAGGTCCGCCGATATATATCAGACTTATAAATAATTTAGTTTATTACTACTATACGTAGAACTCACTCTATCTCTACGATATGCTAAATTCTACTAAAATATAGGATCTTTTAAAAAGTCGATGGTAACGGAATATTCTACCTAAGCCCTTTATCTTAAGAAGAAGGCTAAACTTTACTTAAAATTGCGGCGGAATAATTTAAAAATTATAAATCATACTAGAGGAGGATTCGGTATGACGAAACTCGAACTTGAGATTATAGCTATTATAGAATAGGACCTGGCTTTATACTTACAGAGGAAATATACTATAAAGTCCTAACCGTATTAGAAGAAGAAGATTAGTTACCCTTTTATACCCCTAGGATATTAGTTTAGTAAGATAAAGTAATATTTATCTAGTAAGAGTATTAGGACTGCCCCATTCTAGTTACTAATAGGACTACGCTAAACAGCTATATAAGTCAAGAATAACCCTATGGAGTACGCTATTTAATATAGTAAAAGAGTACGACCAAATAATGGTAGTTATAGGAAGTAACCTTTAGGTTCAGAATAAACCTGACTAAGCTCTCCTAGTACGTTATGAGAAAAAGAGAGATAGGAGGTAATTATAATCTAAATAATAGACGTTATATAATAGCCCCTGTACCTACCTAGCTGAAATAAGATAAAGCTTATACAGGAATATTTAAGATGAAAGCTTTGAGTACTTTGTAAAAGGTAATTGATATAGGAAGAAGGTCTGAGAGATCTTAGACCTAATTGAGATAGTATCTAGTAGCTATATAAGGTGTATTAAATTAACCAATAAATAAAGACTTTAATTCTTAATATACTTTAATATTTATAGGCTATATAGAAAGAAGACTGTAGGGAAATTTATAAAATCTTAAGCGAGAAATCGCTTTAGCCCTAAGAAGGTTTTATTAAATAACTAGGACTACCTCTAATAGGAGAACAGGGTATCGGAGCTTTATTACCTAATATAAAGACCTAATATGGAGTATAGGGACTAGATTATATACGTCAGATAGTTAATTGTTATTCCTACGCTAGTTCCTGAAAATCGCGTTTAATCTACCCTCCGTAATACATATCCTTTATTATTATCTATATAGTACACACTCAAGCAAGGCTTAGCTGTGGCAATTAAATGTCACCTAATATTTACCTATTACTTACCTAACGGTCCCTTCATAACGTGATTTTTAACGAAGCTGCTTATATATCAAAGCGACCAATTGCTACTTAAATATTAACAATTACATATTATTTTTACTTGTATATTGGGATATAGACTTTTCCTGGTATATAAAATAATATACCTTAAAATTAAACAATTTAGATGATTATTTTGACAGTTTGCCTTAAAATACCACGTTATTCCAATATTGGGGATATCGATATATATATATATCCACTGGTACTTCTAGTGATCTTTGTTGTAAGGCTACGATGCAAGAAGGGAATGATTGCGGGTACGACCGTACAATATAGATAATCTAGCAATAGATTACCGAGGTGTTTAAGTCTGGAGATTCTCATTTGTATGAGAACCTCCTTATATACCAGAAAACCCTGCCTTAAGCTAGTCCTAATTCGATTTCTCGGATGATGAATCACTACGGTTGCCGTCATGGCTCATTCATGGCATAAACCATGGCCGGCTACCATAAATCTCAACAATCTTCTTGTAATTCACCAGTTGGCTAGAGATACTGGATTATATAGTTTTAATACATTATTATAAATAGATAGGGTTATTAGGATATCAAGTAGTAATTTATCGTGTTTACTGTTTGTTTTAGAGTGCGTAGCTTCTGTATATGTGTAGCTTCAGTATATGGTATATGCGTAGCTTCGGTTTATACGTAGCTTCGTTATAAATCACATTATCTGATATTAAACTAATAACGAGTTAGCTATTAGTATAACTGACGAGGATAATGTTTATATTATTTGGCCTACTATAGAGGTTAGTATAGAGTGTTACCTATAGTGGCTTTACTAATATTAATATGAGGATAATAGATTATTCATGTAGGGCAGTATAAGCCCAAGGAAAATGTTAAGCGTAAGTGATATTTATACCAACTAGCGATTCCTATAGACTATCTATAAAGAATATCTCTAGGATTTCGCTATACCTATCTACGTAATAAGTAATACTATTAAGGATGCGCGGTACGCGCGCCTCCCGAAGGGCTTATATATACGTTCTTATTATACTTAATCTTGCCTACCCACCTAAACGTTGAGACTAGCGTAGTCTTATATATAGATTTTATCCTAATAATATACACTAATCAAGAGAGCTTAAAGAGTAGTGACGTAAACTAGAAAGTATATAATAACTAGCTAACAATATTAAAGGTAATTTGTCTAGTAGTATTGTATTAAGACTACCCATTAGCTAGGTTCGTTAGTTAAATCTAGCTGAGGAATTTAGATATCACTACTAACCTAATTTATAACCGAATAAGTATCCTACTCTAAAACGTGTTATAAAATAGGACTTTGCTTATTTAATTACCTCCTATACTACTAATTGATATCGAATATACTAAAAACGTATAGAATATCCAGGTAGGGTCTTACTAACTACCTAATACTAATAGACATTAAGGAACATTCGCTTTTAAAATAGATTACCGTGGAGTAGCCCCTTAACTATCGACTATACGAGAAATAGTAGATTTACTACTCGCGGGGCGTAGATCTACTGTACCCCTCTTGCAGTCAGCCAGAATTAGGATATAAAATTTGTAAAATAGTATCCTATTACTTCCTTCCGATTTTTGAGACGCTATAATTACTAGCGAGGTAAGTATAAGGGTCTAAAGCTAAATTTAAATAGTCCTCTCTCGTTTTTAGAAATAGTTTTAATATAAGGTATCGATCCTATCGTTACTTATACCTTTAGCGAGACCGATTTTATATTAGGCTTAATCTTGACCGTAAATATTACTACGAGAAATAAATTATACTGTCGGCGATCACCTTTCTACTCCGGAAATCGCGCGTAAGCATCTTTAATTAAATAAATAAAAGCCTTTATGCAAAACGATTCCTCCCTACATTATTTTAAAAGGCAAAGTCTTTATTAAATCTTGAAGTACCTTACGAGGAAGACCTTATAGTTCGAAAGGTATAAGTATTAATATTATAGCTAATATAGGCTGCTTTCGCATATAACATAGACTAGGGCTTAGTACCTTTATAGCTACGTACGAGGTTCCTAGGCTATAAGAAAACTACCGATTATACTAGATCTAACGTTTAGTTTATTTAATTAAATAGTGCTTTAATTATAATAATACTATTTAAACTAACGTGTTTTTAGTAGGGTAGCTATTTAGTGGTGAATTACGTTACCTATATGGAGGTACTAAAAATTAGTAAGATAGGGAGGGACTACTATAGTACATGAATTAGCTAATAATATAAATCATCTATAACTAGGTTTAACTCCTATAATTAGCGTATGATATATAATCTCTTATAGTATTACTAGAATTTACCTAGCTTATCTATTTGAATTCAGAGACTAGGATAGCCTCCGATATATATATATATTTATCCTTTTCTCGCTTCTAATAACAAAGCTAAAGAAGCAGAATAGTTATGAAAAGTTATCTATAGGGTTATATATAGAAGAAGATGTACTAGTTTTAAATTATAGAACGACTCCGTGTTCCTTGTAGCTATTAAAAGTTAAGATATCCAAAGAAAAATAATAATTATAAAGGATATATAGTTATATATTATCTTAAAATAATAATCAAGTCGTTTAAGTTAAGTAGTTTTGTTATATAATAGACTTCTTATTTCTAAACTGAAAATCTCTACCTTAAGCTAGTCCTAATTTAAATATTCGGTAATGAATAACTATAGTGGTTATTATAGCTCCTTATAATAGTATACGCCATAGCTAGCGGGTATAATCCTTAATAATAAAAACCTAAAGATATCCAATATTATCCTAAAATCCGATCTATTAATATATACACAAAATGATATGAAAAGTATTGCTACTTAATAAATTTAGTGATATAGAATACCTAGTTAGTAGTAATTATAAGATTTACCAATAGTTAGTGCGCTGAACTAGGTAAAGTAACTGGAAAATATAGTATATTAAAAATAGCCTTCTTAATACTTAATAACTCGTATATTTTATATATATATATATGGCCTATACTATACTAGGTCTTTGTTTACCTAAGACCTTTAGCGTAAAGTCTACTTAGAATATTATGATATAATATTACCAAGTATTACAATATTCTAAATCTTACTATATTATCGTTATATACCATCCTTATTATATAAAAGAAAACTAAAGAAACTATATAAAAGTGAGGCGCTTTAGCTATATTAGCTAAAATATTATAAAACTACGTACGCTAGTCTATAAGTTATAGGCAGGTACGCGATGTACAGTTTTAGCAATAGCGTTGGAACCAGTATAGCTCAATAGGGAGAATATGCCGAGCGGTATACGGTAGCTACGGTCACGTATAGCCTAACGGAGTACACTACTTAATATACGAGGAGAACTAACTGCCTAAAGGCAGTTATAGTAGCCTTTTAATTCAGTACATAACTTACTAAGCTCTCCTAGTATATCGTAATAGTATCGTTCGGCGTAGTCTCTATTAAACTCTACTAGTTCTAACACCAATACCCCTAGTAAGAAGATAGGTCTCATGATAATCATTTCTTCTTTAGAACCTTACTTTATTAAGATATAAATCTCGTACCTTTAAATAGTATTATACTCTAGATAAATAGCTGAACGTCCTATTCTATAGATATTCGAACTATCTCCCTGACGTATTTATTTTATTATCTATAAAATTTGTATAAGAAGCTTTTAATAGGGCGGGTTAGAATATTAGTGTCTACGGCAATCTACTATTATAGTATTATAGATTAGTAGGCTTAATCGGTATATTAAGATACAAGCCTAATACCTTCAAAAAATACCTTATTCTAGTCTAATAGTTAAATATCTGCCTCCCCTTAAGAACCATGTTACTATAATATTATATATTGAACTACTTACTATATTAATATATATCTTATTTGCTTTAATTACTCTTATCTCAGTCTAAATAAAATGAGTATACTCTTACTAAATAGCTTCCACCCTTTAAAAAATAGTCTATCAGGATAAGTAACCTATCTATAGAATAAATATTATATTACTCTATTCTTTCTTTTAGCTTCTAGAGGACCTTAGGGAATTATCTTTATCTACGCCTATATCTACTAAGGTAATTTATCCTATACTCTAAATAGATAGCCATCAGTTTACGAATTTAGAGCCCTCTTCTTTATACTATATCTTAATACGTAAAGCTCCGAGCGTTTATTTATATCAAATAAGGAAATTCCTAGGCTTTAGTATCGCTCTTAACTTATAATATTAAAGAAAGTCTTTTAGGAGGCATGCTAATAACAAGGGGCTTCGTCCTAATTAATAATTAATTTATCTATCTAATAGCTCCCCGGATACTACGGGGTAAAGTTATGAGCTTAAGAAATAGAATATTTATATACTATCGAAGCTGGTTAATTTAACCTTCTAATTCATAAGTAAGAGAGTTTCCTATTCTTAATATCCCACTTAGTATCTTAGTAAGTTAATAATTTGAGTCTGTATATACTATATAGATATAAGTTATTTATTCCGTCCTACTCCGCCCCACTAAATTCCCCTAATAACCAACTAGTATTTATTTCCCTCTCTTATACCTACTATAAAGGTACAATAGCCCGAAAATATTTGAAAACGGATTAGCTATCGAGAATTTCACACGCTCCTATTTTGTACGCCTAGAAACACGGTATATCGTAGGTATAGCTCGTTATTAATTTTTACTATTCTCGACGTATAGATTATAATAAAGTTAAATATGATTTATATTACGACCTCTTAGGTAGGTTATATACCGAGCTAAAAGCTTACTACGACTACCGTTAGGTAGTTAGCTCTACTACTATATTAAGTAGCGCACTCCGTTAGTCTATACATAACTAGTAGCAGCGACTAGTAGCTACCGTAGACCATTCGGCGTAGTCTCAGTATTACACGATATGTACTATATCTGACTCTTCATTAAACTATACTAGTTGAATCAATTTATTACGCTATAGGCTCAACAATCAGGAAAAAGAGCCTGCCTCTGTGTTACTAAGTAACGATTCACTAGGCTACTATATTTTTAAGGCCTGCTAATATCTATTTTCAATATATGAACAGCGCGGAGCCAAAACTCCTCATTATACGTCCTCCACAATACGCTAAATCCTATGTCGATCGCAACGGATATCTACCTAAGCCCTCTACTACGAGAAAGATGGTTATGTGAGCTCGAAAGTAGCGGCGGAGATAGTTTAAATTGTAAGTCGTCTTTAACGAGTATTCCGTGTAACGAGCCTCGAACTTTAGACTATGATAGTGCTTCCGGAAGTCAATAAAAGTCTTCAAAATAACCTTAATAATATAAAAATATACGGTAAAGATATTTCGTAAATAGTAAAGGCTATAATCTAGTTTGGAAGTCGATTAAAATTAATTATAATATGATGGGACCCTTCATACGGTCGAGGAGGGGATCGCCTTAAATCCTCTATTAAAACACTCGAAGAAGGTCTATCACCCTGCTATATTCCTAGGATAGTTTTAGTCAAATAACGCTGAGATTATATACCAATATATTGAGTAGTCTTTTCAATCCTATAGAGTTAGTATTGTAGCGTAGCCCCTACACTTTCCAAATCTGAATCCGAGCAAACCTATTTAGAGGTTATTAAAATCAATGTATTTAAGCTATTTTTAAAAAATATTGATCTGGTAAGGTCTACGGGAGATTGGGCCTATTTTAGGCAATATTTAGTCGTTATAGTTCGCTAGTATTGTAGTATATATTTCTATTATGATTATTCACCTTACGATATTATAATACTTGATAGGCTATAAGCGAGGCTTTGTTTAGTTAAGCCGTTAGTAATATTATCCTAGCCTATTTACTTATACTGTCTACTCTTCCTTAAGCTATCTAATCATAAATTTATTAGAACTTTCTAACTCCCGATGTAAGTTAGATTATTAATATATCGCCTCTAACTCTTCATCGATTATATGAATATCTATAATAGTTTTCTGGTTTCTTTCTTTACCTAGGTTAAATAAATTAGTGAATATGAGAAATTAAATATTCGAACGACCACCTAAAAGAATATCTCTTTTATTTAGTAAAATATAAGGATAAGTGATTATGATATATATAACTATAAGATTACTACGAGTAGTTTATCTACCATTTTAGATGTTCTTGCTGCCTAAAAGAAGAAGCTAGAAAGAAGTAAGCGAGCTATATGAGAAATAGCTACTAAAAAAGTGATACAATATTTATTAGGATAAGAGATTGTGACTATAAGAATACGATAGTCTCTAGGTCTATATAGTTAAGCGGGATGGAATTACTAGCCTAAATAATATAATAGTAATATAATTGAAATCAGACTATATACACTATTTTAAATATTATATATCCTCGTTATATAGGAACTAGGTTATTAATTCTAATAAATTAGTCTGTCTATAGGCACAGGTAGTAGTAATATCTAAAGCTTATAGTTAGGAGGTGAGGTGGTCCTAGTAAGAACTTTTAGGTAAAGCTTTAATTTTTGATCTTCTTAAATTAGGTTCCATTGGATTTTAATTGGGGGATTTAAAGGGTAATTGTGTTGACGTATACCCTATACGCTTTTAAATAGTTCTTAACGATATACATAATAGAAACACCTCTGAAATTGTTATTTTTAAAGCTACGCCTCTTTACTATTATCTAGTCACTTTTTTCATAGAAATTGGAGTATTAAGAAGATATGATAGGGGCGAGAAAAGAGTCACTTATAGGAAGTAGTTGGCTAAGAATATTAGTAGGTGAAGAAGTATAATTTATATATATAATTTCGACGACCGATAAACTAGTTCTTATAGAACCAGAAGATATAGGATCGGCTATAACTGAAATTTAGAGCTAAAGAAGATGTTCAGGTTATCCTATATTCAAAGAACTATAAATATTTAAATACTAGTCATTACGTGGAGAAATTATCTACCAATATGCTTTACGAGTATTCCGTAGGTTCGAGATATAGGCTCCTTAGTTGGAGTTTAAGGTATAATAATATAACGTTTCTATGGGTAAATAAAAATAAGTTAGGCACGAGTTAATCAATTGTCATATGAGTAGGGTATAGAGATATACCTCCTGGAATAAGACAGTAAGATAGATAAATAGAAATAAGGGAGGACTATGGGTATACCATGATATAGACCTACTAGTATTAAGAGAAGAAGGAATATTATATAAGAAGAGAAATAAAATGAGAAATTCAACAAGTACATAATGAAATAAATATGTATATATAATTAAATATTAAGATCTTATATAATATATAATAGACCTAAATCTATCTAGTATAAAATGCTAATGAGGCATATAATTACCACCGATTATGATAATTATTATGTACATACTTCACTATTATATTAACTGTTAAGCTTATCTATATAGTATACACTCAAGGAAGGCTTAACTGTGGACATAAAATGTCACGTAGGCCAGTTATAAGCCGCTATATTTCTATCCAGCCAGTCATAACTCTCTATCTTCATCTATTCCATGGATTATGACTTTTTTTCGCTAAATGTTTTCTTTTGGTAACCAAAACTAATAGTCACCTGACAGTTACCTAACTAGATACGTAAGAGTTAGTTAGCCACCTAATATTAGATACATGATCTAATATACGCCGCATAGAGGTTAAAATTAAATCAATATCGCGGAGCGCAATATATATATATGATGATTACGTTAATCTGATCTTCATAGGTCATTCCTAATTATTTATATTTTCATGGCGATAAGTAAGACTATTAGAGTTAGTAACTACCCTTACTGTCTCTATTTATTATTACTAAAATTTAAGATAGAGAGACCTTTGTACGTTGTAGGATTATGAAAAGTTAATTTTTAATTAACTAGTATGTATCTTGATATGTATTAAAACAATCTATATCGCACGTTAACTAAAGAAATTATAACGGATAGGCTCCGTTATAAAATATTCTAGAATATCTCGCCATTATTGTATAATGATGACATCTCTTACTTTATTCTCTTTACCACTAATTAGTAAGACTATAGAACTCTTCTCTAGTAAGTAAGTGGTAGTTATACACTCTATATATTATCAATTATATGGGAAGCTATAGAATTATGATAAAGTCTTTATCAAAATTATAGTATATATTGTGAGAACTAGTATGGTCTGATAGAGAGACTGCGCTGAATATAGTACACGGTGGCTAAGGTTACATAGACTTGATAATCTGCGCTACTTGATATGGCGGGAGAGTATGACTGCCGTTAGGCTTAGTGTGCGCCTTGCTAAGCTCTCCTAGTCAGTTGTAATATATACTCTCTAACTTTATAATTATAATAGATTATATTACATTGCCTAAGTAATATATATGTAGAGATGCGTTGTATATACTAAACTAGGTCAACTAATTTTAAACTCACTAGTATTTTATTATATTGTTTTCTTTTAGCATGTGATGATTTAGAATTGGATTTATATTATCGTTTCAGGCTTTGACCAGCCTGGTAACACCTAGTTTACTATTTAATAATTCTAATAATAGATATAATTATAATTCGAGATAATTCTCAATTGGATTGTTGTTGTATTAGACGTATAAGGAAGCTATGTATTATATAGTAATACCCTTTAAAAAGGGCCACGAGTAGCTCTATTAAATTAACTAAGTACATAATTTAAAATATACGAATTCTAATAATTATCGTTAAACTTAGGCATTTATTATAAGTGATAAATTTTGTCGGTATGTAATCTGAAGATAGTCTTCGAGTTTATATAAACTAGATAGAGATAAGCATTGTCTAAGTTTACTATGATTTAGTCTACAAAATTAGTTTAAACAAAGTTAGTAGATCTAATACTTCACTCAATATATCGAAGAAAAATCAATTGAAGTAAATATTATAAGAACCTCTGAAGAGGGTAGGGTCCTATGTGCTATAAAGACATAAGTCTAAAATATTATCTTCTCTATATAAAGTTACGTGCTAATTAAATATATACATAGTATAACGCTTTATCGGTACCTAAATAGCTCTATAAATCGCGTTAAGAATAGATTATCTCTATGGATCTACCTAGAGTAGTAGCTCGGCTATCTACCGTATGAGAAATAGTCGACTTGCTAATAGCGGCGCGTGGATTAACCCTCTCCACCCCCCTTATTCGGTTGGTAAAAAGTAGATTATAGAATTAGGTAAAAGGTATCCTTTCCTTACCTTCTATTCTCGAAGCGTTACGGTTATTAGCGAGCGAAATACGAAGACAGAAACTTTTCCTTTAGATAGTTTTCGCTTATCTAGAAATTAAAACCTAAATAAAGCACGACGTTAACCCTAACGATATCTATAATCTTAACAAGACTAGTTTAGTCATAGGCATGATTATAACTATAAAAATCATTATAAGTAAATTCTTAAGCTAGCGAACACTTTAATATCCTTCAAGACGTACGTAGGCTACTATGATGAAGGATATAAATGTAATGGGGTAGGCGTTTCATCTTTACGTGAATGAACCTTTGGGGCGAGATAGCCTTCTAACTAATTAGAGACTTAATCTTAGCTTGAATAGATAATTCTTTGATAATATTAGACCTCGTTGACTTCACAAGGTTTATATATCCTTCTTTATATACGATAGCGGAATATAGAATATCCATACCTAGTCGCTTTAGGAGTTATTAAAAGGGCGATTAAAAAGTTATCTTCGTCCGCCCAATTCGACGACGAATCAGATTTTAAAAGTCTATTATTGAAATGGGATAGCGCGATGGCAGTCTGGTCAAAACAGACGGGTCGACAATAGCAGTAGGAGCATAGGCAAAACCCAACGAGAGGTAGAGCTATAGGAAAGGAGAGCACATAGGGATGGTCTGAAGAGAAGAATGTGTCTGTCTTGTTCTACGTAGAGTAGAGAGGTCTTAAATACATCATGAGTGCTGAATCATCCATAGACCGCTACTTCATGCGGTAAGCAATTCCCCCACTACATTACATAATAATTTAATCACTAGCTATTCTCGAAGGTGCAGTACGCGATTAACGGGCTAAAAATAAGACGAAGAAGAAGCGAAAACAGGTTAGATCTATACATTAAAATGCCATTAGAGGAAGGCATTGTAGTTCTAGAAGCCTGCAAATTTATTTTGTAGTTGGACTAAGTAGGTTTTCTCATTACATTTTATTAAAATCGATAGATTGGAATTGCCGGGCCACTCGCTTAGGCGTATATTATAGGATATTATTTTTAATTGAAGAAATTAATCTAGGTATAAAATAACTATTCCATACTATATACGTATTCTTGTAAACAGATTATAAGGCCTATGTTAATTGTTTAAGAGTCGTACGTTCAAACTAAATAAATTCCTATTATATAAACAGTTATATTATAGTGTAAATTAGAACATTAGTATCTTCGACACCGGACACGGACCTACTCAGGTAATGTAATATATCTAATACCCCAGTAAGCTTACGGGGCATATTAAGACCTAAATCCAATGCCTAAAATATCGTTATCTTCTAATCCAATGGTTAAACTTCTATCCAATTTACAATATTAACTACTCTGTTTACTAGTCATACTTTATTTCCTAGTACTAACTTGTCCGGTTTCAAGCTTTCTGGTATTTATACATCATATATATATAATACGTTATTATATCTTATATGTTTTGCTAAACTTATCTTAATCTATACGACTTTTCTTTATAAATTCGGGAAGATTTATATAATTATTTATACTTTAATTACACCTACTAGAGCCTTTTACCCACTATATACTATTTCCATAATTTTTTAGAGTTTAAGGGTTCTGAAGCCGACAGATATTCATACGAATAAGAGTGGAGAGAAGCCCTCTTAGATTCAGCATAACAATTTGTCTTAATGATACTGAGATAAAAGCCTAACATATTTAAATAGCGTTGCCTATTTATGGAATAGTCGAACATCCTTTTTTATAAGATAAATCACCTATTATATATAATAGCTCTAAACCTTTCATATCTATTTATAATATAAAATATTAAAATAAATATACGTTATTTAACAGAGTAGATAATTTTTAAGAAATATGATACTCATAATGTGGTATGACAAGTCGCTAATAGAATATCTATCTATATAAGAATCTCGTTACTACATAGGAATTAATCGCCTTAAACTAAATATAAATCTACGTTTGTTAACATATTGATATTATACCGTACAAGAGCCTCTATATATGCTCCTATATTTTACTAATAATAGCCAATTTAAAATATTATATCATAAACAGGTAAAACTTTGTCACTAAAATATTATCATAGTACAAATTGATTAGATTTTATTAAATACATCCTCTTTAGGGATGGACATCTACCCTTAAGTCCTAAAGTCTTATCATACTATCATTATCCGATATCTACGTGTATAATCTACAACTCACTTATAAATGATTATAGTTTTAAATTTAAGGAGGGGTAACTATATTTTATATAGTATTATGAGAAATAAGTGCCCTTCTTATTATATAGGTTATCTGCTAGATAATTTATATGTAGTAGAAAAAGAATTTAAATATCTCTCTATATCTATTAATTTAGACCAAAAAAACTCTACGATAGAAGTTTAGATTGATTTATTACACCTAAATTTATTATTAATATTAAAATATAACGTATAATACTTGCATAGGACAATAGGTATAATTATAAGTTATAGTGACATATAGCCGAGTTATAATTAATCAATAAATATAATAGAGTTTACTCGTTTTACCTATACCCTAAATAGCTCAGTTGACTACTATATTGCCTAGTCTTTGAGCCTTTAAATTTATACTAGTTCATTTAACTAATTAGCCGATATATTGATGAATGTTCATGTTTGTCATAATTACCAGAACTTAAAACGCTTGAACCTAATTATTTATTGAGGACTTGGTATCTTATACATCTTACATTGAGTTTTTATATAAACTAGAGAAAAATCAACCTATTATTATTATTATTTTCTTATAATATATGACATAATCAATTCTACTAACTTATTCTATTAGGAGCCTAAGTTATTTATCTATTTGATTTATCTTGATGATCTATTACTTACTAATATAATCAAACACTGAAAGGAATATACACACTGTAGCGAAAGTCTGCCTACACTAACACTTTCACCCACCTAGATGCCGGCTTTTTGGCTCCTACTGACCTAACACCTAAATAGAGACATATTTCTCAACTATTTACATAGCCATAAATAAGTACAGTATTGTTACAATCCACTAGGAGAGCTTAGAAAGTTGCGATATGAACCAAAAAGACTACTATGGCTACCGTCAGGCAGTGATGCCAACATCAAGTACGCACTTTTTCTAGCCACCATGTGACTAACCAGCGCAGTCCCGTCAAACCATCCATGATGGTAAATCTGAACAGTATCTTCAAGTTCTTTATTTTTGACATGTTTCACAAAATTTCTATATCAAAGTAGGCGGCGTTGAAAGTTATCGTCAATGCCATGTGACTGCTGCTCTGGACTCGCCGTTCCAAACAATATTGCAAATAACCATTTCACAGTAAGCAAGAGGCCAGCCACTCTTGTAACAGTATAGGTATACACTAATATATCAACTTCAAATTTAATTTCCTTAACATATAATAGATTACATATTCGTTTAATGAAGGGAAACATCAATAAGTTTCAAACATTTAGTACCTAAGTAAAAAGAAATTGAAAGAAACGAACTATTTCAAAAGAGGACTCGAAAATTAGATAAAATAGTAGTACTGGCCTCTAAATTATAAATAAATACGTTAATCGTATAGGCATAATACCTTGCTTATTGAACTTATTCTTTTAAGATATGTCAAAGCTATATAACCAACGAGGTCAACGCAGATTTAGTAGGAACAAATCCGACCGAAAGAGTAGGTGACGTGGAGAAATGCCACACAAGAGCGGTGACAACCCCGATTCTTCCACAATCGTTTTGTGACTTGACATCCTACTCACCTAACATATCATCTAATCAAACATGTCTGGATCAAATTCAGACTTCGATATTTCACAGGTGAGCTTGCTTCAACAAATCTCCTCTAGAGGTGGCGATGATCACTTCCCCCGCCGCACCCTCATCCAAGACCTACGCCTAAGCAACCAGATAGGTCGCTAACATGCAATACAGGCGCTTGCTGATCTCGCCAAGTATGTTAAGATGCCTGGTTGACATTGGTTCTTATATTTACTATCCCATCTTACAGGGGCGAAATGACTGCATCGGCCTTAGAAAACAATCTCAGCACAATCGAAGGCAAAGTTGATGAGCTTCTGGCCCTCTTTGAGAGACAAGAAGCTGCGCTGGGGGCCACCACCGAAACAGAACCCCAGAATATCGAGAACGAGACTTCATGCACTAGCCATGATCAAACAGAGGAATTAAATAGTCCATCCAAATGATACTGACCATCGGGACCCTTCTCTACAACACCGACCTCCGTGATAATGCCATCGATCAAACCTGACGGAGTAATATCAAATGCTGGGTTCCAGACGTTGATACCCGGCGCCGCAATTCGTACAGTCTCGATCGCAATATTGTCCGCAGCCTCAACTTCCCCACAGGGCCCTTTGATGCTTGTCACCTCGGAAGCTGGACGTTGCTCAATGATGATATCCTGTCCTGAACCCGTGGCCAGATCAATGGTCGTGCGCGGTGCTGCAACCAAAAACTTGACACCATGGTGCCTGGCCAAGACAGCCAGGGCATATGTACCTATTTTATTGGCAGTATCACCATTGGCTGCTACCCTGTCAGCTCCGACCACAATGGCGCCCACATCCACACGGGTATCAGCAAGCAACGCAGCCGCCATGGAATCCGTGATGAGTGTAGCTGGAATTTTATCATGGACTAGTTCAAATGCCGTCAGGCGAGATCCTTGGTTGTAGGGTCTGGTTTCCGTGCAATAAGCATGGCGTAGGATATTCTTTGATGCCAGCGAGCGGACGACGCCCAGTGCTGTGCCATACCCAGAGGTGGCGAGAGATCTAAGGTTAATCCGCATTAGCTTCAGTATATCGCAGATCAAGTAATATATTGATCATACCCAGTGTTGCAGTGAGTCAGGACTGCGACTCCCGAACTGCCCGGCTTAATGGCGTTGGCAGCAATCCATTCTGCACCGTGGTGCCCTATCCTTTGATTATCCTCCAAATCTTTTCCTAGCATATCCTCTGCTGCCTGAATGAACGCCACCGCAATGTCGCGACCACGAGAGCCTGCCGCCTTGGCGCAATCTGTCGCCACGATTTCCAGCTTGCGAGCAGCGTCGCTGAGGTTGACAGCAGTCGGCCGACTGGTCACCAGATAGGCAAGTTTCTCACAGATAATCTGGCGTACATTATCCGGCAGTTCAGGGAGCTCGTCGTTTTTCATAGCAGAGGTCAATTCCGAGGCGAGTGCAAGCATTGCCACTATGGCAATAGCTGGTGCCCCGCGGACCTTCATATCTTTGATGGCGTGCCACCCATCCTCGGAAGTCCGAATGGTGATATATTTCTGAACGAACGGAAGTTGCAATTGGTCCAGAATTTCAAGGTCACCCTTGTTGTACTTGATTGCTTGTAACATCGTGCCGAAAATGCTATGGGAGTGGACGGTGGATAGATAGCCCTGGAAGAAGACCAAAGAAAAAAAGTCCTGGAGGGTAGAGGGGCTTACTTAACCCACCCCGCTCCCAAGGGTCCCCGTCTATCTTTCCTATACATCACATAGAACTGTAAGAGTATAAATTGTTTATTATATACTTAACATCCGAACTGAACGTTAAACCATCTTCATCTGTCCTGTCATAAGGATATCTTCCTGGGTCCATAGGTGTAAACATCAACGTGAAAATACCCAAGAGTGTTAAAGAGATAGAGGGAGTAACATTACACAACGGAAGAATGGATTGATTTTGATGGTTCACCATGGAATATTGCTTTGAAGTATGTCTCTAAATCCCTGTCCATCCCTTAGGTTCAGAATCACGAGGAGGTGAGAGAGCATACATTTCCCTGGTTAAGGGTGTTATGCAGGGATTATCTGGCTGTTAGGATGATGCATCTCAAGATAACATGGGTGAAAATTGAGCCATACGCCACAGAAGACAAGGTAAGCACATGCTCTTCGCAGAATAATAAGAGGTAAAAAAAACTTGGAATTAGCCCTGGCCTTATGGTCATGATCATAAAGCTCCCACGCCTGAAATTGGACATTCAGACTGTCCAAGCCACCAACCAAAAACCGAAATTTCCCTGCATCTAAAGCAAAATGCCCATAACAATCAAATGTGAGACATGATTTATGTGCATAGAGCAAAAGCGCTAAAGATCAGAACCGAGTTTATATCAACTTGCAGAGATATAAAGCACTGGAGTCCTGTAAGCCTCGACCCGCCCCCAAGGAAGCAAATTGACTAACCGTTGTTTCCGCGCACGAACGCATCGCCATAGTTTCGTCGAAGGTGTCCATTGACGTATTCTTCTGTTTTTTCCAGAGCAATGTTCATGTAGCCGTCGACCGATTGGAGTTCACCTACAACAATATTAGTATGCAATAGGAGCAAGAGCCTGGCGAGATTATACCTTTATAAACCACACCGGAATTCAGCTTGACAATCACAGGCGCGCCAATAATCTCGCTGAGAAAGGCCGAGGGGTCTTTCCCTTCAGAGGATGGGCCGTTCTCCATGGTTGACGTTCAACAACTTGCTTAGGGTAAAATAGCCTGCAGTTGCATTTGGGATTAGCCAGAATGAAATTTTGAGAATCAATACAGACTTACCAAGTTGTGATGCTTTTCGCAAGTGATGTGGAGAGTCGGAAGTGAGAGACACCTGGAAGGCGGTGAGGCGTATGCCAGCGGGGTTCAGTTCCCGAGGTTCTTCCCCAAAGAGCTTTAGAGCTTGACATTCAGGCTCAACACGATTGAGATCATCGAGTCGGGGGATTTTTTTGCAGGCACTAACAGTAACTGATCAAGATCATAGCCACCCGGCTCATTCAGTTCATCTGACCACGCCATCTGTACTTGGTTCCCGGACTGAACTTAACCAAACCCTCAGTCTACATACGCTCAAATCATAATGCGCTCTCTTTTCAAGAAACCCTCATGGGCAACGAAGGCGACTGAAGGAGACGATAATGAGTTCTACCGTCGCTCCGAGCAAACTTATTCTGATATTGTTGCTGCGACTCGAGATGCTTACCGAAAGCCGAAAACACCAGAACTCACAGCTACTGATGATGAGTTTGCTGACGATGCGACGCCAAGAAAGCGGTGCCGGCTTTCCCAAGAATCACAAGAAGAGAGCACGGTTGATGATCCGACGATGACCATCTCTCCCGGGGCTGATGGCGAGAAAATTGTGCTGACGGAAGCGCAACAGCTTGACTGTTCTCCGTCGAATCGCAGCAACAATGGAAAAGAATTAAGAAATCAACCCTTCGAAGGAGATATTATGCGTTCTGAGAAGGTTGATTCCCATCCTTATCCAGACAGAGAGCATGAAACGGCCTCATCGCCACCAGTCCGTGACCCCAAAATTACCCTGACTTCAGAAACCAGTTCCTGTGAGTCCTCCAAGAAAGTCAATGACCCGGAAACAAAAACCACACAGTCTGGCCTATCACCGAAACCATCGGATGACCCGACCGTTCAGATCTTGATCTCATCCAAAATCACCAACACCAAGCCATTACTGGTCCGCCGAAAAATGTCACAGGGATTGCGAGAAGTTCGCTTGGCATGGTGCAATTATCAAAACTTTGACCCAGAAATTCAACCATTGATCTATTTGACCTGGAAAGGCCGACGCTTGTTCGACGTGACAACCTGCAGGAGTCTAGGCGTACATGCCGGGAGAAGTCACATAACCTCAAGCATGGACGAGGATTCCACTACGGATTATCCAGATCTGCGCATACATATGGAGGCAGTTGCTGATAGTATTCTACCGGTCAGTCATCGAAGCCCTTCGTCCGATGACGGCAAGGCATCTACTGCGGCACCAACTTTGGAAGATGACAAGGGTGAACCGATGAAACTTGTTCTGAGAAGTCCTGGACTGGATGATTTCAAAATTAAAGCTAGAGCCAAAACTCAAATTTCGCGCCTCATCTCTGCTTTTCGAAACAAACAGAATATCTCCATGGATCAAACAATCTCCCTCCAATTTGATGGGGATACCTTGAACCCTGATGATTGCCTTGGTGATTATGACATCGATGACCTAGATTTGGTGGATGTTCAGATCAAGTAATAGGCCAGAAATCAAAGCAAACCCCGGTCTATGAAGCAGTGCATATTTTGTGAAGTCGTAGTCCTGTCCATATTCATATCCATATCGTTATCAATCACATGATATTCGATAAGCCGTGGGGCCTCACCTAATTTTTTTGGTGTCGCTCTAGACTCGCCCTCTCTCATTAGAACACCCTTTCGAATTGTGGAATATCGGAAAACCCATACAAAGACTCAAGCGAACACAATGAAAGTAATCACAGCCAATTTTGTGACATGCGCGGTCAAGGAGTGCAAGACATCACCAGCATCATATCCATTACATTTTCATGATGCAGAGCTGGAGCAACAAGAACAGGAATTCCAACCAGAATTCATTCGCAACATTATTCCCCGGATCGACTGGGATGCCTTGCGGACCACTGCCAACGAGGTAGCCAGTACTCTGTGATTTTAACATACACAGGCTGACCTTGCACACATATTAGTTAGGATTCCCGAGTCTCCCAGAGTCGAAACCAGAGGGCGAGGCACTCAACAATGAGCAGACTCTGAAAGATCTGCATAAATTGTTACTCGAAACCCAAGTCTCAGAAGGAAAGTTAGTCTGTGGGAACTGCGGTCATGAATATATGATCAAGGAAGGAATCGCAAACTTCCTTCTCCCGAGCCACCTAGGTGAGAGGGGATAATCCTTTAGATCCCTGGACAACTTGCTAATCTTCTCTAGTCTAAATGACATATGAGGCTATCACTAAAAACTTTTTAACATATCGATACCCCCACACTGGGAGCTAGCTGCTTGGAAGCAAGTTCTTTCCTCTTCCCTGGGACCACGCGCAGCGCTATCAAAGGGCGAGGGACGTCCGAGTTGAATCTTGAATGATGTGCACTGAACCATTCCCGCGTAACTCTTCCACCGTATGAAATATGACCAAGGAAATGCCGGCAAAAATCTTTTAGAATTGGTATATTGTACAAGAGAGCAGTAGCTCGAAATCACGATTGCCCATGCAGACCTCAAATGCTCCCACCCTAGAAAAACGCCAGTCCATTTCAACGCCACCTGGTAGATAGGTTTCAACAATCTCAAAGGCTGAAGACGGTGATGAAGCGTCTAGTTCAGGAATCCCTTGCAGCCTGTTGAACCACAAAGACAGGGAATTCGGTCATCGCTGTCCCATTCTCTCTCGAATTTGTAATCGTAGGTGAGCTCCTCATCTGCTATAAATCAGTAATTGCCTCGGTCAATCTTCAATTGTTCACTGACCTCGTTCGATGTCCCTGAGCGCATAAATCACAATTCGTTTACTGCCGTCCACTTTGATAATTTTCGCAGTGCAGTTAGGTGTACAACTGTGGTTGATAAAACGTGCGATTCCTCCTCTTTTGGTGGCATCAATCACAGTGTTCTCATCAATTCGGAAGAGGTAGCTGCTGCCAATACCGCTTTTCAAGTATCGCCTTTCTCTCATGTCTGCAACTTGCTGACGGACTTTTTCGCCGACGTACTCAATGATCATATCATTGGCAGTGATATTCTCCTCGGCATACAAGCCCCAGTTGTGAATTGCAGAGCGAGCGAAGCGAACCGGCTTCTTGCGCTTTTTGAGCTGATTGAAACGAAGCACATCTCCTTCGCCGCTTGAAGTCGGCAGGGCTTGCTTCTGTGCATTGATATCTGCAATAAGTCGACGATTGTTGACTCGTGTCGACCGGGATGTCGATTTGGATATGGTCTTGGCAGCTGCAATTCTGGCGGCTTCTGCTGCAGCTGCCTGGGGATCTGCTTTCGCGTTGGCTTCACGCTCTTCCCGAGCCTTTTGGACCTTGATACGGTGAGGTAGGTATTTGGACTTTTCGGCCTCAAGAATCCTTTTTCGTCCTTCGGTTCGAGCGGCTCCAGAAAGGTTTGGAACATAATAGCCAGAAATACTGATGGCATCTTGTGTAGTTCCAGTTTCCAGGCCGTTGAGAGTCTTGATCTCCTTTTGCTTCCAACCCCACGCGGCGAGGTTTCCAATACGGGATTCTGACTGATCCAGTAAAATTTCCCGCAAGAATCGTAAGTCTTCGTCGTCCTTCACCAGATGCTGCCAACCGTCCAAATCCAAAACGATGTTTTCATCGTCTTCAACTGTCGCACGGGGTTCATCCCTGGAGACACCCCATTCAATCTCTGTTTTGGGTTTATCGACGGAGTCCACTTTGTAGGCTTCGCCAACAGACAAATCATCGCGCTCGAAGTCCTTGGTTGTGAGGTATTCGGCAACTTCATCGTCCGGTTCATTGCCGCTAAATTTGCTGTCAACCGCTGTATAATCTTCAATAATGGTAGCAGGAATATCCAGATCGATATCGGTGTGAGTATGCCCAGCCGAGTCAATCCCGAAAAGCTCATCGTCCTGTCGCTGCCTCTTGCGTGCGTCAGGTTCTCCAGTCAGCCGTTTCCTCTTGCGAGACCTAGGGGACAAGTCGTCGAAATCATCAGGAAGTCGCTCGACATCTGTGTTGACAGCTACAGCTCCCTGCTCTTCGCTTTCTTGCAATGATCTCAAGTCATCAGACTGGTAATCGTTGTCCTGTTCAAACTCTGACGATGCAGAGCTTGCGCGGCTGGGTGGTCGACTTTCTCGCTCGTCAATGTCTCTCGTAACAGGGGTGCGCTGGTCGTCATCTGAGTCTTCATCATCATGTAATTGCTGTAAGCGATGATACAGAGGTCGGACTTCTTTCTTTCGTGATGGCTGTCTTCGTCGTTCGTCCAAGAAAGCAGCACCAACACGGTCAAGACCATGTGCCTTTCGGATCCGAGGAAGAGCAAGAATATTAAGACCTGACGAGGACCGAAGAGGGTCTCGTCCACCGGAAAGTTCAGATCGAGAGTCAGGGGTGCCAAGAGCACTGTCAATCCGAAATACGGACCTTTTGGTACCTTCGGGTTCCGGAATGCCCAGCTTCTCTCTTCTAGAGGCATGTTTGCCCGGTTCCAGATAATCATAGAGAGCCGGGCCCGCTATGCGTGACTTGACATCCTCAAGGAGCTTGTCTCTCAGGTCGCGGATAATGATTGAAAGCACTTCCCGACATGGATCCAAGAAGATTGCCCGTTGCTTTTTCTCTTCCTCGATATCTAAATCAGCTTCCTTCCTTATCCGTTCTTTTTCCGCCTTGTCTCGTCGATCAGCCCGCAGACGTTCAGGGCTCGGACTTCGCTCGTAGTTAGGGTTCCCGTAAGGTTGGCTCTCCATGTTCATGATATATGTGAACAATGGCTGCATATGACATTGTCTATGGCATCGCTCCGTTTCTTCTTCGCCTCGTCGTGAGTTTTCAAAGATGATGTAATATCCGGTCTTGTCACAACGAATGTGCTTGTAGCCAAAGAGTCTGAGCCTCTTTCTCAGATGCGGGACCGTTGTGCTAAGAACTGGGACATAGCAGTGGGCAATGAAGATGTATGGATCGCGCTTGATCTGACTCAAAATGGCAGTATCTTCAACTAGGGACTGTACGACAGGAGATCGAACACCAGCCCTGGGTCCTTCTGGAATGACAACCCCGGGTCGAATTGAGGACCGACCCGAAGGACCTTTAGGTGCGGTTGGTGGCGGCTCACTTTTCTTCACTTGCGTATCTTGTCTCGTGTCGCTGGCATCTTGATTGTTACTTTTAGAGGCTGATCGTTGAGATTCGACAGCCTTGGCGGCCATTCTGTCCGAGATTTTGCCATCACGATCCAAATCGACTCTGATCCTGCGTGTTCCGATTCGTTGTTCCTTTTTGCATTCAAGATATGCACGCCTTGCAGCGTTGGATGCCGAAACGGGGCCACTTCCCCGGGATGAGACGCTATCCTTGTACTTGATGGAACAGATCCCAAGAAATCGACCAGTGATAGGATCCGTACGATTTTGAATTTCGGCGATGTCTCCAAAGCTTGAGAAAAGCGCGCTGATCGGAGTAATCGGGGTCAAAGGATCAAATCCTGTGACGACGACCTGAACTGGAGGCCCTGGACCTATGCTTGCCGCATCGTGTGGCCATGGCTTCAAAGTGTAAGGCGCGGGGCGGTACTTTGTCTTTTGCTTGCAGCTGGATCCACGGGTATAGTTGGCGATTGCAAGACGTGGGTCGGAAGGATAATCACCTGGCGCGTAGACAATATCGACGTATTCGGCCTTTTTGCGTTTGTCTTTAGAGAGTGCTCGCTTATCCAGATCGGGATCGTACACGGCCTTGCAGCCTCGCACATGATATTCATGCCGTGTCTGTGATTGGGGAGTGGGAGGGGTATGGATGGGAGTGATGGATGGTTTGCAATGTTCAAGATTGGCTCGTGCTGAAGTGACTGGAAGCGGTTTATCGGCCACCTTGAACTGCGATGGACTGCTTACTTTGCACGGAGGTGATGACTCGGCATTGGTGAGCGGCGTCAAGGTGTCGATTTGGGATAGGAGCGAATTTGTCGTAGGCGCCGCGGGTAGCTCAGCCACATCCAACCCATTTTCATTGACAGGGACGATCAAGCCGACCCCGTTGAGGGCTAAATTCTTTCGAGCTTCGCTGTTATCTTCCGAGGTCTCGACGGTGGCTGATGCGCTTGAGCCCGCGGGCCCTAAAGAGCCGGGAATCTCTTCAGGAAGTTCTTCGCCTTCGGCATGTTTAAATTGTCGTTCTTGCGACGTTTTGAAACGTTTCTGTTGAAGGACCGATGGGGCGGTTGGGAAGAAATCTGCAAAGCCGGCGGAGGCGCGTGACATGGTGAGAGGTTGGCTATACGCCAGAGACCGTGGCGCAATCCAAAGGCAGCATCCTTGACAGTGGTGTACTGGCTAGTGCGAATACAAGCGACCGACGAGGTCGCGACGCGGCAGAATGGGGGGAAGACTGGGAGGAAGGGATTATAAAGGAGTAGCGTTTCGAGATGAAGTCGGGTGTAAACGAAACGTAGACAAGATGACAAAGAAACCAAAAGAAAGGAAAAACAAAAAAGAACCGGGTGGGGAAGTGAAAGGATGGAGAGATTCAGAATCCCAAGCTGCAATCGCAAGTTGAGGTTTGCGGAGAGCCTGACGCGATTCAAGAGTTTGCAGGAGGCTAAGACGCGATCGAGCGGAAGGAAGTGGAATGGTGGGGACAGCGGGACTTGGGAGCAACTTCACAAAGGGATAGCCAGAGGCGACTGATGTAAGAAAAAGGCGGAGTTGAAGTCCTGTGTGGAAGCTCAATAGCAGAAGATGGCAGGGATACCATAGACTTCTGAGAGGAGGTTTCGTGATTCAGCGGCTTTAAAAAAAAAAGTGAGAGTGACCTCACTTTGACCTGACGAACCACTATGTTGACGCCTGTTGGACAAGTACCGAAGAAGTACTCCTATGCTATCTGATTCAAGACCGGTTTACAAGAGAGCCTGGATGAAGACAGATTTAAGATGCTGGTAGAGGGCAGGAATCAGTACATTTTCCATAAGTCCACTTATACATATCTACTCTTGAAAGACCAGTACTGTGTCCTGGGCCACCAGGCTGCAAGGCTCCAAGGCTCTAAGGCTCCAAGGCGCTCAGGCACTCAGGCACTCAGGCACCACAGCCACACTCAGCCCCAGGTGGGGATATTTTGTTACCAATAAATCGACTTTCCCCTGAGTGTCGGCAAAAATAGCAACTGCATCGTGGAACTACCGATCCCCTTCCAAGGTTCCCTCCTGGAATGTGCCGTATGTAATTTTAGCATCCCTAGGCCAGAAACAAACAAGCTTACAGGTTCTTACTTCAACTTTGCCTCTTGTGGCAATGAGGGACTGAAGGGTCCAAATAGCAGGTGTCCCAGATGTATACCCTCCTGGACAGGTCAATCCTAAACAGGACTGACAGGACGAAAGATGACACGTTCGAGAACACGCTGCCCAATAGTCAGGACCACCAGAGATATAAGAGATATAAATATCATGTCCAACTAACAATAATTGATCGTGGATGTGGGTATGTTTTGCCAAGTGAGACATCGGATTCCCCTAGAAACGTTGGTCCGAGCACTCCGCTTAGCTTGAAAGAGCTAATAATAATCGCCCCTCCCCTTCCTCTTTTCCACCCCCTCTATAAATACAAATCCTGCCTTCCTTGCTTCTCTCTACTTTCATCCCCTCTTCAATTCATTCTCTTCATCATGTGGTATGTGCTTCCTCGGCATTCTGCTTAATGCTTTCTGTGTGCTGTGTGCTGTCTGCTCCCTGCTGTCCCTGCTGGTTTACTCACCGTTCTTTTCTTTCTAGTGGAATCTTTGGCTACATTAACTACCTTGTGGAGAAGGACCGCAAATTCATCATTGATACCCTGCTTAATGGTATGTAGCTGATCCTTTCGTCAATTTCCCCCCTTCTAACTCATCGTCAATTACAGGTCTCTCCCGATTGGAGTACCGTGGCTATGACTCCGCTGGTATGGCCGTAGATGGCAACAAGAAGAATGAAGTCTGTGCCTTCAAAGAAGTTGGCAAGGTTGCCAAGTTGAAGGAACTCATCGAACAGAGCGAATACGACATGACCAAGACCTTCGAGTCTCATGCTGGTATTTCTCACACCCGTTGGGCTACTCACGGAACCCCCTCTCGCCAGAACTGCCACCCCCACCGGTAAGCATTCCACATTCCAACGCCATGCTCCCCGCAAATGGAGACTGATTCTTTCTTGTGAAATAGCTCCGACCCCACCTGGGAGTTCTCCGTCGTTCACAATGGTATCATTACCAACTATAAGGAATTGAAGGCTCTGCTGGAGACCAAGGGATTCCGCTTCGAGACTGAGACCGATACCGAGTGCATCGCCAAGCTTGCCAAGTATCTTTATGACCAACACCCTGATATTGAGTTCACAGTCCTGGCCAAGGCGGTCATCAAGGAACTTGAAGGTGCCTTTGGTCTGCTGATGAAGTCAGTGCACTACCCTCACGAGGTCATTGCGGCCCGTAAGGGTTCCCCACTGGTGATTGGTGTGAAGACATCCAAGAAGATGAAGGTAGATTTCGTCGATGTTGAGTTTTCGGAAGATGGTGCCCTTTCTGCGGAGCAGGCCTCCCAGAATGTGGCTGCTAAGAAGTCTGCCACGAGCCTCCTTGCCCCTCCTGACAAGTCACTTCTGCACCGCTCCCAGTCCCGGGCGTTCTTGTCGGACGATGGTATCCCTCAGCCCGCAGAGTTCTTCTTGTCATCTGATCCCTCTGCCATTGTGGAGCATACCAAGAAGGTTCTCTACCTCGAGGACGACGATATTGCTCACATCCACGAAGGTCAGCTCAACATCCACCGTTTGACCAAGGACGATGGCACTTCGAACGTTCGCGCCATCCAGACCATCGAGCTTGAGCTTCAGGAGATCATGAAGGGCAAGTTCGACCACTTCATGCAGAAAGAGATTTTCGAGCAGCCCGAGTCCGTTGTCAACACCATGAGAGGTCGTCTGGACGTGGCTAACAAGAAGGTCACCCTGGGTGGTCTTCGCCAATACATCTCCACCATCCGTCGCTGCCGTCGCATCATATTCATCGCTTGCGGTACCAGTTACCACTCGTGCATGGCTGTGCGTGGTATTTTCGAGGAGCTTACCGAGATCCCTATCGCTGTCGAACTCGCCTCCGATTTCCTCGATCGTCAGGCCCCAGTCTTCCGTGACGACACATGTGTGTTCGTCTCCCAGTCAGGAGAGACGGCTGATTCCCTGATGGCTCTTCGCTACTGTCTGGAGCGTGGCGCTCTGACTGTTGGTGTTGTTAACGTTGTCGGTTCTTCTATTTCCCTCCTTACTCACTGCGGTGTGCACATCAACGCTGGTCCTGAGATCGGTGTGGCCTCCACGAAGGCCTACACCTCTCAATTTGTGGCCATGGTCATGTTCGCCTTGTCATTGAGTGAAGACCGTGCCTCCAAGCAAAAGCGCCGCGAGGAGATCATGGAGGGCCTCGGGCAAATCTCTGCGCAGTTCAAGGAGATCTTGAAGTTGAACGATCCCATCAAGGATATGTGCGCCAACCAATTCAAGAACCAGAAGAGTTTGCTCCTGTTGGGCCGCGGTGCTCAGTTCCCTACCGCTCTTGAAGGTGCGCTTAAGATTAAGGAGATCTCATACCTCCACTGTGAGGCCGTCATGTCGGGTGAATTGAAGCACGGTGTCCTGGCACTTGTGGATGAGAACCTTCCCATCATTATGATCCTTACTCGCGACAACCTCTTCACTAAGTCCCTCAATGCCTACCAACAGGTCATTGCTCGCGGTGGTCGTCCTATTGTTATTTGCAACCACGACGACCCCGAGTTCTCGGCTGCGCAGACCGAGAAGATTGACGTGCCCAAGACTGTGGACTGTCTCCAGGGTCTGCTCAATGTCATCCCATTGCAGTTGATCTCCTACTGGCTTGCTGTTGGCGAGGGTTTGAATGTCGATTTCCCTCGTAACCTGGCCAAGTCGGTCACAGTCGAGTAAACATGTTGCAATTGGCGAGGTTAGACGATTATCATGATCCGGTCATCTTTTTATTTTTAGGTGTTTTAGCTTCGGAATAATGGAATTCCGTTTTGTTTGTTTGTTCCAACTCTGGATCGGTTCTGTAAACTCCATTACATCTAGTTCTATGTAAGTTAAGTTAACTTATAGCTTGTATGCTGCCGCATTAGGCCAACTGCCGTATTACCGCGACATTCCGCCCCCGCCAAATGCGGGACCGATGTTTTCGTCGCCCCTCGAGATCTTTTGATTCACTAACTCCTGCCTAATTCCCCTCCACTTATCAATATACTATTCCAACCCACATATTCAACTACTGCAAGATGACTTCCATTAAAGGCCCCGGTGCTGCTCAGTCCCACGACGGTGAGAGAAGGACACTAACCCCGCCATTGGGGCCACCCTACTGATTATCAGTTGATTCTAGGCTCTGGACTGCGCGTGGCTATTATCCATGCCAGGTGGAACACTGCAATTATTGAGTCACTCGTCTCGGGGGCAAAGAAATCCCTGCTGGCGGCGGGCGTGACCGAGGACAACATTACCGTCCAGACAGTTCCCGGCAGCTATGAGTTGCCTCTGGGAGTGCAACGGTGAGTCTAAGCATGCCTCCGCAGTCCCAATGGCTCTCATTTGTCTAACGTCTTGCTCATAGGATCTACGCTGCCTCCCAGCTTCAAGCCAACTCCGCCGGCGAAGGCATCAGTGCCACGGATCTGTTGTCGTCTCCCACCACTGAACAGTCTGGGTCTGCGCCGTCAGCAACCCCGAAGAAGCCATTCGATGCGATTATTGCCATTGGAGTCCTCATCAAGGGTGCTACTATGCATTTCGAATACATCGCAGATGCTGTTAGCCATGGACTCATGCGTGTCCAGCTGGACTCGGGTGTCCCGGTCATCTTTGGTTTGCTGACGGTGCTGACCGAAGAGCAGGGCTTGGAGCGGGCTGGTCTCGGCAAGAGTGGTATGCACAATCACGGTGAGGACTGGGGCAGCGCTGCTGTCGAGCTGGGCTTGAAGAGGAAGGAATGGGCCGAGGGCAAGATTCTCTAGGATTCTCGAAATATCGCATAACAATAAACTTCTAGCGTACGTGCCGTGGCATGTATCTTACTGGAGCAGTATTTGGGATGGCAGATTGTTTTCATGTGTAGCAAACAAAAAGGATCAGCTCCATAGACACATAATTCTTTGGCAGCATAAATTATGACACGGTTCACTCTTCCATCTGTTCACCTTGGGCCTTATCTTCCTCCTCCTCGTCATCCCCTTCCAGGGCCCGTCGTGCGGCTTTCTCTGCTTCCTCAAGGAGCTCCTTGGGCACTTCCTCGTGGCGGCCCTTGGTAGGACCATCCATTGAGCTGATCCATGTCATCTCCAGTTCAAAGTCCTTGTCCTTGCTGTCTTCGTGGGCAACGTAGATAATGCGGGCAGCTTCCTTCACGCCGTCTGCCAGAGACAAATTGCCAGAGGTTAGGTCTAATTTCTCGAGCTCGGCTTTGGCGGCCTGTCGTCCTTTGCCGGTAGCAGCACCGTAATAGCCCTGGGGTTTGCTCTTAGTGTTCTGTTAACCACAGATGCGGGATTTGACTTACCCAATACAATCCACTGGGCTCGATCATGTAGAGGCCAGGCCCTCCTGCCTTGGCGCCTGGGACCTTTCCACCAGAGCCTGATTCCGGTCCACTGCCAACCTGTCCATCAACGGGAAGTTCTGCCTCGGAATCCCAGCCACCAACGATCGCAGTTACACCAAACGGCCGTACGCTTGAGTAAAGCGTGTACGCCTGCACATATCCTCCCAAGCGGTTGGCAAGAGCCGAGGTCGGAATGGGGCCCTTGTATACACCTCTCCACGAGGAAGCCTCATCTCGAGCTCTGGAAACGAAGTGACGGCCATCGGGCACTAGTCCAGCAGAAACCTAAAGGAAGCTATAGTCAGCAACAGCCCATCAACTTTGACGCCTTGTCTCGACGCAAACATGCTCGAAGAGCAAAGTGGTAACTGGGTTTCTCACAATGCCGACATGGCGATCCACTGTCGCGATTCTCTTGTTGGCTCCTGGTTTTAGAAGCTTGCTGGTGATGATCTTCTCCACTGCTAGCACCACGCCATCCTTGCACCTGATGCCGACGGCGGTACCTCCATTCTCAACTGCCTTGACAGCATACTCGACCTATTTATGGTGGTAAGTATGGGATGGACGAGTTTGCAGCTCAGTTTGGAGCTAGGTAGAAGCCAAGTTACCTGGAAATTCCGGCCGTCTGGCGAGAACACCGAGTTGGAGAGATCGTAACCTGTGCCAATTGACGTCTAAAGTGTTACCATATTAGCTTCATGGGAAAATAGCACCCCGGGGATACTGTGAAGTTCACTGACCATGGTTTTGGTGAGACTGCGATTCGGTGTGCTTCAGTAGGGACGTCACCACGGAGGAGGAGAATGGTAATAGTAAGGTCTGAATCCCAAAAAGCGAGATCAGTGATAGTGCAGAGGAAAAGTAAACGACAAGGAGAGGTTGGGAGCTCGGGGTTGATGATAACAGTTCCTAAGCAGTGACGCCGTCGCGTCACGGGGTTGCCTACCAGCTCCTCGTCACATGACCTCGGAATCTTTTGGATGTGTACTCCTTCGCACTTGGTCAAGCCTCATACGCATGGATTTCTGCTTGATTTTTGAGTACTAACTTGGATCCCACAGTCCAGGAGAATCTGTCTGAGCTTTACATCGCTAAAAGAAAGTATACCATGCTCTTGGGGTACGTCATCTGCCTCGAATCTTAGGACCACTTCAATTGTTTCCTAGAGCTTGGTTATTTGTTCCTGAGAATTCACCTTAGAGCCAACGAGACTAATTGCAGTGCAAGAGAGCTACAAATCCTGACTGGGCACCTTGTGACCGGATTTGAATGCATCGAAATGACCCTAGTGGCCCGAACTGCAGCCCAATCCTCGACTATTTGGGCATATTTTGCCCCTCTGATATTTCACGCCCCAATCTCTCTTTCTTTGTCTTCACGGACTCATATCTATACCTTATTCGGCTGATTTTGAGCTCGTCTTCATGTCTTCTTCTATACTACACCAGTGCCCGCACTGTGGACATACATCTGATATATCCAATTCTCTCGCAGCGTTTCTGGAAAACCCCCACTGTAAACAGGTAGCTTGCGCCTTCTGGCTCTGAACCTTTCCAAGATGCCAACTAAGAAAACAAACAGTGTGGCCTGTCTGCATCCGAAAGCGATCAGAAAATGCAAGATGACCTCGCGGACTTGTTTGATAGACAAATGACTATGGCACAACTGCATACCCCGAATAAAGATGAAAATACAGTACCATCTCAAGTGCCCCCAATTTCCTATTCCATCACCCAGCACTATCATCACTCGGCCCACAAAGTCACCCCGATGGTTCCTATCCAGTCTAGCATTGACATTCTGAGACATCATGGTCTTGATCCAAGCACCATGACACGCAGTCAATTGAATCTCTTTGAGAATGCCGACATGGAACAGAGGGAGCGATTAATTCAGACATGGCAATTATATTCACAGCTCGCAAACAATACTCAGGATCATACAATGCATGATTTTGTCATGGATGATAGCGAAGATGGGAATCCCGACGCCGAACCCTACATGATATCTGGCTATGAGACTATCGCTACTGGAGCTGCTCACTCTCTCCCAAGTAAGCTCTCAAACAATCTCCCAGGCAACATCCCGAACGAACCCACCACGGGAGAGCCTTATACTGGTTCAAAGGACCCTGTGTATCAAGGTCAGCAATGGTGGGAGTTGACGAATTCTGGCCCGATGGAATCCAATTATGGTGCATTCGAACAAATGAGGCGGTTTTCCGGTTATACTTAAAGAAATTGAAAACATCTCAATATATTGTGAGCGAGACATTTGGAGCACAATGTGGCTCTTCCGTCGCCCTCTATGGGAGCATATTAAGAAGACAGAGTCTGCATGATGGGGCAATCCGAGGGCTTACTTCTGTGGTAGAATAGTGTCCATAAATTCATATGCAGGGCTGTGACGTCCAAGAGAATTATTGTGCAAAATCCGGGCAATAGTGTGCTGTTTCATCAGTTATTCAAGCTCTAACGTGGTCTGGCTTTATCCTCCTCTCCATCTATTTTTAATTACGCCGAGCGAATCAATACAATTTTGCAAAGAATATGATATCAATGGGTCTGTAACCATCGTCGTATACACATTTTCCTATAAATATCTTTTACAATTACGTCTACATAGGAATATTAGGACAGGATGTAAATTCTTCCATATTTCTTAGTTACGTGCTATGGATCCATCAATTCCCAATAATCAATTGCATTCTCAAAGAAAAGTAGGGCCAGCCGAGTAAAGGAGTGTCTGCCATAGAAGTTCATTCCATGCCTAAATGCTAGCCCTGGCATTCTAACTTTCATAAATGATAGTACCGTCGTCGTGAGTAACGTTTGGAGATCGAGAGCACTGTCGATACGCTCAGCATCAACGAAGTTGGAATCGATTAAAATCTTTTCAAGCGTCAGTAAATTGAAAAGAAGAAGGAAGGGCTGTAACATACGCTTACTCCTCCTCATCAAGGGCAGCCATAGCGTCAGCGAGAGCATCGGCGGAGCGCTTGACCTCGTCAGCGGCCTCAGCGGCACGCTTGGCCTTGAAACAGCCCTGTCCGGGGTGTCCACACCACTTCTGAAGAACGAGAGGGTGAGAGCCAGCCATGGCATCAGCGAGGGCATCAGCGTGGCGCTTGACCTCGAAGGAAGCATCGGCGGCGCGCTTCATCATGTAACAGCCTTGGCCGGGGTGACCACACCACTTGGGAAGAGTAGCAGCCTGGACGGTGGAAGCAGCCAGCATGGCAATAGCAACAGAGAGGAACTTCATCTCGGCGAGTTGGATGAATCTGGGAGGCAATTGAACTGGGTTGATGAGCGAGAGACGAGATGGAGACAGAAAGCTTTGTGAAGGATGTCTGGAATCAAAATCAAAAACTTGAGCAGATCAAGGCCTTTTATATCCAAAAGACCTAGACATACTTGCTGGCTTCAAAGGCCACAGTTGCTGTTGACCAAAGGGGATTTCTATTGAGAGCTTCAATCAACCGAGCGCTGAATAGAGGTATGCATGGCTTTGGCATGGCTTTAGCACGGCTTTGACAAGAGTTATTCACCACCGTCTCGAGGTATACCAGATCAATTGACTCATTTCGCCACACGATCCAAAAGCCTCAGATGATCGGTTCGATGCTTTGTTGCTGGTAATTAGCTCACTCGGTGAATAAGGTATTCTTTTGTTGTGTTTCTGAATTCGAGTCCACCAAGTCAGCCCGACCTGAAGCTTCTCAAGCCCAAGTAGGAGGTGAATAAGAGACGAAGATAGCTGGATGGCTATAGAGTGGTCGTCAATAGGAGGCTTTCATTGTTTAGGAAGATAAGATCGGGCCGGCGCTAACCAGAGTCGATGCCGAGCCCATCCGGAGCCTTTTTTTCCCGTTTTCCCTGTCTGATCCTTCCCTTCCCCCCTTCTGACTCTCCACATCTCTTTGAACTGTCAATTCCTTGAAAATGTTCTCCAGAACGGCTCAACCTGCTCGGGTATGTTTCATTTTTCTCTGTCGGATTTTTTTTCCCGCTTTTCTCCCCGGCTTTTAGCTAACACCCCAGCTAGACCCTGCTTCGCGCCTCCGCAGCCCCCTCTCTGGCTCGCTCCGTTCCCGCCAGATGTATGTCAATCGATTTGGTCCTTGCCCTTTCTTTTCTAGTCACTAAACTTTGCGCCTAGCCTTCGCCAGTGTTCAGTCGGACATCTTCAAGCCCACCAAGTATGGCGGCAAGTACACCGTGACTCTCATTCCCGGTACGTCCATACACCCTATTATGCGCGTGTGTCGTCGTCAGCTGACACGTTTTTAGGTGATGGAATTGGTGCCGAGGTCGCTGAATCGGTGAAGACCATCTTCAAGGCCGACAATGTGCCCATTGAGTGGGAGCAGGTCGATGTTAGCGGTGTCGACACCGGCAACAAGCACTCCGAGGAGCTTTTCAAGGAGTCCATCGCCTCTCTCAAGCGCAACAAGCTTGGTCTGAAGGGTATTCTCCACACTCCCGTCGAGCGCTCCGGCCACCAGTCCTTCAACGTCGCCCTCCGTCAGGAGCTGGATATCTACGCCTCTATCTCTTTGATCAAGAACATCCCCGGCTACGAGACTCGCCACAAGAATGTCGATCTCTGCATCATTCGTGAGAACACCGAGGGTGAATACTCCGGTCTCGAGCACCAGTCCGTTCAGGGTGTCGTCGAGTCCCTGAAGATCATCACCCGTGCCAAGTCCGAGCGCATCGCCAAGTTCGCTTTCAGCTTCGCTCTGGCCAACAACCGCAAGAAGGTTACCTGTATTCACAAGGCTAACATCATGAAGCTGGCCGACGGTCTCTTCCGCAGCACATTCCACAAAGTCGCCGAGAACTACCCCACCCTGGAGGTGAACGACATGATTGTGGACAACGCCTCCATGCAGGCTGTTTCCCGCCCCCAGCAGTTCGACGTTATGGTCATGCCTAACCTGTACGGAGGTATCTTGTCCAACGTGGGTGCTGCTCTCGTTGGTGGACCTGGTCTCGTCCCCGGTTGCAACATGGGCCGTGACGTCGCTGTCTTTGAGCCCGGTTGCCGTCACGTCGGCCTTGATATCAAGGGCAAGGACCAGGCCAACCCCAGCGCCATGATCCTTTCCGGCTCCATGCTTCTGCGCCACCTCGGTCTCGATGAGCACGCCAACCGCATTTCCAAGGCTGTCTACGACGTCATTGGCGAAGGGTGAGTCCCACGGTCCTTTTGATTGATCCAAGCACTGACTGAGATTTTCTTTTTCTAGCCAAACACGGACTCGCGACATGGGTGGTCAGGCTACCACTCACGAGTTCACCCGTGCTGTTCTGGACAAAATGGAGGCTTCTCTGTAAATTTTTGAAACCGTCGCGTTTCACTGTCCCAACTGCTACGATTGAGGATGCTGCCTGCCGATTACTGAAATATGGTGGATTCTATAACCCATGAATCGGCCGGTGTGGTCCTCATTGATGTATTATCTTCATTTCAATTTAGCTCGAAACGTCCCCCGGTTATAGCAATAGACACCTTTTTTCTTTTGTGATCATAACTTCTTCATTAAATTGGGTATATCTGAATCGCATAGGCTATCTTCAGCCAAGCCTCTATATGTCATGGATCTCGGTAAATAAAAAAAAAACACTTTTAGCCTCACTGGTCCGTCATAGTCAATCAGAATGCAATTCGTCGTTTCCGACCAGTGTATTTGGAACTGGCCTTGACAACCTTGCCCTTCTTCGCCATTTGTTCCTTTTTGTTCAAGATCCAAGCTTTGTCTCCCTTGCGAGGGGCTCTGGCGTGTCCGATTTCCATCGCCTTTCGTCGGGCATCCAAGACGTTCACATCCTCCATGCCATTGACAACACCGGTAATGTCACCCGGCAGACCACCGCCACCCACAGTCAAAACAAGGTACAATTTGCTGCTCTTGGTGCCGGGGTCATCCTCGAGGATACCCGCACCGAAGCCAGCCTTGATTGCTGCACCGCTAATCATACTCCGCTGAGTATCGTTTTTCGGGTAGAACTGGCAGACCGCGCGCCCACCACGGCGAAGGCTGGCGTAAAGACCTTCGAAAAAGCGGCGAAGGCGACCCTCGGCGGTGACATCGCTAGTTTCCGCATTGCAAAGCCACTGGATAGCACTGATGCTGATCGCTGCATCGAAAGATCCGGGACGGAAAGGAACTCCTTGACCAATGTCGGCAAGGAACAGATCACCTTCCACATCACGCTGGAGGGCCACATCCAACATGCTAGGAGCGATATCCATGCCAATCCATGTGTGCGGGCCACCTTCTTCGGGGGAGACCTCGGACAAAATTTCGCCAGACAGGCCAGAGCCACATCCGACGTCAAGGATAAAGGAAGGAGACTTCAGATCGAGAAGTTCCAGGGCGCGGTGTGTCATGTTGGCCTGAATGTTGCGAATTCGCGACGACGTCGTGTACTTTCGTGACTCGTTGTCATTGTAAAAGAGATCAGCGGGACTGAACGGAGTTAGTTAAAGCATTCCAACCAGACTCAGACTAGGAACAAGCAGCATACAGAACATCCTCAGGGCGCGACATGGTGGTGGTGTTGCGAGAGTTGAGTTGGGAAAATCATAAATTCTTTTTGGGTAGTGGGGGCCTGAGGCCACCAACAGTCCACGTTTCTCCGATTGCAGCGATTCGTGAAGCTCTTTGCTTCTGCACTTCTCTCTCCATCTTGGCTTCTACCTCACTGAACTTGTTTTTTGGACCATGTGGATTCTACCGCTGGTGGGATATCTTGGGGTGGTGGTCGGGTTTGCTTTTCTTACTCTGGCCATAGGTAAGGACGCGAAAGACAGGGGAACATGAATAGAGACTGACTTGGGTTCAAAGCTTCGGGACTCTATTACCTCTCCGAGTTGGTTGAGGAGCATACTGTTCTTGCTCGCCGACTCTTGACTCGATTGATTTACGGCATCATTGCGATTCAAGTGCTTCTCATGATCATTGACCGGTTCCCCGTGTCATTATCCCTGCTGAGCATTGTCTCGCATCTGGTCTACGCCAGCAATTTACGTCGGTTCCCTATAGTGAAACTATCTGATCCTCTCTTCATCCTCTCGTGTCTTCTTGTCGGCACCAACCACTGGCTATGGTTCCGCCATTTCTCGAAGCCCTTACCTCCGTCTTCAAACAACTGGCGCCAGCCGTATGGGGTCAATTATGAGGAAATGCCTTCTTTCTCCGAGGTTGCGTCATATTTCGGACTTTGCGTTTGGCTGGTTCCTTTCGCCCTCTTCGTCAGTTTAAGTGCCGGAGAAAATGTGTTGCCCAGCATGGGTTCCGAGTATGTCACTGGGGGACGTGGTAACCCTGCCGCTTTGGGTCATAACCGCGGAGCCTCTGATGGCAAGTCCAAGAACAAAGGGATGGCCAAAGCCTTGGTAGACGGCGTCAGAGACTGGGCAAGGGAAAACGGCGAACTCATGGGTCTCTGGAGAGGGGAACAGACGAGGCGATTCTGAAGCGAATTTATGTCATTTGATATGCCTAAAGAACACTGTATAATGTCACGAGTATCACAAAGCATGTAAACTGTATAGATGAATGGATAAATAGTTCAAACCCTCTGGGCTTCCCATCACATGGCCGCAAACAGCTAGGCAGCCATCTTGTCAGATAAATGAAGGGCAGAGAATATATGGACAACATCGAAGAAGCGCTGGAAACCAAAAAGAAAAGAAAGAATAAGGCAGAGAAGCAAAAGAAGAAAAGGGGTATAACGACGGTCAAAGTTGCTCGGGTCCACGCTGACTCAAAAAGATGGATGGGCCATCGACCCCAGGCGCGAACCACGTCTGGATTACCATTATCATTAAACATTCCCTCGCGACTTACTTGACTGGGGTTGCCAAGGTAAAGTCATCATTCCGCGTGCAGGTCGTGATTTGTCCGGAGAAAAGTAGAGTGGTATGGACCATTAAAAATGGCCGAGAATTAGAAAGGCGACATAGATCAAGAGAAAATGAAAGCGTCTTGTAGCTCATGTCCAGCTTTTGAGTCTGCAGACAGGTAGGATTGGACTGCTAGAGAATAGCGCAGAAGCGGCTTGGCGCTCTCGTCACTTCAGAGACTGTCCATATAAAGCATTGAACTCTCGCGTCGTTTCGTTTTCGTCGAGCGAGTGTCATCTGAGTTGGGCACCAACATGCCGTTCAAAGAAGAATAGGGCACTGAGGACTCAGGGGGCTGGTTATACTGTTCAGGGCGGGACGTCGGTTGGTCATAGCTGGGTTGCATTGGGATGAACCCTGTGTCATAGTGTGGTCTGGATCCTGAGTCCGCAGTCTCGGTTTTTCGGAACGAGGTCTGCTGGTACGAAGGTGTTGGAATGTCCGAGAACATCTGGTGGCGAGGAGAACGAATGTCATTGGGTGAAAGTGTGTGATCAACTGTCAGCTCGGTAGACTTGGCGAAGCTTTTGTCGTCGCCAAAAATGCTCTCATAATCTGTAAGGAACATAGAGAAGACGGGTGCCGGAATGTTGAGAGTTGGGGCAAAGACAATGCCCACGTTTCTGACAGTCATCTTGTTGACATCGGAGTTGTTGACAATTTCAAGCAAAAACTGGGATAGAGCTCGCAGCAATGCCAGATTGGGCCTCGGCAATCGATGCACCAAAGAGTTGAAGGCTGCTACCTTCTTCTGGCGATCATCAAGTTCTGGAAAAGTTAGTACATATTCGATACCCGAAAAGGACAGGGTGCATACCAAGAACCCGAAGGAAGTCCAAATGAAGCTCTCGCGTCAACACTGTAGTTGGAAGCTCTCGAAGGTATTGCTTGAAGAGAGAGGCCACGGCGTGGACATCATAATACTGGTCGCCAGATACGAAATCAACATCACCTTCAGTGTTAAACCGTTCCTTCAAAGCTTTGATCACTACATTCGAGCCACTCAACCGGAATATTCCCTCTTCCAGGGCTGCTTCCTTGGAGTGCAGATATTCAATACAGCGATAAACCACCGCGGGAAGTTCCACATCGATGCCTGGCGGTGCACAATCTTGCACAGCCTCTGCTAGAGGGATACCGAACACCGGTCTAACGGGTCCGTTTCTCTCTGCCTGGACATTGCCGGTGGCAATCAGGGTTTCGCTGCTAGCCTGAGCTTGTGCGGCAAGATCAAAGGAAGAACGGGTGCGGAAGCCCCATATGCTGCGCTTCTTCTCCTTGGTTGAAGTTTTTGCCTTGTTACCCCACGCTTCCACGTCTTGAATGACTGATCCGTTTGTTGGTCTAGATATAAGCCTTGGGGACTGCATTGGTTGATCAGGAGAGGACATGGTCATGTCTCTGAAATCTGTCGATAGAGCCGCTGGAATCCGTGGAGACCGAGGAGCTTGTTCGAGAGTAGAACCAATTGTAGGTGGCTCTGCTTGCACAGCATCATCAAAGCTGAACCCCTGCACAGAACCTCCAAGGTCTGGATCGGGACTGTCAACTCCTCTCCCAGATTTCTTGCCTCCATTGTTCAAAAACTTAGACCTAGAGTCAGCTCCGGCTAGTGACTGTTTCCCTTGAGACTGGCTGTGATCCTCAGACAAAGCTTGACCCTTGGCCACGCTGCTACGCCCCTCACTCTCGGAAGAAGCACTCTCAACATACTCCATCAGAGCATCTACCCAGGCATCGCGCTCTTCATCGCTTTCGCCACAAAGAACATGTCGGACAAGGGCGGACGAATCCTTCTTCTTTGGCTCCAGGATCAGGAATGCATGGCGATATTGGTTGTCGTCATCTTCTCCTGAGTTCGACGCTTGCTGGTCGCTGGATTTCGGCGACTGCTTGCCAATCTGTGCATGATGGAGTTTGATCGTACCCATATGCTGACCACCCGGCGACTCAAAGTATCTCAGTTCGGGTCCATCAAGAACAAAGTATCTTGCTTTCCAACCACCAAAGTTTTTACCGCGCTTGGTCAGATAGCCTTCCTTCTGGGGATTTCCGTCGGGTCCACGGGGCATATCCGACTTCGCAGAGTCGGGGCCTTTCAATAAGGCTGTCTCGTCATCTCGGGGTTCAATGGCATCGTTTGTCAGAAATTGGCAAACAACCAATGCTGCCTTTTCGTCCATCGGTGTATCCAAGAGATTTTCAAAGTATGCATTCAATGCAGCACGTCTAGAATCGACCTTTGCAGGCGAATGGCCATTGAATATGCTTCTATCAGGCAATTTGCTGGCGAACGAGACGCTCTGTCTTATTTTTTGGTCCAGAGGGGGCAGAGCCCCAATGACCTTTTCAACTCGCCAGAGTTCTGAGATCTCTGATCTAGAGATCACACTCAGCGTGAATACAGGCTCTTCATCCAAAGGCCGAGACACCAGATAGCTGTTTCGTGAAGGTCGTAGCCGTGACGATGATACTTTGACTTGGATCAAAGGGAGAGCATTCGGGGGTAATAGTAGGCCAGGATATTCATCTGATACCAAGCCTTGATAGATGCGGTTGTCCTGAAAGTATGCAGACCTTGGGCTATCAATCTTGACCGTAGGATCGATTGAAGGCATGGTCCCTGCGGGTCTTGTATCTGAGGGTACAGGGGCAAAGTTGGAGGGATAATTAGCCATTCGGGGGGACAGCGGTAATCCTGGAGTATGATACCCAGCTGCCATGGAATTCGACATGTCCCGTGGCATGCGAGGCAAAGGAGATCCAATGGGTCGGTCTTCTGGCCTCGGACTCATTGGCAGTCCGGGACTCATCGGCATGGGACCAGCAGAACGCCCGTTGAAGGAGGAAGCAGGGTTAGCTCGCGGTCCCAGAATCGACCCCAGGGAACTAGAATCACCCATGTTCGGTGGTGACCTTGTAGCGTGTTCTCTAGAAATTGTCTCCGGGCTGCTAGACATCGCTGTATCCTTGGAACCAGAGGCGCCTGATTCGGTTGTCGTATTACCATAAGCGTTGATATCTTTCTGCAACGCAGCTTCGCGGTCCCAGTCATCTTGCTCTCTCGTTTTTCTCCTCCCGCGGTCCAGACTCTCACTCGTTTCCTGAGTATCTCCGTAATCAGAATCGGAGTCGGAAGCCGACAACGCCCTTCTTGTTTCTGCTTGTTGAAGGTTCAAGGGCGCTGGTGGTGGCTTACGACTGGGATGCGGAAATTTGCTCTTTCCATCAACCGGGGATGGAATGTCTGTGGGGGATATCGGGCTAGTGGTACTTTCGATGTCTCTCCGCGTCGCGTCTGAGGGTGCGACAATAGAAGTTTGGCTAGCTTGTCGCGAAGTATCTTGTCTGTCGCTCTTTGCAGATTTTTCCTCCGTCACGGTCGCAGAGGCCAACGGATTTTTAGTTGGCAACGGAGGCGCTTCCTGAATATCTTTCAGTTTCTTCCTATATTTGTCCTTCTCTTGGAAAGCACGTTCCAAATCCTTGTTGAGACCAAGAATGAGGGTCCTTTGTTTGTCAACCAGTTTCCAAAGCTGCGCATTCTGGGAGGCAGCATGGTGCTTTTCTTTCAGAAGGTGCACAATGACAGCCTCGGCCGAACCAGCGGCATTTATGAGGTTACTTATATCGGCTGGGCTCAGGGATTTCACGTCAAAGGCAGATCTCTGGGACGTGGAAGATAGAGAGGAAATCGCGGAATCGATCGATGAAGTACGGGGCATAACACGGTGGGCAGGGCGATCGCCAGGCATCGAGTGCATGGAGTTGACGGATGAGGATGCAGAACGATCGGGCTCTGGCGCACTGGGGGGGATCGGTACATTATTCTCATCCGGTTGTCCGCTCTTTTGGTCCGACTCGAGGCCTGTCATTATAGGCGATTGCGACAAGCTATGACCAGAAGACGGAGGGGCGGGAAACGTAGCATTAGCTACACGGGCGATTGGCGATCGATTCTGGGAAGGCGATGGGTTGGAAGAACCCGGCGACAAAGGGCTCTGTGAAGAAGCGCCGTCACCGCGATACGACTGGGGCAAAGAGCTCGTATGCAACGGGGAAGGTGTTATATGTCGTGAGCCAGGAGTAGGCCCTGGTCGATCGGATCGAGCTAAATAATCCCGAGGGATGAGGCCGTTGTTCATCGACGGGTAGGCGGAGGAAAGGTTTCTCGGAGTCGATGAGCTCTCATCGCTGCCTCGTCGCGGAACTTGCGACATGGCTGGTGTAGGGATCGAGACTCATCAGAGAATCACGTTGGGGGGCAACACGAGGCAAAACCCGAGGGGGCGAGAGCGCGGGACCCCGGAAGCAGAAGCTTAAGCGCCAGAGAAAAAAAGGGGGGACACCCTAAGCGATTGGTGAAAATATAATACTCGATCAAAATAACTTAAGAGAGAAGAGCTGGAAGAAAGTGAAGTGGGGGGAGGAGAGGATAGGAAAAGGGGGTTCAAGCTAAGTAAAAGCTTGGGAGTAAAACACCAATCTCCCGAGAACTCTACGACCAAATGAAAAGCGAGAGAGAGAAAGAAGGGGAAAATAGGAAAAGTGAAGATGATTAGGATGTGGCTTTGTACGGTATGCAATCCCTTGCCTATTCTTATATAATTTACGCTGTTCTTGATCTGCATATCAAGCGGTCCCATCGTGCAGTGCACACGAACGTTTTGTATCATCTGTCTCTTTCATACCCTTTGATTAAATACTATTGGCCACACTGAATCGGTCTTCAGCTATATGTACTTTAGGACCAAAACGCCATCTTCCCCAAGTCTACTACTGAAATCTCTGCTATTTGCGTCCGGGGGAACCTCGCATCGGGCACATTCGAACCAATGGTGGGCTCCAGCTGGAGATAATGCAGAGTTGAAATGCCAGCGCGATCAAGAAACTCCAATACTCGGTGGAAATTCAAGGCCACCTGATCGACACCATGGCTATCATCAGACAAACAAAATCGACCACCACGAGCGCCAAATTCCTGTAACCGGTTAGGTATATCCAGAGAGCATCGTGAGTGACTGACCTTGCAAATTTCAGCTTTAGGATATGGTTCGCTCATTCCCTTTCGAAGAGCAGCGGAGTTGAGCTCCAACATACCCCCGTAGGAGGCAATAAAGTCCAGGTTCCGAAGGATCTTGCTCCAGACACCGGGCCATGACGTGAAACTTCTCTCCATATCATCACTCTTCAGACGAATCAAGTCAAAGTGACCCACAACAAGCGGTCTTAATTGCTGCAGCATATCTAGCTGCGAATCGAAATAGTCTTCGAACAACCGCTCGTCAGTACCGCCAGCTAGCTCTCGAGCCTGTTCATACATAGGCCGGTCATAGTCGATCGGCACCGTATGCATGTGGTGAATTGAGCCGATAAAAAATTCAAAAGGAAACCGAGAAAGCGAACGGTCAATGAGATCCTTTGAGGCAGGGCGAATCCAATCAATCTCGAATCCGATGATAATTTTAATCTCAGAGGCATATTTCTCGCGCAACCGGACTGCTTCTTCCCAGTAGGCAGCTTCATTGATTTCATGGCTGGCCTCTGTATTTCCGGACTCGATCTGGGGACGAATAAGCAAGCGTTGAACTGAGGACGAGCGTAATACATACTTCTTCAGGATAGAAATCTTCTTTATGGCGGGGCATATGCTCTGTCAAGCAGAAGACTTGCATCTTCTTGCTGATGGCAGTTTGAATCACATCTTCCAGGGAATTTTGAGCATGGCCTGGGCAAAACTGGCCCGAATGACTATGATGAGAGAAAGGCATGAAGGAGTGTACGGAGTAAAAGACAGAGAAACCGATTCCACCGGTGATAAGGATCTCCGCCCCCGCCTCCACTACGGACGCTTGCGACTTGATATATTTTCCACATTGCATTGCTGATATCAGTATATTGACACTAGATACTTAGGTAGTCTTATTGCAAGGTTGATGGGCAGAACTCTGCAATGCAGCAATCTTGCGACTGTCACATCTTCCAAAGGTCACATGCTGATATTGTATCGAACCTAAGCAGTGATGGATGGATATGGCTTCATGCGGTGTTGACAAGATTTCGAAGCATTGAAATCAATTGTTGACTCTTTGCAAGAGTGAGCTCAGCGCTGAAGCCACAATCCAAGGTCACCACGGCGTGTGTCGAGTGCCAGACAGATAGGCAACAGAAGTATCACATAGTAGATTCACGGTAATGAGATAGACAGGAATGAGTGGGCATTCAACCTGCTGCCAGAACTGTTGCAACCACATATTCTCCATCATGGGAAATAGACAACTTGGCAACTCTTCCTTCACTTCCATCTTCCTTGCTTCCTAAGTAGACAATTTCTGGCCTCCGGCTCACGCCCTTTCCAAATTGCCCTCCATCTTCTTGGACCCGGATCATAACGTCCTTCCACCCGAGTGAGGCCGCACCTGCTGGGGCAGCTTTGCGCGCAGCCTCTTTTGCGGCGAATCGTCCGGCAAGCCAGCGCGTTATATCTGATGGAACAGGAGGAGGTTGCTGATGATAGACAGAGCGTGCTTTCAGGCTATCACCAAAACGTCTGTGGAAATCCTGCTGTTCTTGCTCACATAGGATGCGGCGGGTAAAGCGCGTGAGATAGTCTCCGGGACGTGCCAGAAGGCGAGTTATACGTGGGATGTGAACAATGTCTGTACCGATGTTGAAAGGAAATGGGAATGGGAGGGGTTTCATGATGATAACTCAAGGGTTGAATGGTGTGTGAAAAGTGTTGCACGGCGGCACTAGGGGCGACAAAACACTGCGGAAGGCAGTAAATACCCGTAGAGTCGAGCTGTCCAGCTGGGTACAAGAACTCCCATAGTACATTTTGGTATCAGGCTTACACGAGAAAATGAGGTAGACAACTGGTTTTACATGTTATACATTCGTCTGGTTTACGCTACCTTTGTTCTATCCTGGTCTACTATCCATATAGGATTATTACAGGCGTTCTGAAGCTAGCTGGACAAGGTGTTGGACTTGCAAAATAGAAAACACTTGACAGATAGGCATATGTACGCGCATATAAGGTGCAAGGGCACAGCTAGCCCAGGAACCCAATGTGGAATGGGGCTGGAGTATCAACAGCTCCAGTTCTCATTCGCCGCAAAAGAAACCCCTCGGTGGTGTGCGCAAACCGACGCGAAAAACAAGTCTTATGAGGAAATTTTTCTATGCAGCGTACACGTCTCCTATATACAGATAAATCAACCTCATCCGTCAACATCTCCCAGTCGGTCCGTGCAGCTTCCCGAAAATTATCGTGGTCGCAAAAACGTCACGGAAGGGCGGATACATCGGTGCGCACTAAGAATGGCACAAGAACGGAGGTGTAGTTCAGTTGAATTGAAGCTTCTGAGCTGCTTATATGACCGCTCCATCAATTGATCCCGGATTGAAGGGGTTGTCTAGTGTTGGGTGGGCTTCTTCTCGCCACCATCAACCTCCTTCATGAAGTTCCTAGTAAGTAAACAGTCAGTAATGTACTCTGTGTTTTGTGCCGAGAACAGATTCGCAGGCAGTTCTTTGGATTGGCGTGGCACGTACTGGACGAAGTTCTCCTCATCCTTGGAGGAAGCGTTGATTGGGGGACCCTGGGCGGTCTTGGGCTTCTCACCACCGCCCATAGCAGCCCAGGAACCGGCGAAGATTGTGCCAAGGGTGGCCATAGCAAGCTGGTACAATAGAAGTGACCTGGTCAGCTCTCATGATTCAAAAGTTTCCGCACGAGGAGAAAGGGATGGCGGGTGCGCGGCGGTCCTCTCGGGCAGTTCGGAAAGACTTACGACGTGGGAGCCGACCTTCTTGCCGGCGATCTGGTAGTAGACAACCATTGTGTAGGTGTGGAATTGGGATGCAGCTGGGGATTCAACGGGCGATGTGGACGGAATCCTCAGGCTTGGACCAAGCGACGAGGTCGGCACGGAGACCGCCTTTCCTGATGCAGTTAGCAGCATCAGCTGACCTCGGAACTGCGTGACTCGGGATGACATAAGCAGACTGTTCCATCATGTGATCAACACCCGGATACGTCCGACTTGCCAACCCCGGAGACGTCACTGGCAGAGGAAGTTCAAGCGAGGCGTGGAAATGGCCAAAGTATAAAGATCTCGTCTCGATGGAATCATAATTTGGGTAACTCTCGGCTCATCCCGATGGGCCTACCACAGATCCCCCGAATCACTGTATGAGATTTCGGGAAGTCAAAGTGAAGGTATTGACTTGCATGATCCGTATGTATACCCCGGCTATGACTGCGCTTTCGGCTATCCTAGGCGGTTAATCTGAGGATTCTGTTAAATACTATACCGCTTCTTCCCCCTTTGACCCCTTCGGGGTGTTCTTCATTCTTCTCACTTCTTTTGTTTTGATTCCCTCCGTTGACGCTCTCTACATCTGAAATCACTTTTCATCATGGCCTGGGGCAGACAGCAAGAACCCCAGTCCCCCCCGCAGGAGTTGTTGGATAAGCCTGTAGTCCGTCAGAATCTGCCCGCCAAACTGCAACAGCTGGTTGATCGAGACGAAGACTTCTACGACGATCTGTATTCGCAATAGTATGTCAGAATTCAAGTTTCGGTAGAAGTTGTCGCGTGATCAGGACAAGGGCTCTGGTGTTCCACTTTCCGACTCACCTTTCGACTCCGACTCCAATCAACGCAACGCAAATTCAAATACTAATGACTACCTCCGACAGCTCCGTCAATTCCACCGACACGCCATACCGATATGCTGCGTACGCGAATCGTATCCGCACCATTTTGGTATCCGCCCACCGTTATGTTGCCTACACCTCGGACATCGGCGAGTCTTTCCGTCCCATTGCCCATCCATGGCTTGTACGATCGGCATATGGTATTTCCTGGGCCTATCTATTGGGCGATGTCGGTCATGAAGGCTACAAGGCATATTTGCGCAATCGAAAGGCTCTGACTCCCGCCGGCGAGGCGTACAAGGATGCCAGCGAGATCTCGCATGATCAAATCATCAAGGGCATGGCAACTGGTAACATAACAATTGGAAATCAGCACCCCGACTCCAAAGACGCGTCGTCTAACTGGCCCACCCTCGAAATCCCACTTGCGGAAGATTATCGTATGGTGATGACAAAGCGCGCGGTGTTCCAGAGCATCGCGAGCATGGGATTGCCGGCCTTCACTATCCATAGTGTGGTTAGGTACTCGGGGCGTATGGTGAAAAATGTCAAGGTGGCATTCATCCGTACCTGGACCCCTATTGGGGTATGTTGCTCTCATTTTCTTGGTCACAGATTAGCTCTAACCATGTTTCTTGTAGCTTGGTCTCGCCGTTGTTCCGTTCCTCCCATATATTTTCGATCACCCTGTGGACGAAGCAGTCGAATGGGCCTTCCGTACTGGTCTTCGTGCATACGGCGGCGAAGCTGCTGTTCGCCCACTGCCAGGTCGCAGTCTTCCACCGCGAGAGGAAGAAGAAAGTCGCGCAGTAGCGGCGGCAAATATCTCATGGGACGAATACAAGGCTGAGCGGGAACGATCGCGCGAGCTTCGTCGCCAGACCGAGGAAAGCAGCAGTGGTGCACTTACATCACTTACCAACTGGTTCGGGCAGTCTGAAACAGATTCGAAGAAAAAGAAGGAGTGAGATGATTGAAACATCCTGACATTCATCTTTAGAATATTTTCTATTTCGATGCCTCGCTCATTGGCATCTCTCTCTCCTTGCCATATTTTGTACATACCACTGTCGCCTCTCTTATTTCCTACCTTACTGATATCCACCGGTGTTGCTAATTCATTTATTTCCGTCCATACTTCTGATCACAATCACATGCATTCTAACTCCCCTCACTGTCCCATGAGAAAATCTTGACTGAAACTCTTCTTTGGGCCCGAACTAGATCATGCATCATTTGGTGCCTCAAACCCTTCCACCCGGACCGACTTTTTCTGAGAAACGATCAAACGAGCCAGCTTTAAGCGATCGTCCCGTCCAAGCACTTGAGGTCTCTGGTGAGGATTCTTTACGATCAGCCCAGCGTAATCGTGTTGGAATATCACATCTGCAGACCACTCGTAGATCGGGGACCGCTCTCGAAAGTAGTACGGTCTATCATACTTCATGACCACCTCATATAGCTTGCGAAACTCTCGGGCATGCCCTGTCACAATTTCCCCATTCGACAGTACCGCGACACTGGCGTGCCAAGGCATATCACCAAACAGGTCTCCTTGGCATAATAGCGGAATAGAAATCTTGTTTCGTCCTACAGAAGGATGAATTGACAATCGAACATGTTTCCCAAGTGTGGCGCTAATGACAGCCTCGTATGCCTGACATTTACCATGACAGTGTTAGTTTTCCAGGTAAGACACAACGGCGTCAACTTACAATAAGTCGATTGATCATGGTCTTGGCCATCTTAGACACCTCCGTCGCGTATAGCACTGGATCAGATACCACAGCAGGATCCAACCCCTTGGCCCATTTCAAATCCTCCGAGATCCGACTCAAGTAGCTCTCATAGGTTGTCTTTGTATCCGGATTGATCTTCAGCTCCTTGTCTATATCGAATGTGGGATCAAAGAAGGGGGCTGACATCAGCCTCTCGCGGCAGATGGGAACGAGACGCAGGTAATCACTCTTGGAGACCTTCTCGCCATCGCCCAGTCCCAACAGATCCATCAGCCGTATGAAATGGATCGAAGAAAAGCGGTTGTCATGGGCTATGTCTCGCAGCTGAATGCCATAGTCGTAATAATCACTGACAGGAACACCAACCAAGTCTGGACTGTCAGTCACATTCGATCATTCAAGACCTCACATACCGTTATACACAGGCCCGTCACAGATGAGGATCAGACGGGCACCATAGGGATAGACTGTTGATATCTCCTCGCACAGGTGATTCAACCTAGCCAGACCCAATTCGTCTCCCAAGTCAGCTCCATCACCCAGTACTTTGTCCTGGTTGGGATTTTTCCAAGGAAATGCAGGCAGAACCATAGTAATTGGTTGGTTGGCTGCTATATCAACCTTCAACTTGTCCGTCACAGAATCGAACACCTTCCCAACTTCTTGGCCATGTTTACTCTGATGCAAAGAAAACCGTTTCAGAACATTGACGACCTTTGAAGGCACTTCATCTGGTGCATATTCGAACTTCATGATGACGAGAGGGAACAGCGCCAAGTGTGCCAATGGTTTACAGAAACATATGCAAGGACTCTGCGAGTTTACCTGAGCAGTCATATTGCCTACATATTTCCCCCCTGTCACGGGTTTCCATCCTTACACCAACTCATATGATGGCCCAGAATACACCCTGTGGAGTCGAATGTTCCAACTCTACCGCTGATGCCTCTAATAAGACATCTGCCCCGACATATAACACTCTCAGTGAGCGCTCTCCGTTATTTGGTTACACAGAGTGTGTTCCTGAGAATCAAGAACTTCGCGAAGATGGCGAAGCCGACGAGAATGAAGGGCGTAAGCGCGACAATAATAGAGTCCCGGATGGAGGGCTTGTGGCTTGGACTCAGGTTCTGACCGGACACTTGGTCGTGTTTAATGTATGGGGCTATATCACATCGTGAGCGAACCTGGTTGAGGTCGTTCACAGCTGCTGATTGATGATAGGTATGGCTTCTTTCAGGAATACTACGTCAAAAGTCTAGGTGCTAGTCCGGCCAACGCATCCTGGATCGGAGCGATGCAGATGTTTCTTGTCCATTTCCTGGCGACTTTGTCGGGTCGAGCTATGGACATGGGATATCTGCGTCAATGTATCACCCTTGGGTGTCTTTTTCAAATCGCCGGTGCGCTTGCAACCTCGTTCGGGACTCAACTGTGGCACTTCTGGCTGGCCCAAGGCGTACTCAGTGGAATTGGCCATGGTCTCGTCTTCAGCCCTATGATCTCGCTATATGCAACCTACTTCTCTACCAAACGAGTGATGGCTGTGTCATTGGCTTCTTGCGGTGCTGCCACAGGAGGAATGGTCTTTCCTGTCATTGCGTACAAATGTTTTAACCGTATTGGTTTTGCTTGGACAGTCCGAATAATGGCCGCTATCATATTCGCTAACAGCCTCGTCATCGTCAAGTTAACCCGGCCAAGAATTGTGCCGAGGAGTATTCCACCCTGGATCGATTTTAGTCCATTTCGCGAACAGTCCTACCTCCTCTTCTCGATAGGGTCGTTTCTGATCTTTGAGGGAATTTACTTTGCCTATATCTATGTAAGTCTGGCTCATCCGTGAAGTCACAAAGCTGATGTTCTATTTAGGTCCGGCAATATGCCCAGGTTCATGCTGAATTTACTCCGAGTGATTCGCTTGTCCTTCTGATCATTATGAACGGAGTCGGTGTTCCAGCCCGTATCGCAGCTGCATTTCTGGCAGATCGCTGGCTAGGTGCAGTGAGGACCTGCATTGCAGTATCCATCCCTTGCGGGATAGCGATCCTCGCTTGGATTGCAGTTCACACGCACTATGGCATGTTCATCTGGGCCGCGATATATGGACTACTAGTCAACTGTGTTCAGAGCCAGGTGCCAGCTGCCAACGCTTACTTTGGATCGAAAGACCCAGAGCATTGTGGAACGCGGGTTGGGATGATTACCACGATCAATAGCATTCCACTGCTGACAGGCCCTTACCTCGCAGGAAAGCTGATCAATCTGCGGGGAGGCGACTACTTGTACGCGCAACTGTTCGGTGGCCTTTGCATTCTGACTGGAGCATTGTTTGTAATGGGATCTCACCTGTCAGAGGTCAAACCTCGTGTATAACGCTGGCCAATAGCTAACTTACAGCCAATGTGTATTAGCCCCTTATCACTAGCCACTGCCCATACCTTCCATCCTCTCCTAACTTTTCCCCTGGAATGTGTTCGTTCTCGCGTTTTTTTTCCTTTCACACTTATCCTTGACCAAGTGCTCAAAATGGCAGCTAATACCAGGCCTCTTCATTACCACATTCCATTATTCCCTGGATTCCAGCTGCTGGACGTAGCAGGTCCGCTGGACATTCTCAACATCCGCACAACCTACACAGACACCGCAGACATCTCCTTGACTGTATCAGCCGAAACATTAGACCCAGTCTCGGTGAAACCAGTGCCACCCCCTGGCGCCAACTGGCATTTTGATCTCTCTAAGCCCGACCTGCAGGCCTGTAATCAACATATGGTGCCACATCACACCTTTGCAGAAGTGGTCTCTGCCCTGAAGGAGAATGTCACCAACTCTGACATCAAGCCTATCGATGTGCTGATTATCCCAGGAGGCCTGGGGACGCGACTTGACCGAATATACGGCAAGTCTGACAAAGCCTCCAATACACAGCAAGTTCGGGACTTTATCACCGCTGTCGCGCCCTATGTTCGTCATAGTGTTATCACTATTTGTACCGGGAGCCACATTCTCGCACAGACTGGGCTACTAGACAACCGTCGAGCAACCACAAACTCTGCTCGATTTGACGATGTGGTTGAACAGACGCCCCAGGTAGAATGGCAGCGCGATAAACGATGGGTTCGAGATACGGTGCCGATGGATGCATCAATCAATGCCTTGCATCCTGGAACTGAGATTTGGACCTCCGCCGGAATCACTGCTGGTATCGATGTCATGTTGGAATTCATTTCTGCTCATTATGGTGGTGTAGAGATTGGGAAACAGACTTCTCGACGAATGGAATACCGCTGGGAGCGAGAGCGAGCGGCTTCTTACTTCCTGTGAAGTGAAGCTATACTCGTCACGCAGAGCACGAGACAGCAATGACCAATTATATACACTCTCAACATCATACTTATAGTTTGTATTGAGATATGTTTGGAAAGCTTGTCCTTTTTCAACTGCTGAGTAATAGAAAAGCCAGGTTTGGGGGCCCTGCCATTCTTGTCCATAAAGGGATGAGTACACCATACAACAGGCGATAATATAGTGAGATGAGCGACTGCTGTTGAAACCGTACGGTCCAGGTACTGGAGTAGACTAATCGGGGCATACTAGAGTAGCCAAGGCCTCATACATGGACATATCTCAATGTTTGGATACGGAAACGCGAGAGAGAGCCCGAGAAATGAAGGGAGAGGGTATAAAGCACGTGTCTTGATCGGACGAGAATGTCCAGAATTGAAGTCTCCCAGTCCGATCTCGTTGACTCTGAACATGACTATACCTCATCTCACTCTTGAACACGGCCCTGGAAGACCAACATGCTCACAACAAAGATAGTCAGAGCACATACTACACATTTAGATCTGGTCCCCAAAGCCCGAGTCTTTTTTCTTCCAAGACCCAACCCACTGCCTCCAAAGACAGATGATGCACTGTCTCGGGCGAGTACACCAGTGATATGTCCTGTTTCCGCACAATGGAAGGCAGAAGAGGTGATGGACATTGTCGAAAGATACGGCTACCATGGACAAACAACAGTCACAGGAGAGTGGCTCGGTCGATCATCTTTCATGCCGCTCGTACAGATGCATATCACCAAAAACAAAACAATACCCCTGGTTATACCTGCTTTCCCAATGAAAAGCATCAACCGCATGGATAAGGTGCTAGGCGCCTTGCCGGATCTGGGGGAAGAGCTTGGTTTGGCGAGGCTGGTGAATCTGTGTCAAGATATCAAAGCTGTATATCCGCCTGGTGCAGTTGTGGTCATTGTCACTGACGGACTCTGCTATAATGGTATGATGATGCCTAGCTCACAAGAAGATGGCTAACCAGAGACTTAGATTTGACTGGGATCTCTGATGAAGAAGTTTGGGAATATGGCAATCAATTGCGAGAGATTGCCACTCGAAAGGGATTTGGATGTATCCAATTCAATCGGATCATGAATTTACTGGGCCTTTATCACCGCGAGAAAATCTCCAAATCCGAATACGTGACACTCTCTGATATATCACGAGCAGAGCTTCATCGGAGGTACGGAAGACTTGGCTTTGATGTGGACGTGTTTTTGAAAGACAACAAAGACTATCTTCAGACATATAATGGTGAGTAAGATTCCATAGCAGATCCATGCAAGCTAACCTTGACACAGGATACGACAAGTTCATGAAGACCGATCTCAAATTTAGTCCAGTCACCAAAGACTGTCTCGGACCAAAACAATATAAGAAGAGGGTCAAAATTATAGCAAAGGCTATGATTGTTCGTGGAGTGGTACGTGTACTTTGAATCTGAAGTGGTTCAGTCATTCACATTAGACTAGGAATACGCAGAGCTATTGCGCCAGGTTTATCCAGATTCAGTGCGCCTCTCTATACATCCCTCATCGGGACAGGTGAAGCTATCCTTTCCCTTGATCCCCCAAATAGACTCCTTCTCCATGAGTCCCTGGCACTGCAGCATTGCAGTGAGGACGGATGGAACCTTCATCACAGCCCATAAGTCCTCACATAGACAGAAATATGACCTTGTGAAGAGGAAAGGGCAGCCATATTTCTTCCGAGAACGCTCGCCGCTGTTTAAATGGGACGTTGAAGTGGATTTTGAGCACCAATACGGCCAGAGCCTGGTGATTCGGAAACATGATGCCACTGAGCATCTCTCTGACTCTGACCTGGACAAGTTGGCACGTTTGGCTATTAAGCACAAAACGGTGAATTTTGAACATATTTGATACCCTTTGTTAACAAGGGGCCTTTTGATCAACGTATAGCTAGCAATCAATCTGATTTCCTTGTTTCAATGATAAGAATTGTCCTAGACATAACTCTATAGAAAAAGCTGTAATGCAATCATTGATAGCTCCCAGCGTGGTGTCAAAAGGACTGAAACATACAGCCAATAGCCCGATGAATAGTTCAAAATGATGGATTGTTAGTCTGCAAGGGCTGGAAACAAGTAATATAAACAAATAAACCTACACTATTTGAGCCTACAATGAAAGGATCAATGTTGAAAAGGAGATTTACTCATCCTATTCAGTCTCCGATCTAGAGAAGACCACCATACACTCGACAAATCCATACATCTGTACAAGTCACAAAACAAACTCAAACAAAACAACATGTTACAACAGAGAGACAGGGATGAATCGAGAGATAAAAAGAGAGAGAGAGAGAGAGAAATGGGGGAGAGCACCACGTTCTTCAGAGGAACCCACGAACCCAAAACCAATATTAATGTGCAAGTCCAAAGACAAAGTGACCAATAAATCATAAAAGCTTCCGAGTAGAGACATGAGCCAAAGGTTGAGAGGAAAAATTTCATCTCATATTCGATTGTCACCTGCCTTTGAAAAGGAAAAAAGGAAAAAAAAGGTATTTGGTGAACGTAAGGGGGAATAATTCAAGAAATGAAGAAAAGGACACACGCAGCGACGACCAATCGTCGCTCGGAGTATCAAATGAAGAAAGAAATTGGCCGATCAAAAATTGCACAGAAAGAAGATATACGTGATATGTGACATGTAAATCTGACAGTGAAAGGAAGTTTTGTGCAGTCTCTCGGGTCCCTGCCTCTATCGGGGAAGGGGCAAGCATAAGCGCATCGGAAGGAACAGTTTCCGTGAAGAACGTTGTCTTTCAAGGTCTGATACCCTGTATAAATTTGTCGTCGTAGGCCCAGAAGGGAGGGGTGTGATGGGAGAGGCAGTCTGTACGCTGGATTGTAGCGAGACACCTAGTTCCATCCCAAGGAGTTTTCGGCCATAACAGGGGCACTGATCATTTGAGAGCGAGCAGTACCACGGCTGTTCTGGCTGGGGGATGTGCGGCCACCAGCTGCGAAAACTGAGCCGGCTGCGGAAGCACCCTGGCTCATCTGCTCAACGGTAGAGCTAGAGCGCTGGTGCAGCTGCTTTCTCTTGCGGTAACGACGAGCAACCCAGAACATACCAGCACCATAAGCGGCGGCACCGGCCACGACGCCGACACCAATTCCAACGGAGCTGGCCTTCGTCTTGGAGCTGCTAGCGGATCCATCACTGTTGTTGTTGTTGCTGTTGCTGCCACCGTCGCTGCCACCATCATTGCCGCCGTCGGTGTTTCCAGAATTCGATCCGCCGCTGCTGGAAGGGTAGTTGCCAGAGAATTCCAGGGGGATAGTGGGGTCAACCATGCTCATCAATGACTGGATAGATTCACTAGCCTGGTTGTAGAGAGCAGAGTTGGGGTTGACTTTCAGAGCTCTCAATGCCTCAACCTTATCACGAGGGAAGTAGAAAATAGCCAGAGTGGCGTTGTAACCGGTAGCTTGCCAGTTATAGTAAGGCTCCAGTGAGAACATGACGGGATAGTCCTTGCCAGCGAGAGTAGGCAAAGCGTAACCGATGGCCTGCGGGGTATAGTTGAAGATCTGGGACGACGATAGAGGAGTTGTTGCCACGAAAGACCACGGCAGCTGGCCGTTGAAACCCAACTGGAGCAGAGTCGAGTCAGATGGAGCCTCGGTAACCTCGTTCGATGGTGTGATGGATCCAGGGAGGGAAGTTGCTTGGGGCTTGTCGGTCTGACCAGAAGTTGTAGTGTGGGTTGTCGCGACGGTAGGCATGATCAGAATGGTGGATGGCATCCAGTCATTATCGTTGGAGGTGGATGGCAAGGGAGTCTCGGTTGAGGTGGTCTGGGGCTCCACTGCGGTCTGGGTCGTGCTCACCTCGGTCGTCTGAGGAAGAGGAGTGGAGGCAGGGTGTGAAGTCGGTGTTGGAACCTTGGGGGTCTCGTTGGAGCCGCTGCCAGGAACGAAACCGCTGGTGGTGCCACTGCCAGGGACAGAAGCAGTAGCAGACTCAGAGGTAGAGTCCACGCCAGGCGAGTGCGGAACGGGAATCGATCCAATGGAGTTGGTCGGGGTTGGCACACCTCCACTGGTAGTGGTACCGAATCCAGGAATGAGGGCAGTCGACTTAGTTGGCAAAAGACTGCCGGCGGGCATCGAGGCAGTCGGGATCAAGGCAGTGCTACCGGTTCCTGTGGGGGTGATACCGAGCAGAGAATCCACACCGGACACAACACCACCAATGAAATCGCCAGAGGAGGTAGGAGTGGTCGAAGCCGAGACTGAGGCAGTGGTAGAGGCCGGGACACTGACTGGGATTGTAGGCAGCATACTAGAGGTAGATGCAGTGGCAATGGTGTTGTTACTGGAAGAGTTGTCACCCAGTAGCATACCAATGAGGTCAGTTCCTGAGCTTGTGGTCGAGCTTTCCTTGGGGCTGCTGGCACTGGGAGTTGCAGAAGCGAGCATGCTGGTCGAGGCACCAAGACCAAGGTCATCCCCAAGTGAAGACAGACCAGAGCCAACTGCACCGATGATGCCACCGTTGGATGAAGCTGCACTCGAAGGAGAGGCCAGGGTAGAGGCATTAGTAACCGGGGTTGCAGAAGCGGAGATACTGGTTGAAGCACCTAGGCCGAGATCATCTCCGAGCGAAGACAGACCAGAGCCAACCGCACCGATGATGCCACCGTTAGATGAAGCTGCAGTCGATGGCGAGGCCGTGGTAGAGGCATTGGCAACCGGGGTTGCAGAAGCAGAGATGCTGGTTGAAGCACCCAGGCCGAGATCATCTCCGAGCGAAGACAGACCAGAGCCTACTGCACCGATGATGCCGCCGTTGGATGAAGCTGCAGTCGATGGAGAGGCCGTGGTAGAGGCAGTGACGACCGGGGTTGCAGAAGTAGAGCTGCTGGTCGAGACACCCAGGCCAAGGTCATCTCCAAGAGAAGACAGACCAGAGCCAACCGCACCAACGATACCGCCGTTGGAAGAAGATTCAGCGGTGGTAGTAGCGGTGGTAGAGGGTGTAGTAGAGGCCTGGACCGATGAATCGGTAGTAGCAGCCGGGATCACAGCAGCGGAGGTGGTAGTTGAAGCACCGAGGCCAAGGTCATCTCCGAGTGAAGACAGACCTGAGCCTACTGCGCCAATAACACCACCGTTAGAGGAAGCTGCAGTCGATGGAGAGGTCGTGGTAACCGAGGACTCGGTGGCAGCCTTCTGCTGGCTCGTTGTGTCGACACTAGGGGAAACCTCGGAACTCTTTTGAACGACGTTATCTGAGCTTGCTCCATCGGTCTTCTTGGTGGTTGTAGTTGTAGTCGCAGTTGGCTCACCACCAATTGTTGTTGTGCCGGTAATCCGGTGGGTAATCTCAGGGTTCTTGGGGTCGACAGAGATGGTAACGACGACAACTTCCTCTCCCTTTTGAGACTGAACCGCGGCTGGTGTGGACGAGGGTTCTGGTGTAGGAGTAATCTCGGGCTGAGCGGTAGAGCCTTGGGTTACAAGGTTCTCGAAAACGCTGTCGATGAGGGATTCTGGGTCGGGGTTGAAGTTGCGGTTGTTGCGGATCGTTCGCTTCACCTCACGAGGGAAATACCAACGCGGTCGTTCCACGTGCGCGTCGGCAGCATTCTGGGCAGCCACCACCTCAAGACCTCCCACAGCGAGGAAAGCCGCAAGAAGAGAAATGGCGTCGGGACGCATATTGTGATAATATCCACGTGCTAACACAGAGCGCGTCCAATGTTAGTGCAAGTGAATATCAGATGAATCCCGTCTGTAAACACCTCATGTAATATCAGGAGTGTGACAAGAGGTATATGGTCTTGAAATCCCGAGTTTGCAACAGGATCAAAGCTTCGCGGTAATAGAGGAACGTCGACGCCTAGGCAACCAGCTAAGACAAGTGTGTAAACGAATGGAAGGGGCGATATAATCGACCCGAGGGTTGAAGAGCGAGTGTGGGCTTGAAGAAGCTGTAAGGAGCGAACGGACGACCTTAAGGTAGAACAGGGCGATCAAAGGGAAAAAACGGGGGCGACCGATGCAAGGGGAGCGGATTGGCTCCAGGTCTCGAAGCCAGAGCTAAGTCGGCAAACAAAATACAGGGGGAAAGAAAGAAAGGAGTGAATAAAGTGAATGAAGTCGTGAGAAGAAGGATCCCATTAGGGGGGAAGAGAATGGGGGGGGGGGAGAGTAATTTACGGGAAATTGGGTATTGGCGCATGGTGTCAGGTACGGGGTTTATAGACACGCACTTTTCAAGATCTGTAACAGTAGTTGCTATTGGGTTAATTGAGAAGGCTCTCTGGATTGAAGCAGTCTATTCAATTAGTGTAAGCTGCAAATGATACATGTCATGTTTTATTCCAATTTCCTTGCTAAATTACCTAGTTTCAACCATTATCCTCTTATGCCTGCCCAGAGTAGAAAAGAAAACGAAGTTGACAAGCGAATAGATGTGTGTGGTAATAAGTGCGTGGCCTCACAGCCCCCCCGAGCGTACAAGTATTACCTCCGGCTCACGTTACCACTTCTAACATTAGTGGCTTAGGCCTTGGCCTCTTTTGGCATGATCAACGAGAATCTCTTCGCTAAGAATTGACCCCTAAGAAATTGTCGGGTTCGGAATACGCAGGATTGGATGCTATTCTACGGCACAGTATCAAAGTCATGAAGACTTGGGTCATTTGTACTCACTTTATTTAGAGGATTTAGCATGTCTCCATGCATATGGATAGAGGTAACGTTATATACCATAGTCTTCGTATTCCATACGACTTCCATCCACTTCAGATGGACATTGACTAAATGCGCCACGTGCGCCGATCGGAATGTTGATACTTAATGCGAGTTGATTCCCCCTCATTTTGTCGTCATTTCTGCGATGCTCAGCATTCCTGAAAATTGCACTGAATACATGTTCACGTGCAATGACAACGGTGGCTGCTGCATGTCTACTACAGTAGTTGGCGCCTTCCACGCAGGAACAAAGCAAAACAAACATCAAAGCTTATGTGAGCGGTTAAATATAGGCAGCCCTTCGGGCTCCGCCACAGGGGTTTCTTTGTTAGAATTTTGGGTTCTACTCACGAGCCTCTCCGTCCTTCATGGCTTCCACATGGCTATAGACCTTATGCCTGATTGATACTGGATATTTCCTGAACAGGAGGAATTCATCATCTGTACCACGGGCCGCCAAGGGCACTAGGCCTGTTCCTGAACGCTAAAGCGGTGGGATCCACCGGTGCCCCGTGGTAATAGGTGGTAACTGTGGAATCCGACTTTTACGATAATTACAGGGGTAACGGGCGGGAACACGGTGTAATATTTTGAAACAGTATGTAAGATATACCAAAGTCATGTGACTAGCCTTCCACTTCAAAATTCTGCGAACATTCTGGCCAGACACACACGTACGATGACAGCCAAGTGGAGTGGAGTGTCCTGTACTGTACCCACGTCATGTCTTAGAGTCTAGAACTTCGATTGTTGCCACTCTTCAGTCCAGAACACTCAATTTCGACATCTGTTCCTAGTGGGAGGGACTTGACGCAGACGCAAGTACGTACCTACAGTATGATGGTGAGCATCCACATGATTTTAGGCAGTTCAGGGCAGTTGTGGGCTTACTGGCTTGGGGTCCACAAAGAACTCAGCGTAGACTTCGTTGACTGCTGAGAAATCCGCCATGTCTGTCAGGAAGATGTTGACTTTGATGGCGTTATGAAGGTTGGATCCTCCAGCCTCAAGGACAGCATTGAGGTTTTGTAAGATTTGTCGCTGTGCCTGTCAGTACTGTAAAGTCACATCGAATAGGTCGTGTGGACTAACGGTTCGGTTCTGGATGCTGCCCTCCACCATCTTACCGGTGGCGTCTGTCCCCACTTGTCCAGAGCAGTAGACCACGTCGCCGACTATGAGACCCTGTGAGAGGAATGGGGGTGGAAGAGGCGCTCTCTCGGTGCGAACAGGAATACGTGTTGCCGACATGGTAGTTGAAGTTGTTCAGTCGAAATCCCGTAATCTGCGGGGATTTATAACATCTGCCCCACTATTGACTGCCATTGCTGAATATGGCCCTGGGGCATATTATTGGAAAAGCGAAGGTATAGTCTTTGTTAAGAAGGACTGTTGACGAAGATACAAAGCCATTGATCCGGTAGACTTGTAAGTGTCTCATTTCCTTATTCACTGGTCCATGTGTCCAACGAATTTGCATTTCTCTCATCCACGTACTAGCAACTCTTTGAATTCATATCAAACCTTTGGAATCGCTTCAAAATTTGCGATAATGGATTGGCCAGCTGAATAGATATGCAAAATTAAATAGAAATGCCAAATCACCTGTGACGGTAGTATGAAGGCTAATATATGAGAACTTGCACAATGCAACAGGCTACCGATGTAGTTAGCTAGGCAATTCATAGAATCCCGTAGATATATTGGTGACATATACGCCCAGCTCATTGATCTATTGATATGGACTTAACAAGACAAATAACAATAGCTGAACAAGGCCATTGCGCCATTGCGAGGCGAGGAAACACGGAGAAAGGCCTGTTCGAGCTCCAACGCTCACTCACATTGATGATTTTACTCAATCACAGCTTGACTTGACCATTGATTTCCCAGAATTCTCCCCCAACTTTTCCCCCACTCCCAGCAGCCTCGGCTTCCATCGACTGTCTTGACTGCCACCAGCCCAGACCTGCAATCTGAATCTCTCCAGCGGACGAAAGAAGCATCTCCCAACAATCTGAAACGGTGCTTCATAATCAATATGGAGATCCAAAGCGAGCCCAGTACCCTGCCTCAGTCCGAGGATCCCGATGACACACCTGCAACTTCTGGCCCTCATGAAGTCAAGGTTCATGGCCTCACTGCCAAGTTCTTTCTCAACAAACCCATGGAGGAATTGATCCCACAACGCTTTCTGGCTCAAGCTCAGGAACACTGTAAGTCCGCCTGATGATCCATGTGATGAATATCCCCTTCCCCATTTCACATCTTGATGGCCCGGCACCCAAATTCCCACGAGCATGTGCTGCGTGTTCATCGATTGCTATATGGCATACATGGCATACCAAAAACCATCTATAGTGCCTCGGGGATCAAGTTAGTGCCATTTGCATGTACCTGGCTAATAAGCATACGACAGCTGTCACTCAACACAAGGCCTGGATCTTCCGTGATAACACCGAAGATGGACGAGATGTCGACTTAAATGAGTGGTCACCAGTCGATATGCGCTATCGTGGATTGTTCAAGACACTTGCCCAGGCCCCACAATTTAGCAAAGGACTGTGGAAAGGTGGTTGTGAGTTGTTCGACTATGAAGTGGGCACCAAAAACCCCAGGGTACAAGCCCATGTTATCTATTCGCTTCTGCATGAGATCGGCGATATGCTGGATATCTCACGACCAACTTGCAAGGAGGATGTTATCTTTTACCCAAAGTGAGTACTGCTAAGACAAAAATCGTGTTATCCATGGAGGGCAAAACAATGCTGACTGTAATCTTCACCAGACCGCGTCTTGTGTCTCGCGCACTTGAATACTGGACAGGCTATCGAGAGAAATACAAAGATGGACCGCGGGCTGCAGGGTTTCTATCACTTGATTTTTACCCCCAGCAGGACTTTACAGTCTCCTTGTTTCCTATTTCAACGGTATGCTGCTACGACTAAACTCCGCGTGTATATATTGACAAAAGGCAGACCACAGAAGCGGAGACTCTCAGCTCATGCCTCCAAGAGAAATTTAAGCTCATTCTCGGTCAGCTTCTACTAAACCTTCGACCTCTTCGCACTCCGGGGGATAAGCTTCCAGATCAGGAGGCTTTCCTAGTGGGTCTACATGGCTCAAAACTTCACGTCTTGAGAGCATTCTTCCCAGGTCAGAAGACATCAAGTCTTTGGTGCCAGCGCGAGCTACCATTGCCAGAAGTCTCTCTATCTGGCTTTACAGCCCAGGAACACACTTCCAGTCCTGCAGCTTCTTACACAGACCCGAACACTACACAGACATATCATATTGAATACACGGAAAATGTCCCAGAACATGGGAGCAACACCATAGGAACTACCAACCGTTCACGATCTCAGAGCAACCGTTTTTATGCAGCCGAGAACATCGAGAGACTCCGCCAACACCTGGAAGAAGCCAAACTCATCACCCTGGACAACGAACTCGAGGTCCGCACTTTCCGTGTCCTTGGAACCCGCGAGTATGACCTCTGGAACCAAAAAGACTTCACAGAAGCAGTCCAGGCCCTTGCCGCATTGGAGCTCTACCTGTTCAGCGGCGAAGCTCGTTGCGGTGGCATACAAGAAATCTTCGAATGGAATCCCTGGAAGCAGAACTCTGGCCATAGTCGAAAGAATCTTCCTGTCGAAAGTGATGCAGAGCGAACTGCCCGGCTGGTGACCGAATTACAGTTTGAGCAGCAGATGTTTGCTGAGCAAGAGGCAGACCTCCGGCTCGAGGAGATTATTCGCACCGCAGATGCCCGGGAGGCCTCTCGGCGAAGGGAATATTTGAGGAGCTCTGGGAGAGATCGCGTTAACAGGCTGAGCGAGTCGGATGCAAATAGGGAGTCCTGGGAGTGGAACTGGTCTGATCATCAGAGGGTGAATGCTAGTAAGACGAAGGAGGACGCCAATGCAAATGACATGACGAGTTGAGCCCTAGGTCATGGTCTGCGAGCTTTACTATGCTACAGTCCTGGTGATTTGAATTTCTGTATGTATGATAACTTGAAACTAGTAAGAAAGTAATCAGAATATTACCCGAAAGCCACCTGTCCTAAGTTTGATAGAGACAATTGATGGGAGGGTTTCATTTGATTCAGTGTGAATATAGAGTCGAGAAACAACGTAGGGAAATCACTGGACAAGAGAGGAGAAATTTAAATGATAGTCCATGGCATGAGAATAGATGAATATTTTGGTAAAAGCCTACCGTTGTGGTTCAGTCATAAAGGCGCCGATCCGACTCGAATGTAGTGAAGCCATCAATTCCACGGCCATCTTTCCCCCCAGTGCGGAAGAACTCTGTCACGACCCCGATAGCATAGCAAGTTGCTGCGGTGATCGTGCCTCCGACGAGCATTCTGCGGCCCGCTTTGCGAAAGAAGGATTTGGGATTTGTTGTCGAGTCGCCTTCATGGCTCGATTCTAAGAGTGGCTGGCGGTTCTGTTAGAGAACCGTCTGAATGGAGATATTCATGTCAACTCACCTTGAAAGACTCAGCTCGGCTGTTGCTTAGAGACTGAGGATCTTTAGGCTTTGCCTGGCATGTGCTATTTGAAGTATCCAGACTCGAGGCATTATGGATCTTTCGGAAAACAAGTATGTTTCCTCCTCCGGTTGCAATTTCATAACCATCTTGCTGCATCTTCTCGAAATGAGGTAAGAATTTGGCAGGATGATGCAGTCGTGACAAAATTTCACTTAATTGAGCACTTTCGTTGATTCCAAAGAACGAGCTTGCTTCAGTTGTTATTATTCGAGATTTTGATGCATCGTAAGCAAGAATATGGAATTCAACAGAGGAGTGACCCGATGATGTTGGCCTTTCATCTTCGGTGGCCAGCTCCTCTTTTTGGAAAATCAAGTTGCTTTCACGTTCCTTGGAAGCCTCAAAATCCAAAGAGGATGCGGATTGTGTCTTCGCCTCAGAAGAACATTGAGCACTAATATCACTGGCTTGCAATGTGCCCAAATCTTCAGTCACCAAATAGCCCTCAGCCTTTGCCGTATCGGGAATGATATTTGCTTCCACTTTACTTCCAGGTGCATATTCGATGGAAGGATCAGCCTGATTAGAGCTATTCAGCTCGACTGGTGTTGCAGAATCTAATTTCTCGTCAATATTTACCCCTGGGTTGGACATGGATTTTGCATCCAATTCGCTTTCGGGTGTACAATCAACGGTGACCTGGGCTTTCGGCCCAGAACTGTCCTGACTAGCCAGCTCAGGCGAGACTTGTGCTTCTATCTCAACACCAGGAGAACACTCAAGGCTTGCGTGAGAGTCTGATTGTGTGAATGAGGTAGTTTCCTGGTGGCTAGTGTTGCTGGTCTGATGATTTGGATTGGTTATTTTAGAAGAGAATTTTGCGTTCATTTCATTTTCCGGTGGGCGGTCAGTAGTACATACTGAACCATATGAGTCTTGGTGCTCTAAGCCAGATTGAAGTGTTTCGACTAAGCGACTAGCAGGATCAGAGATGAACTTGGCCTCGAGATCGCTGCCTTGGGGGCATTCAACAATCAAATGTGAGTTTGGCGGAGCTTCAGTCTGTGACTTGGCATTTCTCGGTTGGGATTGCTCATCCTTAAGTAATTCCGCATTAGAGACAATGTTTTCCTTTATCTCATGGCTAGGAAGGCAGTCTCCGACTTGATGTGAGCTGCCAGATTGCGTGTTTTTCAATTCCGATGCAACAGGAGGCATAGGCGCCATCCGCCCACTGATGGGATCGTACTGAAGTCTATCATGATTTGAGTAGCTTCTTTTCTTTTTCTGTTTTGGATCCACGGGTTTAGTGTGATTGGGCTTGTCGGTGTGCATAAGAAACTGGAGACAGCTGTTGAAAGAAGTATCGGGTTTGCGAAGCTTGAAGAACGGGTCCAATCTTCGCCAGGAAAAAAAGTCGTATGGCTCTGTTACAATATGCTTTCTCATTGACTTCACCTGATTGTGCAATTGCTCTCGCTCGGAATCCCACGTGTTCTTTTTCCGGCTGGGGGAGGGATCGGAGGGACCTGAACGATAGCGCCAGACTCCACACCTCCAAGTTGAAGGCTTGGGATTAATAGTAGGAGGTCTGTGGCTCCAATCTCCTTCCTTTTGGTGTATGAACAGAGGATATCGATGATTGCGGTCAATGTTTCTTGAAATGCGGTCTGCCTTCTCACTCTGACCGATGCGTGCACATTGCCATATGTTTCGATTCTGGGATATATGGGGGAGCACCCATTGTGAGAATGCCGGGTGCAGGACTCGAGCGCCTGATATTCTGCTTGACATTGCGGCTGAGGAAATCATGATGGATCAGCTGGAAAACAGTATGAGCCCCCCACACGGGGCTTGGTGAGGGTCCGATCGATCGACTCCACTATGGGTACAGCGATCACGATTGCTTGTCTCTTCGATCAGGGTTTCTCAAAGAGAGTTGAAGCGAATTTCGAGGAAGGCCAGGACAAAACCTAAGGAAAGGAAGTCAGGGATACCCAAGTTCACAAATTGACGTCAGAGTCCAGTCAGCATTTTTGGTCACCGCCTCCTATTTACTCCAGCTCCGTGGACTGTATGGACTATGTAGACTATGTTGGGCTTGGTTAAAATAACTATCCTCGGGCCTCTATTTGATGTACCAGAGGCACATTCTTCCTATGGATTCGTGTCCTCATCAATATATACATTCCCCTGGCATCGTTATGGGGTAGATCTAGGTATGAAACTTGATATATACATTTATGGGGATACATTGCCTCAAATGACAAGACGAGAGATATCGTCAGAGATCGGGCTTGACAGGCAGTTTCGCCAGAAGCGTAGACCCTCAATTCCCTCCTCCCGACAAAGTATCCCCCGGTCTTCAGCCATTTCCAGTTCTTCGGAAGCCACTCCGACACTCCACTTGAATCGATGCGCGGTTTCTTGTGCAGTTATAGGTCGTCCAAATAGCGACCAGTCCCAAGGAGCAACATCTTCGGGAGGAATGCATCGTAGCTCTTCCATCCAGTCCAAAATCTTCTCGATTGTTTTCTCGTCACTCCAGTCATACCGTTGCACTACCAGAAGGCCGCTTTTGAAGCGCCGTAAGCGAACAGGCAGTTTGAGCTTCTCCCATAGCTCCGCGGCCTTCTGGAAATCAGAAGGACTAGCCAGCTCGACCCCATTACGAGAGCGGTTGAATACTGCCCAAAGATCGATAAGACTCATGATTCCACCTTCGCGCTGCAAGATGCCTTTTCTATCATCTGTTAAATATTCAGCCAGATCGCGCGCCAATTCGGATAGATAAAGACTTTCTGATCCAGAACTGAGCATATCTTTTGTCGTCACCATCCCTAAAGCAGCTGCCGATTCAGATAGTACCGCACTGGTCTCTGCGGAGCCCTCGCTGGAGGTCATGCCTGACTCTCGTGCCAAAGTTTCAGCCAGTGCCACAATCTGCTTCGCAGAAGCCATCAAGGCTCCAAGATCTTCAAAGGAATTCCCGATCACCAACTCATTTTTCTTTCGAGCCTCCAGTCCACGACGCTCCAGTCCTGCAATACCAACTCCCGAAAACCGCTGTGTGGTTGGTAGAGAGATCTCCGCAGCAGCTGCGGCGCCAGATTGCAAGCCCGGCGAGGATGTGGCCTGGGATGGTGGTGGCACAGGAGGTGCATTTTGAAGAAGCCACTTCCTTTGAACCAAAGCTCCCTTTAGTCTTTCATGGAATGTTTTTTCGCCTCCTGCGCGGAAAGAAAGCTTGATGCTTTCGCTGACTTCTGTATTTGCAATATGCGACTGCTCAAATATTGGCGCAGGCGAGTCCACTCGGTTAGTATTGACCGAAGATCCCGCAGATTTCAGAGGAGCTCCACATATTTCACACTCGGTGAGAGATGGGTGATTCACAAAGGTACATCGTGGACAGGACACAGATCCTCGGTGCCCAGGCGACGTCACCGAGTCTGGTTGGGGTATACTATATGAATTGGCTGACGAAGCAATTGAAGGTAAATGAGACTCCTGGTTTGTAGCAGCACTGATGGCTGCTTTGAGTACGGTTGTAAATGGTGGTTTAATCCCACATGCCAGACAGGGGGGTAGATGCGTAGCAGCGCTCGCGGTTGCCGGGTCAAAGTTGGACGGAACTGGATTGGAGAATGAGCAAATTGGACAAATCCAAGTGGCATTGACCAATTTCAAAGGAGAGCTTTGGGGAACGGTTGACTGTGGAAGTGTAGATGGTGATTGTGTTGAAAGGAGGGCAGATTGTTGAAATACAGCAGGACTGGCAGTTGCGCTTCTGGACGGATCAGTCTTGTGCTTCTGCGGTTTAGGATGTATGGTAATCTTTGGAGAGGACTTGAGGAAGCTAGCCTAGACATCAGAAATCTGTCAGCAACTTAGGAGTCGAAGCTTGAGCATAGCTCCTGTACCTGGTATTCAACTCGATCGATTTCTTTTAGGTCGATAGCCACGGAATACTTTCGAGGATCCTCCGTAGCAACATAGCAGACTCTATGCGATGTGAGATAGGCGTGTCCATTCTGGTAGTTCAGTATCTTGTATTTCCTGTCTCCAATTAGCACCCCGCATCAACATGATCATGAGCTACTTACCCTTCATACAACCCCACTGCATCCTGCACAAAGAGTAAAGTCTCATCAGGTAGCAACAAAGGCCTGAGCGCAGTGGTCAGGTCCAGCGCCTTGAAGAACATCTAGGACCAGTTTGAGGAGATCCCCATGGAGATAATGCAGCGACGTGACGGGGGAGTATGGAGATCGCGATAAGGCGATAAAGGGATCGGCGGAGAAATAAAATTCCGAAGAGTAAGCGAGTGCCTTCACCGTCGAAAGCACTTCATCAACTTGAGACCTCCTCTCAGGATTACCATTCTTTCATCTCAGAATCCAATACCACGACGGTCTAGGAAAATTTATACATCCGTCCCTCGAGTCAAACTCCCTCCCCCTCGTAGCTTTATTCTCTTTTTTCATTTCTTTTGCCTTTGATCTCGTTCAGTCCCTTGCTTTTTTCACCATTTGCATTTTTCTTTCTTCAAGTACCGGAATGAACTCCAGTGCCCCACCTTGGCGTTCTACGGCCTCCGCCTCGATGCCTAGACCTCCCGCGTTCTCTACTGCTGGTAAGTGGAAGCAACCCGTTCCGACCTCTCGGGCAAACCGCTGACATTTTCCTAGCGACACCTGCTTATACCCCAGTCCAAGCACGTCGTAGTCTTTCCCATAACAAAGCCAACGCCCCAGCAAACGGATATCCTACCTCCCAGCTCAATACGCCAGAACCGAGCGCAGAAGATCGCAAGCGAGTTGAATTCCCGCCACCTGTTCGCTCCTATGTGCAACGGTGTTTCGCCCCCGAGAATCAGATTGCTAGCGTGACCATTCCTGAAATGCAGGAAAAATTAAAGCATGTGATCACTGAGGCAGCTAAGAACGAGAAGCTGCACACGATCGATTGGGAGCGGCTCCCCTTGCCACAGGTCATGGTACAGAATGAACGCAATAAAATTCTGGCCAACCCGGCTTCCTCGAACTGGGCGTCACAGCCATCTTCTCCCGGAGATGCGGCACGCAAGAGGAAGTCGACCGACCCACACCAACTACAGAATGGATCTCCGCCGTGGAGAAAAGCTAATAACAACCGTTTTGAAGACCGCGTTACTCACCCTACTACAGAGAAAAAACAGAAAATGACACTGGACCAGTCTAGTAAGTCCAAAGCTAATTTGGAAATGCGAAGGAGGCGTTTTGAGGGACTGAGCATCAACGGAAACTCTCCTTCCTCCCCTACCGAACCCCCGGGACGAACCGACGCCGACCAAGGACCCGTTGTCGGACGATGCCAAACCCTGGAGAAGAACTACTTCAGATTGACTTCTGCTCCCAACCCAGACACTGTCCGTCCCCTATCAGTGCTGAAGAGTGCCTTGGATCTACTGAAGAAAAAGTGGAAACACGACGGCAATTACGGGTACATTTGCGACCAGTTCAAGTCTCTACGTCAGGATCTAACGGTCCAACACATTCGCAATGAGTTCACCGTCTCTGTCTATGAAATCCATGCGCGCATCGCCTTGGAGAAGGGGGATCTTGGTGAGTACAACCAGTGCCAAACCCAGCTACGAGTGTTATATGCACAGCAGCTGGGAGGACACCCCACAGAGTTCAAGGCGTATCGTATCCTCTATTTCATTTACACCCGGAACTGGACGGCAATGAACGATGCACTAGCCGATGTCACAGCAGAAGATAAGAAAGACCTGGCTGTCAAGCATGCTCTAGATGTCCGCTCTGCCCTTGCACTCGGGAACTACCATCGCTTCTTCCAGCTTTATCTTGACACGCCGAATATGGGGGCATACCTCATGGACATGTTTGTGGAACGTGAGCGGTTGAGCGCTTTATGCGCTATTTGCAGAGCGTCAGTGGTTCCCTTCATCCCCCTCCTCTTCTGTTTGCCTCAACATACTGACTCTTTGTAGGTACAAACCCGATGTCAACATTCGCTTCATTACCGAAGAACTTGGATTTGAATCCGATGAGCAGACGGCACATTTTGTCCTCAATAATGCGTCTGCGGAGCTGTTGGAAGAGAAAAATGGCGAAGTACGGCTGTTGACAGGCAAAGCAGGCTTGCTGTTCGAAAATGCCAAGGCAGCTGCCTATCGCGTGGTCGATATCAAGGGTCAAATCTAACCCTGTTCCTCCCATGGAATTTCAACCAAGGCCATAACCCATCGGAGACAACGAACCATTTTTCTTTCTCGGCGACAGGAGTTCCCTTCGAATCCGTTCTTCATCCAGCCTTGCATTTCTATTTGCCGAATTCTTGCCTCATCACCCCGGATCTCATCTAGTGTTGCCACTCGACCATGATACTAATACCCACTTGCGTCCTGGAGTTTTTTTTCCATTTTCTATGTTTGCGATAGTCACAGTCCAATATTTTGGCGACTTGACCGACATATGCATTGACCAGATTAAACACGAGAGTTGCCTCGATACAATCAAGTCCATTTTCCTATACTATACTCTTTCCTCATAACTATATACTCTATACTCTATTTCATTGGGCTTCCATGAGGCTTCTATGGAGATTTGCCACGTGGGGGGCGCCCAAGGCTCGGAGCTGGTTTGTCCCAACTCGAGCGATCTAAGGTGCAATCACATGATTGTCTGCATATCACTGTGGACCAAAGACCAACCCTTGCACCCATGGTCTTCGGACATGATGATCCTCTGGGTTATGATCGACCTTTTTTTGCCCTTTTTCTCTTTCTTTTCTTCAGGGCTGTACAATACTTTATTCTTTATTTAGGTATCACAGTGTCCTCCTGTCACCGTGCATTCCCCGTAACTAATTTAAATATTTCTTTTCACTCTAATTTGATTCTAATTTGCTGTTACCCACAATCGCACAGACAACATTCTAGGCCTTTCTAGTGATCTTGGGGAAAGAAAGAGACCAAGTCACATCCACGGTCCAGAAACAGTTAAACCACGGGGCTCAAGTGGAGGCAAGGGCTTTTCCCCCCTGTGGGAAAAAAAAAAAAAAAGGAAAAAAGGAAGAAAGGTACGTGGACATTAAGAGTGTGTCCACGGGGGGTGTGATTTGATTACCGTTAGCCGCCCTTGTCTGCCCAACCAGTACACTTTCCTTTCTTTAGCCAAATATAGGTTTGTCGTCATATCCTTTTCAAAGACTCTCTAGCCATTCATAAGAGAGAACGGGCCTGGTGAGGACCACAATCCCCTAGAGATAGAGAAAGAGAGAGAGGATATAGTCAGAAAGGTCTGGTTTTGAATCTTCCCTTCCACATCCATCATGAAGGTAGGACTCCCCGCAACATGAACCTGGTTTTATATTAATCCGGTTTCGAATAGGCCATTAGGCGATCCTTGAAAGGGGAGAAAGATCCCAAACATCACCATATCTCCATTACTCCCAAGTCTGCGATTGCGATTCTGCCTCCGAAGAAAGTGAGTGTCTCCCCGAGTCCAGAAATTCCCCCCCCAGGACTGCTTGGCGGTGGCTGACTTGTCTAGGTCATCAAAGCCCTCTACGACTACCAACCCGAGGGAACAACTCAGGAATTGGCATTCAGCAAGGGGGATTTCTTTCACGTTATAAGCAGGGAGGACGACTCAGATTGGTACGAAGCGTGTAATCCGTTGATCCCCAGTGCGAGGGGGCTCGTGCCCGTCTCCTTTTTTGAGGTTATCGGCAAAAACGAGAGGAATAGTGGGGGTTCCGCCGACTTGCCCCAGGACGACTCTTTCTCCGACCGCACCGATTCCGCCACCACCAAAAACGGCGCTTTCAGAATGTCTGCTCTCAAGGGCCAGGGCGCTATGGTCTATGGCATTGTCCAGTACGACTTCCAGGCTGAGCGACCCGATGAATTGGACGCAAAGGCCGGCGAGGCCATTATTGTCATCGCCCAATCCAACCCGGAGTGGTTTGTCGCCAAACCTATTGGTCGCCTGGGTGGCCCCGGTCTCATCCCCGTCTCCTTCATCGAGTTGCGCGACATGCAGAGTGGTCAGGCTGTGACCGATCCCTTGGACGCGGTGCGACGCGCCGGGGTCCCCAAGGTCGAGGAATGGAAGAAAATGACGGCGGAATATAAGAACAGCAGTATCACGCTAGGCAAGATCGAATCCGGTCATGGCGGCAGCATGATGGGGGTCACCTCGGGCATGGACAAAATGTCCATGGGCCACCAGAGCCAGATGAGTCAAAATGGCAACAACTATGTTCGTCGCAACCTCCCATAAGTCGCATGTTGTCTTGCTTCTGCTAACGCCTGAAATAGGAATACCACCAGCGCAATGCCAGCAAGGGAACCATCTCGCAGGCATCGATGCCACAGCAACAAGGCTATCCCCTCCTAGTTCCCGTATCCGCCTATATTCCCCGCTATTGTTTCGACAACGACAAATATTGGTACATCATCGAGGCAAAGATGGAGGATGGACGCTGCTGGGAGTTGTCGCGTTACTACCACGACTTTTACGACTTCCAAATTGCTCTATTGACTCACTTTGAAGACGAAGCTGGCAACCGTGGTCGTGCACGAACTCTCCCCTTCATGCCCGGTCCTGTCACTCATGTGACCGATGCCATCTCCAACGGCCGTCGACAGAACCTCGATGAATATATCAAGAAACTCCTGTCGATGCCTCCGCATATCTCCCGCTGTCCGCTTGTCCGGGAACTCTTCGCTCCCCGTGAAGGGGATTTCGAGATTGATCCGAGTGCTTTCGGAGAAGATGCCCGGTACTCGGGTGCATCTCAACAATCTGGCGGCGTGGATCCCTCTCAAAGTGTGTCGCGCCAGTCTTCGCAGCAGCAAATGAATGCTTCGACGGATCGCTCATCTCAGCAACGCGCACAAGCCCCTGCGGCCTATGCTAATGGCCAACCACCCATGAACCGCCAACCCAGCTCCCTCACTCAAGCCTCTGGCACATCGATTAACAATGCCATGAAAGTCAAGGTGTTCTTCCAGGATGACTTGATTGCCATTCGAATTCCAGCTGGTGTGAGCATGCAACACCTCAAGGACAAGCTCTCGGATCGGTTGAAGATCCAGGAAGAGATTATTGTGCAGTACCGCGATGAATCAACTGGTTCTTACGTTGACCTCCACACCGACCAAGATCTTGAAAGTGCCATGCAGCGGAATACCAAGTTGACGCTCTTTGTCAACATCGCATAAAAAGCAATTCGGTCCTTTCTGGTGTTGTGGTCAACGTTAGACTTATTGGTTCCACCGGGGTATTTCGCCTGTTAATGTTTGCAATGACTATGGTGTATTGGCGTTTTATTCGATTGCGTGGTTTTATTCACTTCATTTTTTTTCTTAACCCATACCGGACTGTTTTGTCCTTGAGTGATTTCACTTTGTCCACGAGGACATGATTGCAACGTCACGAATCTGATGCGAGATGTACGGCATGCTTTTCTTTCTTCTTTTTCCAATCTCTCTTGGTCTTCATTGTCTGTTTACCATGTTCACTACCACCTTGTGGGCTCTGCTCTCTGTTTGATTTGCTCCTGTTCTTTTATTGTGCTTTGGTTTCTCATCTGATCTATATCCTCTGTTGTTTACGGACCATACCCCGGTCTGTTTGCTTCTGCGTGTACATATGTCTTCTTGCTCATGCACATATTGGGGTGCTATTCAGCATTTACTAGCATTGCATTTATACTCTATAGCACTTTCTATGCCAATACAAAGGAAAAACTTAGCGATCGGGTCCCTATATTACTCAGTAAAGGCATCACGTGACTCGGTCCGAGTTTCGGCCGCTTCTTTTTCGACAGGTACGGAGAACACTGCGGGTTTTCCACTCAAGACTCGGATTCTCATTTCAACAGTCGCAGGACTATTTGTACAGCTGTAACTGGGTGTCTTGTTACTTTGAGCTTCTTATTTAGTGCGTATGAATAACCGCTGCCCGGAAGAAAGCAATTCCACCCTGCAATACCTCGGCTAACGCCTTCGCAGCGCAACTTTCCGCGATAAGCCCGACCTTGACCTCTTTCCCGGAGCTTCGGTGGCCATACCAAAAGCAGTACAAATGAGCCGACCATCAGCAAAGCTTTGTTCAGAATGTTTCCCAGGTGCGCTCCGGACGCCGCGGAGAGTGCGCCCTGCAAGGTTGCGGGGTGCGGCTCGTGAGAGATCGTATGCCACCGAGCGCAGAACACTTGCTACGCCGAACCCGAGTCGCACTTTGCCTGGCTGTCTACCCTCTGCTAGAGCCCGGCGTTTCCAGCTGGCTGGTCCCTCTCAGAATGCGCGCGGGTTTGCGACTGTCACAGATGGAACTGCGGGAGGCGAAAAGACTTCGGTTGCGCCAAAGGATGGACCGCTGGCGGAATATAATGTGCGAGTGGAGGAGGGTCGGTTGCGGGATGATGAGTACCAGAGAGGTAAGTGCATACAAGTTTGGAGGCGTTATACCGAACCTGGCAATTATCCATAGTACAAAACTGACATATACTCCATTCATGAACAGGCATCATTCAGGGTCTCCAAGATTTGTTCGAAGCGTTAACAGAGTACCACCCGCCCAAGGTTGTCCATCCCGACCCCCAGTCCTTGGATCCTCAACAAAAGTCTTCGTTCTTCGGATCGCTATTCGGTGGTTCCAAAAAGGCCACGAAATCCATTATCCCTGAAAACCTCCCCAAGGGACTGTACATGTATGGCGATGTTGGATGCGGCAAGACTATGTTGATGGATCTATTCTTCGACACGCTGCCTCCCAATATCAAGGACAAGACTCGTATTCATTTCCATAACTTTATGCAAGATGTACATAAGCGCATGCATGTGGTGAAGATGCAGTATGGAAATGATTTCGATGCATTGCCCATGGTTGCAGCGGATATTGCAGAGATGGCAAGCGTGCTTTGCTTCGATGAGTTCCAGTGTACAGATGTGGCTGATGCCATGATTCTGAGAAGGTATGTTCCATAAAATTGGGATATTAGCTTCCACTGACGGATGACAGACTGTTAGAGATTCTCATGTCCCACGGAATTGTTCTTGTCACCACATCAAACCGACACCCCGATGATTTGTACAAAAACGGCATTCAGCGGGAGTCCTTTATTCCATGTATCAACCTCCTCAAGAACGATTTGAGTGTTATCAACCTCAATTCTCCAACAGACTACCGAAAGATCCCCCGTCCTCCAGCTGCTGTCTACTATCACCCCCTCGGCGAGGATGCTGGGCGCCACGCCCAGAAATGGTTCGAGTTCTTGGGCGACCCCATCAACGACCCCCCTCATGCCGACTCTCAAGTTGTCTGGGGACGTGAGATCAAGGTGCCCCAGGCTAGTGGCAAGGCTGCGTTCTTTACATTCCAGCAACTCATCGGCACAGCCACTGGTGCAGCTGATTATCTCGAGTTGGTCCGCCATTACGATGCATTCATTGTCACGGAAGTGCCATCCATGGACCACAAATCACGAGACTTGGCTAGACGCTTTATTACCTTTATCGATGCTGTTTATGAAAGCAGGGTATGTGCCTTCTGGAAATTGCAGTATCTCTAATACCTTTACTTACAAAACAACAGGCCAAACTGGTTCTCACCTCGGAAGCACCTCTTGCAAACCTTTTCATATCGGCATCTGAGGTCAATGATACCGTGAAGAAGGACGGTGACCATTCCGATCTCTCGGACGCCATGCGTAGCCTAATGGACGACCTGGGCATGTCAATGGATACACTGAAGAAGACATCCATCTTTAGTGGAGACGAGGAACGGTTCGCATTTGCACGTGCGCTCTCGCGTCTGTCAGAAATGGGGAGTAAGGAGTGGGTGGAGCGTGGAATGGGAGTTGGTATGAGCCCGGAGCAGAGCAAAGAGGAGCGCGAGGCATGGTTGAAGACCCGCAGTCACTGGAGTGAAGATAACATGTAGACCTTTTGTATTAACAGCGATTCAATTCGTGGTGTATATAGAATTGTTGCAACGTTGAAGTTAGATAGCGCATAAGCCTCGGAGGTCCGACTTGATATCAGATGACGTCAGTTAGCTCAACATCCAACACCGACAAGTTTCCACGTCATCTCTGCAACCGGTATCAGTCAACCGAGTGCTGTACTGTACTCAATAGAACTTAACGGACAGCATGATCGACTCGGAACCAAGGGAGAATCAAACTATCCGGATGCTGCCTCCGCAGTGGATTGCAGGAAAGTCGCCCACAAATCACAGACATGAGATTCGCAATATTTCCTGCCTCAAGCTCTCTCGACAGGTTTTTGGCCCGGCATTCTGGAAATGTACTACCTCGGCCATTGAGATTCAGTCATAATTGGATCATTCACAGTTGTGGTGGTCACTCTTGCTGCCCTGGCTGCGCCCGATCGAGAACAATCGAACTGAGTAATTGAGATGATTTGATTCCATGTATCAGTGATTGGGTGGATTACATCATTGACGTAGCACATTGACTTCCTTGCTTAGTTCTGGTTCTTCTACATAAGATGCCAATGGCGAAATAATTGAAATTTCTCTTGCTATTCGCATACATTTCGTCCTTCACCAAGATTTTAGGGTACTACTACTATACCAACCAACATGGCGAATAATGCAACTTCCAAGACTGCAGATGGCAAGCTTGCTGATCTGGAGAAAGACACTGTCGATCTTAATTCCAAGCAACATATGACTACCGACTATGGCATCAAGATCTCGGACCCTGACCACTGGCTCCGCGTAGCTGATGAGAAGAAGACCGGCCCTTCGCTTCTAGAGGATCAGATTGCCCGTGAAAAGGTAGACAGCCTAAAAGTCCGGAATCTATGTTTAGCAGCTAATCTCATAACCAGATCATGCGATTTGACCATGAACGCATTCCAGAGCGAGTCGTGCACGCCCGGGGAACGGGTGCATTCGGCACATTCAAGCTTTACGAGAGTGCAGAAGATGTGACCTCTGCAGGTGTTTTGACAGACACTAGTCGGACAACACCTCTTTTCCTGCGTTTCTCGACGGTGCAGGGTAGCAAAGGAAGTGCAGACACTGTCCGTGACGTGCGCGGGTTCGCCGTTAAGATGTATACTTCCGAGGGCAACTGGGATATTGTTGGCAACAACATCCCTGTATTCTTCATTCAAGATGCGATCAAATTCCCTGATGTGATCCACGCCGTGAAGCCAGAGCCGCACAATGAAGTACCGCAAGGTCAGAGTGCTCATAACAATTTCTGGGATTTCCAGTATCTGCATCCCGAGGTGACGCATATGAATCAATGGGTGAGTATTTCATATTTGTCTGATTTAGGCTGAGTGGTGACTGACACTAATACAGATTATGTCTGATCGATCTATTCCTCGCTCATACCGGATGATGCAGGGCTTTGGCGTAAACACCTACTCTTTGGTTAACAAGGAGGGCAAGCGTCACCTTGTCAAATTCCATTTCACCCCTGAGCTGGGTGTTCACTCTCTTGTCTGGGATGAGGCACTTAAGATCAATGGTCAAGATCCCGACTTCCATCGCAAGGACCTGATGGACGCTATTGATGCAGGCCAATTTCCTCGCTGGAAATTTGGTATTCAGGTCATCCCCGACGAGAAGGCCGATGAATTCGAGTTTGATCCTCTTGATGCTACAAAGATCTGGCCTGAGGAATTGGTTCCTATCCGTTACATTGGAGAGATGGAATTGAACCGTAATGTCGACGAATTTTTCCCCCAGACAGAGCAGGTTGCATTCTGTACTAGCCATATCGTCCCTGGCATTGACTTCTCCAACGACCCCCTTCTTCAGGGCCGAAACTTCTCTTACTTTGATACACAGATCTCACGTCTGGGCCCTAACTGGCAGGAATTACCTATCAACCGTCCAGTCTGCCCGTATATGAACTTGGTGAACCGTGATGGGGCTATGAAGCATCGCATCACCAAGGGCACTGTCAACTACTGGCCTAATCGATTTGAGACCAATCCGCCCGCTGCTCCAGAGCAAGGCGGCTTCACCAGTTTCCCGGAGAAGCAACAGGGTATCAAACAGCGCGCTCTGTCGGAAAAGTTTAAAGAACACTTCAACCAAGCCCAACTGTTCTACAATTCGTTGTCGGAAATTGAAAAGATGCATGTTGCCAAGGCCTTTTCATTTGAGCTGGATCACTGCGACGATCCGGTTGTTTATAAGCGCATGACCGAGCGTCTTGCAGCAATCAGCTTGGAGCTTGCTCAGACTGTCGCCACCAATGTTGGCGGTGATACCCCAACTCAAGCCTCCAAAGAAAACAAGGGTCTCAAGTCCAAGGGATTAAGTCAGCTGGAATATATGCCAGAGAAACCTACCATTGCGACGCGTCGTATTGCTATCCTTATAGCCGATGGCTTCGACTTCAACCAGTACATCACCATGAAGGAAGCCCTTCAAGCCCAGAATGCATTCGTCTTCACCATTGGTGCTCAGCGCCAGGGTGTCACTTCGGAGTCGGGGCAGACAGTTGTACCCGATCATTTCTTCACAGGAATGCGATCCACTCTTTTCGATGCCGTGTTTGTCCCTGGTGGAAAACATGTCCAGGCGTTGTCAAAGAACGGTGTCGCCAAGCACTGGATTTCCGAATCATTCGCCCATCTCAAAGCCATTGCCGGTGCCAATGACGCTGTACCATTCATCCAGCGCCAGATCAATCTCCCAGAAGTCGAGGTTGCTCAGAGTGGCACCTCCCTCAAGGAGTCATATGGTGTCGTGACGGGACACGGAGATGCAGCTTCCTTACTGAAAGTTGGCAAGATTGGACCCGATGCCAAGGGACTCGCTGAGCAGTTTATTTGGCATGTTTCCAGACACAGAAACTGGGCGCGTGAGTTGGATGGACTTTCGGATCAAATCGCCGCCTAACCTTGACACGCGTCCTATATTCCAAAACGAAGCAAATGTGATCACGAAATTGTATAACTAGGTCGAAATATTCTTGAATGTGCTGGGCACTTGTATTCTGTAGAACATTGGAACCTGCATTCTTATGCAAGAATGAGGGTAGGGCTGGGGAAGTCCAGGACCCCGTCGCGCCTGAACATGGTGTCCTAACCCAATGTTCCAAACAACCCAACCACCTTGAGGCAAGCTCTCATTATTGTATGGATCAGCAAGCTAACTCCAATCCATAATCCACTAAACCACTAAATGTCGTTTACCGTGTCAAATAACGCTCAGGCTCTCTGCATACTTCGCACATACTTCCCACATATTTCCCAGCGGCCGGAGACTTCAAAGTTACACGGCAACATCGTACCATTGCTTTCTCAACTGAGGCTGGGCAGCATTCGCATGCAAGGCAGTAATAGACATCTGTGAGAACGCCTCTTCCGTAAATAGCTGGACTCCAGTCCTTTCCTTTCCCCCCCTGCATCTGATACATCACCACATGACTGGCTTCAACCGGATCATTTTTCCAGTATTTTTTCCCAGGCTCGGCTCTTTATATCTCTCATTCGTTTGATCTAAGAACTATGGCTTTGCATCTGTCGCGTTCGAGGCGTCTGACAGTTGTCATTGGCATCTCAACTTGCTTTTTTCTTGCTGAGATCTCATGTTCGTATTACTTGCCCTTCTTGTCAAAACTTGGCCATCACTGACTTGGGTAGTGGGATTTTATACCCATTCAATTGCTCTCATTGCTGATGCTTTCCACTATGTAAGCGGACCCTTGGCTTAGTACATTCAGATTGTGTTCTTTTGGCTGACTTCTCTTGTAGCTGAATGATCTGGTTAGCTTCATCATTGCCCTTGTTGCCTTGAAGGTGAGTATCATTAACACTTCTGAATATATTCGGTCTTCTGACAGTAGCTCCATACTCAGAAATCGGAATGTACCGATTCGCCCAAGGAGCTTTCCTTTGGTTGGCAGCGTGCTCAGCTACTGGGTGCCTTCTTTAATGGTGTCCTTCTTTTCGGGCTAGGTATCAGTATATTCTTACAATCTATTGAGCGTTTCATTGCTCTCCAACGTAAGTTATTCAAGGACTAAGTTTCATCTCAGCATATCTAACCTTGCACTCAGATGTCCAAAACCCCAAAATGATGTTCATTGTTGGATGTGTCGGGCTAGGGTTGAACATAATCAGTGCATTCATTCTTCACGGTATGTCCTCACTTCATAGTCATACATTGACTCGGCTGACATGGATTCAGAACACGGCCATGGTCATGATAACGGCCCATCGTCTACAGTTGAGGCACCTTCTCACGTCAGTGAGCATTGCCAGGATTCTAGCTCCAAAGTAAGCTTTTCTACCTGAAAGTTCAATCGAGGTAAAGCTCACAATTGCTAGCATTATGACCACAAGCACCTTAGCTTTGAGAAGTTCTGTCAATCTACCACAACTCATAATCATGGACACGGTCACGGTCACGGTCACGACCACGGTGATCTGGGTATGATGGGAGTATTTGTTCATGTCATTGGCGATGCAATCAATAATCTTGGTGTAATGGCTGCTGGTCTTATTATCTGGCTCGCAGCACCCCATCCTGGCCGTTTCTATGCCGACCCAGGAGTGAGTATGTTCATCGCCATATTGATTCTTCTGTCGTCAATGCCAATCAGTAAGCTTTGCCCTCTACGCATGGCCATTTCAAGCCCAAACTGACACCATCAAGTGCGCCAAGCTGGTTTGATCCTGCTCGAGTGTGTTCCCACGGGCGTCGACATGGGAGATGTGACCCACGACCTGGAAAGGGTAAACAGCATCTCTCTGATTTGTGTCCAATGTTCACATACTGACCATTCTTAGATCCCTGGAGTCCATTCAATTCATGAACTTCATATTTGGCGACTGAATCAACAAAAGACCCTCGCATCTGTTCATGTTGTTGTTTCTGAAAACTCCGTGGAAGACTTCATGCGCATCGCCCGCGTAATCAATGAGTGTTTCCACGCCTATGGAATTCATTCGGTCACTCTCCAGCCCGAACTTTCTGATGACACTGACACAGATCTTCCTCGAGATGCCGGCAAGCCCAGTCCACGATGTCAAGTTATTTGTGGAACGTTGTGTGAGGAATTAACTTGCTGTGGTTAGCAGAACTGTGAAAAGGGCCTGGTGACGAAAGCCTGTTTTGTTGTTTCGTGCACATCTGTTACATTCTAAAGAGTTACTTATTTTGTATCATATTAAAACACATTTCAGTCTCGGTTTTGCATGTAGCTAGAACTAATTCTGTATTCTGGGTGATGGTAAATCAAGGGCCGAAAAAGGCCCCTGCCTTGTTCGTCCAATCGTATCTCTCTGATTGTTTATCACGTGATCCAGATGGGTCGGTTGATCGACTGGTTCATGACCGCCCATCAACAAGTTGCGGCCCCATACTGATTGGTGCCTGGTATGTCCGTAACATACCACTATTAAATTCACTACCAAATTTACCGCTAGCGATAGTACAAAAACCGAGAAAAGCGAGCACTGAGTTAATAAAATATATCTAAAACGATACTACAATTTCTCCGAAGGTGCGAGATAGTCTTTCTGGGATTTTGGCGGGTAGGCTCGCTCTTACCGAGGTTGGTGCTCAACTCGCGGAGGACAATATACGGATTCTACGGCGGAAAAAGTAGTCGAATGCTACTAAAACAAAGCGTAGGCTTCCGGAACTAGGCCCTCGTCTGGTAAAGGACTGTATAAAGTATATTTCCGACCGTGCCCACCGATATAGGTGAAGTCCAGGAGGATCCCGGTACAGAAATAGCCTAGGAATGGAAAGATAATCTTATACTACTAAGCTTGTTATTTGAATTCAATAAATTAGATGGCTGGGCTCGACGACCCGATTATGCTCAGAAGTCAGTGATTTGATTGCGCGCGCGGAAATATCGGGCGACTATACACTTGCCATCGGACCACTCTGCCCCAATGATTTCACAAACCCAGTGGTCGCAGAGCCGGCGAACATTCCGTTTGTATAGACTCTCGGATGCCCCGCTTTCTCTAAGCCAGGGTTGGCAGACATCTCGTATTAGAACACGCCATAATGAAATACTCATAGCTTATCTTCGGCCGGAAACAACGAAGATTGCCACTAGACCCATTTTGGATAGGGTCTACTCGGAAGATCTTACTGAGAAGCAACCCTTTGAATTTGGGAAGAGCAGAGAGAAGAAAGATTTGCATTCAGATAGCTACTTGATGATCAGCCATATTCTCCATACGAGACCTTACCGATTTGCTCATTGTTAATTCAACTTGATCCTTGTCTAACGAAAAACAGAGACCTGTCTCCAGAGCTTGCTTGCTGCCAGTAAATACCATTGATAGATACATAGTCTGAGTAAGGGATCTTGTAAACCAAAGATCATCTACTAGTAGACGGCTCTTGGAAAGCTAAGTCCGAATCCCTCTGCAGCAACACTTCAGCTTTATCGCACTCCACAAGTTCCCCATGCTTGAGCAAAATCACCCGGTCGAACCAATGAATAAAACGATGCCGATGTACCACCGATATGATAGTTTGCTGAGAGAATTCCTTCTCAATAATGTCCTGCATGATCGCCTCCGTTTCCCAATCGACGCTGACACAAGAAAATCATTAGTTTCTACCTCAATGAAAACCCAGAGATCCATATTTTAATAGAACTATATTAGCACATACCTGCTTGTAGCCTCATCCAAGATCAACAGAGAACTTTTCTTCACAAGGGCCCGAGACAAGGCAAGCAATTGCCTCTGTCCGACCGACCAGTCCTCAGTAGAGAACTCCATGTCCAAGCCCCGTTTGGCGCGAACTTGATCCCAGAGGCCCACCTTCTCAATGGCACGGACCAGTTCCGCATCGATCACGCACTGCCGAGGATCGAGATTGAAGCGGAGGGTTCCTGGCATAAAAAATGGGTCTTGGGGGACAACGTTGATGCGCGAGCGGATTGTGCTTCTCGGGATCTCGGCGAGGTTCCTGCCGTCTATTTCGATCCGTCCGGACTGAAGATCAAGCATCTGGAGCATCGCCATAATAAGTGATGTTTTTCCACTACCGGATGGTCCGCAAATGGCGATTTTCTCCCCCGGCTTGATGGTCATGGTAAGACTTTTAAGGATCGGAATAGTTGAATGGCTGCCTGGCTTAGCTTTTGTACATATAACAAAGATAGCCCCCCACAAAAGCGAGATGATACATACTCATATCCAGCGGTCACGTCTGTGAACTTTACCTCACCATGGCAAGGCCAGTCATGCGGCAGTTGAGGAGCAATTGAAGATGCCACACCGCGTTCTTCCGAGGGGGTATCTTCTATAAAGCGCTGGACGCGCGTGACGGCCCCGATAGAGGTTTCAGTCATGGTCCACATCTTGAGAGCATTTGCCAAGGTTTGATTTAGTGTCAGTAAAATGTTGAGTGCAACCCCAATGGATGCTGCATTGAATAAATCTTTCAGGGATGTGACCATGGCGATCAGAATGACTGCAATTGCCCCAACAGTCAAATCCAAAACCAGAATCAGCCATTGCTGGATACTGTAAAGCATGTATACCGGTCGCTGCGATCGGTTCAATAGGGAGTGGCTTTTCTCTCGCAGCTGGTGCCCCCAATTGAAGGCTCGGATACTTGATATGCCGTGGATAGTCTCGAGAAAGTGGGTGTAGAGAGGTGCTTTGGCCTCAATGTCTAGCAATCGGACCTGTCGGGATGTGCGCAGATAATATGACTGAATGAAGAATAGAACCACACCCAAGAGTGGGATCGAGGCTGCCAGGTATCTACCAATGGCACAGATGATGATAATGTTGATAAAAACATAAACGACATCTGCCGAGTGAGTGAGCCCCAGCATCTTGATATCGGGGAAGGGTTAATACTAGTCACGCAGTTCACAGCATATATCGGTAGCATCATATCAATAAGTTCCAAATCTTGACTGAACCTGTCTCAGATGTATCAGAAACAACGGAGGCAGAAGATTGAGAAATTAACAATACCTATTCGTTATTGAACCAATGTCCACACTTTGGTAGAAGCTAATCGATGCCCTGCGGTAGTAAATATAAGTATGACAATATATGGATGTTGGACTATGATAACTCACCTAAGCGCTGTTTTGAGAAGATCGGAATGCAAATTCAGCGAAGTATTGTTAAGGGCTGGAACAAAAAGCAACCTGCGATCTCCGGTCAGCTCTGAAAACAAATCGCATCTAAGACACATACCAGCAGCCAGTTACGAGACTCAGAAATGCCAACCCAAATATCAATCCGTAAACACCGAGATACATCCCCAGCTGCTTGTTAGGCTGCTCTTCATTTGCCTCAACCCACCATTGAATCCATAATGCTAGAAGAAGTTAGATTTTCTTTCTTCTAACCAATATGACTCAAACTAGACAGACTTTGAAAGCTGGAGCAGAACGCTTCAATAATAGTGAAGGCCACAAAGGAGACCAAAATTCCGTATCCTGCGCTTCGAAAGTAGTATGTGTACACGGGCCAATTTCCGTTCCATTTAACACGCATGGCCTTTTTATCGTCGACTGTTTGCACAGAATTGCTGGTGTGATCTTTGTTTTCGACAACCGTGAGGCGGAAGTTTGACTTCTCAACCGTCTCAAGGGGAGGATTCGCCACTGGCTTCTGAACCATTGAGACAATCCCTGGTTTCCTAGATTGTATCTCACTGTATGACCCCGAAGCTGTGATCTTTCTCTCGTCCATAATCACAATTTCATCTGCATGCAGTAGCAACTGATCTATAAGTTCTCTTAGAGCTGGTCCTTGATCGCGTTGCAACAGGGATTACCCGCCCTTAGGGCATCTCAAGACATACCTGTACTCATAGCGAGAATAACCGATATCCCCGCTTTTTTAAAGTGGCCGTCTTTGCCTAAAAGCCGGTTCGAGATGAAAGCAATACTCGTTGAGTCGAGCCCGCTGAACACATTGTCCAGGATCACAACGTCAAGCCTAGAGTAGACTGCCCGGGCTAGCGCCTAGAGATAAGAAGAGAGGACTCATCAGTACGTGCAAAGATAGTTGTATGTTATGCGGAATGACTCACAATTCGTTGCTTTTGGCCTCCACTAAGTGAGATGCCGCCACTTCCAGCTAGATGCATGTCACCTTCCACAAGAGCCCCGAGGTCCTGTTGCAGGCCACACGCCTCGCATGTGAAGTTATACCATGCTTGGTCAAATTCCAGGAATCCGATGATATTGGTCCGGATGGTATCATTCGTGATCCACGGGATCTGTGGACAATAGGCCGCTCTTGAGAATGAGGCTGTTCTGGAACCATCTTTAACCATGTGCTGACTGAGGATGCTCTCAACCAGAGTTGACTTCCCACATCCAACAGGACCGACGATCATCGTAATGCCCTGATGAATATTGAGATTCAAATGGCGAAGCACGGGATCTTTGTCCGAGGACCATGCTATGTTTGCATCTTGGAATGAGATCAAAAATGGACAGAACTTTTCAGATGACGGGACAGGCTGAGTCTCATCTTCGTATTTTGCGGACGAAGAGGTGCATTTCGCACAATATGCTTCAATCCGGTCAAAGCAAGCGATAGCCTGCCAGAGTGCGGGCATGACTTGGCAAAATATGAGTAGGGGATTTGTGAGAAGAGAAATCAAAGCGAGGGATGTGAATGCCTGAGCAGAGAGAATTGACCCATCGTGTCGTACAACAGATATTATTGCGTAGATTGTGAACGTAGCGAAGGGAGCGAAGACAACAGGCACGTTGGCTGAATTCAACGTCAGTTCATGTCCAAGTGGCCCTCTCATGCGTTTCGGGTACTCACAGAGCGCAACCTGCCATATCAACAACTTCCGGAATGTGACGGAAGTTTTCACTTCGATTTCACGCAGACGTGACACTAGAGGTAAAATGACATCGCCAAGCCCGAGCATTTGTACAGCCTTCATACTGCCTAACGTGTTTGCTGTCACTTCCAGTCGCTTTTGTACTCGCTCGATCCATTGTTTTTGCGCCTTTCCAGATAGGCTTGACACTGGGACCATTACTGCCACGGATCCTGTAGATAAAGCTTCTTAGCAATTTCTCTTGGACCGATCTATCTGTCAAAATCAGATGAGGGAATTGTTACCCAGTGAGATGACAAGAGGTATAAAGCAGGCAACCCCGATCTCGCGCTCTAATAACCAAATCGCGATCCCCACCTCTATGATAGACGCCCATGCCTCATGCAAGTTTTTCAAGTTAGCCACTATCCGTTCAATATCGGTACCCATCAATGTAATAGCTGCGGAATCAGTCAAATCAGCCGCAGACATCTCGATAGTCTGGTCATAGATCATAGATATAAGACCAGATCGCATCATGGTGAGTAAACGGTATGTCTGGCGCCAGTATACGGCTTTGGAGATCTTTTTGCAACCGTTAGCGAGACATGCTATATTCGCAGTGCTCAATGCATACCTACCGCCAACCCCAGATATACTAGAATATACGCTCCTATGAGTCCAGTTCCGTAAAACTTAGGCTCCGACGCTGATGAGTCTCCAATATATTTCAGAGTTGCTGTAATGAGAAAAGGCTGCGCAAAGGTAAAGCAACTGCAGGCCAGGCGTGGGGGGATCGCGGAGACGTAAGCCCATCCGTATGCACAAAACACAGCTTTGACTAAGCGATAATGACCGTTTTGGCTTGCAAAGTCCCAAGACTGTCGGAGTTTACCGCCAGAGCATTTTCCTTGAAGATTCGTGTCAATTTCTGGAACATTCTCGACCTCGAGAGCTTCTTTATACCCTTTCTGGAGGAATGGCAGTACCCAGATAAAGAAGCATCGGCTCCAAAACCCGACTTTTCCTTCATCGGTAATGCTATAGTGGTGAGAGTTCAGAATATTGATTTTTGGAACGGACTCAAGGGCTACAACCGCCACCGTCAAAAGGAAACTGGCTAGCGAGAGATATCGACAAACTTCAACGGATGGGATTTGCCATAGTGTCAATAGCTGAGGCAGTCTGCAAATGCAAGACGCCGAGAAATAGAGGACGAGGAGATCTGAGGGTCTCACAGATCGCTGGTCCTCTACGAAGGAGGCGTATGACGCTGCAAATGTTGCTATGATGTTGAGTATGACTGCTAGCAAGGAAGCCTGGGTATGAAGGGCCGATTTCCGGACTTGAAAAGCCGCAAACAGAACCTGGAGAACAAATAACACGGCAATAAGGCACTGCTTGAGATTAGCCATAGTCGGGGAAGATATAAGAAGGGACCTTTACTAGCTTGCAGATCGCTAATCTGTATGAGGTGATTTTGACCGGTTCGTGCCGAAGAACCCAAAGCCGTATGGGTAAAAGTATTAAAAAAACCGCGGCTGGCAGAGATGTGAAAAATATGTCTTCAAATAAGAGCGTAAAGTCAAAGGCACGACAACCGATGCTGACGCGAGGGCCGAGGCGATTGTCGGACAAGCACAAGCTGGTTGCCATTAATACTTTGCGAGGTATGTTGTGTGTCTGAGTAAATTTGATTGCATTCGAGGAAGATTACTTGATTCCATGGGATACAGCGCCGAATTATAAATACCAAGATAGATAGCTACCTCTAGGACTGACTCGGAGCAACCGCAATCAGTTGCCTATTTAGGAAATATCTGTTGTTGAACTCCGAAAGATGCATACCCTCTTTATTGCGATCAAATACTTTTATCGATGTAATGACTTTGCCTAAGATAAGGTCTTTTGAGTCTAGACCTCGCCAATAGATCGCGGGTTGAGGTTTACATAGCACCTTTCCTGTTTGCAGGTTTTGTCAAGGCCTATATTCAGCGACTATGTCTTCTCCGAGATTTCTTGTATGTACTATGCACACTGAATCGGGAGGTTCACAGCATGATTGTGTCAGAGAAGGTGGCGATGTCGATATTCACAGCGGCCCTTCTACCATATACAGCTATGTACATAATGATCAAGGAGTTCGGAAAAAGGCACGCATTATATAGAGGATTATTTCCCCACGAAGTCCGCATGAATATTAATTCTCACCGCGCGGTGAAATCAGAGAAAAAATTATAGAAAATTTTCAGCCTCCTAATCCTTACGAAGTCTGCCCTTGCTCGTGATGATGTTCGTGCTCATGTCCATCTTCGACTTCATTAATTCCTGAACTCATCATCACGGGCACCTCCAAAAGCTGTTTGTGAAACATCGTCGGGTTCATAACCAGCCGCCTGCAATGCCGCGCATGAGCGACACTATCGAACCTCCGTTCCATTACCACCCCCGTTTCCCTCATTCGTATATACTTTTCCCAGTAGAACATGCAGTGTGCAATATGCCAGTCTCTCAGGCTCCAGAAGCTACCTTTGCTGTCTCCAAGAAGTGCAACCTGTACCTTTCCAATCGGGGTGGTCCCGTTTGCATCTGCATAGTAGGGCCAGGACCCATCGGAGTTCGGACCCGATCGGTCGAACTCTGCCGTCAGTTCGTCGTCCCGGCAGTGAGGGGGCAGCCAAGCTGTAGCCAGTGAATCGTACACACATTGCCTAGAAAGGGCTTCTTGGACGCTGCTCCCACAGTCACACAGGTTCATTGTAGGCCCCAGGGTTTCGGGTCTGTATACGTCGGGTTTGGGTGAAGGCAGTCCAATCAGGTGAAAAACTTGAAGGCAGATGGACATAAATCCCCAAGAAGCTAGGAGAACTGTTGTAATTCGGGTTGCGGCACTCAAGCATCGGCTGTGGCGTCGGTCGGAATGGTACAGCGGCAGTTGATCGGTGGGTTTGATACATTCTTCGTCACGAATGATGTTGGCAGAGGGAGGTCTGCCCTTAGGAAGAAAAGGCATCTCCATCAAGTCCATCTGGAATGGTACGGGGTATAACGTGTCTATAACCGCAAGAAGGCGATTGGATCGCTGTGATTACATCAAGTTCTGTCCCAAGGATAGACTATTATCAAGGGCAACAGCAAGCAAGCTTTCGAAGCCAAAAACAAACAAACAAAAAACACCTTGGTTTTGTGCAAGAGTTCTGAATTTAGTGGCAATCAGCAATCAGCGCGATAATGCGTCGTTCTTAAGGGTTCTCACTGCTCAAAGCTTCTGTGGCACACTCACCTAGGCCTGCTTCTCTTTCGCTGGGATCAGGCTTGGAATCTTGAGCAGAATAACGTACTGGGAAGGGACGTCGTGCAGGTCAATTCATCACTACTGATAAAGTGACGAGGTGAGTACTTTGGCTAGCAGCTCTGTGTATGCAATATGGCAAAGCATGGACCCACCCTCTTTCCAAACAGACACAGTAGCGCCCTAGTGGATCTAAGGGACTACCCTTGCAATTGTGAGATCTTAAGTCAGCTCGAGATAAGGGGGTATGAGCAAGCTTTTACTGATGGCGAGCCTTCAAATAAACCGTAAGCTTATAGCACTCTCTCGGATGAAGAGATACTACTTCCCTAGGCCCGGTGTCTGTATCTTTTTATTTTTAAAAAAAAGGTATGATATACCCAAGCAACTGACTGCAGGAGAAATCTGTAAGCATTAAACCCGAATCATCCTAGTGGATGTCCACTGCATGCACATGCAGATAATCGCAGATAAGCACTATGCCGGAAGAGTGACCTTTTTAGTTCGATCAGAAAGCCGGCAAGTCAGTCCATTGTTTCTTTTTCAAGAATAACTTTCACGCGATGAAGAGAAGAATGGAATAGATTTGATGTACTCCGCAGCCAGAAATGGCAAATTCCGGATTTACTTCGCTTAAAGCAGCGTGCATTTGATGAACAATTTGGAGTAGGGTGCTTTGGTGGAATTGAGTATCTACATAGTGCTTCTTGTCAGACCGTTTTAGATATGGCCAACAATTTTCACCACTGGCATAAGGCTTTATTATGCGCCAACAGCTCAGCATTTACTCGGCCATAGAAAGACAGAAGTGTTGGGAGTCGTGATGACACGACTTACAAAAGCAAATAGACGAGTGGGAGTTTCTTGACAAAAGAAAAAAAAAGTCCTCTTTACTAGATCTCTGAGAGTGGGCAGAAAGTATCAACTTGACGACACGATAAGAAATTCGTTTTGGCTAGACCTGGCTGTGACCCTCCGCCCGCCCCTTATGAGGGGAAGGTCAGACCTCTACGACCCTGGGCCTGACTCTGACTCTCTGCGGTTCCTTGAGGGTCTCCCATTACGACCGACAGCAAGCCGCATATACAGTGCCTTAACTATTTAGGACAACCCGTCAGTTATTTTAGACACTAATCAATCTGGAGCAAAAGAATCACGCGAAAAGTGATGCTTTTTACCTATTTGTCTTGTTTATGGACCCTCAGGGTTACCAAAGAGTCACCAAAGGGTCACAGCCAGGTCTAGGGAGGCGGCTCGCTGGGATGGCCGGCTCGCTTTTGAACTACGTTGACTTGTCTCATAAATCTCAACAGAGTTATCAGTGTCCGATATCTTAGATTCAAAGATTTCTCGAACGATAGTTTTGGGTAGTCTAGTGAGAATGTCCACCATTCCCGACCTCCAGAGTATGATCACCTAAAGCGATTCCAATCGTGTCCGCCTTCTCTCCGGTATAAGGGTCGCCTAAAGCAGGGAATTAGCATTTTAAGCACCCAGGGTAATGCCTCATGTATTCTTACCGTAAATAGGATGCACGAGTAGACCTTGCTCGAAGGCGTCGAAAGAATGTTCTGCCATCCAGTGCTCGAGGGGTTCCCACTTGACACATTGATGTTTTGCTTTATCAACGGCCAAAGGGTGTTTTTGTCTTATTTCAAATATTAGCATCGCCGCCATAGGCTGGCCTGTGATAATATCTTACCCAACTCCCCAGTAAAAGGGGATGACTGTAGTATCGGCGTTGCATTGTACATATTGCCTCAACCAATCAACACAGTGTTCTAAGTTTGAATCGGTAAGCATCAACTCCTTGAGAAAAATACTGGGGTTTAGCTTCTCCAGCCTCACTCACCAGTATGGTACAAAAGGCGCGCGTCATCTTCTTCAGTCATGTTAGGGTAGTAAGAATCCCGATGAATGTAGTGATGGAATCTCTTCAGGCAATGCAGCCCATGAAATACCGCTAACGTAGCAAAATAACCAGATCCATCGGCAAGTTGGATGACGCTGTCATCATGGGCGAATGGGCCAAGTTCATCTCTCTGAAGACGAATATTCTGGTCTACAGAGACAGTCAGCGGAGCTGGGCTTCTCGAGAGGTCATCAAAGGATTGACAGCGTCCGTACGTTGCATGATGCTCTTCCAATCTTCGGCAAGCTGGGGTGTCGGTTTTCCGTTGAAGTGTCCTTGTTTTTCAGGATTCAAGGTTCCATTGGGCAGATACACAGGTAGCAAATCTAATTGTTGCCCCTCATATCTGATAACATCGCGAGCAGGCGCTGTTGGGGAGGTGTTAGCTCTGTGTTAGATAAAGTCACGACTTCCCTCTCATGAACACCCACTCTCTTCGAAAAATGGGTAATGGGAGTATTGAAGATTAAGCCAGGTGTAAAACACCAAACCAAATATCACGTTCAGCGATAATAAGAGAGCGTTCACGCAGATAGCGATTTTGTGTCGCTGGAGCCAGGAACCATCGCGGTGCTTGAAAGGGAAGCTGTCTAAGCCATCGTCTTTGAAGGGAGTTTCATCTCCGCCGTGAAGCAAAGATTCCACGGAGGCATTATCCTCAGGATTCAGACTCGAATACTTCTCCATTGAGGCCTAGGTCGAGTGGTGCTGGCAGCTTGACTTCTATTCAATGATATAAGAAGTGAATATATCAAAAATGTAATCCAAAAGTTGTTAGGATTGTCATTAATCTCATGGCCATAACAATCATACTGGTGGATAATATAGGAGCGGGGCTCTGATCAGGCCAATGGAATGCTATTCGTAAGCTTACGTGCAGGGAAAGGCATAATACACTCGCTGGCATATGCTATAGACAGGGGACAGCGGGCTTTGGGCTAGCAGAGCAAAGGCTACATGTGACTGAGCAATTTCAGCTAAGGTGATTGGTACATCAATGACACTTGTCTAAAGCCCCACATTGTATGGGCGAATAAGAAGTGAGAAAGTAAGCATGCATAGAAGCACGAAATGGGTATGCGCAATAGCCTAAATATGCATCTAAGCTCGGTGTCTGGATCGAGTCCATGAGAGGGTAGACCCTGGCGCGAGATACTGGAAATCTACACCATGAACATCTTGTCATCACCTGCCTTTTCTTGGTGTTCACGATTTTAATAATAATACAGTGCTGGGAAAAAGGGCCAGAGAGAGAAATATAAAAGCTGGCAATTTTGCCCATTTGTTACATCCACACATCAGCTTTGACAAACATCTTGTTTCAACATATCAGCTTCATCTCCTGAGGTCCTTCGCTAGCCTGATTTTGAATCAAGATCACTCCCTAAGATGCATCTTGCCAGCACTATCTACATCGCCTGTGCTTGGGCTATTGGAGCACAGGCGCTCGTTGTACACTCTCGTGGGGAAGCCGATGAGGCCTGGAACATCAACAAGCGCGCCGAGGCCGATGAGGCCTGGAATATCAACAAGCGCGCCGAAGCCGATGAAGCATGGAACATCAACAAGCGCGCCGAAGCCGATGAAGCATGGAACATCAACAAGCGCGCCGAAGCCGATGAAGCATGGAACATCAACAAGCGCGCCGAAGCCGATGAGGCCTGGAACATCAACAAGCGCGCCGAAGCCGATGAAGCATGGAACATCAACAAGCGCGCCGAAGCCGATGAAGCATGGAACATCAACAAGCGCGCCGAAGCCGATGAGGCCTGGAATATCAACAAGCGCGCCGAAGCCGATGAAGCATGGAACATCAACAAGCGCGCCGAAGCCGATGAAGCATGGAACATCAACAAGCGCGCCGAAGCCGATGAGGCCTGGAATATCAACAAGCGCGCCGAAGCCGATGAAGCATGGAACATCAACAAGCGCGCCGAAGCCGATGAGGCCTGGGAAATCAGTCAGTATATCTACTCAACTCCTTGACCCAAGAACGTGCTAACCTTTGTAACTAGGTAAATGAGCACACAGTTAAGCAGGAAACTTTGATTGTGACATGTTTTGAGCGAACATGGATGATGATCAGAGTTTTCGAAGGGTTTTGAAGCAGCACTGTTGATACCTGAGCACATGAAGGCGGATTTGATGTCGGTACTGCGAGGTTGTTGGTGCTGTTGAAGTTCATATAGCCTTATGAATGCATATTGAACTAAATATTTCTTGCTATCTTGCTTTAGCTGACGCGATGAGTTGTTTCTAATTTGCTTTCTCGGTCGAAAATCTTAGGGTACTGAAGAGGGAGATGCTCGATGGCAGTCTGACAGGCAGACGGGTCGAGATAGACAAGGAGTCGTACACTCAGCAGCGTTGTGAAATAATGGAACAGCAGGATATATTAAATAAAGAGCATAAGGGCCAAAAGAGCGTATACCCCCTGAATCAATCTAGCTGAGATCTCCATTCCAAAACATGAGAAATGAGGCACGAGTAACTAACGTATTCGGTAAGCGAGCTGCACATGTAAACCAGCTGTGCAGCCCAAAACACATAGTAAAAGTGATAAATTACAACTTGATATCTCAACAATTGTGGTCTATAATCACTTCTTCTTGAAGCATACTATATTTTAGGTAATAATTAGTCTCTTTAAAGACTTGAAAGAGTTTTTACAACACAGGGGCTTCTCGCATAAACGTGCTCAATGAGCATATTTCATCAAGATCGCTTATTGTGCTAGCTCGACCTCACAGCTCTCGCGCTTTCTTTCCGTCGCTATTTCCCCCACTACAGTACATATAAAAAACAATTCATTGAAAGAGAAGATGAAACCTCGAAAGCGGTCGAGGGTTCTGTTCCGTAAAAGAAGTGCCTTGTTGCTGTTGTTGTAGGAAGCCTAATTCTGATGTGCGTTTCAATACCCATCTTTTGAACAAGATCAGATCTTGCTCAGAGATGGTATATACTGGACTGAAGATGGTTGTTGTGTAAAGTCAGGTGAAATTAAACAAAGGGTCCTGAGTCCAGTGGATATTGTCAAACCACGCCATGAAATCAAAATTACCGTCCAAATCACAACCGTCGTACCAATCTTTACATAAATCAATATCTGGAGTCAAGGGAGCCGATTGGGGATATTCGGGGGAAAGAATTCGATCGAGCACCCGACGAATGAATCTCGCCCCTTGTTGAGCAACTTTATAACTCCCTTCATGTGGACGCACCAGCGAGGTCAGATGGGAGACAAAAAGAATGAGCTTTTGGATAGTAAGTGAACGAAATTTGGCAGGTAACGGCGCTGGTGATGAATTCGATATCTGAGAGCTTTGCCCCGAGAGCAGGTTCGAAGTCAGGATGCCTGCAGCAGGAAGACCAATGTAGCATAACTGGAGAGAATTTATGTTATAAGAGAGGCCCTATATCAGTATTGAGGGGGGTAGAGCAATCTTACATCCCACGACATATTCGCCACCAAGTGAGCAGACCGGGTCTGCATAGCAATAATGTCTAATAGCGTGGTCACTATTTCCAGGGAGATTTCACTAAGACCTTGTGAGTTTATCCCAAGGCGCTTTAGCAAGATACGATGCAGAAGAAACTCCTGGTACGTAAACTCCATGTGAGCGAAGGCGCGGCCCTCGTCTCGTGTAGAGTTGTAAGCACCCGCTGCAGCATCCTGGGGAGACCAGTGCATAAATGAGGGAAGGTCTTGCTGCATTTTACGGGATTCTTGAATCAACCTTCTATATAGTTCCTTGCGGTCAGTCCCTGATATCAACATAATTTGAACTCTATGAGACACGAACTCAACTTTGGCTGGAATATGCTGAGTTGTAGGACTCAAAGACAACTCTAGGATACTTTCTCGCAATAAGCTCGTTAGTAGCACGATACGAAGCCTGACGCCAACGGTCAGATTTCCTTCGGTGTTCCAACCATTCGCGTCGAGATTCTGTAGTGCCCTCTCTCCTTCGCTTCGTGAGAGGACTATCGTCTCGTAACTTATATCTAGGGGAGGCAGAATACTACAGTATCGAGAGCATATCCGTGGAGGACGCCCTAAGGAGGTCGCTAGCTCCTTATCAATTGCGTATGCGCACACCATGACTCGCTTTCGTATCTCCACTAAGAAGAACGGAAAGTCTTCTTCGATGTCTTCATCGGATTGATGTAAGCCGAATGCGTATACGATGGTAGATAGATCTCCGAGCTTTTGCCAGACCCTATAATCTAATCAAGTTTTAGCTAGTTATTTCCTCTCTTTTCTAAAGGGTAATATCAAAGGGTGATTACCGCTATCGCCAAACATCGAACTTAAGAGAACTATTTGCTGGGTCGTAAACCAGCAAAAGGGATCGCTAGTCGTTCTAGCACTACTGCATAATTGGCAGCAAATCTCACTAACAGCGGTGGCGATATTTCTGAGTTGGCTCTTTTCAAGCTTCCAGGGGTTGCGATGCGTGAAGATCGGGTCATCATCGGGTGTATGGAATAATGCTGTCCCTAATAGGGCGAAGACAAGTCCAACTGTCTCCCATCTCGCCGTTATTGAATCGAAATACTCAGAAAACTTCATTGTTGAATGTGTCTGGATATCTTCGGATGTGTTGACAAATATTTGACGGGACAAGGTGGCTAGCGATGCATGCGTATCCTGAGAGTTGCGGACTGCGCAATCATACATTTGCTCCATGGAATTGCACAAGGCGCGAGTCAAGGGAGGGCCTAGAAACCATCCTGGGGATATCTTATTCTTTAATTCAATGATCTCATGGAACCAACGGATCTTTTGCAAGTGTGATAGAATCTGAACTCCTAGCAGCACCTGATTGGAGTTGCTTAGTGGATATGTAGCTGTTGGTACTGTCACTGCTGGCAGACTGCCTGGTCCTTCAACACGCAGGGTGTCTTCATACTCCCTGAAAATATCTTGGGGGAGACCAACCCTAGAATTCCAGGTCCCAGAGTCTGTTTCTCCTTTGCAGTCCATTGCGCGATATGCTGATCGCGTAACGTATTCCCCACATCTGTAACCGGTGGCAAGTCTGACTGTGGGCTAGGCGTGGGTGTGCTGGAGATCATTTGATCCACTCGAAAAACCAATTGATTGTCCGGGCGTTGTTGCCTCGTGGATCTCCGGGAGACCACCCTGAAGGCACGTGCGCGCGGCTGAGTTAGTGGAGCGGGATGGTAGAAGCAGCGTTCGGCCTGGCCATGACAGAGACATCGACCACAGATGGGACTTTGATGGTCGCATCGTAATTTGGACTTTCGGCAAGGCTCGCATGATGGCAGCTGTCCATTTCGACGAGGTGTTGCCATTTTCACTGACCGGATTTGTTGGAACGGAGTAAGGATAGAAGCCTGGCTATAATCCGGTGACGCGATACTGATAAGACACAGTCGAGGGTTTGAGGATATAAAAGAGGGGAGGTACTATATTGCTTTTGCTGCAGTGGAGAATGGGGGTCCAGGGGCCTCGGCATCGGACCTCGGAGCCGGACCTCAGCATTAAATGTCATATCTTGGGGAAATCCAACCGGAACTCCGATTGGACAGTGAAACAAGACCGATAGTGCCAGCGGTCATGGATGTGGCCAACGACCTTCGCTAAGCCCTGCCTTAGCACTGCAACATCATTGGAAGGATCAACTTAGCACTTCACGAATTAATGTCCACTACCGTAGCCTTAACAGCTATTCATCTTGTGCATTTCCTTGCGTCGAATTAGTGCCACACCCTTTTTACAAATGTGATTGGAGCGGAGTCCTGGTGAAGAAGTGCATTTGTACAGGGGAAACTAAACTGAGGACAGCAAGAGGGAAAGGAAGAAAACATGAAGCTCGAGGAAGGTCAAAAAAAATTCCATCCTTCGCCACATGCTTTCATGCCAGTTCTATCGTTCCTTATCCTGTCACAAAATATGGCTGAAGCGGCACCGAAAAGAGACCCGCGGTTAGACCGGCACTAATGAAGCAATTCATTAAGGGGTTCTTAAACAAATGCAGGGGGTGAGATAGCGGGCTCAGGCTCTAGTCTTGTTAGAAGCAACTACAAACGAGCTATTGGCCTCGTTCTAAGAAGTACCTTTTACCCCTATATGGCGCTTTGATTGGGCTGGATGGCGGGCCGTCCCTACTTTTGGTCTGTGTGTGATAAGGTGCGATCGGCTAGATCATTCCGTCCAATAGAGTACTGTCACATAGCCTGTCTAGCGCCATCAAAGGCTTAGTACGGCAAAGTCAAGGTTACTTTAATTATAGGTCTCCTGCAAGTCTCTGGACCAGGAAGCAAACAAGATACCTAGGTACTGATAAATCACTCGCAGACCGCAGCGATATCGGTGTTACATGCACCCTCTTCTTTGGGCCATACAGTGAGTGAGCCATTATGGTTACAATCATGGACTATCACACACGAAGAAGACTCCAAAATCGCATGGCGCAACAAAAGTTTCGTATGTAATATGCATGCTACGATTAGTTTGAAAACTAAATGAAATATCTAGGGGAGCGGAGTAAGAAACAGAAACATTCCCCGGCAATTCAACATCAGGACGACAGCTCTCCACCAGTTTTGAACTATTCCCCGGGTGATCACATTGGTCATTATGGCGAGATTGCTGCCACCGAGACGTGGACAGAAACTGCCGTACCGTCCTTGATTCCAGGGCCCCTGAACTCTCATTTCTTCTCACACCAAAGCTCGACGCTCAATACCATTCCAGGGGAACTGTATACACCCCAACAATACCTCGAGCACTCGGGCCTGAATAATGATAAGCCAAGTTTCTCTAATCCCCCTGAAATGTTTTTGTATCCAGAAACCCAGGTTCGCTCGTTTCTGACGTCCATATGTACACTGTTTTGTAGGAAAGAAATAACTAACGTTGGCGTTTGCAGGGCACGAATGGACTGTTAGAGCTCGACTTGACTCTTGCGGGACTAGCGACGGGTGGTTCTGGACAGAGAAAAGAACCGCCATCTGAACAAGAAACATCAAATCTAGTGTCAGCTGCGATGTCGCACACGCCGGAAATAGTATTGGTTGGCAACCAGGACGGCATTTATTCCCCGCTTGACGATGATGAATGTGTAAATCTTCCCCTTTCTGTTTCACAAGGTCACCTTTACCTAAAACATAGGCTGATACATTTCGCAGCAGGCTCCCGACGATAGGATGAAAGATAATGCTCTGTTGGTACTGCAGAGCCAGAAGGTTCACTTCAGGAAACAAGCACAGGAGCAGATTCGCAGGTTGATCTCAATATATGATCTTGGGGTTTTTCTGCAGATATTTCCCTCCGATCCTCGTCTGAAGAAGGCGCTTGAGACCACCAATGATATATTCTCTTCAACATGGAAGTAAGTTGTGTTGAGATTTGTGGCCGCCGGCCATGCTTTATGCCATGAATGAGGCATGACGGCTACCACGATGTTTCATTATCTGGGAAACTAAATTAGGACTATCTTAAGGCAAATATTTACAGTCTATAAGGAGATTCACATACAAATGAGAATCTCCAGACTTAAACAACTCGGTAACTCATTCAAAAGTTATCTATATTGTACATTCCCGGTCGTCATCATTCCCCACCTTACATCGTAACTTTTAACAAGTTGGAAATTTCATCAGCATCATAAGGCTTCATGCAATATAACAGGCCGTGGAAGCTAAACATCAGGCTCAGCGGACAGCCTAAATCATAGCAACATAAAGCAAGACTATACGTACAACATACCCCATATAATGCATCGCTTTGTGGAACTTCCAGTTTCATATCTAGCAATCGAGATTGTAAGATGATGTCCAGCCGCTAACAAATTGATCCATTCGCGTCTTATCATTAAATCAAACTTTGTTTAGCTTTCATATAGGAGAATTGTGAGAATTCTGTGGAATTGGATGACCCTGAAGTGCCAAAATTCTTCAGACAGGATGCTGATTGCACTACGCACGAGAGTAGGGATCAATGTCTAATGTAATGATATCAGTAGTGACTCTGGTTGAGTTATTGATTGGTTGGAGAGAAGAGAGAGCTAGCTACTGAGGGCGACATAGATGGTGCATCAGGTGATGCAAACCCATAAACAAAAATGGCCATGACTGCTCATCACTGGGTTAAATCCACGGGATGGAGCTCCCCGCCACAGGGCATAGTGGGCTTCTAACCATCACAAACTCGTGTTGAGGCGCTTGGATGTTGGCCGAGGAAATGAATGGACAAATATCAGCACTAGGCCGATAAAAGAGGTTCCTGCTCCTTGTCGTTATTTCCCCGAGCCGGCGGTCCAAGCCGAATTTGCCAGATGGCAGCGACAGCCATGACGAAGAAGAGTGATGCCTGTAAAAACGGCAGTCCCATCCAGGCATTTCCGAGATGCATGCCCAGCCGAAAGAGATTGGCGAACAGTGGACCTGCGACAAGCATACCGACCGACTGTGCGATGGCAATGACAGAATACAAAGTGCCGACATGGTCGGGTAGTACAAGTGCTGTGGCCAGACTGCGAGTAGTTACCAGGAATGATGAGCCAATTGACAGGATAATCTGGCCGCCAACTAAGATGGCTGGTTTCGGGGCGAGGAAGATGGCTGCGAAACCGATGATTGAGAGGATACCGCTCCACTTGCTCATTTCATGGTCTCTATATTTCCCATAGAGATTTAGGTATCTGATAGCAAAGCCGGATAGGCCTGGCATTAAGATTGAGTAGGTCAAAAGAGAGACTATCCCTCGCAGCGAGATTAAAAGACTCGACTATGGTATTGTTAGTTTCAGGTCACTCAAATGAGAATGACGAACATACGCGAGCAATGCTCCAGTCAAATTTCTTTGACACATACTGCAGAAGTAGGTTTGTGGATTGCCGGCCTATAATCGTGACAAAAAATACAATAACCATAATACACACATTGGAATCTGACCAAATGAACCGGGTCGACTCGATAAATTCACGGACCTGTCAAGTAAACTCTTGAAGCACTTCTTTCTTGACACGTTGCTGCTCTAGTCGCTCATTTTCGGTGGCCTGTTCTGTGTCTGTTGGAATTGATCGCTTCGCTTTTGCGTCTTCAAGTGTCTCGGGGAGAAACACGACCGGGATGGTTCCTAGAATTATAAGACCGACTCCTATTACTTGTTGTAGCAATGGGAGGGATGCGGTTTCTGAAAAAATTCTGTATATTAGTCCTAGAAGAACCACGATAACTAACAGCTTTAAACTCACTGTTAACTGCCTCGCTAGTACCGCGCCGAAGGTCGTAAGGTCTTATTGCTCTAATTATCCCGACGGCCAAGCTTAGCCGCTGTAAATAATGGAGGTATGTGTAATACCTAAGTGGTTTCATAGGGTGAGTAGTTATTCCGGAATAATATGAGTCTGGCTAGCGGCAAATTAGTATATTAAGTTTGTCTTTCTTGAATTTTAGTCTAACGGAACGACGTGGTAGGGAGACACGAGCCACGAATATATCCTCGATAGAATAAATATTTGCTAAAAATGCGTCGTTAAGAATTGCTATTATAAGTATAAGGACAACTATATCGAAGAAAGGTTGTTTGACTTTAGACATTAGGAAGATTTTTCTATTAGATAAATTAGCTTAGCGTAAAATAGAGCCTTATAATCACTGACCTCTTTGGTTTAGTATAATAACCCTTAGTATACTTTAAATCAATTTCTATTATAAGATAGTCACGAATACCTCTAGGGTTCAGGAGTGAAATCAAACTAATCTAACAGTAGTAAAGTTTTTTTAGATTATCTTCTCTAAGGTCCTAATATTCGTCGTGTCCCTTAATTTTATCTATACTACCGAAGAAATATAAGATATTAGTCCGCTCGTTTTAGTTAATATAAACTAGCGCTCCTAGTCGACTACCGGTATATACTAATACTAGAAGGAGGAAAGTGAGTTAAATTATTTAACGACTATCGGGATAGGGGGTTATATCTCTTATCTAATAGTGGTAGAGAACGATATATAAATTATCAACGTCTATTATAGGCTTCTCGCTAATAGATATATCGAGATTATAACTTATAACTAGATACTCCTTTATATACTATTAGATTTTAATTAGAAAGTGAGTAATAGAAGAAATAAAAATGACTTATATTATTGATATCCTAATAACTCTTAGTATAAAGATTTCTCCCTATAGTTTTACGGTAGAGCTAGCACTATTACCTCTAGCTCTTATATAAACTACTAAACTTCTTAATCTTAGAGTTATTAAGAATTCACTCGAGAGAAACTATAACGTCTCCCTTGTATACTATAATAAGAAATTAGAGAGGATCTTACTCTAAATATTTATAGTGCCTATTTAGATTAGTTTTAGAAGGATAAGAGATTAGATACTTTATAACCTAATCTATCTTTTTTTGATTTTATTAATATTATTCTTTATTAATATAGTATATCGTTTTTATATAATGCCTTTCTTAAGCTATTAACGACGTCGCCGGTAATACTTAGGGCTATAAGCTAGCTTCTTTCCACTCCTAGTAGTATTAATAATAGGTATATTATAAATCAGAGTAGGTAGGAGGTAGTGAGAAAAGTAAAGGATAGTAAAAAAAGAAGATAAGAGAAAGAAACCTATAATGACTAAGATCTAGAAGACCTAGGGATTAGAAATTGATGATATACTTATAAGTCTTAGGTGAAGCGCTCTAAGAAGTTCTATGACTTGACAGGGGAGGGCTCTTTAAATATTAGAATAGAAGGCTTGGATTAGGGGGAGGGTTTAGTATTAAACAGAAGGACCTTTCTATTTTTATAAATAGCGGCTATAATCCTAGTAGGTAGAACATTATGACGTCCCTGATAGTCAATAGTGAATACTCTAAGTGAAGGGTAAGCTAATCCCTAAGCAACTATGAGTGTTTAGGGAGCGCTCTCTAAGCACTCAGTGACTAGATGACGATAGCGAGTAGATGTTAGTCACGTGATATTGCAATGACTAAGAATCTGGTAAAAAGAACGCTTAAAATGGCGTCGAAGGTAGCCGTTTTCGGCGCTCAATTTACCGTCACCTAGCGTTGTGGTGTATTCATCAGATCTCAAAACTCCCAACTAATTTCGAGTATCGCAGTAAGTGAACTAAGGCTCAATCCGTCTTACTTTTCGCAAATCTGCCAGTGAATTGACGAATATCCTTCCCCCAAATGTAAACTGGTAAACCAAGTAATCCCAAAACAGCTGTAAGGGCACCGAAAGTACCAAATGCGCCATCGTATCCGTGACTCTCCACAAACGGCGTAGTTCCATAGCTCGTGCCAAAGGAGATAAACCCTCTAAAAGCGCAGATGATAATCAACATTGGGCCAGCACGCGCAGGGTAGCTATCAAGTAAGTACGTGATAGCCACGATGTTCGCTCCCACGAATGCAAAATAGTATGCCGCAATGGACCACACATAAATAAACCAATGATATTTCTCTGGGTGCTGGGCGCCCTGTCCGTAGAGAACGGAAGTGATTGTTCCAATGATTATTGGCAAGATCAAGGGCAAGATTCGAGTCTCTGGTTCGTGAATCCCACCATTGCGTTCTGCGCGCCAACGGACCAATCTGTCCGACCCTGTGCCTAATAGAGGCAGGGCAATGAGTGCAACAATTATTTGTCCACAACTAACGTAGCTAGTACTTGTATCTGGCCAGTTGTATGGGGCAGCCGTGAGGATGTTTCCGTAGGTTGTGGCCATGGCAATGTTCGTGCCAATGGTGAGGCCGTTGAGACACAGAGCCCAGAGGACATTTGGGAAAAACAGCAATTCGCAAGTTTGCTAAGAAATAATTCAGTCAGTTTGAGCTATCATGACTGGATCTTAAATGGGGATGAAGAACCTTGAGCACTTCCACTGCCTTATACCATTCAGGCTCTCCGATCCAAAGTCTCAAATCAGATTTCCAAGACCGTCTCTCAAAGTTCACATAGTCGATAGGAGGCTTCTCTTTGCAAAGAAGAATTCCTGCTTTGCCAGACTTGCTTGATTCCAAATCATCTTCAGAGGTACTCGTAGGTTCCTGATATGCGGATAACTCTCGAGTATACTTGGTCTCTGGTAGGAAAAAGAATGCCACAAAGCATTGAAGACCCGCGAGCCCTGCCCCAAGTCCGTACCAGCCTTGCGGTGTTATAGCTCCACCAATGGGACTGGCAAAAAGAGAATAAATGGTAGACAGCATAACCTGAACTGCCTGTTGCACCATGAGATACTTGCTTCTTTCATGTAAGAAGAAGACTTCCTAGATAGAGCATTCGTTGTGAATCAATGACCACCAGGCTCAAAGAACTGCTTACCTGTGTTATCATGGGAACCAAAGCTTCACTTTGTCCTGCCGATAGTCCAAGTATCATTCGAGCCGCCAGATGCCAGTTGTATGATGTAGCCGTAGCACAGAGAACAGCACCGACAACTAGTATCACCGTAGAGACCAACAACACTATACGACGACCAACAGCAATAGCAAGAGGCATTCCAACAAGATTTCCAATTCCCCTATTTCGGGCATGTGTCAGGACCACGACTTCTAGCCTAGATATTAGACTCTTGGATGTTCGGAGTCTCACATGAAGAGAGTGGGATAGGTCATTAGGGCAGAAATGTCTGCATAGTCTTTTCCTGCAGCACTGTATTCGGGGATATAGAAGGTAATCAAGCCTCCAAATCCAGAGACCATTGAGACACCCAATGTAGAGACTGTTTCATTACCGAAAATGTGTCAATTCAATTTGACTGAAGTTATACCAGGTAGTATCATCAGCTTTTCACTTACAGGTCGACAACACAATGATAATTACAAACTTCTGCCATCGAGACATATTCAAAGGATCTATGGAAACAATTAGCAAATGAAACTGACCAGTAATAATGCTGCAGACACCTCGAGGGTCACTAGTTGGAGCGGGAATGTAGACAATTGTGTCCTCTGTCAATTTCACAGTGCCCATGACATCCACTCTCTCTCTAGGAGCTTTCTTCTCTGAAGCATCTTCCATCACCTCAATATGCTGATCGGTAGCTTTGTCGGGATCCATAATGAAGAGATCAATGATATGATCCAGGAGAGGAAATACGACCGGTCTGGACCAGTATCGTTGGCGTTGGGCTGAATGTTTTGAAGAGAACGGGGAGTCGCTCAAGATTTATAGCCCCTGTCACTCTCTGAATAGATTAGGCTCATTTTTAGACCAAAGGCATGGCCATCGGGTCCACCCTCAACTCTAGATCCCCCACTGGGCCCAAGGAGGCGAGATTATCACAACTTGTCAGTGACTTCATGTATGGGATCGCGCTAGATTCTGTGAAAACTGCCAAACTGAGTCTATTTTGGTCCATATTTCCCCGCTTTCCCCAGACTTTGGAGTTGCGAAGTGGAGGTTGGCCTGTTAGTTTTCGCGGAATACGGCCGAGTGGGCGAGGTGTTTCCCCCACTCGGTAGATCTTGGGTGTTATGTGGGCCACCTGTGATGAATTTTGTCAATGGCTGTGAAGTTGAAGAGGATATCTTATAGGGAGACCTGACTCTGCCTGTCTGCTGCGAACAAGTCAGCCATTAGGGGTAGTAGGACTATAGGCACGAATAGCACATAGGGGGTTTGGAATGGAAGAAAAGAGTGTTTCTATTCTGATCTACTATGTGTAGGGAAGCCATAGTTTACAACTTATAGTTAGCTACATACTAATTACTGAATCATTCGTAGAATGCTGTTCAAACCGTGAGCTGCATATCTAAGCATCAGGGTACACATGCGATTATAGTCTCTCGAGTCGCTTGGTCTTTGGTCAACGAACTGTCGTCTATTCCATTGGTAAAAAACAATGTTTTCAAAATGATAGTAATGTTCATTCTGTTTGCTATATGAAGCTGAGTACACCTTTCCCGACCTAATAGGCTTTCACACCAGCCAACTTGAGCACCGTATCCGTCATGTCTGGCTTTTCGAATGGCTCAGCTCGATCTTTGGGACACACTTTGCCGTCACGCATCGGCTTCTCCTTGGTAGGACGAATGTTGCTGTACCAATCATGTTAGACTAGTCCGTATACTGTTCCATGGAGATATCAACTTACCAGTGTGGCCAGTGAGTTGTGCCAGTGTAAGCCTCAAAGCACTGTTTCTTCAGCTCCAGCACTTCGGGGGTTGCAAATCGTCTCGGTGTCATGCAAATGTACTGAACATGGCGAATCTGGTTGCCTTCTGGCAAGCGAGCGTAGTGCATAGTGCGCGAATCCCAGAGTACAAAGTCACCAGGCTCCATGTTGACCTTGATCAGCTCACAACCGTGCTCTTCAAACCATTTGACGTCCTTCTCACTGAACAGGAACAGGTCCATAAACTCAAGCTCGGGGGGTGGTGCATCCTCGTGGTCGAATGACTCACGCTTGTGCTTGAAAAACTCATCGAAAAGCTTCGATGAGCCCTTCATCAACATGAGACCACCGTCATTTGGACCATTTGGGGCATAGTTGAGTAAGCCCTGCACAGCTTGCATACTATAGGACATTAGCCTGTATAGCTTAGGCATCAAAGGGGCAATCAGCATACCCTTTGCGGTTTTGGTTCTGGTCACAGTGCGGCCAGGGACTCCAGTTAAGATCCTTGCGTCGGGGCAAAGAAATGTTCATCCCGTCAAATGAAGAGATCAACTCGTTGGTTTCCCAGAGCTTTTCAAAGATCTCCATCACCTTAGGCTCGGTTCGCGCCTCCCAGGCCATCTTCTCGTGGGGAGAACCGTAGGCAAAATACATGCTATCAATTCATTAGTTGATTCCCTGTATACTATCAGGGATACCTACCCTCCCTTGAAGCTAATCGGCAAATGATCCGCCGTCCAAGTACTTTCATCATTTTCATCAAAGCCAAGGTCGAAGTTCTTCAGCCACTGAATCTGCTTCTCGCGATAATGCTCGGCGCGCTCGGGGCTGATGACATTTTTGATAACGACACATCCATTCTCATGGAACTCGTCGCGCCAGTCATCGTAGTGCCGCGGGGTGAACGTAACCAGGTCATTGTTCAGGCTTTGCTGAAAAGCTGTAGCTTCGGTCTCGGTTGCTGACATGTTTGATATAGTCTAGACTTTGAATTGAATGGCTTTTAAGGGGATCTAGAATCCCATACTTCGACTTTCGGCGAGATAAATAGCATTCGGCTTGATGCTCTTTACGGAGTCAAATCGCCCTGGACTCGTTTTCCCCCACCCACCCCCCACTCGGCATCGACGGAGGATGTCCGATCTTCAATACTGAAGTCCTCTTCTCTCTTCTCTTTTCTTTGATTTTGTGTAATCTCCACTTCCCCGGACTCTTTGATCTGCAAATCGGCAAGCGGGGAATAGTGGTGGGGGAAATATGTCGGAGAAGATGCGAATGGAGCACGATGAAGCTATAATTTGTCAAGACATCAATACTTTATGTGTCTCTCTCATATACTTCATCTCTGCTATTCTTCACAGTCAATTCTTACATTACTCTGACTTTATTCTTACTTCATTCTTATTTCCTCATCTTGTGTGTCCTTGTCCTTGACCTTGACCTGAATCAATTCCATCTTACCATGCCTCCTCCTGTTCAATCGGCCTACAAGCGTATCTCTCAGCCCAAAGCCGGCGAGAATGGATATAAAGAGTGTCAATGCGGTCAATCCGAAGTTCTACCCGCCGGTTGGAATGGCTTCAACGCAAAGCCCCTGAAGTCAGATATCCAGATTGACCACGATGTTGAAATTGTTATGCGAGACGGAGTCCGCCTGTATGCGGATGTCTATCGACCAGTCAATGCAACCGAAAAGATCCCAGCGGTGCTAAGCTGGTCATTTTACGGGAAGAAGTACAGTGCCCTCGATATGCTTCCAATGTGCGTTTGGAACTGCTGCGTCCCACGATCCGATCTTAGTGGCCTGGAGAAATTCGAAGGCCTTGATCCCGAGCACTGGTGCGCTCGCGGATACGCAATTATCAGCGTCGACACCCGCGGTGCAGGCCATAGCGACGGTCAGATTTGCGTGATGGGTACACAGGATGCTGAGGATGGATACGATGTGGTGGAAGCTCTCGCGAAGATGGATTGGTGTAATGGAAGTGTTGGCATGGCCGGCAATTCTGCACTTGCAATCTCACAGTGGTTTATTGCGGCCCAGCAACCTCCATCCTTGAAGGCCATTGCGCCCTGGGAAGGGTCAGGGGATATTTTCCGCGAGCAATTCTGCCGTGGAGGTTGGTTCTCCATGAGCAACTTTGACTTGATTGCCAAGGCTATTGTGCGAGGTCCGGAGACTTCAGGTCTTGAGGATTTCGAAGAAATGTATCGTCGCTCACCTGTATCAAGCCCCTTCTGGGAAGACAAGCGAGTTGACATGTCTCGAGTGACCTGTCCAGTCTTCATCCGAGGATCAGATGTTAGCTCCATTCACACTATGGGCTCTGTCCGGGGGTATTTGGAGGTCCCTCATTCGAACAAATGGATTCAATGGGGTAGCAAGCAAGAGTGGTATGAGTTGTATAGCATACCAGAATCCATGCACGAGCTAGGACTCTTCTTTGACCGATATCTGAAAGGCAAAGATAACAACTGGGAGGAAACACCCAAAGTTCGATGGTCGGCACTGCAGTTTGGAGATCGTGAGGCGATCGACGACATTGTTCTTGACGATTTCCCAGCTCCCAACACGGAATACCGACACTTTTTCTTTGGAGACAACAAGAGTCTCACGGAAAGTGCACCTTCGACCTATCAAAAGGTCTCGTATGACTCCGAGGACCGCTGTAGTGTTGGCGAATTCAACTACACATTCGAAAGGGCAAGCCGACTGATTGGTCTGCCCAAAGCTGTGCTTTACATGTCCTGCGAGGACCGCGACGATTTCACTGTCTTCGTGATCTTGCGTAAGAAGGACAAGAATGGTAAAGACTTGATGCACCTCAACTTCCCATCCCACGCAACACCGGTCAAGTCGATCGACGAGATTCCAGAAGCAGAACAGGCGAGCCTGAATCTCCATTTGGGGTCCGTAGGTATCTTGCGGGCCTCACATCGGGAGATTGATTCCTCTAGGAGTATTCATCCTCAATTTCCTTTCCACCCTCATACGCGGCAAGACAAGGTGGCGCCCGGTACAGTTGTGAAGCTGGAGATCGGAATCTGGGCAATGGGCATGGACTTTGACGAGGGCGAATCCATCAGCGTGCGGGTAATTCAACCATCACCCACAGTTCAACGTATTGAATGCACTAACTTTTTCCATAGGTTGGGGGTCAGTATCCCAGTATTGCGGAGTATAAATCGTTTTCGAAGCCCAGACCAGAGCATGAGCTCAATCGGGGCAGACATGTTATCCATTGTAGCGAGGAATATCCTAGCTCCGTCATTCTGCCCTTTATCTGAGCACTGGAAGTTGCAGATACATTTCTGAGGGCTACCTTTGATGCTTCAATTATATATTATCTCCTTTGGTCTGTCTCCCTCATATATATATATTTTCTATCTGGGACTCATCTTAAAGTAGTTGCTGCATCGGCCAGATAGATGCCTGACCCAGTAGTATATTTAGTCCCATGCTAATCCTGTGAATTCCTCCTACGTATATTGATTAGACACATGAAAAAAGAAATAAAATCAGCAGCACAAACATCAAACTAATCCCAAGAAGAACCCGGGATTTTGATCGATGTGCAAAAAGAAACTCTCCCTCGGGGAATCGAACCCCGGTCTCCCGCGCTTATCGGTATTAATGACAAGCGGAAATCATCACCACTAGACCAAGGAAGATTGAATGACCGAGTTGCTGCTCGACCACTTGGCTGGTTGATGGAGAAAGTATCGTATCTTGAATATATAAGCCAAAACTGTTATCACAACACTGTCGCAATTAAGAGCACCCAACCAACCCTTCAGAAGTATAACACATTTCACAATAGATCAAACGTAAAAATGGATTTTTTTCAATTCTTTTAGATTCAAGTTTTAAGGTTGCCTCGAAGAGGATGCAAATAACAGCGCTGGAATGCAGTCATTGTCCATGTAAGAAAATAAAAATAAACATAAAAATAAGATATCGTCAGCTCATGATCGAGCTTTTTATCGTTTGTAGGGCAGTGATAACGCAGTTATGAGTCTGCCAATAAGTCCACCCCAACACCACGCAGGGCGCCGATCGCCCACTCGGGGTACTTGGACTTATCCCCTCCGTAGATGTCTGAGAAGAACTTGCGAAGGTATGCTGGGTATTTGTCTTCTATGATGGCCTGTCGGATAGCTCCCATCATGGTAAGCATGAAGTGAACGTTGTGGATCGTCAAACTGAGAATGTTAGCAAAGACCACATCATAATAGGATGAATCAAAACATACAGATGAGCACCGACTGTCTCTTTGGCGGTAATATGGTGCATATATGCTCGGGTGAGGCCGAGACCTCCTTGTTCAACTGGACGACAAGAGGTACAAGTGCAACCTTCCTCGATCGGTCTAAAGTCTTCTTCGAAGATTTTGCGACGCAAATTGATCGTACCAGAAGAGACGATCGCATCACCGAAACGCTAGTCGAAATCAGTACGAATACAAGAGAACTTTCGATAAACCTACCGCAGTACGTGTCGGCCAAACACAGTCAAACATGTCGGCACCTAGAGCCACTGCGACGACAATATCTTCAGGGTATCCCTAAAATCATTATGTTAGTAATGAAACCAAAGAGCGAGTATCAGAGACACATACCACGCCCATAACGTATCTAGGCTTATTTTCTGGCAGTAGTCCTGTGCAAGTATCCACTCTGTGATCGGGTCAGCTCGTTGATAGCAATATGTTGAAGAAGGTGGACGGACACTTTGCAGAACTCCTCCTTGGCCTCACCACCGGATAGACCTCCGATAGCAATTCCAGGAGTATCTCGAGCGACCATTTCCTCGCAACACTGTTTCCGCAACTCAAGATCCAGACCACCCTGGATAATACAGAATAGATTTTGTCTTTCCGGATACTTATGTTCTTCGATGCAGCGATCTAACCATCGCACAGAGCGCTCCATGGCTTCCTTGATGCGAGCATGATCTGGAGAAGTTGTGGCGATAACATCGTCTAGTTGCATGATAATATCTGAACCGATGGAGTTCTGGAGAGAGATTGAGTGTTCAGGGGTAAGCAACCTGTTGAGAAGTTAGTAAATTTGTCCAGTGCTAGAATCAAGCAAAGAACCTACATCGGCGAGCCGTCGTGAGGACTGAGGAATCGCACTCCTTCCTCTGTCACCGTTGCCAGCTTCAGCAGGGACACCATTTGAAAGCTAATTTAATATAGCCCGGTTAGTAAGAAGTAACTTCATGCTGAGGCATATGATATCTCACCCTCCACTATCAGTCAAGAGATTGCGATCCCAGCCTTGCAACTTGTGAGCTCCCCCGACCGAGTCTAGCACTGCCTGACCCGGTTTCAAGCCCAGATGGTATGTATTATTTAAGCAAAGCATGCATCCTGTATCGCGCAGCTGGTCGTATGTCAGGCCCTTGAGCGATGCCTGTGTCGCGACAGGCATGAAGATTGGCAATGGAACCGAGCCATGGGGAAGGTGGAGGGTACTGGCACGGGCTTTGGTAGTCTATGGAAATTATTTGACGAATTAGATCTATGCCCATGTAACGGAGAATAAGAAGGAACGTACTGAGCATTTGGCGTGACGGTCAAAGGTCAGTGCGGAGGGCATAGCCTTCCGGGTGGGCTCAGTGGTAGTGGACATGGCTGCAATGGACACAGATAGAGCTGTGCGTGAGGGTCTAGGAGATCTGGCCAGTCGGTAGCATAGCATGGAGCAGACAGTGGGGGTGGGATGTTTGCGACGCGGACATTTTATCTGATAAGGTGTTTGTCTGGTTTGCATTGCCTGCGGCTCTGGTTTTTCAGTTGAGGTTTGAAAAGTTATAAGATTCTCTTGAGTTAAATTATGTCTTTAAACACGGTAATTTCCAGTCATTGTATGTTCCATTTCAGTCTAAACAGAATTGTAACGTGCGGTTTTAGAGCTAAGTTATGACTCGGGTGTCAGGACTCACCAGATGAATCCTGTTGGCTTAAATGTAACGTAGTAGCGCTCTCTGATATATACTTCACCTCAATTGGGCTTAATATCGGTCGATTCTTAGTTGGAACTGTGTACAGTTGTTCGATTGCCGCACAGTACACCCAAGGGCGCCAACCCCAGACCCTCAACTCCAGTGTGGAGATCCGGGGAACCCCGATATCTTCGAAACACCCAATTGAGCCCTTCTAGAAAAAAATCACCTAGTCAAGCAATTCAAGCATTTCGAACATCGTTAGAAGCAGATCGGAAAGTATTGAATCCGATGCCCAACTATAATTGACCCAAAATCGGAGGAATGCCGAGTCAGTTAGTGCGGGGATCCGAGGCCGTTCACTCGAGCCAATAATGGAAAGAATCCAAAAAAAAGCAAACAAGCGGGACTCTCAAACCCCCCTGGGATTTTCCTACTTCTGTCACTCTTTTGTGAGCTTAGCAGTCCAGTCAATATGGTGGCAGAAAAGTATATCCCAGATGTGGAATATGCCTCAGAGGTCTCTTCTCTTCATTTACCCCTTGTTCCTGGTACGGGATTTTGACGTGTTCATGCAGACTAACCCCGATATAGGATGCGAGCCCTGAAGCTCTTGACCCTGTCCTAGAAGCCCGAGAAAAGGCGCTGGTCTGGAAACAAGATCTGCGGATCATCCCTTTGTGTGCTGGTATTTATTTACTTTGCTATCTTGATCGGTCAAACATCGGTATGCCTAGAGTTTGAAAAGCCAATTCAAAGCTAAGGTTGTTAGGAAACGCCAAAATCCTCAATTCGAATACTGGCAATGACCTTCTCACGGAAACGAATATGACCTCGTATCAATTTACGTGAGTGTGTGTCAATGATAGAATGCGAGGCAGACCGCTAACTTGCAAAGAATCGCATTGATGGTTTTTCTCATTGCATATGCACTGTTCGAAGTACCCTCAAATTACTTTCTGAAGAAGCTCAAACCAAGCGTATGTGCATCTATTCTAGCATGGCATCGAGTGGATTTCGGCCGGACTAACCTGAAATAGCGTTGGATTGCCTTTCTCATGCTCTCATGGGGTGCAACAACCATGGGTCTCGGAGGCGTGCATAATTATGCACAAGTAACCGGACTACGATTTCTACTGGGAGCCATGGAAGCCGGTCTATTTCCCGGGTTCGTCTACTACTTAACATTTTGGTACCGCAATTCTGAGCGATCGATCCGTGTAGCCCTGATTCTTGCCTCGGCAACCTTGGCCGGAGCATTTGGCGGAGCTATCGCATTTGGAGTGGGCCATATGAATGGTGCCCATGGTCTTTCCGCTTGGAGGTGGCTATTCATTATCGAGGGGGCACCGTCATGCGCTTCTGCCGTTCTGGTTTGGTTCTTTCTGCCAGATTATCCCGAGACTGCAAAATGGCTGTCTAGCGAGGAGAAGGAGCTTGCAGAGAGCCGTTTGGCCAAGGAGGGATCAAAAGGCTCTGCTCATGCCATGTCATGGGAGGATGCCAAGGGCACACTGACCGATTGGAGATTGTATGCTCATTATGCGGTGTACTTTGGTATATCTACCCCATTCTCGAGTCTCTCGCTTTTCACCCCAGCTATTACTTCGGGATTGGGGTACTCCAATCTCCGTTCTCAGTTGATGACTGTGCCTCCGTATGCAGTTGCCTACGTTGTGACTGTTGCTGTGGCTTGGTCCGCGGACCATTTCAATAGGTATGTCTTTTCGATCAAAATGAGATAACAACTGAACTAACATGTTATTGATAGCCGCGGTCTTCATTCAGCTGTTTTCTCATTCATTGGAGCAATGGGCTTTCTGGCATCTGCAGTTTTGCCTGCTAGCTCTTACCAGGTAAGAAAACTAGGGCACTAAATCCAGACACACCCCCAAAATGAAACTGATCCAATATTAGAGTCGCTATGGATGTCTCATCGTTGCAGCCAGTGGCTCCTTTGCATGTATTCCACCGCTACTAGGCTGGCTCTCCTCTAACCTCCGCTCAACCGCAGGCGCAGGACTTGCAATCGCACTGAATGTGTCATTCGGTGCACCGGGCCAAATTGTCGGAGTCTGGATTTACAAAAGCGACGAGGCAAAGAAAGGGTATCCAACTGGCCACTGGACAAATGCTGCGTTGCTGTTGTTCGTTACAGCCGGCTGTATCCTATTAAGGATATATTATGGCTGGAGAAATCGCCGTGGAGATGGAGCCAGGGATGGAACTAAATTTGCATACTGATTCAATGAGTGGGGAGACGTGCAGAGGGGAGATCGACATGTGGAAAGAATCGTTCTTGGCTTCCAGGAAGTAGAACCGAATGTGGGAAGCCCAGGCTACATCCGATTAATGAAGAAATAGAAACCAACTTAGTTAAAATATCCATGACGAATGAAGAACATCCACTTGGTGCATGGGAATGGATAATTTCTCATGTAGGGATTATGCAAGGCTTGGATGTTGCTACTATACATGCTACCCGAATATTCCCGACCAATTTATATAGCTCACAATGACCAGAACTAGCCGAAGATAGCTGATCATTGCAGGATTGGACCATAATTATCATCTGGTTGGCGTTCTTCACATCTAGCATCCACCACCGCCTCCACATGCACTCGCCGCTCCCGCTCCCGCGCATGCAGCAATAGCAGCATTATTGGAGCGGCGCTTCTTTTGTTTCTTTAAATATTTCTCGTGGTCTTTATTGTATCTGTAGCGACCATAGGGCTCATTGCCATAGGGTACTCGGCGAGGGGGCGGAGAGTCATATTGACCCTTACTCGATAAACCGAAACACATGGTTTTATTTTGGGCGAGGTCAGAGCTTCTTGAGGGAGGATCTTGGTTCTGAGGTATCAATTGTGAAATTCTCTGATCGAGACTGGAAATCAAATGTTTGAGGATATGTGGAGGTCACTAAGCGTAGGACCTTTGTCTCCAATTATATAGTGCACATTTGACCCCCACGAAGATGGGATGTTAGGTGTATGCCTAATTCGCAACAAAGTTATCTTCTTTTATATAGTGATTTGACTTGTGGGCTCGTAAATGATGGGCGACATAGCCACCGCCCGAACAGGGCTGAGTGTCATGGATGCCTAGATTGGGTGGTGGATCAGCGGGTTATTATGGTACGGGCGCTAGATCCAGCAAGAGCACTGACGATCAGTCAAGGCCCTGATGATCTTTGTATTTGTAAAGATTGATAATATTTCAGCATTCATAATTTAGAAAGCGATAGGATATTTTACATTGCATGTCGAAACAAGTACCAAGTCGAGAAACCCGTTGAAGCCTCAGGAAGGGGAGTTAGGGTTCGCTAAGGATTAGAGTTCAGAGCAATCCACGGTTCCAAGGTGAGTTAAAAACAACTCAACATCATGTTATACTTCGAATGTCTCCAGACCCCCCTATTTATCCCAATGTTAGTTCGGTTCAAATTGAAGATTGGCAAATTTCCCGTTAAAATGCTGCCCAACATGGATATGTATCGGAGATTAGCGTTTGGCTCGACACATGGCAACGCTATGCCACCCGCGCATATGCAATTTCAGCTGCCGGGAGGCCAATGCGGCAAAGAAACCCGCAACTCTCGACAGACTTTCCAAACCGCGTTACAATATCCTAATTGGGACGATGGAGCGTTTTAGTCCCAACGAATGAGTTATCCTAAACCCATCAAAGGAGAAGACCACTGTGAACAAGTCCTGTCGATATTCTGTAGTCCTATAGTAACAAAGAGAAAAGAGACCAATCTGATAGAAGCCGAGATCAGCCAGAACACTCCCAAGTCCGGTACCATCCATGTATGATACCAATATAATATAACCCGAATCCAGATGCGCGTCCAAATTGCCCAAACCCAGCAGCGTAATAGACTAAAGTAAAGAAACAGACCAAAGAAAACTCCTGTCAAAAGCGTATAACTAGATCAGATGGAAAAAAGTAAAAAAAAATAGAAATCAAAGCAAATAAGCGGACAAAGAATGAACAAGTCCAAGATCTAGGCAAAGCACCCAGAAACGGAAGTCCATGTCCTGCCTTGTTCCAGTAGTTACTTCGTGACCTTTGTTCTCTTGTCCAAGCCGCCTATGCTATGTGCTAGACTTGAGATCTGGACAAGTGGCTTTTCGTGTTAGCAAAAACCGAGAAACATCTGTGCGGCTCCAGGGGTGCGCAGCCAACAAGACAGACAAGGATTATATTCCTTGCGGTTGCCAATCTGGACTTGTAGTCGAGAACCCAACGGTTGTTATCTGAGCCACACAGTAGCAGGTGCATCAGGTATGATACATTCATGCAATAGACAAATCGACCCCCAAAGAGCAGACTCATAGTCACTTGACGTGGCCCTTCACCAATGAGAACAACAAAGCATATCCTGTTCGCTTTTTGTCTCAAGGCAAATCCAGAATCCCGAACACAAACAAAAGCACCAGCGCCCTGTCTGATCCCCTTCAAACGGGGAGCAGAAACTAATAATCTGTCGGCAAAAGGTATGTCTCAAGGGAATCGTAGTCCCAGGCCGTATTGGCGAATTACGTCAAGCACCGGTCACACACAAAGCCCAAACCCCTAGATACCACACCGTACCTGGGCCGACGGAATCTCGTATTGGGTGGGTATCACAGCGGACGGGTTCGAGGTTTCACAAGTGCGAAACAAGGTAGTGACCTGCATTGGAACCCGTCATCTGTCAAGGATTTCGCAAATGGTGTTGATAAAAAAACCTGATCATCATGTGTCTGGCAGACCTTGTATGGCAGATGATCACGAACTGTGGGCAAAATCCTGCAGAAACCGGGAACGGCTAGGATAGTCGTCGGCCGGATGATGCACGCTTTCCAGCGAACTTCGGAGAAAACGGACGTCGACGTGGGAAAGGGAGGCCGGGTTGGGGTGCGGTGAGAAGAGTTTTTTTTTCTGCAGCGCAAAACGCAAGTGAGAAAAGCAACAACAAGGGTATGTTTTGTAAGGACTGTGGATCCCGCGCCCAGGGCGAGCGGCCACAGCTGCTAGCAGCAATTGAAATCAAATCAACACACACACAGAGAGAGACACATCTATCCAATAAAACAGGGATCCAGGAACAAAAAAGAAGAAATTTGTTAAAAACACAAGAAAAGAAGAGAAAGCCACCCAAGACGTGTAAGGAAATCGAGGGTTCACTCAGAATCCACCAGCACCACGACCAAAGCCGGTCGATTGCTGGGTATAGAGCTGGCCTGGATAGACAGTTGAAGTCCTAGGTTGTTGGCTCAATGTCTTCAGGGCAACCTCGGCGGCGTCCTCTTTCGCATTGTTGACGAATTGCCCGTCATACCAGTAGCGGGCCGCAATAGGAGTCACGATTCCCTGGACGGTGACAGTACTAGACCAAGCAGTACGGCCTCCTGTATTTTCCAAGGCGAGTTAGCATCAGTCAAACCAGGAACTAAAAGTCGGTGTACAAGTGAATGGGAGGGGGGGGGAATAGAGGGGGGAATTCTCTCTCATTCTGCAAGACTCCACACCCTTCCTGCAATGCCGAGACACACACACGGAGACAGGGCACAGGTCAGACAAGCTGATTGAGTAGACAGGTATGAGATTCAAAAAATAATACGCATCCCGAAGGAAACGACGGTGGGAAGAGGAAGAGGGGCAAAGTATCGGGTAAGTACCTCGCCGATCGGAGACGATGTTGAAGACAGGAGGAGTCCGCTTAGTACTGGTACAGTAGGCTGGTAAAGTTCAGTTAGCTCAGGTTCATATAGACAAGCATCACTTGTGGGATTGAGGTTGAGGATCTGGGACAGGCCGTTGGAGGGCTGAATGCTTACCATTGAGCTGATCTTGCCAGCTCGGCCGACTGCTAATGCTAGCCCCTTGAGTCCCGGTGAATGACATGTTGACCAATAGAGAAGACTGAGATAGTTGCAATTGAGGCACTGAGACAATGAGGCCGTGAGGTCTTGAGGTATGAAGTGGGATTGAGGGGAAGATGTGTCGAAAATAAATGCGACAGATATAGAAGAAGAGAAGAGGGCCAAAGCACTTCCCACCAAGATATAAAGGAAGAAGAGATCAATCTCGATTGGACCTGATTGGAAGCTGTCGAGGTCTTTTTAAATGTCCATCAAGGAGCATCATGGGGAGCGGGGAGTCATATACACAGTGGGCCATATCTTCAATGCCAAAAGGGCCGTTCTCGCATGCTGTTTTCTCTCTTTTTTTTTTTTTTTTTTTTTTCCTTCATTTTTCCTTTTTTTCCCTTTAATTTTGGACGATTCCCCCCCCTGGAGACAAACAGCAGCCTAACCGTCAAACCTAACGGGGCGGGCTTATGCATGTCGATGTGGACATGGCAAAGCGTCAACTAAATCCCCCCCTCCCTTATCCACCAGTGAAGGTAGGCAATGGGAAGAACATGCGGATCATTTGAGGCTGCAAGCTGGAACGGCCCGGCGCACGCCGACTAAAAAGCCCTTGAAGAAACGCTAGACATCACAGTAACGGCTACTAGTAACAGACTACCTGTCTCCCATTTCCAAAGATACAGCAAAGGGTTTTCTCTCAAAGACTTCAGAGAAGGGGAAAAAGGAAGAAAAAAAAAAAGAAACGTAAAAGAAGACAGACAGCTTTGAGAAAATTGGATGCGGATTGGATAAAAAAGTGAACAACTCAGAGAACCCCACGTTGATATTTCCTTTTTTTTTTTTTTTTCCTTGTCTCTTTTCTTTTCTTTTTTTTCGGTCTCGTTGTATCATCAGTCATTTCTGTAGCGGAACATATAAGCCCTAGAGCTCCAACTTGAGATTAGTTCCAACCGAATCGGCGGAACACCTTCTGGAAACCCTGGACTATGCATGAGGGGTTGAATCTCTGCCCAAAAAGCGGAGCTAAATTAGTGCATCTTTTATTCTCGATGACGATGCCCGAGTATTTACTCCGTTGGGCCGTACTGCCAGCTCATCATAGACATTTGGTCGTTCACATTCCCCCTCCGAGGTTCTTGAACCAAATCAACCAGGCCGCCCTGCATGAGCATGAACACTGTCTCGGCCACCAGAAGTCAGAAGTATATTGGAATGACGCAAGGATTGTCGGAGACGTCAAAACGTGTCGCGCATCGACAAAGGTACGAAGAACGTCACGCTAGCCCGGATATCTAGAGAAGAAGAACATCACAATAAGTCATGATGATCATACCCTAGGGGTATCAGTCCCCATTACCAATCATGGACGGTCACTGAATCTCTCCGTCAAGCCATCCCGGAGCGAACGGGGTCTCGCCTCCCTTTGGCAAAGCGAGTTGGGCATTCATGCAGAGAGTCAATCGCAACCATGGTTCTCAGCAATGCGGCTCTATGCACGTAACACGTCGATGTTCGACAGAGGACTAGGCACTTCAGGGCTGTTCTTCTGCTCAACGGGCCCCGCACAATTTAAGCACTCGCAGGCGCTAATTAGCCAAGAATAGCCGAATAAACCCCAACGGCGTCTGGCATTGGCTGTTTTTTCTGTCTTTCTTTCTTGGTTAAGGCAGCAAGGCCAGCAAGGGTCTTTAGGCACTGGCGCTAAAGTTGAAAAGATTCATTCAGAGCCAATCGATCGCAATCAATGTGTGTGCTTTTTTTGGGGATTCTTTTTGTTCACCACGGCGCTAGTTTGGCGTTTCCCCTGTTTGAGGGGTGGGGGGAAAGGGTGGGATCTGATACTTGGAAGCGCCGAGAGCCAGTCGAATATATGTATGTACTATAAAACCCCACGGTGAACCATGGTTCATGCCTACATAAGTACGCATCGACACTGAAGCGAAGAGGTCAGGCTTGAACTAGTACTCGATATGCAACGCCAGCATAGCAACGCACGAGAGATGTGCTCATATACACGCAAGCTGATAAAGAACAATGCAATGCAAGATGTGATGAAACCCCCCCTGCTCCAAATCCAGATGCAATATGGAACCGCCATAGCCTGCCCCTTCCAGTTCCCCAGTCAGATTCGGATTAGAGGATCGCCCGGACTTGGGCCCAAGTCCCGATGTACATTCTGCCGACAGGACAGGAAGCCAACCGGATGAGAAGACGGTAAAATAGAAATATAAAAGTCAAAATCAAAAGGGGGAAGGGGGGAATAATAGAAGAAAAAAAAAATAGCCATAAAAGGGCCAAAGGGCAAAAGCAAGCAAGGCAGTCCCGAAAGCTAAGCTAGAATAAGACATTAAACCACATCAAGTCATTAGGTCGTCAAATCCAAGTCTTCATCCCGCTTGATGCAGGACAGAAACAGCTCATACATCTCAACCACGGTTGATGAGCCATCTAGGCCTCAAGCCCCTGGTCGCTTAGGCAGATCCTCGTCGCTGAAGTACTTGACCGATCAGGCGCCGAGGGCCCATGCGCTCTAAGCTCTTCGACAAGTGCTGAGCGGGAAGCATCCACGAAGGCCGGCGCTCTTGATGCCAGCGACGACGAATGCAATCGTCAACTAGCGCCACAATACCTGTAGCCACAATCACACTGGAACCCATCAGCCTCAGAGAACAACAAGACAAAAAAACAACGAGGCAAGAAAAAGAAAAGAAAGATAAAAATAAAAGAGGGGAAGCTCCAAGGCAAAAGCCATCACAGACGTGGACTTACTCGGCCATGTCAGGCATCCTCTCATAAACCGCAGGATCACTGATCCACAATGATGACGGCGGGACCCAACCCCCCTTGCTCTCCTCCTCGACCGCATCGAGAGGCGCCAGAGTGTCCGGGACCAGATGGGCAATGGTCTTGGAAGTGCGCGTGTCAACCAGGAAATACGACACCTCGTGTAGATCACCCTCTTTGCGGAACTCGCGTCGCCACTGATACTTAGTGGACCAATACTCATACTCGTACTTCTTGTTCAGGCCAGGGCCCTTCCTCTTCAATTCGACATGCGCATAATTGGAGAACTCCAGAAGAATAGTATCCACCAGTGTCGGCCTCTCGACATCAGTACCTGGTGCCTTTTCCGCTTCTACATCGTCGCTCACACCTGGTTCGTGACAGGCGCTCTTGAGAACGTGGCAAGGCCCAAAGTCCGAATCTTGTCGTTTAAGATCTCCATGTGCAGTCGTTGTACTTGTCGACGGTGCACCATTGCTACTTGAGCCTGGCCGCAGACTGGCAAAGACGGTACTCCACGACCGACGGAACGCCGGACGTTTATCGTGTCCCGAGGAGGCTTCCCTCCTTGCCGAGTGACATACCTCCCGCCCGGAGTCACGGCAGTAGCGACGAAAGGAGAACTTCCTTGCGAAGAGATCATACATGCGCAGATGGAAGAGGATGACATCGCGCTGTGAGCCATCCCTGAGGTGGACGGGGGTATCGACGCGCAGGTTCATATTACCGTCGATAGTGGCATCATCATGGCGGATCAGCAGCCGCCTTGACGACGGGAACAAAGGCGCGAAAGAAGATGGGGTCGAAGGGATAGCGTCAAGAGGGAAGAACTCTTCCCGCTCGTGGACTTCATATCGTGGTTCTTCATGCGAGAGATCAGTGGCTGAACCAGCCGATGAAGCACATGTGGAGACGGAGTCTCTGGGTCTCGGAGCTCGTTCTTCATATACTACAGTTCTTTCTTGGTGTTTTGTGCTGAGGCGGTCACTCAAAGCTGTAGCCGCAGTACTTTTGGATGTCGAGCTATCCGTTGAACTGGAACTGCCGCCACCAGGGCGATCTTGACATGATTTATAAGAGCCCATTTTGAGAGGGAGGGGGAAAAAAAGGATATAATCTGTAGTAGTTATCACTGATCCACAGTGAACCGAAAGCAAGGAACTGGTGGAGAAGGGATGAGTCGGATATAAGGTGTAAGTCAGCCGTAAATAAGCCGGAGGGTGGTCAGATGAAGGTACATGCAACACCCCCGGATTCTTTTTGTGAAACGAGTTCAGAGTTTTGCGCGTTCAAATGTCAGATTCCCATGACGTGTGGGGAGGAGAGAGATGGGCGCTCTGGCATGAAGGGAAATTGAGGTATCCGCAATCCACGGAAGATTCGAAAGGGATCATATGATGAAAGGGAACAGAACAGGGGGGGGGATAAAAGTTCCCGATTGGAAAGAAGAGGAAGATATAGGAGAATAGTTCAAAAAAACAAGGCAAAAGGTAGGGGGGAAATGTCTACTCGTCATTTGAGTACCCGATCAATCTTTGACTATGGGCCATGAAACCCCCCTCTTGCGTTGACACCAATAAGAGTGCCAGAGCTCACCGGTAACGATAACAAAGTGCCAGCCTCACTACAAATCATACCTATAGAGCCTATAGAAAGCCCCCGAGGCTGTGTGATGTGTCTCCAGTGTCAACTGATAATTCGTTCTTCCTCCCCCTCTATGATCCCCCTCCGGGCCAGTGAGATCTCGGGCACCTGCATAGAACGAAGTCTGGACACGAGTTTCATTATGTCAGGGTTCAGGCCTCGTCCAAGCGTGAATTCTGATTCTGAATGCTACTGTACTGTACATGAACCCAGAATCTGCATTCTGCATTGGAATTGGAATTGGAATTCAGATGCTCAAATACTTTGAAAGGCATCGTCGGGACGTCATGGCAAACCGTGGGCCTGTGTGCGGTCCGTTCCGGGTGGAGCAGGGCAGAGTCTCATTTACACATGAAACCGAGAGGCGACAGCCTTCATTTTAGGTTATCTGATGAAGGTTCGGAGAATTCTAGCGCGTCCTGACATGACGACAAGATCAGCGACCGGAGCTTACGACCTCTGCGAGATTTCGTATCGAACAAGGCTTGCCGACTAAGCCTCCACCTACGATCAAGCTGCCCAACCGACCGCTGCTTTGGGCATACACTTGGCTACGAGAGATAATCTCTGGCCAACCTGAGTTGCGACCGAGAAAATATGTCCAATGAAAACTAAATGACCAGCCAGAAACTCAACAGGCCTGGTCGGAATGCTGCAATATTATGTCCAACGTTACCCTGGATAAAGTGACCCCGCAATGAAACATGTCCAACATGGAAACAAGAATGACAGCTTAGATCTGCGCATAGAGAGGCTGGGGCAGTTCCTCCCCTGGCTTAACCAGGGCCTCGGTGCTGCAAGCTGGCTGAGAGACGAGCCCAGCTCGGCTTCCCGGGACCGGAGGTCGGAAGCCAACATAGGCTTCTCGCCGGTCTCCTACTGTGATTGACCAGGTATGCAACCCATAGTAGGAAGCGATCGAGTGAACCAACCAACGACTGATCCAGTCAGTAAAGAACAGACCCTAAAAGGGCGAAAGGAAAACTCACCCAAATCCAGCCGCCCGTTCATCGACCGGACTCTCATAAACCATCTTCTCACCATCGCGTTCGCTGTGAGAAGTCATCTCTTCCCGCAGTTGACGGAGTTTCTCCTTCCGCTCAGGCGCGTCGTGCATCTGGCCATTTCGTCCAACAAAGACGATTTCATCTTCCGAATCACTGGCCGAGTCCGGGGCATCTTGCAAGCCTTCGTTCTGCAACAGGACCTGCTTCTCGTTCCACTTACGGATGAAAAGACGAATCTCTTCCTCTAGATCTTGAAGCATCCCACGTGCGGCACGCGCATGCTTCAACTTCAACCGGAGTTCCTTGGGGATAGGATGCTTCTCAGCTCCCTTGGCTGCCTTCATAGCGGACTGATGATCTACTTTATGAGAGTAGTGAACGTCCCACAGCGGCGCAAGGTAGTAAGGCATGGGGTCATGCCGAGTATATGTAGGCTGGATATCCCAGTCCTTGGAAGACGGGGGCTCGGCCCAGGGGTTGTGCAACAGACGATCTTGATACCCGGTCAGCATGCAGATTCACGTGCCAACACGCGAGAATGACCGAGTCATCCACGCCAACCCGGCTCGTGCAGATGAAACATACCGTTTTCCCAGCGCTGTCTCCGGCGGCTCCCATCTTTACCCTTCAGAAGAGCTTCCCGTCGCTTGCCGATATCACGCTGCAACGGCTCCCGGCGCCTGAAGCTGACCCGCGGGGCACGGGACTCGGTCTGGGTAGCGGGAGCGGCTTCGTCGTCGAGCGGGATTGACAGCGACACGGTGGCACCGCGTAGCGATGAGCGCGTCGGGGTCGGTGTGGAAGGGGTTCGGTCTGCAGGGGAGTCCGAGAGGGTCATATCCTGCAGGGACGCCACTGCATGTTGCTCCGTCCACGCGGAGATGGCCAGAGCTTGCTGGGGCGATAGGGTCGCAGAGCCCTCAGGGCGAAGTCGCGGGTGAATAGCCATGATGGGACTTTGGGGTTGAGGAGATAGAGAGAGATAGAGAAGCAGATAGAGGGGACGAGAGGGAGGATAAGGCCAGAGATAAGGCCGTTTGACCCAATCGTTCGCAGGGAGAGCACGGGGCAAAATCAGGCCTGTGATTGGTGGAAAGTAGCCCTAGATAGCCCTAGCCCTGCTTTCCTGATTGGGATAGAGGCTGAGACTCCCAAGGTTGACAAAAGGTGGAGTCGAGTGGACCTCGGGATTGCTTTATAAGTGACTGATGCAGTGGACAGTCCCTAGGTACGGTCCTGGACGGCCCTGGATGGCACTAGTGAATTGCCTGTGCAGCCTGAATTGCCAGGTCATATCCGGTGACTCATGTGATAGTCATAGTGGAGATGGCATTCTCCACCCCCAGATCGCCTGGCACACAGAATCAACACTGATATGACTGGAAATAACCATCACGATGGGTTCAGGGTCATCGTTTCAGGTCGCGAAACACAACAGATAGTCGGGTAGACCGGGTAACAAATTGCTAAGAATAACCCCCGACAGCCTAGCGCGGGGTCCAGAACTTGGCGCCTAAAGGGTAACAAGGCGCGTGAGACCGCCCCCCATTCTCGATCCCGTCCTAGCTCCGAAAGCTTTAAAACCCTTCTCCCCGTCCGCTTTTTTCTTTCTCAATTATCCTAGTATTACATCCATTATGAAGTTTTTCACTCCTCTTGCGCTGAGCGCAACTGCGACCGCGCTGGCATTGGTTAACCCCGAGCAACAGCCTTTGGCACCTTCGATCGTCCAGAACCCACAGTCTAAGTCTTTGATCGAACTGGCCCCATACCAGACCCGCTGGGTGACGGAAGAGGAGAAATGGTCCCTTAAACTGGTATGTCAAAGCTCTCTGCTTCAATCTGACCATGGCTAATGTTGAATTAGGATGGTGTCAATTTTATCGATGTCACCGATGAATGGCAATCAGGCTCCTACGGAGCCTTGCACACGTCGCGCATTGTTCACTATCCCGAGGAGATGAAGCACTCGGATGCCATTCACCCTCTTTCTAAGACTCTCGACAAGAAGAATATGCGTAGCAACTTGGAGCACTTCACCTCGTTCCACACCCGTTACTACAAGTCCCAGACTGGTATCGAGTCTGCAACATGGCTGTTCGACCAGGTGACCGCTGCGATCCACGAATCCGGGGCCAGCGACCACGGCGCCACCGTTGAGCGCTTCTCTCACCCTTGGGGCCAATTCAGCATTATTGCCCGCATCCCCGGCGAGACGAACAACACTGTCGTGTTGGGCTCCCACCAGGACAGCATCAACCTGTTCCTTCCATCCATTCTGGCTGCACCTGGCGCCGATGACGATGGCAGTGGAACCGTTACCATTCTCGAAGCACTTCGCGCCCTGCTGCGGTCGGAGGCTATCGCTCAAGGCAAGGCCCACAACACCGTCGAGTTCCATTGGTACTCTGCGGAAGAAGGTGGTCTACTGGGTTCCCAGGCTGTCTATGCTCAGTATAAGAAGGAATCGCGCAACGTCAAGGCCATGCTCCAACAGGACATGACGGGCTATGTTCAGGGAACTCTTGATGCTGGTGCGCCAGAGTCGGTCGGTGTCATTATCGACTATGTCGACCCAGGCCTCACTTCCTTCATCAAGGAGGTCATCACTACTTACTGCGATGTCCCCTACGTCGAGACCAAGTGCGGTTATGCTTGCTCTGATCATGCCTCTGCCAGTCGCTATGGATATCCTTCGGCATTCGTGATTGAGTCTCAGTTCGAGAACTCCGACAAGAAGATCCACACTACCGAAGACAAGATTGAGTATCTCAGCTTTGATCATATGCTGCAGCACGCAAAGATGAGCTTGGCCTTTGCTTACGAATTGGCTTTTGCTCCATTCTGATTTTGCTCTTTTGTCTGTGTTGATATGTTGGTTCGGCGTTCTGCGATATACCTTTTGAGCTGGAGCTCGCATTTCTAGACCCCCTAAGCACTTTTCCGGCTTCCTCGGGCTAATACCCATTATCAATTGATGTTCATGACTTATCTTCTACCACATCCCATGTAACTTCTCAAACATAATCGCTCATTGGGGCAAGTAATTTCAGGTTTACGTATCCACTCCATAGTGTTAATCTCGAGTCCAGCGGGCCCATCCAGATATGACGTAGACAGATTACCTTGGTGATTCACCTCACGTGATGATCTCCGACGATCCTGTGGGAAAATGTATCCCACTATCTCATTGATCTTGATTTATTTTACTGCAATTTTTCACTTCCAAACAGGCCAATCCCCCGGGAGGTCTATTATACTGCTCCCTCCTAAACCTGAACGACCAAGTCGGCTCCATCTCCTACAATGGCCACCCCCTACGCCCAGGAACTCCAACTGGCCAGCCTAGCAGTGCAACGGGCGGCCCTCATCACCAGGAAACTCCTCTCGGCGGTCGACAAAGGCGCCCTAGACAAAAGCGATGCCTCGCCAGTAACAATCGCCGATTTCGCCGCACAAGCCTCAATCATTGCGGCAATCCACCATGTCTTCCCAAATGACGAGATTGTCGGTGAAGAGGACGCAACAGCCCTCCGCGAGAACCAAGTCCTCCTCGAACGAACCTGGGAACTAGCAACCGAAACCCACCTTGACCACGAAGCTAGCGAGGCCCTCCTTCACACCCCGCAAACCCGCGAGGAACTCCTCGACCTAATCGATCTCGGCGCAAAGGGCAACTGCACCCCCACCAGTCGAACCTGGACCCTGGATCCGGTGGATGGCACAGCAACCTTCATCCGAGGAGAGCAATATGCCGTCTGCCTCTCGCTAGTAGAGAACGGCCAGCAAAAGATCGGCGTGCTAGGCTGCCCGAACCTACGAGCATCAGGGCTCGTCTCGGAGACCCTCATCGACCGTGATGGTCACGGACAACTCCTTGCCGCAGTAGTCGGCCAAGGCGCAACTATCCAGCCAATGGGCCCAGGCGCCCTCCTCCCCTCCAGACCGCTCGAACAGATCCCCCAGATCACAGATACCTCGGCGGTTCACTTCATCGATACAAAGGCCGCCACAACGCAGAACCTGGAGCTTCACGCTCGCGTCGCAGCTGGACTGGGCGCTCCGTGGCCAAGCCCGGTTGACCTGTGGTCGGCGCAGATGCGTTATGTGGCTATTGCAGTGCAGGGTGGGTGTAATGCTTTCATCAAGGTGCCATTGAGTAAGGAGTACCGGTCCAAGATCTGGGATCACGCAGGTGGCATGCTTATTGTGCAGGAGTTGGGCTGCGTGGTCTCTGATTTGGAAGGGCGGGCTGTAGATTGTTCGCAGGGTCGGACTTTGGCTGGGTGTTATGGTATGGTTGTTGCGCCTGCTTCGATTCACCAGCGACTTCTGGAAGAAGTCAAAGTGGCGCGGGGTCTGTAGAGTTCTCTTTTTTTGTTGGCTACATATATTCATTGATACCCAATGCAACATATATACAATTACAATTACCGTAAAGAGAATAGAGAATCTTGTCGAGAACCTTATAGTTGCTCTGATCGCCGACATAAGGTTGGTGCCCCGCAATTCTCGAATAGGCAAGTCAGTGTCACACCAATTGTAGTTTAGGGTTGAAACACTTCCCAGTTTAGACATCCTTGTCTTATCCCTTTTGTTTGGCTGACATTACACTACTAAGTTGTGTTCCAAGGCTGATTTTTACCAAGTCCAGGCTGATCTTCGTAGACCGTGCGGGGACTGACTTGCACTTCAGGTTCAGGGACCTTGGGACTCCCGGATCGTTCTATGCTTCACTTTTGGGCTCTTAATTCAGAGGCCATCGAATTCGGTATATTCAGTAAAGTTCTAGATAGCTCATAGTTCTAGACAGTACAACATACAAACTGTATGTTATAAAAGACCCCGGATAGATGACATCATCCAACTTGACCTAATTGCCTAATTGCCGCATACAGGATTTCTGCGCAATGGTGCCATTGGTCTGCAGGTCACCAGACCTGGGGATCCCCAAATGCTATATGTAGCCCCTCTCCTACTTTGACTTTTCCTTCCATAGCTTCATTTTGGCTATATTCACCATGGCTTCCTTCAATCCCTTCGCTAGACGCGAGACCCACAGCGCCAGCTCGCTGAATACCTACCGCGTCCTCGTACCCCTTAGCTGGGTTTTGGTCGTGGTAGTTGGCATTTACTACTCTTTGCACTCGCCGGACGATGTCAAGAAGAGCAAGAAGATCTGGAAACAGGCTAATAAGCACAACACTCCGTTCAGTCAGAACACTACTTTGACTGGGATTTACTGGTAGGTTGACAATCCCCCCCACCTGGATAACTGTCACACTCCACCCACATCATATGTCACGCTGTATATGTCGAAGTAATTGAAATTTCTCATACTAACAGCATACAGGATCCTGCTTCTCCTATCGCAGCTAAGCTATGTCTACCACCTCTTCTCCAAGAACAATGTGCTAGTCACAGCTGCCGCCAACGTCGCCACCCACTTTATCCTGAACAACGTCTTCCTGTTCGTCTGGATCCTCCTCTGGACCCGTAATTACTTCTGGGGTGCTGAGGTCGTCCTCATCTTCCACTTCCTCAACCAGTGGATTACCTACTGGCGTCATCGTGGTCTGCCAGCCTTCGTCCACCTCCCAGCTGTTGCAGGACCTTATGCCTGGACATTGACCGCGTTGTTCTGGAATGGTGCTGTGGCCGTGCATAGCCACAACCTCCCCGGAAGGATCGTCGCCAACATTTTCATCTGGGTGATCCTCATTGTGGGATTGTTTGATATTGTCCTGCGGGAAGACTACATCCTTGGATATTGTCTCAGTATCTTGTCGCTGTGTGCGTATTGCCCTTTTATGCCCCTTGCATAACCCCCATCCTGTCAATGTTCCATTCTCGAATATGTAGTGGGTCACTTGCTAATACATATATCCCTCTAGCTCTGGCTTTACGTCAAGTTGCTGTCAAGATCATCGCCCTGCAGTGGATCTTCGCCTTTGTTGTGTTTGCGGTGTTCCTGGTTGTCTCAATCTACATCTCCACAACGAAGTACACTGGTCGTGACAGCCTCTTCCGTCGTGTCGCACACCCCGAGTCGACTGACCGCGAGAGAGCTCCTCTGCTTAATGACCAGGTTTGAACGTCGCCAAAGGTTGAGACTAGTATGTCTACTGTTCCTAGTATGACATGTGATGCCAGGAACTGAGTAACCTGGCATCTGATAAGGTGAGGTATGAAATGATTTTGAATACGGACATTCGTTGCAATGGAGTTGTGTTTTATGAAGCCAATGCACTAATGTATGAAAATGGACCCACTTGATATGTGTTTGAATGTTGATATTGAATTGTGCTTAAGTGTCGAATTATCAAACAATTGCAATAAATGAAATAAACGAAATCAAGATAATAAAATTAGTAAAGCCAAATTATTGCTTGCAGCCTGGCGCCCCCGTGCAGAACTGAACTCCTCGAAAACGCGACTTCCCGTTGCCCTGACAACCTCATCCACCTCCACCTTGTTGATGCAAGCTGCGGACGAACCGGGCTGGACTTGTTTCTCGATTTATTGACTCCGCACTGTTCTCCTCTTTACATCTCTTCTTCGATTCGAGGTATTCTTGAAATTATTGAGCTTGACAGTTCTGACTCTGGCTCTGTCTTGAAAGACCTGACTATCATTGCGCGAGCTGATTCAGAATACTATGATCTGAGTTGGAACACATTCCACGTTCACCATGAGCCGCCACCCTCCGTCCAATTACGGCGAGGAGCCGCCAGCATACCTGGACCAAGAGACGGCTTCCTTTTTGTCCGATCACGACTCTCCGAGCCATCCCTCCCGTGGCGCGACCATGCGTTTGTTGCCAACCAGCGGCGATGGCGCCGATGATTTTACTAGTCCCAGGGCCGCTTCGCCTTCTACATATGATCCGCATTATGATTATACTCCGTATGTACTCAGTGCTATTCTATCCATGAAACCCTATACCATCGCTACATACCAGTGGTTTCCCTCGCTACCGCGGAACATGCCCTTCCAACCGAAGCTCCTTCCTTGACGTGACGGGGCTGGGAGAAAGCTTGGTGCCAGTGCAATGGCTGCTTGAATGCTGTCATTGGACAGGGCCGCTGAGCTTGTCGCGTTGGAAGCACTTCGCGTAAACATTGTACATGATTGCATTATTCCATTACATCCCCCACTCCACCCCATACCCTCCCTACAAGCCAAATTATTGCCGTCTCAGGCATAATGGCGTTTCCAACAAGACCAAGGTCTAACGTGAGGACACGCCCATATAGGACCGAAGAAGATCCAGGCTACGATCGATACTATCAAGTTCCAACTGCGTCCTCACCGTCGCGTCGACCATCAACCATGACAACTGGTTCCAACCTACCAACAGCGAGCTTAGCAGATACTTCCGTCTACCCGTCTATTCCCCCACGCACAGGATCTCCCATTCGCCCATGGAGTCCGTCCCATATTCGACCGCCATCTGTGTCGAGTGTTGGCTATGAACGCGCCGATCTGAATGGCAGCCCGCGGCCGGGTACACCCAGCTCTAGATACGGCGGTAGCCCTCGTCGGCCATTGCCCCCCGCTCCTCTATTCTCTGGGCCAAAGTCAAGTGCTGTCGACACGAGCATTGATATTGGTGATGGACTGGACGGAGATGACCCATTCGGTGGCGATGGTCGTACGATTCACCACAATTCACGCGGTAGTGTGCGGTCCTTTATGAGCGAGTCGACCTTTTTGGGGGATGAGAAGGACGCAATGCAGAAGGTGGACCTTGACGATGATGAGGACGCCGAGTCTGGTTCTATTGATCCCAACATGCACTACGGCCCAGCACCGGAAAAGCAAGGTCGTCGAGGTGTCAGATCTAAACAAGTCGTCAAGAAGGAGGTTCAGCTTGTCAACGGCGAGCTGATCTTGGAGTGCAAGATCCCCACAATTCTGCACAGTTTCCTTCCTCGCAGAGACGAGCGCGAGTTCACTCATATGCGCTATACCGCTGTGACATCTGACCCCGATGACTTCACAAACAGAGGATATAAGCTCCGTCAACAGATTGGAACGACCACCCGTGAAACAGAGCTGTTCATTTGTGTCACCATGTATAACGAAGATGAGATTGGTTTCACCCGCACGATGCACGGTATCATGCAAAATATCAGTCACTTCTGCTCCAGAACCAAGTCTCGTACTTGGGGTCGTGATGGCTGGAAAAAGATCGTTGTTTGTATCGTCGCTGATGGACGTAAAAAGGTCCATCCTCGTACTCTCAATGCCTTGGCCGCACTTGGCGTGTACCAGGAGGGTATTGCGAAGAACATTGTCAACCAAAAGGAGGTCCAGGCTCACGTGTACGAGTACACCACCCAGGTGTCGCTTGACTCTGACCTCAAGTTCAAGGGTGCCGAGAAGGGTATTGTACCTTGTCAGGTCATCTTCTGTTTGAAGGAACACAACAAAAAAAAGTTGAACTCCCACAGATGGTTCTTCAACGCCTTTGGTCGTGCTCTCCAACCGAATATCTGTATTCTGCTCGATGTCGGTACGCGGCCTGAGCAAACAGCCCTCTACCATTTGTGGAAGGCTTTCGATCAGGACTCGAATGTTGCTGGTGCAGCCGGTGAGATCAAGGCTGCCAAGGGTAAGAACTACCTTGGTCTGCTTAATCCTCTCGTGGCAAGTCAGAACTTTGAGTACAAAATGTCCAACATTCTGGATAAACCTTTGGAATCAGTGTTTGGTTACATTACTGTCTTGCCCGGTGCGCTAAGTGCTTACCGGTTCTTTGCCCTGCAAAACGATGCAGACGGCCATGGTCCGTTGAATCAATATTTCAAAGGTGAGACGCTACATGGTCAAGATGCAGACGTCTTCACGGCCAACATGTACCTGGCCGAGGATCGTATTCTTTGCTGGGAGTTGGTGGCTAAGCGAGAAGAAAGATGGGTGCTGAAGTTCGTCAAGAACGCGGTTGGAGAAACTGATGTGCCTGATACGGTACCTGAGTTTATCTCACAACGTCGTCGCTGGCTGAACGGCGCTTTCTTCGCTGCTGTCTACTCGATCTTCAATGCGAAGCAAATCTGGAAGACAGATCACACTATTCCTCGAAAAATCCTGCTTCATATCGAGTTCTTCTATCAGTTCCTTAATCTCTTGTTCACTTACTTTGGTCTTGTGAGTACTCTAGTGATTCAATTGTTTTGCTGCACGTCGACTAACCTGTCTAGGCCAACTTCTATCTCGCGTTCTACTTCATTGCCGGCTCCTTGACTGATAAGAAGCTTGATCCGTTCGGTCATAACATGGGAAAATACATTTTCATCGTCCTGCGTTATGCTTGTATCTTGGTCATGTGTTTGCAATTCATTATCTCGTTAGGAAACCGACCACAAGGGTAAGTCAGTTTCTATGAAGAATCCGGAGATTCTACTAACGCATGACAGTGCCAAAAACTTGTACCTTTCCGGTATCATTGTTTACGCCGTCATCATGTTCTACACGGTGTTCTGTGCTCTGTACTTGGTGGTCAAAGAATTGCTTGCACGCGCTGGTGTAGGAAATAGCGACATGGACGTGAGCGACAGTCTCATGACCAACATCGTCTTGTCCATGCTGTCAACCGTTGGTCTGTACTTCTACAGCTCCTTCCTCTACCTGGATCCCTGGCACATGTTTACCTCGTCGATCCAATACTTCCTCATGATGCCGAGTTACATCTGCACACTGCAGGTTTACGCATTCTGTAACACGCACGATGTGACCTGGGGAACAAAGGGAGACAACGTGATCAACACCGATCTGGGTGCCGCCAAGGTGATCAACGGCTCAACCGTCCTCCTGGAAATGCCCTCGGAGCAACTTGACATCGACAGCGGCTACGACGCAGCGCTGCGCAACCTCCGCGATCGTCTCGAAGTCCCCGAGCCCCCACCGTCCGACTCCCAACTCCAAGAAGATTACTACCGCGCTGTCCGTACCTACATGGTCTCGATCTGGATGGTAGCAAACGTGATCCTGGGAATGGCAGTCTCTGAAGTCTACGGAGTTGATGCAGGTGGTACAAACATCTATCTCGCCATCATCCTGTGGTCTGTCGCCGTCCTCGCCGCTATCCGTGCCATTGGTTCAACCGCCTACGCAATCCTAAACGTGATCCACAAGATCGTCGAAGGAAAAACCAAATTCGACGCTGGCAATATGACCAACTTCGCTCCTAGCTCCTTCGGAGGCAGTAGCGTCGGCAAATCAACCGAGTCAGGCTCTTCATCCTCTCGCCCTGTCCGCTACGGCGGTGGTGCGACTTTGAAGGATCGTTTCAACGAAGCGCGCTGGTCTGCCGGCCGTGTAGCTGGAAAAGCTATGTTCTGGCGAAAATAGAGGATGACAACCCCCTCTGCTCTATCTTCTCTTGAACTAAACGTTTCTCTTTTGTTTCTCCCCTTTAATCTTTCCACTGTGTTTTTTTTTGGAGTTTTGCTTTTGAGATATCAGGTGTTTAATTTTGTGTGTGTTTTTTTATGATGGAAATATTCTTATGATCTTGCTTTTTCTCTCTCGAATTGAGATATGTGGACATGTATGTTGATGGATGTACTTATGCTGTTTCTTTGGAATTCAATCATGCATTTGATGATAATATTCGATACTATAACTTGTATCCAGCATCCTGGTTGCGCAGATTTTATCAAGGAATATGTAAGAGACTTCTTCTATTAAGTAAATCTTCAAAAACACCTGCTGCCCTTTTCATTTCATACAAGACGCTAACATGCCTGGCAGAAACCCCGTATCGTTCACAAACTCAAGTATATACAAAGAATATGACCTAGAAGTCGCAGAACATAACTCCAGAGCCACTCATATCTCATTCAATCGATTTCCATCGACTTCATGAACCCTCGTAGCGCGAGGACCCAACTCAGCAGGAAACACCTTCTCCCTCTCAGAGTAAACAGGATAAACAAGATGCTGCTGCTCGCTAGCCTTGGCAATCTCATCAATCATAGCCTCCTTCTGCCTCAAATTCCTCCTATACATTCGCCTCTGAAAGACAATTGTCAAGATCGCCACAAGGAGACATGCGCCTAGTCCACCACCTAGTCCCGCACTTATCGCAACTGTATGTGATGCCGGACATGTTGAACCAGAGGGACATGTGTCATCAGCCGAATGAGCGCCAGCAGTATCATCATTTTTGGCACTTGCATTGAGGGAAGAATTTGACGCCGAATTAGCAGTGGAAGTAGTAGCCGACGAAACGGACGCAGTCGACACCGACCCAGCAGACACAGTATCCGACCCCGAAACGGACGACGAAACGGAATCCGAAATAGACGTAACAGTCACATTGATCATCTGTCCCATATCCAATCTCACCGCATTGTCACAGCAATCAGAGCCATTGACGCTTCCGCACCAGAAACCGCGGCCTTGGATCGGGCAGGGGATTACGTAGAGGGTTGCGTCGGAGACTATTTTTAGCGGAGCAGATGTTAGGTCGTTATCACGCAAGCCAAAAAAGACCCGTCTGTAGTCCATTGCGTGAAGAACAGCATAGTATCTTACCATCATTCGCAAGACCAGGACACTGTCCACTCTTCCACGTCGAGTCCGTACAAGCACCTTGGCGTAACAGACCGCGGAAATTTGGATCTTGGATGTAGCATACTCCACCAGAGAGACAGATATCGTTTGGGGTTTCGTTGCTCTTTGCGAGGGAGCAGCAGGGGCTGTTTTCTTGGGAGGGGAAACAGGGTTGGAAGCTTGAGTCTGCTTCTTTACCGCTTGTTAGGTAGCATTTTGGGGTTGCCGTGGTTGTTTTGAATATTGTGACGAGTAACGTTGATATTTGCAGGATATTGAAGGTTGTTTTGGGCATTTCTTCGCGTTGGGAATGGATTGATGGAGTATGGGATAATAACGTTATGGGCTTTAAGAAACGGTTTGAGATCAGGGGGAAATCATAATTCTAGTTTGGTCTTGGTGGTACAGATTGGGGCTGGAATCTGAGACGATTTGATAGAGAGATGCATTGTAAATTTAGATCTGATTTAGGGGATTGGGGGGATTGAGGCGGTTAGTAGATGGTTGGGATTGGCGGAGATGCGAATTCTGTTTATATCATCGCCAAGACGATTAAGCGCCAAGGTGATATTTTTGGCGCGTGTCAACGGTACAGTAGACTGGAAATACATTAAAAAACATACTGTATGGGTGCAACAAATAGCAATGAAGTCGCCAAGCTAGAATCCGAATATACACGTATAACCAACCCACTTGGGGTAAAACACAGTTTACGAGTCACCTGATACTAGCTGATTTTTGACTGCGCAATTCCTCTAGGTTGAGGGTTTTCCTTGGATTGAATTGCATCCTACTATTCAGGCTCCATGAAGAAGATATCATGGCTCCGTGTTTGTCCACAACCCCGGAATTAGACGATGCAGCTGACGGTCGGTCCGACCTTGAGCACCGTTATTGGAGGTTATTATTATAATTTCTGCCCATGAGCAAGAAGACACATGAGTGTTATCCAGAAGCCGACATATTTGGTCTACGTTGATCCTGTATTTGAGGACAGAAAGAGAGTATCTTGAACCCTTCGGCTAAGCAGAGAATGCGGGGAAGCCCGTCACTCAGATTATGTTTAGTGAGCAATTTACAGAACTTCCAAGGTATCATGAATCATCTAACAAAGACGTCCATAGGCGTGATCGGATAACTCGGATCAAGAGGGGAGAGAGTAACAGGGAAAGGCCAAAGTGGCAGACGAACCCAGCTCATAGGTCCGGTGTATTCTCCGAGGCACAACCCCCAGTTCTACCCCGAGGTCCAGAACTAGCATCTTTTGAATTACTAATATGATAGAGGGGCTTGAATCAAGTCTAAGTTGATTCGAAAATGTATGCCCATTTTCGAAGAATTCGATTCTCATCTATGATACGAGATCCTGGGCCATGTTCTCGGAAAAGTCAACACAGACAGTGCCTGCTACTGCGGAAGTTACAGATTTAGTGCCTATTACGGAAAATGAAGGTCAGTCTGAAGCATCCAGCACTTCCACAAAAAGTGTCCTACGAGGATGTCTTCAAGTTCTAGGCGCATTTTTCATATTGTTCAACGTCTGGTGAGTCAACACTTCTGCAATCCTACTCCGTCGCTAATTCCAAACAGGGGCCTGAGTTTTGCCTTTGGGTCCTTCCAAAGCTTTTATACACTTGAATATATTCAGTCATCCACCGCATCGGACATAGCATGGATTGGTACAGTTCAATCATGGCTTCTCATTGTCGGTGGCTTACTGTCTGGCCCGCTGTTCGACCTCGGTTACTACAAAGAAATGATATTCATCGGAAGTTCGTTGGGTGTTCTTGGAATTATGGTCCTCAGTCTTGCAGACCAATACTATGCGATATTTCTGAGTCAGGGGGTATGCATGGGCCTTGGATTCGGGCTGCTATATGTGCCCAGTATTGCATTGGTTAGTCGATCATTCACGACCAGACGCGCTGTTGCGTTGGGCGTATCAACGAGTGGTGCTCCTGCTGGGGGCATAATATACACCGTCATGTTCAATCAACTCATATCCAAAGTGGGATTCCCTTGGACTGTTCGTTGCATGGGCTTCGTCATGCTTGCGCTTTTCTCGGCAGCGGCTGTCCTGCTTCTTGTACCGGAAAGAAATACAAAGAGGCCTGAGAGAACTCAGCGCAGAAGCCTACTGGATACGCAAGCATTCAAGGACATTTCTTTCTGGAGTTTCACTGTCGCCAACTTTTTTCTTTACCTCGGATATATCACGCCTTATTATTACATTCCAACTTATGCCGAAACCAAGCTGGGAACGTCACGAACGTTGGCATCTAATATATTAATGATATCCCAGGCATGCTCGATCATCGGGCGTGTTGTTTTGACCATCTTTGCTCATCACTATGGTTCAATGATCTCTTGGATCTCATGTGGTGTTCTATCCGGTATGCTGTGCATTACCTGGATAAGTGCAAACAGCCTTGTCAAATTCATTCTATTTGCTTCTTTCTATGGTAAGAAATGCATATCAATCTTTACCCTGACAGTTCACTAAATCAAAAGTTAGGTGGTATCTCTGGCGCTCTGATCCCACTTCCACCAAGTGTCTTCTCTCATGTCTGTCCCGATCCAAAGAAACTAGGGACATGGCTTGGGATGGCACAAAGCTTGAGCAGCTTTGCCACACTGCTAGGCCCACCGATAGCAGGTGCGCTTGCTTCAATTGGCTCCAATGGTAGTGCTGATTTGAATTATCTTGGAATTCAACTGTTCAGCGGGATAACCATGTGTTTTGGAGCATTCCAAGTCATTGGCCTATGGTATTTGCTGTACAAAAAGAGAGGCAAGACAGGCCTTTTCTGAAAATGAAGGAAGATGGTGTTGTTCATGACTCACGATACACGATTCCGAGGGAAATTGATCGTTCTGCTTAGCATTTGCGCTGGATTGGGGTGCATCTGCGTTTCCCGATGATATTGAACCCACAATACCGAACTAATGTTACATCTTACTCATAATCTCAAGTGTTCTCCCATGTCTTAATAGGTCAACGATATAGTTCGGGGATGCAGCCAATCAAATTATTTCGGGAAACTCATGTTATCACGGGATCTCGGTCTTCTCATCAAATCACATCGACATGAGTCATGGGTGAGAGCCCGAAACAATGATTATCAACAATTAAAACCGGACATTTGTTCTCATCTTCGACAGAATAGAATCACAATCTAAATCTGAAACTGAACCGGAAACAATTCAATTCCAAACATGGCAGCGCTTCGCCCCAAAGGACCCTTAGTCTCATTCGCTCCGGCCCTACTGCCATCGAGCAAAACAATCCCAGGCCGAACCATTTCCCTGGAGAAACTTGACCTCAAACATGCAAATGACCTCTTCGCCCTCACCGGCGGCGATGAATCAACCCCCAATGCACCACTCTGGGACTACATGTTCGACGGACCATACGGCGACGCAGACAAATTCAAAGACAGTATTGCCACAAAGTCAGCCTCCATCGATCCATTCTTCTTTGCAGTAATCGACAAGCGAAAGGCCCTTCCAACATTCGGAAAGGCAATCGGTTATCTATCATTGATGCGAATCGTGCCGGATCACTTTTGCATTGAAGTCGGGAATGTCATGTACTCATCTGCTCTTCAGCGGACGACCGGTGCTACAGAGGCTGTCTATCTTATTGCTCAATATGCATTCCATGAACTTGGTTATAGGCGACTGGAGTGGAAATTAAACGCATTGAATGGCCCGTCGCACCGGGCTGCTTCGCGTTTGGGATTCACTTACGAGGGGACTTTTCGCCAGCATATGATTGTGAAGGGCAGGAGTCGAGATACTGCATGGTTTTCCATGTTGAAGGATGATTGGGATACGACTTTGAAGAGTGCGCTTGAGAAGTGGTTGGATGAGAAGAACTTCAATGAGGATGGTAGTCAGGTTAAGAGTTTGCAGGAATTGAGGAGTGAGACTGCATAGACATAGACTGTTGCTGTTCTTCCCTGCCTAGTTAGATACCATGAATTCAAAAACATAGATATTTCATCTAAGGAAGCAGCCTTAGAGCTTCGAATCCTTCTTCTCGTCCTTTATAATCTCCTCAATAACCTTGGCCGCCATCAAAGTCTCCTCATCCTTGTTATGTCTTCCGGCAACCTGCAGTCCTACCGGGGCACCCTCATACCGCTCTGGGCCTTGATACTTCAACCACTCCCTCTCATCAACTTCATCACGAGGAACATACTTCTCATCCAGCATATCCAACTTAGGGTCAACAGTCAGCCCGGATGGGAACACAGCAGAGGGTAAGTCCGCCAAGTTCCAGATAGCAGTGTAATTCCAATACTGAGACTCGCCCATAACGGCGGCAGCAGCAGGATATGTCGGGGATAGAATAAAGTCTACACCGCGACGTTTGAGAAGAGCATTGTATTCATCCTTGAAGATTTCTCGCTGTTCTTGCAGCGCCCAAAGCTCGGCATGGGAAAGAGGCGAGGGACGACTATAGGACAAAGCCCAGTCTGTAAGAGGGCGTGCTGGTTCTCCCGATTCGCGCATGAGCTCGCGCTGTTTGGCGCCCGCGTCCGGGTAATAAAGGGCAGACTTTAAACAATATTAGTAACTCCATTTTGCAAAGGAAACTCGCCGCTTACAATGACTTCCCAGCCGTGCTTATGCTTATATGGCTCCCAATCCACCACTTTCACACCCGCAGCTGCCAGCTTCTCCTTGGCGTGTCTGAGAGCGCGCGTGATAGGCGGATGTGGTCGAACCCATCTGAGAAATTGATTAGCCACTTTTGGTGAGAGACAGGGTTGATATCTAACATACCCATCATCCCACATAATAGCAACCGTGATATTCCGAGTTGGAGCGATCGTTTTCCACGGCAAGGGCATTAAAGACGTCTCATCATCCCAAGGCTCCTGTTCCAACACAGCTCGTTGGAACAATTCCAGATCTTCAATCGATCGACTCGCCATAGGCCCAACCACACCGCGAATAGTCTCCTGCCCCGCCGAGGCGACATTGATTCCCGTTCCAGGGTTGCGAAGCGTGGAGGGACGGAAACCATAGGCACCGCAAAATGCCGCCGGGCAGCGAATTGATCCGCCAATATCAGTCCCGATACCTAGCGGGGCACAGCGGAAGCCCATTGAAGCGCCTTCGCCGCCGGATGATCCGCCTGGCGTTAGAGTGCGGTTGTATGGGTTGACAGTTGTGCCGGTGATGTTATTGCTGCAGCACAAATGCTATGATACACAGTAGTTAGCTACTGTGAAATGAAGCTTGGGTATGGGCGTACCATCAACGATTGCGGCTGGTTAGTTCGAACGTGGAAAACTGCACCGGCTTTGGCGAGTAGTTGGATAAGAAGGGCATCTTCTGTCATGACCTTGTCGACCCTGTTTCCAGTCAGTGACTTCGCAGCAACCATGAACCCTGAATAAACTAACCAAGCAACATAACCTGTATTGCACGTCCGATTTTTGAAAGCCAAGTGCTCCTTTACACTGATCGGAACACCGTGCTGTTAAGTAATTAGGTCCTGACTTGTTATCTGTTCACTCAGATCACCTACAAGAGGCCCGACTAATTTCCCTGTACGTTGATAGAACTCGTCAAGTTCTTTAGCCCGGGCAATTGCTTCGTCAGCCATAAACTCCGTGGCAAAGTTAAGCTGCAAGTCATATCTTAGCCCTGAAGCAAATAGAAGCGGATTTCCACTCTCTCACCAATTGATGACCCAGCACGGATCGTTTCAAAAACGCAACCACCACCTCTTCCGCAGTCAAACTCCCCTTGCCCATCTCCTCGACTAGTGCTGTAGCCGACATATCGGTAATTCTCAGCTCCCGCTCGCTCAGCAGCCCACTCTCCTTGGGGAAATCAACCACGCTCTTTTGGGAAACAGGCGGCAATCTATCGGCAGGGAGAAGCCATTGCTTTGGAATAGAATTCTGCAGAATCTCCCTGCCCTTCTGAGCCTTTTGCTCCCATTGTTGGAGACTCATGTTGTAGCTTGGATTGAAGTAGATGAAGATGGAGATGGAGATGGAGAAAGGTATGGCGGTCTGGGATCAGAGAAGAGGAGAAAAAGTACAGCTCAGATTCCCCGCACAGAAGCCATTATTCCCCAATAGGAAGGCTGAAGCTATCTCGGAATCGGAATGCGCTGCAACACTCTGACTTGCTCAAACTTGAGTTCGGCCCTTGTCGGAGTGGAGAATCTTATCTGCTTGGAGCGGAGTAAATTCCGTTATCTCGCTTGCTTTGGGGTCAGAAGTCTGGAGTAGCAGAAACAGTGTGAGGTCATGTGTAATGTGTAATGTGGAAGTTCATGCTGAAGGTGTAATGTCCATATAGATCTCTAGGGCTATAGCTTCCAGAGCACGCCAGCAATCCATGTTTCTTCTGTCCCTGTCTTCTCATAAAAGGCACTGGATACACTTCAAAAAAACCAAGATTGTATCTTTGCTTCTGATTTGTCAGTTTGCCTGATTATCTCGAGATTGTTAGGATCACATCGTGTTGTACAAACAGTGTTGTATACATCTTGGTGGCCGTTTCTTAATCTGCGGAAAGGATCATATACGTGTGTAACAACTGTGTTGGTAGACCGTTTAAATACTTACAAAGCAAATCGGTACCCCGGACAAGTTCATGATTGCTACATTAGAGAATCGACCAATCCCATCAATGGCCTACTTGAAGCATTGAATTTCCATCGCAAATGATGGGCTGCACGTGACCACGTGTCGCGTCGACGCGATCCGTGGATCCAATCTCCTCTTCTCAACAGACAAGCAGACTCAAGACTCTAAATCAACCCAGGTCAAGGCAGAAGGTCTCAGAAATTGACTCGGATCACAAAACTTCACCATGACTCAGGACCAAACAGCGCAAACTCCGGCACCCTCGCCGCCACACGACCCTGCGCACGAAGAGCACCAATACCTCAATCTGATTCGTGACATCCTTTCTCAGGGCGAGCACCGACCCGACCGCACAGGTACTGGCACACAATCCATCTTTGCACCACCTCAACTCCGCTTCTCTCTTTCCAAGCCCAATCCAGAAGGCGGCGATCCGATCCCCGTCCTGCCCCTTCTCACCACAAAGCGAGTGTTCCTGCGTGCCGTGCTGGCGGAACTCCTCTGGTTTATTTCTGGCTGCACATCGTCGCTTCCTCTCTCCGAAGCCGGCATCAAAATTTGGGACGGAAATGGAAGCCGCGAGTTCTTGGATAAGGTTGGTCTCGGCCACCGCGAGGAAGGCGACCTGGGTCCTGTCTACGGATTCCAATGGCGGCACTTTGGTGCCCAGTACGTCGATGCCAAAACCGACTACACTGGACAGGGCGTCGATCAGCTCAAGGATGTCGTGAACAAGCTCATTAACAACCCCTTTGATCGCCGTATCATTATGAGTGCCTGGAATCCCGCGGATCTGAAAAAGATGGCTCTACCACCATGCCACATGTTTGCCCAATTCTACGTCTCCTTCCCTTCTGGTATGAAGCTCGATGAGAAGACTGGCCGCCCAACAGAGAAGGGAACACTCTCTTGTGTGCTCTACCAGAGATCCTGTGATATGGGTCTCGGTGTACCCTTCAACATCGCCTCTTATGCTCTTCTCACTCACATCCTTGCTCACGCTGCCGATCTCCACCCGGGCACCCTCATTCACACTATGGGTGACGCTCATGTCTACCTTGATCACGTCGATGCGCTCAATGAGCAGCTTACCCGGGAACCCACGGAATTCCCCGAGCTGCGCATCAAGCGTGATGACCGTGGAAGCGCGGTTGTCGATGGGTGGAAGGAGGACGAGTTTGAAGTCATTGGTTACAAGCCTCACAAGATCATCAAGATGAAGATGAGCGTTTAATGTTTATAGGTGTCTTCGCGATACAATCCGAGTTACGATATTTGTATGATACCATTTATTTCAATGTCCATAGACAAGGCTAAACATTACGTCGATGATACAACTCCGAGTATAGTATGTACATCCTCATATAAGCTAATTAGTAAATTATATTTCAAGAAACCTCCAAGACGCATCGTATCACATGCAAATATGCTCCAGGGTGTATCAAGCTATGTATATGCTCCGAAATAGCAAGAAGGGGAAAAAAAAAAAGCAAGAAGAGAAAATGCTCCAACACATATCACGAACTCCCCAGAACAGCCCCAGCACCACGCAGCAGCACAATAGTGTCACTCTGCTTAACCTTCCCAGCACCGAAAGACTCGGAGAACTCCAAGAAATCCCCCGACTCAACATGGAATATGCGCAATTTCGTATCCTCCCCCCCAACCCGATTATTCAAATTCTCAACCCTTAGCTTCTTCGCCGCATCATCCAAAACCCGACCAACCTTCCACCTTGTATCGAAAAAGAAATCCCCAGCGGGCGGCTCAGCCGCCTGCGTCTCCGCCGTCCCAACAACATGCACATAGAGTCTCTTGTCCACGGGAACAGACGCATCGCCCTTGGCTGAGCGCTTCAGCGCATTAAGCGCAACCGCGCGCGCAGCAGGACTATTAGGCTTAGGCTTCGCCTTGGGCAAAAGCGAGCCAGCCGCAGCGGCCTGGTGCTTATCCCGGCCCCAAGTCTTCACGCGGGCAAACATGGACTTGATAGTATCGTTTGCGGTAGCGACATTACCCTGCCTGGCGCCCAGCGGGGTAATCTTGGCGCAATCGTGTTCCTCGCGCAAGCGGTGCTTGAGACAGTATTGGTAGTTACATTGGGGGCAGCGGACGGCGGGGTCTTTGAGGGTGTTGATGAGAGTCTTGCACTGGACGTGGTAGCACTGGTCCGAGTTGTGGATTGTTGGTTTTTCGGGGGCGGAGCGGTTTTCTTGGTTATTTGATCCGTTGCGGCGACGGGCCCATTCGCCTTCGCGGGGGCATTTGTGCGCGGTTTCGGAGCGGTGGTCGAGGCAGTAGGTGCTGTGGCAGGATTCGCAGCGGAAGGGGAGGAAGTCTAGTTGGCCGCAGTATTCATATTGGCAGTGGCGGCCGATGGATTCGAGGTCTGTGTCTGCCATTTGCGTGTAGGATTCATCTTTTGGGGAGGGGTTGCGCCCTTTTGATGCGGTTATGGGGGACATGGCTGGGAATTTGGAGAATTGGGTTTGGGCTTGGGGATTTGGAAGTGGGATGTTGGACTTGCGAGGTATACAGTAGGTGAGGCTCGAATGCTCGAATGCCCTGGCACAATCTACAATCGATTATCGCCATGTGACTAATGCGGAGAAGCTTCCAGGCGACTTATCTAAGCGCGGAGATAGGTCGGACTTTAATTGTATAACATTTGAATATCTTGGAAGTAGGGAAAAGCGAAGAGGCGAGGGTTAGTAATCTGGTAAGATGGTTAGATGGTTAGAGTCCAAATTTGGCTTAACAACAACAGTTCCAAACAGTTGACTTCCCGAAATTGGTCAGCCTTGAGGATTGTTCCAAGGTTCTTTCAAGCCTTTCAACTCCACGGGTAACTTACGATTTATGCTCAACTGATACATAATGTATGAATTATTACAAACCATTCCAGTCCTTCATAAAAGATCATCGATGGAGTCAATCGATTGGCTCATCTCAAAACAAATGAGCGACGGCTCCAAGTCCAGCTGAACCAGATAGGATTTTAAGCATCCTGTTTTGAAATAAAGCCTGTCGATCTTTAGCTTCTCGCTGATCGACTCCTTTTCAAAGAGCTGATTTGCATGCTCTACCTGTAGTCTCCCCTTCCCTCTCCCTTCCAATCCACATATTTTGAAAGGGTCCTGTGATCGACATTTGACCATGTGGTAGGAAGACTTGACAGGTAGTGGACTCGGTCCTATGTGCATTATAGAACAAGTAAGAATATTGAACTTCCCCTAGCCTTCTCTGGCTATTTTCTCTTCCTATTCCATCCGAGACTAAATCTTTCCATTCTTTCCACTGGTTATGGAGCACGGAGTACAAGACCCAAGTATCGGCGTGTACGGGTACGAGAGCATCAGGAGAAGGTATCTATTCAAAAACAGTGATTAATTTGTCATCCTAAGACAGTTCCAACAATTCCCGCAAAGCTCTTCGCCCCTTCATAGTATCCAGTCTCTCGGGTCATTTTCCAATTTATCTTGCGCGATTGTGGCGCCGCTGGCTCTGAACGAATCATCTGGATCTTCATTGGCGCTAGCTTCGAAAGCCCAGAACCAACGTCTTTGCTGCCTTGTTTTCCTGCCGGGCTGCCGGATAACCCGGACTCGAAGTGAAGAAACTGTACAGGGCGTTTCCAGATCGAGCGACAGTGGGTCCACTAGGCCAGGGGCAGTTCCCTGATCCATGGGTTCGGCTGTTGTTGAAGTCCAGACTTGGACGTGGGTGTCGAGTTGGGATTTGACTTCCCTGGTTCTAAATTGAAACTGATTCATGTTTGTTGTTGGAAACAGGGATGCAATCATTACTCAAAGCATGCCAGATGATACTTAGGTATCTCCATAGACACATCCAGATACCATAGCTGTCTCCAGCATGGACTAGTGTATCAGCCAGGTTTCTATTTGAATTTAATGGAAGAGCCGAACAGAGTGGAGCCCAAGTCCTAGTCGAAAACGTGGTGTGTCGCTGCCTGGAGATGGTCTTGACAGCTAACGGGTTCTCTGTGTGCTTTAAGACAAGCCTTCCAAGATATTTTAGAACGCCACATTCAAGTGATACCATCGTCAACCTTGTGGGCCCGCTTGTACGATTATATGCAATATTGAAATCAAGATACCGCATCCTGCTTCTGTAGTCTTTCATTGGGCTGTTGACTTGAGATTACCGACGACATGGGACTACCATACAGTCTTGTGGCTGCACTAAGAAGGTAGGGTTCATGCACTTCGAAGCTGCAGCACACAGCCATGACTATTTTCGCGCCAGCCTTCCCCGAATTCGGATTTCGAGCCGACTAGACATAACTTCGCCGGCGTTGGCAGCTCATTCGATCCGTGGAATGTCTTGCTATCTACCTCTTTGGGAATAGATCCGGGTCCTCTTCGGCCTGGATTGAAGGTTATCGTCAAACCCCGGGTGACCTGCCTCGGTCTCAATTTTCCTGAGGCCATCCACCGATTTCACTTGAATCGGGCAGTGTTCCACTGGTATAAATAACAATAAAATCCCATCTTTTTTTGAGAGCTAGGCTGGCGGTTTACACTCGTTCTCTAGTCTGACTCTTTCTTTCATTTATACTCCCACACTAGTCATTCGTTACCTACTACACACGCATCATGCGTCTTCAAAACCTCGCTGCAGCTGCAGCCTCCTTTGGGGCTGCGTCTGCTGGCGTCATCCAAGCCAGATCCTCCCAGGAAACCTGCGCTAACAGCGTGTTCACCGGAGAGGTCCTGCATCTTTCCGTTAACATCGTTGAATACCCTGTTGTCGTGGATGTCGAGTTGAAGGAGGATGCCGTCGTCACTATTGACAATACCATTCTTATTGACTGCACTAATGCCCCTACTCACCTGCACACTACCGTTTTCGCTACTGCTACTTCGACTATCACCAAGACTGTTTCCACTGCCACCATCACTGCCGCTGCTGGAAGCGAGCAGACTGGCTCTGTTGCCACTGCCACCGAGGCTGAGCGCACCGTTGTCACTCAGGTTGGTACCAAGACTGCCGGTCATGCCAGCAACGGCAATGGCAACAGCAACGCCAACGGTAACGGCAACTCCAATGATAACGGCAACGCTGGCAATAAGACCAATGCCCACAACTCGTAAGTCGATACTATATGATCTTATCTTTTAGGTCCACAACTAATACAACCTAATTCAGCAACCCAACTACCGCTACCGCTGTTAACGTTGCCCCTGTCGCTGGCGGCTCTGCTGTTGGTTCTGGTATCAACACCAACTTGTACACTGCTACCACCTCAAACACCGCTGTTCGCACTATTGTGGCCTCCGCCTCTTTCCATGGTAGCAAGACCCTTAAGACTTACACCACCACTGTCGCTTCTGTCACTTCTACTCCTTCCGCTGGCGAGTTCACCGACTGGACTACCTACAAGGCCAACGGTGTCAACCTCGGCGGCTGGCTTGAGCAGGAGGAGGTCTTTGATCAGTACTGGTGGGACCAATATGCTCCCGATGCTGTTGATGAGTGGAGCTTCTGTGAGACTCTTGGCTCTCAGTGTGGCCCTGTTCTCGAGGAGCGCTACGCCACATACATTACCACCGATGATATCGACAAGATTGCTGCTGTTGGTAAGATATTGCCCCCAGTTCTACATGTAGAATCAGCTCCACTAACCTTATCATTACATAGGTGTCAACACTCTGCGTATTCCCACCACCTACGCCGCCTGGATCAAGGTCCCCGGCTCTAGTTTGTACCACGGTAACCAAAAGGACTACCTCAAGACTATCTCCCTGTACGCCATCGAGAAGTACAACATGCGCGTGATTGTCGGCCTCCACTCCCTTCCCGGCGGTGTCAACAGCCTCGATATTGGCGAGAAGTCCGGCAACGACGGCTGGTTCTACAATACCACGAACCTGGCCTACTCCTTCAAGGCCGTCGAGCAAGTCCTCGAATGGTTCGTCGAAACCGGCTACCCCTGGGCCTTCACCATCGCTCCTATCAACGAGGCCTCCGACAACCCCGCTGCCTTTGCCTCCCCGGAGACCCTGACCACCAACGGAACCAACTGGATCGTCAAGTACACACAGGGAGTCCTTGCCCGCGTTGCCCGTATCGACAAGCGCATTCCAGTGATGCTCCAGGACTGCTTCCTCGGCGAGGAGCACTGGTCCCCCTACTTCCCTACCGGCACCAACATTGTCATCGACACCCACGTCTACTACTTTGCCGCATCAGGCGTCTACTCCCAGTGGGCCAACGGTGCCATCTGTGGTCAAGCCTCCGTCGTCGGTGGTGATGGCAAGTTCCCTGTCTTCATTGGTGAATGGGCTCTGCAGACTCTGTACAGCAACACCTACGCCAACCGCGAGAACCTCTTCAACACTCAGCGCTATGCTTGGAACTTGTATGCCCAGGGTGGCTCGTTCTGGAACATTAAGCATAACAGCAGCGCTGCTGTTGATGGTCAGGGTACTCAGCGTGACTACTGGTCCTATGAGCGTCTGATTGATGCCGGTGTCATCCACACTGTGAATGCCACTGCTACTTACTGCTAGAGCGTGGGTTAACTACTTTTTTTCGTCTTTCCTTATGATTGTAAATGATGTGTGGGGGGTTAGTTTGAAGATTGGGGAGATGGAGGACCTTTTTTATCTAAATTAAAGCCGATTATACTATTTAATGTTAATCTAGACCAGTTCATCGGTATATGGGAGCTATCTACTAGAGAACAATACATTCGCTTCCTCCAAGCTCCGACCAGCGGTCTCGGGAAGCAAAAGCCATGTCCACAATAATCCAAAGAAAGTCGTCACCGAAAAGAACCAAAATGTGCCTTTGGGCTGTAGCGCATTTTCAAGTAACATGGACGGAACAGCCTTTATACCATTAGCAATCAGTCACTACATAATTCAGATTACCAAACACACCTTGGAAATACCATAACGATTGGCATAGTGAAAACACATCAACAAGCTTGACCCAGTAGATCGAACACGCAATGGGAAAACCTCAGCATTGATAATATACTGGATTGAATTCCAACCCATTGCCCAACCAATCCCCACAAAATAGATGAAGACGATTGCCGCAATAGCTGCTCTTTTAACAGATCCCGACTCGTCACTGGAGGAAGATGGTTCGACGGTAAGATAGATTGCAACATATAGCATCGCAATCTGTTGCATGATAATCCCAGAAATCAATGATCGCTTACGACCAACGTGGTCGATCAAAAGCACAGCGCATAAAAGTGATGCAATGAATTTGACTGCGCCAAAAACTGCCGTTATGAACAATTTCTCTGACTGGCCATTTATGCCGAAGAGAGAAAATAACTCGGGTGCATATGCTGTATGATGTGAGAATCATTACATGAAAGAAAAGAGAACATAATCCACGTACTTGTTATGGAGTTTGCTCCAGACCACTGGGCAAGAACCTGCGCTGAGAGCACGAAAAGCAGTCTCTGTTGATTCGACTTGACGGTCAACAATTCTTTGATCGCTCTAAGCCAGGAGTGTTTCATAATTTGATTCTGGTCCGTCTCAAGATCACGATGAATCTCTTCAATCACATTCATGACATCAGGATGTAATGCAGGAAGACTCCACAAGCTTCCCAAGGCTTTCTTTGCTTTTTGCCAATTCCCGATCTTGCACAAGTAGCGAGGACTCTCTTCGCATAGAAAGGACGATAGAAACAGAAGTCCTGCGGCAATTATCTGTATACTCTGAGGGATAATCCACTGTTTAGCGCTACTATTTGAAATATGCAACGAAGCTCCCCAAGCAGAGAAATACTAAGTAAATTAGCAACGCCGACAACAGACCGGAATGAACTTACCCCAATCATGATCCCAACATATTCAGACATAGCAAACATACTGACAAGCATACCTCGAGCATGGGCAGGTGCGATTTCCGCGAGGTATGTAGGTGCCACAACACCAGCCTGTCCAATTCCAAGTCCCATTATACATCGGCCAGCGTACACCTGTCCCAGACTCCCAGAAGCGGTAATCACAACTATCACACCGGCCATCCATAACAAGCAAAGCTGTCGCATTGACCATAACAGACCAATCCGTTCACATAGAAAAAAAGCAATAATTGCTCCAGGGATACTCCCAATATGAACCATGGACGTGATATTGGAGAGACGATTGGCTTGCTGAGACGAGTCGAGGTAACTAGCCTGGAGGCCGAATTCACGAAGAAAAGATTCCTGAGCGACAGTCGTTGAGATAAGACCCTCATCGAGTCCTAATTCTTAGCACGCTGCTTGATAGCATCAGCAAGGCCAAAACTCACCTCTCGACATCCCGGATAACCCAAAGCAAAAGGCCGCACATATCAAGCTAAAGCTCCCGCTTTGAAAAACTGAGCAATACCGTCTTGATGTCTTCATGGTGTATTGACAATGCATGAAAATACAACACAATCAACATTTCAGTACTGGGACTGAAGACAGGACGTGGAGGAAACTCCGACCACGTATTTCACTTGGGATTCGATTCCCATTGACTAATATCCTGCTCATTTCCATTATTATGGGTCTAAGGGGAAGCAGTCAGGCTGGCGGGAGTATTTCGACCGATGGAAACCCACTTTCAGCCCTACAGGGCTGAACTGGGAACAAGCTTTGGGGTGTGGTTTGGGATTGAGCGAATCACATTCAGGCTATTTGACGTTTTGTGCAGGCATAAGGGGTATATGGAATTCTGCTGCCTGTCTGGACGTTGGGTTGGGTCCACACGTACGCAATTTGGTACCGGTTAATCTGTTGGGCAAATAGTTGATCGGCCGCTATTTCCTTCAAGGTACTCTTTTATGGATACTTGTCTTACCGGAGAATATTTTATTCTATCGTCAGTATAGTATATCAATGCTATGTGTACTCAACACATACACTTTAAGTCAGACGTCTGGGTTCTTAAGAGCTATGCAAAGTGAAACATATCATTTGTGAATTCAGAACCGTCTAGATGGTGTAAACCCTGACCTAGGTGGAGCAACGGGCTTAGGAAAACCATGTACATGCTTAGCTTTCTTTTCCAAGTGACTCCTAACCCGGTATTCTCTTTATGTAGGGCTACCTCGGACAACCTATGAAATCGTGCTCCAGATGAATCGATTCCCCTGAAAGTCTAGCCTCTCTAACTTACATCTTGCTTCTCGGGGGATAGGGCCCAACTTAAAAGCCTCTTGCCCTTTTCAATGAACTTTTAAGGGGCGACCGTTCTTTATGGTAGTCAAGTTCGCATCCCGGGTCATCTCGCAGATTTCCACCGCAGCAATCAAACCTGAACCACTCTGGGAACTCCGCGCGGTTGTCATCGTTGTCCACTCCAAACTCATCCGCGGCGAAGTCATTGTCGACGTAGAGCTCTTCGGTGGGCTCGCATTTTTCTATTTCTCGATTAGCTTATTGAACACAGTTGAACACGATATCCTCTCTTTATGCAAATATACCCGGATGACACCGACAAGATTCATCAGTATTGGTCGTCACATCGAATTCCTCCTTGCAGGTTTCACAAAAGGCATAACGCGATCTCTGTCTCTTTTTGCTCTCTGTGCTTTCACCGCTATCGGTGGTTGCCACTAGCAATTGGCTCTCGGCTTCCTTGCGGGCCTCGTCATTTTGCGCGCAAATGGATTTGAGAACCGCGCGCAGCCTCGTCTCAGACAAATCGTTGATGGATCGACTGAGTGGTGTGGTCTCGAGTTCTTCTTCCATGATAGGCATGATGGTCAATCTCAGGATCGTTGCGCTGGTTTTGTGAAAGGTTGGTGCAGAAGACGGAGCGATAATAGAATGACAACGGGGTGATTTCCCTCGTGGACCCGACGCGTGGGCGCAAACACGTTGAAGTCGATCATAGTTGATACATCATAATTTGGTGATGGCAAACATTCATGGGTATGATATGCTATCTGATACCACCTCCTTATTTGGTTGGGTATGCTATGTTTTACCTGTTGTTCTTGCATTTGTTTGCTCGGGTTCCTACTTTGATTGGATCGACCCGTAAACACTACTGTATAGGCAAAGGTTCCAATAACGTTATGTTGTGGCTCTAATGCTTAGTCGGTTCAGCATTTGCTGGCTGGTACGTAGTGTGTGAATATGATTTAAGGGTTTTCATGGTCTACTGAATTTCTAAGCTGGTTGATCGACACTGCAAATAATTGCGTTGGGCAGAGTGATACAATTAGATTCATAGATACTAGCTACCTACTTTATGCTATCTAAAAATTGAGTACGGGGACAAGCCGCTCTTCAATTGAAAAGAAAAACAAAACAAAACAAAACAAATAAGCAACTGAATTAGATATATCTAGGCGGTACGCAGTCAGAAAAAATACTGACAAAACAAAAAAGATAACAGGCCCGAGCCGCGGATTGAACGCGGGACCTCGCGCATTTAAGCTTAGGTGTTTAAATACCCTAAGCGCGAATCATACCACTAGACCACCCGGGCTGTTGTATGAAAAGAGTCGCAGTCTTTGGCATTATGAGCCTAGGACTATACTGCTTCTACTTGATTGCGATCCTCACCTATTTTTTTTTAACAAAACACCTTTTGTTCCCATGTTCCATAATACATATCGGTTACCTAAGATTCTACCAAATACAATTGGACCAAAGCATGACTACGCTTCATGATTGGTCACTCTCTCTGATCTAGATAAGCTGTGAGCTGCCTCGCCTCGCGTGAGACCGGTTTTTGTATACTTCCTTTGCTATGTCAGCGATGAACTAGTTGGGGTGTCCACGGGTAATGTCTGGTCTTTGTCATCTCTTTGCCTATCTATGGGCATAGATATATTAATATGTTTCTCATTATTTAATCAGATGGGGATTTGTTCTGTGGGTGCGGATCTAGGCGTAAGTTGGCATGTTGTGAGAGGCACTTTATATATCTCTCGTATCCAGACTGTTAGCAGCGGCATTTTCTTTTCAATCATCACTGTCTACACGTGAATCATACAACAGCACACCCCATACGTAGCACACAGCACACAGTATACTTGGGCCAGGTTTCAGTCAAGATAATCGTATTATCTGCGGTCAATAACGAACACAAAGACCAAGGGGACGGAAGCGGAAAAAAAAAGCCATTTAATCTACGCTGAAATCATTATTACATTTTCAAGCATTTACGATGAGATAGATTGAACTCTCAATTTTCTCACTATTTATAAGTGACAGACACAGTACTTCCTTTGTATAGATCTGCCGAAAAGGTACCACAATGCTAGTTAGCTCATAGTGTTAAAGCTCACATAAACTTTCAATAACAGCCCGGGTGGTCTAGTGGTATGATTCGCGCTTAGGGTATTTAAACACCTAAGCTTATATGCGCGAGGTCCCGCGTTCAATCCGCGGCTCGGGCCTGTTTCTTTTTTTGTTCTTTTTACCTCATTTCGAATGAAAATCAATTTATAGCAATCGAAGAGGAAAGAGAGGTTGTTTTTATTATTTTTACTGTAAATGTGAACAGCAGTAAACCGTCATTCATTAGAGCGCCCCAAAAGAAATCCGATCCACCAGTAGATCAGGTAATACCCTCTCAGCCAATAGTGTACAGAGACACTGAATCCATGACCTACATGTATAACATTAACTAGGTGTATGGAAGTGTGGTCATTCGCTCCTGTGTCTATGTCACGATTATCCTCGTGGTATTGAATATCAACGTGCTTTGTTTGGGGCATGATAGATCCATGGTACCTAGGATGTCGGGGTCAGGCGTCGACCGTTTACTGTATGTACATGCACAGGGTTGATATCACGCTTCTTTGGGGGCATGATTGTAGAAAGAGATCCATGATATATGATCTAGATAGTTCATATCTTCGTCAGATATAGCCCCGGGAGCTTTTGTCATACTACACACGAGCAAAGACTCCAACTCGGATGAAGACCGCCTGTTTAACCAATCTCCGAATGCACATGTTTGGGTTCTGGACTTGATCCCACCAGCAGAAATTAAGAAGCCAGTCTACTACTATAGTAATAATTACCACAAAGTCGAAAATAATCTAACTCAGATAACAACATCTAACTACAAGTTAGGTTGGATATCCTTCCCCTGAAGCTTGGAATTTGGGCACCACTTGCATAAGATCTCTCCTAAGATACAGTCATAAGTAGTCAATAGTAAGTGACTATTCCTATACAGCGCATTGGCTTTGTATTCAGTCTGTTTTTGGTTCATCTCATTGTGTAAACGTGTGCTTTATACCTCATCGGCGTATAATATAGACAAGTTGAGATAACTTCTACGAACTTGGTTTAAGTTCAATGAAATTGTCCAATAATGTAGTCCTATTGTACAGTAGCTCTCACAGAAACCAGTCAGATGTAGACTCCACGTTCATCCGGGATATAGGCGTATGAATACTGTACAGTCCACCAAGTCTCTATGGTACACCTGCCAAGACGCTAGTAAGCGATTAGTGTGAGGAAAAGAGAGTGGGCCAGCCACAACGAGCCAATCAGATCGAATGCTCCCAGCCCACCTTCGCTAGAGCACCGGATAATCCATTCTTCCACTTCATCTGGAGTCAACATCGACACTTTCATAGTCAAAAAATGCAAAAAAAGAACAGGCCCGAGCCGCGGATTGAACGCGGGACCTCGCGCATATAAGCTTAGGTGTTTGAATACCCTAAGCGCGAATCATACCACTAGACCACCCGGGCTGTTGTGTGGAAGACGGCTCAAGTTTTGTACTCACATTCCAGGACGCACTTTGGACTCAATTGGAGCGCCAATATGCTGTGATCTGTGCCCTACGTGATGAGCACATCCATAATTTCTGCCAACTTATATACCTGGATCAGTCACTTGCTTTCTGGTCTTTTTAAGAGAGCCCGAGGATATTCTGCGGTACAGAACTGGTGGCTTTGGTTGTTGGTCTTATGAGGATCATATCACACTTAACACATTAGTTCATGGCAGGGTTTCTTGAGAGTCAGTAGTATTTGATAGAGCTACTCCCATAGATATTCCAAGTACTGTGAGACGAAAATTCTCTGTGCTAGCCGTCAAATACTATGAATGGAAAAAGGGAGGGAAGTGCCTCGGTTGTATGATCGAAAACATGATTGCTAGGTTAGGTGACGACCCTTTTGGGCTCAGGGACTTCACTGCCAGAAGCCTGGGTTGAACTTTTCAGTGTTCTTTTGGCTGGGAGCTTACAGCGAGTTTTAACTCTTTCGTATTGGTTATACATGGTCTATTGATCGCTTATCTGGGATTTCAACAGTTTGCCTTACTTATACAGCTGAAACAACCCCGAGTTTACACAAGTGGCTGGCAGATATATGTCAGTGGAGTGTGCGATAAACTGGATTAGATATCTTCACCCAACACACACCTCTCGCCTCATAGTGAACCCAATGTGTCTAGCTACCATGGTTTCTCTTCGACCAGGTCTCGGTATATTACGGACAATACCTGTGTGAACAATTTTCCATCTATAGGCAATGGGTTTGTCCATTCCGTAGATACCTGCAAAAATCGCTTCCAACAGGACACTATTATGGGCTATACCCAAAAAAATACGATAAGAAGATGTAAATCATTCCTCTAGATAGATTCCGAGTAATTGCTAGGTCTTTTTTTACCTTGAAGGGCAAAACTATGCAGATTGCCCTCTAGGATAAATGGATTAAAGTATGCTGGCTTGTTATGGCTAACATTGATCAAAATTTCAATAACAGCCCGGGTGGTCTAGTGGTATGATTCGCGCTTAGGGTATTCAAACACCTAAGCTTATATGCGCGAGGTCCCGCGTTCAATCCGCGGCTCGGGCCTGTTCTTTTTTTGTCAAATTTCTTTTTTCTCGGGAACATTCTTTGCCCCAGACTCAGACAGCAGGTTAGATCTATTTTTTTGTGGTAGTTCATTCCAATCAAACTCGTCCATGTGTGCGGAGACAGCAATAAAGTTAACATGAATGGAGCTCAGCACGCAATCTAGCTTCATTATTTCATATGGCTAATGTGCCCGGCAGTAGAAAACGCGGGGCGTCACATCTCTTAGCCTTCTGTAAGTAAGCAATGCTTATATTCGCCATTTATTTGTTCTCTTGGTCAGTCACTCCCCCACGCTATGTAAATCAACATACACTTCCAACCAAATCAAGATAAAAAACGACCGATAAATCATAGTAAAGTTGGCCATACTGGAGCTACGGAGATGCAGTAGGCGACACCAAGCCTTTGTGCCCCTCCCAAACATCTATACTAGGTCAATGAACAAGTCAACGCAAGAACCCCCTTTGATTGATCCGATTGAATCATGATTATTACAACAACAGCGGTGTATGAGCCAACAACACAAGTCTGAGTCATTGTTATGTGGTTTCTCTGACTAAGGTAAAATGCATAGTATTTGACATTTAACAGGGAATACTGTATAGATTGCAGCGTGCTCCCTTATTGGTGAGAAAGCTGGAGCGAAGCTTTCATCGACTCGTTAATCGGTTGGGCATACAGGGATTGCAGATTCGAACCCTATCTCCTTTAACTGCCTAAACTCGAAAGCGAAACGTAACCCCACACCCCAGAAGGTGGCACCCAGAAGGTGACCCCCAGAAGTCGGCGAAATCGAAGAGTCACAGGAATCCAGTGTAGGGAGCAGACAACTCGCGTAGAGAAATTCTGTCATACAGTCGGGGGAATGCGGGGAGAACCATACATCATTCCCCTTAGGGCAACCGTACGCGTTCAAACAGAACACGAACTTCTAGAATGAATTGTCCCTGGATTACATCGACTACGGGCGATCATTGTGCGGCGACTCTGCCAATTAGGGCTCAGGACGCAGCACCGGTGGCCGGCCCGGTCTCGGGTATGATTGGCTCGGTTCGCCGATGTGCTGGTCTTGCGCGGGCGATCTATAAATGTTGAAGTGCTCGATAAGATGTTGGCATTACATTATACGGGGGGTTATATCTGAGGGGCTTGGTTTCCTCAACTATTTCACCCTCTCCCTCTCATCTTCCTCGTTATTCCCTCCTTTTTCACCAGCGTTGATCCCTCAATCTCTCCATTGATCCACAGTAAGTCTCACAATCTGGTCTGCCCCGCGATGTCCTTTCTAATGGAGATAGTATCTTTCAAGCATATACATACTGCGCAACGATTGTTCTGTCTCTACATCACGAATCCAGACTGCCAGACGGTCACGAATAGCATGATAGCGTTGTCTTGAACGCATTATATCCACCATGACGCAGAACCTCCAACACCAAGACCAGGCATTGCCATTTGGCATCCACCGCACTCGAAGCCGCATGGCCGAGCTTCTGGCGGCCGATGTGCTCGTTGCTGCAGGCTCAGCAACGCTGATTACCCCGGCGGTGATGATCTTTGACAGGTAAATCTCCCGAACTATACGCATCACGTCCAGTCACTCACATGTCCAGACTCGTCGTCGAGAAATCATTCCACAACCAGCCACTCTTTCCAGCATTCCGTCGACACCTCTGGTTCTCTATTACACAGCCCGCAACCTTCTTAACATCTCGCCCCAGTCTCCTCGTCTGGTCTCTCTATACAGCAACGTTCGCAACAGCCAATGCCTCCGAGACTATCTTGGGCAAGTGGTACCCGCATATCGACCACGCCATTGCAGGCATGACAACCTTTGCCTCAACCTTCATAGTCAACTCGTCCGTGGGCATTTGGAAGGACGTGAAATTCGCCCAATTATTCGGCCAACCCAAGACCGCACCTACACCTACACCTACATCAACACCAACACCAACAGCCTCATCCACAACTCAGAAAACCTCCGCCAAACCAAACCCAATCCCCCCAACCGTCCGCTCAATCGGCCGCACCCGCATCCCACTAGCAACATACTCAGCCTTCCTCCTCCGAGATGGGCTCACAATCTTCGGCTCCTTCAGCCTACCAGCCATGGTCTCAGCCTCCATCCCCGACTCAGTCGCCTCCCAAGAATACCTCAAGATCCTGATTGCGCAACTCGCAATCCCAGCCTCAATCCAGCTCATCAGCACACCAATCCACCTCCTTGGCCTAGACCTGTATAACCGCCCACAGGTGATGCCCACAAAAGAACGCGTGAGCCGAGTCAGTCGAGACTGGATTGGTGCGTCATTGCTGCGCATGTGTCGCATTATCCCCGCGTTTGGTATTGGCGGCTTTGTCAATACCGAGGGACGGCTTTATTTGCATGAGAAGGCTGAAGCGGATTGAATTATACAATATACACATATATACAGACAGAATACAATATACCCTTTTTCTTTTTTCTCATCTTCTTCTATTCTGATGTTCTTGTATAGTTCACCGCGAGTTTATGTGCTTATGCCCCTCATGTCTCACCGGCCCGGTTGTTCGCGCATGGCATCGGATCGGCCTGCCGGTTTTTTTGGGGGGGCTTTCGACTTTTTTTCCCTCTTAATTTCTGGGGGATTTTTTTTTTCTCGCTTGGATCTGGTGTCATGACGTTATCAGGGCTAGATGTCTCCGTTTACGGAGATCATGTTGTTCTTGCATGGCACATGCCGATTTCCAATGCCTATCGAGATCCCGACTAGATCACCATCCCGACTGGACTAGTGTCAGTTCGGGTTCTGGGCCCTACAGTATTTCTTGCAGATGTGTTAATCAAATAATTAATATGCGCTATGTACTGTATTTGTATATATATAGGTGGTTGACATGGGCTCGTGACATCGTGCTCTCGTGCTCTTCGCGAAGAGATATTATATACATACTGCAGACCCGGTCTGGCTCGGAAGGAGACCAGGGCTCTGGCTGGGCTAGAGCCACGTCACTCCATCTCGGTCTTTTCTGTTTCTATTCTGAAAGATCAAGCGGTGGCCAGGTTCAGGGCGGGGTGTTTCACGCCCGCTTCATGTTGACTCGTCGGTGTGGATTCCAACGGTGGAGACGGGGCGGATCGACAAGTAATCGCCAGGGTCGGATTTTGCCCGAAAGACGCCCGAATTCGTGGGCGGACAGTGGTATTGTGGTGTCGATCATCTCGCTAAGAGTGATGGTTCTGCAAGACGCAGGAAGAGAGAGAGGGAGTAAAAGGCGTCCGCCCTTGGTGGACATGGTAGATGGTCAAATCGAAAACATCTTTCAAATCATCGGATGTCGGTCTCCATAGCATCAGTTCCAGACGTATGTCCCTTCCAACCTGAACTTGTAGCCATAGAATCCGTAGCTAGCGAGTCTGCATGTTGAAAATCGCCCAGGGCGCGACTCGGGTCGACAAAAGAAGGGTAGTTACCAGCACCATTCAGCGACGAAGACCGCCACATATGCTGGTGGGCAATGTTGACCAGTTTACCCAAAACAGCAATCTCAAGCTTCAGCTTGATACTGTACAGCGTAGCCTTGAGAGTCGTCTGGTAGATATAGAAGTTCATAAACTCAATCGCCATCAGTGCGATATCCATCAGGATACAAGAGACATTAACCGCAAGCAGCTGCATGATGGTCTTGCGACTGATATGATCCTGGTTCATGCGCAACATGCGATTCGTCTCCCACATGTACATAGCGGAGATAATCACCTCCTGCACGCAGAAGCCCGTCAACTGCAATTTCTCCATCACATCATAGCCATCGACAGAAGTGCGCGAATTGGAAAAGTTGGCCGCGAAAGTAAGCACCGTCGTCGGCACATGCAGCAAGAAAATATTGGTGATGATCATCCACTTCACCCAGCGCAGGACGCGCGTATTCTGGATGACCAGATGCAGTCGCGAATACAGCACAAAGGACTGGCCGGTGACCATCGTCCACCAGCCGACCGTCAAGAGCGTGATAGGCAGCCACGTCGCCGTGGTGAGACCGAAAAATTTGATCAAGTAGCCGACCGAGTACGGCAGGATGCCTACGCTGGCGACTAGCATGCTCCAGAAGTAGGGACCTTCATAGCGTTTGAAGGTCAGGAAGATCAGGACAATCAACTCGATGACATTGTACCAGGCGACGCCAACAAAGGTTGCGATGGTGATGCGGACGCCGATACTGTTGCCGGTGTAGCTGCCTGTAATCCAGTTGCCTGGACTGGAGTCACTGCTGGAGGACATGACATATCCCACGGTGCAGACACATACAGTAAACCGATAATGGTACTGAATATGACAATAATGATATATGAAGATCCAGATTTTCGAGAAAGACACACATGCGCCTTTTTTTTTTCGGCGCGGGGTTTTCCCCTGTAATAATTGGAGGCTGGTTTTCTGCGCCCCAAGGGATGCCAAGTGGACCAAGTGCAATAGTTATTAGTTTAGTTGTTTGCTCTCGTTCAATCGGAGTGTGTGAGTCGTTCCTGGGACCCACTTGCCGTCTTGATGTCATGTCTGGTCATTTGGCTGTTCAACTCTCAGGGGTTAAGCTTATGGAGATCGAGATCGATCTGATAACTATAAACAGAGGCTCTGTTTGGGTTATGTTCGAAGCACACCCTGTAATAACGTTAGTGGATGTAGAACGTTAATGTGAGGATTAGCGCATTTTCAGTATTAGATTTTATTTCATATTATCTCATACTGTATTTCACCTAGAAGATGCATCGAATTTCTAGCATTTCAATAAAACAGATCAATCATCAATCCTCGCCTAGCAGCCCGCAATGAAATTGATTTGTGCCAAGGGTGTAGGGTCAATATGTACCCAGGGTACCTGAGTTTCCTAGGGATTCCCTACTTAAAGCATGTACCTTGGGTGTCCAAGATAAATGCGATGAAACTGCATGTAAAATGAAATGGCTTTCTTGGTTCTAAATCCAGCACTAATGCTATGTATCGATTATTCTATAGAGAGGTATTATATAGCGAGGGGTGGGTTTTTATCAATTTGGGGTGTATTTTTCACAACACCCTTCCGTGATCATAAAAGCTTCTTGGTCTTCACGGCCCCATCTCCCTTTTCCTTCATAGTCTTGATAATCTCATCCAGGGTTTTCGGAGATGTGATTTCGTAGACATCGAGACCAACGCAATACCAGAAGTAGAACTTTCCGCCGGCTTCAAAAAGGTAGGCATGCTCGGTGCAATGTCACATAATCGGACGGCCTCTCCCAAGATTCATCTGTTCACATATATCTTGTCCGAAACTATCCTCTGCCTCCCAGTCATCTTCGTACTCGAGGTCCTCGGGCTTTGATCCCCACCCGAACGGCGGGTCATCCTATGATCTGCATTAGCGTTGAATACAATATTTCAACAGCGACAGGCTTACTATGGCTGCCACGAGGCTGAGGTAAATCAATAGATTGGATTTATGGAGTATCGTAAACGAGTTGTGATGAGTAAATAATCATTTCACAGCTTATGGTAGAAAGCGGTTCCTGTCACGGGAATTTGAGTGGCCACCGATGACGATGCCCTAAAAATTTTCAGGGTGATATCATGTCTGTATGTCATTTGGCTGTTGGAAGGTTAAGTATCCAGGGGCTAAGCCTGTTCAGATCGAGATCGATCTGATGACTATGAACAGAGTCTTTTAGAGATACTGCTTGATTGAGCTTAATATAGCACTGCCTGGACTGCAATGGTTGAAATGCTCAAATGGCCCCTATTTGCTCTGCTCTGCTATTGGCTTTGATTCTGACATACACGCACTAAATGGAGATATGACATCAGACTAGTACTAATACACCAAGAGGCGACACTATACTGCGTGCAGGATAGTAGATTGCAAGAATCCCTGAGCCCCTAAAGCGCTGGAGTGTCTCCGAAAACACTGTTCATCATCCTATAGTTCATCAGAATAGATCCACTTCATCATGACCGGTCAAACTCACGTGGCAGGATAACGCGCTCCAGGAATCTCCGTTCGGTCAATCAAATCTCGAATCTCCTGTAGCTCCTTCTCCGACAAATCTAGAGAAACAGCACGGGTATTCTCGTCAAGGTTTTTGGTCGACTTGGTTCCAGGAATTGGAATAATATCAGAGCCCTGAGCAAGAAGCCATGCAATAGCCACCTGAGCGGAAGTGCTTCCATGATTACTAGCAATAGCCTTGAGTCCCTGCACTAGTTCCAAGATCTTCGGGAAGTTCTCCTCGCTGTACTTGGGAAGCATGCGACGGAAGTCAGTTTCGGGGATATCGGAGAGCGATTGGATCTGTCCGGTCAGAATACCGCGACCCACGGGACTATAGGCGATGACCGCGATACCAAGTTCGCGGCAGGTGTTCAGGATATCTGTGGTTGATGACTCGATATCCAATGCAAACGGACTGTATTCCACCTGATACGCAGTGATCGGATGGATGGCATGTGCACGACGAATAGTTGAAGCAGAGCATTCAGATAGTCCGAGATATTTGATTTTGCCTTGGCTAGAAGGGTGTCAGTCGAATTTCTGATCGTGATTAATAGTATTGATACTGCGACATACTCTTTCAACTCAACCATAGCCTCGACAGTCTTCTCAATAGGCGTCACGTCATCAACGCGGTGACAATAGTAAAGGTCAATGGATTCAACACCAAGTCTGTTCAAGCTCTTCTCACAGGCAGCCTTGACATACTCCGGATCGGAACGGATCAACAGCTCCGTTGCGCTGAAACGCAGAGCGAACTTGGTCGCCAGGAAGATATCGTCGCGATTACCCGACTTTCTAATCCATGCGCCGACAGCATCTTCGCTGCCAAAGTATGCATCGGCGGTATCCCAGAATCTGGCACCGATTGCATGGGCGTGTTCAAGAAATGCGACCTTTTCCTCGAGTGTACCGGCGGGTCCGTAAATATCACCGAGACTCATGAGTCCCAGACCAATTGCTGGGACTTGAGGGCCGTTGCGGCCGAGGGATCGAGTGGGAAGAGACATGTTTGAATAGGCGGTAACTTAGTTGCAGGACAATGTTTGCTTGTGATGAAGATGAAGATCAAGTACTGAGGGATCAGTCCTTATATAGCAACTCACGGATAGACTCATTCCTCTTAACTCCGATCTTCCAAATGATTCATCCGGTGTTCATGCGATGCTCGAAAGGAATAGAAAACAAGTCTGAACTACGGAAGATGGATAGAAGGTGGAGACTTATACATCCCTGGCCAATGGAAAGCCCTAAAATGCGAGCTGCCCAATAGCTTCGCCGTTAACGTTAACCCCGATATCCTCGACTTTATTGCCGAGAACATCAGGACTCCCTGTATCCAGACATGTACACAGAAACCCCACTGACTCGTAAGAGAAAGGTCAAGACAGGCTGCAAGACCTGCAAGTAAGCCTCACTCCAACACTCCACATAAGTCGCGCGGGCTAAACGGATCAAGAATACGCCGTGTGAAATGCGATGAAGGCCGACCGGCCTGCCGACGCTGTGTATCAACCAGTCGAGTCTGCGATGGCTATGGAATATGGGGAGGTGGTGGCACTCCTTACACGCAGCCACAGACCAACCGGGCTCTTTCGGTCTACTGCACCCCAGTGCCGATTGGCAGTCTCAGCGACGAAGAGAATGTCTGTTTTGACTGGCTGATCAAACGAACGGCCAAGAAGTTCACTGGTCTCTTTGCTTCGGACTTTTGGGAAACACTGATATTCCAAGCTAGTGCGCAGGAACCCGCTGTGCGCCATGCTGTCATTGCCCTGTCGTCTGCTCATCGGTTCGCGCAGTATGACGAGGAGGGGCTTCTTGTAAACAAGCTCAAGGAAGAGCGGTTCACGCTGCAGCAGTACAATAAGGCGATTCAGTACCTGCGCAGTAACAATGTCGATGACAGCCATTCGCTCCGCGTGGCGCTGATCACTTGTATGCTGTTCGTCACGCTGGAATACCTCCGAGGCCAATATCAGGTGGGAAGTGCACATCTCCGATATGGCATGAAGCTGCTTTCCGATGTCTCTGGATCGGGTCCACGATCTACGATGGCTCCAACCTTCCTCTGCACAGAGGGAGATTTCGCGTACAACGCCTTGATCGACGCCTACTCCCGATTAGCCATCCAATCAGCCATGTTCGGCCACGTCCCTTCATATATGTGTGTTGTAACGCAAGATCCTCAGACGACGACAATCCCCTACATATTCAGCTCTCTCATACAAGCGAGACGCACCCTGGACGATCTCTTAAATAGAGTCCACTGCCTCAAAAGATACCATCACGACCTCCAAACACCAGACTCACCAACCGAAACGAAAGAAACAGTCAAAATACAAACCCAAATCTTAACCGACCTAACTCTCTGGCGCAAAGCATATACATCAACTCTATCCCGTCTAGACAACACAAAAGCCAGCGCGAAAGACAAAACCGGCTATCTCCTCCTACGAGTCTACCACGAAATGGCAACAATAATGGCCTCAGTAAGCCTAACACCAGAACCCGAAGCCGAAACAATCTACGACTCCTACACAGAACACTTCATAACAATACTAGCCTGCTTCCTCGACCTCTGGAAAACATGGACAACAAGTAATATCCACGAAACGCACCTCTCGGCCCTAATCGCGCATTCCGACGACCTAAAAACCCTCTTCAAAGACTTCACCCTAACCCCCAACAACATGCACACCATGATCGAAACCTCCCTACTAGAAATCCTCGAAGGAACAAAAGACATATCGCTCCTTCTCCAAACCCCGGACTGCGGCGGCTCCAGCTTCACCGTTGAAACAGGCTACATTCCGCCTGTATATTACACAGCGTTGAAGTGCCGCGTGCCGCGAATTCGGCGGCAGGCTGTGCGGACGCTGCGTGCGGCGCCGCATCGGGAGGGGGTTTGGAATGGGCTTCTTCTGGCGGATGTGCTTGAAGAGATCATTGCTGTTGAGGAGGGGGGTTTGTATGCTGATGATGGGAGGGTTGACCGTGTGGGTGGGGGGTTTCTTCCTAGGCCTGATGATTTGTGTTTGCCCAAGGTGCCGGGTGCGATGAGAGTTTCTGATGTTAGGGTTATTTTGCCGGATGATGTTTCTGGGGAGACGTTTGTTAGTTATCGGAGGAGGGGGGTTGGATGGGGAGTGGGTTTGTTGTAGGAAGAAGATTGGGGATAAATCATAGAGAGATCGTATGGCATGTTGATGTTGATGTTAATATTGCTGTTAATATTATTGCTTGATCTATCGGGACAGGACATCTTTCTTCTCTTTAGTCTTGATTATACTCATTTATTGTACAATTTTGGTATCACGACCTGGTGAGGACATGAGATTCGTTAATTCGTAACATGCTTCCAAATCCACAACGCCCAGAAATCTTCATCTTGTGTTTTTCTTCGCCAAATTCAATATGCGCAGCTTTTCGCCTGTAGCGCATCACTTGCCGCCTCCCTTTTGGCTTCGCAAGAATGCTGCAACCTGTTCATGCCGAGTGACAAAGAACATTCGTTTCTTTTCAGACTTCCAAACTAACACGCCAATTTCCGCGGCATACTGACAAGGCGCCGAATACTCCGCCAGACTGGTGAAGTCTTTGAAAAGGAAGCCAGCTGTGGCCCGGAGACGATCTCGCTCTAGTTGCCAGAGTCGGATTTGATCTGTGACCGTGGGCGGGAGAACAGATGCCTGGAGCCCCTTGGAATTAGAATTATGCTTGCGTAGCTGTGGGTGGGCGTGCGTTAATAGATAGGATATGATTTGATCGGCGGTGATTCCCATCTCAATGGCTCGGCGGACGGACTGTCTGGTAATTTTTCCTGTAACCAGATTTGGGAAGCGGTATTTGAGATTTGTGAAGAGGGAGATGAGAGAGATTTGGAGGGGCGAGGAGGTGTAGGCATAGAGTCGGTAGTTAGTCTCGATGATGATAAATCCTGAGCCCGAGCCACCTGACTGACCAGCCGGTCCGGTGAGTGATCCAGTAACAGGATTGCTCAGTGCACTGGAGTCAGATGTGAGGGTGGTTGCGAGGCGTGTGGGATAGAAACACGGTGCGTCGGGGTCTTCCTGGTAGACAATACCAAAATCGGCCAGGTCGGTCAGGGTGCGGAGCTGATTTGGGGTCAAGTGCTTCTTCTCATAAGAGGCACCAAGTTCCAAGCTGCTAAGCAGGAATAGGAACGAGAGAACCTCGACACTGTCCATGCCGATGGCCTCGGCGCTTTGGACGTACAGAATCAGGATGTGCCAGACTTGCGTGTTGACATCCTGTAGGACAAATCCGAAACCATCCTTGGTGATGTCGACGCGGCTTCCTCGTATCTCGACCAGATGTCCAGCTTGGAGAAGCTGCTTGACGCCCTTGCTCAGATTGACCATGTCTCGCTGTCCGCCAAATGCACTCGTTCCAACCATGTATCCCATAACACCTTCCCATTGTCGCCGGGCGTACTCGTCTAGATCGGCGATCGAGGTCTGTGTTTCCCCAGGGCCCTGAGAGAAAACACCAAAAGATTGCGAATCCTCCGCGCCCATGAGAGCTTGTCGGAGCGAAGAAGCGAATGGATCGGTGAGCATGTAAGCTCGGACATTATCGCCAGTGCGCGTCGTAGAAAGAATATGCAGTCGACCTAAGATTGACAGCGCATTATCCCGCTGTCTTGAGAAATCGTCAGTGTCTGGAGCCCACTTCGTCGGATAAGGCGCTCACTTCTTGCTCTCTGTGTTGACCCAGATTTCCAAATCGGCAGTCGGAAGAGGGTCTTTCAAATATAGGAGTGCCATCACAAAGCATTTTGCTACATGAACATTAGTGTATCATTCGCAATCACGTTAATGAGCTCATACCCAGATCTGGCAGCATGCGCCGAAATATCGCGAGAGCTGTGGATGGCTGCTTGTACAACTTATAGAATGTCGTCCCGGAGAGACCCTCCAGGTACTCAAGGGGACGGGATGTCGCGCTGGCCATGATGAGAGACACCTGAAGTAACGAAAGACAGAAAACAGCTGTGGAGGAAATGACGCTAGTACGGTGACCGAAGCGGCCACAAATGGCAGTTCCGGGGATGATAGTAGAATGTCGCTCTTGTCTTTTCCCTAAACCTTTGCAAAATGGCTTCTTTGAAATTTGTTCGCTCAGTAAGCTTGTCCATTTTCTGAAAAGTCTTTTGACTTGGGAGGATTTGTTACTAACTCACTTTACTCTCCTCTTAGGTCTGGGAGTCCTTTCGGGCTACTTCGGGCCTGGAGCCTCGGTACGTGGATATGCGTCAATAATGAGAACAGAAACCTATGATTTATGCTAATGCTTGCTTGAAGTCTCCTCAACAATGTGAGTAGAGTTGGCTTTCATGTGACCGCATACAACTAATCAATGATTGGATATAGCTCCGTGTCACTGCTGCCCGTCCTGGAATTGTCAACTTTGAGCTCGATATCCAGAAAGAGCATACCGTAAGTTCATAAAGACAAATCCTACAGATTGAGCTATACAAGAAGCTGGGGCCGCGTTTGATCAATCCGATGCTATATTTGACCCGTATCTAATATCTATATCCCATAGAACCGCCTGAACATTCTCCATGGAGGCACAATTGCTAGCATGGGTATCTTCATCCTAATAAGTTTCACGATCATTCTGATTAAATGCTTACTTGTACAACAGTGGACCTTGGTGGTTCGTTGGCCGTGGCTTCCCGTGGCCTGTTTTCGACTGGAGTATCTACCGATCTGAACGGTGAGTGTATAAAACCAAAGTCATATATTGAACTACTACCTAATGCAAACATTACTTCAGTGACATATCTCAACTCGGGTGGTAAGGTCGGTGACAAGATATTTGCAGTATGTCTATCCTCAATTCCTCTCAGTCTCTACAGTGCTAATGACCGAGATTAGGAGGTGACCTGTGACAAGTGTATGTATCTTGTTTCTAGAATTCTTTGGTTTGGTCAAAGACTTAACCCTGACTGAAATATTCGATGCAGTTGGCAAGACGCTTGCCTTCACCAATATTAAATTCACCAACCTGAACGGACACATTGTTGCTCGTGGAAGTCACACCAAGTATGCATCCACTGCTCTGATGTCATAACTCAACTGCTAACGCTTTTAGATATGTGACACTGGCATGGAAGGACCCCTTGAACATTGTCGAGGAGATGAACAACACCAAGGAATAGACGAATACACAATCACGATGGGACATTCTGCCATGCAGAGACTTGCCCATAGTGCATCTATTTTATACCTCTTTTAGATAGCAAATGACCCAGTTATTGCACAGCTCCTGCTGGCCAATTTCGCCTTTTACGCGTTGACTGCATCGAGATCACAATTCCAAAATTCGGGAAAGAAGAATGCGGTCATTAAATTTGCAAAATCTAGATCATACAAAGTCCTCATCCGCATGGTCGTCTTCAACACCCATAGCCTCATCTTCATCCAAAAGGCCTTCCTCGCCCTCAGGCACTGTATCCATAGTGATATCACCGTCACCCATGGCCTTCACCTTAGCCTGAGTCATTTCGAACACATACTGACCAAGATGCTCAACGTTTTCCATCGGAGTACCTTCAACAGAGGTATCAGCAGCCCGGGTGGTTGGGAACATCTCACCAGGTGCCAGCATGAGCTTATCAGGACGCTGTAGAAGAAGATCAAAGGCTGGTTTGAGCTCATAGCAAGACTCAAACACCTCTCGGCGGCCGAGGATGTAAAGACCCAAACGAGCACGGGATAGGGCGACAGTCAGACGACGCACATCGCGCAGGTATCCAACACTGCGGGTACGAGTGAGAGAGAGGATGACGTCTAGAATATAAGTTAGGATGACTGTCTGTGGCACATACCGGCAAGGGAAACTTACAATCATTCTGCTCTCCTTGGTACCGATCTACCGTGGTAACAATCCTGGGCATTCCAAACATGGGATTCTTGCCGCAGCGGTGACTCAAAACATCACGGATCAGAGCGGTCTGCCCAGCATACGTCGCCAAGATCGAGATCTTGGAAGCAGGGTAGCCAAGCAGGCGCATGTACTGATACAAGGCCACGGCGTACTCCGCTTCACCGAGGTTCTGGATGAAATGAGGAGTTGGCTCACGCTCTCCAGATCCTTGATAGTCGGGGACATTGATGAATTGGTAGTCGAACTGGAAACCAGCATTCGCCTGCTGATACTCACCAGCCTCGACAACTGGGAGATCACCAAGTTCCTTATACCGCCAGCGGAAGAGCTCTGCAATACTCGATCGTGCACGGCCTTGCTTGTCGAGATTGATGACAGGCACGCCCAGGCGGGCCAGTCGCAAGAAGAGACTCTGCTCAAAGTGGGCGTATTGACGGAATGCCATATTCTGGATGACGGGGGAGTTCTGATAATGATCACCGCAGAGAACAACACGCTTAAGGGGAAGTTCGCCGTTCTTCATATTCTGCAGAGCGTTGGGGATGAAACTTTCGACTTCAGTAATCTGCGCGGCTTCTTCCATAACCACGTTGTCATAATGGAAGCCTAGATCGGCGATTTCTTGCCGACGCATGGCTGCATGTGTGGAAGTCATTGCAACAACGCGAGCCTCCTTGATCAATAGATAGTTTGCCTTGTCGCGAGGTTGTCTCAAAATCTCAAATGGTCGGATATCCTCTAGCTCGGAGAAGATCCGAGCAATGTGACGTTGACAACCCGAAGCAGTGTCAACGATCGCTTCCTTCGCAGCTCCTGCTTCAAAGAGAGGCTGGGGAGCATTTGCAAAGTATGACTGGAATGGGAATGAGGCAACAATGTCCTCGGTCGATACCTCTTCAGAGTTGGCTCGATCCCAGAACTTGGCCCACGTTGGTTGAATGTAGACTGTGTTGAAATATCCTGCAGTCTCACAAGAGTTCCCATGAGCACCCTCAACCCCAAGCGATGCAGCCAAGCGCATCACTTCTGAAAGATAATAATTGCGGTTGTCAAGGAAAGATTCAACACGTCCATGTTTGCTGTAGTTGGACTCGGTGTCTAGCTCTTCCTCGCCGTGGCCCAGACGCAACAAATGGCGCTCATCAATGTCAAGAGCGACAATCTTCTGGAAGAGCTGATTGAGAGCCTGGTTGCTATGCGCGATGAGCAATGTTCGCTCATTGGGGAAATTCTGGTAAATATTGTTGATGATTTGTGTCGTAACATCAGTCTTTCCAGTACCAGGAGGACCCACGATCACGGTCAATCCCGGCTGAGTTCCAGATGCAATCGCTTCAACTTGAGCAGGAGTAAATCGCACTTGGTTCAGCTTAGGTGCATCCACAGGGTAAGGACCAGGGTTGGGCGGCTTGTATGTAGAAACGCGCATAGCACTGGGAGCCAATTCTGCCTCCTGGGCTTGCTCGCGGCGTCGCTTTTTGGGTGCGGGGGGTTCCGCCGCTGGCTGCTGATCAACATACTCAAGAACGTATGGTGGGCCGAAGCTCGAGTTCTCAGCGGCCGAGGGTTCAATTCCGGGGAAGCTTTCAACCAGATGACTCCAGTCTAAGAGAGTATCTCGGAAGTCCACAGTCTGGAGTTTGTTTGGAAGCTGCGTGTACTTCGCACCAGCCGGGTCGCCATAGCCCAAGAAGATGTCCTGGAGCCAAGAGGGAAGTGTCATATCAGACACAATAAGTTTTTGCATTGTTTGAAGAATTGACTTGAAGTTATTCTCTCTGCCCTTTCTCCGGGCAACCACGTTGATCATAGGGTAAATATCAGGTTTGCCGTGGGCTTGTTGATCCTTGTCAGCCTTGAATGCAGCAGCATCCAAGTGAACAATCAGTTTCCTGATACGGGGTCGAGATTGGTGACCATTGGGCTGACCAGATTGCTGACGCAGTGCGCGGCCTTGTTCGTCGAGCACTTGAACAATTTCGGCCGTTCTTAAATGGATCATCCGAGGGGTATCAGATCCATTCTCTTCGAGTCGAGTAGGGCTGTTCTGAACGGCTAACAGGTACACAACATCGTCGGGACGAAGTGAGTCCCATTCTTTCCTCACGCTGTCTGCAAGTCTTCCTACCTCAATAGCAATCTCTGCACGAACAAACGCCGGGTTTGTTGCGCCAACTTTTGGAGGTGCGACGTCAATAATAGCAGGCTTGGAGATTGGGATAGCCATTCGAGAAAAGCCCTCAAAGTTCAAGGTTCCATCACGGGATGCCTTTGGCTGCATACGTTTAACCACAGACTCCATGTCTTTGCGAATTTGGAAAAATGCTTCCGAGCGGTACAGCAAGAACGAGCGCCATAGGAAGTCTCCCAGACTCAGGTACTGAAGGTTCAACTTTGGAATAGCCAAAGGCCTTGATCCATCGTAGGTCTCATTCCTCAACAGTGCCGGATCGTATAGATTTTCCTCCGTAGGCAGTGGGCTCATCTTTTCGACTGCCTCCTGGAATGGTAATTTACGCTCATAGTAAGAGCCCAATACTTCCAGGTAGAAATGACGGTCTGGGTTGATATTCGCGGATTTTGGATAGCTTGTGCGGAATCCAAGGTGATTGCACAGACTCTGGAGTTCTGCTTCATCCAGAGACGAGAGCTGTCCCTCCAAGTCAGAGCGCTGCTCGATTGATCCGAGGTTGGAAAGTGCTAGAATAGTGAGTTTGTCTTTGAAGAACTTCATAGAGGTCCTTTGCAATTGTGCTAATTCCTGGCAATGCAAATCGTAAACTCCCCGCGGAGAGAGGGCCTCGCCAGAGTAATCGTCAATCGCAAATTCGACAAAGTGCTTCAGAAGGCTATGGAAATCGCGGAAGAGAGCGTTTTCAGGTGCGCGGTATAGTTGAGAAAGGCGAATGGTCGACAAAAGATTGAGATCCTTCAAGAGTGTATTCGCATATCGCCGTGTGGGAAGCTGACTTTCAAGGTCGACTAAGAGCTCAAGAAAGCGTTCGCAGTACAAGAGATTCTCGGTCTGTTCCTTTTCAGGACCATTCAACCTTTGTAAGAAATCTAGAAGCATGGTGTACAGCCATGAGCGCTCAAAGCGCATCTTAGCTTTGGTAGCTTCATCTCCAGCGTCGTAGCGCTTCCCGGAGGCCCTCCATGCCTTTTTCAAGGTAGGTGCCTTGGCGATGATGCGGTCTCTTGTCTCATCGCTAGCCAAATTGTGCCAGATCGCGATAGAAACCAGAGGAGCACATTCTTTCCTAATAAGGACATTCTCGAGGGACTGGAAAGCACTGATAACAAAAGATATGATGGCGAGTCTAGAGCGAGTCGGAAGAGAGTGATCAATGCTCATTGACAGGATTCGGTGGAAAAGATTCGAGAAATCGTCGGCACGGTCGGAGAAGATATCTGCACTGGTTAGCTGTGCTGGAAGACTTGACTGTAGTCGCATTGACTCACCCCATATTGGCAAATGCTCGCGATGCTTGACACTGACAATCAAGGCGATCAATAGGACATGGTGATTCGAAGCATCCTCAGTGTAGGTCGGCCACAAGTACCTAGCAACCAGCCAGTTAGTAACCCTGCGGCATTCACGAGATCAAATGGGAATCGTACTTCTCAAGAACATTCAGATTTTCCAGAATCAAGAGCGTGCGACTGTTGAAGCCCTCTGCCTCCAAAGGATCGTACAATTGCTTCTTGATGACATCTGGTTTGGCCTTGCGGACTTTCACGTTGGACCAGTGGGCCTTGGCCAGCTGTACCCACGGGCTATCGTCGCGGAAGTCCACCACTGTTGGCCTGGTATCGAGACTCTGCGCCATCGCAGAAGTCAATAGTCCCCTGACCTGGTTGATTGGGGTTATTTAGGTGACGTGGGGTGGATTGGCGCACGTCGGGAACATCAGAGTTGAAGCTGGGGGAGCTTTTTCGAAAAGTCTTGGCTTTGGTCTCCGCGCTTCACTCCGCCCGCCCAATCTTCACTCCGATCTGACTTTCTGTTTCTCCCCCTTTCACCACTTTGCAACCATTTATCTGCTCTTCTTCTGCCGTTTGAGAAGATGGAGAATGCGGATATAGCCGGTGTCCAGGTCTACAAAAGACTGGTGGACAGTCTCTTGGACCGCGCCGCGCAGGTCAAGCTCGACAAGCAGATCGAACCTCCATTGACTGAAGCTCACCTGGGCGAGGCGATCTGGAAACCCTCGCCTGAGGATGAAGAAGCTATCAAACACTTGAATCCGCAAACCAAGCCCGCGGCTGTGGAAATCGCGTTCCGCGAGAAGTTCTATCGCCTCTTGGTATGTCAATCTAGCTCGCGCTCTATGGATATATCTAATTTTGGCATTTACACCAGGCCTCTACTCCTATCAACGATCCTACTTTCATCCATATCTGGAACCTTCTCGATATTGTTTCAATTTTCTCCGATCATGGTCAGCCACCCTCCTCCGGTCTGCACCCTTCACACGGCTAACATCCCGCAGAACAATGCGAACCTGGTCTGATCTTCTGGCTCATTGAGGAGCTATTGGACAGTCAAACAATTGATGGTTGCCGCAAAGTCTTTGACTACTTGGAGTCCAGAAGAGAGAGGAATACCAAGGTGCGCAATGCCATATCCCTTTGTCCAATCGCAAAGCTAACTCCGCAAAGAAACACTTCAAACAGAAAAGCTTGATTATCCTACGATCCTGTAACGAACTTCTTCGTCGGCTTTCACGCGCAGAAGATACCGTGTTTTGTGGCCGGGTGTTCATCTACCTCTTCCAAAGTTTCCCGCTTGGAGATAAAAGCTCAGTCAACCTTCGAGGCGAATTCCACTCTGAAAATGTCACTACCTTCGACGATATCTCGAAGCACTCCATGGAGGCCCCTTCGCAAGACACAACGATGACCGATGAGACTGAGGCTGCGACGCCCGGAGACGCAGATATGGGCCAGACTGAAAGCCCTTCTGAACCAGCAGCTAGAATCCCCAAGGTTGTTGTTTCTGGTGGAAATGAGAAAAAGTCAAACAAGAAGGAGGAAGTCGATTTGGATGCCCTCTACCCCATCTTCTGGAGCCTTCAGGCTTATTTCTCGGCACCAAGCAAAGTGTTCGACTCTGAACGGCTTGCGTCCTTCAAAGCTGGACTGGAAGCGACGCTATCTGCCTTCAAAAACATTAAAACGGAAACCGAAAATCAGAGCGCCGCGCGAGCTTCGGAAGATGCACGCAAGTCAAACAAGCGCAAGCGCATTGTGGATGATGCTGAAGTCGCCAGCAGCTTTAACCCGAAATATCTCACCAGCCGGGATCTGTTTGATCTTGAAGTCAGTGACACTGCGTTCAGACGCCATGTTCTCGTCCAAGCTCTCATCCTGCTCGACTTTGTCCTTTCTCTCACAACCAAGTCCAAATCGCGCCTGGCCGATGCGACAAATAAATCGGTTCTCTATGGATTTACCCTTAACGAAGAGGATACCAAATGGGCAATTAATATGAGAAAGAACATCGAAGGATATCTGCAGCAAGGTCCCGGTGGCATGTTCTACTACCGCATGGTGAACACTGTGCTGTCTCGAGACAAGAATTGGGTGCGGTGGAAAGCTGAAGGATGTCCATTGATTGAAAGACCCGCCATCTCTGTGGGGGAATACAAGAAGTCCCGCGAGCATGCCATCAAAGCATATGCCAACAAACGTCTTCGTCCCTCCCCGATGGGATCTTTTGACCTCAAGTTCCTTGCCGATAGCGAGTCCCTGGCCAACATTGAACGTCTCAAAGAGGCTGGTCGATACAATGTTCCTACCGCAGACTCTTACTTGAAGGGTATCATGGACGATGAATTGGACCTTGAAATGGCCATGACCGATGAAGATAAAGAGATTGCCGTCAACTCCAAGGCCAGCAAATCATGGCGGATTCTTCGTCTCTCTGCCAAAGGCAAACTTGCTGTATTCGACAAGATTGCAGATGGAAATAATATTAAAGCCTTGGGAAGCCCTGCAGCCGAAGGTACTCCACAGCACGGTGAAGAGACGAATGAACCCAGTACTCGTGACGAGCGGTCTGATAATGCCAAGGCTTCTCTTCAAGGCTTGGATGGGGCCCAAGATGCGTCCACTGAGAACGAGAACTTAATTCCCAACGAACAATCTGACAGGGCCAAGGAAATGCCCCAGGACACGAATGGAGCTCAAGACACCTCCGCTGAGAATCAAGACGTCATCAGCGAAGCAGAGCAGGACCCAAGCGTTGTACACAACCAAGATGCACTTGCCGCCTCTAGCGCCTCGAAAGAGGACCCTGCCACCTAAAGCGAGCGTGTGGCTTAATGGAGATATTTGTTGGACTGGTACCCTACACGGCGCCTTCATGGCTTTGACCTCTGCTCGGACAAAATCCCCCAATGGGCTACGCCTGGCGCCACAACGCCGTGATCAGCCACACCCAAATTATCCAGGCAACTTGCAGGATCTCATGCATCGATATCACGGTGTGCTGCAGGACCTTGGAACTGACATTACCACATCCGTGCACCTGCATTGTCCATGCCATCAGCTTCATTTACCGCCTGGGATCGATCTGCACGTTCATTTACCGAATTCGAATATCAGATTCTCTCGGGACGCCAATGCAACCTGACCGTTTATTCTGGTCCCCAATACTCACCGGATGCATTGAAAGACTCAAGAGAGCCCCTTTTTTTTTTCTTTTGGCAAGGTCCTCGCCATCCCAATACCCCCTATTTTGAATACGAATACCGGGGCAGAAACTGATCAAAACCGAACATCAGATGCCCGGCGGCACGGCGGCATCTTTCGATCCGAGTCCGACATTTCCGTGGGGCCAACGGGGGAAAGAGAAAAGTGGGCATCTTAGGCCGGAACCCCGGCCACTAGCAGAAAGAATGAATCTTCATACAGTACCTGTACCTGTACTTCCGCCTGTTTACCCGTACCCAAGACGCTGGATTTTGGGGGCCAAAGAGACCAAAGACCACATCTGGAAGAATTAGCTACGTGGAGACCAAGATTCTTTAGCTGATCGGCAACTCTAATAGAAATGAATTTCCTGGGAAAGGTTCCTGCATGATGTAGTATCACTAGAGAGCCACCGTGTTCACCCCCATCCAATAATTCCGGGTTGATAGATGTCCATCCAGAATATTCCATCTCCGGAGGAATTGCCAGTGGCATGGTTGGGCCGCCGGTACCGTCACAGCCATGTTTCACTTAGCAGGCTAAGCAAGATTTAGTGGCTTCGGTGTTCGAGTAAAGTCGGTGCCTGGCGGAAAAGAAACAGAAAAACAAACCCCCTTCCCCCCATACTGTAAGTAGAAAATACCGAAAAATAATTAAAAAAGAACTAAGATAAAAAAAAAAACTAAAATGGTGGAAAGACAAAAAAACAACACTAGACCTGAAAAATAGAGAGACAAAACAGGAGCCCACGAGTTTAGGAAGTTTAGAAAAATCCATCGAAGCCCGTTAGTTCCGGAAGTGGACACATGGCTCATAATTTGGACCCCCCTCCTGGGCTGGGCTGGGGGTAAATTTCGGCAGAAAGGATCCTGCGCATCAGTGAGGCAGTCTGCAGCTGGAGAAATTGGGTCGATGGGAGTTTGGAGTTTGATGCTCGGGCCTGGAAGTTACTGTACATGCAGACGCAGACAGCCTCAGGAACGGTAGACAGTGCAGCGACTACAGACACTACCAGACACTAAAGGTCTACAAAAGCACATGCTACTTCACAATCAGACACAAGCGTTGAGTTTAGTCTCCACGGTGGAGCCCGCTGGAGGAATTGGGATTTTATCTGTTCGATCTGGCATGTCTTAGAAAGCTACGGAGTACGGAGTACATTGGGCAAGTTACTGTACAGTACTCACTGGAAAATGGTCCACCGGGGAAGAGTGCTGATTTCGCAAGATGTTCCGGATTCGGGCAGATATTAACCATGGAAAGACAACTGACACTGAATTCTTAGCCAGGTCGGTTGCTGGTCCATTCGTAGGTCCATGGATGTAGGGTTTGACCCGCTGAGGGGAAGAATCTGACTGGACAAAGCTATCTACAAGCACAAGCACAAGCACTAGCACACGCAGAAACAACAAGCCCAAGTAATAGCCATAGCAATAGCAATACGGCTCTATGATGGCGTCGAATACGAACTAACAAGATCCAATGCTTCACTTATCTAACCCGAGTTGAGTTTCCTGTCCTACTTAGCACCGGCCCATTTTGCCGCAATTGAGTCTGCCATCGAACGCCTCTAGGGCTACTTCACACATATCAAAGGTTCGAAATACAGTCTCATTTTTAAAAAAAAAAAAAAAAAAACAACAAAACAAAAACAAGGACCCCAAAAAGCCAAGAGATCGGCTTGCGTCACCCAAACGTGTCAGCACCAGAGGAAATTAAAGTTACCTTTTCGATTCTCGATCTGCCCTTTCCCCAGACGTGGTATCTGAGCTGTCTGGACTGTCTGGACTCTCTCTGGACTGTGCTGGAAGCGGATAGTTCCGCGTGGCGGTCTGTTTTGACGTGATCTCATTTCCCAGACCAGAGTTTTGACCATATTCCAGGAAAGGAAAATGAAGAACCTGGCAGACAACCCAAGGCAGGGAAACGAGATGATGAAGCGATCGTCACCGCTTCGGCCGTAGCGATGCGCTCTGTGGACGCTGATTCGGGATCGAAGTCCAACGGTTCCGAGTTTTCTCCTCCGAGACCCATCAAGGCTGCTGCTCTCCACACACGATTTATACGATATACGAAGCACGAACCATGAGATCACTCCACTGGTATTGCTGGTATCCCTGGTATCCCTGGTATCAGTGGTATGGTATGATGGTATGATGGGATGGACGATCACACAAGAAATATATCCCCAAAAAAGAAAAGCCGGAGTCTTGGGGAGCAAAGGCGAATATCCACGGTACATCCGATTCCACTCTCGTTCGTCTATTTTCTCATTTCCCCTGCGACCCGAATTGTTTCAGGTGGAGATTTCAGGAGACATCTACCGAGCCATGGTCAACCTTTGCCATTGCCCCTCTCTAACGGGTTTAACGGATGATTTTCCCCTGTTGCGCATGGGTCGCCCGGTGGTCTTTCCCGTCGCCGTTGTCTTCTTTTGCATGGTTTCTTTTTCGCCTGGGACTATGGTTGAGTCAAGGGTGAACAAGATCAGTTAGCCCTAGAAACGGAGTCCAGGGCAATGTACGGAGTACTGTATACTGTATACTTCGGCCCCCCCCCTCTCTCTCTCTCCACCTACTTGTACTAAGATGGAACTGGAACTTGGACCCGTTTCAGGACATTCGCCAATGAGGCTCTCTCTCACTCATGCAACAATGCAATTTTCCTTTTTTTTACTTTTTTCTTTTTTCTTTTTTCTTTTTGTTTTGAATTGCAATTCGGTAACTCCACTTGACCTCTTCCTTTACCCATTCACGATGGAGTGTGGCGGGCAGCATGCTGAGTGGCTGGTCATCTCTGGATCGATAACGAGGGTCCGGCTTAGGCTGCCGCTTATGGAGCCAGAACGCCACATACTTCCCACATGGCCTGCGAGTTCCGGCCGAGCAAGGGTCTTGACGCTACGGTTGGTCGATGACCCATGCAAGTCTTGTTCGGCTGTTTGGATGGTGGTCCTTTTTTTCTTTTTCTTCTTTTTTCTTTTTCTTTTTCTTTTTCTTTTTTCTTTCTTTTGGGCTCTTTTCTCTAGATCCGGGAGATCCAATTCCTTATACTTCGATACTTTGATACTTTGCGGCAATCCATGTAATCATGCCGGCAGTAGAGATGTGAATAACTATATAAAGGAGGCTGTTTCTCACTCTCCTCGCCGTCGAACTCCGCTGGACCCATACTTTTTGTCCCCCTTCTAGACTTGTCTAAGCTACCATTGCGGATGTTTCCAGGCCGCTTCAGCTCGGGGCAGAGACGATTTGCCACAGATCCATGCGTCCTGGGAGATTCGGCCGTGGCTTTTATGGAGAGAGGTGGGCTCTGACTCTTGGGTATGACTCCAGTCTTACCCCGTACTTGGTATCATTTGATCCTTTTAATCACCTTCTTTTTCTTTTTCGACCTTTTTTCTTTTTTTTCGTCACTAAGCTTCTAGAAAAAGCCTTTAGATCGACTATGGGTATTGGATTTGAGGCTATGAGTTAATTCTCCGAAGACGATCCTTTTAGTTATACTACTAGCTGTTTTATGTACCATTTCTTTACACATCTGTAACTAGTGTTTGATACGGTGACCGCGCTATTGACCGTTCGGTGTGGGATCTTCAGTAAATAGATCGGGTTGATCGCATCTGTCTCTCTTAACACATGTACTCTCTTCTCTCTCTCTCTTTCTCTTTGCCTTTCACTTTTTTTCCCCACTCTTTCAATGATCCTTGGGTAGTTGTACCTGGTGCATTTCCCTGTTTTTGTGACCCTTGTGGCTCTGGATCGTGACGACCGTTGGGGATCGACCTAGTTCTATCTGTCTACGCTCTAAGCATACTGGCTATATCGCCATAGGAAAGAAAGCCGGTATTCTGCATACTGGTCGTTTCCCGGGCCCTGTGACTATACTTGTGGACCCTGGGGGCATAGCGGGCGTCCGTTTAATATCCTATCCCGACACCTATTTCCACTACCTCCGCCCTTGTCCTCGCTTGGCTATTGAGCCTTGGATTTTGCCTCCTCACGTTTGGGATATCTCCCAACCTTTCGCCTTTCCAGGTACTACTTCTCCTGGATGCTGCTTCTTTGAATCTCAACTTCAAAATCCCTGGCCTTTTCTTTCTCTTCTGGACTGGCTGCACACACCGGTTCTTCTGACACACATCAGTTGGCGCCCATCATCCCCCTCTCTCCCTCTCTTTCTCTTTCTCTCTCTCTCTCTCTCTCTATTTCTCTCTCTCTCTTTCTATTTCTCTTCTCCGGAAGTATAGTCTGGAACACGCATCACCCTTTATCCTGTTTAATTGAAGAAACTCTTTCTTTACGCAAGCGCCCCGGTATCTCGATCAGACCCACCAGTCTCATCTAAGGGCCGTTATTAGTACCTTTTTTTGATTACCCAGGTTTTCTCCGAAGTGCTGATCCTTTGCCTTGAGATCCTGGAAAATCTTCGTGGTCAAGGAGTCCATTTTATCATGTCAGTCGGCGGTCCTTGCCTTTGGTTGCCTGCCTTATCTACGCCAGTTCCTTCGCCTCTGTCTGCAGTCTCATCTCATCTGTCCCGGAACAGTGAGAGACTCTCTCTAGGAAGGATGATCTCCCCCCATTATTCTCTGAGGGAGAAGGAGCCCGGTGTTCCCAGTACGGCGTCTTTTGTTTCTGGACGACCTGCAGAGATGCAACCGGCTGGCTTCAAGGCTGAGAATGCCTTGAATACCCCGTCACAGTCTATGGGCATGTCTGGTCCGGTGTACGCGGGAGAAATCTCACGAGATAAGGTCAACCACAGACTAGAAGCCGCGAAACAGGACATGCTACCGCGGGTCAAGCTGGAGATTCCCAGCATCAACCAGCACCCCTTTTCGTCTGCTCAGCCCCTGGTCGGGCCCGGACATGTTGGGGAGACGGCTGGTTCTTCGTTTGGACATGATCACCCGGAAGATCACGACCGAGAGGAGACGATTAGTCCTGATGATGATAAGGATATGATGGGGAGCGACGACAATAACAGATCGCCGTCCTTGGAGAAGAAGAAGATGAAGCGGTTCCGGTAGGAGACTTTGGAGATCAAGTTACCCAGATCCGAGGGCTGACCAGGACTTAGTTTAACACATAACCAAACACGGTTCCTGATGAGCGAGTTCACTCGCCAGGCACACCCAGATGCTGCTCATCGAGAGCGTCTTTCGAGGGAGATTCCTGGGTTGACTCCTCGTCAAGTCCAAGTCTGGTTTCAGAATAGGTAGGATTTGCACTAGAAGTTCTCCTACTCGGCTCGTTGTTAACGTGACACATCTGCAGACGAGCAAAGCTCAAGCGTCTGACCACGAATGATCGCGAGAGAATGCTTAAATCCCGGGCCCTCCCTGACGACTTCGATACCACCAAAGTCCTTCGCACACCTTTTGAAGGCAAATCAACGGGTGTCACGCCAGTAGCATCTCCACAAGGCTACGCGGCCCCCAATCCGGATTTCGGGGCCTTGAGAACACTGCGTACTGAATGCTTCCCGCGACCAAATGACGAAGAGTACCTCGTTTCGCCTCTCAGCTCGGCGTCGACCGCAGGAACCTACATGTCCTCCGCTGGACGAAGCGATGGTCTGGCACAGTCGAACATGATGTTCCGTCCTGCAGCTTCTGCCTCCATGAACGATTTACATAGAACCATTCGCACCGATTACCAAGCCACCAGATCAAGCAGCCTCTCCGACGCTTCAGCCCATCCTTCTCCTTACGCATATCAGATGCCCAACCGATTTGCAGGACCTCAGACAAATCAGCCCGGTCTGCCTTATATGAGACGTCCCATAGAATATTCCATGCCACGACACCCTGGCATGACTACATCTTATGACCAGCACCAAACTTTCGAAGGTTCGGTGTCTCCGACTGATTCACAGGGAGCACCTATGACATACGACATGAACAATCTCGGTAAGTTCTCCGCCAGGAACGCCCGTCCAGCACGAGAAGCAATACTAACAAGACCCTTTGAAATAGGCTCACAGCCGCAAAATTACCAGCTGGGCATGGGCTCCCAGCTACCATCACAAGGACGGCCAATGTCCACCATGCAAAACATCCCAGTCTCAGCTCCCCAGGAGTACCGATCCTACCCATACGAGACATCCTCGGGCATTCCCTACACACAAGCCAACACCCCAAATATGAGCCTTCCGACCTCTTTCCCGTCCGAGTCTGGCCCTGGACATGATCAGATGCAAACGCCGACTCTGGATTCGCTGAGAAACAAATTCGGCAACTCCTCTTACAACTACCCTAACTATATTCAGCAGTGAGGGAAGCAACAGGTGTTACGAGCTCAAAAAATGGCCGCCAGCCCTGTCTGCTGGTCCCTCACTCTATTCTCTCGCACTATTTCCTTTTTTTTCCAATCATCCACCACATTTTTCAACATCGACATCGACTGCATTACACTCCTGTCATGTCTCGCCATCTCCATCTCCATCTCCACCTCCATGTTCCGGTTAACTGGTTAGCTGGGTTAACCAAGGATCCTTGATCTATATCAGCGTGCTTTTAATCATTAATCATTTTCCCAGCGTTTCTGGCTTTGGTATACGGGTTTTACTTTTGGGGGTTCTTCTGTTCCGTGTGTTTATACTATCATTATCTGCTTTCACTGCATCATTACCTTTCTTTTATTTTTATTTTTTATTATTTTGGGGGGATTCTCATATATGTCAATTTTGTGGTTCCACTATTAACGTTACTGTACTATTGGGGTTGTTGAGTATGGTATGATTGGGTGGAGTCCATGGAGTATAACCCTGATCATTTCCCGATATTAACTTACTACAAAGCTTGCCTGACACCACCGAGACTAGTGACTAGATGAGGGAGATTGAAAGAGAAAAAAAAAAATCAATTGACCACCTGTTCACTCCCCCCTATCCCCCTATTCCAACACCCTATCTCGTGGCAAATGACAGATGACAAGACAAATGAAATGCAATTTCCGAGTGGTTATTAGCTTAGAATCTTAGCTCGTTGTGGTCAGAGCTCCCGACGCACCTAAATCATAGTTCCCTTGCTTGCATAAACCTGGCAAAAGCACCAGAGTCCGAGTCCGAGTACGAGTCACAAAGCCAAAACCAAAACCAACACCAGCACCAAAACCAGCCTGGGTCATCCATATCCGCCTCATCAAATCAGAGCTCAGACAAAAGTAATCATCTACTCTTGCCTGAACCCATCCACCGTCAGGCCACTCCGTCTCTGGCCACTCAAGTGGCAAGCATTTGATATCCTGGACGAGCAGCCAACCAGCAGCTCCCGAAAGACCATCCATGACCACGTGACTCCACCCATCTCGACCAATCAGCGTCCACACATTGCCAATCATCATCGCGACAGTGACGCATCCAGCAAGTCCCAGCCAAGTATAAATAAAAGAGCAGCAGGACGGATCTTCTTTTTCCTTTCTCATCATCTCAAAGCCTCAGATCTTCCGCAGTCTTCAACTCTATCCCTCTCAATTCCACTTCATCAACTTCTCCAAGCCACCACTCCACCAATCTATCAAAACCGCCAACATGGTCCACCCCGCCACTACTTGCTGCAAGACCACCCAGGACGGCAACTGCGTCTGCGCCGCTCAAGCCAAGTGCTCCTGCGGCCAGCAGAGCGCCCTCCACTGCAGCTGCAACAAGGCATCCTCCGAGAACGCCGTCTCCGGTCCCCGCTGCTCATGCCGTAAGTCATCCACCTCACCTTAAGCAACCCTATAGTACTCTACTGTACTCTATAAATGACCCTGCAGAGACCGAGAAACTAACATTGACGAATAGGCGCCCGCCCCGCTGGCCAGTGCACCTGCGAGCGCTCCACCAGCGAGAACTCAGCCATCTCCGGCGAGACTTGTGCCTGTGGTAGCCGTCCTCAGGGTATGTTTTGTCCTTCCCCTCCTAAGTCCTACCATCATAATATGGATATGGATATGGATATATGAAAACAGAGTTTCTAACATTCCTCTTATAGCTTCCTGCACTTGCGAGAAGGCCGCTGGTATTGAGTCCGCCCTTGAGGTTGACTTCACTACCCGCTCTTAGATGACCTGAATTGATTTGGGTGAAGTCATCCATCGGGTGCCTTTCTTTGCTCTGTCGAGTTGCATTTCCTTTCTCTGCTTTGGCGGGTTAGGTGGAGTTTGGGCTTGGGCATACATACCGTTTGTGGTTTGCTTTGGGTTTGTTATGAATGAGATATGAATCAGATTAATTTTTTTATTATTGGCCTTTTTTTTTGAATCTTTTGGTAGATGTAGAGAGAGTATAGTATGTGTAGGGATCGTAGGATTGTAGGATTGTAGTGTAGGACTTGGAGATGAAATTGCTTTTTCGAGGGTTCTGGGTGGGATTGAAATCGGAATGTGCTTATGCAGCATGCTTCTTCAGATGAATAGAGATAGGCTGCAATAGGTCATAACTATCTTGCTAACTTGACTTTACTTATAACCTCACATCCAACTTGAAGTAAAAGATAATAAAGTATATCGCACAGCCACCGCCCAAACATTGTTCCGAAGACACCGCCACAGCGGAACCCTGGCTGATCGACAGCGGAAGTGACCCAGGAAAGACAAGTTTATGGGGATGGACTCAACACCTCTGCAGCTCTGCCGTTTTCTCCTGGCGTCATTAGTCTGGTTGTCTTGTACGTGATCCCCAAATCCGATGTCCCGCGTCCCAGTGGCTGACCAGCATCCCAGGAACCTTCCCCATATACTCAACCCCCTGTTTCCCACGCAGCTCCAACGAGAGCCCGCCTGATTCCCTCCCAAATCACCTGCATGGCCAATGCCCATTAGCCGAACTGCCTTCATAAACGGGACATGGTTGTATGACGTACAGCCTCCGATCGCGAACCCCCTGAGGTGATAACCGATAATCTCGCGTGGCAGTGGCATGCGAGGGCGACCCTCAATTTTGAACCCCGCCATACCGTCTGAACACGGTCGAACTCGTGTACCTATCCCTACCGAGAGACGGTCTAATAGCTACAAGAAACACAAACCCAAACACAACTGCAATCTCAATCGCAATCGCAAACATGTCGTCGATGCGAGGACTGGTCCAGTTCATCGCGGACCTGCGCAATGCCCGAGCGCGCGAACTCGAAGAAAAGCGCGTGAACAAGGAGCTGGCCAATATCCGACAGAAATTCAAGTCGGGCAATTTGAACGGCTACCAGAAGAAGAAATACGTCTGCAAATTGCTCTATGTCTACATCCAGGGCTATGATGTTGATTTCGGTCATCTCGAGGCGGTGAATCTGATTTCCTCGACTAAGTACTCGGAGAAGCAGATTGGGTATTTGGCTGTTACGTTGTTCTTGCATGAGGAGCATGAGCTGCTTCATCTTGTTGTTAACAGTATTCGGAAGGATCTGCTGGATCACCATGAATTGAATAACTGCTTGGCTTTGCATGCTGTTGCTAATGTTGGTGGAAAGGAGTTGGGAGAGGCGCTTGGGTCTGAGGTCCACAGGCTTTTGATTTCGCCGTGAGTGTCTATGGTTTGAGATTTGGTTGGATTTGTTGTTGACTGTCTTTTTTTTTTTTTTTTTTTGCAGGACTTCCAAGGCCTTTGTTAAGAAGAAGGCTGCTTTAACGTTGCTCCGGTTGTACCGCAAGTATCCCGGTATTGTGCGGAATGAATGGGCTGAGAGAATCATCTCCATTATGGATGATCCTGATATGGGTGTTACTCTCTCGGTCACCTCTTTGGTTATGGCGTTGGCACAGGATATGCCGGAGGAATACAAGGGCTGTTATGTCAAGGCTGCCCAACGATTGAAGAGAATTGTGGTTGATAATGACATTGCCCCGGATTACCTCTACTACCGGGTTCCATGCCCATGGATTCAGGTCAAGTTCCTGCGCCTGTTGCAGTACTATCCTCCATCAGGTAAGACCAGCCGAATTATTAATGTTGATCGGTTTCTAACCCATTATAACAGAGGACAGTCACGTTCGCCAGATCATTCGAGAGTCTCTATCTCAGATGATGCAAGCTGCAATGGAAACACCCAAGAATGTCCAGCAGAACAATGCTCAGAATGCAATTCTCTTCGAAGCCATCAACCTCCTCATTCATCTCGACTCCGAGCACAACCTTATGTTGCAAATCTCCTCCCGTCTGGGCAAATACATTCAGTCTCGCGAGACCAACGTTCGATACCTTGGTCTGGACGCTTTGAGTCACTTTGCTGCTCGAGCTGAAACACTTGACCCGATTAAGAAGCATCAGAACATTATCTTGGGCTCACTGCGAGACCGTGATATCAGTGTCCGGCGTAAAGGATTGGATCTGTTGTACAGCATGTGTGATACCACCAATGCCGGCCCGATTGTCAATGAACTCTTGCGATACTTGCAGACTGCAGACTACGCTATTCGAGAGGAAATGGTATTGAAGGTGGCCATTCTTACCGAGAAATACGCCTCCGATGCCCAGTGGTACATCGATATGACATTGAAGCTGCTTTCACTGGCAGGTGAACATGTCAACGACGAAGTGTGGCAACGAGTGATTCAAATTGTGACCAACAACGAAGAATTACAAGCCTACGCTGCACACACTCTCCTCAACTATATGAAGAGCGATTGCCACGAAAGTCTGGTAAAGATTGGCTGCTACGTCTTGGGCGAGTTCGGCCATCTCATCGCCGAAAATGCAGGCTCAAGCCCCATTGAACAGTTCATGGCTCTACAGGCCAAGATGTTCTCCAGCTCTGACAATGCGCGGGCCATGATCCTGTCGTCTTTTGTCAAGTTTGTGAACCTGTTCCCTGAGATCAAACCTCAGCTTTTGCAAATCTTCCGCCTGTATAGTCACTCGCCTGATTCTGAATTGCAACAGCGAGCATTTGAATACCTGTCGCTGGCGACTCTTCCTACAGATGATCTGCTCCGAACAGTCTGCGATGAGATGCCTCCCTTCTCTGAGCGAGCTTCCATTCTACTCTCTCGGCTGCATCAGAAGACAGCCGGTGCTAGTGAAAGGAAGGCTTGGGTTATCGGCGGTAAGGATGCCAATGCCGACAAACAGGAAATGCTCCTGGCGCAGAACACCGGTCTTAAACGCACCTTCACAACTATCGTCCATGGCACACGCACCGGGTCTGGTAGTGCTCCCACCACACCGACTGGTGCAAGTTCATTGTCAAGCGACCTGGCAGGCCTGGATCTCAGTGGTCCTTCGGGCCCTGCACCAAATATGGCCAGTGCCGCTCATCTAACCCCCGATTGGGACATTGGCTACAACCGTCTGTTCTTTTCCGGCGAGGGTGTTCTCTTCGAAGATGCCCAGATCCAGGTCGGACTGCGGTCAGAGTACCGTGGTCCCATGGGTGTAGTGAAACTCTACATCTCAAACAAGTCCACATACCCTATAGGGTCTCTCACGACCACTGTCGACAACCCTGCCTCTCCCAATCTGAAGGTCGACACCAAGAACCTGCCCGAGCCAACAGTGGCAGCTTCTGGGCAGACACAGCTGACTCTGTTCTGTATTGCACACGGTCCATTCACGGCTGCGCCTACAATCCGTATTTCATACCTAGCCGGTGCACTGCAAGCGTACACACTCCAACTGCCAGTTCTGATGCATCGTTACATGGAATCGTCAGCACTGTCAGCCGAAGAATTCTTCAAGCGCTGGCGCCAGATTGGCGGCGCCCCGCTAGAGTCCCAGAAGACCTTTGGTCTGAACGGCAAGAACAAGTCTGTCAACGAGGCCTTCACTCGCCGGGTTGTCGAAGGCTTCTCGTTCAAGATCTTGGACGGAGTCGATCCAAACCCTCACAATATTGTCGGATGTTCGGTCTACCAATTCGAGGGTGGTAAGACAGGTTGTCTGCTGCGGCTGGAGCCCAACTATGAGAAGTCGGTATGTATTAAATTCCCTTGTCCTTCCTTGTCTCAAGTAGACCATCTTGCTAACTCTTTCTCAGATGTATCGTGTCACGGTCCGTGCTACTCAGGAGCAGGTCCCACAGTCACTGGTGAGACAGATGGAACAGAGGTTGGCGCAGGGCATAAGAGGGAGTGAGTTCGACTAATGCATTTTCATCTATGGCTGGCTGAGTTTGAGCTATTCATGTATATCTCTAATTGGATTCACCGGTCAAATACCAGCGAGCGTTCTTCATTGGATCTCGTTCTTCTTGTATACTCCATCCCTTATCAATCCCACCGGATCAAGTAAACCGTACAGAAACAAAGCCTTCATACCTATGCATTTAATGACCCTCGATATCATGCAACAAACAAGAAAATAAAATCATATCTCATAAACCCCCAACAGCAACCTCAAACAACCCTAGCCTCAGCCTTAGGCGGCCGATCCCCAAAGATCGTAGTCCCAACCCTAACCTGATCACTCCCCAAAGCAATAGCGCCCTCGAAATCCGAACTCATGCCCATACTAAGCTCCAACTCCGCCTCACTCCCAGTCAACCCAAGCTCCGAGACAATCCGATCCCTCGTCTCGCGCAAACAAACAAAATCCTCATTCTCATTCTCGGCCGTCGTCTCCCTCGACCTCGCAATCGCCCCAATAGTCATGACCCCCATCAACCTCAACCGAGCACACTTCTCCCGAATAAAGCGACACAACTCCGCCGCCGCCACCGGCTCAACCCCAGCCTTATTCTCCTCCCCAGAGGTATTCACCTGCACATAAACCCGCAGCCTACCATCCTCACCCCCCTCCCCATCCCCATCAACATACTCATGCCGCCCGCCCACAGCCTCCAAATCCCTCGCCCCCCACCCCTTATCCAACAAACTCGCCTTCTTCTCCGAATCAACACTCTCAACCGCCCATAAACCCCGCACGTCCCGCGCAAGCGTCACGCACTTGTTGCTCTGCAGCCCACCGATGAAGTGCCATTTGATGGTCGGGGGTAGGAGGCGTGATTTCTCAAGGAGCTCTTGGATATAGTTTTCGCCGAAGTGCGCTTGCGAGTTGGGCGCCGGTGCTTGGTGCAGGGCCAGCGCGTCCGAGGCCGGTTTGAGCTTGCTGACGGCTACCAGGCGGGGCTTTTTGCTGGCATTGGCGGATTTGCTGCTTGCCGCGCTGATTCGAGCGGTGACGCTGCTTAGGTTTGCGAGGAGGGTGCTTGCGCGGGCTGGTGTTGCCATTGGGATTTCGGTTGGCATTTCAGTTTTGATTTCAGTTTCAGTTTCAAATTCAATTTTCGGGTGAGGAGGGAATTGCTGGTTGGATTATGTTGTGTGCGGAGTAAGTGGACGGTTTGTTTGTGTGTTTAGGTCCAGTCCACGAGTGTGTATGCAACTTGAAAACATCCAATCCGGAGCTGTTGCATACAGTTGCTTCCTCAGGCATCCCGGGGCTGGCCGTTGCTCACGTGATCATTCCGCGGATCTCAGCTGTTCGCCTTTTCCGTTTGCATCTTCGATTCCGGTGAGATCATCGATCAGAGATCAGCCGATCATCCGATCATTACGATCTTTTCCAGGTTAAAATCCCGTGCTGCAACTTCGCAGTTGGGCGCTAATACACGGCAGGCTATCCCGGGATCCTGGCGGCAAGTCTGACAGGTAGAGATCCAATCGCTGATCTGCAGGCTCGGAAAAGAGCTCCTTTGGAGCAAATCTGATGGAGCCCGGCACTAGGCGGAGTTCGTCTCAGCCTTTCAGGGCGTGGGTTTCAAACTGGGCTCTCTATTTTTAAAGTTTGCCCATTGGATGGTTTGATAGGTTTCTGCAGACCTTATTTAGGATCTTGTTGAACCCGTTGAAACAATACGCGCCTGCGATTTTCTGATGTTACCAGTCATGCTTGTTGGCCTGCCTTTGTCGGCCAAGACACAAGGCCATTTTCCATTCCATTGACAGCCCCATCAAAGCGCTTGCCAAGCAGCACCATTAACTGAGATGCCTAATGCCTTTCAAAAATAGTGCGGAAAAGTTCGCGCCGGTCCAAATACGACCTGGCTCGCGGTGTCAGATGTAACCTATTGGCCGACGGATGGGGTTAGATGCAGCCCTCTGCATGGTCCCAATAGTAAGCTCGGGGAATAAAGTGGTAGAGAATTAAAGGATTTCTTTGACGTCAGTCCAATCAATAGCCATGGTTCCATTCGTGGCCTGGGTTCACTCATCATGACAGTCCACATCCGGGTTACATAGCTTAGATCCGATCTAGAACTTAAGCTAACCACTTACCTCTCGCCTAATTTTCTGTGCACTTCCTCATCTTTTTCTCGTCTGGTCATCTCTACTCAGCTGGACTGAATACGAGCCATTCTCATCCTATATTCTTGCTGCAATCTCCTGGCTTTCTACCAAGCAGATCCAATACCGAAATATCACCGAACTACAGCCATTGCTCGATAGATGGTATTTGCATTGGCATTCACTCATCCACATCTACATCTTTGACGGCATAGTTGAAGTACTCGACTCATTTCTCGAATCCAGTACAATATCACGCTCCGGGGCATCCGGCATTTCCATTCTACATCGACATCTACATCGACATCTCGTGCAAACACATCCGGAGAAGCAGTACTCCCAAACAACATCTATCAAAAGGAACAGCTAAACCCAATACAAAACATTCACAATGTGTCGCCAATACTTCACATTCTACGACTGGTGCCAGTGCGAAGAGGACGCCGGCCAAAGCGTATGCTCCGGCCACAGACGCAACAGCTGTCCAGGTGTGAGCATTGAAACAGTCCATATGCACTGTTTCTGCAATAGCCATGCTACAAAGGGCTTCAAGTCTGAGAAACAGACACGCAAGGAGGAGAACAAGACACGGCGCCAGTCCCAGGACTCTATAAATGAGAAGACTTCTTTTGGACGACGCTGGTTCCAGTGGTATCAATGGCGGGGACTGCGATCTCATTGAGCATGGAGCTGAGTAATAAGGTCGTCTGTTCTTCTTTGCATATTCTTCTAGCTTTGGTGTTTGGTGGTTTCTTTGTTGGGTTCTGGATAATGGGGTTTCAAGGCCTGGAGGGTATGGCGCTTTTTCGGAGTGATGATTTATATGAGGCTTTGATTTGATCTGTTTTTTGATCTCATTTTTATCTTCTTTTTGTTGATTATTTTACCAGGTGTTCTTTAGACAAAATGGAACGGTAGTTTAATGTCCTTCTGGGATGGGATTCTCATTCTTTATTTCCGATTCCTTGATCTTGAAGTTGGTGGTACTGTTGTTGCTATTGGGACTATTGTTAAACTGGGCCAATAAAAATAGGTGATAGTAGATGGACTGAATATATTCCTTATTGTCTTTCTGATCAGATCTATTGATATTGTACGCATTGTCGTACTGGTCTTCTTCCTGGGCTTCGAACTGATGTTTTGTTTTTATTTCTGTACTGATATCGTACTGATCCTGGTAGCAAGAACATTCTTATAGCCTACATAGTACACACAGATACCACATAACCCTGTAAGACATCTAAACTCTCAGCCGTTGAAGAATGTAGTTCGGCGATCGGCTGACCTCCTGCCGCATCTGAACCAAAACATGTGAATCTCCCCCACTCCCTTTCTTCCTTTCTTCAACCGCCTCCTTCGATCAAGCGTATCGTCTCGCGTATCGCCCGTCTTGCTTTATTTCTAATATCTACCATCGTACACCTTGACCATACCTGCAGGGACTGAGATCTGCCGTTGGCGCGTCTCAGAATGGACCCGCCCAAGGACCCGCCTCCATTCGGAGATGGGGTCAACAATGGAGCCTCAATAGAATCCCATTGTGAATTGATAGATGGCCTGAATCGCATGACTCTCTCGACAGCCATCACCACCCCGTTGCCAACTTCGCCTGTCTTATCTGCCCACGATGTCTCGCTCGAGCAACGACCCCAACCTTCGCAAACTACAGGCGCAGGCTTTGTTCGTACTGATGCTGTTCCTCCTCAAGAACAATATCGCAAGCCTATAGCTGTTCCTGCTTTACAAAAGCGCAAGTCGGCTGCTTCTTTGCGCACAGTCTCACAGCCTTTCAAGACCTCATCGCCGGCTCCGCATACCCCTCGCCGCAGTTCAGTCAACCTTGCGGCGTCACCTGTGACCACCTCACCACCCAACATGCTCCCACAGGCGCTTACCTTTGATCCTAACATGGAGCCATCAGCTCCAACGGCTTCGTCTATTGCGGCAGATATGTTTGCAAAAGAATGGGCCTTGCACCAATCCACTGACATCACCACCAAAACAGTCGCACTGGTCCATGATGCATGTTATGGACACCTTTTTTCTCGCCTCGGATGGCCAGAATCGTACTTACAAACTATCATGGAAAGACCGGAGCGGCTTCGCTCCAGTGCTCTTGGTATCGCGGCGGCATATGTTCGCCTCGGTCAACGATATGAGGGGGGACGATATGCCCCCAGTCCAAAAATTGACGTCGCTACCCTTTCTGTGCCGTTTAATATCCGCAAGACAGATCGCAAGTTGTCCATTCAAAGTCCAAGCGTTACAGAAGTGCACGGTTTCTCGTGGATGTCTGAGTTCAAGGACATTTGCAACCGTGCCGAGTCCAAACTTGCCATGGCTGGCGACGAACTTGCCCGATCTTACACCGTTCAAAATGAGAAGGTTGTCCCAAAGGGTGACGAACTACACGCTGGTGATCTTTACCTCGGCCCGGAGTCCCTGAACGCAATTCAAGGTGCACTGGGTGGAGTCTGCGATGGGGTCGATGCCGTCCTTGGACCTGGTCCAGTGGAGCGAGCTTTCGTCTGCATTAGACCCCCTGGTCATCACTGTACCTCAGACTGGCCCTCTGGATTTTGCTGGATCAACAATGTTCATGTCGGAATCTCTCATGCAGTCAAGAATTACGGACTCACCCATGCTGCGATAATCGATTTCGACCTTCACCACGGGGATGGCTCTCAGGACATTGTCTGGAACCACTGCACCCGGCAGCAGGAGCACAGATCGAAAAGGTCAGCAGCAAATGACAGCAAAAGAAGAGGACCTCCGCCTCTTTCGCCATACGAAGCAACACCCATCAGCTATCTCAGTCTTCATGATATTGAATCCTTCCCTTGCGAAGATGGCAACCTTGCGAAGACTACCGGTGCAAGCACTTGCATTGAAACGGCCGACAGGTCCATCTGGAATGTCCACTTGGACGATTGGAAGGAGGAATCAGAGTTTTGGGAATTGTACGAAAGTAAATACTCGATGTTGATTACCAAGACCCGCTCTTTCTTGCGTCGATTCTCAAAGCAGGTTGTAAAGGACTCCGGAGGCCGTCCACCCAATGGTGCGATTTTCATCTCAGCTGGTTTCGATGCCAGTCAGTGGGAGAACGAAACTTTGAACCGCAAGTCCAAAAAAGTGCCCACCGAATTCTATGCCAGGTTTACCGCCGACATTGTTCGCTTGGCACAGGAGAAGGACCTTGGCGTGAATGGTCGTATTATCAGCGTTCTGGAGGGGGGATACAGTCAACGTGCTCTGTACACTGGTGTTCTCGCCCACCTGGCTGGCTTGAATGATGACAGTGGGCCTGGTGCTGCTTATTCTTATGACCCGAAGTGGTGGTCTTCTGCCAGTATGAAAGATTTGGAGAGCATTATAGCCGGCCCGGCTAAACCGCGAGGATTCTTGAGTCCCACTGTTGCATCTTCAAATAAACTTGCGGCCTCTGGTTCAGATCAGAAATCTGGTGGTGATGATTTGCCTCGTGTCAGCTGTTCCGTGGCAACCCACGAGCTCTCAAAACTCATCATTCCATCCGACATCCGCACAACAAGCTACACCGCAGCAGAGCTTCCAAGGCCTCGCATCTCACGTCGAAAGACTGGAAATCTAGGAGACATAACCCCGTCGGACGACCTCCTAACGGCAACTCGCCTCCGCTCACGAGCTTCCAAAACTTCAACTCCCCCTTTGCCTTCTACGCCTCCTGCGCGTCAGCCGTCCACTCCCAAGTCCAAGGGTACCACTTCTCGCCGGCAATCGGGTCGTCCCAAAACCCCAAGAACTGCCAAGGCTACCGTGCCCGAGGTGCCTCCTGTGCCCACTGAGCACCTTCCTCTAAAGCGAGAGGAGCCCGGGACACCTACTCCCCCTCTCACACGTTTGGTCCTGAGGGGGCCTGCGCCGCCCTCGCTTCGCGGGGATGGGACGAATCGGTCGGACCACATGGAGAGTTGAGGGGGGAGCCAATTCGGCCATTTGACCTTTTGACCTTTTATTTCATGATACCCGCATGTACGACTAGTTACCAATGCACGTTTATTTATTGTTATTTTTCCCCTTTTATTTGTAATTTGCCGTGGTAATCAGTACCCCTTGAGGGAAAGAGATGTAGAGAATATTCTACATCTATGTTGCAAGACTAGATAAGTTATATATATCTAGCGCGAGCAAGAGCTAGCTCGCCCATCAAGCTGTTTATAAACCCAAACCCATTGAATATTTAGCCTTGTTCAACAAAGGAGATAATTATCTGATCCCATGAGAAGTATAATTCAATTCAAATGGGACAAAACCATCGTTGTAAACGAAGTAAAACTAACCGCAATTTCGAATTCAGATTATATTCATCAACTTCAAGAATCAACCCGAAGCTCAACATTCCATCAAACAGGGCTTGTGGTCTAGGGGTATGATGCTCGCTTCGCATGTTCAATTCACTTTGACCTGTAGAGTGCGAGAGGTCCCGGGTTCAATTCCCGGCGAGTCCATTTCTTTTTGCATCTCGCTTTTATTATATACACCAGTTGGAATATTTTTTTTATTATCATTCTTGCTACCTGGTGCTATCTAGAATGTGATACGAATTCAGTTTGTTTCTTCTTTTGAAAGTAGATGTCATTCGGTCTTTGAATACTATAACCTATAGATCAAGGTTATATGTACTTCACATTGACACGGTCGCACGCAGTATTTCTCCGACTTGAATGCCAGGATACGCTAGTCTATAACAAGTAGGACATCGGAATATTAATATTCAAATATTCATGAATTCAGACTCTTTCGATGATAGCTACGAACATACGTCTTGTATGCATAAGCGGTTCTTTGGAGACTAGAATCTTCGTGAGAAACTAAAGTCCAACAAAGTCGAGTGCACCTGGTGAAGGAAATTAGTCCAGAGACTCAGAAAAGCTTGAAGGCATCTAATCTAGGGTCCACAAGCATGAAATAGGAGCAGTGTGCAAACCACAGACCGTTTGTTCATCTGATAATTACGCCCAACTGTAAGGCGGGACTTTTTTTGAAGTATTAGATCTAATGTTATATCAAATAGCCCTGGTTGCTGTTAGAAGCTTAGCTAGATTCCCTGGTTTTCATTGTCTCACCAAGCAAGGACTTGTCAGAAGACAATGGCAGGGATATTGTGTCTCTAACGAGCGCCGTTTATATGTTTGTTCAATTTGGGTTTCAAGACTACTTGTACAGTGCAGTACACCTATCCTGTCAATAATTTTTTCCAAAGAGCGGCAGGCTTGGGGCGTGGCGTAGTCGCAATGAGGACTGGATGAATTTGGCAGACAAACACTATAAAACAAATGCCATGCCGTTGTTAAATGCAAATATCAGTGATCCTCAATAACTCTCGAAATTTAATACACCGCTCGAGAACAGTGTCTGGTAACGCTGGTCGTGGTAGAAGTTAATTAGTTAGCTACTTGTAAAGGTGCCGTGTCTAATGAAAGGCAGCATAGACGTCCAAATCCAATTCGCTTACTGATATCCTTGAGCCGCGGTCGAGGAAGTGGTAGGCCTCGAGTACTCCGCACATATTCATAAGTGGCGACAGATCGCCCCAATTGACCTCAACCTCCACAAGATTGCCACGCAACTATGACAGACCATTGGTGACGCATCATTACACGATATCCTGCTAATTGCCTCTGCCATCAGGTTTTGTCTTACTGCTCATGCCTTTTTATATCATCTGCAGTCAACTAATTTCCAAGACCTTTGAATTCTCTCGAAAAAGAATTAACTATTACTTATTGCAAGACTCACTTCTCGACAATGACATCTGCCCTCCAACAGCTCAAGGCTACTGGCTCTGTTGTAGTCTGTGACTCCGGTAAATTAAAGAACCTATAATACATTCTTGAAGTAAGCTGATCAACTGTCTCTAGGTGATTTTGCTAGTATGTGTCCAAGCCATCTTCATTCTTCCGTTCTCCCCTGTCCTGCCATCACGTTCAAAGCTTCAATACTTACACGATATGATAGCCATCGAAAAGTACCAACCGCAGGATGCCACAACAAACCCCTCTTTGATACTTGCAGCTTCAAAAAAGCCTGAATATGCAAAACTGATTGACTCTGCCGTCGAGTACGGAAAGAAATCAGGCAAATCACTAGACGATCAAGTTGATTCCACTCTAGATCGTCTACTTGTTGAATTTGGCAGAGAGATCCTCAATATAATCCCAGGCAAGGTCTCTACGGAAGTCGACGCTCGATTTTCCTTCGATACCGAAGCCTCCGTCAATAAGGCCCTGCATATTATCAAGGTATGCTAACATCTAGAAGATCAACTATCCATCGAAGACCAAACAGTGAACTAACACAACAAAACATAGCTCTACGAGGAGGTCGGCATTCCCAAAGATCGCATCTTAATCAAGGTCGCCTCAACCTGGGAAGGCATACAAGCCGTCCGCATCCTCCAATCCAAACACGGCATCAACTGCAACCTAACACTCATGTTTTCACTTGTCCAAGCCATAGCCGCCGCCGAAGCTGGCGCCTTCCTAATCTCCCCGTTCGTGGGCCGTATCCTAGATTGGTACAAAGCCGCCCACAAGCGAGATTACACTGCCGCCGAGGATCCCGGTGTCAAGTCTGTCCAGGAAATCTTCAACTACTACAAAAAGCATGGCTACAAGACAATTGTCATGGGTGCTTCATTCCGCAACGTCGAGGAGATTATCGAGCTCGCTGGATGCGACTATTTGACTATTTCGCCTAGCCTCCTTGAGGATCTCTATAACTCCACTGCTGCCGTGCCGCAGAAGCTTGACTCGCTTGCTGCCGCTAAGCTGGATATACCAAAGCGCAGCTATCTTGGCAATGAGGCACTCTTCCGCTTTGATTTGAATGAGCAAGCAATGGCTGTGGAGAAATTGCGCGAGAGTATCTCTAAATTTGCGGCAGATGCTGACGCTCTGAAGGAGCTGCTGAAGCAGAAGATTCAAGCTCGTGTTTAGAGATTGGGTGTTTGTTAGTCTAGGCTGTGGGTGGTCGAGTTATTAGTCTGTTGTGAATAGCTCCCTGGGTTGCTGGCACTTTTATGATCATGTAATTTAAATTGGCAGTATACGAACCCCTTACCTTCGCATTCATCGTATTCAAGTTGAGCCGCTGGGGCACAAATCTTACAAAATATAACCTATGTTCTATTGTCTCGATTTCTCTGTGTCGTATACACGCCAGAGCTTAGCTTATAATATTACCTTCTAAACACATGTGATTTTATGGGTATCAGGGGGAAAGTCCGGGAGTACTATAGCGGCATTCTATTCACCATTGATGTTGAATGATTACGATAATCGCCTGTGTTGAAGAAAAACCAAGAGAAAAGAGATCTCCAAAATAGTTGAATAAAAAAAAGGAAAGAAAAAGAAATGCACTGGGAGGGAATCGAACCCCCGCCACTACTTTGGAAGAGTAGTATTCTACCACTGAACTACCAGAGCTGTTTATATAATCCAGGCTGAAGTTCCTAATCTATAATCATTGTAATGAAACTACAAATGCGTCGAATATTAGGCTTTTATCTATTCAGCATCGAAATAAAAGCAATAATATGTTGATAATCATGCAGTTCCTCTTAGTTTCAACCAGAAAAATTAAAGATAACCAGAACACAAGCTCGGGAAACTCGGAAATTCTTCGTTCTTAATGCAACAAATATATATCACGCTATGTAAACTAGGGTATAGCCTTGCAAGCAACTCAATATTCACGAATTTTGGGGGAATGGAACAAAGCGAACAGAAAAACAAATAGAACACCAAGCTATGCTCATGCAGGACTCTCCTCACTAGTATCTCCATCTGGATCCGCAACAGACTTGATTTGAAGGATTTCGAAACCACCCTCGTCCCGATCCTCACCCTTCTGAGGCCACATGATTTGTTTCATAACGATAGCCCGAACCATCATGTAGCACACGAAGAAGTACATCAGCAAAAGGGGCAAAATGGCCACGCATCCAACAATGTTGATAGCCTTGCAGGAGAATGCATCACCAATAGCAAAGGTGGCCGTGATTAAAGCAGTATTTGGGAAAATGAACGAGAACCAGGTCATGGAAAAGTCCAAGCGTTTGTGTCCGATGGTAGACCAGTGACCAGCACTGGCAATGATGAAGAAGAAGATAGCCAATCTAAACATGACTAGTCAGTATAAAGTCACCCGAGGAAGAAAAACGGAGAAGAAATAAACAGTACATACCCCCATAGCCATAGAGACGAAAAATTCACCACGACTTTCATAACATCCGCAGCAAGAGCACCATTTCCCATGAAATCAGCAGGGAACGCCCTCTTCGCCGAAGATGCCATATTGACGATCCCGGCAACGGTAAACCCACTGGGACCAACGGAAACAAACATGCCGGGACGAAGATTCTCTCTCGGCAGCTTCTGCGTCATCAACCGATAGATGAAAGCCGAATAAACCATCAACGAGACCAAGAATCCCACACCCTGGATAGTAGTACCACCAATGATGACCTGCAGCGCAGCCGCGGGATCCAACTTGGAGCTCAATACACCAGCATGCGGACCAATAATCAACATGGGGTAAGCCGGGAAAATCCAAATAGGCGTCATCTGGGCAATGGTGAAGGTTTGTGTTGACCATAAGAGTAAGTAGATGCCAGCGGAGAACATGACGGCGAGAGTAGCGTCAATCCAGAATAAGACCTCGACGGCGCGCATCAGCCACGGGCCTGCGTGCTCGGGGCCGTATTGGGATATGTTGATGAGGATTGTGCCGAAGGAGACTATTGATGCTGGGACGAAGAGAGATTCCGTGGGGTGCATCAGGGACGCTCTCAATGTATAGGGGAAACAGTAGAAGCGGAGGAGGAGCAGTCCCCAAATAACGAGGTAGAGGGCGATATTAATTAGGAAAACAACGACTCCGATCGTGTCGAGTCCTTTGAAGCGGAATGGGACTGGTATTGTTAGGTCATGCGAACATGGCGGGATTCAGTCGTGAGGTATAGATTAACATACCTTGGTAGAAGACATTGGCCAAACCACCCGTGGCCATCGTCAGAGTAAAGTATGCCCAGGTAACATGGCGAATGCGTTTCTTCCATCCAAGTCGACTCGGCGGCTTTTTCTTCTTGACCGCGATTCCTAGTCCATCATGCTCGAAAAAGGCAGTGGCTTCTTTGTTGCCCTCGGCTTTTGATTTCTCGGCTGCCCGAGACGTCGCTCTATGCAGGACTTCCTGCAGAGCTGTCGAATGGGCCTCTCGCACGCGGCTACCGGGACTTTCACCAATGTCGGAGAGAGCCCGCTCGGCGTCTTCTATGGTGGGGGTTCGAAAGCCGTCATCCCCGGGACTTCTCATATGTCTGGGGACACTCAGGTAGTCTTCCATGATTCCGACGTAGACTGATCACCAGAGGCAAATTGAAGGGGAAGCGTGGCGGGTCTCGCCACCTTCTTGTCTGGGGTCACTGATCTAGTGTTCCTGATCTAGATCGGGTAGACCATGAATGATAGCGGAATCCGGGGTACACTTTCCACAGGGCTGTAAGGCGAAAAGATTCGAGAAGCTAGAGGAAACCACGGTCCCGGACAGTCTTAATAAATAGTGGCCGATCGAAGTGCCTGAGCAGACTGATCGACACGCATTAATGTGGGACCCGACGCAAGAATCCTGTACAGTGCATGTACAGTACTGTAGAAGGCTCAGGATGGATCCTGGCTGACTACAGGGCGATCCAATAGCCGTTAACCTGATGTCCTAGCGGGACTGGGCAAACACAAAGAAATATTAAATGGGCGTCATGAGGGGACGCTAAGTGATTTCAACCTGGAAGTTATCCATGCAACGTCATTCGCCCACTTCCGGGTGTCGGCACGGCTTGGAGCTTATCGTCTCCGATATTTTATCTTGGTTGATACTGCAGTATGTTAACATTTATATCTTTATTCTTCATGATCTAGAACATTAAGTTATACTATATCATTGCTCGATTCGAGGCCCGGATTTTCATCCAATACTGTAGATCGGTTCCTGACTCCGGGTGCCTTGCGTCGGCCCGGACAAAGTGCTACAGACATTTACATCATGGATGTGCATACTGCAGTTTGATATGCATACGACGAAAATCAGAAGAAGATCTACATTACAGAGAAAAGGGTACCAAGTGACAACCTTGACGATCTAACATAACGGGGTTGCGGTATGCCATGAAGGGATCTACGGGACCTGCGTGAAGGTGGCATGGACTTCTTCCCCCTTTTGCTGAGGTCCCTCAACTCATACCGGCCGAGATACCAGATTCTCGTCGCATTGAATAGCAATGTGAGCAGCCGATGTAGATTCAACACCGCATGAGCAGCGCCCACGCCGATTTGGTCTAGTAGAGCAGTTGGCTTGAATATCTTATAAAACCATCATCGTGACTGGGGATTCTAAATAGAGCTCTTCCTAACGTGAGAAGAGCCATCGCACCCGTTGAGAAGAAATGATTCTTCGTCTGACTTCTCCACACTGCGTTCAATGCACAGGCCAACTGGAAGAGAAATAACGGCATTGGACGAATTGACTGCTCTTGCTGTAACAGAAGCTTGGAAAGAAGATCCGTTCTCGGAAGTATTGCTTGATCTTCTTCGTATCAGCAGAACACGGAAGAGACAAGTGAAGGTCAATATCAAGAATGGTGTTCCTTAAATCACCTTTTAGTGACGCTATTGGCCACGATGGTCTGGCGGACTCGAGATAATCTACCGATTACGAATAAACAGGTGTATTGCACGGACATGACGATTCAGAAGAGTCTAGAAGCCAAGAATCAGTCAATCCGGATGATTGTCGTATTCCTCAAGGCTGTTTGGCTTTCGCTTGATAATTGGGATGGCATTGATACTTGTCTTGCTTTTAGGATCGAACTCATGATCATGGAAAAGCGAGAAGATGGAATCGGGATACGTATTGCTACAGGTCAGACATTTCTTAATTTCTGGAAAAGTGCCAATGCGCGGTTCGAGACATGTACTCGAATAGCATGAATTAAGTAAAAGCATTGAAAAGAAGGCTAGGTAATGAATCTCCGACTGCCAATCATATTGAGATTGCGCTTTTATAGAGCAATGTGGAAGATAACATAGAATCGAACTGCAACGGGACAAGAACGGGTAACAAGCCCTGCAAAGGCAGATCTACGGGAAGATCACCCTTTCAAAATTAGCGTGCTGACTTTATTCCATCAAGCTACCGTCGATTGTTCTTCAAGCCACATTTAAGAGTATAAATCCCGAATAGGAAACGAGGGCTAGGGCTAAGTGAATTGGAGGAGAGCCGAGGCAACTTTGGTTCGGTCTCCACCTCGAATGGAGCCACTTGTCTACCAACCGGTCTACTAGATAGCTTTAATACTATTCATTCTTGTCCTACAATCAATTCAGTTACTCGTCAGATACTTCTATCGCTTCAGACATGTCCGGAGTCACAGATAGCCGCAGATCGGTGCTGATCACAGGGTAAGTGACTTGCGCCAGAATCGAACGACTGCCTCTGATATCTACTTCAGATGTTCCCCTGGCGGCATCGGGAACTCTTTTGCGCGTGAATTTCATCGCAATGGACTGCGTGTCCTAGCCACAGCTCGTGATGCTAGCTCCATTTCTGATCTAGCCGAGCTCGGCATCGAAACCCTGAGCTTGACGGTTGATGACTCGGAGAGTGTTAAGGCATGCTTTGCAGATGTCGAGAAGAGACTCGGCGACAAGGGCCTTGACTATCTGGTAAACAATGCGTGAGTTAAATCTTCTCGACCGCGATTGCAGCACTTGTGGCTAACATCAACCAGTGGTCGGAGTACGTAAACCAAGCTTCGACGTTGAGGATATACTAATTGCCGTAGACTATACCGTGCCGGCTATGGAAGTAGAGCTTCCTGAGGTTCGCTCGGTATTCGAGACCAACCTCTTCGCTGTCATCACCATGTGCCAGACCTTCCTGCCGTTACTAATCAAGGCAAAGGGCACTATTGTCCAAGTTGGCTCTATCGCCGGAGTAAGTATTGAACTACATGACAACGGCATGACAAGGGTGTATGATAGCCTACTAACACTCCTAGATCATGCCATACGTATTTGGATCCATCTACAATGCATCCAAAGCAGCACTGCATTCGTTCAGTGACACGCTTCGCGTGGAGCTGGCTCCATTCGGGTTCGTACATGCAGTCCCGAGCCCCCATGAGTCCTTTCTAATCGAGGCGAATAGCGTTCATGTTACAACTGTGGTGACCGGTGGTGTTCAGTCTCGAATTGCACGCATTGACCGTACACTAAAGCCGAACTCCATCTATACCCCGATTGAAGCCGAGTATGAGCAACGGGTGAAGCATAGCCAGAAAAATGCCATGCCGCATGCTGCCTATGCGCGCAGCGTGGTGACCCAAGTGCTCTATGGATCTGCTCCCTGGCGCTGGTTGCCCTGGGCTCAAGGCCGGAAGACCTGGATTTGGGAGGGACATGCCAGCTGGGTCATTTGGCTCCTTTCGGGAGGCTGGGCATGGACGGGACTATTTGGTCGGGCTATGACTAAAATGTTCAAACTGTGGAAGATCAACAAGGGCACACCCAAGTGAAGGAAGAGCCAGGATAGAATAGTCATCCCAACACCATGTACAAATAGCGCAAATCAAGCCTTGAACGGATATAAAAAAAAAGCCCGAGACTGCTCAAGTACCGAGTTGAGCAGCCAGGGTTCCGTGATATTCGCGTTGACCCGATGACTCAGCAAGAGCCGGACTGTGGTTGGCTGCGACACCCGGTTTTACCGCGACGCAATGTCATCCCGAGAAAAAGAAAGCTGTTCTCCCCTACTCAATCTCGGGTTACCTTGATATCATCTCTCCTCTCCTCTCCTCTCCTTTTTAACCATCATGTTCAACTTCGCCCGCAGTAGACCCATTGCGGCCGCTTACAGAGCTGCGACGGTGAGTTCTTGCCGAGTGAATCGGGCCGCGCCCGGCTTCATGTTGATTTGGTTAGAACGGATATACTGACTTTGCATAGGCGCCTGCCGTCCAGAGCAGACTCGCTGTTCAGAAGCGTAACCTCTCCATCCACGAATACCTGTCCGCCCGTCTCCTCAAGTCGGTAGGTGGATCGCGTCTTCCCCCCTTCGGTCGTTCCTTAAAAAATCAAGCCCGCTGATAAAGGATCTATCTAGTACGGTGTCGGTGTTCCCAAGGGTGAAGTCGCCAACAACGCTGAAGAGGCTGAGGCTATCGCCAAGTCCATCGGTAAATACTATTCAAGCTCCTCTCTACGAACGCGCCTGCTGAACATAATTTTCAGGTGGTGATGACCTCGTCATCAAGGCCCAGGTTCTCGCTGGTGGCCGTGGTAAGGGTTCCTTCGACAACGGTCTTAAGGGTGGTGTCCGCGTGATCTACTCGTGAGTTTCAAGAATCGAAGACAACGGACGCAGCGAAACTAATAGATACTTTCCCAGTCCTACCGAGGCTAAGATGTTCGCCGGCCAGATGATCGGCCACAAGCTCGTCACCAAGCAGACCGGCGCCGCCGGCCGTATCTGTAACTCGGTCTACATTTGTGAGCGCAAGTTCGCCCGCCGCGAATTTTACCTTGCTGTCCTCCTGGACCGTACTACCCGTGGCCCCGTCATCGTTTCCTCCTCTCAGGGTGGTATGGATATCGAGGCTGTCGCCAAGGAGAGCCCCGATGCCATCATGACCACCCCCATTGACATCCACGTTGGTGTCACCGACGAGATCGCCCGCACCATCGCTACCGACCTCGGCTTCTCTGAGCAGTGCATCGAGGAGGCCAAGACCACTATCCAGAACCTCTACAAGTGCTTCATGGAGCGCGATGCTACCCAGCTTGAGATCAACCCCCTGTCTGAGACCTCCGACCACCAGGTCCTCGCCATGGACGCCAAGCTCGGATTCGATGACAACGCCGAGTTCCGTCAGAAGGAGGCCTTCTCGTGGCGCGACGTTTCCCAGGAGGATGCCGACGAGGTCAAGGCCGCTGAGCACGGTCTCAACTTCATCAAGCTCGATGGTGACATCGGCTGTCTCGGTAAGTATTCGTTCATCAGCTAGAGCTCTCTTTTCTAACACGTACCAGTCAACGGTGCCGGTCTCGCCATGGCCACCATGGATATCATCAAGCTCAACGGCGGTTCCCCCGCTAACTTCCTCGATGTCGGCGGTGGTGCCACCCCCCAGGCCATCAAGAGCGCTTTCGAGCTGATCACCAGCGACCCCAAGGTCTCCGCCGTCTTCGTCAACATCTTCGGTGGTATCGTCCGTTGCGACGCCATCGCTCAGGGTTTGATCAACGTCGTCCAGGAGATGGGTCTCCGCACCCCCATCATCGCCCGTCTTCAGGGTACCAACATGGAGCAGGCCCACAAGCTGATCAACGAGTCCGGCCTGAAGATCTTCTCCATTGAGGACCTCCAGAACGCCGCCGAGAAGTCCGTCCAGTTTTCCAAGGTCGTCAAGATGGCCCGTGAGATCGACGTCGGTGTCGAGTTCACCCTTGGAATCTAAGGAACTCTCCTTGGAATCTTCTTGTTTGCATTTTAGAGTAGATGGGGTGGCATTAATGCGAGGCTCTTTCGTCGCGAAACCAAATCGAACTGCTGCTCTGCTCATCTTAGAGACATCTTGATGCCCTTGCTGCTTGGTTCCTGTGTCATTTATTTTCTTTTGTCACTGTATTCTTGAGTGTTTCTATGACCTATATCAGTTCCTAATCGGATGGGTTGTGTGAGTTTTGGTTTTGATTCTTCTGTAGTCTTTCTATCGTATGATATGTATGGAGCTGTGCAAAGTATGTTTACAGTAGATCGCGCTTCAGGTGCAATATGTGAAACCCTTGGAAAAGGGCAAGGATTACTTAAGACCTTATGTTTGCTGGCTCTCAGCGTAACTTATAGGGAACTAATTGCCTTGGGATTGCTTCCCTTAAAATCGGTTTCCTCTTTCCACACACTGCCACTTTCCTATATTTATCAGTTCCCCTCTGAATAAACTATGAATTACTTTAAGATCTCTTCATATGAATATATCTACCTTACTCAATTTACAGTTATGTTTGGTCTATGGTTAGTCGATTTCTCCATATCGACTTACTTTGTCGGTACCTACAAACCCCACCCAAGGACCGACCTTCTCTCTCTACCTTCAACTTCGCCTCGCCGTCAATATCACAACCTTATAAGCCACGGCTATGGAGTTAAATCCAAATACCAAATCTATTTTGGCTGACTTCAAAGATCTCGGCCATTCGGATCGGCGACAAGCGTATGTTGCACCAGGTTTACGACTATATCTAGTCACTGACTGAACGAAGGATCACCGCAATCCTTCAGAACTTGACTATTAACGAGCTAAGAGCCGCGAAGGATCACTTAGATCCTCTCAAGTTTCAAAAAGATATCTGGGGCTCACTGCCCCCAGAACTCCGAGACATTGTTGCAAAAGACTTGGGATTGAGTGACTTATTCGCCCTACGAAGAGTATGTCTATTGATATATGGATGCTCATGACTAACAATATGAAGGTATGCAAATTATGGAACCAACAATTATCTTCCCCGGCATTACTGCGTATCGCGTATTCGAATGCAACTGCCCCCGGACACCATGTCTTGGATAATGTGTCCGACGAACACCTCATGAAAATGATTAAAAGACGAGTTAGAGCTGAACAAGAGCGCCCCGTCACTATGGCCTCAATATCTACTTCTCCAATTGCGAATAAAGATAAGGAACAAATGTCCTACGCACACGGCATGTTTGCCTGGATCGACTTGAAATCCGACGAAACCTCCATTTGCCTCGTACATCTGAACACCGGTGAACAAAGTCACTTTACTACGGAAAACAGGGAACGCCTACGTGCTATCCGTGTATCTGATACACTGATCGCGGCGATATCCATGCGAGGGTATGTGCTCAGCTTGAAAATACTCAAATATACCTGGAGAAGCCACTCTAATCATTCAATTAGGTTTTGCCATGTCTGGGAGATTGAGACCGGAATTCACAAATCTTTTCGACTTACTTCCTTGCATTTCCATCACTTCCTGGTACACGGAGTCAAGGTGATGGTGAGCTATGATGACAACATCATCCATTTCTGCTTCGCCAATTTCATTGCTCGGACATTTGCAGTCGAGGGACTCATCTGCTCAATATCTCTACATAACAGTGAAGATCAGGTCACATTATCTGTTACTTGTATCCGTGACAAGAAACACTTCAACCCTTTCATGAACGGAACAGACTATCACCTGCGAGTCGACAGGTACACCATCGATGAGGGGTCGTTTGCCAACACATTCTCCCGTTACGAAGAGCTTCCTTTCCAAGATAACAGATACCAACTGCCCGAACTAAAGGAGACTGTCCAAGTATCGCAAGGCCAAATTTCCTTGAGACTATACCCTTATGAAGAAATACTCCACCCTTGTCTCTATCTTTCAATCACGGACGACGACCAAGTTGCTGTGCATGCCATACTAGCCAGACGAGAACATTTCAACTTTATGGATATTGCGTGGTTTGACCAAGGGTTGGCATTCTGTGCTTTGCTCGAAGTCGACCGATCCAATTGTGCTGCCATTGGGTATAAACGGTTGATTGACCCCAGCCCCTCTGAGACTCTGTCATATCAAGTTTACCTCGGACAACGGCTGTCTATTTTGAGTGGACGACGCACTTTGAACGGCATATGGGCCGGCGATGGGTTTTTCTTATACGCTTCTGCCGATCAGATTCGGGTCTGGTCCTTCGATGAGGATTGGGAGCCTTCCGGTGCGCTTTCATGCAGCTCAGCGGATTTTCTCGCGTCTTTGAGAAGATCAGCCAGATCCCAGCAAGGTCTAGTGACAGGTTTCTAGCACCCAAGGTCTCTGGAGCTGTATTATTTCTCGTGGTTGATCCCAGCGTCTAGGGCTAACCTGGGATTCCATACCTTGGCTTATATAACTTCCAACTAGAAGGGACCTAGTTCAGAGTAATTCCTGGATAAAGTCTCCAGTCCAATGGAACAATTCAAACCATAGACACAATAATGCAATAATGCAATAGTGCAATCGTGCATCAATCTCTCCTGAATATCAAGCAAGTATAGTAATCACCCCTTTTCTCCACCTGGCGTCTTCCGTTCTGCAGATCCGATTGTCACGCATTTTCACTTGTTCCCCGCAGCCTCATCTTCATCTTCCTCTTCTTGACACCTCGAGGCCAAAACCTCGACTTTGGGATATTTCACGTTTAGGCGCCATGACAGAGACTATTGGATGTTGATCTCGGGATAATCCACCTCCCACGTTCCTTCGGCACGAGCATCGCCCCCCGGTGCATCCGTTCATCCCTTCGATATGAGTCGCCTCGCCGATCCCTCTTCCCGAATTACTTTTGCCGGGGTCCCGGACGGCAGGACACGAAATATCCCTGTGCTGTCGTCGTCCGGTCAGCACTCAGGCGCCATGGAGATCACCCCTCCTTCGCCAGCGGGCGCGCATGGCAGTCCTGACGACCGCGTCATGAACAATGGCGATGGCAATTCTTTAAACCCTTCAAACCCGGCCATCGGCGCGGCAGCTGCAGCTCAGCAGCCGAAAGTCGTCCAGACTGCCTTCATTCACAAGCTGTACAAGTACGTTGTTGGCCTTGCGCTTGATCCGGCGATGTCGCTAACCCTCCGAACAGCATGTTAGAAGACCCCAGCATCCAGCATCTCATCTCGTGGTCGAATACAAACGACAGCTTCGTCATGTCGCCAACATCAGAATTCTCGAAAGTCCTCGCGTGAGTAACTCCTCTCGCCGGTGCTGGATTTCGCTGGCTTTTCGCTGACAGTCGCAGATCCTACTTCAAGCACACCAATATCTCCTCCTTTGTTCGGCAGTTGAATATGTACGGGTTTCACAAGGGTACGTTTTCCGCATGCGACAGTCTCCTATTGCGCGATCACTGATAGTTCTTCTTTTTCCCGATAGTGAGCGATGTTTTCCACACCGGATCTCCTGACTCTGCGCTATGGGAGTTCAAGCACGGCAATGGGAATTTCAAGAGAGGCGACCTAGCTGGTCTACGGGAGATCAAGCGCCGAGCTTCGAGACACGCCCTGATCCATCGCGACTCGTTTCCCGGACACAAGGCTGCTGTTTCGCAACCAGGTACACCTGCCGAACCCGTCCCAGATGCCACCGAAGCTAGATTCATGAACCTCGAGCACACCTTATTCGATATGCATGCTCGTCTGTCCCGGGCGGAGGAGGGCAATATGGCGCTGAATTCGAGATGCCAGGCTATGACCGAAAGCTTGACGAAGTGCTATCATGTATGTTTGCTAGCACTTGCGCAGGGTGGTATGTTTGCTAATCTGATTATAGTGGACGCATTCTATTTCACGGTTCCTTCAAGCCGTTGTGCCCGACAGGGAAAGCCCATTGTATCGGGATGTTTCGAACATGCAACGAGAAGTCGAGAAGCACCTTGAAACCGTTCGCGCCCTCGAGACTCCCCACGAGGGCCTCATGCCCCCTCGGCAACCCTACTTTGCCAACATGGCCGAAACCGGTCCACCATTGTCTCCGCGCCAAATACCCCAGGACGACTCTCGTCGCCAGTCCATGATGGACCACAACCCTAGACCCAACAGCATGATCCGTCCACCTGTTCCTCCACATCTCTCAGTATCCCCTCGCCGCTATGGTTCAATTGGTGGACCTACCTCCGCATCAACATACGCTCGGCCACAACCTCCAATCGCACCGCCGCAACAACCTCAGCCTCACCCTCTCTCAGTATCCACATCCCCAGGACCTAGCTTAGCTCGCCGCCATACCTCTGCGGATATACGTCAGCACGGCTGGCCCCCCTCAGCAGGTGCTTCTCCCTACCCTCCTGGAAATCCTCCAAGTGGACCCTGGCCCCCATCACCACACGGAGGGAGTGACCAGCAAGTCCGGGATGTTCTCGCCCAATACGAAATGGGTGCTCCGCGTCGCCTTCAAGAACAATCCCGCCACGCCACTCCACCAACAGCCGAACCATCCCCATCCCTGCTCGGTGTTGATAACGGCTGGACGCTCGGAAACACAAGGTTCCCCCATGGGTCCTCCCTACCTGCAACACGCCGCTCTAGCATGGCTAGCAATGTCCACTCACTGCTCAACCCGGCTGATACCGCTGAAAGACCCGACGAGGACCAGCAGGCAATGGTCGACGACCGCAAGAGGAAACGATTGGAATAAACCCTACACTACATTAAGGAAAAATACCCACACCAAGCTTCTATATCCAAGATATCATTATTAAACAAGGTCTATATCCCCGGAGCAGACCTAGCTCTTTTCACTTCTTTCTTTCAGGTTCATTCTCGCTTCTCTCTCGATTCTTTCTCAAATCTCTCTCACCTGTCCCCTCTGAACTGCATATGTATCACTGACGAGAGTGAGGCTTAGGACTCCCTTTGCATCTCTGACTAGTCTGGAGCCACGGAGAGTCCCCGAATGTCTGGCCATTGTTTTTTTAATTGCACCTGTAGATGTCCCTTTTCCTTTCCTGATTTCCCTTTTACTCGTCCCGTTTATTTAATTCCCGGGGTCACGCCAATCCCAGCACCTTGCCACAAGGACGACGGATTCGCTTCTTCGTTCATACAGCATCTCATATATACCCTTGGGGGGATGGGCGGAGCAACACAAAAAAAAACAACCAGAATATTTTGAGGTGTTTAGAGCAAAAGATTGGATCTATATTGTATTTAATATACGCAGTTAGGTTATACCAGTTGGATGATTTTGGACTTGCGGCTTTATTTGAATCTAACTTTGAATTTGGGTATCTTATATGTCTATCTTTAGTGACAGATGAGCTGTCATGGGCGTAGATGATTTTTGTCCAGAGAAGATAGACTGAGTTAGAGCCGTGAGAGGTGGTGGAAGCCAGGGCAAACTGGATAGTGCTCTTCATAGCAGATCACCATCTCCGGCCTATTTGCACAGAGAGCGCTTGACACCGAGTCAATCTAATGCAGAGGCAATTCATCTCTTCTTTCTCTTCTTCGCACGCTCAGCTAGAAGTTCATCCAGATAACTCGTCGCCTTCTTCCTCCCCTTTGAGCGCGCAGGCGCAGGCGTAGGTTCTGAAGGCACATTCTCTTCCTCAGCAGTCGCAGTCTGCGTTGAATCCTGCGTATCAGTGCCAGTATCAGCACCAGCACCAACAACAGGACTCGCAAAAACATCCTCAACAACATTCCCACCCTTCTTCTTCTTCTTCCGCGCAGGACCAACGCCAGCACCAGCCCCGGGACCTCTCATATTCTTCTTCCTGCCGATCATCGCAGACCGCCCGTCCTCATCGTCATCCTCATCATCCTCCTCGACAGCACCAGCACCAGCATTATTCCCAGCCGCAGAAACAGATCCAGCCGTAGTCGTCGAACCAGCCACAGCAGCCTTCTGCGCCGCCTTAGCCTTCATAACACGATCATAATTCTTGCCGAGAAGCTGTTTGCGCAATTTATCATTCGAGTCCAGCTCGGTGCGGTTCCAGCTTCCGTCGGCTGCTTTTTGGGGGAGGGGGCGCCGACGCCGAGTCTGTATTTTCTCTATTTTTAGTACAAGGTGACCATGGCTGGGTGGTGGTTTCGTGCTTGGACTTACGTCTCGGGCACAGCAGTGAAAATCTCGTCTTCTTCTCGTTGTAGTTCTTCCTCCGTTTTGGTAGTTGCTAGTTCGTCGGTGGATTCTTGCGGGAGCCAGGAGGCTACGAGCCTTTGGCTTCGGGATAGGGCGACATTGGCTCGGTTAAGGATGATGTCCGACTCGCTTTTTGAGAGCGACATTTTTGGCTCTTGAGGGGTTGGGGTGGTATGTTTCGTTCACTTATTGTTCTGAGATGATCTGCGGTGAATCTTTTTTTGCCGGGATCATGGGGGCGGTGAGGGTTATCGCTGATCTACTGTATAACTGATGGATTAACTTGCATGCATGACATTTATGCAATTGTTGACTTGTGTGGTAAGTTACTTTGGTTATTTGTGTGATATTGGTGCTTTAGTTCATTATGAAAGTCTGAATTTACCATCGTGTATTGTTCGCTTATCGCTCATACTAATTTGATGCTAACGTCGCCATTCCCCATGCTATAACTCAATATAAAATCTCATGACTATGCAAGTATTTTGCTGTCATTATATTAAGCTCTAAGAGTCAACTTCACCATAAGAGAAGTCTTATCCCAAAGCACGAAGCATTTCTGATCCAGCCAATCATGTTCTGATTGCTCCAGCTCCATGTCAAAGTTGAAGATCATACGAGCGAGAATGATGCGCATTTCAACATATGCAAGGCTAGAAAAGATATCAGATTTAGCTAAAGAGCAAAAAAGCCGAGAAAAAAAATGCTGAAGTGAAGTGAAAAGAGAAAGGATATGCAGGGGAGCAGCTTACTTTCGTCCGATACAGTTTCTTGGACCGAAGCTAAATGGCTGCATAGCGAGCTTGCTGTCGCTCTCATAGCGAATATCACCAAGATGACGTTCTGGCATAAACTGCTCGGGATCCGTATAATTAATAGGCGAATGACTCGCGGCCAAATGAGGGATGGAAACGATGGTCTGTCAATGATGTTAATGATGGGGTTATATTTTAAAGAATTCTTTAGACTTACACCTCCTGGGACCCAATTCCCGGCTATCATATCGCCCTGAGCATCGACGATACGTGGAAGTCCAACTGAAACAGGAGGATATACTCGCATAGCCTCAGTGAGCGTGGCAAGGCAGTACTCCAGCTTATTGCAGCTCTCAAGAGTGATCTCTGCCTCGCTTGTAAACGCAGACCTAATCTCATCCTGAAGTTTTGCAAGCACGCGGGGGTTTTTCAGCAACAGATATGTCACCCCGGAAAGCAAAGTCGCAGTAGTCTCCGAGCCGGCAATGATCAAGGTACTGCCATTGGTGACCATTTCCGGGACGCTGAAGCCCTTCTCGGTATTGTTGTTCTTCAAGATATTGGCGAAGAAATCCGGTCTCTCGTTAGTTTTTCCTAGTCGATTTTTGACTTTCTCCGTGGTCAATGCACTGTGTGCTTCTTTTTGAGACAAGACATGCTTTGGAGTGATCAATGCAAGAATGTGCTTCCATCCAGGAAGACGCCGCGCGACATTCGCATAAGAGCTCATTTTGATATTGCCGAAGAGGATAGAGATCCATTGGTGGTATGTGGAATTCTTCAGACAGTCAAAGGACTCGCCAAAAGCCAGATCCCCGATGATATCGAATGTCGTAAAGTTGTACCAAGCAACCATGTCAACAGCCGTTTTCCCACATGCGATGTTCTCACGCAGACGTTGCATCAGAAGGTCAACATAGCCTTTGATGATGGGCTCTTGTTGGCGCAAGGAGTTATCCGAGAAAGCGTGTGACAGCAGGCGACGAAAGCGAGAGTGGTCTGCATCGCCGGAGACAATGATACTCGCAGCTCCATTGACGGTGGGTGCATAGAATCGAAAGTCTTTAGACTTCTGACCGTGACCCACACGAGTCCCGTAAATGGCCTTCCAGGCATCTCCATTCGTGAAGGAAAGCTCGTCGGGGGCGATACGGACTACTTCGCCGTACTGTTGATGCAATCTCTTGATCTCTTGTGGGGAAGTGCCGTACAGGATCATCCGCATGTAGGGTAAACGTGTGGCGGCCATGGACTTTGGACCTGGGTATTTGGAAAGGGGGTGGAAGTAGACATTGTATATGATGTGGCCGATGTAGTAGAGGGCGATCTAATATGAGCATCTTGAGTTAGGTGACATCTCGTCATAGAGGCCAAAGAACAAGATTATACTTACCAATGCCAAACTCAGCCCGCACACTGATAGAGTCAGATAGAAAGGGGCTGTAGGGCTTGCAAACCCTGAAAGGCCAAGAAGAGCCATTGCTTAAGTTGAAGTTGAAAATACTAATAGATCCCCCCCCCCCCCTCTTCAGTCTGGACTATTTATACGTTACCTCGTGCCCTGTCATTTTTGAACTTGTGTGACTTGCATCCAAGGCATTAAAATTATGCCTCAATGATTGTGCACTGTCGCAAGTCTTTGAAGATCTATCGGATCCCCGCATCATGCAAGGTCTTAATCCCCGTCATAACAGGTCTTTGGGCGGCCTGAGAACCAGGAGGTCAACCCGGGTTGGCCCTAAAATAGCTGTTCAAAGAATACTCAGAAAAAGCGCCCCAGAGGCTTTGTAGAAGTATCCCAGAACTTGTGGTGGCTCATGGTACACTTTGATTCTTTTAAGCTTAAATGAACCGAATGCTTATGGCTTGTCATCTTAGGGCAAGCCTCGAACAGTGACCGTCTGATTTCCCAAGGCAGAGCGGCACATAGCGTCAAATAGGTACCTTTTCTCATGAGACACACTAGTGTTCCAAGCTAGTACATGCGGTGCCAGAATTGTTTGGCAAGTCTGATTATGCGGTGAATCACGATCTTATGATAGGCCGGGGGGTTCTTTGATGGCAATCCGGCATCTCCTTGATTTATGAATTTGCATAATTTTGGGTTCGAGTCCTGGAGCAAACTCCTTTCAGCCTATGCTGCACAATCTGGCCTGCTGTACAGGATGCTCTCGGATGATCTGCAAAGATGACATATGTCCTTTTCAGGCGATGCTGATGCAGTGTTAATCCAGTGTTAATGCAATGTGAATGTGCTGAGGTAACCGAACGGCCAAGAACATGGCAGACATTAAAATATAATACAAAATGGTGTATAAGTTAGGTGGTATTGTACATGCTCTCTATATGTCTTCCCTGTCCATGCTAGACTCCGTGCTGGAATCAATGCTGGGATCCACCTCGGAAGCCTCAGTATCGTCCTCCCACTCCTCATCTTCTCGGTCCTCAATGAAGATGCCCTCGTCCTTCCATTTGGTAGGAGCTCTATGACGACGCTGTTCAACATCCAACTCAATGATCGTGATCATTGATTGCACAAGCTGTTTGCGCAGATTGTTCAAGATAGCTTGAATTTGGACAGATCTCGACTTTCTGCGACCCATGGTAACAAAGACAGTCTCAAGAACCTAAAGCGAAAGTCAGCTTGTAAATCATGAATATGAAGTGGGTTGATGCTAACCTCATTGAAGACTTTGTGTAGCTGGACGATGTTATCAAGGATTTCATCGGCCTTCATTTCAGTTTGTGGTTTCAAGAATGCCCAGTCGTTCATGAGAAGTTCGTCTTTGCCTGTCCGCTCTAATCGAGTTCCAAAAAGGGCTGTCGTCAAGGGACGGACGTTGAACCGATCTCTCATGCATGAAGCCTTATGTGGCACTGACCATAAGTAGTTGTAAATAGACATAACCTGTCGCTTCCTGAAGGCTTCTCGTTTTTCTTTGGGCAGTACGAAGCTTATCCGTTTGTGCTTGGTCATAAATTGTAACCGGCCAAGGCCTTTTACGGCCAAATTAGGGGAGAGACAATGCGTCAACAAGGCTGTTAAGAGGGGGAGGTTCTCCGAATTCTGGTTGATCGAGTCGTCGCCAAGTCTCCCGCTTGCATTCTTCTCACTCAAGGTCTTCGCATCTGTCATTCGGAAACGATCCAGCGTCTGTGTGATTCGCTCGGTATCTCGCAAGGCACTTTTGAACTGCCTAAAGTTGATATATCGGTCGTTGGCAAACCGGGCAGCTTCTCGAGAACCTTTTTTATGGTCCACCTCTCGAATGGCTCGGAATGCTTCGAGGACTTCGTAGCGAGGATTATTTGTTCCCTTGCCGAAAGCCTGGCGCGATTCTTTGACCTTCAACTTCAAGTCAGGGTCAGGACTTCGCAAAAATATATTCATGTTCTTCTCGAGTGCCGCAAAGATAACCATAGGGTCCAAACAGTCGAAGACCGTGCCCAAAATGACCATTTTGGCATAGCTCGGGTGAATATTGAGATCCTCTAGATAGCGACCAAGGGGGGTGAGTTCTTCGTTTTCATCCAGCGCTTTCAAATCCTTCAAAGCTGCTACTGCCAAATCCACCTCTGATTTCTCTGGTGGTTCAAGCAGTCGATCGAGTAACTCTGAGATGGTCCCTGGAATTCCAGGAGTTGATCGTTTGACTTGCAAGCATAATGATTTTATGTCCATCCGTCTGATATCTGTTGCTCTAGACGTTGGAAGGGAATCGAACCGCTTTTGAAGACCAAGGAAATAGTAATCTCCAGCCTGAACTCTTCCGGCACGTCCTGCGCGTTGGAATGCAGCGTGCTGACTGATCCAGCACGGTGCTACTGATTCAGTTGCCGTGAGGCCAGAAAACCCAGTCTGATTCACCTTACCAGAGTCGACAACGTATCGCACATCTGGTATGGTGAGAGATGCCTCAGCGATGTCAGTTGCAATGATGACCCTTCGACAACCGCGAGGCATATCACGACGCAACTCGACCTGTTCCTCTGGCAACTGTGCATGAAGCTTCACTATTCTGAGCTGATTGCTGTCATGGAAGTTCAACCCTAGCCCAACACCATGATTTGTGATGTGCCTTTCCACATCAAATATGTTTTGGATACCGGGAACAAAGACAAGAATAGACCCCGTCTGAGTCGATGAAAGTACCGAGAGAACAGCCGCAGAAATCAACCCAGAAGGTACTGTTCGCCCATCAAGAGACGAAACCGACGGTAAAATACGTTCAGGTTCATCCGCTGCATCTTTATTGAGTTCCCCAAAGGCTTTGAAATGGTCCTCCAGAAATAGCTTTGTATCAGGAACCTGAATAAGCCCAGATATAGCCTCTGGAGATAAATTATGGGTGATATCCTCAAGCACTTCTTGAAGATAATGCTTCTTCACATCGAAGGTGCGTCCAGGAATTTGAATATGAGGAGCAGGCACAAGTGTTCCATCCGGTGCCTTGGTAGAGAAATAGGAAGAAAAGAGATTCACATCGACCGTTGCGCTCATGACAGCGACTGTTGGCACTCGAGCGCCAGCACTCTTTAGTTGTTCAATGCGGATCTTGATGAGCATCAATATCAGATCAAGTGCCGCGTCACGGACGTGAACTTCGTCAAGGATGATATGGCTGTACTGTCCTAGGACCTGAAGCCCACCCCTCAACATTTTCAACAAAACTCCTGAGGTGCAGTAGGTGATATTTCCTCCCGGAGATGGCAGCACGGCATCGTCTCGCAGAATATAACCCACAGTTTCACCAACTTTCTCAAGTCTTTCTGCGGCAACCCGAGTTGCCAAGCTCTTTGCCGCAATTCGCCGTGGCTGAACACATAATACTTGACAATCCGCGCCAACAGAGTTGTCTATCGCGGTATCAAGAAGGATCTGAGGAATCTGGGTTGACTTTCCAGATCCAGTCTCTGCAACGATAATGCTAAAGGCGTTTTTTCTGATGAGTTCAACCACGGACTGCGCGTAAGGTTGTGAGCTAACAGGTAAGCCCTTTCTGATCCTTTTAATGCTCTGGAACCGCGGATCCTTGGAGTCTTGCGCTGCTTGTCTGGAACGGCGCAGTCGATGCTCGAATTTTTGTCGTTGTTCATTGGTGAAAGACGTGCCACGAATTTTGGTCGATAACGGTAAATTGGTCGTAGTAGGTTTTCTGAGGTAGAAGGGTACCTTTTTCGTTACCTTGAGATGAGCTGACTCTAATGCTTCTCTTGCATCGCTGAGTGCAAAGTACATGTCATCTCGGATGGCAGGCCCCGTAATACGCCTTGTCAGGAATGGCTCGTTCTCTTCTGCAGGCTTTTCCTCATTGGCTTCTTGCTCTGTTCTGAGCAGCAGCTGTTGCCAAACACCTTCGTCTTTCATAGATTGCACCATGAGAAGTTTCGCCTTTTTCGCTGCTTCGGCCTGTGTTTCTTGAGAATTAGCCATGAATATTGATATCAATGGACCAAGATTAGCTTTACATACCTTGGTAGAACCATGCGCAACACCCTGAAATTGTTTGCCAGACAAAGAACATTGACATTTACAGATATCCTCCCCTTCAGAATCACATCCAAAGTCAAAAACCACATCATCCAGCCATTTACTTAGTCTAACTTTGTTGAGGAATGCAAGGTCCTCAAACTCAGCGATATTCCCATCCTCAGGATGGCTCGCTCTATCCGACTTATTTTCTCCAGTCGTGGCGGGTATTGTCAATTCTCCATTTTCCGAGGGCCCTTCGACCGCGACTGCAGTGGCTTCAGATCCTGACCCAGAAAGGTCGCGTGTGAGAAGAGTGTTCGTCAACGAGCGAGCATGGACTGTTTTTCGGTATATTTCGAGCGCAGAGTGATTGCCAGTAGCGAATGATGCCGGCACTCTTGACTTGAGCGAGATTCGAGAAACGGCGGAAGGTTGGGAGACCGTGTGTATTTGTCGGGTCGAGAATCGCCGAAGTCTCAATTGGCTTGACCCCAGACAGGAGTTACCGATGTATCCTCCATTTGAAACCGAGTGGCGTGCCTGATTTGCATTGCGAATATAGAGACTAGCTCCTGTTGCAATGCCCATCATGTATGATCGAAATTTCACGGGTAAACGCACATCGCGCAGAGATAATCGATGGCTTCGAAGCCTCGGAAAAGCGTGGGAGAAACCAGAAAGACCTGAGTGTAGATTTGCGATGCCCCCGAAAGATAGGAACGTCTTTGCTTGGGTTGGAAAAGGGGGATGGCAAGGTTGACAGACAAAACAAAAAAAATGACACTTCCGCGGCGCCGCAGATTCGGTCTTGGCACTCCGCAGGATTCAGCATCAACAATCAAAAGTGCCCAACATCTACGTTCATAGTGGGAATTTGGTCTTTGGACTGAGAGGTTTCTGACAATAATATAATTGATTGGGAGCGGCAATATATTCGTAGCATCATGGGTAGGTCCTATGTACAAGTCTATCTATATACCATCTATAGCTCTTCCGCCCCAAATATACTTCCTCCAATTGCTCCAATGTGGTAAAGCACAGTGTAAGACAGGGTATAAATCTCAGCAAACAGAGCGATCATGGCAGTTCATATCGCTGCCTCCTTTTGATGCTTCACCCGCAACTTTTTCTCCGTCTTCATGAATTCGCGGATACCAACCGGGATGTTGGAAAATAGATCGTCTTCTTGCTTCGGCATGGACCAATTTGTATCACTGCCACCACCGTCATCGTCCATGCTTCCACTAGCCGAACGAACTTCAGCTCTGGGTGCTGCACGCATGTCTTCTGTCCCCTTCTCTGGACCGCCCTTGGCCTTAGCCATTGTAATCCTAGATGCCCAATCTTCCATCTCATCTCGGAAGTCATCCCAGACGCAGTGTACACAGCCACTCATGCAGCAATTATCTGGTTCCTCGGGCTGAGGAGGGATAGGAACACCATTGACCGTTTTCCAAGTCGACTCCGGCGGCGCTTCGCCAGGATTGTAGCGCGAGGACCGACCTGGACCTGCAAGACGAGTACCAAAAACAATCGCCATTTTTTCTTGGGGAGTTTGCGGTTCGACAGTGGTTGCCGGTGCCGGTTTGTCTTCGGGGCGATACGGAGTCGGTGTCGGTCGCGATGTGGTCGCACGACCACCGTAGGGTGAGGGTGATTTCAGGATTAATGAGTAATATCCCGTCAGTGGATGTGCCTGAGTAGGCTCGGCAGTCTCCTCCACGGAGACTGGAGTATTTTGCGCATCGGACTTGTCCTTGGACTGGTGGGACTTCATGCGCCGGGAGGTTGGAACAAGAACATATTGGGTCTGTGAGGCAAACAAAGAATGCGATGCAAGAGAGAAAAAAAGGGATCGAGAGCTGGACCTCCTAAATGAGTGCCGAATGCCTGCCGAGAGACACTCCATGGTGAGTTGGAGGAGGTGAAGACACTCGGAAGTGGAAATGTAGAGGGGACATTAGGTCATAGTGTTTGCATCTGCTGCAAACATCGTTGTTTATCTTCATCTGCGCGCTGCAGATGAGACCGAACACCCCCACGCGACAATGGATTCCCCCGCCAAACGACGAAAAACTAGCGAATCTACAGGAATTGCTGTGCCACCAGAGCTAGGTCAAAATGTGTTCCGACCACCACGACGACCCTCCTTCCAATCCCCAACAAGAGCCAGTCTTGCGCGATCGCAACCGGATGTGTTAGAGCGCGCGCTCAGCAGATCCCCCACACGACGAGCTTCCAGCAAAGTGGACGAACAGACTGATGCTCGAAAATTTGGACTCCGGGACCGCAAAGCCCTCCGACCTTCGCTGAATGCTTCAGCGAGTCCTCTCACCCAACCCCGAGCACCCGATGCGCCGACAGGATCCCCCAACAGGCGCCCGAGTGGCATCCAGGCATTCTCGAAGCCACCCCGCAGAAGTCTGAAAAAGATCCTCCCTGGAGATTTTATGTTTGGGTCTCCAATTCCTCGGTCAACTGCTCCCGACTCAAGTACACCGGAAGGTCAATTGGCAATGGAATTAGGCGAGGCTACACAAGAAGCAGATGCGGACTTGGGAGATGAAGGCCCAATTATGGGCGAGGATATGCTCGAACCAGATCTTCCTCCAACCCCAACTCAACTCGGACTGGAGAAGGCCCCAGATCGACCTAGAGGGAGGATGAGCAGCAGTCCCAGTTTGCGACAGGAGAAACGGATGAGACGACGAGACACTCAGCCATTGGGCGAAAGCCCGTTGAAAGCAGTCAAATATCGATCTATCACTCCTACAGAGACAGAGACTAGTTTCAATTCGGAATTGTCTATGGCTGCGCAAGAAAAAGTCAAGTCGCGCAAGAGAAGTGCTGCGGAACTGCAACGGCTTAAAGATGAAGTTGAAGAACTAGAGAGATGGGCCAAAAAGATTGAGTCTGACGATGGCCTGAAAGGCGACAGAGGACTGGATAGACTACTGTGAGTTGACATGATCAAATTGACTTGAAAGCTGCTAATTCATTTCAGGTCATTACTTACAGCGGAAGAAGCAAACCTTGAGAGCCTACCGGCTCCTCAAGTAGCCCCAAAGCCAATATCTTCCATCCTTGCTACTCTACTGCCATTTTCCTCGAACATACCTCAACCCAAACGTCAGGCATCGCCCCTACCAACCAATCCATTCGCCTTACAAGAATCCTCCAAGGAACTGCCATATTTGACAGTCTTTGCACCACTGGCTCTCAAATCCCGCACAACTCGATCATCACATAGAGAAGGGCCATCAGAAACACACTCTCTGACCTTCTCCGCCCCGTCTCCATTCCCATCAAGTATCTACAACGCAACAGTAGTCTACGAGACAAGCCCAGAAACCCAAACCGTGGTGTCCGTGTCTGTTCCAACCGGCAGTGACAGCAAGAAAAGAAAAACACCCGAAGCTCTCCGTCAATGGATTGACACACGTCTAGAGAACCCTCTCTTGAAGTTGGACGTACCAACTCTATGCTGGGGCATCAACCGATACTGGGAATGCTCAGTCACACGAGCCCACCTTTGGGCACACATTGACCACAAATACGGCCCCAGGGCTCTGCGAGGTAACAAGGAACCAATGCCCGGAACTGAGAACGGGGCTCTCACAATATCGGACTTACGCCGGCTGGTTCCTCACCTGCATCGAAGTACAATGACCATCAAATCCAAATCGCCAGGCTTGGGTCCTCGTGTGCTATTGTCCATTACTTTGGTTCTGGATGAATGGACTGGGGAACCTCAGCTTCGGCCAGAGATCAGTGTCTCGTCAACAGGCGCGGATCGAAAAATTGACCATGAGACAAAGAAGCTGTTCCATGCGTTACTCCGGGAGGGTGGCGATTCAGCCTCGAGTGGCGTGGATCCTGTATTGAGAGCTACTGAGGGTGCTCTTGGTACGCTGTTTGGGGAGATTTGATACCCCGTTGATTGTTAGCGATGGCCAAGTTGAAGTCATCATTTAGCGTAGTTGTTTGGAGATACCCTAGCATATTTAAGATTTTAATGTAATTCCACTAGTGGATGATTGCTGATACTTGTGTGTATTCATAGATGTATGTACATGCACTTTGGACATGATGAAGGCGAAGACACCATGAACCTATTCCCGACTGCTCTGTCGACTCGTCCTCCACATGACTACGAAACTAAAAAGATAGCATACACTAGTCGTCTATGTCCATAGAAGCCACACAGCGTCACAACCACGAACCACTAAGAAAAAGAGTTATACAAGGCATACTATGTGAGATTGAAGAAAATTGGGGCGGTTTTGAATTTCGAGAGATCTTCCGAGTTCTTTTAGAGACAAAAAGGAGTAAAAAGTGAGGGAGGGAGAGAGGGAATCAAGGAAGAGGCGCCACGCCATGCCACAGGTACACTAATCCCCGATTCGAAAACCGACCCGATCATCATCATCAGCACGAGCAGGGAATTAACACATTTATTTCTTGGCGGCAGCCTCGTCATCAGCCTTGACCTTGGCACGCTTCTCGCGCATGCCGCGGTAGCGGGCCTCGGCGCGAGCCTCACGGAGACGGCGGTAGGCAGCCTCGTCACCCTTGGGGAGGGAGTCACGCTTGACCTCGGTGACGGCCTCGGCGGGGGTGGGGTTGGTGATGGGGAAGGTGGCCTCGACGCGGGTGGCGATACCCTCACGCTCGCCCTTGGCGACGGTCTCCTTGACGGCCTTGACGTCCTCAGCGGAGGAGTCGAGCTTCTTGAACTGACCGCTCTTGCGGGGGAAGAGGATCAGGCGAGCCTTGTAGTCAGCAAGGCGGGCGACATTGGCAGTCAGGGACTCCTTGGAGTAGTTGGTACGGCGGTGGTCGACGGAGATACCAACGGTGCGGGCAAGCTTCTTGGGAATGCCAGCCTCCTGTAGGTCGAAAAAAAATCACCGGTTAGCATGCTTGGTTCTTTTCATCCAATTCCTGATCCTTTTCGAGATGGCGGGTTTCCAATTTACCTTGAGCTCAGCGAGGGTGAAACCACGACCGGCACGGACACGGCGGTTGTACTTGACGGTGGGGCATCGGACAACGGGACGCAGCTTGTCAACCGGACGGGGAGCAACAGCAGCCGCCTTAGCGATGCGGGCCTCACGTCTACGGTGCTTCCGGCCGGGCTATAATTCATGTTAGTCAACCAAGTTCATTCCTGCGCTGAAAATTTTTTCCTCGATGCGAGACGGTTTGCGATATCGTTCGGGAGAAAAATCTTCTTGTCGGGGGTTTGGGTAGTCGTACCTGGTCGAAGTGCACACGGACACGACGCTGCCAGTCCTTGTGGAAGTCTAATCAAAATGTTAATCACACCATTCCTTCAATTCTGAAGCCATGTCGGTCGTTGCAAAGCGATCACACAGCTAGACACAAGGCGGGATCACTCACGGTTCTTCTGGATTTGGTTGTTGTGCTTGATCGCCTATATATCCCACACACAATCGGTCAGTCAACGTTCTTTCGAGATTCCAGCCCGTATTTCGATTCGCGGATTCCAATTAATCGCACAGGTCGATTCCTTCATTGTAACTTCCAAGCAGAGGAGGGTAACGCACCATGTTGACGGATGGGGATCGAGCCGGGTGGTGGTCGTCGAGGGTTGCTGGTCGAATCTCCCTTCACGGCAGAAAATGAAGTTCCCATTTTTCGTGTGGCCGCCCGCTGACTGGCTCACCGCCTCGCTTAGCGAGCCCTAACCTTACCCGATTCGGTAATCTGCCAGAGTTACCGACTTGGGATTTTAATTGGTGATTTTTGTATTTCGATATGTTCAATCGGTCGAACATAACATGAGGCTATAATAAAAATCTGATTTGAATGTAACTCTACAAAAAAACTTCCGGTTCAATTTAATGTTTGTAATTCGTGATTTGGCCCGAAAGACCCTAGTCCTGTATCGTACATGGTCATACCATTCCATTTGCCATCTATAGATGCAAGAGCCATATGACTTCATGCAATGTCTTCATTCCTTTCCCCGCCGGCCAAGGCCAGGTACAGAATAGACAGGCATCAATAACCCAAAATAAAATTCAACTTGATAACGCCAATTGAGGGCCATGGATTTGTCGCACGGCCTCTCAATATAAAAAAACAAATCCCAGTCGCTAGGTTAAGAACACCGTATACGGCATGTCTTCATGAATCGTGAGTCTCTCTCAAAGTCGTAACAAGCAAAGCAGCGCTAGGTCATGAATCATATCAAAATCGGCAACACGCTATCGCGAGCAGCCATAGGATATGGACTTAGGCGTTGATGCCCAAGCCAATACCGTCGCCAGTCCTGGACTTCTTAGAAGTGGGTCCAGTCACCTCGGAGCCTGCCTTGCGCTTGCTGGGGCGAGATTGCTCCATGTTGGGCTTCTTAATTTGACCAAACAGCTTGGTCTGAAGCAAAGTGCTGCTCTTGGGGACAGTAGAGCGTATGTGAAGGTGTGGGGAGTCATGTCCATCTTCAGCAGCTTCAGAGGCAGAGAGCGAGACAGTACTATCGCTGTCATAGTGATCATCTCTTGAAGGTCCTCTGGGCGATAGGTATTGGCTCTTGGGGTGGTTGGGGGTAACAGGGACAGAGGTGACAGAGTGGCTGCCGTAATTATTTGTTTGGTTGGTGATTTTGTCGGCGTAGAGAAGGGCAGCAAGACCATCGGTGTGTTCGCCATTGCAAATGCTGTGAAGCTCATTCTGCATAGTCGGTGACATGGTGCCGTAGTTGAAAATCTGAGAGAAGTGCTTGCGGTTGTCTCCGATACGTCTCCTTAGCATCTCATTCTTATCTCTGAGTTCCAAGGATTCAGCCGTGGCATCTTCAATCGCACGCTTTGCCTTCCGAAGTCTGCTGTCCAAGATAGCGTTCAGCTTCTCTAGTTCCTGCGACCGCTGCAGGGCGGCGAGGTAGTCAGCGGTCACGGTAGGCTGGGAAGGTCTAGGTGTAACAAGCTCCACAGGGTGCGAGCGACCGCGGTATTCGGCACTCTGCAGGATTTCAACTTCGCGTTTGGCAAGTTGGTGCTCAACCCCAGCGCGCTTGACCGCCTCATTGCTTGCAAACGAAACCAGGCTGTTCTGCAGCTTGAAGTGTAGTGCAGACATACGCGATTCTTGGGCGACCGCTAGAAGGTCCTTGGCAATGATGCGCAATTGAGTTTCGCTGGCATTGTCAATCTCCTCTGTGGTAGGCAAGTTCTCAGAAGCACCATAGGCATCGCACAAAGACTTGTCCAGGTCAGCTGGTGTGACTAACGAAGGACTCAAAGAGCGAGAATGGGAGCGAGATCGAAGCGGGGCGCCAGGAATCTGAGTTGAGGGTGGAGGAGTCATGTCTGATGACGACAAAGGCGGGGGCGACAAGAACTTCTTATCCGACTGGGATGATGAGCGCTTAGCCATGCCGGTAAGATCTGGCGAAGGTGACAAAGTGGCCCGATGGACTGGAGTTGAAGGTACAATCTCAACCGGTGCACCCAGAGTGCTTTGTGAGTTGGGTTGAGACATGATGAATGTGGAGTGATGGTGATAAATTGATAAGATCAGAGTTAAGCGGGGAATGGATCCTCAGATCCTCACGCTGTTATCCTTATCAGCATCTATCAAAAAGGAAGAATCACAGAGCCAATACATACCAAAGACTTGGTAGTCAAGCCTCAATAGTGTCAATCACACAGATGCTCAGACCAGGTATGTTGCCTAAGGAACCAAAATCCGAAAGTACCGAGATGGGGAGCGTAAGGGGCCACAAGAATGAGGATTGGAGAACAATGACAAGTAGGTGAAAGAAGGGAGAATCTTAGAATAAGGGAGCTTAAGAGGAAGAGGTTACTCCAGCTCGCAGTATTGAGGGGGGCTGGGAGGCTGGGAACGGGGAGTCTGAAGGTGCCTGCTTTAGGTTAGCCCCTGTCCCAGCCCCGGCCAATTATCTAAGAATGTCAACCAATCAGAGCCATGGATCTGGTATTACTAATACTGTTTGGGTTAGACTGGCGATCACGGGACGCTAAGGGCAAGTAAACACCCGCAACCGGCCAAGCGCTGGGGGGTTGAGTGGGCAACCGATGTGATATCATCTTGATTCTATACAGCTTCTAAGCTTATATCTATGTCTGTTATATACAATTTTTGGTTGAGAGTTCACCGTACATTTTGGTATCTATTTCTTGATCCAGGCATTAGACAATTGTGTATTTCCTGATCACTGTGAATCACACATACAATGGTTCGACACAGCTGATCCTGGTATTCCGTTTGAGTCCTCGTGTCAGTATTTAAGCTGCTATTCTAGATTTGCTAAGCGACTACACATAGTGCTCACGAAACAATAACTTCTATACGTGCCACACAAGAATCATCCAATGCCGAAATATATATCAATCCAGCCGTCTCTTCTACTAAGGTGGCTATATCAAGCAGCCTTGATTCATGCATAATTTTATAGAGTAATCATGAACTCTGAATGTATAAGCGTCAATAAATTAACAGCCATTTTGATACAGGGACTAGCTGGAGAAACCACGTGACATTGTAAAGTCTCCCGGGATTGTCAGTTTGCTAGGTTTGAAGGCCAGCTCTCGAATCCTCTATTTCCATTTTCTTTAGAGATGCATAGCTATCCTAGCTCTTAAATAGCGGCTTATTTTTGTGTATTTTCGTTCTACATAAAGCGACCTTCTAAATCAAAGCAAGCAATGCGTTTCACTTGATAAACATTGAGCAAAAGGGTATGTCTTGGAGTACAAAGAATACCCACATTCAATACAAGGGACTAGTTTGGTTGCGAGAATATATTTTGGATTTGATGATAGCCACGGTCTCACGAGGAGCACACAACTGTTACCAAGAATACTCTTATATTCGCATTCCCCGAAGACTGATCGGTAATACAAGGTTAGGATTGGGCTTGTTACAATTGAATATGCTTCCCGAAGAACTCCTTGTGACTCAGGCCCGTTGCAGAGGCGACATCGCTCAGATTCGCGCAAGGAGAGTTGAAAGCCTAGACAGATAGGCTTGTCTTAGAGCAAGACGTAGGAAGACATATAGGTAAATCATAATTCTTGATTAAAGATAGAGACAATACAAAGAGATTGACAAGCGAAATGTGATACGTATATAGTAGGGATCAGAAACATTGAGACAACTGGTATAGTCCTGCCAGGCTCTTTTTTTGTCGAAATATGTGTGAGCAAAAAATCCAGGTGAAGAATAGGAAGAAAGAACCGAATAAATGAAGCTGCAAAATACAACTCTGACTCGTAGAAATAATAAATAATATATGAGCCATGTGCTTCGCTGCAGGGCCCGTTCTATATAGATCGCTGACAGATCGGAAAATGGTGCCTGAGGCTGCTATCGCGGGATCTTGAAATGTAAACAATCCACTTCCTCCGACACGTTTTTAAGATCTTCATTCTTTGTATCAAGCTAAGCGCAGACTTACCGATCCACTTGGTCTCAGCTCTCACCTTCCTTGTCCCGCTCGGGCATGAGCGGATCTCATCAACTTGCGGCTTTTACCCTGATCAACAAACCAACAATACGTCAACCAAAATGGAAGGACAACACAAGACCACAGCACGCCCTCCCAGCGGTATTCCACGGCCTGCAAGTGGAATTCCTCGACTGACTTCAAGGCTGCCGTTACCCTCGGCCACTGCATCCAAATCGATCAAGCCTTCCCCCTCCCGAGATAGACTACGAGCCGACCCCGGTTTAGATGAAAGACGGCTACGGAGACCCTCATATGACACCCTTGTGAAGAAACCAGCCGCACGCTATTCATCCCCGCCCCAACCTCGAACCGAAACTATTCCAGCTCCACAACTACAAGATGAAACGCAAGGCGGGGCAGATGACATTGAAACGCCGGAGGAAATGACACCGAGTACGGGCGACAATGACACTGCATCAACCACATCAACGCAAGAAGACCGTGGTCGACGTGAAGTACGTCCGTCTTTGTCTGAGCGGACACTGGAAACGCTATCACAAATTCCACCATCCCCGGCATCAGCAAGACGACAGTCCAGCTTTTTCAATGGCGCCAGCCCAATACGCTCACCATCTCGGGCTCCGTCCATTATGTCCAATTACTCAAGATCGCCATCGAGAGCTTCGTCGGGTGCGCCAAGTACCAGTGAGATGCACACCCAGCCCGTGTCACAATTGCGACTTCCCTCGAAGCCTGCCATGTCCATTGCTTCCCTGTCCCCAGTGCGTGGATCAGAAGAAGCTAAAAGCCCATCGAGACTGAAGGCACCATCGAGTAGACAAAGTCTCGCACCGGGTGACGAGACCTACTCCGATGTAAAGTCACCACTTAAGAAAAAGGTATCTCAACTATCTATCGGGAACAAGGATAAAACAAAACCCTCGCTTGTTCGGCCCTCACCCAGCAAGATTACCGCAAAGCCAACTCAAACCAACATGGGACCCCCTCAAAAACCACTTCAAGTGAAGAAAACACGAAACCCTCAGTCAGAGCAACCGTCTTCTTTGCGATCGCCCTCAATGGGGTCAAGATATGTGTCTGCTGCCTCCAATGTGCAGGATGAGCTATCTCCAAAACAGCAGGCAGAATATGAAGCCAGAAAAGCCTCGAAATCATCCAACACGCTGCGTGAAACAATTGCAAAGGCGAAGGCTGCACGTAAAGCAATGGCAGCTGGAGAAAAGAAGGAAACACCCCCACAAGAAATATCACAGGCTCCTCCACCAGCCGACTCATGGGGAGTCGCTGATGATGAGGACCCGTTCAACCAGCTGCCTCAGGGCGACAACCGATTGGTTATGAAAAGAAGAGTTCAGACAGGACGCTCAACCGGCCAACTGAACATTGCGGCAATGTCTTTGACAGAAATTCCGAAAGAAGTGCTGACAATGTACGACTACGACCCCGAAAACTCAGCAAACTGGTTCGAAAATGTCGATCTCGTCAAGTTTATCGCTGCGGACAATGAGCTAGAACATATTTCAGATGATGTATTCCCAGACATCAACCCTGAAGACTTTGATCCAGACAGTGATGACCGGGGTCTTCAATTTGGTGGACTTGAGACATTGGATCTTCATGGAAATATACTGAAGTCACTTCCAATGGGTCTTCGCCGCATGCAAAATCTACGCATTCTCAATCTATCAAACAACATGTTAAACATGGATAATATTGGGATTCTTACCGAATTACCTTCTCTGACAGATCTGAAGTTGGCAAATAACAAGCTTGAGGGAGAATTGGCGACAGTCTTTGCTGGTCTTCACCAATTGGATTCTTTAGATATCCACGGAAACAACCTCACCAGCCTCTCCGAGGCCTTGGTTGGACTAAGCTCTCTGAGGACATTGGATGTCAGCGAGAACAAGCTGACCTCTTTGCCATTCGAGTTGCTAAGTAAACTTCCCCTAAAGGTCATCAATGCGCAAAAGAACAAGCTGGAAGGTACTCTCATTCCAGCCTCAGTGACCCGTTTCGAGAATTTGCAGTCCCTGAACATTTCCAACAATGTTGTCACGGTTTTTGCGGCGAATGACACGCTTGATCTACCTAACATACATACTCTATTGATTGGTGTCAACCGCATCACGCATCTCCCCTGCATGTCTACATGGCAGTCATTTTTAACGCTATCTGCGGAGCAGAACAAGATCTCAGAGCTCCCTCAAGGATTTGTGGAGCTTAAGAATATCAAGAAGGCTGATTTCACCGGAAACGATCTTTCACGTTTGGATGAAAAGATGGGCTACATGGAGAGCCTCACATCTTTCCGCGTCGCCAACAATCCTTTCCGTGAACGAAGGTACCTGACCATGGACACCGAAGACATCAAACGTGACATGCGAAGTCGCTGCGAGCCAGATGCCCAGGACACAGATGACGAGGGCTCAGTAGCCACTCAATTCACTCTGGCACCAGAAACCCCTGCGCTCGATGCCAATTGGCAGCTCAAATCCGGCGGGACTCTTGATCGATCTTATTCAGAGATGACCGACCTCAAGGTTGACCAGCTGGAGATGCTTCCCTCCCAGGATATTCGCTGCCTCTGCTTGCAACACAACGAGATACCCTGCTTCCCCGCAGCGGCACTTGCAATGCTTGCTGAAGGTCTTGTTGAACTTGATATCTCGAATAATCCGTTCGGCATTGAATTTTTGTCCTCTCCGCTTGAGTTGCCCAAGCTACAATCTTTGAACTTGAACGCGACCAGATTGACTTCTCTGGAGCCTTTGTTGGCCAACCTCATCGCCCCGTCTTTGAATTTCTTGGACATCTCCCATAACCGCCTGAAAGGGCCATTGCCTCAAATTCGACAGACCTACCCAGAGCTGAAAACATTCATTGCATCTGATAACCAGCTTGATTCCTTGACGTTCGAAGCAGTGCAGGGGCTGCAGGTTTTAGATGTCAGCAACAACGACATTGATTCCCTTCCTCCGAAGATCGGCTTACTAGGTGCTGAGCGCTCCCCTAAGAACTGGGGCAACGGATCGTCCTTGAGACGCTTTGAGGTAGCTGGCAACAAGTTCCGAGTACCTAGATGGCAGGTAGTTGCCAAGGGCACAGATTCAGTCTTGGAGTTTTTGCGAGACCGTGTTCCACTGAGTGAGCTCCCTGAATGGGAAAAAGATGAAGCCAGTGAGGAGGAGCTATAAGAAGAAGCACCACTCAGGCCATTACTTCGACTGACGTGTATAATGAAAATTCATCATTTGTTCTATGTACATATACATTTCTATTTATGCTTTTCTCGGGCATTTGTTCATCTCATCATCGGATTCTGCACTATTCCGTGACAGAACTCTCATTCAGTTCTCATCAACTGGCTTGCTAACTTCTTCAATAACCTTAAGCCATGTCTTTGACCACGTGGTGAACTTGTCTGCCTGTGCATCGCCGGGAGCAGCTGTGGCAGCCCAAGGTGACATGACCAAGTCCACTGCTTTCGTAGCACACTTCCTCGTCTTTTGCAAGTACTGCTCCGACTTCTCGAAGTCGGCCTCGTATAACGCACCAGCCATCTCATCGACGTGGTCTGGGATAGCTTGTAGGTTCCGCATCAACGACTCCAACTTCTCAACACCAGACGGCGCAGACAAGGGCACACTTCCGGCGTTCTTGAGACGGTTGTTGATGATAGCAGGGTAGACCTGAGCAATAGGCTTGAGGAAACGGATAGTGGACTTTTTGTGTTCCTGCATGGCAGCGATTTCTTCGTCGTCGTTATCATCGTCATCGGAATCCTCGTCAGCCTTGTCATCCTTTCCATCGTCACTAAGAAGCTCATCGAAGAACTCATCTCCATCTTCTTCGGGATCCCAGTCTTCGATTTCTTGAACCGCGTCGCGAACAAGATCTCTCCATTGCTCAACGCGGCGCATGACGAATCCAATAACGCCCTTGTTTGCGACATCTGTCACGGTGTCGCAGGCATCCCAGACGCGACCTGTAGCAAGTGTAACGACATCCTTCTCCGCCTTGCTCAGATCGTTTTCTTTCCCATTATCCTTCTTCTCCTGATCCTTCTTCTCCCCAACACGCTTAACTTCTGAAACAAGGCTAAGAAGTTCTGTAAGTGTGGTCTTGACCAGAACAAGAACCTCCGAGTTGAAGGCCTTGGTGTGTTGCGCCGGCGTAACGAGGAGGGCAGCGGTAACGATCGACGGCAGGACGGACTTATTCAAGTCCCGGAGCACGGTACAGATAGCGGAGTGTGTGAATGGAGAGGTGATAGCAAGCAGCGAGAGCTTTGTGACTTGAGCTTTGAGCGTGATCGACGAGGCTGTCAGGAGGGGCAAGGCCTCCGTGTCTTGCGCGGCGGTTTCGGCTGCTGCTGCGGTCGGTTGGGTCGTGAGTGCTGTTTGTAATTGTCCGATGAGGCTGAGGGTGGTGCTGAGCACGCTAGATAGTTGTGACATTGTCAAGTGTCGTGGACCTGCCACTGGTGGCTTTCTTTGGAGGGGTTTGTCGGGGGAAAATTTTGGGTTGGGTTTGATAACCTTGGCCGCGGGGCTGATTAGGGCTCTGTGGGGTCACCTGTGTTTCTGTTTGTATATTGTTGTTGGTACATAGTCAATCCATACATCATAGTTAAGTAGTCTTTGTTGGATTTACTTTCTCCTCATGTAGTGTGATTTTGAATTGCGTTCACTTGATAATGGTCGAATAATCATAGTGTTACGCTCTCCGCTACTACTGTACAGCATTTTTTGCTGCCCAAGTCTTCACTCACTTTTATTAAGTTGATACAAAAAAGCAAAGAAAAGACGCTCAGATTATTTGCTATCTTAGATACAGCAGATTAACTACACAGAATCTCACAGTTGGGCTTCACGCTCACGCGCAAGCAACCTGGTATAAAACCGACTTCCGAGGCATATAACCACACCACATGAGTCATAATACAATATATTTATTACAAATAGAATATGACAAGATATTCATTGAAATTACAGCACAGATCATGTTAAGACATTGAACTGAGCAGAGCTACTCCTGGGGAGCTCAGAGTATAAGATTACCTAAGCGGATGTCTAGGATCAAACAAGACAAACACCTCATCATTGCACTCATCCGAGCTTCGCGCAGTCCCAAGCTCTTGGACAAACAACTCGCAGTCATGGGGACATCCAGAGCTCGTGCTGCTCCAAAGACGCCTGCGACGCCGGCCAAGTCGGTGGAGGCGTCACGGCATTTACCCGACAAGACTTTTGTCATCGACAATGGCGCATACATGATCAAAGCGGGCTACGCCTCTGATCTTTCGCCCGAGGAAAGCGTCTCCACGTGTACCTCAATCCCGAACACTCTCGTCAAGACGCGCGATAATAAAATTGTCATCGGCTCTCAGCTGTCAACAGTGACCGATTGGAATGAGGCCATGTTCCGGCGCCCGCTGGAGAAGGGATACGTCTCGAACTGGGAAGCGGAGAGAGAGATCTGGGACCAGTCGTTCTTCGATGAGAAGACCACAGGCAGGAATAAGAACACTCATATCGCCGATCCGGAGAATACTACGCTTGTGCTTACTGAAGCGCCGAATGCGCTGCCCATTCTACAACGGCACTCGGACGAGATGATTATGGAGGAATGGGGATTTGGGGGATATGTCAGGTGCATAGGTAAGATGATTTAGTCATCTGAGAGTGTTTGAGCTCTTGTGCTAACTTGGAACTCATCAGGCCCAACCCTCAATGCTTGGAACGAAATTCATTCTCTCTTCGGCGACCCTCTGACTACAACACCCGACTCAACTCCTCTTCCCGCAGACTGCTTATTGGTCGTAGATTCGGGTTATTCGCACACGACAGTGACTCCGGTCTACAAAGGTCAAGCTCTGCAACGTGGAGTGCGAAGACTTGACATTGGAGGCAAGCACTTGACAAACTACCTCAAGGAGATCGTATCAATGCGCCAATATAACATGGTGGATGAATCATACATCATGAACGAAGTCAAAGAGGCAGTCTGCTATGTAAGCAATAACTTCTCTGGTGACTTGGAGCAAACATGGAAAGCAGGGCGGAAACGCCAGGCCAGTACTGAAGATGGAATTGTGTTGGACTATGTACTTCCTGACCCGAACGCAAACAGGAAGGGCTTCAGCAGACCGCATGATCCTCTTATGCAGGTCAAGAAGAAGAAAGGTGCTCTCTCTGGTCTCAGCACTGAAGTGCTGTCGGAGGATGTACTTGTACTGGGCAACGAGCGTTTTGCTGTACCAGAAATCCTGTTCACCCCGAGCGATATCGGAATGAAGTCAGCTGGCATTCCCGAAATAATTTTACAAAGTTTGTCAGCTCTTCCTACCGGCCTACACTCTGCATTCCTGGCGAATGTGATAGTTGTTGGCGGGAATGCCTTGATTCCAGGCTTCATGGAAAGACTGTAGGTCTCAGAAATCCTAACTCCGCTTGACTCGATTAACGATCAAAATTTTGCAGTGAAACAGAATTGCGACAAATCGCATCTGCCGAATGTGTGGTGAGAGTGCGCCGGGCTACTGAGTGAGTTACCATCCCTCTTACAATATTGCACCAAAAACTAACTTATTTTGCTAGCCCCGTCCACTCAACATGGCTTGGAGCCTGCAGATTCGCGACGAACAGAGAGGAGCTCGGCAGAGTGGCTATTACTCGTCAAGAATACCAAGAACATGGATCTGGATGGGCTGGCCGGCGGTTCGCCGGCCTTGTATAAAATATCAATTGCAGCGGAAGATTTGGGAGGGAGTTTACGGCGGCCAAAATCGATAACTTATCATCTGTAGCATTAGTGATACCCTATTTTCAATGTTGGTATTTGGCCAATATGATTGCAAAAAAATTCAACACAAAACATAGTATACTTTTAAATGACTGAACATATCGTCGTTCGCATGACGAAGAAATTTGTCGCTCTCGTCTTGGTCAAGGCTGGCTATGCCAAACTTGTCAAACTTCGCTATAAAAGGGTTTGTTGTCCCATGGATCTATATCAACGTCCGCTTTCTTGGCCAGAGAAGGAATGTCTACTTCGTACGAAAGATTGAGTCAACCCAGAGGAAGCCAAGTCTTGAATTACCAGATGATCTTATATAGAGCCGTCTTTATACGTGTCAAAATCGACAGGACTCTAGTGCAGTACTCATCATCTAGCACTTATGAGAGCTTTCCCAGCAAAATTAAAATAACAGAAAGAAACAATGTTTGCATATCCTTGGTTAGCTTGAGCAATGATGACAAAGGCCTAGCATGAGAGATGAGGCCATTCTGATCTGCGCTCTCTTTAAAGAAGCTGTTCCAGCCCTACTTCACAACCTTGACTGTTGCTTTTCACAGATTGCCACCTTTCGAAGCCCCAGAAAGGAACAGTTGTCATCGAAAATCTATTCCACTTGTCAGATCTATCAAATCCACAGTGGTCCTAATGTTTCCAAGCTGCGTGGGCAGATTCCTCAAGAGAATACAGAGCATTACCCAAGAAGATCAAAGGTTACTATGCGGCAAAGGACCCCCAAACCCCCCAATACTAACAATGCTCAGATGCGCATGCTGCGACCAGACATTCCCAGCCGCCGAAACCCTCACAGCTCCATGTCTACATATATTCTGCAGAAAATGCCTCCGAAAAATGGCATTGACAGCCCTAGATGACCAGGTGCTATTTCCGGTGAAATGCTGTGGACAAGAGATCTCCCAAAAAGCAATCATCACAGCACTAGGCTCTCGCAACCGAAAACGCTATATATCCCAATTGGAAGAGTACGCAACCCCACCCTCCGAACGCTTATACTGCCCAAAACCGAATTGTGCACGATGGATCAACCCTAAGCATCGAATCAACCGCTTGAACCATACGATTTGTCCTTTTTGCAAGGCAAAGATCTGCTTGGATTGTCGGGATCTCATGCATGATCCCGGGGACTGTTCGTATGACCCTGATCTTCGGTCAGTGTTGGATTTGGCGAAGAGTGAGAATTGGCAGCGGTGTTTTGGGTGTCATGCCATAGTCGAGATTGAACAGGGGTGTTCTCATATTGTCTGCAGGTGTAGGACGGAGTTTTGGTATGTTCATGCTCCGTATTATCGTATAGGAGCGGATTGGGGAAGATCTTGTGGCTGTATGCTGACCATGGCTAACTCAGTTACCTTTGTGGTGGTCGCTGGCGGACTTGCAATTGTTCTGATACTCGTGTTGGGCAGGAAAATGTGATTGGAACTGATGATGATCTCGATGCCCATATAATTGTTGCTGCGATGGAGAGTATGGAGTGGACGGAGGAGAATTAATAGTAGTAATAGTAGTGTTAGGGAATCGACAAGTTTCTAGGGCAGAACAACTTTGTATTTTCAATTCTATGAGAACAAGTCACAGGAGGGGTATCATGCTTGAATTTGATTCTCCTCCTTTCACAACGACATTTAATAGTCGTAGAATCCCTTTCCACTCTTCTTGCCTAGCCAGCCGGCATCCACCATCCGACGCAAAAGACCAGCGGATCTATATTTACTGTCACCAGTCTCCTGGTGCAGGACATTCATGATTGAGAGACAGGTGTCCAGGCCAATGAAGTCGGCCAGGGTCAATGGACCCATAGGGACATTAGTGCCGGTCTTCATGATGTTGTCAATATCTTCCCGGCCACCGACACCAGTCTCGAGGCAAATAATTGCCTCATTGATGTAGGGCATGAGAATACGGTTGGCCAAGAAGCCAGGTGAGTCGGCAGACACAGAGGCGACCTTGCCCATGCGCTGGACAAAGGCAATAGCTGTATCCATTGTTTCCTGTGAGGTCTGCAGACCACGAATGATCTCAACACCCTTCTGAATTGGGACAGGGTTCATGAAATGAGTGGAGATCACTCGAGAGGAAGCCTGCAGATCGGTGGGATCCGTACTCGTCGCAGCAGCAATCTTGGTGATGGAAATCGAGGAGGTGTTTGTAGCGAGGATGGCATGCTTTGGGGCAATTTGAGCCAAATTGCTGAAAATCTTGGTCTTCAAATCAACAATCTCAGGGACTGCCTCAATAACGAAGTCGACGGAGGAGAGGTCGTCCATCTTGAGAGTGGGGATCAAAAGTCCACGGGCTGCATCTGCGGCCTCACGGGTGATGCGTTGCTTGGCAACATCCTTTTCAAGTAATTTGTCTGGTGTCCATTGCGGTGTTAGGAAATCTGGTGATCATAGCGACTGGTGGAGTTCAACGTACCGGCAAACTTGAGACCCTTGTCCAATGAAGCCTGAGAGCTATCGACGAGGGTCACAGGGACCTGTGCCTTCTGTGCGGCAACAAGGGCAATTCCAAGACCCTAGAATTAAGTTAGGTCCATATTCAGGCCCTGAAATATATCATCCTCACCATCTGGCCGGCACCAATCACACCAAGTGACTTGACCTCGGCTGCATGAGCTGCGGAGGTGGAGCTAAAGTTGCGGGCCACCGCAGGGCTTCTTTGTGCGACGTAACGAAGTGTCGAGAAAAGCATGACTGTGTGTAAATGCTGCAGGGTATGTATAAAGACGAAGTGAGCGTGAACAGGCGAGTGCGAAGAAGTAATGGGTATACTGCGATGACTTCACGTGCTTCCGACGTCATTCAGCAGCGGGCGACAGCGGCCATTGCGTTTTAAGTCAGCTGTCCACTTAAAGATCTTATGTTGGACCTACAGAAGGCCTCATTCATGACTGAATTAACAAGATCCTAAGAAACACCCAAAGAGTAATAATTCAACTCAAATTTTCTCTATACGCGTTTCACAATGAAATCAAGATCTACAGCCATACTGATTCTGCCAAAAGATTAGGAGAGTTGGCCACAATCTCTGGCGGTAAGAGCATCGGTTATCTTCGGCACTCTGGCGGCATCCAGTTTCTCCGAATCGCCGATGCCGAGCACGCGTCGACGCGTTCCCATTTCGACGCTTTGGGAAGCAAATCGATACCAGCCCACCATGGATGAAGAGGTTGTCCCTCTAGGCCACGACGTGCAGGTCGTTGACCCCGATGTGCGAGGCTATGTTTATGGCCTGGTCACAGCTGTGAGTGCTTGTTTTTGGTGTTTCATGGGTTAATTGCTGATGCTGCTAAATTTAGCTTGGAGGTTTCAACGGTGAAGATGCTGATCGATATGTGCTCGGAGACGACGCCCTGGCCTGTTTGCGCGATATCAAACGGTGGTTGAAATTGTACGACGAGAAGAACAATCGCATGGACGTAGCGAGATGCCTAGGAGAGGCCAACTTGATCAATGGAGATCTCCTTCCGATAATCGCGCTCTGGTGGACTACAGGACAGAAGAACAAACATATGACTAGAATCTCTCTGGCGTGTCTGGAGCTTCTTGTCCCATTGACATGGCCGATAGAGTTCCACAGCCAGATGACGGTCAACCACCATCGCCATACCCCCTACATCCAACAAACCCAAGTCCAGTACAAGCGAGGTATTCTCAAATATGGAGGATCGAATCTCCTTCGTGCTGTGATCCGAATCGCTCTCCCTAGCATGGTGACTGCTCGATCCGAACGCGAAACCCGAGACGAAGGAATTCTCAAATTGATGTTATACTTCCTGCGAAACATTGCGATCATTTCCCCGAACACCCGGCTTGCTGCAGAAGGCGAAGAGGAGGAAACATCGAGATCTGCGACAATCAATGCTTTCCATGACCAGGATGCATTTGCTCTTCTCTTGACTATGTGCTCGAATGTTGGCGATGACTTCAACCTTCAGGACATCATCTTGATGGAGATCATTTTCCACATTGTGAAAGGTGTCAATGTCGAGAAATTGTTCATGGATGATGATCAGAGAAAGGCCAAGCGAACCGACGAGCTCAGCGATCTCCTGAAAAAGGAGAACTCGGTACGACGAGAGTACGCAAAGAACGCCCCGACACGCCATGGTCGATTTGGTACAATGATCTGGGTCAAGCGAGATGATGCGAAGGTATCTACCGTCTCTGGGCAAGACGTTTTGCGGGATGACCAGACTACTCTTCACAAGATGGACCAAAGCAAAAAGTGGGACAAGCCCAAGCCTCGGCGCAAGCAAGACGATGCGGTCCAAAACAGCAACTTCAACATGCCGGCTCATTTGAACTCGGAAGCAACTAAGAACCTACGGACTTTTGTTGAGGAGTTCTTGGATTCCGGATTCAACCCGCTCTTCACCCATGTGCGGAAAGCCATTGAACGCGAAGCTGAGCGAGTACTGGATATTAATACCCGTCAGTTCTTCTATACCGTTGGGTGGTTCCTCGAGGCAGAGCGTGCGAGGAGAGCCTGGCAGTCCCGTCAGCGCGCAGCCCAAAGTGGAGGAAGAACCAAGGATATTGAGCCGGATAGCTATGGTTTGGTCGCAGGAGTTCTAAATCAAGAGACCTTCATCTCCTTGAATCGTGCCATGCAGAACAGCTTGGACAACAAGGAGTGGCAGGACCTTAACGCTCAAATGCGTTGCTTCACACAGGTCCTGTTGACCGTGCAGGAAATGGCCGTGTCACCACTCGAGGAAGACCAAGAAATTGCCGAGAATATCCAGAATCGAATCTTCTACGAAGAAACCACACATGACAGGATTCTGGCAATTCTACGGGGATACAAAGACCAAGGCTTCGGCTACCTGGATGCATGCACTGAATTGGCTCATGTCTTCTTGCGAATGCTGGAGCGTTACTCCAAAGATAACGCCGATATGCAGATTCGATCCCGCCGAAAGGCTAAGCACAAACAGAAGAAAGCCGAAAAAGGCAATGAAGATGGAGGAGATGATGACGAGGAACACGATTCTGAAGCCGAAGACGAGGTAGACGTCGCTCAGGTCACCAAAGAGCGTAGCTTTGACTTCAAGCGGTTCGCGGCCAAATTTTGCAACCAGAGTTGCGTTGACACGTTTGTTGCATTCACTGGTTTCTACAAAGAACTTAACCCGGAGCAACTCAAGCGTGCCCACCGCTACTTCTACCGCATTGCATTTAAGCAGGAGATGACCACTCTGCTGTTCCGTGTTGATATCATCAGTTTGTTCTACCGAATGATCAAGGGCCCAGGACCCATGGACTCAAGCAAATCTGTTTGCAAAGAATGGGAAGAACTGGTGCGGCAAGTCATTCGACGAATGATCAAGAAGCTGGACCAGCGTCCAGCCTTAATTACTGAAATGTTATTCAGCAAGATCAACTCAACGGTCTACTACCTTGAGTTTGGACACGAGAAGCAGACATCGTACCGATCTAAGCGAGCGCCAGCGGACCTCATCATCACATCACCGGAGGCGACTACCAAGGAAGCCGAGCTAAAGATTGTGGTTGGAGCCCTCGTTCTTGACGGTAGAGCAGATCTTGTGAACTGGATTATTCATGTCTTGAGCTCGGGAGCCTCTGAAAGAGAAGCATGGGAAGCCCAGGATGAGATTCGGCAGGCTGAGTCTCCCGAGGCTGACAGCGTTCCCAACCCACTGATTAGTACGTTCTCTGCAACACCGACTCTTAAGCGAAACTAACTGGATTATAGCTGTTAAGAGTAAGGACGAAGCCTGTAAAAGTGCCATGTTCTCAAACGCCAAGCTGCGTCTGCTGATGAAGCTCGTTGGTTTCGAGCGACTCGGTGTCGAAGACGTGGTTGGTGCCGCTTGGGTTATCCCGGCATCTCAGGGATCCAAGACCCTGCATGAGACAATTTCGGAAATCCAAGAGGCCCTCAAAATACCATTCTCCGGAGATGGTGATGATGATCCTCGCAAGCATCTTACCCAGAAGAAACCAGGAGGTCCCCGGGCCACGGTCCAAGGCACGCTCGATGTTCAGTTCGGATCCGACTCGGAAGGCGAAGATGTGATTCCGGATGGAATGCTATTTCCACCAAACCCGCGGTCGAAAGCCAATGCCTTGGATCAATTAAAGAAAAAGCGCAAGAAGAAGTCCAAAGATACAGAGACCACTGAAGTGGACGATGAAACTTTGCAGGCGCGGCGTGATGCACGTCTTTCCAACGCGCTTTCTCGTCAGGCAAAGATCAAGAGTGATCTCTTCATTCATGCCAGCGATGAAGAGAGCGACGAGGAAGCAGACAAGGAATTCTTCCGTCTGGAAGAAGAACGACGAAAGAAGCACGATGCTGCCGTCAAGCATGCCATCCGCACTGGTGCCACGGACACATCAAGCAAGAGCAAAGGCAAGGGCAAGAAAGCCACCGGACGCAAGCGAAGCGACACGGGCGACTCTACGTCCGCTAAGACTAAGCGACAGCGCCGCGATTCTGGATCTGCTGGAAGCGATGCGGATAGTGATGCCGACGCCGATGGCGACATCCTCATGGCGGAGCTTGATGCTCAATCGTCGCACTCTCCGCAGGAAGTCTCTACTAGCCACGGTGCTGGAGATGATGAAGAAACCCCTCTCACATCTGGCGAAGACGATCTTGAATTCGATGATGACCTGGCCTTCCTGCGTGATCGTCGGAGCAAACCCGAACCTGCAGCACCTGAGAATGATGGCGATGACGAGGATGCGCCTGTAGCTGCTTCTCGAAGACGGATGCGAGGAGGGTTCGTGATTGAGAGTGATTCAGAATGATCACTGTCATATATCTTCGCGACCTTTTATGACTAGATGAGGCGTTTGGCATATGAACTGTAAAGCATCGGATATCTAGGATGAATGAAATTACTTTACGACTCAAGTTTCATACTTGCAGGGACATTACGGCCCTCTTGGCAATCTGTAGATACTGTGCTCACGGACCGTGCAGGTACAGTATAAAACACGAGCTTGTCCCTCACATCAACATCTATCCTCCATTTTACTTCCTCGCTATAAATCATACTATCAGCCGCCCTCAATGCCAAAACTCTCACAGCAAAATGACACTGCAATGGCATCAATTTTACACCTAGAATATGATCACCTGTGGAATTGACTGATAGAATAAGTCATAGAAATTCATGTTGACCATGCAATATCCGCGGGAACGAGTGACAGGTCATTCCATAAAGTAGATACAAGCTCCAATCCGGCTAGCCGAGGCATCGATCCTTTTATTTCTTGAAACCAGTCGTGCCAATTATACGGAACGCAAAACCGCAGTTGAACCCGCTCTCGACCTTCCAGGAGTCTTTCCCATGGTTTGAGGCCATGGCGGAGTGAAGAGGAGAGTGTTGACTTTCTATACAAGTTACCTGGATGTGGGTACATGTCCCCAGTGCGTGGCAATATCGTCGTTCTTATAGTCCTGGCACTCGACCGGGCATTATCGATGTGATTGGAATATTACCTGCGATTGAAGGAATAATGACCGAGAAATGGCTAACCTGGAGGACAAGATCGGAGCTGAAGGATGATCAATGACCTCGGGATGCTCCAGAGTGTGAGTCAACCCGCAAAGTGGAGAGAGTATAAGATGCCGCTTTCCCCCAACTTCAATTTGCTTCACTTCTATCTTGAACATCACTCACGATTGAATCCATCATGACACACCTCAACTTCGTCACGCTAGATGTCTTCACATCCTCCCCATACAAGGGCAACCCACTGGCCGTAGTCTTCCTCCCGGAAGACCCAGCCCAAGCCTTGAACCAACGCCAAAAACAAATCCTAGCATCCGAATTCAACCTCTCAGAAAGCATCTTCGTGCACCCCGTGACCGAAAGCACGACAAGAACCATCGACATCTTCACGACAGACTGCGAGATTCCCTTCGCAGGCCACCCGACCATCGGCGCCGCATCCTGGTTCCTCACCCACTCGCCCAACCCAGCCGATGGACCCGGCGTCACCACTCTAACCACCAAATCCGGCAACATTCCCATCTCTGTCCAGGATGCCGCGAGCAAGTATGTCGCTGCGCAGATTGCGCATAATACGCACATCCACAGTGCCCGGTTCCCTGTCCAGGAACTATTGCGCTTGCATCCTACTCTGGCGCCGTTCTTCCCCAAGGATGATGTGACGTTCCCCTTGTTTTCTGTTGTCAAGGGGATGAGTCAGTTGTTTATTGAGTTGGAGACTTTGGAGGCTTTGGCTGCTGTTACGCCTGCAACTGGGGGCGAGTTTGTTTCTTCTACTCGGTATCTTGATGAGGGGTGGCAGGTTGGGCTGGTTTGTGTGTATTTCATTGTTAGAGGGGTCTGGGATGATGTTCTTGGGAAGGAGGTTGTCAGGGCGAGAATGATGTTGGGCAATTTGGAGGATCCTGCTACTGGGAGCTCTGCTAGTGGATTGGCTGCTTATTTGAGTCTTACGGAGGGAAAGCCTGGACAGAATCTGGATTATCATGTTGTGCAGGGTGTTGAGATGGGACGGAGGAGTGATATTGGTGTTGGGGTTTCTCTTGATGCGGAGAAGAAGATTGAGAAGGTTATTCTGACTGGAACTGCTGTGAGTGTCTCCGAGGGCAAGGTGTTGGTTCCCCAGGCTTGAATGTAGTATGCAGAACTAGAAAAGAGCTGGTGATGAAATTTGATATATTGCGGGTTCATCCCTTCATTGACTGGTACTTGAAGAGTGTCAAATGCACCTGAGCATGAGCTTGAATTAGAAACATCAAATCATGGTAACATGCTAGGACCAAGTCTCATGGCCCAATTAAAGCTTCTTCTCCTCGGCCAACTGTCTCAGCACCTTGATAGTGCCCTCAACAGCCATCTGGCTCATCTTCCTCTCCTTCTCAGCAAAAGCAGCTAGTTCCTCCTTGGAAACACCGGGATGTCTCCATTCGAACGTGTAAGTCATATAGAGCTCCCCATCAGCCCCTTGACTGATAATATTATTGATCTTGCTCCCTTCAGGCTGCACAAACTCGACACGGCTAATTTCAAACGCGGTGACAGTTTCCTGGACAGTCTTCTGAGACTCGCGGAAAAGAACGTCACGGACAACTACAGTGTTGCCATTGTCGTCGAAGGATTCACTGACGACCTTTGTAGATTGGATCGCTGCTGGGACGAATGTCTCTGCGCTGCGGATTTTGAGGAGTAGGCCATTCCAGATTTGGTCCACTGTCAGGACGGGAGATTGTCCTGGTGGGTTGATTGGAGCTGTGAAGGCGATGTTGTTGGTGGATGGCATGGTGATGGTGAGTTCAGTAGACTTGGATGTGGCTCAAAGGTCGATCGGTGCTCTTAAGTATCCAGATGACGACACCGATAAGCCGATAAGTAAGCTCGGCCTCGCGCGTTCTGCTGACTCATTCTCGGAGGAAACTCGAGGCCGAAGTATAGCCTCGGACTAGATATTGGCTTAGGATATGCTCATTTTGATTACTCACTGTCAAAATTGGCCACATGAACGGTCTTTCTCACAATAAGTATATGCTTCTATTCGCTGCTTGTGGGAGTGACTATATATCCATGTCTTGGCACTAGATTCAATGTTGCCCCCATTGCTTACGACGTGTAGGCAATGGAGGCGAAAAAAAATAGAAGGTGACAACAAGTCACTTCAAATTCTAGCTCAGGTTAAAGAAGAACTATCTACAAATCGCAAAATTGAGCTATGTGAGCTATCACAAATAATCCCACTTCCGCACTATCCACCTACCCATACAGTATGGAGTCTATGGACCTTCTTGTACTGAGCAACATTCATCCCAACCTATAGTTAAGCCCCAAATAAAAACCCCTCCACCCTAGGCTGATATTCTCCGCTAGCTGCAGATAAGCCCTGCCAAAGCAAGCTCATTGGCAATCTAGCGCCCCATGCACACCAAAGAAGGCAATGAGCGGCATACTTACCCCAATATTCGACAACTGGCCCTCTATTAGTTCCTGCAAGACGTAGCGATGAGTGGACCAAGGAGGGGGTTCTGATAAACTCCTATTCAAATAAATATGAACGACACCGGCCCCCCAAGACAGACAATCCGAGACCACTCCCCAGCGCAAACAACCAACCCTAACACCATGCCCGAAGCCACCCTCGAACAGGGCTACCAGCTAGGCGTAGACGTCGGAGGAACATTCACAGACGTCTACGTCTTCACCCCCCACGGCAAAACAGTACGAGCCAAAGTGCCCACAACAACGCCGGACCAAAGCATAGGCATCCAAAACGGCATAGCGAAAGCGCGCGAAATACTAAAGAGCGACTTCGACTGGTCGGGCGCGTTCCAATTTATCCATCACGGCACGACGACCGCTACAAATGCTGTTCTGGAAGGGAAGGGCGCCCGCACGGCGCTTGTCGTCACCGCGGGACACAAGGATATCCTTGCTTTGCGCCGGTCTCAGATTCCCGGTGGACTGGGTGCCTGGCTACATTGGACACCGCCTGAGCCGATTGTTCCGCTTGAGAGGGTTGTGCAGTGTAAAGAGCGGATGTCGGTGCAGGGTGAGACGGTTATGGCGGTTGATATCGAGGATTTGAGGGTCGGGTTGAGGGAATTGGTGTTGCTGAAGCCGGAGGCGGTGGCTGTTTCTTTGCTCAATTCGCATAGTAATGATGCGCATGAAAGGATCGTTAAGGAGGTTGTGCGTGAAGAGCTTGGGTCTGATATTGCGGTTATTTGTTCGGCGGATGTCTTGCGCGAGGTTGGTGAATACGAGCGGACAGTGACGACTTGTACAAACACGCTTGTGAAGCCGGTTGTGCAGAATTATCTGCAGAACTTGTCTGAGGCGCTTGCGGCCGAGAGTCAGACGATCCGGGTTCTGAAGAGTGATGGGGGCTTGACCAGTTTGACTCTTGCTTCGGAGCTGCCTGTGAATATTTTGATGTCTGGGCCTGCGGGGGGTGTTAGGGGAGTTGCAGATGTTGTGGCTCAGAGTACACCATACAAGAACCTCATTACGCTAGATATGGGAGGCACTTCCACTGACTGTGCGCTGATCTACAATGCTCAGCCTCAGCTCCGACGTGAGACTGTCGTGGGGAGTCTTTCTGTTCGTGCGCCGGCTGTCGATATCAAGACCGTTGGCGCGGGAGGTGGCTCTATCACAACCTATATGGAGCTCACCGAGACAATGCGAGTTGGCCCGGAAAGTGCTGGTGCGACGCCGGGTCCTGCATGCTATGGAAAAGGCGGAAGACAAGCAACAGTCACAGACGCAAACCTCGTTCTGGGATATCTTCCCAAGACCTTATTGGGCGGTGACTTTGCGCTTGATGTGCAAGCAGCCACAGCAGCCGTTGAAGAGATTGCGACGCAAATGAAGCTGCCCGTTGTTCAGACAGCAGAGGATATCATCACGATGATCAATGAGACTATGTATGGAGCTCTGCGTCTTGTCTCTGTTGAACAAGGTTATGACCCTCGCGAGTTCGCGCTCGTTGCCTTTGGCGGCGCTGGCCCTCTTCATGCCAATGCTGTTGGCCAACTTCTCGGAGCTTGGCCTGTTATTATCCCACCGTCGCCAGGTATCTTGTGTGCACAGGGTGATGTGACAACCAAGCTTAGACATGAGCAGTCTGCGACCTTTATTCGACTAGTCTCTGGGACAGATATTGCGGAGGCTCGAGAGCAGTATGATACTCTGGAGCAAATGGGCAATGAGACTCTGCGGAGATCGTCTGGAGAGAAATGGCCTATCACCTGGAAGGCTGAATATCAGGCCGACCTTCGCTATAAAGGACAGGCTTTGACCATTACCGTTGACCTCACGTCTGAAGATTTAAGTGCCGACACAAAAAAATGGCATGGTATATTGCGTCAAAAGTTTGATCAACAGCATCAACAAATGTTTACTTACTGCTTGCCTGACTTTGAGCTGGAATTAATGCGACTTGGAGTTGTGCTGGAAGATGCTTCTCCAAGCATTGCTATTCCTGAAATTGAGAAAGCTACAACCAAAAGTCCTTCCCCGGATGCAAAGATTGGAGAGCAGACAGTTATCGTGCAAGGCAAAGCGCAATTGGCAACCCTATGGGACCGTCAGAAAGTCACCAAAGAGGGAGTCCAACTGACGGGGCCATGTATCATTTCCGAGATGGACAGCAACACACTCATCTTGCCAGGATATTACGGTGAGATTGACAAGATAGGGAATATCCTGATCAATCCACTGGACAAAAAATCCAAAGTTTCCACAGAACACACAGCCGAATCGGCCAAGAAGCTCGTTGAAAGCACTCCCCTGGTTCCAACATTGATTGCATCAACTCTGGCATCCATCCGCAGTGAAATGGACCAGATGATGCTACGATGCAGCATGTCACCTGCAATCCGAGAACAACAAGATGAATTCAACGTCATTACTGACTGCAAGGGTAAAATGTTGGTAGGCCAATTCGGAAGCTTCATTACCCAATTCCTGGAAGTATGGAGCGGCACGATCGAAGAAGGAGACGTCTTCATCACCAATGACACATACCAAGTACAGGGTGCCATCAGCCATCTGAACGATGTCATTGCCTTCCTACCCATATTCCACGATCATCAGCTCATTGGATGGGCATCTCAATTCGGTCATTTGACAGATGTCGGAGGCATCGTCCCGGGAAGCATGTCAATTAATGCAACCTCTGTCTTCGATGACGGCGTCCAGATCCCCTGCATCAAGCTGTACGCACGTGGTGTCATGAACTCCGATCTAGTAGATCTGCTCTGCCGAAACTCGCGCCAGCCAGCATGGTATCGATCCGACCTGACAGCCATCGTAGCGTCATGCTCAATGGCAGCCACACGAACGCGCGAGCTAGCAACGCGTTTCGGAAGCGAGGTCTACCTAGCAGCGTGCGCAGAGTTGCTAACCCGCAACCGCAACGGGTTCGCGAAGATCATCGAGCGACAGTTTGACGACATGGAAAGCAAGTTTACCGATTTCGTCGATGATGACGGCCACGGAGTTGGGCCATGGGCTCTGACCTGTTCCATGAAGAAGACCGAGGACAATCGGTTGAGCTTTGACTGGAGTGGAACTTCGCCTCAAAGTCAGCATAGTATCAACTTCTATCTCTCCGAAACAATGTTCAAGATGTTCATTGGATATTACCTTATTGCCGCTGCAGCTCCCGGCACAGTCATCAACGATGGTTTCCACGATTTGATCGACGTGCATATCCCCCAAGGCAGCGTCTTGAGACCTATGCGTCCTGCGCCAATTTCTTGCCGTACCCATTTCCTAGGTCGGACGTTGGATATTGTGCAGGCACTGATCGGCCAGAAACAGGACTCCTACCAGGCTGCTGCTGGCTTCAGTGATTCACCGCATTTCTTCTACTCCGGGTTTAAGCCCGATGGAGAATGGTATCAGCTTTATCAAATCGGATTTGGAGGTGTACCTGCTCGCCAGGCTGGCGATGGACCTGATTGCCACTGTCTTTTCCCCGCTATCAAGTCCATTCCCACTGAAAGTATCGAGTTGAATTACCCGCTGCGCATCGAGGCAAATGAGAGCGTTGCTGATAGCGGAGGTCCGGGGTTCTATCGGGGCGGAAATGCACAGCGCACTTTGTACCGGTTCCTTGCTCGTGGGGAATTCAGTCTGCACGATGATCGGTGGTTCACGAAGCCCTGGGGATTGAAGGGCGGAAAACCTGGACAGAGATCGCGCAAGATATTGTATCGCCATTCTCAGTCTGCCGATGCTGCTCCGGAGATCTTGCCTTCGAAATGTGATCACATTCGTGTTGACCCAGGCGATCTGCTTGAATGGATTACTTGGGGTGGAGGTGGTCTTGGGGATCCATTGACTCGTCCTGCTGACAAGGTTGCCCTTGAAGTACATCGGAAGCTTGTCACCATTGATGGAGCTCGTCGTGGATATGGTGTTTCTGTGAATGAGAATTTCACAGTTAATGAAGCCGGGACTGCGGCTCTGCGGAGCCTAATGAGAGAAGAGCGTGCTCAAGTGAAAGCAGCTTCCATCTATGACCGTGGTGGCAGCCTCGAAGAGCTCCGGGGGACATGTCTGCAGGAGACCGGGCTGGAGGCTCCCCTTCCTCAGTGGGATACAGACATCTATGGTCCTCATGCCGGCCTGAAATACGTTAAGGACTGGTATAGTGAAATGAGAATTCAGAAGGACTGGAAACTAGACTGAAAGAAAGCATAGATCATATCTAGGAGGAATACATAACATCCGACCTCATCGTATACTTCACCCCCCTAAACACATCATCTCCACAATGCATGAGATTCCTCTGCTGGAAAATCAGAACAGACCCCGTCTTAGGAAAAACCCGCACACAATCCCTCGCCTTATAGCCATCCGTAAACGAAGTCGCACCCCCAAGAAGCGTATCAGCCTTCGCAAGGGACTCACCAGCAGACATGAAGCCCACATCTCCATCTCCATCCCCATCCCCAACTTCAACCTGCTCAGCGCCAACCTCCCGAAGATCGACTTCCCCATCCTCCGCAAACAAATAATACTTCTTTTCCGCCTCGGTAATATACGGCTGTAACTCGTCCATATCCTGCTCCCCCTCTCCATTCAAGTACAAGTGGATCGTGTAAAGAGATTTCTCTTTTCCATCCGGCGTAATATAGCACCCATCCCAATGAGGCCGGAAGTAATCACCGCCCTCATACCGCAGGAATCTCAACCGTTCGTTGAGTCGAGTGACGTTGTATACCTCGCCCCGCTTCGCAGGCCCGAGGCCCGTGACGGAGGGTTTATTCTTGACTTGGTCGATTTCACATTCTTTTAGGAATGGCATCAGTCGGTTTAGTATTCTCTGGGCTATTTCGGGAGAGTCGAATATCACGCGGCCGCTTTTGCGAGAGTCCACTGACATGACTTCTTTCCCGTTGCCGGCGTTTATCATGGCTCGTTCCCATTTAGGGGGTGACTGGGTTGAGTCTGGGAGGTCTGTTGTTGTTGATTGCTCTGCTAGATTGAGTAGCTCTTTGCATTCAGTCTCTGTCATAAAATTGTCGATTACTGCGGCGAAGCTGTTTTTGTATGCGATGATGGCTGGGTTTGTGTGCTCAAAGTCAATTTGATGGAGAATGGAATTTGGACATGGGTCCCTGAGGAAGTCTTCTGGGATCGAAGTCATGGTTGTACGCTGTTAAAAAGTTGGATGCTGACAGTAATTATTCTGCATTTTATTCCACCCCCCCCTCCTGTGCGGCTCTGCAAAAAGTGGGGACTGAACCTTGGCAGATCAAGGTTACTGACTCATCTTGTTTTTCAAAAGATAGTTAGTTAACTTAAGTTAGTCTATGTCAACATTACTGAGACTTCAAGGTTGCAATGAAGGACATTGATTCAACTAAATGGGGAAAGACAAAAGATACTGAGCAACATAAAAATCCCCCAAGGTTTGAATATCCCTGGATGAACCACGTTCTTCAATGCAGAAGCTGCGTCCATCTTGTCTTCAGTCTTGATGAATGACCGGAAAACTTGCACACACTTTCTGTTGTTTTTGTTGTATGAATGAGTGCATCAATGGGTGAATAGATGGTTGATGTAGACAATGGTTTCTCCTCGCTTGTTTCTTTTTTCTTTTTCTTCCATCTTGCATGGAAAGAGGAGGTCAATGTCTGAGTGTGATGGATGGAAGAATAGAGGATTTCCTCTCAGCTTTAAGTCAGGGTAGATCACCGAGTACTCAAAGCCTCCAGGCAAGGACAGTAATGCATCTTCCATGAATGACTGGGTACCATCAGCAACTCACAAGGGTCTTACACTTCAGCTTTAAGTCGGGATAGATCACCCAGTACTCAAAGCCTCCATGCAAGAAGAGCTCTGCTTCTCCAGGGGACAACTTTGATCTCAAGGAACCTTGCTGACAGCTTTAAGTCGCGGTAGATCACCGAATAATCAAAGCCTCAAGACAAGAGAACCCATCAAAACAAAACTTGATCCAGATGTTGGTGCCCATCAGCTTTAAGTCGCGGTAGATCACCGAATAATCAAAGCCTCAAGACAAACAACACCAGCTCCTGGATAATGCAGTGGAAGTAGAGTGCATGCCTTCCACCTTAAATCACGGTAGATCACCGCATATTCAAGGCTTCCGAACAAACAAGATCTTCCCCTCCTTCCTTCGAGAACGTCAGTACAAAAGTCATGTAACTTGCCCGCAGCTTTAAATCACGGTAGATCACCGCATATTCAAAGTCACAAGACAAGCCCACAGAACAGAACAAAACCACCCAAATCCTCCATCCCACCTGAACAGCTTCTTGTTTTCATTTCCTTTCCTTCCCGTTGTTCTCTGTTGATGAGATTGTAGATGTGTTGCATGCCTTCCACCTTAAATCACGGTAGATCACCGCATATTCAAGGCTTCTGAACAAACAAGATCTTCCCCTCCTTCCTTCGTGCGTGCCTTCAACCTGAAGAACCAACCATAAGTAGTCAGCATTTATCATGAGTGAGGCCAAGGGACAGTGAGATCATGTACCATGATGAGGTTCAAGCATGTTGTGATGATATGATGTGATGATGTTGTGTTGTGGTCGAGCAAGGAAGGTGTCATGCTCGAAGGTCATGCATGGTAGACATGGACATGAATAAAGATGAACATCAATGATGTATGACTGGATGAGGGTAAGCATGTATCATGGATAGGGGTTGAGGGACAGTGAGGTCATGTACCGTGATGATGTTCAAGTATGTTGTGATGTTGTGCTGTGGTAGAGCAAGTAAGGTGTCATGCTCGAAGGTCATGCATGGTAGACATGGACATGAATGAAGATGAACATCAATGATGTATGACTGGATGAAGGTCAGCATGTATCATGGATGGGGGTGAGGGACAGTGAGGTCATGTACCATGATGATGTTGTCATGTGGTAGAGCAAGCAAGGTATCAAGCTTGAAGGTCATGCATGATAGACATGGACATGAAGGGACATCAAAGAAGGATGTAGATGGAAGTGGCAGTAGAGGTAGCCGTGGAGGTAGCCGTGGAGGTAGCCGTGGAGGTGGAAGGGGAGATGGATGAAGAGAAGAAGAAAGATTGTTGGGAAGAGAAAGAGAAGAGAGGGGAGAAAGAGAAGAGAAGAAGGTCTGGGGGAGAAGACGGGGGTATTTATACCCCCGGGGGAAAATACCCCAGATTGGCCTGGGAAAGGGCTAACCCCCAGGGTTATTGTCCAATTTGAACCCTACCAGTTACTGTTCTGGGACAGTGAACAGGCAAGAACGACAGGAACATGTGCCAACAAAGACTGGAGCACACAATGCCTTCACGAACCGTCACGGCCAGCGGATACTTCACGGCGTTTCTCAACCGGCAACTTGATTTAGAGCTTCTTATTTCAGCCTCAGTATACCCCAGTTGAGAAAATTATTGTAAACAATTGGCAACTGCGTAGATCCAACGGGGCTCCGAGGAGAGCCCGTTGATGATGGGCCAAAAAATTTGGCTGGAGGACCCAAGTGGTGGTCATCCAGCCATTATAAGTCACCCCTGTGGATGTGTACATTTCCATGAATCACAATCTGAGCCTAGTAAAACTGCACTTACCAGCCCTTCCTTCCAGCCTACGCCACTAAAAGCATGTCTAGCCATATTACCATGCTCATTACTACAGATACAGCTTAACCGGCCATGGAAACTCCAACGCAACAGCTAGTCTTCAAATCTTGAGCGAAGTGACCTTGAAGCAGCATTCGACTTCAACCATATTGACAGGCAAAGCCATTCCAAGCAGCTATCCCACATCTCCATTTCATGTGCCATCAGAAAATCGCAAGCTTACCATTGTAGCTACCGTCTAGATGATGCCAAGGCTCGACGTCCTTTGAGCCGCATCTGCCAAGGCGGGTGCTCCAAGTAACGGGAGGATGGACTCTAGTGAGCTAATACTAGGAGATACAGAAGAGATACGAGACTGTCGTTGGGCTTTACAGAACAATCAGTCTAGACAAGGCCCGATTAAAGAAAAGAAATCATCGAATTCATGGTCTAAATCGTATATACAGGGGGAAAAAGGCGACAAACCTCCAAGAAAAAGAATCAAACACGCTCCACACCAACACTACTGGCAGCCTTCTCATCCTGCTCAGCCTGAATATCTCCATAGAGCTTAATCTCATGCGCCATTTTCCTTGCCTGATCAACGGGGTTCCCACCCCGTGAAAAGATCAAGTCAATATCTTCCAGACGGAGATTGCTGGTCTCGGGATAGAAGAAGTAGATGATGGGAATGAAAAGGAAATTCGTAACCATGAAGATCAGGTATGCCTTCCACTGAATACGGTTAATTATGACCGGCGTTATCATGACAACCGTGAAATTCCACAACCAGTTCGAGCTGACGCCAATAGCGGTACCCTTTGTTCGCGCTTCAAGGGGAAGAATCTCGGGGACGTACACCCACGGCACGGAGTTGATGGACATGCCGTGGATAAGCATATAGAGAAAGAAGAAGGCGACGGAGGCGGAGGCGTAGTTTGTTCCGTTTGGTTGGTGGACTTGAGATAGAAGGGCTGCTACCATCATCATGCAGACTCCCAGTCCAAAGGAGCCGATCATCATTGTTTTGCGGCGTCCCATGCTGTCAAGCTTGAAGGCCGGGAGCAGGGAGCCGAGCATGAACATGATTTGGATGCAACCGCCGAGAATCTGAGAGAGCTGACTCGATAGACCGACGTTTCTCTTGAGAACAGCTGGGAGAGGTCAATATTGTGGGTTCATGTTGAATAGAATGGTAAAACGTACTGGGCACGAAGTAGACAACAAGGTTGATTCCTCCAACCTGGTTCATGAGCTGAATGCCCCACGCGAGAAGCACACGCTGACCAGTCTTGACTTCATCGTTGCGGAAAATCTTCCAGATCGACTGCTTGTTGACTGCATCTTCCATTTCGATGGCAGACAGGATTCCCCTGCGCTCATTGACGATGAACTCATCATCTGGCTCTTTGTCATAAACAGCACAGAGGACTTCCATTGCCTCTTGCTCTTGGCCATGATTCATAAGCCAGCGAGGGGATTCGGGCAAACCGAATACCAGACCAATTACAAAGATAGCAAATACGATTTGCATCGCAATCGGGAGACGCCAGGCGATGGGACCGCCCACGAACGACATGCCAAAGTCAAACCAGTATGCGACGACGATTCCCACGGCCGTGAAAAGAACCTCAGAAGAGATGAGCCGTCCTCGAGTCTTGCCTTCACACATCTCTACATGCGTTCAAAATGGTTAGTGCAATCCTGAGTATCTCAGGGTCTGGGCGTCTTGCTTACCAGCTTGGTACATAGGGACAGTACTCGTTTTCAGACCGGTGCCCGCACCAGTCACCAGTCTTCCAATGATCAAATGCGGCACCGTGAAAGCCGTGGTCTGCAGGACTGCACCGACGATGACCACGCCCATAGCGACCCAGATAGTCCTGCGGCGACCAAGCGTCTCGCCGATGAAGAAATTGACTGCCCACGTCAGTCACAGTATCTCAAAGGTGTAACAGTGCGTAGGCTGACTTACCCAAACATCCCAGGAGACAACCCAGGTTGTAACAACTGACAATGATTCCTTCTTCCGAGTCATTGGGGTAGTTGAACTGTTTCCTCCAATCGTCGTTGCCGACAATGCCACTAAACACACCCTGATCATAACCGAACAAGATGAAAGCCACCAGACAGCAAGCCGTGACAGCCACCTGCAGGGACCGACCCCTTCCATACCAGGATCGCATAATTGCAGAGATTGTAATTGAGATTATACTTCAAACGAAGACTCAACTAAAGCCACAAAACCCGGGGCTTACAGGCCATGTTTATATGCCTACCATGCTGGCAGCACTACGCATGAAGCCTGCACCCCGACGATCCCACCCGCATTTTGAGATTAGAGCGATGAACGGGCCGTCCAATGGAGTGCGGCTGTGGGCTCTGCAGCGGGCCCTGGATGGGATCTGGGGAATCTGGAGTTGAGCCATTTACGCGGAGTAGGGAGTGTTTGCGGTTGGACTCTGACACTTTTCTCCACCTGCGACTGAATGAGGCAAGCCATCCACGCATTTCAAGTGCCGAGTGACGCCGCTCGGCAAGAGCCGACACCCTGGCGCTCCCGACTTCCTGTTTGGGGGCAGCGATGGAACAATGCTATTCCGGCTGACTGTTTAGGAAATATCCTTGTTTTAGGCAGTTGGAACCACTGCTCTGTATCATTCTCGTCATTGGCTTGATGTATTGATGCTTGTACTTGCTTCCCTGTGATGTTGTACGGCTTACGATGCTTGGTGGCTGATCTTAGCATGTTTAGCCCAAACTCAAACTAAACGACGCTGAATGTCTCGTCTGCAATCTTCTATTTCTAAAATCCAAATATCAAACATCTATATACCGCCCCAGATCCGAATGAACACATCACCCCATCGCGCACCTATTGGTGAGCGATCCTCAGCGATCTTTGAAAAACTCCCTCCAACTCTTTGACACCTGAATTAGCATTCTTCAGTCTCTTGGATGCCCGCTTCCTTGCTACCTTCACACTCCTGACATGATCCTTGATTCTTTGGTGAATGGCTCGAACTTCTTCAGTAAGTTCCAGTCCTTTCAACTTAAGAGCATCATCAACGGCGGGCTTGATCTTATGCGGGATCTATGTCATGATATGTTAGAATGTGACTATGTTCATATATTGCTTATACTCATACCTCAATGCACTTTTTGTGCACACCGCGGCAGTGCAGGCAAGCTTTGCGATTTGGTCGCCGAAGACAGATATGGCCTGGATTCTTCTCCTTGTGGAGGAAGCAGCGTTGGCAAGGTCGATCGGCGATTAGCACAGCTCTACGGTTCTTCGCCCTCGTAGACCAACTTCGGTTCCGAGAACTGACAGATATGGCAGAACCAGATTTTTCGCGTGCTTGACGAGCTCTGCCCATGGTGAAATCGAGTTGCAGTATGGTTGGGTTATTCTGTGAACGATTAGATGTCCTAAGTATTTGAGGCTTGTAAATAGCTCAGAAGCTGTGAGCTGAATTGTCTTGGTGAGAATATAAGCATATAGTGTGGCGCATAACGCCTTTTATATCCTATTATTAATTAAACACCTCTGCTTGGAAGTCTCATGTACAAAGGGAGAGAACAATAGACCTGTTTTGTTAAGTTCAACGGTCCATAATTGATTGCTCGACAAAGAGATCTAAACCATGTAGATTAGTCCAAAGCTGAAGTTTTACTATGAAACTTTGGGAACAATTGACCTCCAAAGCAGCGTGGCTATAGATGAAGGTGCTTCCAAGGTTGACTCAGTTGAAGTAAGACCTAAAAACAAGGATTGGAGACAGAGAACTGTGCTCGGACCGAAGACATGTAGTCAGCCCTTCCTGAGACGCTCCACCAAGCACTACACCCAACAGACAGTACAAAAAGTGAATGAAGCAAGTTCAAAAAATAGCAAGTTCACTTGACTCGTGGATCTATAAGACAGATTACATAATAACACAGCCCACTGTGGCGCACCGTGGCTGGAGGCGCATTGATTGGTCCGCGCATCCCGCCTTGACTCTGGCATCCTTTCTTCCCTTGACTCGGAGCATCAAATATTCTTAGATCGAATCGGAGCATATCATATACCACTCTTTGGACTAGCTCTTGATAACCGACATAAACTGGAATAATCAGTTCTAATACCGGCTGAGTGATCTGACCATTGACGAAAGAGTCATCACACGCACCATTATTCCCCATCACACTCCGTCCTAAGTCAATAGACAAAGCGCTCTATTCATATATAAAAAGACACAAAGTGAGCGTCAGATTGGACTCTGCCCCTGTCAGCGTTATCGTGAACTATCCCAGAGGCCCTCTCGCCAACACGGGATATCAACGACCTCAGCAATGAGCACCACAAACCAAAACACCACCCAAGGGACAATGGTCAGTACTGAAAATGACAATTCCCTACGTCTGGATTCAGAAATCCAGCTAGTGTCGTCACTAGCAAAGCTACAAGAGCTAGAACGCAAGGTAAGCCCTTATTCGACATCTTGTACGAATCACGATCCACAATCTGACAAAAGAAGATCCATGAACTACGTGAATTTATGCCTCAGGGTCTTTTGGAACCTTTGGTCCCAATCTCAAATCCAGAGAAAGTCACCGCAGACAATGCAGTGGCTGAGACGCCGCAGATATTCCGCGAGAACTTGACCGAGGCTGCGCGTGCGCGCGTTGCTGATGTTCAGAAATTTCAATCGCTTTGGCGGGATCCAACGCTGCAGCCTGTATGGGCGCATGTTGAATCGCGCATCATTGAGTCGAATGGTCAACTTCTGCAACCTTCGGGGAAGTGGGAGACGGACTACGATGTGCTTCTGGAGGAGTTATCAAAGAAGGAGAAGACGAAAGAAGATGATCAGAAGCAAGAGGAAGAAGATGCTGAGCGTGCGAAAGCTTTCTTTACTAAGGGAGAATGGCAGGCTGTGTTGGAGCGTTTCGTTCAGAGGGATGTACCCGGCGTGCGGGTTATCAAAGGCCAGGATGAGACTTCTTTGGCTGTGGCACTTGTCCGGGCAGGCATTGTGTTCCAGATTCAGGGCATTCCCGGACCTGAGGTTCCCATCTCAGAATGGGAGGTCTCCAGCAAGGTTGCAAGTCGGGCGCCGACAAAAATGGAGATTGCCATTTTGGACTGCTTGGGCTCGCGTCCTCGGAAATGGGATCTTGCGTTCTTATTGGTATGTTTGATGCTTAGATCGAGGAAAGAAGCCGTGCTGACTTCATTTTTAGGATATGATCTCTTCTTATGCGGATATAAAGCAGACACCCTGTGTCAAATGCAATCGCCTGACCAACACTGGCGCTCAACTCCCAACTCTCCGTCGACCCCAGCCATACCAACAATCTACCGAAGGACCACGCATTTACACATTTGACGCACTACACGCAGGCTGCATCTAGACCATATTATGTTCCATATTGACACAAAGAAGATCTAAATCTATCGAATCAATTTTGCTCCAACCCGAATCTACCTAACAACAATCTAACAAGCCCAAGCACAATATCTAAATCCAGCCCCAAACCCAAGAAAACAACCCCTTCAACAATCCCTCCAACAATCCCACAACTCATATACCCCCAAATCTAATCATCATGAGCCCCATAAATATTATCATGCCAATTCTCAGCAGGATAAATCTCCCCATTCGGATCCCAATACCGCCTCGGAACGCGATGGACTTCACGCCGCTCATACCACTTCCCCTTTTCAGGCCCATCACAAAACTCAACCCGGCTCCACGTCGCCCGATTCGGGACGGCATACGTCCTCGTGCGGAAATCGTATCGCTCGCCTGGTTTGCGCTTGACCCAGGGGAGGAGACTGTAGTTTGCAGCTTCTCCTTCTTCGTTTTTGGGGTCGATGTTCCAGCGGGTCCATTCTTCCCTGCTGGGGGATGTTTTTGATTGGGAATGGGAATGGGAATAAGTTTGGCTGTGGGTGTGAGGGTCCATGGTCTCGTTCTCATTCTCGTGTTGGTTGTTATGGTTGGATTCGGATTTGGATTTTGGATCCTTGATTGTGCCGACGTATATGTCCGGCCCTTTGCCTTGGAGGACGTCAAGGAAGCGCCAGTGTTTGGGCCATTTCTTGGGGTTTCCTGGGCGAGGGTCTTTGGGCCAGATCCAGCCTAGTTGGGGGGAGGTTGGCTTTCCTTTTTTGGGCATTGGATGGGTAGGGATACGGGTATGGGATATGGGTTTGACGATAGAGGTAGGTGGACTACTTCTATAGAACGAGATGCTTATTGTTGTATCTCATCATATATTGTCGGCCTGTTGGTTCTTTTCTTTCTTATGATTGCCTTTCTTTTGGGACTGAGTCTGATTCTGCATTGCAATAATAGATGGCAAACTGTCGGGTGTGTTTTTCTTTGTTTGAAGAATCGCATCAGATGTAAGACAGTGCAGATATCTTTGTTTGGAATTTGAGATTGGGTTGCTGTAGTTGTGTGAAAGATTTTGTTCGCCAGAGTTGTGAAACACCTGGGTTTTAACAATGGGATGGGAGGGTTGAGGTGTTTCTTTGTTTGGTGGAATACTACAATAACTATCAGAGTAGATCCTTTGATACAAATGTCTAAGCTTTGATTATTCTGTGTCAACCATAATTTGGTGATCTCATAGGCGGTTGATGTGACAACCATCTTCTGCATAAAAGAAAGCATTTCAACAGCGTTTGTATGCAGTATCTGAGAAGTAAGATGTATATTCATGTGTGAATCCGAAAGTACAATGAATTAAAGATACCAATTGCTCAACAACGCTTATTATAAAGAAATAGATAGGGGGAAAGAAAAAAAAGTCACATCCAATATCAACTTTGCGCAACGCCATCTTCTTGCATTAAAACCCAGATCGCTTCGGAGAATGCAACGCCCATCATCGAAAATATGTTCATAAGAAAGTCAGTGTGATGTGTTTTGTTTCTCAGGACAATACGCCGGCACTCCCAGCAAACCAAGTGAAGGAAGCGAAGGTAATGAGAGCCATTCCAAAGGTGAATTTGAGGGCCTGGCGAGTGGTCTCGGACATGGCACCGCTGCAGGTGGCACAGTGGAATTCTAGAAAAGTCAGTGTTTGCTTGCATCTCAGCTGTTGGGAGGGAAACTGACCATTGAGCGGGGTGTAAGCTTGCGGGGTATACATTCCGAAGGAATACCCGATCTGCGAACCCAGATGTCCAGCAGAGGCGGTGTCATCAATTTCCTTGCTGGAGTCATAGACAAAGAGAGTATAGGTCGCGGTGAGCAACGGAATGGTGGCTGAAGACTGGTATTTTCCGGTGTCCCAGATCACGCTTCCAGTGGCCTTCACACTCATGTTGGAGGTCAACGTATATTCCTGCTTGTTCATGCTGCAAGAAGCAACGACATTGACTGCAGATGGGGTGACCGAGAGCGAAGTATAGTTCCATACGAATGTGACATCCTGACCGATCTTGTAATAGCTCGTGGACAAGGCGTTCGGGGTGATCATGGACACGCCTCCAGCAGCGGCAGCCGGATCAATGGAGATGGAGGAGGTAGAGGTGGTCTTGGTCTTTGTTTTGGTGGTGCCAGTGTTGGTGCCAGTGTTGGTGCCGGTTGTTTCTGAATCGGTCGCGGTCTTTGTATCGGTGTTTGTGCCAGTCGTGGTATCGGACGAGGACGAGGTCTCAGACGCGGTATTGGTATTGGCCGTGGTTTCAGAGGTCTTTGCATTCGTGGTCGTGGAATCGCTTGCGGTATCAGTGGTATCTGCAAAGGAGATTAGTGTTGACCACAATAGCATCGGGTGGTTCTGCCGCACCTTGTCGTTTATCTAGGGAGTTTATGCCATTTTGGCTCCATGGCCAGGCCGAGGACAGTGTCCCCAACAAGAGAACAGTGCAGAGCACAGTCAAGAAGAAAGCCCGCATATTGAAGATGAAGAGCCAAAAGTGAGGTAATTGGGAGGTTGAAGATCAAGCGATCGGGAATATTGTCCCCTGGGCCGGAAGTGAGCTGGATTGATCACACCCCTTGCACAACCTAGTGTGACTCGTCCGAAGGGTTCCAAATATGTGAGAAACAGCAAAATCAGTTTCTTTCTCGCCTGAACTCTGTTGCCGGTCGATCAAAACAACGTGGAGTGCAAAAGACCCTAATCCCTTGGCCAGCAGTCTGGACCCTGAACACCGTGCAGATCACCGAAATCTGGAGATTCGTGGGGGAGGAAGGGTTCAATACGGGCAACGACCGTGAGTATACAATATTGACGATAAACGAGTGTCTGTACAGAGTCCAGGATGCGAAGGATAGGAAGGATATGAAGAAGATCAACTGGAAGAGAAAGACGACTGCGGGGCTAAGCCCAAATAGGTGAGACATCGGCTATTAATAGTCGCCACACTATGAAGATGCATTCTTTACCTGCTGATTTGTCTTTCACATGTTGAATTCTCTATGAATCTTTAGCTGAGAGTGCTCAGTGTTCGGTGGTAAGCGATGTTGGGTTGAGTTGCACGCCTAAACTTCTCACTACCCGACATCCTCAATGTAAACAATGAGGGTGAACTTATCATTCCGCGGATATTATTTTTTAGGTTTCACATTTACAAACAACGCGTAGGATCATCCCTCACCTTTTAATTCTGAATAATCTAAATGGTCAGAGATTTTCTGACGTTGTAATTTTTTTGCTATGTAGCAAAATCTAGGCAATTATCTGACTCGTATTGAGAGTAGTCGTTCCTTGCCAGAGTCTGTATAAGTTACGTCGCAGTGTAAATCAAAGGGATTTAGGAATGTTTATTTCCCGGCCTGGTGAATCACTTTGAGTTTGCAATAAATTACTTCACATATATGCTTCAACCACCTGGTCGCTAATGGAGAGATTTCTCGACAACTGCTCACAGAGATGAAACCAAATTCCTATTGACTTCAGCTACTAGCAAGCCCAAATGTTCAGACTGAGGATATAGATCTGATACAGATAGGAGCAATATACAAAGTACCTCGTCAAGTATCCGCGAGAGAGACATAATCTAACAGATGCAGGTATACTAGTAGCCTCTCTCATCTCCAGACTACACGCTCTCTGAGCTCCGAAGTTTGAGGCCACTATCGATGAGGAAATAACCTCCAATCCGACCATCAAGAGTATCTCTGCATAATCCTATGCTTCGTGGGACTCTATATCATGAAAAGCACCAAGGAGAGGAACATGATCGTTGATGCTGCAATATTAGCGCTGGCCCTTTCTAAATGCCCTTGAATCAGTCCGTAGTTCTTGAAGGATCTCTTAACGCTACACATAAGAATCGAAGGCAGTGCCATTTTTGAAATGTAGCTCTTCAGTGGACAGTATACTCTTCAATCAATCCTGCCTGTGGTGATTGTAGTGGTAAAAGGAGCCTGCTTCGTGTCCCTCCGACTCCATTTTCTGAGCCCCGCGGCCTCCGCCTCATTGCCTACTAGTTATATATAGAGCTAGATACCTCACTTTCAATACTAATTAATACCCCAGTCATAGAATAGTCGAACAGTCAGCGCTCGCTTTAAATGTTCAAATTGAAAGGTGTCATGGCAGCCAATTGTCACCTGCTTTATACATCCTTCTTAAGACCTTAAGACTTTTGTGCGAAATATATCACTAGATACTATATAATCTATACCGGAAAAAAAATCCTGAAACGCCTAGTATATGCAATGAGCTGGTCTTGGAATTCGAAACTTCGACCTGGCTCTTTCTGACTCTGATCGCCGACTACATCAGTTCTAGATCTCGAAAGTTAGCCTCATTGAAATAAGCTAAGAAGTGATTGAACAGAATGGCATGCATGGCTAGCCCGCTGAAGGGCTATATGATCTACATATAAGCGCCAGGGTTCGGCGGATGTAGAATCGAAATCCCGTGATTGGTCGCCTCAAGCATATGCTAACAATAAGTTTGGCGGTTATTGCAAACGACACTACTGCACCATATCACTGCCATTATGATCCTCATAGGTCTTCATGAGTTCTGCGGCTGAGAAAGCGCTAAACGGAGAGATATTAGATCCAAAATTATTAGCGCTGGCAAACGTGGCCGCGGTGCCGGTTGTCGAATATAAGTAGCAAGGATTTCTCACCTACTTGGTTCTCACTTCACCATTGATTGAGAACTGGAATATCGAGAATGTTTGAAAAGTTCACCTCCCGCCGTACTCCTGAAAAGGACCAGCGCAATTCAAATGATCGGCCTATGGCGGTTTCTTCAGGCCATCATGCACCAAAGAAGGCGCCAGGGTCATCCACTCTGACTTCTGGTGACAAATATAGTCTTCCTTCCCGTCCACAGTTTACAAATGTTGAGACTATGGAGTTTTGGAAACGCATATTCCCCGACGCTATGAACAAGTTCAGATCGAGTCATCCACAGTCCAAACCACCACCCGCAGAATACGATATTCGAAATAAGCAGGACTGGCAAAGTATCTATCAGGTACTAGAGAAGGCTCGAGCTCATTATCAGAGCCGGGGAGGTACTCTTGGAGACCTGCGTTTTCATCTGCGGAACGTGGCTGATAGTATTGCTCCTGCTGCTGCTGTTGCGAGAACTGCCACCCAAATTGTCCTCCCCCTCCAGGACCCGATTTTAAGCCCCGTTCTCCAGGCTGTTGTCATTCTCCTGGATGTAAGCATATCCCTAATTGGGATTTGATCGGTCGTGGAGGCTTGCTAATGGATTTGATTCTTCCATAAGGCCGCCAAGATGTCTTCTGTGGTTCGCCAACAGGCTCTACAAGGACTAGGAAACCTCACACCCTGTTTTGCGGACATCGAAATATTCCTACAACTATTCCCAGGAGATACCAATATCCTGAACGCATCGCTCAATCTGACTGTCGTTGTTCTTGATACAATTGAGCGAGGAATTGCGTTCTTTATGAGTGCCCAGAGTAGGTATCCGTTTTTCTTTTCAGGCAAGCAAGCTAAAGTTTTCTGTCCCAGTCGCGCGGATCGCAAAGGCAGCGGCATTCGGTGATTACTACGGCGAGGGACTTGTGAAAGGCCTAGACCTGATCAATGAACAATGCTCAAATCTTCTGCGAGAGGCAAATAAATCGAAGGACTACCAAGTTCATTTGGGTGAGTCAAATCTACGTCGTCCTCTAATCAACCAGCAGCTATTAACTGGCAATGACCGAAATAGCTTCTCGAAATATGGCAAAAGTGCTTTCTCAACCTCCAATTGGGACAACGGAAAGCACACGCCCGGCATTGGAAAGTCTACAAGTCACAATTGAGAGCCTGACTGGAAAGGGTTTACAGATCGAGAAGAGCAGACGTGAGCACTACCGTATCGATGGGAAGAAAGTTAGCACCTCTAATATCCTTCAATGATATAGAAGATGCCCGACCAACAGAAAGAGATCTAGTTCGCGCTATAGAGAAATGCGTGACTGCTCTCATAAATGAAAAAGACCGGGAACTCAAACGCAAGGATGGTGAGTGGCACCTTGATTGGTTGACAAAGAGAAAGGGAAGATCTGACACCATCACTTTTTCTATTTAGAGGAGCTGCTAGCAATGAAGCAACAGGTTCTCTTACTTCGATCATCGATGAGCCCCAGTCAGCATGGCATGCCTCAACCTGGTTATTCTCAACCATCTAGTACGAGACCCAAGCCCCAGTTGCACGCCCCACCAGTGGGTGTAAGGTACTGAGTATTCTCGGAGGTAAAGATTGTAATATTGCCAGATTGTTAAATCGCTTTTTGAGGAACGACCATGCAGAGTTCTCAGATGTTTATGAATGTCGTCGAGAGTGTCCTTGGGTCTTTTGTTATGTTTTAGAGACGTCAACATCGCTGGAACAATTATTTTGTCTTGCTTCCTTTTCTCATGTTGCTTTTGCGTGTTCTTTTGTTTGTTTTTCTTTTCTGTTTCTTTGCTATTTTCGCATATACTGTACTGATCTAACCGCTGAGGTACTTACGCCAAACGACACGGTTCATAAATGCACTCTAAGTCTCGAAGTCCTATCATGCCCTTAACCTCTAACCCCCTTGATTAATAAAGATCAAATCTCAGGAGGCTCACAATGAAAGTGAATGACACGAAAATGGCCGGGGCCAAGGTAAAAAAAGAGAAGTAGATTAAAAGACTGACCAACATTTCATCAGTGGCAACATATTTGACTCAACTCCATGACACATGTCATAGAGTTCCAAGGTAATGACACCACCCAAATAATTCCAATGTACGAAAACAAGGATCATTCTTAAGCATGACCACCTATTCTGGAGCTCCATCCAAGTAAACATAGGAACGGAACCTTGAACGAAAGGCTCTATGCCCTATCAGCCAACCATATTCTAGCAGACAACCCCACCAAGACTATCCAACCTAGGTACCAAATGAAAATGCCACCCCTTCGGCCCTCCCGAGAAAGCAAATTCGCCTGACGCGGGGGTGGCGATCCAACGAGGACTAAGAAGTGAAGAAACGAACCCACTCAAGAGCTGACGGACCATGAGCTTTCAACATCGGGACAAATTGAGGGCTACTGTAGAAACATGGCTGAGGCATTTGTAGTGAACCATGGACATACATCTCATTCACTAACTTATCCACATCTATAAACTAAAACCGGCATACACATATTACAGACAGAAACCAACAAATCTAGAAAAATCATCAATTATGGCAATAAAGACCAGCTCATACGCCTCGGGATATAGACAATAGACAATAGGCAATAGAAGATAGACAGGATTTCAAATCCAACGACAGTATTTCCAAATACATGGTCCACAGGTAACGGAAGTAAGTAACATGAAAAGGGTAAGCAAGCATCACAGATGCAATCAACCAAGCCAAGAACCGAACCAACGCACCACCACACCATACCGGTACTCAGGATACTGCACCTAAGCAGAGGACTTAGGTACGACCTCCAAGTTAATCTTGTCACATCCCGCAGGCACAGCAGGCAGGGGAACATTCTTGTTGAGGAAGTGCAAGTTGGGATAGAACTGGCCGGCTGCGGCGTCAACGGGGCACCCTATACGCAAACCAGTTAGCTCCGATTTTCATCATCATGAGGTATGAACCTTGGAATTGGGGTGACACATACACAACCATCCGCCCCAGCTGCTGGCAGGGCCCTGCAAGCCCTTAGGACCGATAGTGAAACCCTTCGATCCGGTGGTGGGGTCGACGCTGACCTGGGCGCGCTCCTTGCGAGCACCTGTGTGGCGGTGGATTAGATTTTGAAACCTTTGAATTGGGAAATGCTTGTGTTCGTGCATACCGTCGACCTTGATCAGGTCCAGAGCCCAGGGGGTAGAGGCATCGCCGCTGTCCCAGCGGACGGTGCCGTTGTTCACGTAGAAGGTGGCGGCGCGCTTGGCTGGGGCGCCGGCGAAGAGGGCCTCGTTGTTGAGGGGGTCGTTGATGATGCCACGGCCGACGGAGAGGTAGAGGTCGTTGTGGGTACTGTTGGCGGCGCCGGAGGTCTTCAGGTTGAAGAGCTTCTCGGTTGGGGCGGCGGCCACGGCGGAGGCTAGGAGAGCGATGGTGGCGAGGAACTTCATTTTGATGAGATTGGGTTTTGATAAGGAGTGAATAGGGTAGGAATGTAGAGAATGGAGAAATAAAAGAGATCGAGCGAATGGGTTTGAGTAGAAGAGGCTTATACAACGGGATTGTGGCGTCCCTTTTATACCCTACAGTAAACGGAGGATGCTTTGGCACCGGCGATGAACGCATGAACTGGTCCACGGTGGAGTTCAACCGTCTACAATGATTGCCGATCCGGATTGAGATCCTTGGATCAAAATAGAAGTTAGTTGTCTGCCGTGTGATCCCGGTATAACTTCACTTGTCACCCGCCTTGATCTATAGACCATCCATCTCGGTGATCGTGTGCACAGTAGAGTAAACCACCACTCACCGTCACTTCAAACCCTCTCGCCCTGATTTGATTCACATCTGTTTCACGCACATGCGTATCAGCAAGGAGCAGACACACAGCCCCCCTCCATCCATCACTTCAACCCCGTCCCAAACTGACCGCCAGGACCGACACTACCCAGCCGGACAAGGCTGATCCACGGCGTTAGAGGCTGGTATGGGGTAAATGAAGGAAACGACCCCCACATAGTGATTATAATCGACATCTTGGAAGTACAAATGTGTGGGTTCCTGCATTAGCTGGGACCTCCGCGCCAGTCAGGGTCGCGATAGAGTGCAGATCTCATCCACTGTCCATTCGCTAGGAAATACCTGAGACAGGATGTGCAAGAGGGTGTACAGTACTGTACTGTATGTCTACCCGAAGATGATCATAACGTGGCGGTGTTTCAGGCGATGTGATCAGGGCTGTGGGCGTACTGTAGTTGTATAGTCTCTGCGCCATGTTGGGAGTCCTGCTCATCTTCCCCTTGTAGGATATTGTATTCTGGACGCTGTTGCAGCTCGATAGCTTACACTTCGGTTTCTTGTCAGTGGAGCTTCCCCTGAATTTGTGGATGCAACATTTGCACTCTCCTGCCTAATTCCCACCTCGCTTGGAGATGTGGTTCCCCTGTCGCAAAAAATAGCATGATCCACTGTGTAAATACCCCTTTCTTGGTGGGATACCCCGATGATATCATATGTCCGATTACCTGAAGACATCATACCAAGAGATTCGCTGTGAAGCATTGTGTGCTTATTTCATGTGAAAAAAAAATCTCTCATGTTACATGTTTGAGGGATATGCTCCGAGTTGAGGTGTATGAAACAATGTGGCCATTCATATTAGGGGTCCACGGGGGCGCATTTAAGCAACGCCCGGTGGGCAAGGAAGATTCTTAGCTTCGATTAATTAACGTTAGGGCCAATATGTTCCTGTCAGCATTAAGTGTGTTTGCCAGGTGTGAAATGAACCAGGGTATCTGCATTGTTCGTCATATCATAAACTTGCTATCTTACACATCTCCCCCCAATATTCCAACGAAAGAACCTATTTTTGAAAACCATATAGCACCGACAAACGATCTAGTCTTTCAATTCAGCGCCTCTGGCTCTGACTGCTAGCATTGCGAGCAAATTCAGGCTTCAGATTCCAGCGACCTCTCCCACCCACACGGTCAAGCGTCGCAACCGTCTTCAGCGATTCCTGGAATTCCGCGACTCGTTCTGGGGTATTACAATAATGATTAAAATGCTCAACAATAGTGTGAGAGAACGTCGGACCGCGACGAGAAGCAAGGTAATCCCTGATTAGAGGAAGGAAGTCCTTGCCGCGAGGCATGCGTGCAGAAGAAGGACCAGCACGGGCATCGTTGCCACGACCACTTGTTCGTGACGCGGCTGCCGGGTTCAGGTGAGCCAACAGGCTGGCAGATGATGGGCCACCACGGTTAGAGCGAGCAGAGCTGCCACTGGTGGTGGGATCGGAGCGGCCGGCAATGCCAAATTGACCAGTCCATGTGGGAAGGCCGATGGGGATGTTGCGAGCTTGTTGTTCGGCTTGCCGGAGGCCTTCGGCTGCTTCGTTGGCTACGCGGCGGGCTTCGGCTTCGATCATTTTGGGGTCGGCTCGAAGGACTCGACGCCCGTTTACGATTTGATCGTGCTCTAGGGCGGAGTGAACGCCGGAGCGGGCGAAGATACCGTGCATGATTCGGTCTTCGGAGGATTTGGAATTTTTCTCTTCTTCAGCGGTATTTTTGAATTCTTCGATCTTGGCCACCCCGTCAACCTGGAGTTCTTCATCTTCGGTCTTTGGGACGGGTTCACGGTTGCGTCCGCGGTTTTTCTTGTCGCGAGGGTCTTCGGTCTCTTCCTGGTATTTGACTTCGGCATTCTTGAAGAGCTGGGTTGTCTCCAGTTCCTTGTCGTTCTCATCTGTCAGGGAAAACAGGTCATAAAGATCACTCAGCTGGAAACCCTCACGCTGGTGAGGATCACGCGTAATCTTGTTGGTCAAAAACTGCTTGAAGATTTGGCGGTGATAGATCTTTTCTTCAATTGTGCCTTTTGTCATCAAGCGGAAGATAGTTACATCACGTTTTTGGCCAAGACGCCATGCACGCTCGCGCGCTTGCAGGTCAGTCGATGGGTTCCAATCGGGATCAAAGATAATGACACGGTCAGCACCTGTCAAGTTCACTCCGATCCCGCCCACTCGGGTGGTAAGCAGGAAAACGTGGATTTCAGGATCCTTGTTGAAGGTGTCGACCAGAGACTGGCGCTCCTTGATCGGTGTAGTGCCGTCCATTCGACGGTATTGGAAACCACCCAAACCATTCAGGAATTTCTCGATGATGTCCAGCATCAGACGTCCCTGTGTGAATAGCAGGGTTTTGTGGCCGGTATCTCTCCAGACCTCGAGCAATCCCTTCAAGACTAGCATCTTGCCAGACTGCTCTAGAGTACCATAGTCTGCCTCGCGAGACCGCAATGCGTGATCTGCCAGGTCAGGGTGGTTGCAGATCTTGCGTAGAATATCAATGCCGAACAATGAGTTTCGTTTGCCGGTATAGATAGATCTCATTTCATCTGAGCCAAGGAATCTCTTGTATATGGTTCGTTGAAGAGCGGTCAATTTGCAAAAGATGACCTGCTCACTTTTCTGTGGTAGATCAGATGTTACATCAGCCTTGAAACGCTGGAGCAAATATGGACTGATGGCGTCTTTTAAGGTCTCTGCACATTTAGCAGCAGTCTGGACTTGGAGGTTAGATGCGGAGGCATATCCTCCCTGGCGGATAGGGTTCTCAAACTGGTTCTTGAAGGTGACAAGATTTCCCAGGCGCATTGGGAAAACGAAATCGAACAAGGACCACAGGTCTACCAAACTGTTCTGCATTGGTGTTCCGGAGAGAATGATTCGGTGGGGAGTACGTAATTCCTTGCAACTGAAGGTGATGCCGGCGTCTGGGTTGCGAATTTTGTGGCCTTCATCAAGGATGGCACATCCCCATTCAACGTCGACGAGGGCATCAGCATACGACTGCAGACCCGAGTATGTAGTCACCAAGACGTGGCCTTCTTGGGTAACTCGTTGGATGATCTTCTTAGCGGCCTTTTGGCCAGCAGATAGACGACCCGAGCTGCGACTTCCCATCATTTCGGATGTGAGTGCGCTTTCCTGGCTGTTCTCTTTGCCAAGATTCATCATGCCGCTTCCCGATGAATGAAGAATAGACACCCGGAAAGCTGGCCACCAGCGGTGAAATTCATTGACCCATTGCTTCATGAGGGTTGCTGGGCAAACAATGATCGCCGGCTTTGTGAACTTGTTGCTATGATGCAGTGACGCAAGGTAGGCAATCGCCTGGATGGTCTTTCCGAGGCCCATCTCGTCACCGATAATACCACCCACGCTTTGCTGGTGCAACTCCCATAGCCACTGAACACCAGTCTTCTGGTATGGGAAAAGATAGCGGCTGATATCTCCGGGCACGCGCAGGCCGTTGTCAAGCTCCATGGCTGGTTCAGTGGGATGCGGCTTGAGCCATTCATCCTCCTCATCCAGCTCATTCTCGATGGAGTGAGTCACGGTATTCTGTCGAGCGGAGCTACGCCGACTGATCCATTCTTGAACACGAACCTGGTAGACTTCCTCATTGCCATCGTCCACTCCACTAAGATCTTCCAGTTCACTGTTACCTTTGGGTTGCTTGCGCTTACGACTTGGCTTTGCTTCAGGTAAAGTATCAGGCATGAACTCTTCGTCTGCTGACGCATCCTCAGCACCATCCGAGGCCACATAGCTTGCGGATGAGTCCGCTCCTGGAGATCTGGTCCGGGCGACCTTTCGGCGCTTGCTGCTGCTCTCTTCAAAGTCGAAATCAGGGCGTGCAAGGTCACGATGGGATGCAGCGGGCTCATGCTTAGCCTGTTCACGCTCCTGTTCCTCATTGTATTGGTCCTCGGTGTCGACAAGCGCATCCTCGAGGTTGGCAAGTGGTCCATCTCTGGATCCCGCATTCATCAACGCAAAGGGGGTAATCTTTCCGGTTCGCAGTAGGTAGTCACGACGTGACTCGTTCGCCAGCCTCCCAGATCCATGGGCCTCTGTCGCATTTTCTTGCGACTGGCGCCTGTCATCAATCCGTTGTTGGATCTCCTTCAAATCGTTGATCAGGCCGGCCTTGCGCACCTCCAATCCCTTCAACTCATTCTCCACGCGATGGCGAGTGGCAGTTCCGACGTGTTGGGTAAGGCGCTGGTGTGCTCGTCGGATCTGGCTATCAATACGTCTGATATAATTAGTTGTGATTTTGGATGTAAGAAGTTTGCTTCACATACTCTCTTTCTACCAGGACTTTCTCGAGTCGCTTGATGTCATTCTCTTCCGCCTTCTCTGCAAGTGCCTTATCCGCCTGAGAATTCGGTGAGTCTCAAGTAAGTACAAGTCGATGATTAGCTCATACCTGCCGAGTGATGTCTCTTTCGAGGTCATCTTGGTTGCGGACATCGGCCTGGAGGTCTTGGAGGCGACTCGCCTCCTCAGAAGAAGACATGGCAAATTAAGTTTGTGAAAAGATTGTATGGATTAAAGACAAAGGAGAGACTAAATCAGTGTATATGGAAGTGAGTGCATCATGGCCGCTTAATAGAGCAAATACATCAGGCAAAGGCAGCAATCAAGTCCTGTTCGGGAACAATCTTTATCACAGCGTGGCAGAATGAATCACCGCCTCACATACCGCTCACTTGACTCATGAGTCATCAATGAGGTAATCGGGGTCTAGCCCTCAACTTGAACCTTGTTACTGCAGGGCGGTTGAAGAATCGATAAGACCATGGGCTGGAAGATGTTATAGTTATTCATTTGATAAACTAGCTCCCTGCACTGAACTAACGGCTCATAGTAAATCTATCAAGGAGCTGTCCACACTACGTTGCCCCTGGGCAAATGAAATATGACTCTTAGAGCAAGATGCAGTAAATCTGATTCCACTTCATCGTGGATTGAAATTGTAAGGTTCGACGGTAATTTCTTCGCTGCTGCAGTAGTTATGTGAGGCAAAGAGAGATAACAATCCGGTAATCCGGTGGTCCTTAGGGAAGGGTCATAATATAGCATACCATCAGCCAGTCTAAACAAAAGGTCTCGCAGCGAGAATATGGTCTTTACGCATTGTTTTCTCCATACTTGGGCCTCTTCTCATTTTCAAATGCTCCGAGTAGCTGGTATCCAATATTGCGACGTCAAACATACAGATTAGATACATATCGAAATATAAAGGTATTCATTTCTTCCATCAAAGGGTTTGAGATAGATCTGACAGTTCATTGTTATGTAGTTGTGTTGATCGGCTTGAGACATGACATAGTTCTAACTTTACCCTCTAGTTGCTATAACAACTACCAATTTACAAAGTGATAAAGTAAAGAACAATAAATCAAAGCCATAGCCAGTATAGAGCCTCGATCGAATATGATCTATAACACCGACTATATATAGCCAAGTTGGACAAATTACACTCATTAGGCAGAGTTGGGTATGCAAATGTCCAAAGTCACGTCGCCAAGGAGACCACAATCCAAGTAGTAACTCGAGGGGTGCCTTGAGTTTGAACTAGAGCTATTATAGAATTCTATTAGCGATAGACAAAACTTACAAATGGTTGCATTTCGTAGATCCATGGCGGGTGTAGGCAAAGTTCGCCAACCTCCACACTTCTTCCCTTCCCCTCTTTATTGTATGTGTTGTATCTTCTGTGTGTGAAGTGTGTCATTACTATTCTTGTTGAATTGTCGTCATTCTCGGGTGCCAAAAAACTGTCTCCAGACTTACCTGAAGCCTTAAGCCGCCTACGTCTTCTGCGTCGCAACCAACTTGCGACCGCCCTCCCACTCCTCCCCCCCCTCCCCCTTCGAACTTGACTTCATCAACAATTCTCTGGATAATGCAGTGCCGCATGATTCCACTCTGATTCCAATTCCTCTCTGCTACTCCCTGGGATTGCGTTAAAATTCACCTACCGCATTCATAGTGCCCGTCCCCGCAACCCACGATCCCCGATCGCAGTGCGCGAAACGGTGAGCTCGAGTCTCGCCATTCGTTCGCCAAACATACACGATGGAACCTGGTTGGCAGCCGTACCAGGATCCTCTCGTGGGTCACCCTGCGCAGTTTAACGCTGCGCTGGCGTCTCATCCTCAGCAACTAGCCTCCAAATACGGTCAGCCACAATCACAGCCCCCCGTCGGATACACCTACGAGTCCTTCCAAACTCCTGGCACTACCTCAAAGCCTCCTTCAACAGGCACCAACTCTAAGACTGTCTCGATGGCTTCATCGCCTGCCGCCACCCCCCGACGGGATTATGTCACCGATGCGGATACCACCATGGAGGACGCCGACCCGTACAACCGAGCAAAGTACCCTTCGAGGCCAAACCACAATCGCGCCTCTTCGCAATTTTTGAATCAGGCAGAGGAAACATCGGCCTCGTCAGCTGCTCGCAGATATTCTCCGATGAATGTCTTGTCGCCGCCGATGTCATATCCCACTAGTCCTGGTAAAGCCCAGACCTCATATGGATTCCCGTCCGGCCCCCAGAGCTCTTCTCGACGGTCGCCTGCGCGACCTGAGTACGCATCTCCGCCACAGGGATACCAATCGCCAAGTAAGTACTAACCAGCGGTGCAGGTCAGCTTTGACAGCTTCACTAACTTCTTCGATAGCGAATCGCGCCCCTCGACTGCCACCCCTCCAAGCCGGTGACCTCAGCCCTGATCAATACTACCCAACCTCGGCCTCCTCCCACATGAGTCCTGGATTTGGAGATTCGCGATCTCCGCAATCTGGCTCGCTGCCATCTCAGCCTCCTCTGGTTCCCGGTCGCGGTCCAGTCCCGAAGTTCCAAAAGATCCAGTCTGTACAGGAACTGCACCCACGTATGAATGTACAACCCGCATTTCGACGTGCTAATCCTGAAGGTGGATTCATCTCCGTGAGTCCTGAATATTCCCCGCTCGGGTTATCGTCATACCTAACCAGCCCGCTCAGCCGCTTCAATCGTTGACAACCCACCTTCCGGCCACGTATCGCATATGTAACCCAGGATTTAATTATGAGTCTTCCCGGAACCCGCGTCGAGTATTGACCAAGCCGAGCAAAGGTGTCAAGAACGACGGGTATGATAATGAGGATAGCGATTACATCCTTTACGTCAACGATATCCTCGGCAGTGAGGAAGCAGGCCACAAGTACGCGTATACATGCTCTTGTCTAGTCGATATCCAAGCTAACTAGCTTCTTCGCCTCCAGGAACCGATACCTCATCCTCGATGTGCTAGGTCAGGGTACCTTTGGTCAGGTCGTGAAATGCCAGAATCTCAAGACGGGAGAAGTGGTGGCAGTCAAAGTCATCAAGAACAAGACTGCCTACTTCAATCAGAGTATGATGGAAGTCTCCGTCTTAGACCTGGTAAGCCCCCTTCGTATGCATAGGCCTTGTGAATGTTAGCTTACTCTTTGCAGCTCAACAGCAAGTACGACAAGAACGATGACCACCACCTCCTTCGTCTTAAAGATACGTTTATTCACCGACAACATTTGTGTCTCGCATTTGAACTGCTCAGTGTCAACCTGTACGAGCTCATCAAACAAAATCAGTTCCGCGGGTTGAGTACAACTCTGGTTCGCGTGTTTGCTCAGCAACTGTTGAACGCGCTGAGTCTGTTGAACAAGGCGCATCTTATTCATTGTGACTTGAAGCCGGAAAACATTTTGCTCAAAAATCTTGAAAGTCCCATTATCAAAGTCATTGATTTCGGTTCAGCGTGTGATGAGCGACAAACGGTCTACACCTACATTCAGTCACGATTCTACCGTTCCCCAGAGGTGTTGCTTGGCCTGCCATACTCATCTGCTATTGACATGTGGTCCCTCGGATGTATCGTGGTGGAACTTTTCCTGGGTCTGCCCCTTTTCCCAGGCTCATCAGAATACAACCAGGTCTGTCGAATCGTCGAGATGCTGGGAATCCCACCCACTTGGATGCTTGAGATGGGCAAACAATCAGGCGAGTTCTTCGAAAAGACTCAGGATGAGTTCGGCAGGAAGACATACCGTCTCAAGAGCTTGGAGCAATACTCAAGGGAACATAACACGAAGGAACAACCCAGCAAGAAGTATTTCTCTGCTTCAACGCTAGAGGAGATCATTCGCAGCTACCCAATGCCTCGAAAGAACATGAAGCAAGCAGAGGTTGAGCGAGGTAGGATCAGATTTAGCCCGAGTTTGACATCATACTAACCTTGACAGAACTCAACAACCGGGTCGCATTTATTGATTTCGTACGCGGACTTCTCTCGATTAACCCCCTCGAGCGGTGGTCACCTCAGCAAGCCAAATTACACCCATTCATCACTCAGCAAAAGTTCACCGGTCCTTTCATGCCACCGATGAATCTCAAGTACTCAACTGCCAGCAAGCCCGCTCCTGGAGTTGAACAACAACAGCGTGCCGAGGCTACCAGCAAACAGAGAGCGGCTCAGGCAGCGCATGCGCAGAATTCCTACTCCATGCAGATGAACCAATTCCACACGCCTCCTCAGACTCAGCCTCCACCCATGTACAACGGCATGTACCAGCAGGGTGCACCACCTCCATACCCCACCCAGCAGCCGCCTGGCTATGGCCACCAAATGGGAATGATGCCAGGCCCTGGTCCAGGTCAGGTTCCCCCTCAGAGTCTCTACGCACAGGCAACTACACGCGCTGGTCGCCAACGAGCATCAACCATGGACCCTCAGGGTATTCCAACTACAATTCAGCGGGTGGCGAGCCATCTCGACCCCAACGCACCAATCCGCCTCCAGCCCAGTCCCGCATATTATCCCCCTCCCCCCGATGGATACGTGGACGCAAATGCCAACCAAAGACGGCGCGGTAGTCGCGCAGCAGCCAGCGGCGGTGGCAACCAACGTAACCGCGACTTCATCCGCACACTCGAGGACGGTGTGTTGAGCGAAGGATACATGGGTCAAAACCAGTGGCACTAGAGCATCCGAGCAGACGGTGCCTTTCACGTCCCATGTCTGACATGAGCCGCGAGCAGGCCCGTCGATACTAATCTATCGATACTTTCTCTTTAGCATGAACCCGCGCTATGACTCTTCAGCGCACTGTGTCCGTAAAGCTTGCTCGCTCTACTGACCCGCTTCTCACCTCGCCAGTCAACCTGCCTTCCCTTACCCGGCAGGTTCTTGTAGGCGCACGAGTCACAAAAAAGCCTCTCAGGGGCAGTGGGTGGACGCGGGTTACAAATGATCTCCGACCTCTGATACACGATCTGCATTTTGCATTGCTTGCTAGCGCTCGATCGCTCTGCACGCTCGCCCTCGCGAGTCCAGTGCCCATCAGTGGTCCAGGCCAAGAGGTCATCCGCATTACCAGCCCCCCTTATTTCATTGCGTTTCTCACTGTGTTACGATTTCAGTTATGTTGTGCAGCTTTCTGATTTTTCCTTTTTTTTTTCTTTGCTTTGTCGTTAGGCAGTGGTTTCTCGGTTTATCTGAACACCTGTCTTATCCATGATGCATCGTGTGTTTTCTCTTCTCGGCATAGCCTGGAGCTTGAAAGAACGATTTTCTCTGCTCCCTTTTTTTTTTGCCTTACCACCTCGTAAATTTGTTGCTTCTTTTTCTAAATCTGGATTTTCTTGGGCGGGTTGGCTCATTTTGTCTGCCATTTTTTTCTGTTAGCATGGCTTTTCTCTAAGCCTACCAAGCACAGTATCCTGTGTTTGGTTCAGTTTGAGGTACAGTTCTTGTTGTTTTGTATACAATAGTAGAACTCAGTTATGAGCAATGGAAGCATAGCCATGATCAAGTCAAGTTTATTATATAAAACGTTATACTCCGTACTGTTGACTGTTGGCGCGGTCCGATATACATTGTCGGGCTGTTAACATAAGGACTAGGAGGATTGGGCGAGTTCGAGTACAGTATAGTTGTAGGTCAATAGTCTTTAAACCCCCATACACGTCGATCAAATCCCCTATCATGAAGACAAACACAAGAACATGGAGAACTGGAGAAGTTGATAGTCGCTTTGTTCTGAGTCAGGCTAGTCCTAATCGGGTTTAGTCAACCCCTCGCTTAAATTTCGTGTGTGGCTCGCTGCGGGAACCAACTCAACTTTCAGACGGCGACGACCTCACTTTCCACTTCGGATCGCCATTTCCTATTACCGAAACCGAAAACCGCAATCATGGCGTCGCGTTTCTTCTACGGCTCCGGCAGCGACAGCGACAGCTCGTCTGATGAGGAGGAGGAGGTTTACCAGTCCGGCTCTGAGGAGGAATCCTCTGATGACAACTCCGAATCCGAATCCGAATCTGGTTCCGACAGCGACAGCGAAGGCGAAGGCAAGGAGAGCAGCAAGGGAGCTAAGGCTTTCTTGCACGACTCTTCCGGCAGTGAGGATAGCGAGGAGGAGGAGAAGGTTACGGTTGTCAAGTCTGCCAAGGACAAGCGTCTGGAGGGACTTGAGAACACCATCAAGTTGATCGACAATGCCGAAAAGATTAACGACTGGGCTGTTATTGCCACTGGTGAGTGACACCATATCCTGGAGATTCGAAACATTTTGTGGTTTTGGGTCTTGGAAAATTCCGCGCAGGCGAAAAAATATCCGGTTGGAGAACGGCATCGACTGACAGTCTATGATTTACAGAGTTCGACAACCTTAACCGTCAGATCCTCAAGGTCACCGGTCCTACCCCCAAGATCTACATCCAGGCCGTTGCCGAGCTCGAAGACTTCACCAATGAGACCATCACCAAGCAGAAGGCCTCCAACAAGAAGATGAACGCCAGCAACAGCAAGGGTTTCAACGCTGTCAAGCAGAAGATCAAGAAGAACAACAAGGAGTACGCTTCCCTGGTCGAGAAGTACCGCGCCGACAAGGATGCGTTCATGGCCAGCGACGTCGAGGAGAAGCCCGCTCCCGCCCCTGCTCCCAAGCCCACCAAGGTTGAGCGTATTGAGAACTTCGCCGCTGCCGCCGCTGCCGGTGCTGAGGACGATGGTTTCGCTACCGTCGGACGTGGAGGCAAGACCCTCCAGTACACCCCGGAGAGCATCCTCAAGCACCTCCGCGTCATCGTCGAGTCCCGCGGAAAGAAGAACACCGACCGTGCCGACCAAATTAAGACCATGACCAAGCTCCTTGAAGTGGCTACTACCCCCTACCAGCGTATCCGCACCCTTATGACCCTGATCTCCACACGTTTCGATCTCACCAGCACATCCAGCGCCAACTACATGAGCCCCGAGCAATGGAAGGCCGCCGATGAGGAGTACTCGACTCTTCTGAGTGCGTTGGAGGACAACCGCAGCTACATCATCAGCGAGAATGCCGATGAGTGGGAGGATGATGAGAAGCAGCCCACCGTTGAGGAGGGCGAGATTTTCGCCATTCCCGGTTCTATTGTTTCTTTCATCGAGCGCCTCGACGACGAGCTCACCCGCTCTCTCCAGCAGATCGACCCCCACACCGCTGAGTATATCGAGCGCCTGAGCGACGAGCAGACCCTGTACAACAACCTTGTTCGCTCACAACTGTATGTTGAGAGCCTCGGTGAGGCCGACAAGAACGGAAAGGAGAGCATGAACAGAGTTGTTATCAGACGGTTGGAGCACATCTACTTCAAGCCTGCCCAGGTTGTCTCCATTCTCGAAGACGCCAAGGACAAGGCCGTTCCCACCAAGATCAACTCTGTCGTTACTGCTGGCTCCAAGTCCGGCGACATTCAGAGCCTCGTTGCTGCCATCTGCAACTACATGTTCCAGAACAGCGATGGCATTCCCCGTGCCCGTGCCATGCTTTGCCAGATCTACTTCCTCGCCCTCCACGACCAATACTACAAGTCCCGTGATTTGATGCTCATGTCTCACCTTACAGAGTCCGTTTCCTCCATGGACATTGCCAGCCAGATCTTGTTCAACCGCACACTTGTTCAGATTGGTCTCTGTGCCTTCCGTGCCGGTCTCATCTACGAGGCCCAGAACACTCTTGGTGAGATCTGCGGTAGCGGTCGCCAAAAGGAGCTGCTCGCCCAGGGTCTTATCCTGCAGCGTTTCGCCAGCTTGAGCCCCGAAGTTGAGAAGGCCGAGAAGGCCCGCCAGCTGCCCTTCCACATGCACATCAACCTTGAGTTGCTCGAGTGTATCTACCTCACCTCCAGCATGTTCCTCGAGGTTCCCCTCATGGCCCAGACCTCGTCCTCCCCCGAGCTGCGCCGCCGCATGATCTCCAAGACCTTCCGCCGCATGTTGGACTACAACGAGCGCCAGGTGTTCACTGGTCCCCCCGAGAACACTCGTGACGGTGTGATCCAATCGGCTAAGCTTCTTGCCGCTGGCGAATGGAAGAAATCTGCCGAGTCTCTTGCCGCCATCAAGATCTGGGATCTCATGCCCCAGCCCGAGAAGGTCAAGGCTATGCTCTCCGAGCAGGCCCAGGAGGAGGGTCTCCGCACCTACCTCTTCACATACGCTCCCTTCTACGACAGCCTCTCCATCACCTCTCTAGCGGACATGTTCGAGCTGAGCAGCAAGAAGATCGTCTCCGTGATCTCCCGCATGATCTCCCACGAGGAGCTTGCCGCTGCCCTCGACCAGGTCAACGACGCTATCATCTTCCGCAAGGGCGTCGAGCTCTCTCGCCTCCAGTCCCAGATCGTCACCCTGGCCGACAAGTCCATGAACCTCCTCGAGTCCAACGAAAAGACCCTCGAGCAGCGCACACAGGGTATGGCCAACGCCTTCCAGCGCGAGCACGGCCCTGGCGCCCGTGGTGGCCGCGGTGGCCGCGGTGGTGGCCGTGGCGGTGGTCGTGGCGGTGCCCGTATCCCCCAGGGAGACCGGAGACCCGGCGGCCAGCAGTTCGGTGGTGGTGCATTGGGCGCAGCGATCAAGGCTTAGATTTTCTGATGTAATGGCATGTTCTTTCTTCCTCCTTTTTCTCAACACTCTTCACGGTTTTCTCATTTTTCTCCCTTGTCCATCCCATCCCCTTGTGTCAGTACGACCGTTCCTTGTTTTTAGGTCGGAAAAATTGCCCGTCTTTCTGCGTTTTTTTACTTTTGTGATTGATCTCTATGATATTCACGTATGAAATGATCAAGAAAGAATCAAGGTGCATATTGGTTAGAATTTGACGGCTTATGGAATAGATTTATCTCTATACTATAGTGATTTGTAGGCATCTTTCTGTTTAGGAAGTGCATATAGTAGACACGCCTGAACTTGGTATCAGCTCCGTTTTCCACTGTCGAGTAAATAATGTGGAAATTCAACAGTTTCAGGGCTATGAAATCCTGTCACGAGTCTCCGTTCTTTCGGTGTGAAATTCAGACTGGAGATGTGTGAGCCTCTTTGTTGTACGGAAGAGCTTTCCAGAAGCAACAGCACCTTCTGCACGCTTTCTTTGTAAAATAGAAGGTTGGTCTAATAAAACGTACACGTTACTCGACTCTTTGATCACCAGTCTCCGATCCCTGTTCACTGAGGTTTCAAAGACACATGTGTCAATCAAAGACAGTTCATAAGATACTTACGAATGATCACTGGGGAACCCAATCTCGACTTTAGCTCATCCTTGGATGATTATCTACAAAACTTGACCATAAGCTATCTTATGCTCTACATGATGAGCCCACTGAACTTCAAGCAACAGAGCTCAAATCACTCAAAGCTGGACAACAGAAGAAGAGGCTAAAGTAGGGCTAGACGAAGTAGCAATTGCTTATTTGCGTCTTTGTTTCGCAGCTTGATCAGTAGCTCCATCCTGACATCTCTAACCCCTGTGATATACCCCCCCCAAACAACATCTCTTTGTCCCCTCCAGCTATTCAATGCCAAAAATAGCATTCCCTGAAATCATCTTTGTTTCAAAACATCGACAGACACTTCAACCGCTTGAGTTATTGCTCGATAAATCAACTGTCTGCTTTCCTTTGTCTCTCTGGGCATCGATTCCCAACATGGGTCAGTACAAATATCCCGATAGAATCTCATATCATACTCGATCTCATTTCATACTGGACTTCAATTGCAATTTGGCAGAAGATCACTAACATCAAGTTTCTTTCCTCAAGATGGCCCCTAAACGTACGCGTAAAGCTATCGTTAAACAGACTCCAAGCTCTGCTAGCAGGGACTCTTCTAAAGTGACGAAGCCTGCGGCTGAAAAAGCCACTTCTTCTAAAGCTACCTCCAAAGCCTCGAAAGCCTCCAAAGTCTCCTCCAAAGCTTCTTCCAAAAAGTCTACCGAAATGGCAGGGAAGACTACTCCTCCCAAGAAAGGCAAAGAGCCTGCAAGGTCCAGGTCTCTTACCCCAGAGGAGCCCATGAATCTGGAGAGCGCCACGAACCCGCGCTGGCCAGCGGACAAGAAGGATTACGCCAAATTCGTTGATTACAGCGTCCTATCTGCGTATGCCAACGGGGCAGACGTCGTCAGACCAACGCGAGGCAAAAAGAATCCGAGATGGACTCATCACGGAGATGAGCCTCTTACAGACCCTGCAGAGCTACCAGAAGGGTGGAGCCCCAACGAATTGGATCTGTTTGAGGAGGAGATCGATGCGCAGATTGAACGATGCCACGAGAGAATTGACGACAACATCTTCCCTCACATGTTCCAACAGAGGCTTGACATGTACCTCGAAAAACGGAAGCAGCGCGACGATATGATTGCTGCGTGGCCTGATGGCATTGACTGGGAGACGGTTCAACGACTGCACTCCTTGAAGGGCATGGAAGACTTCTTCACTGAAAACGGAGACGAGGATGGCCAGCTCGCAAATGTTAGGGCTATTATCAATGCCTACAAAAACAAGGAAATAATGTTCGTCAGGGGCATGATGAGCTACTGGTCTAAGGGAGAGCAAGTTGGTGCACCGGAGCCGTGGGACCACACACGACACGAAGCAATTACTGCGCAGTATGGATCACATCGGGAGTTTTGGGTTGAAGGGGTAAGTATTACCTGGACCAATTGTGTAGTATGCTTTTTGACACTGTTTTTTCTAGTTCTTTGGAGCAACACCTATGCCGCAGATGAAATATGCCATATACAACCAGCACAAAGCGTACCCTATACATTCAGTATGAAATCCACAAAAATTCTTGACTTTTTATTATTATCATTCTTCTAATATCCATTTTCTTCCCCCATTAGGTCCTCACAGACTTGCGATCAGCTGGCGCAGGCGACAACTGTCTACGCTACTCAACCGATCTCCTGTATGACACCGGCGCGTCCGTCATGTCCATTGCTCAAGTGGACGTGGACTGGATGGTTTTCTTGTCTGGTATTGAACCTCCTACAGTCGGCTTCCTGGATATGTCGACTGCAAACGGTATCGTCAGAAGAAGAGTTGTGGAAATTGAAGTCACCATTAGAGATCCTCTCGGAGACGTTATGTGTCCGTACATGAAGGTGCTTTCTACGGTGGACCCGAACCCCAATAATCAAGCCAGACTTACAGGACCTTGGATGCGATTTGTTCTGTTCACTGGCACTAGCCCTATGGGCACTCATGTTACTCTCGCTGATCAGAAACAGGAGCTTGTTCAGTCTCTTCCAGATTGGAATTTCACTCGTACTTTCTCGTGATGCTTTGAGGCTATGCATGAAGACTGTACTAGCTCATGTCACTGGACTACGGGTTTTTCAAAATATGCGAGTATTCGGCAAACGAGTTGTTCGGAGTGTTCTGTCTTATTGTTTTTAAGTTTCTGAGTTTTTGAACATTTTTATGTGAATTTCTTGCAAAGATTTGTCTGGATGTAGATCTGCTTTAATTTATATATCAACGTCCTTGCTATTTTTGCGTCTCTCATCTCACCTATTTTGGACCCTTTCTAAGTGCCTCGGTATATTCATATATTTTGTATCGCCTCAACATGAATTAAAGGGCACTGTGACAGTGGATTGTACCACAGACAAGGACCTCCCCGCGAGACGTCTTGCTGCTGCAGCTTCAACTTGTCTGAAATCAACCTCTGGGTGTCTTGTAGACAATATACCGATATATTCGCAACTTTACACTTATCTCTTTAATACATAAATGAGACTTGCATATCCTTGAGAGCAACCTGCGATATCGATTGCGTGTCTTATTGCCTAACTGGGGGGAAAGTCGGATACTACGGATACCAGCCACAATAAATAAAAATTTAAGCCAAATTTGATTGAGTAGAACCGGAACCTAACGTACTCACTTCATAAGATGACAGGAAAATTTAGTCGGCTTAAATCAATCCAACTCCTCATTGGTATGGACGGATAGAGCCGATGTAAGCAATTCGGAGTTAAGGGCCCACGGGGATAGCTGCTGACCCTCAGTAGAGTAAAAATTGAAGGTCAAGTAGATCATATCAATTATTCTGGGAATTCTTTGGACAACACTATATAAAGTGAACCGCCCACACACTAGTTCATACTTCCTGTCAGATTCAACCATTGAAGGATATCCCGAGGTATATACTCCCTATTCGCGCCGCTCAATTCTTTCCATACGCACAAACTCACCAATTAAAAGCCAAATCTAAACCTGCAACCATGCCAAGCTCGATAGTCATCGAAAATGGCTTCAACCCCAACGCCAAATGCGTAAAGCCCACCGAAACATTTAGCGGCGACGTCTTCTTGGACCCTATCCACATGGGCACTGACGCATCGATTGCAAATGTCACATTCACACCTTGTGCCCGAACACATTGGCATACGCACGAGAAAGGCCAGATGATCAAGGTTGTCGCCGGTAGTGGCTGGATCTGCGATAAAGGAGGTGTTCCACAGCGCTTGAAAACTGGTGATGTTGTTTGGGCTTCGGCTGGAACTACCCACTGGCATGGAGCAGATGATTCTAGTATTATGACGCACTTTGTCATTGGAGTTGGGAGTACTGTTTGGCATGATGCTGTGACTGATGAAGAGTATAGCCAGAAAGCCAAGAATTAAAGATGATACGATACATTCAATGACAACGGATTGGTCGATGTTTTGTGAAAACAAACAAAGCAGTGTTTTAGCGTAAGATGGAACCAAAACTGTATTTAAGTTTGTCGCGAATTTGTGGGATTGAAAGATCATGCTTGGTACGTACGCGGCAGAAGGACTTTTGAGCTGGTGGCAACAACAATTTGCTTTATGATATGAAATGAAGAGGATCATCATTTTTGCCGAGAAAGGTTAGGGTAGAAGCATGCCAAGAGAGATCATGAGCTAGTATCATTCCGTTCTAGGGGTGCACATACTTCCTGCAAGCTGCTTATGCGACTAAGCCCTGAGATAAATACAGCTTTAGTGCTAACGTCCTAGCCAGATTAGGAAAAGCTTCATAAAGCACCACCAGATCAGACTAGTTCTATAAATTTCACCGGTTTCTGACAACGCAGCAATGGCATTTCTTTTTCTTAGGCGTGTTCCACGCATAGACATGCTCACATTTCCCGAGAAATACGACGAACAAGTGCCTGAATGAATCTGGCCTAGCAATGGTACAGCAACTGAGTTCTTTCACCTCCAATTGGTCTTTGAAGATGATACAAATCTAAGAAACTGACCGAAAGAGAAGAACTCAAGCTCTGGTGTTTCAAAAGTCATAGTATAGCTTTTTTAGGTTTCAACAAGGCAAATTCATCACTGATGCAAGCCTCCAAAGCTGTCCTAGCATAAGCTCGGTCAGCCTCAGCTCGAGCAAGCGGCTGAAATAGAACAGCCCCACCGACAGGGATACCTCGGTGCATATAACTGCATATCTATTGCTGCATCCAAGCCGGACATTCACACAATTCGAAACAGAGTTTCTTCATATGTTTTCTTCGTATCAAAAACACGCAACATCGCCCCACCACGCTCAACAAAAACTCCTAGAAAATCTCACATCCAGATAGTCAACCGGCCTTGGCAGCCTTGGGAGGATATTTCTTTCCATCCTTCTCAACCTGGGGAGTGCAGGCACACCAGTCACTGGTAGGAATGGAGTCCATGACGGAAGGAATGTGGCTACCACAGCCCCACCAGGTGACCTTGTCTATGGCCATTTAGCTGACGTTTCTCATAATGATCAGCTGAGACTTACGGCAAGATGAGCAAGTAGCTTTCATGCACATTGTGAATAGTGAAGATCTTAATAGTGGAGGTAGAGATAGACGTTGAAGAGATATGAAGCTATTTTGGCCGTCAAAGCGGGAGATTTATATGCTTTTTGGGTGATATTAGTCATCGTCAATTGAGTCGCCGACGTCTGAAGCCCGAAACCCCGACTGATCGGTGTCCATTTTGAAAGATTTGATTGGGGTCTGGTTGTGATGCATCAAGCTGATAACAGACTGCAGATCTCTGAATAATCCAGACCTTGAAGGCTACGCTGTGGAAGACGTAAGCTGTCGAAAATCTAAGAGTGGGGCGGTATCGCGGGGGAATCCTCCGCTATGCAAACTTCAGCTTTACAACCCCTTGTGCTCGAAGTGTAGACCATTCGCGTTGAGTGTGCACCATCATCATGCCTGTTATTGCTGTGGCTGGTGGTAGTGGTGGAGTAGGGAAAACCATTGTCGAAAAATTACTCGAAGAATCGAAATTCGACGTGGTCGTGTTGTCTCGCGTATATCTCTTCATCCAACTCTACTTGATCAATTGCTGATATTGTAACTCCTCAGGTGAGACAGGACCAGGATCTGCAGAAGGTTCAGGCTGTGCAGCTTGACTACAATGATGTCCACTCAATGACTCAGGCGCTTGAGCAACACAACATCCATACCATCATTTCTGCGATTGGCTTGGTTTCGGACGAGACGAGTCAGTCCCAGTTGAACTTGATCGAAGCGGCGGACAAGTCAAAAACAACGAAGAGATTTGTCCCAAGCGAATACTCATTTATCCAAACGGCCAAGTATGTTTCCAACGTCCGCTGTACACTAAACATGCTGATTTGCGATACCAGTTTGCTTGACATTGATCCTAGTATTCAGTGGTGGCTTGATGCGGCAACTAGTCTCAAGACCAGCAGCCTGGAATATACCAGGGTGATCCCTGGCTTTTTCATGGACTACTGGGGAATGCCACATGTACAAACTCATTTGCACCCATTCAGCTTTGGGATCGATATATCCACTGCGACGGCGGCTATTCCAGGAGATGGTAATAATGTGATATGTATGACTTATACATATGACATGGCTGCTTATCTGGTCAAGGCACTTGATCTCAAGGAATGGCCTGAGTTCAGTATCATTGTTGGGGATAAAATTACCTACAACCAGGTTCTGAGCATGGCCGAGGAATTTACAGGTAAGGGAATTCCTCAATTTTAGACTTGGGTGTTGTTGACAGTCTTCCAAAACAGGCAAGAAATTTAGTGTCACGTACGACAACGTAGACAAGATCAAGTCTGGAGATGTCACGGTTCCTGTGCAGCCAGAAGGAGTGGACTATTCCACGGACGAGCTCAAGGAGACCACCGCATTAGTGAGCAGACTTACTATAAACAACGTGTTCCAACTGCCGGGGAACCGACTCAACGCCCAATTCCCCGAGATCAAGCCAATCAAGATGCGCGAGTTCTTGCACAAGGCGTGGAAGCAAAACAGTGTATAAAAGCTTTCTAAAGGCAGTTCAATATTACAATTGCACAATTAGTTTCATTAAGATCATTGCCCGGGGCTTGATTTGAAAAAAGAGCTACCGTGATAACAGGACGCAGAAATATTGGCTACCCATCAATTATTACATCTGCCAAACAATTTGTGAAATCCAATGACTTGATGATATCCCCGGGTATTCTTCCTCGGTTTCAAATCTTCCATAATGATAAGATCAACCCGAAGTTTAGCAAACCGGGCCCGGAAGATCAACTCCAATGCAAACCTGCCGTCCAGGAATGAGGTTGGAGCACCAGGGATTAATATCGGTGTTCCAGCATAGGAGCTGTCTCATGGTGAATTTGTTTTGGTTGCGTGATATGATGTCCCAGCAAGTGTCGCCAGAACTGACGGTATAATAGTCGATGCCTGTTACTGCGTCAGTCTGGATCAGGAGGCCCTATGTATTCTTTGCTATTTCTCACAGAATTCTGTCAGCTTCCAAGCGGCTGCATCCAAGCCCACCTTGGCGGTTTCTACCACAGCAGAGCTGCCGAGGGAGAAGACTCCCAAGAGGCATGCGATACTTTTGATGTTGACCATTTTGGACTTGGTTTGATGAGCTTGCGGGGCTGTGGGAATGGAAACTAGGCTTTGTCGCTGATTGAAAACCGCTTGCAGGGAGGATTCGTCTATCAATTTATACCTGAACTCTTTGGATTGTTATAGAAGGAGCTATATGCCTTTGGGATGAGGCTTTGTCTTGTCAAACATCTGCATACCACTTGAGAAGTACGGTGCCTACAAATCAGACCATTGATCACATCTACTTCTGCTGCAAATTGCATTCGATTGCTCTTACTGCTACCGTGGCTTTCTTCTGACTTTGGTGGTTTTGAAACAATATGAACAGCAGCATCACAAGAGCTCAAAGTAGGCCAATAGATCCAAGGAAATCAACCCCATGGCCCTCTGTCTTGGTCTTCGTTGTCGACACTGTCTCGGTGAGACCGAGTACAATCCATCTGTTTTACGGTTACATCGTCCATGAACATGACTATCAGGGCGTAACTCTGATCAGGGAAACCTAGCCTTTGACGTTTACCATAGTGTCACGATGGCCCGAACTACGCCATTCATCGTGGGCATAGCTAGCGTTGTGCAAACAAACAACTGAGACATATGCGTTCCTAATCACAGATTGTGCAACGAAATTAGCTAAGCTGGGTCTGCTATAAAACAGAAAATAGGGATTGGATATCAAAATAGACTTGGTATTGGGTTGCGACTATTTGCTACGTAGGAACAAGTGTTATACAGCGTGACATTACATGCTGCATCAATATCACACCAGGCCCAATCTTGTTGCTATTGACTAGATGATGAGGAATATCGGTGAGCATTCTAGAACAGGCCAAAAGTCGTGAGGTCTGGGACCTGGTCAACTCTGTCGAGACCGCGTCGGCTGAATGTCAGGGGAGGAAACACAAACATGGCTAAATTGCCGGGTGATAATCGGTTTCGACAGCTCTCGTCTTGGCCAAAAAGTTGGTATCACAGGCTTCGCTCATGTTTGCTGTCTTCTCTAGCACCTAGGTTAGATCTACCGTCATTAAGGATATCTTGTGAAACACCCATGGACTCTTTAGGTTTGGATCCAAGTGATCACGCGTAATGACTCCTCCGCATCACTCTGGTATAGCAGTATATAGACCACAATATTTCCGGACGGTTCGGGGTCTTCTAGAATGCCAAGGTGTACGTTCTACGCCACTTCGGGCGTTGCACGTTGGGAGCTCCCCGATGGATGCCCACGGGGAGTACACATTTTTGAACTCTCACTTACACAATACGAGGGCTACTATGAACTCTGTAAACTTGGCCCGAAAACAAGAAATGCCCGTATTACCGTGTTCCCGTGGACATCGATGAACTTGGGTATACTTCGTCTTTCTGCCTGAGGCAACTAGCATGACTCAGCAGGCTCATGTACTGCCTTGGTGCCTGAAAGCCTGCAACTCGGAGGCGGCGGGAAAACCCGACGTTTCGATGTAACGCGGTTCTGGAAAAGAAGCGACAATGGTTTTGAGCGCCGGATAGATTTTTGTGATCAGAGGTGCGAGAGAAAACCCTGAGCTGGGGTGAGAACAATCAGGAATTCGGTATCATGGATGGGAACGCCGACAATGCTGTACGCCTTGCCAAGGTATGCGTCGATTATCCCCCCCTATACCCCGTCAAACGAATGTGATTGGACACTTACTCTGCAAAGGCATGCAGTGTCTGCAGACGAAAGAAGGTCAAATGTGATGGCACTAGACCGGCCTGTACCCCCTGCAGGACATTTGAACTGCCCTGCAAGTACGAAGACGCCGTGCGACACAAGAAAAAGCCCAACCGGTAAGCTATCCGATATTAATTGACGATCAGAGGCTAATCTGGATTGGCAGCGATGAATATCTGCATGAAATGGAAGAGCGTATTCGCTCATTGCAAGAAGAATTAAATGAAGCCCGTGCCTCGAAGAGGCGCCGAGTGCAGAGTGACTCAGATGCAGACCCCGAGCATGGTCAGCATTCGGATGAATCTGATTCGGAGATACCGTCTCCAAGAGATGATACTAGTCAAGTAACTCACGAAGTCGAGACCAATGGAGGTGATCGTGACGAAGGGTCATATACCCTCAAAACCCCGAAAGGCGCAATGCGTTTCTTTGGTAAGTACAGGCTCACCGACTGTAGTTTCTCAGAGGTGACACGAGCGACTGCTGATTCTACCGACTACATCTAGGCGCATCCTCTCATTTCTCCATTGCTTCTCCTGAGGGTGCAGGCTGGCTTGAGAACACAAAGGGTAACAATATGTGGCGCCATGCCGTCCAGAGAAACGGAAGCCGATGGAGGCTTGCCGACTGGTTTCCCAAAGCCCTCCAAGATGACTATCAAAGCAGGTGCTCACTGCCACTTCCCTCCAAAGCGGAGACATTAGCGCTGGTTGACGAGTATTTCGAGAGCTTCAACAAGGCTGTGCCGCTATTCGGACCGGAAAGCTTTATGGTCCAAGTCAATAGGCACTTCTCGTGGAATCCTAACGAGGGATCCTCATGGTGGGCTGCGTTAAATGTTGTCCTCGCTTTTGCATACAAACAAAGAGCCGAGAGTTCAGGGGGCAGCAGCGATGACTGGCAAAAGTCCCTTGGCCACGTCAGGAATGCCATGAATGTGGTTACGGAGCTTTTCATGCGGACTTGTGATCTTCTCGCGGTTCAAGGGCTACTCGGCCTAGCACTCTACTTCCAAGGGACACCGAACCCCCAACCTTTGTTCATGTTTGCTGCTTCTGCTGTGCGCCTGTCGCATTCTATTGGGTTACACAAATCCAACTCCCTTGGTCTTCCAGAGCCCCAGGTAGAAGAACGAAAAAGGGTCTTCTGGATAGCGTTTATTCTAGACGCCGATGTTTGTCAGCGGACTGGTCGTCCTGGATCTCAGGATACCCGCGACTTCAGCACTATGCTCCCCTCGGAAGACCCACATGATGGGTTAGGTATGATGGAGATCAGGGGGACGAAGATCAACTTCTTCTCGGCCCTCGCTCGACTCGCTATTATTCAACGCAAAGCTTGCGACACATTGTACAGCACCGAGGGCTTCAAAAAGACGCGTGAGGAGCTGATGAAGGATGTGAGAGAGTGCTTTGAAGAGATCGAGGCTTGGAAACAAAGTCTTCCAATGATAGTTCGGCCACAACGAAACTTTGCCGGCTGCCACCATCCATTTCTACCGCATATCTTACGGCTTCATTTTGCCTATCATTGTTGCTACCTCAATATTCACCGAGTCTTTTTGATTCCACGAAGATGGTCTAATACGCCAAATGAAAGACCAAGCGCTCCTGGGTTACCGATTGATCGCGAAAACTCAGTAGAACAATCACTGGAGGCAGCACGAGCTGCGATTGATCTAATTGGTCATGTACAAAGTGGCTTTGGTCAATCCTTTGAATGGTATGTATCGATATTCCAAACGATCTAAAAGGTACGTCTACTAACAAATCAAACAGGGGCATCGTTTATTTCCCTGCTGCAGCTCTAGTCGCATTGTTCTCTCAGATAATAGCCAACCCGTCTCGCCCCGATGCCAAAACTGATATCTCAAGAATCAATGGAGTCGTCGCATTTTTGGCAAGGGTGGCATCGCAAGAACAAGACACGTATATGGATTATGTCCTGGCCATGTGTACTGATTGGGAAAACTCGGCGAGAAGAGCGATTCATCGTGCCAGAAATCCCCCAACCGAGCGCAGGGGGACAAGCCAGCCACCGCAAACTCAGGGGCAAAGATGGTCGCAGAATCCCAATCTGCCCCAGCGGCCCTTTACACCGGGCTTCAATCTTTCCGAGCAGGCTCGGATGGATGGCAACTTTGCTCAGCCAAATCATCTACATCCGGACCAGGCTTTGTATACCACAGGGCCATTGTCCATGGCTACTCCGATTGCTTGGAATTGGCAAGATATGCTGGCAGGTGCGCCTCCTTCTTACGATTTTAGCTTATTTGATCTGACTGGAAATTCCGGGGAATTGTGAGTTTTGATCCATATAATATGGCCTTCAATTTTTTATTTCTCCCCAGCGCTTTAAATGCTTGGCTTCAACATACAAAATGATTCTGAGGGATTATGCCCATGTGATACTGGCATCATGATGGCAATTTGGAACAGGGGGGCTTGTCCACATGGGACTTGCTTCCTTGTCATCCAATCTGGCAACAGGCCTCAAAAGATCCATTTGTCCCCAGGGGCTGTCCTCAAATCTCATCATGAATGAGGAGTCAGGGGTCAAATACTCGGGGAAAACGTTCTTCCATCCATCGATCACTTGAATCATAATTTCGGTGACGAATTGGGCAGGCGAAGAGCGCACAAACTTGAACTCATCGAACGTCTTCTGCACGACCTCCACAGGGTAGAGGCCAATCTCCTTGTCCAGCAGAATCGTGTCTGCTGCCACAAGCGAACTTATCACATGATAAGACCCGCCCTTCCGTGCTCGGTCACGAATGCCCAGCATCGCTCCTAGGGCACCGATAATGCCAGTTGCCATGTCGGAGATTGGCAGTGGTGGTAGAACGCTTGTTCCTTCATCAAAGCCCAATGCCCGCCCCATAACGTACGACGCACCGGACGCGGCGTCTCCGATTTGCTGCCATCCGGGTCTCTCGGCGAAGGGCCCGCTGGGTCCATAGCAGTTTTCATCGACGTATACAAGACCCTTGTTTCTCTTTGCTGCCATGTCGAGCATATCTTTCAGGCCAAGCCCCTTACGGTCGAGTGATCCATACCGGAAGCCTTGTACGAAGATATCTGCTTCGCCAACGAGCTCCAGAAGACGGGCCATATCTTCCTCTTTTCCGATATCCAGGTCAATGGTGCGCTTTCCGGCGTTCAGAGCCAGTTGAAGGACCTAACTATAGTCAGCGTTGTCTCAAAAAGGTGACGAGTTCCAACTTACATTCAGATCCGCGAGCTTGCTGCAGTTGATCCGGATGACATCTGCGCCGAATGATGCCAATGTAGTTCCAACAGTGGGACCAGCAATGATGCGTACCATCTCCAAAACCCTGATCCCAGCCAGGGGACGCCGGTCAGAGAGTTGGCGCAGAGGAACCGGAGGTGTTTCCTTCGCGTAAAACTCATGTTTACAATTCACAAGAGGGTGTTCGGCAAGTCGCCTTCCCATCTCGGTCTTTCTCCATGCATCGGGCGAGTAGCAAATACTACCACACAACCCATGCCTCACGTTATGCATCTCAAGCTCATCCGCACTCCACTTTCGCACATGGCTCTTGAGATACTCGTACCCCTCATCGACATTTTTCAGGGGAACATCCATATCAATGCCCATAGACTGGAGCGTCTTGCTCGCATCCAACGATCCATGCAATTGATACCACACTTTCGGGTCTTTGGTCGGATACAAAGCAGTCGCCCGACCAGACAACGGACCAACGCCGAAACCCCGATCGAAGTCCCGGGTAAAGATCTTAGACAACGTTCCGGCCCGTGCAAGAGTCGACAGATCCGATCCCTTCACGTGCACGGTGAATGTTGAGGCAAGCCAGATTCCGGCGTGATCCGTGTTCACGGTGACACTTGCCTCCTTTGCAGCCTTTCCGTCTCGCAGTTCCAGGAGCTCGTTTCCAACGACTCCGCACATGGCGTGCAGTGCTGCTACCACCGCGGGGGATTTCATCGGTCCGGGGACCATTGGGTCCGGCCGCCCTTCGAACTTGACCGTATCCCATATCGCGGAGTCTTTTGTGAACCCGGGTGTCTTTGATGCGAGGAATTTGAAGATTCGTTGGGTGTCTTCTGGTACGGGAAGGACGGTTTTGTCGATGTACGTCCCTGGTCCGTAGACCTCGGCGCCGGAGATGGTCTCGTGCATGTTTATAGATTATATGGGAACAATAAATATCAAAATAAGTAATGACAGGCACATATCAACGGTCTGGGGGTGACGGGCCGTATTTATAGGGACTTCCCTCTACGAGGGCCCTCTGCCTCTTTCATTGTATGACCTAGCCCCTTTTGGGACGCTATATGTAGATCTTTCTCACTCGTTCTTTCCTCTGTATGCTTAGATGCCGTTAAAGCTTGCCAGAACACCTGAGAGACCCATCTACTTCCCTACTTCCCTACAATTCTTTCCTAGAGCATATTGTCTGCCTTGCTGTCCCATTACTTGGATTTGGAAGAAAAGGCTCCGACCTAAAGCATACGCAAGACTGGCGACAATCAAATCGAGATTCCCCACAGGGCGGCCAGCACCAAGCCGAATATCCGGACGGACAAGGTTGATTGGAGTGGTCAGGAACGTCCCCTGAATCAAAGATGGAGACCTTCCCGGTCGATCCCACGGCTTTGACAGAAGCGCCTCGGGGGATCTGTGAACAAGAACGCCGTGGATCTGAATTAGGGTTTGAAATGGCCACTTAAGGACAGAACTAATACATTCGTGGGTCGATATGTGGAGAACATCGGATGCTGGCTCGTTATAATTCCACGGGCCGCGGGACTTTACTTACTGGAAAGTTGACATCGACGTGTTCCTGGATTTACCTCGGATACGATCGTCCGGGCCGAGTTGAGAGAGGGGTGTCGAACAACGTCATTCGTTTGTATTAGATGGTATAAGAAATGTATGCGTTCGCTAATCTGTAGTGAAAATTGAAGTGGAAACGAATGCACATTTTTTATACAATTTTTGGCTCGTTGGCTCTTTATCGATAACAGATAACGTGATAAGAACTATAGCTTACAATGTCGCCTATGAACACCGGTGGACGGCCTGTCAGGGTTGCTAATTGCTCTGGATATCATGGTATGAGTTGAGTCTCCTGATTACACAGTCTGTACTGACTGTCCTGAAGGCGACCCTGCCTATGAGATGTATCGCCAAGCAACCCTCGGAGATATCGACTTCATCACGGGTGACTATCTCGCTGGTATGTGTTTCCTATAAGTAATGGGAAATAAGGCTGACTGTATCCCTTATGAAGAGGTCAACCTGGCAAACAATGCACAAGCCTTCCGACGCGGCGAGCATGCAGGATATGAGGAAACCGCTTGGGAAGGAATCAAACAAACCATCGACGTGATCGCTGACAAAGGCATCAAAGTGGTGATCAATGGTGGCGCTCTCAACCCCAAGGGTCTAGCACTGAAAGTAGACGAATTGGTAAGATGCATGTTCTTATATTGCAATGGTCTCTAACATCTTTCGCACATTCAGTGCCGCCAAAAAGGTCACGCTCTGAATGTCGCCTATCTGTCTGGAGACGACCTCTATCCCAAACTTGGCCCTCACATGCCCCGAACGCCCGAAGAGCTAAAGCATCTTGATTCAGGGAATGAGTCCGTCAAGCCAGGCACTCTCACTTATGCCTTTACGAAGGCCGACGACCCCGTCCCAATGGTCTCGGCGCACGCATACCTCGGCGCTCGGGGCATTGTGGATGGTCTCCGTCGAGGAGCTGATATTGTAATCTGTGGCCGGGTCTCAGATGCTAGTCCGGTTATTGCAGCCGCGTGGTTCTGGCATTCATGGTCAGAGACAGACTATGATCGTCTGGCTGGGGCTTTGGTTGCTGGGCATTTGATTGAATGCTCTGCCTATGTGACCGGTGGTAATTTCTCTGGCTTTGACCGGTATCCAGTTGACACTTTTATTCACCCTGGGTTCCCGATTGCGGAGATCGATTCTGATGGTACTTGTGTTATTTCTAAGCATCTTGGAACTGGTGGACTCATAGATTGTGACACCCTGCGGTGCCAGTTTTTGTATGAGCTTCAAGGGAACATTTACTTGAATAGTGATGTTAGTGCTACGTTGGATGACATAGTTGTCGAGCAGATTGGAGAAAACAGGTATACCCCTCTGCTTTCACCATTCGATGACGGTTGCTGATGGTCAAAGGGTGAGTGTTCGAGGAATTCGAGGACACGCGCCTCCTCCAACGACCAAGTTGGCTGTTTTCTACCAAGGAGGCTTCGAGGCTCAGGTACTCCTCAACGCTACGGGGTATTCTACTGATGCCAAGTGGAACCTGGTTGAAAGACAGATTCGACATTTCATCGACCAGAAGGCCATTGATCATATTGATACACTTGAATTTCAAAGGCAAGAACAAAGCTCGTCAATGCTTGGAAATAAAGGCTGACAAGCAATCAGAATTGGCGTTCCTGCGTCCAACCCAGTATCCCAGCGAAGCAGCACAACTTACCTCCGTATTTTCATCGCTGCAGCTACCCCAGAAGCCGTCCTTGCTGTACTAGGGTCCCTGAAAGATATCTCATTGAAGCATTTCTCGGGTATGAAACAGTCTCCATAAAAAGACCATTTACTAACAGACACGATACAGGCTTTCACTCATCCCTCGACATGCGCACAGCGATTCCACGCCCAGTGCTGGCTTACTATCCAGCAATTATAAAGCAAGAAGATCTCAATGAAGAAATCAATTTTATTGGCGGGTCAGATTCTATTAATTCATTCCCAACAGGTCATCCACCAGCATATGAAGATCTTCCACCCCGTCAAAGTTATGATCACATCCCCACCAGCGAAGAACAAGCCCTACTTAACTCGCCTTCAAGATCAATCAGACTGGGGGATATTGTCCTGGCACGATCCGGCGATAAAGGGGCCAACCTCAATTTCGGTCTTTTCGTCACTGAAGAGAAGCACTGGTCTTGGTTGCGGTCATATATGAGCCGCGAGCGGGTACGGGGAATGCTTGCTCAAGACGAGGATTGGGATGAGTCGTTTTTGATTGAGAGAGTTGAGTTCCCGCACATACGGGCTGTGCATTTTGTTATCTATGGCATTCTTGGTAGGGGTGTCAGTAGCTCTAGTCGGTTGGATGGGTTTGGGAAGGGATTTGGAGACTTCTTCCGGGACAAGTTCGTTGAGGTTCCTGTTTCGCTTTTAGATTAAAGCTTGGTCTATTCTTGAATTGTCTAGTGAGGGTGAATCTGGTGACGTTGTCAGAGAAGTCTTTCTAGGCAAAGTTCAATTTTATCGGAGTTCTTTTGAAAAGGTATTTCCGTGTTTGCTTACCGTAGGTGTCACAATTTCAGTTTTACTTTAAAAGTGACACTTCATCCATCAATTAATTGTTTGAGTAATTAAAACTTGTACGTTATGTCAGTATAGCATTGTTCTTCTACTAGGGCTTCCCTATTCTAGGCTCTCTGAGCACTCTCTGGCTGCTCAGAGCTTACGATTTGCTGCTTACTGGTTGCTCAGTGACTACCTCCATATTGCACATCTAAAAGAGGTCATTGCCTACTGAGTTGTGCGCCGGTATACCACTGGCACTGTAGTACTTTTTAAGGCCTTATCAAGACCCTTGCTAGTTGAATGTCTTATATTCATCGTAAAGACTGCATCGTCACAGTTACGTACGTCCTGGTCATGTTGAGTGTAGGTCAATGTCTGCTGCCTGATGATATACTCCTGATAAGGTTGTGGGACAACTTCAGTTATGTCGAGCACCTTCTTTTCCTCTCACTTTAAAAGACCCCTCTCGACTTCCAACATGAATCACCTGCGAATTTCTGCCCATAACTCTAATAAGGATTCAACGGTCTCGCTCGGCTCTTCTTTGTGTGATAATATTAAACTAACCAACCAACTCTCTGCACTCCTGGACCGGGCACAAAATGACGCTGTGGTCCAACAACTGAGTCTAGATGACTCTCTATCCGCAGATAATGTTCTTCGCGGAGTTCTCTCTCCAGACTCACTTACCAGAACAACCTCTTCCTTTCCTCAGTTCCAGCGAAGTCAACAAGGTCCCGCTTCAGTTGGCTATCGTGTGATTGGATTCGGGCAGTGCGGTCTTGTTTTTGAGCGACCTGGACGAAACTACGTGCTGAAACTCGCCAAGCCATCATATGAAGACACTTTGTGGAATGACTTCAAGGCGCATTTTAGTGTGCGACGAGCTTTTGACCTGGAACAGAACAAGAACATCAAATGTCGTGTTCCTCAACTCTTCTCTTTCGTTCCAAAAGACAACCACGAATGGTGGCAGGAGAATATTCCTTTTCTCCCCACTGTTCATGAATCAGTTCCGCTCCCAGCTATGGTTTTGATCAGCCAGCGAATTCTCCCAATACCAAAAGTTGCACGGCAAGCTCTGATTGATAAATACTGTCCAGCCCTATCTCGTGCACTTGCGGCCTCGAATGACAAGAATCGTGATTGTCTAGCTCGTGTTTACTTGGGTCGGCGCCGCCTCGTCAATACCCTGTCCGCAAACTTCACCTTACGCAACTTCAATCTTCATCTAGACCAAATGGTCGAGCCGAATCTTCCCGTCAAATACTTTGCGAGTGCAATGGGTGAAGCTCTGGCAGTTATTCATTGGTCCGCGCAGGTGGATGGCTACGATATTGAGTTTGTCCTCGGGAGCGAAGGCGACACAACCTACTCACAGGGTATTTCCATTTCGATTGGACCTGAGTTAACTCCACAGCGGTTAGCCGCCATGAAGCCATTCACAGATATTGAGTCCTTGATAAAAGTCAACTTCAAGCAGCGAACAATGCGCCTGTGGACACTTGACTTTAATCTATGTCATATCTGGGATACAGAGGCTGCCTTGGACAATCCAGAGGGGGTTGTCTCACATCTTGTCATGGCTTTTTTCGAGAATGACCCGTATTATCCTTTGCCGCTTATGGAACATGTTTTATACCAGGAGCTATGGGAGATTTTTCAGGGAAAGTACCTGGAAAAGGCGGGTCTGATTTTCTCTGAAAGCAATGTGGATTCACGGCTGGCTAGCCTGCCCCAGAAGTTCATCGATGGTTGTGTTGAGAGAGAGAGAGAGAATCTACTACATGGTCGTGGTCATGGTTATCGTGAAACGAAGTAGTCCTTAGGTTCGAAAGTTGCTATTGCTAGTATTTCTGTTGCTCGAAAGTTTGTCTATTCGTATCTTTACAATCCCAGAAGTTGATGCCTTGCAACAGTGCATCCGTTAACTACAGTTCTTATCGCCGTAGATCGTTCTTAGCCTAACATGTAGATGATCGTCGATTTTATTATCTCTTCGGCCCCGAAACGTACATAGAAGAGTTAAATTACAGTTTGTAGCGTCCATCGTGCAGCACCGCTGTCGTAAGAAAATAAATTGATTGATCATTACAATATGTACATTATCTATCATGACACTGACAGAACTGCAACTGCCCAGGGATCCATACTGACTGAATAATTGCCCGATGGATTGAACACACTCGTTGTGACAGTCTGAGCTTGCACATTAAAAGGTGTGTTGCCATGATACTGAGGACTAGAAAGCATTTCCAGCTTTCCAGTCTTCGCACCTGGAATACTGACTTGGACAGTTTGCTGATCTTCTCCATAATTTGCAAGCTTCAGATATGTTTTTGAACCCGTCCTAGAAGCAACCCAGTAAACAGGCCCGAAGTCCGCCGTTGAATCGACAGGGACAACAGTGTCACCCTTGTTGGAAGCGAAAAGCTTCTGAACAAAATAGGAAGTGGACGGAGTAATGCTGCCAGGGGTCGCATTAAAGCCGTACAAGGTTGGCTATGAATCGCTCGTGATTAGCAGATATTCAAGCAAGGAGCCCAATGGTTCAATACCCCGAGTTTTCTTACCGACCAGGATATGTAGTCAAAGTGCTCGAGCAATGGAGCATAGGCTGCCATCTTCACAATGTCACTGTTGCGCTCCATCCCCATCATATACACAGCCTCGCTGCAGCTTCCTTGCATATACGGCCAGTACACTCCCTCGGCACTTGACGTGTTCCGAGCTCCATATTCGCCAATCATCACAGGCTGATCCCGCGGCTGGTTATCAAATTGGTTGAACAATTTGACAAAGTCGTCCGGCTTCCGGTACAGATGCAGATCAATGATAACATCCTTTGGAAGGGGTGATGGGAGGCAGGAGAAGTCTCCGTTGGATGCAACGAATTTGACATCTGGATACTTGTCGTGGATGGCTTTGTAGATCTGGTTGAACCGATCCGGGTAGGTGTCACAGCCACCAGTGAGGTCGTCTTCGTTTCCGATTTCGATATACTCAACTTTCCAAGCATCCTTCCGGCCGTTCTGGATCCGCATCTTGCCGTAATGAGTGGACGAGTCTCCGAAGAGGTATTCCATCTCATTCATGATATCGTCCACAAAGGGTTCGAGGTCGGAGCCCGATATGATATCCCCGTATGACTTTCCTGCCCAGACGGCTAACAGCGGTGCCATGTTCCTGTGTAATGAAGAGCTGTCAGAGCTGAATCTTCCTTCCCGTCCTCCAAAGGGCTCAGAATGGAAAAATATCGACTTACATGTCTTCACACCACCAGAGATATTCGTCTAGTCCAAGCGCGTCTGTGTTGGGATAAAACCAATCACTTTCTCTCCCTGGACGATCGACCACGGGTCCGATTGTGGTATTCCACTTCCATCGATTATCAACTTCCAACCCTTCGATGTTGTTTCCACCTGGGAATCGAAGAAATGCTGGATTGACCTCATCCAGAAACGAAGCCACATCGTCTCGCAGACCATTATCTCTGTCTTTGAATGTCGGCGGATAAAGCTGAATATACCCAAAGTTAAGTGAACTACCACCCACTTTCGAGCCATCAAAAGTCAGGCGCCACTCATTTTCTCCATCAGGAGAGTGGGTAGTATTGAGGGATGTTTCAACCTCTGTAAACTTCGAGTCTGTACTCTTCACAGATACGTTGTGATCGGCATAAACGATAGAGCTATTCGATCCAACGAGTTGGATATTTATTTTTCCCGAGTACTTCCCTCTCATCCAAAAGGTCGTCTTGTAGGTAGCCTTCAGAACAGTAATTCCTTTATAGCCCAGATTTGCAAAACCGACATAGTCCGTGACACCGTCAGGCACTGCAACCTCGAGTGAGGACGTGATGGCGTCGCTGACAGGTTTCGAGCCATCTTGGGAGATAGTCACATTTCCCAATGGTGCATAGCTTGTAAGTCCAAGAGAGGTCCCTTGAAAGCCGTTGTTTTGCAAAAGCTGTGAGTGTATACCACCATCGCCGCTATGATCCATTTCCTAGTAAGAAGGAAAAGAGAATGAAATATCAGCGGAAGAACCCTCCCCACAGCATAAGAACAAGAAGCTTACTTCGAACATAATTCCATAGAGCAGTGGACTAGACTTATTCCCGCCCTCACCTGCGACAGTAAGGACAACCGGTTCACTCGTGCTATTGTTCCCTTGAGCCAGGGCACCAGCAAGACATGTAATCAAGGCGATGCATGTTGCCGCACCAAGACTGGCATAAGTCACCGTCTCCGACTTCATAGCAAGTCAGAACTATACGTCAAAGCCACAAAAAAGTGCAAAAGTGAAAAGGCGAAAAGAACCGACGAAGACCTAACCTGGGGACATCAAGCTTTATTTCGGAGGCACTGCCCCTGTTGCATATGGGGCATCTTTGATCGTCTATGGAATGTGATTCGTAGTTTGCCCTGACCTGACATTTCGTTCTCCACAGCAAGCATCATTGACCCTGAACAGGTAAACGAATGCAAATCGTTGCCGATGAATAAACTCTGGGTCGTTTGGGAAGCCAATTGATTGTCAATATCACACCATATGCAATTATCTATGGTGCTCAATGTTCTTCCTAATCTCCTTTGTGGATGGGCACTGCGGAAAATTGGAGAAGTCATGACGTCGGATACTCTTCTCCTCATATCGAGTGGTGATATTTACCCAAGCACTCATATTCCATCTCAAGATCCAAGGGCATTGATGTAATCATTTTACTTTTGACTTTTTAATTTAGTCTTGTTCCTGCGCCACGGAGCGTATTAAGAGTGACACTGCTGCACCCTGTGGTCCCGGCTTTAGGGTTTGGCGGGGTCAACCGTCTAAATCGATGCCTCATCTCTCAGGCATTACTAATTTCCAAAGCTGAGAGCATTCCTCTGGGAATGCTATAGCAGGTATTTTGTGATTCAAAGCCTTGCAAAAGACTTGCTTAAATGAGTCGAGATACAACATGCTATGAATCATCAACATAATTGAGAAATTCACAAACAAGGTACAATATCGGTATCAGTCAAGAATTAGCTTACAAAGAGAACAACAGTAATTTAAGAATCAGCAAGCGAAAAAAAGACTTAGACACCCCATTTGGAGCCACGAACAGGAGTAGGAGCTCTCTTTTCCCGATGGGAAATAACCTCAGCCAGCTTATTGATATCTTCTCCTAATGCCCAAATACGACGCTCGAGGATGGCCCTTTCGTAACAGAGCTCACCGTGGACTCGCCAGAGCTCCTCTACAGACGAGTCAAACAGCTTATCGGTGAGTTGTGAAGGTTCGGGAATTGATGCCAAACGGAGGATAACGGGCTGAACGCTCTCGTCATTGGCAGGAGAAGCAGCTGGTTTTTGCTTCTTTGACGAAGGCTTCGAAGGTTTCAACTTAATGGGTTTGTAATTTCGCGGGTTTGGAGTTGTAACATGCTTGCTCTTCAAACGACCAGATCGACGCGGTATCTCAGGGGTGGGTGCGTTGCCATCGGAGCTCGTGTGCTGGGGGATGGTGATCAAGTCTCTGTCGATGTTGTCCGACATGCGGCGCATATCTGAGCCATCAGGATTGATCAGACTCTGGACTTGATCTTTGCTTTCTATTGGCATTCCTGATTAGCTAGGCAAAAGATACTGGGTCTTGCATATTGTAACAAACCCAGGGCTGTGTCGTCCTGGTCCGCGTTGGTATTCATTGGCGCAAGCCCAGAAATGGGGGCGTCGCCATGATCACTGGAAAAATCAAACTCGCAGTAATCTTCAGCAGGAGAGAGACTCAGGTCAGATGTATCATTCGAAACTGGATCAGCATCGTACAGTGGTGGCATGTTGCACCTGGGGCAGTCAGATGGAGGAGAAATAGAAGAAGACAGAAGTGAAGAAAGAGGATTGAGAATGAGAATGGATGGCAAGTTGGGCAAAACAGTGCATCTTTCATTATCATCGAAATCAACTGCCGACACAATCATTAACGAGAACTCAATCAAATCGATCCTAGTCTTCTGTTCCGCATATCGTCCGGTTCCTTATTTGCTTTGAATCCCTGGTTTTCTAGCTACAACCACGATCACTTTATGGCTCCCTAGGGTGAATCTGAACAGTCCAGACTCTTTGGTTGCTAAATAGATCAGCTCACCCGAGACGCGGACCTCAAGGTCATTCGTATCAGGATCTGCGTATTCTGATCTCAACATGAGCACCACACCGGTTTGCGCGTCGAGTGAGTCTCGCATACTCTTCAGGACCTAATCTTATTCAATGAGACTCAAATATAATTTATAGCTCAACTAATGTACACTAAAAACTTCTGCATTCACGAGAAAGTCTCACCACCATTTTCCAAGTATTGAATTTCTTCCGGGGTGGAAATCCTTCCGAGCGCCTGATTTCTATGCGGGTACCGTCCAAACTGGTCAATAATGACCTTGTGCTTTTTCTCAAACTCATCATTGACCTTCAAGAAATTTCTCAGATGATCCACTTGGTTGATTAGAATGTCATGACATTCTTTCTCTTCCTCGGAGAGTGTCAAAGTGTCCCTGGCAACAAACTCCTCCATATCCTTGGCTGTATCCGCATGCACTTGAACAGCTTTCTCGTGAACAGCCAGATCTTCAGAGTGCATGAGGGGTAGATGAAACCAAGTTCGATAAGCTAATCGATAGCGGAAGTAAGATGACTGAGTCGGAATGTTCGCTTTGAGTGCCTTGAGGGCAATTTTCTCGGCCAGAGCTGTGCCTTAATCAGTCACAGTACTATATTTAGGATTGAGACGAGGGCTGGGTAGTCAACACTCACGATCAAAAGTTTGAAAGACCAATCTTGATTCGTCTCCTCGGAAGCAATTGCGAGGCATCTGGTCTAACAAAAGGATCATGTTAATCCAATCCATTGGCGAAGCTGGATTCACCGCAGCGATGATATCCGAGTCGGAGGCTCCAGAGTTCACAATTGTTTCCAAAGCTGGGCGGAAATTTGCGCTTTGTCTCGTTAGTTTTGATATATTTCAAGGGTCAGATGTTGAGTACTTACACGCAGAGCTTGTCAAATTCAGAGTCTTGTTTAAACCAGCGGCCCATATCACTCATCTTTGGTAGGACGAGAGCATCCTTGCTTTCCAGATGGTCGAACCATAAGGCATGGACCTCATCGAGGAGAGCTGGCGTGAGAGTTTGCTTCAGCTCCGACGGGTTTGCCATGACAATGGGCGAGGAGTGAAATTTGCGGGTCAAGCTAGGTTGGTAGAATGTGTGGTGAAATGGTATCTTCTCAATTGCTCGCTCCCGGCCGCTTTGGGATGGTCTCAGACCAGTTGCTGGGACCACCACTAGCTTCAAGGGATTGAATCTCGCAGTTTGAACGAGTCTTCTTGTGATTGCCTGTCGAATAAGAGCCATGACGCAGAAATTTGAAATGCGGTCACTTACCCTGCTGCTTGTCATAAGTAACATAGTTCGGGAGTAAACCTGGTAAGTTGGTTACCAAGCCGCCAATCTTGAAAGGCCGAGTCCCGAGATCTTGCGAGAAGCTGAGTCATCATGTATAGTTAGTTAGTTATTTCAACCTCATGGCTCCATGGTCCTTGGAACCTGAAGGGTTTAATGGTTAGCTGTGAATGATGTTTAGTTTATACTGTGTTCCAAGTGTTATCTATGCATATGACGTCCAAGATGTTAGGGCTAGAGGCCAATGTGTATTATGTCAGATAAGGTTATCCCAAAGAGGGCAAAAGATCCCAAAACCTCCCCGCACACTTCTCCTCACACTTATACTCCGCATCTTGGTCATGTCTGCCTGGCACTTTTGATATCTCCATCTTCTTTCAGCTATGCGGCGAGTCAAGAAATCGCGCAATGGCTGTGGGAGATGCAAGAGTAAACGAGTCAAATGTGACGAACTTCAACCAGAGTGTTCCCGGTGCACACGTTTAGGAGTCCGATGCCCTGGATATCTAAAGTCTTTACGATGGATCACTGAGAGTCCTGCCGCATCGACTTCCGAGACCGAGGTCAGGTCGACTGCGCCAAATCAGCCGCCTGTGGTGGCGCAAGATGAGTCGACCTTTGAGCATCACCACTTGGAATCAGGGAGCTTCGACTTGGACGAGTCAAATTCGCTCTGCGATAACCTTTGGGATCTTCCCGGTGGGGGCTTACCCGAATTGACAGATCTATCACCAATGACGGCAGCATCACCGTCTTTTCCGCAATCGAGAGACTTTGCTCAGGACTTCGGCCAGTCTAGAGACGTTGGGGCTGATCTTTCGCATTTCATGTCACTTATTGGACCGACTCCCGCACCTGAGGAGCAGGGTGATATTGCATTGCGAGACTTTTCTCCTGCGACTATTGTCCGCAGCTATCCCCCTATATCTCAACGGTCTGCGCCTCGTAATTTGATGACAATGTCTCGTTCATTGAACAACCCCTCATGGACTCTTATCGAATACTATTTTAAAGAGGTGGCGGCATTGTTCTCAAGTTACGACAGTCAAATGAACCCCTTCCGAACTACGGTTTCTCGTCTTTGGGGTTCCTCTCTGGCAATGTGTCGAACAATGCAAAGCATGGCGGCCGCAACTCTGGTCAACGACTTCCCTCAGTTTGGTCCAATGGGCCGAAAGATGCGAAACGAGGCTGTTGAGATCATTAACCGTGAAGAAGTAATGGACGATAAGTCGTTACTGGCGCTCCTCATGCTCGGACAGACAGCTAGCTGGCATGATCCAACTGATCTAGGTATATCATTCTTCAATACGCTCCGTAAGCAGCTCAACACTATATCATCAACCTCGCACAGCCAAGATTTCAGCTTCAACAAAAACGACAGTAATAATTATCGGTTCTTCGAAGAAGCTCTGATATATTGGGAAATGCTTCTGTCGTTCGTCACAGACAACGACACAATGATCCTATCACAAACCTCCCACTCCTCATCATCAAGTGAGTCTCTCGTTCTCCAACGAGTCCCACATCCCTGGACCGGCATTGCACGCGAAACACAATTCACCGTGCACGAAGTTGGCCAACTGATCCGCCGAGAGCGAAAACGCATTCGATCAAGAAGATACACCTCTCAAGAGGACATCACTCGCGCACAATCAGCAATTGAGAAATCCTTCGAACTTGAAGAGCGCCTCTTAGCCCTAGCCCACCCATCCGAAGCCGAAATAGTCAGTCCCGGCGACGACGACACCCCAGTCTGGCACCTCCTCACCATGGCCGAAGTCTACAGATGCACTGGCCTAATGCAGCTCTACCGCGTCTTCCCAGACCTGCTATACAACCGTCTTCCACAAACATCAGCCTCCACCACATTCCACTGCCCAGGAAGCACAACATCAACCTCAAGAGATCCATTCTTCCCCGTCGATCTAGACAGCATGAACCTCTCAGCCTTTGCAACCCAAAGTCCCGAGACACCAAATCAAGGCCCCAATTCCGCAGATCCCACCACCACCCCTACCCCTACCCCATCAACGATACACCAAACCACAACTCCAATCCCAAATCCAACCCAAACCCCAACCCAGGACCCACCAGACCGCGAAGCCCTCTACAACACCTGGCTAACCGAATTCGCCACAACAACCCTCTCGCGTCTAAAGACCATTCCCCTGGAATCCCGAACCCGCTGTCTCCAGCCCTTCCTGCTAGTCGCCTCATGCTCGGAACTACGTCTGCCGCATCTACCCCTCCAAGCATCCGAGCAGGACAATGACAACGAGCAAGATGGGACTGAGCATTCCACCGATAACAAGTCCAATTCCAATCCCAATGGCGGAACCCATCACCCAACTATATCAATGGAGGCAATTGAAGTCTCGCGCACGAGACAGTTCATCCTGGGCCGATTGAATCATTTCATGCATCTGCTCCCGCCGAAGCCTATTCGTGTTTGTCTGAAGCTTGTCACGGAGGTCTGGAGGCGCATGGATGAGGGTCGGGATGATGTTTTTTGGGTGGATGTTATGTTGGATCATCGGTGGGAGACTACGATGGGGTGACTTGGGCAACTTGGAGGAATGTTTGATGGTGGGTTTCTTGGTGGATGGGGATGTATATGGATTAGTTTTGTTTTTTTTTCTTTTTGATAGATTTTGGATACCCTTTTTGCTCTTGTTTGATTTGTTGGTGTGGGAAAAGATATGGATGTGCTGTCGGGTGGGATTCGGTTCTTGATGCTTGTGTTTGGTATGTTGGTATGTTGGTACGGTTGATGGCTGATGGTTATGGTTGATTCTCTTGTGGAATATACTTCGCTGTGGTTTATTCTAAGCGAACGACGAGAAGCGGTGGGATATGGTGCTTATCCTACAAGGAATAGAAGTGGTAATATTAAAATCAATTGATTGAATCCATACTCCTAAATTCCAATCATCCAGTGGGTAGAACAACCCTCTAAGGGCAAGTCTATTAACTGGGAAATCATATTATGCAAAGAGAGACCTGAAAGCCCGAAAGTTAAAGGATGTGAGTAGCGTTGAAAAGAGGCACGAGCAGAAGGAGAAGGAGAATAGAATAGAAATGAGGATGCAGATAGAGGTGAGGTCATGGCCAAGGGGACATTCACAACAGAGTTCCAAGGAGAATATCAAGGATGAAAAAGGTGGAGTATAATGCATATGGTCGATAATGTGTACAAAGAATGGGACAAGAAGGAGTAGGGGTAGGTTAGGGTAGAGCAGAGTAAGAAGTCCAAGATCCAAGTCAAAACCAGCAGATCGAATCAAGCTGAATCGTTGGCAGAGGTTTGCGGGACTCGGACAATCACATGCGGAGGGATATGCAAGTCAAGTCTTGGCCAAGGCGATTTAGTAAGTAGTAGCCCGCTGCCAGTATTTCCATCCCTCGCCAACACCGACGAGACGTTTGATGCCGTCGACACCAACAGCTTCTTCGAATTTCTGCTGATCAATCTCTTCGCCGCCCTCTTCGTCTGTGCCGTTGCGCAGGACGGCGGGGTAGAGAACACCTACACCGTCACCACCCAGAGTGACTTCGTACTTGTCAAAGCCTTCATTGACGAAGCTGTCTTCGAGTTCTTCTCTGACTTCGGGCTTGGCGTCTGGACGGAGGAGTGTAATGGCACATCCACCTCCGCCTGCACCGGTCAACTTCGTCCAGCCAATGTCGGCATAATCCACGAGTTCACGAATCCGCTCGAGGCGTGGGTGAGAGACCCCAAGAGAGACAAGGAAGCCATGGTTGATGCGAATCAAGGTACCAAAGTGGGCGAGTGTCTTTTCGGAGATACCCTCGAAGTTGGGGTCCTGGATCAAGCGTTGCGCCGAGCAGGTCACCTGATCGATAGAGTCGAGGATAGACTCCGTCACGATAGGGTGGGCTGATTTCAAGTTGCCGACCTTGTCGACTTCTGTCTTCGTGGAACGCGCTTGCCGGGTGTCAACAAGTAGGAGGGGCAGCTCGGGGAATGTGGGGAGCGGCGTAACAGTCGGGGGCTTCGTGTAATCGTCGCGACGGAAGATCACGGCCTTGCCGCCTGCGGCCACCGTGTTGTCCACCCCACTGGGGTTGCCATGAATGCAAAGCTCTCCGACGAAAGCCCAGCGGTTGATACGCTCGATCTGGGTCTCTGCTTCTTCGGGCGGTTGGTCTGGGTGGGGGCCGGCGAGGGTACGGATCTGGAGAAGGAGTGCGGAACTGAGACAGACGCAAACACTGGCGCTACTGCCTAGGCCGGCTCCAATTGGGATGGTGGATCGGAGGGTGTAGATGGCGCCTGGGCTTTGGGGGGAGCCTAGGGAGAGGAAGAGGTAGAGGAAGGCGGAGGCGGAGCGGATGTGGGTTTTGCGATCTGGGTGGCCCTTGGAGACGCCCTGGAGATGTGGCTCGAGCGATTCGACCAGTTCGGGGTCGAGGTCCGTGACGAGACTATAGTAGAACTTCTTTTTTGAGGGGTCGTGGAACTTGTCCCAGGGTAAAGTGTCAATGTCCCAGGTGTGATTGAGACCTAGATCGCGGAAGTTCAAAGTGATTGTGCGCTGCGATTTGGAAAGGGTTGTGACGAGGAGATAGGAGCGGAGGGAAATTGCTGCTGCCATGGCAGCCTTGCCATGGACCACAGCGTGTTCTCCAAACACGATGACCTTGCCTGGGGCAGACACCATGAATGTGGGCGCCATAGGCGATGAAGCCTTGCGAGACATGACTGGCCGTTTGGGTTCCTCCATGTCATTCATTTGCGATTCTGTGGAAGAGGCACTGTCGGAGCTGTCATCCAAGCCATTCTCGCCCCTGGGAGGAATAGGCACCGCTACACCGTTCACGGGGTTGTCAGGGAGAAAGTGGGCGACAGAGCGACGCTGGGGGAGAGCTGAAGCTTTCATGCCGTTCAATCGACGAATAGGGCTTTCGGTCATGGCGGGCTAGAATGTGAGGGGGGGAACAAGGAGGTGGAGATGGAGATGGTGATGCGGCGATGCGGCGATGCGGAAGATTCGATTAGAACTTTGAAAATTAAAGGGGCAAACATTCAACGTGAACAACGCTCAACATAGTCAACGGAATGTCCAAGTCAGAAAACAAGCAATGGAGAGACCCTGGACTTATCTGGAGTAAAGTCGGGGGAGTTCTCGATACTACTGAGTATACGAGGGAACGCGACGCACCCAATCAGAACAGCTGCAATCGCAATTGGTCAGACGTTTAATTAGTGTATAGATCGCTTATGTGTGCAGCTATTCCTCGCGTTCCTAATGGCTGGATTTGGGGTTCTTAGTCGGCTATTTGCATTATTTACTGGATATACTCCTCTTGGGGCTTTCTAGAAGCTGAGAGTGCAGAGATTTTGTGGCGTGCAGTAGCGCCGGAATGATCGACTCTACAGTAAACACAGGCAACGACAAACTTCAACCCAGATAGTTTACAATGGATGGTGCCTTTATGCGCATGAAATAAAAATAGGATATGTATTTGTATCGGTCAGAGTAATGCAAGGGGGCACATACAGTACAGTAGTCACCATCTGCACCAGTCCCGAAAAATCACACAAAATCTAGGCGCTTATGTACGATACAACAGCACAACTTGGTCTAATTTGCAAAGGTCGTCAAGTCATCACAGGTTCATCGTCACGGTCATGCTGTTGCTGTGTACCAAAAGACAAGGCGGCAAGTCTTGCCACAGCACCTCCAAGTCACTCAGGTACGACGCACTGTCCTCTTCGCTTAGTGAGGTGCCCTCCACGGGAGACGGCAGGGTCGTGAAAATAACGGCTGTGTCGCCACTATGCTGGACCATCAACTCATTTAAAATCAAATGCTGGGCTCGGCTGGGTAGGTCGTTGAAGGACAATGGGTGTGAGGCTGTGCTGGGGTATCCAGATGCACTGTTGTGGCTGCGGATAGTGGGTGGCGTGGCAGACGGTCGGCGGGCGTAGATTGAATCAAGTTTGTTGGATCTGGGAGGGGAATTTTGAGCGGCGAACATAATGGATGGCCCATTGTCCTCTTCGGCTTCCGTGTTGACCTTGGCTTCTGGGATTGGAGAGGAGCTGAACCGATTGCTAGATGCAGAGCGGCTCATGGGAGGCCGTCGCACGGGAGTTTTACTCTTCGGCGAGGCGTCATCTTCCGTTGCAATGATCGATGGCACCGGGAGGCTGGTTGGGGTATCTTCAACGCGAGGTGTAGGTATCTGTGTATTGGGAGAAGCCGAACTAGGACTGCCGTCATCAGTCTTGGACCGACTAAGAAGCCGCGAGGGACCAGCTCCAGGCTCAGGGGTGGCTATATCCCCATCATTGATCTCGGGTTCGCTAGTGTAACCTTCCATTTCACTGTCCGAGCTTGAGCTTGAGCCGTCCGAACTATCGTAGTCGACAAAGGAATCCAACAATCGATGTGTTTGCATACCAAGGTTCACTCCACCTAGAGCTCGGAAACTTGAAATAGACCGTCTGCGGCGAGTGGACTGGATCAATCGTCTCAGGCCAGATACTCGCCGGCGCAGATTTGTGGATCCACTGTCTTGACTCGATGGACCTTGCCAGCTGTAAGCTCTGTCCTGTGGCAGGCTGTTGCTTCCCGTATCAATAATCTGACCCTGGTCTTGAGCGCGAGCTCGCGAGATTCCCTGCCACCATTCTTCTCCTTGCAAAGTGGATCGAACCTTCTCTTGGGAATCGGCTGTGGCTGATGAAATATCGCCGTTTACAATGATCCGGTAAGCCTGGAGGTCACCGCAAGCAAGCCAGAATACCAAGACTTCAGCCTCAATCCGTAGTTTCTCAAGAAGAGCCTCAACTCGTGCTCTTTCATCTTCCACGTCGGTCTCATACTCCACAAACACTGCCACTCGGATTTTGTAGGTCTTTTTCCATGAGGGCACAGTGTTCAAAATACAGCCCAGCTGAAGGATAAGAGTGTATGTGTCGAAATTAGTCGTGAGCACGTTTTGTTTGCTTTCGTTGTCAGCCCCGAGCTCGGCCGACATTTGAATCGGCCACAAGTCGATATATTTCTTCGTGTGACGACCGTGTGCGTCGGGTAGCTCTAGATCTTCGAATCCTTTTGCTACAGCAACATTGATTCGTAGCTTGAAAAGAAGATCCTCAAGTATTGTGACGTAACTCTGACCACTCATCGGCGGGCTTTTTGGTCGATTCTGAGGCTCGTCTGTTCCAGGGCCCTGGGATGAGGAACGCCTTGTCTTGGAATCTCTTCGACCGGTGTTCGAGAAAGTTTCAACGAGCGACTGGTCTTGTCGGAATTGGTCGATCACGACAATATTCGGGCGCATGCCTCCCAACCCTGAGTTCAAGACAATGTTCCGCATTCCCCATTCTGCTGCTGGAGAAATAGAAATATTCACAAAGGCTTTGATCTTGGAATATTCAACGAACTTTGTCCAGGCCGTATGTTGACGGCGCGCTTCAGGGACGGCTGCAGAAAAGTCATCTGTCACAAGAACATGAGCTAACACAAACAAAGCTCCTTTTTTTAACGAATTGCAAAAAGAGACCATCTTGTATTGTCTGTCGAGATCACTGACAAACAACAAGATTTGAGGACGCCAGAACTTGACATGCTCCTGGCGAAGACGGAGCAGGTATTTGCGCACTTGGTGGTAGATCAGGCTCTGGCTGACATCGCCCCAGGGTTTTGGTGGCGAGCTATAATGAATTAGCAGGAACAGCATCACCAATATGCTAACACATCCCGAAGCATAGAGTCCATCCACAAAGAACATGCTGACACCACTGACCAACGTTCCGGCCGCTGCAGTCTGCCAATTGAAGTAATGGAAAGAAGGACGGAAATTGGGCGCAGAGCCAATTTTCAACAGGAAACAAGCAAGATTCATCACAAGGAATGTCATCAGGTAAGTCATAGTGACAAAGGATGCGATGCGATTAATGTCGAAAAGCATTGTGACTTGGGCGAATACAAATGTCACTATAATTGCATAGACTGGCTCGTCGTTTTTGCGAGTTCCCTGGCCAAATATGCCAATCCCAGGTAGGAGGCTGTCTCTTGCGATAGCCTGAAGGAGTTTCGCAGACCCAATCACACCCATCAGGGCGGAGAAAAAGCTGGTTGCGAATTCTCCAAGAAGGATGACCACGTCGGAGGCATTGACCTGAATTCAATTAGATCATGCGATCATCTTTATGCAAATTATAACTCACAACTTGAATCACATTCACGTTGTTATAGAATGACTCTCGGGTGACAGACGCTGCCATTGCAAGAATAACAAGCCCATATGTGACAAATGTCAATGCCAGCCCGGCAAGCGTACCCTTAGGGATAGCTTTGCTTGGATTCTTCAAGTCGCCAGACATACTTGCACCACTACTACCGGTCAGTAAGCTACGATTGGGGGTGTGCTCTCCCACTCACGCGAAAATGCCTCCTGTGGCAGGGAAGAGAATACCAAAGAGATCTTGGAAATTCTCACGTCCTTTCAGTTGACTTCCTGCGGCCCCCTTGGTAAGATGTGGTTTAAGATTTCCCATCAAAGTCTTTAAACGAAGTCCTGTGAACTCAACGCCAAGATGAGGAGAAGAGAAAGGCTTCATGAAAAGAGCGGAAAGTGGAATGCTGAAGGTCGCCACAAGTAGTATGATAAGAAGCCCATTACTCGCTCTGGCGAAAATGGAACTTCCTGCCAAACAGATACCAGTGCAAAACACAAGGATAACGGTACCCCAGAGGTACTGCCACCAGAATCCTTCTTCGAGGAAATTGGCCCAATCGCCGGACTCTGTGCCGAAGTTCTGGGTAAAGCAATCCACTAGACCGACAGCGTTCATTCCAGTGTTAAAGACGTAGCCCAGGTAGAATACGATGCCGATTGAGCCACCAAACTCAGGACCCAGGGAGCGAGAGATCAGGTAGTATGCACCGCCTCCTCGAACAGTTCCATTTGTTGCGATTGCGGACAGAGACATTGTTGTCACAAGGTTGATTGTGTACGAGACAAGTAGCAGACCTTCAATTGATTAGCATAGGCCAAATCATCTACGGAAGTCTACTCACCTAGGATACCCAGTACACCAGCTTGTCCTAGAATAAACCCGAATCTAAGGAACATGAGAATGCTCAGCACATTCAAAGTTGTCGGAACAAATACGCCAGAGAAGGTTCCAAGCTTCTTGGGTTCGTCTACCGATCGAGACCGATGTCCCTTGTCCTTCCTATCGACGCTAGAGTCGCGCAGAGGACCTGGAGGTCCCATTTGCGAGGAAGCAGTCTCTCTGCTATCTGTGTTCTCAGAATTCTCTCCTCTATTATGCCACCATTTCGAAATTCCTCTAACATAGTCGGTGGGTGATGAATGGCGCTGATCCTCCGCGGGTTCTGACGAATTCACTGGCTCATACGGACGGGCCCATCGAGTCGGTGGCCATTGTAATAACCGAGTGCGTTCATCGGCGGGAGCCTGGCTCGAGTCGCCTGGAGCTAGCCGCGAGGTATCTTCTGTAGCACTGCGCGTGGAGAAGTTGGGTCGTCTGCGAGACAAGGAGTCGGAGGATGTTCCGGCTCGTTCAGGCGTCATAGCAAAATGCAACGTCTATATGGACATAAGGCCGATACTCGAATGTACAAAAAGAAACAAGAGAAGAAGTAGAAATTCAAACACATGAAGAAACCAACCACCCACCTACATCATCTCGCAGGTCCGATAACAACCAATGGATGACGCAAAGCAAACAGTGCAAACACTGTCAGCTTGGATCCTCGCCGCTTAGCGTCTCAGACCACTCCTCAGTTGCATCTGGCTGTTTCACATTCTGAAATCGTCTCCTGGAACATTGTCGGTCTAAAGATTGTTCATGTCCATTCTTCGTTTTTAAAATATCCCTGGGGCTCACCCTGAGACCACATTTATAATGACAGATAACGGAGAGGGCTCGTCCCTAACTCCAGCTCGATCTGTGCCAATAGCCTCCTCGGTACGCTCGAGGTCCCCCGGGCCTGAGAGTGGTACTAGACAGGCTTCCATTGCACGACTTGCGTCCCCGGTACCCTCCCCGTCGTTTGGAACTTCTTTGTCTTCTCGGCAAGGGATTCCAGCCGGTCGACCTATCGCAACCAACAATGAGCAGGACTTCTCGAAATCATTCGCTCATACAGCTTCACTTCCCGGTCCTGGACAATCTATGATTGCGTCTCAGCTTCAAGAGAGCCTGGGTCGCTCACCGCCGAGGTTTGGAACTCCGTCGCGAAACACTGGGTCTCCAGCGTTGCATCTAGATCCCCGGCCGGTCGCCTCACAGTACGGATCTTTTGATACGAAGAACGGACGCCAGTCACCCGGCCCTGGAGTGGCACCGTATGAAGATCCTGAGGTTATCAAAAGACATCTGGTGACTGATCAGGGAGATGGCCAGTCAGATATTGCGGCCAGCATAGGAGACGAGCACTTCTCAAGTTTACAACTACAGGGTGGTGATATTACACGACAGGTGTATCGGTGGGCAGAGGATGCTGAGGCAGAAGCTGCAGGTCGATTCATGCGCAGCAAGAGTTTCAGCGTCAGCCGACCAAGGCCAGAGCATGAGACGGAGGATATCGACACAATTCGTGTTCCAGGAGGCTTCCGTAGAGACTATCTTCGGAGAGCTGCTGGTAGCCCTCACCGTGGAAGTGCCCAGGGGGATATTGGCCCTCCCCAGCTACCTACCACAAGCTTCTTGGAATTCTTGACCCTTTATGGTCACTTCGCTGGAGAGGAGCTGGAGGAAGATGACGAGGTCCTTGGGCCTGATGAATACTTTTCATCCGATGCTTGGGATGAGCCAGAGGAAGGTAGAGAGTCTGGTGAAGATGCGGCACTATTGGCTCCAGAAACACCAGGTCGGAAGAAGAGAAAGCACAAGCAGCGTTCACCGGTTGGCAATACTACGACAACAGGTGCTGTGATGTTACTGCTCAAGTCGTTCGTGGGTACCGGTATTTTGTTCCTGCCCCGTGCCTTCTTAAATGGTGGTATGCTCTTCAGTAGCATGGTTTTACTAGCTGTGTCGATTTTGAGCTACTACGCCTTCATCCTTCTCGTCAACACCCGCATGAAGATCGATGGTTCTTTCGGTGACATCGGTGGTATTCTGTACGGCAAGCACATGCGACGAATCATTCTTGGGTCAATTGTCCTTAGTCAGCTGGGCTTCGTGTCAGCGTACATCGTCTTTGTTTCGCAGAATCTGCAGGCATTTGTACTTGCTGTGAGCAAGTGTGCTACCTTCATTGACATCAAGTATATGGTGCTTCTGCAGCTTATCATCTTCCTGCCTTTGTCTTTGGTTCGGGATATCAGCAAGCTCGGATTCACCGCGCTCATTGCGGATGTGTTTATCCTCCTGGGATTGCTATATATCTACTACTACGATGTCACCACGTTGGTCAACCAGGGTGGTATCTCCGATGTCATTTCCTTTAACCCGACTACATGGTCCATGTTCATCGGTACCGCCATTTTCACCTACGAAGGCATAGGTCTCATCATTCCCATTCAAGAGTCGATGAAGCAACCTCACCGCTTCCCTGGTGTGCTTGCTGGTGTCATGGTTGTTATCACCATCATTTTCCTGTCTGCCGGTGCCCTAAGTTACGCGGCATACGGATCCACCACCAAGACTGTCATCCTTCTGAACCTTCCCCAGGATGACAAGTTTGTCAACGTGGTCCAGTTCCTCTACTCTCTCGCCATTTTGTTGAGCACTCCGCTGCAGCTTTTCCCCGCGATCCGTATCATGGAGAACGAGTTGTTCACCCGTAGTGGCAAGTACAACCCATACATCAAGTGGAAGAAGAACGGCTTCCGTTTCTTCCTTGTTATGATCTGTTCTGTTGTCGCCTGGTGCGGTGCCGATGATCTTGACAAGTTCGTTTCGCTGGTCGGAAGCTTCGCTTGTGTTCCATTGATCTATGTTTACCCGGTATGTTCTTCTCTATGCAGATTTCTCAATCACCTACTTACCATGTCTTAGCCCCTTCTGCACCTGCGTGCTTGTGCTCACTCCAAACGTCAAGCCATCGCCGACGTTGCCCTCGCAGTCTTCGGTGCCATCTGTTGCGTCTACACGACCTCCCTGACCATCGGGAACTGGCTCGGTCCTGAGGTTCCTCAGAGCCCGGGATACTGTGACTCTCATTAAGATCTTGATTATTTCTTTGACTGTTGTAGAGCGTGGCGAAATGGCCCTTTGATCTTGTTGCATTTCTCTTGCTTTCTATACAACCCTAAATTGTGGCATATGGGGTTTTTCTGGTGCTTCGACGCTTGGACGAAGCTGCGTGTTCACAATCTTGACCAAAGTATCACTACATCAGGCGACTGTAGGTCGAGTGGTGCTTCTGTACACATACCATCCCGGTTTTTGGAATCATATCTACCGAATATGTATTTGATCTTTCTCCTTGTCTTTTTTCGCCAAGGTCAGCAAATGAACTACTTAGACTAACCAGGCATTTGTCTTCAATACATTCAAAAAATCGAGACATTCCAAATTGAAATATGATTCAAGTGCAAAGAGCCTATGTACAATGGCTACCGGAACACCACAGCTGCAAAGCATTTAGTGTCGATAGATAAGAATCTTCCTCAAAACCGCAAGTCCTCTTTATATGCCTCATCTATTAGCATTGCCTGAAACCCCAGATTTTCAGGCTCAGACAAGACCATCGGACCACATGCGGACATACAACGCTGCAGAACGAGAGATGATGCCTATGAGAGCCCCAACAAGAACGAAAAGTACACCCAATATAATCTTATCGGACTATTTAAGCACCGACCTCGGGAGCGGCAGCACCCTTAGCGGCAGCCTTCTCAGCGAGCTGCTTTTCCCGGCCACCGAAGCTGTAGAGAGAACAATATGTAAGCATATAATTCCGGGGATTATGGGCGCTAAACAAAGCCGGACGGTCTTATCTTGGACGGTAACGTACTTCCAGTAGTTGAGATAACGGTATGCCTGGGTAGACTGGGCACCGAAGTTGGTCAGGTGGCAAGCGAAGAGCAGGTAGTTGGCAGGTGTGACAGCGAGGGAGTAGCGCATGAAGGTAGCGGCGTAGACGACAAGAGCACCGGTCATGGGGCCGGAGATGCTATAAGTGAAGCTATCAGTACAATCGTCCCGAAACAGACACACAGAGCAATAAACGAGAGTTCAAATCTCCCTGGTGTCATGGATCCAAAACATACATCTCAGCATCCTTCTGCGTGTCCATCACAGCGGCGATGGGAATACCGAAGTTGGAGACAGGGCCCCAGAAGTCTAAGAGGCGCCATTGACAGTCAGCAATCCGCGTAAGTTCTCGACGGGTGGTTTCCATCCAAGCGCGCCGTTCCGGCGAAGGCTCATTCCTTCGACCCTCGACGTCGCTTCCAATGCTTATGTTCTCGTGCGGTCTCGTTGGCCGATCTCGGTGCGGGAAGAGCTTCGGGAAACTTGGCATCGATACGTACGAGTTGAGCAGACATAGTCCAGCACCGAGTTGGAGCGGATCTTGGCGTTGATTGCCTTGATGAAAGCAGCCATTTTGAAGTTACTGGGAAAGTTCCTGCGGGATTGGGGGTCGAGGAGGTGAGGTCGGTATATGGAGGTTGCGGAATTAACTCGAGGGCCCGGCGTTCGGCGGCTGTCACGTGAGTCACTACTACGTCGATTGGGATTTAGAGATAGAGCGAGTATTTCTTTCGATGAGAAATTGGAGGGTTTGGCGTGAGTCGTAATTAATCAATGTGACTGGCATTACAATCTGGATTGTATTTGGGACTATACTAACCAGATGCGTTCGCCGCATTTACAAGCTTGTCACCGGGAGATATACACATCGGCATTTAAATTTTATATATATGAAAACAGTAATACGCAAGTCAACTTAGAGAGTTGGAAAAGGAGAGCCGTGTTAAAGTAAGCTAGCATTAATTTTTAACCTAATGCAAATTTCATGAGGATTTTGGTCTTTTTGTCCCCGGCCCTTGACACGACCTCCGTCCATGCGCCACAACGCCTTGCCCAATAAAATGTGGGTTGATCTAGCCGGTACGCATATCATTTATCCACTGGAAGCGTCGACAGTGGTTTCTTTTCAGCGCTGAGTGGTGCTTGTTTCTTGCCAGTTGAAATCAGATCGCCGATGATGTCAAGCGTAGAATATGTCTCTGTACACAAGTCCATTTACCTGCCAAATCCAGGAGGAGGGTACCCACGTCCCTGTCCAGGAGGCTGGAAGCCAGGGGGAGGTTGGAAACCGGCAGCTAATTCCAATGTTAGCGCTGCGCATGGGAAAGAGGCTGCTGTGTAGAAACTTACGGGGTCCGCCTTGGGGAGCAAATCCGGGAGGGGGAGCAAAGCCGGCTAGATCGTACATAGTCAGCATGTGGTTTTATCAATAGGGTAACTGGAATAATTTACGAGGACCACCAGGAGGACCACCACGTCCAGGAGCGAAGCCTGGAGGTGGGGCACCGGGGAAACCAGCAGGGGGGAAGCCAAAGCCACCGGGAGGAGGAGGTCCCCCGACACCAGCAGCTGGACCGCCGAGTCCGACGGGCAGGCCGCGGCCAGCTGGCTTGCTGATACCAGGGCCTGCGGCGAGTGTAGCAGCGGCGCCAGGCCCAGCGGCGCCGAGACGGGCTGATGGGTCGGCGGGGGGAGGACCGTCAACGGAGCATGAGACGACTTGAGTGCCGCGCACGATAGTCAGACCGAGGGTTCGCTTCTCTTCTGCTTCGATCTGCGGGGCGCTTCCGGGGGCGGCAGCGGGCTTCGACTTCTTCTTAGTACGACGGAATTCTTCTGTGTCGGCGAGAACAAGGTTCATGTGCTATGGAGAGGTAAGATTAGCTGAGATATATGGATTGCTGAGCAAGATCATGTACCTTATCAAATGCAAGCATCTGACCGGTCATCTGGCGACCGTCATTGAGGGTCACCCTCATCCGGTAGTTGATCTATATGAAATGTTAGGCATTCTCAAGCGCAACAGGCTATAGCCCAAGTAAACTCACGAGGTTTGCCTAGAAGAAAGCAGTTAGCGATAGCCATTGACACGGGTTGAGGTGCGGATAGGGACGTGGAACTTACCATCTTGTTTGCGGCCATGGTGGCTGGGAAGCGCGCACGTGTGCGACTTGGAAGATCAAAAAATAGGAAACAGTAGATAGAGCGAGACTCTCTACTGTGGGGGAATTGAGCGACGGCGCGAGTTCTTCGTCGTTGTCAAGCTTAAGCTCTGTCGGGTGGCAGTTCTTGATATTTGGTTAGTAAGCATTGAGTCAGCACCATCTTTATGGATGCCTGAGGACTCAATGGCCATGCCCCACTTGTCCCGATTAGGCAGACTCAGGGCTCTCTCATCACGTGCTGAAATTGAGCCCACACAAACCACTTTCACTTTTCTCGTGATCGATCCATTCCTTTAGTCGACAACTACTTCACGCCCATCAACCGCCAACATGGTAAGTCCATTTAATACACAATCACACACAATTACATCCTACAAATCACTTCGAAATCTCTCTCATTCTCCAAAAACGCCAACTTCGCGAAAATTCGAATCAAAATCATTCTAACGAAATGCAGTCGTCCGAGGCCCAGGCATCCAACCCCATGAAGGAGCTTCGCTTGTCGAAGCTCGTTCTCAACATCTCCGTCGGCGAGTCTGGTGATCGTCTCACCCGTGCCGCCAAGGTGCTTGAGCAGCTGTCCGGTCAGACCCCCGTCTACTCCAAGGCCCGTTACACCGTCCGTACCTTCGGTATCCGTCGTAACGAAAAGATCTCCGTCCACGTTACCGTCCGTGGCGCCAAGGCCGAGGAGATCCTCGAGCGTGGCCTCAAGGTCAAGGAGTACGAGCTCCGCAAGCGCAACTTCTCCGAGACCGGTAACTTCGGATTCGGTATCTCCGAGCACATCGATCTCGGTATCAAGTACGACCCCGGTATCGGTATCTACGGAATGGACTTCTTCGTCTGCATGTGAGTTGCCCGAAGTGATAGCCCTCAGAGGTGCACAATATTCCTATGAAATGTCAACTGACAAGAATTTTAGGGGCCGCCCCGGTGCCCGTGTTGCCAAGCGTCGCCGCTGCCAGGCTAAGATCGGTGTCAACCACCGCATCAACGAGAACGAGACCATCAAATGGGTTAGTCCATCTTCCAAGACTCGACTTGTCTTCTTGCTAATCATTCTCGAAAATAGTTCAAGAACCGCTTCGACGGCATTGTCCGGTAAAGGATTTAACGACGATGATGGGCGGAGAAGGTTGATATGCGTTGTATAAAGCACTCAACCATAAACGAAAAGGCTCACTCGCCATTGAGAAAACAAAAAATCGCCTCGGAACAACTTCGGCGAGGCTCGACAGAGCTTCTTGTTCTCTGCACAGGCATGGTCTTGATTTCCTATCACGGCAACTAGGATAGGCGTGTTAGGGGCATGAATGAATTATTCACATTTTACTGCTGCTTTTCCCTTTTCACAATGAGGCTTCACAACAGGTGATGTTTACCGCATAACCATTGATGAAAAGGTTGGCGGGCACTTGGTCGGGCACTCGACCGATACCAAGTGCCTGACCAAGACTCGCTTGACATCGCCTCCCCGGCTTTATCAAAGAGTTGGTCTCTTCCCTCGAGGTTACTCGCTGTGGATTGAGTACCTGGCCTATCTTTCTGTCCCTATCCGCTTAGGCTATGTAAGTCCACGTAGATGTAAATTGTCGTAATCCGTAGAGCACTGGTTTTTGCTTGACGACCATGCATTCTGATCCATCAAGCCCAAGCATGGAATAGCCCGTCATAAGGCTTCGGCCGTGGCACGACCTGCTCCAGCCAGGCTCGTTGCCCCAGTCGAATCAACGTGTCCATCGAGGCTAATGATGATCTGGTCTGATCCATACCATGGCTAGACAGGTCCATTGATTCCGAAGTGGGACCATTCTATATTTACTTCATCACGGCTGTTCAGAGCTTAAATCACTTCGAAGGATGATGCATGTTCCACGGCGCTTGTGCTGCAAGGTGAGCGATGAACAATACAACAGTCAGTCTTAGTCATAGCTTCTTATGCAAATTCACCTTGATATTCAATATTTCACTGCTCTTACCATCCATTGAACTTTGGTTAGCGGCAGAGATTGAGTGCGATATATATATATCTGTTCAGCAACCCTCTCGATGTTGTATATTGATTCCGTCTTGGTACCATCATTTCCCGAAGTTAAGCCATGAAATGCCAACCGCTTGTACAAAAGATTGATAAAAAATCACATCAATAGTAAATCGCCGTGGTATTTATTTGGAAGGGCTCCCAAGGTCGTCACTTTCGGATCTTAACATGGAATTCGGACAACTACAGCATGAAGGTAAAATTTGCAGTCCAATATATTTGGCATGAGGGTTAAACACTTATATCCATGATCGAACGACTAAAATGACCAGCACAAAGAATCACCCCGGTTAAAAGCGATAACCACAACCACCAATAACCCTTCAAAGTAGCTCACTTCTTCTGATCAGCCATCTCAATCATCTCATCGTGGGACTTATGATCCTGATCAGCAGCCTCCAAATCCATACTCTTAGCATTTGCAGACTCATCAACAGCAGCCGTGACAAACTCAAAGCGACGACCGCGCTTCTCAGGCCCAACAGAAGTAGTCAGTGCAATACCAAGCGCAATAATGGCAGTAGCCACCCCCATCACAGGCCCATATGCCGGAACCCGATGACCCGAAGGACTAGTCACCCAAGTCGACTCAGAAATAGCATTTACGATCTGCGCTGATGGCGAGGAAATCATGTTTCCAATCTGGTATGTGAGACCGGGGAATGAGGACCGGAAAGCGGGAGGTGAAAGCTCATTCAGGTGGATTGGGATCACACCCCAAGCTCCCTGAATGAAGAACTGCATGAAGAACCCTGTCACGCTAAGGTTTCTCTCGCCTTGGGGGAGGATCCATGCTGGAATAAGGACGCCAGAAACTAGTGCAGCGACGATGATTGCGCGACGACGACCGAAGAATTGTGACAGATAACCAATGATGGTTCCACCTACACAGGCGCCGGTTTTCATTAGAATGGAGGCCCGGGAGGCGGCTGAGTTGTCGAGTTCCTTGGAAGTGCGCATGAAAGTTGTATAGGAGTCTTGTGAGGTATGCGAATAGAAGTTGAACTATACAGGGACTGGTAAGATATTATCCATCAAGAAAAGTATTGGTGGGTACATACCCAAGTCATCAAAATGACACAGTAGACGCACATGCGCCACTCCTTCGCCAGCATGGTTCTTGTTTCTTTCCAGAACTCGCCCGCGGACATTGTCCGCTTGCCAGCCTTTTTGGCTTCAAGGAATTGCTTTGATTCAGGGAAGCAGATACGAAGAAGACCAATTCCAATTGAAAGACCAGCTGGGAAGCGTTAGTGATATCCAGCCTTTTTGTGTATGGCTGGGGACTAACCTGCAATCCAGAATACTGTCTTCCAGCTCTCGGTTGAACCACCAACACCGAGGTTGGCACAAGCTGCGAACACATAGCCCATTGAATAGCCCTGTTGGAGAATACCGGACATGAGACCTCTTGCGTTGACACTAAGATTGAAAATGTCAGTTGGTGTCACGAAACCCTAATTGTGAGGATACCGTGGCCCTCCTTTTGATATTCTGTTGCATATGCTTTTGCCCATTTTTGGGTAACTTGGGTAAACCATGCATATCATATGACGACAGGGACAGGAAAAGATTTATGACAGTTTTTCCACTTACGGACAATGCTCCAGCGCCATAGCAATAGCGTTTCCATACACACCGCCCATGAAAAGACCAAAAAGACTTCTCACAGCCAAGAACTGCTGGAAGGTATGGCTATAGATAGTAGCAATCTGCAAAAGACCCAAGATAATCATGTTGACCACCATTGGCCACTTACGACCATATCTATCACCAGCCAATCCAAAGCCAGCAGCGCCCACACTTCTTAGAAGAAGAGTTAAGGTGATGGCAGTGGTTACATCTGTCTTGGATCTTTCGTAATAGTCAGACAGCTTGACAGTTTGGATAGAGAGAGCGTGGAAATCGAATGCATCGGCCGTCCAAGCAGCAAGTCCAACAAGAAAGAACAACCAGTCTCGTGCCGACAGCTGCATCATCAGACTGATGGGATTCTGGATTGGCTCTGGAGATTGCCATTCTGTGTGAGACTCGCCGTATTCATTGGTTACCTCAACACGCTGCTTCCAGATAAAGAGATCTTTGAAGGACTGGCATGCCTGTGCGAACATGCCACTCGGGATAGGATCGGCCAATTCATTGGAAGATGCCATTGCGGCGAAGAATAAATAGAGGTGTCTGATTGACAACAGGGTGTCCGTAGAAAAGTTCAGGGAATTCGATAAGAAACCTGTAATTCTCCCGGAATCTCTGTGGCATATTCCATTCAAATCACACGTCTAGATCCCCCGTTTTATACCAGACCATCACGACCCACCCCCGCAACTTCATCCCGCATTTTCCTCGTGGAGGTCAATAAATACCGCTGCACCCCAGGTGCACCCCAGGTTGTTCCGAGTGACCACGCGGGGACATACCGCTCCGCTGACCAGCCAAGCAGATGCCAAGCAGCATAGACCTCCGTGCCCTCCAATGCCAGACTGCCATACGAGAGACATGCCGCACAATACGCTTTAAGGCTGGCTTGGCGTGGGGATGGTTTTGTCTAGAGATCCTTCCGGGCTTGGCTAAACTGGCAAAGACAAGCTCCAACAAGGACGGATGGCGCTGTGCGCGCGGCCATTGCTCAGCTGCGCCGAAAACCTTGAGTCCAAGATGGGCCGATATGCACTTCAGTGGCTCCGGCTCGGGATCAAAGTTGAATTTGGGGCTTAGAGCCCGGGAGGACTTCCTTCGGGGCTCTAGCGGGCTGTTGGCAGTCGGTTATATTGGACAATACTTATCTTTGTTGGGGAAGTGGGGGGTTGATGGCCACACTGTTGAAGGGTGAGTGCTAGTCCAAGGCTTAGTATACCGGTACAAGGTATGTATGGTATGGTATGTTAGGTCATGTTGGAGTGGTGTATAGTGCCAGATGACGTCCTGGGGCCTGGGAGATGAGGCGCTGTAGGTTGACAGGCCATTGGTCCACTATTGTGGACCGGGTGTTAAGGGGTCTTCTCAGGTGCAGCTATGGGGTACATATCGCTACCGTACACTGTCCTGTACAGTGTACATCTCCAATGCAGGTGAGAGCCTTTGTAGTCTGGTTTGGAATGTTGGTAATATTAAGGTCACTTCCGGCTTTGACTAACACTTCAAACGCTTGATTTTGATCATTCTCATTATCCAGTAGTTTCCCATAAATCAGCAAAGCTTGTGCCAAATGAAATAATATGTTGTAAAATTATGGAATGAAGTGGGTGCTGAGATAGCCACCTACGTGTAAACAACCAAACCACCTCGTGGGCTTCAACGGGTCAGCTATAGATCGCCCTAACGTTGCCTAACTCAGTCCAACTTTGCCATTTGAAACACCCTGCAAGCTTCAAACAATCTTTACAGTCATCTCACTTTTCTTTTTTCTGTCCTATCTCTCACTTGTCTGAATCCTCTGCTCTGGAACAAATCAACCCCCAAGCCCCTGCGTCACGTGACCGCTCATAAGCGACACCTCAGCAACGACGGCGGCCTCCTGAGGTCACTTCCGCTGCCCATCGCAATCAACCCCCCCTCCCTCTCTTCCTGACATCTTCATTCTCCTTTCCTTCTCCTTCTCATCACTTTCACTTTCCGTCACTTCTTTTCATCATCTCTCAATTCCTCTGCTTTTGCGTGGCGTTTTGTCGGGAACTGGTCGTACAGCGGCCAACGTAAATATGGCGCCTCTCCCCATCAAGTTTACAGAACTGGTCAATGTAAATGATTGCCCCTCATCTCCCTCCTGTTGCGCTTGAAATCCTGAGACTGACCGAAGCTTTCTTTCACAGTTGACCGCAGTTGGCATTGCGGTATGTATACGATGATCCCGGTGATGTGTCGCGACGAGCTTCCGCTGCTTCACGGATGCTTCGGCCGCGCATTATAACCTCTCTAGGGGTTCTGGATAGCCTACTGACTTTGTTTACTACAGCCGGAATCAATTGGCTTCACATCCTGCGTAAGTTGCCCAATGTTTACCCAATGAATGCGGGACTATTTGACTAATCTGGCTGCTTCTTCTAGACACTAGAGTCCGATCACTACGTGTGTGTACGCCAGAAACTTGATACAGACGATAAGCCCCAAGTCATCATCATCGACCTCAAGAACAACAATGAAGTCCTCCGCCGTCCCATCAACGCGGACAGTGCGATCATGCACTGGAACAAGAACATCATCGCCCTGAAGGCACAGGGCCGAACAATCCAGATCTTCGACCTTGGTGTGAAGCAAAAGCTCAAGTCAGCGGTCATGAACGAAGATATTGTTTACTGGAAATGGTTCAGCGAGAAGTCCTTGGGTCTAGTCACGGACACCGCAGTCTACCACTGGGATGTCTATGACTCCACACAACAGAACCCTGTGAAGATGTTCGACCGACTCCCTAACCTGAGCGTATGTGATCCTCCTGGATGCAGTCAATCTCGGAATGCTAATTGTGAATATTTCAGGGTTGTCAAATCATCAACTACCGTGTCAATGCCGAGGAGAAGTGGATGGTAGTGGTTGGTATTAGCCAGCAACAAGGCCGTGTCGTTGGATCAATGCAACTCTACTCGAAGGAGCGTGGGATTTCTCAGTTTATCGAAGGTCACGCCGCTTCTTTCGCCAACATCAACGTTGAAGGCTCCCCTCTACCACACAGCCTCTTCACCTTTGCCGTTCGCACTCAGACTGGCGCTAAGCTGCAGATCGCCGAAATCGACCACCAAGAACCTAACCCCCGATTCCAGAAGAAGGCTGTTGAGGTCTACTTCCCCCAAGAGGCGGTTAATGATTTCCCTGTTGCTATGCAGGTGTCCAGCAAGTACGATGTGGTCTACCTTGTAACCAAGTATGGCTTTATCCACCTTTACGATCTCGAGACCGGTACTTGCATCTTCATGAACCGTATCTCCAGCGAGACTATTTTCACCACAGCGCAGGATTCCGAGGGTGCCGGTCTGGTTGGTGTGAACCGCAAGGGTCAGGTCCTGTCGGTCAGTGTCGATGAGACCAACATCATCCAGTATCTGATGGAGAACCCTGCTATGTCTGGCCTTGCTGTCAAACTTGCCTCGAAGGCCGGCCTTCCTGGTGCGGACCACCTCTACCAGCAGCAGTTCGACAACCTTATGAACCAGGGTAACTTCCCCGAGGCCGCCAAGGTTGCCGCCAACTCCCCCCGTGGATTCCTGCGTACTACCGAGACCATCAACCGATTCAAGAACGCTCCTCAGACTGGCCAGATGTCAGTCATTCTGCAGTACTTCGGTATGCTTCTTGATAAGGGCTCGCTCAACAAGTACGAAAGTGTGGAACTTGTCCGTCCTGTTCTTCAGCAGAACCGCAAGCACTTGCTCGAGAAGTGGATGCAGGAGAAGAAGCTCGAGGGCTCGGAAGAGCTTGGTGATATCATCCGCCCTTACGACATGAATCTTGCTTTGAACGTCTACCTTCAGGCCAATGTTCCCAACAAGGTTGTTGCTGGATTTGCCGAGACTGGCCAGTTTGACAAGATCCTTGCATACTCAAAGCAAGTCGGTTACCAGCCAGATTACACACAGCTCCTCCAGCACATTGTCCGTGTCAACCCCGAGAAGGGTGCTGAGTTCGCTACCCAGCTTGCTAACGAGGAGAGCGGCGCTCTGGTTGATCTTGACCGGGTTGTGGATGTGTTCCTCTCCCAGAACATGATCCAGCAAGCTACCTCATTCCTTCTGGATGCTCTCAAGGACAACAAGCCCGAGCACGGCCATTTGCAAACCCGTCTCTTGGAGATGAACCTTGTCAACGCTCCCCAGGTCGCTGATGCCATTCTCGGAAACGAGATCTTCACACACTTCGATCGTCCTCGTATTGCCCAGCTTTGCGAGAATGCTGGCCTCATTCAGCGTGCTCTTGAGAACTCTGACGAACCCTCTGTGATTAAGCGCAACATTGTCCGTACTGATAAGCTCAGCCCCGAGTGGCTCATGAGCTACTTCGGTCGCCTTTCCGTCGAGCAGAGCTTGGACTGCATGGACACCATGCTTGAGTCGAACATTCGCCAGAACCTCCAGTCTGTCGTCCAGCTTGCCACCAAGTTCTCTGACCTTCTTGGCTCTAACCGTCTGATTGACCTTCTGGAGAAGTACCGCACGGCTGAGGGTCTCTACTACTACCTGGGAAGCATTGTCAACCTGAGTGAGGACCCCGAGGTGCACTTCAAGTACATTGAAGCTGCCACTACTATGAACCAGGTCACTGAAGTCGAGCGTATTTGCCGTGAGAGCAACTTCTACAACCCCGAGAAGGTGAAGAACTTCCTAAAGGAGGCCCACCTGACCGAGCAGCTGCCTCTGATCATCGTCTGCGACCGTTACAACTTCATCCACGACTTGGTTCTCTACCTGTACCAAAACCAGCAGTTCAAGTCTATTGAGGTCTATGTGCAGCGTGTCAACCCATCGCGTGCCCCTGCTGTTGTTGGTGGCTTGCTTGATGTTGACTGCGATGAGAGCATCATCAAGAACCTGCTTTCCACCGTCGACCCCTCCGTCATCCCTATTGACGAGCTTGTCTCTGAGGTCGAAACCCGCAACCGCCTTAAGCTTCTCCTGCCCTTCCTCGAGGCTACCCTCGCTACCGGTAACCAACAGCAGGCCGTCTACAATGCTCTTGCGAAGATCTACATTGACAGCAACAACGACCCTGAGAAGTTCCTGAAGGAGAACGACATGTACGACACTCTGACTGTTGGAAAGTACTGCGAGAAGCGTGACCCCAACCTGGCCTACATTGCCTACCGAAAGGGTCAGAACGACCTGGAGCTCATCAGCATCACCAATGAGAACTCAATGTTCCGCGCCCAGGCCCGCTACCTCGTTGAGCGTGCCGACCCCGAGATCTGGACCTTCGTTCTTAGCGAGAACAATGAGAACCGTCGCTCCCTTGTTGACCAGGTCATTGCCACCGCCGTTCCCGAGTCCACTGAGCCCGACAAAGTCTCTGTGGCCGTCAAGTCATTCCTCGAGGCTGACCTTCCTGGTGAGCTGATTGAGCTGCTCGAAAAGATTATTCTGGAGCCTTCGCCATTCAGTGACAACGCCAGCTTGCAGAACCTTCTCATGTTGACCGCAGCCAAGGCCGACAAGAGCCGTTTGATGGACTACATCCACCAGCTCAATGAATTCTCTGCCGATGAGATTGCTGAGATGTGTATCAGCGTCGGTCTGTACGAGGAGGCATTTGAGATTTACAAGAAGGTCAACAACCCCTTGGCTGCCGTCAATGTCCTTGTGGAGAACATCGTCAGCATCGACCGTGCCCAAGAGTTCGCTGAGCGTGTTGAGTTGTCTGAGGTGTGGAGCAAGGTTGCTAAGGCTCAGCTGGATGGTCTCCGTGTCACCGATTCGATCGAGTCTTATATTCGCGCTGATGATCCTTCCAACTACAACGAAGTCATTGAGACCGCTACCCATGCCGGTAAGGATGAGGACCTCGTCAAGTTCCTCCGCATGGCTCGTAAGACCCTGCGCGAGTCCGCCATTGATACTGGTCTTGCCTTCTGCTTCGCCCGTCTCGACCAGCTTGCTGAGCTTGAGGACTTCCTTCGTTCCACCAACGTTGCCGATATTGAAACCTCTGGTGACAAGGCCTACGCCGAGGGATACCACCACGCCGCCAAGATCTTCTTCACCAGCATCTCCAACTGGGCTAAGCTGGCCACTACCCTTGTTCACCTTGAGGACTACCAGGCTGCTGTTGAGTGCGCCCGCAAGGCCAACAGCGTCAAGGTCTGGAAGCAGGTCAACGAGGCCTGTGTTGACAAGAAGGAGTTCCGCCTTGCTCAAATTTGTGGTCTCAACCTCATTGTCCACGCCGAGGAGTTGCAAAGCCTTGTTCGCCAGTACGAGCGTAACGGATACTTTGATGAGCTCATCACTGTCTTGGAGGCTGGTCTTGGTCTTGAGCGTGCCCACATGGGTATGTTCACTGAGTTGGGCATTGCCCTGTCTAAGTACCATCCCGACCGTGTCATGGAGCACCTGAAGCTGTTCTGGTCTCGCATCAACATTCCCAAGATGATTCGCGCCACCGAAGAGGCCCACCTCTGGCCTGAGCTGGTCTTCCTGTACTGCCACTACGATGAGTGGGACAACGCTGCGCTTTCCATGATGGAGCGTTCCACCGATGCCTGGGAGCACCACTCCTTCAAGGACATCATCGTCAAGGTTGCCAACTTGGAGATCTACTACCGTTCCTTGAACTTCTACCTCCAGGAGCAGCCTCTTCTGCTCACCGATCTCCTCCAGGTGTTGACCCCCCGTATTGACGTCAACCGTGTTGTCCGCATCTTCCAGAGCTCCGACAACATCCCTCTGATCAAGCCTTTCCTGCTCAACGTCCAGTCGCAGAACAAGCGGGCTGTCAACGATGCCATTAACGAGATCTTGATTGAGGAGGAGGACAACAAGTTGCTGAAGGACTCTGTTGACCAGAACGACAACTTTGATGCCGTTGCCCTTGCCCAACGTCTTGAGAAGCACGACCTTATCTTCTTCCGCCAGATTGCGGCCAACATCTACCGCAACAACAAGCGCTGGGAGAAGTCTATTGCTCTGTCCAAGCAGGACAAGCTCTACAAGGATGCCATTGAGACCTCTGCCATCTCTACCAAGACCGACGTTGTTGAGGATCTGCTCCGCTACTTTGTCGATATTGGCAGCCGCGAGTGCTACGTCGGCATGCTCTACGCTTGCTACGACCTCATCCGCCCAGATGTCATCATGGAGATTTCATGGCGCAAGGGCCTGCACGACTTCACCATGCCTTACATGATCAACTTCCTCTGCGAGCAGACCCGCTCCATTGAGATGCTCAAGAAGGACAACGAGGAGCGCAAAAACCGCGAAAAGTCTACCCGCACCGAGGATGACAACACTCCTATCTTGCAGGGTTCTAGACTTATGCTGACCCAGGGTCCCGCCCCTGGCAGCCCCATGCCCTATCAGTCCAATGGTCTGACACCTCAGGCCACCGGCTACCGCGGATTCTAGAGTGTGAGCGATTCCTTTGACTTTTGCATTTTGTAACATACAGCGGAGATGATGGACGGAGCTGCAAAAGATATGACATGACATGGGGAGGAAAGGACAGTGTTTCATAGGAGGCCTTTAATGACCTCGTTAATTTGTTTTATTTTTTTGTTCTCTTTCTGATTGTATTTGATAGTCTTTTGCTTTCTAGTATTTTATGCTAGGCTGGGCCATGGCCCAATTTTTAGTAATAGCGTTGCGATTTCATTTCATCTCCTCCCCGCCCCTTGTCCGTACTCCGTACCTCGTCCCACGTCCCACGTCGCATGTCGCAAGTCCCACCGGAATTCCAATTTTCCCACAAATTTGAAGCCGCCAAGGCTGCGCCTCGGTAGATCCATTGGGACATCCGCGGCTCGGTGAAGAATGCGGTCGACCGGCCAAGCCCGCCAAGGTAAATCCCCCTGCACGCTCATCTGCCACTATCGACCCTATGAAGCGAGGCGAGGATTGCAGATCGCCGTGTTCCTCCTTATCTAGCCCATGAGGCTGGCTCGCTGGTTTGGATTGGTGGGAAGCTATGACATCCTACGTGCTCTCGATGTCATCTTCAGGTATCCCACCCCACTCTGGTCTCTTGGCTCTGGCATCGTTCGCCCCGACAATTGAGCTGTAGCAGCCTATGCTATATTCACTAGTTTGTCTATAGCTTCCTCTCTTATATCACGTCTTGTCCACTGTATAGCTCTCTCTCCCGCTCTAGCTCTAGTCCTTCCTCGGTCCGGCTATAACAATTCCCGGCCGATACTTTACCCCGTGGAGAGAGCTCAGCTGCGCAAGCTAAGCTGCGCAAGCACGCGGGGGACGGACTACAGGAGGAATCAATGGCTGTGAATTTTTCCGTCGGAGACATGGAAGATGCAATGCAACAGACTAGAGAATAATGAACAACTAACAAGGCTGACGCATTAATCGTACGAACTCCGTCAGGCGAGAGATAAGCAGGCCGGCGGTGATTCTCTGGGCAGTGCAATTGCATCAATTGCAATGCAGCAATGGCGATGCAGGTTTTGCATTGGCACATTGATCCATGCAACATGCCAGATGCCTAGGATGCCGAGAAGTAGGGATCTGTGGGAAGCTGGAATGGGTCGAGGATTCGGTGTATATAAGCGCTTGGCGGGCCCTCGCGCGCTCTTGGCTCAGGTTGCACTCTGTGTACCTGTCATACTTGTGCAATCCAGCGGGAGATCACCAGAATTGATCATCGGAATGCCAAGAGGAAGAGTATACCGTACAGCAGGCTACTCTAGTCAGAATTATCGAGGGAGTAAGGGGGGGAACCTTGGAAGTGAGTCTAGTACAAATCAAATAGCGTCACGGATAGCCCACCGGTCAAGTATCGGAGCCAAGAGTTGATCCCTTCCTCTAGAGATTTGGGACACATGACCCAGCACAGTTTTTCCCCTCTGGACTCTGGACTCTGGACTCTGGACTCTGGACTCTTGACTATGGAAATGATCAGAATGGACTACGGTAGAGCCTTCCGAGGGTTCGGTGATATCTTCCCCGAGGCCAAGGGAGTCATTGTGTTGTATGTCATTGGTTCGATCCACATCCCTGCACATAATCGAGAGTTCTCCGAGTCTCCCCCGGATCCCCAGTTGCCCGTGAATATCCGTCACAGCATGAATAGACGAAGAAAAAGATCAAATAGAGTCTCCCGAAGGCCCGAGGTTGACATGCGGAAAGACTTACCTAAAGAACCCGATGGGCTGGGGAAGTTATCGTGGAGGTATGAGATCATCGGGACTTATAAGAGAGCCTAGGAAAGTCAGTCCTCTTGGAATTCTATTAGCCGATTTGATTATTCCAGTATTCAGTGATATTCTATTATTCTATTATTCTATTACTCATTCCATTACTTCCATCTGAATTCTGGTTTCCCGGTGTACCGGTGAGCCCGTAAGTACCTGTTACCTCATTCCTGGAGTCAACTTGCTCCCCCGGAAAGTATCTGTGACACGCAGATCGCGCCTGTGATTCCCCTCTTTATCTGCCCCTCCGCCCTTTTTTTTTTTTCTTCCCTTTCCTTTTCCTTCTTGTTAGCTCATTTCCCACTTTATTCCCCTGATACTTAATTCCCTTCGACATCTCTGACCTCTTTTCCCAAGCAATTGCACCGTGATCTGCCGAGATCGGCCTGGCATTAGATCCGGAGAGAGCTCCCCATATAGTGAGTCACCGCCTTCCCCCAGCTATATAGGTTCCCCCCCCCACACTCACCTCCCATCTAGTACTCTAAACCCCCTCTATCCTCCATCTCTCACAATGGCTTCCCACCGCCAGCCTGAGGATGCTATCGATGACTCGGAGTTCATCGAGGACCACGCGGAACACCACCAGGATTCCGTCCACCGTCGTCTCCGTGCCAACTCCACTATCATGCACTTCCAAAAGATCCTAGTCGCCAACCGTGGTGAAATTCCCATCCGTATTTTCCGTACCGCACACGAACTTTCTCTCCAGACAGTAGCGGTCTTTTCCCATGAGGACCGTCTCTCAATGCACAGACAGAAGGCCGATGAGGCCTACATGATTGGTACCCGCGGCCAGTACACTCCCGTCGGTGCTTATCTTGCCGGTGATGAGATCATCAAGATTGCCAAGGAGCACGGCGTGCACCTGATTCACCCTGGTTATGGTTTCTTGTCAGAGAATGCCGAGTTCGCCCGTAATGTCGAGAAGGCTGGCATTGTCTTCGTCGGCCCCAGCCCTGATACCATTGACGCCCTCGGCGATAAGGTGTCTGCCCGTCGCGCTGCTATCAAGTGCAACGTCCCTGTTGTTCCCGGTACCGAAGGCCCCGTGGAGCGTTACGAGGAGGTCAAGTCTTTCACCGATACCTACGGCTTCCCCATCATCATCAAGGCCGCCTTCGGTGGTGGTGGTCGTGGTATGCGTGTCGTGCGTAACCAGTCCGAGCTGCGGGACTCCTTCGAGCGTGCCACATCCGAGGCCCGCACTGCCTTTGGTAACGGCACCGTCTTTGTCGAGCGCTTCTTGGACAAGCCCAAGCACATTGAGGTTCAGTTGCTTGGTGATAACCAGGGTAACGTTGTCCACCTGTTCGAGCGTGACTGCTCCGTTCAGCGTCGTCACCAGAAGGTTGTCGAGATTGCTCCTGCAAAGGATCTGCCCGTCGATGTCCGTGATAAGATCCTCGCGGATGCCGTTCGCTTGGCCAAGTCGGTCAACTACCGCAATGCTGGTACTGCCGAGTTCTTGGTTGACCAGGAGAACCGCTACTACTTCATTGAGATCAACCCTCGTATCCAGGTTGAGCACACTATCACCGAAGAGATTACTGGAATTGATCTCGTCGCCGCACAGATCCAGATTGCCGCTGGTGCTACATTGGAGCAGCTCGGTCTGACCCAGGACCGCATTTCTACTCGCGGTTTCGCTATTCAGTGCCGTATCACCACCGAGGACCCTGCTAAGGGCTTCTCTCCCGACACTGGTAAGATCGAGGTATACCGGTCTGCCGGTGGTAACGGTGTTCGTCTGGATGGTGGTAACGGTTTTGCTGGTGCCATCATTACTCCTCACTACGACTCTATGTTGGTCAAGTGCAGTTGCCGTGGCTCCACCTACGAGATTGTCCGCCGCAAGATGCTGCGTGCGCTGGTTGAGTTCCGTATCCGTGGTGTCAAGACCAACATTCCTTTCCTGGCCTCTTTGCTGAGCCACCCTACCTTCATCGATGGCACTTGCTGGACTACCTTCATTGATGATACCCCAGAGCTGTTTGCCCTCGTTGGCAGCCAGAACCGTGCCCAGAAGCTGCTCGCTTACCTGGGTGACGTTGCTGTCAACGGCAGCAGCATCAAGGGCCAGATTGGTGAGCCCAAGTTCAAGGGCGAAATCATCAAGCCTATCCTCAAGGATGCTGCTGGCAAGCCTCTGGATGTTTCTGCTCCCTGCACCAAGGGATGGAAGCAGATTTTGGACAGCCAGGGCCCCGAGGCCTTCGCTCGTGCTGTGCGCGCCAACAAGGGCTGCTTGATCATGGATACCACCTGGCGTGATGCCCACCAGTCTTTGCTCGCTACCCGTGTGCGTACCATTGATTTCTTGAACATTGCCCATGAGACCAGCCACGCCTTGAGCAACGCATACTCGCTCGAGTGCTGGGGTGGTGCTACATTCGATGTGGCCATGCGTTTCCTGTACGAGGACCCCTGGGACCGTCTCCGCAAGATGCGCAAGGCTGTTCCCAACATTCCTTTCCAGATGCTGCTGCGTGGTGCCAACGGCGTCGCCTACTCTTCCCTCCCTGACAACGCCATCTACCACTTCTGTAAACAAGCCAAGAAGTACGGTGTCGACATTTTCCGTGTCTTCGATGCTCTTAACGACCTCGACCAGCTCGAGGTTGGTGTCAAGGCTGTCCACGAGGCTGGTGGTGTTGTTGAGGCCACCATGTGCTACAGTGGTGACATGTTGAACCCCAAGAAGAAGTACAGCTTGGAGTACTACATGGGATTGGTTGAGAAGATTGTCGCCATGCGCCCCCACGTCCTTGGTATCAAGGATATGGCCGGTGTGCTGAAGCCCCAGGCTGCCCGTCTTCTGGTTGGCTCCATTCGCGCCAAGTACCCCGATCTTCCCATCCACGTCCACACCCACGACTCCGCCGGTACTGGTGTCGCTTCCATGATTGCCTGTGCTGAGGCCGGTGCTGATGCTGTCGATGCCGCTACCGACAGCATGTCTGGTATGACCTCGCAGCCCAGCATTGGTGCCCTGCTTGCTTCTCTCCAGGGCACTGAGAACGACCCCAAGCTGGACCTGAACAATGTCCGCGCTCTGGACGCCTACTGGGCTCAGCTCCGTCTGCTCTACTCTCCCTTCGAGGCTGGTCTGACCGGTCCCGATCCTGAGGTCTACGAGCACGAGATCCCCGGTGGTCAGTTGACCAACCTGATCTTCCAGGCCAGCCAGTTGGGTCTTGGCCAGCAGTGGGCCGAAACCAAGAAGGCCTACGAGGTGGCCAACGAGTTGCTGGGCGATATCGTCAAGGTCACTCCCTCCTCCAAGGTCTGCGGAGACTTTGCCTCTTGGATTGTCAGCAACAAGTTCACCGCCGAGGATATTCTCGAGCGTGCCGATCAGCTCGACTTCCCCGGCTCTGTCCTTGAATTCTTCGAGGGTCTGATGGGCCAGCCGTACGGTGGCTTCCCCGAGCCCCTGCGCACCAAGGCCCTCCGCGGCCGCCGCAAGCTCGACAAGCGCCCCGGTCTGTACCTGGAGCCCATGGACCTCGCCAAGATCAGAGGCGATCTCCGCGAGAAGTTCGGCGCCGCCACCGAGTGCGACGTTGCTTCTTACGCCATGTACCCCAAGGTCTTCGAGGACTACCGCAAGTTCATCGCCAAGTTCGGTGATCTCTCCGTCCTGCCCACTCGCTACTTCTTGGCTCGCCCCGAGCTCGGCGAGGAGTTCCACGTTGAGCTCGAGAAGGGTAAGGTGCTGATCCTGAAGTTGCTCGCCATCGGTCCTCTCTCCGAGCAGACCGGCCAGCGCGAGGTCTTCTACGAGGTCAACGGTGAAGTCCGCCAGGTCAGTGTCGACGACAACAACGCTTCCATCGACAACATTGCCCGCCCCAAGGCCGATGCCTCGGACAGCAGCCAAGTCGGCGCTCCCATGAGCGGTGTCGTGGTTGAGATCCGCATCCACGACGGCCACGAGGTCAAGAAGGGTGACCCCATTGCGGTGCTGAGCGCCATGAAGATGGTAAGTTATCCTCAATCGCTTTCTCAATTGAATTCCTTACTAACACTTATTAGGAAATGGTCATCTCCGCCCCTCACAGCGGAAAGGTTTCCAGCCTCCAGGTCAAGGAGGGAGACTCCGTCGATGGCCAGGATCTGGTTTGCAAGATCAGCAAGGCGTAAAAGTCTATGTAACAAGACCTTGAGCACGACTTTTGATGCGTGATGCGATTTGAATGATTTCCTAGCGTTTTTGTTTTTGGGCTTGATGGATTTAGGTCAATGCTATCAGAATATTATTTCCATTTTACATTTCACATTTTACAATTACCACCGACCTTACGCACGGAGTGTATATGTAATTCCCCTCATGCACATGCACAGACTCACGATATACTTGGCAATGTTTGAGACTCGTATGGAGACCCCATGATACTTCCCTCGGAGCCCAGATCTAGCGCCTAGCGGTCCCACATCTCCCCGCAAAGCATTATCTCCCCCTCATACTCCCGTTACAACTTCACCCAATTGAAGACTGCCAATTGCCGATGAGCTCTCCTATCTCGGCTACAAGGACGGAACGAACGGAATCCAGCACAGATAAGAACCGCCATTGTTGGTGTTCTTATCCATGTCGGTTCCTGTTCCTGTTCCTGTTTCAAGCCTGGCGATTGCGGGATTTGAGCATTGCTCCCAAGAAGTCACAGCAACTACACAACACAGCTAGCTATCCATAAAACCAAATTCAAAGATCAAGATGACAACACCCCGCAAAACAACAAAATCCCTCGGTCACAGGGGAACAATCCAAGGCTTGACCATCTCAAATGACCAAAATCAAGATCTATGCACTTACTACGGGAGCGTCCGATATGCACTTCCACCGTCTGAACGTGAGAATTCCATACATGCCCTACGAAGAACACCATGGAGTATTGCAAGAATTGAAATCAACTGACTGTTTTCTTCACACAGGCTGGCGCCGCGCTAAGCCCTTACCACAGACATACACCTACGGCACAACCGACAACCCAGCGGATTGCACCACCGGCGCGGGTCTATGTCCCCAACCCGGATTTCTGAATCTGTCACCTGAAACTCCAGATCTATGGGACGAAGATTGTTTCCAGTGCAATGTTTGGGTTCCCCTTGGGGAGGTGCCTGAGGGCGGTTGGCCTGTGTTTGTTTTCCTCCGTAAGTGTCACTTTACCTGCCAATGATCTATATCCCATCAGAATGATCGAATGCTAAGGCTGGATGTATGATTTAGATGGTGGTTGGCTGCAGTTTGGAACTCCCAATTCATTCAATGCTGCTGCGTTGATTGGCGAGACGGAGTTCAAGTGTGTGGTTGTTATGCCTGCGTACCGAGTGAATCTCTTTGGATTCTTGTACTCGGCTGAGCTGGAGGCTGATGCCGCTGAGGTTGGGGAGTCTGTTGGTAACCATGGATTCTGGGATCAGCGATTGGCGCTTGAATGGACTCGTGAGAATGTCGGTTTGTTTGGGGGTGATTCGAGGAATATAACTATTAGTGGGTATAGTGCTGGTGAGTATAACCCCCCTTCTCTTTATATAGATCAAGTTATATCAACTAACATCTCCCATTACAGGAGCCAACTCTGTCTTCCACCAACTAGCCTACGACCTCCGCCAACCACCCTCAACCGCCCTCATCCGCCAAGTATGCATCTGGTCCAACAGCCCAGCAGTGCAACCCAAACAACCCAGCGAAACCCAAGACCAATTCAACGAGCTCCTTACAGCCCTCCAAATCCCGCTTACCCTCCCGCCAAGCGAGAAACTCGCCCTCCTCCGCTCCACGCCCGCCAAAACCCTCATCGCCACCACCAAAACCCTCACACTCTCCCAATTCCGGCCCACAACCGACGGAGCCTTCATAGACCCAGCCCTCTTCACGACCCTCGACAACGGCACCTTCGCCTCCACCCTCCTATCCCGCAAAACAAGAATCATCATCGGCGAATGCGCCGACGAACACTTCCTCTACAGCACCTGGTTCCGGCCGCACGCCAACACCCTCTCCGCCCTGCGCACCCGCCTCATCGCCGACTACCCCGAACACATCGTCGACGCCCTCATCCGCACCTACTACCCGGCCGGCGCGCTCCCGGCCAACTGCAAGAACTGGGACGTGGACGCGTGGGGACGCTGCTATGCCGATATGCAGGTGCATAAGATCCAGCGTGGGTTCTTGTATGCGCTGACGAGTAATTCGGCGGGAGTGGATGCGTCGGCTTTGCTGTTTCGGTATCGCATTGAGTGGAGGGCCAAGTGTGTGGATTTGGGGATTCCGGTTGAATGGGGGGTTACGCATTCGTCGGATTATCCGGTTTGGTTCTATGGGAATGGGAAGGGGTTGGAGGGGGGTGAGAAAGAGGTTGTGAATGGGGCTTTTGTTCGGCCTTTGAGTTTGTTTGTTAGGGGGGATGGAGGTGATGGGGACTTTGGATGGGGAGCTGTTGGGGCTCGGAGGGTCAGGACGTTGAAAGGGGATGGGACGGTTGTTGTTGTGGATGATGAGGGATGGGAGGATGGTGTGAGGGTTTGGAAGAGGTTGAGAGATGCCGATACGGGCAAGGCGGTGCTATGAGCTTGATTTTGCGTGAATACCTTCACGTTGGTTTGTAGGTGAAATGATCGCCGTTAAGCTTTCCCCGCATTTCAACTACGTCAAGATGTTCACATCAGGATTCGAGGGGGAGTCAGGAATCAGGATAAATTCTTAGGGTTGTGTCTCACATAGAATAGACAGGCCTGGAATAAGTTCTCTAACGTCTACTCCGTTCAACTGGGCCACTTAGTCAAGTTCGTGATATCCGGGGTATTTACTGCCCTTATAATACGACTTCCCCTCTTCTCTCTCTCCTCTCTCCTCTCTTCTCTTTCTTTTCTAATTCATCTCATATTCATCTTCACATCTCTCATTCCATCAAGTCCAATCACAAAAGGTAATCCAAAATTGGCCACCCAACACTAATGACGTCGACGACTCCCAACTGTATCTTCACTACTCCGTAACTCCCAGACATCTCACACTTCCAACCCCTACTTCTAGCTCGTCTTCGCATATTATCACTATCAACTAATCCTTTCAAAGGACCCTACATCATCCCCAATTTCAACCACGGATTTCGCCCCGCTAGACATAATCATCATGTCTGACGACAGCACTCGTCGCCACTGGCATGGAATCCCAGGCAACCGTCACGAGCAGTGAGTTATGAATCCCGAGTCTAGTCTGAACTACAAAGCTAATGAGATGCAATCTAGCCTTAATGTTTGGATGAACGTGAGTATACGTCAATGTGGAACATAACTGTTAACTGCTATAAACAAATACTAACTAAACATTCCCAGGGCGGCGCAAAGGCTCCCAGCTCCCGTGCTGCTTGGGCTATGCCTGAGGGAACTCCTTCTGATAGAAGGGTATGTCATACTCTCTTTTTCCTGCTTTTGCACTCTTATGCATACTTATAAATCAACCTCCTGCCCTTCCCTCCTACCTTTTCATACATACTACACTACACTATACTATACCACACCACACCATCCATTACATTAACCTCTAACACCAAAATGAAGGACTCCACCACCTCAACATCCTCAAACAACAACAACACAAGCGGCTCCCCACCCATCCCAAGCCTCAGCGAACGACGTCGCTCCAGCGCCAGCTCCTCTGGCGGCCTCTTCTCAAACCTGCAATCCCAGAAGCGGGAGTCCAACACAAGTGCCGACATGGCTACCCGTCGTGCGAGCTGGAACGAGCAGTCTGCCAAGGGTGGTGCGTTCGCTAAGTGGTGGGAGGGATATACGCGCGGTAACAAGTGATCTCTGGGTTTTGCGTTGTGCGTATTTTCATAGTGGGTGAGGGTGGATGGGAGTTAAAACATGAAAACAATATGTGAAAACATTTATAGTAGTGGTGGTGGTGGTGGTGGTGAGATGGTGATCTTTTAGGGCTAACGCTATGTGCTATGTGCTATGTGCTATGTGCTATGTGCTATGTTTGGATTTACTTGGGTGGCGTGTTGGGGTTTTTGATTATCTTAGTATGAATGAAATGAAATATGATATTGAAAGTGAAAGTGAAATGGACATTGTGTATCGGTAGACAGCTGTGGTGTATGTCTGTTGCAATTGAGAATATAAGCGTGTGTACAATGCTTACTTCACTGTTGTTGATGTACTGAGCTTTTTCAGTACATCGGTAACATTATATTTTCTCTAGCCGCTGCCACCAATTAAGTCATCATTGCAGGCTCTGACTCTATTGACCGATCAAGAATTCTTATTTAGAGTGTTGTTGGAACACTGAACGAGTAAGACTCCCTGGAGCTACCAGCATGGCCTGCAAACCGTGAACAGCTAGGGGTAGAGCCCATTCGGAAAACTCAGCCCCTTGCAAGAAACTAAAAATTAAATATACCTCACTGTGATCCCGGCAAAAACAAGAATAGCTAAAAAAACAGACCCCTTCCAAGGTTGGAACATTCCATTTCCTTAGGAATGCTGACTTATCGTCCCAATCCAGCAGGTGGTCACACGATGCCCCTTTGCGTTTTCAGCTTGCTGATATAGCTTGACAGAATCAAATCAAGGGTCAAGATGTTGAAATTCGAATAAGTCGATGAACAAGTCGGTAATTTAGGAGGCGAGATTCTCAAAGAAACCAAGACAATGAGATAGGCTTGGCTTGGCTTCATTGAGGACCCTTTTCCTTTCCAGTTCTCATTCTTTGAAACCGCAAATCTGCAGGGGTCTGTGTGTAGACCTCATATAATGAAGCCGCTTTCGGGGTATCCTCAAGTCCACCGCATCTGCAATAGCATGGAAGTCGTAGACAAAGATGCAGGTGGCCAGCTCTTTGAATTTCTCACTAGATCATACCCGAACTCCCAATTTCTAGAGACATGGCATTGGATCTCTTCTTTCCAGTATGATTATGACACGCCAATCATCGATCCGTCAGCTCATTTTGTCCCTTCTCGTTGTATCAGTTGGGCTGTCCAAAGGACTCCATTTGCTTCAGCATATCTCCTCTATTCCCGGACCTACTTTTGCTCTGTACTTTCCAACCTTTCTCATTCTAGAAACCTTGCTGTGTATCAGTGCTTGGATTTTTCTGTTTAAATGCAATGGCGTGAAAGCGGTTATTGGGATTGTTGTGGCTGCGGCCATCTCGTGAGTTGAATGAACCCTTTGCAGATAAAGACGGATTTTGACCGCCACAGATCCCTGAGTCTTGTTCTCTGTGCATCTCAAATTGCCTTTTACCTAGTCACTGGTAATGAGATTCGATGGGAAGCTGCAGCGGCGACAGGAAGTGACCCCGAGGGTGCTCGACTGCTCTTGTCTGGAACCAAGTCTTTCATGGGCGCTGCAAGTGTCATATTCATTCTTTCCTGGCTGTTCAAGAATGGCATATATTGTGCAATGAACTTTTGGTTCTGCGCATTATTTACCAGTCCGTCGACTGAGAAAGGAGACAAGGAGGCTCTTCTGCCAGGCTCTCAAGATAAGCCTTCAGTCTCAAGTCCCATTCGACTCTGGACTATCATGGCTGTGATCACAACGGCTACTCTGCGTCTAACTCGCCCCCAAGTACCGTATAACCATATGTCTGGTGCGATACCGTTTACCCTTTTCCAAGCACTGAGACCATCCCCTACTAAGGGTCATGGGGATCAGGAATTCCCACTCGCAAGCCTGATCGGAGAGGAATATTGGGAAGGCCCTCATGGGCACTTCAAAGGCTGGGCTCCGGGAATGACAGAAGAGAACCACACTGTCGGGCATTACAATGCCGTGGATGATCCTTTGCGGATCACCAACCTCGACCATGACATGATTGAGCCTTTGACTCGCGCTCTCAAGGATCACGATATCCCAATAACGCATGTTGTTCTTGTGCTGATGGAAAGTGCTCGGAAAGACATATTCCCTTTCAAAGCAGGATCTCATTTGCACGAAGAGATCTTGTCCTCTTGGAACAGCCAAGACCCTCAAGTACTCCAGAGTGTCAATGAAAGGTTGTCAAATCTCACGCCAGTCGCCGAAAAGCTAACCGGTCAATTTGGTGGGTTCATGAAGTCCCAAAATGACTCCCAAACTCGTGAATCTCAGTGGGAAGATACCGCTGCGTCCGGGATGGGTGGAATCAATATTGATGGTATTCTGACTGGCAGCACTCTGTCTTTCAAGAGTGCTATCATGAACTACTGTGGTATGGGGCCACTACCGGTGGACTTTATGGATGAAGTCAAGGCGAAGGCCTATCAGCCTTGCATCATGCAGGTCTTTGACTTGTTTAATCAACTCAAGCAGAATGAGACGGCCAAAGATCAAAATTTGCACAAACCCCATGGTCAGCTCGATTCCATACATCTTCGCAATTGGACGTCTGTGTTCTTGCAGTCCATGTGAGTTGCTTGTCTCCCATTTTTGGTTTCGCATGTATTGCTGACTTTGACATTTTTACTATTCTCAGAACAGGACTGTATGATGATCAGGATCAGCTTAATGAGAAAATGGGATTTAAGAAATCCATTTATCGCGAGCAAATAGAAGAAGAAGACGCCAAACACTTCCATCCCGGAATGGAAGAGATCAACTATTTCGGGTATGTATCTGCCCATAACTACTGCGTCTTGTCATAAACTAACCTACATCAGATACCCCGAGCATGAGATATTACCATATCTACGCGATGTGGTCAACAATACACTTGAGAACAACGAACGACTCTTCCTTTCTCATTTCACATCAACGACTCATCATCCATGGGGCACACCCAAAGACTATCCAACCGAGACATACTTCTCCGAAGAAGGACTCATGGCGAAACACGAAGAAATGAACCAATATCTGAACGCCGTCCGATACGTAGACACCTGGCTCGGAGACATGATGAAAGTTCTGGAAGAATTCGAGATTGCAAACGAGACACTAGTCGTCTTCGTCGGGGACCAGTAAGCCCGCACCCCAAACCTCAACCGAACGACCACCCAAGTCCCCCACTAACACCAAGCAGTGGCCAAGCATTCGACGAAGATGCCCCAGTATCTGGCACCTACGAGAACGGCCATATCAGCAACTTCCGCATCCCACTTCTATTCCGACACCCCCTGCTCCCAAAGCTCCAGATCACAGCCAATGCAACCTCGATGTCCGTCGTGCCCACAATCCTCGATCTACTCGTGCAGACAGGCTCCCTGAACAAGATGGATTCCAGCACAGCCCTCGACCTCATGAACGAATACGAGGGCCAGTCGCTCATCCGTCCCTACCAGGCTACTCATAATGGCCGACAGGCTTGGAATTTCGGTATCATTAACCCTGGAGGAACAATGCTTAGTGTTGGGTCTGCGGCTGTTCCGTATCGTTTTGTATTGCCGCTGAGCCCGGACTTTGAATACATCTTCTCTGATTTGGATACTGACCCGAATGAGCTGGCTCCATTGCGGGGGTGGTCACTAGAGGAGTTGATTGTTCGTGTGAGGAAATTGCATGGAGATCATGCTGGGAATTGGCTTATAGATGCGGAGAAGGTGAGTTCTATCAGAATTGTTCTAACTCAGTATTGCAAGGATGATCTAACCTTTGATAGGTGGGCAAGTATTGGGTGGAAGAGCAAAAGCGACGTTGGGATTACCAATGATATCATTTGTACTATATATAGTTCTAATCGAAATTTGCATAATATGAAAAAGAAGAGAGAATACTTGATTGAATATGTAGAGAAATTGGTAATTAGATTGCTTTGACTACCCGTATCCATATATTGAACTGAAGACAAGAAGTAGGCGCAAAGTAAGGCCAAAGTAGAGTTCAGAAAACACGAGAGAATACGTACTCGCTTGAAAGGTTATATTTCCACTGAGACTATCCTAATTGAAGCTAACAATCGAACAATACTAAGAGAAACGAGAAAGCGAAATCTGTATTGTTCGTAGTTTCTTTGTTCACGCCTGAGGCATCACGCCCCCACCTCCGCCTGATTCACGTTTTATATCCACCTCTCACGCACTCTGGTCTCTCAACAGTCTGTTCTACATTAAACTTCGTTTGGTCATCAGACATAATATCTTAACAGGACCCAAGACCCTAGAAATAAGTTCCGACCATCCCCGGGATATTCGTCTCCCAACACCCCGCATCCGCGGCGATCATCTCTTGACCCTGAATTCTCCAAGTTCCTTCTTTCAGCATACAAAATGGAAGGAGACTATTCCACGGACCCTGAATGGGCCGATATCACTCCAATTGAACTGGATGATGGCTCCAAGTCTGGTATTATGCCGCTGGCCACTATTGCCTACCCACCCGAGTACCTCGAGGCAACCTCATATCTGCGTGCCGTGATGGCTGGCAATGAGATGTCCGAGCGGGCATTGAAGTTGACCGAAGATATTATCTCGATGAATCCAGCGCATTATACTGTATGGTAAGCAAAACCAGTCTTGCACAACCAGTACCATTGACAACCAATACACCACCATGACATCTAACATTCCACCCAGGATCTACCGAGCGAAAATTCTCTTCGCCCTGGAAAAAGACCTCAATAAAGAGCTAGAATGGCTCAATGAAGTCTCATTGAAATATCTCAAAAATTACCAAATCTGGTACATCAACCTCCCCAAACCCCAAATCCAAACCCAACCCCAAACTCACGCGTAACAGGCACCACCGCCAAGTGCTCCTCTCATCACGAGAGCACTTCCCCACACTCCCAGCCAAAGAAGCCGACTTCCTCATGGAAATGTTCGCGCAAGACTCCAAAAACTACCACGTATGGACCTACCGCCACTGGCTCGTGCGCCACTTCCAGCAATGGGACGAGCCGCGCGAACTGCAAGACGTAGAAGCGCTCCTGAAAGCCGACGTGCGCAACAACTCCGCCTGGAACCACCGCTACATGCTGCGGTTCGGACCGCGGGATACGAGCGCCGCCGACGCGGGCATGATCAACGCGGGCGACATGACCACGGGGCCCGGCGAGAAGGGCCGCTTACCGGTTGTGGATGAGGATCTGGTGGATGGCGAGCTGGAGTTTGCTCAGCGGGCGATTTTGCGCGCGCCGGAGAATCGGAGTGCGTGGTGGTATGCGCGGGGTGTTTTTAGGGCTGCTGGGAGGGGGCTTGGGGAGTGGGAGGAGTTTTCCGGGACGTTTGTTGGGGAGGCGGGTGTTAAGAGTACTCATGCGCTTGAGTGGTTGGCTGATGTTTATGCTGATGGGAGGGAGGGGTTGGCTGTTGGGATGTTAACGAGGCTTAAGGAGGAGTTTGATCCTATTCGGGAGAATTATTGGGATTATCGGATTCGGAAGTTGGGGGTTTCTGAGGCTGAGGTTGTTGTTCGGTAGAGGGAGTGGTTTATTGAGCTGTGAGCTTTTTATGTTTGGATAGGAGCATTTGGGATATTGATTGCATTGATTAAAACTTCTTTTTGTATGGTGACCGCTGGGTAATGTATGTACTGTAAGAGAAGAAAAGAAAACAAATGCGAGCCTCTATTTAATGACAGGCCAGGAAACAAAACAGAAGAAAAGAAACAAGAAATATAGAAGTCGTTTGTAACATCGCAAAAACGCCAATGACAAATAAGGTATCAAAGAAAGAATGGAACATATCATGCCCATCCCTCATCCAGCATCTTGCGCCACTCACTGGCCATGTCGATAGTAACATTGCTACCACCACAAACAATGATAACAACACGACTGCGCTCATTAAGATCGGGCACCAGCTGCTTAAGCTTAGAGTTAAGCTTGTTACCAGTGACCTCAACCTCGCCCTCGAGATCGAATTCCGTAGAGGATCGGTCGTCGCCGTATCCCTCGTCACGATACGAGACAGCCGTCTCATCTGAGCCACGCTTCCGCTTCTTGATGCTCTGAGCACCCCCAGAAGCGGATGGAGAAACTGCAGTGGCGGCATCGCCAATAGCAGCCTCAATGCAAACTCCGCAGGCAAGCTCGACGAGGAGGCGCTCGTCATTGGCTAGGCGGAGAACACCGCGGGCGGCATCTGCGTCTGAGAGAACGGTGCTGTGGACTTTGACTCCTGGGGGCGGGGAGACAGCATAGTTGAAAGTCTTTTCCGAGACGCGGATGGCGCCGAGGGAGGTAGCTTGAGAGGTGATCTTGGGGAGGGAGACGAGGGCGTTCTGAGCGACTGCCGCAGCCAGGGAATCGGTACCGGCCGTTTCGATGGCGAGGAAGTGGATAGGGTTGGGGGAGGAGGTGGTCTGCTTTTGGCGGCGGCGCTTTTCGATGCCCATGATCATGCCGTTGATGAGACCGCCGCCGCCGACGCTGCAGAGGATGGCGTCTAGGGGGATGGCGCGGTCACTGTATGCTTTTGTGTCTTCGGGACTTGTTGCTGGGGGAAGTTGGGTCTCGAGTTCGTCGATGATGGTGCCGTTTCCTTCCCAGATGGGTTCGTTGTCGAAGGGGTGGAGGGCGATCTTGACGATATCATCGTCTTCGCCGCTGGTGCTCTTCATGATGGTTTCCCGCATGTATTCTCCTGCTTCGGAGAAGGTCTCACCATGTCGGATGACATCTGCTGCTCCTGCTGCTCGGATCTTGTCCAACATCAGAGGCTTGGTGGCCATTGGGACAACCACTGTGCATGGATAGCCCAGGCTTTTGGCTGCGCAGACGGCGGCCAGTCCGGCGTTTCCTCCGGACGAAGCGTAGAAGTGAACTTTGCGGCCCACGTTTGATGGGTTGCGGAGGTGAGAAAGGATCTGATTGCCCATGGCACGGGACTTGAAAGAGCCACTGGGCTGGACGTTCTCCAGCTTCAGGAAGATCCTACATCCAGCTGCCCGGGAAAGGCAGGCGGACTCGACCAACGGTGTCTCAATCCATGGCGTCTTGAAGTTCTGCGGTTGACTGCAGGCGGCCAGGTCGATGCTCCCCATTTTGATGTGTTGAACAAATGGAAGAGTAAGGAGGTGTGTTGAGGTCGTGCTCGGAGCAGACTGGTAAGATATGAACTATAAGATGATAGTTCCCAAAATAGAGAATGTCTCAAGAAGTTACACAGATGATGTCCAAAATAGAATAGAAAGATAAGACTCAGATGAGAGAGAAAACAGAATACCAAACACCAAACCCTAGTATACAAATATTCAGACATGTTTTGATATACACCTACCCGCAGGGTAGAGTTTCCCGACGGAAAACGACTTTCCCGAGAGATAGGACTTGCGCGCCGTTCTGAAAGTTTCCCGACAAGGCCAATCACGGTGGATCGGACGTGACATATCGATTCGTTTTGGAGTCAAACCTGACAACTCAGCTTGGACCTGGTGGAGGAGCCGGGAAACCACCTTGGACGCTGGCGCACATCGGCGGAGATGATGTAAATCCTTATTCAGACGGACTGTTCGGTCGCTCCCCATTGGCCCCGAGTCGATTATTCTTATCAAATGGAAAGTCGAGAGTTACTCCTCCGTGAGCAGTGGAGGGAACAGCATACCCTTCTTAATGCCCTCACCGTAATCTGCATCCGAACCGTATGCCGTGGCCGCGAATGCCCGCTTCGAGGGGTCCGAGGTGTCTACACGGAGCAATTCTAGAAGGTCATGAGACTTGCCGGGCATAAACGGTTGTAATAGAATGCCTGCAATGCGAAGCGATTCGGCCACGTTGTAAAGCACTCGCTCAGGGTTGGGGTTTTTCCACGGCTCCGCCGCATGGAAGTATTTGTTGGTCTAGAACAGGTTAATACCAACGATACCGTGCGGGGATAGTCTTCTCATACCTGCTCAATAATGATCATCGTTTCCTGTAACGCGGCTCGCGGGTTGAGCTTCTCCATATGCCAAGCTACCTTGGTAGGTGTCTGTTGTAGGAGCGTCTGGTGTTCCACATCTTCAGGAGTCGCAGCTGGAAGCTTGCCCGACGCCGCGTCGATAATATGGGAGCGCAAATTGCCACGCGCACAGCCAATTGTGCGCTGCGCAAGGTTTCCGATACCACCTTGGAGTAATTTCTTGTAATCCCGGATGATGAAAGAGTTATCGAAATCCGCATCATCCGCTAGGCTGCCCCGATAAGCTAGGAAAAATCGCATACCATCCACTCCGAACCGTTCAATGGCGAAGAACGGGTTCACGACATTGCCAGTGGACTTGGACATCTTCTCGCGATTCATTGTCCAATGTCCGTGCACTAGCACGTTCCGAGGCAGGGGTAGATCAAGCGCCATGAGGAATGCAGGCCAATAAACGCAGTGGAATCTGCCGATGTTGGGCTTTAGATTAGCCAATCGCTCTAGATAAGTGTATCGGGAAAACTCGCAAACTTACCGAACAATATCTTTTCCAACTACGTGCAAATCTGCAGGCCAAATGGACTTGCCTTCTTCGCCGGGCGGGAAAGGATACCCGGCTTTGGTCAGGTAGTTGACCAGCGCATCCAACCACACGTAAATCGTCTGCGAATCATCGCCGGGAACTGGGATACCCCATGTCAAACGTTCCACGGGCCGAGAAATGGAGAGGTCCTGTAACCCCGAGGAGACTGCATTGACCAAAGCAGGTGTGTACGTTGAAGGAGAGATGAACGGGTCTTCTCTTTTGTACAACTCAAGCAGACGATCCTTGAAAGCCGAGAGGCGGAAGTGGTAGTTGGTTTCTGAGGACCATTCTACTTCCTTGCCCGTCTCAATTGAAACCTAGCAGAGTGAGTAATTGCATCTGGTCAGCTAGTGGAGAGCTTACCATTCGCTTCCTCCCGGTTGTTGGGTCGAGGGAATTCTGCACTTGTGTTTGAGGATAGAAAGTCTCATCGCTGACGGAGTACCAGCCTTCGTGCTTGGAAGTGTAGATGTACCCTCGATGTTGCAACATTTCCTATATATTATCAGTATGCGCCATGTGTCGAGATCGGGATCGCATACCCAGAAATACTGGACAGCATCTCGATGTGCTGCATCAGTGGTACGAATAAAATGGTCGTTATCGAGGTTCGCTGCCTCAGCGAGGTCCTACGCCTTCATATTAGACATGCGCTGGGCGAGGAGTCGAGGAATCATACCTTGAAGGTTTGACAGTTCATGTCGCAAAACGCCTGTGTATCCATGCCTGCTTTCAAGGCAGCTTGTTGGATCTGCTGATATCAGCCCAGTTATCCGTCTTGAAGAAATAAGGGGTAGTACCTTCATCCCATGCTCATCGGTTCCGGTCAATAGTTGAGCATCTTCATTTCCAAGCAAGACTTGCCAGCGTTTCATAATATCCGCAATGACCATTGTGTATAAGTGACCGACATGAGGGGCTAAAAAGAGCACAAGTAATTAGCCAATAGATCATTTGTTTGAATTGCTTCACTCACCGGCGTTGACATAGAAAATTGGAGTCGTTATATAGTAAGGCTTGTTGGGTCTTTGCGCAGTTGCCAGCCCACGCCGAGGAGTTGCCCATCCATGCCTGGATGCTGTGCAGGTCCACACGCGCCTCGAGCTTAATATCCGAGGCGCTCTCAATAATGAGCGAAGCGGCGTCCTTGTGGTAGCCATTGATGTGTGCTAAAGGGAAAACCGATGTTGCATGTTATTCCGGCGCGGCGATCTCGGGTGGTCCGTGCCCTCCGACAGTTTTTGATCATCTTTCGCGACACAGCGCAATCTCACCTTTGGTTTGACTTCATTAAACATCTGCATTGGACCGCTTGATCTTCTGTTTGGGCCCCCCAATCGCTCTATTCCAAAGATCAGACCAGCCTATCATCATGCCTTCCAGCGAGGATACATTGACCAAGGTGTCGACCGAAGGTAAAGCCGATCTCTCGTCGCGACCTGTTCAATCCTAAGATATAACCTAATATTCTTCGTTAATTCAGCGGCGACCCAATTTGTCTCATCTTTCTACCCAGCAATCAATTCGAACCGTGAATCCATCAGCTCCTACTACGCTCCAGCACCCTCACCAGTCCTGTTCAATGGCAACCCTGTCGCGGACGGCGCCGCCGTGCAAGAAATTTTCGTCCACCAAATGCCCGCAGCTGCATACGATGTCCAATCCTATGACTGCCAAATCATCAATCCCGCATACCCCACAATCACACCAACCGGTCCAAAGCCCCAGTCCGAAATGGGTGTCAAGGACATGTCGATCCTCATTCTCGTCAGTGGCTATGTGCGCTATGGAGAGGATCCCGATGCACCCCAGCGCGGATTCAGCGAGACCTTTGTCTTGGTGCCGAACCCATCATCTGACAAGGCCCGGGGTCGCAAAGAGTGGCTCATTCAAAGCCAGAACTTCCGCCTGGTTGTATGAGAAATAAACGGTACAAAAATGAAAATCAAGAACAAATAACCTTGAGTTACCGGAGGCGATCCCTCCGTCATGTTTTATGACGACAACGAAATGAACAAAAGTCCAGCGATCCCACCATTAATAGACGAAAGCGCGAGGATATGATTTGAAAGAAATCGAGTGGCATTGGGTATTATCTGCATATACCATGAGTCCTTCCAACGTTCTTCCTCTGTACTGTTTACATGATCAGCCCGAGGCACTTCAAAAGTGCGACAAATAGAGGCCAACAATTACACTTGCTTTGAGGCTTTCGCGTACGATGTATAACATCACCAGTGGCACTTTTGGCATAGCATGATTGTCTCAACAACAAAGCCTCCTTTTTTCCATCCATGCCACTGCTGAAACGAACGAAAAATAAGCACTATAGAGTGTTCGAATGACTCCTTTGGACATGTTTCCTCTATGGAGATTATTGTTGATCATCGGCTGTATAGCTAATCTGGAGGAGATATAAAGAAAAGAAGAATCCTAGATGCAAGATATCATTTTGTATCATCGACTACAGAGCATGAAATGAATAAGAAGAAAATTGTAAACATAAACAGGTGAGAGCTCACAGGCTAAAGTATGATTGTTCTGATTAGACGTCTATATTGAGATCTTTAAGTATTTGTCTGTTGCCAGGATCTGCTTCGTCTGCCTTCTCCGATAGACTTTATCGCCCTTGGACCTTCGTCGTCTCATTCTCTCTTTCTATCAGCTGATTATATGTATTAATTACCGCGCATCAAGATACTCGGGAATAGAAGATATAGGGGAAAAGTTGCCAAAATAGCAGTTGACTAGGTTGTATTATAAACTAAAGCTGGGGGTTTGATGATAGACAGTAAAAGGACAAAAGTCAAGGCAGAAACAGGCGAAAACAAGATATGAAAATCAGGGATCAGCCGCCGATTTACGCGGGATACGAAGATTCGCCTTCACTCTCTCTAGTAGCTCCTCGCGTGTGGCTTGCTTATTTGGTAGGAGTCCTCTCTGAAAAGCAGGGTCAGCGGTATTCAACTTGTATACGATGCCAACATACCGCACGCAACCATCTCGTGATTTCATCCAACGTCCAGTTCTCTGGATCTAGATGTTGTTAGCTACTGTATTCTACAAAGACCACTTTGTACAAACCTCCGGTTGGATCAGCTTGCGCGGGGAGAACATCACCGCCCCAAATGGAAATAGCTGCCACCGCGGTGACCATTCCTGCAAAGCCTGTTTGACAATTAGATGAAATCAGCTAGCTTGGCAGATGTTATTTACCAAGGAACAAATTCTACCAAATGTCAGAAGTCAAACTTTTAATGGACCACATGCATATAGGTTGTCATACCTTTGAGTTAAGAGCCCGATCTAAGGGGGTCGGCATCTTGAAGAAGGATATAACACAACCGAGGCGCGCGTAAAGAGTTGATCGGGTGGATATCAAATTACTGAGTTTTGAAACCGAATTCAAGGATATTTAAGGTCTTGAGAGGACACGATGCAGAAGACAAGTATCCAGTATCAGCAACTTCGATGTATGCGGGTGCACCGCCACCCACGCCACCCGTTGCTGCCTCATCACGAACTATATGCTCTTTCCACCATCAACTTCAATAAAAGTAAACAAAATGAATTTGGAACTTGCGCCAGCTGTCTCGGTTTCTTCCCACTATCCTAATCCTGCTTCATCATATCTATATCCTTATTCTGTTATTGATCAATGCCCTGGAGACGGTCATGATTGACGAAATGGAAGCTGTGATCTTCTTGACCTCTGTCACCTTCATCATTGCGGTGGGAAGTTCCATCATACAAGGGTACAGTTGGTCTTATATGCGGCGCAATGGTAGGGATTGACATGTTGTGTACAGGATTGCCTTCTGGAAGCGTTATAGAGTACGCCTGCATGTTATGACCAAAGCAGTAACTCCAGTTGCTCACAGCGTGGACGAGAGCTCCGACATCGAGGCAAATATGCCAATTCAAGGACCGAGGCCATTGTATCATTCACGTTTTGGGAGTCGAGCACCACGACGATGGACCGGTTACACGGACCGACGATTTCAGCCAGTCCATGTCGACAAATACATGTCTGACTATCCCTTTGCGTCCTACCAGATCCCCGAGACTACAGCACTCGGAACAATCAATCACATGCCTCCGCTCCCCGTCCCGCAACACCCAGCCACAAACATTCCAGCCACACCACTCGCCACCGCCTTCACACCTGAGGCACCACGTGACTAAGCTAGGGCTTTCTCCGCACGAAACCCTAAAGTGATCCGCACAATTCACCGGTCTAGGTCGACAGTGAGCTTCTTCCTCTGTACCTTGCAACCATACACCAACCGTCATCATGCCTGCCGAAGTTTCCGATATCAAGCAGTTCATTGAGATCTGCCGCCGCAAGGATGCCTCCTGTACGTGTTGGAGTTCTGGAGAATGTCGGGGAAGCTGGTGAAGTTCGATGCTGACTGTTCTATGTTTAGCTGCGCGCATCAAGAAGAACCGCAAGAACCAGCAGACCAAGTTCAAGGTTCGCTGCCAGAAGAACCTCTACACCCTTGTCCTGAAGGACTCCGACAAGGCCGACAAGCTCAAGCAGAGCCTTCCCCCTGGTACGTTGCGATCGCATCCCGCCGATTGAGATGTGGAGGGATTCGGCTCCACATTTCTGAAGGATTGGACTTGGTTCAGCATAGGTTCCATGCTGACAGTTATTTTACAGCCCTCAAGGTCGTCGATGTCACCAACGGCACCAAGAAGACCAACTAAATTGGTTGACCATGGAATGAATGGAGGATCGGAGTGCGGCGCGATTGGTTGATGCATGCAAGACCAACTGTTGGAAGGATACATGGAATGGACATGGTCCTTCTGCGAGCCGACACGGGGATCACTTTGTGGCGTGGGGCACGACTTTCGCGCCGGAGGTTTCTTTGCGTCTTTCAAGACCGGCTGCAGTTTCTCACCGGTTAGACGACTCGCATTTTCTGGGCGCACTCGAGGAATGCTTTTGTCGGAGCATCCAGTCCCTACACATCAATGAAAAAAACAGTTGAAATATCATTACCGGGTTTCTCGCTATCAGTCGAGACTTCCTAATCCATTATTCTCTTCTTGGATGACTTCCACTATGAGCTATTTGCGCAATGCAACAAGTAGATGTATTTTTGCCCTAGTAAGACAAGCAACTGTTCATGTCAGACTCGCAACCGCTCTGCTGGAATACATGGATTTTGTTTTGATCTTTCCTTTGAAGCTGACTGATTGCAGTTCTATTGTCATGACATGTCTGGGTTTCAAGCCTCCGGCTTGCTTGCTGTTTTACTTGTTGATTGCCAAGACCTATTTAGTCCGCTTTTACTCAAAGGATTCATCATGCTGAAAGACCTTTTTATCTCTCTATCCCCGATGCATCGTTCAATTTACGTTGCAGAACGTACACAGGCACACCCGTCGGAGCATTTCTGCCCTGGAATCGGCATTTGCAATGGTTCTTCGTCGCTCTGAAAGACCGTTGTTCAACTGGATTGTTTTCGTTTTATCACAAAGCCATTGTTCAAAGACAAAGAACCATATACGTTCTACAACATGTTCATTTAAAACCCAGAAACTAGGAACTCTTTCGGCATGTCTCGCCTCACCTATATGAGAATCATGTGTACCTTCGGGGTATACAGTCCTTCGTCGTCATCTCCACCCGAATTCAAATATTCAGCTTTCCAAATCAAACCCCTTGCAAACAACGACTGAGAGATCAAGGATATGGCATCTGGACGAAGCGGAGGCCACCTCGGTGAGCTCGGCAGACTCCCAAACGAGCTGCTCTGGCAAATACTCGACCATATGATCCTAGACGATTCCAAAATCACCCATGAAGGTATCTGCGGACTCTGGTCTCTTATGAGGACCAACCAGGCCAACACTGAACTTATCAAAGAGGGTTATTTGATCGGCACTCGGTTGGAGCGCCTAAAGGCCGAAATCGGCTCTGTGACGCTATATATCGATATCGACACCGCTACGGACGCCATTGGCCATGCGCCACCTGACATGGTCGGGGGCACTCCTGGTGAGGAGCGCGATCTACTTACGAGCATCATCAAGGCAGATTGTGTAGAGTGCTACCACGGCATTCGCGCTCTCGTTCCGGAGTTTTCTTTGATGTGCCACAACGAGAAAGGTTGGTCACTCTTTGCCGTGGCTGTTGAAGCCAACGCAAGGAAGATCATTCACCGGTTTATGACTTCTGACCCCCCGGCTGATATCGCGCGGTTTCTCTTTAATAGGCCTCATCCTGGGTCCGCGTGGAACATGTCTAATCTCGGGTTCACTATCCTTTATCAAGATGCCTACACGTTTGTTGCTCTTTTTCGATACCTGCAGGCTACTGTGCCTCTGATTACACTCAAGCAGATTTTCGAGTCAAAACTGACTGATAGAATACGACGGGACCTGATTCAACTCATGGATCCTGATCTTGAGCGGATGTTCGAACAAGGTAGTATTGTCATCCGCCGCTGGGGTCTGATTTACTACTAGTAGAATATTAACGATGGACTTTGGCCTATATCTGATTACAAAAAAAGACAATAGAGCTGAATAACATGATGGAATTCTTTAGATTCGATAGAAACTTTTGGTTACGATAGATTTTATGAATACGGCGGACTGAACACAAGAACTTCCACTGCAATCAAAGTGTAGAGCAAAATTATTGAAATTGTAGTATGTATTGAATTTCCAGGTAAATCTGTAGAATTCCAAGGGTTTTTTGTCTGATATTAAGATAGGCTGCCGAAAAGTACCATCGATAAACAGACACAGTTATGAGTTTGTTATATTTATGCGTTTGGCTCTTTATTCCCTTTGGCACCTTTGTGTTCTTTTAATCTTCATTTCATTTATGATACCGAAGGATTACAATCCGCTTTGTGCTAACCCTTCTATAGACTTAATCCCATCGCACATACACAATGCATTGTCGATCTTTTGTCTCTTCTCGGTTCTTTTATGCCATTTCCTCATTTTATTCAATGTTCACTCTCGAAAGGTCCACGAAACAACATGACCAGACCAGAAATATATAAATGCTTCCCCCACGGAAGAAGCCACCATCAAAACTGACCACGTTGATCTTTTTGATTCTTGAAACAACGCTTTCTCACAGAAAGCACTAAGCTGTCAACACCAAACATGGCTTCCCGCGCGCTGGCCCTTGGTGATCTTGGTACAAAATTTCCCTTGGAGCTTGTTGAAATGATACTCCGTAGTGTCGGAGACAAGCCCAACAGGTTAACGCACAAACAAATCCATGACCTCAATGCCCTGCGAAGAACTAACAAAGCTACTAACGAATTCATTGAGGGCTGGATTATCATGCAGGTTAAAAGGATTAAGACATTTTCTAGTGCAACAGCAGCACTAGAAGTCATGAGCGATGCTCAAATCAAAGCGATTGAGGTTCCAGGTAGCCCAAGGTTTGTGCCCAATGATGCCCTCACCGAAGCAGTCATTGAAGATTGCTCCTCCTGCGTCGACGGTATTTGCAATATTCTGGAGATCCCTGGGCCTGACCGGCCCAACCTGTGCAATCAGCAAGGTTGGTCTCTCCTTTCTTTGTCCATTGACTCTGCCGAGACCTATCGCAGTTTGTGTTTGATAAATTGCGGTCTTTTTGGAGATATTCTATGAAAAGGTACAAGCGAGCCCAGAAAAAAAAAGCAAAAGGCAAAAGTTAAAGAAAATACAATTTCTTTGAAAAGCAGGACATTGACACTGCTTTCAAAATAATTAATCGAAAATGATAAACAATTTAATTTTGTAAATATCTCATATTCCTATGTATAAATCTTAAAATTAGATCGTAACCACCAGTAGATCGTTACTCTTCTGGCCACGGGCTTGTAGAGTCCTATACCTCTGACATAGACCATTCCCTTTTACTTGGCGTGTCGCATCAAGCCTTGGCATAAGACTTACCCCAGGATTCTACCAGCGTGACAAAGGTTATATAGTGTTTCGTATTCCCACCGGGCCGATTACCCCGGATCTTCATGTATACTGCCCCTCTTTGCTGCAAAAAGGCAGCCATGGAGAGTGTCTAGGAGACTTGGATGGGCTTGTAGATCCTATATAGGTGACGGTCTGACCTCCGTTCCTCGTAGCGAAAGACTTGAATTGGATGGAACTTGATATCAAGCCCAGTTGTTGATAGAGAAATATTATATCTTCTGCCTGGCTCAAATGAGGAGGCCAAGGATACTTACTGCTTAGGCTGAAAGCTCTTTATAATATGGAAGTAGCAACATAGTCATGTGCAGCCAAACCGGGCACTGTATACATAGGATCGAATGTATATGTTCCCGTCCCGAAGCGAGCATAACGTTTTGTGCATTCTGTCTGTCTTACTTTAGCCTCAATCATTTCAATCGTATAAAGAGCATAAAGGTCGCGCGGGAGAGGTACGGCGGAAATTTCTAGCGTATAGTTGTGTTGCTATACTCCAATGCGTAGAGTATTTCCACTGCTGTAAATTGCCATAGATGACTCCTGTCAAAGCAAAGTGGCGTAAACGCATGACTCTTCGCTATACGTGCAACCGGCTATATAGAATGCAGGGACCCCTCCAAGTGCCCATTAGAGAAAGGGGATTGCTGCATAGTCACTGTATACTCAATATCCACCAACTGGAAAAACAGTGAACAAAGGTATAGTGAAGCAAGCTAAGATGTCTGTTTGAGACTATTCCTATATCAAAGCGGACCTCCTTTCGAAAAGGAATCTTCGGATAATGTCAATTCTACGTAAACAGAAGGCCACAACACGTATAAAGATGCTGAAGTCCCTGCGGTACTAGATATTCATGAGAACGAGAAACCAGACTTGATACCAACAGACAATCTTAAGACAATGGCACCCTCCCAACTACCCACCATCGCAACGATTCTTGGCCTAGCAGCCTCTGTTGCAGCCCATGGCTATATTTCCAGCATCCTGGCCAACGGCCAAAAGTATGCCCAACCCGAAAACCGTATTCCATCTCTTACCCATGTAACAACCTAACCGTCCACCAGCTACACCGGATACATAGTCGACAAATACCCATACATGACCTCACCGCCGCAAAGTATCGGCTGGGCTACAACAGCAACAGATCTCGGCTTCGAAGCCCCAACAGAATACCAAGAGCCAAACATAATCTGCCACCGAAATGGGGTAAACGCCGCTCTCAGCGCCCCAGTAACTGCCGGCTCGGACATCGAACTACAATGGACGACCTGGCCGGACTCACACCATGGACCTGTGATCACCTACCTGGCAGCTTGTACCAACGGGGACTGCAGCACAGTCGACAAAGCCACGCTGAAATTCTTCAAGATAGCCGAACGGGGTCTCGTGGACGATTCAATTGTCCCTGGGACCTGGGCCACTGATGAATTGATCGCTGCTGGGAACCGATGGACTGTGACGATTCCTTCGACTATCGCTTCTGGCAACTATGTTCTGCGAAATGAGATCATTGCGCTTCATTCGGCTGGAAACTTGGACGGGGCGCAGAACTATCCGCAGTGCATCAATTTGCAGGTGACTGGTGGTGGCAGTGAAGTGCCTGCTGGTACGCTTGGTGAGGCACTGTACACCGACACTGATCCTGGGATCTTGATTAGTATTTATCAGACGCTGAGTTCGTATATCATTCCTGGTCCGGCTTTGTACTCTGCTTGAGAAGCTTTAGGATACCAGGGAGTGGGATCTGTCATTACAGGCTGTGATTATGATTGATAGTCCTTTCAGAGTATCTGATTGCTATTTACATACTTTCCATGAACATCTATTCAGTCCTCTCATAAGGCAGAGCCACAAAGTCCATAACCGCAGCCTTCTTAAGGGCACCATCAACACCACCAAGACTCAAATCCTTGCGTCTCAACTCAAATTCTCCAAAGAAGTTAGGCTCGGAGTCAACCTTCTCAAACTCCAAGCCCTCAAACAAAGCCAAGCTCCGCGCATTCTCCTTCCCAATTTTCACACTTAGACACTCAAACTCCAGCGTCGAAGCCGTCGCCGACTCAGTGTCGTTCGTCTCAACCTCAACTCCAGTTCTCAATGCCCGGACAGTCTTAACATCGACTCCGCCCCCAGAAACAAACTCCTCCAGAATAGCTCCCTGATACTGAACGATATACCGCATAAACATCAACAATGCCGCTCTCCCAAATCCACGACGCTGATTGTTTTTCTCAGCAATCATGAGCTCTACTTCGCCGACAATTTTCGGTGGGGAGTCCCCTTCTTCGCCATCATCAACACGAAGGAACAGCTACAGACGAATTAGTACATAGTTCTCTCTCTTTCAAAACGAGCATTTGGAATGTGAGATAGGATATTATGTTGAATTCCACGGCGGAACAACTTCATCCCATGACATACATTGATATCTCCAACCATATTCGGCGGTCCATCACTCTCAGTTTGAAGTTGGTATTGGCTAGTTTCTTCTCCTGTACCGGCCGTCGAGAGCGGCCGGCAGACGATAAAGGTCAGTTTGTCTGCATCTTGTCTCCAACTAGATTGCATGGCGTATTCTTCTTCTATAGTGAGAGGTTCAGATGCGGTTGCTTCTTGGATTTCCTACGGTCTGGTTAGTATTCTGACTTGACGGTATGTGGTTGGTATGTAGAGTTGCTTACTGGGTCTTTCATCCATTCGTGGTACTGGGGAACGTGCCATGATGAGTATGGGACTAGCAGGGCTTTGGAAGATGAGAGCGCTATTTGAAATTGGATTAATTAGTATACTCGTTTTATGCATTATGCATGTTTTCTGCGTGGGTATAGATGTGGATAACTTTGGAGGTGGAGGGTGCGGTACCAATGTTGGCGTTTAGCAGCATTATGGCGGAGGTTTGCTATTTTCTGTATAGACCAATGTGATCGGGTTTTACCCTGGGTGTATGTCTCACTCGGAAAACTTGCTCTGATGTCTATCTGGCTCAACAGGATATTTGAGGTCGGAAGTTGGTGGGATTGATTTCTTTCCTATGTGGGGCTCGGCGGGCCAACGAGCTGTCGCAACTCAATCTATACAATCTCTTGGATATTTCGAACAACGGTGTGAAAATGTAATCAATACCATATGTTGTGGTTTAATGGGTATTTCTATCTGTTTACTTTTGTTCTTCTTGTCCCTTGAATACACCAAATTTGACCACCTCGACCTCCAATGTCTCGGTGTCGACTAGAATCAGCTCACCCGTCTCGTTGAATTTGGGAACGGCAAGCAGTCGGACACGGGGGACATCCGGTTTATCGTTGGTATCCATCATTTCAGTGTCCCCATCTAATCGGAGAGGGGAATCGCCTTCAATGGTGGCAGTCTTGAATGATGGCTGATTACCAGCGAAGAAGATGTGCGGGCAGGTTTTCAGAACAAACGGGTCATCCGTCTGGAATGGATATGACCCTAATTGGATTGTTAGTATTCAGGTTTGTTTTCTTGATCAGCGGTCAAACATACAGATTGTGTCAGGCGCAGTCGGAACGCCGCATCGCCAGCGAAGCATGGCTTCCATGACTCGAACCCGGGACTCAGAGTCGTCTGTCTCCCCGTCGAGGCTGAGCTCAGTGCCCTCAAAGTTGAGGTATCGGAGAACATCGTCAACGTTCTGTCCACTGCACCCCCATACTCGCCATCCCTCAACATCGCCTTCCCAAGGGTTGGTGACACTGTCAAACCAGCCTGCTTCAGGCTCGTCTTCACCACGAACCGGAGGCGCAGAGTATGCCCTAGCCTGGGGGAACATGGCGCGATGGATTCCCTGCTGAGGGAGAGAAAAGTTTGCGGGGTCCTTATCACCCGGCATGAGAGTCACGGGAATACTGGGCAGGATCTCTGCTAGGAAATTGTCAAGTTGTGTGATGGGCGACGGGTTGTACGCGGAGGCGTCATATCCGTACTTTTTCGGCGCGGTCTTCTTTGCAATGGCGCTCTGGTCAGAGTCAGCCGCGGCATTAACAGTCACACTGGCGCCGAGTGAGTTGCCTGCAATAATCAGGCGAGTGATCTTTGATGGACTTGTCAATGGGCTGTCAGCACCCGAGAAACCGCTGTAGCCCAGAAGGTAATCCGTCAATAGCTCCAAAGTCAGTGTGTCGCTCGATGTTCCTGTAATTCCCAATCCACTGATGAAAGCAATCTTGCCACTTTGCTTCTCGGCATCTGGTCCATTTAGTGAGGTGCCCTCCCATCGCTGAGGCTGCGGTGCCAGATCTGGCAGCTTGACATCGATAACTTCAAAGTCGCCATTGGCGTTCTCCGTACCCAAAGCGGCAATGATAGCACCTGTAGCGAACTGCGTTGTCCGTAAGAAGTTGCCCGTAAGCATCAGTCGACCCGACTCATCCTCCAACATAATTTGGGTCGAAGAGGGATCAAGAGGGTCAGTGTATGTGCGGCGAGGAGGGGGAGCGGAGGTAAAGTTCTATGATGATCAGTCAGAATACCCCCGTAGCAGATGACATTTAGGAACAAAACCAACCTCTTTCGTAAGGTCGTCCAGAATGTTCGGCTTCATTGGCAGATCCATGTACACCGTACCGGCCACCCAGCACAGCTCTCCCTGTCGCACATCAAGCACTCGATCAACGCGTCGAACCTTCTCTCCAGCAATCTAGAGTCCCATAGCAGTCAGAGATGTCGCTCACATGAAGCTCTCGCAGTGTTGAGAGTTCTCACAATAAGTCCCTCCCAAGCGTCCGTCGCAACTTGTTCAACCGTGGGCTTCAACTTGGCCAGTCGCAAAAAGTACATGTCGCCATATTGTTGCTTATAGTGCCTTCCTTGGCCGGCGGGAAGACGGAAAGTGTGAAGAGGGTTGTAATGAGAGGGTACGCGGTAGACTGGTTCCTGATCTTGTTCCTCCTTGCTATTTGGAGGGCGTTCGCGGTCAGCCGGAGCTTTGATTTGGGAATATTTCACATTGTAAGTAAGAGAGAGATGAGCGCAATTACCTTGGAGGACACAGGAAACCGTAGTCGTTGTCCGATTTCATTTTCGCAAGATGTGCGGAGTTGAGGAGGGTTGACGCGTGATCGCGTCAATTGGCGCGTTCAATTACATTCCGCTTTGGGTCGACCCAACTGAGACAACCTCTATAAAAGTGACATTGTATGGGATTTTGATCTTTTGTGATTTTTGTATTTGATATTTCATGGCAATAGTAAGATAGAGTCAATCAGGGAGCTCATCAAATCGCATAGAAGTGATAAAAAGCTATAACCAGTGCAGTAACTATACTTTAAGAGGTATGAATTGTAGAAATAGCAAATTGACTTACAGTCTAAGCCTGCAAATAGGGTATAATTCACATATGCAGTTCATAAAGCACAATGCGTAGATCGCCCATGCTGCCTCGGTCCGTCTCAATAGCTTCGAGCTATCCGAGGAAAGTGCAGTTTCCCCTCTTTGAACATGCCAACAGCATCTATATCATGCAAGCGATCTACTCTCAGCGTGTCAACAAACACCTCTGACCAAATCTGCCCAAACCAGAAATACCCCACACTTTACTTCTCAACCCTCAAATCTCCAGTCTTCCACAACCAGTCAAATTATACAAGACACAATATCGAAAATGTCACTCCAAACACCCCTCTGCAAGCTCCTTAAAATCGAACACCCAGTCCTTTTAGCAGGGATGGCGCGGGCTTCAGGCGCCCCCTTAGCTGCAGCAGTATCCAACGCCGGTGGTCTGGGAACAGTAGGTGGACTAGGCTACACGCCCGAGCAGCTCAGTGAGATGCTTACAGAGCTGAAATCTCTATTGCGCGATCCATCTCTACCCTTCGGTGTAGATCTCGCTCTACCACAAGTTGGGGGATCTGCGCGTGCTACAAATCACGACTACACCCACGGTCAGCTGGATGAGTTGGTCGAGGTTGCCATTCGGCACGGCGCAAAACTCTTCGTTTCGGCTGTTGGTGTGCCACCTGAAAAGACTATCAAGCGGCTACATGAGGCCGGTATCTTGATCATGAATATGGTTGGCGCACCGAAACATGCCGAGAAGGCGCTCAAGCTTGGCGTTGATATTGTTTGTGCACAGGGTGGAGAAGGTGGCGGGCATACTGGTGATGTGCCATTCTCTGTTCTTGTGCCTGCTGTTGTTGATGTTGCCAAGCGGTATAAGAGTCCGTTGACCGGCCAGCCGGCGTTGGTTGTTGCAGCCGGTGGCGTGAACGATGGACGCAGTTTGGCGGCGTCGTTGATGTTGGGTGCTGCTGGTGTTTGGGTAGGCACGCGCTTCGTTGCTTCGGAGGAGAGTGGTGCTAGTCGGTTGCATAAGGAGGCTGTTGTTGGGGCTAGGTATGGTGAGACCAAAAGGACTTTGGTTGTTAGTGGTCGACCGTTGCGCATGTTGCCTAATGATTATGTGAAGGAGTGGGAGGCCAGGCCTGGCGATATTGCTAAGTTAACCGCCAAGGGTGTTGTGCCTATGATGGATGATTTGGAAAATGAGAAGGATATTGATATGCCTTTCCTGATGGGTGATGTGTCTGCCAGTGTTACGGCTATCAAGCCGGCTGGGGTTATTGTCAAGGAAATGGTGGAGCAGGCGGTTGATATGCTGAAGATTGGTGGCTCATTCATTACCACGGGGGCTGTTAGCAAGTTATAAAGATTTGACATGTCTATTTATTGTGGATAATAATGTTACTTGTACAAAAAAAAAAAAACATGAACATCAACGTGCAGTGCGGAAAGACATTGAAAATATGTCTATGGATTGAGTGAAGATCGTATGAAGTAGCGGGAAACAGACGTACAAGCCTCTTTCTTGATACAGCTAACGAATCAAGAGGACATGTCTTTGCACCCAAGCAGACTCGCCGAGACTAAAGAACAAATGTATCCCTGCAAGGGTAACCAATTGAGCTCATAAATCACATCAGACCAATCTTTACAATGCATATTCGAGAAGTTTAATGACAGCCATTAACCACCGCATTTCCGTTTGCTCGAGCCTCTAGCAGGTTGGGAGGCGGAGTTGGGCCAAAGACGGGCTTCTCTGGGGGTTGGTCAACTCGAGGTGGTTCGAGGTCGTCCTCATCGCTCATGTCCTCTTCATCGTCTTCGTAATCATCATCGTACTCGCTTTCAGTCCCTTCGTCATCGCCTTCCAAGTGATCATCGCCTTCGGCGAGAGCTAGGCCCTCGCCACGGCCCTGGGCTTGCATGCGTCGACAAAGGGCTTCCAGGTGGTGGCACTTGCGTCTCCATCTTTCCAGCTCCTCATGATTCCGAGTTCGTTCCTCTGCCATTTCGAGAATGTTGCGGTTGGTTTGCTCGTGCTTGCGGTTGAGGGTATGATTCTCCTTCTCCAAGCGCTTAGTCTTCTTGGACATTTCTTCCATTTCTTTGCGGAACGTTAGGAAAAGGTCGTTGCTATTGTTCAAAGTATCCTCGACCTGCAGTGGTCAGTGAAAATACTACCAACATATAATGCATCAAATACCTGTTTGAACTTCTCCACATAGATGTTGAGTTGACTGCGTAACTCGGCTTCAGTGTGAGAAAAAGTTGAGACCTGCGAGGTCAGAGCCCGACATCGGTTGTTCTCGACCTCACTGACCCGGCGCTGATCTTCAAACTTGGAGGCCAGACTTGAAATCTCGGAATCCTTGCTACGCAGAAGACCCCTGTAATGCATATCGCGGGTGTCAAACTGCTCACTAATAGTCTTGAGCTTAGCACGGAGACTGAGCGTTCGTCAGTATGTTGTAGTCCCAAAAGAGGATAGTGGAACCATACGCTTCGTCCAAATCAACATCGACCTTCTCGCTACGAGGGTTTCCTTTGGCTGCCATGACATCTTGAATATCGTAGAGAAGCGAATCAAGTCGTTCATTGACGATCAAACGAGCTCGCTTCTCATTATCTTCCAGTTTCTTATTTTCATCCTGCCGACAGGTTCAGCCTACAGTTCGGGGCGTGGCAGTATTGCACAATCATCTGCCGCAGTGACGGACTCACCTTGATTTTCTTGTTTTCCTTTGTAAGCTCCCGACACAACTTCTCCAGTTTGTCTTTCATAGTCACGGATTTGCTGAGATCGGATTTTCCCTTGTCCTGCTCCTTCTGCAGTTGGTCCGCTCGCTTCTTGCTCTTGGAGTAATCGCGATCCAACTTCTTCATATCCGACAACAATTCGGCGTATTTTCTCTGAACAGCCTCCAGGCGACTCATCGGCGATTCCATGGTGCTCAGCAGTGAATGAAGATCCCGCGTGGCTTTCTTGACTTCGCGCTCTGTATATCAGACCCATGTTAGTGACTCAAACTCCACACGGACTATCTCCGCAGTCCAGCGGTATCATGCAAGCCGTGAAATGTCATGAAGTCGCATAAAGCAAAGGGAGTCACGCACCAATTTCCGCCTCTTGATCCTTCTCGCCGGCGGCATCTTGCTCCAACTGCGAGATTTTGGCGGCCAAAAGTTTGGACGTTTCGTTGGGATCGGCCGCCTTCTTTCCCTTATTCTTCTTCGCCATAGCGGTGGACGACATGCTCGCGGGTCTGCGGAGGTCGCAAGTTCACGTATTCGGTGGGCTGTTCGATCGATATTTCCGGAAAGAGCGCAGAGTGGAAGACCGGGGGAAGAATCAGATGCGTCAACAGTGACGTCCAATCCCAGAGACAAGTTTTCCGCAAAGGTTACAGGGCTCCGGGATGTCGAAGAAGTCGCGGAAGTTGAATCTCGAGTAGGAGTGACCGTGGACCGGAGATCGAGGGGTATTGGTCATCTATGTCTCGAAGACCGGGGGTAGTCCTCAAGACACGAGATCTAGAGAAATCAGCAGAATCCTGGTGGTTTTGGTTAATTGAGCGTCCGTCTCGAAGTTCCCTCCAGTCAACGTCAAGGTTCTCGCTGTTCAGTCACGGGTGATGAGTAAGCTGTACATTCGACGGGGAGGCTCGGCCTTCTTACTTAATCTACGTCCTTCCGCATATTTAGTTCTGCTTTCTTCTGATCTTTACTGCTTCGACTGTTTCAAACCCTCCTTTTACGTTCTGCATCTTGCCTGGATTGAAATGCTCATTTAATATCCTCACGATTAATACACAGCATGTTGCGCTCATCGATGCGCCTCGGCACGGCGCGAGTGCCTGCCGCTCGTCAGCCTCTCAGTACTCGTACACTGAAAGCCACCACGATCCTTCCACGTCACACTTGGGCAAGAGCCGCCTCAACAGTAACCAACTTGGAGAACTTCCCCAAGGTTGGTGAGAAGCTCCATGGCTTTACCATCCAAGAGAAGAAGCATGTGCCGGAGCTTCATCTAACTGCGGTCTGGTTGAAGCACGACAAGACCAATGCGGACTACATGCATGTGGCACGAGACGACAAAAACAATGTATTTGGAATTGGATTCAAGACAAACCCACCGGATGCTACTGGTGTACCTCACATTTTGGAGCACACCACACTTTGTGGAAGTGAAAAGTAGGTGACATGGCAGAACGTGAACACTTGGAAAAGTTAGCTGACTCAATGTTCTTAGATTCCCGATTCGAGACCCCTTCTTTAAGATGCTTCCTCGTTCGCTGTCCAACTTCATGAATGCCTTTACAGCCTCCGATCACACCACCTACCCCTTTGCTACAACCAACCAGCAGGACTTCCAGAATCTTCTGTCTGTCTACCTCGATGCGACATTACACCCTCTTCTTAAAGAATCAGACTTCCGCCAAGAAGGATGGCGCCTGGGTCCTGAGGATCCCCGCGCCGCGGAGGCTGAGAAGAAGGCTCAACTGGAAGACATTGTTTTCAAGGGTGTTGTGTACAACGAGATGAAGGGCCAAATCTCAGACGCAAACTACCTTTACTACATTCGGTTCAAGGAGAGTATCGTTCCTTCGCTGAACAACTCTGGTGGAGACCCCGAATACATCACAGATCTCACCCATAAACAGTTGACCGATTTCTCGAAGCGTAACTACCATCCCAGCAACTCCAAAATTCTCACGTATGGTGATATGCCACTTGCGGATCACCTGAAACAGGTTGGCGCTGTGCTGGATGGCTTCGAGAAAGGCCAGGCCGATACTGATGTCAAGAAGCCCTTGGATCTCAGCCAAGGCCCGAGAAGTGTCACTGTTTCCGGACCTATTGATACATTCGCCGCCGAAGACAAGCAACACAAAACCTCTACTTCTTGGTACATGGGTGATACTACTGATATTGTGGAAACATTTTCCGTTGGCATTGTTTCCTCGCTTCTGCTTGATGGTTATGGCTCGCCTATGTATCGGGCTCTTATTGAGAGCGGTCTTGGCTCTTCATTCACACCAAACACTGGTCTTGACCCGTCAGGCAGAACCCCCATATTCTCGGTTGGTCTCAACGGCGTGAGTGAAGCGGAAGCCCCGACGGTCAAGGACGTTGTCCAGAAGGTCTTCCAGGAGACTGTTTCGGCTGGCTTCAGTGATGAGAAGGTCCGTGGATTCCTCCATCAATTAGAGCTTTCTCTGCGCCACAAGACCGCCAACTTTGGAATTGGCGTCATGGAGAAGACTATCTCATCGTGGCTCAACGGCTCGAACCCAATGAAAGAGCTTGCGTGGAACGACGTTATTGAGGAGTTCAAGGCCAGATACGCGCAACCTGGTTACCTCGAATCTTTAGTGCAAAAGTATCTCATCAACGACCAATGCATGACCTTCACTATGGTTGGCACACCCACCTTTAACAAGGAGTTGGACGACAAGGAAGTTGTCCGAAAGGACAAGAAGCTTGCGCAGCTCATTGAGCAGCATGGATCTGTTGAAAAAGCCGTGGCTCACCTTGGAGCAGAGGAGTTGGAACTCCTTAAAATCCAGGAAGATGCTCACAATGCCGATTTGAGCTGTCTCCCGTCTGTGAGAGTGAAGGATATCTCGCGCGAGAAGGAACGCAAGCCTCTCCGTGAGTCAAAGATCGATAGTGCCGACGTTGTCTGGCGTGAGGCCCCCACGAATGGCCTGACCTACTTCCAAGCCTTGAACGATTTCGTCGATCTCCCCGACGATCTTCGCCTGCTTATGCCTCTCTTTAACGACTGTGTCATGCGTTTGGGAACTGCCAACCGGTCTATGGAGCAATGGGAGGACTTGATCAAGCTCAAGACTGGCGGTATTTCGACTTCATCCTTCCTTGTCTCTTCGCCAAACCACCTGGATCAATTTAAGGAGGGTATGCAATTCTCTGGCTTCGCTCTTGATCAGAATATTCCCGAGATGCTGGAAATGCTCTCTGTGCTGGTCACTGAGACTGACTTCACGAGCCCTGCTGCACCCGCCATGATCCAGGAGCTGTTGCGAATGACCACCAACGGAGCCCTGGATTCTATTGCCGGAACTGGCCACCGTTTCGCAGTCAATGCGGCGGCAGCCAGCCTCTCACCTACCTTCTGGATCCAGGAGCAACAATCTGGTCTGGAGCAGTTGCAAGCCACTGCCAATCTCCTTCGCGATGCTGAGTCCTCTCCCGAGCGTCTACAGGAGTTGATTGAAAAGCTTTGCCTGATCCAGTCCTTCGCCATCTCTTCTTCCAACCTTCGTGTTCGTATGGTTTGCGAAAAGGAAAGCGCCAGCAGCAATGAGTCTATCTTGCAGAGGTGGATCTCTGGACTTCCCCAGTCCCGCTCTCCGGCCTCCACCCCGGGAAGCTCGACCTTCCGTCCAGTAAACAAAGCCTTCTATGACATGCCATACAAGGTATACTACTCCGGCCAAACTAGCCAAACTGTGCCGTTCGTCGACCCCTCCAGTGCTCCTCTCAGCGTCATGTCACAGCTTCTCACCCACAACTACCTCCATCCCGAGATCCGCGAGAAGGGAGGTGCTTATGGTGCCGGTGCTAGCAATGGTCCCTTGAAGGGTCTCTTCACCTTCATGAGTTACCGTGACCCGAACCCTCTGAACACTCTGAAGGTGTTTAAGAACAGCGGTATCTTTGCCAGAGACCGTGCTTGGTCCGAGCGTGAGATTGAAGAGGCCAAGCTTGGTATATTCCAAGGCCTTGATGCCCCCGTCAGTGTCGATGATGAAGGTAGCCGCTACTTCATGAGTGGTGTCACCCACGAAATGGACCAGCGCTGGAGAGAACAGGTCTTGGATGTCACTGCCAAGGATGTCAACGAGGCGGCTGATAAGTTCCTGGTGAACGGATCTCGTCAAACGACTTGCATTCTTGGTGAGAAGAAGGACTGGGCTGACGCCGAATGGGATGTTCGCAAGCTTTCCATGGATGGACAGAACGGTGCCGCTACCTCTGCATAAGTGACGACTGCCTATTCTGCCGCTTTCTATCCTGTGAAGTATGATCTTCATGATGCCGATGTATCATGAGGATACTTGTAACACTACTCAGCCTCCCGTGTACTTTTATGTCTGCCTCTGAACACCTATCTTGTACATATGTTCCTATATCCGAGTTGTATAGATCTACTCTTCTCTTTCTTCTGCTCATCCCATCGAACCCCCCTTCTCTTGCACCATCCCACCCGCGCTGATGATCTATACGTGCTTCGGCACAGAGCTTATCACATCTACAACCGGCTTCTCCTTTGGTTGCGAGATGTCGCATCATTTCCCTCGTGGAATATGCAAGCGCCAGAACAAAATGAACGTGAGCCCCTCGGCACACTTCGCATCTCCGTTTTCGGAACCGCCCTGGACCTAAGTCTACACAGGACGGACTAAAATCGGGAGAACATTTGTAAATTAGTATAGATTCCTAGAAATCCAAAACCGCGTTCCTGAAGCCTCAAATGGCACAGTTGTCATTGGGGAGCTCAGAGCGGAGAAAGTCTAATCTCACCCCTCACGTGGCCCTGATAAGCTCAACATCTCTTCTGCTTCCAAGATTCGCTCTGCCATTGACCTGGGTAATCTACTGTTTTACGTCTGGCAAGTCATGTAGAATCCTCCTTTTTCAAAATGAAGAGATCGAGCACTGCGGTGACGGTGGGCCCACGGCCGACCAAGGCATGTATAAATTGCCGACGATTGAAGGCATGTATACAAACAATGTTCCAAACCGGACATATCAGATCGACCAAAGCTAACAGTTTCATAGATGAAATGTGAAGTATCTGGATCTCCTCCTTGTCGCCGATGCAAACAGAATCAGGTACAGTGCGTATTCAAGCCACGGGCCAATGTAAGAACGTGATTCATGCAGATGCTGAGCGTATACTTATGTTTTATTCAGGCATCTGCTATACATGGCTTGATTGAGCTACAACAAGATGCAAACCTTGCATTTTTACCTGGAATCGCCGAGCATCAGTCAATTCTGAACCGATTGGCGAGAGTCGAGGCTGCACTGGGCATCAGCGAGAGAGAAGATGATGAGGTAGCGTCGTCCCATGGGAAAAGCCCCGAGGAGGAAGTGGACTCGGCCCCTTTGCAGGGGGTCTGGAAAGCCGTTGCTCAATTACGGATCATGACTCGTTCCTCTTCAGATGAAAGTGTCTGGTCCCAGCCTATTGTCAAGCAACTTTGGAGCTCGTATGTATCTTTCATTTGCTTGATCTACAAAAGTGCATTGCTAAGAGACATAAGATTTTTGAATAACTTGCCTCTTCTTCACTTCCTTAAAAGTCGTGATGTCTTTGCACGTCCAACGCCTCTCTTGCTTGCCTCGGTCTTGTATATCTCTGCGCTGCACCACCCATCTTTAGACCTGGCATCATTGGAAAAAACGTACTTTGCGGCAACTTGCCGTGCTATTGCAGAGCTTGTTGCTCCATCTTTGCAACCTTTTTCATCACAGACGACTCTGCACGAGGATGATCAACATGATATTTCTTCGCAATCGAAAACCCAGACCGCATTTCACAATATCCTTGGTTTGATCATGGCAAGTCTGAGCTCTGAAGCATATATTGATGCCACTGGGATGTGGATTTCCATGGCTTATCGCATCTGGTTGGATCATTGTCCCGCGGAAATGAACGCTACAATGCATGATTGGCGTGGTTTGTTTTCAGGTCTTCAGGTAAGCAAATAAAGAGCCAAGCCGTTGATATTTCACTCAGCTGAACTGTCAATAGGTCATTGACATCGAACATGCATCAATGCACATGTCCTACCCCCTGGTACCACGACATGCCCCTGCACCCGGAATTCAAAGGCTAGATAGCCACCAGGGCAATGCATTTCAGGGCCTCGCAGAAATGATGCATTACGGTCTAAGCCATTTTGTCGGCCGAGGATTGCCAACTATTTGGGCCTCCATCAATACGAATGAGACTGATATCATCACTGCCGTTCGAACTCCTTTTACTGAAAATGACTCTCAAGTGATCAGAGTCTGGGCACGGAAGCTGGATGACTGGCTGGTGCGATATAATGGCTCGTCTCGTGAGTGTCGTCCTCGGCATGGTTTTGATCTTTGAGTGTCTTGCTTACTATGGAAATATTTTAGAACCTACTCCATCTGACAGACAGGGCATTCTCATATTACTGCAATATCACCTACATAAGCTATACGTGCTATCAATTTATCATCCCGCGCGTGGATTCGATCTCAGCTCAACGGACATCAGCTCTGTGGAGAGACACGAACTACTTGTGTCGGCTCGAGCTGTATTAAGATTAAGAGAAGACGATGCAAGTATATGGTCGAACTGGGATCTGGTGGTAAGTCAACTCGAAATCGAATTATTTCCCTATACGGTCTGACCGTACAGATGATCACCTGGGCCGCCATACTCCTCCTTCGAGGCGTTGAAGACGGCATGACCCACCAGGACGGTATGTATAATTCCAAGAAAACACCAACGAACCAAATTTAATCTTGCGACAGACCTTCACTTGATCCAATCCCATCTTCAAAGCCTCGAACGCACAAACCAATCCGCAGCAAGCATTCACACAGTTCTTTTCCGTCGTCTTGAGTCCAGCATGCAGGCTATGCATACACCGCCAGATACCAGCGCGGCATTAGCACTTCCCGGACCTATTGCAAATGAGTCCTGGACCATATTTGACCAGGAAATTATGGCCCTTGCAAATCCACCGTGGTTATTTGATGAGAATTCCGTGCAGTATGATTTTACGCCGCAGGCTCAATGGGACTGTGCTGAGCAGGATGCCGGAGCCTTGCCGTCTACTTTGAACCGAATCTTTGGTGCCGATGAAAATGGTCAAAATGGTAGTTCTTCAATTTGATCCTTTTGAAGATATCGTGTTGAAACAAACGTGGGGATCATTATAGAGAGGAGGCAGTGGTTGTCTGGTCTGCTCTACAACATCACTTTCGCAATGATGGGGGTGTTGTCAAGCTGATTAGGACCTATCAGATGGGTGGGTGTTTTGATCGATCTTAGTTGAATATGAAGTAGTAGATCTCAAAGCAGTGACTCTCTGGATATTGATGCTGAGTTGCTTGAGCTGGTAATATGTGTGCTTAAGACTGAGGTCGATTGATTTAGACTCATAGTAACTGCGGTGGGTGCATTAATCCTTGCACTTGCATAACGTTATATGGACCCCCTTGGGTCATATTGGGAGCATTGAACTATGGGAAACTTCTTTTGGAATACCAATAATAATCGGAGCATCCCAAATCCAGGAAATTTATCAAGTCCATGGGACACAAATACCCCATTTAATAAAGAAGAATATGCAAGTTGAAACTTTCATTCGCGCGGATCAGCTCCCACATAACGCATTTTCCCTCGACTTGGGGAAGTAAAAGCCAACGTACGCTGGGTTCATAAGTGGCTCCTCTTTCGTGCATCCATACATGTCTATTGGCCAGACTAAGTCATGTCTGTCCAATCCAGAGGCTACATCTGTTAGACTGATGAATTTCCCGAGAAGCGGAACTTCAAGGAAACCTCTGGAGGGGCAAGTTGACACATTTAATTTTTATGTGATCGCACGGATAATTGCGATAAATTGGTCATTTACGCAGGACGAAAGCCAAGCTATTAGCACAAGCAGCCATGTCTCCTCTACCCAAGGACTATCAATTCACACACCCAGAGCTGAGCTATGAAGCCAAACCAAACTTTCAAACAGCGATTAAGGTCTCGGTGTTTTTCCGCAAGCTCGAGGGAATATCATACGACGACTTTTTCGCACACTGGCAGACAGTTCATGCAGATCTAACTGTTGCGACTCAAGCCTTCCAGGATCACATTCTTCGATATGTTCAGGTATGAAACTGTTTAGCACGATGCTTCGAACGAAAAGCTATGATACTGGGAAATCCTTCTACATAGCTATCTAACACTCGTTAATAGCATCACCAAACCCCCGAGATGAAAGCTCGACTTGCAAGTATCGGGGGCAATATGCTCGATTTTGACGCATGCGCGCACCTATGGGTGAAAGACTGGGATAGCTGGCTGGTCTTTTATAACAGCCCTGAATATGCCGCCGCACTTCTTGAGGATTGTGATCGGTTTATACAGATGCCAATTAGCTACATGGTTGGATCGGAGAACTTGATTGTTGGCAAGGCTTTTGAGCCGCTTGGCAACACGGATGGACTGTCTACGAATGCTAGTGGATGAAGTAGAAACAAGGAGCTACTCTCGGTCATCTTCAGCTTGCATAGAATACTGGCTGGATTGTGGAGATAGCTTCATTTGTCAATTTGTGGTGGGACTGCATCAATGGATCGGATACAAAGTACATAATGAGCAGACTCCGATTGGAACACACATTCTCAAATCCTGCGCAAAGTAAACCTCAACTTGAACGCCTCCAAACCTCCATTGAATGTCTTCTCCATAGAACCAGCCCCATCCCACTTCTCCATCCAAGCCTCAACCTCCCACTCCGTCCCCGTTTCTGCCCCGACCTGTTCCCAAAGTTTCTTCCAGGTGGAGGGATCATGGCGATAACGGTAACCAGCCTCATTCTTCTTCTCCGGAGGAGGCGGATCAACACGGCCAACTTGTCTTCCAACCAAGAGAGACCCAGGCTGGTCGTGCAACAGCCCGATGAGACGCTTTGCGATGGTGACTTGCCTGTCCCAGTCAAAGAGGTGGAAGAATGAAGCGGCATTGACGATATTAATTCCGTTGCTTAGGGCTTTTACCAGGTCTGAGTTGTCGTCGAAAATGTCTGCCATTATGAATTGAGACTTTAGGCTATCGTGATCATTAAATAGATCATAGCCAATATCAAAAAAGTCTTGACGGAGATCCGAAGCGTAGAGATTCTCTGATGGAACGCCGTCGAAGACCTTTTAGTTTGTCAGTCCAGTTCACTCCATACAGGTTGGTATGAATATGAAGGATTCTTACCAGTTGTCTCAGTTCCTGTCCGACTGCACAGCCAACATCTAGTAGCTTTTCACCGGATTTCAGACGATGGAGAATCTCAGCATACACCGGTGATTGGACTACAGACATATCCAAAAAACGAAACGCTCCTATGCATGGATATGGAAACTAGACGTTGGTCAGTAAAATAGTTTCGAAAGATCCACCAAAAATAAGTATTGATGGTATTGGCAGGAGATGCTGACCACGGCAAAAGCTCTATCTCCCTGCAATTGACAAGAATCATCAGCACCAATCAGAAGGTCGATACCAGGAAGGAAGGGACTTTACCACTTTCTTTACATGCTCAAGCACTTCCGCAGGGGGGATTTTACTCTCGAGAATCTTCTTCGCTGGTTGTGGAATCTCAGAAAGATCATGTTCATACCATGGGAGTTCTTTAGGGTCAAATTTTCCATCTAAGATGGACTTGAGGTTCTGTTCAGCTCTAGCCATGATGCAGCTAGGGCGAGATGGCCGACGACTGCCGTATTGTGTATGATTGCCGTATACAAAAGTATATGTGAAGCGGTAGAATTTTAAGATGGCACCTCTTTCAAATCATACTGGATTTTCGGAGCGTGATATAATCACACTGGCCGGTACAGGAATGCCTTGCACTAACTTGCTGAGGCCGTGCGTATCCCCGAACTTGTGGAGATAACGACATCCCGGTCCCGGCTTGTCTTAGTATTCTAGTTTCTTTGCATCACTTTCACGGTTATGAGCTTCAAGTATTACAAAGCTACCACAAAACCGCATGTGGGAAAGAGATAAGAGAAGCACGCAGTTCAAAATATTTAGGACTCTTCATTTCGTATCAGGGGGTATAATGTACAACAAAGTCGCTCGTAATATCATACAGGAAAGTGATCGGTGGTCAAAGACCTCGAGCACCACCTAGGGCAAAATAAAAATAAAAATAAAGGATGAGCATGGTAAGATATGTTCCAGTGCTGATTAGTCGAGGGCACTCGTATCATCGGGTTCATGGGGGGAGAGGGGCCTCGGTGAGGCTTTGGAAAGGTCTTGAGACTCCAGTACCATAGAAGAAGGCGATAGTGAGAGAGCAGGGAAAGGTTCAGTTTGGTTGGAGGATACTTCTTGTCCAGAGGAATCACTGAATCTTCGCAATGGGGACGTGGATTGTCTAGCCGCGTCTTGTGGCAGGAGATTTGTGTTGGTGGGCTTTGTAGCGGGCTGAATCTGTGACTTGGTCAGTGTAAGTTAAATTTGACCGTGAAAAATGTGATGTATCCTACCTTGTCACCTGCTCCTGATTCAAAACCCCGACTCAAGGCTAATTCTTGTGCAGCGAGTCTTCTCCTCTCAATGGCTGCTTCTTCCTCCAATGCAGCCCGCTGATCTTCTGTTTTGAGATCCGCCATGGATGGTGTATCAACCGGTTTAGTAATTTGAGCGTCAGTTGTGCTCGATAATCTCTTCGTGCGGCGTTTATTCTTTCGTTTGTTCTTTTTAGACGATGCACCACCCAAGCTAGATGCAGAACCAGACTTGGTCAACTCAGATTTTGTCCCAGATTGATCATCCGATTCCAATCCCGTTCCTCGCCGTGTAAATGTAAGTGCAAACTCATCGTCAAGGGGTACCGCATCTTCCTCCTCGTCGCTAGGAAATAGATCACCGCGCGAACTGAGTGAATTGGATGTCCCACGGGACGATTGAGTCGCACTGCGATTCCTCCCAACGGGGGTAGGAGATAACTGAGTGTCATCATCCATATCTTCCATCAAGGGTTCATCCTCATGTGCATAGCGCCGGGTGCCCGGGTGTTCCTGGAGATCAGCGGCGGAAGGCCGATACTTCACTCCGCGGGCACCGAATCTCCATGGAAAGCGCTCAAGGAACCCAATGAAAGATGAACTTGGAATCACAGTTGGGTCTGTATGAGAATCCGGAATATGCACTGTGCTCCGTCGCCGCGTGTTCCGAGTTCCATAGCTCATCCTCCTCGGCCGGCGCGGCTGTTCTGCATTCCCGCGCGCCAGGCCACTACCAGCAAGAAGCCTGTCGAGCTCACCGGTCCCCCATCCAAGTAAGCTATCCTCTTCTTCCTCGTTCTCCCAATCATCGTAGAAATCAAAGTTAGCCTCGGCTCGTCCGCGTCGTCTCCGCCTCAGGTGGTCTTCCCGGCTCGGCAGGCAAGGGGCTGTGCATGCATTGACACAGCTTCCAATCGACGCAAAGCATGGCGAGATATAGTTGTGGGAGAATGCGTAGAGACCTTCTTGTGCTGTTTCGTTGGCGGACTCGAGGTTATGCGAGATCTGGTTGATCCGTTGCCGGAAGCGAGGGTCGCGCGGTCGCATCATGTTGGGCAAGTGGATGGAGGAACGGTGATTTGATCAAAGTTCAGTTCACTCCACCGGCTGTCGCCGGCGACATTAACAAAGTCGAGGGTGAAGTGAAGTTGGACGCAACCGATGTCATCTCCTGTTAGTCAGCCGACACGTGAGATACCGATCCGGGGTAATTTTGGATGATCGCAAGATGCGCAAAGAGTGAGGGAAAAGAGGCATTGGGGGTATTTGGCCATGGTCTACTACATTCAATTTTTGAAGACCCCGAGGGTTCAGCAGAAGAAAGGCTCCCTTTTCATCACCGCGCTTATTTGCATCACCACAGACCTGGGGGATGATTTCCTCGCCGAAGATGTCGAATTGATTGTGTCTTCAATTCAGAAGCCTCCTGGATTTGAACAAAAAGTTACATGGAAAGCTGGAAATCGGGAACTAGCCATTAACTTGGGACCTCTTCCTTCGGCTTTGGTTCAGCAGTCCATGCAGCTGAGCGTCAAACTTCAACCCGAGGCCACTGAGGATAAATCCTTAGTGCCATTAGTTATGGCTGCCACCAGTGCACCATTTGGGCTCAAGTTGCCTGCAGAAAAGCTGGTTCGTAGAGATGGACCACACGAAGGCTTGAATATTTGGGAAGAAACTGGTAATAGCATTGCCCGGCACATATGGTAAGCTATGTATTTCTATGGATTGTTTGTGTTCCGGTTGCTAAACAAGGATTTTCCCAGGGACGCGGGCCTCGCTTCAGTGATATACTTGCAGAGGACCCTGGACGAAATAAAAGCTACGACTGGCAGACCAAAACACAAACAAGCAGACTCAACAATACCCGCCTTGACTCGGCTTTTATCAACTGTTCGCAGCTCACCTCTCCAAGTGGTCGAATTAGGGGCAGGATGCGGGATAGTAGGCATTGCCTTGGCAAATATGCTGCCCAACTGCTCAGTCCTACTCACGGACCTCCCTGAGGTCGAGTCGATAATAACACGGAACATTGAAGAGGCTAAGACAGCGCCACAGTCCAATATTGAATACCAAAACCTCGACTGGGACAACCCCCCGGATGACCTCTGCAGCCGGCCCATTGAGTTAATACTGGTATCGGATTGCACCTACAACGCAGATAGCTTGCCCGCACTAGTCAATGTGCTGGACCGATTGGTTCGGACATCACCGGACGCAATTATCCTGGTGGCTCTGAAAAGACGACACGACAGCGAGACCGTCTTTTTTGATCTGATGGGATCTGCCGGGTTTACAGCTGTGAAGGACAGTATGCAGCTCCCTTCACAACATGATCAGGTAGATGAGATTCAGTTTTATTGCTATAGTCGCACATAAAAAGGCAAGGAATAGACACACACGGGGCATATATAGAGTGAAGTATAACTTAACTTATAACGTTATATGACTATCGCAACAAAGCTGAGAGGCCGATCCCTTCCTGGCCCGTGCACAGGCCCAGAACCCCCCACGTGAATGCGGGCTAAATCGCTGCCTAAGTGTGTCCAGTTATGCTAAGTATGTTTCATGTCCAAGGTGTATGTAGAACATAGCTACTTCTACTTGGACATACATGTGCAGGAGGCGTTTATGTGACTCAACTACTCAACTATATAGCTCATACTATAAATTCCTGACCAGCCACACCGAGGCCCAGGTGCATACATCACTCAACGTGTATCATGACGCTAAGCACTTAGTCGCGTCACAGGAACGAGCAAAGATAATCCGAAGTCGCTCACACCGCATGTTGGCAATTGAATTCAGCATTGCCGGCCAAGCGGGATCTGCTCAGCGCCTCATGCATCATATACATTTAGCGACGTATAGGAGAGCTGCACTAGTAAGAAAAATGGATCGAGTAGCAGTAAGGTCCCAAAAATAACGCATTTGATGGGTTCGCTGTCAAGTTTTTTTTTTCCCTGAGAACTAAGACCCTTCGGGGGTGATGCCGTAAGCAACTACTTTTCCCCCACAGAGTCGTCATCCCTCCTCTCTTCTTCCCATCTCCCTTATTTTGGGTCCTCAACTCGTTTACCAGGTGAGTCTCTTTTTTTGTTGATTGTTACAGGGTGGTGTTGGTGCATGACTTTTGCGGCATTTTTCATTCCATTGGTCGTGTGCCCTATCTTCTCTCGCTGCGCCCCTCCAAAAATTCTCCAATTTTTAAAAACTCTGAACCCTCGGACTTCCTCCCACACGTCCACTTTTCTCCCTCTTATATAATATACCGCCGGGATTCCTCTGACCAGCTGTGCTAACTGGTCTCTTTTTCCCTCTCAGATTTGGTCCCTTTTTTTAGCTCGACCCTGCCTTTGGAACTACCAAAGGCAACCGGTCATCACGGCTCCAACCTCTCGTCAGCTTCTTAGCCAAATTGTCTCCACTCGACGTCAACGCGACACTCTTAACAACATTCCACCTCCTGCTTGCGGTCTCTAAGTTCTCGTCCGGTGCGCCTTTTTTCGTCCCGTTGACGCCCCACGAGATTATTCCCTCGTTCTTTGAGCTGCCGCATAGGACTTCTTCGAAGGTTCTTCCTCTTGAGGGGGAAGGGTCTAGGAGGCTTGGTCCAGTCAACTTCGGTTGCGACACATTTCGTCCTCCCTAACGCGCAGTCGTCTGCCAGTTTAAATACTTTCTATTTTCTATCTTTTTTATCTGATCAATCGTGCTGTGTCGCAGCTGTACGATGATGGCACCGACTGCGTGTGTATCGACTGCTGAAATATGCACTATCAAGAAAGACTATACCAATGGTCTGGACCTGCAGGGTTCCATCAGCAGTCATGGAGAGGACCATCTGTTGCAATCTTCCTTGACTGCCAAGGAACTTGTTCTAGATGTGTTGAAGAAGCGGGCTACCGAGGTGGATGTGGACCACTGTGGCCCTGGTGAGGAGGACGCTTTCTATGTGGCGGACATGGGGGAGGTCTACCGCCAGCATATGCGCTGGAAGATGAACTTGGGCCGTATCAAGCCCTTTTATGGTGAGTTCACCTCGAAGGAACCCTAGACCTTGAGCTTTGCTAATAATGTTTTCAGCTGTCAAGTGCAACCCTGACCCAGAGGTTCTGCGCCTCATGGCTCAGCTTGGAAACGGTTTCGACTGTGCCTCCAAGTCGGAGATCGATCTGGCCCTTCAGACGGGCATCGATCCTAGCCGCATTATATATGCGCAGCCTTGCAAGACCAAGTCGTACTTGCGTTATGCTGCCGAGGTTGGCGTCAAGCAGATGACTTTTGACAATGCCGATGAGCTCTATAAGATCAAGGCCACTTTCCCGGATGCGGAGCTGTACCTGCGTATCCTGACCGACGACTCGACCAGCCTGTGCCGGTTGAGTATGAAGTTCGGAGCGTCCATGGATATGGCTCGTCCGCTGCTCGAGCTGGCCTACCAGCTAGAGCTCAAGGTCGTCGGTGTGAGCTTCCACGTCGGTTCCGGCGCCGAAGATCCCTCCGCATTCCTCAAGGCCGTCCAGGATGCGCGCATGGTCTTTGACCAAGCGGGAGAAGTGGGCCACGAGCTCCACACTTTGGATGTTGGTGGTGGATTCTGCCAGGACAGCTTCGAGAAGTTCGCGGGCATTCTCGGTGAAGCCGTGGACACCTACTTCCCGCCGCACATCCGTATCATCGCCGAGCCGGGCCGCTACTATGTAGCCACCGCTTATACGCTGGCCGCCAACGTCATCGCACGACGCGACATTCCGGACCCCACGGATCCATCCCGCGATGCATACATGCTGTACCTGAACGATGGTGTCTACGGCAACTTCTCGAACATCATCTTCGATCACCAGCATCCCATTGCCCAGGTTCTGACTTGCGCCTCAGAGCCCAGCACTCCGAACTCTGCGACTTCGGAGAAGATCACTTACTCCATCTGGGGCCCGACCTGTGACGGCATCGATGTCATCAGCGAAAAGATTGAGCTCCCTGGTCTGCTGAACACTGGTGACTGGCTCTATTTCGAGGATATGGGTGCCTACACTAAGTGCAGCGCTACTCGCTTCAATGGATTCTCCGACAACCACGAGGTGATCTACATCTCGAGCGAGAATGGCGCTTCGGCCCTGCTCAACTACTAGTTTGGATCTATTTGTTTTGCTCAACATTGTGCATTTTGTCTTTTTTTGTTTGAATATATCATCGGAATCACTCTGCCCAGTGGTAAAGGTCATATAGTTTAATCGTGCGTTCTGCAGCATACTTCATTTCCCCCCTTCTCTAGATTTTAACATAGAATAGAGCTGCCTTCTCGCGTTGTGTCAATTGTCATGATGGTGTTCCAATATGTGACGTGTCTGAATTGTCACTGATTACAATCTGCTCTCCACAGTGAAATGGGCAGGTGTGAATGAAGGGGGCTATCTTATATCCTCCCACTAAAACGTCAGTTCCTACTAAACTGTTCATTACTGTAATGGCACCTTCTTGGCCTTCTTTGCGCATACAGTTGTGTTTCAAGTAGACCGCCTTTGAATGCCGCTTTTTCTACCGCTTCCTCTACCGCCTTTTCTACCGCCTTTATCCGATGATACACTGAGCGTAAAGTAGGTCACAACGCCCTAGGCACTATATATAAAGGGTCTATCGCTAAATATGTATATTATTTCTTAGACCGCTTTTGTGTCCTACAACAATGGGCATTCTTGCAGTTAGAAAACTGCATCGGATATGATTATTTCTGCCACACTCTGCCGGCAGAATAGCGAGGCAAAACCAATATTCTCAATGCCCCTCACCGTCCAGACTTCATCCCCGCCAACCCTCCGAGGAGCATAAGAAAATAACATATCCAAAATGGCGATCCCGATCACAATCATTACAGGCTTCCTAGGCTCAGGAAAAACCGTACGCAATCCACCACCCCACCAACAACAGCCAACAGCCAACAGCCAACTGACCAACCCCAAACCAGACAATCCTGCTCAACCTAATCCCCCAACTCCCCAGCACCTACCGACTAGCACTCCTCAAGAACGAATTCGGCGATGTAGCCGTCGACAGCCAACTAGCCTCCACAAGCAGCATCAGCGGCGTGAAAGAAATGCTCAACGGCTGCATATGCTGCAACATGGTCGGCTCACTAGGCGACGCGCTAACGCAGCTCCGCAACGAAGTGAAACCAGACCGAATCGTCATCGAGACCAGCGGCAGTGCGTTCCCGGCCACGCTGGCGATGGAGGTGAACCGGCTGGCGCGCGAGGAGGGCGGCCATTTCGCGCTGGATGGCGTCGTGAGCGTTATCGATGTGGAGAACTGGGAGGGGTACGAGGATACGTCGTTTACGGCGAAGTTGCAGGCCAAGTATACTGATTTGATTATTTTCAATAAGTGGGAGAATGTACCCGAGGGTCGTTTTGATGTTTGTCTTGATCGTGTTGGGGATTTGGAGGTCCAGACGCCTTGGGTTAAGTCTGTTAAGGGGAGGGTTGATCAGGATGTTTTGTTGGGGATTGATGGGGCTTTGTTTAGGGGGTTGACTGAGGCTGCGGATGGGGATCATGGGCATGACCATGACCATGAACATGAACATAAGCATGATCATCAGTCTGAGGTCGAGGTGCTTTCTGTTTGTTTGAAGGCTGCTTCTGAGGGGGGCACTGTTGATGTGACTGCTTTGGAGCAGTTCCTTTCTTCTGCGCCGAGGGATGAGATTTATCGCATTAAGGGTATTCTGCGGTGTTCGAAGCAGGATTTGCCGGCTGAGACTTCGGATGATCTTGCGTCTAAGCCGAAGGTTGGGGAGGTTGGTGTGCAATACTACATTCTCAACTGGGCGTTTGGTCGATGGACTTGCACGCCTTCATCTATTGTTGCGGAGGGCGCTGATGAGACTGTTGTCGGCCGCATTACTTTGATCTTGGCTCGATATGAGTCTGCCAAGTGGAAGAAGAAGCTGGATGCTGGCGGCCTGGTCCAGGCTAATGAAGGAGATGGTGTGGAGCTGACTGTGGAGCGTTTGGCTTAGATGAAGAGCTGTTTTCTTGTATAGATGTAATGTGGTTTTGTGATACCTGATGAATGATAGAACATGATAGATTCCAAACATTGAGATGCAATTTCTTTCTGAATTATTCAAATAGCTTCCATTTCATTTTCTAGTAAGCTCCACAGGGACCATCTTAGAACGAGTCAGGCTTTAACGTTATATGTATCAATTCCACGACTCAAAACTTTAGACTTAGTTGTAGATAGCAGCTTGCAAACCGGGAATAATCTCAAGGTCTTTAGGCTTGTAGGTATATTTCCCTTCGGTAGAAATCTTCACATCACGGTTACGGCGTTGCTGCTGAGTCTGTCGCACCTGAACCCACTGTTCAGTAGTGAGATGCTGGCCCAGTTCAGTGAACGCATTAGTCGTCAATCCAAGTCTCTGAAGCACTGGGCTATTCTGGATTGGGTCCAGAACAATGTGATTGTTGGGACTGTATCAATTAGCACCAATACCAAAACGAAATCAGCTGTCCACCATTGCAAGATAACTCACCGAGCAAAGTAAAGAACACCCAGTCGGTCAATATGGGCTTGATCAGAGGGAGGAGCATGTACACGGTGAACACTGCTCTTGATCAAGCCACCCGTGAGAGCAGTCAGACTATCACAGGTATTGACCGTCAATGTGGCATTCTGAGGTTTGACATATTTCCATTGGCCCTCAGAGTTGAGGATTTGGAGACCTGACACTGGCTGACGGAACAGCAGCGTGACGGTTCCGAGATCTGTATGGCCGGGGCTGTATAATTCGCCCACCTTTTTGTCTGTAAATCAGTTGGGGTTAGCCTGATGAAAATGGTAACGGTGGACTCTTGAACACGTACTGTCCTCTACGCTTCGAGCTGCATAGTGCATGTAGCGTAAGTGATCCTCGCCCTTGACGTCGTATTGGTGGTCTCGCACGAGCTGGTCCTCGTCGGGAAGCTCAAGCAGAATTGCAAAGAGGCGGAGGAGCTTTTCTACAACCTCAGTGTGACATTTCTGGTTTTGTTAGTAGGAGAGAAGGTATTGGACCTGATTGACTATGCTTACCCGGCTAAAGGCCTCGATTTCTGCGATGTTTTCAGCCAGAACTGCAGGCTGCTGTCGTTGGTGGTGACCATCGAACTTGGGGATATTGTATACTTGGACATTGTCTTTGATACCATTTCCGAGGCTGATTGAGGGTCAATTAGCCCCCCGTGGTTTAACTCAAGATCGACCAACAAGAAGACCCTTACATTCTGTGCCCAGCTGGCCGGTATCCATTGTACTCGCCTCTCACAAGATCGTCGGCGTTATGGAATTTGAGCTTTTCCTCGAGTGGCAGCGCATAAAATTCGCGCCCAAAGGCAAATTGGCGATCTACCTCTTCCTGACTGATGTTGAAGTTCTTCACGTAAAAGAAGCCTATTGACAGATGATTGTTCAGCAATCCATCCAGCGATAGATACAGAGGTCACTGAAACCAAGCGCCTTGGGGTTATGCATGCCGCATCCGTGAGGCGTATTTTAGCGCAAAGATTGACTCACCAACATTTCTAACCGCATGGTCTAGCTGCTTCACAAGCTCTTCCTTTCCACCTGGCTGCTCATAGCGCTCCAAATCAAGGGTGATCAGCTCCGCGTAGTCAACTAAGACGGAAGAATATATTAGCAACCCTAATACGAAGCAGCAGAAGAGAATGACTGACGGTTCTCCTTTGTCTCTGGGACATGGTCATAGTTTTCAATGAATTTTCCAGGCATTTTGCAGATATTGTGAATTCCCTAGAGGTGATTTGATGGATGAAGTGGTTGTCTATAACCTTTACTATCTAGTACGTAACCCCCTCTCCGGGAAACAAATAGTATATAAGCCGTTGTTACGCACCATCTACTCCGAAGTAAACCCCGCATCAACACGCCGAAAAAGGCCTAGAAGCACGTCATAAAGCTGCTTGATGAGCCGAAGATAACGAGTCAGGGATATGCGCACGCCATTATGCGTCAGCATTGCGTCCCTGGTTCCGTGGCCGTCGAATTGATCGACGGTTGATCCAAGATTCTCTGTTGATGCAGAATTAACTGGGGCTATAAACTTCCGAGACGGCTGATGGTGAAAGCGGATGGATTAATGTGCTAATATGGTCGCTGTCTTTTTCTCTTTTAATATACGGTAGGGCTAGTTTGCTATCAGACACTAGAATCTAGGCTTTAGACTGGACTATTTAAGATAAAATCCGAAAATCCTCTCTCTCGGAATATTATTTCAGAACTAAGGTGCGTAGGGACCTTGTTCAGGCTTTGTCATGTCCGACGTGAAGCCAAAGCCCGGCAGGTTATCCCTGTTCGGACTAATTAAAGAGGTATTCAACTGGTATCCTTCACACTATCCAGCAGAAGAGAGAAAGTGAGTCAAATAAGCTCTAAGAATTGAGGTACATTGCTGACAATCCTAGATTACTCTTCAAGTTGGATCTTTCAATCCTGGTATTTGCCTGTCTATGTTGTAAGTATAGCCAAACTGTGCACGAAACATTGACATCTACTGATACAGAAAGATAGTCTTTGTCAAATACTTAGGTGAGTCTTGACTTCCCCTTAAGCTTTTTTGCATAAAACAAGACTGGATACTGACTACCAAGCTCTACAGACCAAACAAACATCAGCAATGCCTACGTGAGCGGTTTGAAGGAAGACTTCGGTCTTTACGGCAACGAACTTAACTATTTCAATATCTGCTACTACACATCATATGTTGTGTTCCAAATCCCCGGTCTACTCTTGATGTCGCGCCCGCAATTGTGAGTTCAGCAATTCTCCGCCGTGTGCTGAAAGGCCGCTAACAAGGATATAGGGCCCGATGGCTACTCCCCACCCTCGAAGTTCTATGGGGTATTTGCACATTTGCTCAAAGCCGAGTCACCAATGTCCATCAGATGTACGCACTTCGTGTTTTGGTAGGAATGCTTGAGGCGCCTGTGTTTGCTGGCACACACTTCGTTCTTGGTCAGTCCAATCTCATTCGATTAAAAGTCAAAGGCTGACGGTGAATACTCCTGATAGGCTCATGGTACTCGGGCCCAGAGCTCTTCAAGCGAGCAGGAACTTGGTTCATCATGAACCCCGCGGGTTCAGCTATTAGCGGGTATCTACAAGCAGCAGCGTACACCAACCTCTCCGGCGTTGGTGGCATGCCCGGATGGAGATGGCTGTTCATCATTGATGGTGTTTTTACTATTCCGGTCGCCCTCATCGGGTTCATTATTTTCCCTGGTATCCCTGGATCGCCAAAGCCGTTCTTTTTGACAGATAGGGACATTGTCCTAGCCAGAGAGAGGACAGAAAGGGCCAAGATTCGCAGACCTGGAAAGATGAGTCTTGATGTTTTCAAGAGAACTTTCAAGCGATGGCATATTTGGCTCTTTGTTGGCTGCTATATGTGAGTCAAGTCTCGAGAACTATGTTTGTCTTTGATATTTTGCTGATCAGTTTTCCAGTTGCATGATTGTTTGTTCATATCCAGCTGGTTACATGAACCTGTGGCTTAAAGCCGAGGGATATACCGTAAAACAAATCAACCAGCTCCCAACTGTCACCTATGGTGTCCAGATTGTTGCTTCCTGGCTGGGAACCACATTAGCGGCGATATACCCGGCGTGGATTATCTTCACTATTGCGTCTGCATTCTGCTTGTTTTCGACTATCATCATGATAGTTTGGAGCGTGCCCACTGGACTAAAGTCAGTTAATCATGGTGCGACATTTCCTGGTGAAACTTTACTGACATTCTTAGATTCGCGGCATGGTACTTCATGGGGGCTGCGGGATGTTTGAGTCCTATATTGTATTCAACGATCAATACAATTGTCAAGGATGACTCTGAAGAACGAGCACTTATCATGGTTTGTCCTTATCATGGACCCAATGATTACATGAGAATCAATACTTACCACGGTATCTTGTTAAATAGGGCGCTATGATGTCGGTGGGCTATTCGTTCAATATCTGGGTTCCGCTATTAGCATTCCCAACAGCCGGTCCGAACGGCGCACCAAGATGGCGACATGGATGGCCGGTATCCTTCGTTTTCTACTTCCTTTTATGGGCTGGTTTTGTTCTCGCTGTTTTGATTCACCGAAGGTACGTTATTTCTTCTTCCAGACTTCGACTGGAACTAATGTTGCAATTTAGACAACAAAAGAAGGGAAATTCGGAATTGTCTCAAGAAAGCAGTGATGAAGAACGGGAAACAGTCGTAGTTGATGCATCATCAACTGTCAAGACTTAGCCTGGCAATGTACATTTCTGCATATATCATCATATCAAAAATCACTATAAGTTAACATTTAACATGAATGTACACTTGTTGAACAAAATCTGGTATACGTATTCCCTCGTGAAGCTGTAGAATACAGATCTTTATGTCTTTATGCCGATAGCATGGACACAGTGCTCTATCTCCGTTCTGAGAAGAGTAAAGAGTAGTACTCCCAAGGACTATAGATAGTCTATTGATTCTTCCAACTTTCAATCTTGGCGCAAGTCTCCTCCTTCTGATTCACCCAAATATCAATCTTCCTAGTCAACCGAACCAACTGCGGATCCACGAATTGCGCATACAATTCGGCCACTAGGAATACCACAGATCCACAAAGCACACCGGATATGACCAAAGCTATCAAGAGCGAATCAAAGCTCTCAGCCGCCTTCGAATTACCAGGGTATTCTCGCTTCTCCAAAAGCCACCACACATGATCCCGCAATGGCCTCCGTATAACCTGATAAACCAACACATGACAAAGATATATCGGGAAAGACAATCGGCCAAGATACTGGAATAACCTCAAGGAGAGAAACCTCTGAGTCCGGGAGCTCTGCATGCAGACTGAAAAGAGAAGGACTGCTCCAATAGCATTCCAGGTCTGTCGCGCCTCTACCCAGCCCCAACGAGACCAGACCGTAGGCTGTATCGATCCCAGAAACCCATAATCCGCTGGATACGTATCCGCTTCGCCAGATAGACAGAACAAATAAACTCCCAGCGCCAGGCGCAGCACAAAGCTCACAGATCCCCCAAGGAATCGTCGGTAATCTCCGGTGCGGTCGTGAATAGTGTTGATCTCGGCAAGACCGAGCCCAGCCAGAAAGCAGAAGATATCCCATCGGCCGTATCGGAGAAAGTAGAGGACCGTCATACCCAAGCTGTATACTCGCACGTAGGGGCTCCATGCGGCCTGGACGAATATCATGAAGTACACCACGTAAGATCCGCGAAGATCAAGCGGTATTGTCCAGGTCTGCGCATTCACTCCTAGATTCCATTGTAATTGAACAATTTCCAAATTATCAGCCATGTATGCGCAGACGTAGAGCACGTGATGCCATGGAGATGTCCATGGCTGGACCCATGCGGTGAAGTCCTCTGTCAATGCTCCTTTGAAAAGATCACAGTAAAAGGCTACTTGACTGGGTACAGCTATTGCAAGGACGGGTAAGAGAAGGCGGAACGGGCGGCGACAAATTGAGGACCGTAGACGATCTGTGAGCTGCTCTGGCCGGTTGTCCCTAGTCTCCAGGAGAGATCTAGATGCTGAATAGCCGGATATCACCATGAATAAAAGTACCATTGCTTTCATGGACCATAGAAACTTGATTGGAGGAAGTTGGATGAGCCGTTGGTTTTCTTCAGGGGGCTCTGTGCCGTACGTGCGAAATGGCATCGGAAACTCGCTGCAGAAGTAGTGGTTGAATGCCACGACAAATGCGGCAATTCCTCGAAGACCGTCAATCCATTTGATGCGGTTCGTAATAGGAGATTGGGTTGTGTTTGGTGGGGTTGGAGACATTTTGCGCTCACGATGCTTCGAGGTGATGGTCGGAGAAAGATGATGAGACATACGAACAAAGCAAATATAATCAATTGACACGTGTTAGTCGTAGAGAAGCGCTCATGCTATAAATTACAAGTCACCAGGTTTGAATACGTATGGAATTCTGCATGGTACCACTATTGGCGTGGGCATGCTCATCAGGCAGATGCTGGGTTTAATGAAGAGGAAAGCCGGCGGTACCCATGTGTCGATACTTACAGCATATGTAATTTAAAGTGCTATCAGTCCATCTATTTGATTATAATATTCCAATCATCATTTTGCTGCTTCCAAGTGTGGTCACCGAGCATCCAGCCTGTTCTCACTTCTTCTTGATCACATCAAATCCCGTAGGAGGCGACACAACTGTAGTCATAAAGATCACAATGTGCACAAAATTCACCAAAGGCCACAGAGCAATAGACATCATGACATGGGATACGATAGAAATCCACGACATATCAGTGACAGCGAGATCCTGCAGAACACAGGCGGAAATGAGAACATGCAAACAAGACGCATCATTAAAGAATATGACATCTCTGTACCAAGCAGGAACCGCCGATTTATATCCAATAGCGCCCATAATAGGACTATAAGAATGATCAGCATATACTCCACATCAGACTACAAATTCACTCACTATATCAGCGAGCCGAGTCCGGCCAAGATCCCGCAGCTCAGTACAAGGCCTGCAACAGGCTTTTCGAAAAAGAATATTCCTGTAAACCAGCGGCGTCGCTGCTTGCACATATCTTTGAAAGTGCATGGTGGTTGCTCGCGAAATATGGCGTGGAGCCATTCGGATTTGTAGCCACGAGCGGCGGCCTGGAATTGATGTCAGCGCACAGCACAGCCCTTGATATCATCTGCTTTGATGTTTCTCACATGGTATCCAAACCAATAATCCTCGCACACATTGTCGGTGTCCCAGCCAATTGCATTTTCGACAGCGCCGTTGATAAGAAGCCATGACCTGTTTTTTGTTAGGACTAAGTCTTTCTCAGGGCATTTGTCCAAGGGCATTCTGACCCATGCGTCCAGCCCAAAAAGGGACGGTTGAAGAGTAGCAAGGGTAGTTGGAATCTTCCAAAGTCCTCAGTCACCCTTCCCACCTCTGCCGCGGAAAGAAACATGTTTTTCCAGTGGTTGGCAGAGGTATAGAAGATTGTACCCTAGAAATACTAGATCAGCGATGCCTTACAGCTGCTGAGGGAAATTTTACCATTCCCAGGTCTGCCGTGCCTCGCTCAATGAAATCCAACGTCGTCTGTAGGGCACGGTCATCCATCTCCGACTCCTCGTCCAAATGCAACACCCAGTCCTCTTTCGAGAACTTGTATTTAATTCGGAAGTACTCTTGTGCCCGGGCCTTATACTTGGCCTTTTTGAAAGGGACGTCATTCGGCACTTGGTCAACTTTGATGTACAAAGGGAGTTGAGAAAATGAATCGGAATTCTCGCTATCGACAAGAACATGGAACTTGACTGAGGGGTGATCTCGAAGCTTGAGACTGTCCCAGTATTTGGTGGTATTGATTGCAGTTTGTACATTTGTGCCCTTCGTCACAAGACAAACATACAGTGTTCCCAGGCGTCGTGTCTTCGGTCGACGCGCGAACTTGTTTGGTCGCATAGGCAAACACAAGCCCAGTAGATTTCCATGGGGTGGCATTTGCAACAGCTGGAACATTCCAGATAGAACAACGTGAGTGATCGCCGATTTTGTCCAGCCATCTTCTGATACATCGACATAGTAACCGAACCGGTTGGTGATATGTTTTAGGGCTGGGTTGAATTTACGTCAGTACCTTTTCTGTTTAGTTGGGATTTCAGAAATGGGCATGGTCGAGGAAACCCTACCGTAGAAGGTGACAATGAACGTAAGGGGAAAGACTATGTAGTTGTATTCCAGAATGTTGTAGATTCGATTAGTGTGTCTCCATTGGGAACTCGGTCCATTGGAAATGCCATTAATGGCAACAGTCATACTGGGAGAGAAGAAGAAGTTATTTACAAGACTCCAATGGGTACCCTCGACGATCATATAGTACAAAAAGAGCCCTTGCGGAACCTTACTGCATACTGTATAACGCTACATGTATCTCGGGCGGTCATTGGTCCACTCAATCTTACAAGTGAGCTGGGATTCAGGCAAAGTGAGCGTGAAAGCTTCACAAAGTGCTTTTTTTCAGCTAGCTGAACTCTCCTCGATTCGATAGTTCCTACGCCATGTAGATCATTTCTAATCTGTCAGTGTTTTCCGTCGATCTTATGTCTATTCATGTTGATCTGACCCATCACGTGTATGCACGTTTATACATTTACTGTAGCTCGATGGTCGCTTAAAGTGGGGGAAACTGTCGATGTTTGAGCTTGCGATCCGATCAGGAAAATGGGATGTCCAGGTCTCTGGCTTTATTACTTATGTCGAGAGATATAACTTCGCTGATCGAAACATGGACATGGATTTGAGGTGCTCGGATCTAACACCAGCGCTGTGATTCTCGGATAGCGGAAGACGTATCTGAAATTCTGTCTCCGATCCAAATCCAAGAGACCGATCTCCTTGAACTACTTCTTTAAATATTGACTAGGTCCAGGAATACGGGCTCCACGACCAATGGCTGTCGTTACTTGCTTCCGAAGGGTGGAACGAGGATCGGGTTGGTGCCCCTCCAGGGCTCGTTTGGCTGCTTACTGCATAGGAATATATCGGTCACACTGCAGTATCGCGCGGGCATCAGCCACCAGATTTGGTTCATTCAGTTCTACGGTAAGGATGCCCTGACTCTTGTCACTCCAGGTATTGAGATGTGCTCAGGTAACCCTGGTCAAATCTCGGAGCTGGCTCAATAAATATGGCACAGGGCAATGCCCAACTAAGTAAATCATAAAACATTTGCGATGTATATTAAGGACTCTGGCTTTTGTAGCCACAAATTAATGGCCTTTCAACAGCCCGGCCGGGCTAGCTCAATCGGTAGAGCGTAAGACTCTTAATCTTAAGGCTGCGGGTTCGACCCCCGCGTTCGGCTATTCCTAAAACACCGTCCTCGAGTGAGCGTTTCTTTTTTTGCTTTTCTTTTTTTTCTTCCAAGACTTTCCTCTAGATGATTGATAAGTTAAGTTACACGATACATACATAAGCAGTGACAATTCATACAAGCTCATTATTGCAAATCTTTTTTTGGCCCAGTACTTTACTTTCTGTTATCGAGAGTGTGTGGTGTATTTTTCACCTTCAAGCGGATTTGAGCTGCTGAGAAATCAGTAAGTGGATCAAAAAGGGACACAAGAACTGTACAGTACTTTGTTGTTGACTTATTTCTAGATGAACGATTAGACCAAGGATATAGAGGACCACGGAAAGCGATAGAAGAATCTTTGGTGCTCTACTGAGGCGTGAATAGGACTCGCTTATTTCAGAAAAGAATCCTCCTGAACATTCATCCTTCGAGTATGTTACGGCTATTAGAGTCAGTAGCTGGATCCAAAAGGGAGACAATCACTGAACCTCGCCATAAAAGACTTGCCACAAAGAGGCATACGCTAACAAGATAGAGGACCACAGAAACTGAGGAAACTATCTCCTGTCCTCTACTGAAGCCTGTCATGAACTTTCGCGAATTCCAGATTGTTCGTCCTCCAATCACTAGCAATGTGATTGCGATACAGTCGGTTAGATCGAACATATCGTGAAAGGTAGCCTTCCAACCGTGGATACACCGAGCTTATTCATAGTTAGATACCCAAGCGATAACTTAGATCTCAAGTGACAAGAGGGAGAGGAGGAAAACTCGTTCTTGTTAGCGTACCATTAAGATTTTTTTAAGTTGTTTAGGCCGACGAACCCTAGTAGGTATCACGCTCGATTGAACGACCAATCCAGTGCGCAGGGGATCTCAGCAATTTTTCAGCTCAACTTGGTGAAGGCAGTAGCACCGTCTTATCTATGTCTCTCGAGTGCCAGTCAAGTGGGCCCTTACGCGTAAGCAAAATGTCTCCCGAGCACCAGGCGTCGGGAGCTTCGTTGTCTCATTCACATATCCCTTCTATAAATCTACATAGACAGGATCTCGTCTGGTGATCTTTAGCTTTCCAATTGCGTTTCAATGCTCGCCCTTCGCCGCTTTAATTTCAGATAGCAGTATCTATACCGGTAGCAAACATTTATATTACTTTTCAACCCTCCTGCCCCAGGGCTAAAGAACTAAAGAGCTAAAGAATTGAAGTGGTGGGGACACTTCGCAAAATTCGTATCATCGATACAGTTTTGTTCACTAAACCTTTGACGCGCGGCGTCCAAACAGATACCACAGTAGAAACTTAGGGACATTGGGAATTTTACCACCCATCTGTATAAATATCCATTGCCATATTTCCAGATTCATCTTAAATGTATTGTCGATCTTTTCTTGCACGTCGTATTTGATGTAGGCGGTTATCGATGAAAAATGCCCCGTCACAATTACCAACGCTATAACTATCTACAGTACAGTAGCAGCTCGTCGACCAATGAGAGATTCAATACCATGGGATCATATCATAGTAAAATAGTGTGGTTATGACTGCTCTGTCTCGTTACGCGCCCCCACGGTTCTCGCCCAGGTTCCCCCCGAGATAACGAAGGCTCCGCAACTGATCCACGCTTGCGCCGAGTTGACATACTGGCAAGACTGGGTGAGCATTGGAGGTTCATACTTGCAGGGAATTGCGAGGTTAGGAGTTGCCGCAGCTGAAATCATAGCTGCTAAGTCTAGCGCTGTAAGTTGCGCGACGTCGGTGTATATACTTAAGAAATCCAGCTCCAAGCGCTCAAACGAGCTGCGAAGCAGAGTAAAATGACGTTTATTGATCCTTTATGTTGTCATTCAATTCTCTAGAGTATGAGTCGCTGTGTACTCATGGGCTGAGACCTGGATTAACTTATATAATCAGGGTATCTATACCAGCCATTGACGACCTGGATATGATCAACAAATTGACATCATACACACGATGAACACAGACTGTACTTTCAGATTTGGCGCGTTGTTTTTGCCGCTTGATCCAACTTTCAAGCTAGGAAACATATAGTCTTTTGACGTGGTATAAATCATTGAAGGTAAGTATCTGGATTGGTTGGCTTGGATTCAATACTTGTCAAAATTTCAAGACTCAAAGCATTTCGCATTTCGCAAAGGTGAAGGACTGCAGCTCAGTCTCATAATATGTCTTCATTGTGCGTGTACAAGACAATCTAATCCGGCTGAAGTATGTTGCGAAATCTAGTCATACATTTGGAATGAAAAAAAGAGGATCCTGTCCCCTAATATATGAAAGTGAGCAACATCAAGGTCGCAAACGGACCGGCTCATCTTCCTTCTCCAGTCAATGAAGAAGAACTCCTAACGCCAAAAATGAAGGTTGTAAACGTCTAATTCGTCTTTCGTGGTCGCGTTGTACTCATATGTTTCTCTCTCAGAAAGTCGCAGATCCGCTCGTTGTCCATCTTGTTGATGCATTCGTGCTCCTCGGATGTCAAAGTAAGCTCTAGTATAACCATATGGTGTCAATATCCACTCATATTCAGTCTCGTCAAAAGCCAGTGCGAACCTTCCGATGCCGACTCCTCGTTCTCGTTCTTTCCGTTCGTAAGCGCCTGGAACTGCTCCTCCACAGTTTGCCAGGCCTCCTGTGCCCGAGGAAGAGCATCCTCTATCATCACCTCCTTCATTGTGGCAATGTTTTCGGAGGCGACAATACTGGCCGAGGTCGCAAACTGTGAAATCGAATTTCCAACATTCATCGAGTTATGTTGATGTTTCATGCCTGCAGAAACACGCTGCTCGGAATGTTGGACCGCAGCGTCAGCCTCAACCTGGGCTTCAACTCTTTGCTCGCACGAGGCCATTGAACTATTATGCGAAGAGACAGAGTCACTGGCCGAGGTCATGCTGAAGTATTGCGGATGTTTGGAGTTGGGGTAATTCGAGGAATTCGGGAGAGACATTCGGAAACGGTAGGGCTGAGGCTGACGTAGGGCTGATTTAGCAAGTTGCGAGGGACTGTACCCTGAGGGGCTATGACATTGACAAGTGGAGAGATCGACAGCTATCTCAGCAGGCAGCAAGCATTTTCGAGTAATCTCCGGTCCTGTTTCGCTGGTTTCCACGTCGGCCAAGATACTGCAGGTTTGCTATTTGTTCGATCGTGGGAATGACGTCGGTGGGTTCCACTTGGGGGACGAAGTTGGTGATGATTGTCTGGCGATTGACGACCAAATGGATTCGGTTTCCTAGCGGAGTTGGATCCTCGAGAAAGATGAATCGAGGTCTTACTTTTCGTCGAATTGACTTTGGTCTTAGTTTCCATTGAAAGGTGAGGGAGTACATCTTACCGCGTTGGGATCTCCACTATAAACCTCCACGCCAACGGAGATTCCCGATCTTAGCTGTTGTTTATCGGCTTAGATTCAATAGTCTCCCTGAATATGCACCTCGAATGGTCCAGCTTCTCTGTCCCTCTTTCAATTTCTTTGTTCCTTCACTTTTTGCCTTTGCGCTCACAATGAAGTCAATCTAATGTCGGGGGCAACAATGCTGTCGCCTCCGCGCAGTATAAGAGGGGGAAGAGTTTGCTGTCCAGATCTTCTAGATTTAACAACATAATTATCTCCTATTCACGCAACTCTTCCATTCGACATTGAACATAAACATGCGCTCCCGATCCACTAGCATGTCTCGGTCCTCAAAGGACCTCCAGTTTAGCAGTGATGCCGAGTCCGACCCAGATTACAACACTGAGGATCACTCCAAAGTAACAAATCGCGGAGCTCCAGCTCGTCATAGTCGCCGCCAACGATCGGAGGTAAGTTATCATTGTTTTTCGATACTCTGCACAACTTGATGAGAATCAGAACTAAGCCCGCACCCTCTAGTATCGATCTTGGAATCGGTCTAGCAACATCCCACATACTTCGACTACTGGTTCAAAGGGTCGCTCGACATCTAGACATTAACTTATCCGAATAAATGTATGTTTTGATGTATCAACATTTGATTAAATATGTGAATAGAGCAAGTCAATCAATAATTCATATCTGTTGCTTTTAAAATCTAGCATAGAAAGGAAAATTAACCTAAGCTATGCGTTACGTATGCAAGATAGACTACCTTATGATATTTCAATGGATTCTAAACAGTTACTCAAATTTTGACCAATAATGCACCGGAAATTTGTAACGCAGCATTTTTCATAATTAGATTAGTGAGGGAGCGACATGACTATATATACAAATATAGTCTGTAGTAGTTTCCACATAGTGATTAATAGATACTTGAAAGCAAAGTGAAAATTGGAAAAAAAAAAGAAAAAGACCAAAGAGCGTAAGACTAGCCAGCGAAAGGTTCGCTAAGAACCTGGATCAAGCCCGAACCTGGCAATTTACCCCGAGATTTGCTCCGCCTAGGGGCATTGAGGAGGGTTGACCTCTGGAACATGAGTTAGGAAATGTTATCAGCTTTATTCAAGAGTACTCACCGCAACGGAAAGGCTTGTTCTCTTGCAAAACCCACCAACCCTTGGAGTTCTTGTACCAGTTCCTTGGACGATTCATTAGGTCAACGTTCTCCTTCGATTGTGTCAAATACTTACTGGTACTTGCAGACAGGCTGGAACTTATCCCCAACCTTGGACTCGCCAACCTTGTCACTCGACACACAGGGATACTTGTAGTACGAGTATGTCCTGCGAACAACACAAGGGTCACGGTCATGGTCACGGTCGTGGTCACGATCTCCCCTATGACCATCATGGCCACCAAAGTTACCATTGCCTCTCTCCTCAAGCGAGCCATCAAATGCTTCCGCTGTTGGGGCTGCCACTGCAACCTGCACAGCAATGGGGAGCAAAGCTGTCAAGATAAACATTGGGGACTTCATTGTGGAGCTTGGGTTGTTCCTTGAGGAAGCGTTGAAATTTGATAATGAAGATGATTGTTATGATTCTATTTCTTGCTGATGAACTTGATTTCAGCAGAGCATTCACGGCCTTTATATAATGGCTTCGTAGCTTCCATTACGTCTTTCAATTCACTTAGAAGGCGTAATTGACTGAGCCCAGATTGGAAGGAACTCTTCGAAGGCACCCTGTGATGTTTACAAAAGCGGCCTTGCTTCGTATTCCGACATATGGTATCACGTTCCATAGATGATGGCCTTAGAGCAGAGAGGCTGAGCTACCTCGAACCAATGAAATAGACCAGGTATGAACCATGGCATAAGTTTTCCCGACCTCAAGGAAAAAAGAGCAGAAATAACAGAAGCTCTAGTACTAATCATTGGATGTGCACTAAATCGGTAGAGCTCAATTGACAAGTTTAGACCAAGACATGTTATTTGACTTTGATTCTGATACGAACTGTGGATCTGATACCATCAAATCGGTATAAACCATCGGACTAGTCATGATCTCCCACTGGATCTTGGCAATCTATAATTAATCGGAGCTACCTCATTCGCAGTGACGACCACGGAAGCTTCAACCGTCTCTGTCATAGAAAGTCTAGATGTCCGGCGGTAGATGCCAAGACCAATACATGATTTAGCGTCCGCTCCGGAAACACTTGGCACTACGTCAATCATCTTAGCAGCCAGATTGTTAATGACCCAGCACTCTGTTTTCCCAGCGGGTACCTATTTACTTTATTGTAAAGATACGTCAAAAGAGGGTTGGAGTCAGTATCTAACAATCTGGAACGTCTAGCAAATAGCAAAGTAACAAGTCAAGGTGTGAAGTATGCCCACGTCGGTACTATGTTTGGAACATTGCCATGCCCTTCCTTCCAGCGGAATAAAAAACAGCTTGCTTTTCGCACTGCCTCTTCCTCCGTACCATGTCTGTGTCCGCCAAGAAGCTCCGCAAAGAAGTTCCGCAAAGTGGCAATCCTAACTTATATCGAGCGAGAGCGAAACCGAAAAGCTCAAGATCTAGGCGTATTGCGGATCGATCCGTGACTTCCATGTCAACGGGAAAAGCCTGTTCGTTGATGCAAAGTAAATGGAAGTTCCATATAGGGGCCATCTAATTAGCGAGATGGAAATAAGCGTCCCTAGCGGACGCGGAAAATTGAAGACAGAAAGGGTTGCACAAGATGATGCCCACGAGACTCAACATTATGTCTAAACAAGCATTCAATTAATAAGTTCCAGTAACTGCTATATATGACAGGATTAGTATAGCCCATCGTATTTTTGAGGGTTATTCGATCTGCCAAGACATCCACCCCGCGGTCCTGGGTCCGGACATCTTGAGTCAGTCGAGGGCAACCTGTGTCACTTGCCACTAGGTTCTACGATCGATTACCGGGAGGACGCTCCTCTGGCTGTCTGAAATTTTCAAGTTATAGGATGATGACATGCCTCACTTTATTGTGCGTACTTCCGGCTAAGGGAGGTAGCATACAAGACAAAGTTGGCCTTGTCTTCCTGATGTCTGCCTGTCACTAGTGTCGAACACATCGTCGTAATAAGTTAGAGTTCTCATTTAAAACTACCTACACTCCCAGCACGTTTACCGATCTTCTCGAAGTTGAAGAGAACAAGGTTTGAAGTAGCACAAATAGCGGCGCATGTCTAATCTCATACACCAGTGAAGTCTTCGTGAGCTACAGCACGATTGAAGCAGAATCAACGTTCCTCCTTCACAGGAGAACCCGTCAGATATCCTGATTCGGCTGGACTTGTGTTCCTACTTTCAGTAAGCATCTGAGACTGAGTCTTTGGAAGAGGTCAGAAAGAGAACTGGTGATACATAGGCTCAATTGGACTTGCTAGAGGCACTTTGCCCGTGGTATGAGTGACAAAGCTATTGATTTTGTCAAGTTCAACGTTTGATCTGTGTCTGGAGACTCAATTTCTCTGATAAAATTGAACTGTAGAATCTCTCCGCCTGGAGGCCTCTCGAAACACATATTCCTGTCCAAATAGGGGGGTTTCACATTCAAAAGTTTAATTACAGAAGCAATCGAGAAACAACCGAGATGACAAGAAAATAATTTCGTTCTAGATTGGGCATTGTTTATTCTCACGGATCTTTCCAGCATTTCAGGAGTAATATTACCCCTCAAACGCCCGCAGTACAGCAAGACCAGCCACTGAGAATGATGCGACACGGTTATGACCTAAAAAGCACGAAAGAGAAGCTAATGTTAGTCTGATAAAAGTAATCAGAGTTTTCTTGAACATACCGCCGTGACTGACCCGCTCCCACCTGACTGTCTTCGTAACTTCACTGCCAGGTGAACTCTTCCACACCTTAAGTTCGCTTGGGCCATTGCTTTCAGATTTGTGATATATCAAGTTACCAGGAGCGCCGGGAATGTTTTCACCAGTGGCAGCTTGCCAAACACGACGTCCTTCATACCAAGGAATTTCGACATCGTCCATTGCATGGACAATTGTGAGATCGAGACTTTTGTCTGTATACTTGACACCAGAAGCGTCCGCCTCTGCTGGCTCGACGCCAGTGAGCCGGGCCACTCTTCCAATTGTATCCCAGTGGTCCGCAATATGGCTCAGCACCCATCTCTGGAAGCGAGGGTATCCCATGAGAGGGGATAACATTGGAGGCGTGATACCCTTCAGGCTGTAATTTTCAATGACGCTGGTCAAGCGACCAAATGACGCCAGAAGAACAACACCTGCAAAAGGCTCAGCATTCTTAATGGCTGGCTGGATAGCATGAGGGTCAGGAGATCCAAATGCAAAGCGTTCAGCGACTGCAGCTGTAACAGCAGTTCCAAGACTCTGGCCTGTAAGAACAATGCGAGAAGTTGGAATGTTCAATGGACCGGCCGTAAGGAAGTTGATTAGAGACACAGCATCTGTGATGAGACCTTCTTCTGTGGGGCTGCCAGTGCTCACACCAAATCCACGATAGTCAATGGAAAAGACATGAACTGGATTGGAAGGAGTAGAAAGGCTGAGCATTGTATTGTACGTGGCAGGACGCTGGGCAGATCCCAGATGCGCTGCATTGCCATGGACTAAAGTTAAATGTCAGCATCTTGGCTTCTTCGGTCGCTAGCTGCGTGCTACCTACAATTCACAACAACTCGTGCGTTGGGGTCGTTGGCAAGGAGTTTAAATGCAGTGGTCTTGGTATAGTCCTCCACGGGACCCGTTGCAGCATTGTTCATCAGTACCTCTTCATGCTCCCGGCAAAGATGCAACGGAATTAAGTGCCATCCATAGATGGTTTCGTTATCAGGAGTCACCAGATTGAAAGGCTGGACTTGGGTTCCTGTGGTGCATTAGCAAGGAACAGCCCGAGGTAGTCGGCGTCATACTTAAGAACCCAAATTGCTCGACAAGGTTTACATCCTGCCATAGAGTTGGATTGATCTTATTGGCATAGAGGCAACTAAATCATTTGGTTAGCTCAGCCTTTGCGTGCTGGGGAACTACATACAAACGTTGAACCTGCGGGAAAGTCAAAGCGCAAACAAATAGCACGTAGATCAGACCGCCAGCTACCAAAGACCAGTAGGCCTTTCTGAAAATGGGCTTAAGCTCAACCATTTTGAGGTGATGTTGTTGACATGCGGAGGTGAGCGGAGGAGAGATTAGACACACGGCCGATAAGCTTCTTTATCGCGTCGCTTTTCTCCCTTCCACTTCTTCTCCACACTCCTCACCTTGCTCTCATCCCCCTTTTCTCCTCTGTTATGATTACTATCCTACTGTCACCACTGGCGCATTTATCTCATTGAACCCCTGATGGCTGAAAAGCGCAGACTCCCGCCGCGTGACCGACGGGAATCGGCGGCCAAAAGACGTGTCTCCGAAGCCGCGCCTCAGTCTACCAAGAAAAAAGCGCCAACTCCTCGCGCCCCATCTCCACTAGAATTCGTTGACGCGCCTTTGCCCACCAATCTCAAGGATGTCGAGGGTTTACCTGTTCTTCGCGCGCGACAACCACTGACCTTATCCGACAAGGAATACCAATCAATCGCCGAAAGGTTCGAGCTCCCTATCCACATTAGTTTGAGAAACGACTGACAGTGTACGTTATCAACCTATAGCGCAGTGCTCCTCGCTGCACTTGAACGGTCTAAGAAGAAATGGCTCAGCGATGGCATCCTTGTGCGATATTTCACGAAGCCCAAGAAGACGAAGCGGGAGCAAATCGAACGGAACAACCCGCCAAAGGACAGCATGACCAAAGTCGGTCCTTGCGATATCACAATCGGTCCTCATTTCTTTGATGCCATGATCTACACTGTCAAAGATCCCAATGCGCCACCATCTCTACAATATGCGTCCCCGCAACGACCGATGGTGCACTATGGTCACCCCAACAACTTCCAACAATACCGCCCCTACCCTTCCCCATCCAATCCTCAGCGCCCAAACCAATATTCGCCCGCCCCTGCAGGCCGTCCTGGTTACTCTGGAAGTCATCCTCCGGCCCAGCAACCTCGTGGCCCGAACCAAAGCAATGCTCCGTCCCCTCAAGGCGGGCAAAGGCCACAACCGGGGCAAAAGGGACCTAATGGCCAGCCTGCTAAGCCAAGCCCGGACCCTGTGATCCAAATGCTGGCTACAAGAGCGGCAGCAGATCCAGAGCTCAAGGCTTTGATGCGTGTGGTTGCCTCCAGCCAAGCATCCCAAGAGCAACTTCGAGCTTTCCAGGCACACATTGACGAACTGAACGCCATTATTAAATCAAGGGAACAACAAGAGCAACGCCAGCAGGCTTCTGCGACAGCTCAACCACAACAAACTCCGACTCCACAACCCCAATCCACCCCGCAACCCCAGCCTCAGCCAAAACAGGATGGCGCAAAGCCAGCCTCCAAGGAGCAGCCTGCAACTCAGACAAAATCACCGGCCAAGCTACCGCCTACCCAGGCGGGTGCCTCTCACCCCCCTGCTGCCTCGACAGAAAAGCCGGCTAATCCTCAAAACTCCGCTGGGACGGCGACAATCAAGCAAGAGCCAACAGCTGTGCCCAACAAAGACTCCCAGGCTACGCCAACTTCATCTACAGCTAGTGTCAATGCCAGCACTCGAGCTCCTGTCTCCACCCCCGGTCCGCAGCAGACCCCTACAGCAAATCTCACTTCAACGCCAGCCGGTCGGCCGCAGTCGGCAGCAAGGCCAGGACCAGGACCCCCATACCCTCCATACCCACAACCAGCTTATGGGTCGCAAACTCCAATCCAATCCCGCCCACCGCAATACGCCACACCTAATTCCTTCTACCGTTCACCAGTGGCTCCGCTCGCTCCCCCGCGTGTAGGCTACAAATCTGTGGTTTTCGAGTTCACGTCTCCCTTAACACCATACGGAAATGCTACTTCTGGTCACGCTGGCTCAGGCGACCGTTATTTGTTCCCTGAAAACACAATTCTCGAATGGCTTCCAGACGAAAACACGGTCATTGCATCATTCCTGGTAGTACGAAAAGTTGACGCAAACGCAACGTTCCCTCTTGAGACACCCACAGAGGCCGCCAACTCCAAAGGCAAAGGAAAGAGCGCATCAAAATCCAAGAAGGGCGAGCCGAAGGGCAAGGCCGAAAAGGGAGCAGACCCAGCCGGTCCTCAAACCCCCGCTCAACCAGGCGGAACACCACATAAGCAAGAACCAAGTGATTCTCCAATGCCCGACGCATCGGCTGCCCCTATTAACGAGGCAAACCTCAAGGAATACTGGCAACCAGTCACATTCCGCATCCACTCACCAAGCACAACAATTCTCGAACCACTCGCCCGAGTCGTCAAGCCAGCAGATGAAGTCCGCAAATACATGAATGAAGTCATGGACCGCGCTGAGCGTGCGCCGGATGGCTTCCTGGCCATGCGTCTCCCTCGCGAGGAATCGCACGAGCCATTTGATCCAGAGGGAACACCCGCCTCAAACGTTGGAACACGCAGCCGTCTTTCTCGTGTCCAGCTTGCGGATGAAGAGTCCGAGGTCGAGACGTCTGCATTCGAATTCGAGGAGGAAGATGAAGATGATTTGAAGGACTTTTATGATGCGCCATATGGATTACCGCCGTTGAAGACGTGATGTTGTTATAGTTTTGTATTCATTCAGAACATCTGAGGATGCGCCGAGTTATCGCCGGATTCTCGCCTGCCTTGCGCGGTCTTCTTGTACTTTGATATGTTGCAAAAGCAATGTATACAAGCAGACCGCCCATAGCAGGCCAAGATCCGGCGAGAACTGACCCGTCTTATCAATGAAGATGCTGGAGGTTCAGTACTCGGCTGTAAACCCCGAGTGTGTCCTGGGTTGACTAACTTTGTATAATATGGCAGCATCTTCCTGTCTCGCTTGTCACATGTATGAATATTGAATGTCGAAGCTGTTGCATCTAAAATATGTGCAAATGCTCTATTCCAATATCTCCCCTTTGACCTAAAATCCTCAGGGAAGTTAATTGTATTAATTGCATGCTAAACCACTGCCAACACATAAGAATCACACCAGCAACACCAATAACACCAGTAACACCAATACGCAGAAGCTACATCAAAAAGACTCGATCCAATCAAGCCTAGCAAGATAGAAATGAACTCCGAGAGGCAAATAATCAAACGCTCCCACCAGAATGTCTCCCCTGATCCCCAACAATACCAGCAGCCTCAAGTAACCACCTAGCACTCTCAGCAGCAGAATCGCCAGCCCCAGCCTTCAGATTAATGTTCCTCCTCCGCTCCGCCTCTCTCGCCTCGAACTCCCACTTAGCACGCTGCATCTCCACAGCACTAGACCCAGGCTCAGTAGAAAATGCATCTTCGGGATTGGGAACAATGCCCCAGATTTCAAGGGTCCACAGATCTAGTTTAAGCGTCCTCGGTGCGTCTTGTGTGAACGCATTTGATGATGGTGGTGGAAGGAAGACGCCATCGTGACCGACAGGCTCAGTGTGGAAGGTTGCTGTTTCCATATTTGAGTCTATGAGGAGAGAACCTGCGCCGTGGGGCTTGGGGTCTGCTTTGTTGCTCCGGGATGGAGGGGGGATTTGGCAGCCCAGGGCTATTCCGGTTTGGGTGGAGAAGTAGGCTATTGGGGTGTTTTGGGTTGTTTGGGCTTGGGATGGGTTTCCCGGGAGGAGGGTGTGCTTTGGGGAGAGTTGGAAGAGGCAGGGCAGGGCGTCGGCTTTTGTGCTGGAGGATTGGGATGTGCTTGAGGATGGAGATTTCCAAGTTTGGGGGATGTAGGCGCCTAGTGTTATTGGGTTTTCGTCTGAGGATCCTTCTTTGTTTCCTTGGAGGATGAGGAGGGTTGCGGATTGCCAGGTCATGACGTGGTGGGAGAAGGAGGTTAAAGATGAACCGTGAGCGTTCGTTGAGAAGACGGGGTGTAGTTTTATACCGCTGCGGAAGAGGTTCAGACTTGCTGATGTTGTCGGCAGGAAGAATGAGAGATGGGATACAACAGTTGGGTTCAGGATTGCTGACTCGAAGCTGCCGGGGAGTGTGATTGAGGCTGGTGGAGGGAGTGGCTCGTCGTGCTTCTCGATATCCTCTTGCTCTGTCTCGACAGCAAGGCCCCTCTGTCGGCGTTGAGAGAGATCCAAGTTCTTGCTAAAAAGCATATGCTCAAACAGTGCAGTCAGTGGATCGAAGAGATATGGCAGAGATAGTGATATCGTTCTAGCGAAAGATTTGTATGATATACCAACATCTCGTTCCTCGGGTGAAAAAGCCGCAATGATGTGGTCTGCCTCTTTTCGAATGGCTTCCATACGCCCACCATCAAAGTCAGATGTATAGATCTTGACAGACTCGAGCGGGTTGAGCGGTGCAATGACAAGCAACAGCATAAGCAACCGGCGGAAGGTATCAATAGAAATTCCAGTTTCATAAACTGTCTTATCGACCCGGTGATCATGTTTGAAAACCTCAATGGCATCGAGAGACTCCAATGCCGCAAGAGCAAGATCATCATCCTCGTCTTCATCATATTCATCGTTCACGGGTTCATCTATCGAGAAACCCAACGAATGAGATTGGACAGGAGCCGATTGAGCATCCTCAGTTGTGGTGTCTCCATGAGTATCATCCTCCTTGGAAGCAGCAGAAACAGGCGTTCGTCTTGCAACATCAGCCAAAGAACCAAAAATCAACTTGATGCGGTCTTTCCGACCCCGCTTAAGCACTTTCCCGTAACGCTCCGTGAGAAGCACAACCACCTTAACCATAGCCTCGAACGTCAGAACAGTAGGCGCAAGAGTATTCTGAAATGGAAAACTGCCTAGGTATGACAGCATACGGAAGATAACTGGGCCTGGATCTAAGAATAAATCTTGGGAATCTGGGATGGCCAAGAAGGCGGACAGAGTCTGTTCATTCCAGTATCGCAGACCACCTTGTTCAGCGGCACGGGAGAAGAAGTTATCTTTGAAATGCGTGAGTTCTAATGGTGTGAAGCATTTCATAGCGAAGCGCTCGGCGAGCACGTAGCTTAATTCCTCTATTTTGGTTAGTATGTACGTTTGTTGGTAAATATTGGTGGTAGCAAGGTCCCTATGGAGTCAGGGAGACCATGGCAATTTCGTCTCAAAGAATACATAGAGCTCGCAATGTTTGACTTTCTTGTATACTGGGTACTGAATGGAAAGGCAAGGCTCACCTGGTGTGGATGCACCATGCTCATTGGACTGAGCCGCTCCCATTGTTGCAGTGTGGGGAGTACCCCAGTATTACCGATAACTGACTTGAATCCGAGTGAATATCGGAAATTTGTGATGTGGAAGATATCAAAATCCAAAGTTCACGACAGGTCGAAGTGTCAAAGTCAACATGGAGTAGAAGTGGAGAGTGGAGCATGTGACGACAGCTGTGCCTGAGGCCAGATTCTAGACTCTTTCGGCCTCACACTTGAGTATAGAGAACGTTATATCATAGGCTATAGTACTTGGCTACAACTATGTACTTTATACATGCGTTTTGATTGTGGTAATCGCTAGCAAGATATATAAGGAAATTCGTCAGGGTATCCATTCAGATCCACTAGCCAAAAGCCTCAGCCACTACAGCATGACAATACCAACGCCGCCCATCTTTGACTCGTCGGGCAGGTTCTTTTGGTTGATTCCACCGCCAATTGGTGCAGCACGGTAGTTGTACAGATAGAAGTGGAGTTGGCCATCGCCGGCGCCGAACTTCAGCTTTTCGAGGAAGAGAGGGTTGTCGTGCGATGTAAGTGCGTTGAAGACATCGAATTTGGCCTGAGAATGAAGGTTAGTGTGTGAATTCAAGCGTGATAGGTAGGGGGAAACGTACATTCTTCGCGCAAATCAGTGCATCGTTCATCAACAACTGCAGGCGGTCCTTTAATGCCTCCTTGTCGTCGGAGAAGGCAGTTTCGGTCGCGTAGTAGTACAAGTATGCGGCATGGACTGCATCGTGTTTAGGGTGGTCGATGACAGTAGACTCGAGGTTATAGAAAGAGACGAAGTCGGTGATCTTGTGTGTCTCGGCATCTTCAACGACGTAGGACCAGATAACCTGCTCCATACCAGGCTTCTTCTTGTAGACCAACCAGTGATCAATTTCCTCACGAGTGAAAGCCTGGTTCAAGTCAAAGCGGCGCATATAACGCTCCAGCAGATCGTGAACGGCGTCAATATCCTTAGATTCCATAGGACGCAGACCGGGGGTCGATGTGTTGCTAGGGAGGTGGTTCTTGGTAACCATGCGGGACTTGGTCGATCCATGAGGAAGAGGAGAGAAGCCAACATCGTAAAGCTTCAACCAGTTGAGCGCACGATGATAGTACCGGCAGGAGCTAACGGGGGTGGGGAGGATGATACCGCCAGTGTAAATAGCCTGGAAGATACCATCAACGTAGCAGCGACGGGTAATCTCCTTGATCAGAACCGGTGTCAGGCGCTTGGAACGCAACTTCTTGTGGATGCACAGGAAGTTGATCTCCGTCACCTTGATGCGCTCTCCGCGGACGCGGAGCTCGGTCGGAACACCACAGATCGAGGCGACCAGCTTGCGCGACTTGGTCGCGCGAACGCCGACGTGCCATTCCTTTTTCCATCCTGGGGACATCAGAGCCCAGTGCAGGAAGGACTGTGAGTAACTGAAGCGGAACATGGCGTTGTCGTCTTCCACATAGTGGTTGTTCAGCAGCTCATACAACTCCTTCAATTCCTCCTCGTTTGTCAAGTCCAGAGTGCACCATTCAAAGCCTTCTACAAGCGGGTCGGGGGTCTTCGACACTTTCTCCGGGTCGATCTGCTTGATTTGGCCCTGGGCAGTCTGCTTACTGGCCTCGTTGAAAGAGGGGACAGGCTGTGTCTGCCAGAATTTGTACGAGGCCATATCCTTCTGGTTCTTTCCGCCCACTGACAGTCCAGTCAACAGCTGCGAGAGGTCCATGTTGGCAAGCATGGCTGCGGCCTGGTCTTTATCCATGTTGGCGATCTCATTCTTGAGGGCGGGGTTCTGGTCCAAGAGGGCGGCGACGAGCTTGGGGTCGACTTTCTTTCCTGCTTCGGGTTCTGCAGAATATCAGTAGCTGTATACCTGGCTTCATACGCAAACCTACTGTCATTTGCAGGGGCCTTGCCCTTATTTGTGTCCGACATGGCTGTATGGGTAGTTGGGGAGGGAGGAATTGATTCGGGCGCCCCACGTTGACGCCGGTGGGCTGCTTTAATAATGGGCTGACGCGAACATTGAAGCTATATTCTGACCATATTTATATGTGTGAGACTGGCAATTGCTAGTCCATATTAGGTCATTTAATTGGCTTATGTCTCTTCTGCTAACCCTGCCAGATCCCGGTCTCCGTCGCCTACGCCGTAAGCCTCGGCAGCACTATGGAGACTATGTATTATGTGCCTTCGTATCATACTGGCGACATTGAAACAACTTTAAAACGGGTAAAAATATGCATTGGGAATCGAAGAATTGTTGAAAATCCCCAAACACCTCTATGTCCACTTGCTAAAGCATGTCTCAAGTGTTGATACAAGAATGAAAAACTTGGAGCACCGGGCTACCAATCATAAGGAAATTAGGCCTCATTGGGGGGGCTTGGTCTCAATCACATCAAGGAAGCCTCCAACCAGATGGATACTGCCAGTGACAAAGGTCATGACAGGTGGTTCATCCTTCTGCAGATCCTTACGTCCCTGGCCAGCAATCTCCCGGGCGAAGTCAACTGCCTCTTCAATAGTACCAAAGACATGTGTTTGGGCCTTCGGGTCGATGGAATTCCACGCCGTTGCGAGGGATTTCTGGACGCGAAGGAGCTCAAGGTCGTCGGCATTTGTGTTCATGCTGACCAAGTCGGGCCGGAAGCCAGCCGATTTATATGTCACATTAGTACAGAAAATGGCATGAGTGAATGGGGTATCATATTCAAGGGCAGCAGCGAGAGTTTCGTGCAAGGCACGGGCCAAAGCAGTGCTGTCGCGAGTTTGTTGGTTGAAAATCAGGATCCGGGTCTTCTTAGCAGCGAGTTCCTTGGAGGATGAGTCGGCCTGAATTCGCGAGGCGAACCACTGTCCAGCCAGCCGGATACTATCCAAAGTGTGTCCACCATCGATGTACCATGCAACGTCCTTCTCGTACCGGGTCTCACACCGGCCACCTAGACGAGTCTGCTCAAGGCCGGTTTTGAACTTCGCCGGAAGGGGTGAATTCATGATATCCTCGGGAATATCGGCCACACCAACCTTGCGCAAGTATTCTGCGGCACTTGCGACGGCCAATGAGGCATTTGTGTACTGGAAGTCTCCAGCTAATCCAAGCGTCACCTGGCTGGTCTCAGGACGCAATTCAGGATGACCGCGCACAATGTCCAGTTGAGTGCCCGCCTCTTCAGCACGTTGAGTTAAAACCTCCTCCGCGCTGGTGGGTTGCGGGGCCGAGAAACCTCTGGTGCCCCGCTTGATAATACCACCCTTATGCCATGCGATTTGCTCAATGGTATTTCCCAACATGGCAGTATGGTCGATACCAAGACTAGTGATGGCAGTCACCTTGGGCTGCTCAATCACATTGGTGCAATCATACTGGCCACCAATACCACACTCGATCACCGCAGCATCGACGCCCTCACTTATGTATGTATGGAATGCCATCAGTGTTAAGTAGCGAAAGTATTGAGGCTTCGTTCCAGGCGCATTTGGTTCCTTGCCTGCCACCTTTGCAGCTTCTTCGAGTCGATCCCATATTTCAAAGAAATAACGTGCGAAGGTTTCCTCGGATATCGGGTCATTGTCGATCTGGATGCGCTCGCGCGCGAACCGGAGGTGAGGGGAGGTGAAGAGGCCGATCTTAGTGACCTTGGGTGCGGGTTGATTGGGTTCCTCTTTCGTGTATTGAGAGAGGATTGTGGAGATGAATGCAGAGGTCGAGCCTTTGCCTTTCGTTCCAGCAACGTGGATTGCGTTCAATTGGTTGAGATCAGATGTCTAGTGGCGTTGTCAGATCGTAGATATTCACAAATTCCGGTCTCCCTTGTATTTACACACCTTGTATCCAATGCAACGAAGCCATTCAACTGTCTCCGGGAGGGAGAGCTCATTCAAGGCCTTCCCCGATTTGCGAACCTGCTCTACAATCGCATGGTTGGACTGTAAAGAGTTGAGAGACGAGATTGCAGCCTGATATGGTTTAATATTAGTACTTGATACATTCCAATGGCAAATACATCCTTGTGCAAGCAGTGGGGAGCTTGGAAGCATACCTCGTAGGTGCGAGCCATAGCGGGCGAGCGAGTCGAGACTAAGCGCTGAGCGCAAAACTGGAAGCGAATAGAGGCCCGGAACGCTCTCATATGCAATTAAAGCCCGTGCCTGCAATTTCAAAGGAGCAGGCGGGGTGTAGCAAGAATCCCCGGAAGCTCTAAAGATTGTCTTTCTATGGTCGTTCCTCTCCTCGGGAAACCGCTGATGCCGGCATCGGGAAGATCACGTGCTTCTTATCTCTAGGCTACTGCTCGGAGTATAGATCCAATTCGGATACTTTGGTATTGGCTATTCTGGCTAGATATGATATCTACCTAAGATGCTAAGCACTTGTATGATGGAACTGATTTCGGAACACGGTGCCGGCAGCATATATATGCTGAAAAGTGCCTCCGAATCGACATAAGAAATGTATCAGAAGATGTGATAAAGAATTAGAAGGGTGAAAAGTCAAAGAAAAAGATCTGAATGGTCAGTGGTGATGAAAAAAAGTAATAAGACATGCAGCCATGATGTGGATAGAATATGAAAATAGGAGGATGAAAAGGCAATCGAGAGTTCACTCAATTCTGGTCTTGCCCTCCTCAAGGAAGACCAGACGGGCATTGCTGATACCACGCTGGTGCCGTCTAGAGGGGAGCCATTGGCCAACAAGGGGATCGGACTTCGCTTTGATGAGGGCATCCTGATAACCTTCAGCACCAGCAACAGGCGTGTTGAGCTTGGGCCAATTGACCTGATACCTGTTAGTCGGATTTTGATGCTGAATTGAGTGAGAAACTTACATAAAGCATGCCGTGCCCGTGGACAAAGCGGAAGCAGTAGGCTGCGACAATGAACCAGAACAGCATGAACAGGCGAAGAGGCCAGGCAGCAGTATCAGGCGATCGTCTGGTGAAAAGAGCAACTAAGACCATGAACACACTGGCAGCGAGGATATACGGAATAGCCTGGATGACAAGAGGTCTCTGATCAATGAACAGCTGAATGTTGGCAAAGGTTGAATCTGAGGGGAGGTAGGTGCCCAAAAATACGTCAAAGCCATCTTGTCGAGGGCCATCCATGAAGTTATTGCGGACGTATCGCGTGATAGAATTATTCAAATCTTGCAACATGCCAGCACGAGTACGCTTGCCAGTTCGTGTGAAATCGGTCTTCAAAGCACCAGTTCCGGAATAAGATTTGGAGACCACATCAGCATTGTCTGCCCAGATGTTGCGGAACAAATCCTCGAATTCTCGGTCATCGTTTGCAGTCTCTCCTGTGCGAAGAACACCTGCGTCAATAAGTTGGCGTGTAATTGCCCAGCGTCCGAGCATGCTCTGCACAACGTTGGTGCGGTCAAGACAGTCCATGCAGTTTGTCCGAACAACGCTGGTTTGAGTAGAACGAGTGTCCAGTTGTCCGCCAGGCGCACCGGGGCTCTCTACTCCCCGGAAGTAACCACCCTGGACCAAGCCATCATTCAAGCGACCCATCAGCAGCTCTGCGCGATGCCACTTGAGTCCCTTAGTCTCGTTATGGAAATCAAAATACACGTAGTGTAAACGATCCATGTCTTTCTGTTTAGAGCCTGATTCTAATGTATGAATCTTCTCGGGAGTTCTCTGATCAGCCGTGGTGCTTTCAGAAGTAGTAGTGACTAGTGTGCGAACCAGCTGTTCATATGCCCGCTTAACGCGCTCCTCCCGGCCTTTCTGGTTGACGAGATTGACCATGTAGTTCTCGCCATAAATGCGAATCTGTTCGGCGAAATGCTTCCGAGCAGCTTCAACGGCAGTTTCCACCCCCGGACTTGGAGCTTTGGTGTATATTTCAAGTCGTTGACCTCGGCCCAGAACACAGGCACGCTTCCTCTGGTTTGCACGAAAGAGTAGACCTGGAGGTCCTGTCCAGATTTACCGTTGGTCATTGATTGACCACCAGCGAATCCGGAAAGCCCACCTGCCGAGTCGTTCAAGATAACAATCTGTTCTGTCTCATTGTAATTTGAGACATGGCCCTCTTCGTCGATTCCACGGGAGAAGTATCTAGTTCCGGCTTTGTGTCTGGATCGTCGGGTGATGAGGGCAAAGGTGAAGGATGTTCCCTTGACTTGGGCTGCAGTAATGCGCATCATACCAAACATCACCGGCAAGATGTATGGATCAGCCCCTGGCTGGGGGCCATAACGAATCCCGCTCTTGTCGTTCTCGCCTAGACTGAAATCGATCAGGTCGGTCTGAATGAAACGATTCCAGAAGAATCGGTCATCTGCGCCTTTCCACATGGGAATGTTGGGCGCAGTCTGCGACTGTCGCTGGAAGTTGTTTGTGAGATCTAGCGAGTATGAGAAGTACATAGGTCCAGTTCGCAGGAGGTCCTTGACCAATGTGAGGTAGGCATCTTCGTCGGTATCGTGGAGCGGGCGTTCGCGCATAGGAAGGAATTCTGTTCCTGCGACCTTGTAGACCATGTGGCCGCGCAAGCGGCCCATGGGCTGTGCTTTGGTGATGACAATGATGTATTTGTCTGTCACTGTTAGCGCAACCTCGACTTAGATGATATCGCACTTACCGAGCTTCAACTTCAGAATTCCTAGAATTCCCGCGATGCTAGAAATGCGCTTGGCGCCTGATAGAGGACCATCGTTCAAGCGCAAATCACCGGTTGGTCTGTCAACAACAAGAGTGGGTGCCTGGGGCGACGATGGGGAAGTGAAGGCATAATGAGAGGGCGACGCATGGAGGTTGATATCCCTAAATGGTAGAATAGGAGGCGCCATCTCGAAATGAATAACAACCAAGAAGAAGAAGAAGAAGAAGAAGAGAATAGGAGAAACCCATGAAGCCGAAGCAGGTACAGGGCCACTCTGGTCAAGTCAGCCACACCGCCCCGCTGCTCCTGTGGCTGGGTCTTCCGTCATCTATTTCCTGTCTGCCTTAAGCCCTCGGCCTTATTTCCATCTTCTCTTCTTGAGTCCTTGAATTCCTAAGTTCTGATATATCAGACCTTAGATATCGCCCACTCCTGTCTTTGTGACTCGCTCCACCTTACCCCGGACTCCATCCTCCCCCTGATCAGCATGGCTTCCAGACAACCAGCTGCCCGCCCGGGCGCCCGGTTCGCCCAGTTTAAGCTCGTCCTTCTCGGTAGGTCTATTGCTGCTTTTCTCGTGAGAGTGTTTTCAGTTTGCTGACCTTCTTATGTAGGAGAATCTGCCGTCGGAAAGGTTTGAGATACCTCTCGCGATCCTCTCTATCAGCCGCTAACTTGACCGCTACCCTTCAGAGTTCGCTAGTCCTGAGATTTGTTAAAGTGAGACCTCAATAATCGTCCTATCACCTCCAGTGGCGACCCGAGAGTGCATGGAGCGCTTCGATGCTAACCGTTACATTAGGACCAATTCGATGATTACCGCGAGTCGACAATCGGAGCCGCTTTCCTGACACAGACCATTTCCCTCGATGAGAGCACCACAGTCAAGTTTGAAATCTGGGATACCGCCGGCCAGGAGCGCTATAAGTCGTTGGCTCCCATGTACTACCGGAATGCCAACTGTGCTGTCGTCGTCTATGACATCACCCAAGCTGTATGGCCCTTAACACTTTCGATTCCCCGCATTGAAGCTGATCATTAAAATTCACAGTCATCGCTAGACAAGGCCAAGTCGTGGGTGAAAGAGCTTCAGCGCCAAGCAAATGAGAACATTGTGATTGCCCTGGCAGGTAACAAGTTGGATCTTGTCACCGAGAGCCCCGATAAGCGGGCCATCCAAACAGCCGATGCAGAGGCCTACGCCCGTGAAGCAGGTCTGCTCTTCTTTGAAACATCCGCCAAGTCTTCGACCAACGTCAAGGAACTGTTCACCGCCATCGCGAAGAAGTTGCCTTTGGACCAGGCCGGCCCTCGGAACCTTCGGACAACTCCTCGGCCTGGTGTCGATTTACGCCCTGAGGCTCCTGGGACCCAGGGTGCAGGTGCTTGCAATTGTTAAACCGACCCCCGGGCAATATGCTTGACCAGCCCATCGTATGAGGCGTTGGATGATACCCACCTCAGCATCGTCCAATGGTGGCATATCTCTGTGATTTTTATGAATTCGCCTATCTCATTCAATCAGGCTCTGGCGTGATTCTCTACCCGATATGGAGCCGTGAGCTAGACACTTGATTCATTCTCTCGGCTCCTTCTATGATTCTTTCTCTCCTTGTTGGGCCTGTTTCAACTGAGGCTGTCAGGTCCGTCACTGACAGAGGGATTTGATTCCACGGATGCCTGTGGAAATTTGGCTTTAGACATGCTACGGCAGGATTTTTCTGTGCTTGACGGTGCTGTTCCCCTGTAATCCTGTTTTTTTCCAACCCGGCGTCTGCATCTGCTTTTCTCTCCTATGTCTCCTTGGGTTCAATTTCCTGCTATTCCCGTTACCCTTTCTTTGTCTCCCAGGATTCTTAGTATGTTATGCTCAAATAATACAGTACATGTTCGCAATATGTATACGTGAAAGACCGCAATTCATCGACTTGGTAAACGCATATTCTACTCTGTATATTGACACGTATTCCAGCCTGGTCAAGTCAATATATAAGTTAGATATCTGGTTCGATTACATCGCTGAGTACAAATAAGGTCAAGATATATGTTGTTCGGTATAGTTCCTACTTCGAAGCTGCTGAACTGATTTGGGGATGTACGCATATTTTGCATGATCTATCATCTGACACTTAATTCCCACTAATATTACAACATTTAATAAAATATTAAACCAGATATAGGGCCAATGCAACTCACAGTTGAAGTGGGCTCGAGGTGCGCGCACACCCTGACCGCCCGCAGGATCATCGGAGCGGATCGCAACTTGAGCATCCAAGTTCCCGTTTTCCCTACCATCCACCTTTCTGATCACTTCTAGCCACTCTTTTTGGCGATTGTGTGGCTCGTCATGCTGCGCTCTTCGATTGCTCCGGGTCGGCAATTGCTGTCGAACCCCATTCGCCAACGGATTCCGTCGCAATGGCTGTCCAGAGCCGGTGCTAGCAACCGACTCGCCGGTCAGGTAGGAAGACCATACACGTGCCAACAATTTCACCTCTAACTGCCTTTATTACGCGCAGCGATTCTTCGCCGATGCTAAGCCTCCTACCACCGGTGGCCCTACCCCAGTTTCCCCTTCATCCGAGTCTATTGTCCCTCCCGAGACTGTTGTGAAGGCTGCTGAAGGTATGACGACCCTTCCTATATCGGCATTGTCATCTCATTTTTAATTCTAACCACTGCTACCACAGAGCCTAAGCTTCCTCCCCCGTCTGCTCCCCGCAAGACCGGCCGTTTCCGTCGTTTCTTGATCTACCTGATCCTCACCTCCGGTCTTACCTACGGCGGCAGCATCTTCCTCGCCCTGAAGTCCGATAACTTCCACGACTTTTTCACGGAGTACATCCCCTACGGCGAGCAATGTGTTCTCTACTTCGAGGAGCGTGACTTCTACCGCCGCTTCCCTAATGCTTCGAGACACCAGAACCGTCTCCAGGTTGCCCCCAGAGAGGAAGGAAATGCCGTCACAATCCCCAGCAAGAGTGGATTGTCTTGGAAGGTTGCTAGCGAAGAAAAGGCCGACAAGAAGGCTCAGTCAGATGCCAGTGCCCACGAAGCTCAGACCAAGTCCGCAGTTGCCAGGCCCGAAGAGCGCACGGCTGCGGTCCAAAAGGCCAAGGATGACAAGGCTTCCAAGACCGCCCCTAAGGAAGAGACTAAGCCCGAGGAAAAGAAGCCTGTCTCCCTTGAGGAGCCTAGACAACCAGCAGTTGCTGCTAGCACCATTGAATTGATCCAGATGCAGGATGGTGACGACTCCGTTGTTCAGGACTTGGTCAAGACATTCAATGATATTGTCACAGTGATCAGCGCCGATGAGAACTCCAGCAAGTACTCTGCACCTGTCGCCAAGGCCAAGGGTGAGCTGCAGAAAATTGGCGAGAAGATCGCTGCTATCCGTAGCGAGGTTCGCAGCACCGCCCAGGAGGAGATCAACAAGGCCCACGCCACCTTTGACGAGTCCGCACGTGAATTGATCCGTCAGTTTGAGGAGGTCCGCTCCACCGATCTTGCCTCCTTCCGTGAGGAGTTCGAGGCTGAGCGTGAGAAGCTCGCTCAGGCATACCAACAAAAGGTCTCTACCGAGCTCCGTCATGCCCAGGAGCTTGCCGAGCAGCGTCTTCAGAATGAGCTTGTTGAGCAGGCCATCGAGCTGAACCGCAAGTACATCCACGAGGTCCAGAGCCTCGTCGAGCGTGAGCGCGAGGGCCGTCTCAGCAAGCTGAACGAACTTACTTCCGACATTAAGGAACTCGAGTCCTTGACTGCTGGATGGAGCAGCGTTATCGACACTAACCTCAAGACCCAGCAGCTCCAGGTTGCCCTTGATGCTGTTCGCACCGTGGTCGAGCGTTCTGAGACTCCTCGTCCCTTCATCCGTGAGCTCGTGGCCGTGAAGGAATTGGCCTCAGATGACCCCGTTGTCGAGGCTGCCATTGCTTCCATCAACCCCACTGCTTACCAGCGCGGTATTCCTTCCCCTACCCAGATCTTTGACCGCTTCCGCCGAGTTGCTAGCGAAGTCCGCAAGGCTAGCTTATTGCCCGAGGATGCTGGTGTGGCCAGTCACGCTGCCAGCCTTGTGCTGAGCAAGGTCATGTTCAAGAAGGATGCCGTTTCTGAGGGTGACGATGTGGAGAGCATCCTGGTCCGGACTGAGAGTTTGTTGCAGCAGGGCGACATTGACGCCGCCGCTCGCGAGATGAACACTCTCCAGGGCTGGGCCAAGATTCTCAGCAAGGACTGGCTGGGTGATGTCCGCCGGGTTCTCGAAGTCAAGCAGGCTCTCGAGGTGAGTAGTCTTTCTTTGTTCATCCTTTTTTTGAATATGATCCACTAACAGTCTTTACAGGTGATCGAGGCTGAGGCCCGTCTCCAGTGCCTGCGTGTTGAGTAAGCGCATGCTTTGAGCGAAGTCGATTTCAATTTACCCTGTATATCCTCGTCTTCTACAGGAACTGTACCTTTAGATGTACTTGTGCTTTAGACCCCAATGCTAGATATTTCCTATGTCCTTTGGTCCAATAGGGACACAGGCTAGCCTAAAGTAATCCAGTATTTTCTGTGTTCGAATTCTCTTTAGACTGTTTGAGGTCATCCTTTCCGTTTACTTCCACCTGGGCAGCCCTGGAGGCCTCCCAGGCTGGGGTCAACCCGCTTACATAAACCAGCTGACGCGCATGCGATCTACATCGGAGCGTTACGTCTCGCAAGTGAATCATGCAACCTTGCGTTTAATTCGACTGGCATTAGAATATTTGCCAATCTGGCCGACCGCATCCATGCTTGTGTCTGGTCAAACAAGGTCCGCTGTCTCTTAATCGAGCGTGGCCATCTAGCACCGTTGCCCTCCTGCGGCAATGTCGCAACGACCGAACGAACCCGCGACACGATCTTCAATGCCTCCTAACAATGAACGACCGCGAGACTCACCCGATGGACACTCCTCCCCTTCAAGACGATACGATGGTGACTCATTTCGCCAAAGTACTCCGCATATGAACGATGCAAGAGCTAGCGGGGAGTTGGAGGGTAGTACACTGGGCAGCAGCTCCCGAGAAGGAGAAAGAAAGACGCCAGGCCAGCGGAGGACACAAAGCTCCAGCGGATTCTTACTTGACTCCTTCCCTCGATCGAAAAACACAAGAGTGAGCTTGCACCGCCCTCGACCATCGGAGCCTCCTGCGGATAAGCGTAGCGTCCCCGAACCCGAGATCGTGGTCCCTAAGAAACGTTCACGTTTCCCTTGGAATCGACATAAACATCATGCATCAGAATCAGTTGCAGTGGAAAATATCCCAACACCAGATAATGCTCGCCAAGCTTCTACTCCTGATAGACAGCCTTCTGGAGGCTCGTCGCCACCCGAGACACAAAGGAGCAGCATGGATCAATCGACACTTGGGCTAGATAGAGATTCAATCCAGATTGTGAATTTGGCTTTGAACTTGAATGAATCTAGGAGAAGGACGGCTTCTGGTATTCCACCAGGCACAGGAGCTCGAAGACCGATATCTGTGTCTCAACCTGCTATGCCGCAAGGAGATAGCTATGGGCAGTCTCCACATGCACGAAACTTTCATCGTGATTCGGCATTTCGAAATTATACCCAACTTCCCGGTGATCGACTGTCACAAGGGACGTTGCCCAGTGTTGAGCAGTCCTCTGTTGTGAATTTGTTACCTCCATCTGCGGTCGATGACCACCGAGCCTATGAATTCTCCGAAAGCACTTTGGTCCGTGCTGAAAGAGCTCGAACTCATTTCGATTTATTCCATGAATATGTCCGGCTGCTTCCTTTGTTGCCTCCTCTTCGGAATGCCGGAAGAGATAGCCAGACAGAGTCGACAAAAGTCGAACAACCCCACCGAGACTACAACCCTCTTCAAATGATTCGAAACCGTAAGGTTAGATATCGTGAAAAATGTTCTATCGACGCGGACGCAGAAGGATGGCACGACGTGGAGCGAGTCCATCAATGGATCAGCAATGTTGAACAAAAATACAGCTCGAGGAATCATGACCAGCTAGTATCTTTGAGATTGCCCCCATTCCCGCAAGGTCACCGCAATGTACAGCATGGAGACCAGGATGATATAGATATGATGGCTACCTCTCCTCCATCAAGTCTGCGACGTGTCAGTCGAACGAGCAGCATGAAAGCTCGTCGGCCACGCATTGATTGGAAATTATCGCCTGCGGAGCTTCTGGCTGATGCCGCTTGGCTTGAAGAAGGCACCAATAAGACTAAGGTTGTCAACAAGGATGGGTATAAGCTATACCCCGACTCGACACAACTGATAGTAATAAACTCTCACACTGATCATGCTGCGCATAAACAGCGATTATCTGTTGATGTGGAGGAGCCTGGCGACACACACTCGTCACCTCGTACATCTATGTCTAGTGCGCATCCTGCATTGAGCCAAGAATTCAAGAGCATCGGTCGTGGGCGACATAGACACAGGTTCCGGAGCCATTCGCACAGCATACGAAGTCGCAGTGCCTCAAGCGTCCAGAAACCTTCGAAATGGAATAAAGTCAAGATGCGTTCTGGCAGTGTTTCGAGCTCTTCAAGCACAGATTCCAACCCTTCCATTTACGGAAAGCATCGCATCTCTCGTGAAAATACTCGAGAACAATTTCACAAACTGGTTGACAAATCGACACGAAACTTATCTTCAAATCGAGCATCCCGTGCAAATCTCCCTGCTGTTCAACCTGCCGACATTGATCGGGGCAGGACACCTCAGCCTTCTGAGCCCCTGCAAATCAACACAAAAGAGAAACAAAGGCGCAAAAGGCGGTCCATTTCATCAGCAGGCAGTTTTGACAATGGAGTTGATCATAGAATGTCTCTTGAAGGGATGGATAGCACTGCGCCTAATTCCCCTGCACACGCTGGATACTTCCCGAGCATCACAGTCAATTTATCCCCTCCTTCGAGTCGATCTCCCTCCCCCGCAAAGAAGGGTCTTCGGCACAAGATTGTCTCCCGCCACGAACGCAGCAAAAGCAAGCAACGAGATCTATTGCGCGAAGATGAGAATCTGGAAAGCGAAGCCTCACGTCAGCATAGTAGTTTGGCATCGCCCGAGCGCACAGAAACTGCTTCAAAGCTTGAGCCAAGTCCTTTTCCTGATATTGTGTCTTCGTCTTATACCGAAGATCCAGGCACATCTGAAGGGAGTAAGATGGATGGACACAAGTCTCGCAAGGGGGCGCATCTTCCTGAGTCAAAACTTCGAGGGATTTTCAAGGGACCTGGCCGAATAGCAGAGCTCGTGGGAAATGAAGTCTCCAAGGTTGGGGACCTCATCCTCAAGAAAGAGGCAGATCCGGAATCACGGAAATCATCATCCGCAACTACTTTTATGTCTGACAATAGCGATTCCGATGAGGAGAGTAAGGTGGACAAGAAGTCCGGCTCTAAAAAACTCTTGGAGCGTCTCCCAACATTTTCTGAGGAACCGGGGCGTTTACCTCGCAAAGAGTTTGAAAAAGTCTCATCCCGAAGTTTTATTCCATCTCTTCCAAATTTCACATCTCCATTGCGACAAAATGAACGAATCCAGGACCCAGAAGCTACCGACTTCGGCAGTTCTCGTGAACGGGTGACCTCTCCTCGGAAGCAAGAAACCAATGACTCCAAGAACTTTGCTCTTCCACGCAGTAAAACTTTGGATTTCGCCCCTTCTCTACACACCGGACGAGTTAAACATGCGATCAAGGATCCATCCGTTCCTTTCAGTCTCACACGACCTCCTGTTACTGGTCTCGCCAATGCGCGTGCCTCCCCAGGTCTATCCCCAGATGGGAGACGCGCAGGGCTTTCAGGCTCTAGTCGTGCCTGGAGTATCTCTGGACGAAGTCTTCGCACCCTGAACGATACAGGTGTGCCCGGAAAACCTGAAATTGAGCGCACACGAGCCCTCCTGCTATCATCCGGCATCAAAGCCCGCGAAATTACTCGTCGAGCCCATGAAGTACGCGAAACAGCACCACACTGGCTCCAGGCTTCTCTGGACCCTACAGCACTATCATCTGCATCCATACCAAGAGTTACGCGTATTGGCGAATTTGATCTAGCGGCTCAAAACCTTCTGCAGCGCTTCGAAAAGACCCAATACTCATTCCAACATTCTATGCATCAATTCTCTACAAATACATCCTCCCCTCTTCGTGATCAACTCAAGAGCCTGGAAGACCTGATCAACCAATCCCTCACTCCCCGTGTCCGATCCACAGCAAACGATGCCGAGGACATGTGTGTCCAGCTTAATACCACCTGCACACTCGCCGTGAAGCAGCTCAGCGATGCCCTAGACATGGGTATTCGCAAGCGGCGGCGTCGACTACGATGGATTCGTCGAACCGGCTTCATGGTCCTGGAATGGGCCCTCGTTGCTATGCTGTGGTGGGTATGGCTGATTGTCATGGCATTCAAGCTTGTACGTGGAGTTTTCCGGGGTGCCTTCTCTGGTGTACGATGGATCTTGTGGCTTTGATCATTGACTGCAACATACACTCTTATTTTGTTACCATACTCCCTTTTCTCTTCTTGTCTCCAAATTTCTGGCGACTTCCCTCTTTTATTATTTTTTAACTTCCTCGCCTGTTGGCGCGCCTATACCCATCGTGCAGTTTGAGGCTCGCGTTTCTCTTTTTATTCCACCACATGTGACTTGATGGATCGTTGTCTTATTATCGACTCCACTCATAGCTTGATTTTATTCAATGTACATAAGTTTGTTTAATGCTGCATTTTCCATTTGATACATGGGAATTTGAACCATACCTATCTGCTTCTAATCTGTTATGAGAGAAAAATAAAAACCATTAATTATCAGAAAAGAAGAGATCCGCCTCGATGAGCCAAAATAAGTCAAACAAAGCGTTGGGTGTCATCTTTAGAAGCTACTAAGCTATTCATTTACGGACCAACAAATTTTTTTTTTCGTAAGTCTAAGAGGTGCAAGGTATCATTGACTGTCTTTGATCAACTCTTAGACGAAAAAGCCTCATTCTTTGTTGCTTTGTTCTTGTCTAAAGTAATGAACACCGCCTCTGCATGGCAACTGCCAACCAGATATAAAAACCAGCCCGTCGCCAAGTTCCGGTTTGTGCCCGGTATCTGCATAGATTTCCACAAGCTTCTACAACTACCCTCAAGCAGAAACTTCATATAATCAATCGTCTCACGAACTATCAACACTAAACTCAAAAACTGCCAATACTTACCAAAACCCCCAAACAAACAAGATGAACAAAGGTAAGCAACCTGCAAGAAGAACACTTGGTTCCTCCAACCCCGCCAGTCCATGGCACACTCTGCGACCCCTTATAGTATCTTTCATGCAGACAACCGACCCGGCCATAGTCATCGCCATCGAGACAGGTGAGAGCTACATAGTCTGGGACCTCAAAGCTGTTTGCCACCTGATGCGACTTCTCAAGCTATGGGCTCTAAACAAGGTCCCTGGCCACATCATCGGCGCATTTCTCAAATTAATCTTATACGGACGCGACTACCACCTGAACGAGATCCTTACCAAGATGGTAACAGAAGGCAAGTCAAATGTATACATCGCGCGGGAAGTAATGGCCTTCTACCAGATCTGGGATGACAACTATCGTTTCCCTTTGTGGACAACGCTGGTCGATGATGACGGAGCTGACGAGATAGAATACAGACCTCAACCACCACTAAAGAAGGCAGAGAAGACACAGCCCCTGGCGGAGGTGGATTTTGCAACTACCACCGCTAGAGCGGTAGAGAGTACTCAGCGCGCCAAAGTGAAGCTGATCCGGACGGGATGGCCTGCATTTCTCTCAGACCTCACCGATACACAGATCGACGAGCTTACTGTGCATGTTGAGAACGGCGAGAAGGGAATCTATGGCCCCTCACTGCCTGTGCCCCGGAACCCACAGGTTATTGAGGAACTGCGCAGCTTGGACCGACATAAGAAGGATACCCGTGAGGATCTCGAGCCTATTCAGTTCAATAGCGCTGAGTATTCTTTGACGAATTCTGCGCCACAGAGAGCTGTCTGGGATCTGAACAAGCCGTTGCCTCTTCCTCTTGGTGGTAGTAGAGATGCAGGTGTGCAAACATTCACGAGGGATGGATCGCGTTGGCTTTAGGCATCGCACTCGATGTAGATGTCATCAAGAGACAGACAGACATGGGATTCATCGACCTCGATGACGTTACTTGGAGAAAATGATCGATATGTTGCTTGTATGAGGATCTGGTGATCTGGATGTAAGTTTGCAGCTGGACGATCTCCTATCCTTATTTACAGTGTCTTTTCTCCTTTGGCTAGGTTCATACTATATCATGTTTCATTCTGATGGGATGGATTCATGAAGAACTTCTTCATTTTTCTCTTGTTTTTGAATTTACGATGTATTTTCTTGATATCATGATGATTAAAACGACAATACTAGTGAAGTGGTATCATTGTCCATGGAAGGCCAATATAGTTATTAGGGCTATCGCCAAAGCTAAGTAGACAAATTAGATTTTTCTATATTTCGAAAGGTAAGATGATTTGTACTAGCCAACAATTTGTTGGAAATGGCTTACTATATCATTGACGCACCCCAGGTGTTTTAAAACTGCCACCGGATTATCTCCTTATGTTAAGAAGATAGCAATAGCCCCTATACGCTTAGCTTAGTCCGTAAACTGAACTCTTTTGTATCTCCTGTAATGATAGTATATTTCCAATTTTAAAATTGACTTGATATAGACATGATCAGAGGAAGCGGTTTAATCGAAGGTGTTCCCTCTGATTCTTAGGCCGATTGGACAACTATTCCGGGGGAATCGGGGGAATTTTTGATAATTGGTTCAAGATGTGAACTAACTTGTTCAATAGAAGTGCAAACACTGAGTCTTTCCAATTAGAGACTATATTCATAGAGCCGGATTCTTTCCTTACAATAGAAAGTAACATACATGTACGTGTGTTCAATTTCTTTCTTTCTAAAATTAGAGCTACTAGGTTGAGCTTCTTGACATGATTCATGATGTAAAGAATTCATACCGAAGAGAGAATGTTATAACAGCCCTTTGTACACTGAGCAGAGGTCTTGACAGACTAAGCCAGGGTCAACAATGAGATTAACAAGTTCGGAGAATGAAATCATCACTAAAAGAGAACAGAACAGAACAATGCATTATTAAGAGCACAAAGACCAAAAGACTTGGAAAAACATAAAGACAATTCTTTGCACTTCTTGTGCCCTTAATCAGAAAAGCATTGAGAGTCACAATATGCTCGAAGTCACCAAGGTATAAGTACTTCGAGGCTAGCGGACATTATCCTCTTCACCACACATCACATTTTCACAATCAAACAAGATACTTTACCATCAGACCCACAATTCCTTGACAAAAATCAAATAAAAGACAAAAAAATAACAACAATATCATGGCACCAGGAAAGAAAGTCACATTCCTAGACGAACCCGAGGAGTCCAAGGCTGCCCGCGTTGGCCATCGCGCCCTATCAACCTCAGTATACGACCCTACATACCTCATTGAAAAGGAAACAGAGCAAGATAGGCGTTCGCCACACGACTTTAGCCGACAGAGCCCAAGAGTGCGATGGAATCTCTCAGCCCTAATTGTGTCCTTCCTTCACGACGAAGATCCGGAGGAGGTTGCCGGTGTCATTGATGGCACAGTTATGATTGACTGGACCTCAGAGTCCCTTGCTCATCTAGATGAAATGCTATTATTATGGATTCAGGCCAAGGTACCTGGCGACGCAATCGGCGTCTTCCTCATCTTTACGCTATACGACAGGGATTCTCACATCGAAAACATGCTGACCAACATGGTCAATGAAGGCTTCACTAACTTTGACGTCGCTTGGAATGTTACATATGCGCATTGCAGCGAGGAGGTAGCGAGCCAGATGATCATGTACGACGAAACATGTATCATTGACCCACCTATGGGCCATGTAGAGGAGGAGACTGAGGCACCGCAGGAAGAAGAAGTCTGTACTTCAGGTAACTGTGAAGACGAGCTTCCAGCTCCATTCGAAGGTATCGGAATTCCCTTTTTGGATATGAACGAGCTGACTGATGACAAGGTTGGAGGCCTCTTATCGCAACAGACACCCATGGAGCGAGCATTGTTCGAGGGCTATCCGATCCCCAAAATCGTGCTGTCGACCATCCGGGCCACTAAGATTCCCAGTTCTGCCTCAGGGGAGGATCTGCTTATGTCCGAGACAGAGACATCAGCTGGAGGGAGCGATTGCTCAGCGCACACAGACGCTGGTGATGAGCAGACATGGTCTGATATTCTCAACGACCCCACGGTTTTCCAGCCTGCGAGGACAAACGAGCGTAAACCAGAAGTGACCCGGCTCTCCAACATTGAGGCAATCAAAGTTGACGTTCTGCAAGCTGATGACCTGCCCGGTCCGTCTACTAAGAATGGCAAATCTATCCCAGGGGCTTTTTTATACCGCAAGGTTCGTACTCGTCTTGCTTCCACGGGACTGAGGAGACGGGGTGGTAACGATGATCTGCGCAAGGAATTTATGAAAGGAGAGAAAGAGTGAAGTATTCTCATACTGTAAGTCTCACCCTGGATCTTTCATGCTAACCTTCGCAGTATTACTTTCCCCTTGTTATGGGCCCTTTGTTTGTATCATCCTTTGTCTAGATTGGCCCTATCATTCCATTGTTATTTTTTTTTTGCATATATATTCAAGCTTATCCAATCAATAAATCAAAATTGATGTTTGACAAAAAAGTTCCTTGTAATTCGATAATCCAAAATATATCTGAGGCAGGGTATCCCTATGGCGTCAGGGGACAATTCTTGCTCCACGCACTAGTACATTTGCCAGGCTATAGCTTTTAAATGTATATTGTTCAGATAGGAGATGCAACAAATTGCCATGCAACTCAATAAGAGAGAGGTATATAGACGAACCTGGCACACAGGGAAAAGTGTACCTCCAAAATATACAAAAAGTTACCTGCAAACGCAAGCCACAGATAAACCATAGTATAAAACGATAATCTATTTTTTAGACAGGAGAGTAGAAAGTAGACTTAAATCTTCAAATACAGGTCAAGAAATGCACAAAAGTGATATAGTGCCAATGCCATAAATAGTACAGGGGGGAGAGTTCAGCAAGATCCAACGTCCAATGCCAGGCGCTGCCCAGATTGGATGAATTTGCCGAGAGAGAGGTTTGGAGGAATATTACATGTTAGTTTGTCGTTTATTTCTTGTGTCTGTCGGCCAGGGCCTTCAGGTGCTTGGCGATGAGTTCCTTCCTGGAAGAGAAAAATTAATTAGTATTTGCAATACGTAGGAGGGGGAGTTTAAGGGTAAAACATACTGCATATGAGGGGGAGCCTTCTCATAGTGGCTGAACTCCATGGTGTATTCACCCTTGCCCTGAGTGGCAGCGCGCAGGTTAGTACTGAAGCCGAACATGCCGTTCAGACTGCAGTCCGCGTAGATAGTGAACTCGTCGACACCAGTCTCGGTGTCGTTGATGGTGGCACCACGCTTGTTCAGCAGTCCAATAACGTCACCCTGGAACTCGGTAGGGGCGGTAACGACCGTCTTCATGAGAGGCTCCAGGACGGAGGGCTGGGATTCAGCGAATGCCTTGCGGAACGCCTGCTGTGTGGCGTTCTTGAAGGACATTTCGGAGGAATCAGTCATGTGAGTAGCACCATCGTTGATGACCATGCGAGTACCAAGGACCTTGTGGCCGATAAGAGGACCCTTTTCACAAGACAGGTTGAATCCCTTCTCGCAAGCGTAGAGGAACTTTTCGGAAATGGAACCTCCGACAACTTGCTGCTCGAATTTGTTGTCCTCGAGAACGCCAGTGGGTTCCATCCATCCCATGACACGGGCGTATTCACCTGGTCCACCGGACTGCTTCTTGAGCAAGTGGTCGAATTCGACACGGTGGCCGATAGTCTCACGGTAGGCGACCTGAGGCTGACCAGTCTCGCAGTCGACACGGTACTCACGGCGCATACGCTCGACGTAGATGTCCAAGTGAAGTTCACCCATACCGGAGATAATGGTCTGGTCACTCTCGCTGTCGTAGGTAACACGGAAAGTAGGATCCTCACGCTGGAAACGGGCCATGGCCTTGGAGAAGTTGGCGCCATCCTTGCTCTGCTTGGGCTTGATGGAGAGCGAGATGACAGGTTCAGGAACGAACATGGACGACATACTGTAGCCGAGCGTTCCGTCGGTGAAGGTATCACCGGAAGCACACTCAATACCGAAGACGGCACAGATCTCACCAGCACCGATCTCGCTGACTTCCTCCATCTCGTTGGAGTGCATGCGGACGATACGGGGGACCTTGACCTTCTTGCTATTACGAGCGTTGAAAACGTTAGAGCCCTTGCGGAGAGTACCTTGGTACACCCGAATGTAGGTCAATTGACCGAAGTTGCTCTCTTCCAACTTGAAGGCAAGACCGACAAAGGGAAGTGAGTTATAGGGCACAAGCTTAACTGAAGCTTCGTCACGCTTCTGGTCAAGAGCCAAGTTCTCGACCTCTGCGGGGTTGGGAAGGAAATCGATAACACCATCCAGCATAGGCTGAACGGACTTGTTGGCAAGAGCGGAACCCATGAAGACAGGAGTGAACTTCAGTCCAATAGTGGAACGGCGAATAGCAGCTCTGATCTGATCCTCGGAGGGAACAATCTCGTCCAAGAACATCTCAGCAATCTCATCGTCGACATCGGCAAGAGTCTCAATGAGCATGCTGCGGCGCTCCTCAGCCATAGCCTTGACCTTCTCAGGGATCTCATCCTTCACCATGATCTCCTCACCACTTTCGCCAACATTGTAAAGAGCCTTCATACGGATCAGATCCACGACACCCTCGAATTCGTCTTCGGTACCAATAGGAACCTGAACAGCAGCCGCAGGAATCTTCAGCTTAGTGTTGATCTGGTCAACCGCTTTGAAGGGGTTGGCACCCATACGGTCCATCTTGTTGACGAAAGAGATACGGGGAACGTTGTAACGGCGCATCTGGCGATCGACGGTAATGGTTTGGGACTGGACACCGGAGACAGCACAGAGAATCATGACAGCACCGTCCAGAACGCGCAGCGCTCTCTCAACCTCAATAGTGAAATCGATATGGCCAGGGGTATCGATCAAGTTGAGGTGGTACTTGTGCTCAACGCCCTCCTTGTCCTTCTTGACCCAGTCACAGAAGGTAGCGGCGGACTGAATGGTGATACCCTTCTCACGTTCCAAGTCCATGGAATCCATCTTAGCGCCGACACTGTCACGTCCGCGGACCTCGTGGATAGCCTTGATACGACCAGTGTAGAAAAGGACTCGCTCGGTACAGGTGGTCTTGCCGCTATCGATATGGGCCTGCGTAACGACAATGATTAGACAAGTTCGAAGTGCGACTTGAGAGCAATTGAGGTATGATTTACCGCGATACCGATGTTACGGCACTTGTCAAGACGAGCGGCCTCGACCGGGTCAAGGTTGTCAATAATCGCGGCTTGAGACAAGCCATCGGGGTTGACCTTGGCAGCCTCGAGACTATAGAGAGAACGTTAGACGTAGAATAAGGATATCAAACAGATAAACTCACACTGCGGATGCAGTAGCAGAAGCATTGCGGCGCTGGTCCCATTGTCCAAACTTCGATTGATAAGCCGGCGCAACAGCGGCGGACCGGAACGCGGCTGTGGAAGCGTATCGCTGGCGCAGGAGAGTCTGAGGTTGGAAACGGGCCGATCTGCTCAAGCCAGATACCGCACGGGATTGTAACCGGGCAAGAGATGGAGACCGCATCTTGATGATCCACTCACACCGAAATTGATATGAACAACGCGGATTGAATGTTCTGTTGTCTCTCCGAAAAAAAAGTTCGGGGAAGCCAGGAACGCATCACGTGATGATTTACATCGGCCCGTCAGAGTCGATAGATTACGATTCTACAGAGTATAGAGGATTAACAAGGATATTGGGTTTATGCATGCGATCAGAGGTTATAGAAAAGTAAATTTATACATAGATGCGCTGTGAAGAAGAAACTTGGCCCATCAAAAGCGTGTAAAAGTCAATGAAGCAGGAGTCTACTGTAGACTGGGGATCACTTAATTGGAAATAGAGGAGTCGATATTCCTGGTTGTAACACTAATATACAAGAAAACACAAAGGCGCCGTGATATCCAACCAGTGTCTGGTTTTGAAACAAGAATGCAAGAGCATGCAGCCAATCCCAAGTTCCGAGGCAAACAACCGTGTATGTGTATGCAGTCAGAGGACAATCGCCCAGTAAGAGCGATTCTAAATGCTCTAGTCTTTTGCCGATATCTCAAGGTTGTCGATCAAAAGCATCTGCGGAAGGCAGAGGCGACGCATGGTTATGGGACAAACGCAATAAGGAAGTCGATCTATTTTCCTTGCCGTTGCTTGTGCTTGGGGTTCTTTGAGCTAGAAGAGGCAATCACATATTAGTTCACAGAACTCTCGAACATATCGCGCAATTGCGCAGGGTAGGTACTCACCAAATGATAAAGACACGACCCTTACGGTGAACGGGCTATTGAACGTCGTTAGTACCAGTCAATTCAGACACAAGATTCCATCCCAGATCGTTCCAGAACAGCATAAAATGCAGGTTTAATCCATACCTTGCAGCCATCACAGAGTCTCTTCACGGAGGAACGAGTCTTCATCCCGCGGACCTGCTCAATCTGACGAGCAGACGCAACCCCCACGGCGACAGCATTGCTAGCCTGTGCTTGTCCACGAAGTTTTGTCAAGCCATTACGGATCATGTGCGAGAATGGCCGTAATGAAGCGGTTCTGTAGGATACCGAGGGGAGAATTTGGCGGAGGGCACCGGAGGAGGCACCGATGGCGGCGCGGAGGGAGAACATGGCGGTGTTGGGAAACTCCGGAAGAGGCAAGTAATTCAAAAACGTGCCTCAATTCTCCTGGAGCAGAAGGGGGTTATCAAGATGGGGCGATTGTCGATGTTTTGGCTCCAAAGATCTTGCCGTGATCGCAAAGGTTGGCCGGAGGTTCTGTATTGCCGATCAGCCGAGACGTGTGATTGGTGGGACTGAACTAAATGGAACTACAGTACAAGAACATAAGAAAAGGCGATCGGAATTATTGAATAAGTTAAATGAAATAATAGACATGTTTTTTTTGTTAAACAAAATTGTACGTCTGTGAAAAATGTAACAACCGAAAAAACAATGTGACCTATGATACAGAGGGTCTATCGCATTTACCAAACGCCAAACATCATGGACCTCGAATCCGCTGAAACCAATAAGAATTTATGCACATGCATGTTTTCGTTACTCACATTGCATACTTTGAAGACACTTCAACTTATGACGCACTTATTGGGCTCGCAGGAAGGTCTTATAGGTAGGGGAGTCGGTTTGTTCACTGAAGGGGTAACCCAGCTCGTGAAGGAAATGTTCGAGGTCATCCTTCTCGGCGGGAGGACACTGGATACCAGCAAGAACCTTGCCAACATCGCCACCATAGTTGCGGTAGTGGAATAGGGAGATATTTTGGTTGGGGCGAAGGGTACGGAGGAACTTGGCCAAAGCACCTGGGCGCTCAGGGAACTCAAACATGAAGAGGCGCTCATGGGCGACTTCAGAGCGGCCGCCAACAAGGAAGCGCAAGTGACGCTTAGCAAGCTCGTCATCGCTCAGATCACGGCAGCTCATGCCGTATCTCTCCAGCTCCTCCATAATCTTGGCGAGGTCTTCGCGACCAGTGGAGGCAGAGAGAGAAATACCCATCAGCACATCGGCGGAGTCTTCACGGGCATAGCGGTAGTTGAAAGCAGTCACGGCGTGGGGCAAAACAACCTCAACAAGCTTGGCAAAAGCGCCAGGCTGCTCGGGGATCTTGACGCTCAAAAGAGCCTCCTTCTTCTCGCCAAGAGCGGCGCGCTCAGCAACGAAGCGCAGACGATCAAAGTCCATGTTGGCACCGGATGTAATGGCAATCAGCTCGCGGTTGGGGTCGGGGCTGGGGTTCTTGGCGATATATTTCTTGAGACCGGCGAGGGCAAGAGCACCGGCAGGCTCGACAATAGAGCGAGTGTCCTCGAAAGCGTCCTTGATTGCTGCGCAAGTCTCATCGGTGCTCACCTGAATGATATCGTCGATGACCTCACGGCTGAGACGCCAAGTCTCCTCACCAACAGACTTCACAGCGGCGCCGTCCGCAAACAAACCGACTTCCTTGAGGAAAACACGGTTACCGGCGTCCAGAGACTGAGCCATGGCGTTGGCATCGTAAGCCTCAACACCGATGACCTTGACCTGGGGAGCAATGCGCTTGAGATAAACACCAATGCCAGCAATGAGACCACCTCCACCGACAGCACAGAATACGGCTTCCAATTTGTCCAGGTTAGCCTGGCGCAAAAGTTCCATACCGATAGTACCCTGACCAGCAATGACATAGGGGTCATCGAAAGGAGGGATGTTAGTAAGACCATGCTGCTTTTCCAACCGATGAGCCTCATCCTTGGCGGCATCGAAGTCATTTCCGTGAAGAACGACGCTTCCTCCCATACGGGCAACGTTTAAATGCTTAATGGCGGGGGTACCGGAAGGCATGACAATAGTAGCGGGGATTCTCAGCTTGCGGGCCGAGAACGCAACACCCTGCGCATGGTTTCCTATGGCAAGTCAGCAGATGCCCATTGGTAATAGTCATCAATTGAACGTGAACTAACCAGCAGAGCAAGCAATGACACCCTTCCACCGCTGTTCATTGTTCAAATGAGCCATCTTGTTGTATGCGCCACGGAGCTTGAAGCTGAACACGGGGAGCAGATCCTCCCGCTTGAGAAGGACACGGCTTTCCAGTCGGTTGCTCATGTTGACTGCATGAGTAAGAGGTGTCTCCTCAATAACATCGTAAACTCGTGACGTCAAAATCAACCGGAGATACTAGATCGCGGGGTCAAAAGTTAGGATGCAAAAGCCAAGAAACGACAAAAGACAGCGAGCAAGCTATAGCTTACATCCGGGTAGCCATTGGGCAACAGTAAAGCCTCAGGGATGCCCCAGTTTGGAGGCACACCGGGGACTCTGGGAGAGCGTTCGTTTGGGGGTGTCGGAGCGGCGGTGTATTCAGTCAAGGCCAGTCCACTCATCTTGGGAGTGACCGGAGTCGCACCACTAGCAGGACTGTCGTCAGACATGACGAGACCAGGTGATTCCAGGTATTGAATATGAGAAATCAAAAGGAATTGGAAAGCAGGAAAATTCTCAATATGACTCTTTTTTCTGGGGAGGCGGGACCGTGATCGGAGATGTTATGTAAGCTATGGTGCAAGCCCTAAATATTGGCTATTTCGGATTCATACAGGGGAGATTGGCTGTTTTGTCTGACTGGGATTGTGTGGGTAGCACAATTGTCTCTTGTGATATAATTGCAGCTTCTTTTCATCTTCGATGGCTGCGTAGGTGAAGGACAGGGCTACTGCTGTGTTATATAGTATGGTGGCGGTCAACGCAAGACAACACATAGGGCACAGAAGATTGATGTAGTCTGCTATCGAGCTGGTCTGAGGTTTTTTTTTTGGAAAGCTCCATCTGTTTTTACTAGGATTGAAAAGTAGTCGAACCTTTGTGAGTAGATCGAATATATCCCCGAGTAGCTCATCTGGCCATCAAGTGCAGCAGTGCATAGATAGTTACATAACCCGATACTCGAGATCTTATGTCATTGGAATTATGTCATGACACTCTGCCATCTCCAACCACCTTTCGACTTTATCTCAACCTTGAGTTGTGTAACAAATCACTGAATGCTGTGTTACTGGAGCTAGTTGCCTGAAGCTAGTTGCCCTGCATCAAACCCCGACCGTTCCGACTTGGAAAACTCCGCATCCCGCGAACGCGATTCGACTCCGCACACCTCTCCACCACAAGCCATACACCATGAGTCGTGAACCAGTGCCCTCGTCATTTGACAATGACTTGTATGTCCCATACCGATACGCCACTCTCCACAAGCGGCAACTGCCAATGCCGGAAGGAAATCCGAGGGTAAGGATAATCAGCTAACAGCTTTCCAGCACCCAATTCGAAGAAGAAACCGGCGTCCAAAAATTCACCCGTCGTCTCAAAGAAGAGCCCCTCGTTCCGCTAGGTACAATTCCCTACCGATCTAGATACTGCCCCCGCCAAATCTCCAACAGATCGCTAACCCCTCACTTTAGGATGTGCGGCAACATGCTACGCCCTCTACCGCGCCTACCGCTCCATGAAATCCGGCGACTCAGTCGAAATGAACCGCATGTTCCGCGCCCGTATCTACGCGCAAGCCTTCACACTAGTCGCCCTCGTTGCAGGAGGAATGTACTTCAAAACAGAGCGCCAGCAGCGTCGCGAATTCGACAAGGCCGTGGAAGACCGTAAGAAGCAGGAGAAGCGTGATGCCTGGCTACACGAGCTGGAGGTTCGTGACAAGGAGGATCGCGCGTGGAGGGAGCGCCATGCGGCCATTGAAGCTGCCGCCAAGGATGCTGGTAAGCACACATCGCGTGATGGACCTGATGCGGCGCGGTCGGCGATTGAGCCTGCGGATCAGAAGTCTGTTGGCGTGCTGGATGCTGTCCGGGCTCTTGTTGGAAAATGATGTGTGAGATATTGTATTTCATCTGTATGATAGGCAGGGAGTTGATTGAGGTTTTGTTTTGTTTTGTATATATGCATCGGAATTCTCCCTTCGTGTGAATCTTCCCACTAAATTGCATCAAACGGGTCCCGTCATCTGCGTACCTGAACCCCGTGAACTTGTACCTGGACCAGTGCCTGACCTTGGATGAGAACATTGGTAACCTGTTAGCTACCCTGTCATCTGCACGTCGCTCATAACGGCGAATCCGAGATCGACAAGCCGAGGTTGGAAATTGATACACGCCAAACAAGCTCGAACTAGCACTCGAAAGTAAACCATCACCTTGGCAAAAACCCTTTCAGGCCCCGAAAAGAAGGACTTTTAGTGTGATAAGCGCCAAAGTTTTTTTGTTCGGCCGAGGTCTTCATGTGAGATCGACATTCTAGCGGCAACCCATCTGATTCCGAGTCGGATCAGGTCTGCCGTGTAGCGGAATTCCGCATCGCAGTAACTACGGTATATGGTATGAAAGTTGAGATTGTAGTCCAGTATAGGCCAAAAAAAGAATGCGTGACAAGGAAATGTGGTCAGGTGTATGAGTTCTAAGGCGGGGAAGTTGATCAAGCCCTAACTCGGGCAGCCTCACATTCAGGGTCGACGCAAAGAACCTGCATTAGACTTTGCATCCGCACCGGATTCTAGGCTCCGCTAAGCCGTCTGCTTCTGATGATCCTTTGCACGTTTCTTCCCGACCATGACGTGGAGAGACTGTAAACAGTGGCCTTGTGGGCCGTCTCTGATCAGTATAAAACCACATGTTAATCCCCTAGTAGCCTATTTCTTCCCTTTTAGAATTTTCACACTGGTGAACTAGCAAAAGACCCTCAACATATACAACTCTACTATCAAAAATATATTCAAAGTCGCCAAAATGCTATCCTGGGTTTATCCGCTGCGAGTCATTCAAGCCATCCTATCACTAGCGACAATCGGCCTCAGCGCATACGGTACGTCCTTCTCTATATAATAGCCACCAAAATGCAAGCCCTAACGGAATCAAGTCATCGCCTCCCTCTACGATGAATGGTCCTTCTCAAATGTCGTCTACTACATGCTCTTCAACGGCTGCTGGACAACAGCAATCGCAGTCCCATACCTAGGTCTCGCACCACTCGCCTTTCCCCGTCTCTCACATGAGATTGTCATTCCACTCGTTGAAGTCCTCACTGGTGGTCTTTGGCTCAGTGGCTGGATCGCGTTGGCAGCTATGATCCCGTCGCCCAGTGTCTGCAAGTGGGATAGCTGCCATGCTCTGCAGGCTTTGATTGTCGTTGCTGCTGTTCAATGGTAAGATCTTCGATGTCGTGTTCGAGCTCCTGGGGCATTAAATAACAAGTTATCTGATTGTGTATTCATAGGGCTACATTCGCTGTTACAAACACCTTCGCTATCCTTGATCTGTTCAACTCGCGCCGTAACGCGAAGAACCATCACCAGGAGGGGACCCCAGCACCCGAGACCACTGAAGTCCGTGGTGATGCAGCCGTTTAAGTGCTTTCATGTTCATGATATTGTTACGGTTGTCACTTGTTAATGGGACTGAATGTCGCAGACCTGCGTTTTGAGTCATGAGACCCTGGTTGCTACGAGCTTTTGTCTTCTGGGTTTATCTTCTCGAGTACGACTGGGTTGTTTTGATGAACATAGACCCTGACGTAAATATGAGCTATGATGCTGTTTTGTTTGTTGTTGCTGTCTACTTCCCCTTTATCCAGGGGTTTATAATGCCGGAGATCAGCTGGTCATTTATACACCTAATTTTAATATGATATACTTACCAACTTACTCTGTACATGTTCATATTCCAAGTATAATTAGCCCACGAAAAGCACTCCTTGTATGTTCATCAAATTCAAAACCTAATCTCAACAATCTTCTCTCATAGTACTTGAAACTGAGCTGCCCATCACATGACACAGTTTCCTGGTCTAGCGGTTATGATTTTCCGTTAACAATTGCTTCAAGCATCTGTTCCGGAAAGGTTCTGGGTTCGATTCCCAGGGAAACTATTTTTTTGCATCCACTCCGTAGTGGAGGAGCAGAACACAGTGGATGTCCTGAACCAGACCCACTTTCCCATGCAGGAAGAGTGAATATCAACTACGCTCACCATATGTTAACGTTACAGTATTGAGTATCCCACTATGCAAGCTGTATGACAACTGCTAGGAACATCTCTCACACCGAAAATATAGACTTACTCTTCCAACCTGAAGCCATCGTCGTCGTCCCATGGACGGTCACATGATCAGTTCCATCGTGGCAGAATAGCCAGTCAGCACACCGCCATTCCCATCCCTTCTGCTACTGGAAGATACAACGATCCATCAATTGAAAAAATAACAACCATATCGAATCAAATCTTTTATCCATATTATTCCTCCTCCTGCTTGCCTCAAGACATGATTTGATATCGTCTCAATGCGCCCATCATTGCAGTTCCTGGCGGCTGTTTCGCGCAGCCAGCCTTCGCGGCTGAAGAAGCCTGCTGTTGGTCTAGACCATGTATGTTCAGTATAAGGTGCCACAGGCATGATTGAAAAGTGGATTGGCTATTTGTACTGATCCAGGTTCTAGTTTATTCAAAGAGGGCGAGTTCTTGCATTCTGGAGGGAAGTTGTTCGGGCTTTAAATAGTATGGTTCACTCTTTTGCTTTCTTTCTTTCTTTTTTGCAACTGTTCCTTCCTCGTTTGTTCTTGGAGTTTGTGGTGTTAATCCGGATACTGGATATATAGGAATTCCTCCTTCGTCGACGAGGAATGAGTTGCACAACTATGCTCGTGCTGAATTTGAACGGCATCGCGAGGTCACTGATTTGGTACGTTTGGCGATTGTTCAGTTCTCTGAGATCTATTCTCCACGAGCGGGAATCAAGAGCTGATTTTACTTCTTTGCTTGTTTAGCAACATATCAGATACTTGCTTTCGGTATGTATTGTGCCCTATCTAGGTCTGCTCTGTAGAGAGGTGCTTACGATCCACAGACAGGGAAAGCCGAGTTTGAGACTATGAGGCGGTATATCGATGAACAGATTGCTGGTTGATTTGTGTTCATATGGGCAGCTCATTGTATATTATATCTCTTGAAGATCAAAACGAAGTTTCATACATACGTTGGATTTCTGGGTATAAGGTAAATCTGTTGGGAGGATGCATTGGGATGTGGCACGACTCGAAGGATGTTGCACGCTGATAGGCGGAAAGTCTCGGGTCTCGGTAGATCGCCATCGAGACATGTGGATTGGAAGAGATAGAGTGTCCTGTAGAGGAGCATTCTGCTGTTGGCTGGACCAATGAACAGCTGTTCTTCCAAGGCACGGATCCTATGGTATGCCAACTTTTGTTGAAGAGACGAGCGTTTCGATGACAGTGGCACGGTCCTTAGTATCCAGAGCTCAACCAACACGTACACGAAACGAGCTTCACGAAATCAATATCCTTTCCTTCATTCCTCTTGACTCACTAATAAACTCCATGGACTCCGTATGTGCAGCGACTTACCCGGTCGGCAGTGAGGGGAAACGTCTAGACTCCCGCGCAAAGGTACCAGAATGGAGGGTTGAAACCTTGAGGCGCATCACCAATCGATGGAAAAACATAGCGATTGGTTTCAATTATGTCTGTCTGCAAGGGACCCACCAGTTTACGAGCAAGTATAGGCCGAGGTGTTGTTACCGCAAGGAGTGGGAGCTTGAAACCACCAATATGATGTCAGGACTAGATTCAACTATACTAGATTGAAGAGTTTCAAGTGATCTCGACAGGATAGCAATGAACCCGCCACCTGTCTACTCCACACTCTCTATCCATCTGTGGGACCTGAAGCTCCCTTGTTACGCTCCAGTGATTGGTCGGCATAACCGGAAACAGTCGAACAGGTTGCAGCGGAAGCTGGCTGAGATCCTGGTTTAGTTGGCCTACGTCATTGATTCTGGTCCAGACCATTTGTTATATAGTGTTGGGAGTCCAGAGGGGGAACTTTGAACATTTAATAGCACTCAACACCTCCACTACTCTAATCAAAAGACTACTCAATCTACCCTTGACTATACCTTTTATATACCTTTTCTACAAAACAAACATACCATCTGCAACCCCCTCCAATCTGAACACTCGACCCCCTCCCAACATGAGATCTGCACGAAACAGCGCTGGCCCCGATCGGGCAAAGCACCTGGAGCGCAACCGCATCGCTGCCAACAAGTGCCGCGAAAGGAAGAAGCGCGAACACAAACAAATCGAGCGTCGTCTCAGCGACGAAACAGAAAAGAAAGAACTCCTCCTGGCCCAACTGAACTGTCTCAAAGAAGAAGTGTGGGACCTGAAAAACATCATCTTCCAACACGCCGAGTGCAAAGACCACCAAATCAATCTCCAGCTGGCGCGAATGACACAAACCGTGCTAGACAACCAACCCATGCAAGAATCCAGCATGTCACCAACCTTTTCGAACGGGTCCTACTCAGATGAATCGGTCGCAGTGGATGATGCGACGAATCACAACCACACTATGATCGACCCCGGCGCCTTGCCTGGGGGTGACTGGACTGTGTTACCCAAGGTCGCCGATGACCTCGTCCCGTTCGACAACGGAAACGATTCGATATTCGAGAATTTCATCGATGCCGAGAATCTGTACACTTAGTGGGGAGGGGACCGTGGGGTTGTGGCGTTGGTGATTTTTTAGCGTTGGACTTCTTTTCTGTATACTAATTTCCGAGCTGTGAGAGCTCACAAAAAAAAAACTCAATTACGCCTTTGACGACATAAGCTGCTTGCACGAATATACGAATTGCAACACTGCACTGTTTACGCGGATGATTTCTCCGGGATCATCATGTTAGCCTTCTACATGTAATATTCTGGAGACAGTCCGAGGGGGAGCAGCATTCTGGAGACATTCCGAGAAGGCAGAAGAACGGAGGAATGTTCCCATGACGATGAGAGGTGTCTCCAGGTGTGATGCATGTCACAACATCACACAACACAGCCAGGCGGTTAAGCTGCAGAAGCCATTTGACCAGATGGTCTGAGGTTGGGTCGACAGCCCTGCCCTATGAAGGTATCCAGCCTGCCGCATAAGAAATCCGTCCACTCAGACCAGCCACAATTTGCCGATCCGAGGACGTGGCCTGAACCGCACCAGGGAGTTAGCAGAAGGGAGGGCTTGAGTTAAGGCGTGGAACGTGAAAGAGTATTCGATCGCCAACTCCACGATCCACAGCCGCTGATGTCACCGCATCCGCCAAGATCGTCACGACCTGACTACATCACGCGCGGGCGTTTTTTTTGTTAGGTACAACTACTCCCATTGCTCTGCATTTGACAGTTTGTGGTTTCTTAGGCTCTTTGTTTCTTCGCCTTCAACTCAGTTTTCCCCCTGGGGTGATTATACTCGAGAATATTTCTCATTTCTGTGAAGTGATTCGTTTGTTGTACTATAGGCATCTCTGTCTTTAACTACTTTCCAATACCAATCAGCTCAAATGATGCCTGCAGCTCTCTTGACGCCTCCCTGCGGCGAGGAGATGGCGCAATTCTCCCAGAAAACAGTAATGGGCACTATTTTCGAAACTACTGAACGGTTAGACTTACTACAGCCTGCAAGAGGGCGTCTTTGACTGGGTATACTAAGATTTTACGATCCAGCTATACAGACTGGAGACCTGTTGGCCTTGGAGTCTCTGGGCTTGTCTGGTATTGTCCTCTTCATCTTGCGATGCGAAAATTGGGAAACTGATTTCCCTTCCAATAGTTCCGCAAGGGATCAAATACGTCATCGGACAGTCGCCGTGAAGAAGCTCGCAGAACCATTCAAGACCGAGGGCATTGCAAGACACATGTTTCGAGAAATCAAATTGCTGCGACAATTGCACCATGAAAACGTGAGTGCTCTGACCCTGCTATTGGCCTCCCATCTAATTGATCAGATTATCAACCTTACCGACATCTTCATCTCGCCGTCGGAAGACATGTACGAAGCCCCACCGTACCGGTGCATCGGGACTATACTAACGGTCCCAGTTATCTCGTGACTGAATTGATGGCGACAGACCTCAATACAATCCTCAAGGCCAAAAAGGTCGATGACCAATTCACCCAATACTTCATGTACCAGATCATGGTTCGTCTTCGTCGCACTCAGTCCCACAACTCCCAACTCCCATCACTAATAAGCATTCTCTTAGCGCGGCCTCAAATACCTCCACTCCGCCGGCGTCGTCCACAGAGACTTAAAACCAAGCAACATCCTGATAAATGAAAACTGCGACCTGAAAATATGCGACTTTGGGCTCGCCCGAGTCCAAGAACACCACATGACCGGCTACGTCTCAACGAGATACTATCGCGCCCCGGAAATCATGCTCACATGGCGGAAATACAACGAAAAAGTCGATATCTGGAGCGCCGGCTGCATCTTCGCCGAGTTACTATTAGGCGAGCCATTATTCCCCGGCAAGAACCATATCAACCAGTTCTGTGTCATCGCAGATACGCTTGGGAATCCCCCGGAGTCGCTGATCACCAATATCACAAGTGAAAATGTGAGTTTGATTCAACACCACGGTCTCACCTGCCAGCTTGGAGGCGCGGGCATCTTCGGACATCGTCGCTAATCATATACACACGCACTTTCCCTAGACATTGAATTTCATCAAATCACTACCAAAAAGAGAACGCAAACCCATTTCACAGATCATACCAAAGGCGACCCCAGATGGTACGTGCATCCACAATAACTCAAGCTATCGCCTGCAGGCAACAGTCACAGTTGCTAATAACGTGCACCACTCTAGCCGTCACCTTGATTGACCAAATGCTCCAATTCGACCCAGATACACGCATTACAGCAGCCCAAGCCGTCGAATCTGCATATCTGGCTCCATACCATGATCCAAACGACGAACCGGTCGCGACAGAGGCGTTTGACTGGTCGTTCCTGGAAGCGCATCTTCCTGTTGATATCTGGAAGACTATTATGTGAGTTTGTGATGGGGTTTTGCTTCTGTCTCTTCGTCCGGGCTGCGTATTGATCTATTTGATTTCCTTAGGTACGGCGAGATCCTAGGATTCCATGAAAAAGTTTCTCAAAGTGGAATTACTGGTCCCATGAGGACGGTAAACCAATTGGACGGGATGGATCTTGCATGATAGATCAGTTTTTATATTCTTGGCTGGGTGGTTGTATATTAGATTTTTTTAATCTTCGCTGCTTCTGTTTTGGTTTCCGGTTGTCTTTTCCTGAGCGACGGTTGACGATCTTGGAGTTTGGATACCATTTGGGGTATGACTTTTATAGAGTGCTTTTGGTGGTTTCATTGGCGAGTTGATGCAGCTGGTTCTGTTAGCTTTGGAATGAAACTTTCTCTGTTGAATACTTGGATCTCAATTTATTGAGAATTTGTACGACTTACCTTGTTCTTTGACGTGATGTCACACTGGTACGCATGGAAGGTGAGACGCGAAATTCTGCCCAAGGGCCACATTATCATGCGTGAAATCACGTTCAAAATGTTCAAGACAGCTCAGAAAGACTAGTGATTAAAGCCGGAGAGCATGATTTTCTAGTGGAAAATGTGATTTAAGATTGTATCATGATATTTCATTTCTTGTATAGTTTATTTTTGCGTATATTATTGCTTTCGTTTCATGTTCACTCCTACTCCTGCAGGGGCTCGCCCATACCGCCAAATGTCACACTCTTGATCGTCATGAACTCGTCAATGCCGTACTTGCTGCCCTCACGGCCGAAACCACTCTGCTTGACACCACCGAATCTGTGAAGATGTTAGATACTGAAATCCATATGGGAACAGGGAAAACAAAACTTACGGAGAGGCAACATCACTGATGAGACCTGTGTTGACACCAACCATGCCAACCTCCAGGGCTTCAGCAACACGGAAGATGCGGCGGACATTGCCACTGAAGAAGTAACCAGCCAGGCCGACCTCGGCGCTGTTAGCCAGATCCACAACCTCCTTCTCAGACTCGAAGGGGAAAAGACCAGCAACAGGACCGAAGGTCTCCTCGCTAGCGAGAAGCATATCCTTGCTCATGCCAGTGAGAACGGTTGGCTCGTAGAAGTTGGGGCCGAGGGCGGTAGCCTTCTGGCCACCAACGACAATCTGAGCGCCCTTGGAAATTGCGTCCTGGACATGCTCGTGAGCCTTGTTAGCGGCACGCTCGTGGATAACCGGGCCGTGGGTGATGCCATCTTCGAATCCACCGCCGAGCTTGAACTCCTTGACCTTCTGCACGAAGCGCTTGGAGAATTCCTCATACACGCCCTTTTGCACGTAGATACGGTTGGCGCACACACAGGTCTGGCCTGAGCTGCGGAACTTGGATGCAATGGCACCGGCCACGGCCACATCGAGGTCCTCGACATCATCGAAGACAATGAAGGGAGCGTTACCACCGAGCTCCCAGGAGACCTTCTTGATGGTAGAGGCGGACTGCTTCATCAGGATACGACCAACGTTGGTCGAACCGGTGAATGACACCTTGCGCACCTCGGGGTGGGTAGTGATCAGCTCACCCACAGCGGGGGTATTCTCAGACGAAGTAACAATGTTAACAACGCCCTTGGGGATGCCAGCGCGGTGCGCAAGCTCAGCCAGCGCATTCGCGGTGAAGGGCGTCTCCTGAGGGGACTTGGCCACAACGGTGCAGCCCGCCGCCAGGGCAGGGCCAATTTTGCGGGTGATCATCGCCGCAGGGAAGTTCCATGGCGTAATCAGACCACAGACACCAACAGGCTGCTTCACGGTCATCACGCGGTTTCCGGGCACCGACGCCGGGATGGTGTCTCCGTATAAGCGGGGTGCCTCCTCACTGAACCACTCGAAGAAGCTGGCGGCGTAGTTCACCTCGCCCTTTGCATCTGCGAGAGGCTTTCCGTTCTCCCATGTAATCAACTTGGCCAGATCCTCCGCGTTGTCGATCATCAGCTGGTACCACCGGCGCAGCATGCGCGCGCGCTCGCGGCCGAGTGTTGTGCGGAATTTCGGGAACGCTTCGGAGGCGGCTTGGATTGCCTTTTCGACGTCGGTGGTATCAAGCTCGGGGCATGTTCCGATCAATTTGCCGGTGGCCGGGTCTGGGAAGAGATAGATTTAGCATCCTGGGCATATGCAAGGCCGAGTCGCGTGGAATTTACCGTGGACCTCGAAGGTCTTGCCGGACTGGGCTCCTACCCATTCGCCATTGATGTATGATTTCTGGATGAAGAGCGACTGGTCTTTCAACTGTTCCAAGTCAGTACTGGTCGTTGATCGGATCTGCGCTGCACCTACCTGCGGTGCATTATGTCCCATTGTGTAGAGTCTCTTTGCGTAATTCGGTCCAGGGATAGAAAAGGGATATCTGGGGCGGGGTCTGAGTAGTTGGCGAGTGACGGGACGGATGAGTCGGTCCATTATAAAAGAATTCCCAAGGGAAGAGTAGAAATACAGTGGAGAAAGGGAGTGCGGGGAGTTTGGAGAGTTGGAGATGCCTTTAAATGATGCGGCTGTATCTGGCAGTGGGGAATGTCCGGTGTGTGTCAATCTGCTTGCTCAACGGTGATTGCTCTTTGTGCCCGAGAAACACCGACGGACTTTGTTCCGAGGAAGTTCTTGTACTGGAGCTCAGAAGGGAAGCTCCATGCTAAAGCGGGGGAGGTTGATGTCATTCACTCTTGCTCTGTACAGCTCACCAGCACCAATTGCGACAGGATATCTGCGACAGTTCATATATGCTTCAATTGGACTTGTTGCTCTCTCCGTCTCTCTTTTTCTACGCGATAATGTCTACCATCACATCTTTGCGCTTCGGTGAAAAGAGCGAGTATCATAGATCGTGTAATTGTGTTTGGGAATTACCAAGCCCGGCGACATTCACCAATAAAAGTGCATAAACTGCAGACATACGGTATTTTGAACCAACCGGTAAACAGGATTCTTTCTCGCACCGGAGATAGCGTATTTGTAATACAAGGATCCGCCAATCTTGGAATATCCCCAGATTCCACGTTGGTTAGCAACATTAAAAAAGGGCCGCTCTATAGTTTGAAGCCCGAAGACTTTATTGAAAAAACAATCTAAGAAAATTTTGAAAATGGGCACCTACTCTCAACCTAAGTTGCTAAGGTGCCCAAGTCGAGATGTTTCTTTCAGGAAAGAAGATCCGATGCAAATAATTCTCCAACTCCCGCAAAATATTCCCAAATCGATACTGGACCCTGGAAAAGAGCTGAAATTGGAGAACTAAAATACACAAGCACAGTGAAAGGAGGCGGAGCAAGCAATCATTTTGCGACAAGAGCCATGGTCGGGAGGTGATTCTTACCGTCTATGTTTGGCTGTCCGGATCAGCTACCAAGATATATGCCGTATTCAAGGGAAACGAGAGTTGTGTTCTTCCAGACGCCTTTCCCAGACGACTTTATTGCATTGAACCTCACGGAGAATACAACTTCTATTGCCCTTTGGGGTTAGCGTGAACATGCTTGTATACCAGTCACGTGTCAGCATCGAGGACCCACCAACCTGGAATTTTTGACATCGCCAACACCCAGAAACAACCAAATTGTCGACAAGGGGAGCCATTATTAGCTAAAATCAGCATCTGCAAACAAAAGGGCTGGATTTCAAACATTATCCAGCCGCCTAGTGGAAAGGACCATCCCGGAATCAGCACCTATGTGATATCAACTCCAGCATTCGCGCATAGAACGGCAGCAGCCAACCCGTCTCTGAGGCATGTCCTCCCAACTACTCGGATCTGACTTTGTTCCCCCAATATCTGCACAACCTCGCAGATCATTATTTGGTGGCCCAAGCAGTGATGTCGCCCAACCATCGTCTCCACCAGCGCCAGTGAGACAGTCACTCTTTGGTGGACCAGTCAGCCAAGATGATTTTAAGAACTCCATCAATGCAGACGAGCCTATGGATGAGGAAGATGACGATCCAGAAACTGAGTTCGATATGCCCATGAAAGAACGACCATTGCAGACGCATTATGACTCTGATGGTGACAGTTTCCACGGCAGTGGCGATGACCAGAAAGCACAAATGCGGAGACATTCCAGACCTTCCCCAATGGCAGCTTCAAGTCCACCCCAAAATACAGGGCCGATTGAGCCGGTTTATTATACTGTAGACCGAGGTCTCGACCTTCGGCCTGGTGCTAGGCGTCCCAATATCTTCACTGGGCACTCATCTACGTGGAGGAAGTACAATGCAGATGACATCGGCGCCTATGAAGCTGCTCTTAATATCAGATCAAGAGATTTGGCAGCACATCTGTACAACGCACATGCGATTCGCAGGCGAACGCGAGTCACTTCAAAAAAATCATACGCCGATGATGATTTCAGGTTTTCTGTTCCTCGAAGATGGACGGCATGGCCCTTGCCTGCTGCGGATGTTCCCAGACTCGATGATATCATCAAAGACAAACTTGATTCTGGGAATTTGCGGATGGAATCTGACCTTCGCCCCAGTGCCGACCTGGAAGAATCCATTTTGGCTGTCATGTCGAAGACAGCCAGGGAAAGATACCGAGCCCGGGAATGGGACTATGATGGTGTCAATTCCAAAAAGCTTCTCGATGGGGATGAAATTATGCAGGACCAGATCCTGCAGAAGGAAGAAGAAGACCTCAATGCTGAGCCAATGAATACGATCTCCTTTGAACCAATAATTCAACTGGATGACGACAAATCCGCAGAACAATTACGTCCATTGACACGCAATATCCTGACCCAGTTAGATCGGCTTCTGACGGGGCTTCATTATTCCATGAAAGGCCGCATGCTTGAGGATCTTTCTGAGGATGAGCAGACATCTGATATAGATGACGAAGATCGTCCAAGACAAAGCCGAAGTCGATCCCGGGGACGCAAAATCACCCAAAAATCTCCTGGAAAGCAATCACCTCATCGTTCTCTTAGTGTCCAGATGTCCTCTGTGGCAGACACCGATGACGAGAGCTTACCAGATGCCCCTCGCCCGCGAGATCAGTCCCGTGCGTCCCATGCAAGTCAGGATCAAGAGCAGGGCTCTTTCGTCAAGGGTAGACTCAAATTGCGTGACTGGAGTGAAGTGATGGGTCTAGCATCCATGATGGGATTCCCCTCCGACGTGGTAATGCGCACCTCGAAACGGTGTGCAGATCTCTTCGGAGAAGACCTTGAGTTCCGAACTTTACCGGAAGGCCACATTCGGAAGAAGCAGAAAGCGAATGGCCAGGAGGATTACGTTTATACCGAAAGCGAGAGCGAGTCTGAGAGCGACACTGACCATGATGTGGCACCACCAATCCCGCAGCCCTTGGCCGATTCAACGCCGAAGACCAAGGCCAACACCAAGGCAATTCCCAAGACCAAACCAACGCCAAAACCAAAGTCCAAGCCACAGCCCAAGGCTTCATCCTCACGACGAAAACAGCACAAAACCCCCGCCATGGTCCCCTCTTCCTCGCCATCCGCATCGCCAGAGCCGTCCAATGCCCCTTCAAGAAATTCCTCGAGAGCTCCATCAATATCATTATCAAGAGCCACCTCAGTGAATAGGGAACAAGCGACAGATAGAGAATCAAGGCCAGTCCGACCAGGCGTTGGCAAAGGCCCCCATCGAAAAGCAGATATCCTCTGCCCATACAAAGACTGTCCGCGACGTTCAAACGGATTCTCGCGCAAATGGAACCTCAATCAGCATATGAAGAAGTCACATGGTGTGACTGTAAGGGATACCTCTCATCAGCGTGGAGTTAGTGGGCCGGAGGATGATCTGGCTATTATGATTGATTAGGACATGCTTGAATCTTTTACTAGGTAACATGTATTATGTTCTGGGGACGCCAAGCTGGGACAGTGCGACAGTGATCTAGTACTATTGAATCGAAGAAGAATATCGCATAACTTCCGCTTTCCATTTTTAGCTTTCTGCATATGGAGTCTCATGCATGCAGAGAGGATGAAAACCCGCATGATCCATACTACCTACCTCCTTTATTCTAAATCAACAATGTTCTATATAACCCAGTTCTGTGTAATCTAAATTGTTTTTTGTATTGCCAATGTAGTGGTTTTGAAACCAATATAGTCTCTGTAGTACAGTCTCATAATCAAAGTAATTCTAGAACTACTACCTTAAGTGCATTATCATCAAGAATTGGCAGTCATTCAAGAATAAGTAGTCGTCCACAGTAAGATGTTGCGCAGACAGTATTTGAATTCAAGACAACACTACAGACATCAAAACCTATTGGCCAATCTTCTCAACCCACTGGTCAATCGTCATAGGCTCAACCTGGCTAATGTAGGCGGTTTGACGGAAATCATCCACTAGGTAGAAGTCAGCCATTAAATACCAGATCAAGAGAAACGAAGCCTGCAGACCGGATTTGCCAAACTGATTCCAAACATCGATTGTCTGCAGGATGAAATCCTTGCCAAACTCAACATCAGGGATCGTATCCCCCTTCGCCGCGTCGTGGAGATATTGTAGGTCTGTGCTGATTCTCTCCCAGCCGACTTGGATGGCTTTAATGGCGTCAGTCGTTCCTTGAAGCGGATCGCGGATTGCGTAGTTGTCTTCCTATAAGAATCACGATGGATTAGATACAGCTAGTTCAGCTGGTTAACCGGAAGGGGTAGATGTACCACGGCCTGCTGAGCATCGCTCGCGACGGTGCGCGCAGCTAGGACCTTCTTGTCTTCTGTTTTGATTTCGTTTTGGATTGCTTGGACCACGTTTTTAATTGCGGATGCGCGGGGACCATATGCCGAGGCTGAGGTTTCAGGGAGGACGCCAAACAGTGGGCTGATTGGTTAGTTGATTTTATAACTTATAATGCATGGGTGATGATATTTACCACAGTGCGTATGACCAGTCCTTCCCAGACGCAATCACATCTGTAGATAAAATTAGCTTGGTGGTTAAAGTTGGATTCATTGACATACCGTAGTGATACTCTACGCGCTGATCTAAGGAGGTCTTCTGAAGACCATCGATGATTGAGAGATTTCGGACTTCCACAGGGTCCAGGCGTCTTTTGATATCCTCCAGAGTCGAATTCAATGACGCCCACATACTGTAGATATTGGTGCCAAACCCATCCACGGCCGTGATGAGAGTCTTGCCGCTGGTGACAAGATTGGCGGTTCTTGGGACGAGGTCTTCGGTGAACTCGACAACCGCTTCTGCTGCCTCTTTCATCTTGCCCGTGTCGGGGGGACTCCTCTTTTTGGCCGTGTTGTAGTCGTTCAACGACTGCATGATACCAGCATAGTAGGAAGAGTCTACCGTGCCGCCCGCGATCTTGGTGAAGTTGTATATTTCACCTGAGAGATCGACTAGACTTTTCCACAAGTTGTTAAAGGCAGTGCTGTAGGTCTGGGCTTGTTCGTAGGCCTTGACCAGCTCGCCCACTTGAATTGAAAGGTCTGGGATGGTGGACAGGTCGATATTGAGTTGTCTCGCGTAGTCATCGCGGGTGGTGGGAAGATGGCTGCCCCCTGAGGCATAGACCCAGATGTTTCGAATCGAGGGACTGGAAAAGGTCGAGACCTGCTTCTCGACAGGCTTGCCGTTCCAGCTGCCCTGGACAAGCTGGGTGAAGCCGGCGTCAGGAGACCAAAAGGCCTTGGAATGAGGGTCGCTATTTGGGGGCATGCTGAGATGAGATTAAATGGTTTCTGATATAGGAATAACGAAGATGGTTCTGTGTTGGGAGAGAGGGAGGTGGTGTTTTCTGTCATTTATATAGATGGGGTTTTCAATTTTCTCAGAGACTTTGAGAAGGATCGGAGAGGCTGCATGAACCAGAGCTGAATTTCACGACTGTCCACGAGACACACAAGGGACTGAGCCAGCCACTGCCTCTTCCCCTCACCTTCGACTCGAATACGTTCTGATCGACATTCTCGTGCTGATGATCGGACACCTGAATGCACCGTACTTCTGTTGCAGGCAACTTCTGCACGTACGGGCACACCGAAGACCAGCACAATAGTGTCTTTTAAATTCCCCAGGATACGGGGCAGAACTCTCTCGTCCATCTCACATCTCAATAATCTCATCACCTACATCAGTTCCGAAAAATGACTACAGTCGACCAGAGTTTTCTCTCTATTCGTGACCTCCTCCAGGACGGGCGTATCTGTCTGGACGGGCCGCTCATTTCAGATGCCACCAAGTTTGCCGTCGAGTGTCTTAACCTGCCTCTGTCGACAGACGAAATCTGTCTGCGGGCTGGCATAACCCAAGACATCTACGTTCACTATGCCGATATCTTGAACAATCTCTTCAAAGGCTTCAATGCTATGTTTGTGATTGCCGATGACTTTGGGGTGAGTTTCTTTCCTATCACGATAAGACTTAAGCTGATGAACAGATCATTATCCAAACAGTCGATGCTGTCTGCAAAGAAATGCTAGAGTTTGCAGCCAAAGTCCCTTCGGATTTTCGTATGTATCATCCATCCAGCAATGACAGATACTAATTACGCAGCCTCTCTCTTCAACCTCTTCCGTCAGCTTCGAGATAATCCAACCCCAGAAGTGAAGGAGAAGCTCAATAAGCTCACCATGGAGTTGATTGTCTCGGCCAACACGGTCACTCAGACCTCTGGATCAATCTCCCTCGCAGGGGTCATCAATGCCTGGAACGACAATCGGGAGTATCTCCGCGGCGTGTACGCCGATCTCGTTAAGAGAATGTCGGATCCCAGATTCCAGCAGATCGCGGAGAAACTGCTCAACATCCACGGCGGCATTACCGGGCTGGACAATCTCAAGAAATGGATTGTAAGCCTGGACGCGCAGACCGGCAAGGCGGTCAAGGATCTAGAATATTTACGCGGTCAGTCTCTCCCCCTCTCTGTCCTTAGCCAGCTTGATCTAACATCTCGAAGGCTCTTGGCAGGCGATTGACAAGGACACGACAATTCTGCAAGAGTTCCTGTACGACCCGCAAAGTCCCAAGGTTGAGGCGTTCCTCAAAGTCGAGCTCGCGCATCTACTGTTGGGCTGGCAAGACGTCACAGACGAGAGTGAGTGCTGATCTACATTGTAGCTGGTGGATCCACGGACTGACGATATCCAGTTAACAACCTGATCGAGGAGCATCTGCAGTCGGCAGTCGAGGCGATTGAACGGGCCCCGCATCATCGCCAGTGACTGGCTTGGACTGCAGTATGCAGTTAGTGATAGGTAGCAAGAGTAGCACAGATTGAGTAATACAAATTGGAATCACCGTCATGCATATGGATATGTTCTCCTTGCCCCAAAGTATGCAATGCAAGCAGTAGAGCACAGTAAAAAGAGACCATTTAGACTGTCGATCTTTTACCTCTGAGGTGGTCATGCATTAAAGCGTAGAACACAAACGTTGCTCGGCTCGGCTCGCTCCTGGACCCACGTTATGTGATGTGACTGCAGATGAGCGAATAATAGACCTAGACCCCAGAAATGCACATCTAGCCGATCATAGAAGTGTATGCAGCTAAAAAAAAACTAATCTGTCTCTTGATCTCATATGCAGGCCACTCGATATGTGGCGAGAATTGTTTTTGTTCTGTTATGACTGATCTCAATTAAACCACATGAGTATCAGGGGGAGGTGCATTCGCTAACCATGAGCGCCCGGAATTTGAACCTAGTATGCCGCCACTCCCTCAGTAGAGTACACTACAGAGTAGCCAACAGAGATAGCATGTAGCATTGTATTACTACAAACACGCAAGGTAGCCATGAGTGAGGGCGGTTCGCAGAGAAGATCCTGTTACTTCAATGTTGTGTACCAACCCCGTCTTACTGAGCACGACAGCACAGCGGAAAAGACAAGATCAGGATCCGGTAGAAGAAAATGCCAAAAATGCCATACGGGTGTAACCTTTCAAATGCAGAGTAACGGCATGTCTGGATATGCTTGAATATTCGACTTTTTGATTCCACCGGGTAGTAAACGCATCTTCTTGTAATGATGCATGCCTAGTCTGCAGGTGGTGTCCTCGGTAGTCTCAGTATGAGATATTACTGTATAGGATTCATGACTCTACTTTTACATCGTAGATGCAGGAGATCGGTGGCGTTCCCCGCGGTTATGCATATGGGTTATACTACGTATCATTGGGTATCATTCCGCCCTACTGACAGTTGTCAACAGGTAATAACTCGGAGCAAGAATGGCTGGCTGAGGGATCGACGATACTGAATTCTACACCGTCTTACCTGCAAATGTAACAGTAAATAGTAAAGACCACCTCATTATACAAATCCGGGCCGAGAACAGGTGCATAGCTCATGTTTGGGCCTACAATTGCCTGCGCAGCGAGCTGCTGACTCAACGTGACGGCCTGGAGCTTCACGTTTAAATTAGCGGTGAGAACATGTGCCACGAGAAGGGGATTTTTGACTTGGACAGGTCGATAGCAGTGTTCTAGCAGTACATCACTACCGCATTGAGACGAACCCATCAGTGCCGTATGCAGCAATTATTCCCAGCCCAGCCAATCATTTTAATGCCTCTTCAGCTCTTCGGCTAGGCAAAAAAGAAAAATTTGTAGCATGCCCGCCGTTTCGGAAACGACAAAATGTACATCGGCTAGGTACGGCGCCTCCCGTTCCGCTGTGGGGACTGTTTGTAGCTGGCTGCATCTGCGGATGGTCATCTATTCTTAACATTATGAGCCAAGTAGGTTTGAATACTTCTGCCTTTCGTTTTCTATCTGGGGGTTTAGAAGAACATACAATGGGCCTACGGTAGGTTATCGCAATGTTACCTCGATTACTGCTAAATGTGGTAGAGTATGTGTGCATTATAGCCTTCACATCAGTAGAAATGCCTGTTTCATAGAATTAACACGATAACTATGAGTATATATGGTAGATATACTGTGGTATCATTCATGCTGTATGATAATTGGACTATCGTATTGCCACCCAACTAGGATCTACATACCATGCAGTGCTATGAACTCGGATTTCAAATACTATACTTGCTAATCATACGCCCTGCCTGCGTTTCTTTAGCTACTGGGTCAAGGCATGGTATTTTCACCATATTGCAGTCTATCCAGATGGCCTTCTTACCTACAGATTGTCGTCTATAGTCATCACCTGACGTGTCTCCTGCGGAATATCAGTTGCATGCAGAGCTGAGCTGATGGCTTCTTGCTACATACTTCATCGAGATGAGGGGTAGGATGTGGCTGGCGGTTAGGTCGGCGGCACCGAAGTAAATGAGCTATCTGTCTTCCTCTTGAGTCTGTACCGGTATATAATCATCTAATGTCCCGGCCATGGTCTATCTCAAACAAACCAGCCATCGAACCCCTCAATCAAAAATTTACATCTTCAGTCATTCAATCCTCCAACATGTCTACAGAAATAAAGACCTACTATGCATCCTCTGACCTCAACACGAATGTCACGGGTTATCCAGGAGGACAGGAAACCAAAAAAGATGTGTTCATCCTCTCACATCCGGAGATCATGAACATGATGCGCTACATCTGGGCGGGATGTGATCTACCCACCGAGCACGATGACTATATCCGGCGCATGGGCATCGACGAGTCGGTCAAGGGCGAGGTAACCAAAGAGGTTGACTTGATGGTTGCGGCTTACGCCGAGGTATGAACACCTCTCGACCATCCTCTCAGTTGCTAACGCAGATCAGGTCCAAAAAGTCAACCAGAACTTCCGCGACAACACCTGGAAAGGACTCGTCGATCTGTCAGGCGAGATTGTCAACTACACAAAAGTTGCTGGTGGAACAGTCGACAGTTCGTACTATGTGGGCTTCCTGCAGGCCATCAAGGACTACCACGAAGCGACGGAGCAGAAGAAAAAGGACGATGCCAGAGAGGCGATCAAAGAGTTCACCGATGACCTGATTGGTCGGATCACCACGCTGCAGACGCTGAGTGTCAAGGCCCGTGATGACTTGGAGACGTTCAAAAATTCCACGACCAAACATAGCTCCACGCTGCAGACCAACGAGGAGGAAGTCAAAAAGCTGTTGGATGACACCGAAATCAAGAGGCTTGAGGGCGAGATCAAAAGCCTGCAGAAGGATCTGGATGCCGAGCAGAACGAGCTGAGCTATGGTTTGTCCTTGCTACCTACTGAGGAGCATATGCTAATGATGTATTGTATAGATCTCAAAGTCGCTGCAACGACTCCGGCCTACGCCTGGGTGTAAGTCTTTATATCCTGCTGGATTTTCTCTACTAATTATATAGCACCATCTTTGGCTTCATCGCCGCCATTGCTGTAGCCAGCATTTACGGCCTAAAAATCAAACATATCAAGGAAAACATTGAAAGCACCGAGGGCAAGATCAAGGATGACCAAAAGAAGCTGGAAGCAGCCCGGATCGTGAGCGCAGACGCCCAGCGCATGTCAGTAAGTCACCCTCTTAACGCCTGATACAGAACTGACCACTCTAGAACGGAGCATCAGCCCTGATCGCCCTAATCAACCCAGCCATCAAAACCATCGAGAAACTCGAAACGGTCTGGCAGACCATCGCCGATGATCTCAAGGGTCTTAACGCCGCAGCCAAAGACACCTCCAAGGAAATCCCCCCGGGTCCGGCAATCGAGAAACGAACGCTTACGCTATTGGTTAATAGCTGGAATGAGCTTGGCGACTATGGTAAGTGTCGATTCTTTCGAACGTGATATACATCTAAAAAGTCTGCAGTGACCCAGTATAGGAAGGAGGCGTATACCAGCCAGCCAGAAACGCTCTCGCTCGACCAGTGGGTGAAGGAGTACGGCACCGAAAAATAGTCATGTATCTATTCGGCTGGGATGAAATGCAACATCCGACGGCTGTTCATGAGGACATTTATAAATTATTCTCAATGAATGCCCGTCAATCTATACATTCGGGTACACCAATATGCGCAAATTCCAGTAGATTGAACTTTATAGAGCTACTAAGTCTATGAAATTATATAATAAACTAAGTTCAAAAGGCCTATGAAATTTCGACACAATCCGTAGTAATTCTCGAGGAAAAAGTATCCGTATCGCTGACGAGAAAAAGAGGCTGTGCTTTATCATTAAGACAGACTTGTCATCTTTTCATCCAACAATAACGATGCGTGGGAGAGTAAAATGGGCCTGGACGAAAACAAGTTCGACATCGAGCTGCATTACTATTTCACGAGAAAAAGATGGCCTCTAACGCGTGCAGCACTCCTAGGAGATTGCGTATAGAAGTATGTGTATTTATTCGGGGTATATCAAGTTTTCTCACAGCCAGCGAGCCATAAAACAGGGTATGGTATGCCTGGTTTACTCAGGCAAATCATACTCGATGATCAACTTAGAGTCCTGATCAAACGTAACCATAAAGCTCCGTGCCTTTGCAGGCCCAACGCCCAGCGTCTCATCTCCAGTAACATGTCGTATGAATCCCCCATGCGTAACAACAACGATATCAGGCCGTGCAGTATTCGCCAATTCCTTGAATTTCTCTTGCAGCCGACGCTGAATTCTCCATCCACGCAGCTTCAGGGATTCAGAGTCGGATGCATAAAGTCCTTCCTTTTTCGGGAATGTCGGATCCAAGTCAAGGATATCCCAAGGAAGATCTTGAAACTCGGACTTTAAGATGGAAATGTCCGAGCCAGTGTCACAGGGTCGAGCAGAATGCGCCTGCACATCCGGCTCAAGTACGAGACTTGCACCGTTTTGGACACCTGCTGCGGAGAACTTGGGGTAAAATCTTTGATCAAGTGTTTGTTGAAAGCCGATATGAGCTGTTTGAAGTGTTCGCCGCAGCGGAGATGCCAGCACCAACCCAACGCTATCTTTGAATTGAAAGTCTCTTGATAGCTCCTGGGACTGCTGGATTCCTCTCTCGGTCAATGGAGGGTCCAGGATCGTCGTATCATGGCCAGGATTGTGAGTTCCCTCTGCATGTCGGACGATGTGTAGGCGGAAAAGCATTTTGCCGGGCAGTGGCTCTTGATGTTTGTACGGATATTTCACGTAGAAGAGCGCGGCTGAGCTGAAGATCATGATGATGGATATGGCCCTGATTAATAGTCTCATGTCGGGCTATGAACAGAATTACTTTTCCAGTACGCATCTTAAAGCTTATATCCGAGCTTAATCGGACTACATTTCTGGATTAGGTAGGATCGACCGCGTGTCTCTCCTTTAAGAAAACCGATGGCCCGCGGAGGATCCAGTTCTTAGGTGGTTTTTGGTTGATCTTTGCATTGTGGATATCTCCGATGATAGCTATTCCTATACCGGTAGCCTGCAGCGAGAGCCACATCTATCTCCGGGCCTGTGAGGCTGAACATAAGAACGAGGCGAGAGTACGAACCACGAAGCATTATTGCTATGCTCTTATTTTTTAATTATTATTCGAAGAAGGGCAAATGTTGCAGAAATAAAAAGTAACTTATTGATAAATATTGAACCCGTTGGCCTATATTCTCGCATAACTAGAAACTGTTCCTCCTCCCATTCCCATCCCGACTCTTCACAAACTCGTTCTCAAAATCAAGACCCGCGTCCTGACGAATAATACCATATCCAGATGACGAATCCAAAGGCCGACCCCCATTCGCATCCGAGAATTGCTTAGCCCGAAGCATATGCTCCAGTGCCACTTCAGCAACCTTCAACCTTGTCCCAGCGTCCCGGGCACAACTAATCCCATGCTGTACATCTTTGATACCGAGATTCAAATTCGACCATGGCGATTGACCTAAATTGTAACATGAGCAAAACATGACAATACACAGTATGCCCATGTGAATGTGGGCCCTACCTTCTCCGGGCATGTACACTCCCTGCGTCATCCGCGTTGAATCAGAGTGTGCCAAGCCCCCAAAATTCAACTCGAGTAGCTTTTCTAATGTCTCGCTACCGAGATTGCTCTTCTCGGCGAGGACGTGTGCTTCGCCTACTATTTCCATTGTTCCTGCAACGATGAAATTGCTGTGATGTGTTAGCAATTGAGTCGTAGTGCACACTGAATGCAATGCTGTTTAAAATGTTCGTACCCCAGTGTTTTGAGCACAGTAGCGTTCTCGGGTAGATCTGATACAACCATAACTTCACGTGCGATGACGCCTTTTCCAAATGGTAAGACTTTTTCAATGTCTTCGCTAGTTCCGGCCATTGCCATCAGAACTTGGCCCGCTTGTGCAGCTGGAGTGGCCCCAAATACCGGCGCTAGGGCGTTTTGTTAGCAGATATAATTCATGGAAGAGACCGCACACCAACCAGCAATGAAAGAAGCATTCCGTTGCGTTAGCCTCTCATTTGTCGCCTTTGAAGTCTTCGGATGCACAGTAGTTGTATCGATAAATAGTTTACCAGCAATGTTGTCTACAGCTAGAATTTGGTCGATGATGGAAACTAGCGCCGCATCGTCGCTGGTCTTCCGTTCATGTCAGTAACCAAGTTTCGATCCATGACTGAATAGGCCACTAGCTATCTATCCGCAGAGATAATCTGACTCACAGATATGAAGATAAGATCACAATGCTCGACAAGCACAGAAATACCCAGGCAGCCGACAGCTCCAAGTGCTAGAAGTTCATCGCCGCGACTTAGAGTCCGATTCCAAAATCTCAAGCCGGGCTTCTTTTCGCTTTTGAGAAATTTGTGTACATTCTGGGCCATTGCTAGACCCATGCTTCCCAGGCCTGTGAGGTGTTAGGTGGTCATTGATGATGATTGCTCTATTGTTGTCATACCTATCCACCCAACTCGGGGGTTGTTAGTTGTCATGGTCGGCGTTTGGGTTTTACTTTTGAAGTGATATTGATTGATCAGTTTCGGATTGTTATTGAAGATGGACGGATTGTTTATTGGCAGTTATAATATTTTGGTAAGAGACCATTGGTATTGAATGTTGTAAGAGATGTCTGACAAAACGGGTGACTCACTGCTGTCATCTGCTTAGTCATAGAGCGATTCAACTTACCAACTAGGCTAAAAGAGGCATAGAGACACGCAGAACATATCTCCAATTGCCACTGCAGTAATATATATGCCGGGACCTAAGTTGCGACCTAAGTTGCATTGGGGGTGATGCCTTCAGCTCGAAACGAATTTGCCCATAGTGATACTTGCCGCCTAGCCTACCGCCTACTTTACCGCCTTATACCTGACACTCGACCCCGGACCTTACATCCATTAAATAGTCGTACGCATCCCACAATGAAAAGCCTCATATAGGAAGCCAAGCAGCCAGTACTAGTGGACAAAGCAACTTGTTAGGCAAATAAATAGAATCATTGCATATCGTTACCGCTCTCATCATCTCATAGAAGTAACAGAATCACTGGAGAACCTATACAAGAAAACGTGGCAATATTCATAAGCAATTAGCGGCAGAATTCGTTTTAAGCGTAAGGCCTTACCGTCAATGACTATTACCGACCCTTTTTATCGGGTTCTTTCTATACTCTCTTCATTCTATATCAACCTATCTGTCTTATCAGACTGCTATCGAGCCACTCCTATGTCAACATCTACTTGATTCAAGATTTAAAAATTTCGAAACAAGAATTATTCTGTTTCTTGGCATTCCTGGTCTCTTCTTGATGTGGTGTTACACCCTCGAGAAAGCTTCCTGACAAAGTTTAAGATGAATTCACGTCAATATCCACAAGGTACGTATGGTAGTGGATTCTAGGGCTTTGAAATTCGTGCTGTGATTAACATTTTATCCAGGTTATAAAGATAATGGTGACTCTGCTCAAATTGACGAGACTCTAGTTGCACATGAAGGCAACGAGGATTTGTCCGCTTTTCTTTCATCAATATGCCACCCTGGGCCCTATGTTGCAGAGCAGAATATATCAGACTACGACAAAGTGCCTGATTCCTCTTTTCCTACATCCGCACTCTCGTATGAGCTCGCTGGGTCAGCGGAGGCGGAATCCCTTCCCGTGACTCATGAACAATTCCCTTTTGAGCCCCATGCAAGCTCTTCCTGGTCGTATAATGAAGAGTTTCATACTTCGCAGTTGGCAGGTCCATCTTTCAGTCACGACCCGTCACTCTCTCCGGCCTTTCCATTACCCATTGCTTCGGTGTCCGGTGGAAGTCATGGCAGGGAATTCGAAAACCCAAGACCAAGATCAACTCCAATATGGCCGATGAGCCAATTCATTCCACCTCAAAATCGCCAGCGCCAAGAACTTCCGCGACGCAGAAGCAGGTATCATATTCGTGATACTGACAGAGGGACAAGTCCCGTATTCATACCGCCAAATGCAAATCCGGCCCATCCGCTGGAACGCTGGAAGGAATCGCCACCTGAGGGTGAAGCTGCCAGTCTCTCAGCCATTCGAAATGCGCTTCAGAATCCGTCAATTTATTCAACAGGACACGAGGAACAGCAAGACCATGATAGCTGGTATAGCACATCTAATCCGGGCGTTGCTGAGCAGTTCCGCCATCATCGCGCTACTAATTCTCGACCTGCTTCCATCACAAGCGCAGAAACCCCTGTCAGCGCCTCTTCCAGGAGGTCTGACAAGTCGGGCGTCTCCAACAGCAGTCGATCCCAACACAAGTCGACTGCTGGAGTCAAACGAAATAAGGCAAGCGGAGGGAAGAAGAAGCGGATGACTTCAGCCACTGCTCCTCGAATATTCTGTTGCACTTTCTGCTGTGACAAATTTAAAAGCAAGTATGACTGGGTAAGACATGAGAAATCCCTTCATCTCAACCTAGAGACCTGGGTTTGCGCACCACATGGAGGATGCGTGATACTTCCATCGACCGGCCGTGTCCATTGCGCCTACTGCAATCAGCTCGATCCCTCGGCCAACCACCTTGAACAACATGACTATTCGGCCTGCAAGCGACAGAATCGTATCTTCAAACGCAAGGACCATCTAATCCAACATCTGCGTCTTGCCCACCGCCTGGAAACGATGCCCTTGATCGATGACTGGAAACATGTCGTCACTGACTTCCCTTCTCGTTGTGGCTTTTGTGGCGGCCGAATGTCTACTTGGGATGAGCGAGCCAACCACTTGACACTTCACTTCCGGGAAGGCCGCAATATGGCCAGCTGGAAAGGCGATCATGAGTTTCCCCCGGAGATCGCTGCTCAAGTTACACACAGTGTACCACCATATCTCTTGGACTTTGAATCTCGAACGTTCGTGCCTTTCTCTGCGACCAACCGCGCCGTCAGTGATCATCTTTCTCAGATGATGACTCGCGCCACATTTTCTGGTACTGAGGATGGTCAGCATGTCTCACCCGAGGCTGCGGACGTTGACCCTGAACCTATACCTGAATCGGATTTCCAATTGGATTCCTATACGCAGGTGCTTACTCGTCACTTGAGTCACTATGCACAGCAGAATATGATGCTAGGGGTGATTCCTTCGGATGAGATGTTCCAGCTAGAAGCTAGACGTCTTCTCTTTGATTCGGAAGACTCTTGGAACCAGACTATGGCGGATAACCCCGAGTGGTTGGCTAAATTCCGGAGTGATCGATACAATGATAGCCTGCCTCAGACTCCAGACGAGCTTGTGAACGACATATCTCGTGATCATTGAACTTGAGTGATGTATCATATCAGCAGGGAGTTGCACCCATATTTGTTTATAAATGCTCTTTGTGTATATATCATATTCTTATTATAATTGGATGCCAGCTCAACAAATGGTTTTTTGATTCGACCAGAGCCTAAGCCAAGATGCTTCGCCGTCTCGAATACTCCACTACCTGGCCATAGTCATGTGTGTCCATTGTCGACAAGACAGCCAGGGACACAGGGATTTCAAAATGTTTATTAATCGATGTGATGTGGTTTTCCGCCGTCGGTTCCCACGGCGAGTTGAGAATATTGACTGTTGCTCGCTGTGCAACCAGATCTGCCGGCGTTTCTGATAGTACATGTGAGTATAAAGTCCACTGCAACAGCCCTGACTGGTGATTACCTTTATTGGAAGTCTGGTCAACCACCATGGGTTGACCCTGCCTGTCGCCCTCCTCCCGTTCCTCTCCCTTCCCTCGCATATCCCATCTTCGCTTCGAGCGTGGTGGTATTGATTCCTTCACCGGCTTCTCAGCGCCTGAATATTTCCCCCTTGATGCAATCCCAGCTCCCCACCGCAGTCTGATCTCGTATCCCTCACACGCAATGCCGCGCAGACTGCATCTTTGGCAAGAGGGACGCATTTCATCGCATTGAACCCGCTTCTTCTTACACGTCCAACATCCCTTGAACGAGCGATGCCGAGAGTGGGGGGTATCTTTCTGTTTTTCGACTGGTGACATAGCTATCCTGGCTGGCAAAAGGTGGTCAAGTAGAAAAAAAGAATGAAGGAACAAGATCATGAATTGCTACGTCTTTATGGTCATACAATGGGTGGTCTGAGCCTCTCTGATTGGTCGAACAAAGATCTCAGGGCCAAACAACGCGCTCTAACCCGCTCTAACCCGCTCTAGGGAGTGCTTTCCGGGTCCAAATGCCTCAGAGACAAGCATATATTGGACACGCAAATTCCCTCGCAAGGCAAGTCCAAAATCACAGACAACAGCGTGAGGTTGTTCTTATGATTGATCGCCAAGGCTGTAGCGACTTAACCCCATTCGGGCAGGTCCACGCAGGCCAACGCAGGTCAACGCGAAGTATGCGCTTTCTGCCGCTCTTGTTCTGCTTGTTTTCTACAGATGCAAAGTCAATCATTTCAATTTGTCAAGATCAAAATGCCTATTCCGAGGCGATCGGGGTGACCAGGGCGACCAGGGCCACCAGGGAAGATTGCGCCGTTTGTACCCGCTGCATCTGGGGAGCGAAAGTCGCCACTAGCAAAAGCCGGTTCCGATCGTGATGTGTCAAGATCGCGTTCACCGGTAAATATTCGAGTCCAAGAAGATTTCCAGGTTAATGTCTGCAGTGCAGTCAAGCTATCCGCATCTACCTGCCAGACAGGGAATCTTCAGCCTTTGCAGGTCCGATATGTGGAGTCACCCTACAGAAAACTGGAGCAACGAGAATGCCGTGTCGCGAATCTCTTAAATGCTTCCGAACTCGGGCATATCGGTGGAGTCTCGGTGAGCGTCCCAGGGACGTGCGATTCTGTTTGGTCACAAATGCCGATGCCCATGGGGTTCCCCCAGACAAACGTCAAACCCCGGGTCTTGAAACTGGGGGTGTGGGACTTGGGATTCTTACAATTGTCTCTGGCATCTTCGAACTTGGTTCCAGTATATCCATATTGCCTTACAAAGGAACAATACACAAATCGAACCCCGCTGTCGAGTGCTTCAACGGCAGTATCTCGCAAACTTTTTATTATTGGGAAATGACCCCAGAGCGACCCTTTTAAACCTCACTTCATTCACTGGTCCTTTCCATTGCTCGAAGTATGGACGTGGAAACCGAGAATCCTCTCAAACAAACCGACCAGAGTGCCCAGGATGCCAACGACCTCGCCGAATTCGGTCACGAGCAGACCCTCGCCCGCAAATTCAACATATGGAGCATGCTTGCCCTGGCCTTCTGTGTTCTGGGAACATGGTCGACATTCGCACAGGATCTTTCTGATGGGTTAATCAACGGCGGTCCTGTCTCGATCCTTTGGGGTCTATGTCTGGTTACATTTTGCAACACCTGCGTTGCACTCTCGCTGGGCGAGATCTGTAGCAGCATGCCTACGGCCCTGGGACAGGCATACTGGATTTACCGCTTGTGGGACTCCCGCTTAGGACGTTTCATCTCCTACATGTGTGCTTGGATTAACGTGTTCGGGTGGTGGACTCTTGCTGCTTCCCAGGTGGCATTCATGACCAATTTCCTGCTCGGCATGAAGGTCATGTTCAATCCGAATTGGACCGGTGCCTCTACGGGTTGGCTTGAGTTTATCGTTTATGTGGGATGTGTTTTTGTTTTGACATTAATCAATGTGGTCGGTTGTCGAAGGGAGAAGTTCTTGCCTTGGCTCAATAACTTTGTTGGCGTATGGTTCTTTGGACTTTTCTTCGTCTTCTGCCTTGCCTTGCTTATTTCTGTTGGCACTAAGGACGGTCTCTCGTACCAGCCAGCCAGATTTACCTTTGGCAAGTGGATCAATCAGACCGGGTGGCCAGACGGTGTTGTCTGGTTTATTGGACTCGTTCAAGCCGCCTATGGTCTCACTGCCTTCGATGCCGTGATCCACCTGGTAGAAGAAATTCCCGCACCGCGCAAGAATGCTCCGAAAGTCATCTATTTAGCCGTGATTTCCGGAGCAATCAGCGGTTTTATCTTGATGATGGTCTGCCTCTTCTGCATCCAGAAAGTGAACACTGTCGTCGACTCACCAAGTGGCCTTCCATTCATGGAACTCGTGCAAGAAACAGTAGGCCAAACCGGTGGAGCAGTATTGATCTCGCTCTTCATCATGAACGGCCTCGGTCAAGGAATCAGTATAGTGACCACAGCCTCTCGCCTGACCTGGGGCTTCGCTCGCGACGGCGGACTTCCATTCAGCGCATATCTCTCCGAAGTCAGCCCAACATGGAAAGCGCCCGTCAGGGCGCTCTGGTTCCAAGGCGCGATAATTGCCCTGGTCGGGGTCTTATTCCTCTTCGCCGAAACTGTGTTGAACGCCATTCTTAGCGTCAGCACCATTGCTTTAACAATTTCATATGGTCTGCCCATTATGACCTTACTTTTGATGGGCCGCGACAAACTTCCACACGGTGGTCAGTTCCATCTTGGCAGGTTTGGAGCGCCTGCCAACTGGGTCAGTCTCGTATACTGCTGCGTGACGACCATCTTCTTTTTCTTCCCCAGTGCTCCTAATCCCTCTGGGGATGAAATGAACTACGCTATTGGTGTTTTCGGTGTGATGCTCGTTATTTCGGTCGCTTTTTGGTTTATTTCGGGCAGTCGCACTTATCTTAATACTGAGGAGTCTATTCCTCATGTTATCCAGGCTCGTGCTGTTGCGAATGAGCCTGCCCTGCCCGAGCCTAAGAAGGAGGATCGATGAATGAAATCCCGGAGTCAATCGCTTCATTGGTTTCTTGTGAACCTAGGATCGGGATTTGATGGTTTATTTGACGTGTTATGCTTGACATTCGTCGGGGAGAATTGGTATATAAGCGAGGTGTGCATAGACATCCGTCTAGATGTATATAGAATTGATATATAGATTGATTTCAATCTAACATAGGTGATTGCATTCCACCATGACCGAACGAACATTGTTCTATTGCTTCTCCACCATAGAGCCTGCCCAAATGGCATAAGTCCTCTTATCTGGCAGGGCAACTTCGGCTCCCCGAAGTAACACTCTAGCTCTTGTTTCTTTGGCATGCATAATGCATGCAGATGCCTCCGCAGGAGACACGCTGGAAGCTGCAGTTCTGCCTTGCTTCCCAAGTTCCTGTTGATAATCGGGATGACTATTTCTCGGTGAAGCGGAAATATGCTCCTTTCAAACAGCAATAGCGATTATGCTACGCGCGCAGTCACACCGATTGATTCGAGAGCCCAGTGATAGGCAAAGTCGAGTTCTCGGTTTTCCATTCATCCCCAGGCCCTTTGGCTGCAACAACTTTAATTTAGTACGTTAATAGGTTGACGTATGGGGTCTGACGTTGCCTACGACCTAGGCGCATTTTCGGCTGATTACCGGAGTAATGCAGGAGGTGACGATCTGGAACAAGATTCTCAAACATCAAATCATACTGAAACTCGGTTGATCAAAGCTCAATCCTCAATCGGTTGCTAAGATATCCAAACACACTGGAAATCTGTAGTTTTCAAGCTGAAGGTATACAACGACAGCCCGAGATTCAGTTTCTGGGTAACTATTCCATTAAGCTTCATAGTCGCCTTTCTTAATTTCAGGTGGATCATCGTGCGGGATATGAGGATCATCTTGGCTGTTTCGGCCTTTAACTGAAACACATTTTGTATGAGTCTCAGCTTCCAGAAAGCTCAAGTGGGCCCCCCTGAGCGCAACTTCATCAAAACAACAGAGACACTATTTTTGGGGATGCGATCTAGACCTGGGATACTCCATAGTTGATGAGTGCTCCTGTGTCAAGTAGAGGTTATTCCATGGTCATACGTCTCCGGATCGATGCTTAGCCTTGGCTCCAGAGGTATATATATCAGCTGCTTCGTAGTCGACGGAGAGTAAAAAGCCTCTTTAAACACATCCAATCTCAAAATGCATTTCACCTCCTTTTTCTCTATGCTGGCTATCCCAGCCATGGTCGCTGCCACCCTGGATCCGGCTTCGACTAACAGCAAAGGCTACAAGCCTAGCAGCCTGAACTGCTCTGGTAAATATCAATCATGGATGAGTTTTGATGCAAAGAAAAGTATATACTGAACCGTGAAAACAGCTGCCAAGGTCTCCAAGGCTATTCAAGCCGCTGAGTGCTCCCACAACACCCGGACTTCATCCACCCAAACCTTCGCCGTCTTCGAGACTGACCACCAATACGACTCCAACAACGGTGCTCCCTACGGAACATGCAGCGCATACACTTGCACCGCCCCGACCTCTAGTGAGATCGAAGCGGACTCCGACTACTGGATCTTCTACTGGGGCGATGGTGGAAAGAGCAGTGGATACGGTACCACCTGCATCAAGGATCCCCAGACTGGCGAGTGTGGCTGCGAGAACTCGGATGGTACTTTCGTTGCTGGAAGCTCCAGCTGCACTTAGAAGTTAAAATTAGACTAGAAGGAGTCTTGTCATCTCCTGGTGAGATGCAAGACTCCCAGTCTCAAGTGAGTATTGCCGAATTAAAACATTGGCAATTATTCAGAAAACACAAACTCAATTTTGATATATACAATATAGCATCCAGATTTTATCAAGGATCCTCGAGATAGTAGCTACCTCAAAGCTTGGACTTCATGTTGACATGAATAGCCTTGACACTAGAATAAGCATCAAGACCAGCCTGACCGAGCTCACGCCCAATACCACTCTGCTTAACGCCACCAAACGGAATGCGCCAATCGCTGTCATTACTGGAGTTGATCCAGACCATACCAGCCTCAATCTTCTTAGCAACGCGATGCGCACGAGTCAAGTTAGTAGTGAAAAGTGCACTACCAAGACCATACGTAGTATCATTGGCCATCTGAATAGCATCCTCCTCAGTGCTGAACTTCGCAATAACAACGAAAGGACCGAAAACTTCCTCTTGGTAAATCCGCATCTTAGGAGAAACATTCGTGAACACAGTCGGTTCCACGAAGTATCCCTTGCCATCACCAACGCCCTTGAATGGCTTGCCACCAGAGACAAGAGTCGCCTTCTCGGATTTTCCAATATCAACATAGGACATGATACGGTCATATTGAGCTTGCGTCACCTGGGGACCCTGGAAAGTCGATTCCTCAAATGGATCGCCGACCTTGGACACATTCTTAACTTGAGCCTTGAATGCTTCCAGGAACTTATCGTAGATCTCATCCTGGACCAGGATCCGCGATGTAGCAGTGCAGATCTGGCCCTGGTTATACATGATACCGATATGGGCCCATTCAACGGCCTGTTCGAGATCCGCGTCGTTGAAGACGACCAGGGGACTCTTGCCGCCTGTCTCGAGGGTGATGTTCTTCAGATTCACGCTGGCCATCTTCATGATGTGCTTGGCTGTGGCGGTGCTTCCGGTGAAGGCAATCTTGTCTACATCTGTGTGCGAGGCGAGGGCTGCGCCTGCGACAGAACCGTGGCCGTTCACGATGTTGACAACGCCTGGTGGGAAACCAGCTTCCACGATCAGGTTTGCCAGGAAGAGGATTGAGAGGGGGGTTTGCTCGGCTGGCTTGAGGATCACGGTGTTCCCGCAGGCCAGAGCTGGGCCGAGCTTCCAGGCTGCCATTGCCAGAGGGAAATTCCATCTGTGATAAGTTAGTGGTGGACATGATCGGGCCTTGAAGGATACGTTACGGGATAATTTGTCCGCAGACACCAACCGGTTCCCGGACGGTGTATGCGAATTTGTCAGGGGTGGTATCAATGACCTGACCAAAGATCTTATCGGCGTAGCCGCTGTAATAGCGGATAGTCTCGGCGGTCTCGGTAAGGTCATCATTGAAGGAAACAGAGTATGGCTTTCCGTTGTCAAGTGTTTCAATGGTAGCAAGAGTCTTGCGGTTATCCTCAATGAGCTGAGCGAGACGGTTCATCAGCTTGCCGCGGTCGGTACCGGGAAGGTCGCGCCAGCAAGGGTTATTGAGGGCTGCGCGAGCGGCCTTGACGGCTGTGTCGACATCCTGAGATGAGGCAGCATGGACAGAAGTGATTTCCTTTGCGGTTCTATTGTTTTTTTATCTGGTTAGCAATAGATTGATGTATGCGCAAAGTTGTAAGACGTACGTAGGGTTGATGGTGGCAATCTTCTCGCCATTGGACGACTTGACCCATTGGTTGTTGATGAACAGGCCCGTGGGCTGGGTCCAAGTATGACCGTTGGGCGCTGTGAGTTGAACTGACACGTCGGACATAATGTGTGAATGATCTTGTTGAGAGTATGTAAAGAAATGATCCAGTTACGTGAACGATAGTAGTACTTAACACCAGTGCTAGCTAGGTGATAGCTAGAGATAGCGATAAGTCGGCTGTACATTCCAATTCAGTCTCCATTGTGACTTCAAGCCGATCCATGAGATCCACGAGATCCACCTCCGGATTTCATCAAAGACACAGTGGACTCGGACGTGGGGACCAAATCACGGCGGTTGACGGGAATATGCGCTAATCCTAATTAGGCATGTCCAGCCAACCTCTTTTCAGTGTTAGTGATGAGGATGGTGGATAGATGGACTGTTTGGTCTTGAGAGGTCTAATGTGTGCATGATATTGAATTCTACTCTATTGAGTATTCTACTCCTTTCCATATGACGCTCTCTATCAAAGGGACTTCGCCAATGTAGATATGAAGAGCCGCGCCTTACATAAACACACCACGTGAAAATAAGCTTGTCTCAACCTGCATAAATCACCTGATTCGTCAAGAACAGGCAGGTGGTGCCTACGGTGTGGATGTTCTGCAGATAACACTTGCCTCATTAGGGCGACCAGCAGAGAACGCAGAGGCCAACACATCTCCCGAGCCGCGAGATTCTGATTGGCCGATATTTTCAATGGCAATGGCTTTACGAAACCGATATTATGGCATAGAATGGAGAAATGTCATCTCTGGTGTCAATTTAATAGCTTCTCCAGACATTCGCCCAAACCGAACAATGGCGGTAGAGCCCACTCTCGGGACCTTTCGCCCCCCGGCTTCTATAAGATCCCGATTCCCTTTCTGGGAAGGTACATGCGGGCGACAGCCAATCTGATATCCAAGGTCTGGTATCTATATAAGGTCCATGGCAACTTGGCGATGAAGCGTTTCAGTTCTCTACAACTCTCTAACCTCTTCTCCCATACCCCCCTCACATCTTCATCATGGCGTCTGCCCCGGATACCACATCAATTCCTGGCTACACGATCTTCCGCGAGGGAGATTACGAGAGTGTAGCCGCTGCCGCGATGTTGCCACAGGGAACTCCCCACCCATTAGGTTGGTCAAATACATACTCTTGCAGAAATTAAATACTAACATCAATGGTAGATCAACTTACTATCAAGGAAATCCCAGAGGCTGCCAAGCTCATCCGGGAATATGCCAACCCCAAGACTATCAAGTTCAACTGCCTCACACTCCGGGAACCCCGGAAAGCCGAATATCAGACATTCCGAGCTGGGCAAATTCCTATCCCGGAACGTCGCGCTTTTGCCATTGTGATTGTGCGCGAGACCTCCCAGGTCGTCGAGGTCGTTGCCAACCTCGCCACCGGCAAGGTTGAGGAATGGAAGGAAGTTTCCGAGGTCATGCCTACTCTCACTCTGGAAGATCTCGATGTTATGGAGCGCATTGCCCGCAAGGATGCCCGTGTGATTCGTGCCTGCAAGGAGATCGGCATTACCGACATGGATAAGGTCTTCCTCGATGCATGGGCCATCGGCATTGACGAACGCTGGGGCTACGAGCGCCGTCTCCAGCAGGGTCTGGCTTACTACCGTAACTCCGAGTTCGACAACCAGTACGCCCACCCTCTGGATTTCACCGTTGTTGCGGATACCGAGACCGAAGAGGTTCTCAGCGTTGATGTCCGCTACGTCAACGGTGAACGCACTGCTGTTCCTCTCCAGGAGCACAACTACCTTCCCGAGTTCATTGGTGACAAGTACAACCACGACCGTCTGAAGCCCATCGATATCACCCAGCCTCAGGGTGTCTCCTTCAAGGTTCGGGGTAACGAGCTGACCTGGGCCAACTTCAAGATGCACATTGGTTTCAACTACCGCGAGGGTATTGTCATCTCTGATGTGCGCACTCACGACATGTACGAGGACCGTGAGCGCACTCTCTTCAACCGTATCTCCGTCGTTGAGATGGTTGTTCCCTACGGTTGCCCTGAGAAGCCTCACCACAAGAAGCACGCTTTCGACGTCGGCGAGTACGGCACTGGTCTCATGACCAACTCCCTGAAGCTGGGTTGTGATTGCAAGGGTGCCATTCACTACATGGATGGTGTCATGTCCACTTCCAACGGTGAAGCCGCCGTCATCAAGAACGCCATCTGTATCCACGAAGAGGACAACGGCCTTCTCTACAAGCACACCGACTACCGCGATGGCACAGTCATCTCTGCTCGCGACCGCAAGCTCATCGTCTCTCAAATCATCACCGCCGCCAACTACGAGTACGGCTTCTACCACACCTTCACCCTGGACGGCACCTACAAGCTGGAGATGAAGCTCACCGGCATGCTGAACACCTACTGCATGCACCCAACGGAAACAGCCGCGCCCTACGGCACAGAAGTTGCCCCCTCAATCAACGCCCACAACCACCAGCACCTCTTCTCCCTCCGCATCGACCCCGAAATCGACGGCCACAACAACTCCGTCGTTCAGAACGACGCCGTCTCAGCCGAAGCAGCCGTCGGCTCCCCCGAGAACCCCTACGGCAACGCCTTCTACAGCAAGAAGACTCCCCTCCGCACAGCCCTCGAAGGCGCCGCCGACTACTGCTACGAGACCAACCGCTCGTGGGACATCATCAACCCGAACCGCATGAACACAATCGCCAAAAAGCCCGTCGCCTACAAGATCCTCAACAACAACTGCCCACCCATGCTCGCCAAGCCAGGCAGCACAGTCTGGAAGCGTGCCGCCTTCGCCCGCAAGCCCCTCTGGGTCCTGCCCTACAAGGACTACGAGCTGTTCCCAGCCGGAGACTACGTCTGCCAATCTACTGGTGACGATGGACACCCCCACAACCCCACAATCGCAGACTGGGCTGCTCGCAACGAGAGCATCGAGAACACCGATATCGTCTGCTACCTCCAGTTTGGCTTGACTCATTTCCCGCGCACTGAGGATTTCCCCATCATGCCTGCTGAGCCGGTTAGCATTATGCTTCGTGCTTCTAACTTCTTTGAGAAGAACCCCGGTCTTTGGGTGCCTCCTTCTGCTGTTTGTGTTGATACTCAGTCGAAGAATGCTTTCCCTTCTGCTGCTTCTGCTTCTTGTTGTCAGGGGAATAGTTCCAGACTTTAGGCGTGGAACTTGGATGTGGCATTCCTTTTGGTGTTGATTATGTTTGAAAATATGGGTGGTTTCGATAATTGTATATAGTCATTCTCATTTTATATCATTCTTTTTTTTTTACTTCAACTTCAATCTCTTTGCTGTAGCCACGAGTAACTTACTACAATCAATATTTATCATCGTGATAGAGCTAGGTTACTCCTCAAATAGCTTACAAGTATACGAATATCGTCATCATTCAAGACAAGTATGGTCATCAAGTATAAACATCAATGCATCTATGTACTAATTACAAATCTATCAACAAAGACCCCCTTAAAGCCCTAAATCAAGTTCTTAAGCTCCTGCCCAGCCAAAAGCCTCCGCAAGTTATAAGCAATAAGCGCCTCAGCATCACGCGGCCGCCCACCAGCAGCATGAGGCGACAGCACCAAATTCGGCGCCTTATAAAGCGGTGACGACTCGGGCAAAGGCTCAACAGCAAAGACATCGAGCGCAGCACCACCAATGGCGCCCTTCTCCAGCGCGTCCACAAGCGCAACCTCATCAACCGAAGATCCACGGCCAACATTAACCACCCAAGCATGGTTCGGCAAAAGCGCCAACCGCTCCTTGCCCAGCGCGCCATTGGTACTCTCAGACCCAGGTAGAATCATAACAAGCGCATCGGTCTTCTTCAGCACCTCAGGCAAGACATCCTCCCCAACAACCTCGAAGCCATTCCTCACACCCGCCGACCTCGCCACACCGGTGACATTGGCGCCCAGCGCCGTCAGCACTGGCGCCAGACACTTGGCGATATTGCCGAAGCCCCAGATGGTCACGTTGGCGCCCTTGAGCGTGGTGAACGTGCCGGGGGCGCGGTCAGGCTGCGGCCCGCCCAGGTGGCCCGGCCAGACGCCGCGGTTCTGGTAATCGCGCATCTCGAAGAACTTGCGCGCGCCGTTCAGCAGCAGGCCCAGCGCGTGCTCGGCGACGGTCTCGTCGTGGCAGCCGGAGCCGGTGGTGATGGCGATGCGGGAGGCGTCGAAGCCCGCGGAGAGGACGTCGTTGGGGCCGGCGGCGAGGGACTGGATCCAGCGGAGGTTCTTCATGCGTGATGCTGCGTCACGCAGGTTCGAGGCGGTGTTGGTCCATGTTACTAGGATCTCGGCGTCGATGTGGGTGTCTGGGATTGGGACGGTGACGTCGTAGGGGTGTAGGGCGACGGAGAAGCCTTCTAGGGACTTGGTGTCGAGGGTGAGGGAGGTTGGGTAGAGGAGCTTCATTTTGGGGGATTGTTTGGTGTGTGGTTGGAGGTGGGCTTTGAGAACTGTGAGTCGGTCGGTTGGGGACATTGGGTGTTGGAGGGGTTGTTATATGTGAATGTTCTTGCCCGGCTTTGCGACGTGGGGGTCCCCCGCTCGGCTTTGGCGGAGCTCCGCCGAGGCTCTGTTTGGCTTGACAGTTGGGAATTGTTATAGCTATTTGGATGCTTGGATTTGGGTCTGCTGTGATTAGATGAGTGGATTTATGGTATGTTTTACTTTACAGAATTGTCGCTTTTACAAGTGTTGGTTGTGTATTCCTACGTTCCTGCGTGAGGACTATGGAAGTTCAATAGCCGGGCGGCTATTGACGAGAAATGGAGTTCCCCCCGCGGGGGTGCGTCGGTCTCTGTACGGACACCGGTCTGTTGTTGAATATTAAGTTAACGCTTCACTAGACTGCACTTTGCAGTTGAATTGAACATCGACATACAAGTTTAAAGCATCGGATTCACAACTAGATCTATAAGTTACCCACTATCAATAACTTACCAAGCACATAACAGATGAGGTAAAAAGCAATACCTCAAATGGGTATCAACTAAATAAAATCCACAAAGCTACCTCGATAGCCAATATATACAAAAAAGGAAAAAGAAAAGCTATAAGCAAAACAAAGAGGCATATACGCTACCAACACTACACGCCATTCTTCTCATCAACAATTACCCCCCCTTCGACTGCCTCGGTCCCACTCAAAAAGAAGTCAAGCTCACTGGGCCCACCCTGGGAGTTTTCATTCTCGGCCAGCTGCTCCAGCAAGCTCAGGAATGGGTCTTTCTCCAAGGACCCGCCTTCACTCCCGGTTGTGGTATGCGTGCCGCTGGTGTGAGACTGCGCGCCGGGTGTGAGGACGGTACCGCCAGCGCCGCCGTTCATGCTTGTGTGCGCGGCGTCGAAGGGGAATGTGGCGTATTGGGGGTTGGAGGGGGGTGTTGGGGCTATGTTGAGGGTTTGGTCGGAGAGGAAGGGGGGTGGGGAGAGGCCAAAGACGGTGGGAGAGAAGCCTGGTGGCAGGGATAATTGGTTGGTTTGGTCTTGGTGGTTTGGGTTATGGGTTGGGTTAAGAGTCGTGAGATCTGTTCCTGGGAGGGAGAAGATTGATGGGAGAGAGGGGGATGGTTGGTTGTGAGCTGGGGCGTGGAATTGGAGAGTCGGAGAGAGAGATTGAGGTTGTTGGCCTTTGTGAGAGAAGGATATTGACTGGGAGTGGGAGTGGGAATGGGGGTTTCTGCGGTCTGTTTCTGAGGGTTGGGTTGTCAGGGGCGTCGAAGGCGCGCCTCTGGCATTGGAGTACATAGATGATGGGGTTTGGTAGGATGGTGCTACCATCGATCTTTGGTAGTAGTGGTCTTGTCGATCAATGAAGTTTGGGGTACTACTTCAACTTAGTTGTAGCAATTGATGCATGGTGTGAGAACTTACCTCGATGACAGATCATCCCCTGTGTCTATCAAGCGGACATGAGATCCGTCTAACGATAGACCCGGGTATCGATCCAAAAAGTCCTCAAGATGGAAGACGGGCGAGAAACGCATTGGACTGCTGGCTAGATTACGCACCAACTCCGAGTGGCAGGTATAGATAGTCTGAAGCAGTTCACGCTGGTGCTGGACACCCGTCCAGATATTACGCAGCCAAGAGAGCTGGTGCATTTCCCGAGTCAAGAACTCAGCACTTGAAGAGAAGACCTCACCTTCGCGGCCCTTGTAGTGCACACCGTGTACGTGAACAGTTCCAGCTGTGCAAACGCAGTAACCGACAAAAGCAGGCCATTCAACAAGTGAAGAATTCCGACCCAGTTCAACCAACTCTGCAATAGCATTTGAGTGCGAGAAGCAAAGATTAGTGGCCTCGATTTGCCAGGACTGGTGTTGTCCAGTCCCGCGTAGCTCAACCAAATCTATCGGTAAGAATGGGCGGTAGATCAAACAATGCACGAGATGATAAATCAACTTGCTCAGTAATAATGTTGTGCTCTCGGGGTGACCGAACAATGCGTCAATTGAGGCAAATACGTCCTGCGTACCGGCGGCCCAGATATCCAATTCTTGTCGGATCTTGGAAAGAGTAGAGAGTGCATGCCACGGGAAATGAGAGTCGCCCTTGACGCCACCCGCAGCCAAATACTTGTTGGTGACACCAAGAATACGCGTGATGTCAATCAACAAAGAAGCCGCGCTGGGCGATTTGCGACGAGAGTCTGCCGAATACTGGATATTAGGTCCAACATGGAACAGCTCTCCTTCCATGTTCAGACCAGCTGCATGAGGCGACCAAGAAGGAAGGCGCAGGACAATCGAATGGTCCGAGATGAGACAAGGCCGTCGGGATCCACAGTTAATGAAGCGATCCATTAGGTAGACAGACCAGAACAGGCGACGTCGCGTTTCTCGTTCGGCGGGTGAAACATTCATCTTGGTTGGTGCCTCGCGGTACATGTCCAGCGCAACAATCATTGCCACACAGTTCGCTGTTCCAATCAGAACCAGTAGATGTAAGCGGAAATTGGAGACACAACTTACAAAATGTCATATATGCCTTCTTCCCCAATCCAAAGGCGAAGAAAGCCTGCGATAATAACAAGAGAGTCTGCAACCCCTCCACCGTAGGGTTATCGACATCAATCAAGCGCCTTGCTTGATGCGCCGCATCGAGGCCCGGTCGTAGAGACTGCTCTGCTTGACCGGGAGAAGTGGTATACCTGGAGAAGGTCAACACAGCGAATAAAAGCGACAAACTGACAATCCCACCTCAATGCCATAGCGGAGATCGCCATGGACAGGAATGTCGGCAATTGATTCATCTGATGTCGCTGTCGCGTAGTCGCCTCATCGAGAATATAGAAAGGCTTCCCGTGCAATCGCGCAAAGTAAATATCCAAGATCGCATCCGACAATCCCCCTTGTGTTGGAGACGGCTGCGGAACAAGACTCCCCGGCTGACTGGCCAGCCGAGGAAAGGGATCTACATGCTGCGACAAGGAATTGGCCAACGCAGGTCGTGGTTCATTGGCAGTGTAAAGGCTGAATGAGGCATCGATCGTATTGCGGCGGGACGGAAAGCTTGGTGGATCGTCCGGGGTCTGATCGGGCGACGTGGGCGAAATCGGATTCTTTTCGTCGTGCAGTCGCTTTTCGAGGCCATCGACGCGTTTCAGCAAGGCTTCTAGCACATCGGTCTTGGGGCCGCGCTTTTTGGGAATTGCGTCTGTTGTTTTGCTGGTGTCAAAATGGGTCATATGACGGAATGTGGCTTTGGCTCACCATAGACACACGGGCACTGGAACACCTTGCAGGCTTCGCAGCTTGGTCGCAGGCGATTACATTTGATCTAGATTTGTTTGGATTAGGGATGCGATGGTGGCATTGGGGTTCAAACTCACCTTGCGCTTCCGACAGGATTTGCAGTTCATTGTTTCGCGTGGCTCGACCGTCGCACGGCGAGGCGTGAGACGGTCGATGCTGACCTGAGGGCGAGACATGGCACATTGAGGGAAGAGATGAAGGATGGAATGGGAGAGGAGAAGAGAAGAAAGAGGCCAAGAGGCCAAGAGGCAGAAGAGTGTGGCGTCTTGAGCCTATGCCGTTATGAGTTGCGGAGGGCGAAATGCGGAGAAGATGTGCCGCCGGACTTTGTTCAATTGGATCTGCTCTGTCTGGGACTCTTCGACAGTAACTCTAGTGGAATTATTTCATTCCAGTCTCTCTTTTGACTATTCTTTTTTGACTTTACTCAACTTGAATCGTATTCCTCTCAACAGTCACCAAACTCCCCTTAATATCCCCCCCTTATCCCCATACCCCAGTCCAGAACTCCGGGGAACATCCTCCTTTCACCCCCAACTCCGGTCAATTAGGGCTTCCACGCCAACATCCGACCACCTTTAGTCTAATCGCTTGGACCCTATTGTCAGTCCACTATTAACCGAAACTCGGCGGCCTCAATTCCCGATTCTTCAGCCCCGCTTCTAATTCCCCCGGATTCCCAGATTTCACCTGAAACACCCTGGCAATGCGCCAGCACTGGCCCTGTTCCAGGGCCTATTACCCTTAGACACCTGATCGTCCACATTCGACTGTTTTGGATACGGAACGTGGGCGTTTCCTGCAGATTGTCGAGCCCGGTTTCTTTTTGGTCTTTGACTTTGGGCTTGGAGGGCCTCCCCTGCATGTATTACTTGCATCATCAGAAAAGTTAGCTCAGCGGCCATCTGTACTGCGTGCACCTGCACTGCAGTCTGCATATGTAAACTGTGACCGATCTATACACGACTAAGCATTTATCCAACCGAGGGTATTGCGTACATGGCGCTCTGGGCTCTATGCTCTAAGTTAATTGATACTCATCCCCATACTCTATACTCGACATGCACATACTAGTACACTCCACCTGCATAAACAATCCAACCCCCGGTCAAACTAGTTCACCACCCTCCCCCTCCTCACAAAATCAGCCATATCCCTCGCCCTCACTGACCCCATCCCCTCCAACCCCTCAACAACCCCACCGCGATCATTCACCGGCCGTTCCTGACTGACCTTAAACCGCCCCTCGATGCGCGTGATCTCAACCGAAACGCCGACAATATTCTTCAGCAAAGTGGCAATATATTCTCGTGGCGCATCGGCGATTTTCCACGGCGTCGGGGACGCCGTGACCGAGTCCCTTCCAGCGCTAGCGCCAGACCCCTGGTTCATCTCCTCTTTCGCGGTTGTCACGGGCTCGGTTGTAGTGGATACTCCCGTACTCGTAGCCTTAGTCTGAGTCTTAGCTTCGCCTGGTGCCGCGTCTTCTCTTTCTTGGCGGTTGTCTTGGCTGCCTTGGTCTGTGCCTGGCGCTGACGCTGACGCTGATTCTGATGCTGATGCTGATGCCGATTCTGATTCTGATTCTCGGAACCCCATAACACCAACCTCCCCCAACCTCGCCAAATCCCCCAACTGCGTCCTGAGAAACTCCTCCGTAGACCTGTCCTTGACATCATGATAAACAGTCGCCCGCCCGTAAACCTGCACGGCAGCATAGTTCCACGTAGGCGCAACCTTCCCAGTCTTAGGTTTGGACTCGGTATAGAAATTCGGAGAAATGTAATGGTCCACGGGGCTTGTGAAGACAATCAAGACTTCGCCGGGGAGTATAGATGCACGCCCGGTCAATTCTGGTGCTAATGCTGGCGCAGGCTCGGGCTCAGACTCTGCTTCAGAGGTCGGAAATGCACCCGGGACGATATTTTCCAGGTTTGCAGGGTTGGTTTTACTTGCTTGTTCTTGCACTGCGTCGATAATTGCTTTTGTTTGTGGGTTTGCGCGGGCAATGTGGCCGCGGAGGGTTCCTAGGGATTGGGATTGAGGTTGGGGTTGAGCGTGTGTTTCTGGGTTCTCGGCTTCATTGTCAAGGATCCAGGGGATGTGACTGCTTTGCAGTGTTGGGTGGTTTGTTGAGGGGATTGAGGTTGTTATGAGCCCGAGTGGATGTTGTTTAAGGAAAGCGTGGAGAGTTGGGAGGTCGGTGACTGCATGGTCGGGGCGGAGATGCATTTTTTCGTTCTTTTGGGGGCCTGGTACAAGTGGAACTATTGTCAAAGAACGGTAATGGTAATGGCAATGGCAAAGGATCAAAAAGCTGGAATTGGGGAAGGGGAAGAGAGAAGAAGACCAGGACGAAAATGAGGGGCCAAACCCCGGATTTGATAAGCCCTTATCTGGCCCGAGGGTAAATTTGTTCCTGGCAAATCTGGGGTTTCCATCGGGGCCGATGACGCTCTATGGGTCGAGTATGCAGAGCGCTTAAAACATGACATTTATACACAGGCTACGCACTGGAATCAGATAATATAGAGGAATGCATTTCTAGTGCATATCAAAAGAGGAACGAACCCAACCGAAACACCAAGAAACAAAGGCCACCAAACTAAAAGGCCCCAATCCGATATACCAGTAACAATCTATTGCAAGAACAACAGACAGAGACTGAGCCGCCTGAGCCCTAGAACAAGGGCCGTCCAGATGCCATGCGCACAAAGTCAAATGGAACATTCTGGCCTACAAGCAGCCTAAGTGTTTCGACTGTTGTCCAGGCAGTAACGTCTTCGAATCCGTAGGCCGTCCAGCCGGCGCTCGTTGCTACACCGAGGGGATCGCCCTTTCGTGGTCCATTTGTTAAGTCTAGATAGACCTTTCCACGCGTTGAAGGAGGTGATGAGCGGCCGTTGACGCCATAATGCCGGAGAAGAGGTTGCACAAGGAGGGATTTCTCCGGTGGTAGGGCCGAGACAATCACAAATGGCTGCTCAACAAGTTTGACCGATTGAATGGATGTGAAGGGTTCCAGACCCGCGGCTAGCGGGCCTGAGGCTTTGAAGCCAACTGTGTAAATGGCCCCGACGCCAAGACTGCGCAGTGCAAAGATTGCTGCTGAGGCATCTGCTTCGCTACCTGCTAGGATTATAGCTGCGCGGTTTTGATATGCTGATGGGACGTACTCGCGTGTCAAAGTTGCGCGGATGCCTTTCCAAGCAGCATTTTCACCGATGAAGCGGGATTTCGATTGGGGTTCTGTGGGGCTGGTCATGGCGATTGTGTCGACTAAGCCAATTGCGCGGGCTGCGTCGCTCACCGCTGGAATGTAAGATGTTGTATTTGCCACGGGGGGATTGAGGTAGGCGCCGCCAAACTGTGGTTGCATAAGGACGGATTCTAATGAGCCCTTTGGGCCACGGTCGATAGAGGAGAAGTTGTGTGGGAGGCCCAGCTCGTTCAGGCATTTCTCCATGAACATTGAATGTGGTGTTGAGCGGAAGGAACCAATGGCGTAGAGGTCTCGTTTGGGGAGTTGACCCATGATGTGCAGGGCTTCGTTGATTTCTGCCGCTGTCAACTGACCTGGAGCCGCGATCATTGGAAGAAGTGGGTGGGTGATTGGAGAGAAGACTGTATTCAGCGCTCGTGAGAGCTGGCCCATTTGACCCATATTGACAGCCGACAATAATGGGCCAGGACCACGACTCTTGACGGTCGAGCGGAAATACTCTAGCTCATAATTCTCCTCAATGGTATGCACCATAGCAATCATCTTGACGATATCGGCATACTTGGCGCTCTCCGTGAAAATGCGCTGTGCCTCTTCCGATGTCCACTTCCAAGTCCCAGAGAAGTCATGGAACGCAGACAAAATCACACTATTCCCTTTCTTCTCAGCCAGCTGTCGCCGAATCTCCTCCGGAAGCCAAAGTTCCACATCAATATACTCAACACCCCACTGAATAGCCCGACGCAGGTACTTGTAAAACAGAACGGGGTCATCCATAGGGAATTTTCCATTCTCCCGGGTACACCGGACGGTAAATATAATCGGCAACTCAGTATGCTGCCGCAGCAGCATCAACTGCTGGCCAACATACTTCAAGCTCGGAACCGGTGCAGCAGGACCGGCAGCCGGCTCAACCAGCAAGTCGACACGAATCTCAACAGCATCCGAGCCAACCGACAAAATATCCAGATTCGGCAGCGCAGCATGCACATCAGGGAAAGTGGTCGAAATGAAATTCGTCCGGGTCTTCGTGCGCAGATCATCATGCGGTCTCGTCCGCCCCAGAATCAAAGACAGAAATCTCGTTAGGTCGCGACGCAGATACGGACTGCGGGAATATAAGAACTCATAGTCACACCGCTCTGTTAGCGCATCATCAGGCGCAGACCCGTCTTCCACACAGTACGTGTTAACCAGGATCAGAGAAGACCGCTCTCGTTCCCGCCCCTCTAGACTGCGCGCCAGGTCACGCGCCAGGATTCCAACGACGGCATCGCCACCTTCCGCCAGTGTTTCCTGTGATGTCTCCGTTGTCCATGGTTTGCCCAGTACCTCTGCGACTAGCTGTACGATATGCTCCTGATTGGTGCCATAGACGATCAAGACTCTGCCAGCGGTAGTCTGGGCTGGGGCGGCAAGCGAGGTTACGGATTCTCTCAGCGCGGTTGGGAGGACGGTTGTAGGGGGTAAAGGGGCGGCTTTCGAGACGGGGACGGTGGCGCTGGGATTTTGTGGAGGGTCTTGAGCCTTCAAGGCAGGGACGGAGGGGTCGTCGAGCAGCGGCGTCGCCATGTGCTGCGAAAGGGCTGTCGGAATCATCGCATAGCAGTCCTTGTTTTCATACTTCTCGCGGGTATATGTGTACGGGTGTATGTGGCGTGCAAAGTCCAGAAAAGAAACAAGAACCGAGGTGGGAATACTGTGCAATTGAAGAGGAGAGAGGTAGAAAAGAGTAAAGACGAATCGAAGGCCATGCGCAAGGGCCAAGTATCGACACGCTGATAATGTTACAGGCTGTTATCGAAAAAGGTAGGTGGTATCCGAAGCCGGACAATTCTAGCAGACAACCCCAGAGCCTGAAGGAGTTAGGTCAAGGAGAAGACGCCCACAGTGGACGGCATCTGGGCGGAAGAACTGTCCTGCGAAGTTCCACCGCTGGCGTTGCTTTGCGGCGGAGACGCGGGGGAAAGTGGGAGCGGTGATACATTTCTCCGCCAATCAGATTGTGGGGAAATCCTCGATGTTTAGATGTGCTGCAGTAGTGTACGGCGTTAGTCCGAGGGCTAGTTGACCTGGAGGTGACATTTGGTTTATACTTTGGAGTATAAGTTGGCCTATACATCGATGTCTATGCTGATTGGTGTAGGGAGAGATCCTATAAGCAACATTAACCGTCTCCTGTCAAGTTACTGTAGTATACATACAAGTCACCTCGATCCAACACAGCCCAGCAAAATAAGAATTTCACTATATCATGCAGGGCTTCTGATACGAGGGAAAACCAATAGTCCAAGAAAGAGAGAGAAACAGAAAGCCTTGGCTGGACTATAGCCAATGATCGGCTCCGAGAATACCGCTACCTAGTGCATTGTGGCATAGTGCATGCTCCCCGTCTGGCTGACACAGACCGGCAAGGAACGAATCATATGCCGGATTATGTGACAGTGTATATCTGTATAGATGCATAATATAAAAAGACGGAGGGTTATATGACATGACATGATATGGTCCCATAGCGTGTTCACACTCTTTTCCAGATCCAGATTCAGATTCACATTCATATTCACAATCTACACCACGTAAACACTAACGATCTATGTATGTTCCCCTGAAAGCAAGCCGACTGAGATGACAATATGACAACATGGCAATATGACAGCCGAAACAGATTAGAAGAAAGCGAATAGAACTGGAACCCCGCCAACACCCATGAAACATGGCATGCACAAGGACCAAAGACCAGTGTTTGAAACAAATCGAGAAAAAGAGATGGAATAAAACAACGGAATCAGTCGACTGCCACAGGTGTATTCAAGGCAACCAAGGACAACAAGAGTACGAATACCAGCCAAATCAACGGTAGGGTATTGAGTAGAAGCAAAAAAAAAAAATCAAAAGCCAACAGAAGAAAAGAAAACAAGCTAAAAGACCAGAAAGAGCAGAAAACAGGAAAATGGTAGTATCGATATCACGCAAATTATCGCCACATGGCCATACAGAATCACGCTTTTTGGGGTTGGATCAACGCCAACGTATTCCGTACATCAGGCCGGACGTCGGGTCAACACTATGTACGTAGACAGAGCACCACAATCGAGGAGATGAGTTAATCGACGGGTTGGACTGTCCATGTCTCAAGAGATTTGATTTCATTTACCTGCCAGCGAGGATACGTGGCAAGTTTGATTGGATTTAGGAGGAGAATGGGTTTCAGGGAGATGAATATGACCAAGGGTGTGTATCCGGATGCGGCTAGGGGTTCAATCAATGCAGTGGTCCGATTGTGGATTTCAGCCCTGCAGATAATGAACTCGAACCAGCGAGTGACATTAGCAGTGGGCCGGGTTGGAATGCAGTGCGTTGAAGCGAGAGATGAAGGAGGTGGGAATGGTGAAAAACGAGGTCCAGCCGAGCCAGCGGAGTTGACGTCTTCAGCGCTATTCAGGATGGGATGCTTCAACGTATACCCACAAACGTAGACATGCACGGCACCTGAATCACGCAAGCTTGCTGTGCCCATCGAGGCACTTGATCAATCAACTGTGGCGGTACATGCCACGCTGTGAATGGGCAGATCGAGACCTAGCCAGAGTCGCAGGTGCGTTTCAGGTGGGAGACGTGGTGTTTCGAGACGGGTGCACATGCACACACGGGAGACCAGAGACAGGACCCACGAGGGCAAGATAAGGACGGGGACACTCGTCGTTAGATTCGCACCAATTAACGTTAACTCGGGGGAGATATCGCCAGGCCATTCATCAGTTTGGGCAGGGGCTTTCGGCGGGCAGTATTCGCCGTCTTGGAAACCCGTGGTGCGCCGTGGATCATGCGGGGTTCTGTCATTAGGCTGGTGTCTAATTTCGCCGGAGCTGCAGAAGATCGTCAGAGACGGGACGGGAGGAATGCTCGGGCGTAAACTTACCTCTTGTCACAACTCTACTGTAATCGGCAGAGAGACTTTGCTGGCTACGGCTGGTCGGAGCGAAGAAAGTGGCATTGGCAGTGCGCCATAGATGGTTAGAGGTGTCTGATAAAAAGTCGGTTGTCGAGCGGCCGGAGAAGATAGATGTACGGCCACGGTTGCGCTTGGAAAGAACGATCTCGTCGAACAGTGCCATCCGTGGGTCCTTGGACTTGGGACTAGTTCTTTCTCGATCACTGATGAACTCGTTGAAGCCTATAGAGGTTAGTTTTATTGTGTGGCGTGACATGGCACTAACACTCACCTTGAGTTTGCTGCAAAATAGCAATGTACTCAGCATGCTCACTAGGAAGACTCTTCATGAAAGCCTCCATGTTAAACACATAGTACATTCCAGACTTCTTCTTTTCTCCAGAGGCCGGAACGAGGAACTTCTTGTACGTATAGAACAAACTGGCGAAGCATCTGACAAAGGCAGCACGGACCTGATCAGGATGGAAGGCTGCATCACATGGCAGGCATACCATGGAAGCACAGCGGTTGTGGACGATGAGTTTACAAGCAGAGCACTTGTACATGCCTTCCTCTGCATGGTCATCACAGATGGCACAAGTCAACTTATCATCCCAGGGCTGGACTTGGAAGAAGTGACCTTCGGCCCAGCAAGTACCCTGATTGTTGTCAGGTTGTTGCATGTTGGCTTGAGGAACAATTGTCGATGCAGCGATAGTGGATTGCGCGTAGACGGAGGGAGCATAAGTTGAACCAGAACTGCCATACTCAGTGTTGAGGGTTGTTACTGAGAGATTTGAGGTGTGACCAAGGAACGGTGCACTTGGGCGTCGGCTCACACCGAACGACGAGCTTCGCCTGGAGGCGGTGTCAAAGTGACCGGAACGCTTTTCACGCAAAGAGGCCTGCAAAGCCATACCCGAATCATTGCGCGAGGATGGTGTTGGGGGGAGGGGGAGGGAAATGACCAGATGTGGGCGAGCATTCCCGCGGTGATGGTGGAGAGGCACTGGCTCTAATGGTATTTCCAGTTCCTGGACGCTCGTTCCCGCGAGATGAGTAGCCTCGAGAGGGACCTTGCTCACTGCGGGCATGCAGGAAGACGTTGAAAATGGGAGGCGAGTATGTGCCCGGAACAACAGCTGTCGAGCCGAACGCGCTGGAGTTGAGACCGACATACTTGGCCAAGTTGGTGGCCGGTGCCTTGGATTGATAAGTCGCCTTGCTCTCGGACAGGTACGAGTCCCATGGGTACGTTTCAATTGCATATGCCGGAGGTCCAGTAGGGACGTGGCATCGACTGTGTTGAGGAGCAGCCAATTGTAGCAAGGACAGAAGCTTTCTGCGTTGGTGACGGGGAAGAGCAGTTGGCTGAACGGTGCTCTCAATCATGTCGGAATCAAGATCTACTAAAACGAAGTCGTCCGAAGGCAGCTCCACCTTCTCGTACCGACGTTCGATACCCACAATGTACGGGCAAGGGGCCTCCAGGGCCAGGATCAAACGAGCAGGGAGCACAGGAATTAGAACACCGGTCCAGACGATAGGGAAGAGAAGGTCTACCAAGGCCCTGGTGGCAAGGTAAAGCATGGAAGTGTGGGAGGACAAGAAGATAATGCGAGAATCGGTAAGAGCGTACTACCACTGGTCAGCATTGTCGTTAAAACAGCTGGGATGAAACTTACCTCGAAGAGAACCATGATATTGGGAATGGACAACGTCCGGAACAAGGCATATAGATCAGTCTGGAATAGTTAGCAAAGCCGGAGTGTTCAAATCCGCGGGATACATACGTTGCGGGATCCTGGAATCTCATTGGGCGCCTCTTTGCGGGCAAACAACCTTAACTCCCTAATGGCCAGTTCAACCTGCGTCTTCGAAGAGATTGGACAGAACGCCTCAGTGCAGAGATTCATGACATATCGCTCTAGTGGCTGCCACACACCCATTCGCGGAGAAGGGGGAGGCACACGCTGTACACCTCCCTCGGTCATGGGCACCACAATAGCCTTCAGCCACTCCTTCCAGAAGCTAGTCATGGTGCTCTCCCGGCCCAGAATACCGTATGCGCGGGGAATCCAGAATCCAGTGTCACCGTCGGTAAGACCCTCGATCTTGGAGGCTGCACCGTGACGAACGGGGCGCAAAAGATCGGTCATCAGTCCGATCTTCTCTTCCACGGCACTGATATCGTCCTCTAATTGTTCACGGGATTCAGAACCAGATGGTACTGTCGGTAGCTGTGCTAACAGGCGGGAGAGTTTGGCTCGCTCGGATGCTAATCGCTCGCCCAGACTGGCGGCCAGTTCCCGCTCCTCGTCGGTCATATTATCCTTCCTCCATTCCTCGCAACGCTTCTCGAGCTCTTCTGCTGCGCTCTGGTTCAGCGGAATCCAGATAATTACACAGATAGCATGCAGCCTGGAACCATTATCCGTTGTCATGGCAAATCCGTGCCAAGTAGAACGTGGTCGCTGGTCAGAGGAGACGATATTGATATCATTGGGAAAGGCAAACATGGGAACGTAATCCGGGAAATTGCCGCGCTGCTTCAATTCATCAGGCATTTCACGTGTGGGGTATCGGTCGAGGAGAACGGGCTCGAATCGTCGCTTTAACGGATGCATCGTCGGGGAGATCTCCAGCGGCTGTGGTACTGGAATGACAGAATTGTAGTTACTCAGTCGTCGAGAGGTTCGCACCGAAGCTGAGAAAATGGGTTCAAGTCAGCTCTGTTCACTCTATTGGCAGAAACGATTGCCCGCGAATTTCAAACAGCAAGTCTCACCTTGACGAGCGACAGACGGTTGCCGCTTCATACTGTTCATATCGCGGAAGGACATGTGTCGTCTGACACTTCCAATACCAGATCTCAACAGATTCCCACCCTGCGACGGTGAATCCTCTGCAACAATCTTCTGCGTCCGAACGCGGGATCGCGGGCGTGTTTTCGGCGTAATCGCACCGGCACTCAGACTCAAGTCCGTCAAGAACGACTCCCGCTCATTCGCAAACTTGAACAGCGCCTGGTCGAAATCAAAGTCCTCCATGAACATAGCCGAGCCGCGCAGGGGCGACGAGGCACCCTTGACGGTGACACTGCTGCGGTTGCTGTTGCTGCCGTTCCCTTTGCCATTGGTTCCCTCGGAGGATTTGGAGAGCGTCGACAGGCGCTGGAATGAGCCGCGGCGACTGGCGCCGGTGAAGAGCATCGAGTTGGGTCGCGAGGCGTCCGGATTGAATTCCTCCTCTGCATCGGCGTCCTCTTGAATTGTGTCTGCGACCGCTGGGCCTGGAGAGGCGGCGCCATTGGTGCGGTAGTCTTCTCCCAATCTCTTGAATGTGTCCAGGATCTCGGTGCCGTCTACACCTGCTATCCAGAAGTAATCGGCGAGGGGGGCGCCCTCCGTTGGGGTGCTAGATGACGGCATTCTCTTGTCACCACATGGGTAAAGGGGGGGGAGAGTTGAGCATGGAAGAATTTAGGGAGGGGCGGGGTGGTCGAAGATCAGTTTCGGGGAAAGGTCCCACGTAAAAGGAGTGCAAATCTATTTGGTCCGTTTCTTTTTTTTTTTTTTTTCTTAGACGTTTATAGGGTTGATTTTCTTTAGTATTCTCTTCTTTCTTTTATTTTGTGATTCTATTCTGGATTTCTCCTATTTCATTATTTGCTTTTCTGTCGGGTACTAGCCTTAATGGGACGTCTCTACTCTCACAAGAATCTGACCTGCATTTGGGCTGAGGATGTTCCAGACTCCCGGGGAAGGGGAGGGGGGGAGGAACAGGCTTACGACTAACTATAACTGTATAAACCATATCAGTGAACCCCTCGGAATTATATTGCTGAAGAATTGTACAGTTAGGATTTTACTTTATAGTTACAGCTCCACCCCTCACCTGTTTCCAGTGTGGAGCTTGAAGTCGAAATATCCGACTTTTGCGTTTAGATCCCACGACCCAGGGGGTCAAGCAAAGCCCAGTTCCATGGGTGAACTCGGAGAGTAGAAGCGGGTTCGTGGGTTCGCATCTCTCAACGTCCCGAGGTGTCCGAGCTTCCTATCAAACGGGTATTTTGGGAAGCCTCTATTTCCTCTTGGCTCTTGGACCTTGGACGTGGAAGTGAGACATGGCGTTTAGGGGTCTTTCTATCTTGGGGGGAGGAGGAAGCGCCACAATGTAATTATTTTGTAGACAGAACTCCTGACGCATTTTTCAGGAACTGTTCTCCGTCAGGGGCAGTCGGCAAGTGCCGACTGTCGAGGGCTTTATGTTTCTGTAATAGTACTGCCAGTAAGGGAGCGTACAGTGAGTACAGCATACTGTACACTGCTTGAGATCCTACTTACAGTTATATCCAATGTCTATTGGTCATGCTGAGTGAGATTTCCTGTCCAATGTAGTAGAACTTATCTCTGGCCAAGTGGAGAGACTGTTCCCCCCGGGAGACGATCCATACTCAACTGGGGAGTGGATCAGAGTATCATTTGGGGAGTGTATTTTGGTGAAATCGGGACACTTGCCTGGAATGGAGTCTGTTTCGAACCTTTTCGACTTGCCTTTCAATTCTGTGTGCTCAATATAAATTCATTGATAGTACATAGCTTAGAGTATAACGCCAACTTCAGACTTTCCGCAACTGTACTGATTAACTCCATGGCTTCTTGCATAACCTGACGCGGACCAGGGGGGCACATGCACCGACAGCCCATTTCGTCCGATTGCATTCAAGGGGTATGAGACAAGGTTAATCCAACCCGCATCTGCCCGTGTAAACATGTCGGTCTCGAGAGGAGCGGTGGGGGCCATAGTGGAATTCGCAATGAATCAACGCGGGTCGCTTACTGACATCGTGCCCCCGAGGGATAAAATTGCTCTGTTGATACACGTCCACGAGTCCTATACAATAATTATGAACGCTAGAAGCTGAAAGAACGGAAAAGACACGACTGAGTTTGGTGCTGGTGTCCTGCCGCGTATGGCAGATATCAGCTGCGAGTCTAGACCGTTGGTCAACTGGGTCTCGACTCGAGCAGACTCCTGTATACATGCCCAAAAAGGATCTACCCGGCTCTGTATACGTGGCTCGTTTTGGACCGGACAGAAATTGCCGTTTTCTTTGCCAGTGGGGATTGGGATCGGGTTTGGCATTTGTGCGAAACTTAAGCTTGGGCTGCATGACTGCTTTCCGGGCGCTAGGGCTATCAGCCTCATACTCCATAGGCAGGACCATATCGCTCTAAGGTCTACTGTACTCCGTACATTTACACTGGAATCCAGGCCAAGGTTCATATTGTGGACCACGGGGTCCCGAAAAGGTATAAATCCACGTCCATGCAGTTCGGCAGGCTGCTCCAGACTCGGCATATCGTGGCACGGAATGGGGTCTGGTGTCGTGCACACCGCGTTTCAGCCGCGTTTCCGGCTCATGAGGTTACCCGTGGTGAGGAACCCCTTGTCCCCCATGGCGCCGCGCCATTCGATCGACAGCTGGCCCAGCGTGGCACGACCGTCGCGCTTTAAATCTTTCTGGAGGGCGTCGAGGCCCTCGGTTCGGCCTTCTTCCTGTTCCACAACAAAGGCAACCTGCAGCACGTCGCGCGGATTAAGTGTAGGTGGTGACGCCACTGACATCGTCGGGCTCATCGTGTCCCAGTTCAGGGATTTCGATTGGAATGGTGGCTTGGGGATAAGTTTGGTTTGCTGTCCATCCCCCGTGTCAGTCGAACTCAAATCAAACATTTTCAGCCCGGAATTCAGGTACCGCTCCTCGCTAGTGGGACATTCGGGTACATTGCAAGGGGGGGGGGGGGAGGGGGGCATACCGTAACTACCACTGCGCCATCTCCTACGTTCTCCAGTTGTGCCTCCAGGGCAAATCGAAGTAGCTTCGTCTTCCCATACGGTCCGAGTGATTTGTTGCCCACTTCTAATGGTGGTAGCTCAGAAGCCTTGGTTCGTACACTCAGACAGGGCTGTGCCACAAATTGGTATAATTTGCGAAAGGTCCTGACCCGGCCACTGGCTGCCTGCGAGTCGGACCCAATCTTCGTCTCCGTATAACTGACACTAACAGCCAGGATGTGATTCCCTTCCTCTTTCAAATCGAATCGTACGATCTTCTGTGACGACTCACCGATGTGTAGGCCGTCAGATTGGGCCGAATCGCTGGGTGGTTCTAGTTCGAGGACCGTCACCGAGGACGGTGTTTGCATTTCCGCAACAATGCGTACTGATTTGAGGACTCGTTCGTCATCATGGTCGTCAATTTCGTTATTTGCGCTGAGGGTACACGCGAAGGTTTCGCCGACGTAGACGGAGCCGAAGGAGGGGGGCAATGTAAGCTGCTACCGTTAGCATACTGGGTCTGTGTCAAGCAAAGATGGCTCGTCTCACCAGAGGCGCTAATGTAAACTGATCGTCGGCATCATTGGACGGGTGACTTAGAGAGGCTTTCGTGGAGATCGTGCTGTTGGAGGCTGGGAGGGGGTACTGGTGCGAAAGTGACGGCCGTGACAAGCTGCAAGGAGTCAGAGTAGCCTTATGTACTTGGTGAACTGGGTCTAATCACCGTAAGACTGTCCTAGCTATTAGTACATCAGTTTGACTGCATTTGTACATGTGACGTACCTTTGAGAGACACCGCATGTGGTTCTTTCGGGGCATCAGCGCCTGACAGGGCCCTAGGACGCGACATGGGAAGTGTGGAAGAACCTGAAGAGATCAGACGGTTCAAAAAATAGCTAGACTCCTAGCTTAGCATGTTGCATCGTTGAAGGCGCAGAGTGTAGAGAGTAGAGAGGCAGAGCAGTTCGATAGCGATAAGCTCAACAAACAGTGCAAACATCTATAGACATCGCTCTTTCCTGTTTGTTCGTTCTTTCAGAAGTCAGACTCTGAGGAAGGTAAAATGGAGAAATGTCTTTACTTCGCTCTCATCTCTTTCTCTCTTCAACACGGTGACACCAATAACTATGCCACTCACTCGGAGACAACGAACGTTGTTGGATGCGGCTGATGCTCAGGCAGCAAGTACTGCTCTTACGAACACTACTAAAGCAACCTACCCGCGCAAAAAGAATGGAGTGCAGAAATCATCGGATCATCGACCAATGTCTGGCCTGGTAGCCAATGCTTCTGCGACAAAACAGAAGCCTTTAGCCAAGCGGACCAAGACGGCCAACACGAGTGGTCAGATCAAAGCTGTCTCGAAAGGCCCAAAGACCAACAAAGGTGACCAAGATGATGAGCCCGCCAAAAAGCACCCATTTGTCACAATAATTCAGATTTTTAGTCGTGCTGACATGGTAATGGCAGGCGTCAATGCTGGCAAAGCCAAAAATATCGAGACCGAAACGTCTGACAGGAAATATTACCCGGCCCCTTCTTCTGAGAAGCGTCCTCGCAACTGGCTTGAAGAACCTTCAAAGTCATTTCTGGAGCGATCGTATCGATCACAGACTGAAAAGTAAGTATATTGGCGATTTGACCGGTGATCAAAGATTGACCCTTATGTTAGAATGTTTGTTATCAACCACAATCTTGACCATGTGGGCAAAGTACCAGTCATTACCTTTGACATTGCTGGAACCACGGGCAACCTCTACAAGACCTCCATTGGAAGATTTCCTAGCTGCGACTGCCCGGATTCAAAATTCCGGAGGGGCTTGAGTCAGTGCAAGCATATTATTTACAGTATGTCCGTTTCATTCATTCTTGATCATATGCTAATAGATGATCGACCAAGTCCTCATTCATGTCCTCAAAGCTCCCGAAGAACTTCAATTCCAAACGTCCTTCCTGCCTTTGGTATGACAATGACCATCTAGTACATTGTCGTTCGACATCCTTTCATGTCTCTAATCTATCTCGTTATGATATAGGAACTGTCAAGAATGCTTGCTGCCTCCCCACTACACAAGATTGAGCTTGCTTCTATGGAGGAGAGTCCCCAGAAACCGATTGAAGGCTCTTGTCCCATTTGTTTCATGGACTTTGACTCTACCGAGGAAGTTATATGGTGCAGGAATGGCTGCGGTAACAAGGTCCACAAACTCTGCTTCGATAAGTGGATATCTGCCAACAAAGCATCTGGCTTGGGTGTCCGCTGCGTTTACTGGTACGTGATTGTATCTTTGTTGTCCCGCAGCTGGAATATACAAGGTTTCTAACCGCAATGGTACAGCCGTACCCCGTGGAGATTCAGTGATCCTGGTCAGAACCTTCAAAGTCTTCGAGACATGGGCTTGCGAGGTAAAAATGGCTATGTCAACATCGGCGATAAACTTGGGGTTCGGAATCAGAATACCGGTTCCCCTGGCCTGTCTTAAGAAGATATCGAGTCCTAATGCTGATATTTTACGGCTGTATGTCATTCTTTTCTGCCAAGATGCTCGCTCCTGGTATGATTCGGAACAATGACATGCAAACTGGCCATTCTGAGAGGAAGGTTTGTCGTTAGCAACAGTACTTACAATCCAGGGAGGCGTATCTCTATTGCTAGGGTTGAGAATGGTGTTTACTCGGAAGAGAACCGTATAATATTGGTTATCGGGTTATCTAGCTGGTGTTATGGCTGTTATTCTTCCCTGGAGAACGGATTTAAACTGAAAGACTACCTAGCATTTCTTTGAAGATTATGATAGTCACGAGGAGATCATTTTCTGACCACCTGTTCTATCCCTCAATACATTATTATTCCAACGGTAATTTGAGCAGTAATGATAAATCACCAGTCGTAAACAGTTCAGCTGAGGTTCGCAGTAACGCAGTCCGAATCAGGAAGGCAGGTCTCTGGACATAAATACCCCCAACTTTCCCAACTCTCTCTCTCTTCTTTCTTCCTTCTTCCCATCTCTCTTCTTTTCTCTTTTGCCACCCTCCCATCCCCCATCCCTCATCCATCATCCACCATCCACCATCCACCATCCACCATCGTAGCTTCCCTCTCTCACGGGCTGTCACTGCGGATCTCGAGATCATTCTTGTTGGTTCAGGTGTTGGCCTAGATCAAGCCCGAGGTGTTACTTAGGTGACCTCTCTGGCCACTGTGCGAGTTGCTATTATGCCCCTGGCCTCTGTTAGTGATCCATGGTGAACATTATCATGTTTTATTCCTCGTACTTCCTTCCTCCCTCGTCCTATTCCCCCCTCGTCCTATTCCTCCTCTCACAGGCTGTCACTGCGGATCTCGAGATCATTCTTGTTGGTTCAGGTGTTGGCCTAGATCAAGCCCGAGGCGTTACTTCGGTGACCTCTCTGGCCACTGCGCGAGTTGCCATTATGCCCCTGGCCTTTGTTAGTGATCCATGGTGAACATTTACTATGTCTCCCCCTTTATTTACTCTCTTACAGGCCGTCACTGCGGATCTCGAGATCATTCTTGTTGGTTCAGGTGTTATCCTACATCAAGCTTGAGGCGTTGCTTCGGCGACGTCTCTGGCCACTGTGCGAGTTGCCATTATGCCCCCGGCCTATGTTAGTGATCCATGGTGTACATTTACTACCTCTTGTCCTCTTCACCGTTTTTCCACTCTCTGTGTTGTTAGAGCTGGCTATAGAGAAAGTCAATGTATCCCACCGTAGCCATGTATGCAGCACTGTTAGCATGGTACTGGTAGCCGACTTGACGTGTTCAAGGAAAATGCAATACAGTGTCTCCAGCTTCCTGAAATACCATGCACTCATTTAAAAAATCAGGATACCGTGATATAGCTACAGAAGTAGACAAGCCTACACATGCCAAGTCAACCCACGCCATGCCATTCCATGCAAAACGCCACATCAACGATCAATCCATTCGTTCTTATGAACAATATCAACATCGAAACAAGTCACAGACATGTTCCATTCATTCAAATATGGGTATCACAGTAATTCCCCAATCCCAAAATAAGATGAGACCAAAAACATTAACGCCAGCCCAAAACACCACCAATTATCTCTATTCACTCTTTTGGAGTCGTCGCCCGTTTTTAATAGTCGCTACACTTATCCCCTCTTCACCGGTCATCCACGATGGCATACGCTCCGGGTCGATGATACCTAGCTCCGCGAGCTTACGGATTCCATTGATGACATCCGAGCCGGCGAAATTAAGGGATATTGCTGGGAGAGTTGAAGCAGACGAATCCTCAGCTTCGCCTGAGTCCTCTGAGCCTGGTTTATCGAGGATCCGGATATCAAGTCGATCCAGTGGCGCAGGGGCTAGTGTTGAATTCGACGTCCCGAATCTGGAATGAATGGCCAGGCAGCGCTTTTTTGACATTGGAGACAAGGGGGTTATGTCATTCCCAGTGGACTTGCGTTTTGAGAAGCCTTCTCCAAAATTGCCGGTTTCCTTGTCATTTTCTTCTTCTGTGGTAGATAGGTGACTTGTTTTGAGATGTTCTTCTGGTGTGACTGTATTTGAAGGTCGAGGATCTAAGGGACTTCCCTCAATGACCGCATCGGCAAATACACTAAACGCTCCATTTGCGGATACGGATCGTCCAGGACCACGGAGTGCAAGGAGTGTTGGCAGGTTCTTCGCTGCCAGCGATGTAGCCTTCAAGGTGAACCTCTCTTGCGGTCTGGAGAGAGCCTTCGGGATGGAGTCGCGCACCAGGCGCTGAAGGGTTCGGGTATCAGTTGCAACAGAGCTTGGTGCCGGAGCGGCTTTTGATCCTGTAGATGCCGTAATAGATGTATATACGAAAGGACAGCTGTCTGGGAAAGCGACGTAGATGACACGCGAGGAGTCTGTGAAGATCTCAGCCGCCTGTCGTGGAGACTGGTACGGAGAGTCAACCACGAATATCCGCAAGATTGTCAGAGGGAGTGTTCCTGAGCGGCCGAGGTGGTAATGTGCTTTGACCAGCGGGGAGATTTCTCGCTGGAGACTTTGAACAAAGGTTGCAGCTTGCATTCGAGGTACCGAGCCGGACCAGTCGGCTGATGGAGTATCTTCCGGTTGTTTCTGTTTTGTGCCAATCCGACTGAGCTCTAGTGCTGTCCATCGAAGACTGGCTGGGTGGTCGTCCATGTAGCGTAGGTCTGCCATTGCGAGTTGTCGCAAGGTGATTCCATGTCGCCAATCGCCTTCTAGGATCCGTTCCAGGACCTCCCGCTTGCCACCCTTTCGATCTTCGAGGTCTTCGTATGTCTGGCGAACCTCTTCGACTGTCTCTGCGGCGGGGTAGGGGAGGGCTTCATCATCGTCTGGTCTGTTTTCCTCGTCGTGTTGCAAGTAGGGTGGGAATGCGGCAATGTTGCGTTCGTCGAGCCATAGGAATGCCAGGTCCAAGAGGGCTTGCCTGGATAGTTTGCCGAGGACTTTTGAGAGCGAGGGGGTCGATGAGGGGATGCGGAGATTGTTTGGAAGACTGGCCGTAGTCGGGGCGCGAACTGTTTTTGGGCGCGCCATGGCCAAGATTGCGAGGTGGGTTATATGAGCAGCCGAGCTGGGTTGAGTCGCTTTTAGATCATCAGCAGCCACATATTCTCAGTTAGGCGCATATGGTGTTCCTTTGTTTCGAGCTCTTTCGCGTCCGAAACGGCTGTCAACAAACAGGCACGTGCTGATAAGATTGGCGATAACTGCGCAGACCGAATTACGCCTGGCGACTTCACTTTCTTGGTGGGAGCGTTTGACAATTGCATTGGATACCTCAATTTGTTCTAGCTAAACATATATCCCCGATGTGCTAAGCACTTTTACTTACTACCCAGGTAGATTAGTCTGATTTGTGATAGGGGTAAGTCCGTAGATCAAGTTTCATTTTTTGAATTCAGTAGAGCATCAAGCCATATTTGATACTGAAGTTAGTTTTTGAGATGCTGTATGCATTGAGGGCCATTATATTTTTACCCAGAATGAATCAACTTAAAGATAAGTGGTTCACGATTATATATTTGGTCTAGTTGGCTCACAGGATGGGTTGGACTCCCAGAGGCATACAACGCTCAGTTCAGCTAAGACCAGCAACCTTGCCACTTCTTTCGTAAACTTTTCGTAGCTTGAATACATTTAACCGTGTCAGGTCAATGTACTGAATTTAGCTCGGACCGCATTCTGCATCTTATTGGTGAGTCTTGCAGTAAGCGCCGCTAAACTGAACTAAGATAGATCACTTTTGCTTTTTACTGACAACGCATCAGTTCATTGCTAAATGCCACCTCTACCAAATATTCTACAACTAAGAAGTCTTTCCCACTGTAAGACCTGACTGTGACCAAATCATGGGAATGAAAGACATCAAGACAATTCCGTCAAGAGTGAAGAACCGTCTGCTCGCTCCGAAAGTCTCAACCAAGAGTTCGTATTCAGGATTGGAAAGCAAAAGTAAAGAAACATCATCTGGAACAGCCCTGGACGTCTCCAATAACATTTCGAAACCGAAGCTGGAAGCTGAAGTTAAAGAAGAATGGCTTTCTCCAACCTCCAAAAATCCGGACGGAAGAGATGTGCGGCAAAGATCGCCAACCCATCAGCATGACCTCTGGGTCGAAGCGTTCAACAAATTGCCTCCAAAAATACAAACAAAGCTCAAAACACAGGGAATGAACACAAACAATTCCGAGGATATGACCAACCAGATCCAAGCCTTCCAAGAAGAGGCCAAGAAACAGCGGGAAAGAAGCCTTGCCAGGGAATGGAAAGTCCACATCGGAGAACATGAGATTCCGATACGTAAATTGACAGTCAACATTGCTCAGTGGGCTGAGAAGATTGGAGATGTCGCAATCCAATTTGCACCGAGCCCAGGCGCCGGAGTTTGGGCTGTTGCAAAATCAATCCTTCAGGTTAGTTGTTGGTCGATAAGTGAAGGCTCACCACCATGCTTACCGGGATGAACTTTAGAAAGTTGACACTTTTGACAAAGAGAAAGCTGCTCTTCTTGTCATCCTGGACAAGGTGACAGGAGCAATGTTCTGTGGTCAAATCTACTACGAAATATATACTGAAGATCGCACTGGAAGGAAGGACGTCGTGGATAGACTCCAAGATGCCATTGTGGAGCTGTATACATGCGTTCTGGAGCTTTTGGCAACATCTACGGATCTCGCCTCAAATACCGCAATGCAAATCTGTCACTCAATCTTTGATTCCCAGAAGCCATCCGGGATGTTACTGGGACTGGAAGAGCTGGAAAAAGCACTCGGAACAGCGGCCTCCAAATGCGAGAACACTGCCCATGCTCATCAGGAGGCACAGTTCAAGGAGTATCTTCAAGATGCTCAGAGCTACCTTGAAAAAATATCACAAAATTTGGTCCAAGTATTCCACTTGGTCTCGGAGCAGGAACGGCGGCTCCTTCTTGACCGGATTTCTGATGTTCAGTATGGATACCACTACGATCTGATCGAGCAAAGGCGAAGTCTTGGTACTGGCGATTGGCTTATAAATCACAAACTGTTCATTGAGTGGATTGAAACTTCCTCTTGTAGTACTTTATGGCTTCAAGGATCTCGTAAGTGTGTTCATTTCATTTGAGCTCATGTCTAGCTAACAAATTATAGCTGGTGCGGGAAAAACGTTCTTGACCTCAGCTGTAGTCAAGCACTTCATAGAAAAAAAGGCTTCGCGAATGGAAGGACTCGCCTACTTCTTCTGTAACCGAGATGAACCAAAACGAAGAGAAGGGGCGCCCATTATTCGAAGCCTGGTGCGCCAGCTTGCTGCACCCAAGAATAAGACTGGAGCAGTCCGAGAAAGCCTTCGAAAGGCAGAAGCAAAAGCAACTGATAAAGCATCCCAGCTAAGCTCTTCTGACTGCCATGAACAGCTTTTGGAGTCTTTCAATCTATACTCAACGACAGTCATCATTCTTGACGCCTTGGATGAAGTCCTTGACTTCGAGCTAGATTCATTAATCGAGGAGCTCTATAGTGTGATTGAAAAAGTCCAAGAAGGAAGCAGAGTCAAAATCTTCGTTGCAAGTCGTCCAGAAAAAGGAATTAGGACGCAGTCGAGATCCAATGCCACCATCATCATACAGGCGAACGATAACAAAAGTGATATCGAGAAATATGTGACCGCAGAGATTGAAAAGTTTGGAAAGAAGGATCTGGACCATGCTGTGAATTATATGAAAGACAAAATTGTTGACTGCATTCTGTCCAAGTCCGGGACTATGTGAGACTTCTGTGTTGCAGAGTAACGTCAACGGATTCAAATCTAACAATGATTTAGGTTCCTATGGGCCCACTTGCAACTACGGCAATGCTTCAAATGCGACACGATTGAATCCATTGAACACACTCTGGATATCATGCCAAATACACTGGCCAAAACATATAATCAGATATACCAGGAGATTCAAGATCGACCCCTTCCTGATCGACAGTTAGCTGAACGTGCGCTATATTGGATTCTATCTGCCCCTGGACTCCTCAAAGTTGACGATCTTCTCTCTGCCATTTGTTTAAGCATTGAAAACGAGAACGTCAAGGTCAAAAGTCGTGTCAGACAAGAAGTGTTGATATCTGTGTGCGAGAACTTGCTAATCATTGATAAACATGGATATTGGAGGTTCTTCCACCTCTCAGTCCGGGAATATCTTGAGAAGAAACTTGACCTAGGTCAAAAAGCAAACTCGTACTGTGCAAAAGTCTGCTTTCTCTCTCTGATGCACACTTTTGGCCAAAATGGCCTTGATCTTACCTCAGATGAATTGAAGTTGCCATCACCATCTGCGGATCCTTTGCACATGGAAAGCAACTTCTCTGTCTTTATCCAGGACAGGTGGATCGCTTTTGCCTGTGAGCTACACGAGAGCGATGAAACCGTCCTTCTTTTGCAGAAGTTCCTTGGATCGCCTAATCAAAGTAGTCCTTACTTCATTCGCTGGTGGGAGTCTATGTCTTTCAATAAGGAGGTTTTATGCACCTACACTGACAAAAGTGGAGGACGGAATTTTTTGCACAAAAATCAATTACAACCGGTATCGACACCGATGTTTTTCGTGGCACAGGCAAGGCTTTATGGAATCCTCCGCCGCTGGTGTAACAACAACAATTTTGACATCTTTCAGCGAAACGAAAGGGGATTGACTTTGTTTGAGATGGCTGCTGAGACTAATTGCGTCCAATTATACAAGGATCTTGTCTCAGGAGCAGCCGAGTACGAAATTATATCCCGCAAAGCAGTTCAACATGGAAGCCCGAATCATGGAAGATGCCTTGAGGAAGAGGTCAAGATAGACGCGAGCTCCGCCCATCTCTGCAAAACGCATAGTAGTGCAATTATTATTGCCAGTTACCATCGGAGCTTGGATGTGGTGAGATACATCGTGGAAACGGAGAAGACAAACGTGAACCTACAGGTGGAGGATGAGTATCATGGCAGTGCGCTTGTTGCTGCTGTTACCTGCCCCTACGGGTCACCACTGAATGTCGTGCACTATCTTGTGGAAGAAGCAAAAGCAGACGTGAACCTACAGGTGGAGAATGGAGAATATGGTAGTGCGCTTGTCGCGGCAGCTGTCACTGGAAAGATTGATATTGTGAAATACCTTGTGGAGCAGGGAGATGCCGATGTGAACCTGGAGCTGAATACTGGGCAACATGGCAGTGCGCTTGCCGCGGCAGCTGCCGGATGGAAACTCGAAGTTGTGCAATATCTTGTGGAAGAGGGAGATGCCGATGTGAACCTGGAGCTGAAGGCTGGGAAACATGGCAGTGCACTTGCCGCGGCAGCTGCCGGATGCAACTTCGAAGTCGTGCAATATCTTGTGGAAGAGGCAAAAGCAGACGTGAGCCTACAGCTAGAGGCTGGATATCATCGTCGCGCAATTATCGCGGCGGCTGTTTCAGCTGAAGATATCGATTGGGTGAGATTTCTCATGGATCAGGGAGATCCCGATGTGAACCCGGATATTCTAGTTGGTCCATATAAGAGTGCACTTGAGGCTGCGGAGTATTTTGACGAAAGCTCAGAAGTAGCTGAGTATCTACGGAGGAAGCAATCAGTCTCCTGTTGATATAGGGCTAAGAATAAAAAGAATGTATATCCTGCGTGATCATCAATGTCGGATCTCGCAAAGTCAGAACGACTTGCCCAGTCCAAGTGGAGCGAACAATTCCTGCAGATGAGTCGAAGTTGCGGGGTAGTCAGCTTTGCCCTGCAGGGTCCTGTTAAGCATGGCTGGGCCATGGCTTACTGCACCTAGCGAGACTATTTGATGCACTCGTGAGACACTCGGGCGTCCCTAGCGCCACCTGGATGCATATATATTAACCACTAACATGATAACAAGGACAAAATGTATCCTCAAATAGGGACCGCATAAAAAGTAGATCTAGAAACTATTTGTTCTTGCATGTAAGAAACAAGTGCGTTTTTATCCTTCTAGCCAGAAAATCTCAAAGATGGCATAGTCATGAGCTGCAGAAAATCATGCCAGGTTTGCATGTTGAATGTAACATCGTACTTCTTTCGTTCGGGGCTTGAAAGGGATGTGTATGGTTTCTCTTGTGACATTAAGCTGACTGCAAATGAAACCCCTTTTCAAGCTTTACATGTCCTGCCTTTTAGGCTTCTATATTCAATCACGTTGATGTTGGACCTGATTAGACTATTTTCGTTACGAGTCTCTCGATTCAAGACTTCAATAGTCAGAAGTGATCACTAGGCCTTCGCTGACATTTTTTCCCTCGTCAATTATAGTCTGTTGCTGACCATCTAGCCGACATACAGGGTCGTATCCAAGCAAGAAACAAGCATCCCTTGCATTCTGCACTCCGCCCCATGATTCATAGGAGTCCGTACTAGCAGCTTCATGGCACGAGCAAAATACAGTATGTGCCGAGAGAATAATCTCATACGTCTTTTCAGAAAAACAATTATCTAAGCACTCCCACCAGGCTTCTATAAAAAGAGACCCTCGCGTTCTGTCTTAAATCTTAGCATCCAAAAACAGATATTCAATATCTTTGCAGTAAAACCCCTTCTCAAAAATTGTTCCATTGATTATCCAAAATGCACCTTTCTGTTCCAGTCCTCACCATAGCCTTGATTGCTAGCGGTGCCATCCCCGTTGTCCAGGGAGCTTTGCCCAAAGCTAACGAATACAAGTCATCGGATTGGTAGGTCACCCTCTACTTAGCTTGTACAGCTTTGCCAGAGTAGTTACTCACCACATTCCCCTAGTTCTGGCGCACTCAACTATGGCCACCACTCGGCCCTGCTGAAGGATGTCACCATGGATGACACGACCCACTCTGTCTACCTTGCGGGTGCTAACTGGGTGGGCTTCTCTGACAAAACTGGCAACGGCGGCAGCTGCAGTGGGTCAGCTTTGACTGTGCTGCAGGGGGAATGTAATAATCTCGACACAGCTCACCCAGGGAAGCGAATCAAGTGCGTCAGGAACATTGATTGAACTTCTAGTTAAGAATCGTATATAGTGAGTGATACGATTTTGTCAGATATCTGCCGTAGCTTATTTGTATCTTCGAAACATGCTCTTATTGTCTTGCTATCAGTGCTTTTTTGGGATTCTAACCCCTGTCGTGGTCTGTCATACTTCGGCTAGTCGCAAAACCCTAGTTACGAAACAGTGTTCTATCCATTACGAGATGGTCATATAGTTGATTGAGAAAGGGGGTAACCCAAACTTGCGCTGGAACTTGATTAATCGAGGAAACACGGGTCCATCTCCATATAGCATATATGTGTTTGTTCTAAATTTTGGGCACCCTGGCCAAAAACATTTTATACTATGGTCATTATAAATGAAGCTATTCAAATCATACAAAAACGTAGTTTCTAAGAATCTTAGCTGTTGAGTCTTTCTGGCCAAAGATTTGCTTTCTGTGCCAGGATGTATATATTGCTAATGCTATACTCGTGGATTTTATCATGTACAAGAAGCCATGATTTATCCTAAATTACCAACTTGCATATAAAATTGGCATTTAATTTGAAACACTTAGATTTATCCAAAAGAGATTATAGAAAATAAATTAAGAAATCGAAAGGAAAGAGACAAAGACAGGACCCGAACAATGTATGCTTGCTTCAGTGCTCCCTATGAAGATCAATCCATAACGAAATGGAAAGACTGAAGACACCAGACCCTTCCTGAGCAGTGGTCAGGTACCAATAAACTGCGTTCATTGATGAAGAACCTGATTTAACAAAATCTCAAAAATGGGCTCTTCCATAATTGCGGCAAATCTGCAGGTCATCAGCAAACACAAAAATAAAGCAGTAATCAAAAACCTATTCACATACCCTTGACACTTGATATGAGGTCTCATAGAAATTTCCAACCGGCCCAGCTTGCCGCGCGTCATCCGTTCGAATTTCTCATGATTTTTAATCCGATTCCAAGCCTGCACAGGGGTGATATAACCATCCAAGTCTAAACCACGAGCCATTTCAAGGAGCCTGTGAAAAACTTCCACAGTAGTTTCCCATCGAACGTCGGAATTCAGTGTCGTGGGAACGTTCTGCCGGGCCTTGCTTTCTATTGATGACCGGTAACCAGTCGGCTGATTGTTCTGGTTACGGTATAAGCATGGCTGTTCTAAACTGAACCGGATCTGTAAGCTATGAAATCACAAATTCCAGAGTGGAACACGAAATACTCACGACAACACAAAATCGATGCCAAGTTGGACCCATTCTTTGCCGGAGAGGTTGGATAGCAGTTCGTTGCTCTCTCCGTGGAGGCTTTCTGTATTCCGACTGCTTGTGTCACCTCTGCTGGCTGACTTCTCTGCTAAAGATCGAGACGGGGGGTTGGATACGGAGTATGAGCTTTTCTGTGCCATTATTGAGATGGAGGTGGTTTTGGTATTCGGACGTCGTGTTTTGGAAGACGGTGTTGGTGGTAGGAAGGATATTGTGACGTGGGTTGTTTGATCTGTGAACTTTGTAGGAGCCATGGCCCCCAATCACTGCTACCTGCCGAGGTGGGACTTCGAGTTTGACAGTTCCTGTGGAAGCAAATATCCATCCCGGGCAATGATATTCCGGCAGATGAGACTGTCCCGACAAACCGGTTAAAGCTGGTTCGTCGTAATTATATTTTCGCATACCCGATGGGATGGTTAGCACAATTGGTTTACTCGAGTTGAATTTTATGTATGAACCGCTTTGTACAGTGCTTTAGCGGAGCACAAGCCGGAGAGCTTTCCCTATGTAGTATGTCTTACCTCTGATGCTCTATGCTGCATATTGCCTTCAAATTATTTGATCGATATGACACATGCCAGACTCATAGTTCATATATAGTACACGGTCCACTAGTTTGGTTAAATTAAACCACTTCACATAGACTTTAGTTAGAATTACCAGAAAAACTAAAACGTGCTATTGCCTTCTTTGTCCATTTGCACTGAATGAGATTTACAACCCGGGCATGCGCTTCACACATGTTGCCGTGTGATGTCAGGCGTGATACGAATACTAATTTTATACGGATAAAGGGATAATAGAAACTATATATTCCCCTTGGCCTCTTAGCTGAGCAGGTATCGTCTGAGAAATGTATGAAATAAAGTAGCGATTGGAAATCTAAAAGAACCACTTGATGAATCACTCGAACTATTATTGAAAACCACATCTTATGAATCACCGCGTTAAAAGGAATACGATGGTCGTAGGAAATTTACCAATCGGTGTTATTTGGCGTTCGGGGCCGAAGGGTGGCGGGGTATGTTTGACGACAACCCCCTGCAAGGCTGACCACCACGTATGCCCACTAGTTCCTTAGCTCTTGATTCTCACTGAGAAGAAAATTGAGTCATTCAATTCTTCATTCTTCTTCCTAACCATACTGCAGCTAATCCCAATTACCTTCGCCTATAGCAGACAGCATGGCATCAATTACGCCACCCTTCACATTCGAAACAGCAACAAGCAAAGTCAAAGCTGCTCAAAATTTGTGGAACACTCAGTTAGTACTTTCAAGCACACCAAACGTCATTGATAGTCCTAATCTAATATATCATAGAAACCCAGAGGCAATTGCCAAAGCCTATACAGCTGAGAGCATCTGGCGTAACCGCACCTCATTCCTCAGAGGTACCGATGACATTGTGAAATTCCTCACAGCCAAATGGAAAAAAGAGAAATCCTATAAATTGCGAAAGGAGCTTTTCTCGTTTACCGATAATCGGATTGCAGTGCAATTCTGGTATGAGTACCAGGATTCGGAGAATGGAGACAAGTGGACGCGATGCTACGGGTTGGAGGATTGGACTTTCGACAAGGATGGCAAAATGGAAAAGAGGATGATGTCTGGAAATGACCTTATCCTGGGTCCCAATGGAGATGGGACTGGGCGATGGTTTGTGGATGGTGTTGATGTAAATGACGTTAAGATTGGCCCTGAACATTGGTGATCTTAATATGCTTTTACTTTTTATGGTAGGATGTTGGGCAGTATTTTGCTTTTCGATGACTTGAAACGTTAATTAAAGCAGTTACTCCTTGGTATTTTAGGACCGGAGTAATTGATTTATATCAAAAAAAAAGGCAAAAAGCAGCAACAATACAAATGCAACATTGGGGAAGTGGACGATATTCCGTCAGTATCTGTAGCAGCAAGTACCATCTACTCAGAAATCACGTAGTCGCCAATCGGATTGGGCGAAAACTTACGCCCTATGCCTTTGAAATGCCCCGACGAATTATTCGAGGCTATTAATCACCGATCCCCATCACTATCAAATATGAAGTCCAACCGAATGGCTCATAGTAGAGAAATCCCCGCCATTGAATTTACCTCTTTATCAAATTGTGCAACATCTTAACGGGCGATATAGATCACTACGCTCTTTCTTAGTCCTTATCCCATCCTGGTTTTACAGACCACGGTGCGAAAACCCCCATACTCAGGAACACATTCAGAACATTCTTAGTTAGATATTCAAACATTTGGTTTCAGATTACTACTGGCCAACTTTTATCCAAGCCCATCGCGGCGCTGACGTAAATTTAACGAGCAATCGGGATTTGAACCCGTGACATATCACGGGTTGGAAGGGAAATAAGGCAATGGTCAAGCTGCTAATGACACCAGCCAACAGTATCATTGTAGTAGTTTTTAGCAAACCTCTAAAAGAGAACTCCACAAAACTTGCATCAGATCGGCAGACCGAAGTCGAAGAACTCTTAAGAGAAGTCGGAGAGCCCATTTATCAACCGACATTGGACTTATTGACTGCGGCACAAATTTCTACGGTGGGCCACAAGTTATAGTGAGCTGAAAAATAGCCGCACAGTCAGTCAATCAAAGCACGCGCCGGGTCCGTGATGTATAGCGAGAACCGCGGGGATGATTGGTATACGGTTGGTGATGCGAAGGTCTATCAGCGGATTGGCCTTCAATGAAAGTAGAATGGCTCAATATTGAATCATATAGACTAAGCCTCTACTGTAGAGATATTATGTCTTAAGCTGATTCGGGCTTATTGGCAAAGGTGTGCTTATAGCATGAAGTTATAGTCCAGAGCGACATCGGGATCGTCCTTGTCCAATAAGGACATGCACTAAACCCCTTTAGGATCTCATGTAACGAACGCCGATCGGAGTCCGTGCCTTCGAAGAGTCCAAGCTCTATAGCATATTTAGCAGGGATGTGTATAGATCAGAAATCAGGGACAGTTAGATTTCATGCTCTACCATAATACGTCTACTGTAGAGAGAACTTGGTGTTCGGAAGAAGCTCGGGAGAACGAGGAGTTGCTTACAAACCCCGTGCTTAGAAATGCGGGGCCCTGTGCGCCCGTTGCGGTCCGTTTCGGCCGTTCGTTTTCGGTGGCCGCGCTTGTCGCTGAATATTCCAAGTCATTGAGAATACCGTATAGCAGAGGTCAATAATCCTATAGGAACAGCGTAATTATTGCGGCATCTGAGCTCATCTGGCCATGCATACTGTATTGCTTGGCTCTGCAATTGCCCTGATTTGGGGATTAACCTGTGAACGTGGAACCCTGATTTAAAGTGGGCTCCGATCCTCGGCCACCGGCATGGCATCCGAGACTCGCACAAGAGTACAACCCTTTCACTGGGGATAGGTGAGAGGGATAGAATGGGGTAGTAGATGAACTAAGATGGAAATAGAACAATTTATACGAGTTCCAACCGAATGCTACAATCGACGTGACGACAGTAGAAGGTCATTGTTCGGAGGCAAATCGGGGATTAATCATCACCCACACCCCTCCGGGCCCCCCCACTGATTTCAAAGAAAAAACCCACTTGTGGCCCCAACTGCTAATACTCTCTTCTCTCCATATTCCATCTCCAGTTCATCCATCCCATCGTGCGATTCGTATTCGGAATCGCCTCTACATCTCGCCACCTCGCGACGACCACGACTTTCCTCTCGAGCACACCGAGCCGCATTCGGATTTGAGTCACGGCTCGCCGCCTGCGCAACGCGCATTCCCACATTGTTCATCGATATCTAGAGATCAGTCCCTGGCAGTGGCCATAACTGATAGGACGCTTCAAGCAAAATGGCCAGCTACAATGGGCGTCGCGCGCCCAACTTCTCGCAGTACATCGATGACCTGAACGCGATTCCCTCGCCTTATGACCAGGCCCTGCAGCAGCAACAGCGCCAGCAGAACTCGTTCACTCTCGACGAGGAGCTTGCTCTGTTCACCAACACTGAGTTCTTTGATTTCGACAAGTTCACCGACTTTGGTCTTCCCAACGGCCTGCCCAACTTCGACTCGGTCGACGATGCCAAGCCCCAGGATGTGGTCCCCGACCAAGCGGCGCGAAATGCGGATATGAAGTTCTTGGATTTCTTGAATGGTAAGTGTGGCTGAATTTGGTGCATGTGTTCGCGTTCCTGGTTGGGTAGTTGGAGTGCAAGCTGCATATATTCCTCTGATCACACCATCACCACGAGCCTTATACGGTCAAGTTCACGAGAACTATGCCTAATATTTGGATATGTCATTGGTTGCCTTGATCTCGTCATTCTCATGATTCTGGTCTATGGTTTTGCCTTCTGGATTTTGGGCGCTTCATGCGCTCCGAAGTTCACGATCGCCTTATACGCCATTCAGCTTGGACCCTTCAAATTCGATGCTTTGCATCTCCCTGCAGGGATTTCTTGCCCAGTGAGATTGCCGTGGCTGGTGTGAACAATCCCCGCTATTGCGCCATCTCACGTGATCGGGAGCGACTCCAACCAATTCGGGACGGAACGCGATGTGGAATTTGAATGAATGCTAACGATGTCTCGCAGAAGGTCTGGGTATGCCCGAGTACCAACCCGGGCTCAATGGCCAGAATGTGCAACCCATGCACAATGCGCCTTTCACGGGGGTTCCTTCGGTCCCTAACGCGCCTGCCAACCAAGCCCCCATTCAGCCTGCGCCAATCAGCCCTCCCAAGAAGGTCGTTCCGGCTCCACCATCGAGTGTGATGTCTCCTCCTACTCCGGCTACGCCTAAGCGTAAGAACTCGCAGAAGTCAACCCAAGAGAGTGCCGAGGAGGCATCTCGCAACATGGCCGAGGAGGACAAGCGCCGCCGCAACACCGCTGCTAGTGCCCGTTTCCGTGTGAAGAAGAAGCAGCGTGAGGCCGCTCTTGAGCAGACCGTCAAGGAAACTACCGACAAGAACGACATCCTTGCATCCCGTGTATCCCAGCTCGAGCTGGAGAACCACTGGCTCCGTGGTCTGATCATGGAGAAGAACGGCACGGATGAGCAGACTGAGCAGGATATCTCCGACATGTTCAAGAAGTTCCTTGCGTCACAGAAGCCTGATGCTTCAAGTACTTCCGACCTGAAGCACGGAGTGGGAACCTTTGCTTAAAGCATCTCAACTACTTAAACAAGAAAAAAAGGTCAAAACATAAAAAAAACGAAACCCCTGTCTTCATTGATTGCCCTGGCTACTCTGCTGCTCCTGGTGGTGACTGCAGGGTGATTTGGTTCACCCAGGCCACTGCCTTTGCTTTCTTGTTTATAGTGTTTACAGCCGCTTGGTTCTCTTTTTTTCTTCCAGCAGCCAGAGCTACTTCAGATATCATCTGCAGGTCGAGGGGGGGGTGGACGCGTGATGATACTTAGAAGCAGTTTTCCTGAATAGATCCGGCTATCTGCACCTTTAACCCACATTTTATTCTTTCCCCATACATCTCGACCGACCTAATGATCTTCTAGCATAAATATCTCGTAATAACAAACACAGTCTCCACATTAGCTCTTCTAGATCAGAGACTAACGTTTGTAAACCCACAACATTGGCAGTGTGACTAAATACAAATGCCTAGAACCTTGGAAAGCTTGGCACGGTCAGCCGCAAAGCTCCACTGAACATCAACTTCATTCATATTTCCGCCATAACACCGACACAAGTGCACCTACCCCTTCATATTTTTGGAGAGTTTCTTGAAACAAAACGAGGGATTATGCTAGATTTCCTGAGAAAAGCCTTCCAAAAGGCCCCAGCAAAGCTCTATGGACTCGACCATGCCGTCCTCAACATCCAACTCCCGCCGCAGTCAATGTGGATGAACATAGGGTATTGGGAGGTAGTCTGCACCACCATTCTAGCGACGTCGAAATTGAGCATTAACATATAAATTCTAGCACACAAATGACTTCCCAACAGCATGCGAAGCCCTACTAGAGCAAGTTGTCACAACAGCCCTATCAAAAGAGAAAGCATCATCTATTCAAATCCTCGATGTGGGTTGTGGATGCGGTGATCAATCACTATACCTATTCAAGACTCTCAGGGCTTCTCCCACCCCAGAAAGCTCTCAACCCCCAGATCCACAAACATCAGAACAAAGTCTACGTCGTCGACAATCAGGATCTCGAACAGAGACAGAACACCAACCACCACCACCATTCCCAACCCTAAAATCCTACATCGGAATTACACTCGAACAAACCCAAGCAAGATACGGCTCCAACCGTCTCCACGACCTCCAACACCAAACCCCAGACCGAAACATCCAAGCAGAAATATTCTGCTCCGACGCCGGAACCCCCAATTGCTGGACAGGCGACCTGAAACAATCCATCAACACCCTCGAAACAGCCTTGCCAGCACCCACCTCCTCAACCTGGCTCCTGGCCCTAGACACAATGTATCATTTCCGACCAACCCGCCTCCCACTACTCACATACGCGCGAACAAATCTAAACGCAAACCTAATGGCCTTCGATCTCATCATCGCGGATGATATTCCCTGGCATCAGAAACTGCTATTGAGGGTCCTGTGTTGGTTGACGAATACGCCGTTCGGGAACCTGGTTTCTAGGAGTGATTATGTGGACATGCTTGTTCTGGCTGGGTATGATCGTTCGCAGATTGAGATTAGGGATGTGACGAAGTTTTGTTTTCGGGGGTTGGCGGATTTTATTCAGCGGCGGGTTGAGGAGGGCGTGCCGTTTGGGTTGAAGATGGGGAAGTTTAATGTTGCGAGGAGGATGTTTGCTTGGTGGGCGAGGGGGGATATTGTTAGAGGTGTTATTGTTGTTGCTAGGGGTGGGAAGAGTGAGGAATAGGGGTTTGGATGGGGCATTGTGCATGGTTTCATTGGGGCTTTATGGGGGTGTGTTTATGAATGTTATTTTGGGGTCTGTCTAATTCGGCGTAAGTGGGTTAGTTAGATAATAGGCTAAATGAGATCATCTGGGCATGTGCACTGTAAACATCTAAATTAATCTGGAGTACGTGGGAAATGGTCTTTGCTTTGGGGCATGGGCCATGACAGCACCTAGTGGATGGTGTTCTGGCCCTGACCAGGTACAGGTCGGCTTGCGCAGATTTGGATCGACGACGATAATTAACTGCTTGTCTATGGTAGTCTACTGTCGTGTTCGACCGAGAATCCTTTGCCTAGCCGTCTGATTGCTTTTGCATTCTCGTAATATTTTGAAATCTCACCTCATCAAATTGACCTCTAAGCCTTTATTCATTATTGGCTTCTGATCTATGTATAGTGTCTCGAATTGAGGGACAACCTAGCTGGTAATCTGGCTGTACTCATCAAAACCGAGTCCATCAAAGGTAGCATAGAAAACACTCTCGAGGGAATCAAATTACGGGGCCGTTTCAATATCAGGAGGGCCCTTGAGAAAGTTCCCCACAATTGGGCTCCAACCCGCTCGTTCCAGACAGTACGGAGTAATCGGCAGCTTTATGCATGTACATAGACGTTCGCAACTCAGTCTGGTCACAATGTCTCCTCTTCAGCCAGAGATACTAGAGTTATCCCAGGGTACTTTCATGTTTATTCATCTCACCTCCAAACCCACTATTAGAAAGCCTGTTACAGAATTTATGGCTGCCTATCCTTTCGGCACTATTTAATACATCAGGTGGTCTAAGTGGGCCATGGAATAAATCCTCTTCACGATTGATTGTTCTCCAGGATTCCAAAATGTGCAGTACGGTAAGCCTGATGCAAGACCATCAACTGGTTATGCTATGCAGGACATTCAAGCACATGTCCGACACATGGCTCACGGTGACGTCACCACCTCAGAGCTTATGCCAAGCTTTTGTTGCCTGAGAGCACCAAAAAATCTCGATTTGCCACTATACGAGCATGGCTTGTAAAATATGCAATGTAGCCGATAATAATCAAATGTCATACGCTATAGCATTGCGCCTGGCTCATTACATGCCCCATAAACATTTCTAAGCCACGTTACATTCAGAGCAAAGTACCGGCAGTCGGCCTCCAATATTGAAGCCGGTCATGAGTGGGTCCAAAACGGATATTCGGAACTGATGCTTTCGGCCTTCAATAAATAGATTGGCCCGCGCTCTGTGGGTAAAAAAAACTATTTTCATAATCCCCTGGTACCTTGAAACCTCCTCAGAAAACGTGCAGTCGTATTCCCTCCAGACCTCAAACAGCACCGTCAGATCGGCGAATCTACAACGTGCCACCGGATCGGCAAAGCGGTCAATATAGGCAGTATGGCCGATCATTTGCCTGACTCGAGCGAGAAGCGATCATCGGCAGAAGTCGAGAGGCCTCAAACCTCCAGCTCGACCTCCTCAGGCTCGAGCAGCTCTTTCGAATATGACCCACAGGTGCACAGGCTGCAATCGCGCAATACTGAGCTCGACCTGGAACGCCACCGGACTGGTGTTTCGCGCGCACTGAGCAGGACTGAGACCCAGCGCACTCAGCATGCGCTCACGGTCGGTGAGAGTCTCAAGTCGCGACAGTCGCTTACTCCACTCCCCGCTTTTGGTGCGGGTAAACCGTATCCACCAGCTCTTCCTGACCGTGAAGAGTATGTGGTGGAATTCGATGGGCCCGAGGACCCTATCTATCCTTTGAACTGGCCATTGCGGAGAAAGTAAGTTGATCATCCAAGCTTTTCTTAGCGCATATATGCTATTGCATATGGACAGTGCTGACAATTCGTGATTGATAGAGCCTACATTAGTGCTATGCTCGCCTTCACCAGTATCTGTTCCACATTCGACTCCGCCATCTTCAGTTCGTCCTCTAAAGCCGTTGCCAGCCAATTCGATGTCGGTCTGGTAACAGCTACGCTCTCCAGCTCCCTTTACATTGCCGGTTATGCCTCGGGGCCGTTGATGTGGGCTCCTCTATCCGAATTGAAAGGCCGTCGTCTTCCCATCATTATTGGTATGCTTGGCTTCGGTATCTTCAACACCGCAGTCGCAGTCGCAAAGGATGTCCAAACAATCATGATCTGTCGTTTCTTTGCTGGTATCTTTGGCAGTAGTCCCTTGGCTGTTGTCGCGGCCGTTTTCTCGGATATCTGGAATAACCGTCAACGTGGTGTCGCTATTGCTTTCTTCTCTTCTACCGTCTTCCTCGGACCCCTGGTTGCGAACTTTATCGGAGGATTCATCAACATGTCCTACCTTGGCTGGCGCTGGACCGCCTATATCCCCGCAATTATGGGATACGCTGCCTTCGTTGTCAATCTCTTCTTCCTGCATGAATCATATCCTCCTGTTGTTCTTGTGTCCAAGGCTGCGGAACTGCGTCGCCGAACCAAGAACTGGGGAATTCACGCCAAGCAAGAAGAAATTGAAGTTGATCTTCGAGAACTAATCGTGAACAACTTCTCTCGTCCCCTTCGGCTGCTTCTAGGGGAGCCATTGATTCTGGCTGTTACCATCTATCTCAGTTTCATTTACGGCTTGCTCTACTGTTTCTTGACAGCCTACACCCTTGTTTTCCAGGGTGTATATGGCATGAACCCTGGTGTTGCAGGTTTGCCCCTCTTCGGAATGGTGGTGGGCCTGTTGATCGCGGCTGCCTACGTTATCTGGGCCAGCAGAGGATACAACAGAAAATTGGATTCGAACGGCGGTGTCCCCATTCCCGAGTGGCGTCTTCCACCAGTAATCGCCGGTGGAGCTCTCTTCGCCGCTGGTCTCTTCTGGTTCGGCTGGACTGGCTTCAGCGGTACCATCCACTGGATCGTTCCCACATTGAGTGGTCTATTCACTGGATTCGGTCTCTTGATCATTTTCATCCAACTATTCAACTACCTGATTGACACATACCTCATGTTGTAAGTTCAATTCTTTCATCTTTCCCAGCCTGATATCGAATCCAAGTCTAACAAAAACAAACAGTGCCGCCTCCGCCATCGCAGCAAACACATTCTGTCGTTCCATGGTCGCAGCCGCCTTCCCCCTTTTCTCCCGCCAAATGTTCGAAGGTATGGGCATTCAATACGCATCCACCCTCCTCGGAGCTGTTGCAGCCGTCCTCGTCCCAATCCCAATCGCATTCTTATTCTTCGGCAAGAAACTGAGAATGAAGAGCAAGTTCGCACCCTTCTATGAGGCTGTGCAGGAATCACACGCCGCTGAGGATGAGGGCGAAGCTATTGCCCAAGAAACTGTTCAGCGTTGAACATATCACGTTATTTTGCACGTGTACATGTATATACTTGCATTCCGCATTCCCACTTAGGGAGTCGTAATTTTAATGTCAAAAGTGAAGTTTACAGCGACTTTCAGCATTTTGGACCTATATCATAAAGTTTTTTGCTTGTTTTATTACATACACCCCAGTCCCTACCCTGTATCTCATAGATTATCTGCAGGAACGTAACCCCAGGCCACGTTCTGGCACGAACGGAACGGCTGTAGTGGGGCCGTTTCCCGGACTCCGGGTACGGGAACGGCCTGAAGCTTAGCATTTTCTTCCCTAAAACGTTATGACCCATTCGAAGCCAAAGGCGATGGTCTTTTGCCATTCAATTATTTTGCAAAACTTGACGCTATATCATGCAATGGACATTGTGTTCATTATTTTCTGACTAAAATATGCGTTAGATTCCTGTCGCACGTACTACATGATCGTCGTAGTCAGGAACTGAGTTGAGCTTGGAACAAGGGCGAGTGAAGAATTCAGAAAAATTAATGTTCTAATAAAAAGAAGCAGGAGCGGAGATCGTTCGATTTAAGCAAATTGTATCATTCTTTGAAAAGCATGGTAGACTTGGTAAGATCAATAGGGCATTACGCCAGCCAACTTCAGCAACTGGTCAGTCAACTCAGGCTTGTTCAACGGCTCCTCACGGTTCCTAGGATCCGGAGTACCATCCTCTCTAAAAGCCCTTTTTTCTCTAGGTACAATATTGTCATGCGGCCAGTGAGTGGTCCCACCCCACTGCTTGAAAATCTCCGCCTTCGTGGCCAGGGCTTCCTTGGAAGCAAAGCTAGCCGGCGTATAAGACGCATAGATAACAGTGCGAATCACATCACTCTTCTCCGTCGGTTCGGCTCCATAGTGGATGAGACGACTATCCCACAATATGAGATCGCCCGGCTCAGCGCAGACCTTGTAAGGCTGGATGCCATACCAGTCCAACTGGGCATCATTGAACAAGTATAAATCTTTCTTACTCCAGGTGTCTTTGTCAGTTTGGGTTTCGAAGAATCGTTCAAACAGTTTATGAGATCCAGGGTAAACAATCAATCCCCCGTCTTCAGGGCCGGCGTGAGAGAGATTGATAATCCCCTGGGCACAGTGCAGGCCCTTTCGGAAAGGACTTTGGTCAACATGCTGCCAGGCAGCCGGTGGCGGAATATCTTTGCGGTTGGGGAATGTAATATTCAGACTATCAAAGCTGACCAATAGTTCATCGGTTCCCCAAAGCTTGGAAAATGCCTCGAGCACTCCGGGCTCTTGTCGTGCTTCCCAGAAGAACTTCTCGTGCATCACTGCATAGTTCGGAAAGGAGTTGATCTTCGATTGGATCGGTAGGTTTTCCTTTCTCCATGTGTCGGGATTGTTGATATCAAGCTCTGTGCCAAAGGATTTGAGCCAGCTGAAGGCTTCCTGTTGGTAGGCCTTTGCGCGGTCCTCCGAAATCGCGCCTTTGATTACGACGTAGCCATTCGCGTGGAAATCGTCGCGCCAGTCGTTCGTCTTTTTTTCTGGGAGACTTTGGAATATAAGTATGGACTCATTAATAGATAGTCATTTGGACGTTGGCAGACCTTTCCAACAATGCGGACTGGGCTTGTAAGATAGTCATCTTGACGGCAGTCTCTTGCTAAGCAGCGATGTTTCAGGGTATCTGCCAGCAACAGATGAAAATGTGGCTATATTTTGATTATAGGTACTCGTTCAGATGGCGTTCTTGGTTATGGAAGCATGAATGAACTTGGGGATTACATCTCGTATAGCGAAGCCACACCTCCGCACCTCTGATCCGGAGATTAGCCGATACTTGCGCCTCTTATGTCGTGTCAATTACGCAAAGCACCTCATTAACGCCCCGCCTTTAGCCATTTCCAAATTTAGCTAGGTCGACCAATCAGATTCATCTTATGCAGGAGCTAATTTGCTTTGCTAACTGCATTCATATTTTATTCTGCAATTTTGAGTCTGTAAATCGTGCAAACTTACTTTGCTACCAAAACATATGGTGGATGATATTCTAAACATCTCGTTCCTAGGTCAATTTTCACGGGACGTCCAAGGGAAAACTATGGAAAATGGAATGAGTTGGTTGATAAGAACAATTACACGCTGTGGAAGCATAGTGTATAGTTAATGCCAGTCCGGGCTCTATATTCTTTTAAAAGTATACTTTCCTATCTTGGGTATACTGATGGGCCAGTATATAGTGTCGCGTGGTCCCCAAGATGTATATTTATTTCAAGGGCGAGGTGATCATATAGATCTCTCGCTTCTGAATTTATTCAAAAAGCAAGTACAACTTATTTCCGAAAACTCTTTGCAGTGGCATCAAGTACTCCCTAGAGATCAGCCACGGACAGAACAAAGCCAACGCAGTAACTTTTGCGCGGTCTAGTGTTGACTTCAACACGCCTTTATCCGTATGACCTATGAGGCTATTAGGACTACTGGGGATTTTGGTTCTATGCTGCCTCTGCAAGGAGCTTGCTGCAGTGTAACCTATATTCCAAGAATCTGATAACCTGGTGGCTGGCTAGTGCTGATCTATCCATACTTATCGTCAACATCATGAAGTGAGTGCATTTGGGAACCTTTGATAATATAAATACTCTAGATTCGAACTGGGAATTTACAAACAGCCTTTTCGTATATTCCTTACTTATCCCACTGCTTCTGGTTATTTCCAAATTACAAATGACTGGTCTCAGCTTGACATCCAGCCCAGCGTGGCTTCCCTCCCCAAGCTCTCTTGGAATAGTTGTCGCTCGATATAATGAGCCCCTCGATCCTTGGGCGGAAGTGGCATCAAACTCATACCTATATGTCAAATCCAACATAACCCAATCCGAAGACAACGTCCCGCACGATTCATTCCGCCTCTACGAACAACTGCCTAACTCCGGCCGCGAGGGGCAAACCTACTGCCACCATATTTACTCCCACTACGATACGTTGGAGCCAATCATCATTTTCTCCCAAGCAGCGCCATTTGATATGATCGGACCAGTAACAAATTCCATGCAAGAGCTCGTGGAACAGGCTCTGCAGACCCCAGAGCCGGAGTACGATCCAGTCACGATATATAACCATGACCTCCTTCATGACCTTGCTGAATGGAACAAGATCAATTGGTCTTCTCCCGACGAGTCGTATTGGGTTACGCCAGCTCAGCTCAAATCATTGACCTATGCTCCTTATGACATGGCGACTTTTTGGAAAATTATGTTCGGCGTGGATCATCCGGCTGCGGTTAGGGTTTTACATGGTGCTGTTTTTGCTGTGAGACGAGAGGCAATCAGGCAGTATCCTAAAGATTTCTTTAAGAAGTGCTTGGACCAGTTTTCCACCGCTGGGAAGGGGGCTGTTAATCCGGAAGTCGGTTTCTTCATGGAGCGAATCTGGATGGCGTTGTGGAGCAGGAAATTTTGGCTGTCGGGATAGTTGATTGTGAGTAATTTGTGCTAGAAAGGCAAAGACCACATTTCTTCGTCAAGGTGAGTAAGACTTTCAATTCAATCCTGTTGTTGTTTAGCCTGCGTGGGTCCAGTCAATATCGCATCACTTAGTCCAATATCTTAAAGGATAATAACAGTAAGAAGACAGTGAATATTTTCAGCAACTGCCAAGGTCTGTCTCATAGAGCTCGCTACGAAAAATGAACTCAGCCGGGTTTCGCGGGTTGCACAACGGCCTTTTGGGTTAAGGTTCGGTCTCCAAATCGGGTCACACATTCATAACTCAGCTGTTACTGTCACATTTGTCTTGGTATAATGAATGTGGAATAGATGCTTCGCGGTGTTTGAGCTGGATTGATCGGGGATTTAGCTTGCTTGTCAAATATTTATTGTGACATATACGAGATGGCCTGTTGACTACAAGAGTATATGAAATAATGGTCAATAGCGCTGTTTCTGACACTAACGCTGTGAATTCGCCTGTCATTGCAAAGTAATCATGTTCCGGCTTGCTTCAATGCCAAATATACCGTGCTTTTATGAACTTCAATATGAAAGTGGGTAGCACAACCGCAATGAAAGAGGCCCAGATCTATAGGCTTCGCTCTCGCACACACCACTTCCAGCTTATATGAGGCATGATCTCGTGTCAATTGCGCGATATAAGCCTGTTGAATTCATGAAACATACTTTTGAATATACTGTTCACAGAGCGTTTAAACACCACTATCTCGATTTGCTTACAAGATAGCCATCATTCATTCCAAGGTTGTTGGATGTCGCCATCTGTAACAATGTTTCCAGTTCTCTTTCCATTTGTCCTTCTGCTTTTAGGTCAGAGCTCATTCTGATATTTGTTGCACGGGATATTTGTCTGACTTTCTCAGGGACGTCACTCACTTTTCACGATTGTGCTAATGCTGGTCCCGTGAACGCAACCAACATCACTTCCCTTGAAGCTCCCAACCCACAACACAATGCCACATACTGTGTTCCTTGGATACCACAGGTAGGCTGGAGGGATTGCTGTGACATAGTTGAGCGGGAACTTAACTCATATTACTTCCTTAGTGCGCACCTGGATTGGCATGTTGCTTCTTTCTGTGCACAGATACAACCTCAAACACAGGTAATTGTGGATCATGCGGTGCCGCTGTGAGTGACGATCTTTCCAAAAAGATTCGGATTGAAGCCTTACAATAATCCAATTCCTTTAGTGCATTTTAGGCTCAGCGCCAGCCTGCTGTAACGGAGCTTGTGCAGATCTGAGCTCGGATGTTAATGCTTGTGGATCTTGCTCAGCCCCATCTGTAAGCTTCGACCTTCATTTTATATTCATTCTTCTACTTCAAGGTCATTGACGAGCCAAACATCCAACCAGTGCACCGGAATACAACCAGCCTGCTGCGCTGGGAAGTGTACTGATCTCAACGTCAATCCTTCCAGCTGCGGTGCATGTAGCAAGACTGTAAGTAAATAAGTCCAGGCTTCTCAGGTGTCAATTACGTTGCTAAATCACATTTATTCGATTTCATAGTGCACAGGTCAAGTCCCAGCTTGCTGCGCTGGGGCTTGCTCCGATCTTATGAGTGATCCTGCCCACTGTGGTAGCTGTAATAACCCGCGCTGTGTTGGCCAACAACCCGGCTGCTGCTCTGGAGCATGTACTGATTTAGCGATCTCACCATTGAACTGTGGATCATGCAGTAACCTAGTGAGTTTATTGAACATTCAGTAGGACTTTCCATGCTAAGATAAACCTCAGTGCAATGGAGTACAGCCCGCCTGTTGCTCCGGTTCCTGTAAAGACCTCAGCAACGATATTCTTAACTGTGGTGCTTGTGGAGCCCTGCCTTGTCTTGGGCTCCGACCAACTTGCTGCTCGGGAGCATGTGCTGACCTTGCCACCAATCCTAATAACTGCGGATCTTGCAACCATGGTGTAAGTCTATTGCTATATTCACGGACCGGAGTCACCATTTTAACATGTACCTTTCGTCGGATAGTGCTCAGGGGCACTCCGAGCATGCTGTGCCGGTCAGTGTGCGGATCTGCTCAACGACCCGCTTCACTGCGGCTCTTGTCTAGCCCTACCATGTCTAGGGCAACGCCCAGGTTGCTGTGGCGGTCAATGTACAGACCTCGCTATCAGCACTCTCAACTGTGGAACTTGTGGCGTGGCCGTAAGTAAATCTGCGAGTTGATCGTATCGCAAGGATCTAATGACTGTCTTCCAGTGTCAAGCAAACCAACCAACCTGCTGCAGCGGTAATTGCGCCAACACCGCTACCGACCCAAACAATTGTGGACTATGTGGAAGTAAATGCGCAGGTAACACCCCAGCCTGTTGTTCGAGCATCTGCACAGATCTCAGCACAGATATTCTGCATTGCGGATCCTGCAACGCACCTCCATGCATCGGGGTAGGATCCGTCTGCTGCTCTGGCACATGTGCGAATCTACTCTCAGACCCCAACCACTGCGGCACCTGCTCAGGAAATTGTCAAGGCGTTCAGCCCGCCTGTTGCGGTGGAACATGTACAGATCTCAGCTTAGATATAGCGCACTGTGGTTCCTGTCTGTCTCTGCCATGTTTGGGTATCCGGCCAGCATGCTGTGGTGGATCCTGTACGGATCTAGCGACCAGCGTCAACCATTGCGGCTCATGCTCGGCGAGTCCTTGTATTGGGGTCAAGCCTTCTTGCTGTTCGGGTACATGTGTTGATCTTAACTCCGATGCCAATCATTGTGGTTCCTGTTTGGCGCTTCCATGTGGTGGTACTACGCCTGGCTGTTGTGATGGTGTCTGTACGGATTTGGCTACTAGTACGCAGCATTGTGGTTCTTGCGGTGCTGCTCCGTGTACTGGGTTATTGTCTTCTTGTTGTGATGGAAAGTGCACTGATCTACTCTCTGATCCGAATCATTGTGGATCATGTTCCAAGAGTGTAAGCTGCGAAACCCTTGTCTTTGTTGCTGTATCCCGTTTAGCGCAGCATGGGAATACTTACTTGACTTTCTCTATAGTGCAGCTCTGGTCCTGGGGGTGGAGGTTGTGTCGCTGGCAGCTGTATCAGATGTCCTCCGAGCCAACCCTTCTGTGCTCAGTCAAACATATGCGTGAGTTCTTACCATCCGCGCCACAGGGGGTAGCACATACTAATAGTGGAACTCAGTGTCCCGCTGGCTTCACCTGTGTTTCCAGTGGTCCTCTGCCAGGCTGTTGTGGACCGCTTAATACCTGCCCGCCGATATCCAATCATCTCGGTGATCCGATTTGCGTAAGTTGTCGACGGGGTCATAGTAGCTTCAGTTTTCTGACTTGATAAAATAGTGCCCGCTACCATGCAGCCTCGTAATCATCCACCTTGTTTGCTTAGGATTCTAGGTCTGAAGCTGTAGTACTTTACAAAGGAAACAAAAAGCGGTTGACCAAAGCAGCTCAGGGTTAGTTGGCCACTACTGAGTCCGTAGCCGATGAAATGCGTATATGATTGAAAATTTGTGTTATAGTGAAGTGTGACTGTTCTCGTTGTAAATGAAATGTATATCAATAATTATGTGATCCCGGAATCCGAAATATGTACTCATAGAATCTCGTAAATGTAAAAGATGCTTTCAAATGAGCTATTGCATCCATGGCACTTGAACACCAAGTGCATTTGCCACCCTTATAGCGGAGCCAACACAGCCCTCGAGGAGGACCATACCATCCCAGCACCAGCTGCCAACCAGCCAGACATTTCCATCCCCGTTTTGCCACAGCTGGCTCTTTTCCTGGCCCACGACCCTTTTCCCAAAGATGTTATTGACAATCTGTCTGCTGGTGGGTGATCGCAGAACGCGAGTGAGGGTGGCGGTATGTACAACCTTCTCAGGGTCGATTGGGGCAATAGGGTAGTTGGTAATAAGATAAGCTGATGGGTGTTCGTGTGTTGCTTCAGTTGCTTCGGCGCTCGAGCAGATATGGAATGGCTGAGGTGCTGAGTCAGATCTATTCGATGCAATCTGCCTCCACAGAGACTTGCTGCAATCAATGATCTTAGAAAAGTCGCGGTGGATAACGATCTGCACCGTGGTTGTAGGAACAGCTGCCACCGCACTCCGGAGGGGTTCGAAGATTGCGCCAATGACATCCGGTGTCACGGCAAGAATCACATGGTCAAACAATTTCGAATCATTTTGGCCGTCGAGGGTGTTTGTCCAAGAGACTTTCACTTCTGTGCCGATATTCTCGACAGACGTGACCTTGGTAGCAAGCCGATTCCTCATACCCCGAGAAAGCTCTTTTTCGACACGCTGGACGCCACCGGTAACAGTGTAGTGTGTTTTGCGGAACGTCTTCCTCTCGTAGTCGACCACATCAATAGCAGGGAATTCCAATAACGCATCGTGGGAGCAGGTCGTAACACTTGACATCATCGGCAGTAAATAGTGCTTGACATAATACCATGGCAAATAAATCCTCTCGACGTATTGACGCAGAGATTCCTCCGCGCCAAACGACTCAACTGTCCTAGGTGTGACGAAGAAACAGCAAGCAGTGAACCAATAATAGCAAACAGCCAAATAGCATGTCTCCACCAGCCATCTAGTCCATGACAGGCCTTCGGGACGCAGAGGAGGTATTTGGTGGTTGTTCGAGGAATGGACGTAGTACGGGTTGACTTGTTCGTGCAAGTCCTTGGGTAACGTCGACAGGGAGTAAATAAACCGACGCGAACCGTATGTGATGCCGAAGTAATCGTACATTCGTTTTAAATTTTCGTAGTAGCCGTCGGCAATAGCGCGCATGGGAAGATCAAGACGTTCCTGGTTTTCGCCGTCGCCACCCTGGGTTGAGATGGTGTGTGAAGCTGAATCAAGGGAAAGTTTGTCTTGCTGTTGATATGGTCAAGTTAGCTATTGTTCGCGCTAGGCGCTGCCCATGTCCCACAAAGATGGTGTCACCTTTTCGAACACCTCCACTTCAAATCTCTGACGATGATCATTTTTGAGGATATAGGCAATTATGAGCCCTGCCATTCCCGTGCCAACGACGGCGACCTTTTTGCGGGGTGGGTTGTTTTCCATGCTTGACAGTATTATGATCAAGATAAAAGATGGGTTATAGAACTCATGTCAGATCGAGAGTCGGTCTACTCATGGGACTGAAGAATCAAGTGATGTTCGTTAGAAACCAAGGTTCTGCAGCTTTCACCCTAGCAGACGATCGCGAGGATATGGCAGCCGATTGCGGCCACTAGTTCAAAACTCATTCTGCTCGTACCGGGTCAAGGTTCCAGCTTGTCAAAAAAGCGGTGGGGAGGGGGGCGAATAAGTTTTGAGCTGACGGCCGTAATAGCCTACCGTGGGAAATCTGTAAACCTGGACCCCCTTTCTTTGTCAGCTGCCTCGGTCCAGCAACGTGCACACTTTATACAATTTATGCTTTTTTATGCTTATATCCTAGTTTCACCTTATCCTTGCAGTCGATCAAATATACTTCATCTTGCTGATGGCAGGGAAAACCGATTTTCAAAGAGACCACCTATACGAAATTCTGAGATTCTACTTATTGACAGACACTATACCCCAAATCGCGTGAGACACAGGTGCAATCCGATACAACGAGTACTTTGGTATACATTTCTGCCATCCCCTGCCCCGCGCCTCACTTGAGCATACAGGAATTCTGTTATCATATCCATGAATGAACAAACAAAGAAACACGATCACATACTTGGTTAATTGAAAGAACCAATTACCACTTCACATATTGTGGCTTTGAGCACAGATACTAGACAAAGAATCTGTCGTGTACCAGACAGAGAAAAGTCAGTTACGCTTTGCTTGCTCTGGAAGTTGTTGCTCCCAGAAACCTGAGAATTGAGCTCCGAGAAAAATATCTCACCCATCCACTTACCCTCATTGCAGCAACTTCCCACATTCAGAATCATAATTTCAGTAAATTCTGCAGAATTCAACATGGACGGACGACTACAGGTTGATCCACAGATTAGGAGGGACATTGAAACTGCGAGAGCTGAGAAGGCTCAACTTCAAGCGAATACAACTCATAGTTGGAACGTTTATCGACGTCTTGAATGCCTTGGACTAGTTCAACAATACCTTCAACAGACCAAGGAGAATCCAGGACAATTGATGAATGTCGACGCAATTATTGCGGGCTATAGAGCGTCTCAGGCTCAGGCGCAGTTGGATTGGAAGTCATGGGCTGTTTCATACTGGGTCCAAGGTGTCAAAGATACCGAGAGACACTTTGAATGGGAAGACTGCATCGACCGAGGAGCTAGGGCCAATACATTTCAACAATCCATGTGGACAGAAGGTGTACGTTTTCCCCCTCCGAATGGCTTCCTATCTCAAAATTTTCTAGGCAGACCTAGCTGGTCCGATTCCTTTTCGTGCATTCTACGCAAGTCCTCCACCTGTTGCCGAGTCCACATTGGCCCTGACTGTGTGTTCAAAATGGCCTTTTTGTTGTTTATGATCTCACTAACAATGAGATTAGCTCAAACTCATTGCTCGGGTACCAGGTGCTAGAGGAAACCATCTCCCAATAATCTTGGGGGATGATGCCCCTGTAGATCTCTCCGGACTCAACCCGCCTGCAGGGGCTGAACCTGGAGCTTTCCTTCTCAGTCAATTGACCATTATGGTCAATCCTGAGTTCGCATACAGAACTGGAAGAACGACTATATTGATTTCTTCAGCGTTACTAGGACAAATTGAGGCCTCTGCTGGCTCTCTTGCGCCCGAGCTGGGCTATAGTGTCTTCCATTGTGGAAATGGAACGCTCAGAGTATATCGCGCTGTGGCCCTCGATGTTAACTTTTCCAAGATCGAACCCGAGCTTATGGAGCATACCTGGATCACTTGTCGCTGTGCTGTATCATCTGACCTTGAACAAGATGGGCTTCGTGTTTTGTACAGCACCAACAGCCTAGAAGCTTGTCGTGGCATGATAGCATTAGAAGTTGAAGATGGGGAGGAATAGGTCTTTGATGAAAGAGAATAGGGTGAAATTGTAATGCTCGTCTGATTTGTTAATAGAATTTTTACAGTATATTTCTTTGTTTTTATCCTCGTCTGGCTGCCATTTGTTTAACCGTAGTCGTGGTCTCTTTCATTGAAAGAGAGTTTCTTTCATTTGAAATCTCTAGCTCATTTCATTTTCTGTGTATTCCGAATACTTCCTACGAGGTCTAGTGTCTTTGATTTTACCTGTTCTGTTTTTTTTTTTGAAAGTAAAATCATTTTATAACGAAAAATTTCCCATGTAATATCCCATTAAAACAAAATTTCATCTTTTCATTTGTCATTCTATCTTTACTACCGTGATTCAATTTCATATATCGATATACGCTGCGATGCCACCACCGGCCTACACTCCCTCGGACTTGAATGCTCTGAACAGTGGGAGCATTGCCTCGATCTTACGAGGCCTGGATGAAAGATTCTTTCTGGACGAATTATTCTATGGCACAGATATTGATCATCATCAATTTCACCGTTTCAGGGCAAAATTGCTCGAAAATCCTGCGAATACTCGTCGTCTCTATCCAAGAATTTATGCCGCACTCCCTCGATTTTTGGGACATACCGTGTTTAAAAACAACAAGGTCTACAAAGCCTTGCAGTTATTCCCAAATTTTGATACAGCAGACCGTGTTTCCCGCGTCTTGCCAATTGTTGCAGGAACTCTAGGAGAGGCAGTATCACCAACGGCTTTTGAGCCTGCCAATACTGTAGCAGGACTTTTTCAAGACAATGATCTGATCTCAGCAACTATTCAAGACCGCTGTTTTGATTGTTTAACCGCCATCCGTCATTATAATTTCTTTCCCATTGACAACGCGGCATCGTTGGGTGTATGCCACAATACTACTGGATGTTCCCTTTTCCTCATTGCTATTCAACAGCGCAGCGCCTAAGTCATGTCCCCGGAGGATTTTGCAATTCTCATAAAATGGCTGATAAGTGTCTCTGGTCCATCGGATGGCGTGTGGGATGATTTATATGTTCACCCTCCAGCCAACATAGTAAATTTCCCTGCAGGACCTGCAATATCGATCTTCCGACACGTTTTCAGTGAGTGGTGTATGTCTGCCCCTGTGATAGAGGACTTCGTTTTGTGGCATGCGCGCTCTTCTCCAATTCCAGACCCCAGAGTATTGAGTATGCTCGACCCAAAGATACGATCGGACGCCTTGCCGCGAATATCGGTAAACATCGCTATTTGAGCCACACGGCACAATGCGTCTATTTAGTCAAGCCGAGGAGAACGCTGCTCAGCTCTATGATTCCTGCTGGCATAGGCTCTGCTATGCCTTCGATGGAGATAAACTATTCGATTGCTTCCGAACCCTAGACGGGGGGCCGCATGCAGCTGCCCGTCGGCCATCAGATTTCAATCGACTAACATGGGACACACCGCTGCGTCTGGCCATTCAGTCGAATCGCCCAGATCTGGTCGAGAGGTTCTGTCATTACTATCCACCTCCTGGATATGTCCTATATACGCCCGGTGGTGAGACCGATCTGGATTTTGCTGTTCGCTGTCAAAAGCCAAACTCTCCCGAATGTCTCTACCATATGTTGTCCATGCCTACACTGCGTGTCTGGATGGCGTCTACGTATGGAAACCCTGATTATGCTATTATGAAGATTGCCGAACTGGTCTTTTCTTGGTATACGGTATTGGAAGACGCTTTGAACAACGTACCCCAGACCCCGCATAATATGGTACGGTTTGCACCTGCCATGGCCGAGCTTCGTCAATTGGCAAATCGCAAGATGTGTGCGGTCTTGAGCCATTCTCGGCCTCAATCGTTCCAGGACCAAGTGACAGCGCGCAGTTGGCGTAGAGTTCGCCGCTTGGGGGGAAGTACCAACCGCAGGTTCCTACAACAACTCATTAGGCCCGGTGTTGCATTTCATGCGACCAGGACTGTAGGAAGATGAACAAGCCATAATACTTCTATATATCATTCTGTGTTTGTGTTCTATTTCACCCAATTAAAGGGCCTGGTCGAGATCTGCTCAAGATATTTTGGTTTATAACTGTTATGTTGATTATGTGTGCCACCTATATCCCGATCTGAGAGCCTGTATAGTTTATTGAGACCTTTTTCATTTCTCCCATCTAGATTTTACATGGCTGAGCTTCGATAAAGTTTAGCTTGTCGAGAACCACTTTTCTCATGACCAACTAGGCGTTATGAGTTTGAGCATACTCGGGAGCCGGAGCGGCTCCGGATACTATAAAATCCTGGATACCGCCGCTGGAATATATGGACAGCGGGCGTCCCAGAGCTGCACCTTACCTTTGTGGAAATTTTAGTCTTTCATACTGAGGATGAAAGCCTTTTCCATGAAAAACTTCAGTTGCCCAAGATTAATATGCAATTAGCTAATAAATGATAGAAATGCTTCTTTTGAGATAGACTTATTATACAAGACCCAAGCATTATTTATGCTGAGGGCTGTCATTGTTATATGTCACCAGAACCTCGGTGGTCATATTGATAGTTTCAAGCTTTGGAGAAGCCGGCATCATCATCTCTGGGTCCAATATCGCAGTTTCACTGCCTGAATCATGGATTGTCGTATGTCCGATGTCCGTCTGTGTCTCGCCTTCAGTGTTGTCGAAAACCCTCTGCACTGGCTTCTTTTGTGGATAGGCGGCCATATTATAGGGCTCTGACGTAGAGCTGGGGAATATGCTAGCGAGGAGAGGCTTGAGGGCAGGAATGGATGCTGCAGTGATCGTCAGACCGTCTTCGACTGCTGCCCAGATAAGAAGTGGAGCCAGTTCCCCTAGATATACTGATTAGTCTTGGTTGACATAGAGGGTAACATCAGTAGCCCATGGAAATGAAGAGTGGTTCTTACAAGTGAAGTCTGCCTTGGCTGAAAGAGCCACCAAGTAGCTTGTTTTTACAATAGACGCCGCACCGGCGCTATAGAACGGTTAGGTCTAGGAAATTCCAACAGTTCTTCTTCAGCTCAGGACTCACAAGATTCCAAGGCTCATTGCGAACGCCACACCAAACTTTTCCTTCTTCTTCATTTGCAGATTCCAGACAATTGTCCAGGGAAGCAATGCCAAAATAAAGTCCTGAGCTCCAGAATATGCTGTCAATGGAAGGAATGAGTTAGTGTTGATCATAAGAAGAACATATGGACAAAAACAAGGAAACTTACCGCCAACAAAGAGAGAAAAGTTAGTGAAGACGTGTGAGGGCCAACATTCCGATGGAATCGTTGGATTCCATAGATGCCGAGGATCCTTGCATTGTAAAAACACGAAGAGCGCAGTCAAAGTGTTGACAACATTCATCGTAATAATCACAAACCAGAGCAAGACAACCATCCACCTATGAACCACAATGCGCAGCAACGTGACAGCAAAGGAAGTTTTTCCAAGTGCGCAGGCCATAATCGCCAGTGTTTCGCCAATGTTGCACAGCAACCCGACTTCGATGAGATTATTAGGGTTTTCTTTGACGAGGAGCAGATGCTGACCCAAGCCAAGATTGGCAGCGACATGGCAAACAGCCGCGTAGGCAATCAGACAGCACTATGTTGCAAGTAAAGTTAGTTCCACTCATCTAATCTAACCAGGAAGCAATCCTTGAAAGTAGTTGTCTTACAATTGCAACAATCGCAATTCCGTCATCCCAACCAAATACTTTCCGCAAGTATATCCTCACATACAAGCGCATGGCAACGAATAGTAGAGGTATAAGCGACATCACCCACATCACACCCTTCACCGTGGGAGCCCGCGTCTCCGATAGGAAGTCGTCATTCAATGTAGATGCCATGCTGAATGTCGATCCACAGAAACAAAATCAAAAGTGTATGCTTGAACTGTGTATTCAACGCCCCAAGCCTTAAAACGCCGTAGATTTAGGTTATTATCACCCCACTCTTGTGGGAATTCAATGGGATTTAAACGTCCACAAACACAGGATTCCATTTTGGAGTAATAACCTTATGGGTCTCAAAATATGACACGGGGATTTGCGCGCTTCGGACAAGTCGATTTTCATAAGGCCAATTCGTATCCCCAGGATCGGGCTGCAATCAGCGCTAGCAGGTATCCATCCAACCTCGAAAAGCGTGGATATACTCGCTTACCATAGCGATGGATCTATCAAGATTATAAGTACTGTAGGTCTTGTAACGGGTAGTGGTCCGGTGGCTTGCCCAATGACCTTGGTGAAATTTCAACCCGGCTAGTCAACGCACGGTCATCGGCCATACATTGTAATGTGCGGCATCGGGAGGCAAACTGGCACTTGGAGTCTTGTTCGGGCGCTAGGGCTGCGCCGCTGTCATATTGGAGGGTTTTTCTGGCCAGTGCTGAAGTGTCGGTGTTTCCAAGCAGCCATTCATCGCTGTCGTAAAACAAAGGGTTCCACATCCCGTTCACCCCCGTCTGCAGGACACTAATGCGGCTAGGACATAGTATCCAGAAGGCCGGCGACAAGGCAAAATCACTGTCTAGAACGCCTTTGTGCGATTCGCCTTTCTTTCGTACCCCGCTCGCACCTCGTGGTGAGAATGGTCAAACTGTAACTCCCGTAAACGAAGCCCTAGTGCTCGGAGCTCTGGGGAATTCTTAAAAAGCTACTGTGAACCGTGTTTCACGTCTGCCATATTGTACGTTACTGCCTGCACCCTGAAATCAGAAAATTGAAACAGTAACGCCTCCTGCACGTACTTTGGAAGCAATTCGTGACCAACCGACCATGTCGGAACTGGTCTCAAATCCTTCCCTGTGGGCCCAAAGTCTTGCATTTCTAGGCTTGCTTTGTATGACAGGCCTGATTTGGAATATACTGTTTTCGCGACTGAGGTCCGTCCCCGGTCCAGCACTGGCCAAGCTAACGGACTTTTGGCGTGCATTTCATACCTACCGTGGACGTGTCGATCAGAAACACGTCGAGCTGCACCGCAAGTATGGAGTAGCTGTGCAGATTGGCCCGAACTGCGTGAGCCTTTCGGACCCTGGTCTTATTCGGACGATTTATTCGACCCGCAATCCGTGGAAGAAGGTTCGATACTGGGACCCCTTACGTATAGCTTATTGTTCATGGCTTAATGTGGCGCTTGCTAACCTGCTGCAACTACTGTATAGAGCGACATGTATCGCCCTAACGATGTTTTGATTCAAGGACACCGACTTTCGAATCTCTTCAATACGCAAGATGAGGAATGGCACAATCAGAATATTCGCCCGATTCGGAGTCTTTGGACTATGACCAAGGTCTTGGAATATGAGCCCCTTATCGATGAGACCCTGAACAAGTTTGTCGACAAGCTCGCTTTGAGGTTTGTGGATGGCGATAGCGCGGGAAAGATTTGTCCTGTTGATGCATGGATTGGTTTCTGTGAGTATGCCGGGAGGCGCCCCCTGAATTAGGGGGTTATGTAGAGGCTAACACCTGTCAAGTTGCATGGGATGTCACCGCCAATTTCAGTTTCGGTCGCCATTATGGTTTCATAGATCAGGAGAAGGATGTTAATGATCTTATCACCGACTCAACTGCTGGCCTGGAATATTTCGCACCGGTAAGACGGTCCTCTCATCATCAGATCGACCTTGACACGGAAATGAATCTTACTGCTAAATAGGTCTCTCAAATCCCATGGATTGACAATTTGCTCGACAAAAACCCGATCAAGCGCATCGGCCCAAAGCCCACATTAACTGGGGTGCTATATGCCTTCAAAGTTGTCGCTGAATATCAAGCCCAACTAGCCGAAAAGCACATGTCCACTGGCACCGTTGACCACACTCTCGATAAATATGTCCAACTCAAGAAAACATGGCCAGACATGGTGGACGACAATCAAATCGTCAACTGGCTAATGCTAAGCATCCTAGCCGGAGGCGACACAAGCTCAGCCACCATGAGGGCAACAGTGTACTACCTATCCAAGAACCTATCAGCAACAGCCAAACTCGTCGCGGAATTGAACAATGCAGGTATATCTGCCCCTGCGCCTTGGAAGGAGATCCGTGACTTGGCCTATCTTGACGCCGTCATCCGCGAATCCATGCGCATGAACCCCGGCATTGCAATGATATTCGAACGGGTTGTTCCAGAAGATGGATTTACACTCCCAGATGGACGACATCTGCCTGCAGGAACGAAAGCAGGCATCAATCCCTTTGTGACGAACCGCGACTATGATGTTTTCGGCCAGGATGCTGATACCTTCAATCCTGATCGCTGGCTGCAGGACAAGGATGAGAGTGCTGAACACTTCGAGGAGCGGCAGAGACGCATGAAGGATACAGTTGACTTTGTCTTTGGTGGCGGTGGTCGTGTCTGTATGGGTCGTTATTTGGCTATGCTGGAGATCAAAAAGTTGATTGCGACGCTTTATAGCTTGTTCGATGTGAGTTGTCTATTATATCTGATTGGTGTTCTTGGTACTGATTTGAGGACAGATTCAACTTGTTGACCCTAAGCATGAGTGGAAGTATCGCAATGCTTGGTTTGTGTATCAGTATGATATGCCTATGCTCATTCGGCGTCGGTAAATTGGTATCTCTCGAGGGATAGGAAGATTGTTTGCTCACTCATATATCAAATTTTGCCTATATTGGCTTGTCATTTTGGCCTCTCATTTCCTCGTGTTATGTAGACTTGGCCGATTATTCACAAGGGGAGGTTGCAAGAACATACCTTGATATTGGGAATTAATCTAGACTATAACGAAGTACGAGATACAAGTTTGCATGCAATAAAAAAAGTAGTAATAATCAATTTGTCCATACCGCATAGGGTATCAAAGTTCCCAACCTAGAAACGCCGAGCCATTAAAACTAACCGAACCCGCAAGCCCCATGCATCAAGTCATTATGTAGTAAAGAATCGCTGTTCGCTCAAATTCCGAATGTCTTCCGTAACGTCATTCAAGCTTTAAGCGTCAAGCTTCGCCAGTCAATGATGATCAGCAGAAACACGGCGATCGTGCCATGTGGGAATCATTTCTTCTGTTGCTCATCAGCGCCATTCTCATCTTCGGTTGATGGTTCATCTTCCTCCTTCATCTCGGTCCGCCTATCTTCGTTGTTATCCTCTTCGCCAGTGATTTCTCCCCAGCCGGAGCTTCGGCGGCTCATGCGACCATTGAGGGCTAATGGAGAGCTAACACCACCGATAATGCTGGCAGCAGTACTGTCATTTCGACTGTGCGATTGCACACCACTGCGTATACTGGCCCCGTCACCACTGGCTGTCTGCTTGGTAGTGTAGAAGCCGGTGCGCTCGGTGCTGGTGGCTAGTGGGGTAGCGCCAGAGGCTGAATAAACGCTAATGCGCTCTGCACTGGCAAGTCCAACAATGCTTGGCCGACTCAGAACACCCGATGCATTGAATATAGATGCGTTGGATGCGTCATTCGTGTTTCCGCTCAAAACACTCAGTGGAAGACTTTCGCGACTCCCGCCAAATACCGAGGACGGGGCCAACCCCCGAACAGATGCATTGGTATCGAGGGAGTTGCGGCGACGTCTCTTGGAAGAACTTGCGAGAGTAAGGAGGGAAGCATTATCAGTCAAGACATTGTTTGCGGTTGCGGTGCTGTAAGTCATTGAATGGCTGGGTACCAGATGCGAAGGTACTGCCGTGGCGGGCGACGAAGTTGAGGGAAATTGGTGTGAGAATTGAACTTGCTGGCTCGTAGATCCATTTGTCGAGCTGCCATTTTGGTGTCCATGGTGATTGGGGTACGTGTTGTACAACTGAGTTGAAGGTGCAGCCGAGTGTACCGTGGTCAAGGTCGTTGTCAACGATCGAACCGAGGGTGCGGGCGATGAGAAAGTGCTACCTTCTCCCCCACCCTGACCTTCAGTGCCAGTTGCCAAAGTGCCAGCCTTGGAGTAGGCGGCTTCGGAAAAGGTGGTGTCACCGTTGGTCGAAATCGTTGGCGCATTCGATTTCGCACTGGTCATAGGAGCCGGATTGTCATAATTCGATAAGACCATGGAGGATCCACCTTGTGAGCGACATTCTGAGCCATAGTTTTGATCTGTGTACGAGTCGGTGGGTGTTTGGTTGCCTGTGTGACGATTGATCGTTCCGGAGAGGGGGTAAGGATTGTTGCCTTGATCGCTCTTCTTGCTTTTATTATTCAAGTGACGCTTGTTAGACCAGCGGTTTGACGTTGAATCAGAGGAGCTTTTGAGATTCGCCAGGCGCTTCATCCAGCTGGAGAACGGGCGACGGCGTCCATTTCGATCTATTGGGCATCCGGGGTCAGCCAGGCTTTGATGGTGAAGAGGACTTGAACTTACCATGCACCCTTGCAGGAACTTCAGCAGTAGCCATGATGGGCTGTACAGGCTTCAGAACCCTTGTGGGCAGACAAGGGATCAGGGAGAGGATTGGACGCCGAGGCAAGTGGAGGCGGGAGGACTGTTTATCCGCGGACGTCATGTGCCCTTGCCTCTCACATACTTGCAGCATCTTCACTTTGGCTTCATTCAGAAGTGTTCGCAATTCTTCGAAGAGAGTTGAAATGAGAAAGGCATGTGACACCATGATTCCATCATCTAGTCGTGCTCCCAACTTCTTTACCTGCGGGGAAATGCCACAGTGAATCACAAACTATCAAACACCTGCGTCGATGTCTTCTTCTCAACCAATACAAGCGCTGCCCCCTGATGTGATAGCAAAGATTAACTCATCAACTTCAATTTCTGACCTGAATGGCGTTATTGTGGATTTGGTCAAGAATTCCTTGGATGCAAATGCACAAACAATATCCGTGACAGTCGACTTCAAACGCGGTGGTTGTATAGTTGAAGACGATGGAGATGGAATCCCTCCAGCTGAGTTTGAAGAGACAGGAGGGCTCGGTAAAGCTCACCGTATGTATGCAGGTCTTTGCGCTATTTCCTTTCTGCTAACACCTGCGTTAGATACGTCTAAATTCAATTTGAGCGGCTCGTTTGGCCAGCGTGGGCTGTTCCTAGCCTCACTGGCCTCATTGTCTTTGTTGAGTGTCACCTCTCATCATATGCAATACAAGAGCACCAACTCAGTCATATTGCATCACTCGACACCTGTTGCGCGGTTGATTCCTGTGCCGCCGTGTCAAGAGCTCCGCTCTAGCAGCCATGGCACGTCTGTCAAAGTCAATGACCTTTTCGGGAACATGCCAGTTCGTGTCAAGAGTCGAGCACTTGCTCTTCAGAAGTCTGATGAGATGGAGCGAGAGTGGAATAACCTGAGATACTCATTGGTGTCTCTCTTGTTGGCGAATCCCCAGCTCTCGAAAGTGGTTGTCTCCGATGCCGAGAAAAATAGACGGATGTCCATTCGTCTTGGCGCTAGATCTGTGTCCGATTTACACGTCTCACACAGGGATCATGACTTCAACCTCAAGCGTATTGGCTCAATACTCGCACAGTCGGGGCTAATCTCTTCTCGACACGTGGAATCTTGGCATGAACTGTCTGCTTCGGTTCCTGATCTCACCATTAGAGCAGCAATTTCTCTATCACCCAGCCCAACTCGAAAATTTCAATTCATCTCGTTAGGAAAAGAGCCTTTGCTGTCACGCAGCAGCTCGAACCTATTGTACGGAGAGGTCAACAGGCTGTTCGCGTTGTCCGATTTTGGGAACCTTGAAGTTTTCTCCGACGCTATTTTGGAGAGTCGAAAAGATTCTTTCGGCAATGCGAGTACCAGAAGCTGGGCAAAGCCCATCAACAAGTGGCCAATGTTTTATATATGCGTCGACACGAAAATTGCTCTCAGACGGGACAATAATACACGTGAGCCTCTTCCGGAATCCGAGAAGTCAATTCAACGCATTGTTGATGTGCTCGGAGCCATGGTTTATGAGTTTTTGAGACAGCACAACATGCGACCCCGTAAAACCAAGCGGCAGACACTGTCATCGGATCGAACTCGGAGCATTGGCTCTACAGGATCCAAAGGGTCCGAAGTAGCCCATGACTCTATGCGCCAGGACAAGGCTGCATCAACCACTGAGGAAGCGTTGAGCGACCGCGTGAAATTTCCGTCGTTTCCAAGACCTCAATCCATCAATTCGGGACCAAGCTTCACCAATTGGTCAAGGGTCAAAGCAGCCAAAGACCAAAGGGTACATTCTCAACCTCTGCCAGCTCAGCATTTGGACGCCGAGCTGAGAACGTGTGAGGGTGAGAGACCATTGGATACCTCAACTGGGTCAAGAATAGATCGAGACAGAGATTGCACAAATTTCACAGTTTCGTCCGGTCTGCCTATGTCAAAGTCTGCGGAACAAGATATAACGAGACGGCAGGATGATTTTGATGGCCCATCTGCAGACAAAATGATCACTTGGCTTGATCCGCATTCGAAATTGGCCTATCTCATAAATCCTCGCACGGGTCAAACAAAACGTCCTCGACAATCAACACTTCAGACATCTCGCTCCACGGACTCTCTTGGTACCTCATCGAAACTTCCAACACAGAGCTTTTGGATGGAAAGCTTAATGAAAGCATGGGAGAATCCTGCTTTTATTCGAACGGAAATTCCTATACCAAATCTGGGTCTAGATTCAACCAGTGAACAGAATCGGCCTACTTCACACGATTGTTTCAAAGGTATTGAGTCTCTGGAGATGGCACAGGTTGCAAAATACCGAGGTAAGCTTCGACGTCGCGGCCTCCAAACCGCAGAGGTCATTGCCCAGGTGGACAAAAAGTTCATTCTTGCGAAAGTAAATACTGCTGGCGAGAAGCCTGGGGAGGATCAGAGTTCAACCGATGCTCTGCTCTTAATAGATCAGCATGCAGCGGATGAGCGATGCCGAGTTGAACAGTTGTTTGGCGACATGTTCGTCTCTTCTGGTACAACAGTGACTCCGGATCAAGGAACCAAAGTCCGAACTGTTCAGATGGCTTCTGTGGCATTCGAAGTTTCATCCTCAGAGAGTCATCTTTTCCGAAAGTACAACAGTTTCTTCTCGGGCTGGGGTATCCTATATACGACCGAATTGAAGACCAAATCTGCTGCCGAAGTCACCATCCACACTCTCCCTGCACTCATAGCTGAGCGCTGTCGCCTTGAACCTCATGTACTGCTTGACTTGATGAGACGTGAGATTTGGTCAAGCGAGGAGAATGACAAGAAGCCATTCCGGTTCAAAAGTACCTTTGCCACTGAAGAGCTGGGATTGGACTCGGATCTGTCTGACTGCGAAATCACGACGCTCACACCCAAAACAACATCCTTCACTTCTCATGCATGGGTTCAGCAGATGAACGGATGCCCAGACGGTATAGTTGAACTTCTACATTCTCGCGCCTGTCGCACTGCTATCATGTTCAATGATCATCTGAGCATCGAGGAGTGCCAAGCTTTGGTCGCTCGGCTGGCTCATTGCGCCTTTCCATTCCAGTGTGCGCATGGGCGCCCTTCGATGGTCCCAATACTCGATCTTCGTTCCTTTTCCAAAACTGCCGCATCCCTGCCATTGCATTTGGATACCAGGGCAACGGCTTCTCGCGACGAAGAACAGGATATGGATTTCATGCAGGCTTTTCGGTCTCAGTACAGTATTTAACATAGTTCTCTTGGTCATTGGCTCTATACAGGCATATCCTTCCGGGCAGCTTGGACTTTAGAACTCCCGATATTATATCATTGGATGCCACGTCTACAGGGCTAAGTCTGGCAAATTCTGAGGCTCGCCATATTTGCACGGTTCATCGTAATAGTAAATTGCGGCCTCTTCGTCGCCAGCGTCCTACAATACCGTAACCGCACACAGACTTCGTCTTTTCGTGGATGATCTATCGCTTCCCCTCTCCCAAGGCCGCAGCTCGGAATGTGTTGTTGCCCAGCTGCCTAACCTAACCCTCATAGAAAATCCCTCATGGAACCCTGGACATGATTTTCTTAGTACATATGACTGATCACCTCCCTTCGCCTTGGGTCACATGGAAGAAAACGAAATAAATCTTCCATTTCCAATACACATTGAAACACAGAGATACATGAACGCACCTTGTGCATTCAACACTGCATTCTCAGTCGCTTTACTTCAAAACAATTGGACAACTTGCAGGCAAGGTGCATCCTATTTGCCAAGTTTGCATCTACTAGAGTTTGCATGACTGCATGAACCAGCATGAACAAGATACATCGTGCATAAACCATGCATGACATGAAGAAAATTTCGTTCCGTCCTGGGCTTGCAAGGCTTTGACGCCTTCTCTGTATTGACCACTGCGGTCACTGGCTCTAATACATCACATGTCTGACAAGCAGATCGTCCACTCATATCTGGGATTCCCGAAATAATCTTGCTTTAGTTCGACCTTGGGATCTGTCGGATGCATCCCTTGTATCCCGATCTGGGGTTTACAATACTGTACTTACGACTCTGTTGTAAGTTGACCGTACACACACACACAGTACTTGTACCGAGGGCTTGGAAATGTGGCGTAGAGTTTATGCAAGGATCAGCCACTAATAGAAATAGAATCTGATGGAATGCACTGACAGCTGGACTGGGCTTTTGATCTTCAATTATTTGCGTCATGGTTCAATCTGACTTTTGGCTGGATCGGACACTATACAAAGCTTGTTGGGTTTATGTGACGTGGTGAGTTAGTTGACCGGAATTACTTTCGAGGCTCGAGATATGCTTGGCACTTTACAGATACTAGTACATAGTTAAGTTACTGTACAGACAATTAATGTTAGGTAATTTCAATGGCCATGTTCACATACAGTCTCCACTGTGTTTGGGAACCTCTCGTAGTAAGTGGGTTCATAGATACAATACGAACCACACATAGCCAAATCCGAACATTTCGGGATTGTTTCAAAATCAGAAAAAAGAGCCATTTCGATTCTTCAGAACACCATCTGTCCTCTGCTCTAGCTCTAAGCGAAAGCCTGAGTTTCAATTATTAGTTGTACATAGAAACCCACGGAAGAAGAGGACATGCGTACTCCGCCAGTATCCGATGAAACCAGCACCCCAAAACAGACACATAGCCAGGTCCGAGTTCACTAGTACAACAAATTGAAATCATTACGAGATCATCCATCATGCATAGTAACATGTTCGGCACGCAAAGATGGGCACAGCAACCAGAGTCAACGACCCAAGATCAAGAGTCACTAACAAGCCTTAGCGTAGTTGCTAGCGAAGTTTGATCACGATAGTTGATCCGATATTGATTATTGTCAGGTGATGGCGTCGAGCGATGATCATGTTTATTCGTTTTTCCGAGACTTCGCCTGTTTCTTCTATAGAGTTTGAGGACGTGATTGTTTCATGCCAGTCACTCACTCGACTTAGTACATCCATGGACGTACGTAGTAGTTGAATTCCTCGCTTAGTTGCCCAGGGACCCAATTGTAAACGTGACATGAATGGTAATTTCCTCACTTTACGAACCATAGCGGCTGAACTGGATTTCTTCTTAGATGAAATCACTCAATGGTATGGCCATTGGACAGGTGATCAAGATTAACTTTGACTTATCTCTAGCTAGAGTCGATCATTACTTATTGGTGCTTCCTGAGACGTACGAGACTCTTGATTTAGCGTTAAGTTACTGTCTAGATGATCAATAGTCCAAATGGTGGTGTTTCACCAAGCAAACAAGCTCTCAATGCTTAAAAATTAGTAACTTGCTCCCAACTAAAGCTCTGCGGGTCATGTATACGCAAATCCAACCCCAGCCCAGGATTCGGGGCGTACAGTACAAGATCAAGACTTTTTTCAAAACTAACTAAACTAAGCGTGATTTGTTTCACGGGACATCGAAAAATCACTCTATGGAGCGAGCCAAACCTCACAGTATCAATCATTGATTCCATTCCAGTTCCACACTTAACCACAATCCCAACGACAGTAACCAGGTATCCCAGAACCTCTCATTGAATCAACCTTTACATTATCATGAATCGAATGGAGATATGGGAATGCCGAACGGAATTCAGTTCCTACTGCATTTCTTATTTCTGATACTTGTAGACGGATTACGAAGTCCTATAGCTGGTTCCCGAGCACGACAATGGGCAAGGCCTTATGTGAGATAGAAGTACAGTAAGTGATGGGTCATTGAGACATGCCCTGCAGGGTCTTTATTGTCGATGTTCTGTACAATGATTTGGACTTTTCTTCGACTTGATGTGTCGTCGGGTTCCTATGTGAATGTGCTGCCATGGCGATGATTTGGAATAAAGTCTTCAATGTGGCTTGTTTCCGGGCACGCCTTCCGTCGTATGCCGCTTTGTGGCGTCTCCGCCGGTGAGCAGAGTACGGAGGAGGACTGGACATGGCTGTTGTATTGACTGGAGTGTAATCTTACTGTACATTGTACGGTGGAGGGTTTGGGAGGTGAGGTGTCAGGTTGCTGTAGGACTTCTACGGCTACAGGCAGTCTACAGAACCGTACTGGTGGAAATAGATGATTGAATCAGTAAGCGTATTGCATTGCAGATGGCTTAAAACGAGCTCCTGTACAGAAGCCGCGAGGCTAACAAAAGTCCTGTGTAGAGGGAATAATCCGAACCAGAGAGAGAAAGAAAACCCCTTTTTCCAGCCCCCCAGGGTCCGCCTTTTTCCCCCGTTTTCCAGTTCCCCGACCGAAAAAGAATACAGATATAACAGAAATTAAGATCTCACAGTAGAAAGAAACACAAAACAAGTAAAGGCGCTTGGTAAAACTCCATGTCGAATGCCAGATCCCGTTCCATAGCCGCTTTTCGAAGGCTAGATTCTCGTTGAGAATAGCGAAAACAAAGGATATCAAAGGCGCCGCCCAGAAATAAAAAAAATTGTAAGCTGAAGAAGATGGTTGGATATTCACAGATCGCAGGTATGATGTGGCGTTGGGGTGAATGGAATGATGCAAGCGAGCATAGTAGAGCAGTGGGTTGGAAGGGTATGGAATAGAGCACCACTGAAGCAGGTAGGAGGAATAAGATAGGTAGTTGGGTCATCAGTCATGAGTTGGTGAGGTAAAAGATAGGTTTAGAGATTGATCAGCCATGGGTTGGAACGGACTTTGCCTTGGACTGGTTGGTCCAGGAGAGGAAGTCGAACTTGTCCTTGGCGTTGTCGAGAAGGGAGTTGTTGTAGTCGGATGACTGCGACTGGAGAGTGTTTGCGCTACGAGATGCTTCTCTGGGTTCGAGAACCAGAGAGCGGCGGTAGTAGTTTTGGGCGGTGATTTCACCGTTGGAACGCACGCGCACAAGCTCGTTCTGTAACCAAGCCTGGAGTTCGGGAACTTCGGTCAGGCGGTAAGGGATCTGGAAGCGCTGTAGCTCGCTGATGATGCGGGCGGTCTTCATGTGCTTGTCAAAGTTGATCACTGCCATCTCGCTCTCGTCGGTGAGTAGTGTACGGAGCGACTGGTTGCCGTGGTCGACGAATGTGAGGTCGGTCAGGTAAGTACCAACGAAGGGCAGGCAGGGAGGAACATGGTTCTGGAGGCGTTGACGAAGTACCGCGTAGTTGCGAGAGACATCGACGATGCTGCGAAGGTTTTCGAGGGTCGTCTTGGTCTTCTGGGAAACAATGTCCCATGTCTTTTTGAGACGGGAGATCATTGACAAGTTCAATGAGCAGATGATGGCCATGAGTGAGTCGTAGTTGTTCAACTCGAGACACTTGTTGGCAGTCTTGACCCAGTGCTTGATGGTAGTGGCACGCTTCTTGGGCTCTTCGAGGTACAAGATCGAATCAGCAACCAGATGAGCGAGATCTGTCGACAAAGTGGACATGGCGCGAACATTGACAGCCAGGGAGCCGGACTTCTTAGTCCATTCCGTGTCGAGGAGTTCCTCGGGGAGAATGGAACAGAAGATGCGGGACTCCTTGATGGTCAACTGCCGAGCAAGCTCAAGAGGATCAAAGTCAAGAATGCTGATCGAGGCTTCATTGTTCTTCCACGACTTGAGAAGGTTGGTCTCCTTCTTTCCAAGAATGGGGGAGGGCAGGGGAGTGTCTGGGTGGATGTATGAGGCAATAGAGGTGTTGGTCTTGCCAATGGATGAGACCAGGCGGGGCACAACGGGTCCATGAACTGCAGATACCTTCTCGCCCAAGTCAATGAGACGTCTGCCAGCAGTGGGCAAATCAGAAACAAGTCTCGTCCGAGCAAAGTGAAGGATAAAATCAAGGGCGATGTTGTCACGGTCGTGGCGCCAGTGAGACTCCAGCCAGCCTTTGAAGATGTTATAGACACGCAGGCGGACGGGTCCAGCGGCGTGGGGAGTATCCCCGATGTACTCGAAGCGTTCAGCGAGAGCCTCGGCGAACTCGAGCGGTGTAGCGAAGAGACGGAAAGTAAGGTAGAAGGTTGACACAAACATGGCATCGGGAGTGGACTGGTGAGCAGTGAGCTTTTCGATGAGAGCCCGAAGACTGCCACCCATCACTGAGCCCTCCTTATAGATCAGCTCGTGGGCGTAGGTCTTTTCCAAAAGGTGGGCCTCAGTCTCCTCGTTCTCCTCAGCAAGGGTCGAGTAGCTGATACTCTCCTTCAGCGAAGGTCCATGGAAACTTCCTTGGAAGCTGCCACCGATATCAGGTGAGGTAGCCCGGGTGGAGGTCTGCGAAACACCACTCATCTCGGAGTCACGTGCATGACTGTTGTAGGTGAAGCTGCTGCCATTGCTTGTCACATTGCGGCCGAATGATTCCATCAGGTCGGACTTGGCATGGCTTTCAGGGTATCCACTATCAGTGGATGAGAACGAAGCCAGGTTCTCAAGGTGGGTAGGGAGGATGGCTGAGTTGGGAAGAGAAGACAAGGCGGAGAGGTTGGCAGGACTGTTGGTGATGTGAGATTGTAAGGAGGATGGAGTGGTGGCGTCGGTCAGAGCAGGAGTGGGAGGAGAGTAGGTGGTGCTGGGGATCTGAAGAGGAGGAGGGGGAAGACGAAGCGAGATTTCCTGTCGCTCTTCTGGCTTTTGTTCCGACTGAATCTCAGTGTTTTCGGGGTCAAGCTCAATGTCTCCAATTTGCTCAAGCACCAGGCGAGCCTTTGCCACACAGTTGCCAGCAGCTCGCACACAATCTGTGGCAGCCTCAACAAGGCGCTTGCCTTCGTCTGGCATGAAGACCAAATCGTCGTCAGAGGAATGAGCTGGGCGGAAAGCATCGTGTGCAGCATGGACAAGCTCAGACAGCTTGTCGCACATGGACTCACGAGCCTGGTCTAGAAGCACACTGCGCTGGGTATCATGCTCGCAAACTGACTTGACTACATCAAGTAAAGCCTGACATGACTGCACTGCCTGCTGGGTGGTGACAACCAGCTCAGTTGATGAACGAGACTGCATGTGAAGTCCAAGGAACGACCCAAGCACTCCAAGGAACGCATCATAAGTGGTACCAAGTCGCTCTGATGCCAGATTCTGAGCACAGATCGATGCAGAGGGTCCCGAGAACGACATGCGATGAGAAACAGAAACTCGCTTCGTGGCAACCGATACTGATCGAGGTGGGTGGTCAAGTGAATCGGTCCTCGTTGAGGCTCTGCTCATGTCCATCCGGCTGCGGCTCATCTGTGGCGACTCCATCATTCGTGACTCCATGCGTGACTCCATGCGAGACTCCATTCGTGATTCCAGCATTCGTGACTCATTGCGTTCAGGGTGTTCAGTTTCGCAAGAGAAGCTCTCGGAAGCAGGCGTGGGCGGCATATCGTATTGGGCTCGGGGGTCGTTTGATTCCAATTCAGCGATAGTCCTGCTCAACCCAACCTCTTCATTCCAGACGTCGAGGAATCGAACTCCGCGGGTGACAATCTTGAAAGCCTTCAAAAGCATCTCATCGAGGATTCCCTCGACTTCGTCCTCTGATGGTGTTCCGTTGGCGACTTCCTGGAACTTCTTTGCAGTCTTCACCAGCGAAGACAGATCAGAGAGCAATGCCTTTCGGATCCTCCGCAGTCCATCGAATCTCCTTACTAAAGGTGAGTCTCTCGTGAGACATTCGGACTTTTCCTGTGGAATTATAAGCCCTGTGGTATGAAGACCGCTATCCCAAGGGTACTTACCAGAAGAAACCGAACGCCAGCGATAGGGCCCCTCATCAAATCTTGGTTTCCAAAGTCTTTCAATGATGACCCGCATCCTCCTCGAATGATGTCCCAGAAATCAGTCAAGGCCTTGAGCAAAGGGCGCATGGGTAATTGGTCGTATGCTTCGCAATAGTTCGTCGGTAGCCAGCCTCGATTCCCGGAATCTAATAGAGTACCATCGGCCCAGCCATTGGTGTGAACAGAGTGAACCAAGATAATGTCTCCCTGATCCAGAGGAAGCGTTACAGTCGACGGCGAAACGTTTCCGGCCGGGTGAAAAGGGTAAAAGGCGCGTAAGTAGTTGTGAAAGACAGGCCTCGGGGGCTCCGATTGATCCATGTTTGTTTGTGTTCCTTGTGGTGTTAACGGGGGAGTCATCTCCGACTGGCTCCAGGCGGAATAGAAACGACTCGGCGTTTGTCTGTCGCTTGGTTCAGATAAATTCGAATTGGATTTCGAGATCTTTAACGGGGGGATGTGTGGCTTCATTGATTCCATTTCTCGTCCGGATCGGTAGATAGAAGTCGTTCCAATGCGCTGGAGGTCACTGACCAAAGGCGTTTATTCGATAGATGCAATTGACATTTTTTGGGAGAAACCAAAGGACGAAGGACTGGCAGACAAGAGAATCAAGGATTGAGGGGAGCAATCGGATCGCCGAAGGCTGGGGGAAGATCCTATTCAATCTAGGTCAATTGACTGAGGCGAAGGGCTGAAATGACAGTATAGAGGGAGTATAGGGAGCGAATGTTTGGAATGTGCAAATTCCAAGGAAAGGAGGGGAGGCTTGGAATGCCAGGGAGGGGAGGACAGAAAGGATAAAAGGATAGAAAAGGAAACTTTGAGCTGCACGACACACACACACCCTCAATAATCAAAGTAATGAAATTATAAACAGTAAACAGACTTCCTATCGGGAGTCCGGTGCATCCACCTGCCAGAGGGATGACGAGTCGCAATAAGGTCAACCCTATACCAAGGGATGAGTGGTTGGGGCAATGCCAAACAGCCTATGAAGGGAGATTTGAGGAGGTAAGTGCACCCTTTCTATGGAAGATCACTGCAAGGAAAAAAGGCCGAAGTGGAAGTAGTGGGGAGAGAGTCCCAATTAAGCAAGGGTCGAAGGGATAAATGCTAAGTATAGCTTTGCAATTGCCACCGGCAGCAATGAAGCAAACAGCAGATTGCAAAGCTTTCAAAAAAGAGTGAAGTCAAAAACGAAAAAAAAAAAGCAGTTCAAGAGGAAAAGAGGAACTATGAAGAAGAAAGAGAGAGAGGGAAATCAGTGGAATAATAGTTCTGGAGTGAATCTTCTGGGACTCGATCGGGACGATCCATGCTCCACCGGTAATGGGGGTGTATGGGTACTTATGATCTAATGTGACGGGTATCGTACAGACCATACGCATTTATTTGGCTTTTATTTAGGGATTTAATCCAGAATTTCGGTGCCTCTGGTGCTTTGGCGGCTTCGGATGCGTTCGGTGCTATGGGGTTTGGCTCATTTCGGCCCTTATACTTTTATCGGCCAATAGTGTCGACTCGACTTTGTACATGCAAGTCTGTTGCTGTGCTCATTTTTGTATTCACCTGCTGCTCTTTCCTTTGCCCAACTGGTTCTCCATAATGCCAATACATCATCCACCAACCGAGGCTCCTCGTCCACTAGGCGGACTAATAGATGCTGGGCCCCCCAAGGTAACCCCTAAAGCACGTCCTTACATCTGCCGAACACAAATCCAGACCTTTCAAAAAAGTTATCCACCAAAAAACCTGCCCCAAACCGAATTCTTCATTGTAATTTGTTCAAAAATTGAAAACCGCCCACTCCGAGACCAATCATATTGCCACCCCGAAATAAATCCTGTGGGGTTAAATCAGACCAATGCATTGACCGTGTGCTGGAGCCTGCAGTAGGACGTGATCCATCATAATGTCTGGGCGAAAAAGAACGAAAAGGGCTCACGTTGCCTGTCAAGTATCTTCCGGGGATCGACGCCGCAGCGACCGGCCCCCAAAGTGACAGCAGCCATAAAACTCTTTTTTGTTTACTTGGGGGCATGGGCGTTTTCAACGTGATTCTAGATGAGTGCAACTAGCACAGTGGCTCTCTCAAGTATGGAGTACAGTAATATACTCTTAAGGGAAGTTTGTGTACTGTTTATCCACTTCCAGTAGGTCCCATAGCGACTGTAAACCCGTTAACAGTTTCCACTGCATTGACAACCAGAAGCTACTGAGATCTCCCCCTCCATTCTCTTCGCTTCCCCTCCCGCGTGGGGCAAGGACCAGAGAACAGGTTCGCGTTGGCAAATAGGATCCACAAACGTGAAGGAGAGCTTGCTTCCACGGTTGAAAAGGTCCAAACACGTAGGGCTACCCGAGGCTTGCATAGTGAGGCATAGTTACTAATGTCTAGATGCAAGTTCAGACCCGCCCCTGTCTAAGACCCCAGTGGAAATGTAATAATAGCCAGGGCTCGGAGGAAAAATGAAATTTGCGGTACTTTTGAACCACCGAAGAAAGTACGAATTATTTGGAGGGTTGAAGACTCAAAAACAGGTGGAACACACGTACAGTACACGACCTGATCAATGCGTTCTTTGAGAACGACCGGGGAAAAGAAGCTGATCCAAACCAAATGTGAAAAGAAAAAAAAGAGAGAGAGAAAGAATGAGGATATATCATAGGACAATTCCGTCCACAACTGGGTCCAGAACTGACCAGAACTAGGCAAATGTATTCAGAAACCCCCGTAGTAACTTACCCAGTAACGATCCACATGGCATGACAATGACAATATAATATGCCAGGTTCTCAAGTTCCATCACTCGCACGTCCTCCCCGCGACCAACTGTCTCGCCGAGCTGCATGGACTCGGTGATTCTGCAGTTTCCAGCCTCAATTGCAATGCGCAAATGCAGACCGAATTCTCCTACACGCGTGCATCAGCATCATTCAGTCGTCACATGCTCATTGCGATGTATGACTCGTGGAAGAAGAACACTAGCACGATAAGACTGCTATAGTTGGTGATAAACCCGTCGCTAGGGAAGCACTAATGTAGGTCAGCCAGCTGCCAGCCAACGACCGCGTAGGGGCCCTCCCGGCTGTCAGCCTACAGTAGTAAGCAAACGAAAAGAAAATACTCCGACACGCCACGCGCCTCGCCCTGGGTTGGGGGGACCGATCCAATGGCCGATGCCGTCAAGCTCCAATGCAAGCCCCCTCCACATTATCACATCATTTACATATTACATACAGTAGGGAGGAGAGAGAAGGAATAAAATGCGATCTGCAGACCAAATCTTGAATTAGGGGGTTTTTCCCGTGCTGGAGTCGGGCTCGAACCGTGGGAGAGAGAGCTTGGGTACTCTATCTGATACAATTTGGTGAGGCTTTTCACGGTCGCGTCAATACAGTACAATAGTGGACTTGCTCGAATTCAAGCCATAGCTAATCTGTTTGCAGGTTTACTTGTAGATCGCCTTTTTTTTGTTCAACCCCCTTTATTTGGGTCTTTTACGATAGTCGCACAATGCTACTCATCGCCTACTGTACCTGGACGGGTCCGCCCGCATCTACAGAACTCGGCTGCTGTCTGGGACTGTTTGCTTGTCTCATCTTGCGCAGTTTGCGCCCTTATTGTCTGTTGAATTTCGTACAGTACGGGAAGGCAGTACTTTAGCTCGACTCACTATTTGCTTGGCTTGCCGTGTAGGCTGCATCGCAGATGCGTACATCACTACTGGAGACAGACTTGTGCCCAAGCAGTGGGGCCTGCACGGCCTTTCTCCCAAAGGATGGAGTGTTATAGCCATTGTGATGCAGGCCCCGTCAGTTTTTGACAGGCGATCGACGGGGAAAGGTGGAATTGTCACATCTGCTTCGTCGAGTTCAGACCTTGGCTCCATACAGTATGTCCTATTTCGGTAGGAGTCTTCACGGCCCCGGGGGCCAGTCTGGATCACTAATGGTAAGTTGGACGGGATTCACTCCCTAGGTTATGTCTCTGTTAGTTGCCCCCGGTGTTTCATTTAGTCGGTTGTTATCTGTCGGTCTACTGTAATACGTTAGCTTTTGTCGTCGGCTTTCGTCCGGTACCATCTAGACCGGTGTGTCTTGGAGGTAGGAGATCAACAGGTGATTCGCAGAGTAGCGTGCCGAAGATACCAGCTTGGGAAGCTCTCGTATAGCGCTGCAGTATTTTCAGCCTCGTGTGCACTCAATTGCCGAAACAAGACAGTGGAAGCGAACTGGGGATTTGAGTCGATGTCTCGCATTTCACGTTGCGGACACGATCAAGGCTGGTAGCTGGAGTCAACAAAACATTTCAAATAAAACGGCTATGTTGTGTGAAGAGAGACGATAAGGGGAAATTATAGGGGCTCTTTCATTGGAAGGGACTTTCCATCGGGTGTAGAAGGTACGGAGAGGTGGCCTGCTCGTCTGATATTCCATGTTCAACGGATATCTCGGTAAAGTAATTGTGCATAAGATGATATCTCAACGTTTAGCCAGGTGATTATCATAATATGCCATTGCCAATAGGATAGACATATTTATGAAACTCTTTATTAACGCTCATGTACAAATTCTGCAGCACTAGGTCCCATGCACACAATCGGGTTGAATCAACCTCGTATGGGTTCTGGCAGGTATTCTAGCATACTCAATGTTTATTTGGCCTTTTCAACCGAGGCTGTTCATGCCGTGCAACCTCGTGGGCATGATAGTCGAAACAGATGCAGTGAGTGGCTGAGGCTGAGATATACGTAGCACCGCAGGCCTAGCTGCATATCAGACCCGGTAACAGAACAGGTACCTGCATTCGGCTGCAAGATCCTACTTCGAAATTGGAGAATCGGGTTTGATCGCAATAAGAGCGGTCTGGTGTCGCCTGTGATTAACATGCAGACCTCGGGCCAGTTTGCCTTGGAACTATCCTTGCTGAAATCGGGTGTCGCATAGAGCGAAGCTGTGGCTTTACCCCGCGAAGCCGATCGTGGATCTATTCTTTTACAAGGCATTCATAGTCTGATTTAGTTGGGGTTTTCAGCCCGCCATGGGGTAAGCCCAATATTCAGATCAAAAGACATGTTATGTGTCGTGTTCAATCTAAGTATGTAGTTACCGTATTTGATACCGTAGATTTGAGGCTTTAAAACTAATATCAAAATGACATCATTTGCATTTGACGAGTCGTAACTTAAATCAAAGCATTCGTGAGGCAATACGACCTATGTATCTGCCTTGCGGCATACCGAAGGTAAACATATGCGCCCTGAAAATTGGACATGGAATCTAACGCAGTTTGACCCATGGAACCCACGAGATAGTTGGAAGACAGGGGTCACCCATTCATGTGGCTATAGACAAGGATCTTGGTAAGCAATTAAAAAACCACCATGCATAACATCCTGGAAATCTAGATCCATCCAACAATTAGAGTGCCTCTGAATCGAACTAGTCGCACCAGGGTCCAAAAAATATAGTAGACCATATGTAGAGCGTGTAACTTATGGAGTATTCAGTACCTAGTACCTAGATACGTATAGTAATTCAGCAGCTGGTAACGGTAATAGTTACAAGTCCATACAAACCAACGGCCGCAATTTGCCGATTCAATACAGAAGCCCACTTAGCGCAATCCTGTTGAAAGAGAAAACGGCGCAGCAATACCCTCTCGATGGAGCACGAACAAAGAAAAGATTGAAGCTACGCAGTCTTCTCCACACGTCAAACTCCACAGTTCATTTGGACCCGACAGCGAATACGTAAATACGGAAAGGATCTATAGTGCAGTGAGTCTCCCTTCTCCTTATCCATCAGCGCAATCCGGGCCAACATCCGCGAAATGTCTAGAAAGCCACCAGAAGACGAGCGGGACACGCAGAGCAGTAGATTGGCCAGCACGTTCCCACCTAACGGTTCAGCCGGTACACATTAGGGCAAAGGAATGGGAAAGTCTCGACTCTTCGACGCCCCTATTTCTTATCCCCCCGCGCCACCGTTGCATTACTACGAGTGATGGGTATTAGACCTGTCTAGGGCTCGGGGGCCCGGTGACCGGCGGAAGAGATGATATTTACACGAATTACGCCGGCTGTATATTCCGTGTTCGTAGAAGATGCCGTGTGTCCGCGTTGCAACGCGACCGGGGGTATGGCGCCACGCGAGAGATAGTTCTTTGTCTTTCTTTGTTTGGGATCGGAGATCTTGCTTCTATATGGGCGATTGTCGGGTTCGAACGAGACTCGAGAGCTAGGGGCTAAAGTCACAAAATTGGATCAGGTTTCCTTTTTGGGAGCGGCTTGGTGCGTTAAGTGGGCTGACGGAAGAGGCCTCCCGGTTCCAGAGACAAAGACTCGGATTGCGCTGGTGGAGTTTAGCTTCTGTCAAGGGGTTTTTAGGATTTACAATGCGTATTTTCGTGGAGCTTGATGCATAATGTGGTCATCTATCCACTTTTGGAAGTATTTGGGTGTTGAGAATTGGCGTTGGACATGATAGAAGAGAAAATTCTGCTTTCTTTTATTACAGGGCCTATGCTTACTGTACGAGCAAAACCAATATTCATACTATTGTCTCACTCTAAAATTCAATGGCTTAACGTCTGCTGCAACTGCCGATAGAGGGGGGATTTGCCGTGGCTAAGTTTCCGCAAGGTTCGAGTTCAGAAACTACTAGTAGACTATTCCGATGATCATCCTGTTGCGATATTGCCAAAGGCATCTTTAAACACCGCGGCCTGTCTGGCCTCTTTGTTTGAAGCACGTGCCTGAACCTGTATGCGGGACTAAGAGTATTCCCTGTCAGCGCCCCTGTGCTAAAGATACTAGATCTTGGATAGTGAACAGGGATTTGGTGGTGGGGGAGGCTAACAGAAAATAGTCTGGTCTTTCGGAAACGCACTGATAGCGAGACGATCATCGAAGAGTCTGGGCAACGAGACGAGAACTGTACTTTTTACCTTTCGAAGGAAAGCGCCTGGTAAGAGACAATAGAGTGGTATAGTGGTATGTATACTGGTATTGGTTAGTCGTAATGTTGATCTATCGTTTTCCATGGTGATAGACGGTAAACTAGCGGCACTGTTGCGCATCGTGTTGAATTCCGGCCGTTGCAGGAATCAATAGTTCCAACATCCAACATCCTTAACTTCACTGTATGCATCTACCGTGGTTTGGCGCCCCTATCCCCCCACATTTCCCGTGCGTTCCTGAGGACGGCACAGAAGAGGGGTATGATAGGTGTGAAAGCATTTCTATCATCACTTCCGGGACGGCACAGTTGGATCGTCGCATGTCGAGGTGATAGAGGCGTGTGTTCGCGTTGTCACTAGTCACGGCGTACTTAGGTAGTCTCTTTGAGCAGTTTAGGATAATTGGACCCCATACTTGCTCCTAATTTTGAGGAAGACGCTATTGACCATCGATGCCTCGGTGAAAGGGGAACATGTGCCTGGTTCAGGGGTTGGACGGTCACGTGGGTTCTTGCACGTATTAAAGAGTTGGAATTCTTAACAACTGCTGACTATTGGTCCTCAGTTAATATATTATGCATACTGAATGGAGTGTCTTGTTTTTGAGGGCGTCACCACCTCCACTAGGTCGGCAACAAGCGCGATCGCATCAACTCCACAGTCTCCAGGTGCAAGTCCACTCTATACTCAGTTCGACGTAGCCAGTGTGCCAATGACTGTACACTTGACAGTGCTGTTTTACTGCATGTGAGCATTGAGCTCAAGCCTCTAGATCAATCAGGCTCTGTCCTTTTCCTTTCTGGCACCATTTGGCTGAGAGGTTTAGAAATAGACCGATCTTCCATTCTAGGTTGTTCTAGCAACCCTTCCGCTTAACCCAAAATAGACTCGTTCGTGGGCAAAGTGTTCGCTTTAGTGGAGCACAGTGTCGGCGATCAAAAGCGCGAATCAAAACCGACATCTACACGAGTAAAGTTCCTTTGCTTTTGTCTTCAATTGATTGCACTCCACTTTCACTGTTGATCCCTTCTCGGCGGGAGATGTCGGGTAACAGCAAAGTCATGACAAAACAGAAGCAAGCAAGAAAGCTGCTTCATTTGTGATGAGGAACAGGAACCTGCATCTACAGAAATCCCCGGACAGTCTCTGAGAGGTTAGAAGGTCCGAATCTGAAGCTCGGGATCTGAACCGAGACCCATCCTTCACCAATGCGAGTCCCCACCAGCAATCCAGATTCCTCGAAAAGGAATCTCCACGGACGATCAGAACTTCAGCCTGCAAGAGATGTGACCAAAATCTCTCAGTTCAACAAGTGGTAACCACCAATCGTCTGCCGAGGAAGAGAACCCAAAAATCAAGAATGTGCGCATTGCCCTCAGTCCTGCAGATTCAGCTATGCACGCTTGCGACTTTCAAGTTCTTCACCCTGCCGAAAGTGGCACTGTGACTGTCAGATCAAACCTTAGCCGGAGAGCAGTTTCCACCCTCGTGCAGCGTCAGCACGAGGTGAACCCCAGTGCGCTCATGTGGACACCTCGCTCCCCTCGGCAAGACAGGATTAGGTTCCGCTACTCACCGAGCGAAATTGAGCGCGGCAGGTTCCATGTCGTCGGGGCGAAGCTGAAGAGACAATGACGACCTAGACGTCGGAAAGTCAATTTGATAATGGCTCGAACCGGCCTCGGGACCCATTGCAAGGGAACTAGATCACGCCGTCCTTCACACTTGACGATCCGGGCTGATTCCTTTTGCTCAAAGGGGGCTATGAGCAATGTCTATCGTTGTAATGTTCGCTGCCCCCTTTTTTTTTTGCAGGCTTGGGGCGGCAGACTGGTTACCCGATCAGGAAGGTGAAGGATGTCATTATTACGGCCCGCCCCCCCCCCCCCCCCCCCCCCCCCCGGATACCTTCTCCATTACGGAGACTGCGAACCTGAAACTGCGCACGGGATTACTGTGACCGAGCTCTTGGCCCAAGTGCTATATCACGCTGCATACGGTGGATACCGAATTTCAGGTTGGCGGTGAAGTGTCCGATTTGGATGACGACTGTGTATGATATCAGTCTTCGGGTGCTAGATGTGGTGTGCCAATATCTGTTCTACTGTAAGTCCAATTTAAAATAATTGGCCGGCGGTTAGGCTATTCCCAAAATGTGATATCTTTCAAACCTGGTTTTCGTCTTGCATGCTCTTTTCCTGTGGACCATGGCCACTCGAAAAGAGACACGGTCACTTTTTTCTCTATACAGTACTCGGGTTTCCAAAATAAAATAATGACATTCAATTCAACATAATCTCAGTCAGGTTGTAAGCTACAGGCTTCTATGAAATATCGAATTTGTGCTTAACCTTTAAGTAGGACTAACTATATTCACTAGCAAATGCGAGGATCCTCAATGCACATATATATCGAAGACCCAACATGACAAAATTTCCAAAAAGGATATATGACACAAATAGTGGCACATTTCAAAGTCCCAAACGGGAGAATATATATTAAAATAGCTTCAAATTATTGCCAGTAAGAGTATACCGTTGGGTGTCAAACTACAGCACGGTTGAACTATACGAATCGGAAGCCACAACCAATGGATCACAATACCACACAAATAGAGTCTTACCCGTTTACCAAGCCAAAGCAACAGTAACCGTGTAAGTTCAAAGCAATGACAAATGTAACTCCCAAGAAATGTGTAAGTTAGCTTTGTTGTGTCCAAAGGCAGACGATTTGGCATTCGGGTATTCAAGGGTTGGACCGATATGACATCCCTTGCATGGGATGGCTTTCGACCACACTCAAAGAACCTTTTGCACACATCATATTGACCAGCGATAGCAGCATCAAAGCGTGCTAAGATTCGCGTCGGCAGTTTCGAATAAATAGACTTATATTGCCAATTGTTCAACCGAGCAAATCCGAAATACACCCAAGATAGATCCAAACCCTAACGTAGAGGCTCCGCAACCGAGAAGTCGCAGACGCGTCGCGTATCAAATCGCTAAATTCTTCACGTCGGAATCGCTCCATCCCATGGAAGGAAAGCCCTCGAGTCATTGGAATGAGCTAGTTCCGTGCTTTTGCACGCTCCTATCACACGGCCCTAACTCGGGGTCTTCTAGACCGGGCAGAGGGTATAATAAAAAGAGGGAGACTCGCACTGCTTCATCCATTCCTTTCCTTTAGCCCTTATTTCAAATCCAGTTGCGGGTAATATCAAGCCACCGGCTCCGACAGACAGTTGACCTGATACACTACGTAGGTGGCACCTCATGCATGGGCGTCGATATCGACGCTGATATAGAGTACAGCCCGTCAGATGGCTGTTATCACAAATGAGATATGCACGATCCCCTGCTAACAAAGACACAGATCACATAGCTGCCAGTATGAAGTTCACATCGATTATCACCCTTCTCTCTATCTCTTCATTGGTGGCTGCAGCCCCAATTATCGAGCATCGAAACCTTATTCCGGGACTTCCAAGACCGATGCAAGCTGTTGAAGCTCTGTATCCTGGCTCTGGTATCCCGAAGCTTGCAAACAAGCTTGAGAAGACTCTAAATATCTGTATGTATATGTTTCTGGAGGCTTTGCTGTACGGTATAATGTGCAGAGCTAATACGATCCGACAGAACCGAAATCAAAAGCTTTCGAATTACATTCTTTTCATTATTGTTTTTTTTTTCTATCAGGGAGATCTCCCCGCAGTGAGACTGCCGTTTTCAAGTGTTATGCTGTTCTCAAGATACCAAATATTATCCAACGAATAATTGCCACAAACATATACTCCGATTGGTAAACTGCAGATGTGCATGATATAATATGTAACATGAAGGCAAAGGAAAGAAACCTTCATAAGATGAAACTCACTAGAGCACCAAACCACCCAACCAATGTCTTAGTTATAGCAAAAAAAAAAAAAAAAGGTCTAGAACATCCCCTCCATATCCAGATCCAAGAACTCGGGATTCCCAACTGCCATATCAGCAGCATTAAGCACATCGTCAATAGCATCCAACCCAGCTCCACTGGAATCAAGCTCCATATCCTGCGCAACACCAATACCCCCATCCATGCCAGCAGCAGCAGCAGCCGCCGCCTTATCAAGCATCTGACTAATATTATCAGGATCATCCTCGCCCACCGTATTCCCAGCCACACCAACAGAAGAAGGCTCCAAATCCATCCGATCATGCCCCTCAACACCCAGATGCAAGTTGTGGATGATATTGCTCACATCGATATTGGAGACCTGCGACGGAGGAGCCATGAGCAGGTTTACCCGGCGCCAGAGACGTACGACGATCTCAGCGCGAAGCGGGTCCTTCTCGGAGAGTTTGGGGACGGTCTCGTGGGTGAGAGTCAGCGCGTCGCGGAGCGTAAGGATAGGACAGCGGGGTGGAGATTCCTTCATCGGATCGATGGGATGGTAGTTATTCTGATCGACGGCAAAGGATTCAGTCATGGGCGCACATATCAGTGTAGTGGCGATGTCCAGTGCGACGTGACCGCTGTTGCTGGTTTCGGATTGGTGTTTTACTTCGTCGATGATGGTGGCGAGTACGCGGGTTGCGCCTAGGATGCGGATTCCGGCTAGAATCTGTCGGTGCGTGTAGGGGGTTGGGGCGGCGCTTGCTGTTGGGTTTGCGCTCCAGACTGTGAGGCTTTGGAATGTTGTGCGGATGCTGCCTACTAGGCCGTTTGCTGTGTGGGAGGTCCAGGTGTCGAGTTCGGTGCGGTGGCTGCTTCCTATGCGGCGGAAGGAGAGGTAGGGCTCTAGGGCGTCCAGGATTGGTTTTATGTCTGTTCGTGATTGGTGGCGGGTGCGGACGTTTTTGAGTTGCTCTTCGAGTGGGCGGGCGGTTATATTCAGGACTGTTTGGTGGATTGCTTGGGCTTCGCCGGAGATCGAGTTCGGTTTCACCAGGGAGTGGAGGGTTTTGAGTGGGATTGTTGGGTCTTCGGATTCCCAGATGTGGTTGCCCAGCCAGGTCAAGGCGACTACCAGGGATGGGAGGAGGAAGGGTTCGAGCAGATCTGTTGTTGTTAGTTGATGTATGCGATCAGGGCGAGAGATTCTTACATTCGAAGCCGCCTTTCAGGGTATCGAAATCCAGTTTCCCGGACTCGCATGCCCCGAGACTTTGATCGAACAGTGTCGTGACAAGCATGTAGAATTCATGAGGACTGCAAGTAGACATGGTCTCTTCACTGATGCCTTCAGCAATGAAGAGAGCTCCTATCCATGTGCCAAGGTCCTTGTTCTGCTTTTCACCAAGTTCGTTCAGCTTCTGGGTAGATGCGCCCCTGTCCATAAGTTTCAACAAGAAGGAATCATTGCTGGAGATTCCCATGTCTGACGGGCTCAAGTCATATCGGTATTTGAAGGCTAAAACCAGCAGTAGGATACTGCCGAACTCATCATACACAGGCTGATTCTCGCCTTGATCCTCGTCCCAATTCCAAGAATCGAGGATAGAACAGAGAGGCTGCAAGACCTGCTTTACAGGTCTGAAAAGTAAGATGGCATCCAAGGTTTGTGGGCGACGTGAGAGCGAGTTGCAGATATTCTTCAATGTCATTGTCTCTTTCTGATGACACAGACTATACATGACCTTAGGAGCGTTAGCACAGGTGCCCTTTAATGAATAGTTGAAAATACATACCTCGATCACTGCACCAACAATAGCACCTGCATTACCCTCCATCGACTCAATCTCACCGATAAGCTGCTCAGCACGTTCATGATTGCTGTTGATTTGCGAAATGAGATCATCCTTCACGAAGGGACCACCCCCAGGCAAAGTCTGCATGGGGTTTTCTCCAAGAAGCTGCTCGATGCTCGATTCTTGGATGAGCTTGTGCGACGCACAGGCAAAGAGGAACTCCTGCCGGGCATCTGACAGAACACTGCTTCCTTGCATGGAGAACATCTGTGAGAAAGAAGGGAAAGCGTTGGGGTTGAGATGGCTCAGCGCTTGACTGATGCACATTTCCATGGAGATTGGCACTATTTGAGCCGCCGAGATGGCCGCGAAGAACACCGGCAGTTTGTTCACAAGGAATGATCGGAAGAGGAACATTGTTCGGCTGGATTCATTTCGGTATACGCCATTGGAAAGGACATCGAAGGCGGCTGTGACAATTTCTTCAATCAGGACTTCATTGTGGCCCTGCAAGTGGTCAGTAGATATCCAATTTCCACTTGGATATTCCCCAAGCTCACCTGATATCGGTTGGTAAGATAATTGGTAAAGATAGTATCATCAACCAAAGGCCGTCCAACAACCTATCCCAAGTCAGCCAAACCATAGTCGAACACAAAACCCAGAAACGAAAACACCAACCATCGAATTAATGTAAATATAGAGACCAGCTCTAGTATTAACAACCGGCCCATCCATAACTCCAGCCTCAAACTGCAGCGCCCTAACATTCATCCCGTCAATACCATTACCAGCGTGATCCAGCGCCTTCGCATTGCCACTGGAACCGCCCCCACTCCCCGCTGGCTCAGGATACAGCCCAAAACCTTTCTGCAACTCCTCAAGGCGATGCCTAAGCGGCAGCGAAACATCAACATAAAGCGGCAAGTAAGCCGCAAGCGCTGTCCCCAATTTCCCCTTCAACACGCGATCGTAAGCCGCAGAAAGAACCTCCAGACCCTTCGCCGTACCCGAAAGCGTAAATAGCAAAATTCCCAGGGACTCGAACAGCGAGACAGCATCGGGCTCGCCCATCAGCCCCTCGCTCTGGCCGTGCGTTGATGCGCCCACGGCCGCGACATCCCCGTCCTGGCCACGCGCGTGCCAGCCGACCAGCGCAAGGATCCAGTCAGCGGTCGCGGAGTAAATGTCGCCTGCCTCGGTTGTGCTTTTTGGCAAGGAGGCGCCTGTTGACATTGACACCATTATGTCTTGAATGACTTTAATATCTGTCATTAGAGTTGAGCGAGGGCCATTGCCGGCGCTCTGCGCAGACACGTCCGCTTCCGCGGTCTTTTCTTCTTGGTTGGAATTGGGACTTGGGTTGGCGTTGGACGCCTGGATAGATGAATGCCGAAGCAAGCCCTTTAGCACCTCGGAGACCTTGACAAGCCCGGCCCGACACAGTCCGTCAACATATAATGGCAGTAGGGGATCCCAGGCGATGTGCGCATCGGTGCGCGACTGGAGAAGGAGATCGAGAAGGGTGCTTTCTTTGATGATGGTGCGTGACAGCATTAATTTAGACAAGGTCGTGAACTCGTCTATATCTATTCGGTTTGATAGACATTGGTGGAGGAATGTCTGCCATTGTTCGGGCGGGGTTTGGGGGCTGTCTTGGTGCATTGCGCTTCTGGGGGAGTGGGTTTCGTCAATTTGTGCCTGTAGGTGGAGGGTCGTGTTATATTGGTGGCATGTTTGTTCTTTTATTGAGTTGTGGTTTGAATTGTTCTTCGGTTTTGGTCCGGGGATAGCTTGGGGAGCTAGTGTTGATTGCAGGTCACGTGGTGATAGCATTTCGAGATAAACACGTGACCCATGGATCTTGTGGCCTGAGGTGGCGGCGTTAAGGCGACGTCGGTGTTAAATAATAGTGCAAGGGATCCATTATTGGAGAACTTCCGCAATAAAAAAAGCAGACCCTAGAATTTTTACTCAGAAGTTATCATATGAGCATCGCTGGGTAAACCTGAAGCCTGGGAGGGTGGAACGATTACTGGAGAGAGATGTCTAGATTCCATCTTGTATACAAGGTTTACATTTACCCACTACAATGTTGAACAAATATTTGAAATGATCATTCAATTTCATTATCGTCGTGACGATCCCAACTGCAGACCCAAAAAAACGATTAAGCTCAAGTGGGGATATCAATCAATGCAACAGAAGGGGAAAAACCAGCGCCTCTATCCGGAACCCGCTCGAAAGGTAAAAGCTGAAGAAAAAAAGCTATAAACAAAGAAAATGCATCAAAGCCGCCTCTCATCTAGAGAGAACAGAAATCATCACATCAAGGTAATTAAACCAGGGCGACTGATTTACCACCAGTCACCGTGGTCCTTCATGGCCTCAGCGACCTTGGTGAAGCCAGCAATGTTGGAACCAGCAACCAGGGAAGGAAGGACACCCTCGGCGGGGGTGACGTACTCCTTGGCGGTAGCGAGACCGTTGTTGAAGCAGTCCTCCATGATGTTCTTGAGACGGGAGTCGACCTCCTCGCGGGTCCAGTTGACACGGGCGGAGTTCTGGGCCATCTCGAGACCGGAGACGGCGACACCACCGGCGTTGGCGGCCTTACCGGGGGCGTACCAGATGGCAGCGGCGCCGGGGTTGGCGTCACGGTGAGCCTCGAAGACATCGATGGCCTCCTGGGTGGAACCCATGTTGGAGCCCTCGGCGATGAACTTGCAGCCGGCGGCGATCAGAGCCTTGGCCTCGTCGCCGGAGACCTCGTTCTGGGTGGCGGAGGGGAGGGCAACGTCGATACGGCCGGCGATGTTGGTCCAGGGACGGGCACCGGGGATGTACTTGAACTTGGAGGAGAAGGCGGAGGTGGAGGCGAGCTCGGAGATCTGCTTGCGCTCGACCTTGATGGCGGCGATGGTGTTGATCTCCTCGGCGGTGAAGGAGCCCTCCTCGCCGATGAGGACAAGGGCACCCTGGGAGTCGGAGAGGGAGACGACGGAACCGCCGAGCTCAATGACCTTCAGGGCGGCGTACTGGGCGACGTTGCCGGATCCAGAGATGGCGACGCGCTTGCCGGCGAAGGACTCCTTGCCGCCAGTGGCGTGCTTGATCATGTGCTCGGTGTAGTAAACGACACCGTAGCCAGTGGCCTCGGGGCGGATGAGAGAACCACCCCAGCTGCCACCCTTACCGGTGAGGACACCCTCCCACTGGTTGCGGATCTTCTTGTACTGGCCGAACATGAAGCCGACCTCACGACCAGTGACACCGATGTCACCGGCGGGAACGTCAGTGTCGGCACCGATGTGCTTGCAGAGCTCGGTCATGAAGGAGACACAGAAGCGGCGGATCTCGTTGTCGGACTTGCCCTTGGGGTCGAAGTCGGAACCACCCTTACCACCACCCATGTTCAGGCCGGTCAGGGCATTCTTGAAGATCTGCTCGAAGCCGAGGAACTTCAGGATGGACAGGTTCACCGAAGGGTGGAACCGGAGGCCACCCTTGTAGGGACCAAGGGCGGAGTTGAACTGGACACGGAAACCGCGGTTGATTTGGACCTATTAAAGTTAGATGAGGATCATAGACTCGTCAGTTGTTTTTCAATGGGTGGTCTTACCTGACCCTTGTCATCCTCCCAGACAACACGGAACTGGACGATACGCTCGGGAACAGAGACAACCTGGAGGGCCTTGCGGTACTCGGGCTTCTTCTGGAAGAGAGTGGAGTTCTCAAGAGTGGAGGCAAGCTCTGTCGGGATGGTTAGCTGAGTCACGCCGAATTATGGAGCCAGAACCCGAAGTTGCCGATGGCAAAGCAATGAGCCGATGGAGGGGCAAACAGTAGAGATTGAGAGGGGCAAAGAGGAGGGAGGGGTTTGGAGGGGTAGAGGGGTGATTTCTCTCTCTCTGTCGCAAAAAAAAAAAGACAGCTAGTGTGCACACATACCCTTGTAGGCCTGCTCGAACTCGGGCTCAGCGGGAAGGTTCGACATCATTGCAATTGGAATAATTGACTCTTTTATAAAAATTAAGGCAGATGAGATATTATAGAGTCGAGGGAGTCCCAAAACAGAGTGAGTGAAGAAACAGAAGAGAAGAAGGAGGAGTCTACAATTATATACCGGATGGGAGGTGGAGAAAGGGCTACCGGAGTCGGACGATAGATTCCGGACACGGGGAAATAGGAACGGGAGATGGAACAGTTCAGTTCAAGGACAGTGAGGAGGAGAGTGGTACGGGTGAACAGTATAGGCAATCCAATGGATGAGCCCAGAGGTCCGATGGTCGGGGCAACAATTATCTTATGCTTTAAGGTCACAGAATTGGCCTTATCTTTGGGGCGAATCCACATCCCTGCGAATAAGTTAATTCTTATTACTCGACCGCCATTACTACTCTATTTCCCCGTCCAATCAGAGCGATATCTGGCTTCCTATTTCTTCCTTGCCTCAATTTGCCTCTTCCGTATTTACTTCGTAGCTTCGGTCGACTCCGCCCTGGGCAGAGGAGGAGATTTTTGACATGGGCAGAACCTGCAGAAACTGGCCCTGGAATGCCGGAAATCCGTTCCTAATGAAAAAAAAAGTAATAATGCAGCCATCATCGTTCAGACTCAATGTATGATGCGTCGAGGACAGATCGCCCCCAATGTCCCAGTAACATCCCCGCCACCAACTGCCCACTTCGGTAGTGTGGCGCGGCAGTCACGTGTGAGTCCGCAAACGGAGTGGACCAGAGCTTATCTGATCGACCTTTTTTCTGTGCAAACAGTTTTGACTCACACTTTTAATAGATCTATATCCCACTGGCCAATGCTTTATCTCCTATATGACCACATAATCCAATCCCTACCCCATATGCTCACCCCGGGTCAACGGGGCATAAACAATGAGGGGTAACTCAAATTCGATCGGTACTCTCTTCCAGCCTACATGCAAGTTACGTTGGACAGCATACAGTACACATGCGACCAAGATCCAAGGACTGCGCAAGGCGCGTTGTCTCTGCGGTGCCTGCACCCAAGTCCCGAATCCAAGGTAAGCTCCCCTGGGCACAGACGGGGGATGCTTGGGTCAGGCACACTAGGGCCCGCCCGCATTTGACCCCGAGAGGGGGGAGGCCGATGCTCGGCCTGAAGCAACCCTTGTCAGAATATAGCCTATTGTATATGTACGGTAGTACTGTATCTTCGTGGCGCTTGGATGATTCCTTATCGTACGACTGGAAGAAGCAAATCCAGTGCACAAGCCTGTAAACTAAGTTAATTGGCGGCTGCCGCGTCCAAACCACTTGTTTACAGTAGGATTCACTTCTCTTAGTATTCGTACACACAGCCCCCGTATACAAGGTTTGGATCATCCAATGCACCGCACATCCCGCCTTGCCACTGTGCATCCTGCCTGCATACCTGTACAGTACACCAGTCAAGTAATTGATCGCCCGGCACCTGCAGTCGTTCAACCAATCCGGGGAACGCCCACTCCTGTGCTCCGGCAAACGGACTCAAAAATGGGGGGGCCATGCCCCACCGCTGGTGTTTGCCTTTTTCCAGTCCGGAGTACTGTACAGTACTGTGTAGTGTAGTGTGCTCACCGGGCAGGCCATATGGGGAGGTGGCCCTTTTCACACGGACCAACCTCCGTCTTGTTCTCTTATTCGTTTTGCCGGAGGTGCGTCGTGGTATTCGGTGTGCTTGCATCTTTGCATTTGGGATGGATGAACTTGTGGCACGTGTGGAACAGAGGTCGTGCGTGTCCTCCGACGAGGGGGCACAGATGGAATTTTCCTTGTCGATCTGGAAGCTTGTTTGGTTTCTAGGGCTTTAGGGTTGTCAGTTCCGAGCCCCGGTCTTTCTCTCCCCCACGAGGGACTGCATATGCATTGTTGCGTAGATTGTGGGTTGTGGATTTGGGTTTGAATTTGAATTTGCACTACCAGTAGTTGCAGCTGGAATGTACATATGCAATGTTAAATGGACTTGGTCTTCAACTTTTTGATGCAGTCTATCCTTGAGATGATAATTTTGAGGGTTATTGTAAGGCATATTTGAACATAAAGACTAATCTGGGAACATGATGAGGCATGTAGTTATTTTTGCATAATGAACAAGCTTTTTCTAGCGCCGTCGTCATTGGCTTTGTCTTTGATGCCATTCTCGAAATCGTAATCTCTGCACCAAGTGCCGTCTACTTTGAGGTCGGATCTATCTCCACACCAAGTCATCTGAGAGAGAACTATCCCTCACACCAGGTAGCCTAGTATGACCGAGCATACTGCCCAGCAGACCATACTCAACGAGAGAATGAAACAAAAACAGTAAAACAACCCAAAGCACAAGAGAAACACCCGGGTTCCAAGCCCACAACCAAGTCGACCAAAACCAGCGAAAATAGCGACAGTTCAAGTACATCCCAAGAGTAATCAATCAGACCAAATACCACTCCAAAAGAAAGTCCTACAAAATAATCCTATAAACGCATCCAAGCCAGCCCATCACGTCCCCAGACCCAAAACCACAACAGCCGTATTATACCACCCACAAAGACACCAAAGCACCCACCGATCTACCATATCCACCTAGATCTGAGCACCGCAGGACAGTACGTATCCCCCCTACCCAAAGATCCAGATCCAGATCCAGATTCAGATCTAGATCTCAAATCGAAGATCCACCCCAAACTTACCAAGAGCCGCAACCCCACACAGACCCCAGACAGCCTAACCCTGGAACATGTACCCTGCACACAGCAACTCCAAAACCAGCCACACCGGACATTCACAACAATCTCAGACAATTAGTCATTGCTACTTGAGTTGCTGCGCTAGATAATCTCATAGTACACCATACCCCAACGCCAAGCCGGGAAGTTCGAGGCGGGTGGATAGGCCAAACCCGATGTTATCGGCGGACTCCGTTGCAGGCGGCTTCCGCAATCTGGGAAGATGGAGGGTGGATGCTTGTTTCCCTATCTTTTATACCCCGCGTTGCGGTATCATTGTTGTGTCATTGTTGGTTTGTTTTACTTGAGATCTTCGGGTTCGGGGCTTGATTAGTTAGGGTTGGGCTGGGCAGGAGGGGGAGGGGGTTGGGGTCTGATCGGTTTGAGGTTCCGGGTTAGATAATTCTGGTATATAACCCAGGGGAGAGGGGATGAAGAGGATGTAACATGGGCTATTTGCCATTTGGGGGTCTCCTTCTGGGTTGGGTTTTATGGTTGCCCGATAAGGTAGGTGGTCACGTTTTGAGTGCTGGACCTGGGATTTGTGGCTAAGATTGGGATGGAGTGTTCCTATTCATATTTGAATGGCTCAGCTCATGCTCCCGAGTCATTATATAGCTGAACAGGGATGTTCTTGAGCTCGACAGTCTGGCTTCTCGTGTCGTTACACTCGAAACACATGTTTTCCACCACCTTGATTGTATGATCAGGTGAGTGAACTGCATCAAATGCGAAGTTCTGAGCTGAAGACCCAGTTTAGTGACACGATAGCTTTCACTAGTTCCACGACAAAACCAACTATTGTGCGAGCTCAACGTGGCATTCTAGCGTCAGTGAGACACGACAGATAGCGGTCAAAACAAACCCACAAAAATTATGCACTTTGCATATTCGTATTGTGGTCGCAAGATGTCGATGCTCAGATCCAGCCGTAACGTAGCAAGCTTTTCTCCAAACCCGGTGGTGGGGTCTCATCTGAAGATCCAAGTGCAGTCCCGCGCTTTCAATAAGCGACTTTGCATCCAGCAGTGGAACAACATACCGCCAACAGCATTTGACCAACCGCGACCGGTTAAATCAGTTTGGTTCAGAGACCGGTGTGCAATTGATCGTCAGACTGGCTCCTTGGGCAGCAGCGCAGAGACCTCTCATGCACATTGTTCGCTCACCTCCTGTTCAACGCGACCAAGTCCCCCCCCCGTGGATTGGAGAGTTCGTTTTGTGGCTATGGTGTCTGCCAAGTATCGACGCGTCCACAGGTTGGATAGATTGCATCTGTGCAGCGTGATCTCGATGGACTGGGAGCGAATGATCCGGCTACTGGATGGTGCTAGTTGCCACTCTGATTTAACGAAGGGACTGAATTCCGATTCCGTGTGCGACAGCGAAATGGGTTGGTGCGCTCGGTGTTAGCAGATCGACGCTGGGCTGCTCGCTTGTGTCTGCGGTAGACCCGGGACATTGGCACCGAGGCCTCCCCCCCCTGAATTGTACATGCTGAGCTCGAGTCGGCGTCGCATCGCAGTGTGTCCGTCATTTACCAGGACCTCGGTATAGCACCCTTTCCTACAGGGAGACCTCAGCTGAAGTCGCAATCGCATTGTCTCAGGAGGGGCACGATCCTGTTGACCACGTCAATCGGGCTGGCTGATTTGATTGCAGCTGCATATGCACAGCAGCAACATGTCATATCTGGAGAAAGCGCCGACATCTGTCATATTACCAGAGTGGATCTGGGCAACTCCGCCAGTGGCAAACGGACATGGCGGAGAAGGATTGGATGTCTCGACCTTGGGGAAGCGATCAATGGGCAGATCACTATGCAGACCATGTGAAGAATAGCAAAGTACGAAATTGCAACTTAAACCTGGCTAGCGTCACTATTACGTGCAGCCAAGAATCCCCAGAAAAGGAGAGCCGAGTGCAAGCTGGAGTGTTCTCCATTTTACCTCCCTAAGATCAGCTCTGTCATTTCTGATCTGGGAATTGGCGCGATCGGAAGCTAGTCCCCGCTATAGGGGGCTCTAGCTGGCCCCTGCGTTGACTGGGATGGGACATGGGACACGGATGAACCTGGGCTAGGACTTGGACTAGGACCTGGGCTGGAGAGGCTTGGTCTTCTTGTTCGCCCCTGAGAGCTGAAGCACAAATCGGCTTATTGACAGCCGAAGTGGGTTTCGGAGGTTCTCGGTCTGCTGCACGCGATATTGACGACCCGGTTCTGGGGAGTATACAGCTCACTTTTGGCTGTCACTGGATACGCCACTCCGATCTATTATGCAATTGTGAGGACACTGCAGGACACATGGTTCATTCTTCTTCTGTTTTTCATTCGTGGTCTTTGTCGTTACCCCAGCATGGACTTCTTTGATTCCAATCATGACTAGGCGCCTTGCTCCCAGACCGGGTTAGATTGCATCTTCCCCCCCTTTTTTTTTGGGCAGAGGCCTACATTAAATAGTAAATACATAAAAATAAGGAGAAGAATGGGAGATTAGAATCGACGCCATCTCGATAGAGGTAACCAATCAGCGGGAGCAAACACGATCTGTATAAATAAAGGAATAATCCAACGGGCCTTTTACCTAGATCGAATGCGACTCCACCATTGACCCGTGGACAAGCAGATCTCAGGATTGGCCTGACCGGATAGACCCGTCGTGATGGATCCGATTTTTGGGAAGAAAAAGACTTATACTCTTTCTTTCTTTGCCTCTTGAATGTTCCAGAATCCTGACCTTCTTCCTTCTCACCTTCTCACCTTACCTTCTTCTATTCTTCCTATCTCCCTTCTCGGGAATTCAAAATGTACGTTCTTTTAGTACTGCATTGAATTTGGAATCCTTTCTCCCTTCTTCTCCCCCCCCAAATGGTCCCCTAATGTCCAAGCAACCTCGACGGACTATTAGGGACCTGTTCCGTTCTACCCCTATCCCATCTCGCCTCTTTCGTCGTAGGGATTATTCTTCCAAGTAACTTCCCTTCTCCACTACCCCTCGTGTTCACAGACCTCATTACAAGAGCAGCTTGGGGCACCACATTCGACCCCACTGGATTCCCCGAAAAGAGAAAAAGCGGCGCAACCCCCCCGAGGACGAAAAAAAAAAAGAAGAATACAGCTAAAACAAACCATTCAGACACATAGATCCTCCTATGAACTCCCATCAATTCGATCCGGCCACCATGATCGGTCTGGCCGGTGCCTCCCCAAGAACGGACGACAACTTCGATATCTTTGAATGGTACCCCGGCTATCAAAGCTGCCAACGATATTTCCTAGACCACGCCCAACACAGTGTCCCCGTCCAGGCTCTCTCGGCATTCTTGAACATTCGACTTCCCTTCCAGCGCCAACCAAATCCCGTCTTCAACTCGACCTCGCCATCCTCGTCTTCCTCCGCCACCCACATCCCCCCAGCCGGCTCACAACCCCCCGGTCCGCCCTCCGTCTCTCTGATCCCATATATCCGCCGTCTAGTCGCCACCGGAATGGACTTCCCCGGCGTGTTGCACGGCTTCTTCGGCGACGACTGGGGCAGCGGCGTGGGCCCATTGCACGAGCAAGAACGGCGCAATTACCTCTTCGCCGCAAAGAGCGGTGGATGGGCTTCCGTGAAGAAGGACTACGATATCCCGCCTCTGGAGACCATTCCCTTTTTGCGCCCTTTGCAGGGTTCCTCCGATGCCGAGATCGAAGCCGCCGAACGCTCCTGGAGTGAATGGCTCGCCATGGAAGATTGGATGGTTGGTCCCCGGGCGCCTGATATCCTCCACGACTCATCCTCGCAAAATTCACGGCCGCGCAGTGCACGCGGCTGACCCATTGTCTTTCGATTCTTTTCTTTCTCCTCCCGTTCTCTTCATTTTCTTGTCTCTGTTTCTCTGTTGAATCTGACTGTCCTCACATCGGCTCGGCGACTTGGCGTCCTCTGTGCCCCATTTGGTCTTTTTCATGTCTAGCGATTCTGTTGTTCATTGTTCAGCGGCTTTTCTTCTATCCAGCCTTATTCGGAGATCCTGGGATTGCAATATGCAATGTGCAATATGCCATTTGCCCTTTATCCTCTTTTTCGTCTTCTACGTGGGATATACTAGATCTGGATGTATGCATTATACCTATACCTCAGTCTCTCCAAATCACATCCAAGCCATATCTCACTCTCAGACCGCGCAGCCTCTATTCCGGTACCATCGGATACGACAATTCCGAACCCAGACCAGTCCCGTCTATTGATCATTGCCGACGCCTCCACAGAGAACCAAAAGACCCCTCCTTCTCCAAAGGGCCCCCTCCCAAAAAAAAAAACAGCTATTGCCTGCCCATCCACCAGGGATAGCAATTATTGAAACAGTTCAATACGGGAATAGCGGCAAATCCGCACAAGCGCACGTCATCCCGGCCGAGTGGAAGCCCAAGCCCTAAGGAGAAGGCTGTGGAGATGGCTATGGAGAAAGCCTATGGAGAAGCAGGGAAAACTTACTCAATGACCCCCAACAAAAAGCCCCTAGAAAAGGAAAAGAAAAAAAAAAGAAAAAGAAAAAAAAAGCCGACCATCAACGTCCGTACCAATATTTGCTCCGTGCCGTTATTTGTCTTGCCCTCTTTTCCTCCCCACTGGTTTGCGCTATACCGCTGTGGACACCCCAGATCCAATCCGAGATTCGTCCGTAGCTGGCCATCCCGTGGACTGTAGGCTCCGGGTGGATCATGGGCGCTTTTGCTAGCCGCTGACTTGAGGTCCGTTCTTGGGGCTACCGTGGTGTCTGGCAGGGGAATCGCGATGCGAAGCGATATAGTTGCTGTTATGGGGGTGTGGTTCAGATCCAGATCCAGATTCAGGTTCAGGTTCGGTTCAGGTTCAGGTACGATCTGGGGCATCGGCATTTACGGTAAGGCTAATATTGACACTACGGTACCATGTTGGAGCGGGACCCCTTGTGACTTTTAGTTTCGGTTTTGGTTTTAGTCTTAGTTTCAGACCCCGTAGAAGCCCGTCTTTTCTGGTGTTGATTTGGGTTGGGTTGCATATTATAAGTTAGTATGAATCGGGGTCGGAGGTCGACTTATTGAGGGAAGTGTCCACCCTAGGGCTACCACTTGCATGATGTGACGCTTTCATATTCAATTTATTGCTTGATAGATTCGATCAATTTCGACTTATTTGGTATTCGACTTTCCAGTATAGCAAAAATCATAATTCCCCCGGGATCTCACCCGATAGCAAGCAAGGAACAAGAAACCTAACCCCCACGCCCCTCTGAAAAACCAGGGGGGAAACACCGTACAGTAAACCCATTCCTCCAAAATGCCCGTCGATCTAGTCTACAGATGGATCACGAAAAAAAGAACCAATCAGGTCGACGCTACGCGGCTCCGACTAAGGTTTGCCTCAAAAGTCCGAAATCTGTAGATTCATATGCCGGCACATCGTGGCGTAGCTGAAAAACCCAGAGTCTATCAGCCTAGCGCGGCATTAGTGCCGTACCAAGTGCATTCCTTTCTTTTCTTTTTGCTTTTTGCTTTTTTTTTCCTTTTTCCTTTTTCTGCTCGTTTCGATCTTAGTCGATTTCCCCCTGCGGAGGCCCTGGATTCCTGCGACCGTGACTGGTCAGGACGGGCGTCTATCAGAAAAATTCTCCGAGATCACCCTTTTTCGAAGCCTCGAACTTGTTGTAGCGGAGAAGTAAGTTGTAATTCTTCCGAGTGGCTTTGGGGGCGTTGACTGTACTCCGTACTGTAAATGTACATACTGTCCGACCCCCTTTTTTTGTTGTCCCTTTTCCTCAACTCTCAGTCCCTGAGTCCTTCCCGTGCAGATCGAACTCTCCCTGAAACGGCATGAACCAAGTTTCGGTGGCATGTCAATGCCCGTGGACTGTAAATCAGTGGACTCCGTTTAAAGGCAAACCTCCGTGCGAGTGTCCTATCATGTCCTGTCGAAAGGATCTTACTGTACATGTACGGTGTTTCGTCATATAACCGTGTCGAAGGATGTTACTGCACTGGTTCGATATGCAGTCTGCAAGCCCGACGCCAAATATTGGGTTGCTGCAGAATGATCGAATCCAAGCCAAATAAGGAAATAGTACACGTAGAGTATCTTGTACTGTACAGTATCCAGGTCCTGCTTGCATCATCAATCTCAACTCCTAGGCTGATACTATCCTGATCCTGATATCGATACCAATATTGACACTTGAAAGTGCATGTCCCGGTCAAAGCGAACGGGAAGTTTGGTCCGGAAAAGAAATCGTGGCCCTAAGGTGGGTATAAAACGAAGTCTGGTACAGTACTCTGATGCACTCTGGTACAGTCGAGTGGATTGTCCTGAAATCGTGGGTTGAACGGTCCGGACTGACGGCGCTTCGGGGAAGATCTATGACCCAGCCGGGATTTCGGTCCGCGCTTAAAAGGGTGAAGAATTGGATCTGCGACTATTTGAATCTGAAACTGGTCTGAACTTGGATCGGTGGGGGTGTGCGTGAACTTGTGAAGTATTACTCCGTAGATTATTTCATGCAGTCTTTGTGCTTGAACGAGGGCTCCGCTCTTTTTTCCTGCTTTTGTGCATGGTTTGGGCCCGGTCTTGGGGGGTTTAGGCTGATCGTGTAGATCATTGGAAGTTGGCGGTGTGGAAGAGAATGTCATGTTAGAATTGCAAAGGGATGTATCAGGACGCTTCGACCAAAAGAGACGCGTTAAACTTCAACTCAGAGTGAAATCTTCATATCTTGAGACTGGGATTCAATCGGACCTCGGGGTCGGCATTCGGCTTTAGATCCAAGTGCGCACCGAACCGCCATAGGTTCTCTCCTTTCCAACCCCCAAACCCAGCAACCAAAAACCAAGCACACTGCAAATACAAAATGGTGAGCAACTTCCTAAAAAGGCGTGATCCGAAGAAAGTAGCGTGTGTCCTTGGTCACGAAACCAAGCTAGTAGCGCTATGAATAGAGACCTTGCGAGTCTCGGCCGACTGAACAAGCGTGAGAAAAGTCTTCGTCTTAGACCGAGCCCTAGCCTGTCCACCGAAAACCAAAGCTCCCTGGGTACGGGCGGCAGAGCCATTGGCATTGCCATTGGCATTGCCATGACGAAGGCCATTTTGGACGGGACCATTCACCGAGACTGATTGGCTTTTGATCTCTTGGAGGGTTTCTTCTAGGAACCCTGGTCGGTCCCAGCAGGATTCTTTCTCTTCGTGTTCGCAGGTTTGGAAGGGGGTGCCTGCGAGACACCAGGAACAGTCGGTGGACAATTGGCATGAGGAGGCATGTACATTGCCTCCGTGTCTTTGGGCGAGCAGGTCCATGCTGGGCATGGATGCGGCGAGTAGGTCGTATCCTTCGAGGAGGCTGTTGCATGGGGAGGATTCCCATGGTGAGCGGTTTCCGATTATGGCATCGCCTAGATCGGAGCAGAAGAGGCACTTGATGTTGTTGAGTAGGGATATCCAGGCGAGACTTTCCTTTTCAAGTGATGTTTTCTTGAGCTCGCTTGTTGGTGAGTCCATTACTATGTCTGCGAATTCGTAGCCGAAAATCGAGGATACCGTGAGCGGATGCATGTTCGATGCCCTTGGAGGCTGGATGGTGGTCTTTGAGAGATTCACGGAAAATCCCATGATAAGATCGCGGACAGTTAGTTCACTTCCTGTTGATTTCTCAAGAACAAGGCCTCCTTGGTCACGCAGAGCATTCCATGACGGACAATGGGAGTCAGATGTTGGCTCGGCGAAGGGCGGGAAATTGGCCCTGAAGCTTTTGTTTATCGTTTTATAGTAAGCCAGCAGCATGTGATGGAGCACAGAGAGTAATGAGACCAGCCAGGCTCTTTTTGTCTTTACATCATAGAGGATGATAGGCTGTTGGGAGCTGCTCGACAAGCATTTGAGGTAGTTTCCTGAGGGGCTGAACTGAATGGTGTTGACGGATCGATCAAACATCATACCCATTTGAGCTCCGAAATTCAATGGAGACGCGGTTTGTGCCATGAGTTGGAGGTTTGCTCCGCTCCAGTGCCAGGTAGATGTCTTGACTTTGGCATTGGACCATGTTACATTAGGAACTAGCCGGTTCGTGCCTAACAGGACTTCTGCTTTGGAGCTCCAGCCTAGTATTGCTGTTGCGGAAAGCAAATCTTCGAAATTGGTTAGTCGAAGCCATTGCTTCTGCGTTGCTTGCAGGTCAGAAACCTGAAGTTGAAAGTCGCCTGTGGCGGTTTCCAAGTGCCACATAATCCTGTTATCGTCGGTCTGCTTGATAGGTATAAGTGCCGTTGAGTAGCCCATGAGGATGATTCCATCATCGACCATGATAGGATATTCGACAGCTGCAAGCTTAAGTAGCTGCTTAAAGTCCAGCTCGAGTCCTTCACATGGTTTAAGTCGAGGTTCAACAGAGGACTGTAAGGCGATCACGGCCGAGTCAAAGAGAGGATACCAGCATTCAGCGCTAGAAAAGAAAGATTCGAATGGGGCTAGCTTATTGAGTGATTTTGAGCCCTCGTCACTGAAGCCACTTTTGAGCGTGGAAACGGAAATCTCATGTTGAGCTGCCTCCCGAAAAGTGAGGCAAATCCATTCCAATGCATCCCGCGCCTCGAGTGCTTTTGTTGTAACACACAAGCGGACGTAGCATTGATGGACTTCAAGTCTGATGGTTCCATCGACTGTTTTCTTTTTGTTAGCGCCAAGATCATGTGTAGTGATCATGTTACTCACGGTAAAGACCGCGGGATGCTCGGAGAGCTCTCATGATTCCCTGCAGTAGTCCCATTCCTACGACTCCAAAAGAGCTTTTGAGAAAGTCGTGGCAGGATGCGAGTTTGACTGTATCCTTTTTTCTCGTCAAAGTCCCTCTGTGTAAAAGAGCTGGTCCAATATCATTTAACGATTCCAGTATAAGGGGGAGTTCCCAATCGAACTTGAATTCACGGGTCTCACTATCGGTAATTCGAACCACTGGTCTTGGTATCTGAAGTGCATCTATTGAGAGTCGATGCAGTGGGCCAATACGTACCCCCGTTGCAAGAAGGGTACTTACAATCAATCGTTCCTCGGTATCATTTGTAGAGCTTTGAGCATCAAACACTCGTTGCAGTGCTGCAGCAAGCGCGGTTCCAAAGCTTCCATGTTCGAGTAGCATGTCAGCATCAGCTCCTGCTTTTAAAAGGGCTTCCAATGCCTTAACAGAAGTAGCAGCAGCCAAAGCACTGCCGTGGGGTCCAAAGTATAACTGCATATCAATATCAGCACCGGCTCTCACCAAGAGCTCGATGACTCGAGGGGACGGGTTTGGACGAGAAGCAGCCGCTGCCAGAGCACTACTATATAAACCAACTGGGGTCTGCATGTCGATATTGCAGCCGGCTTTAATCAGAGTTTTGATATTCATGGCAGAGCTAGACTCATCAGTCGCAGAAGCGGCAGCAATAAGAGCGCTGCCAAAATCGCCAAGAAGCAGTACCCTGTTGACGTCCGCGCCAGCTTCCAGGATAGCATCGAGGCTTTTAGGAAATCGGGACCCGGCGGCGGCAGCAAGGGCGCTTCCGTAAGTGCCTATATATACTTCCTGTTCGACATACGCTCCAGCGTCGAGGAGAGACTGAAGGTTTTGAGGCGAAACCACAGCAGCGCACAAAGCACTACCATATAAGCCAGTTTTCAAAATTGCATTCACCGAGGCACCTGCTTGTATCAAAAGCTGAACGTTCCTGTTCGAGCCTTCTCTAGCGGCAGCAGCAAGCGCACTTCCATATTCCCCTCCAATCAAATACATATCAACATCAACTTCGGTCCTCAGAATAATCTTCAGAGTTTCAGAATGTCTCGACGCTGCAGCCGCACAAAGTGCACTACCGTATTTCCCACTAAATAGCTGCATGTCCGGATTTGCGCCTGCTTGTAATAGATGTCGAACGACTTCGACTAAGCCTGCAGCAGCTGCAGCAGCAAGAACACTGCCATACACTGGATGGGCCGGGGTCGCATCCGGATCGCGCAACTCAGCCAAAAGCGCTCGAATCTGCGATTTTCCTTTCCCCTCTGTGATAGCAATAATAAGATCATGGCCAGGTACAGATCCACTAGCTGGTTCCTGTTGAATTGTGTCGAAGGGAATATCCTGGCACATGAGTTCAGACAACGTTACTGCCCAGCATCCACGGGTATTGCGCTTACCTCTTCGTCCAGCATCATGTTCGATTCGAGAGGTTCGTCCTTCTTGCCGAACGGCTTCCACTGTCGAAGGGCCCGAGTCAACCAGCCCGGTTTGGGGACATTGTCTTTGAAAATGCTTGATCTTGATTTCACGAATGGGTTATGCTTCTGGAGCTTATTTGTTCTACCCCGACGAGACGGAAACCCGTCTAGTTCGCTGGATTCATAGCCATCCGCAGATCTGCGATGGAACGTCCCTGCTTCTTCGTATCGTTGTTGTGAGTCGCCTATTAGAGGATCACCTGCGATGTTATCGAATGGCCAGTCGTTCGCAGCCATGGTGCTATGTATAAGGTGTGGAGGATGAAGGAACTCACATTCTGGGAGACCGTGTCTTTGAATATAATTAACATGGTGAGAGGCGAGGTCATCCGCCTCAACATCAGCCTCAGCCTCACTTTGGGAAAACCAAGGGTGAAATCAAGAGATACGAGATCATTGCGGAAGTGGAAAAAGATGCCTGGGTGGACTGCAGGTGTGATTGGTGATCTGGTAGTCTTGGCAAAATTAGGAATAGTAAGACGAGTCATGTTTAGCGATTTAGTTGGAGATTTGGGGGTTGCAGCCGATGCGAAGTATTTTCGATGGCGAGAGACATGAAATGGGAAGGAGATGAAGAAGCTCGGACATTTGGTCGATGGCTGGTTCGCATTTATGGCAACCAAAGCATCCTTCACAAGAACCCAACACTACGCGCAGATCGAATAGAAAATGGTAAGCACAAATATACTAGACTTTATATCTTCAAAGTAATCTCAAATCCCATTGGCGATTAGGTTTTAAGGACTGGAGAACTGTTCGTTCTGTCAACGCCATCGCTAACGTTATGCAAAAGAAGTACGACACAGCCACCCAAGTTATGTACAGGAATGTAAGGATAAGAAACAAACAAGTTGTTTCAATCCTAAAGAGAAGCAAGTGGATGGGTATCTCAGGGTCAATTATCGCTGCCTTTAAAGCGAAACAAAAAGGTAAAACGTGTCAGGCATGCAAGAGAAAGAAAAGAAACAGGAATTGGCGAAAGGCGTCATCAGAGATCATGAATCATGACTTCGGGTCGAGGGTCTTTGGTGAGGACCTGAAATGCGCGATGAAATTGAGTTCACGCGGGAAGTCGAGCTGGACGACGATTGGGAACTTGGATTTGATTTTGTGCCATTGAGGTCATTTGCGAGTGAATTTTGATGGATTTCTTCGGGGAGAGGGAGGTCAGGCAGATGGTCGGGATTCGAGACCAGGCTGCGTGGACGGGAGAACACGCCGCCTAGAGAGGGGTTGTCTTTCTCGCGAGGCAGGGAGTCGAGGTGGGTGCGTGTTCGGCGACGGTGGCGACGGAGGTACTCATTCGGGACAGGGTCGACCTGTTTCTTCACGGCTGGGACGAGGTTGAGGTAGATAGGGAATATGGCGCCGGCAGCGAAGAGCGCCACAAGAACACAGAAGGAGTAGGATTCGCCGTTGTTTAGGTAGGCTGCGTAGTCTGCAAAGGGGAAGAATGTTCCACCGCTGATTGCCATGGTTAACATGACGGCGGCTGTCTTGGTGTGTTGGGCTGTGCCACGCAATGAGATGGCGAATATGATGCTGAAGGTACCGCTTTCAAACAGGTAGACTAGCATTGCCATGACAATTGCTGCAGAGCCATTGAGCTTCATGCAAAGGACGGCGCAGACGATCATGCCGATATAGTTAACCATCAGGATCCAGCGTGGCTTCAAGAACCATTGCGCAAAGGCAGCGAGGAAGCGACCGACGGCAAAGACACTGTGGCCGATTGTGAGGAAGTCAAAAGAGGTCAAAGAGGAATGCGGGTGTTCGGCTTCAACAAAGCGAACAAGTGTTGTTGAGAATACCTCTTGTCCGGCCACATAGAAGAATTGAGACCAAATACCCAGACCAAGAGTCAACCAAACAACCGGGATCCCAACTACCTTGGTCATGTTGTCTTTTCGGCGTTTGTTTGCCAATTCTTCCAGGTCTTTGTCCGAGGCTTCGGGGACTGGCAGATAGTAAAATGCCACTGCCAACAGCACGTCGAACAGGGCGATACCAAGATAAGCCCATTGTACATCGACCAGCGATGCAACATCACGAACATCTTTGAAGAGAACTTTCTTGGCCAAAAGCGGCGATAACACACTTCCGACAGCTTGGACACCCTGCGAAATATTAAGTCGAATTTCAGAATTCTCAAGTGGTCCACACAGTGCGATAAATGGATTCCCCGCGGTTTCCAAGACTGCCAGGCCAAATCCGACAATGAAATTCGAAAGTATAAACGCAGGTGTTGATGTTAGAACAGCAGATGGCCAGAAGATAAGGGTGCCACAGGCATAGATGCATAGACCGGTCATGAAAGTGGACTTGAACCCCCAGTGTTTCAGTACAGGTCCACCAACCAAGAGAGGACCAAGCACGTATCCACCAAAATATGCACCGTGAAGTCCCAATGAAGACCATGGCCCTAGCTGGACGATGGTCTCAAATTGAGTATTCAAGATATCAAGTAATCCATATGCGAAGCCCCAAAGGAAGAACAGAAGGGTAGTCAAGGCAATGGGCGCAATTGACTCGCGATTATTTAGCTTGAGCATACTTTCGGGTTTTTTCATGTTGACAAAGTCAAAGAACGTGATATCAGGCGGGTACGAGGCACTGGTATGGGTATTTGCTTCCGTGTCTAGCGTCACTGCAGTTTCAGGGTGGCCCAAGAAGTCCAAAATGCCAATTGGTTCATCGGAACTGCGAGAGCTACGCCGACGGGTGAAGATGCTACCATTGCGCGTTGCTTTTTCGTGGCTCCCGGTTGGGGAGGGTGATGGTAGTCCTAGATTCCCTGGCGTTGCAGCCGGCGATGGCACTGCAACAGATGCTTCTCCGTTCGCATAAGGTCCGGTTTGCGTGCCATTTGAAGTGTCATTGGTGTTCTTGATCAACTTTGGCGCAAGACGAGTCACAAGAGGCTTGAGACTTGGGACGCAACCGCAAATTATCGAGACGTTGACTTCAACCACTGACCACATGAAAGATAATGATGCATACCCTAAGACCAGTTAGCTTAATTTGATTGTGCTAAACAAAGAAGACTGGAGTCGTACAGCTGAAGTCAACCCCTCCGATGTTCTGAATATGAATCGATTTGACCTCCATGGAGCGCGAGACAGCTGCCTGCTGGAGAAAAGCAATCCGAATAACGTCGACCACGGCCACAAAGAAACCAAAGGAGAAAGTAACGACTAGGATGACCTTTTGCTTGTAGGGAAGGCGCATTTTGGTCAAAAGCGGCATCGGAAGAAAGAGAATAGCGAGGTCGGTGATGATATTCACCGGGGAAGACGAGAGGTACAGGGTGACAATGTCGGTGCAACTTGCGTTGGGCGGGACGTCGGAAAGAAACACGGCGTTGAGCGGATTACACTGGAACACATTGACAAATGTCAATGCAAGGCCCGCTGCATTCACGACTGCCAGGGTGACAAAGTTGGCCCATCGGAAGACTTTCTGGTTTCGTGTCAAGGTCAGGTAGAAGACGAGGATGGAGGTCTTGACGGCCATTAACGCCGGGTTCTGTCATTCTGTTAGCGAGGCAATCTGACAAGAAACCATTGACACCCACATAGAGCACGGTAAACGCATAGTTGGCCTTGTTAAAAGCGAGCTCATCCTCGGGTTTGATCGCATTGGAATGAAGACCGAGACCTTTCTGTACGGCGAAGAAAAGCGAGAACGAAAAACCAAAATCCAGAATCTGCAAGCTCATTAGCTTCTGAGCTAACCTTGGTGGCCCCTGAACCCTCCATTTCATTGTGACTCCATCCCCGGGATCATGCAGGGACTGGACCGAATAATCCCACATACCCATGCGACCAACATCAACCAGTCGTGCAACCCAATTTTCCTGACCACAAAGATGCGCGAAATAAAGCGAAGCACGACGAATATACTAGCGAGGACGAAGAAGGTGATTGAAACGCCCAGAGTCGCCGCGCGACGACCCTCCATGACTGCGATGTGTCCGGGTTAAGTGCGAGCCCAGGGCGTGTCCCGGCTACTGTGTGATCTCGATCGCAGGAAGCGGATAAAATGGAGCTGGCGACTTCATATCGCGCAGAAAGGCAAGCGAGTCCGGGGAGGGTGGAGGGTGGAGGGTGGAGGAATAGAGAGAGAGTCAAGGTGAAGAAGCAGAGTTCTGGAGAAGTGGAGAAAGCAAAATTTAGGGTCCGGCCGTTTTTTACCCCGGCTTTGGTCTTCGCCTATAATTGCGGTGTACTTGACCTCGACTTACACACTTACACTGCGCTTGCCTTGCTTTTGGCCCATTTCTCCCTCAACAGCAAAAAAAAAATCATCTTCTTACACCTTATCCACCCTATCCACTCTATCCACTCTACCCACCAGACCGGATTCCTGAACTCGTCGGAACTGGGGTAACTTTGAGGGACGAGGGGCATTCCTCGTATATAGGTAATCCATTGGCTCTGAAGCGCACTTTTGCCGACTCCCTCTTTACCATGGGTTGGAATACGCGTCATATCCACAGCCTTTTCTTGGGTGCGCTTCCACTACACTTCCGATGTTGGACCGGCGCGACGCAAGTGGCGCTTCGGATGTCGACCGAAACCCCGCTACAGGCTACGGGGGGTTGGGGTTGGGGTTGAGGTTGGGGGCCAATTTTACGCCTAGATGGGTTATATCACAGCTAATACGCTAATACTGGCTAGACAACATGAATATTGCATGAATAGGGAAGGGTTTATTGCGTTGCTACCACTATGCGACCGTCGCTATGGAGATGCTAAACGATCGGATATCTGATACCCCCAGACCATCTGTTCCTTGTCCCTGCATAGGAGATCGCCAGATGAGCTTGGCATCTCAGATATTCGAGGCTGATAGATCTTGCTCAAAAAAATGGGCCATGAATTCGGCATTTACGCATGGCTACAGGCCTAAGAAACGCTGGCCTCCAGAATTCCGTCTCCGAGTCTATGCGAACTTGCCAAGATATTCACGGTAAATAACTAACCCCCGAGATCAACAACAAGGCCTGCAGCGTTGCAAGCAACCGTCGCTAGTAACTTCTAGCCGCTTGGCTGCATATCTATCTACACTATAAACCCCCTGGATCATCCCCTTAGGCGGTCGATCGGCTGCTAATAAGCCCCGATGGGATGCAGTGAAGCGAAGTTATGCCTGAATACTCTCTGTCCTGAGAAGATATGGTCACAATGCAGGCATATTCGCCGGGCCGTCCCTAACACCTCACTATGTTCATCACATGGGATTATCGCGATGGAGCTCATTGCCAACTCAAATGCAAAAGTGCAAGTCCACCCCTAAGCGAGCTGCAGGTCTTTTGTTCAAATGAAGTGAATGATTTCGTTCTTGGCTGTGACTTAAATCCTGGACTTTCCTCGACGGAAGGTGCGGAGTGTTGTGACTTTCTTCCTTTGCACATTGCTGTTAAGATCCGTCAAACACACTCGAGATGAACTTCTTGCTGCTACTCTGGAGCCTTTTGGCTTTTGGCGCTTATGCCGAGACTGCAAAGGCTTCCACGGAGAGCTTCATCTCAACTATCTGGGATGACTTCAAGCACGCGGTCGATTGTGGTAGTTGTCAGGTATGATCGTCCCGGCATCTGGGGTAGTAGGCAAAGGCTTACCTGAACTATCTCCCAGGCTCTTTTGGGTGGTCTCAAGCTCGTCTCCGGGTTTGGCGAGGGCTTCATGATTGATGTCTTCATCGGCGTATGCAAGCTCAGTGGCGTATGTCATGGTTCTGAGCGCCCTTCGCTCAATGATGTTGACCAAGTCACAGGTCGAAGACCCAGATGTTTGCCGTGGCATCATCGAGAAAGAAGGCCCTGCTCTTCGTGATGCCTTTCAGAACCTGCATATCGGGTCTCACGCCACCAAGACCATGTGCGCTAGTCTGATTGGACTCTGCCAATACCCCGAGGTTCGCTCTCATACCCTCGAGTTCCCTTCAACAAAGCCGGAAACTACCAGACCACCGGCCAGTGGTAAGCCGCCAATCAAGGTTGTCCATTTCAGTGACACACATGTCGATCTCTACTACGAAACTGGAGCCAGCTACGAATGCACCAAGCCCATCTGCTGCAGGGTGTATGAAGACAAGGATGCCCCGGGGATCACAAAAACCCCATGTGGACCATTTGGAAACACCAAGTGTGACCCACCACATATCCTTCAGGAGAGCATGAATGCAGCCATTGCCAAGATCAATCCAGAATTCTCCATTTACACGGGTGACGTGGTAGCTCACGATATTTGGCTAGTTGGTCAAGCCGAAGCACTAGATGTCTTCAATGATACATACAGTCAGATGGAGAAGGACCTTGGTATGGTTTACGCTGCCATAGGAAACCATGACACGGCACCAGTCAATCTATTCCCCCCAAAACAATATTCAGGGCAAGGAAGGCGCTCAATTCGCATACAGCGCACTCGCCGAGGACTGGTACAGCCTCACCGGCATTCCCTCCGTCAATTCAGCAGATGAATTCGGATCATATTCAGCCATCCACCCAAACAGCAACCTGCGGATCATCTCATACAACAGCATCTTTTACTACAACTACAACTTCTACATGTACCAAGACCCCATGGAAAAAGACCCAAACGGACAATTCGAATGGCTCATCAAAGAGCTACAAGCCGCCGAAGATGCAGGCCAGCGTGCCTGGCTAATCTCACACATCCCACCCGGCCTCACAGATCACTTCCGCGACTACTCCCAGTACCTCGACCAAATCCTACAGCGCTACGAAGCCACCATCGCAGGTCTATTCTACGGACACACCCACATGGACGAATTCCAAATCGCCTACTCAGACTACACCACCCGCAACGCAGACACCGCAACTGCAATGGCATACATCGCCCCATCCATGACCCCAACCTCAGGCCCGCCCTCCTTCCGCGTCTACGAGATCGACCCCGTCACCTACGGCGTGCTAGACTTCACCCAATACATCGCCAACATCAGCGATCCATCCTACCAAACAAACCCCGAATGGGTCCCCTACTATTCCGCAAAAGCAGCCTACGGCGCAAAGCTCCCGACTCCTCTAACCGACCCCAAGGCAGAACTCACCCCTGCCTTCTGGCATAATGCCACCGTCGCCATGGAGAACGACCCCTCCATCTTCCAGGACTTCTGGACGCGGCGCAATCGCGGTTGGAACATTGCTGCTTGTACGGGTGATTGCATGAAAAAGGAACTCTGTATGCTTCGCGCTGCGGACGCACAGCATAACTGCCATGAGCCCGAACCGGGTCTCAACATTTCTATTAACAAACGTGACCAGGGCTCTGGGAATGCTGACTCGGAAGAGCTGGATGGGTCTGGTGGTCCTGAGTGTGACCATTCCGGCATGGGGTCGCTTTTGGGGAAGATTGCCTACCGTGCGAGACTTGTGCGTGAGGCTGAGGAGAGAGTGCTGGGTGGTGCTGGTGTTTGATTTTTGCTTCATGCTTTCGGGTTGCTAAGACGCTATGGTATTGCAAGTCGTTTGTGTTGGGCTTGGTGGTATGTTGCAGGACGTTTTCTTGATTTGATCAATATGGATAGTTTCTCATGGCCTCGTTCAAATAAATTAATTGTCAAGACCCGGTAGATCAAGCACCTATGGGACTTCTGGATCATCTGTGATAAGTCCCAATATAATTCAAAGCCAGTACTTTCACCATCATTGAGGACTCCGAGGACTGGCTTTCAAATTCCGGGCCTTTGCACTATCTCAACCCGAATCGTATATATATATACATCAATACCATCAACAGTAACAGGCAGTCGCTGGGATATATTGAGTACTAGTTATATCTTGTCACTGTCTCGAATTAGCTATCTCGTTATTTTCATATATAGTCTAAGCAATCTGAGTTTCAAACGCCTCAAGCCCATCCAGCAGTAATACCACTTAACAATACAGGCAACTCATAAAGAAATAATTCATTGACTTCACAAATCATCCACTCATCAAGCCCCAAAAGCACCCCAGACAAACCTACAAGCCCCAATAAGGTAAGTTAATCTATCTCAGTTATACGGACCTGAACCAGGTAACATACGTTACAAACAACCCCCCGTTACAAGTTATAAGGCTGAGTCCCCCTAACAACATAAATCTCCCCAATAAGAACAGCACAGCCGACAGCCATAGAAACAGCAATGATAGGCAGATTCACACGCGCAAACTCCAAACTGCCCACGCGGATATGTTTGCGCTGTAGGATATCCCGCCATAGCAGTCCGGCCAGCGAGGCGCTGAATGCAGTGCTGAAGGCGCCGAAGTTCACGCCCAGGGCCATGCTATAGACTGTTGCCCAGAAGGTCTGCTCGCTGATTGGGATGCCGTTCTTATCGTGGATTGTTTGCCAGGCTTGGATGACGCGCGAGAGGAGGATTGTTGTGCCGATGTTTGTGCCGGCGAACTATGAGGGGGGGAAGGAGAGGTTAGTTATTTCAGTGGAAGGGAGGGAGGAAGGCGGCTCAAAAACTCACATTGCATAGAATCACAGACAAAAAGCCCATCCCGCCAACCGCTCCTACGGTCCCGGTCTTGTTCACCCAGTGATCCCATCCATATGCAAAAACAGGAACCCAGCCTTTGGTGACGAGCGCCTGTACAAGTACGAACATGGCGAACGCAAAAGGAACAAGTGGGAAGGGCATGTGGGATACAACGACAGTCACTGTCGGGAAAGTCTCTTGAAGCCAGCGGTACAGATCAGCAGAGAGGGAGACCAACGTCGGCGGTCCGTCCTTCTGATACTGACCCGCCCGCTTCTCCTCATCGACCGTGTCAGTCGTATGTCGGGAGTCCAGTGGTTCGGGCGAAGAAGCCTGAGCCAATCTCTTATTATCAAGCGACGAAACACCAGGCGGCTCCAGTTCCGGGAACTTCTCCTGACCAACGAGCACCGAGACGGACAACGGTGTCTCGCGGTCCGGGCTGGAAGTCGATATCTTCGAAGCTAGACCTGTATCCGCAGCCCCGACGGAAATCTCATCATCGGTGCGCTCAGAAGTGCGCTCCGCAGTGTGTCCGTGGACACCCGACACATCCTGTTCCTGCCCTAGGATCTCGGGGGATTGAGACTCGCTCCGCTCGCGCAGGCGCTCTGCGCGAGCATTCTCGACGTCTCGCCTGCCCCGCGCGGCAATTTCGCGCGTCTCGTGGCGATGGAGCCATCCCGATGCGACATCCCAGCAGAACATGACAAAGGCCGCTGGCAATGTCACGTAGAAGACGGGTTTTTCGTTTCCGGTCTGGCTCGAGGCGTTGATTGCAAGGAGGGTGATGAGCGCCGCGGCCATGATGACGGCGCCGAAGGCTGCGCCCTTTTTGTCTAGGAATGGGTTCATGATCTCCTCCAAGGAGAGTTGCTTGCCTTCTTCGTTGTTCATGTCCTCTTCTTCTTCGGCGTTGCCTCGCGCGTGGGGAATATTCGGGTTGACTGGTTTCTTGCGTTTTTCGTCCTCAGTAAGCTCATGCATTTTGATGGAAAGTGGGATGAGGGATTCATCGGCAAAGATGATGTACAGGAGGAACGGGAAGATGACGATTGCTGTGACGACTGTGGGTACGATCATGTTTGCTGTGTAGACGATGAATTTGATCTCGAACGCGCCGGCCAGCACGAGGTTCGTCGGGTTCGACGAGACTAGGATTGCGGAGGCGATGTTTGCTATGGCAAATTGGCTGTGGATCCAGGCTCGGGGGTGGACGATGTTGCTGGAGACCCGGGTCATGTAGGCGAGGAAGGCTGTTCCGGATAGAATGATCGGGTCGTTTCCGATGAATGTGCCTAGGCCGAAGAAGAAGGCGTATAGATAGAAGAAGAGTCGGTGGCCGACTTTGCCGCCACGCTCGAGCACTTTGAATGCTAGCCATCTGATTAGACCGGAGGCATCGATTGAAATGGCAATATAGGCCAGTGTGAGGAAGAAGGCCATGATATCAATGGGCAAGATATGATTTGCGCCGAGCGTGCCATCGTGTACTTCTTGTCGACCAATCGCTTTTATCGCGAGAAGAAACAGATCTGCTATCAATGGGGCTGTGATGAAATTCAGCGGGAAGCGGAATCTCATGAAGACGCTTTTCTTCTCATTGTGACGATTCCGGCGCGGTATTATGCGTATGGCGCTGAGCGAGTCCAGAAATATGTTGTTGAGCCATCGAGGCAGGTAGATGGGGATATGAAAGGGGAACAGGACGATAATATCTGAAGACCGGTTATTCAACGTGGTTCAACGTGAACCGATCCCATGGGGGCTACTGACTCGTCACCACAAATATAATCAGGGTAATGATTGACCGCCAACTTTTGATTTTGGATGTGTCGAGATCTTCGTCCATTTTGCGCTTTGGAGTCGCTTTTGCTCTGCGGCTTCAGCTGTGCATGTACCTGGTTGTTATGAGCCAAGTCAGTCCAGTCGCGCTTCGGCGCTTCAGCCGCTCTGAGGTATGAGATCAAATACCAGGAATGCTGTAACGGAAATTTGCATATCAAGATCCGGTGGTGAAGCCTATGGCAGACCCATTTCGACCACTTTGAATTGCAGTAAATAGGCTTGAATACTGGAGAATCAAGAAATGGAGAATGTGGGGAAATGCAGAATGTCCCTCATACTCCTATCAGGTGAATTCTTTGGGGGAGAGCGGCCTCTATGAGGGTCTGCCTGGGGCTGTGAGTTCCGTGATCAAAGAGTGATTCTTGGGCTTTTTAGAGTTGTACTAGAAGGCGAAGCAGTGTTCCCTGTTCTAGCAGAGATTTCAGTGAGCCTCAATCAGAAACAGTGAGACGAGCACGAGATAAACTGATTAGCGTGGAATTAAGCCTGGGCAAGCCAAGACTTCTCCAGCGTTGACCACGGTTGAGTGATCGCAATTCAGTTCTTCCGATCTATATCATAACCTTCTTCTTTCCTGCCTCTCTCCATCTCCTTCTCTCTCTCTCTTCCCCTCTCTTGCTTTTCTCCCTCTCCTTTATCCCTCGCAGCTTTACCGCAACTTCTTAATTACTCCGCAGACTCAGCCACTGGGCGCTATGCACGCCCAAGCTTAACGTACCAATCATGAGAAAGCAGACAGTGCCCCATCTCGTATTCGCGCCCGTCGTGCTGCGCACGCCCCGGATAACCATCACGGGGGAAGCTCCCGATTCAAGGGCTATAGCTAGCATTGAGAGTGCTCCAATCCCAGAGAGACCGAGGTAGACAAATGCGAGGAATGAGGCTGTTGCTGACCAAACAACATGCTGCCCGGGTGCGCGCCCTTCTGGCCATGTTCGGGATGATCTGTTGCAGGGAATAAGACCTCTGGAGAGGCTCTTTTCTTTTCTCCTCTTTCTATCGATCTCATACCACGCCTGTAGGTCCTAACTTATCGTACGTGACAAGGCAGGACGAGTGAAACAACACCTCTTGGATATATGCCTGTTCGTGCATCGAAGCTGAAGTCGCCGTCGAGGGCGGATAACATGCAATGCCAGCGCTTCCTTCATTTGCCTCCGGCTTAGCGAACACTCTCGTGCAGCGTGCTACCCTTGCATCGCCCCCTAATGCGACGGGGATTGAGCCCGTCCTGGAGGTGGTATGCGCCTGGCCGGTGTCCGGCCAGTATGGACCGGGGACCCGTGTCTTGTATGTTCTTTGTGATATAGCAGTGTTGGGGGACAGTGACTAACACCGTGGCAGATACTATGCCTTGATTGCAGCTTGTGTGGTTGCTCGGAAGGTGGAATTTATTCGGAGTGCTTGTCTGGCTGCGGTGCTACTGTTCCCCGCGGTGGCCGCTCTACATGGGATTGTTCTAGCAGTGCTTCATATCGATGGTAGGTCTTTCGAAATGGACCTTCCCAGTGGGCCAATTGTCTAACTTCTCACAGGAGCCGTCGACATGGACGTCTATGGGGCTTTTCAACTATGTGCAATAGGCATCCTAACGGCTCCTGCCACTGTTCGTCTATCGACGACCTATTTTAACAATCCAGGTCGGAACCTGATCTTCATATGGACTGTCCTACTTCTAGCGGGGCTTCTGAGCCTAATTGTGGAATTTATGCGCCTGAAGTCCGTCGTGTGTCCAATAAATGACCAAGGAGGAATCGAGTGGGCAAGAACAAACAAGTTCCCATACGGAGAGTCCTGCGGCATGCGATGCACCCCTGACGACGGTCCAATTTCACGGCTGCGTCAGGGCTCCGCGGACAATATTTATGTCGTTCCAACTCCGTTTGAATTGACTTTTAACACAACCACCCTTCTCGCGGCGGGCTGCTGTGTCCCCGCTATATTGCAATTGGTTTCCATGTGGATTAAGATCATGGATTCCAACTGGGAGAAATTCTCTCCTGGAGAGAAGAGGAAGCCCGAGGATACTATTGATGGTACCAATGGCGCGACTCTCAGCCACATGACAGGCATTACGGAGAAGATCCGCAGCTGGTTAGCTCTCATTGAGATCCCAGTATTTGCCGCTGCCGTCTTGTTCATTATTGTCAAGGGCGAGCTGAACTTCTGGAGTAAACCGGTGTATTATCAGACAGAGCAAATAGCAAGCATAGGTAAATCACCCACTCCCGATATACCACCCCAACAGACCCAGCTATCTAACCAATTTCCAGGCCAATGGGCACCAATAGTCGGCACAGGCCTCGCAGTCTTCGGCTCTCTATACCTCCTCATCTCAGCAGACATCGACGCCGAAGAAAACGACGACCCAAACACCCCGTTCGAAACCCAATCCCAATCCCAACCCCAACCCCAACACCCCCAAATGATAATAACAACAACAACATGCGCCAAATGCCAAAGCTGCGCCCTCTCCTCCGACACAGAAACCAACGACTCCCGACGAAACTCCAGAACCACAGAACCCCAACCCCCAGACACCGACCCATCGACATCCCCCCCAAACCGAACATCCACCGTCCAAACCACCCAAACCGCCCAAACAGACCTCGGCAACCGCCGCAAAGTAGCCCGCTTCTTCAACGCCCTCAGCACAGCAATAACCACCAAAACCGCCTCCCAATCCGCCAAATCCGGCTTCACGGCCGACGAAAGAACCGCCTACCCCACCACCCCAGGCGAGAACCTCCGCAATCCCAAACTCGCCGAAGACATCAGCATCTACAACAAGTATCCGCCGTCCATGGACGGACGCTCCCGAGCCGGCAGCGTCCTAAGCGTGAGCCGCGATTCCGATACCGGTGAGGGCAACTCTCGACCGGTCTCAGTGGCACTCGCGCGCAGTCGCAGTCCCGCTCGCCATTCTTCTTTGCCGGGCCAGATGCAGCGTCCCTCGCGCGCTGTGACGAGACCGTCGCATTCCAATTCTGAGCCCGGTGCTTACTTGGGCTGTCCGCCTAGTCCGGGCTTGGTTATTAGTGAGTGGCAGATGGGGTTGTCGCCTGTTTCTGTGACGCCGGAGGGACGGAGTCGGAATGCTTCTCTTTCGGGGCGGGATGGGGATGAGCATGGTTTGGGGGGCGGGAGTCTAGCTTCGGCTTCGACTGCGGCGGCGCCGGCTGTTGCTATGTCTGGGGCGCAGCTGGTTCCTACTATTCATGTTTCTAGTCATGAGGGATCTTGATGGTTTGATTTGGTTTTTGATTTTTAGTTGGCATTGGGATTGTATGAAGTATGGATCATGAAGTATGGAGTATGGAGTATGGTATTTGGGTGTGTCAATTCCTACCACGCCGTTCACGACTTGATGACTTGTTGACTTAGGATTTTGGTTTTTTGATGATGGATGTATAGATACGTTAGCATGTGCAATAGAAACGACTTGATGAAATACGCTTCTATAAGTTAATCAATAACGATATACAGTGCCGTATTGGTGCTAGCAAGGATATTCATTTTAACAACCAACCATAACGCCAACTGTACTGTATACTCAATCCCAATTGAATCACATTAGGCCAGTACTGTAAGGTATGGCAAGGCTAGTCCATCTCCATGTACTCCGTAGTAAACGAAACAGATCGCGTCCAGAGTACGGAGTACAAGGCACTCCGTTGTCCGGTCTGCGTTTCCCTAACGAGCCCGAAATTGCACCGAGAGCGAGGCGCAGACACTGTCTCACGCATGGACCAATATTGGAATATCTTTCGCTAGTTTGGGTTTGAGTTGGCTGGTAGTTCTTTGTATTGGTGAGACTGGGTCTCAAATATGGAAAGGGGGAGCCTAATACAGGATTAACCTACTTCGTATAATTTTAGTGTGAACTACAATACACTGAGCTAGAAGTGAAACGAATTGAATTTCATTCAAAAAATATCGTATTCGTCTTGCGTACGCCGATCCATTCTCTTTTTGGAGAATTTTCGTAGCTTGAGCATGGTCATCGTAGTCATCATTGCTCTCCGGCGCAATGCAAGGAACGAGATCTCGTCAAGAGGTCGATCGAACTTTGGTTTGCCAGCATGCGCGATGGTAAGCATTTTTGTCTTTTATGGTCGAATGGGTGGTCCATCTGTGGTATTGAACAAGAGAGGTCCGAAGATACTCTGAAATGAAGAAATTCTATCAACAGGAAGGTGAAGGGCAAATGTGAATGGGAATCGTAAGGCGACCCACTAGGGGCGCGCACATGGCAGAAGTGGATAAAAGCGAGTGAAAGAAGGTTAAGAATAGGGCCGCAGACTCCAAGAGAGTGATCGAAGGCTGGGAAAGAAGTGTAAAAAAAAAAACAAAACAAAACATCAAAAGTGAACCATGAATCAGAAGCAAAGCAAAGAGTCATCAAGACCGATTTCGCTTGTCCCATCTACCAGAGATGTACCCATCATTGTCATTGCGCGATGGAAGCTGCGCTTAGTTGATGTACCACTTGACACCGGAGACACGGCCAGCGCCCATGGAGGCGAGCTCACCGAAGAGGTGGCGGGACAGATCAATGGAGCCGTCGTCGCAGCCCATGCACTTGTCAACAACGGTACCGGTGGCAGTGACACCGTTGTACTCGATGGTGACGGACTTGCCACAGTCACCATCCTTCATGATACCGACGGGCAGGGCCAAAACGTTCTCGGTGGTGCCGTCGTTGGTGGTGCCGCAAGAGCTGGGGTTGGTGGAGAGGGTGGCAGTGTCATAGTAGGTGATGTCACCGTCGCAAGGAGAGCCGGAGGAGCAGGCGCCGGTGTAACCGGTGCTGACAGTGGCCTCGACGTTAGCAGAGCGAGTGTTGGCGGCGACAGTGCTAGAAGTGGTGGAAGAGGTGGTGGGCTCCGCGACAGGGGCAGGGGCGGCAGTGGTAGTCTCGGGCTCCTGGGTGGTGGCAGGGGCAGGGGCCGCAGAGGTGGTCTCAGCCTGCTCAGTAGTAGCGGGGGCAGGGGCGGGAGCAACGGTCGAGCTGGTGGTGACAGCCTGCTCAGTGGGAGCGGGAGCAACAGTCGAGCTGGTGGTGGTAGTAGGCGCAGCCTTCTCCTCGACAACAGCCTCGGTGGTAGGGACGGCGGCGGCGCTCACGGGAACAATGGTGGCAGTGGTGGTGGGAGCCTGGCCGGGGAAGAGAGTAGTAGTGACATCGACGGTGGTCCAGACGACATCAGTAACAGTCTCCCAAACAACAGCGCGCTTGGCGACAGGAGCGGAATAACCGGTCAGAGCAAAGAAAGCGCCAGCGAGGGCGAGAGTCTTGGTGATAGGGGCCATTGTGTATTTTTTTTTAATTGAAAAAAATGAAGGGATTTGAATCTCAAAGGAGTGGATTTCAAATGACTGCACAGCAGTATGTTTCGACGAACTCAAAAGGAGTGTTGAGTTGAAGAGAAGGAGAGAATTGACCGTTGAGGCGTGTGGAGGAGAAGAAAGGAGAGGAAGAGGAAGTTAACTTATATATGAGATCGACCACCCTGAGCCAGACCCACTTCCGCCATCTTCCTTTCTTCCCTCACTTTGACCTCCACACGACTTCCACACTTCCACATTACCCTCAGTATTACGAAGACATGCATCTTCCATGCTACGTCCATTTGATACCCGATCCCGGAATTCCAGGAGCCTGATTCAAACCTGTACAACAATTGTGTGCTGTTCCTGGCGCTAATGTGATCGAGCCTAGGGCCCACAGTCGCCCCCCCGGTACCTGGCAGCCCCAAGCCACAACGCTGACGGGGATAAAAATCTCTGAAACTCTGAAGGATACCATATCCGCCGTAATGAGTTCCCTGGTTCCTAACCTAAGACCCAGTCCTTGATTTCGTCCTTTCACCCTTCTAATGACGTTCCCAGGCTCTACCCCAGAGACCAAGGACTGATCAGAATCTGCAGTGCCAAATGTGATTGGTGTGCGCCTGTACCTGTAAGACAGGCCGTCCAAGCCAATCCGCGCTCCGAGGCAGCGGACCTGGCGGATTCGCCCTCCACTATAACGGTCTGGCCTTTCAGCCATTTTTGAGTGGGAAATAGTGCCGATCTGTCATGGAATTGTCAAATCATACAACACAGTTCGACTCTACGAACCTACCATGAGTCAATCGTCAATTGTCAATCTTTTCCAACCGAAATCCCACAAACACCCTCTCCAGTATCTACAAACACCCCCCTAGCTACATCCCCCCAACCCCCTAGCCCTACCCAACGCAGGGCACAAACAGTAGCATCCAAACCGTCCCACTTCACATGAACATCCACATCCCCCCAGCACTGACCCCCCCAACCCGATCCCGATGTGCAGGAAAGTACGCACAACCTTCCAAACAATTCCAGAAAGTAATCAATCCCACTCCACAGCAAAGTACCATCTACATTGCCTGCAGACCATATTCTAGACCCATCCAGCCGAGAAGGAAAGACCCTGTCGCACCAATAGGGCCGGAGACATGGTACAGACACGTCAAGAATCTGGTTAGGATCCATATTGAACGCCTCTGTCCAGACTTTTTTGCTCCACTTGTGGCCGATCAGCTTGTGGGATGGATATGGGTGGGGGGCACGGTGGGATGGGATAATGTTAGGTTGGGTTAGGTTAGATTAAATAATGTAGTGTACTCGACTCTCTGTGGTATATCGGTTTTGTCGGGGAGGCTGTCTTGGAGATGTACTGTAGGGCCTAGGCTTGATGGCGTGTTATAACTGGCCGTACGGGTACCTGAGACACATTTAGTGACTGGGTTAGTGGCTTACCTGTACCTGTAAGATGTACTGTAAGATGTGGCTTCGGCGCCAAGGTACACGATATAATATGCAGTAGCAGAAGACGAGGGATCTAGCTCCTCCCGAGGACATCCGACATCCGACATCCTCACCAAAGAGTGCGTATACGATGCTTGGCCTGCAGAAGAGAAACCGAAGAAAAGTTTCTGCAAACCAGTCATTCCTCCTCACCAACAAGGAAGAAAGAAACCCAACCCGAAGTATCCGGCCAGAGAGTGTGGAAATGCAACATCAAGAAAGAAAAACCCCGATCCTCGTGGCGAGACACAGAAAAAGTCTACCAGGTAAAGTTACTAAAAAAGAGACGGGATGAAATCTGTGGCTTGAGGACGTCTCCATCGAACCAGATCTCAAACAAACGGGAAGTGTCTGAGAGGTGTTTCATTGAATGAGATGGGATTTGCTTTTTGCGGGGAATAAAAGATTGGATGGACCGGATTCTATTTTGTGGACTTGTTCTTTTGGCATTTTGCCTTTTGCCTTTTGTCTGGGTCTTTTCAGATCGCCGGATGGGGAAATGCCGTTTGGTCGGTGGCGCTTTGTTGGGGGTCGGGTTGGGGGTGGTTAGGGTTGGGAGTTGAGGTGGGAGTGTTGGAAGTGGTCTGTTTGAGCAAATGTATGATGGAGGGGGAAGTCAAGATAGCTGCAGAGTCGTAAGCGACGTTTACATTGGGGATGCTCTATAGGAACTCTCCAGTGTGCGCTACGACAATATAATATGGAGGAAGAATAATAGTGATTAACATAACACGTTGGTGAACTGATACTAGGAAAGTACAAAAATCATGTCGAAACTGCGCCAAACACACAAACAAAGGAAATAAAGTCCATCAATCTCATAATATAGGTACACGTGAGAAGCCAGCAGAACACATTACCATGGAGAACCGCCAACAGCCTAAAAGCAATTAACTTATTAGAAAGCACGTTTAACCCTGGCACATGATGCAGGCATCCTTGTTCTCGATGCTGCACTGGAGGACAGCATCAGAGAAGATATCGCCCTCACGGGCCTCGCTCTCGTCGGCGGCATCCTCGGGCTGAGCGTCAGCGTCGGCGGCAGGGAGGGGAGACTCGCGGGACGAAGCAGCCACGGGATCAGCGACCAGAGTGCGCGGGCTCTCCTCAGGGACGACAACATTAGCAGTAGCCTGCTGAGTGCCGCTGGACCGGGGGACAGCAGAGTATCCGGCGCCAGCGGCACCGGTGGGGCGCTTCTTGGAGCGGGCGATGTTGGTGTCCTCGACCTTGAGCTGCTCCTGGTCGACAGTGAACTGAATAGGAGCAGAGGCGGCCATGGTGCGCAGGTAGTACATGCCGGTCTTCAGACCCATCTTCCAGCCGGCGAAGTGCATGGAGGTGAGCTTGCCCATGGTGGGCTCCTTCAAGTGGATGTTCAGGGACTGAGACTGGTCGATGAAGGCACCGCGGTCAGCGGCCATCTGCAAGATGTTACGCTGGGAGATTTCCCAGACGGTCTTGTAGAGAGCCTTGATGTCGGCGGGGATGTTGGGGATGTTCTGGACGGAACCACCGTCGGCGATGATGCGGTTCTTCATGTTGTCGGACCAGAGGCCGAGGTCGACCAGGTCCTTCAGAAGCCAGGGGTTGACGATCTGGAACTCACCAGCCAGGACACGGCGGGAGTAGATGTTCGAGGTGTAGGGCTCGAAGCACTCGTTGAAACCAAGAATCTGGCTGGTAGAGGCAGTAGGCATGGGAGCGACCAGCAAACTGTTGCGGACACCAGTTTCGGCGATCTTGGCCTTCAGAGAAGCCCAGTCCCAGAGGTCAGTAGGAGTGCGGTCCCACATGTCGTATTGGAGGATGCCCTGCGACACAGGGGAGCCGGGGTAGGTCTCGTAAGGACCAAGCTGCTTGGCCAGGTCAGAAGAGGCAGTGAGAGCAGCGTGGTAAATGGTCTCGAAGATCTGGATGTTCAGCTGTCTGGCCTCGGGGGAGTCGAAGGGCAGACGCAGAGCCAGGAAGGCATCGGCGAGACCGTTGACACCAAGGGCAATGGGACGATGACGGAAGTTGCTCTTCTTGGCCTCGGGAACGGGGTAGTAGTTGATGTCGATGATCTTGTTCAAGTTGCGAACGACAACCTGAACAACCTCGTGAAGCTTGCCGAAGTCGTACTCGCCACGGGCAGCATCAACGAAAGTAGGAAGGGCAAGAGAAGCCAAGTTACAAACAGCAACCTCATCGGGAGCGCAGTACTCGATGATCTCAGTGCACAAGTTGGAGCTGCGAATAGTTCCCAGGTTCTTCTGGTTGGACTTCTTGTTGCAAGCATCCTTGTACAGCATGAAGGGGTTACCAGTCTCAGTCTGGGCCTCAAGAATGGCATACCAGAGCTTCTGAGCCTTGATGGTCTTGCGGCCACGGCCCTCCTTCTCATACTTCTCGTAGAGAGCCTCGAACTCATCACCGTAGATATCAGCGAGACCAGGAGCCTCGTTGGGATCGAAGAGAGTCCAGTCACCATTAGACTCAACACGCTTCATGAACAAATCGGGGGTCCAGAGAGCGTAGAAGAGATCACGGGCACGAACTTCCTCCTTACCGTGGTTCTTACGGAGATCGAGGAACTCGAAGACATCCGCATGCCATGGCTCCAGGTAGATGGCAAACGCACCAGGGCGCTTGTTACCACCCTGGTCAACGTAGCGGGCAGTGTTGTTGAACACACGGAGCATAGGAACAATACCGTTGGAGGAGCCGTTGGTTCCAGCAATGTACGAACCGGTGGCACGGATACGGTGAACGTTCAATCCAATACCACCAGCAGTCTTGGAAATCATAGCACAGGTCTTGAGGGTGTCATAGATACCCTCGATGCTGTCTGCGGACATGTCCACCAAGAAGCAAGAAGCAAGCTGGGGCTGGGGAGTGGCGGCGTTGAAGAGGGTAGGGGAGGCGTGGGTGAAGAACTTTTGGGACATCAAGTGGTAGGTCTCAATGGCCTTCTCGATATCGTCTCCGTGGATACCGACAGCAACACGCATCAGCAAGTGCTGGGGACGCTCGGCAACATTACCATCGATACGGAGAAGATATGAGCGCTCCAGGGTCTTGAAGCCGAAGTAGTTGTAGTTGAAGTCCCGGTCGTAGACAATGGCCGAGTTAAGCTCCTCGGCGTGCTTCATAACAATTTCATAGTGCTCCTGGGAAATCATAGGAGCAGGCTTATTGTTCTTGGGGTTGACATAGTGATAGAGGTCGGAAATGACCATGGAGAATTGCTTTTTTGTCTGCTTGTGGAGGTTGGAAACGGCGATACGGGCAGCCAGGATGGCGTAGTCGGGGTGTGTGACGGTCATGTAGGCGGCAGTCTCGGCAGCCTGAAGACACAATTAGCATCTTTTCACAAGTCGACACGGGAGGGAAAAAAAACATACCAAGTTATCAAGCTCGATGGTGCCAACACCCTGGTAGACACCGGAGATAACCTTTTGGGTGATAGCAGCTGCATCGACGTGCTCGGGGTCGAGGCCATAACAAAGCCTTGAGACACGAGCAGTGATCTTATCGAACTGCACGCGTTCCTTGCGGCCATCTATGGGAGTGAATCGCGTTAAAACTTGATCAAAGGAGTGTGGCAAAAGGGATCACTGCCACGAGGTGCAGAGCTGGAAGTCCGCCCTCGCTGCAAAAACCCCCGCCAAGTATCAGACTCGTGAACTCACCTCTCTTGTAGACGAACATCTTGGGGGGAGGTGAGGTAGTAGGGGGCTAGAAAGAGGAGAAGAGGAATAGAATGGGGGTATCAAGTTCAAGAGCAGAGGTATTCAGGGCTAGAAAAAGAGTTGAATGTGAAGCCCGTCGAGGGTAGAGGGGTGTGAGAAGAAGAAGAGACCAGAGGGGCAGAGGATTCTTTGGTTGCCGAGTGGACGCGTTGCCCAGGACCTTCGCGTCCGCGTTTTTTCGGCTTACCAAGAGGGTTCCACTCTCTCGTTATTTCCGTACAAAGCCCCGATTCTGCCACGCAGAATTACCTCCAATCTTACCACATCAGGTTAGTGTGTCTGTGCAAGCACTGCTAGCGTGATTGAGCCACGACTAAGGAAGAAGGCGGTGTGGTGAGTCAAAGGGCGGTGAACTCTTTGGTTGTCCCAAACTGCACGCGAAACAGTCACGTGAACACGCGTCCGCATGGGGCCGGAGAGGATGTCGCCGAACGGCTTGAAGCATTCCGAGCTCAGTTCATTTTTGAATGCCATTGCTTGTTAGACTTTGGATTCATGTTTCTATCTCCTGGTCAACATCCTGGAGGCCTGTTCTCAACCCTTACTGCAGATGTGATGGATCTACAATGCTTCTGACAAGGGGCCAAGGGATATCCTTGTGACAAAGAGGTGTTGACCATCTTGTCGGTCTGTAGGATATATGGCCCACTTTTATCTTAGTTCAACTGGAGAATACACCTTATAGAAGTAGATCGCTGGAAGGTTATGAGTTGCGTGGTTGGATTGAACAGAGCATGAGCTTTCCAATTGAACACAATCGAGTCTACCGGTCCTGAGCGATTGGTGAAGCAGTCTCAAAACGATGTCTATCTATAGAACACATGGTACTGGCTGTTCTCCCCCGAGCTTGTCAATTGGGAGTCCTGATGTGGGCGGTCAGAGTCCTGTGCGAACGTAATGAACTATCGCACCTGGCAGAGCGAATGTCCACACGTAACAGAGCTGGATGCTACCCTTTCAGAGCCCTGGCAGTTCAATTTTCAAATACAGCACTCATCAGTTCACTACTTGGACATCTCTGTCATACAATTGAAAATACTTCATAACAAGCGAGAATAACTGGAAACCGAAATTAATGTCAGGTGGATATTGATACGGCATAAGCAAGACATATTAATATGCCCAAACCAGATTCCCAATCAAAGATGAATCAAAGCAGATCAAAGGCAACACATCAAGGCTATTATCTATGTTCACATCGATATTCGCATTGCAGTGCCATCAAGTGATATAGCATACTCACAGCAGAGCAGCAGCACCGAGGAAGATCGCAGCGGCAAAGGTAGTCGCAGAGAACTGGCGGTCAGAGGAAGCAGCGTTGAAGGTCGAGGTAGGGCTGGAGGCGCTACCAGACCCGGAGCTGGAAGAGCCAGCACCACCAGCGCTAGTGCCAGATCCAGTGCCAGTAGCAGCGGCAGAGGAACCGGAGCCAGTGCTGGAGCCGGAGCCAGTGGCAGCAGCGCCGCTGGAAGAAGCAGCAGTGACGAAGCCGGAGGCAGAAGCGGAAGCGTTGCCAGAGGTAGCGGTGGAGGAAGGAGAGGTCTCAGCTGTGGGGCGGGAGGAGCGATCAGTAAATATTCTCCATGGGGTGATCTAACATGCGCGGGTATGTTTTGTTGTTGTCAATCCTTACCAACTTTGTGGCCGAGCTGGGCGCAGTTGCTGACGAAGAACTTCAGGGCGGCATCGCTGTCAGAGCACTTGTCGGCGATGTCAGACTGGATGCTGGAGGCATTCTTGCCGCAAATGGCCTTGCTATCGGCTGGGTTGTCCTGATGACTGGAATTCGGTTAGCCAGGAGGTCCACGCCAAGCGATTGACATTCCTGAGATCCCTTCCATTCCTTCGATGTACTTACCCGATGATCTTGAGGACACAGGCTGGGGTCTGCGGGGTGGTCGTGCCAGCGGCCACGATGTTGGTCAGGGCCATGACGGCCACAGCGAAGATGGACTTGTTGAAGATCATATTGGCGATTGAGGGATGAAAGAGTGTAAGGTCAAGATCGCACAGCGAGTCTGAAACGAGAGTAAAGAGTGTGGTGCTAAAGAGCGACTGGTAGATAGAGAATGAAGGACAAAGAGTGACGACGTCGAAGGATAAGGAAGGGGAAATCAGTTTGCATCGCAGCCATGGTCCGGTAGGACAGGGTCTGTAATGTTACACCAAGGACCCTGACTGAAAAGTATCTTTAGTGTTTGTAGTGAACCTTATGGGTACATGACAGTACAAGTACCAATAGTACAAGCGGTATTGTGTTTCCCCCAGGCTTGTTACACTTTATCCCATTGGGGTTAGCGTCAGGGACTCCCCAGATGAGCCTTTTCGACACACTTCAATAGTCACTCAATGGCTGACCGTTACATCAACGAGGAAATGAGAAGCTGTGTAAGTGCGACATTGACAGGGTGGTATCCTTCATCTTCACAACCATGCTCTATCTATAACTTTTGAAATTATTCGAACTCTTATCACAGCGGTACAACTCTACACAAGATTACCATTCGTGTCCCATGGTACTGACAACCTCACATAAACAACACTGGAACACATGTCCGGATGTATCAACCCGAATGGCGTCCATGGATTCTATCGTATGGTCGAAACTCCAAGTCGAAGTCCAATATCAAAATAGCATAACCTTATTACATGTCGACAAATCAGCATTTCACGTCATTTTATAGATACCTATTTGGGTATCAATCCCATCTGTCCATATATTCATTCCCATAAAGACATCAATCCCAACGCATAAAGAGTATAACCCATGATCATAATCCCTCCCAAACCGGATCAAAAATACTAACAACAACCTCCTGAACCGGCAACCTCCCATCAACAATCTCCTGCCCATTAACCAAATCATTCTCTCGGGCCCTCTTATCGGCATCAGCCTCATCCTTCGCAATTCCTGCCTTAACATGCCTCTTTATTAACCTCTTCCTAGCAACCTCAAAGTCAACGTCCACAAACCAAAGCTCATCCATAAGCCCCGCCGCCACATTCCACGGCGAAACATCCAAACTCAAATAGTTACCCTCAAAAAATAACACCCGGCTCGTCGCCGGAATCGCAATATCATCATCTACGGGATCCTTAACCGCATGGTCAAAACTAGGCGCGTGCAGATCCGGCGTTGTGCTCGTAATTGGTTCCCGCAATGCCCGCACGAGTGTGAGGAACTTGTCGCCGTCGAAGGTGAATGCGGCGCCGCGTCGTGCGGCGGCGTATGTGGGGTCTGGCATTGCTGCTAGCTGGGCGCGCGTGAGGTGGTATCCGTCCATGGGGATTGCATTGGCGATTGCGGGTGCCGTGGGGTTTTCGGAGGCGTGGATTTTGTTGATTCGGGCTGCCATTGTATTTGCTAGACCGGTTTTGCCGGATCCTGGAATTCCGCTTACTGCTATCATGAGGCGTGCGTTATCTGGTGTTGAGCAGAATTTTGCTGGTGGGGGTTGTTAGCATCGGGCTGTGGATGGGCGTGGGTGCGATTGGCGGAGGAGAGGGAATGGGGGTTTGAGGTGGTCGTTTGAGGTGGTCTTCTGGGGGGACATGTGGGAGGGAGGTATCTGGTATGCCTCGTTTGTGCTTCTTTGTGCTTCTTCTTTCTTCGGGAATCGGCAGGTCGTTTACTTACCCCAGGCCTTGTTGACCAGGTGGTCTACCTGATGATCCATGGTTGCTGGATGTGGTATGTAGATGGCGAGATAGAGTCGCAAATGGGTGTATATGTGACAATGGAGGCTAGTAGCTTCGGGGTGAGAGGATTGTCCTGGTCGCTTGGATTGGCCCGAGGTGTTGAAGGTTGCGCAGGATGTGACACAGGGTGTCTCGGTGTTGCAGAATGCTTCAGTTGCAATTGCTATGTAGTGGATGTGACAACAGATGCTGAGTATGAGTGTAGTCAAGATGTCAGAGTTGTTGAAGTATGCAAGCTGCCCAGTTTGGTCATTTCTCAGCTATCATGGCGGGGTCTCCAGGACGGAGTGGGGACTGCTGTACTCCGGAGATACGTCACCGGATATGTTATGCGTATTCCACTTCATGTCGCTCCTGAGAAGATATCAACAGAAGGATGTAAGATGGCTGTGTGATCTCAGTATATTCAGCGACGCGTCGGCATGTGAAAGTCACGTTTCGACTTGCCGGATAGAGAAGATGTGATCGTCTTCTAACTTATCCAATTCACCCGCCTTTCGACAGAATGTCTATATCCCGATATCACAGTCCCCGAATAATCCTACGTCCTAATAAAGCCTGTCTAGCAGTACGTAGACGAGGAGTTGTATTCCAGCGCAAACGTTAGGAGTTTATTTTGTCCGACAGACGATTATGGAAAATACATCACAAGTATACCAATACAAGAAATTGAATCGCTGAGACAACGCCGCCCTTGCCAGGTCAATAACAAAGACCAAGCTTGGTGCTGCAACCTGTGCAGCAACCCCGAAAAACAAAAGAAGAAAACAACATTCGGCTCCAGTGGTGAGTCCCCAATTCATACAAACGCCCCGTGATCGAAACTAACACAATTAATCTCCAATGTAGTTCAATCCTTAAATAAACGCCGTCGCCAGTATCAAATGTCATGTCATGTTATGTGAAGAATAGTGCTCACAGGTCACCTCGAGGGGGCTGAGAAGCGCCTTCATTGTCCGTCGAGTCCATGCTCGCGCTGAGACCTCGATCAAGTGTTCGTGCGAGGCCCGCGGCCGCCCACCAGTCGTCTGGAATATCTTCCCGACGTGCAAGTCGATCCAGGATAGCCTGCATCTGTTGGAGATCGTCATTATTGTGGTCGGTAATTGAAAGTTGAATAGTAGGAACGGGAGGGTGGCTGCTCTGGGTCGAGCGGATATCTGGGAAACGCTGGAGCGTGAGGGGCATAATGGGCTGAATGAACCGGCGGTAATTTACAGGTGTATCCTCGTCCTCCGAAGAAGAAAAGTCACAAGGATTGAGATGATCAGGGTAAGGGTCGAGCGCGGCGCCGCGGGAAGAGCTCAACGAAGAAGGTAAAGTGGAATTGGCAGAGGCACGAGTAGTTCCAGTGCGAGCAACATCGGGCGCAGAGGCGGAGCTTGAGGCAAAAGAGGTGTCATTGGAAGGTAGAGTGACATCAGGTGTCATCGTTGAGAGCAAAGTTTCCCACACGATAGCATCACGATCTCCATCGGGGCTAGGGCTGCGTTGCCGATCTCCAAGTCCATCCATCGCCGCGTCTCGGTGCAGTGTAGTTGGATGAGCTGCGTTCCGATTAATGCGAAGGAGGTTCGACGGCATAAAAAAGGAAGGCTCATCACTGGGGCTGTCGGCGCGACGCAGAGGCGGAAGTCGCATACCGTCCGAAGAGGGGGTCGAGGAGCCGTGGGTGTGATATGCTGCAGCAGGAGCAAAATTCGGTGTGAATGAAGGGCTACCGTTGCGATAGCTCGAGGGCTGAAGGCCAGGGCGAGCAAGCAGGTTAGTTAAGGCTTGACTTTCGCGCAGGGATTGGTCGGCCCGTTGGCGTTGACTCGGACGCGAGGAAGGGCCCCTGCTGAAGGCCTCACGTTGAGCCTGAGCCAGCGTCATTCCATCCTCACTCATCCCATTGTTCTGCACAGGAGATCGCCGGGGGAGATCACTACCGCGTCGGAGCTCATCGATGATCTGCGACTGGAACGAAGCCATGACATTTCGGCGCGCACGAGAGATACCGTGGCGCGACAAGCCTCGACGGCCGATAGACGAACGCGCAGCAGCAGTGCGGTCCTTCTCCACAGCAGACTTATGTACATCGGCCTTGGAAGGCTCACGCCACATCCTACATGAAAGTCAGTCATAGGTCGCGCATGTAACAATGTCGCGCAAGCTAAGCAAGTTCACTTACGGGATGCCCATTTTGTAAAAAAAACACAGAGAGAAACGAGTGAATAAGAAAGATGGCTAAACGCGACTTGTAGATAACAGTGGGGATAGAATGGAGAACGGGGGAGATTGGGGAATTTTTTGCCAGCCTCAGGCCGGAAGTGGCTGGAAGGTCACGTGCACCTCCGCGGTCATCTCCGGCCACCGTCCCCGCTACTATGAACATTCAGCTTAAGCTCCCCACGCCCACGATGAAGCCTTGAAGCTACACGACAACAGTCTATTGCACCCCTATGATGACAATTGATCTTAAACTGCTCACCACAATACAATAAGTACCGGGATGATTGAATTGGGATTGAGTCGGGTTGCGAGTCTGCTTCAGCAGACCCCGCTTACATGGAAGGCCATTCACATTGCTGGAACCAACGGTAAAGGCTCTATAAGTGCCTACCTATCCCATTTGCTGTCTACTGGAGATGTTCGTTGCGGACGTTTCACTTCCCCACATTTGATCGATCGGTGGGACTGCATCACCATCGGCGAGAAGGTGGTTCAGGAGTCTCTCTTTCGACAGATTGAAGACCAGGTCAAACAACGAGATCAATCCCTAGGTATCGGCGCCTCCGAATTCGAACTTTTGACCGCAACCGCCTTTGAGATATTCAACCATGAGCGAGTGGAGGTCGGAGTCGTGGAGGTGGGCATGGGAGGCCGCCTAGATGCAACAAATGTTCTGACTGATGTTCTTGTGTCAGTCATCACAAAGATTGGGATGGATCATCAAGCGTTTTTGGGTTCTACAATTGAAGAAATCGCCCGTGAAAAGGCGGGTATCCTCAAGCCTGGCGTACCTTGTGTGGTAGACAACACAAACACCCGGGAGGTGATTGAGACGGTCAAAGGTCGAATCCAAGAACTTGGTATTCCGTCATCTTTTGTCTCTCCCTCGCAAGTTTCCGAACAACTTCCGCCACTTGCATCTTTGTTCAAGACGCTTGACTTGGAGCCTCACCAACAAGAAAACATGTGCTGCGCAGTATCCGCCTTGCGCCTGGCCCTGTCTCAACTCCGACCTGAAAAAGATGTCTTTTCATTGCTCCCACATCTCGCCGACGTGACTTGGCCAGGTCGTTTGCAAAACATCATCCTTCAACCCTTGGTCGACCGCGCAGAGCATATCCTACTCGACGGTGCTCATAATGCACAGTCTGCCGAAGTTTTGGGCAAATATGTGGATCGCAAGATGCGTTCCAATGGAAAGCCAGTCACTTGGGTTGTTGCTGCATCCAGTGGGAAAGACTTAGCTGGAGTATTCGGCTCCATCATCCGCCCTGGGGATCGTGTCGCAACAGCCGAGTTTGGCCCTGTGGATGGAATGCCATGGGTGACTTCAACAAATGCCCAAGAACTTGCTTCATCAATTCAAGCCATCCAAAATATTGGCCGAGTCCAGAGCTTCGAGGGTGATCTACTCCCTGCTCTCCAATGGGCTAGTCAAGAGGCTCAGGGCGAGTCTCTTGTCATTGCTGGTAGCTTATACCTTGTCTCCGATGTGCTGCGTCTTCTCAGAGAGGCACAGAAATGATACCCTGTATAAATCGCTTTATAGATCGCGTTGAACTTCAACATGGTTGATCCATGTTGATTGTAAATAATAGTCAATATAACCAAAACAAACCGTTTTTGGGCCTTTCTGTTTCTGAAAACTCCATTTTGAATAGACTACATATCCCATATTATGCCTCAGTCACAGACATTAGAAAATAATTATAAATTCCCCGTCAAACTTGTTACCGTAGGGCTGATCGGCGATTGTCCAGCACAGCCTGCATGATGCGGGTGGAGAAAGTTCAAAACAACCACAATTTCTTTGCAATCAACCCCTTCACGCCCTGTCGCAGCCATTTCGAGATCGTCGGTCACTGGAAATCGTCCAGATCATTTATTTCCCTTGAAAATTTCACATGCGCCTCGATTTGCTGTGGAAACAGCTCTCTAGAGCGTGGAGCTGAATCCCTCCTGTAATGCCCGTCTGGTGAGACCATCCTCCCAACACTTTCAGAACAAATGCTTTTCCCTCTTATTCATGATCTGGCAAATGCTTCAGATAAATTAACACACCTTGACTAGATCCTGCGGACATGACCTCTGAGACTGTTGCTATCAGCTCTTGCCTCCTTCCTAGCTTCCACCCCACCCTCCTCTACCTGAAACCTCATCCTGAGACCAACAGCTCGACCAAACAACTACAGGCATAGGCTTGAACCTGGTCCGAGCTACAATGGTCTCACGGTCTGCTGAAGGGGGCGAGGGGCAAAGTCGCCCTCTCACCCCCTCCTCCAGAACGCCCGGAACCCCGATAAAGCCGCGATTGACACGAGTCGGAACAAGTCCGTCGAAGCAAGAGAAAACCAAGGATGATAAAGTCAAGTCGTCGGCGAAAGATGTTGCGGAGCTTCAAGATTACGTATGGATATACCTTCAATATGGGGTTGACCGCATGCTGACTGGGTTTACAGCAATTGGGCGACTGTCTAGGCAAAGGTGCTTTTGGTTCAGTCTACCGCGCACTGAATTGGAACACTGGGGAGACTGTCGCTGTCAAGCAAATCAAGTTGACCGATCTCCCCAAGAGTGAATTGCGCGTTATCATGGTATGTGATATGCTTATCCTTCGGCGATTTGATATGGCTAACGCGCGGTATAACAGCTTGAGATTGACCTTTTGAAAAATTTGGATGTGAGACACTTCCGATGAAATCTCTGATGACCACTTGCTGATCTATAGAATCGCAGCATCCAAATATTGTCAAGTACCATGGCTTCGTGAAGTCTGCTGAAACCCTAAACATCATTTTGGAGTGCGTTTCTCCTAGTTCCATGGTCATTGAACTGCAAGTCTAACATTGACAGGTATTGCGAAAATGGTTCCTTACATTCGATTGCGAAGAACTTTGGTCGATTCCCGGAGAATCTTGTTGGTCTCTACATGTCCCAAGTTCTCCATGGTCTGCTGTACCTGCACGAACAGGGTGTCATTCACCGAGATATAAAGGGTGCCAACATCTTGACCACAAAAGAGGGTCTTGTCAAGCTTGCAGACTTCGGTGTCGCGAGTCGTACCACAGGTTTGAGTGAGTCGAGTGTGGTTGGTACTCCGTATTGGATGGCCCCTGAGGTCATTGAATTGTCCGGTGCAACAACGGCTTCAGATATTTGGAGTCTGGGGTGCACCGTCATTGAACTCCTCGAAGGAAAGCCACCGTATCATAATATGCAACCTATGCCAGCACTGTTTCGTATCGTGAACGATGACCACCCTCCCTTCTCGCAGGGTGCTTCGCCGGTATGTGATTTCCATTATCGAGACTTTTTTTGGTATTGACATCATTTAGGCTGTGAAAGATTTCCTTATGCAATGCTTCCAAAAGGATCCTAATCTCCGTGTCTCAGCACGAAAGTTACTCAAACACCCATGGATTGTCAATGCCCGCAGATCAGATTCAGTGGTCCCCAAGAAATCAACAGAATATGAAGAGGCTGTCAAAAGCGTTCAGGAATGGAACGAAGCTTTGAGGTCACCCGAAACTGTGACTTCTAGAAAGACGCAAAAGCCCGATTACCAACATCCTTCCGCCATTCCATCGTCTCGAAATACTCAATTAGTAGATACTCTACCATCACCGACCTCCATCAAAACTACAGATAGATTCCGCTCGCCGGAGTCTGCAGAGGATGACAACTGGGATGATGATTTTGCGACGGCAATCTCTCCCAGTGCACTGAAGTTGCCTCATCTACGCCCACACGATAACTTTGGAGGCATGCTCTCTTCTGAGAGATTGAAAGCCTTTGCCTCTCTTGATGGGACGATACTTAGATCTGATGACAGTTTCGAGGAAGAAAACTCGGGATTCTCGGACAATGATGCCCTCCAGACAATTCGACCATATCCTACTAAGCCAGCCGCGCCTGAGCCATTGAAATCTCCAAGTCCTACGCGTCGCCAATCCTCCAATCCTCCAGTGTCTGCTTTGCAAAATGTCCCTATTCTCACTCAAAACCCCATGCCCAGACGGGCTCGTCCGGCTGCTCTCTATAAGGAGAACTCTGTCGAGGACTATAGTGATCTGATCATGGCAAATGAAGATGTGCTAGATCGGAAATTGGGAGGTTACCAGGTGCGCGATTCATTTCCTAAGAATTTTTGACTTTTTTAACACGCTTTAGGACTTCGAGGATGATCCATCTTCCCCTATCCATGAGAATGTTGGATATAATCCCCCTGATGATGAGTTTAGCGGTGCACACCCCCAGCTGCGGAAACAGCTTTCTGTGAAGCGAGACCGTTCTACTATTGAAATTCAAAGGTTTGCCGAAAACGAAACAGATGAGGATTTCTCTGATATCCTTGGAGCCGATCAAGCTGCTTTGGATATTGCCGAAAGTGACGATGGCTCCGATCAAAGCAGTACATTGATGCTAAATTCCAAGCTATCCAACAACTCATGGCTTGGCGACCAAGATGACGATGATGACCCTTTCGCTCAATTGGAAGAAGGCTTTGATGAAATGGATCTGGAGGCTAACATTGCTCGTGACAAATACGCTCGTCTTCGCAATCAAGTTGAGGGTCTTGTGGGCTCTCTCAAGACATCTCAGGATGAGGAGGTTCTCGCTGAGATTTCCGAACAGCTGTTCACCATCTTCTGTGACCTGCCCGAAACGAAGAATATCATCATTAGTGCCCACGGAATGTTGCCTATTCTTGAGATCCTTGACACTACTCGTCGGCGTGATATTGTCTTCTGTTTGCTGAGGGTTGTTAACGCAATTATCTATGATGATTATGAGGTCCAGGAAAATCTTTGCTTCGTTGGTGGTATTCCCATCATCAACGAGTTCGCAGCCAAGAAGTATCCTCGAGAGATCCGACTCGAAGCTGCAGCATTCGTGCAGCAGATGTATCAGACTTCGACGCTCACGCTCCAAATGTTTGTCAGTGCTGGAGGTCTGAATGTTCTGGTGGAGTTCCTGGAAGACGATTACGAAGACGAACGCGAACTTGTGTTGATTGGTGTGAACGGCATCTGGAGTGTGTTTGAATTACAAGTAAGTATCTACTCTGTTGCGATTCCTTTTCCATACTAACAGTTCTCCAGGGCTCCACTCCCAAAAACGATTTCTGTCGTATCCTCTCTCGGAACTCTGTCCTTGACCCCCTTTCTCTAGTTTTAAGTCGTGTTCTTGATGAAGACGGGGAATTGGCAGAGGTTATTGAGGGTCGCATTGCCAACATCTTCTTCATTTTCTCGCAGGCCGAGAATCATGTCAAGGAGATGGTGGCTGAGCGAACTGTCTTGCATAGTAAGCAGGTTCTGGGACAATTTGTAGGCTTGGTGCTAACTATCATTTCCAGGAGTTTTGAAAGAGCTCAGGCGCATGAGCCCCGTTCACCAGATCACGATGTTGAAGTTCATCAAAAATTTGTCTATGCTTTCAACTACGCTTGATTCACTTCAAAACTCCAACGCAATTGATGTCTTGACTGATCTACTTCGATACAATCTGAAGAAGACCCATTTCCGCGAGGTGTCAAATCAGATCCTGAATACGATCTACAACATGTGTCGCCTGAACAAGTCTCGACAGGAAGATGCAGCATTGAACGGCATTGTGCCGCTCCTGCAAAAGATTGTCATGACAGAACGCCCATTGAAAGAATTTGCTTTGCCAATTCTTTGCGACATGGCACAGTCTGGAAAGGTTGGTCGTCGAGAATTGTGGCGGAACAAGGGTCTGGCCTTTTACATAACGCTTCTCGCGGATCCTTATTGGCAAGTCACTGCCTTGGATGCTATTTTCACCTGGTTCGTTCCCTCTCCAGATACTACGGGTTTCCCTGACTGACATTTAACAGGCTTCAAGAAGAGACCGCTAAAGTTGAAGAGCATCTTCTGGCTAATCGCTTTGACAAGGCAACATCCTTCACTGATGCTATTGTACGATGCTTAACGCTTTCCAAGGCCAATGCCTTTGAGAACATCCTCGACCCTCTGCAAAAGCTTCTCCGTCTGAGTCCCCCGGTTGCGTCTACTTTTGCACGGCCAGATCTCTTTACGAGACTGAGACAAAAGCTGCATCACAACAAGGCTGCAGTCCGATTGAACCTTCTGCGTATACTCTCTAGTATCTGTGACTCGAGCGAGCAGCAAGGAGGTCTGCTCGCCACTTATGGGCTTCTAGATGCCATTCGAGAACTAGAGAATGATCCAGCCATTCTTGTTCGAGATATGGCAGGCAAGCTAGTACAGTCAAGCGAAGCGTTCAGTCTCAGCAAAAGAAGACCCGCGAACCGACGGCAAAGCACATCTACCACCCCACCCATTGTGTTCTCCGGTTCTTCTACCCCATCAACACCCTCATCAAATCGCACCGGTCAACCACGAAGCTACCTGGAAGGACGAGAGACACCTCGTCACCCCAGGAACTCCCTCAGTGTCTCTTCTCTGGTCATGAGACCCGGCAGCCGGGATGGCAATAACCCAGCCCTCGGATCTTCCGCAAATGGCAGTGCAGCTGCTCTAGCCAGACCTCGATCTGCACGGCCGCTTTCCAATAGGATGTCTCAAATCGACATGCTGCGTGAGGATGATAATAAAACCCCCAACTCTTTGAGTCGAAGACCTTCAGTCATTCCTCGGCGCCGCCGTCCAACACTTGCTGATTCCGAGTGGACGTGATCCATCTGTTTTCTTGCAACCTTACATGTTTGTTTTGCTGCGTTTGCATTTTTCTTTTCTGGTTCATTCTAGCCTGCTCCATACACAGGCAGTGGCGTTGTCAATCACAGAGGGGAGAACTGTGAGTTGATCGGTAAGGCTTGTAAAACTATTCTGTTTTGTGTCTATGCGAGCCTGGTTGCTGCACATAGAGTCTACATATCTTTTGAAACAAACTTAATTATTTTGTTCTTCATTGTCTCTCAGATCTTACATGTTTGAGGTGCTCTATTTGAAGGAAATGGCCTTGTTTTCTCTATACAACGGCCGTGACAGACCTCATCTCAATGCTCTGAATAGTTCCTATAGTTCCAATGACGTCGTTCCGTTGAGAATCACGTGCACTGGAGCCGATTGGCGGCGAGAACCGTGAAAATCTCCCTACATCAACAGATCATACGATGCAGTGAACCCAGAAACCCTTACTCTCTATTTCCGCCTTTCCCCTTTTCTTTTTTTTTCTGCTAGGCCCGTGGCCTCTGCTACGGAATGAGCGCAGCGCTTCGTTTGCCGTGGCGGGCAATCAAGTCTGATCAAGTCACGGTAATTGGGAAAACATCAATTGCCTCGACTTTTGGCTCCTCATCTTGTTTGACCGCGACCTCGACGCTTCGATCGTCGCCTGTGGCTGGTGCGACCGGTGCGCCGTCATGGGGCCGTACACGATTCCCCACAGATTTGATTCCCGCTTCCAGTTCTTTTAGTCGCGGCTTCTCTACGCGGACCTCTCCTCTCTTGTCGCAAGTACAAAGTGAAGTGGGTACAGGGAAGAGTGGGACAAAGGGTGGATTCAGGCGCAAGCTTGCTATCTTGGCTATTGTATCTTTGCTTGGTGTCGGGGCTGTGACTTTGTCCCCCGATGCGAAGCATGCGTATGAAGCTGCTAAAAGAAGCGGGCGTGTTGCCGGCACCTTGGCCGTTTGTATTAATGAGTACGTGCAGTTGCTGGATGGCCTTTCTGTTCCTATGCAGTGTCACTAACTTACTCCATCCTTCAGTTATCGCGTTACCCTGAAACAAGAAGCCTCGTCCCCCGCCGAACACGATGAACTGATTCGCGCATGCCACAAACGATGCGCCGAGCGTACCCTCCGAGTTCTCGAGAAGAATGGATCGATCTTTATCAAGCTGGGCCAACATCTCAGCAGCATGGGCTATCTCCTTCCGCTCGAATGGACCTCGACTTTCATCCCGCTCCAGGACAGATGCCCCGTTTCGTCAATTGAATCAATTGACGAGTTGTTCCGCGCTGATACCGGCCAATCTATGGACGCACTATTTGCCTCTTTCGAACCGACACCTACTGGCGCCGCATCGCTGGCACAGGTGCACATCGCCACGCTCAAGGAAACCGGACAAAAGGTCGCTGTCAAGGTTCAACATCCCGCCCTCGACGAATGGGTGCCCTTGGATCTAGCATTGACCCGTTTCACGTTCTCTACGCTCAAGCGCTTTTTCCCCGAATATGATCTAGAATGGCTCTCCAAGGAGATGGACTTTTCTCTGCCGCAGGAGCTGGACTTCCGCATGGAGGCTCAGAATGCTACACGTGCTAGCGAGTATTTCAAGGAGCACTCGGATGCCCCATTGGTTATTCCCGAGGGTGCGTTAACTCTTCGAGTGTATCAAGAATGATCCAGCTAACAAGAGCATACAGTGATCTGGTCTCAAAAGCGCATTCTCGTCATGGAATATATTGGCGGTAGCCGCCCCGACGACCTCGAATACCTGGACGCCAACAACATCGACCGCGACGAAGTCTCCGCAGCCCTAGCCCACGTCTTCAACGAAATGATCTTTGGTAACAACGCCCCGCTCCACTGCGATCCGCACGGCGGCAACATCGCCATTCGACCGAACCTCACGCGCAGCCATCCCAACTTCGACATCATCCTCTACGACCATGGACTATACCGCGACATCGACCAAGACCTCCGCCGAAACTACGCCAAGCTCTGGCTAGCTGTCATTGACGCCGACGTCCCCCGCATGCGCGAATACGCCCACAAGGTCGCCGGAGTGACCGACGCCCAATTCCCCTTATTCGCCAGCGCCATCACCGGCCGTGACTACAGCGTCCTGACCAAGAAGAGCGTCGTCTCCTCGCGCACAGTCGAAGAAAAGAAGGAAATCTCCGGCGCTTTGGGCGAAGGCATGCTTCAACAACTGGTCATCCTGCTCGGCCAGGTCCCTCGCATTATCCTGCTCATCCTGAAGACGAACGATCTGACGCGCAGTCTTGACGAAAACCTGCATACGCGCCAGGGCCCCATGCGCTCGTTCTTGATTCTCGCTCGCTATGCGACCCGCACTGTGTTCGAGGAGCAGATGGAGTCTATCGAGGTGTCTGGTGGTGTGTTCCGAAACTTCTTCAGATATCTGAGTGCTTGGGCGGGATACCTGCGCGTTGATATCAAATTGTCTGTCTATGAGACTTTGTTGTCTTTCAAGACTCGATTTGGGCTCAGGAGTGCTTAGGCTCTCTATTTTCTTCGTGCAGTTGCTTTGGATTGGCTCTGCTGTGTTTTATTCTGTTTTTTTATATATATCCCTGGTTTCTTTGTTGGGTTATTCTCATGATCGCGGACTATCGAATTGATATGTCTGTGTATCAGCGGTGGAGTTTTGCATTGTCGCTTTCCACATATGGTCACCTCATTCCTTGAGCAGAATGCTCGAGGGATGGCTAAAAGACCTGGTGCAGTTTGTACAGTTAGTTAGTGCAGATAGACATTTAGACTAGAAAGCATATCTACTCATCTACATCCATCTATATTATAGACCCAGGTTTCTGTTTTCATCGTTTCATTAGGAAACTATCAAGGCGCTGCTTTTCAGAAAGTGGAGTTGAGAGTACCGATCAAGGATCCCAAATATCCGCCGAGGCGCCATCAGAAAAAGAAAAAAAAAAGACCGTCTCGAGAGCGCGAGAAAAGAGGAAAAGAAAAGAAAGAAAAAAATATGTACATCAAACAAATGGGGAATTGTTCGTTCTTATCTCATCCATCGTGATCCGGGCACACGCATTTTCAATGGCACCGGTATCGACGAACCCCAGCACAAAAAAAGGAAAAGAAAAACATTATAATCGCATCTTTTCATCCACCAGCCGATGCATATCCTTGATCAAATGATTGTGCAGAGACAAACCTCGGGATGAGTCACAGACTTCAAAGAAACGAGTGTTGCATCAAGCAAATACTGCATGCGGCACGCTCACGCAAAACAAAAAAAGAGTAGGAAACTAAAAGCATTTTAGAAAGCAGCAGCGGGGCTGCCACCAGTCTGCTCAATCTCAACCTTGACGTCAGGAATGGAGCCGCCTGTCCCGGACAGATCTGTGACGCGGGTGTTGGGGTTCTTGGTGTAGTAGTTGGCAATAGCAGACTTGATGGCATCCTCGGCGAGCATAGAGCAATGAACTACAAAGCCAGTCAGAATCAAAAAAGAAAAACAGATGGAATCGAAGGGATGGATTGAATTGGGTTGGGGAGGGAAGACATACGCTTGACGGGAGGGAGGCAAAGCTCCTTCGCCACATCGGTGTTCTTGATCTTGCCGGCCTCATCGAGGGTCATACCGCGAACCAACTCGGTCAGATAGCTGGACGAGGCGATGGCACTTCCACAGCCGAAAGTCTTGAAGACAACATCGTCGATGCGGCCGGAGTCCTTGTTCACGCGGATCTGCAGCTTCATGACATCGCCACAGGCGGGTGCGCCGACGAGGCCGGTACCCACGTCCTGGTCGCCCTTTTGCATGGAGCCGACATTGCGGGGGTTGTTGTAGTGGTCCAGGACCTTCTCGTGGTATCCTCGGCGCTGCACGGCCTGGGCGGGAGTTGCACGGTTGATGGGTTGGGCGGACTGGAGGCCGGAGAGGGGGGCGAAGGCGCTGCGGGTTGCGACAGAGCCGACGCGGGGAGCAATGGTGACGAGACGTTTGAACATTGTGATGGGAAGAGGTGAAGTGATGAGAGAGATGAAGTGGTTTTCAGAGGCGAAAAGTTGGATCTGATAGGGAGTGATGAATTCATAAATAATCTGATCGGGGGTTATGTAAGCCCGCTAGGCCTAATGGGGTAGCTTGTCTGGCCGGATTCGCCGGTCGTCGGAGATGACAAAGATGACGTTTCCCCTTTGGCTGTGCCAGGGTGAGGTTCTGATGCGCTGAGATGTTGGAGGCTATTACTCGTTTTTACGGGGTGGTCTGGTCTGTGCCAGTGAGAGAGCTTCTGGGTGATATCAGTTCTCAGGGGTGGCGAGGGTGCTGCACCACTCAAGTTGTCCGCGGTGGACTCGTCCGGCCAACGTTGTGTTTCCCGCCTCTCGGCAAGCCAATTGTCGGTCGATGATATCAAATGGTGGAGTGGGTGTTCAACAGGACTGGCGATCCTACCGGTCGCAGATTCTCGATCATGCTTCTTACTACACTTCAGGTCTTCAGTACACTACAGTATACAGTATACAGTATGCAGTATACAATATGGACATAGCAATGCCCTCGACATTCGTCGGAGATATCGGAATCACGGCGTTCGGTCTCGGAGAATTCCAACTCAACAACATTTGGGGACTTCTCAACTCCCCCTCAGCGGGGTTCTTTTGAACTACTCTCCACTGGGCTATATAACCCGCTGCTGCTGTAACTTTGGTCAAATTATAAGCATTAAACAGCAAGCTTCTGTCCAATGCCACAAGTAGTACCGCCTGCAAACATGCAGCCCAGTCTACTAAGATATAGTTATCTAGGACGTTAATGTTCTCTCCTCTGCCGAGGAAGTTGGGCTGTGGCTCAGTGGTTCTCCAATATTGTACGGTATGCTGAGTTGGCTGTCGTCTTACAGTGAATCAGGTGCCACAAAGCAGTGATATGACAGCCTCAGTTTCTGCATATCCCATGCATGCACTAAAGTCCTATCATCAATCTCCGCGGAATGCAAGCCACCCTATCTTTACCTAAAAGATGTAAGACAAGATAGCATAAGAGATACCCTGATTCCTGTATTATAAAAGGAATACCTCCAAACACGGGTATTTGCTTGCACAAAGGTCCCTGGATATGCCATCCTGACCCAAAGCCCGCAAATAGTAAAAGTGAAAGCTACCAGGAGACCACCGTACTAAACAGAGACAGACAAGTCTATAGAAAGAAGCCTAGTCGATGAGGTATGCAGATAGAACGAGTCTCTCTAAGTTAATCCCGCTATGCTATACGTTATCACCGAAGCAGACAGAAACCCAAGTATCCAATTCCCAAAGCAATGCAGACAGAACCCACATCTCACAGAGCCTCACGAACAGCAGACTTGAACTAAACCAGAACAACACAATTAGCAAACCATCCACTCCCAGAAAGTCTACAGTAAACATACCGGAATGATCTGCGCCTTCTCCATATCCCACACGCCGCTCTTAACATAGATATCATTATTAAGCAGCTCGAGAACCTGCGCCTCGTTCTCTGCCACAGCCATCATCATGCTTCCCTTGAACGAGGGGGTTTCGCCGTCGGCGGGGTGGGCATTGAGCATGGCGCCTATGAAACCAAATCACAACACAAATCAGCACGGGCTCGAAGGTTGAATGGGGAGTCGGGGAGTCTGGGGGTGGGGTGTTGGGTATTGGGTTCTAACATACCACCTGCGACGATCGAACCGGCTGCGACGAGTGGCTTGACGCCTTCGAGGTGTGACCTAGTTCGGTACGGCATTGGTCAGTGAAGAGTTCTGGCATGCTCTAGCAAGCACACTGCGCAGTCTGGCATTGCCAAGCTTGAATTCCCCGTCTCCCAGTCCTGTCAATCAACGGATGTAGTAGGTAGACTCACGGCCGAACTTCAAGGCGCTTGGCCTGCGCACCGGGCTTGTCGGGCAAAATGCAGAGGAATTCTCTCTTGGCGGGGGCGGAAGACATGTTGCGGAGTTGGAGGTTGGATTGGAGGGTTGGTGGGGGGAGTGGTTGGCGAAGTTGATGTCCGAAGGTGGAAGGCGAGGTGGAAGGGAATGGTGGGACGCGGGCTTGCCGAGCGTGGGGGAAAGCGGGGACTACGCGTGTGAGGGTTTGGGGGAGACGAGGTGGCATTGGGTCTGTTTTTGGTGTTGGAGGTGTTGTTTGATGGGTTTTAGAAGGGTTGCGAGGCTTGGGGGGGTTTCGGGGAGGGTTTGGAATGCGGAGGTGAGGGTTGGGGGAAGTTTTGGGGGCTCGGCCGAGGTTTGATGTATGGGGTCGATGGGCATAAATAGACTGGATTCTTTTTTGGTGTTGGGTTTGGTGGTATGGTCTTTATGACGGCTGGCTTCAGGTATGAAAGCATGGTCAAAAATCATACAGGTTATTATATACAAGAACGAGAGGAGGCCAAGGGCGCTGAATATCTGCTCTGCTTCATCTGTTAGAGAACAGAATCAAGCTCATGATAATTTCCAGACAACAATGCAAAGCAATACTAGGCCTAGTGCCATTCCTATCACCAGAAAAGAAAACCAAGGACGCCAGCTTGGGTGTAACAAAATGGAAGAAATAAGCAATTTGGAAATCTGCTTACCAGACCGAAAGAAGAAACTTGGCAAGGAAAAAACAGACATGACATGACAGTAATGACCCGGTTCTCGGGCCCTAGTTGGTTTGCAAAAAGAACAGGAAGATCGAGATGGAACATCAAACTCGAGTGAACAGTGAATAGTGAACAGTGAATATGCCCCGAGGCCACCACCCAATCCATACTGTATAAGAAGGGGTATGTGGCCTCAGGTGCACGATATGTTTATGTCAGAGGCCATGAGAAGCGAACTCTATAGACCTGCAACCCGCCAAACAGCATTTTCCCCCGTAGCGCCAAGGTAACAAATACACACACACTCCCTAGAACGCGGCAAGATACAGGATTAGGGAAATCATTAGGCTTCCGTCGCGATACATCCGTCCAGAAAGAAAAAAAAAAAAAAAAAATGGATCACAAGGGAAAGGAAGTGAAAGCCGAAGCGAGCCCCGATGGTCAGAGTCAGGTGCACGGCGGAAGTGGAAGCTGATGGATGTTCGGGGACGGGGCGATTCAAAGATCAACTTGAATCTCAAGCGGCGAGATTTCCAGCCAGGTTTTGAGCGGCTCTAAAACGCCTTGCGCTCTCCGAGGTTGCCGGGCTTCTCGTCAGTGTCAATGTGCCAGACCACGTAGTTGGGCAGTCCAATCACTTGGTAGCCGGCGCGCTTGGCCATGCGGGCGAAGCCTTCGGTCTCGGCTTGGTTCTCGAATGCGTATGCGGGGAAGTTGATACCTGAACGGTGGACATCGGCCTTGACGAGGATGTTCACACCACCAATTCCGTCAAGCTCTACCTCCTCGTCCTTGTTATTGCGCCAGTCACCCATGCTGACCAGGTAGGTACGGCCGGTGTCGTACTCCTTGTAGCCTTCGGCCAGGACGGTGTCGGCAGGCAGAGTTGCACGAAGGCGGCGACCACGGTCAGATTCGATCCAGGAGTTGTAGTCGACTAGGAAAGGTAAATGTCAGCAAGCTGTGCCGTATACAGATTATACACAAAGAACATACAGCGACCCTCAATATCAACACCATCTCTGTAGCGGTGGAACCAAATGTCTAAAGATCTTGTCAGCGAATTGCCCAACTCAAAATTCCAATGTCACGACATACTCGGCACAAGGATGTCCTTGTCGTGGGCCATGAAGTCCTCTAGGATGCGCTCTGGGCAGTCCGTGATATCCACATCACGCCAGTACACCCAGGAGTGATCGGGCTTCAGTGCTGAGTAGAGGAGGTAGTTGCGGGCACGGCCAATGGCCTTGCGTCGCGGTCCCTGGGCAGCAAATGAATGACGCTCGGCTACAGACATCTCAACATCGGCACCGAAATCCTTCCTGATCACAGTCGCACTGCGGAAGCGAACCTTCTCATCAGCGTGGTTCTGGATGCGGTCGAGTTCGGAGGCGAGGTTGGCCAGGGTATCGTCTTTACAGTCACCGACAAGGAAAGCAAGATCGATCAATTCGTGGGGGTAAGTTAGCTTATACAGGAGATTGAAGTACTGGGCCAGGTAGGGAGCGGCGTCGCGGAGAGGAGTCAGGATGAGGACACGCTCACGGTTGAGCGATGCTTGGGTGGTCGACTTGATGGGGTTCAGGTCGACTTCGGCGATGGAGGTGTTGTTGACTTCGTAGGGTTCGTGGCGGTTGAAGAGAACGGGGGTTTGGGCGTGCGCATTCCACGCAACCATCTCGTTGAGAGACATCTCCATCGGTGACTTTGATGAGCCGTAGCAGTAGAAGCTACAGACACTCGCATCAGCATTCCATTCTTACGGTACTTCTGGGTTTGCTCCCGGGGGAGAGGGGAGGTTTTCTCACTTTTGCATTTCCGACGCAGACCTGCTCACGCCGCGCCACATGAGAATCAGCAATCCGGTCAAGGCTATCGAGACCAAAAAGCGAGTCCGCGTTAATAAGACGACGATTGCCCTCCATGGCGGCAACCTGGCCTTCGCGGACTTCCAATTAACACCACCCTTGGGCAACAACATTTCGGCGCGTAAAGAGTCAGAGAACAAGGCGATCCGGGGTCTCGATATCTCGTCGAAAACCCCCCGACCGAACGAATGTGGCGAATAGGAGAGGTTGGGAGGCGAGATGGGGAGTTGATAGGGAGGAAAAAGAGGAGAGACGGGATCGCCGGGGGAAATGCAAGTGCCAAGCGGAACGGCTAAAATCAGCAACACGACAACCCCATTTTCTAGTTGGAGAAATTGTTTCAAGGCCTTTTTTTTGGTCTGTTCTTATGTCGTGATTATGCTACTGTCTACTACTCATCACCTAGTACCTATTTCATGACATTGTGGCCAGGGGTGTGGCCGTCGAGATCTGACAGCAGAGACCCTTTTGGATCTTTATTTATAGCCCATGATCGACTAGAGTCTGGATGCTTAGATTTGGTGTGCGATGGCATTGTAGCAAACAGAGGCCAATCTTTATATCCAGAAGATTTCATGTCAACGCAGGTACCGTAAACATCTCATGACTGTTACCCCTATATGTTCTTTCTGCAGGGATTGCGTGTACACGACACGTCCACGGCAGTGCATGAATACTGCATATAGTACTTGACACAACGCAACCTACGTTATTTCTTCGACTAACATAGTCTGCAATTTTGAAATCTCGTATTTTCGAAATTCCCCTCTAAGCGAATAAGTTAGTACACATCCAGGTATGGAGTCGAGCTCAAACAATCACAAAACATAGTGGAGTCTACGAGATTGAAGTGAACCCCAGCCTCGACTCTAGTCCCCTGGACTGGAATATGGTAGGAGCTCTAAAACGTGCCATAGACACACACTCAAGTCAATGCTACTGCCTGCAATCCAGTACAAAAAATGACGAAAATCACTAAAATCACTAAAATGAACGTGGGGACACTTGTCCTAACACAAGGCTTAGACTTGCCGTCTCCACCGATCATCCTTTAGTGAGGCGCTGATTCGTCAACTTTTACAAGGCTGCAATATTTGCAGTATGGCTTTTTTTTGGTCGTGGGGTGTTGAGTGGATTTGCTTAGGAATTGCTCGTATATTTACTCAAGGGAATAGACACAGTATGGCCAACCCTATATGATTCTCTGTATTCTCGGACCACTATGTAAGAGCCTTTACCTGTGTTTCCAGGATATATATCGATGATATCGTAACTAGTCAAATTGAACCAACTTCAACTTATACCATAGAACCATTATGACAAACGCACCGAGTAATGTACTTGAACTACAAAATTGCATAGGAATGAATAATCGCTTACTCCTTGGTTTACGCTTCGGTTATCCAGCCAAGCTCAGCTTGCATCCATCGAGTCCAAGACACTAAAAGTCCGATCGAGTTCAAGAAAGAAATTACACAGGTCCTACAAAGGAGATGCTGATATTATCATCAAAGATGTATTTGGTCATGGCCATAGACATAAGATAAAAAGTGACAAAAGAAACAAGGAAAAAAAAGAAACAGGAAAGCTCGAGGTATATACACCGGGTCATTTATGTCCACACTCAACGCCAAAGAGACAAAAAGAAAAATAATAAAGAAGAGAAGAGGCACCCATTTTGTCCAAGAAAAGAAGAAGGAGAAGGGAAAAAAAAGAAACCAAAACATTGAAGAAGAATCCACCGAGATGTAAAAACAAAGGGAAAATATCCAACGGGAGTTCTTGTTCACCCCCGGTCACAAATTGTTATACAATGCAGGCGCTAAAGCACATAGAGCAGGAATAGACTGCAAGGGACACAGGCTGCAGAAATGGCAGAGAAAGCCAAGAGGAGAGGCTCATCATAGAATCATCAGATCATCAATCTCGGCGGGGCAGTTCAAGGGGATGCAAGCAGAGACTGGCGACGAGGCACGCTCGGGAACGTGAAAGAGGAGACATGAGCAGGGGGGAAAGCAGGAGAAGAAGGCCCAGTCATGGGAGGAGTGGAACTGAGGTAGGAGCTACCAAAGGACTGGGAGGTCGAACTGGGAAGGGATTCGTGGAAGGAACCAGCGGATGAAGGCTGCTCGAGGTTGGCGGCGATCTTATCGCAGAAAACGCGCAGGCCAGGGAGGCCGGCACTTCTCTTTTGACGCTTGTGCTCGGGGAACTCGAGGACGGGACCGGGGCTGGTGGTTTCGGTCTTTGGGGAGCGGAACATCTGCTCGTAGGACTTGAGCTGGAATTCAAGGGCGCGGTTGCGGTCAGCGAGCATTTCGTTCTCGGCCTTTGTGGCCTTGAGCTGCTGCTGGGCCGATTGGTATTGTTGCTGCAGGGAGCTGACGAGCTGTTGCAGTTGCATGCAGCGGACTTGAGGCTGCAGCTTCTCTGAGAGCTGTGGTGTGACTTGTTCCTGGCGAATGAGATGCACGATGATGGCCAGCATGAAGTCGACAAGGTAGATGGCTCCTTGCACGATGTGCTCTTTTGATTGGGTCAGGGATTTGGAGGGGTTCCAGCCGGCACGCTCAAGGAAGAAGTCGTGGATGCGGCTGTCGAGCTGGCGGTGCAGCTCGCTGAGGTTGCTACGGCGATTGCCCTCGGCAATGCGGTGCTTCTCGCGCTGGTCATCTTGTTCGTTGGACATTGCGCTGCCCTTGCGCTTGCGGCCGCACAGTTGCTGCAGGGGAGCCTTGCGGTTGATGTTTTGTGGAGCGACTAGAGCCATGATTTCATTTTGGGAGAGGTCGTTGGGCCATTCCATAGAGCCAGCCTTTTGCATGGCGAAGGACTCCTGCCAAGAGCTTTCAGCAGAGTTGGCAGGCGAGGGAGGGGCGATGATCTGCTCTGCACTGGCCCATGGTGACTTGAACTGGAAGGTATCCTGTGCACCCGGGGTGGTTGGGACGAGGGCCTCCTTCACGTTGAATGGGTTGAAAGGACCGCGAGGCAGGGGCTCCATGCGAGGCAGAGGAGGGAGACGGCGAACTTCGCCCACATCAGAGCCGGCCACACCAGAGATGGAAGATCTCAAGGAACTTGAAGCTGTTAGTACAGAATATGGATGACATAGTGAGGTGACTCACGGCAAAGAGCAGCGGCGAGTAATGTCATCGGTCATAACGGAACCCATTTCTTCGTACATTGTCGGATTCAGGTTGATTCTGGAGGAAAAGCGTGATATATGCGGAGGCGAGTGTTGTTGAGCTGTAGTATGTCGAGGTGGTTTAGATGTACAATGCTGTTTGACCGCGTATGTTCAGATAGTCGATGAGTCGTTGGAGAGTGCAGATAACAGTGTATATGCACAATGGGGGGAAAGATTCACAAAACAGACAAGGCTATAGACAGAGTAGAAGAATCAAAATCCACGAGGCGAATACAAGACAATGAAGGGATACCATGCGGGATGGGATGCATGTTTATATGTCGAGAGAGAGGGGGAAACCCTTTGAGAAAATAATCCATCTAGAAAATCCCAGAATAATCTTCCAAAAAAAAAAACGAATATTCCAAATATTCCAGATATTCAAGATATTCCTCGATCGAAGGGCTCGGGGACGACCTCTCCGGACCCAAGAGGGGGGAACCAGCGATCAGGGCCGATCAGACATGAAGCGCGGAATCCGGGATGCCATACAGTAGATGCATAACTGTCGAGTCCCACCACGGGGAAGCAAGCGTTCATACCCGGGGTGGGTGTTCTGGACCTGCTAGCGTTGAGAGAAGCGCCAAAGAACGGAATAATAATAATATTTATCACAGAGTATCTGTCACATCATGCACAGACCGAGCCTCGCAGTATAGTGCATTAGATCGGCCAATCATCCATCAGCGATGAAGCCCAGTGGAAAGGTTCCTAACGATGATCCAGGGCTCTTGATTTGTCACCGAGCTGTTGGTGTCGCCGATCTACACGGGGAAAGGTTGAGAGCATGCCCTTGCATAGTCTCTATTCAATAGAATGGTCTCTGGTCAAATCTTCCGGCTTCTTCGTGTGGATCTGACTGTTCACAAAGAGAAAGAAACAGAGAATAAAAAAAAAATTAAAAAGAGTTAAACTAAAAAAAAAGGGACAATGGACAAAGGACATTGATCACCTCCATGGATGTTTGAGATTGGCTTTGCTTGCATATCCCATACATATGGGTCTCCATACCGGATATCTTTTTCCTGCCTCAATGGCATTCATGAAACACCGACTGCAGCACCAGAGAGTACTCAACCTCCTGCATAGATAGTCAGGAGAACCTACCATGGCCGTGCGATAGTATCAAGGGGTACAATAATCAGTCGTTCCCCCCTCGAGAAAGCTTATGGGACTTCAAATGGCCCTTAAATTTAATAGAGTCAAGCAAGGACCCTCGGGAGTGTCAAAACATGCGAGGAGGTAGATGTCAATAACTATGACGAAATTATAGTCATCTAGGGAGACTGATTGTAACCATCCGCTTGTCAGGCGAGATGAACCGTCTCGTTGAATTAGTATCATCGCCAAGTAGACGAATCATGAAGCAGAACAGAAGAAAAAAAAGGAGGCAAGAAGCCAAATGATCGCTCGAGGCAACCAGCGACTTGGGACGGTCCCAACGACCAGGATACGTTTCCTGTCAGACGGCAAATCATGGGGATCCGAATGATTTGGAATACAGGCCCGCACAGACGTTGAAGAATTGACGAGTCAGAGTGAATAAATATATGTTTAATCTGAAGCTTTATTGATTTATTCTTAGCGAAGCCCTAAGCACGTTCCCCCGAACAGCCCTATGTTTTCCATGCTTCACTTCCAGTATTACAATTAAGTTAACTACTTTCGCTGATAATTGAAGCACCTGACTTTGGCTCTGATCATCTCACATTTGGATTTCAGATCCCCAATAGTCTCGTGTCGCCGTGTGTGTGTACGAAAGTGGTGGGTCATAGAAATCGAGCTGTCATATTCTCCGTGCCGCCTTCACCAACCAGCACTCGGCTTCACCTCATGTCGGCTCCATCGAGCACACTAGTCCCCACGTTCTTCACTGTGTTCCCTCATCCCCTTCTATTTATGAATATTCCCACTGCCACAATGTGTACGCAATTTACTCGCATTCCTATGCATTCCATGCAGCAACCCTGCGCAAAATGACCTCGCTTGCTCTCCCCTATTAACCCATTATTTACGGTCCTTTGTACGGAGTACTCGGTTTCACGTCTCTTGCAGACGGCACGCACCTGCAGCTCGAGAGGGGAAAACAGGCACGAACCATTTGAGCTCACAAACCTACAGCGTTCCGCCAGTTCCCCGGACCCATCTGGCCCGATCTTGCTGTTCTCTTACCAGTTCGAGAGACGCACAGGAGACTTTCGATCTCCAAGGTAAATCAGAGTTTGATCCTGATTCTTGGGTCGGGGTTTGGGATTTAGAGATTAAGGGACCTTTGGACATTTGTGTACAGTAATGTCGCCGTTCTAGGGATGGTGGGATCGATCGCAGTGGTCCACGATAGGCCTGTTCATAAGCTCTTAGTAGTCCCCTATAGAAGTTAATTTGTCCTCGCATCATCATAGCTCACAGGCTCGGGCTCCCCGTCCCGTGCGGCTCAGCAAGGACCCTATTCTTGACAGTCGCTACTCTCTCTGCACTGGCGGTGCTGTCATGGCAAAGCTAACGGTGGCGTTTGGGCCAATGATCGGCTGATCCGTCCTCCTCGAGCCAATTTATTCCCAATAGTAGCCTGTAGTCACCTCAGCCGCGGACCCGCTTGACCTGTCAGGTTTGAATTTGCAACAGGCTATACTAGGATTTCGGGAATCTTCAATTGAATGATCTAGAGTCGTGATTTCAATGATTTGAGATTCAAGATACGAGATTCGAGTATAGCCTCTACAAAGACTTATTCGAATTCATTTGCAGGCCTGGTGTTCTGCCAAGCGTTTAAAAGTACGGGTTCATGCATGATGCACGATCATTTCCTGGATAGTTGGCCAAACTTACTGTACAAGCGTGTCCTGGTCTAGTGTGTGTGTTCCTTGTGAGTTCGCATGGTTTGTGCGATTAGTTTCCTCAGATCTCTGGTTTTTCTTAGTACCATTTATTTCTTCTTATGATGCGAATGATCGAATTTCCATGCTTCGAATCTTTTTTTTTCCTTTTTGTCCTCTCCACTTCTGATCGGCCCCTCCTAGCATGTATCTCCATTGCACTACTGTGCGTGCTCTTTTTCATGAATCCAAAGGCCCCTGCACGGGTCCCACCTACTGTAACCTTGGGAAGTGGTCAGCATGAATTGCTGACTCGTGCTTTACTAAGTACGGGCAATGACGGAAGGGGCTTGTAGTAATATTCCGAGCCATCTGATAGAGGAAGCCTATATTCGTGGCGTTCAGAGCTACAGTAATGCGCAATAATTGCCTCTAACACATAATATGTACTCTTTACCAGCGAGGGAAACAGGCGGCAAGGACGAAGAGCGGATTTTCGTCAGCCATGTGGAACTTGCATCAACTGTCTACTGCTGGACACTAATGCTACTTCAACCGTTCAAAAGTACATCCAGATCGCCTGTGAATAAAATCCAAACACAAGATGCGTATATCCACTTAGTCTCTGCGCAGGTACAACCGACTATCTGGCCCAGGGAACAATTCCCCGACTGGCGCAGCCGCCACGGTTCCTGCAAGGACAAGTCCTTAGTATACAGATCTAGCAGACCCCCACGGTGCACAGTGGCTATTCCTGGAGACTCCCCGCCAGCAACACCGAACTCAAATTCGCCGCATCTGACAGGTCTCACATGAACACTTCCCCGAGTTGCTGCATGCATAGGCAGACACATCAGCTAGTCCCTAGCCCGTGGAGTTCGCCATCAGAACAGACAGTGCTTTGCCCTCTTCTCCTCGGGCTCGGACTCTGATCTGACTCTGGATCTGGATCTGGATCTGAGGATCTGCTGTGCTTCTGCGTCTTGCCCACCACAGGACGCATTGCACATCGATGTGCGCTCAGGGACTCTGAGTTTCCCATTACCTGGATCAGTAGTTACCTCCAATGCAAGGCGGACGCATAGCCTGGTGGGTCGATACAAGATATGTACGCCTTTATTCAGGTACCCTTGAGCCGGCGTGCATCAGATTCGTGCGAGATTTGAGGAGCCGACAAAGATACCGATGCGGAGTTCGGCGCTGGGTCGGGCTCCTTGCCACCTGTCCATATCATATTGCATTTACAGGGGGGATGCACATATTCTCACCAGGGACATGGGTCTGGAAATGGGTATGCCTACGTGGTCCAGTCCATGTCTCGCGTCCTCCACTTGGGCTGTGTGCTGGGTCTCCTCTGCTGTACATGTGTGTCAGAAAGAGGATACCACGGCCATGATGGCTTTTTTTTTCACCATGCTCTAGTCCGGTCCATGACCCATCAAATTATCTTGCGCTGGATTGAAGACTGACCAAAGGACCTTGTCTATTGCCAGTTAGAGCCACCCCGGTGACCAATTGGTACCAGCTGAACCCTGGTCAACATCGTAGAGGGAAACACTAACCAAGTCCCTCAAAAGTACAAGACTATCACTTATCAAAGTTGGGGGTTCAATAGAGTCCTCGGTGCTGTTCGGCGCACATCAAATTGATGTCAGATTCTTTAAAACTTTATCGCCCGCTTGTAGATCAACTACACTTGAAGGAGCTGCCACATCTCGATTGAGACACAGGCAGTAATCTGAAACTCTAACAACAGTATGTTCATGAAGCACTGGTATCAACGAGTCATCATGATCTCAAAGATAGTCTTGTGGATCGATCTGTCCACCGTTTCCAGTAAGATATTCCACATTATCAAGTCAACCCCCAAAAGTCCTCTTCTACGCCATTTATGTATGTTTCAGGCGTATAGCCGCGGTCTGGATCCCATCTACCATGTACATCGACCTAAACGGCAATACATATGTACTAAACACATCAAACAGCTACTCCACAGTGGTCATCCACGATCCGCCACACACCATGTCCGATCCTCGCCTCTGCAAGTCCAGTACATGTAGCTCGACCGGCAGTTTCCTGGTTTCTACCTCCCAGAACAACCGATCGTCCTCACGCAAGATTAGATTCCGCGACCGTGTAAGCTAACCTCTTCCTGCATCTTGCAGTTCGCATACATTTCCGCTTCGTATCCTCCCACGATCGCCATCCCCCCTCTCCAGCCCGCAGACACGCATATGCAAATACTAGCTGCTCTATAGGCCGACAGTAGTCGATGATCTCGTGTACACTGCACCACCCATAAAACCAAAATACGAGTCCACAAGTACTACAATAAGAAAAGAAAAGTGTACAGTCCGCAATTTCAGCTCCCCCAAATCGGACCCTCTGATTGGCCCAGTGCTCCGGAACTATGCGCGTCTATCAAAACCTTGGACCTTCCCAGCCCTTTGAACAAACCCTCAACCTCCACAATATCACGACAGTAGATATTAACAGTATTTTCCGCCAATCATCTCGAATTTTCAATCAAATCTCGTTTCCCGTTTTTCCTAGCCGCGCTCGATCCCCGACGGTTTTGCCTTCCCCGGCAGAGAGGGCTCGAATCGGATTCAGAGGCGGGGCCCGGCGCAGTGGATTCGACATATCGATTTTTCCCAATGGGCTGGGTTGGCCATGGCTGTTATTTCGCTTGAGTTCTGAGACGCACATGGTTGTTTGAGGTGCGTTTTAGGGCGTCTGTTCCTGGACTGTTAGATGAACTGCTCGTGATCTATTGAGATTGGGCTTGATCTTGAAATTAATGTGTACTGTATCATTTGACTTGGATCATTACTATAGTAGAACCCATCTCCATCATATTGACAACATCCAGCATGCCCCTTCGGGCCTACTGTACTTTCCTTCCCCTCACCTAACCTAACCTAACCCTGGTACCCTAACCTCCTCCCGTCTCTCTCCATCAAAATCACCCCTAGACGGCCTTTTGTCCGATCTGCTATGCCAATCCTGGGCACGTCGAATATCCGCACCACACTAGTATACCACTCCACTGGGCATTGCAGAGACCCAGAAACTGCTGGCTAGTCTCGCTCCTAGTCTCATACCTACCTGGCTGATCTAACCCGTTTATATCATCGCACAAATCTCAAAAGTCTTTTCCGGCTGTTCGTGTGTAGCCAATATATACAATCATCCATCCATAATGCCATGGTACCGCCCCGATCTAGTCCTTCCCTTGTAGAGCCACAGAGATATATATCCCATACACTCATACCTTGGTTCATATATAGAACAATTCACATCAATCCATCCCGCTCTTACTCTCGTTCCTGTGGCTAGGGACTAGTCCCGAGCTACACATGCGATTGTCCCGGTTCCCAGTCTCCGGTCTCCAGTTCCCAGTTCCCGATTTTCAATCTTGCAATCTAGAGCCTAGAGTCTGAGGACCAGCATGTAACATCTGGCTCTAGATCTCACTCTAGCGCCAATGCTAGTGTTAGTAGAACCCAAAATCCAGTCCAGCCGCGGAACGAAGACGACACTTACTCTCATCCACCGATCTAGTGTTGCTTCCCTGATCTGGTCCCACGCACCGGGGCTCAGGCTGCGTCGGGGACCACTTAGTGTGCAGCGGGGAACTGGATCTTGGATCTTGGATCAGTTGGGTCTGGATTTGGGTTGGTTTGGGTTAGGGTTTGTTGGTTGAACATCTGATCTGACGCGCGGGGTGATCCCGGTGCGTACAGTAGGTTCTTTCTACCATATCCTCTTTTTCCTTAGTCTTGGTTTAGTCCGTTTCCTTTCATCCGTCGGGGTTTGAAGTTGGATCGACATGGCAGAGGTACGTAGGTGGAGGTGGATGTGATGCAGAATTGGGGTGGCTGGAGGCTGGGTTTTGGGATGAGGTTGGGGACTTGGGTTTTTTGGATATGGATATGACATGGGATACAGGTAAGAGCCGGTTAGGTGGTGCGGAAGGATAGTCTGGAAGATCTTTGATATCTGATCACATGTCCCGATTGGGGTGACGGTGATGGATGTTGGATATCGATCTTGAAGAGTTCAATCGAGGGATGGTTACATTCGGTGGATCTGCGGGTGGCGATCGGGGCTGGTCGGTTGACAGGCGAGGGTTATTGAGTGTAACTAACAGGATAGGGAACTAGTCTGTAGGCTGTCGTGTGTAAAGGACGGTGCAATGAAAGAATACTCAAGTTGGAGGCGAGGTAGAGAAAAGATGTGATAGCATGGGGTATTACAATGATTAAACTGCGCACATCTAAAAAATGAGGACGATATTACTGCCATGAAGAAAAGCTCAAGGAATGTTTACAAGAAGTACAACGTGAACCGTGATTCCACCCACAGGCCCAAAGCAGCCTTCCCATCTCAGTGTCAACGAAGCGGGTTACAGATGTAACCAAATGAATTAGAACGCGATGAGCGGACCATGGAACATAACAAGACAAACACAAGGATAAGAAAGACTCCTTTCAGGTGAAAGGCGAGATGTGCCTCCTATGGGGAAAATCCACATTGCGGAATTTTCTCCACAAAAGACCGAATTATTATCATGAGAACTGCAGAGGACCAAGACGAAATCGTTCCTTGAAGTGTTTTAAATGAAATATTCAAGGTTGATTGAATCAATAGTCAACCCTTACAGGAGCTGGGCAAGAGCACCGAAGACGGCAGCGAGACCAACAATGGGGACGTTGGCACCGGTCATGAAGGCAGCACCGGAAGAGGTGCTGGAAGAGGTGCTGGAGGTAGAGCTGGAGGTACCAGACTTGCCGTTGGAGGTGGTAGGGGTATCGGTGTCAGCCTTGCAGGTGAAGTGACCCTTGATGACATCGGAAGACTTGAGCTTCTGGAAGTCAGTGCAGCTGAAGTTGCCGTGGGTGGACTGCATGTTGAAGGAACCCTCAACGTCCTTGAGCTTGCCAAGAGAGATCCTGGAGAATTGTTAGTTTATGATTTTTTCACACTCTGGATGCTACTACTTACTTGTCGAAGGTACCGGAGAAGTCAATGGCACCCTTGACAGTCTCGAGGCTGGACAGAGAGATGCTGGACAGCTTGTCGTCACGGGCAATAGTGAATCCACCGTTGACGGTCTTCAATTGGGGCATGCTGATGTTGGACAGCTTGGAGTTGTCGTTGAAGATAAGATCACCAGTCTGGGTCAGGTTGGGAGCAGAGAAGGTCTGGAACTTGGTACCCCAGAAACCGAGCTGACCGGTGAGCTTCTCGAGAGAAGGAACAGACACAGAGGAGATGTTCTGGAAGGTCATGTTGGTACCGGTACCGAGGTTGGGCAGGTCAATCTCGAGAGTGTCGTAGTTACCCGAGAAGCTGATCAGGTCGGTGGCGTTCTTCAGGTTGTTGATGTTGATGGTCTTCAAGTCACGGTTGTTCTGGATGCTGAAGGTTCCGACGGTGTTCAGCTGGATACCGTTCAGGTCAGTCAGACCAGTGTTGGAGATGATGACATCGCCGGCCTTGGTAACACCAGTGTCGAAGTTGAGGGACTGGAGCTTGGGAAGAGCCTCCCAGTTGATGGAGCCAATGGAGGTGAGCTCGGGGAAGCTGAGCAGGGTCAGGGTGGTGAGACCATCCAAGTCGAACTTGCCGCCGATGGATGTCACCGAGGGAGCAGAGATGGAGCTGACGTTGGCGGCACCGCTGGAGATGATACCACCAGTGATCTTCTCGACACCGCTGAGGGACAAGTCACCGCTGTAGGTCTTCTTGATGGTCAGGTCACCCTTGAGGGTGGTGCAAGAGGCGAGGGCATCAACATCGCTCTGGTTCTCGACAGTGGTGTCACCACAGCTGTCGTCGGCGAAAGCCAGCTGGGAAGCGGCCAGCGCGGTCAGGAGGTACTTGAGAGACATTGTAGATGTCTGTATCGCGTCGCAGTCAGCAATTGCAGAATTCCCAGGCTTCCAGGGGGGACACGTACGAATTAGAAATATGGAACGGGGGAGATATGGAAGTGAGCGAAGAGAAGAAAAGGCGCTTCAAACGAAAGGGAAGCGAATGATACTGCTAGGCAGGAACTCTCTAATGGTAAGAACGAATGGACGGGGTTGGGGAGGAGAAGAGATTAAGAGGCAGGCGAGGAAAGGGGAGTTGGTGGAGAATGTGTATTGTGACGGCCTTGTTTTTATATACCAGGGGAAAACACACACAATACCGCATCCGGCGCTCTGGGCTGTGCTGAATAACTTTCGCCGGTTTCGGTTTTTACCAGACTTACCAGGAAAAAAACTCACAACCAATGGAACTTACGGCCCAATTCCTGTTTTGGTCCCACGCTAGTTCGGTTTCGTACCCCTGGCAGATTTTCAATACACACGTGTTCCATCCCATGCTTCAATGCGGATGTTTGCTATTTCACGTTATAGAGTTGTTGACATGGACATGGACATGGACATCATATGGGGATGGATGCTTGGGTAAAGGCAAGGTACAATTGCATTGGGGCTTATCGCCACCTCATGTCCAATGCATCTCGCTTGCTTCTGCCTATCAAGCCCTGCTCTATCTCCACGGTATCAATGGCGATGCAATTTTATGCGGCCAAAGATACAGTCTGTTAATGAACTCTAGACTCTGCTAATAATAATCCTTCATAAATACTAGTTTGTAATACCAGAATGCACTAGGCCAATTTATCAACAGGCCCCATCCTATCTATCACTTGCTGTCGTCATCTGTGTCCTCAAGCTCGAGACTCTCCCCTGATCTTCCAGAACTTTTGGTAGAATAATGATTGGCTATCCTTAACCCAGATCCCGGTATCCCTCTCTCTCAGATTGTATTTCAAACCAGTCAGACCAGGAATAGACATCCATCCCAATCTTATGTTTTGATAGTGGCCGATCTAAATTTGCGGGAATCCAAGCCTTCAACGGACCCGCCCCCCTGCCGCTATCGTCGATTACTGGTATGCACAACTCTCATTGGCACGTTGGAATGAATCGCCCTGGATTAATGTCAATCCTGGCTGTTTTCTGCTGCTCTACCTGAGGCGAAACGCCCCTCGCAGACGGATATGCAATTCGTGTCAACGGACCCTATTCTTCAACTCAATCCCCTGAGCAACAAGCCCCTTTTCACTTTGTGATATAAGACGATCATGAAGAATCTCTGGACTCTCCACTTGGTACCACCAGGATCTGCTGGTATACACTCAAATGCAATTTTCTCTACATACTGTACAGTACTGTACATATACCCTTGCCTATAATCAGACCATCACATCAAGCTTGCAGCTTTACGACGATCGCAGTCATGAATCGGATTTCCTCGCATTTTCAAAGGTTACATGTACTTTGTACTGACTCAGAAATCTGACGAAAAAAAAGGTCCTCTGCGCACAGAACACCTCGCTAGCACTCGGCTATAAATTGGCCCCGATGGAGCTCCTGTCATTCAACACCAGGCGATCAGAGCCATGTCTAGAGCCACTTCGACCCGGGACATCTGAGACTAAATCTGTGACAAAAGATCCATCCCATTCCGCCCTTCAAGGTCTACTTAATTTTGCATGTATGACCAAATTGAAGATGGACACCAAATATACGACCACAAACAACCTGTAGTGAAGTCTCGGTGGCAACAAAGCCATTACTGTATACACAACGTTACAGTGTAAAGTTGGCAAATGTTTCAGAAACGGGGCCGTCCCACTCACTCCACCCATGTGTAATTTTCGATCGCTTAGAAAATTGGCAAACCTGCTCGATCCGACCGTGCAATTGTTCATTTTTATTATGGAGACCAGTTTGACCAACAGCAATGAATTAAAGCAACCCCATCAAGCTCTGCAGAGTGGACGAGGGCTAACATGTTACCAAACCCGGACCTTGGCTTTCCCCGTGCTTGGAAACGCCACCATTATGGATACGCGGCCTTAGGACCAAACCTAGTTGAGTCGGTATTATATGGCGCTGTTTAAGCTTAGAATCGGGGTCCCCTGTCTCATGTGTGGTAACCCGAACGAAAATATGTCCATTTGTACTTTGCAATTACATTAACCATTCAATTTGAGCCTTTGTACTGTACATTCGTACATTCGTACATTCGTACATTCGTACATTCGTACATGTCTGGCCGCTCATTTCTTGGATTCACATTCCGGGGTGCCTATCCGACCTGTCAGGGCTGAGAATTTGCCTCTCGTTGGAATGCGTAGAACGCTCAAGAACAACCTGCCCTCGGAAGTCTTGGGGGCCTTCAATCTAGGGATATGGGGAATGATTGCATTCCTACGCCTACGAACACGAGACCGAACCCCGTGAGAGAATTAAAAAAAATGTTCGCCCGACCACGCTGGAGTATGTACCCTATATGTGCATGTACCTGACGGGTACTGGGAGACTGGATGCCGCGCGATGCCACGCGTTTTGGGAGTTTCTCCCTTGTGTCTCCATTCACTGAGTGCTAGAGATTTGGTGAATATAGGCATGGATCTGATCTGAGGAGTTGATATGTTTCTATCACAGACAGGGATTCACGCTTGTTTCGGACTGCAGCACGAACTATCTTTCAGAAATCCGACTCGGTCTAACCCTTGGGGTTAAATGTTTATCTCGGAGTTAACTACTTCTTTACTATAGTAAGTGCACTAGACAAACGGTTGTTCTCCACCAATGGAAATTTTTTTCGGCTCTTGATCAAGGCATTCACCTATGGGGTTGAAGAATCGTATGTCGCTGACGCAAGCACTGGGGTTGCTCCGGTGTCGACTGCAGGTTATCCTGGTTGAAAGATATCAAATACTATAAAATACAATAAACGAAAATAACAAATACCAAATATCATTTCAATGCAAAAAATTCAGCTTGTTGGTCGTTGTATTGAGACCTAACCGTGGATCTGACTTTGTCCTTGATATTTCCAGGGAACCAAGCACCAGCGGAGTATATGACAGCCAATAACGTGACTTTGATATCTAGACCCAAGGAACAATATCGTCCAGGATGTATTTTGATTTGCTGTTGTCATAGAGTATCCAGGATGAGACTCAACGTATTTTTGGTTCCATTGACTTGGGCATCACTGTGCGAATCCTCTATTGGGAAGGAGGGGGTTTTCTTTGTACGTTCGCTTATTTATTTTGGTAGACAGACGACGTGTAGAGGAATGGATTCACTGGTATGAGTTTGTGGCGGGTGGGTACAAAATATATACTAGCGGAACAATCCTACTATTAAGATATTAATAGGATCGTTACTCCACGAACTCAGAAGAAAATCACATGGAAATCTATGTTCCCGTCTCTATAATAAAGTTAAATGAAGAATGGCCATTCTTAGTGCCCGAAATATCAAACTTGGCACTCACCATTGTACGGTCAAGAAACACTGAGAACGTTGAATTGTACTTAAATCATAATTTTAACCTGCTCAAACAAATCTCTGCTTAATTGTACCATGTACAAATGAGGATCTAATGTTCAATCCTAGGTAGACTGTCTGCCAACTGAAGTGCCTTCCGGTAAGAGCATGCCACGACATCATCTATTGAGTCTCCTTTGGGGCAATCCCAAGCTGTCAAAAGAGGCATACTAAGTCGTTAAAACTCTTGAGAACCAACGTTGCGCAGACGCATACCAGTGTCTCATATACAAAGCGATCTATTACAACACGACACACCACTTGGAGATTTAGCCATCCATTGTGAACCATTGCCAGACCAGCGTGATGCAGTGTGAAACTTTCTGGCCCGAGAACGGCAATGAGATATGGCAATCAAGGATGCAGGATAATTTCATCAGTGGAAGTAAGAGGCATGCGCTCTGAAATAGTCCGAATTTCTTCTCACAACGTAAGCTTCTCACATGCTTCCGCGAACCAATCCAGATCATTCTTAGACCATGATCAGCGAGTTAATGCGGCAGTGCATATAAGATGTAGGAGCTCTATATTTTAGAGGCTGTGATACGTCCGATGAGCTTCAAACCATGAAAGTGGACTAACCACGAATTGGAACGTCTCGTCTGAGGGCTTTGGAGCTTTTGCCTTTCCATCCACCTAACTCATAGAGTCGGCATCATAGGTTGCAACACAGAGGAATTTAGCCGTCCGAAGAAATGCTACAAATTAACGCAAGCTGTGAGTCCATGGAAATGATACGACATGCCTCATTAGGTCTTCCCAGTCGATTTCGCAAGATTGGAAAATCATCAAGACTCTTCCCACTACTTATTTGGCGAAGGGATCTATTGTTGCTACTGTCGATAGTTATTCGCTTGGGGCTGCGAAAGAAAAGATTCTGCGTGCTTGATCGAGAGCACGGTAGAGCAAATCAGGTATTTCTATGTCAGTACTTAAAATATGTTGTCATCTAGCATTTGATAAGTTATGCTCATCACCTACAGGGAATCTTTAAACTGATCGTCAGATCTACCAGTGAAAATGAGCCCCAGTCACTTCATGGTTGTAGACTCTACTCAAGGATACCCTTGAGCCCGTTGGAGCATTTGGCAACCAAGCGAAGTTTCTACACATAGAAAGTAGTAGCCGAATGCTTAGAATTAATATTCAACAACGCAGCGTTGAATTAGGCTCAGTATAAGTTTAGATATAAGAAGCCGTTCACGGTACCCACTGGGTAACCCAAAGCAGCGAACTCCAACTCCAACTCCGCACCTCCGCAACATTCTCCGACCCTCGAGACATCACCTCCACTACTACCAGTATATCTAACAGACTACGCAATAATGTCACTTCGACGCTCAGCCCGACTAGGCTCTATCCCAGCCCTCACCCCGTCGATTCCAGCCCTGAAAAGCACAGCACCAACCAAGACAGCGCGAGTCCAAGACAGCGCAGTAGCCAAACCCCGCAAAGCACTCAAGAAACCAACACCCAAGCCACAAATAAAGACTGCATCCTCATACTGGTCCCCAGAACCAGCACCTACCACAGCAAATAACTCCCAGACAACAAGACCCCAAACACCACCCCCGCTCGACCGCCCCGTCGACCCGCACCGAACAAACGCAACCCTCCGCACCCCCCATGGCACGGCCGTGACCGCATACCCAGCGCACGCAGAAGATGCCTCGCCCAGTAAGACAGGTCTCCCCCGACCCCTGGCAACAACCGGCACGCTTCTCGAACAAGCAACGGCACACCTCATAGCTACAGATCCACGCCTCGCGCCTGTCATAGCGCAACACCCCTGCTCGCTTTTCTCCCCAGCAGGCCTGACGGAAGAGATTGATCCATTCAATAGTCTGACCAGTAGCATCATTGGCCAACAAGTCTCCGGCGCTGCAGCGAATTCGATTCGAAATAAGTTCCTGGCGTTGTTTAATTTAGTTGGCGGGGAGAAGGCTGGGGATGGGGAGTGGCATGCTACGTTCCCGACGCCAGAGCAGGTTGTCAAGCTTGATATTCCGACTTTGAGGACTGCGGGCTTGTCGCAGCGGAAGGCGGAGTATATCCTTGGGTTGGCGGAGAAGTTTGTTAGTGGAGAGCTTGGGGCTAGGATGTTGGCGAGGGCTTCAGATGAGGAACTGTTTGAGAGGCTGATTGCTGTTAGGGGGTTGGGAAAGTGGTCTGTTGAGATGTTTGCTTGCTTTGCGCTTAAGCGGATTGATGTTTTTTCGACTGGAGATTTGGGGGTTCAGTAAGTTTGTTCTTGCGTTTGGGGCTAGAATTTTCTGGCTATATGCTGACTCTGATTCTGTTAGACGGGGCTGTGCTACCTTCGTTGGACGAGATGTGAGTAAAGTCAAGGGTAAAGGTGGTGGTAAGTTCAAGTATATGTCCGAGAAGGATATGTTGGAGCTTGCTGCGAAGTTTGCGCCGTATCGGTATGTTCTTTTTAGTTTGGTAGTATTGAATAACCATGCTAATTGATTGCTACAGAAGTCTATTCATGTGGTATATGTGGCGGATTGAAAATGTTAATCTTGCTGTTCTTGGGGGTTAACCTTTTAGGATCAGGTCTGGTTGAATTGTGATTTATAAAACCGACCAGCTAGAGACTAGCAGGATACTAGTATACATTTACTTCCAATGTAATTGATCATTGCAATACATCATCTGAATATCCATGAGGCTTCTACAATATTGGATGTTGTCCACTACCTAAAAGAGCAGGTGCATGATATCAGGCGTCTAATGCCCAAGCTGACAAGAACTTTCCACAGGCGCCTACCCATATTACTCAACGAACACCCTATATCCAGAGTAAATGATAATTCCCTTGCAAATACTGGACAGCACATATATTAAGAGCGCGAAGAAAATCGATTTGTACAATATCAGTACACACAGGCTACATAACCAAGCCGTGGGCCGCCGACGATAGCGCCCACATCAACTTAAAAAAAAAGCATACCGGGCGTCTATTTCGTGCCAGCCCAGTTCCCCAACCCCTCGTTTTCATATCTATTGAACGAAGTAGAAATTGTTTACTTGCGGACAACAAGGTTGTCGAGGTCCTCACGTTCCTTGACCTCCTTCTCGATCTCGCGGATGATGGGGCTCAGGTACTCGACATCCTATTTGAGTTGCATCATTAGCATGATTATCCTTGAAGTGGGTATATATGACAAAACAGAGTCATGGTGGATGTGACAAATCCTCGCAACAGGATTGGCCGGTCTGGGGACTAATGCGGGGAGAGCGAAATTTGGATGTTGAGAACTCACCTCCTCGGGCTTGGTCTGCTCGTTGGCGGGAAGAAGGGTGTGGGAGATAGAGCACTGCAATTGACTTTGTTAGGCTTTTGCGACCCGATGAGGAAGGGGTTTGATCGAACCTGGAAAGCGCGGCGGATACGGAAGACACGGTCGTAGGCCTCCTTGGAAGGAAGACGCTTGATGGCCCTCTGGACGTTCTCGCTCTCCTCGGGGATGAGGTCGTCGAACCTAGTGGCTAATTAGCAGGTGTTGTTGGGCTGGACCCTGTTGCGAGCGATATCCGAAGAACCGGGATTGCGGGCTATGCCACACGACTGCGATTGCATTCAACAGATATGCCAACTGTCTGTAGCTGTTTGCCCAATTGATCCCTGATCCTTTTTTTCCATCGCTCGCAGTCGGGTCGTGTGGGAGGGCAGGATTTACTTGAGTCCGAGTCTCCTGTAGCCGGCAGCGTCGGTGTACCAGTTGGCAAGGGGCTGCATCCAGCGCTTAAGCAGCGGGCGCTTGACAATGTAGTTGGCGAAAGAAGGGGCAGACATCTTGAGTCCCGGGTATCACAATTGACGAGAGAGTGAAAAGAGGTGGTAAGGCTATCCGGCTGGAACACGAGATGACCCGATGTTGCGAAGTTGTGCAAAACGGAGCTCGGGCGACTAGTCCCAAAACGGAAACTTCTGGCCTGAGGCAAGTATTACACGTGACTGGTCGAGTACTTGCCTGAGGCCCACAACAGGTGGGAATGTCAATCGCAGCACTCCACCTCACAGATAGGTTTCCTATGTCATACCCCCCCCTCGAGTGATCAAATTCATTTTGCCATGGGGATTTGTTGACTCTAGCAATCTATAATCCCTGCTTCTCTAGGGAAGCTTGATTGCTCATAACCCCGCTCACCGTCCGTGCAGCAGCTTAGGGCATTATATCAAGCAACCGGGTTCGGTAACCATCGGCCCCAGAAATCTCTCCTCACTCGGACCTCCACTATCTATCTCTCCCTCTTTCTACATACCTTCGGATCGTTTGATCTCCAACATTTCTTCTATCTTCTTCGAAACAGGGTTCTTGGGTTCCGGATCGAGCACCCGATATGCTCGTGTCCGGGAGCCCTCGTTGATTCACGGATAAGCTACGTGAGTGCCGGTCACCAAAATGACTTCTGGCGGCCGCAGCGCTCCCAGAGGCTCTTCGGAGCAAGCTCAGTCATTCCCTATGGAAAATGCTGCATCTGCTCCACACGTGCCCGCCATGCCGACCTCTGCTTTCACAACCCGCCTTCAGATCCTCTCCACCACTTGGTCCGACGGCCTTATTACACCTCTATGTGGAGCCAGCGCTGGCGTGGCTTCTGGTATTGTCACTTGCCCTCTTGATGTGATCAAAACCAAACTACAGGCCCAGGGCGGCTTCCGTCGGGGAACACGGGAAACAGTCTCGGGGACGCTCTACCGGGGAATGCTCGGTAGTGGAAGGAAGATCTGGCGAGAGGACGGTATTCGCGGTCTTTATCAAGGACTCGGTCCCATGGTGCTGGGATATCTCCCAACGTGGGCCGTTTACCTAGCTGTCTACGACCTATCTCGCGAGAAATTCCTTCATTACACAGGTTTGTGCCTTTCCAAGTATGAGACGAAAAGACATGAACTCTAACTTTGATATAGATAACTGGTGGTTATCAAGACTTTACGCATCGATTACTGCCGGTGCATGCTCGACAATAGCGACAAACCCCATTTGGGTTATCAAGACACGGCTCATGTCCCAGAGCCTTAAACAAAACAACGAAGGATTCCGAGCCCCGTGGCAATACTCAGGGACATGGGATGCGGCACGCAAGATGTACAAAGTTGAGGGAATCCGCTCTTTCTACTCTGGGCTCACCCCGGCCCTTCTCGGATTGGCTCATGTAGCCATTCAATTCCCCCTCTACGAATACCTGAAAATGGGCATCACGGGCTATGGTATTGGCGAACATCCCGAACACGGTAATACCCAGTGGGTCGGAATCTCACTCGCCACTTTCCTCAGTAAGCTCTGCGCAAGCACCATCACATACCCCCACGAGGTCCTCCGAACACGACTTCAAACACAGCAGCGCACTGCGCCTGCATCCTCACCAGAAGAAATTTCCTTCCGCGGTGGACTCAGTCACCCACATGACCGTGGCCGGTCTCAGGGCTATTCCTCCTCGGATGGAATGCGCACCCGTCCACGCTATAACGGCATGATACGCACGTTCCAGACAATTCTCCAAGAAGAGGGCTGGCGCGGCTTCTACTCGGGAATTGGGACCAACCTCTTCCGGGCAGTCCCGGCCGCTATGACAACCATGCTCACATACGAGTATCTACGCAAGACGATTAGTCACATGCAGCACGAGGGTGATCTAAAGCTGAAACAGCAAGAAGATGAAGCGCGGGAAACTTCCATTTGATACCCATGATCCAGCAATACATAAAACAATACCCTTTCGACCTCCTCGCTCTTCGAACATCGCTTTCAATTGTTTCCGACCGCCAAGCCCTTTTTCCGTTTCTCGCATACCTGTATAGATGTACCCGGCGGTCTGTTGATCTTTGCAGATAACATTCTAGCGAGCGAAACTTGCCCTTTGCATTTCGAATCTCATGATCTCGGCATAGAGATGTCTCCAGTTGGAGATTCCGAGGCTTTCACGTGTCTTCACATGCTTTGCTTTAGCTTAAGACTTTTGGCGGCTTGAAGCATTTTTCATTTCTTCTGTTATTTTCGTTTTGTACATGTAAATTAAGAAATCAAGGATGCGTTATCTTCCTACTTCAAGGAACTATTCACTGCCGCTGCCCATCGAGTAGGTCACATTGCCCTGGACGTCCAAATCCAGAGCTCCATGCTGCATAGAAGTAATATTGTTTGAAAGTGAAACTTAGAAAATCGCTGCATAACCAAAACCGATCAAACCGCTTTCTCATACCATCCACATAGCTGCGCCGAGAGCGGCGACTCCAGCAAGACGAAGCGGGCTTGGTGTATCAATCAAAGTACTGCCACTGGATTTTGTGGAGTTACTACACATAAGATTAGACTTATAGCCTAGTAGACGGCCCTTGTCCAATAGCTCTTGGAAGGGTGCGCAATTGAAATCAGTACTGTTCTTGGACGGATATACCGAAAAGCTCGTCAACACTGATGGCGGTGGAGTGCTGTTCAAAGAGGAATTTTGCTGTGCGACAAATGTATCACTGTGATTGATCAGCTATCAGGTCGCTCGTGAAGAACATGATGGTACGTACAAGAATGCGTTGCTGATGAGGCAACCGCTAATGGAAATCGACGAGATGTTTGTTGGCCAGTACCAGGTTTGGACGCGCTTATTTTGGTCGTTTGTACGGTACATCGAGGTCAGATTCAAGTTTTGTGGACCGGTAATTTGCACATCGAAGCCGCCTGTCCAGTTCACGGCTTGTGGGGGTAGAGTGATGTCTTGAACAGGATGAGTCCCCCGAAATTGCTCAAGCTTTAGATAGCGGAGATCATCGAATGGAATCTCTAAATGTGGAATGGAAATATCGCTAGACAATAGTAGAGAATCGGCTTTGAGGGACGCCAGCTTCGGGCTGCGTTTGAGATCTGATACACCACCAGCAAGAGACAGAGTTCCGATTGTCATGTTTGTTGCTGAAGGGCTACCCAACGTCACGGATGAATTGGCATAGATGGAGAAGTCATCGACGTATAAAAACCCAAAGGTCAGACTGTTGAGGTTTGGCAATGGCCCGCTAATGTAGACTGCAGAGAGGTTGAGGCGAGAATCAGATAGAATATCAAGCGAGTCGATTTTTGTCGCGTATACCTGGACGCTTGTCGCATTGCGTAGGCTCTTGTGTCGGAAAGTGGTGATATTGGGGGCACTCAAAGTGAAGTAGCTGACAGATTCCAAGTTTGCGATATCTAGATAGGTCATATCGGGTGCATCGTGGCCTAGTGAGAATCCGGTGTCCACAGTTTTGAGATTTGGGAGAGTGAGGTTCTGAAGTTTCGTGGGAGATGATCCAAATTCGATTGCGCCCACTTCGGTCAAAGTTGAGCTAGAAAGTGTGAAGTAGGGCTGGGTATCAAGTGTGTCGTATATGCTAGTCCAATAGCCCCCGAGAGTGCCTTCGATCACCTCAACACCATCCAGATTGATGTGTTGGGTCGTGCTATTGTCATTGAGTGGACCAATAGCAACATGGCCTGTGATAACTGGACAATTTTTGCGCAGCAAGTCTGCACCAGCTGGCGAATAAATAACGAATGAGCTGCAGTTGAAGGCCAGTGCCCCTAAGAAGAGTGTTACTGAAACGATCGTATAGACAATTATTCGCTCCTAAATAAGGTGACTTATACTTACTAGAGCAGTATAGCCATATAAAAAGCATCCATGTCAGCAATGTGGAATTTCGTCCGGTCATATTGTAGATGCTGAGTCGCCGAGGTTGGATGTAGATGAAAGCCAAGAACAATGCCGACAGGGCGCACCCCAGATTTTAGGGCTGTTGGCTTCGGCCCCTGACCAGGAACAGGAATCATACTACAATTTGCCGTGGCATCCGTTTTACATCGCTTAGCGTGCCTAGCGTTGCCAGCCCGGCGCCCTGTCCGTCCCGAATGGAGTAGGGCTGAGCGGCGAAAACTCGCCCCCTAACGCTTGGCAACACTTGCGGCTCTGTTGGCTTACTTGTTAGATCATTCTGGGATTAAAAAAAAAAAAACATAAAGATCATCCGAAAGAACCAAAAAGAGTACGAAGATCGTGATGGTAACGGGGTGTGGGGTTCCTAGGCCTCAAGGGCTGTTTGGGGGCCAAAAGAGCTTTCTACGAGCCAGCGACTTACAGAACCTTGCAAGGCACTGGGCAAAGGAGGTCAAAGCCACGTTGTGTAAAATTCCTTCAGACCCATTACAGCCTAAGGCTAGGATGATTTAATAATACACATCAGGTTGGCGCTTTTCTCTTTTGTTTCCGCAGATGTAACAGGAAATATGAATGACATACAGTTGGGGGAAAGGACAAGATGAAACGGGTTGAGGCTTGAGGATGAACGAAAAGCTCAAGAGGGGAGATGTAGCGAGGGAACTATCTGGCGAGAGAACTGACTCGAATAAGTAGATTAATGCCTTCCTGTTGTATGATACGGTGGCCTCTAATACCCTAGTGAAGGCTAAAACCTCTCAAATATAAAATTATGTGTAGATCTACCGCTCTGTTGATCCCACAAGAGTCGCCGATATTATCTTTCAACTTGCATTCCATCAAAGCCAATCGCCAGTATATGTCTCGGTATATATAACCAAGAAGATTAGCTCTGACTTTTTTCAGCTGCAGTATCTAGATTTTTCTTTTATTAAGATATAAATGAACAGATAAGAAAGATGTTTCTTGCATCTGTATCGGTAGATACAGCGTTTGCTGAAGTCCGAGAAGATTGACATGAAGCTGAGAGACTGCTTTCTGGCTTCGAGAACGACCCAAGATAGACAGGTGGGACAAGAGAAATCATCCAAGTTACACTGTAATCGCTGTTGTTAGTGACGTCCAGCCAATATTGATGCTAGTGGTGGGTAAAGATACAAAGCAGACCTTGCACATGAAAAGTCTCGATCATACAAGAATCGATCTCGAAATATATACATGTCATGGCTCTTGGAGTCAAATGTATTGCAGGAAGGAGCCCGAGAAGTCATATTTCAAATGTTGATAGGATGCTTGAAAAAAGGCCATCAACAGTCCATATCGCGTGTATCAACAATATTTTTCGCTCTGACTATTAGTCTGAAAGTGTTATTTGAATCCTATACGTACGTACTTATGGGACGGTTCTGATTATGTAGAATCTAGCAAACAACACCACCCAAATATTCTCATACCAAATAATTTATTCTTAAATTCTCTTGGTTAATTATAGAAGAGTGGTATTATCTTGATGCTTGTGAATCATATACAATCTACGTCGCCTGGCGAAGTTTAGCAGACACGGAGGTTTCATCAAATGACTTCTCCTCAACTCATAATCAAAATGTATTTGAAGATTCTCTCTTCTATAGAAGGGCATCTACTAGAAAGTCCATCGAGTAACTCGAACAGTTAACCCGATGCACTTCAATATGGGCAAAAAAAGGAGACAACGAGAGGCCAGACTAGGGCTCGAACAACAGCTGAAAATTATACTCACTTTAACGACTGTATGTAGAATTCGACAAAACCTTCACGGCACTGTCAACAAATCGATGGCCCTTATGTACACTTTATCTCGAATCCTCAAGCATGTAGTTCATATTTTGGCCTAAGGCATGCAGGATAAGCAGATAACAGACACGTGACACGCTATTTAAATTACCCGCAATTTTTTTTCCGCCTCGTTTTCCCTTCCATGTTTCCCATCACGTCTATTCTCCGACAAGTCTGTTCACATCGTCTGCTACTGGACACTCATGTGTATAATGTCGACACTATGAGTGCCAGGTAGCTGATATTTAACAAAACCAATGATGATCATTGGCCATTTGGTGTTTTTTTGGACCAAGTTGGCACCTATTTCGACACGCACCATGAAATGGAAAGCAAGATGGTTTACAGTCATGCATAAAATTGTTGTTTCATTCTTGAACAAATCGGCAATGTCTTGATGTGCCTATATTCTTGTCGCTTTTCTCCCATTCCGTTGACCTACAGTACATGATACTCTTCTCCATTATTCACATGATGAACAATTTTTATATCGATCTGGGTTGTTACAACACTTGAACTCCCGGGGCATGATCAATGATACACTGAAAATTCTGATTGAATTTGGAGAAGAGATATTCTTTCCCGTCCATCTATTTATCCTTGATCCTACATTTATTATAGCGTTGAAGAGATGTTGAAGAAATAAATGAAAGTTACACGAATTGGTATCTCAGAACATGTATTAAGCCCTGAATCGTAATAATGACTGTAAAGGATGTTGTATAACGCTGGCATGTCGCTCCTCGCTTGAAGGTCATCATTTTCCCCGCCCACCATTCTGACCTCGACTTTCCTTAAGGGCTTGTTGTACCCAAGACTCGTCTTTTCTCTCAGCAGGCACAGGCCGCTGGAGACTAGTTCCTGTAGAGGCTTGAGTCTGGGCATTTTGTCGGGCTGTGCGGATTGAACTGAAACAGTATGAACAAAGGATGACAGCCATTGTGAACGCTGCGATGGGGGCATTGATAGACTTGATTTCAGGTTAGTAACGGGACAGTCATTAAACTCAACGTAGAACTTCAAGGTAGAACTCAAGGTGTGGTTTGTTGATGGGAGCTCAGTGGGCTAATGGTGATATGAATGTGATCCATTGCAGAAGACACTTTACATACCCCTGATGGCTTGCCAAATGCTTTGGAGCCCGGTTCCCGTTGTGCCATTGTATATGTCACAGATTCCTTAAGGTCGAGGTGAAATGAGAGGTATTAGGTCTCGGTCTACGCGGGAGGTGGCGTGGTCTGCGCTTTGTGGATAAGTGGGTATCTTAACGCTAGGTGATGAGTCGAAGGAAACAACGAAAAGAATCTCATGCAGAGAAGGACTTCTTGCAGAGTCAATGAGAAAGCAAAACGTAAATTATATAAAGAGCGAAAGCGACCATTTTGACTGGGTTGGATATTGACCAGGCAGAAAGTAGGAATGGTTGGCGGTGAATAGAGCGGGAGGCTTAATGGCCAATGAATGTCACGGATAGCTAGACACTCCCCACACCGCCTTTGCTTTATCGCAGATCGCGTCAATGGTCTTCATCATGGATCAACCATACAACAGCCATGGCTTCCGATTCAAACCCCAAAGGGGGTATGTCTCTCTATGGACATCTTCTTGATCCATCAAGCGACAAGCCAGGAACTATTTCTCGTGCCCCAGTGGTCTTTAACCAGAGCTCGGAGACTGAGGCGCAACCCGACGACCCGGCGGGCAAAAAGCAACTGAATGCTGGTAGCTATATTTGACTTCTCTGATTGCAGCGAAGCAGCTTGAACTCACCTTACTCTCCCCGAACAGCTTCTCTCCGGTTCCAGCCTACAAGAAGGCCACAGCTCTCCGCGCAGAAGTCCAAGCCGAAGTCTACGTTACCCAAGGCGACGCCACATCCCACACCCACTCAAGCCCCAAATTCTTCGTCAGCACCTACTTCGAAGAGCACTTTAGCCGAATGGGCAGCTTTAGAAGACGATGACCACGGATACCAGGGCGAGAAACGACAGCGCGGCGGCAGGAAGAAGCGCAAGAAGACCCGCGAAGAGCATATTATTCAGAACTGGGACGATATTTATGATCCATCGCGACCAAACAACTATGAAGAATATCGACACAGCGATGAAAAGATCATGGAAGTCCGCGACTGGAAGAATCGCCTATACGCGCATCGGATGAGACGCTCGCTGAGCCGAGACTCAGACAGCGATGAGGACAATAGGCCAATGAACCGTATGTTTCACCTGCTTCATTTAGACTCTGCTAGGATATCGCTTAAGAAATATCCCCAGGACAATTTGCACCCCCAAGCAGTTTTGCCCCGCCACCAAATCTCAACAATGCGCTACTCTCACCCTCATCAACGTCTGTTCCTGATGATGCCTCTGGCGAAGATGCCTTTGCACGACGTGCACGCCTCGGCCAGTCTTCCGGCCTTGGACAGCAAGTTCCACCGCCTCCGCCTGAAGATTCTAACCCTCCTCCCCACGACCCCACCGTTCAAGACGCATATATGCGGCCATTCCAGAAAGCCAACAACCTATCATCAGAAAACAACGTACCGCCTCCTCTACTATCACAACCCCTTGATAAATTCCAGCCTAGTGCCGCCACAATCTCCCGTGCTCCAGTCAGATACGCTCTACCTGCGCCGCCAGAAGATATTCCTGCATCGGAAGCTGAGCTTGAAGCTGCATTGGCCGAAGAAGAGCCAGCAGATGAAGATGAACAAAGCGAGAATGCACCACGCTCTAATCGCCCAGGACAAAAAGGATTCGCGGAGCGATTGCTTTCTAAGTATGGCTGGACTAAGGGATCTGGACTTGGTGCTACGGGTTCTGGCATCAAGAACCCGCTCCAGGTGAAGGTTGAAAAGCGCAAGAAACGACCTGACTCAGAGGGTGGGGGCTTTGTTACCCCCGCTGGACGAGGCAAGATTATTGGAAGCAAGAAACTAGGCGGCTACGAGAGCAAATTTGGCCCCATGGGCGAAGTAATTGTTCTGCGAGGCATGTTGAATGGAATGGATCTGCAGTCTGAACTGGAGACAAGTGAAGGTGGAGGATTGATGCAGGAAATTGGCGAGGAGTGCAATGAGAAGGTATGTTTCCTTATCAATGAGCTGGTATATGAGAATTCAGCTAACATATTGGGATCCTAGTATGGAACTGTCGAGAGAGTCTACATTGCTTGTGATGTCGGAACTCCTGCTCCTGTCTTTATTAAGTTCACAAGTCCGCTATCTGCTTTACGGGTAAGTTTTCATCACGATATTTTGTCTTTGTAACTTGATTCATTCATTGACAACTGCCCACAGGCTGTCAATGCTCTAGAGGGTCGAATCTTCAATGGAAACACAATTGAAGCGCGATTTTTCAACACTGAGAAATTCGACCAGGGAATTTACACTGTCTAATTCCTTGCGAAGGTCCTTACAAGCACAATAATGATATCAATTGAATTCCATGATATTGGATTTCTTTCTGCACGATCGTTATTAAATTGCTATCAAAACCCTTCCTAAATATACCAAATTCCAACTTGAAGGAACCAGCAAAAAATAGCAGCACTAGAGCGTAACCCGATCAAATGTAGTCTTCCTAACAAGAAGTGACCTCTTTTTCGCACCAACGGCCATCGGCTGTCCACCTAATCTGCTAGCAAGAACAGGAAGACGAGACGGCATGTCAATAGTCTTCTTGAATTTCACCTGGAAAGACGGCTTCGGTATCGGCTTCGTCTGGTGTGACTCTTCCGCTTTCTCGCGGCCATAAGAATCCCAGGAAAGCCAGTGCCAACGCTTCTTGTGCTTCTCAACCAGAACTAATGGCTGTAATCCGCCAGCTCCTGCACAGATGGCACGCCGACGAGGTTTCTTTTCTTCTTCGGTCAGCTCTTGCTTCTGAACAAGGACCAATGGCCTTAAACCGAACTTATCGTGGTCATCTTTCCACAGAATGGGAGCTTTGAACATGGGCGTCATTTTCCCAGTTTGAGCTTTGTTGGTAAGAATAGAAGAAGAAGAAGAGGTAGAGTAAGCGGCATTCTTTGTGGAATATGGATCATTCTTATCTAGCCATCTGAGCCAGCGATGGAGTTTCCCATCCGGATTGCTACGAGTCAGATTTTGGGATTGTCTTGGTCCGGAGGCATCACTTGCAGTTATGGCTGCATTTGATCCAGTTTCGACCTCAGGATCAGTCTCATTGTCGGAACCTGACCCTTCATCGGAATCTTCATCGGTGTTTTCATTGGAGCTATCGTCATCGCTGCCTGGGAGGGCCATTGCGGCTTGCAGTGCACCCAAACGGTCACCAGCGTTCCATCTGGCAATACTGGCGCGGCGATCTACCGTTACCTTCAGCTTGTTTCTGGTCTTGCATTGCTTGCATAATCCTGTCAGAGGAAATTGTACAGGAATCTGATCCTCTTCTTCACATGGACAGCCTGCGTCCAGGGCTGGAGTACACCAGATTAGAGAAGCTGTTTTGACTGAGGCTGCATGGGTACATTTTGCATAGTACCATGTTGTCTTGAAGCACATTCTAAATAAATTTGTATGTAATGTTAGAAGTAATATATGGGGCTGGCAAATTGAAGGTTAGGGTTGGGTTGGGGGTAAGCCACTCGATCGAGAGCTTGTATCGACAGGAAAGTTGGATATTGAGTTTAGAGAATCCTGATGGATGGCCTTATATAGACGCTTTTCTGTTAAGCCAAGCCAGGAATTATCGGGGATTACCTGTGAGCTTCGTGTATGACTTTGTCTTTACTCGGATGAATCCCTCGATGTTCGATGGCGAATACAAAGGACTTGTTTGGTGTTCTTTCATATCATTGTCATATCATTGTCAGTCCACAAAACATATAATTTTTTGTCTTTTGGTCACATTAAAATTATATGAGACAAAGAGCTTTCATGGATAGCAATCTGGGCAACTTAGGGTTGCTTTTTTGAAGGAACAGGTAGGTCTGTAAACATCCTCTCTTTCCCAGCGACACAACTACTTAGATCTCAAATCAAAAATAAAGTCAATTGAATGGAATCTGACTGTATATTCTAAGAGTTGACGGCTTTCTAGTGGCGAATGTAAGGGGTAAAATGGAAAGGATTGTCCTGGATTCGTAGTTCTTGAAGTCATGGCACTGCACATCTGTTGATAGTCCATATTTTCGAGGAAAGTTACTCAACCCCAGCTGACCTACAAGATGTGGCATTTTAAGCAGTTTTTTAAGTGAGAATGAAGAAGAAGCAAGTCGCTGACCAGAGCGAAGTGCTCGCTCATTCATCATGACCGCTACTCTCGAATTAGGCCAGAGCGCAACGTATATTGAATTGCTGAATGACAGTATTAGGTACTAAAGTACATGTTCAAAATAACGACATACAGCTAGTCAAAATACAAATTACCTCGTGATCCTTGCATAGTTGCATTTGCGATCTCTGCCCAAAGAAGAAGTGAGGCTCCGTGATGGCCCTTGTAGGGTGCTTACCTAAGCGATCGTAGGCCTATGGGCGATTGATTGCCATCGCTCCAGCTTTCACGATTGCGACCTTTGAAATCTTCTCTCCGCTTCGCCTCTCCCACACCACTGCATCTGAATATCCCAGTCGCTCCTTCCAGCTATTGTCTCTTCTTCAACTCTGCTATCGTGCACGCACTTCATCCCCCACCAGATTCCTTTACGCGGTACCTGAAAACATGTCTCTCAGCCAGAACCGTCTCCAGGAGGAACGGTACGTAGCTTTTACCGGAGGATCTGCGCATTCATTGCGCTTCAATATTGCTCTGCTGACGAGTTCCAATCACACAGGAAGCAGTGGCGACGCGACCATCCCTTCGGCTTTGTCGCAAAGCCAGCACGAACTCCTCAAGGCGGCTTGGACCTCAAGACCTGGGAATGCGCCATTCCCGGCAAGACCAAGACTATCTGGGAGGGTGGACTTTTCAAGTTGACTTTGATTTTCCCCGATGGTGAGTGCAGCAGCACATTCCCAACTGAAGATCCATGCACTAATCTAGACGGTCATTGCTTCTAGAATACCCCACCAAGCCACCAAAGTGTACGTGCCTCCACGATCGATCTCCCACGCCTGCTTCTTTTGAGGAGTAGCCTTACTCGCGACAAAATCTGTTTGACATATGATTTATGAGGATACCTTGCTGATTCAAGACTGCAGGCAAATTCACGCCACCTTTGTTCCACCCCAACGTTTACCCTTCGGGCACAGTCTGCCTGTCCATCCTCAATGAAGAGGAAGATTGGAGACCTGCGATTACCATCAAGCAACTCTTGCTCGGCATTCAGGATCTCCTCGATAACCCCAACCCAGAGTCGCCCGCGCAGGCCGATGCCTACAACCTGTTCAAGAAGGATCGACCTGCATATGAGCGCAAGGTCCACCAGGTGGTGAAGGAGAACCAGCCTGTTTAAGCATTGATTCCCAGCGTGGACAGCGAAAGAGCTGTGACGTTTTCTTTTCTGATTTTCAGCATGGGACATACCAGGGGACGATCTATGCATATCTGGTTTTTTATTTTTATTTTTTGGCGCAGAAGATATTAGCTACTTCCTACAGCGCGGCGTTCGCAATGGAGTTTGAGACTTTGAAGCCACCAGAATATCATTCCACCTATAAGTTACGAAGTTTACAGCTGTAAAGCGATGCGACTTCGGGTGCGAATCCGGCTATCTTATCGGTGACTCAAAGAGTGCCGACATCGCCCCGCCGAGAAATTGGAAAAAATTACTTGGTTCCTCCCGTAACCCCATGTATTAGTCAATTACTCAATTACTTCCTCTTCTCTTCCGACTCCTCTTCTTCTCCTTCTATACCCTCCAAAATCCCCAATTGCCCAACATGTGTGGAATCTTTGCGTGCCACCAGTACGTTGCGTCTTGCCCTAACCCCCGCCATCCTCAATAGTGGGATCGCGGGTCCGTCGAGTCATTGCTAACAGTCCCACAGCCACCCCGATGTGCAGCAGTTCAAGCCCACTGCTTTGCGCATGGCCAAGGCGTAAGTACTGCACTTCCTATGTCTTCAATTGCCTCTGCAATCTTCAGCAAGTTGAATTGTAGCTAACCTTGCGAGCACAGTGTGCGCCACCGTGGCCCCGATTGGAGTGAGTCATTGCTCAACTTGCAACATGGCAAGATATATAAGAGGGAGTAGGATTAACCAATGTTCTTTAACAGGTGGAAACTTCTGCGCTGAGAGCACTAGTGAGTCAAGCATACGAATCGGTCTTTTTCGGCAACTAACGGATATTTTTATTAGTCCTGGCGCACGAACGTCTGAGCATCGTCGGTGTTGGTAAGTTCTGACCGAGTATGGCGCGTTTATGACCTTTGGCTAATATTCTTTTACTAGACTCCGGTGCCCAGCCCCTTGTCAACGAGGACAGCAGCCTCGCCCTCGCAGTCAATGGCGAGATCTACAACCACCGTCTTCTGCGGAAGAGCCTTCACACCAAGTACAACTTCAAGACACACTCTGACTGTGAAGTTATCATTCCCTTGGTATGTGAGAATGGAAAAATAAAAATTTGAGTACCGGCGCTGATATTCTATAGTACATGGAGCACGGTCTCGATGCCCCCAAGCACCTCGATGGCATGTTCTCTTGGGTTCTGTGGGACAAGAAGCAGGACCGTGTCGTTGCTGCCCGTGATCCCATTGGTATCACCAGCTTCTACCTTGGTCGCTCTTCCTCCACTCCCGGTGCCGTCTACTTCGCCTCCGAGCTCAAGTGCTTGCACCCCGTCTGCGACGACATCATCGCCTTCCCTCCCGGTCACGTTTACGACTCTAAGACTGACAAGCTGACCCGCTACTTCGAGCCTAAGTGGTGGGACCCTACCAACGTCCCTACCACTCCTGTCGACTACAAGGTCATCCGCCACAGCCTCGAGAAGGCCGTTCGCAAGCGTCTGATGGCCGAGGTTCCCTACGGTGTTCTGCTGTCTGGTGGTCTCGACTCCTCTCTGGTTGCTGCTATTGCCCAGCGCGAGACTCTTCGCATGGCCGAGGCTTCCCGCAATGCTCCCCCTTCCAACGCCGACGGCGAGTTGGTTGGCATTGACGATGAGAACGAGCTTTCTACAGTTACTACTTTCCAGCAGCTGCACTCCTTCTCCATTGGTCTCCCCGGTGCTCCCGATACCGAGGCTGCCATTGAGGTCGCCCGTTTCCTCGGCACCAAGCACCACCCCTTCACCTTCACAGTCCAGGACGGCCTCGACGCCCTCTCTGATGTGATCTACCACCTCGAGACCTACGATGTCACCACCATTCGTGCCTCTACCCCCATGTACCTGCTTTCCCGCAAGATCAAGGCTATGGGTGTCAAGATGGTCCTCAGTGGTGAGGGTTCCGACGAGATCTTCGGTGGTTACCTCTACTTCCACGCTGCTCCCAACAAGGAGGAGCTCCACAAGGAGACTGTCCGCCGTGTCAAGAACTTGCACTTGGCTGACTGCCTCCGTGCCAACAAGTCCACCTCCGCCTGGGGTCTTGAGGCCCGTGTGCCCTTCCTCGACAAGGAGTTCCTCGAGACCTGCATGGGCGTTGACCCCCAGGATAAGATGATCACCAAGGAGCGCATTGAAAAGCACATGCTCCGCAAGGCCTTCGACACTACCGATGAGCCCGAGACTGCTGCCTACCTTCCCGACAAGATCCTCTGGCGCCAGAAGGAGCAGTTCAGTGACGGTGTTGGCTACAGCTGGATTGATGGCCTCAAGGACGAGGCCGAGCGCCAGGTCACCGATGAGATGATGAAGAACCCCAAGCCCGAGTGGGGCACCGATGTTCCCGACACCAAGGAGGCGTACGTTTCATTCTCTGTTTCTAAATTGTTCAAAATTGTTCAAAAACTAACTTCACATAGATACTGGTACCGTACCATGTTCGATGAGCACTTCCCTCCCTACTGTGCCGGCACAGTCGAGCGCTGGACCCCTACCTGGTCTAAGCAGACTGATCCCAGTGGAAGGTGAGTCAATTCCTGTTTCAAAATTCAAAGGTTGAAACATTCTTCTAACATCACTTACAGAGCCATCGCCACCCACAACCAGAAGTATGACGAGACGAAGTAAATGTGAAGCCAAAGAGCAAACAAAAGCACACCTGGACTTTCTTTTCTGATTTAGCCTTTTCTTTTGGAATATTTTGGAACAAAAGGATAGAATGTATATACTTTGCCAGTATAATGTTATGATCCTTTCCACGGGCCTTCCTGTTTGTAGCCTGTATCCGTAGCCTCAGGCACATGAACACGTGACTTAACCGGCGGGCTTTCCCGGCAGCCGAGCGACCGCCAATCACCGGGCGCCCACCAACCCGTGCTAAGCCCCTAGTTCCCCCCCCAACATCATCGGTCTCTTCTTCTTCTCTTTCTTCATCTCTCTATAGAACTACCCCTTTCTCCTACAACTTCTCAGTCATTAGACTCCATCTCGTCATTATGTCTGCCCCCGCTGCTTTCTCCGACATCGCCAAGGCGGCCAACGATGTACGCACACTGTCCGGATCAAAAATCGGCACATCGGAACTTGGCTAATACCTTATCCCAATAGCTCCTGAACAAGGATTTCTACCACGCCGCTGCCGGTATGTCTATCTATGAGTGACATAATGTCATTTCTGAAGCTTCAATGGCTAACTAGAACTATTCAGCCAACCTTGAGGTCAAGTCCAAGGCCCCCAACGGTGTCACCTTCACCGTCAAGGGCAAGTCTGCCCACGAGGGTCCCATTGCTGGCCAGGTTCGTTTTCGTCGCGTCCATCACGCTCACGCCACAAGTCTAATGAATGCGCCTATAGCTTGAGGCCAAATACGTCGATGCGCCCACCGGTAAACGCCCCTCCCAGAAAAAGCCCCCGGATCCTGGCGCGCGAAACGGACGACCCATCACATTCCTCTGGGGATGTGGCCTCCGTCCAGCGCCCAAGGTTTCCATGTTTATTTTTTCGGATACGATGCATCACAGAGTTAGGCTAATTTATTCCCATCGCCCAGGCCTCACCCTGACCCAGGCTTGGACCACCGCCAACGCTCTCGACACCAAGCTTGAGCTCGACAACAACATCGCCAAGGGCCTCAAGGCTGAGATCCTTACCCAGTACCAGCCCGCTAAGCAGTCCAAGGGTGCCAAGCTCAACCTTTACTTCAAGCAGCCCAACCTGAACGCCCGTGCCTTCTTCGACCTCCTGAACGGCCCCTCCGCCAACTTCGACGCTGTTCTCGGCCACGAGGGCTTCCTCGTCGGTGCTGAGGGTGGTTACGACGTCAACAAGGCCGCCATCACCAAGTACTCCGCTGCCGTCGGCTACAGCGTTGCCCAGTACTCCGCTGCCATCACCGCCAGCAACAACCTGTCTCTCTTCTCCGCCAGCTACTACCACCGCGTCAACGCTCAGGTTGAGGCCGGTGCCAAGGCTTCCTGGGACTCTACCTCCGGCAACGCTGTCGGCCTCGAGGTTGCCTCCAAGTACCGCCTGGACCCCTCTTCCTTCGCCAAGGTTCGTTAGACGATGCTTTTTTTATATGCATAGTCACTAATCCCTTTCTACAATGCAGGCCAAGATCAACGACCGTGGTATCGCCGCTCTGGCCTACAACGTTCTCCTCCGCCCTGGTGTCACCCTCGGCCTCGGTGCCTCCTTTGATACCCAGAACCTCAACCAGGCTGCCCACAAGGTCGGCGCCAGCTTCACCTTCGAGGCTTAAGCGTCTGAAATTGGTTTCAGATTTTGTCCTATTTGTTCCTAGTTTGTCTTGATGGGCTAGAACGATGATATGGAGATGGGGATTTTCATCTAAGATAATAGCTATCTGTGCCTCGTAGTTTACGCTCGAGCACTCTTTGTATATCAAATCCAAATGTTTCCTTTGTTGATCAATACGATCAATTGATGTGATCTAACCCAGTACACAGTAGCCAGCTCTAGAGCTACGTACTAGAAAGTAAGCTGTGGTCATGGCGAAACGCTAATTGATGTATATCGAGAATCCAGCTCTTATATAAAGTCAAACCAAATATAACCAAATGAGATATCAAGAAAATGCTTCCTTCTGCCTAGCCTTCCCCCCATGAACGACATCAGCAGTATGAGGCGTGGCCGCAGGCCATTTAAAGAACCCAGTCACACCAGTAGCAAATATCAAAATGCCCGTAACAATGAAAAACCTCTGCATCGTATCATCCGCAACCCCATTCGTCCTCACCCCAGCCCCATGCTCAGCAGCATGCTGCTCAATAGCCGCTCTAGTCCTCCTCTCCCGCCGCCTCTGATCCTCAGCCGCCTGCGTCCGGAAATGTCCCCGCGCATTAAAATGATGCACCGGATTCCGCTTAATAAACCCAACCCAATCCTCCGGATCAGCGTCTTTCCCAGCCGCGCCCTCCCCAGACCCAAAGCCTGCAGCCGACGCAAACCCTGCCCCGGCTTTCGCACCGCCGCCAGCGCCAGCGCCAGCGCCAGGCCCGGCCTTGCCAGCCGTGTACCTCTCCTCCCGCCTGCCGGTGGCCCCGTACCCACCCTGTTCGTAGAAACTAGGCGGCGGCCCGTGAAACGCGTTCCGCCGTTTACTGAGCCCGCTGGCAGGTCGGGATCCGGCGTAGCTGCTGTGGCTCCCCATTGGGTGGGCGTGGGTGTGGCCCGGCGTGGAGGCTGAATGGCTGTAGGAGGGGGCGGCGTGCAAGCCGTGGTCGCGGTCGTAGGTTGCACGCTTTTGGGCGTTGCTTAGGACGTTGTAGGCGGCTGAGATTCGGGCGAAGCGTTGGCTTGCGCTTGGGTCTGAGCGGTTGCGGTCTGGGTGGTGGCGGAGGGAGAGAGCGTAGAATTGTCTGATGTGAGGGGTTGTGTTAGTTTTAGGTGCTGCGTGGTGCTGTTTGGGGGGAGGGGGAGTTTGGGAGGGGTCGGTACTTTTTGATTTCAGCTGGTGTTGCGCCTATTGGGATGTCGAGGATTTCGTAGAAGTTTGGTTCCTTGGCTTGGCGGGGGGTGCTTGTTGTGAAATGGTATATATGGGGTTTGGAGAGGTTATGGGCTCGCTGGTGGTGGTGCTGGGGGTGGTTTGGGCGTGGTCGGTGGGGTTGGGTTGAGAAGGTGTGCGTGCATGTTTGAGGTGTGGGCGCCTTTGCGCGCGGCGATAAGAGAATTGCTGTTACTCGGGGTGGAGGCATGATGCTTGTGAAGAGGATAGGAAGAGTGAAGAGGGAAAAGGCCCTCTGGAGGTTGGGTGGGAGGTGTAGATCGGGAGTGTGTTGGAGAGTGGAAGTGGAGAGGAGTTCGGAGAGAGGTGAAGATCGGAGTGGCGTCATGGCGGATTAGGGGGAAACCATCCCCGGTGAACTTTTGAGATGTTCTACGTGATGCTATGGGTCTATCGGTATGCTGAATTCCATGGTGGTCTTACTTGACGCCTAAAACCTTTGAAATGCACATGGGGGTATGGCGTTTAGGAGGACTCTCAGGCTGCCAGGCCAGATTGGGGAGATGATCAGATTAGATAACAGCAGGCTTGATCCACTGAATCTAATCTCCCACAGTTCTCTGCCCTAATTTGACCCTAAATTGCCCTAAGATAACCCAGAGGATACCCTAGGGATACCTGAATTTATCCTCCATATTCATGTCGCCGGCCTGGGCTGATCTAGATAAGCATTGTGCAGTCCATGGCTTCCAGTCGCTCCTCACACACCAACAGATGCCAGAGGCACGTGTCATGCCAGTCGCAAAACCAAAGAAACCTAGCTGTAAGGCCACATAAAAACCCCAAAAAATGGATATTCCAAGAAAGTGTGCAAAGCCCTGTAGTCAATACTATTGCCGACCTTGACGTTTTTCGGCGTTTGATGCTCTCGGCGAACATCACCCAGTACACCAGACCCCGAGCCATTAAATACCACGCCCGACCCACCCTTCCCAACTCACCAAAAAAATGTCTCCTCTAAATACACTCAAAGCCTACCTCCCATGGATTCAAACCCCTCTCGTGGCCAATGCCCCCATGAGCGGCAGTGCCAAAAATAAATTGGCAATTGCCGTGACACGAGCAGGGGGACTAGGCCAGATCGGATTCCTGGATGACATGCATGAATTGAGGACGGAGCTGGAAGTTACCAAGAAAGCTCTTGAAGAATCGGGCTTCGACACTTCGAAGACACTTCCAATCGGCTTGGGCGTTATCGTCTTCGGCTCGCCGATGAATGTTTGGATGACGCTGTTCCAGACCTACAAACCCGCTGTGGCTTGGCTCTCATTCGCTGATACGGCCACACTGAGTCAATGGACAGAAGGTATTCGGAAGTCTTCGCCCGAGACTCGCGTTTGGGTGCAGCTCGGCAGTGTTGCTGCTGCTGTCGATGTAGCGCGTGCTTGTCATCCTGACGCACTGGTTCTGCAGGGCGGAGATGCTGGAGGTCATGGACATGAGAATGGTGCTAGCATTGTATCTCTCATTCCCGAGACTGCAGATGCACTTGATGTCCTTGGACTTGGTGATATTCCGCTCATCGCGGCTGGTGGCATTGTCGATGGGCGGGGCTGTGCTGCAGCATTAACACTTGGTGCGGCTGGGGTTGTTATGGGGACTAGGTTCCTCGCTGCCGAGGAAACTTCTATTCCGGATGCCTACCGGGATGCTATCTTCGAAGCATCTGATGGAGGTCGAGCGACGGCGCGATCACGGGTTTTTGATGAGATTTGGGGTGCGAACTTCTGGCCTGACACTTATGATGGAAGATGTCTTCGGAATAAGGTCTATGAGCACTATAAGAATGGTGTAGATATTGAGAAGATTAGGAGAATGATTTCCGAAATGATAAATGATCCTGGCTCTGTCAACTTGGACACGAAGGATATGGGTAGTATTTGGGCTGGGACGGGAGTTGGACTAGTCCAGAAGCTGGAAAAGGCGCCAGAAATTATTGATGAGGTGAGAGGAGATACGCGGAGATATATGGAAAGGGCTTCGCTTCGCCTATGATGGAAGTGAATCCCAGGCTTTGACATGTCTGTTAGCCATGGCCACTTCTCTAAAAGCAAAAGTCTCGGGCCGCAGATTTCCAGTCAATATTATCTAGCATAGTCTCAAGCCATGAAGCTAGATACTGGAATCGGCCCTAAACGCTTCTAGACTTACTTAACTCAAAATAGAAAGAAAAAAACGCTCATATTGAAGAGAATATACGTAGTCGAGCCAGAGAGCATCGCACTAGCTTCCAGATGCAGTGACCGGTAGGTACTTGCATTTACCTGTAACTGGATATTTGGGCCATATCTTCGCTAAAAACCAGCCAGGTAATAGGAACTAATTCAGTCAAGGATATGGTACTAGTCCTATGGCTGGCGTCTCAAGCTAAGCTATCTAAATAATATAGCCACGTGAGATGAATAGTCAAAAGCGGATCTAACCATGATGAATCTCTAGAAGAGCTTGCGATGGAACCCCTACTTGGCTACATCTTCCCCTTTTATCGCTTAGCCGAATGGGTCATATATCAGATCCTATATACGGTGGAAGACGAGCAATGTCTCAGTAAGCAATTTGAAATAGTGGATTTTGCAAGGGACACGAAATTCGATGTACGTACGGAGTTCGCCTCTAGTCCATCAAGCTACCTAGGTAATTTAGCTGCGTGTGTATCTGTCCTGCTGCTTCACTGAGGCACTTGCACCGAGACCCTGGGGTTCCATGCATACTACTATCACTAGTAACTACGGTACAGATACGCATTGAAACTTTGCAATGCATTCATTACGTTCCATTTCTTTTCTTTCTTTTTGTTGTGTTCTATATTTCTCTCTTCCCTCCCTCTTATATCTTTATTTCCCCATCCTAACAAAATCTGTGAAGGTCTATTAAAAATTGACCATCACAGAAATTTCCTGAAACCGCGACACATGTATACTATCCTGATAGCCAATCCTCTTTTTGATCCTTGGGTGTCTTCTCTCCATGTCTTATTTTCTTTCTACAAACAAAAAGAAAGAAAAAAGAATGTATCAAGACTATAGACGCCTGACTTGGAGGAGCTGGTATACTAACGAATCATAGCCGTGAAATGCAATTCGAACCAAAGACTGTTGCAATTGCTAGCTGTCATGGGAGTTTCCTTCGAAGGTTCTGAAATTGTGAGCGTCGATGAAGCATCAACAAAGACTTTTGCAGCAGTCTTTGAAGATAATAAGTGAAAGGAAATGGGTGAGGTGAATCCATCTATGATTGTATTGTGATTAGAAGGGGTAGCACCATAAAGCAAGATCTATAATAGCCAAAAGAAAGTAAAATGCGGCACTAAAATAGAGAAGAAAAGAAGAAGAATGCGAAGTATGAGGTGAACATTGGAACTTGAAGCATAAAGGTTCTTATCTTATCAGCAAAAGTCTTCCCCGACATCCGAGGGATTCCCCTCCGCTGTGTCTTTTGCCTCTTCACTCACCAACATGGCAGCTCAGGCTACAGAGAAACTAGACCAGCTGGAGCGTAAGTCAATCGGAGTTTGGTTTTTAATATGCTGCATAACTGACGGAATGCTAGTGAACGGCCAGAACCCCGCCGAGGCCGCCCCCGCCCTCGACGCGGAGGACGACTCTGACGATGAGGTGGAGGGCGACGGTGCCCCAGAAGCTGGAGCTGCTGGAGGTAGGAAAATTTAAAATGTGCATTTGACTTGTTCAAAAGTTAACAACAGGATCCCCGCAGCCGCCAAAAAGAAGAAGAAGCGCAAGTCCAAGAAGAAGAAGAAGGGTGGTGCGAAGGTTCAGAGCGAGCCCCCGCGCGTCCCTGTGTCTAACCTCTTCCCCAATGGTCAATACCCCGAGGGCGAGATCGTTGAGTACCTGAATGACAATGCCTACCGCACAACAAACGAAGAAAAGCGATACCTGGATCGCATGAACAATGACTTCCTGCAAGAGTACCGCCAGGGTGCGGAGGTCCACCGTCAAGTCCGCCAGTATGCGCAGAAAAACATTAAGCCCGGGCAGACTTTGACCGAGATCGCGGAGGGTATTGAAGATTCAGTGCGTGCGCTGACCGGCCACTCAGGCTTGGAGGAGGGCGACAACCTGAAGGGTGGTATGGGTTTCCCTTGCGGTCTGAGCATCAATCACTGTGCCGCTCATTATACCCCGAACGCTGGAAACAAGATGGTCCTCAACCAAGGAGATGTCATGAAGGTCGACTTCGGTGCACAGCTCAACGGCCGCATTGTTGACAGCGCCTTTACCATGTCCTTCGATCCTGTCTACGATCCTCTTCTGGCAGCCGTCAAGGATGCCACTAACACCGGTATTCGGGTTAGTTTATTTGTACATTGACGTATTTGGCAGAGCTGACATGTGAATAGGAAGCTGGAATTGATGTCCGCATGTGTGACATCGGTGCCGCCATCCAAGAAGCCATGGAGAGCTACGAAGTCGAGATTAACGGCACTATGCACCCGGTCAAGTGTATTCGCAACCTGAACGGCCACAACATTGACCAGCACGTTATTCACGGCGGCAAGAGTGTGCCTATTGTCAAGAGCAGCACCGACCAGACCAAGATGGAAGAAGGCGAGGTCTTTGCTATCGAGACTTTCGGTAGTACTGGAAAGGGCTACGTGCGCGAGGAAGTAAGTTTTTTACAGAAAAATACTGGGATCAGATGCTCACATCATATAGATGGAAACCTCGCACTATGCTCTCGCATCTGATGCTCCCAATGTCCCCTTGCGTCTTTCATCTGCCAAGAACCTGTTGAATGTCATCAACAAGAACTTTGGCACCCTTCCGTTCTGCCGTCGTTACCTTGATCGACTGGGCCAAGATAAGTACCTGCTGGGTGTAAGTCTATGATTGAGTCTATTTCGCTTCCTTCAAACTGATCCATATTTAGTTGAACAACTTGGTCTCTTCGGGCATCGTCCAGGACTACCCCCCTCTGTGCGATATCAAGGGCTCATACACCGCCCAATATGAACATGTATGTCTCTAATTTTGTTGTAGTCGAGCTTTCACTGACTTGTTCTCCAGACCATTGTGCTCCGCCCGAATGTGAAGGAGGTTATTAGTCGCGGCGATGACTACTGATTTGGAATTCCCATAGACTCCAAATATCAAAAGCAACCTTGAACAACATCCCTTAAGCAGCCCATTAGTAATAGAAGGAACAGCAGAACTCCGTAGTGTAAAACAGGTTAGCAAGTCGATCCTGCCAAGCCCCAGTATGCCGTGTGTCGCCCCACGTGGAACATTCGATCCCGACCTTTTTAATTTGCCCTTCTCCTGTTCTCGCACTTCTCGGTCAATTCAACTTACAGCATGTCTGCGGTTGAAACAGCAACGCCGCACCTCCGGGTCTCGGCAAAGACGTCCAAAACAGAGCCCGCCTCCGCACGAATCCAGGCACCCGAGGCCCTGGTCGACGACCACTTCTTCTGGACATACACCGAAGAGCCGCATCGCTCAAGACGGCAGGCAATTATCAAGGCCCATCCGGAGGTATGTGATACAGTTTCATGAGCATCCAACGTGGTCTGGGGACTCAGGGACAACTCCGTGCGGAGGTAGCGGAGAGTCCCTGCATACACCTGGCCACTCTCGGACGACGAACACCCCCCCAACAATGCAATCACAGTGCTAATTCCAATCACAATTCAGGTCACCAAGCTATGTGGCCCCGAGCCTCTCACCAAATGGGTCGTCTTCGGCGTTGTCTCCCTGCAAGTGATCTGCGCCATCCTTCTCCGCAACACCTCCATGCTCGACTGGCGCTTCCTGGCCACGGCCTACGTGATCGGGGCAACTTGCAACCAGAACCTGTTCCTCGCCATCCATGAGATCTCCCACAATCTGGCTTTCCGTTCGCCCATGGCCAACCGCCTGCTAGCCATCTTCGCAAACTTCCCCATCGGAGTACCATACAGTGCTGCCTTCAGAGTACGTGCACATCTCAAACTCATCGACTAGCAGAATACCCCCCATAAGAGAGTGAAAACAACAAAAAGCTAACAAAAATGCCATAAAGCCTTACCACCTGACCCACCACAAATCCCTCGGCGTAACAGGCCTAGACACAGATCTCCCAACAGCAGTCGAAGCATTCTTCCTAAACTCCCTCCTAGGAAAGACCTTCTTCTGCACCTTCCAGATCCTCTTCTACGCCGTCCGCCCCATGTTCATCTACAGCCCCCCATTCACCTACATCCACCTGCTGAACCTAGTCGTGCAACTGAGCTTCGACTATGCCCTATCAAAGCTCTGCGGCTCCATCCAGCCAGTGTTGTACTTGATCATGAGCTCGTTCCTCGCTGGTTCCCTGCACCCCTGTGCCGGCCACTTCATCGCTGAGCACTACTTCTTCTCGAACGTCAAGAACGGCGGCACGGAGTCTCTGACCGAGCTCAAGACGAAGGAGAAGGCCGCTCCCCACCCGCTGGATTCGCTTCCTCCCCCGAGACTTACTCTTACTATGGCCCGCTCAATATTCTGACTTACAATGTCGGTTTGCATAATGAGCATCATGATTTCCCGGCTATTCCTTGGACGAAGTTGCATAAGTTGCATGAGATTGCGAGTGATTTCTATGAGCCCCTCCCTTGCCATCGAAGCTGGGTTTGGGTTATTTGGACCTTTATCTTGGATAAGAATGTTGGTCCTTGGTGCCGGGTGAAGCGTGCGCAGGGTGGTCGTATTGTTGGTGGTGGCAAGAAGAACGATGATGATTCTGCTACTTCCAAGGTTACTGGTCGTGGTGGTGAAGGGATCTCTGCCGCGTCGGCGGGCCCGGCTGGTGAGGAGGGCGATGGGTGGAAGGAAAGTGAGATTCAGTGCTAGATCTTTCGGTTTCTGGGATTTGGTGTTGTATATTACTGGAGTTTGGGAGTAACGTTAGACTGGTTACTGTTTATGTTTTGCCTTTTAGGTTTTTTTTATTGTGTACACACTTAGTGTAGATGGAAAGTGGATTAGGCATATGTATGTTGATAGATTCTCTTTGGAGTCAACTAATTGCAAGGATTAGTCTGAAAACCTGCGGCTACATCGGCTTGGACGTTAGCCTCTGAGTTTAAAGCAAGTACATGAATTAATCTGCGTGGGCTCCAGTATCGTTTATGGAACAATAACAACCGCATCAAAGACGGAGTCCGTTCATCATGATAAAATGAAATTAACCAAGACAGGATGGGTAAAGGGACAAAGGAGAAAGAAATTGACGACAGAGGTAGAGAAAGACACACGAGTATCTAACTCGAGGAGATCCGGAAGCCCAGAGATAACAAAAAAGAAAACAAGATATCGATACCGAGGAAAAAAGATCAAAAGAGACGCAGGCAAAGGGCTGATGCTAGAACAGAAAGGGAATGCTCTTTAAGGGGCAAAGAGTAGATGGGAATTTGAGAGAGGCGTCAGCGACATTAGACCGGAGGCAGGAGCACGCGGGGCGAAAAGCGCAATGACCCCAAGGAGACCGTGAAAGGGCAAGGAGACCAGCTTAGAAGAAGAAGTAGGCGATCAGGAAGCTGAGCAAGCATAGACCTGCGACAGCCTGGATAGAGACCCCGGCCTGTGTTGGCGCATGTGACTGCTGCATGGTGGCAGGTGCTGCCTTGCCAGCCTCGGCACCGGTCTTCCGCTGGCGGAGGCCTTGGTCTGCGAGCCGGTCCTTGAGACGTTGGATCTGTGCATTGGCTTCGGCGAGCTGGGCCTTGAGTTCGTCGCTGGAGGGGAGGACATTGGCGACGGCAGACTTGGCACTTGACAAGGCAGAGGGGGCAGTCTCGCGCTGGGGCGAGGGCTCAGACTTGATCTCGGTCTTGATCTTTTCAGAGAAGTCGGGCTGAGGGATGGGGGAGGCTTCGTCGACGGTGCTCTTCTTAGGGGCTGGGGTCTCGAAGTTTCCTCCGGGGGAGGTGTAGGCGGGGGGTTCTTCATCAAGAGCCTGGCGGGTTGTTAGATCGTGCGCATCCAATGTTTTCCGGGGAGCATACGGAGTCATTAACCTTATCGCCGGAGTTTTCTTCCAACCAAGCCACTCGGATCTTGCGCTCGACAACATCGGCCTTGGGGGTTTGATCGAACTAGACACACTCATTAGTTATCGGCCTATCATTTGCGCTTCGGACGCTGAACGTACGACCTGGGTAACACTGGCCTGCTCCTGGCCAGGAGCGACGGGGACGGCCTGGACCAAGAACTTGTCCTTGCACTTGGCGCCAGGGGCGGGCGCATCCTTCAAAACCTGCAAGAGGACTATCGAAAGCATTAGTCCGAGCTTGTTTGTGCGAAATCGGTCAACGACCAACCTTGGACCTCCACAGCCTTGCCGGGCTCAATGTGACCGGAGTTAGGGCGCACACAGTAACTAGAATAGTCAGGAGACGAAATCAAAGACATAAGGATCGCACGAGAGATCGCTGGGACATACTGCTTGGGAGCGGTGGTTTTGACCTGGCGCACCAATGACGTTAGTATCGGCCGGATTTCGCGACAAGCGCATGGATAAAGGAGTGGGCATACCTTGAATACAACAGATTCCTGGTTTGTGTTGGTCAGACGCAGAACCTGGCATTTCTCATGGTTGAAGGGGCCTAGACATCGCGAGGTCAGTTGTTTGACCAGGAGGTAACCCAGAGGCGGGACCGAGGGGACGCACGGTGGAAGCCCAACTCGGAGGGCTCGATCTGGATAGACATGGTGGTTGTGATCAGGGTGGGATAGGCGACAGAAGAAGACAAAGAAAAAGGAAGTACAGGCACTGCACGTGGAGAAGGTTGCGATTCAGAGAAAAAGGCACTAGGAAGGATATCAAGTGCACGTAGGCCGCAACGCCTCAGGAGTTTGATTACTGTCCACTTTGGGGAAATGCTGACTCAGCAGTCAGGTGATGTCACTATTGGCCGTTTCATCCCAGGCTTGGCCGTTTTGTTGATTCTGGAAAACATCTCGATCCATGAGTTGCCATAGCTTAAGACTTTCTAGACTGCTTACTTTAGTATTGTTGGCATCTGTTGCATCAATCTAGAATGGGTCCCCCCACATTCGATGCAGTGGGTCATCCCATGCCGGTTCCATTCAATAAATCTTTTGATGTTACAATCCTGAGCGTGAACACAATGCCCTAACATTTGGTCAATATATAAGATGCTATCTTCAAATTATGATCTAATCTCATGCATTTCAATCTGTTTTTGGGCGCCTCGGGCTCATATTATAAATTTCACAAGGAGAGGGTCACAACACATGTGGCTAGGTATGACGTGCGAATCGAGTACCTGATGAAGGCAAAGGGCAAAATTGTCCGGAGCAATATCGACAGCTGTGGCCTCCCACCCAATCTAATTTTCGGACAAGATAATACTCGGTCTTTAGAGACTTGGAAAGCTTCTGATGAAAATACCGGAGGTGAACTGGAGACTACCAAGGCCATCTCTTTACGGTCTACTCACTTGATCCTATAGCAGGGACCTATGCATCCTTCCAACTCCTAAGCTATCTTGGAATAAAGAACGAAAAATTGCGCTGGAAGATGAGAGAAAAGGTACCAAATTGAGGTAGAAAATCCATGTATCTTGCAAAAAGTGGCGCTACACTTACAGGTTTTAGTTAGACAATATTCAACGATTGATAAATATACTGCCCCTAATACAATCACTCTTGAACATGCCTCGTAGAGTTGCCATAGCTTTGATGTAGAAAAACCCATTTTATTGCATCTTATACTTGAGTATTCGTCTGCAGAATGGTCACAGAGTGGATCACTCCTCTGATATCAGCCTTGAAACCCAGCGAGCATGGTAGTTATGGTATTGTGCGTATAAATTGATGTCAAAATTGTGATGCAGCTTTGGACATAGTATATTACCGGAAGTAATTTAATCACCTAGAAGCAATCATCTAACTGGGGCTGAGTCGACACGTTGTTGTCTTTGTAGTCATGTTGTGGCAGGAGGCCTGACCTCTAAAAGATCACAATTGTCATTGTCCGACCATAGGACATACTCTATTGAAGAGAAATATATCTTGTTCCATTCAACGCAATCAGGCAGCGATCGATCAAACAACGATTGTGGTCTGCGAAGCCAACTGGTGAAGTGTGGAGGGGAAGGGTCTTATCGCTCGCCGCCTTTCTGATACGTCACTCGTGTTCTCAAGCCTTTACCTCTTCCATTACCTTCATCGCTCTTCCTTTTTCACAGAACTCATTGATCACTTAACTCTTAACTATGGCGTCAGACTTGGATCAGCTCATTGAAATGGGCTTCGACAAAGAACGCGCCCAGATCGCGGTCACGACAACAGGTGGTTGTAAGTGCCCACCTTCGGAGTACCGGCGAACAGATGACTGACAAATTCAACAGTACAGGGTGCTTTGCAGTGGCTCGAAGATAATCAGGACAAATCGTTGGAGGAAATCCAAGCTCAGTCTGCGGCACAGGAGGAGGAGGGCCCCGCACTCCAACCTGGTGAAGCACCGCGCAGCTTGGTTTGCAATGATTGTGGCAAGAAGTTCCGAAGCACCGCACAGGCTGAATTCCACGCTTCCAAGTCGCAACATGTCGATTTCTCAGAGTCCACGGAAGAGATTGCCCCCTTGACTGAGGAGCAGAAGAAGGATCGATTGGCAGAGCTCCGGGAGAAGCTTGCAGCGAAGCGGGCAGGACAATCTGAGCAGGACAAAATTGACAAGAAGAACAACGAGGTATTTCTATCAGACTTGTCAGCTCATGACGGGGTCTAGATGCTGACTTTGTCACCAGAAAATTCGACAGAAGAGCACGAAAGAGAGCCAAGACGCCAAGGAGGAGCTCCAGCGGAAACAAATGTTGAAGGAAGCGGCAGCCAAGAAAAAGGAGAAGCAAGATGAAATCGATGCAAAGAAGCGTATCAAGGCAAAGATCGAGGCGGACAAGGAGGAAAGACGCCTGAAGGCTGAGCGTGAACGAGCTGAGCGTGCCGGCGTCGCCCCTCCTCCTATGCCAGCTGCTGCACCAGCGCCCACTGCTTCGGGTCCAACTACCTCTAAGCCAGCTTCTGCATACACAGAAACCCGCTTGCGATTCCAGTCACCCAATGGGAACATCATGAAGACCCTCCCCGTTGACACCACGCTGTTCGAAGTTGCCGCAGTACTGAAGGAGCAAGATGGAATTGAGGTCCAAAGCTTCGTGCAGACCTTCCCCAAGAAGGTATTTGATGCAGAGTTCTTTGGGGAGACTTTGAAGGAGTTGGGACTTGTTCCCAGTGCATCTTTAGTCGTCCAATAATGTCATAGCCTCAGCTTCGGGATAAAATACCCCCAACACTACGAGAATTCATTTGAATCATATCTGGATGATTAAAAGACTACATAGTAACAATGAAAATCGATGGTCGATCCACCTTTTTCCTGTTTTCTGTCTGGGTTCCTGATCTCTGCCTTGTGTTTACTTCAAGCTTTGTTATCTTATCTTATCTACACGTGATCTCGCGATTGAGCCGCGTCTCGGTGCCTGGAAGGACGCGATCAACTCATCTCATACATCAAACTCGACATAATTTGCAAAACATGCCAGCGTAAGATCAAGCCCCTAGATTTTGCACTTCGAAATTCCACTCTTGGACTCAGGAACTAATAGCAATATCCCCAGTGTCGGCGACCAGCATCGTGGTGGTCCGGCGAACATCATAATGCCAAATACAACAGGCGCCACAACAGCGAACCCCTTCGAAGAACCCCAACGCCGTATCAACGAATACACTGCACAAGAGATTGCAACGTTACAATCACGCCTCGACAAGAAACTAGGACCTGAGTATATCTCGGCACGACCTGGTGCTGCGGGGCAAAAGGTGCACTACCTTGCCGCGGACAAATGTATCAACCTCGCAAATGAGGTTTTTGGATTCAATGGCTGGTCAAGCTCCATTCAAACTATTCAGATCGACTTCGTGAGTTCTCCTCACATTGCGGGGACGAAGAGATTGGCTAACGTCTTTCAAACAGGTCGAGGAGAATCCAAACACTGGCAAAATCAGCCTAGGGCTCTCGGTGATCATGAGAGTTACTTTGAGAGACGGAACGTTCCACGAGGTATGATACCGCGTGTCAAAAAAGTCAATCGAATTGGAACCAGCTCTGACCTTCGTCTTCTGCTAGGATATCGGGTATGGGCATATCGAGAACTGCAAAGGCAAGGCTGCGGCCTTTGAGAAAGCCAAGAAAGAAGGCACAACAGATTCTCTAAAACGTACCCTAAGGACCTTCGGCAATGTGTTGGGTAATTGTGTCTATGACAAGGACTACGTTTCCAAGGTGACCAGGGTGAAGGCAGCTCCTGTAAGATCTATGATGTCTTCTGCCATTTATCTCTTGCTGATCCTTTCTTCAGGCGAAATGGGATATTGAAGATCTCCACCGTCACCCTGACTTCGCTCCGCCTGCTAAGAAAGAACAACCTCCACCTCCAACCAAACGCGTATCCGACGACGACGAGTTACCACTTCCCCGTCCTGAAAACCAAGCTAGAAACCATAACATCGGGAATCATATCCCTGGCGATGGTGATGGCGAGTTTGGAAGTACGTTCAATCCAATCTCGAGACCAGGTTTTGGCTAACAAATCTAGGTGACCTGTTTGATGAAGCCGATTTTGGAGTGCCTGATTCAGGTAATCCCGATGAGATAGTGATAGACACAGAACATACACGACCGCAACTGCCTGCTCCTGCAACTGGTTCAGTCCCACAACGAGGACCTCCTTTGCGCGCAGGATTCAACCCAGCTGTCGTAACACCCTCAAAGCCAGAACGATGGAACGGTTCAGGCCCAGCAGGACGACCAATTCCACCAATTGCACGACAGAATCCAGGCGTCAATCCACCACCTGCAGCAGCTAGTGGTCGCCCAGTGTCCGGACAAAACCCTGCTCAAATAATTCAAAATTCTAGACCTATAGTTCCACCACAACAGCAAACTAGTCAAAGTGGACCAGCAAACAACATCGCCCAGCCGCCAATCAAGAGAGAGTCTTTTCCTGGGCCAAATCAAGAAATGAACCCGCCACAAGGAACCCCATCAGGGGGGTTTTACTCAGCTAGAGCAGTTGACCTCCTCCGCGATAACCCTAACGGCGCGTTAGATGCACCCCAATTTGATCCACGCGCAGAGAGTCCATCAATCCGCAAGACAGCCGGCGTCGACCATACCAAGAGCGTCCCCATCTCCAGGCCCATGCTTTCCAATGCCTCTCCCGCACCGACCACCAACGCACGCGACTATGCCAATCCGGCCGCCGATCTGCAACGCAAAGTCGGTGCTCCCGGTCCAGGATTCGGCAGTCCAGTCAGCAGAGGCCCGTCCGTCTCATCCTATCGTCCTTTAACCCGACCCAACCCCGGTGCCAATCCAGCAGCCCTGAATCGAGGCAGCGTACCCCCACAAAACCTCAATGGAAAACGGCCTCCCCTGAATGATGTCACAAATGCAAATGCCTCGCCAGGCACACATCCTGGGCCTCCTGTCCCGGGTCTCAATGAACCCAAACGACCTCGCGTCTCGGATGCTGATTCCTCGGGCCCTCGTCCGCCATCCCAGTAATGAATATGATGTCTGCGCCTGAATGGGGTGAATTACTGCGCAACTCCCACAAACAAGCAACACAAGCACAAGCGTTTCTCATTTGATTTTATTTTTAGTGATTCGGTCCCGCGGTGTCATTGTATGTTTAGCATGGCCGGCAAGGATGATGGCGTTTACATTTACTTTCGGTGTTCTTAGTTGATGAATCTTCAAGACTCCAAGATGGAATAAGCTACATGAGCTACATATGTGCACCTTGGTACATTTTATTTCCGAACACTCCTCTTTTCTTTTTTAAAAAATTTGAAGCCTCCTGAAGTGCAGCATTGCCTCTTTAAACCTTTTCATCAATCTAGACGTTGAATTCACCCGGTTGATAGCATGATTACTATAAACCCCGTATATCTACCTAGGTATTCACAGTACTACGTGATAATAATCTTCTCATACAGAATCCTCGAAAAGGGCGTTATGTATCATTTTGCATGTAACATGTTCACTGATCTAATCCAAACTACACTCTACACTGGACCTCAAGGGAAGAAGAAGATACTGCTCATTCAGGCCGGCAGATACTACTTGAAGAAAAACCGACTAAGCTAATGTAAGCTGTTGCTCGCATCAGTGTTGTCGATAAGAGCACATTCAACCGCTTGACAAAAGCATTTTCGGCTCATTATCGAATGATTCGGTTGAACCAACCAGATCATGTAAGAGTGTGAATGAACTTATGTTTCTTTATATCACCCATCGTAAGGGTAAATTATTTCTCAAGTGTCGTTCACTATTTATTATACACTATATAGCCCTATGTATATGACGAGTAAACAGCCACGAGAAAAGCAGCTAGAATCCGTGTTTAAGTGTATTGGTTGATGCTAGCACAGCAACAGTAAGAGTCAAGAAGATCGACCAATGATCGTAGAATAGATTCAGCCTATTTACATGGTAGCAGTGATGTATCAAACCGCCTAGGAACATGGCTGCCTAGACACAACATTTAAGCATTACTATTTGCAAACGATTAGAGCCAGGGTCTAGCCAAGATTGTAACTTTGGACTACTTCAGTGAAGATGCTGGAACGTGGCAGTCATATGTGTATTTCTAGATACTATGTGAAGAGAACCAGTTACGGCAGTGGTTTACAAACATATAATACGATTCTAAATTTAAGCAGCATCAAAAAAATAAAAAATAAAATAGAAAAAAAGCCCCTTCATTTATTTACTTATCCTTTAGGATGCCAAGTCCGCCACAAAGAAGGCGAAAAGAAGCCCTCCCCACCGGAATGGCTTCCGCCATGCAGACAAAAGTCCAATCCCTTCACCTCCGATGCAGGAACAAGGAAATATTAAAGATTTGGCGACTGTGTTGTCCAGACAGGGCTATGGTGTCGAACACAATATAACTTACCCCTGCTACACCCAATTGTTTCACTTGATCTGATGCAGCCGACATACCGGCGTCCCGGGTACTGCGCTTATGAATATTTGGCGGTTGTCGCTCTCATACTGCAAACTGACTCTCTGTACTGACAAGCTGCGGTGACATGGCGGTCGAGGCGCGAGCCAGAGACGATAGTGATTATATTTAAGACGGTGCCTGTTCGACCACTCTGCTCTCTTTTTCTTTTGATATCTATTCTTACAGTCTTCCAATATTTCAGAAATCATTCTCCATAGCTATTGCTTACAAAATGGCTGCGCCTTTGGACTTAATTTCCGAGCACCCCAAGACAGCGGGCGTCATCATCGTTGGTGCTGTTGCTGTTGCTTTGCTCTTGGCTTTTCTATACTGGCGACATCCTCCGAGGCCTGATGTTAGGAATAATTCGGTTCGACTCCCACAATCAGAATCCCAAAATCGAACTAACATCTCTAGGAGAATCTGGCTTCGATTCCAACATGGCAAAGGACATTCGATCTGAATGTTCAATATCCGACTAGGCGTAGGCCCCATGCTTTTGATGGTAATTAACACCCCTTGACTCTGGAGACTTTCACTGATCTCGTTCGCGGCAGATGCATGACACGAGCGGGTTGGGGATCCCAATACTTGCATCAGACACGAGCAGGACATGAGTTATAAAATTTGAGATATATCGATTTTGCTTGATTGCACATGTAGCGTGCCCATGATACATGTAGATCATCCACTTAACACTGGTGTTTACCGTTATCCCCTGTGGTTGATGAGAATATGACATTGTCAAGCATGCAACCGCTATACGAGATTGAGCCTCGAAACGAGGTACAGTATACTCATCTCGTTAGCCTTTTTTGACCGCTCCTTTTTGATACACATGTAGAAGCCATTTGTCATTGTCTTAGGGTGGTCATGGTGACGTGGTAACTAAAACAAGGGTGTGATTCATAGAGACAGAAGTCGACAGCTAAAAATATAGGCAACCAAAATGACGTCTGACCTGTAATGCTCGACCGATTTTGTATGGAAAGGGAGTACAGTACAGCGGTCAAGCTCGCGCTCAACAGACGGTATCAGACTCGACAGATCCCGATTTGGGCCCAGAAAATCCCCGGGAACAGAAGACATGAACCGGCAGCAGAGCCGCGGCCGTGGAACGGGGGAACAAGTCCTAAGATCCGTAGATAATGTATACGATCGGGCAAAAGCACAATATCAGGACAGAAGTCCCGACCGGGGGCCAAAGTGCCACGCAAAGGCCAGAACTTGGGGCACAATTGTTTGCTACTGTAGTTCGGCAAATTGGATGGGCTGAAATGCTGTGGGCGACGTGGAATAAATTACCGGTGATCAGGGTGACAGAGGTACCTTGGCAGCCCAGTCTGAAATGGCGACGATGGACTCGGGCGTCTAATGTGATCTGTCGGTTTTCATGTTCATCCCGACGTGTTTCATCTACTGTAAACCCACCAGATAGGTTTTACCCTGCATATAGGCAGGTCCGGCACGTTTTAATACCATCTATAGTATGGCATTATACGTATTCGAATACTAGTTATTTTGGCCTAGGATAACAGAATTTTCCATAATATCGTTAAGAGTCGTGATAAACGGCTGCGCCCCTTAAGATCTAGGAACAACGGCGAAATCAGACAATCCATTTTTCTTGATCTAATGAGCTGTGTTTTAGATTTTCGTATAAACCTTCTTTAGTTCGTCTCCGCGACGTATGATTGTCTCTTTTGCCTTTTAGGATCTAAGGTTAGGTGGCTTAGCACATGTTCCCTCCGAGGTGCTGTTAGTGGTCTTCTCCGAGCTTCGTTCAATCTCTCGCGCCGAAAGTTCAAATTCTATAGATTTTAAGGTGAAATTGATTTCAAATAGCAATCGACGTAAAGTGAGATCATCAATCCTATTGTAGCCGCTTTTCCACCGTTTATGACTTCTATTTATAGTGAGTAAAACCTCGACTACTGCCATAAATCGAACCGAATAGGAAGTGAGCTAAGTAGATAGCAAGTTGACAGGGGGGTGGACAGCGAGTTGACAGGGTGGATAGCAAGTTGACAAGGGGGTGGACAGCGAGTTGACAGTGGCTGAGCTAGCCGTTAGGGGTAAGAATGGGGTTTGCAATCATTAACTAGTTCTGCACTCAAAGATTAGTCAGTTATCGGTATTATCCTCGGTAAATGTATAACAGTATCTTCCTGTAATGCCTAGATATATCCGTGTTGATGAGCGGCGATTGATTAAACCGATTTTGGATGATGCTTTACCCAATCCCGTTAGCCTACTTTATACGTGTCATAACACGACAGCAAAGAGGTAAAATCGCGACATTTAGCGTACAATACTAACTAAAAATGGTTTTAAGGGGATCTCAATATGTAGGACGTAGCGCTACTCATAGATTTCTTAAGAAAGATTGTTACAGTCTAAAATAATATACTGGCGCTAGTGATGATATATAGAAGATCGGTACTTGCTGTTTCCGAGCACGGTGATGGCTATGTTCCTAATGGGGTGCACTGAAGCTTATCGAGCGCATCGAACATAATGGCGCTTGTAGACCCCGCGAAAAAGTTCACGTGCATTCGCTTGTAGCTACCACCACCCCCCAGAACCCTACTCTGAAATTATTTTACCTGCTCACTGATTAGAGGGAAAACCAAGGGGGAGGAGAGAAGTTACACAATGGTATTGTTCTTTACAATTGGCTTATTCGTAGTGGTCTATCTAGATGACAGGAGGATGACGGGGGGAGATTCAGATTCCTGCCACATCTCCAGAAGACAAGAGCAGACACCCATCAATTGACATATTACCCTGCACATTACCGATTCACAGCACGAATCAGGAGTTTTGACATACTGTACCGTAGTCCCAGTGGAAACCAGTGAATGTTTCCTACACGAACCCGGACAAGCGAGTGCCCGATGTGTAGTTATGTTTTTATTTGAAACAAGTCAGAATTTTCTCACGCTTTTTGGTGCCATGTTTTATGATTTCAACAATGGGTTCATCGTACTGGTGTATTCGGTAGTTGCTATGGATCCGAACCTCGGATCCGTGAAGTCTGGACCCCACGAGGCCCGTTCCGGGCCCGGGGACCACTAGTTCCTGTAGATCACGTACAAATGGGACGGAAATATTAGAAGAAGCCGCGCCAATCATGTTGCATATGGATGGATATGCACTGCAGGTGTACTGTGGGTGGTATTTCATGTGTTATTTTACCCTGTTCCTACGTTCTAGTTGAGAGACCTGGGTTGTGATATTCAGGTGGCCGTGAGTGAAGGCGATTAACGTAGAAATTGGCTTCATTAACCTCGGTATTATGTCACAATCAGATGAAGAAGATGACCTCTTCGGTTGAAATTATGAAATTGAAGACAGAAATGCTTCACAAATACACAAAGAGGAATGATAACTTAGCCGATAGCAGTGTTCCGACAATTGGGGGACCGAGGACCGACACTAGGGAATGACCATAGCGAAGGCATACATACACATACATTGTTCAGATAAATTTGAAGAACTGACAAGCAGTTCAACAGGGGTTGACGGGAATTCATGTTAGTGCTTTTCTTTTTTTCTCTTTTTTTCTCTTTTTCAATTTTTCGAATCTTCCGAAGACAATGCCCTGATAAGAATGAAAGAAATGGAGATTTCGAAACCGGTTTGGCTGGACATATTGTAGAAACGCAGTGGATGCCACACAGGCTTGTTTTGAGCTCGCAATCAAACATGCATTTGTTGGTTAGATGTGGTTCACTTCCGGGGAGTTAACGGGGCGGGCCCCAAAGTAGACACCTTACGCTCCACTTTATCATCCGAATTGGTCAGTGGTGGGGGTGTAAACCCAGGCAACATGGAACCGGGACTGTGGCCAAAGGTGCGAGGAAGTGAGAAAGGCGGAGGAGTACGCTTTCGCGGAAAAGTTAGATTGCTAACCCGACGCTTTGCATCAGGGTTGGAGCTCGCTGGGGCGATGTTTGCAGACCAGTTCTCCGTCTGAAGAGGCATTTTGGCAGGTGTTTGCTGGGCATGAGTGGTAGGAGTTGCAGTTTCATTGTCACCTCGAAGCATAGTAGGCTGAAACACACTTGGAGCAGGTCCGATGGTGCGAACGCCAGTTGAAGCAAAAGACTGTGTAACTTTAGAGGTGGTTGCATTTAACACTTTGGCAGATGAATGAGGATACCACGACGTGGCTTGAGGCCGCAAAGGTAGACCAGGAGGCCGAACAGGTGCAGCGAGACCCGGAGGGCGCGAGGGGGCAGTTTGGGAAAGGGGTGCAATTTTGCCTTTCATATCATGTGTAATCACTTTTGCAGCTGAGACAGCCGGTCTCTTTTTAACCGGCTTTGTGAAAGAAACAGGTGGCTCAGAGGCGTACTTAGAAGCGAGAAGCCCTGTTGGTTTGGTAGAAACGCTCGTGGAGCAAGGAGCGACAGGAACCACATTCTGGATTGGATTATCTGCATCGACAGGTTTGATGGATTCAAGAGGATTGAAAGGATCTTGACGCCTGATGATCTCGACTTTGCCAGAATCGGTCTTGCGAATCCCGCGAGGCTTGATCATCTTGATGATCTCGTTGAAAGTGACAGGCTGGGTATCCATATCTGAGTATTCGCTCTTGTGTGGCGATAGCCCTGGGACCGGCATACGAGTCGACTGCTGCTGATCCGCAGACTCCGGGGATGAGCCATGAGGTGAACGATGGTTTTCAAAACTCGAACCTTTAACTGGACTATTAGCCTTCCACAACCACTGCTCTAGATGGGACATGTCGCGAGTCGGAGTTGAGATACCAGTTGGAAGCTTTTGCGAACTATCAGTGGTCCGGTTTTGAGCAATGGCTGCGGCATCTAGGCGAGGAGATGTGGAAAAACAGGATACGTTGCGATCCATTGCATAGTCATCGATAGCTGAGCGCACACTCTTGTTCACGGCCTTACTCACGATGTCAATGAAATCATGTTCAGACTTTCCACGGGTAGAGATCATATCATGGAAACCTAGTTCACTCCGTTGGCTTTCTGCATCGACAGAGGCACAAATGGAATATGCCGACGGAGCGGAGGGTACAAGTGGGGTCATATCCAGTCCTTGGAGGATAGCAGCATTGGGGCTGGTAAAAGAGGCTTGTCTTGGGGGTGTGGTCCATTCCAGATTGATGAGGTCCTCACCTAGTGTGTGAGAAGACACAACATCTGTCTGAGTAGATGTATCAGTCATGGAAGGACCCTCACCAAGAAGAGTTTGAACAGAAGTCTGCTGCTTAACATCCTTTGCTTTGGCGAGTGGTGTCATTTTCTTGCTCGAAGTAGGCATAGGCGAGATTTTATCCTTCTTGTGTGGGTGCTCATCCGCCGTTTTCTTCTGTTTAAGATCTGCAACATGGGTAGAAGTGTCAGTTCCACCAATGAAGGCCATTGCGGTGTTCTTGGGGGTCTGGACAGGGGCCTTTTTCTTGGAAATCGCACTAGTCTGGGGGCGAGAAGTCGACCGGTTCGGAGTAGGACTTTTCGGTATCATACGCTCCGCCAATGGCTGATCTTTGTAAACTGGTTTCGTTTGAGGGGGTACCGGAAGGGAAGCTGATGGCTTTGGCGTGGTCACGCTGCGAGCCTTCGGGTATGGCAACGAGAGAGACATAACGGAGGGCAGTGGCTGATCTTGGGAAATCATCAACGTGGAAGGAGTGACAGGAACAGCAGCAGATTCTTTTGACATGGTAGCGTTGCGGTTTCTCATTATCGATAGGAAAGAGTCGGTGTCACCCAGTCTGCTTGACATATCCGGACTGAAGGAGAGTTTAGTATAGAAAAGCAATTAAGGTAATCAACATACATGATCAGAGGTCGTTGCGGAGTTGAGGACTGAGGAGGCAGAGGACGTTTACTCAGTGTTGCCCGTACACTTCCTCGATCCACACCTCGGCCTCGGCCACGTCTCCGTCCACGACCGCCGGCGTGCGGGTCAATGTCATCATTGTTGATATTCAATGCAGGATCCAGTCGAGATCCTGTAGGCATAGAAACGGACCGGTGGCCGTTGCTAGTCTTCACAATGCCGCCATGATAAGATGTGCGAGAGCTTTGTTCCGGTTAGCTTGTACAATTTAGAATTTAGGGCATTGCTTACTTTGTAGGAGAAAGAGTATGGGGACTACGGCGGGTGGTTCCAGCATGGCCACCACCACGGCCGCGAGAGTTTGCGGGAGCCGGGTGGGTTGAAAAGAAAGGCTGGCTCGAAAGCTGGGGCATGGGGCGGCGAAGCCCAGTAAATTGATCATTCAATGCACGACGGTGGGACTGTCCTTCATTTATGTCCTCCAACTCCTCGATTTCATCGGTGTCTGTGATAGTTTTGTGAAAGTCTGTAGAGTCAGCCTTATTCAGTTGCCCTATAGTCATTGGTTGAACACGAACTCGACCAAGCACTCAGCGAGTTGTTGTTTGCCCTTGCCAGCCGATAGGCAAGAGTACCTGGCTTGTCGCACTCTCTGTCTGCGTCAAGCTGGCCAGGTAGGGGGCCTCCGTCATTGAAAACATCGTGGGTTGTGATAACCTCACGACGAGAAGTGCCCAAGTCGGACTGTTGGAGCTTGGAGTTAGCGTTTGTACATAAAGCAAGTGAGCAGAAACTGAGATTAGTACCATTTGCATTTCTATGAGGTTTTTGAGGCGCTCCGAGCCCTCAGAACATTGGCCCTTGCTGCTGGCCATTTTGCCGTGTTAACAGCTTCAGTCAGCACAAAGGTAAAGCGCGTGTTGACGTATTTAACGCTAACAGGTATCTTTTCTCTTGCTTCGCAAGACACGCTGCAAAGATAGAAGAGTAAGTTATGTCATAAACAGGCAGCCTCCGTACCCCAGGTAGATGAAGGATGTCAAACGGAGCGGATGAGGTACATACAAGGCCCGTAGGGGGGTGTGGATGGAATCTGACCACAAGAGGTGGGCCCAATGTTGTTGTCGATGTGTGGTACTCGATGAACTCACACGTCTCGATGTGAGAGACAAGTGAGGAATTATATCTCGAGGCAGAGATCAGGACGAACCTGAAACACAAACGAAGAGCACTCTCTTGCAAGATGATACAATAGGGTGTTCTCAAGGATGAAGAGGATTGTGAGAATGAAAGAAGTCTCGAAAGACAAAGCTGTGTGTTGTGTCAACAAACACAAATGGCGCGTGGCCGTCCGCTGCTGCCGTGAATGAGTATTTCGGCTGTCCATCGTTGCTTCCGTCTAGAAGTCAGGCAGAGCTGGGCCACGTGGGCTTCGACGTTTCGAGCCATTCGGCACGTGCCCTTTTGAGGCTCTCAGGAATCTTATACTGCCGGGGAAGTATGTGCTTTCCGTATGCCCTGTAAACATCAACCACGCTATCATTGATGAACGGAGAGATCTCGAAGGGAGTCGAGGTTAAGATGGAAGAGGTTGGTGTGCGGGAAATACACTTGAGACAGAGAAATTACGATGCGACTTCCTACTGTGAGAGTGTGCGAAGAACGCACGTGACTAGAGTTCAACAGTCTTCCATTGGAACATTGCTCGGTTCTGGTAACAAGCCTTCTAGGTCTATGGTGCACTGCAGCTATGGGGATTCCCATCATCTAGCTTGAGTTAGCCAAGCATTCTTAAATTCAACGCAGTGTTTCTTAAATCGAAAAGATTGGGGGGGGGGGGGCTCACTTCTAATGATTTTTGCGACGGCTTGAACCACACTCACTCCCATGACAACAATGCCAAATGCAACACACACATATGCTGGGATCTTTTCTCGTCGAGAAGCACTGCTAAGCTTGATATAGCACAGTGGAGGGAAGATGTATGCCAGAGCAGCTGCACTGGTGGCTCCAATCAACTCGAAGACACTTCCCAGATCACAGGTCATGAGGGACAGCCCCATTGAGGTCACGACCAAGGATGTCGTAAAGATGAGATGTCGATGAGGGTTGAACGGCTCGTCGGGGAAGTAGTAGGTCGTCATGACGGAACGGCAAACAAATGCCTCTAATGGCAAAGTAGTAAGCATGTTCAGACCAAAGCAACTGCCATCAATTAGCAACTTAAGTACTTTCGGGGTTCACTGGATATTCATACAATCGTGCAATATTAACAATGATGTTATCCGACGGGAAGTTATTCAAGACATTGCCTTGAGTTTTCGATCCAAATGATAAAAACCCTGCTATGCCCATTGCCAGACACATCACCAAGGATACTCCAGTTGAGTAATGAGTGACTCGAGTAAACCGGTCAAGAGTAGGCCTCTTTAGGGATCCGTAAATAAGAAGGCTGTTGTGGTCTGTGTCGGGTTAGTCAATGCCGCGCCGGCAGAAGAAGAGGGGTTCATACGGCAAACAAACGCTGGAATAAGTCAGTGGGTCATTCATTAATTGATAAAGACAGCAACTTACCAAAGGAGATAACTCCGACGGCCTGGAAGAAACCAGAGTTGATGATGAGGTGGCTTTTGATATCTCCGCGGGATTCGGGTGGAACTCGGAAGCCTTGTGTGATCACAGTCACCACAATGACTATCATACTGACCAATGCCAAGGCAGAGGCTTTGGCCAACTACAAGTCTGTTAGCTTGATGGAGATTGAGCGAGAAGAGGATCCTACCTTGGCAATGTCTCTGTACAGCGAGAGCGGATACGAAACACCTAGAACAAAGAGAACAATAACAGCACGGCGGTCTGTAAGAAGCCAGAGGAAGGACATGTCCCGCAAAGATGGGAACAACGCGCCTAGCACGTGCGGAATGGTATCGCCAACAATGATGCAGAATGCCACCATGCCACCAAATGCGAATGCCCACTGGGCAATGGAGATCGCAATGAGCCCGCTTTTCCCGAAGCAGTACTGCATCGTTGCTTGGAATGAGTCTGCGCCGCTCATTTTGGAGTTGATCACAATCAGACGGATAGTCCAGTCCACTGTGATAGTCAAGGCAGTCAACAGCAAGATACCCATCGTCAGACCTGCTTGACGAAGCGCATATGGCTGTCCAATGATTCCAGCTCCAATGATGCTGTTGGCCATGTTCATGAACGCCATCTTCATACCACTTCTCGGCCGCGCGTTCTCTAAATGCTCTTCGGGGAAGAAGTCATCCGAGGTCGCAAGTGTGACACTAGGAGCTTCAATGTCTGTGAGAAGAGGTACCGATTGTCCATCATGGTGTGTTCCTACACTACCCCGAGTTCCAAGCTCATAGTCCTCATCCTCCAGCCATAGTGCATCGTCTGGGCTGTGAACACGGCCGTTCGAATGGTGGTCAAGATCTTCGGGCTCTTCCTCCAGGTCGAATCGCACGCGGTTCAGAGTACGAGGTGTGCGACGCTGTCCATCTAGGGCTGGTTGCGAAATTGAGGAATGCGGTGTCCGATTCGCGTCGTCGGGTGTTGGAGACAGGAGATGTCCGGTGTCGACTAGATCGTGCTCCTCGTCTGTTTCAGGCAAGAGAGATTGTGCTTCATATTCTTTCTGGCCTTTGCCAGGTAGCTGATCCTCTGAGCTTTCATCCCCTGGCATCGCTGACCGTAGATAGTTGTAAGAAGGTAATTAATTGCTTTCAGGCCACTTCGATGGGGCGACACGTGATGGTCGATGAGCGATAAGCGATAGGCGATAGACGATAAGCAAGATAACAACGGTTTCTTATGCAGGGGATAATGAACTGCGTTTGATAGATGCTAACTAACTGAGCAGGTGCATATCTTTAGTTTATGTTAAGACAAATCTTCCAAGTGGCAAAAGCTCAGTTATCACCATGCGTGAGTTTGGAGCCAAACAGACTCTACCCAAATACACAATACATAAGTTAGATATAGCAGTGAAGTTTTACAAGCTATACAGATTTCTTTAATGCAATCTCACGTAGTTTGTATAAAAAAATACTGGTTTTTTTTCCAATGAACAATATTGTTCTTATCAAAATGTTAACATACCCAGGGTTTGTTATCCTCCATGACCGCCGCAATCGGGGGCTGGAACTCCATTGCGGCCCGAGGCCCGGGGGAAAGAAGGAACTCTCATGGCACAGTATACTTTTCACCGTCGAATCTTGGGAGCTGAAATATGATCACTATGTTTCATCCGGCGATATGAGATCGTTGCCAAATCAGAGAATGTTAGGGTAAGCATTTGGCGTCAAAATATATTTCTGTAGAACAAGTGACTAAGGAGTCATCTGAGCATAGATGGCTAGCTGAAACGTACATAAACACAACCAGCCATATCGGCGTGACCGACATACCAAGTGGTAAATATTGTTGTGGCCGTAGCTTAAGGTTCGCTTGAGGTCATGAACTATAGGTGTGCTGATCGAATCCATGGGTTGGCAGTTCCCGCTAGTATTTTGGATTGTATGAAAGAATAACAGCCACTAAGTGAATCAATCGGGGGATGATAGGGGCCCGTGGACATTGCAACGGGATGTGGCGGTAGCGTAACCACTTTGAGTACTTTGGAGCCGAGCTGTCTCTGAATAGATACACAGTTGCCGATGGAATTCGGGAATGAGCGAAATGACGAGGAAAGGAAACACACGACATGGAGATTGGCTATTCAATGTGGAATATGAAGGGCTGGATTTGATTCAAAAGGTGGGGTTTTCCCTATGTTCAGTTAGAGCCTGCGTAAAATTATTTCCTTTCAGAGACGCGGATCCATAACTCTTTGTTCTGACTAGATTGGTATCCCATTCACTCCTCGAATTTCAAAATGTTGACCCTTACTCCAACACACGTCCGGGCAGAAGCTATGGTGACTCAAAAGGATTACTGGGACTCCGAGGTTTGCCAACTCAGGGTGGTTTATAATATCATTCATTGACAACAACTAGACCTATGCCGCAGCTGCGTCCTTTGCATCGCATTTTGCCGACACTCTCGTTGAGAGAATCGAATTTAAGCCCACAGATCGTGTTCTTGACATTGGTTGTGGAGATGGCATATTCACCAGCAGATTTGCTCCACGGGTTGGATATGTTCTCGGCGTTGACTCGTCTCCGTCAATGATAGAGTCTGCCAAGAAGATGGACTACGGTTCCACGTCAACTGAGTTTCATGTTGTTGATTGCCGATACTTGAACAAGGATCCCAAGATCATGAACGGAAACTGGGATAAGGTGTAAGTTTTCTTAAGCTTCTTCATGGGATGACTCTAACTGATACAGTGCCTCAAATGCTGCCTTCCATTGGATATTACGAGACAAAATCACCCGTATCTCCACACTGAAAGCCATATTCAAATCTATGAAGCCCGGGGGAGTCTTCTTCTTCGAGATGTGTGGACATGGAAACGCAGCGGAGAAGATGACGGCATTTATGTTTGCCCTTGTCAACCAGGGAGTCCCCATCGAGAAGGTAGAGGCAGCTTGTCCTTGGTTCTATCCATCCGACGCATATATGAAGGAAGCCCTTGAGAGCGTTGGGTTTGAGATCAAGACGATTGGGCTGAAGTCGGAAGCTCACCCCGTGGCCAGCGCTGGGATGGAGGGGTTCATGAGGCTCATTGGGGCTCAGATGTTGGATCTTCTAGATACCGAAGAGCAAAAGGACAAGGTTATCGAGCAGATTGTTCGAATGACTCGATATGGCACAACTCGGGAGGATGGAACTCAGTGGATTAGCTACACTGGATTGAGATGCATTGCTGTGAAGCCTTGATTGGAATCTTCCGATACCCAATCGTGATTGTGGTCATATATTGCAAATTTACTTGGTAAATACGAGATTGAATAGCTTTGGAAACATTCTGTTGTTTCTGTCCCAAACAGGAACATCATGTGCCTCGTAATCATGGGTCAATCTGCTGGTGCCTTCCGCCCTGACCGTCACATCGCGGACTTTGGAGAAAGATAGCTTCATGGCTTGACTGTGTGCGACAATTCTGAGATGCCTTCAGCATGACTCAGAATGTCAACTTGGGTCAAAGTCTGCTTCGAATCCATGAGTCGCAATTACAGATGAGCTTGACCACGTCCGCAAACTTTAGCCAGTCTCGAAGCCACGCCACTACCACCGTATTTTCGGAGTCAATCCTCGAGAACACATGGATCACAGAAGCACCGGAGCTGGAATTACGGTTTTTCATTAGCGGCAATTGGGGCTTGGATGATGATGTGACCTCTTTCGTCTCGCGGTTGGAGCCACAACTCTGTGGTCTAAATGTAAGCTAGCGGCATGATCTTTCTTACCAACTTTTGACCATTTCCTATTAGATCTGGTCGGATCTCGGCTTTTCTGCTTCACTCAAGACGGAGGATGATAAACACTGGGCCGCTGGGAATAACAGCAGGTTTAGGCCTCGTTGTCTCACGCTTGGTTTGCGCAGAGAATGTGGGAGAGCAATTCATAGCAAACGTTGGATCTTGCCCGCCGTGATCATCAATGCCCCCGATGCGTGTTCTCCACCTGGTATACCGGCACTTACTCTGACCTCCATTGATATGCACTTGGAATACCGCTTTCATGCTGATAACCTGAGCCATTCCCAACAGTCCAATCGTGATACAGATCCCTTTGAGCAAGATCCGTCGGTGATTGCCGTGATACAAACCCTTGACGAATCAATGGACTACATTGTTCCTGTACGAAAGCCTGACGACATCATGTCTCAAGCAAAACAAAGTGAGATCTTGACCCAAATTTCCGGGAATCAGAGATCACAGAGTGATTTCGTACGACTCTTCGATCTTGGGCTTCAACGGTTTGTCATTGCCAACACTAGGAAGGATTCTACTGTTTGCAATTCAAGTCAGTCCACAATGAGAAGCTTATCAATACTGTTCCCCGGGGTGTTCAATTCAACATATCGTGAAGTTAGCCGGTCTTATTCCCACATGCAGCCAAGCAGCTAATTATTACTAGGCCATGAACCAGCGAGCGGTGTCAATCCCGATCATTACAAAATCAATATCGTCCATGATAGAGGAAAGTGATAATCATTCCATTCGATCACAAGCAGCAGGATTCCTACAGTATATCGAATCATCAAATCCGGATGCCTTTGGGGGATTCACTCACTCTGCGAGGCTCAGATCTGCAATCCACTCCTCTCTGTGGAGCGTTGCGCAAACGAACCTTAGCCAAAACACAGTTGCCCCAAATGGAATATGGGTAATCCCTACGGATCTTTTCCCACCAGAGATTAATGAACCTGAAGATCCAATGGGTCCCTCGGGTACACATTCTCAGCAGCCCTGCATCGAGCTTCCTCTCCCGACCCACATCCTCAATACACAGCCAAGTGACGAGAGCATCGTAAACTATGAATTGATGTTGGATGGAACCAACCTCGAAAGTGATTTTGAGGCCCTTTCAATTGGACCTGACAGCGAGACAATCCCAGACACCGGTGACTCCACTCAAACTTCCCTAGATATTTCATACTCTGCAATCGCAACTTCTCAGTCTCTTCGCGCGAACAATGACATGATATTCGATCTCGAGCATGACAATGAATTTAGCGATTCCTATGCCTTGATGGACGACGAATATTCCTGGGAGGTTGCGGAATACATAGGCTCTCCCGATTCCGATATTATGCTGTATGATGTCTTTTAGACCCTGGTACTATATGTTCTGTTACTCATTTGATACCAAACATATTTTGACCTCAGCGGAAATCACATGCCCAAGTTCAAGTGCCTCATACCAAGCATGCAGTATATGCTGCTTGAAGTGGCATTGCCCAGTATAGTAACTCTAGACCACGCTAAACCCAACACGGTTACTCCACAAATATCATGCAGCAGCAACTCACTGACCTCATCAGCTTCCTTTATTGCCTCCAAAAACACGGTCAAATCTGGAAATGACTTCGACCAAGCCTCCGGCCAGGATATATCCAATAACAACCTTCATTTCAGACCTACCAGCTAGCCTCATCCCGCATGGCTCCCAAACATCTCCCAAAAATGGAGCCAATGGCCGCCTGGTCATCATCGGCGATGTACATGGGATGAGAAAATCCCTGGAAGCATTATTAAACAAAGTGAACTTCGACAATAGCAAAGGAGATCATCTCATACTAGTTGGCGACCTAATCAACAAAGGGCCCGATAGTCCCGGTGTTGTCGATCTCGCCATGAAACTAGGAGCCAGCGCAGTGCGAGGCAACCACGAAAACGCAGTGTTGAATGCAGTCATGGAAATCAACACCTTTCAAAATAGCCAATTTTGCCACCAGGACTTTACTGGTAGTTCAGCCGCACCTGAGAACCCCGAAGACAACTCAGCTGAGGCTAGTGTCCCAGATCTCGAAATTCCCGACAATTGTAACTCTGATGTACCCGCGGTGAAGATGAAAGCTAGCCCGACAACGCAAAGTACAGCGAGGGCACTCTCCAAGCACCATATTGACTGGCTTGCCTCGTTGCCGTTGATCTTGCGGATCAGATTACCTGCCGATTTGACGTCCTCTTTGGGTGATTCTCTGGTCGTCGCTCATGCAGGCCTCGTTCCTGGTATCCCACTCGAAGACCAAGATCCAAATGCTGTAATGCATGTCCGGAGTCTGGTTCGTGAGACTGGCAATGAAAAAGCGTTCACCCCAACTGAGGTTTTCGGGGATGAAGGCTGGGTTGTGGAATGGGATCGGTTGCAGGAGAGTTTGGCGTCTAAGACGACGGTTATCTTTGGACATGATGCAAAGCGGCGTTTGCAGTTGGGTAGATATACGATTGGATTGGACTCGGCGTGCTTGTACGGCAATCAATTAAGCGCTGTTGTGATTGAGTCTCGGGATGGGAGAGTTGAGCATGAGATTGTTCAGGTTGAATGTGCTGATACGCCTGTTGCGTCGACAGTTCCTGTCGAGAAAGGAGAGAAAGATATTGATAAGGATACATTATGTAGGAATTCTGCCGCTTGAGATCTGTCTGCTCTTCCTGGTCTCTTCCTTTCTAGATCATTCTTTGCCCAGGGGTTCAAACGTGTTCCTGAAAATCTAGGTAGGGGTTTTTACAGGCGCTTGAGATACTCAGGCTTTCTCAGCCCATACAGGTCATTCTTGAGCTCCGTGACCAGAAAAGGCAGATACTCTCCCACAGTTATTCGTGCCTCGAAGATATCTCATTGGCTTTGATGAGACAATGCCCTTGAAAAAGGCACAATGGATGAGCCACGCAGACATTTAACGCGCTTTGTTCGAATAAAATAGACAGTCTATTCGTTTCGTATGTCACTTTATTTCAAGGCCAATGGGATATAATATATTTTGGTTATTCTCTGTTTTGTATCCATGCCATAGCTCAACAAGCTCTTCCAGATCAAGTTACTCATCTTCGTCCTTCACAAAGTCACCAAAATATATAGTGTTTCCGAGGGATGCTTCGGTATCCGCCATTTAAGTATACATCAATGGCACAGTTTATGGGCAATGAGACGGCTTGGTGAAATCAAGCAACATAGTTCCATTTGTCACGCCACCTGGGTCTTAGACTGAGTGCAATAATCAACTTCATGCATTTACCCCAAACTCCCTCATTAAGATCTCACCATTCAATTCATCGGTCTCACTACGTACGGCCCTGACCTTCTCTTATATTTTGTGTTAATACATCTGCCACCCTCTCCCTCGCTTTGGAAATCAGCCCCTACTATATAACTTGTAGACACGATCAGGCGTTCGGAACGAGTTCTTACTTCAACTGAATAGAAGCACCTACATCGCGATTACGAGACTAGCTACGCTGCAACAGGTAAAAAGTACTTTGATTTGATTGATTGATTGAACTGAAAAAGCCAGAATCAAAAATGCAAACAGTCCGTCCGTAGTTCAGGCCAACTTTCTCTGTAATCCCTCACATGTTCCATTATGCAATCAACTGTCATAGTAAAACCTCAGATGCCTGACGGATAATCGGGTTCTATCAGAAGAAAAGCAAAATCAGTAAACGGGCCACGAAAGAGAGAAAGAGAGTCACGCCAAAGAACGCCAACCCACATCACCCTCACCAAAGTATCCAGTGTCTGTGTCGCTCGCCGCGGCTCTGCTGGCTCTGGCTGCCCTGAGAGATCTGGTGGCTGCGATTGCGTCGATGGCCGCGGTTATCGCGACGGCGATGGCTACTCTGGACGCTCTGCTGGTCCTGGTTGCCCTGGTCATTCTGGTTGTTCTCACCACCCCGAAGACTCTGGGTACCCTGGTGACTCTGGAGACTCTCACGACTCTCGGTTTCACGCAGAGAAGAGAACCAGCGTGGGTCAGAGGCGCGCGACGAGCCCCAGGCGGTCATGTTCAGGTGGCTGGCAAGCTCCAGGAGTCTCTGGCCGGGCTGGTAAACGCAGAAGAAGTTCTCATCTTTGTGGCGAGCAGTTGCACCTGCATATCGTCGGTACTCATGGATGATGTCGGCTGGGTCCCAGCCTTGGGCACGTCGGAAGCATCCAACCATAGCCCCAGTGGCATGCTAGATATGCTTAGTCGGTTGGTCGGTTTTGTTTTGTGATATTAATGTGCGAGGGGACTTTACCTTTCCATTATCGCCGTGAATGAGAATGGGGTGGTTTCTGGTGTCGATCACGAACTCGAGGATTCTGTCAATGTCGCTGTTCATGTTCAACTCGCTTTGCATGTTGCGACGAGGGGGAGTTTCGTTTGGACGGAGAGGGTCTCGCGGCAGAGGTGGGTGCAAGATGCGAACTGCGTGGTCGATGAGATAATCTGCCTCTGCGTCGTCATATTCTCTGTCTGTAAGCTTCCTGTTTCTGGTTGTCAGCTTTCTCTTGTGTCGCGATTCAAGACCGCCGTCTGTGCACTGACAGGATGGTACGAATACCACGCAGATTCTGGCCGTTGTGCTGAAGATTGGGGAACCCCGAGCGGTACACTCCGTGGACAACCTGACCGAAGTCGTTGTTCGCTCTTGGCTCTGACATTCTGAAGGCTGAGGCTGCAGCTTGCCTCGAGCTCAACAGATCAGCCCAAACGAGCCACAGCGGTTGAGGGATGTTGGGATAAGAAGCGCCAAAGTTCAAAGCGAGAGAGGCCGTGGAGAAAGAGAAAGAGAAAGAGAAGAGAGAGAGATGAAAATCGGTTGAATTTATCGCTGGGCCGTGGCAGATAGGACGAGGCAACCAAAATACGTATACCCGCTTAAAAGTAAGGACTGCTCTATTCGGAGGGCGTGGGCTTATGTGTTTGTTCTTATTATGAGCTTACTCCTAGTGAAAACTTCTACAGGATCAGAACAATTGAGACGAATGTTAAATCACTATTATTCTCAGCAGAATAGCTAAGCCATCAAGCTATTCATTGTCAATCAAGTAACAATATGTATGCAATAGCGGTATATCATATCTAGAGGTGTCTATCCTAGAAGCAAACATCCATGAAAAGCAATCAAGCAGACTTCTCACCCAATCCAAACATCCGGATAGAGTTGTTCCAAGCCCTGTTAAAAAACAATTAGCGGCGATATTTAGTATGCAGAAAGCAGTAACAACATACGCTTCACAAACTTCCTCCACGGTAATTCCCTTAACACTCGCAATAACATGAGCAACGCGGGCAATAGCAATAGGCTCATTGCGGCCCTTAACCATACAACCCTTCTGCCACTTCTCTTTCTTGACAGCCTTTGGAAGGTCAGGCGCACCGTCAAGGTGCTTCGCCGAAGCATGCGAGGGACGAATCTCACACTAAAACACATCCCCATGTCAGCCCAAGCCCCATATCATTCGCAGTCTGGAATCCAGGATGTACATACCCAAGGCCCATCAGTCTCAATCTGCAACCTGTCAAGCGGAATAGCCTTGACAACCTCCAGATTCTCCTCGGTCTTCAAACTACACCCGTTGACACCAACATCCAAGCCCAGCGCAACCATCCGATGCATCTCCTCCAGGGTGCCGGTGAAACTATGCACAAGACCACGTTTGGGCAGACGCGCCATTCGTGGCGCGAGAAGTCTTTCAAAGTCTTCACTGGCAGCCCGGGAATGCAAGAAGAGTGGCAGCTGGATCTCAACGGCAAGATCGAGTTGAGCCTCGAAGTATTTCAGTTGCGGTGCCTTTTCACTGAGGAAAAGTCTGTCGTAGTCTAGACCGATTTCGCCGAAGGCTACGGCGAGCCCGTCTTTCTTGGCTTGTACGGTCATTGTCCAGAGTTCTTGGAGCATCTTTTGCGCTCCTTCTGGGTATTCATCGAAGAGCTTTGCTTGGCAGGGATGGACTCCAACTGTTGCGTAGCAGAAGCCGGCTTTGGGTCTGGGTTAGTAGATGGGAGGGTGGTGTGGGGGGAATAGACTCACGGTATTTGCTGGCGATGGAGATGGCGTGTTTGGATTCGACTAGGTCGGATCCTGTAACCATGAACTTGGAACAACCCACGTCTTTTGCGCGCTGGATTACGTCGTCCAGGTCATCTTCGTGGGCTTGCTTTCCGTGGTATTCACCGCGGAAGACGGGGTCGCTGAGGTTGATCCCGATCTGGAGGATGTTAGATTTTGCTTTTTGAAGGCTTGTAGCCCTGGGAATGCTCAACGCACATCGACATATCGGAGTGTGTTTGTGGATTCAGCCATTTTGAAGTGGGCGGAAGTGGAGAATGCTTTTTGTCTTTCAACAGAGCTGTAGGAGACCGATGGCAAGTTCAGTCCTTTGTTGAAACCTGCGATATTGCTTAGTCTGAGTTCTTTCTAGAATTAGGGTCCCATGTCAGGACTATATCTCATATCACCCCGGGCGACAAACCTAAAAAGAGAAATTTATCGATCCCTGCTGCCCTCGTAGGCAATGTAATATTCCGTCGCAAGAGATTCACCGCGCTTCTATGAATGGCAGCTTTTTGCATCAGATGACTCACGCGGAAATCTCGCTATTGCGTTGGCGGTAAAATACTTTGACTGTTGAACGTTTTGTGTTGACTAAGGGAGCCGCTGTGGCGGTGGGCTGTGGCTGGGTTTCTGCCTTACAACCCAGGCCAGAAAGTGGTCTCCACGGAGAGAAATCCGCAAGCCAGTCGGGAGTTCGCCGATTCCGCTTGTCTGTATATACTTCTGGTCAACAGACCCTAGAACTTGCGATAGGGCAAATTAACCATCTGGGTGACACACTGTAGAAATTGAAGTCATTATCTTACTGACCAGCACTTTTGCTCACACAGCATAAACAAAACCATCCTCTAAATGGCAAACAAAGTCAACAAAACCACAGGCCCGTGCAGTCCGGGGTAAGTCCGGGGACCTGGCCGATGAGCTCTCCCGGACCCTGGTTGGGTATTTAATGACGGCCAGGATCCCCGTGAATCACCAACCTGCATATAATTAACCCCCTACGCACGCTGACGCACTCATCCCAAGATGACAGACCAAAAGCTTGTGTCCGTCCAGCAAATCTCCAGCCACAATTCCCCTAGCGATTGCTGGGTAGTGGTCGACAATCAAGTGTGGGATGTGACCGACTTCTTGGAAGAGCATCCAGGGGGATCAACAGGTAAGTACTGCAATATTCAATCCTCTCGACCAAATAAAACCCAACTAACATACATCTCAGTAATCCTCAAATACGCCGGCAGAGACGCAACAAAAGCCTACTCAGAAGTGCATGCGCCCAGCGTAATGAAGAATAACCTCTCTGCGCAAAATTTCAAAGGCACCCTAGACCTGTCAACAATCGATGCCGAATGGGCCCAACCACCACCAGAAGAGAATCCCACGGTGATACTGGAACATGAGAAACCGCCCCTGCACACCCTGATCAACGCGCACGATTTCGAACACGTAGCCTCGAAAACAGCCAGCAAGAAGACATGGGCCTTCTACTCCAGCGCCTCCACAGATCTCATTACGCGCGACGCAAACAAGTCCTGCTTCGACCGGACCTGGTTCCGGCCTCGCGTGCTGCGAAACGTCCGAGACGTGGATACAACAACGACTATCCTGGGCGGGAGTTATAAGCTCCCGCTCTTTGTCAGTCCGGCTGCGATGGCGAAATTGATTCACCCGGATGGGGAGTGTGCCATTGCACGGGCGTGTGGGAAGAAGGGGATCATGCAAGGCGTGAGTGTATCACATATCCCATACAGACCCAGTCCCCTCCCCAATATGACATTCAATTACAAGCCACACAAGCAGTCCAATCTGACGAATGCTGTAGATATCGAATAATTCCTCCTATACAATGGACGAGCTCCGCACAGCAGCACCAGAAACCCCGTTCTTCTTCCAGCTCTATGTAAACAGAGACCGCGCCAAATCCGCCGCCCTTCTCCGGCAGTGCAATGCAAACCCTAATATAAAGGCAATCTTTGTCACTGTTGACGCAGCCTGGCCTGGGAAGCGTGAGGCGGATGAACGCGTCAAAGCAGATGAGACTCTCTCTGTCCCGATGTCTCCCTCCAAGGCCCAGAATGACAAGAAGGGCGGCGGACTAGGCCGCGTCATGGCCGGCTTCATTGATCCGGGGTTGACATGGGAGGATTTGAAATGGATCAAGCAGCAGACTTCCAAACCGGTGTGTTTGAAGGGGGTCATGTGTGCTGATGATGCGATGCTTGCTGCTCAGGCTGGACTTGATGGCATTCTGCTGAGCAATCATGGTGGTCGGAACCTGGATACTAGTCCCCCGTCCATTGTGACCTTGCTGGAGATTCAGCGACGGTGTCCGGAGGTTTTTGAGAGGTTGGAGGTCTACGTTGATAGTGGAATTCGGCGTGGGACGGATGTGCTCAAGGCTGTTTGTTTGGGGGCTACTGCTGTGGGCATGGGAAGGAGTGTGCTTTTTGCTACTAATTATGGACAGGACGGTGTTGAGCATTTGGTTGATAGTGAGTGTTTTTGTTACTTCTTCACAGTCGCGGTCGTTGTGGCTTTGCTAACGACTTCTCTCGCAGTCATCCAAGACGAACTCGAAACCGCCATGCGCAATGTCGGTATCACATCCCTGGCGGAAGCTTCCCCAGATCTCGTGCACACCGGTGACATCGACCACCTCGTTCCGGCGTCCCGCTCACACCCATACGCTCGGGCCATAGCTAAAGGCCGGCGACCGGGCGCGAAGCTTTAGCGTTCGTGAAGGAGGGTAGAGTGAGGGGGTCGTGGATGTACAGTGTACACTGTCGAGTGTCGGTCTCCCCCGACTGGCAGTGATGACCGCATGGCGCAGTAGCCCCCTCCCAGGTTGTCTCGCAGGTTATTTCAGGGATTAGATATACAGCGTATAACCCCGACCATATGGCACAGAATCACCCCCAACGGTTTCAAATTCCCGAAATCCAGGGGCGAGAATTAGAGATGGAATTCAGGAACATTTCCCCTATGCCAAGCCTTATGGCCCTTGCCTCCCCCTTAAGATCTGAACAAAATTCAGACAGTTGAACTGGGTCTGCTGATCTGTATCTATCTTCCGGTCTTTCCGACACGCGGGGAATATTAGTGTTTGAGATCAGCCCTGTGTGAACACGTAGGCACCAGTCCCCCTGGTCTATTAGGTAAATGGTCCCGTTCACTGGTGGACGGTGAACTGTCACGTTGAAGACTACGGTGTAGAGCAGAGCATAGGGGAATAGGGAAATATGGACAAAAATAGGCGTAGATCCCCGCTCCACTCTACCCACTAACTCGCCCAACTATTGTCTTGGAACACTCCTGATGCTTAGATCTGGTCATGGGATCACAGATTCCTGGAGTGAAGAATCGACTTGCATCCAATTCCGGATTCATTCCTGGCTTACATGGACATGCTTGACCGACAGTTGTGAAGAGGGGTGGGCAGCCATTCAGCGTAGAGGGATTTGATAGTCCCACCCGGGGGTTAGAGTACTATGTCCGGGCCGTTTGGAGAGAAGGGAGATCAGGCAATTGCGTTATGTGGGCTGGTGTATTTACTATTGGATGTGTTGAGCGATGATCAGTCGGAGAAAGAGATGTACCGGGTACATCTTGTCACTCTGTGTTCTGGTGGGTACGGGGTAGACTGAGTCCCGAGGGGGAGGTATCGGGTACGTCGATCGTCTCTTCCCTTGATATTCACCGAACCACCAGAACAGCAGCGTGGGAGATAAGTAAGATGCGAACAGGGTGTCGCACAGGTCGAACCCTGGAAGCCGGTGCATTCTAGACTTGCTTGATAACCAAAGTGAGTGTTGACGTCGACACCTCTGGACTCTCACCAGCTCCACTGCGGGTCCATCCTGCCAAGCCTCGTAGCTCTCAACAATTCCTATAAAGCACAGCTTCACTCCGGACCTTTTTCTTCTGTCTACCCTTTTGTCTTCTTCACTACCTTTGATCTCTACACTTAGTCTCTGTTCTACACTTGAGACTTATAACCCACCTCTGCCCTCGACTCAACCACTCACATCCTCTACCCTATCTATACATCATGTCTGCTCCTCGTTCATCCCTCCGCGCTCTCCGCGTACTCTCGCAGCCTACTGCCCCCTCAGCTCGTCGCTGCCTACACATCACTGGCGTGCAATCCGCTCAGCCTGCAAACACAACCGACAAGGCTGTTTCCAACCACGACATGCTCCAATCCAAAGCCTTTGCCATTTCCATGCGCCGAATCAACGGCAACGCTTTCTCTGAGTAAGTCATTCCCACCTACACCTAAAACTACACCTCTACCTGAACCTGCCACACTTCCAATCCTCTTCAATCCTCATTCTTCCACCCCACCAGAACCAAATAGCTAACATCAAGCCAGCACCCCCCGGCAATTCAACACCTCCCGCTCCTCCAAAGCCCGCAACGACACCTCCACTGTCGACCTCGTCTACATGCCCACAATGGCCGACCTCGACGCCGCCCCAATGCACCGCGGCATCCAAGTCCCGGTCCTCCCCGAAACACACTCCATCGGGGCCTTCTCCTCCACCCCCTCCGCCCCACCCATGAAGCCCCAGATCTACACAGTCGCCGGTACCGGTGCCGACGTCGCCGCCAGCGCCATGAGCGAAGTCGTCGACAACCACGCCGTCGATCTGGACCCCTTCTCGCTGACCGAGGCTGTGGGTCGCTCGCGCGTCGGCGAGGAGCTCAGCAGACAGCAGAACGGGTCTGCTCAGCCGGGTGCGATGCGTGAGCTCTGGACAGGCTTTTTGGACGATGTGATGGGGCCCAAGGAGGTCAGGAAGTAGATTGCTTCTTCTTTTATTTTATTTACCCTTACCTTGCCGTGGCTTGATGTTGTTTCCATCTTTCCTGTTGACGGGTTCGATGCTGGATATGACTTGGGCCTGCTTGGCTCGGGTGCTGCTTTTGTGCGAGAACTAGCGTTTTGATGTATTATTTTGTCTTTTGTCATGGAGAGTTGCTTTCCGTGACTTACTAGCCGGTCCAAGGCTCTTACTTTTTCTCTATATCTTATTCACTGCAACTATATCAGGTTGTATCAATTGATCAAATCCCAACGTGAATCTCTAATGGGCTATAACTTATAACTTATAACTTCATACCTACATCTACACACCCATCCACCTTCTCCTTTCACCTTCATCCTAAAGAAAAATTAAAAAAAAAGAACCCGCATTTTCGTCTTACCTCGGCACATCTATACCAAGTCCCCACAATGATCTACGCCAAACAGATCGGACTCAATCCCGATTTCCAACAGCACACATCACCGCCATAGCCTGCAGTGCCGACACCAAAACAAAAGCTGTATCCCGCCATTGAGGCATATCCGTACCCGTATCTGTTTCTATACGGTACATACCGTAGACTCACTCCATCCCTGGTCCCGATCCTGATCCCGATCCCGACACCACTGGACAGTGAGCATGCCTACTCCGGATATAAGTTAACGTTACTGGAGATCCACAATGATGTCGAGCGATCAACCGGGATAATCTTTTACAGTTCCGAGGTGTTGCTTTTCCCGGCGCCGGGGCGGACGGGTTGGTGTTGGTGTTTGTGGGGTGCGTCGGAGTATGTAGGACAAGCCCCGGATCGGGGGGTTTCGGAGGATGGGGTGGTTATTATCTGATTGTTTTATCAATTGGGTTGGTGGCTGTTCTGAGGCTGTGTGGTGGATGGGATGAGGATTGGTTTGTTGGTTGGTTGGTTTGTTTGGTCTCTTGGTGTGAGGGTGGGATTAAGGGTGTGGCTGGTGTTGGGGTTGTTTCGGCTGTAAGGGGTGAGGCTGTTTTCTTGGTTTCTTTGGGTCTTTGGGTCTTTCTGGGGTGTGTAGGGATGATGTGACGTCGTTCTTGGGTTGTTTCATGTTGTTTGTGGCCGGGCTTGGATTGTCGATGGCTTGGGTTTGTATACTTGGTGATGTTGTGACGTGGCTTTCGTCTAAAGGGTTGACATGCATTGGTCTGGATAGGATTATGCTGGGACAGGGTAATATAGACTTGTTTGTTTGAATTGAGGTCTAGACTATGTAAGGTCTTCTACACCTGACATAAATGGCTCACAGCCAAATTGAGATGCTCAATGCCACTGTTGGATGTTCATGGTTACTTTATGAGCAATTATGGTAGGTATTGTAATCACTCCATTCAAGTAGCACAATGCGACTTTGGCAGGACCTTATTGGTGGTGCTGGAGCATTTCTGATATGGCAGCGTGTGACGCTCGTGCTGATGAGATACTTCATTGGTCAAGCGGTATGTATGATTGAGGTCAGAGTAGGCGACAGCAATGCATGAAATGATTATACTCGCGTCGATTTCAAGTTGTGGAGCCATATGCCTGATGCGGTATTCATTCCAGGTAAATGTATTGAGAAAAGAAACATAAGCTGTCCATGTTTGCTTGCATTTTACTCTCCATGTTCCGAGTTATGGGTATGCCTACTGTAGAAGACTTCGAAGTAATCAAGCCCCTTTCCGATCGGATCGGCCCGACCGTAGAATTTTGGGAGATTTCAACCGAACCATAGCTACAGTATTGTGTTCTATACGGTCAAGCTGAATTCTCTCTATCTGAAACATCCGCAGTTCGTGGATGCAGACGACGTGGGGCCTGGTGGCTTGGGATCTGTATGATGGATCTCCTAGTTCCAGCCAACGACTTGTGTCGTTGCCCTGCATAGTGCATCGTTTACATGAGAATCAAATGGATTGGGAGTGGTGTTTATTTTGGTATCAGGGTACCATTCATGCGAATCGAACTAATTGTCCAGTCAGAGGTACTTGTGCGAAGCCAAGTGATGTGCAGGGTCTCGACCCATGTGGAGTGTCGAGTTCTAGACCTTTGGACTTGGACGCGCAATCCTACAGGTCGCTTGAGCTCATTTGTGCAAGAATTTGGTGCTACTGTACATACCGTAGAACGCATCAGTTTCAGTCGACTCGGATGCTTGAGGCCTTGTTTTCTGCTCTCTGTAGGGTGATTGTTCCTGAAAACTCTGATCTTTCAACTAGACCTCGGGAGACCGTTGTGATATGGTCTGAATACTGTACAGTAAGCCAGAAAAGAAAGTCCAATCGAGGCAACCAAAAGCGTCACGATTTTCGAATAAACTTGGCAGTTAGCGCTATCATAGACTGAGGATTGAGCTTGGCCTAGCGGATCACTAGCTTTGGCTGACAAGTTGATCGTAGCCCCAAAACAGTAACATGTGGCTCCTGTTCAGGCGCCACTAGACCCTGTTTCCTCTAGCCCGAACTGTTCTCCACAGTTCTTGCCCAGGGGGATTTTCCCCCTCACATTTGCTTCTCCTCTTGATTTCGTGTACTTTCATTTCGTTGCTCTCTTCTTTGTGTCTCTCTCTCATATTTGTTTCTCTCATCTTTGTTTCTCTCAATCGCTTCTTTCCTTTACTACTCCGTAACTCCCGAGCTCCACTGATTAGGGACACAACCTCGAATCGACTCGATTCAAATGCGGGCTCACTTTTCCCGCACCTAATCCCTCCTTGGGATCATGCATCTCTCATCATGTTTGCTCATTGCCTGCCTCAGCGGCGTGCACGCCTTCTATCCGTGGGAGCTGCGAGTGGAAGTCGGTACCGTGGAGCCAATTCAGCGTCGCTTTATGCCATGGAGCTTGATTGAAGCCAAGATCGATGACACTGTCACCAAGCCCCCCACTCTCGACCTGAAGAAGTACCCTGTTCGTCGCGATGATACTTACAAGATTGTCGAGTCGCACACGCCTTCCATGGCAGACAGTGCTGCGCTGAATCAGGATGGAACCGATTACTCTTACTTCTCTACCGTGCTGGTGGGCTCACAGAAGACGGAAATGTGGTTGGCTCTCGACACTGGTGCGCCCAACACATGGGTCTTTGACTCCAAATGTACCGAGGATGTCTGCACACAACACCACACTTTCGACCGATCTACCTCGACCAGCTACGTCTCCAACAGCTCGACATTCAGTCTCGGCTATGGCAGTGGCACTGTCCTTGGACAACTCGGAACCGATACTTTTTCAATTGCAGGCATCGAAGTCTCGTTGGAATTCGGCCAGGCCAACAATGCCTCGGACACTTTCAAGAGCTACCCATTCGACGGTATCCTCGGTCTGGGTCGCTCCCACACATCTGGGTGGAACCTCCCATCCTTTATGGATCGTGTTGCGGAAGGAAAACACATCAAGAACAACTTCATCGCTTTCAGTCTGTCCCGCGCAGCAGATGGTGACAAGGACGGGGAGATCAACTTTGGCGGTCTCGATACAACCAAATACGACGGAGACATTCAATACACTGCCACCGACTCGGGCATCTGGAACATCCCCTTGGATGACGCCTACGTGAATGGCAAAGCTTGCAAGCTTTCCGGCAAATCTGCTACAATCGACACCGGAACCACCTACGTTCTAATTCCCCCTGATGATGCAGCAGTTGTCTTCGGTCTTGTTCCCGGTTCATCTGCATCGGGCAGCAACCACATCATCCCATGTAACACAAATGTGACACTGGAGCTCGAGTTCTCGGGTGTCAAATACTCCATTTTACCCGAAGATTATGTTGGAAGTCCAACAGAATCAGGCTCGGATTCTTGCATTTCAACCATTGTCAGCTATGCATCTAATGGAGTCAACACCTGGCTCGTCGGTGATGTGTTCCTGAAGAACGTCTACACCGTTTTCGATTATGACAATGCGCAGATCGGCTTCGGATCCCTTGCTTCTGGGTCAACCAAAGGCAATGGAACATCCACTGCACCCCCAACCTCAGCTACCGCAGCGGCGGCTGCCTCCAGTGCTAGCCAAGCTGCAGCTGAGTCTAGCGCCTCCACCGCCGCAACTTCCACAGTCTCCGGCAGCTCCGCAGCACCACTCAACCGTGGCATTAGCTGGTCTATGTTCACAGTCATTCTCGGCGCTTTCTTCGTCTGAAGCTCTTTAGCCCATGTTTCTTTTTCAGCGAACTTGATTTGGCGACAATCACATCCGCTTGTATTATGTACTCTCGCTCACCTGTTACGTGCTCTCGCTTCATGCACATCTATTCACTTCTGTCCATACGAATGGGTACACGCCCATCCCAGCATATGTTCACGCTGTCTATCTGTCGTTTTATCAGCTGCACATATCACTCGCTTCTGCTGGATACCCCAAATTTCTGTTTTACCTGACAAAAGTCGCTGGCGTTTTCATTTAGATGGTTCGATGTCTTCATGTACAAGGCGTGCCATACTTTAATGATAGAAACAACTGTCAATTCTAATAACTCAATACAACCAAGATGTCTTTCATCCTCATTCATGTCCACATTCATAACCCTTTCACAGGCTCTTCTGTGGAATCAACGAGTAATTCTTCGGACCAGAATCTATCAATGTCAGCATGCATCCCAGCTTCCAAACCCCCAACAGTGAACCTACCAAGAATTGAGCGATCAAAGTCCCCAACCCCATTAAACCCAGCAACGCCCATCAAAATATCCAAATCAGCCAACAAAGATTTCATCACATGCCTCACACCCTCCTCCCCAGCAATACTCAACCCCCAAATCCACAACCGTCCCACGAAAACAAACCTCGCTCCAAGCGCCAAAGCCTTCACAACATCACTCGCCCCCCTCACCCCCGAATCAAACATAACATAAATCTTCTCCCCAACAGCTTCCGCAATACTCTCCAAAGCATCAAGACTAGCAACCGCCCCATCAACCTGCCGTCCAGCATGGTTACTAACCACAATCCCATCAACCCCAAACTCAACACACCGCCGCGCATCACCAACCGACTGAATCCCCTTGATAGCAAACGGCCTCCCCCCACTAATCCCCTTCCAAGTCTCAATCAACCAAGGAATCTTCTCCCACGACCACGCCCGCCCATGCCAAACAGAATCAATCCACTTCACCGAAGCCGCAACAACATCGACATCGGGATCGATCCCGCTCTCCCGACACCGTTTCCGAAAGACAGGATCCGAAAGCCCCAAATCCGCCCCGAATCCACGGTAAAACGCATAGTTCGACGCCGACACATCGTCGTGTCGCCATCCAAGCTGCCATGTGTCCGTCGTCAGCATCAGCGCGTCAAAGCCCGCCTCCCATGCTCTTGTCAGCAGGGACACGGTCAGCTCGTCGTCGTGCGGCATGTACAGCTGGTAGAAGCGCGGGTTACCGGGTCCGTTGGCTTTTCCTACGTCTTCGATTGATGTGCTGCCGGCTGTGGAGAGGCAGTAGGGGAGGTTGAGTTCGCCGGCGACTTTTGCGACGGCGCTTTCGCCGGCTGCGTGGTAGATCTTGTTGATTCCTATTGGGGCGAAGCCGATCGGGGCTGATACTTTGTGGTTGAAGATTTCGGTGCTGGTGTCGCGGTTGTTGGTGTCGATTAGTTGGTTAGGGATTAGTCGGTGGCGGTAGAAGGATTGTCGGTTTGTCAGGTGCGTGTTTGAGAGTCCTGCGTTGGAGGAGGCGTAGTACCTGTTTTATTTTCGTTAGTTGGCTGTTGTTGCTTGGGGGTTGGTTTTATGGGTTCGATATTGGGGAGTTGTACCAGCCGCCTTCGCTGAGCTTTTCTTTGGCTCTTTCTTCTAGTTTTCGAGGATCTGGCTCTGATGTTAGTATCTTTTATTGTTATGCTGTTGGGACTGAACTTACCAGTGTTGAACAGTGGCGCCTGTCCTTCGTTCTGCTTCAAAAAGTTCTCGCGTTGGTAGAGACCCCATTGGGGCGTGGTGCGGTTCTTGATATGAGGGTTGTTGGGGTCACTCATGTTGATTTTGATGTATGAAATCCAGTTCTTAGTTATTCAAATTCGAGGAACAGTAGAGACAGCTGTGCTTTGAGTTGATACAAGCACTGAAATGCATTGCGTGGATGTTTGTGAACTTTATAGATCTGTTTTATCTAATCGATGACTTCATTTGACGCTGCATGGCCGTTCTCGGACGAGAGAACATTATATCATGGTATGACTTCGGTCCGGGGGATCTTGTTTTAGTCTTTATGCATGATGTGTATGTTTGGTTAAGATCTGCGTGGTGATCTGCGCTAAATTCTTATTTCGTGTTCATGGGTTGCGATGACTGGGTCGCTTCTAGGGCCGGTATCTATAGATCCTGGTTGTCTGATGTTGTTTGAGTGCTTTTGTTTTTACCGCTGGTATTTGTTCATTTGTCATTTTGTTCAAGTTACTCTGGTTATTCTATGTTTGATACTTAGGGTCTGGTACAGTAGTGTGAGGAGTTGGTTCGGTCGCGTGTGACGGTGCCCTGTCTTCTGTCTATCAACATACGGATGTTACAGGTACCAGAACTGAAACAGATTGGATACAACTGGGGCTTACATGGCTACCATGGACAAAATATGGGGACTTGTGATGCTTGTCGCCCGAGAAGTCCGTTGGGGTGGTATACACCCCGGCTGAGCTTTCTCTCACTTGCTGATCAACAACACAAGCATAAGAGCTACGTGTATGTATCCATCCTAATTGGATTAATTGATAGTGGAGAGAGCCGGGCGACCCTGAGGGTGATTGTATCGGCCGAGAGTGCTTGGTGCTGTTCGCAGAAGCTTGTTTCAAAGATATATAGCGACGTCTGCCTGTTTTTAAAATCAACGTAGCAAGAAAGTAGTTGGTATTTCTGTTTTTTTTTACTGATACATTTCGTGGCTTTTCACAATTAAAATGACTCACCCGTCAGATCAATGGCTACTTGGTGCTTGGTCTGTCTTCAACCTGTTCAAATTACTAGTATAGGCTTGTAGTCCAAAGATCAGATACTGAAGTTACTGGACGAAGAGCCTATGGCGACCCTGCTGCCATACCATATGAGGAGCATTTTGCTTTTGCCAATTGTTAGAAACATTTAAAATGCTATAAACATGCCTGACTGAAGCTGAACCCTCATGCTGCATAGTGTCTCGACGCGAGTTCTCCTGAATTTACCTAGCCCGGCCAACCGAGAGAATACAGACACCCGGAAACAATCACTGAAATCCCTCTCAATCTCACCAACAAACTTCTCAGCAATGCGGTCTTGACTAAGAAATCGGAAGTATAGAGCTCGGCAATTTCGTCGGGATCCGAGAATCCCCGTCGGCGGCTAACTGCATCGGGATCCTCGGGAACGTCATCGTCACTACTCGGCCCAGTTGTTTTTCTTTTCTAACCTCATCAAACACCTCAAACCTCATACAATGTTCGGCCTTGCAAGTAGAAGGTCAGCGCTTGCTCGCTCAAAATGCCTGGCTCCATCATTGCCGGCGCGAGCCATGGTTGCAGCCCAGCCTCTCTGCGCCAACATGCAGGAGTTTCATTCCACCCCTGCGCAGTGTGAATCCCGGCCAACTTGGATGCCGATGCGTGTTAAAACGCCTTGGATCGATGCTTTGACGCAAAGTCGGGAGGCAGCTAAGGCCGACTCAAAGGGGAATGCGGCTAAGGCTATTAAGCCAGACTTGACCCCGAAGAAGATGTGTGATAGTGCTTACACGGCTGTATGTTACAAATAACGTTAAAGCCATGGGCAATTATGGTTGGATGCTGACCAGAGATTTTGTAGGTTTTGCCATTGGCCCAAGACAAGTGGCTTCTGGATTCCTATCTCAACTCATCGGGCCACATTAGGTGAGTTCAAGATTAATGCGTTCAAAGAGCATTTTACTGATGTTGAACCAGGCTCGGATCTCTGTTGATGGACCTTGATGCCCTGGCTGGCATTATTGCCTATCAACATACTGGCGATGGCGTGTCAACTGTCACAGCTGCCGTAGACCGAATCACCATTGAGCACCCTCTAATGGAGATCTGCGATCTCGAGCTTAGTGGCCAATGCACATATGCAACAGGTCGTTCCAGTATGGAGATTTCATGTCAGGTCAGCAAGGTTCGTCCTGATGGCCAGGCAGCTCAGCCAGAGGACGTTCTCATCACTTGTGCATTCACCATGGTCTCCTTAGACCCGGCCACGAAGACGTATGTTCACCCTTCTTCTTATGTACTACAGCGAAACTAATCTCTGGCTTAGCCCCGTACCCGTGGCTCCTCTTCTCGTCGAAACCGAAGAAGAAAAGCGTCTCTTCAAGAAAGGCGAAGCAAACTACCAAGCCAAGAAAGCTCTCCGCAAGCGCAGTCTCCTCGAGCGAGCCCCAGACGACGAAGAGAGTGATCTAATCCACTCAATGTGGACAAAGGAAATGTCATACCTAAGTACGCAACCCCCAAGCCATCCACCAAACCCAATCCCAAACTAATAAGAACCAGACCCCCAAACACCCCCAACCCGCCCAGAAAACCAAGTCTTCATGAGCGACACAGTCCTCAAGTCCGCCATGATCATGCAACCCCAAAACCGCAACCGGCACAACTTCATGATCTTCGGTGGTTTCCTCCTCAAACAATCTTTCGAACTCGCCTTCTGCTGTGCAGCCTCATTCTCCCATGCCCGACCCAACTTCCTTGCTCTAGACCCAAGTACCTTTGAAAACCCAGTGCCAGTCGGCAGCGTGCTATACCTGCGCGCTACGGTTGCGTATACGGAGCCCGAAGAGCGTGAGGGTGATAAAACCAAGTACACCAAGGTGCAGGTGCGCGTTGATTCGAAGGTGAGGGATGTCGAGCACGGCACTAAGAAGTCTACTGGCATGTTCAATTATACTTTCCTTGTTGAGAAGGATGTGCATGTTATGCCGAAGAGTTATGGAGAGTTTATGCTTTGGACCGATGCGCGGAGGAGAGCTAGGAATGCTGCTGCTATTGATCCTGCGCACAAGATGAGTGCGCTGAGGAGCATTCAGGATAGTGTTACTGAGTAAATCGGTTTGGGTTGTGTTTGGCTTTCGGATTGATATAGTTGGGTGGTTTCGCGTTTTAAGTCCGTCATTTGGGGGGGTTTTTTTTTGACAACTTGTATAAGTTATTATTGATGGGGACTTGATCTTCCATGAAATGTTCAAATATATTGTCAAGAAATCCTTATTTTGTAAACGCTACCATGCACAGGAACAAATATCGGAGAAAAAAGCAATTCTATATATACAACGCCCCAAATCACCATCCAACCCAACCAAGAGCGTATGTATGAAAAGAGGGACGGGGAAGGGATATTTATACGCAAACCAACGCGCCCAAAAGAAAAGAGATAAAAAAAAAAACATGTATAGAAGAAAATAGAGAAAATATCAATTCCTTTCCTTCCCGCTCCAATAGTAAAAAAGAAAAAGAAAAGAAGACCCCCCCGTGAGTATGAACCGTCTGCACCGATGTCAAATGATAATGAGAATGATGAATCCTCCCAAGCAATGCACCAGGTATACACAGAGTATGTTGATCCAATTCACAGCTTTAAGAGATCCCAGATCCCAGCCCAGTTTCCTGTCCCAACTCCCTTTGCCTTGTCCTTCGTTTGTGCTTCCCCCTGTGTGGGTGGATTCGAAGGTTTTATTCCAGATGTCGTTTCATTTCGTTATTTATGGTATATGCCCGTTGGGCTTTTGAGTTTGGTGTTTGGTTTGATGTCACTTTTTGTGTTGTTGAGGTGTTGTGAGAGTAGTATATTGTTTTGGTCGGATATTGAGTGTGGTGGTAGTGACGATGATAGAAGTAGTGGTGGTGGTGTTACTGTTTCGAGAACAGATTTGACGACCCACAGGCCCACAGGTCCGGTTTCTCGTTTGTTAGAGATAAGCGAGCCAGATGCTTGGTCATTGCCTAGACCGGTATATCAAAAGTGGCAAGATACAGGACAAGAAAATGCTAGTATTGCGGTAAAGAGCAAAGCAAGAATATTTGTCTGCTCAAAAGACAAACAAATATCACTGTTCACTCAAAACCTCAGAAATAGCATTCGACGACAGCCCCCCATTTCCATTTCCAGTCTGGTCCCTAGGTTTGTCAGGCTGCTCCTCCTTCATGCAAGCATTCTCCAGAATGTTAGTCCACTTCCCGCTAGTGCCAGCATGACTATGCTTAAGATGTTGGCGGAAATGATCGGCTCGGAAGAACTTCTTCGCATTGTTGCATTCACCAAACTTATGCACAGTAGTCAAATGCTCAAAGCGGGCGTCCCAATCGGCAGATGGGAAATTGGGAAATTCTTCTCCGCAGTAGCCGCATGTATCATGCGAGGGACCGGCGTTTGTTTGGCATGATTGGGCGCCTGAGGCGTGGAACGCTGCTTGGAAGGAGACTAGAGCGGCGCAGGACCAGGAGTGGCGCCGGAGATGGAGGGAGTTTTGGTGGCGTTCCGCTTCGTTTTTGTTTTTGAAGCGGTTGTTGCAGTAGGCGCATGCGTATTGTTTTTCCATTTCGTGGGAGCTGTTATGTGTTAGTTGTTATGGACTTGCTTTGGCAGTGGGTTGGGTGGTTCTTACCGGAGGTCGTCTGGGTTGTCGAATTTCTTGGGCTTCTTTGGACAACAATCACAGATGAATAGGCCGCCCATTTTTGATGTTGTGGGTTTGGGAATGTTCAAGATCGTTGTTGGGACGGACAGTTTGCCGGTAGCATCCGTTGTCGGCGGTTCAAGAGAGGCTGGACCAGGAAGAGCCCTTGCAATCGTTGGCTGGACCAGAGCTGCAGGAGAGCTAGGGTTGAGAATTGATTTTTCGTGATACGTATCGAGATCAGAGCTCGTGGAAAAGCCGCCGGGAGATCGTTGGTCGTACGGCGAAAGGCTAGTCATGCTGCTACCCCCAATAGAAAGCGTAGACGAATAAGAGCCCGAGGTCCGGATGCTCAAAGATGAAGTAGCCGAGAGTGTCCGCTGGCTAATGGGATAATTGGGATTGACAGACAGCGTATTCGTGAATGGGTGACCGCTCGTTCTCCTCTGCGACAAATCGCCATTACTTGTTGCAACATGCAGCGTATGCCTCTCATCACTCAAAGGTTCCCGCGGGGGTGACGAAGCCCGTCGCTTCATGCCCTGCCTTGAATCCGGATACGGCGGAGTAGGTTCTCGAAGAATGAACTGGCGCGGAGGCACCGGCTCATCAGTCGAGAACTCCCCCTCTATATCCGAAAACACGCCATGGTCATAGCTTCCGCGGTTCGATCGGCTCGGTAAACTGATGCTGTCCTCTCGCGATGGTGTCGTTCCACGATGCCGCCGCCGTCCAATATCCCGCATTGATCCCTGGTCGTAGTCCAGCGCTGTTGATGGTGCGTTGCTTTCCACGCTTGGGCTTCGGCCTTCGAGATGTTCTCGCCATCCGGGCTTCGTCCTGGGCGAAACGCCCCCTGATTGAGGGCTGTTGTACCATTTCACGTCGAGTGTTGATCCTTCTGATGGTCCTGGTGATGTGAGATTGTTGGAGCCTCGTGATTGAACGGATGGAACGGTGAGTGCGGATAGTGATCCTCGGTTGTCTGTTCCTAAACTGATAGATCCCCGTGGCGAAAGAGGCTTCCCAATTTTCGATAATAGGTGTTGGTCGTATGCATTTGATGAATCCTTCACACTTCGCAGCGAAAAATCGCGTTCGCCACTCAGACTTTTAAGAAAATCAGTAACAAGAAAATAAAGGAAAATATTGTACGAAACTGAATGCGCAGTTTCGCGCATGCCACTTACACTGGACCTGGCAGATTCGTATTGATTGATATTAAACTGGGTAATCCCTCCGTGGCCGGAGGCTCAATATTAATCTGGGCTTTTGGGCTTCGCGATACAGGAACGCTCCGCCTCCCGTCACAATCATCGATTTGCATAGGATCACTCTGCGGCGCAGCCTCGGGTCGTCGATGGCCGCCCAGCAAGCTAGAATTTGGGTGAATAGGAGGGAGAGAAGTTGAAGAATCCGAGTTTGCGTGGTGCCAGCCAGCGTCATACCCGTTCTCCAGGTCGGGGATGCTTGGCGGAGGAGGCAGTGGTGGCGGAGCAGTGTTCATGATAGACCGAGAAGCTATAGGTAACGGGCCGTGCGAAGCAAAAGACAGCTCGGGCATAGCGGTTGAAGATCTGTCAAAAGTACGGCGATCTCTATGATCATGGAAACTCGAACGCGACGGTCGAAAGTCCATTCTAGAACCAGAGCTGAACCCGGAGAATTAATACGGGCTGGGCGTCATGAACCTAAGGTTGGAGGTCGACCTTGATGGCAATCGTAATAAGCAGGTCAAATCAAGATCCTTGCAGCAGTAACCCAATCCAGTTGAGTAAAAATGTCGGTCGTGGAACCAGCTCCGATTCTTAAGCGGGCCGTTAAGCTCACGATGGGAGTGTTGAAAGGCCAGCTTTTAGAAAAGTGAAGAGTGGCGCAAATTCTTAGTTAGGGCCTTCATGCAGTGCAAGTCTGTTTTCCAAGGTCAGATTATGTCAAAATTATAAACAAAAAACCGGGGGAAATAGGGCTGAAAAGAGGACCAACCTCGGGGGCGTGGGCGATTCGCCTCATATGAAACGTTTCCCGCTATAGTGACACACAATCCGGCCATGGAACCAGGAGGCGATTCAATGGCAAACCAGACTAGACGCGCACATGCTTATAGTAAAACCAGAGGACAAGGAAGGCTATGTAGGCAATTAGTGCCAGTATAAAAGAGCTCTTTAAATTCAGGCGCAGCTGAAGCCGAGGAGAAGCAGGCTGAGAGGAGCTGAGAGTGAGGCGTCAGGAATGCTAGATCAGAGAATGCAAGAATCGGTAAGTTAAGCAAGTTCAAGCAAGTCCAGAGGAGATCTCAAAGGGAGTCGACTAATGAGAAATGAAACAGCAGGTCTCGGACTTAAAGTGTTGGAGGGTGACGTGGTGGAGAGGCGACGGGTCGTATATGTAATGTTAGTTACCATACTGGTATTCCTCGTTACCCTGCTTTTCACTTCCCTGTAATTATATCGAATTTTATTATTTTCATTTCTTTGTATTTCCTTTTTTATTCTTTGGGTAAATTCCTCCCGCGTGGCTCACCACGTTGGATTGACACAAGGCTGGAAGACCCTCAGCCTTAAACGGACAGGCCGGCTCGTAATTTTGGCCCCTTTTCTGGTAGCTTGCCTTCTGTAGTTCCCAACTGCGCATTGCTTGGCTTTTCCAGAAAATGCCATTCCTCGGGAAGTGAAGTCCAGACCGAACGCTGATCTATACTACTCTATACTACCCCATAATCTTCACGTACGGGAAACCAACCAGAACATGGCAGTATGGCTCCCCGTGCGGTAAATCTGAGAGTGGGGGTTGTCACTCGTATATATTGGACGCCTCCTCAGTGTGACATTCCATGGTCTGCTCCTAGAAAGGGGTCACATATCGAGGTGAGCATTACCGAGGGCTGACAGAGACAAGGCCACAGGGCTGGAAATCCCTTTTCGGTAAAGCAACCGGGTCGGAAGTATTACTTGGAGAGACACGTCTCTCAACACCCATGGTTTAGCGGTGGCCAACTTGTAAAGAGAGAGGGGCACCAATGCGGAGTCACGCCTCTGTAAGAATGAAGTATAGATTGGCAGGGCCTTGAGCAGATTTGCAGCCAGTGACAATATACACCGGGGGCTTGGAAGTCTTGGCATTTAGGCTTAATATTCCCCGCCTGAACAGGTGAGCAGGGAATTGTGAAGCCATTCAAATGAGTAGGAGATGAAAACTTGACTATATAGTTCCAAGTTAGCTTCTCCCTCCGTAGGGCATACGGACCCAGATCGGAGTATTCGGATGAACACAGAACATTATTTTGCCTCCACACAAAAACGTAGACAAGTTGTACTTTGACCCACTGATTGCTAGTGTGGTCCACTTGGCGCCTAAGATTGCATGCACTGCCACACTGTCGGCTTGTCATTTGGGCGCAGGGGAGTGAACCTTCTTGTGTGAACATTCAAGAGACATGCGACATGCTGTGGAAAGTAGCAATTCCCTCAAACTGGCCCTGGGAAGTGCCTGGGTTTCTTGAAGACGAAATTGGAACGTTGGAACAAACCTCCAGGGCTGCAGGGAAGGATGAGTAATCCGAATCTCCACACCAGCAAAGCTTCCAGAACAAAAAAAATCTCTGAGCGTTTTCCTTTCCAAGGGTCTTATTTCGCTAAACCAGCTGCTGTACATGGAGGCTAGTACGAGGGGTGTAACGGGGAGGGGTTTCTGAGATCCAGAGCAAGTAAGCCCTATCACACGCATGTACGGCCCTGCCCTCTCCCTGTACAAGTACAGTATTCCATATCAGATCGCCTGACCGTGGGCTCTAATCCCAGCCTATCATGAGATTTGCTCAAAAGTCAGGCTCCAGTACATGTACAGCGTACAGCGTGATTGTACGATCGTACTTCCCGTACGGTGTCTCCACAGACTCATTTTCGAGAGAGTGGCAGTGAGCTTGGCATACAGTCCAACACACTGCATTGCTTCATTACATTGAACCATTGTGGCGGGTTAGTCACTAGTGCAATAAAGTTTCCTATCCCTCGATCGTCGCCGTCAAGTCCCAGCTTGGGATCCAGGAGGCGAGACACCCTCTTCATTCAAAGACGTCACCACTCTTTGGCTAAGCTCCAGACTCCATCGCAGTGCGTCTGTTCTGCATCTCGTTTTAGGAATGATCAGGCAAATACTCCAGCACTAGTAAAAAATTACAGAGGCATCAGGCATCTAAATCTGGTCAAGGCACCCATGGACCCTAGCTGGCACAGCCTGTCAGCAAGCCCCTAGAGAAGATCGGGTGCAATTAACCGCATCACCTCCTGAGGCGCAGCCAGCCTTAAGCCCTAGAGGGCTGCAGCCTAGCAGTGCATGTCACTCGTCGCCCAGATTATGACGCGACGCCTGCTCCTCTGTGGCTGCCCTGTGCTTCGTATGTTCCGTATGCTCCGTATATGACTTCGAGTCACAATCGATATTCCTTCTTTATTACCGGTCTCAGTCAGCCTGTGGGTTCCCCGCGGTGAGTCCACAGTAACACTGACTTCGCCCTTGATTCATCTGTGATGACCCTTGCAGCTGTTGTAACAAATCAGCTTTGAGCATGGTCAGGTTCAGTGTTTGATGTGTGTCGGGAATAAATCACGCTCCACTTGCAGCGTGAAGCGCTTGGCTAGGCTTCTCGTGTATTTTCCACGTCCAATCATGCTAAATTCGGTACTTGTGTGTGTAGTTGTAGGTGTGCGTTACGACGGTGTTAGTGGCGGGCCGTCGGTGAGGGGTCTAGGTTGAGCGCCCTACACGCCCTATATTGAAGAGGGGGCAGTGAGTCGAAGGAATGACTGTGCGCAACTAGCTTGAAGAATCAGATATCCTATCATGTCTTTCTATCGCATGGAAAGACCCTGAGAAGAGGGCCTATACAAACCATCCCCAAAATGTGGAGCCCCTCATACAGTGGGTACTCTGGAGTTGGAGTGCCAGATCAACCCATACATTGCAGATATGATATTCTCAAGGAAGCTACCGTCAAAAACAACAGCACATATTGCAAGTAATGGGGATGTTTCTTTCACCAAGCCTGGCTTCGCAGAGGTGAAATAGAGGACAGACCTGAAACTCTGCCTGAGGCATCGATGTCACCTGCTTTGTCATACCCTTGCCCTATCAGACTTTTTGAGTTTGGCAGCGCCGAGGCTCAACCTCCTCGTCCAAGTAGGAAAGCGTCGACTTCACTCTTAGAGCGCTGACTTCTTTTTGCTTTCTTTTGCATGACACTTTTGTCTCTATCTTCCACATTCTTTCTTTGCTGTATATTGCAGCACCATTCAAAATGGCCATGAATCAAATCAAAGGCCACAACATCTACGTTGGCGGGTTAGTACTTTGTTGATTAGATATCACAACAACATATATGTCCAAAGCAGGGCTGGCAATCGATGCTACCAATCAATATTGCCAGTACCGTGTTTGGCAATTGATTTGACGTTCTGACCGCCAAATATAGTATATTCTGCTTGAAAAACAAAGCAGCAATGGCCCGAGCAGATATCTCCCATGTGCTATCAGTGCTACGGCTGAGCCCATCAGAGGAGACTTTCGAGGGCTATGAGCATCACTCCATAGGAGTTGATGATACTGATGAGGATAATCTATTGGAACATTTCCCCGCTGCCATCAAGTTCATCCAAGCCGGTCTAGACACCGGCCGTGGTGTCCTCGTACACTGGTGAGTCAAAACACATCATATCAATCTTTCATTGGTCCTTCCCTTTCCTTTGATCTCGATCGATCCCTATCTTTCATTGGATGTGAGCTATACTTGTGGCTTCATGCCTCCTACGTCATCACATGTCTATCAATCACGATCTACACGTGGCTGGAGTTTTCTACAAATCCCAGGGTGCATGATGGAGCCTTTTTTTCTGGACAGTCCCGAGCCGGATCAGATTTGCTCAACATAGTAAGATGTACAGTGACTGATGTGATGATCCAGTGCGATGGGGAAGTCCCGCTCCGCAACCATTTGCATCGCCTACTTGCTCCACCGCCAACCGGGTGCGCTCACACCGCAGTCTGCCCTTGCGCTGGTCCGCGAAACCCGGCCCCTCTGTGAACCCAACGATGGCTTCATGGAGCAGCTCGAGCTGTACCATGAGATGGGCTGTCCAGATGATGTCACCGATCATCCCTTGTACCAACGCTGGCTGTATCGCCGCGACGTCGAGGATAGCGTGGCGTGTGGCCGAGCCCCAGAGCTAAAGTCGGTGCGATTCGAAGATGAGCAGCCCATGCGATCCCAAGAAAGCACTGGTCAAACAGTTGAGATCAAATGCCGGAAATGCAGGTTAGTTCCATCCCTAACCTAGATTTTCGAGAATCCTTTGCACTGAGACACGGACCAAATCCGCTAACCTTATATCCACAGACGCAAATTGGCAACAACCCCATTTATCATTCCGCATGAACAAGAAAAGCAACAGAGCGCCAAGATCAACCCGTCCGCTAACTGCGGTCATGTATTCCTTCACCCCCTGACGTGGATGCGCCCGAGTCTCTTCCCATCCGAGAATGCATCCGAGCCTGCCGCCGACGCAACCTACGGATCCCATCCAGATGATGCTCCCCTCTCTGGTCGGCTGACTTGTCCCAATCCTGTCTGTGGGGCTAACATCGGTAAATTCGCGTGGCAGGGAATGCAGTGCAGCTGTAACCATTGGGTTGTGCCTGCAATCGGTCTTGCCAAGGCGCGGGTTGACATTGCAAATCAAGTGAACGTTGCCCAGGGCCCAAGAGCTAATCCTGCGATCCGTCTTCCTCCGAGCATGCGGGCTCAAAATTCCAATGATACCGGGCGTGGCAATCTATGAGGATAGGCGACGAACATCATATGCTTAAATAGAATTACGAGTCATGACAGTTTAACCTCAACTTCTACATACTGTTTCCTTGCTTCATTGTTTTATCCGCTTCGTCGGAAGCCGAAAAGAGTTCACTGGTCTTGTCATTTGCTCATGGGGGTATATCTCAAGCTGGGGGTGATAGTCCACAAAGTTCACAGCTCGACTTCCAGACTGTCAACAAGGCAACCAAGAATTTAGTGCTTCCCGCGCACCCCATGACGAATGACAGACAGACTGTCATGGCTAGTATTTCCTTCCGACTATGGAAATTCAAACAGGCATTCAGCAAAACTCAAATTGAAGCTCGAAACACCGCCTCAACATACCAGGCTGACAGATCTCCCCTGTCCATCCCATGATCTACAAAAAGCCATAAACCTAGAAACACACACTAGGCAACACACCCAGCGGCTCTGCTGACGTGCCCCTGGTTCCGTGTCCCCTTGATAACGGAGAAACCAAGGCATCAGCCCACCGAAATATCAAAAACATACCCACGGTGAAGAAGAAGTACTATACAAGTAGTACCCAAGGCATGCCACGCCACGTCCGCCTCCGCCTCCGCCTCCGCCTCGGATCTTCATCGTCTCACAAGGCAAAAGAAAACAAAGCGAAACCCGCGCTACTAAATCCAATTCCAGATACTGTACAGTGCTAGAGTCACACCACAGTCGGCGATATGAGACGCAACCAAAGCCCCATTTTGAATCGTACATTTAAATGCATGAGCATGTGCGTGTACATGGGCATACAGTCCTGCGCATGTATACTCCCAACGCTATGGCTACCATCTATATGAAACGTGAAACGAGACTCAACCCTCGAAGTGTACTTTACTGTGTGTGTGAGCGAATAGGAACAAGCATATTAGGCTTAGTCGCGCGCCAAGAAATATCACAAACGCATTCTCCACACTGTCAGAAAAGGGATCAGCGGAAGGGCAGAAAAGACTGTCATTTCAGTCATTTCCCCTGCCGACCAATTCCAAGGTTTGAAGGAGGCTGTGCAAAGCGGGTCTGTTCCTCCAGAGCCCGATTGGTTGGTGTTGTGTATTGGAAATACGGGTATTGTCCTTGTTTGTTTGTTACTGTCTCTTTCACTTGTTTGGCTTGTTTGCTGGGGATCGATCTGGGTGTGATTTGGGTAGCCCTATGTGCTAACGTCGGTCTGGTATTCACTCGTATTTGTTCCTTTGGTATGCTGATCTTTCCCTTCTTTCTAGATATATCATATATACTTGCAAGTATTTTAACACATTCTCCCTCTCTCATTGGCAGCCCTTCTCTGGTGGGGGTGGGGCAGTGCACTGCCTTGCAGGGGGAGCTCCCGGTGGAGTGTTCCTTTCTGGGCTGGTCTGGTCTGGATACAGATCCATTTTCCCTTTCTTTCTTTGCGTCATTGTATATTTTGGCGTTGGATGGGGTTGGGATCGCTAGTCGATCGCTGAGTATGTTACTTTGTTTCAGGTTTGTCTGGGATTGGGCTTGAGCGTGAGCTTGGTTGGTTGTTGGTTGTCGGGCAGACAGTACGGTAAGTGCTGTTGGCGCTGACTTTGGGTGTGATTGGGTTGCTAAGTTTCGATTTGTTTCTTTTTCCTTCAATCATCAATCTTAGAAAGATGTTTTACTTAATTCTATACTACAGTAAAGATGCTGGTTGCTGGCTAGTATGCTGTATCTGGTAGACAGCATGATGTACAACAGTACCGCAGCCTTGTGCTGCTTCGTCGCTCCTCGTTCACTGAGTTGATATCTTTAATTATAGACTGTGTACGCGTATTAATAGAATCGTCAGCGATGACTCTCGGGGTTGGTTTCTTTTCAAGTTTTGTTCAATTTGGCAAAGGTGCATGACAGCAGATCTGAAAAGAGCATAGTAAATGCCTGACTCGCATCTCTACACATGCAAGACGCAGATTTGAGTCTTCCTTGATTCGTTACTCAAGTTTCGCGCTACCAAGTAGCTAAAAGATCTAGTGCACATAGTGCCGGCTTAGTCGGCTGTTAGGCTTCTATGGGTATCCATTATCTAGACTTGCCAGGCAGCACCCAAATTACAATTTGGATTCGGTACTTTGTTTCGGTAGTAAAGGAAGAAATCTGGTTATCAATTTGTACACGGTATTCATTTAATTATAGATTCCTGCCTTGCCAGGCTGCTCCGAATTTAATGTGGAGCAGGAAAGCAAGTTATTATAGTGTATCTTTTTAGATAAGTGAGCACTAACTAATGTGCAAAGGATCAAGTCTACGACCAAATGCAATCTTGCTGCGCACCGAACTTTACAAAGTGGGCCTGAATCCGAAGTTTGGATTGACACAACCTTGAACAAGCTACATGATCAAGGCAGGTAGGACTGGCTTGCTTGAGCTTTCTGCTGGTGAGCATATTGTACACAGATAGCGCTTATAAATGAAGAGCTTAGAGATATGGATTGTGGGTTTTAAAGGGATTGAAGACTTAGAGTTTTTGTGATGACGAGGTGATGAAGATGTCGGTGTATAATCCTGAGATGGGGGTTATAGGATCGCGTAAGGCGCGATTGACACACACTAAATGAATTTGAGCGCGCGAAGCGTGTCAAAATCGGTTGAAAATATCGCGGGGATACCCCGAGCCGAAAATAGGGTGAACATACTACTACTTTGTATGAATTGAGGGTAAATACCAAAGAAAAGATAATCTTCATCCACGTATATCATGCGCTATACCCATAATGAACCAGTGGAACAGATAGGTCTGGTCATAGAAAAGAAAGCGAGAAAAAAACATTGAGCAGCATAGATAGAAGTACTTAATTCACAAGCTGGTGAGTCGGAAAAGGGTAGCAACAAGCAGAGTGAGAAACACGCAAACTAAGCCCCTGAATATCTTGTTTTCCAGGCGATTGAGATCGAGTTGTCCAGGTATATCAGCTGGTTATAGCCCAAATTTCCGATCAACCAGTTCCGTATATCGTTGAAGTAGACCCAAACATGATCTTTAGTGGGGGATGCATAATACACCACGATAGCTCGGTGTCCTTCTGGAACCTCTCCGCTATAGGCACTATAATATCTGCTTGGTGGGCTTACAATAATCGAGCACATTGTTGAGTGGCCCGAAGTCTTCTATGTAGCTTCCAATGCCCATTGTCTTCGTATCGCTACCGTTTCTATCTTCCACCGTGCTGTCTCCCGCCAAAGCCTGTGCTGCTTATGGTTCTGATCTAATCCTGCGACGATGTTTTCCCCAAAATTTTCGGCTAGAGGTCTGTGATTGAAGAAGATTCTCGTGTGGTGAATTTGAGCTGCAGCCATTTTTGAATAGCAGTCATTAATGACAAGCAGTGACCAGCGTGTGTTGACATCGAGGTCAGCGAGACACTCTGCAATTGCTCGGGCCAACCATGCCATGCTATACACCATATCAAGAAGATTGACAAGTCTCTACGCGTCGCCCATTGGGGACCTCCGTGTGTTTTGGGGTGTCATTTCAAGAACCCCAGCTACTACCAATATTTTTACCACCTTTTAGTTCATTTTTTAAATCGTTTTACTTGCTTTTTTTGTACTCTTCAAATACGACGTGTTCTACTAATCAGTACTATATAGATCTACTCCTAAAGAAGTGAGCTACACTTAACTTCCTATATACTAAATCTTCTAAGCTCTTCACGCCTTAAACACAGCAAGCGAATAGGCCACACAATTGCGCGGCCGGTCAAACTTGTCGAGTAAAACACAAAATAGAACCTACACAGCCCCCTTTTTACACCGGAAACCGAAGCAAGCCCTCCATCTCCAAGAATAGAACAAGAGGGATATAATTCCCATGGCCTACCTTACCTGACCTCGCATGACATGATGTATAATGCATTCATTCCATAAGAAAATAACCCGCTCAAGCCTCAGCCATGCATGACAGCCTATGCGCTACGCCACTGCAGTACGGCACTAGCGGTTCCACGAAAAATAAGCTAGGGAACAAGGTAGTCTACTAGGGCTGACATGGCCTCCAGCAGGGGTTCGTGAGCTTCGCCTCAGTCTACAAGTAGGGTCCGCTTTAGTGCTTATTTACCCCCACTCTGTCAGAGTCATAATACACCATGATGATCACCGGCTGAAAATGAAACTAGGAAGCCTAGATTAGTATCGTGTTGTAATACATCAAGATCGCTTTTGTTTCTCGGGCAAAAAACCAGAACTGGCTTATGTTGCCTAGGCAGTTTGATCTATATTTGGAGCTTGGCTTTACGAATACGCGGGTAAAGTAGGGTATGATTGCTGAGGATAGAGTCTGAGCGTTTTGCCTGTGCATCCTGCAGGATCTGGAGCTCGGATTCAGATTTTGGGTTGGGTTATTGTGTATGTGCCCGAGGAATGGTGCCTTGCGCATTGACAGGACCGATACGACATCATGGATCTTTGTGAACGCTGATTGCTGGGCGGGGGATAAATTGGTAAATCGTTCGCAAATGATTGCTTCGAGAATTTGTTAAGGTATAATGGTATGAGGGTTCGTGATTTAATACTTCCCGTTTAGTTGCATCTGCTACTCTCCGCAACCTGACCGAGATAATCGTTCACCTGGGAGATAGTTTAAGATCCCAGCATTATTTCGATAGATATTCACAGCCAGTCAATATCCATGATACTAATCGTATGCATTGTATCAATCTGAGCCCAAGAGGCAATGTTTGATCATTCGACAGGCATATCATATTGGCTGTGTCATCTCGCGACAAGGCAAAAAGCCAATAGTTAGACGGGAGCAGTAAGTGACTAAGGGTTTCCAGATGGCACAGAGGGAAACAATGAGGGGTTCTTCAGTCTTTCCTGATTCCGCTTTCCCAGTTCAATATTGCGTAACCGGTCAATGCGCATCTGATAGAAATTTCTGGAACGCACTTAGAATCAGCAGCCATATCATAGCTAAGGGTTGTTTAGAATCCCTACTTGTGCAAAGCAAAAACACGAGGTGAATCGTCCGTTTTCTTTTCTGGTTCAGTGCCCTTCTGAATAGAAGCAATCTTTCAACTGTCAGCTAGCAAAGAATACAGCATTTGATAAATACTTACCTTTTCATCCCTCTCCTTTTCATCCTTTGTCTCTGAAACATTGGGGTTTTCCTTGTCTTTCTTCTCTTGATCGTCTTTGCTTTTAGACTCCTTTTCTCGCTCTTTCTTTCGTCGCTGCTTCTCCTCGTACTCATTTTTGACCTTTTCAATTTCTTTGGCCATTGCTTCTTCTTTGGCACGCGCTGCTTGGCCTTCTGTGTCGATTATTGGTGAACAGAAGTGCCGGTCTTGCAGGTGTGCGGGGCACACGTAGAAGAAGTCCTGGAGTGTGAATTAGTGACTTGTATGCATCATGACTGAAAGATGCTTGAAATAAATAGCAGTGTGATTCTCGCTGGCTTTGTCGATATTGGCATACCTTGTTGTCTGGAGTGATCATTACGCTGGTTGATGGCTTATAGCAAATCAGGCATGCTTTTGCGGAGGTATCCGCCACGCGGCGCACATGATAGACATTTGTTAATGACATTGCGCAAGGGTAAGCGTCTGCAACTGACTATCTGGGTAGTTTTTGGATTCTTGTTGCTGCCCCGATACGTGTCAGGGGATTAGTGTGGTTAGCTTGTTGAGGTGACTTGAATAGGCCTGTCATGTGACCCATACTTTGGAGCAAATGATGTTGATACTGTAGATGCGGAACTTTCTACGAGCTGCAATTGAAAATAAATAAAGGCAATCTCATAATGGAACAAATGGTAATGGTTCACTAGCTGGATGATATTCCAGCCCGTCCATGCCTATCTTGATAGAACGCCAATCCATGCATCTGTCCACTAAGACCCAACGGGACAGTACTACCAGGAACAATACATGAGATTTTGTATGAGAAATCATAAAATATAGTGAGCATTAGAAAACTGGAGAAAAAAAAACCAACGATCATTGATCATAATGACTCCTCTGCATCAATAGCAGCTGCCTCTCTGGCCAGTCTCAAGTCCTTGCCTACGACACCAATGTCCCGCAAGTAAGGTTTAAAGGCTGTCAATAGGTCCTTCAGACCGCCTCGGAGTGTGTCAAGTACCAGCTCCACGTCGGGCACCTGGCGAGCCTTGGCCTGCGCCGTAGGGTCACTAGAAGAGGGGAAGTCGACATCCGTCCAGTGAGCATCCAAACCACCCTGGTGAACAAATGTATCCAGTGTCAGAATAGTGTCAGTGAAAAGACGCACTGTAGGAGGTATGTCAGCCTGAACTTTGCCATATGGGTCTTCAGCCAAACTGGCAATCAAAAGCCGAGTCAACGACTCTACGGCATCCACAATAGGGGACACAGAAGACACGGGGGCACCGAGGACAATTGAGGAAAGACGTTTGGCGTAGGTTTGTTGGAGAGGTCGGCCAATGGGCGAACGAAGGAATTGTGCAAGCAACGGGTTGATGTCCTCGGGCTTGTGAGTACTGGATGGACCTCCGGTCAACAGCTTCATCCTCTCGGAGGAACCGAGCAATCTTTGTTTCCGCTCGGGACTGAAAACAGCCGAGGATGCTTGACTGAAAGCATCGCGCATACGGGCCCGTGCAGTTGGAGTCCAGTCTTCGGAATGACCAAAAGACTTGGCCGTTGAACTGAACGCATCACCGAACTTGTCCTGTCGGGAAGTGGCCTGGGGAGCAGCAGAAAAAACGTTTTGGTCTGTAAGAGGCTCGGTGAGACGTGGAAGATTTTGAAGAACAGGATCCGATGGCCTGGCTTGAGGAGGTGCCTGGGCAACAGGAGCGGGCTTCGTGATTTGCTCAATCCGGATGGTGACACCCTTGATCACATCTGTGAGGCTAACCAAAACCTGAGACCAGGTCGAGCCATTCTCGCGATCAAGTTCACTGAAGATCGCCTTACGCCGCTCGGGGGTGCGCTGGCTGATCAAGCCGAGCTCCCAGAGAGCGAAAGTCTTCACGATTTCTTTCTTTGCGCTGAGGCCATTGAGAAGGCTGCCATTGGGATCCTTGGCGTCTGTTGTGAGTGGCTGACCCCGCTTCAGAGGCTCCTTGCCAATAAACACCGAGAAACAGAGATTGGCAGTTTCCCAGAGGGTAACAAGAATCGCCCCAGTGTACAGCGTCCGGAGGACCGTAGTAATGGGCTCTGGAGGAAAGAACCCCTTGACATCGGCTGCGGACCTTGGGAAATCCGCATAAGTCCGGGCGAAGGCAAAAAACCAGCTCCAAACGGTCTGGCGGAGAAAGAAGAGGTACACAGGAACAGTGACACCGGCGGTGATTGCACTCCTCGTAGCTCCATCCCGCAATGTTTGCATCCAAGTTCTCTGTAAATACTTGGATGTCTGCTGTACCGGGTGAACGCGCTGATCGTTTGTTCTGGAGCTTCTATCTGCGATGGGCAAAGTGACACGGTCATAGTCGGCGTACAGGTGCCATGCGGCCTGCATACATGCGAGGGAGAAGTGGTAGAAATGGAGGTAGATCGGTCTTTCGTTCATCGTCACTCGCTCGGGTACTCTATATTTCATTAGCCCAATATTGGTATGATTTGCAGGCGTTGAACATACCTGCCCCGTTTCACGAGCTGAAGGTCACTATCGGCAGAACAAGACCAAATATAGATCTGAGTGAACCACCAGGCCGAGAAGATATACCAGCCAAATGTTTGCGCAATTTGGAAGAAAGTGAACTGCTTAAGTGTGCCAAAAGACGAGGCGGATGTTCTGGAGCCGATGTGCATTTGACTGACGCGAAGGACAAAGACTGTGAGGCAAGAAAGGAAGAGCATTGCGGTTCGGATGCCGCAGGTTCCAATGGGAAACCATAGCCAAAACCCTGTGTCAATCACAATTGTTAGCTATCTCAGCTCTCGGAGCAATCAGCCAAGCCTCGAAGCTTAACTCAATAAGATCCTAGGATACTTACAGGATGACTTATTCCCGATGACAATCGCAACGATGTAACACACTAGTAAGGAAAGTGCAGACGCATGGACGAATCTTCGGTGCAGGGCCGAGGTCAGGATTCGCCTGTATGGCCGGGTTCGAACAGCGGCCATGATGCAAGCTTTGGGGTGGGATGCGCTCGTGAAAGAGAATGTGAGAAAGATTAGAGCATGGTCAGACTGATGATCCTAGGGGAAGCCTGGAAGCTGCGGAGTAGAATTGGCAAGCCAGCGACAATTTTGACGGAGAGCCACGGCTGACAGCAGGTTGGGTTGAGCTAGTCGGAATCACTGAACGGCCAAGTCAATGATGGAATATTTTGAGGCATCAAAACACACCAGCCACACATGTCATGTGATGTGTGGCACTGGAGTATTGAGCCACATGTACTAGCCTAGTCGGGACTAGTTGGCTCCGGTACGTCATGTGAGGGCGGTCTGCCGGCGAAGGCAGCAGGGACCTGCAGATAGCTGCTTTCTTATCCAGTCTCGTTCTACCTTCATTTTTGACATTCATTACTTTGTCGTACTGTCGTCATGTCTTTTGATCGCCTCGACTCGCTGGAGGCCCAGCCTACCACTATGCGCAGGGAAGAAGACCCGCAATACCGTGACGATCCGGGCTTCGATCATCTGGCCGAGTCGCTCTCGGATCAGTTATTTACATTGACGTCCAACATTTCTCGCCTGTCTAACCAGATCGCCCTTCTTGGAACCAAGCGAGACACCGAACGTGTGCGCGAACGAGTTCATAATCTCTTGGAGGAAACCCGTGCGGGGTTCAAGGATGTAGGAGAAGGGATCAAGAAGGTGCAGACCTGGGAAGATGTGAACGTATGGCTCGGCTTACTTCCTCGTTTTTTGAGCCCTTTCAAACTGACTTGCACTGTACTAGCCCTCCCAGAAGTGGACCCAGCAGAAGCTATCGTCTGAATTCAAGGCCACCCTGGATGAATTCCAAACAGTCCAACGCAGGGCGCTTGAGAAACAGCGTGCTTCGGCAGTTGCTGCCCGTACAGCAGCTGAGGATGGTGAACACCAATTAATCGACACAGATGTGCAACTTCAGGAGCAGCAATTGGAAGAACAACACCGTATGGCCAACCAAGGTGAAGTGGACTTCCAGGAGTCTCTTATCATCGAGCGTGAGACAGAGATTCGGAACATTGAACAGAGCGTGGGAGAGCTGAATGAGCTTTTCCGGGATGTTGCGCACATCGTCACTGAACAAGGAGGCCAGTTGGATATTATCAGTGAAAATGTCCAGAACGTCACTCAGGACACCCGGGGCGCCAATGTCGAGCTTCGCAGTGCCAGCAGATACCAAAAGAATGCCCGCAACAGGGCATGCTGTCTTTTCGTTATTCTTGCTGTCATCCTTCTTATCATCGTTCTTGCAATTGTCCTTGGTTAATTGCGATACCTATGGCTCCTTTCGTTCTTGCTTTCCATTCGCCATGCAATCCTTGTCTTTCTACCCTGTCATGTATGCGCACTATATCCCTCTTGCATATTTCTCTTCGGTTTTCGTTTTGTTGGTGATGCTCCTGGTCTTTCTAGCTTATGAATTGATTCGCAACCTTCAATGCAAATGAAATGGAGAATATTCGATTCATTGTTGACCTTCAATGCTCCAGTACGTTATCTTACAGAACTCAATGTTGTTATACATGCATAATACACCCAATCGGGTCCCAAATCCTGCCTATGCTCCATTATCGCCTTTCTATGTGCAGCGGGAGTCTATCCCAAGTCTCCAGTGAAATGTTCATAGGCCAGTGAAACGGTTGAACCTCAACCTCCAGCCCTCATAAGTGTTCAACTTAGGCCGGACATCCAGGAAAAAGCTTAGCTTTCCAGGACCGGCATTACCTGCCAGACCCGGGGTTTCACTGTTTCCTGTTGGCTTACCCTGGTAAAAGTCGATTACATACTCGATCTTCTCACCTCCACATCGTTCAACGACCCAGTCGTGGCGATCGAATGGATGCTGGTAGCCAAGCCACCCATTGATCCGCGCACGCGGACTTAGGTACTGTGGATCGACACCCAAGCCGCGGAAGGAATATAACTTGGGTCCTCCGCATTTCGAGCTTCCGGGGTCTGCTGAGGGGCCCTTTTTCTCCCATTCGAGGATCTGGTTCCATGCACGCTCATTGACGGCGTTGTGGATTGGAATGATCGAGGCCACGGAGGTCGCAAGCTCAGAGGCGGTTTCGGTAGATCCGGGGGTGTTTCCTTTGCGCATCAATGCCTCAAAGAATTGTTTCTCAGATGGGTAGATCCAGTTGCCGGTAGCCTCGTCACGGCCAGTCTCGGATTCGGCATTGGACGGGCTGCCGTGCGAAGCAGCATATGGAGATGGTGCTCCCTTCTTGGCCTCGGGGCAGGCGCTGTCGGCGCTAAAATCACCAGCTCGGGGTATCGTGCTGACTTCTCGTTCTGTTGATAGTGGTCGTTGGGATTTAGCGCGTGTTTGGCCCTGACCAGTAGAGGCCTGTCGGTCCTCGGAATCCGAGGGATGCGGCGATTTTCCATTTTGCTGCAGCCAGATCTCACGGGTTTTGTGATCAACTGGGCATGTTGCAGGTGGCTCAGCAGCAGGAGTACTTGCTCCGGCTCCCATTGTTGAATAATTGGACGTTATTGAGTGAATGATTGATCGGCGCATCAGCAGGAACTAGAGATATTTTGCCCTCACCGCCTGGCCAAACAATATTATCGTTGATCCCCCAACCAATTCTCCCCTTTTGTTCATTTGGATATTTCTCAAATTTGTTTTTCTCCCCTGAAATTATAATGGCTGCTTCTAACGAGTCCGTTTACCGGGCTACCACCACTGCCCCGGTCAATATTGCCGTCATCAAGTAAGTTGACCTCAATTGCCCCTCACTGCCTGTCAGTTCTAATCAAAGTATCAAGATACTGGGGCAAGCGTGATACTACTCTCAACCTTCCCACCAACTCTTCTCTTTCGGTTACTCTGTCTCAGCGTTCTCTCCGTACCTTGACCACCGCCTCTTGCTCTGGTAACTTCCCCGCCGAGGACACCCTGAATTTGAACGGCAAGCCACAGGACATTCAGTCCTCCAAGCGCACCCTTGCCTGTATCTCCAGCCTTCGCGCCCATCGCAAAGCCCTCGAAGATGCCGACACCTCTCTCCCCGCTCTCTCGACTCTCCCTCTCCGTATCGTCTCCGAGAACAACTTCCCAACTGCCGCTGGACTGGCCAGCTCCGCTGCTGGATTCGCAGCTCTGGTTCGTGCCGTTGCTGACCTCTACGAGTTGCCCCAATCTCCTAAGGAACTTAGCCGCATTGCCCGTCAGGGTTCAGGCTCTGCCTGTCGCTCTCTGATGGGCGGCTACGTCGCATGGCGCACCGGCGAGCTTGTTGACGGAAGTGACAGCTTGGCTGAGGAGGTCGCCCCCGCATCTCACTGGCCTGAGATGCGCGCCCTAGTTCTTGTTGTTAGTGCCGAGAAGAAGGATGTTCCTAGCACAGAGGGCATGCAGACCACCGTTGGAACATCCGCTCTCTTCGCCGAACGGGCACAGAATGTTGTTCCCCAGCGCATGACCGCCATTGAAACTGCAATTCGTGACCGCAACTTCCCTGACTTTGCTGAGATCACCATGCGTGACTCCAACACCTTCCACGCTACGTGCCTTGACTCCTGGCCCCCTATTTTCTACATGAACGACGTCTCTCGTGCTGCCGTCCGCCTTGTTCACGATATTAACCGTGTTGTTGGCCGCACTGTTGCTGCCTACACTTTCGACGCCGGTCCCAATGCCGTCATTTATTACGAAGATAAGGACTCTGAGCTCGTTGCTGGAACCGTGAAGGCCATCCTCGGCCCTAAGGCTGAGGGCTGGGACGGTGCTTTCTACGACAGAATTGCCAACGTCACTGCTCCTGGAGTTCCCCTGGACCAGGTTGACCCCCGTGCTGTTGAGGTTCTCAAGGACGGTGTGAGCCGTGTCATTTTGACCGGTGTTGGAGAGGGTCCTGTCAAGGTTGACACTCACCTTGTCAGTGAGACTGGAGAGATCCTCAGCTCCTAGACGGTGCTGAGGTGAATAATGGGCCATATTGGCCATTCTTTTGGAAGGTTTGATTACCTGAAAGATACCCTATCGTGCTTTTACAACTTTGCATCTGACCAATTCAACTTGGCCATATGAAATTGATGCAGATATTTTCTTCACTGTATCGTCTTCGGTTTTTGGGACTATCTAGAACATAATAATACAACATGAGCGTGGATTTTACGATCATATACATAAATGACTATCATAGACGTAACTACAGACAACTTGCAAATCGATAAAACATCCCTTCATCTCGAAATATCCATAGACAACCACTTCGCAAGTTCTTCGTCCAAAGAAGCATGGCAATCAGCATGAGCCACAATCATCACAGCGCCGGAATCCATATCCAAGGGTATTACAAGCCTGAATAAATCTGTTCTGCTGACTCCCAGCATAAACACAACAACCAGCAAACCCGCACCCACTTTCACCATAAGAAGCACCGGTATGATCACACGCATAGCGCGAATGTTCGGAACTGCCCGCACAAGAGCATTTGATAGATGGTGTCACCGCTTGAGCGGGTGCAAGAGCTCTCGCGCCCAGGAGGACAACAAGAATGCCCCAGATATGGAGATGCATCTTCTATATGTATGTATGTGCGTTGTCAGATCCAATCTGGTTGTGTGTATCTGGAGAACTAACTCAGCAGCTTGGTAATTCAACCGTTCTTGTCTAATGTTGTTTCTGGTTTGTCTAAAAGCTGCGGAATGTATTCATTTTTATACATTACTGGGCTTTTAGTCATTGTCGTATCCTTTGTAGTTGATTTGGCTGCTGGATACACGGCAGTTCAATGTAACGTCTTCGTGTCATCATAGCAAAGAGTCATGGTCGTTGTCCTACTTCCTCGAGATGAAAGCGCCTCATTGCGTGTTGAAGCTGGGATATACCCCGTCGTTAGAGATAACCAGAGACTATCCTGGTACCGTGTCCACGATTTAAATAGTATATTCTTTGAGTTCCATATAACTGCACGTTACATGCTACTTTGGAAGTCATATCTGCAAATTTGACTGAGTTGCAGGATGTAGCGCCAACAAACAATTTTTCGGGTTATTTTGTCATAAATTCAGAGTGATGAATCGAGTCACTCCTCAAAGCCTCGGGATATATGTTAGATCGTCTAAATGCCTTTTGCTCTACGTGAATGGCCCTCCAAAACCCAATTTCAGAAGACATAGATATATCTGTGGACCTTCCCCCATAGATACCAGTTCTTGGTTCGCAATTTACGCAAATCAACTTTTTCCTGCGCTGACTGACCAAAAAAATCAATCTAGTGTGGCTTTTACGAGCAAGGAAGATGCTTATTACAGGATTGCTCAACAGTGTGTTGCATTGTGACAGTATAGGTCTAGAGTCATAGACAAAACCAGGACACCCCGACAAAAGAGCCGGACGCCCAACGCTGAAAGCATCAATGAAAACTTGAGGATAGAGTTTCCTTATCCTGTGCTAGTAGTCGGGTAAGACTTGTCCTGCACACGGCATGGAAATCCCTTGAATATCTGCGTAAGGCTGGACATCTCCCAACTTAGTCTACGTCAGGGTATCCTAGCACCGATACGAACCTTGCAAGTACGTAGGAGTATTCACCGAGTGTACATGTCCGTAGAATAGAGTTGAGTATAGAAGCAACTTTTCATTTCGATAATGGATATATGTAAATGATATGGGCTATGCCAACTCACAACGTCAAGCCAGCAAAGACGACCTCTTCATTTCCTTGACGATAGGGATATCCTTGACACGCGCGGTACCTCCACCCTGCACAATAGCAATACTTTCAGCCAGGACTCCGTTGCCTCTACCACCATAAATAGGCGGCATGGAAGGCTCATCGGGGTTCTCCTCTTCATCCTCATCCTCATTTTTCTTCTTCTCCACGACAGGGACCTCGAATACCTCGTCTCGGCAGTCTGCACACATAGTAGAAACTTCCAGCAAAGCCTTTTCAACAGCGGCTGCGCGCTCACGCATGCCACGGCGCAGAAGCGCGTCGACAAGGGTTTCGGTCTCTGTCACGCTCGAATTGATCCGTTCCATAAGTCGTCGGATACTGTTGACCAGGTACTCCTCCTCGTATACAGTGCCCTTCTTACCGCGGGCCCGCTTGCGCTCTTCACGTCTGCGCGTCTTCGAGGTGTAGCGGGTCATGCCTGTCTTGCCGGTCTTTCCGGTGTTGCCAGTGTATCGGGTGAACATGGAGCGACCAGCAAGAGTCGATGCATCTGTTGGAGCCAAAGACACGTTGTCAGGGATGTCAACGCCTGCATCGCCTCCTGTGGGGTCACCACCGAAGAACGCGAGAGGGTCGGCAGCGCGCAGCTGGCGGAGTTCGCGGAGACGTGGGACTTGGGCATTGAGTTGGGATCTGCAGTCAGCTAGCAGGTCAGTCATGTTGCCCATCGCTTCTGCCAGACCGGAGTCGACGATATCAGTGACCAGGTCCTGTTTGCCGTTCAGTGTGAGGAGACGAGCGGCGTCGGCGAACTTTGAGCCGCGGCAGAGTAGGCGTGCAGCTGTGACATAATCGCGCAGGTGCTCAGAGTAGATTGTGGCTGCTGAAACGTAGTCTTTGTTCTCGTCGATCAGAGTTGTAGCCAAGTTTTCGATATGGGCGGTCAGGTCCTCGGAGGAAAGTGAGGCCATCATGGCACAGTATAAAGACTCGCGCCACTTGTGGGCTAGGTTGTAGCATTTATAGGCACTCTCGTAGAGCCCCAGAGACTCATAAGCTGGGATCATGTTAGTATGTTGTCTTGACTCGTGCATAAAGCCACTTACCAATTGCCGCATCCTTGTATTGACTTTGATCTTGGAGATGATCGGCATACAGCTCGGTGATTTCACGTAGTTGTTCTGCTTGATACTTGTAGATCTCGAGGGCATCTTTGTACAAGACATGCTTGACGACATAGGCGCGAATTTCATCATGAGCGTTCAAGGCGTACAGGTGCTTCAGAGCCTTTTCAAAGCGGCTGAGGTGGTTGTCGATCTCGAATTGACGTCTAGTCTCTGGAAGCTGTTGCAGCTTACGAAGGAACGGAAGGTATTCGCGAGGATCCATCTGGGCCTGTTGGGCAACTAGTAGAGTAAGCTCAAGGTCATAAATTCCCAGGGCGTGAGAGTAAAGTCGATGGGCGTCTGTCAAGAAACACATGTGCTCAATGGCATCTTCAGCCTGCTCGGTATTTTGTAGTCTCAGTCCCGCAGCGAGTCCCAGCCCGGCTTCTAGGTCGGGCGGTGATTTGCAAACATGAGCTGTAATGATGTTCTGCAAGTTGGTATCGACGCGTGTTTGGAGAGTAGCCAAGAATGCATCACAGATCTGGTTGATTTTGCTCCCCTTCTTGACTGATGTTGGCAATGTAGGAGCTGGAGAATCTGGTTGGGCAACAACTGCAGATTCGTTCTTGGAAATCTTCAGCGTATCTTTATAGAGCGTCTGTGAAACATCCTCCTCCCTGTGTGAAAGTTAGCAAAGGAAATCGGTTCGAATATATCTAGTGTTCACATACTGCAAGCGGGACAAAAAGTCATCGATATAATCAATCTTCTTGACTTGATCAATAAAAAGCGGGATGTTGGCCAAGAATTGCTCAGGAGCATAATCGTGAAGGATGTTTAGATCGACCATCTGGCTTCGGCATGCCATAAATGCAGACCGGTATTTCTTTTGGTCAATGAAAGTACGAATTCCAGCTAGCACCAAAGCACGAGGGAAGATAGTTTCAATGTTTCCACGGGGGGCTTGAAGCACAACTGCAAAGATCGACGGCATCACAGAAACCAAGCGAGACCCACGTTCGATACTCCTGCAACGCTCATCAATTTCGGGTGTGTCTTCTGGGATTTCCATATCTTCATGTCCATGTTAGATTTCTCAATTCAAACCATTTAGGGAAATGCGTCTTACCATCCACGTGGTTGAGATGAACGAACTTCAACAGGTGCTGAGACGTGGTGAACAATAGGTGTGATGGCGTCACGAGGAAAGATGTGCAGTTCCTTGCAAGCATGCGCTTGTTTGCATACAAACCACCACTGCGTGACATGGTAATTAATATGCGCTAAGTCAGTGAGCAATTTTGTCCAACCCTGTAGAGATCAAAAGATCTTACCTCATCATCGGAGATGGAGACAGCACGAGCCCAGTGGCTATCAACAGTAGGACTGTCACCCCAAGGGAGAATATCGGGGTTATTTAGTGACATTTCAATGCTAGAGTAGCCAACAGGACGGCCTGGTTGAGATGCATGCGAGAGCCATAGAGCTTCATGTCCAATCCCAGCAAAGATAGAAGACAATTGCTCTGAGTCTGCAGCCTCGTAAACAGCTTCAGTTGTTCGACGTTCCAAGATAGTCCGCTCAATGCAGCTAGCATTTGGTCCAGTGCTTCGGAGAACGAAGACCTCAGTGTCATTCAAAAAGGCGATCTGTCTGGGCCGACTGGCAGCGTCATCCGGTAGAGGATAGCTCGACTCAAGTATCGGGACGGGAACGGGCCGGCTCTTCAGAGACCAAATGTAAATTGCGAAACTGTCGTTGAATAGAACAGCAATGCGGGTTCCAGACTTACTGAACGCAACATCGATAGCGTTGGAGTCCAAAGCTAGCTCATTATGCGCCATTGGGGGTGGAACACCAGCCAATCGCAATGGGGTCAGCTTGAGATTCCGGCCGTCAAGGACGGCAACGGCGCCCACATCTTCTGGGATAGAGGTAGATCCGTGGCTGGTATCAAACACATAGTCTGCATCAAGGATACAGCCCGAAGAGCCAGCAACAAATCGAAGTGGCTTCTCTGAGTGCCATTCGAGAGAGAATGGAAGCGAGCAAGAGGGATCAATAACTATCGGGATCTCTTGCTTCAAATACCAGTGATAATTTCCAGTGGTCCAAAATTGAATGCGGTCTTCGAACCTGACAGCAAGAACAGTTGAATCAACATTCCAAGCAAGATGGATGCGAGAAGTCCATGGCTTGGTCTCTGCATCCGTGATACGGAGAGAAAACTCGCCATGGCGAAGTCCGTTGCGTTCGAAAAAGACCACATCGATACGGTCATCAACTCGTTGAATTCCTGCAATAAGACTACCTGACGGCCGCCAGCTAAGGGCGCCTTCAAGTCCATCAACTGGCTCGCTCACACTGTCCAGAGTCCCCTCTCTTGAGTATACTCTGATAGCGCGACGAGTACCAGCCTCGATGCTGTTCACGGCTACATAGGCTCCATCTCCTCGCCAGGTGATAGTGGTGCAACCGTCGTCGTGGCGGCTCAGGATTCCCTGGTCGATCTTCTCAGGCACAGTCGGGTCTCGAAGAGCCTTGGCCCTCTTTCCTTGGAACTGTGTCTCCTTCTTACCCCACCCCACTGAGACATGCTGTGAAGCTTGCATGTCTTTAGGGGCAAAGGTAATATCGGCCACATTCTCGAATTCTCTGGTCATATAAAGGAAAGTTTGGGCTCTGGTGGTGAGAGCAAGGAGCTCCTCGTCTGGGGACCACGCAGCAGCTGTGATACCCACGTCAACGGAACCGACAATTTCAATCTTGTCTTCACCAGGAAGAGGTTCTTCGCGGACAACCACGATATCACCTCCCTCCAGCACCAAACAAGCAGTCAGGCTGTCCGCAAAGTAATGCAGAGATAGAATACGGTCACATGCCAGATCTGGCAGAGGGCATGGGGCATCCCAAGATGCAATGCATTCAAATGCCTCCGGACTAAGAGGGTCTGTCGAGGTAATTTCGGGGCGCTTTCGCCGCACCTCGATGATGGCATTGTTCTCAGCGGGGCCAAAGGTGCACACCACTGAGTCAGACGAAGTATCCCATGCAGTGGCTGTGAGGGGAAGCTCGCCCTCCAGCTGCGTCTCCGCGAGACGTACGTTTCTCAAGTTGCGCATTTTCAACGGGTGGCTATTTTTCTATGCTTCTCTTTTTACCCCGCCATGAAGCAACCAGGGCGGTAAATGTGTAAAATGTTGCGAATAAGCGAGCAAAGACTGGATACAGTGCCCAGCTATGCTGTCTCTTGACAAGAAGCGTAGAGAGTGGGTGTGTTGAGAACTGATATCAAACTCGCGCCGACCCAGAGATTTTTTGATTTTCCACATCGGCTCAGCCAATGACTTCATCCACATTTCAACGTCCTTAGAGCTACAAGTTTTGGGGTCTACACAGTTACATTTGAGGCATTGAGGCGCAGAAATGTCAATAATAATCTCTAGCTTTGTACATGATATCCAATTGCTTCCCCAATCCGAGACCGCGGGCGCCAGACTGTTGCAAGTATAAGACCAATCTATTTGGTCTTGTAGGTTTGCCAAACTAAAGAAAGCTATTAGCGCGTGATCAAAGCAAGATATTGGCAGCGCGAAGTATAACTCACCAGCAATGGCGAAGGGAGAACCGAATCCGGTGACTAGATGATGCCCGAGTTAGTCATGCCTCCACCTGCAAGTTGCGGGAACACAAACCCATGAAGGCCCAGTATCTCCAGAAGAAGCGCTTGGTCAGAGGGTTGAAGGGAATGTTGGTGCGAGGACCCTCGGCGTAGTGGTAGGGGCTACCGAGCTGGGTGCGAGTGGTGGAGAAGCCACGACGGGCAGCGAAGGAGGTGGCCATCTTGGCCCGGATAGCGGAGGAGAACATCTGTTATAGAAATGACCGTGAGCAACTGCAGTTAATCCAATTGCATGAGGAGGTGCCTACCTTGACAGATAGAGAGGAGAGAGTGGACGATCGGAATGGGACGGACGAAGCCTAACGAGATCATCCCATTCCGCACCTTGCGATGTTCGACATCACGTGAGTCACACACTAGCGCCGTTTGGGGCAGTCCCCACCGCTTTCCTCATCAGGAAACTTCCAATTTTCTCATCCCAGAAAAAGTGAAGCGCATTAGCAACGCTCATTCTACTCCCGTGATTGATCTTTTGGTTTCGCTGGAGATGGATGAGCTCTTTGATGTCTTTGAAGACAAGCCTCAGACGGTAACTCCGTCCGAGGCTATTGCCAAACGTCCCAAGAAGGACAAGAGCAAGAAACGCCAGGTGAATGGCGACGTCAAGAAACCTGAAGACGCCCAAACTGAATCGAACGAGGATGCAACTTTGCCAGATGCTCCTGCTATAGATTCAAAGCCAACAGACGCCGAAGCACCCACCCCCGAGAACGATCAACCCGATGCGAAGCGACCGAAATTGGAGGATGAACCCGCGCCAGTACTTGCGGACTCCTTCGAGACCGAGGGACAAGTCGAGCTTGCCAAGGTTCAAGGCGAAGAAGAGTCGATGAAAGTGTCACACCAAGTGCGCCATCAAGTCGCATATCCTCCGAACTATCCCTATGTGCCTCTTTCTGAGCACAAGCCGCCAGCTGAGCCAGCAAAGAAATACTCCTTCACCCTCGATCCTTTCCAGGCACTTGCAGTTGCTTCAATTGAACGCGAGGAAAGTGTGTTGGTTTCCGCCCATACTAGTGCAGGAAAGACCGTAGTAGCAGAGTATGCTATTGCGCAAAGTCTGAAGAAGAACCAGAGAGTGATCTACACCAGTCCGATTAAGGCGCTATCTAACCAAAAATACCGTGAATTTGCTGCTGAATTTGGCGATTGTGGTTTGATGACCGGTGATGTGACAATCAATCCTACAGCTACTTGTCTTGTTATGACTACTGAGATTCTTCGCTCTATGTTGTATCGTGGTTCTGAGATTATGCGTGAAGTCCAGTGGGTCATTTTCGATGAAATTCACTACTTGCGAGACCCGACTCGTGGTGTTGTCTGGGAAGAGACACTTATCCTCCTACCCGACAAGGTCCGCTACGTTTTCCTCTCCGCCACTATTCCCAACGCCATGCAATTCGCCGAATGGATTGTGAAGATGCACAACCAGCCTTGCCATGTCGTTTACACCAACTACCGTCCAACACCCCTTCAGAACTACTTCTTCCCCGCTGGTGGAGACGGAATGCATCTTATTGTCGACGAGAAGGGAGTGTTCCGCGAAGAAAACTTCCAGAAAGCGATGAGCTCAATTGCCGACAAGAAGGGCGATGATCCCGCGGATCCCATGGCCAAGCGCAAAGGAAAGGGCAAGGACAAATCTTTGAACAAGGGTGGAAACAAGGGTCCATCAGATGTTTACAAAGTCGTAAAGATGATCATGGTCAAGTCGTTGAACCCTGTCATTGTCTTCAGTTTCAGCAAGCGTGAGTGTGAGGAGGGCGCTTTGCAGATGTCCAAATTGGCATTCAACGATGACTCCGAGAAGGAAATGGTTACCAAGGTCTTCGAAAGCGCCATCTCAATGCTATCCGAAGAGGATCAAAAACTGCCCCAGATCGAAAATCTCCTTCCGCTTCTGCGCAGAGGTATTGGTGTTCATCACTCCGGCTTGCTGCCTATTCTCAAGGAAACCATTGAGATTCTGTTCCAGGAGGGTCTCATCAAAGCTCTATTTGCCACTGAGACCTTCTCCATCGGTCTGAACATGCCTGCAAAGACTGTTGTTTTCACAAGTGTTCGCAAGTTCGACGGTACCAGCCAACGTTGGGTTACCCCGTCTGAATTCATTCAAATGTCTGGTCGCGCCGGTCGACGAGGTCTTGATGACCGTGGTATCGTTATCATGATGGTTGGCGAGGAAATGGATCCTGCTGTGGCGAAGGAGATTGTGCGCGGTGAACAGGACCGACTCAACTCCGCATTCCACCTTGGCTACAATATGATTCTCAATCTTTTGCGTGTGGAAGGCATCTCGCCTGACTTCATGCTAGAGAGTTGCTTCAAACAGTTCCAGACCACTGGAAACGTCTCAGGCTTAGAGAAAGAGCTTCAAGATTTGCAGGACAAACGGACCAATATGGTTATTCAAGATGAGGGCACTATCCGCGAGTATTACGATTTAAGGAAGCATATGGCCACGCTTGCAGAGGATGTGCATGAGGTTGTGAGCCACCCGAACTACGCTCTGCCTTTCATAATGCCTGGCCGAATTGTTCGTGTCGAACACCAAGGTCAAGATTTCGGATGGGGTGTCGTGGTCAAGTCAACACAGCGCAAACAAGCGAAGAATGAGAAGGAGCCATTAACCCCTCATCAATCATACATTGTGGATGTGCTCCTGACTCTGGCCGAGGGACCATCCATCGGTACAAAGTCTCACCAAGATATCCCATCCGGAATTCAACCCGCTAAGGATGGCGAGAAGGAGCGCATGGAAGTTGTGCCTGTTGTTCTGAGCTGCATCCATGATATCTCCCACATTCGGATCTACCTTCCCAAGGACATCCAGGCGCCTGACGGACGTAAGGGAGTGCAAAAATCTCTGAATGAAATCAAGAGACGTTTCCCAGATGGTCTTCCCCAGCTTGACCCTATCGAGAATATGAAAATCGAGGATGACTCCTTCAAGAAGCTGCTACGGGTAAGAAAATAAGCCCAGTTCAAATACATGTTCACGTTACTAACAAGGTACAGAAAATCGAGGTTCTTGAATCTCGCTTACTGAGCAACCCTCTTCACAACTCACCGCGCTTGCCTGAACTCTATGAACAATATGCCGAGAAGGTGGAGTTGGGAAATCAAATAAAGGTCGCCAAGAAGAAGATTTCCGATGCAATGGAGATTATGCAGCTTGAGGAGTTGAAAAATCGCAAGCGCGTGCTTCGTCGAGTCGGATTCATCAACGAGGATGAAGTCGTTCAGCTGAAGGGTCGGGTCGCCTGTGAGATAAGCTCTGGCGATGAGTTGATGCTGAGCGAGTTGCTCTTTAACGGTTTCTTCAACAACCTTACCCCCGAGCAGATCGCGGCCATCATGAGTTGTTTCGTGTTTGAGGAGAAGGTCAAAGAAGCGCCTCCCTTGTCCAAAGATGAGCTGGCGAAGCCTCTCCGGGAGATCCAAGCACAAGCTCGGACCATTGCCAAGGTATCCCAGGAGTCTAAGATGGCCCTGAACGAGGATGAATATGTTCAAAGCTTCAAGTGGGAGCTTATGGAGGTGGTCTACGATTGGTCCCATGGCAAGTCCTTTGCCGATATCTGGTAAGTTTATCCTGTCCTGCCCAAGTATTCATGGTACTGACTTTTTTTCTCAGCAAAATGACCGACGTCTACGAGGGAAGCTTGATCCGTGTCTTCCGCCGGCTGGAAGAGTGTTTGCGGCAGATGGCACAGGCTGCCAAGGTCATGGGCAGCGAGGACCTGGAGAGCAAGTTCGAAGAGGCTCTGACGAAGATCCGCCGCGACATTGTTGCCGCTCAATCTCTGTACTTGTAGATACGATATTCCCCCAGTTTTTGTATGAATCCAAAAATGCATACTTATGTCACATCAAGTCTTAAGTCATCCCGTTACGACGTAGTAGATGTAGATGATGCGGGTACGGTGGCTTTGCCCGAAAGCAGTGGAGTCGACCCATTTGGCCTGGACCATGTCAAAGAAAGAAAAAGGAAGAATCTTCTGAAACACAACAATATTAATTTCAACTTTTTATAGAAATATATGACAGAGAGGCAAATATCCTTGAAAGCTGCACAGAGGGATTGCGTTGCCGCCCGCAACGCCTACTTTTTCTCCACCGCTTCTCTTCTCGACCTTTCTCTCCCCACCTCACCTTTGGGCATACTTTTTGACTGCCCCTGTCTTTCTTTTCTTCGGTCTTCTTGAGACCACTATATCTGCTTTGCCATTAGGCTGTCATCATGAACAGTCTGGTGGCCACACCTCCTATCCCTCCTCACTTCTACGAGAACCCCCGATTCTCTCCCTCCCGTATGAGTAAGACTATCCCTTTCCAACAAGTTGGTGCTCTCTGGTCTGGCGAGGACATGCTAACAGAGATGCCAGTGTCTACACCATCGTCGTCGTATTCGAACCGTAAACGGAAAGCCGACGACGATGGCAACGATCATGATGGACGCATGTCCGCCTCGCCTACCAACTCTCCCGCCTTCACACCTCGTCAGCTCCCTCACAACTACCGTAACATCAAACGCTCCCGACCGAATGTTTCAGGCCGACCTCTATCTCTCCCACGTCTCTTGGAGACTCTCGACACAGATGCGTTGAGGACGGTGGTACGAACCATGTGCGAGCGTCACCCTCAGCTCGCCGACGAGGTTGTGCACACTTCTCCCCGTCCAAATGTTTCCTCAACCCTCCAAGTACTTCGGAACTACCAGGCCGCTCTTCAGTCATCCTTCCCGCTGGGTGGTAACACTGAGTCGGACTATGCCTATAACCGAGTCCGACAACCACTCACGAACCTTCTTGACGCCCTGAGTGACTTCACTCCCAACTTCCTTCCACCAAACGAATCTCAAGCTTCCACATCTCTGAGCTATCTCGACGGAGCAACCGACATCATCCATGCTCTGCCTCGCTGGAGCTCACCACAGAACAACATCGAACGAGACTCCGCCTATGACGAAATCTGCAAGGCATGGATTCTGGTGATTCGGGAAGCTGCCAAACGAGGCGGTGGAATCCAACTTCAGTATGGCGGCTGGGACCAGAAACTGGCCAAGCATAATCAAACCTCTGGCGGAAAGCTACAGGGAGCCGTCAACGAACTCGGCTGTAGCTTGGGATGGATGAACGGACCAGAAACGCCAACTCACGGCTCCAGCGGCGAAATGGGCTCCATTCGGGACCAGCTTCTCTCGGGAACATACGGTCTAGGAACTCCTGTTAGAGTTGGGCCGTGGTGATATACCAGTCCGCTCCGATCTACTCTATGAACGACCACCCTTACCACACGCACCGCTCTTGTGTCCCGGCTTCAGCTCTCACACTCATGCCGGCTCACGCTCGAGCTTGAAATACGGTCCATACCCCTTCGACCGCGCAATTTTCGACGTATGTCACGATCACGATACCTGCTGCATGACCTTAGAATCGACACGGTCTCAGATGGCGTTATATTACTCAAGGCGAATCCAACAACAGCTTTCTTTCTGTCTATTTTCTTCTTCATTTTCTCTGGTTGGGATTTTCTGAGTTTCAACCGTTGCCAAATTTCTGATCAACTCGCTCAGATCCCAGCACTGCTTCTTGTCCCTCTTTTTTGTACTTTGAACTCCCACGCGAGCCCTTCGTTCTCTTTTTTATGTCTTGCCTTGCATCTACTTTGTACCCCATTCAAACTCCCATACTATCTTTCCAACATCAACCGGCGCCCTGGAGTCGCTTACATTCCTGTCCTTCTCCTTCCCTGTCTTTCTATTTTGGATACTTTTTGGATTACAACCTCAATTTCTGGTTCTTATTTCCGATTATCGCCTTGTCTCGTTACTATCACTGTCCTCTTGTCACTTGCATAATTCGATGAAATACGTGTCTTGTCAAAGCACTAGTCTCGGCCCTTGGTCGATTGACCAATCTGTCGTCTCTGAATCCGTTCACGCTTTTCAACTCTGGCTCTGGCTCGGCCTGTCAGCCGAAGACTTCTTTTGCCATATGAAAGAAAAGATGTTACATCTACCCTTTCGTCTACGGTACACCCTGGTCCTGTTATTTCGTGCAACTTGCCTTTTTATGTGTTTTGGGTGGTCGGTTGGTCCATCTTGTTTACGCTAGCCTGTTGCATTTCAATCCAATCAATTTTCTCTGTATAGAACGGATACTGAGTTTACAAATAGTAACGTTGAATGAAGTTAATTCTTCATTTGATCATGACTTATCATTATTGTAGAGCTTGAGGCATAATATATAATAGTATAGCCGGCTAGCTTCGCTCAGCTTCGTAGACAATCTCGGGAAACTAAAAAAGAAAAGAGTAACACGAAGAAAACACAGAATTACGTATTTACAGACAGCCCTCTCGGAGATATCTCTCATAGATTCATACCAACACCCTCTTCACAACACGGAACAACCACCCAGCATCCTCCCATCCACCGCTCGCCCCAGGTTTCTCAACAGAAACAACAGCTCCATCAGTCCTCTCAGACATCCCATCTCCATCATCAGATGTCCCCTCCCCAACAGAAAGTACATCATCATCATCACTCCTCTCGTCCACAGCATCTAAAACAACAGGATCCTCAAAAGTAACAGTAGTACTCGTCTCTGCAGTCCCAATCCTCGAAGCAGCCGCAACAGCACCAGCAGCACCAGGCACAGCAGCAGGCCACTCCTCAACGCCGAAAAGCGTCCACTCAACCAACCGATCAATCCAGCCCCCAAGCCCGAATCCGCGCTCGCGCGTCAATCGCTGCAGATCCGCTTCGTCAAAGTCATCCGGCATTTCATCAGAATCATAATCAGATTCGGACTCCGAGCCGTCAACATCATCATCACCTTCCCAAAGCTCCGAGTCTTCATCTGAGAAAGACCGGTGATGTTGCGGTAGATGTTGATGATGTTGTAACGTAGCCATCTCGGCGCGAATACGCTCATCCACAAAGTCCGGCAGAAGGCCAGCCCGTCCACGCAGCTCAGGACTAGCCGTCCCAGTCGCCGTCCCAGTCGTCGTCCCAGGACCCGACCCCGAACTAGGCATTCGCCCCGCTGTATTTGGTGACGAGGGCGATACAGGCATGGTAGTCATAGTCAAGCCAACTCGACTCCCGCGTCGACTCCCACGCCGGGACCGAGACCCACGGCGTGAGAATGCGCCGAGGCCTCCAGGTGTCGAGGCGCCGGACCGGGGCTTACGCGATGACGTGCTTGATCTAGTGCGGTGGTGGTGGCGTGTATTAAGAGCCGGATGATCGTCGGGCATTTCGGCAAGACTGGTCGAGCTTTCGCGTTTGGAGAGCCAGCTCTGGCCTTTTTCCTCGCGCGTCGATGAAGCTAATGCTATGCCTGCACGCAGCATCCATTCTGCGTCTATTTTTGGTGTTCGTGGTGTATCCGTTTCGGGGATGTGGCGACGGCCTGGGAAGGTACTTGCTGGTTTTTTTATTGTGCTTGTGCTTCTGCTGTGATGGAGGGGTGTGGAGAGTGCGTGGCTGTGTAGGCTTGAGTCGCTTGAGGGTCCTGTTCGGTTGGAGCTTTTACTGCGCGTGTGGCGGGTGCGTGAGCTGCTGCGCGAGTGGGAGAGGATTGGGGGTGTGCTTGGAACTGAGATGCTGGAGAGATAGGAGGGCGCTGGGTATTCGGTATTGGTTGTGTGTGTTGGGGAGTTTGTTTCTTGATTGAAATAGTCTGTTGGTTCTGTGTCGTCGTCTATGGGGAATCGTGGGGTCAGTGGTGCTAGAGAGACGTGGTTGAGGTTGGGGTATGAGCGCCGCGAGCGAAAGCCCCCCGAGGTGCTGGTGAACTATGATTCGTGAGTATTCCTTCAGCTTTTAGTATGTTTTCAAGGTCTGATATTTACCTCCATTATGGGGTCCAACATTGGGAAAAGAGGAAAAACGGCGAGGATGGGGAAAATGCGGAGTTGATGCACGTGCGGTTGGCATGTGAAAGCCGAGCCCGGCAGGTCGGTAATTTTTTATGTTGAAGAATTTGTATAGAAAGGTAAGATGAGAATCATACGTAGCCAGTAAGCATTTTATAGGAATACTCAAGGTGGAATGACAATCTGTAGTAACACAGGAGGAAGTATACTCATCATATGATAGTGGCACGGTCGTTAGGGCTAGCGGTGAGCGTTTTACAGTTCGAACTCGTATTGATCTTCTTCAATAATGTGCAGAGACATGCATTCATTTGTACAATATATACATTTCCAAAAATTTGAGCACCCACTCACAGGCGCGAATCCTGGAAGTCCAACACATCGACACCCTTGACGCGCAGATCTTCCAAAACATTGTACTCCATGATCCACTTCATACGCTCCATCAAAGCATCAGGGTTGAAACTGCTGTCCATCTGATCAGGAGAGTCAGAGCTAGCTAGTTTACCAGCCTCGTAGCTAGTCTTGGTGACACGGTCCGTCCGAGGCTTGCGCAGGTTCTGGTAGAACTGGAACGCATCCTCGAGATTGTTACCCTTCCAGTGGCGGAGGATGGTAGCAAGGGCAATTCCAGACTCAATAGCCATGCAAGTGCCTTGGCCTTGGTGAGGAAGAGTCGAGTGAGCAGAATCACCAAGCAGAATAATACCAGCATCCTTCTGGCCATCCGCGTTCATTTCATACCATTTCTCTAGCGGGTCACGCACATACAAAGCCTGCTTGAGCATCTTGCCATCAGGCGAGCCCTTCCGCAACCCAGCAATGATATCCTGCACAGCCGGGCACCAGTCACGCACATGCTCGTTAAGACTATTGATATCGGAACGGTCCATCCAGCCCTCGGTATCCCAAGCCTCGATGGGCTCAGACATGAAACCAATGATAGCAGCACGGTCGGTCTGCGTGTCCTGGTTTCCGATAGGCAAGATCAAGACGTGGCACTTGGGACCACGGAAGTTGACAGTCTTGCGCAGCAACTGCGCTGTCTCGGCGGGGAGATCCTTATAGTCGACAAATCCACGGTACACAACCTGGCCGGAATAGTTAGGATCATCGGCTAGTCCCATATCCCGGCGCACATTCGACTTTATGCCGTCGCAGCCAATGACAATGTCTGCTTCCGTTGAGCTGCCATCCTGGAAGTGGAGAGTATACGGGGCTGAAGCGCTGGCAGTGTTGCGGTCCACGGACTTGAGGTGCTTTCCCAGATTCAGGCTTGATGGGGGAACACGCTCCTTCAGCGAGTCGAGAAGGTGGGCGCGGTGCAGGAGACGAGCGGGGGGCTTGGAGAATTCCCCAATGTGGCCCACATACTCGCCTGTCTTGTAGTTGTGGTATTCCATGTAGCATGGGAGCTGACCGGATGATTTGCGGGTCATGCTCTCCTTCAGACCAAAGGTGTCCAGAACGCGGTTGGCATTGGAGGTAATGCTCACTCCAGCACCGACTTCACCGAATTGACTTGCTTGTTCGTATAGTTGAACATTCTTCAGGCCGGTATATAAGGCAGCATTGAGGAAGGCCATGCCTCCGAGGCCACCACCGACGATGGCCACACGCTTGTCTTCGAAGCCCATTGTGACAGGTAAAACAGAAAATGTACAAAAGAAGAGAACTAGAAAAGGATGTCTTCGCAAAGAGAAAATGGTTGATCGTAGTTCATGAGCAAGCTATAAGTATGACCATCGGGAGGTCGTCCCCCGCCTCCAGGATTGCCGTTCCGATCACCCACTAGCTTGCTGGGCCTTCGGAGCGTGGAGAAACTGTGGGTTGGACTTTAGTGAGACTTCCGAGTCTCGTCGCCCGGTTTACGGTTTACCGGTTAACCGACCAACAATATCGTTGCATATTCTAGTTTTCTGGTTTGATTCTTATGGAGTAGATACGGTATGTCGGAAGTCATAACTTATATTATGTATAGAATACTGCACACATCAATCGACTCGGACACATGAGACACATAAACGACAACGCTGATGTAGTGAGATATCCAATATCTGAGTTAGACCTATCCTATGCGCACATCCAACGGGACCTGCATATCAGACTGTACGTGCGACCAGGAGAGCCCGAAGGTCAGATCGGATGTCCCCCGCCAAATGGTGGCGTCCAACATCCGAAGCCCCACGGGCAAGTCGGATAGGGGTGGGCCAACCCTGTGCCGGGCTAATATGAAATCATCACTCTTGTCATTGGTCGTAGAGAGAAGCTTATTTTAGGAAATTCCGACTTTTTATATACATGGGATGATATCCGTACTTCCTAACTCCAGGCTATTTACTCCACAATCTTACCCTTATTAACAACGAATCCTTCCAATGCCGCAATAGCCGCCCACAGACGGTTTTCGGCTTCGGGGAAGACCAGAGAGCGGGGGCTGTAAAAGACCTCGTCGCTCACTTCCTCGGGGTGACGGGGCAGGCAGTGCATGAACTTCCAGCCCTCCTTGGCGCCACCACGCTGAGCCAGTTCAGAAGTGATCTGGAAGCCCTCAAAGGCCTTCATGCGCTTCTTGGACTCCTCTTCCTGGCCCATGGACACCCAGGTGTCGGTAACCAGGATGTCGGCATTCTTCACGGCCTCCTCGGGGACGTTGGTCTGGGTGAGCTTTCCAGCATTGGGCACACCCTCGCCAGCGCGCTGGATGATGTCGAGCATATCCGCGGGGATCTCGTAACCCTTGGGCGTAGCAACAGCCATATCCACACCCATCTTGGTAGCACCAATAGCCAAATCAAAGAGGACGTTGTTCGCATCGCCAATCCAGGCGATCTTCAGACCGTCAAGGCCAAGACCGGAGAGCGGGCCGGCCTTGGTGGGGAAGGACTCGTAGATGGTGAGGAAGTCGGCGATGATCTGGAGAGGGTGGAAGGAGTCGCACAACGCATTAATCACAGGCACGGTGGAGTGCTGGGCTAGATCCGCAACATCCGAGTGCTTCGCGACACGCGCGACAATGCAGGACACCATCGACGAAATCACAACGGAGGTATCATACACGGACTCGTTGACACCGAGCTGGATGTCGTCCTTGCCTAGGAACATGGGGTGGCCGCCCATTTGGACGGTGGCGGCTTCTGTTGATACACGAGTACGGGTGCTACGCTTGTTGAACATCATGGCCACGGTCTTTCCGGAGAGGGATCCTATCAGGCTTTCGGGGATGGCCCCAGACTTGATGGCAGTCTTGTGCGACGCGGCATTGCGAACCAGGGTGGCGAATTCCGTGGGAGTCAGGTCTGCAATTGAAAGCAAATGGCGGGGGGCGAAAGGAGAAGTAGGGGGTGTAGTCGGTGTCTGGTGGGCAAATCGTCGGAGTCCATTAGCCTGGAGTGTTCGACGCAATGAGGTAGAGCCGGCCAATTGAGTTACACTTTGGGACCCATAGCGGGCAGCAGCTGTGAGACCACTAGCCATGATGGGAGGATTGGAATATGGGAATTTTGGGGAGTGAGAACAGGAGGGGAGACCTGAAGGGGAAAGAGAACGAGAGAGCCAATGACTCAATAAAAGCGGATGGATGTGCGGTGACGCCTTGGAGCCTTGTGGCCTTGTGGCCTTGTAGCCTTATACCCTTACCTACTGTATGCACGTGATCCCATCTGATGCCTTTAAATTCAGGCAGCAAGGTTATCTCCACATTCCGCTATCATCGCTTATCGTCATCGCTTTCGCCTCTTGCAGGTCTGACCTACTTCTTCTACATTACCTTGTATTCATTCCAAGTTTTTTGTGAATACCAAACTAAGGATCATCGTTAACTACCTTGCTATTTCCGGTCAGAATGGCCGAGGAAAACCGGCCTCTTCTGGATGGGCAATCCAGCCCCCCCGAACGATACCCAGATAGGGCATCCACCGAACAGCAGAGACCATCATATGAGCTATCTACAGAATCAACGCCCCTTCTACATCGCCGTGAGGATGGATTAACTGTTTATGGGACTGAGCAAAGACTATCTCGGTCCCCTTCAGTCGCTTCCCGAAGGTCGTATGAAGACGGCCCCACCAAGAAGCCGAGCTACGTACGATGGCCGACGGTGATATCACTCGCCATTTTAACAGCATGTGTCCTGACTATATTGGCACTTGCATTTGCTGCCCCGGCGGTGGTGAAAGAGTATGCGCAACAAGCCGCGGTTTTCAACCCAACCGCCGTTTCGATTGATTCTACGACCTCCGATGGCATTCGCGCCCGGGTCCAAGGCGATTTCGTGATGGACTCAGGTCGTGTAAAGAACAAGGCGGTTCGAAACCTTGGTCGATTTGCGACATGGATTGCCAGGGAGGTTGAGACTGGCCCGTCAGATGTTGAAGTGTACCTTCCGGAGTATGGGAATGTCCTTGTTGGACGTGCAGCAGTGCCCTCCATCAAGTGCAGTATCCGCAATGGCTATCATACTCATGTTGACTTTCTCACTGATTTAGAAGCGGGTGATATTCGAGGCATTCATGCAATTGCTATTGATTGGATTGAGGGGAGATTGGGCCGCCTTAATGTTAAGGGCAAAGCTACATTGCATCTGAAATCAGGCTTGATTGCCCTGGGAACTCAAGTGCTAACAGACAACATAATATTTGAAGGTATGTTGTTAGACTGCCGTCGCTCATTTGTGTTTGACATTGAACTAACCTCTTTACAGAGAAAGACTTCCCTGCTCTACCGGAGATCGATATTCTCAAGTTGAATGTACATGATGCGAAGAATGGGGCTATGGCGGTAGATGTTTTATTGGAGTCTCTGGTTAACTCCCCTGTCGCCCTTACCGTTCCTGCTCTCGGGTTCGACATCCTAGTACCAAATTGTACACCAGGAGATCCATATATCCGGGTGGCGTCTGCGAAGACGGCTGAGATCGAGGTCCACCCCGGCCAAGCAACTCCAGTCGGTGTTGATGGTCTTATCGAAAATCTCCCAGATGAACTGACCTCTAAATGCCCGGGAGGCGAGGGGTCCCCTCTGGATTTCTTGGTGTCCAGTTATGTACAGGGTCTCGAGACAACAATTTATGTCAGAGGAGCTGATGCGCCATCACCGGACACTCCGGCCTGGATGGTTGATCTGATGCGTAGTGTGACCGTGCCGTTGCCATTCACTGGACACGCGTTGGACAACCTCGTGAAGAACTTCACCATGTCTGATACACACTTCTCTCTTCCAGACCCCTTTGCGGAGCCGGACTCTCCAGACTCCCAGCCCACTGTCTCTGCCGTGGTTGAGGTCCTCATTGCCCTGCCAGAGGAGATGAACTTCCAGGTTGATGTCCCGCAAGTTCGCGCTCTTTCAGATGTCTATTACAAAGAAGAGAAGCTCGGCGTATTGGTCATCGACAAATGGCAAGACTCCAACTCTACCCTCGTCAACGACGAAGATGGCTCATCGGCACTCCTCGTGGAGTTCGCCATAGAGGATGCACCACTTAAAGTCACAAATGACTCACTCTTGGCGGAAGTCATCCAAGCATTGCTGTTCGGCAGCAAAGAAGTTGTGCTGCGCGTCGCTGCCACCGTAGATACAAAGGTCTCAACTGGCCTGGGTCGATTTGCCGTGCACGGAATTCCCGCGGAAGGGAAGGTTCCCGTGAAGAGTATGTTTTCGTTTTCATAATATAGAACATTTTAGTAAAAATCAAGAGAATTTTGGCCATTGACAACGTCATAGCTTCCTTCGGCGACTTGGTCGGTCAGGTCAATCCGCGCGTGGTATCGTTGCAATTAGGAGATACTACTGCTTCTTCGATGGTTGTATCTGTGGAGGCTAATTTCACCAATCCAACAAATTACTCTGCGACTGTTCCCTTTGCCGACTTTTTGATACTCTTCAACGACACAGCTGTGGCACATATCACTTCTCGCGATATTACTGTTACGCCAGGGAATAATACATGCGTGCCCATTGAATTTTCATGGTGCCCGTTGAAATTGAGTGGACCAGATGGCGTTGAGGCTGGAAAAACCTTAATATCGTCCTACATCTCTGGTGAGAGGCAATCATCATACGGAAAGGTCATTTTGCTAATACAATTTCAGGATATAACACGACAATAACCATGAAACCCCACAAAAACACCATCCCATCCCTCCCAAATCTAGGCAGAGCCCTATCAAACATCTCAATATCCGTCCCAGTCCCATCAATATCACCACCAGGCTCCCCAGGCAATGACAACGATGAAAGGCCGCACTTTATCCAAGAGGCAACGGTACAGTCCTCCCACCCTCATCCATTAGTCCACCTATAAACTAACCCAGCTAACTCGATCCCTAACAGTTCTACCTCTGGTCCTCAACGGCTGATTTCACCCTTTTCTCTCCATTGACAGAAACAAACATTTTAATAACTTCCATCGACGCAACAGCCTTCTACGAGCAAAAAGATCCAATTGGTCGGATCCAAAACCAGAACCCCTTCAAGGTCCCGCCGGGTCTATCTCTGACGCCGCGCTTACCAGTTGATCTTGATATCGGGGGTGTGGGATATGATGCTTTGCGTAAAGCGCTTGGGCAGTCGCTAGAGATGGATGCTGTTGCTAAGGTCGGGGTGCAGATTGGAGAGTACGAGGATGTTGTTCTCTATCGGGGAAAGGGAATTGCTGCAAAAGTGAGAATTTAGTATTTCTAGCTAATGCTTTTGGTGTTTTGGGTTTCTTTCCATTACTGCTGGTTTGGTAGTTGGTGTTGGTCGTTCAGAGCATGGTATATCGTTGCTTAATGAGAGGGGAAATACGGTTTTCTGGTAGAGCTTTCTTTTGAACAGTATGATAGGCCTGGTCTACAATTTAACATATTTGAACTCCTTCCCTATGGCGTATCAGAACTGTTCTATTGCTGGTGGTAACGAGTAATGCCAGGGAAGCTATTGGGCGCCGGGTGGAGTATAGGCTCCGCTCCCTGAGACGTCGGTGGATAGAAAGCCCTATACTATCCAAAGTAGTCTTTCACTGAGGTCTTTTGCAAAATGATGGTCAAGGAAGGTAAGGCTGAGTGGAACATTACCATAACTAGGCTCCTGTATATAGGTACCTCGTTCCCAGTTCTATGATACATACCCTCCTTTTCGCCAAAAATCAGAACCTATAGTTCTCATTAGCCTAGTGGTGATATACGCTGTATGTCTTTCTTGCGGTGCGTTCTGAATTTGTCGATGAACGATATATGAACTGCAGCTAACTGACAAGATGAAGTTTTAAGCACAATGTCGGCCTACGAGGAAGATCCTGACTTGTCAGTTAACGTTAACGTTAAATTATATGACAACTGTGACTCAGGAAACACGGGACCAAACTGAGATCTAAACTAGTCTGTGTTTACTTCAATGACACAGTTGTACGGCTTGGGCTCGATTTAGCTTTTTACCCTCGGTGAGTCGTCTCGTAGCAGAGCTCTTATACCAGCATGAGCCTATTGCCTTGACTGAAGAAACGGCGCCTTCCCTTGGCTTTTTCGTTTCGTCTAGCAAAAACATCGACTCGCTCCATAACTAATAATCTTGCCCGACTACTGACTATAGATGCAACTTAGTGGACGAGATAGAAATTGACTAAAGACGACAGAAAGAACATTTGTTTTCAAATTATAACAACTACACAGGAAAGCTCCAAGGACGTAACCAATTCAATCCTATTCGGGTATGTATGTTTTGAGATTGAAAATCAGTACACAGCTTAGCCAGGGGGAGGGTGCTGGCGTCGACAACGTCGGCGGCATCCTTCTCGATCTCCTCGCTGGGCTCAGAGAGAGGAGAACGGGGAAGGGCCATCAGACCGGTACGGGTGGACTCGAGGATACCGAAGGGACCGATCAGCTTGAGGAAAGAGTCGATACGAGAAGGCTTAGCAGAGCTGGGAGAGGGAGAATAAGTCAGTGATGAGCTGCGTAGTAGTCAAGTAGATAGTACTTACACCTCGACAATGCAGTTGTTGGTGCTGATGTCCAGAATCTTACCGCCAAACTGGTGAGTCAGACGGGTGATGGCATCCAAGTGCTCGTGCTTGTGACGCAGGGCCTGGCTCTGAGGGAGGTGGCGGGGGTGATATTGCTGAACGGAATGAGCATCCTGGTGATGCTTCTGGTTCTCGAGTGAGTCCGGTGAGGTGGTGATCTCGCGGTGGTGCTGGAGCAGCTCTTCGAAGAATTCAGGACCAAGGATAGAGACCTTGGCGAGGAGCAGCTCACGCTGGACAAGAGCGGAGTCGGTGTAGTCCAGCACAGCCCAGACGGGGACAAGGTCGTCCAACTGGCGGCGAGCCTGCTCGACGACGCCATCCTGACCCTGCAGGACGATAGTCATGCGAGAAAGGTCCTCGACCTCAGTGTTGCAAACAACCAGACTGTCAATGTTGAAGCCACGGGCAGCCAGGATACCGGACACACGGGACAGCACACCGGGCTCGTTCTGCACAAGACAGTTCAAGATGTGCCTCTTGGGAGGGTTGCTGGGAGGCACCGGAGTCTCATAAAGAATAGATGAAACCGCAGTGGGAGCATCCCACTGAGGAGAAGAGTCGGAGACGGGCAGGGGCAGGGGAGACCGACGGTGCAATGCCTTGTAGGCAAGAGCTGAAGTCGAGCTCGAAGATGCACGAACGGAGGTGAATCGGGGGAGCGCAGCAGCAGTGCGAGACCGAGCAGTGGCTGCCGCAGAGGACAGCAGCGACGCTGACCCAGCGGACAGCGCCAATGGGCTTCTGAAAGCCATGAGGTGATCGGGTTCTGGGGAGGTTGTGCGATGAATCACTCCAGATCCGCCCCGGGTATATTCTTTTTGGTCGGCCGACCTCGGCGACCGCCTGCTGACTCACCTGGTCTAGTCTCAATGCGGAGTAGCGTACATGCAGATCCGTCTCACGTGATATATAAACATGTGACCACAATTTTCAATGCGGTTAAAGCTGGCAGTGTAAACGAGACAGCCCAGTAGAATTAAATATTTAATAGATTTGCTTGTCGCGTTGATCTCAGGAATGTACTCAATTCAAAATTAAGCTTAGTTGTCAAATTTGCGTTGATTGTCTCGCATTTTCACCCCGGCGTGTCTCCGCTTCTAAAACTCCTTCCCGCAATTGTTCTGGGCCTCCCCAAGGTTTCTTTGATCGCTTTTCTCCTACTATTCTGACCTCACGCACACCTCAAAATGGCAGAAGACGAACCTCGCGCTAAGCGCTCGCGTTTCGATCAAACTGAGCCCGAGCCTCGACGCTCCCGATTCGACCGTCGCTCACGATCCCCTTCGAACCGACAGTCGGAATCGACTAGAACTCGCAGCCCATTGAGTCGCCCGCTGAGTGGTGAACCTCGTAGCCCTGGCGCAGGCGCAGCGCAATCAACTCCTTCGGATCCGGCCGCTGCTGCAGGTAAGTGCCACATGTCCCACTGTCATAATCAGGCCATACGGCTAACCATTCGGTCTTTATAGCCGCTGCGGCAGCCAAGATCAATGCACAGCTTCAGGCTAAGAAAGGAGTCCAGCATGTCGACGTTCCTCCTATCCGCTCTGTGAATATAGCTTCGCCCCCCTCACCCTCGAGTTGCCGCTAACATCCAGTCATAGACCGAAGGCACGGCCGATGAATCCAAATCGCCTAGTGCAGAGGGCGCTGCCAAGTTGAACGCCGAGATCTACGTTGCAGATGGCGACTACATCAAGGACATCGAGATCAATGATCTGCGGAATCGTTACACCCTGACCAAGGGATCTACTCAGAAGATGGTAAATACACCCGTTGTCTCTTGCTGATATTCCAGCCATACCTCCCCGAGGTGGACGCCATAAGTTTCTCATGGTTGAGCTTCTGTTCCCCTCCTTGTGTGATTGGATGAAGCTTACCCTTCACTTGAAACATAGCATTCCATCTACCCTCTGTTGCATCTGCTGACCTGCGCCGTGTGATTTAGATTAAGGATGAGACTGGCGCCGGTACGCCTTCCTTTAATGTTGCATACTATACGAAAAGAAGTTCTCGCTCACCATTTTTCAAGATGTTACCACCCGGGGCAATTATTATCCCGACAAAAATATGGCCACGGCCGCGGTAAGTGATACTGCTAATCGTCGGTCAACAACTGCTTATTTCTGCGACATAGAACCCTCCTCTCTACCTTCACGTTACCAGCACTAACAAGGATGGACTGGAGAAGGCAGTCGCTATTATTGACGACTTGATGCAGAAGGAATTGCCTAATCTGGTCGACGAACGCCGATTCCGTCGCCGGGAGCCCGAACAGGTCGAACGGGATGAGTATGGCCGTGTATGTAGCCGTCAACCCGGAACGTGGACTTGGATGACCTGCTAATCATCTACAGCGCAAATGGCCTGATGAACGCATCCCTATCGACCTTGAGCCTGTGCCCGGCTTCAATCTGCGTGCCCAGGTTGTTGGTCAGGGTGGTGCATACGTGAAGCACATTCAGCAACAGACCCGATGCCGAGTTCAGATCAAGGGCCGTGGTTCGGGTTTCATTGAGTCCAGCACTGGCCGTGAAAGTGATGAGGCCATGTTCTTACATGTCGCGTAGGTTGAACATATCTTTTTGTTACTTTTGGACATTGACTAACGATGTGCATTCCAGAGGACCTGATGCCAATGATGTCCAGCAAGCCAAGGAGCTTTGCGAAGACCTTCTAGCTAATGTCAAGGAGCAGTACCAGCGCTTCAAGGATAACCCGCCGCAGCACAACTACGGTGGATACGGCCGCGGCGGAGACCGGGGAGATCGCTACCAAGGTGGTGGTGGTAGAGGTGGATATGGCGGCGGCTATGAGAACCGTCAATCTCAACAGAATAGCTCTTCTGCCAGTCCCTCAGGCCAAGCGACTCCCGGCTCTGCCGCTGCTGCCGGAACCCCTGCCGCTGACTACAGCGCCCAGTATGCGCAGTACTACGGCGCCGACCCTTATGCCGCTTATGGAGGCTACCAGAACTATGTGGCTTACTACCAATACTACATGGCCGCCCAGCAACAGCAGCAGGCTCAGGATGGTGCTGCTCCTCCACCTCCCCCTGCCGGCGAAGCACCACCGCCGCCTCCTGGATCCGGTTCTCCCCCTCCCCCACCTCCTGGTGGACCTCCTGGGGGCAATGGATACAGCGCGGTACGTTTACTGAAAGATGGTTGTTCTTGCTCTTTGCTGACATATAAAGCAGGTCCCCCCGCCCCCTGGTCTGTAAGCCTGAAAGTAAGGTATCCAACGCTCACTTTCTGCGACGTATTTGCAATAAAGCTCATTTGATTGTAGCAACTACTAAAAGCTATATCCTGTCGTGCTAATGGGAGGAAGATTTAAGCGATCTATTTTGGAATCTTTCTTCAAACTTGTTCTTTTTTTATTAAACGAAGCACCACCTCTAGCCGTTTTTTTGGCTCCCTAACACTGTTTTACTTTCTGATTGTCTAATAATGGGTAGCACTGATCGTTATATTGACTATAGTAGATTCACTCGTTGGCTTGGGATCCTCTAGCTGGGGCTCATTTCACCACCGTCATGACCATGCAACAAGACAAGCAGGTATGAAATGGCAATCAAAGTGAAAATAAAATAATGCCGCCAGACAAGAGACCCTCTAAGCCAATCCGATTACTCGAAATCGGCATATAAAAGAGACATCTCCGCTTCAGACGCCATCTTCGAACGTCGTTTCGACAGCCCACTCCTCCCCTCTTTACAGAAATCACAAGCAAAATCACAAGGCGAGGTCGAGCCCGCCGGTGCAGGCGTGGAAGGTGGCAATTGCGAGCCCAATTCCTCAAGCTCAAAATCACCAAAGAACTCCTTGATAAGCCCATGTCGACACCGAGTAATACTCTCACAGTATCGAATAACTTTCCCGAAACTCTCAAGCTTCGCATCTCGATTCTCAATGCCATTTCTGCGGTGCTGCTCCGTGTCTCGGTATATGAACTTTTGTACGCGGTCACGCTCGAGCAGACCATAGTAAACGATTGAAGCCGCGGCACAGCCATCCCGACCTGCGCGTCCTGATTCTTGGACAAAACTTTCGAAACTGGAGGGCGGTGTCCAGTGGACGACGAAGCGGACGTTTGGGTTGTCGATTCCCATGCCGAAAGCGTTCGTTGCTACAATAATGGAGAAGGTCGGTGGGGTTTTACCCTCTGTTGATTGCTGAGCTGGTTCAGGTGCTTTCCATCTCTCTTGGATCCGGGACCGGTTCTCTGCTTCTAGACCCGCGTGGTATGGTACTGCGGAGACCGTCTGATCGGAGGATAATCGGCCTGCTAGATGCTCGGCTAGTGCGCGGGTTCCCACATACACAATTCCAGAAAGTGGTGCGAGTTGTGCCACCTGCTCTGCGCCGAGTCTGGCTTCTCGTCGGGTTCGGATGGCTCTGAGCCATCTGAGGAGGTTTGATAGTTGGCTGTCCTCGGCACCGCTGTAGTCATCATTGAAATCTTCGAGGTACCGGACCTCATAGTGGATGTTTGGACGGGCCGATGGCGTGTTGAAGAGCTTTAGTTTGGTCACGTCTAGGCCTAGGATGTCAATGATATCGGAGCGGACTCGCGGTGTCGCAGTTGCGGTAACAGCAGTGATAGGTACGGGTGGGTTAGTGAGGTTGTTTCTGAGCCAGCTCAGCTCTTTGTAGGCAGGACGGAAGTCGTGACCCCATTGACTGATGCAATGTGCTTCGTCAATTGCAATTCGGATGAGTTGGCCTTGCTTGTGGACAACTAGCAATTGGCGACGGAAATGCTCTGTTGCGCATAGTTCCGGAGTGACGTACAAAAGCCGCGTCCCCGGGTGGCCACAGAGCATGTCTTGCAGTACTCGTTTCTTTTCTGGTTGCGGTGTGTTTGAATTTATTGTTTCTACTGATACACCGAGAGCTTTTAGGGCGTTGACTTGATCAACCTGTCGAGAATTAGTTGATAGAAACCCCCATGAAGAAAATGATTGAGCAGATATCTCACCATTAGTGCCAGAAGTGGGCTCACAACAATCGTTACTATGGTCGAAATTAGTTTCTCGTCTAATGTCTTCAGTGTGTCGAAGGATATAAAAGGTAATACTCACAGCCCCAATCTTTCAACACCGCAGGGAGTTGGTAGCATAGACTTTTCCCGAACGAAGTCGATGCTTGCAGAAAAACATCGTGGCCCTCAATGACAGCCACAATAATATCTCGTTGTAGAGGACTATGAGTAGTGATTAGACACGGTCTTGTATGGTCGGTTATGTTAACCCACCGAAAATCATTCTTGCGAAAAGTGTTCTGCAGGCACCAGCGCATATTTGCCGTTTGGCGCGTGAGCGCTGGATTGTGACCCATCGTTCCTCATAGCATAGATATAAAGGTGCAAAGGCAGATGCACATTCAGGCCTGACGATCGAGTCTTCAACCGCGTTCCAGACGGACGCGGTGTCACGTGCCGATATCTTACTTCCTCTTTAGGATTGATGGAGAGGTCTCACTTCGACTACAGCAGAAGCCATAAGTAAATTACCCTTAACCTTAGTTCGATCTGGAGAAATGGCCTCGGACGCGAGAAAATAGGCAAAAATAAGCAAAAGAAAAGAGACGTAAAGCATACTCGGTTTACCACCTTGATAGAGACCTGTCCAAGACAGACCTCATTGTGCTGTGTCCTCAGTTGGAGCCCGAGTTTTCTGCATGATCTAATGTTGTTCTCTGTGGAGTGAAGTATAGTTCTTTGCCTACGTCGATGTCGTGAGATTATTGGTAAATTATAAATTTGTGCAAAAAAATCGCTAGAATCGGGATCTATATGGAAAAGTAATATACAAGCGCTGATTCACACTTCAGCTAGTTTTGAATCTCAGTCCCCCCGGCGTGGATTCCTTGACATCTGTTTATCAAGCTCTTCCTTGATAGCAAGGACGTCAATCGCCCTTCGGTGCTCAGGATGCCAGAGCCGCTCGAGTTGCACCCAAACATCGAGGACCTCTTTAGGGCCGCAACATGTTCCAAATGCTCTTAGAATAATGGTTATCATGCGGCGTCCAATGAAAACCCCATTCTCGACGTGTCGATCGACGTGCTGTTCTTGATCAGACTCGGAATGAGGGCGAGGCCTAAACACCTCGTCGAGTTCGTCTTGAGACATGAAATCGTCTTCTTCCTCTTTGGCAGATTTTGACTCAGGTGATTCAAGACCCTTGCGATCGGGGTCTTGTGGGGAAGATGGATCGCCATTTTTCTCGCCTTCCAGCTCCGTGGCGTTGTGCTCTCCGTCTGTTGATGGCAGAGACATATAGAGACCGTTGGGAGAATCACTCACTGGAAGCTCTTGCTCCAGGTCGATATCCACGGTATGGGCAAGTGGGTTCTCCCAAACATTCTTGGGGCTATTTAGGTATAGTCCACGAAGCCTTGAATTCGAGTCGTGTAGAGCCCGGATGTATGCGTGCCAGGTCAACCGAAGGTTTTCTGGACTCCACTGCTTTTTCCTCCGACCATGGATGGCGAAGCCTTCAAAAAGGAAGAGATAGATGATGCCACGTGGGGGCACATCGAAGGCTTTTTCCATGTCACCTACAACAGCCATGAAACAGTCCAGCTGGCCAGATGTGTAGGCGTGATATCGTAGAAATGTGTAGAAAGTCCGTGTATCTGGTGACAAAGAGAGAGAATTTTGAAGGGCACGGTGATATTCGGGGAACTGCTGCTTAAGAGCCAAAGACTTCTTTAGGACACGGCCTAGCACTCGGGTCTTTTGTCGATATTCTGGCATGTTGTAAGTCAAGCTTTGCGGGTCAGACTGAACCACTGCTTTGTCTTCAGAATGTCGATTGGTGATGCGTTCATTATCTTGCTTTTCCAGCATGCGTGCGTACAACCGCTCCGCCGTTCGTCGTTCGCCCGCCTGCAGGAAAGAAGCGATTAGGCAGTTCATGACAACCGTGTCGACAATCTCCCCAGATTGCACAAAGTCATCAAAAGTACTAAGAATGCCCTCTGCATCCCTAATCATGCCATGATAATAGATTTTGGAAACTTTCCCACAGCGCGAGAAGCTCATGCCCCGCTTGTTCATCTCTTCCTCTAGCCGACCCGCAACTGAGAATTGGCCGGCTTTGATGGCGATGTCAAATAGAATGTTGAAGACCACTTCATCGGCTTGCACTCCAGCAACATGTTCCATCTGCTGCCATAGGCCAATGGCTCGAATTAGGTCTTTCTTCAAAACGGTGCCATTTGCTCGGCCAGCCAGGTGGATGGCAGAAGACCAGAGTGAGAGAGACACAGGAAGCCCAGCAAGCACCATATCCTCTATCAAGGCTAAATAGCGACGAGCATCTACCCATCGCCGGTCTCGAGGATTCCCAAACCGACGCAATAGAGCACCGCGGGTCCGCTTAGAGAGTAATGTGATCCCAGGCGCAGGAAGATCTCTGTACAATCGAAAAAGATATTGAGTAGAGGCACTTTTCTCCTGCCACAATGTAGTGACAAGCTGAGCCACTGCCTCGCTCTCGGTTTCATCACGCGACACGTCTTCCGGTTTTTTAGTGAATTGCTGATACGATGCGACTGCATTTGCTGCTTTCTCCCAGTCATGATCAGCCAGTAATTTCCGATACAACGTCAATGTAGACAAGTATCTCTCTTTGTCGGGACTGAGATAAGCTGGAGGTTTTTCAAGAAACTGGTCGTCGGTTTCCGTCGTTTCCGTCATTCCAAGATCAGAAGCAAACGGTTCGTTATTGGATTGCGTAAAAAATGTGTGATCTCGGGTTGAGGCAGGTTTGTGATGTTGGTTTGGTGGTTTCCTGTCCGCAGTTTCGGTCGCCCACAAGGGTATATAATCGTTGTCTTCCTCCGTCTCCTCCCGTAAGCTCAAATTCGGTTCTCTTTCTCCTTCTGCCCCTTCCACATTGTCGTCTTTTGTACGCGCTAATCCATGACTAATGAATCTTGTGGGTTGCGACAATGGCAACTTCGAACTGGAATACACTGGTTGGCTTCGGGGTAGCTGCCCACAACTGGTCACCCCTTTGGCTCTCAACCTTTGTGAATTGCGATCAGAGGGACTCCATGCAATTGTCGCAATACCTCGGCGGCGCGGTGAATGCTCGTGGCACAAGCTTGCCAGAACCAGCGAGCCGACAAAAATATCTGCTATTGACGCGACGGACGGACGTGGACGGCGGGAACAGATCCTTCGAACGGAGGCGTGGGAGGGAGTCTTTGGAGACATTGGGTTTCGGAAAAGAAGAAGCTCATCCAAGGCCTGCCGGTGGTGATTTCGCAGGCCCGGTGAGCTGGGGGATCTATTGAGGTGAGGCATGAGATGGCAGACATCATGGCATTCGATAGGCCTCGCGCATCGAAAAAAGTGCCGTTAGCCACTCGCACGGTAAAGATTAGACCAATGCTGAGGGCTTGAAGCAAACAGCCAAAGGGAAAGAATGACAATCTGGACAGAAGAGGTGTTTTTCTGAAGTTGAACGGGCTTGCAACTTTCTGGCCAGGCGGAGCCGCCCTCGGCCAATCGGAGTCCGTGTTTGCCAATCCCATCTTTTTCGCTCCCGCAACCTCCTTCGCTATCTCCTCGACTTTCTTCACAGCAGTATACCTCTTCGGCCTGGACTTCTGCAGGGTCAAGTTGCAATGGGAAAAGTCAACCTCACAGCCCTGCGGGTGCGACAAACCGCGCTCAACCAATTCGCCAGCGGAAAGATCAATAAGCTGCCACAATGGGTCGACGTTGTTGGTGACATCCCTCCTGCTGAGACCCTCATCCGGACTCGCCCTCAGCAGCACCAGCTTGTTCAGCAGCGTTTGAAGACTATTGATGGAACTTCGAAGCCGCAGGTCGTCTTCCAAGTTCAAGAGAAGCGCAGGAAACCCAAGAAGCCCAGCCGCACCTTCATGCCCGTCGAGCTCAAATACGAAGAAGACCAATTGCGATCCGATTTCTTCCATGATCACCCTTGGGAACTTGCCCGACCCCGCGTGCTGCTCGAAAGCACTGGTAAGGACTTCGAGCAATATGATTGGAGCCGCATTGAACAGCCCGGAAAACGGCTAGACGGTGAAAGGTGAGTTCTTCTGGCAGTTGCTCTTTCGAAAGCTTCAACCACCTATCTCTCGATGATAACGTCCTCGTATTCTAACATGTCCTTCTTTATAGTGTTGTCCAGCGACAGCTGTGGCTCTTGAACAACGTCCCGGATATCAGCAAAAGCGCCTCCTACGACATCGCCCGTCGCGAATTCTACCGACTTCGACTCAAGGAGGATATTCAGCGGCGCGTTGCTGCCGAAGAGGCAACCGCGTATGGCGCAGAATTCGGACCGTCATACATGGACATTGGCATGCAGCATGAGAGCGAGCAATACGACAAATGGGCTGCCTGGGCTCGTAACCAGGCTCAGCTTATGGGCCAACGGGTAGCGGCTCTCAGTGGTGCCCCAGAGCTGGCGGGTGAAAGTGAGACTGAAACTATCGATGCCGAGGAGAGCGAAGAAGTGGCCGTTTGAGAACGGTATGGTTCGGGCCACGCTACGCGCTTTCTTGCAAGGGCATTTGGCCGAGCATTTCATATTGATAGTCCATGTACATTATTTTATCTGTCCAGCTGCTGTCCGGCTGGATGGTGTATTCCTCTATTTACGCGATAACACAAGCATTTACTTCCCTTCAGGCCCCAGTCACAGATGGTCTAAACAATGTAGCCTTTTAAGACGGATTCGATGACCTGGATTATCCTAAATATTATTTATAACCCCATTTTCCCCTACTTATGACATCGAAACTGAGCGTACTGTACCGTTAGGCTCGCGCAGCTGTTCATCCAATCAGATCATTTCCAGCCTCACCAACTTCAATGTTTCATTCCCTTGACTCGACATTTATACATTCACGCATCCAAACTCGCTGCTTTGGGACTCCTTGAATAGTACGGTAGATTCATTTCTTCTGCGACATTCCTTGACCCATTTTTTCCCCGTTTCTTTATCGCCTTCGTGGGGATCCGAGCTCCGTTTCACACTTACCCTCACCCGGTCTCGCAGCTTGTTCCAACCACCCCGACCTCGATTTTCCTCTCATCATTGATTCTCCCTATTACCTACTGCCTCGGGGCCTGTTCTTGAATTCGCGCCACCGAGATACCCGTCCTATCGATACGATATTCGACGATGCTTTGTACAAGTACCCGAAACACCCTTGCATTTTAAAGGTCGGCCTGTTGGAGGATTCACCTCGACTACTGGCGCATAAGCCATTTGCCAAATAGCCGCCTTGTGCGTGCCGGACCGACAACATCTTCGCTTCTACGAGCAATGACATCCGCGATGACTCGTGCGGAGGACACTGTGCGCGGGCTGCGCTTGTACCGTGGTGACACAGACGACGATGAGACAGAAACTGGACCGTCGGATTCAGGAAGCTCACTGCCACTATCACAAAATGAAGGCTCTCCATACCCGGATGAGGGAGGTAGTCGCCCCAATACCTCTTTGGGCGATTACTCGGAGAGCAGCAAACAACCGGCTGGTCCGAAAATGCTTACACACGAAGAGACGATTGAGCTAGCGCGGCGTGCTGTGGAAAGTGGTATTCAAGATACCAAACGTTCACTGGCAGGGAGCGAGGCCGTCACGGATGTGGTCAAGCCGAAGTTGACTATTGACCTCGGTCATTCACATATAGTTCGCATGCCAGAACCAGTGGTGGATATAATCAAGGATGAGGTGGAAAGGTATGTTCAAATCCTCGATTATCGCGATGTCTTGTATCAGAGCATGGCAGTACTCGTTGGATTTTCACTGACCTTTGAAGGCTTTCTCTCTCCAACAACTATCTCTTCCATATACCCTACCGCTTTGCGGAGTGCTTGCATCTACGTTATCTGAATATCAGAGCAAACAATTTCCGGGAGTTCCCCAAAGGAGTATGTGGTCTATCTCGGTATTGCTATGCTCAGATGCTAACCAAGTCAGATTTACAAACTACCACTTTTGGAGATCCTTGACTTAAGTCGAAACAAGATCAAGGAAATCCCAGATGAAATCAGCAAATTAAAATCTTTGCGGGTGCTCTCAGTCATGCAAAATCGCCTCGAGGATCTTCCAGTGGGGCTTTCTGAGATGCCCAAGCTTCAAGTTATCAAGTGTGCCGGCAATCCGCTACGGGCTCCGCTACGTGCGATATTGGAGGAAACTGAGACCGAGATGGCAGACTCTGGGATGACAGACAATGAGAAAGAAGTCGCATCTACGGCAGAGCTCAAAAGAGGGTTGAAAGCTCGACTTACGGCCACTACTACACCTGAACCAGAAATCATTCCAGACTCAGGGTGAGGCTATAAAATGATCTTAAATACCTAGAAATAAGCTAATACTTCACAGAGATGGTATGATGGATGCATTCAGGCCGGCTCCTTCAAAACGGAGACCAAGTGCCCGATTCCCTGTTATCCCCAGCACCGGTGATAGCTCGGCGGCCTCTTCTCGATCTCCTTCTATTTCGAGAGCTCCTCCAATCCCGGCAAAGTCACATTATCGCATGGCTTCTGGGCAACAAGGCGCTACTTATCACATGCCCGCTCTTCAAAGACCTGGCGTTGCTCCTCATTCCATCAATGAACGCAACCGAAGTAACAGCGAAGGTATTATTCAGGGATCCTCCGCTGCTCGAAGCAAACGCATGGGTGTCATTACTCGCAAGAACACCGATTTAGGTACATTGGATGAGACACGCCCATATAGAAACAGCCATTTACGCGGTCTGAGTCATGGTTCTGTGCTTCGACCTCGGCCAGCTCCGCCAGCTCCTGTCAGTGGTAGCAGTTCCTCAAGTCCAAGCAGTCCAAGGGAGCGTCGGCGTGTCCGAGAAGGCTGGGTCAATCGAATGTCAAGCTTGCCAGAGCACAAGCGAGAGCTAGGATCGGACCAGCCTATCATCAGAGGAGCGAAAGGCATTTTGTTTGCTCTTTTCCAGGTTCATTCCCATATCTCCACGTTGATCAACGTGATCAAGCGTGATGATACTAGACGCCACAGCCTCGAGCTTGTCTTTCACAATGCCTCCTCGCACGTCGAACGCCTCAACACTGCTCTCGAGAGTGCCGAAGTTGCCTTGCTCGAAGACATTGGTTCAATTGCTTCTGTCACTGATACAGTCAAACGCGAATGCGAGACTTGCATCGTTGCTTACACACACGTCGGCACGCAGCTACGCAACAGCTCTGCCAAAATAGTCGCCAACGGTGATCCTCGTTATGTGCGATCGCTGATGCTTATGATGTTTGGCAGCCTGGTTGAATTGCGAAATGCTTGTGCCATTCTGGAAGCTCCGATCGAAATGATCAACAAGAGTGCCTCTGCCACAAAACGTCTAGCTCCTGCCAATGCTTTGAACTCCATGCCCAGTCGGTCACAGCCCTCGCTTGTTACTCCAACGAGAGATCATGCTCCTCCTACACGACGATTGCGAAGCGACACAACAATTCGTCATCCTCAGTTCCCTATGGCCATGACAAATAGCAACAATGGCGCTAATTCGCCCGGTTTCTCGACGCCTACTTTCACCAGTTTCTCTCGCAGCCGCTCTAGCAGTAGATCAAACTTGATCAACTCGTCTATGCCACATTCCCTGGCAACTCCTCGATCGGGCGAAACTTTCCCTCCTATTCCTGCATCCGGGCCTCCTCATGTCAGTACATTAACTGGATTAGACGAAAACGAAGAGGAACGCATTTTTGAGAGGATCTTCCATCAGCTTACTTCTGCATATACTGCTGCATTTGGTGCCCTTCCTTTGGCACGTCGGCAATTCAACCGCTGCTTAGAAATGGCCCAACAATCACGAACCCCTGAGGGAATTCAAATGGTCTGGACCAACCTTATCCGTCGATGCCGATCTTGCCAAGAGGTTTCTGAGGCCCTGGGTCAGCGTCTGTCGACCATGAAAATCAAGGAACCAGGTGGTGGGCTCCGTAACCAACGTGAGTTCTGGCAGCTTTGCAAAACATTCATGCAAGCCTTCGTCGACTTGGTGACCGATCTGCGCGAGGTCAAGAACATGCAGCTCCTCCCACAAGACATTATCATTATTCTACGCCCAGTTCAGAAGGCAAGTCGCGAAGCAGGTCGCCTGATCGAGGTATCTCCTTGGGCCTATCTCGCGGACATGGCCACAAAGGACACCCCCGGTGGCTCATTGTATGGACCTCCCCTGCAGGCCCCGCACTCGCAGCATCAAACCTCCGTTTCTACGTCTGCCATCACGTCTCATCCCTCTTACCATCTCGGCAACGCCATCCCGCATTCTGTCACTGTTCCTGCCACTCCGCTAAGTGCGGCTCTGGGTCCGGCTGCGCAGGCCACCGTCCCGTCCACACCCGCAAGTGCATACAGTGACAAATTTTTCGAGGGCGATGTCTTCCAACGTGCTGACTCACTTTTGTCAATGCAAAACCAAGCGCCTTTCTTCCGACGCTAGATGATTCTCACATATTCTTCAACGTATCTATGAGAAACACCCTCTCCATGCTTCATGATTGCGCATGCTCATTTTTATCTGCATTTAATGATTATGACTCTGCGCAATTACTACTCCTGCATTCTTGGTTGCCAATTAAACTTTACAGCTGATTTGATCTTTCGCCTTTCTTGTTTAGGCGATTTCATATCGCGATATTCACCCTTTTCTTTCTTTGAATTAGCGAGTTGATATCTTTCGGCAGGTCGAATTCTTTTCTGAACAATTGAATACCTACTCTTCTTCAATACTCCGAGTTCTATAAAGCTTTTCTTCTGCGAATGTATCTTATACACTAGATTTATAGAACAAATAAGCTTTTCATGAGCAGTGGTAGAGCATCTCTCGGTGTTCTACTTCTTTTTCACATACTACAGCATTTAGAACGAAGCTAATACGGTAGACAAGGTCTTGCACACTTATATCGAAATCTTATTTTGTGCTCGTTACCATCTATTCCATTCATCTGGCCGTGTATACAGTTCCACGTAGTGTTTCAGTAAACTTACTTTGAATTTTCGGCCCGAGAGTAGATATATATCATTGTATTGCAAAATCTAATTTTGACGTATGGTTATACATTTCATTTTTAGACATAATTTAAATTAAGAGACTTGATTTATATATATAGCATTTCCCATGTGTGTACTTCTGAGCTTCTCGGAGTCGAAATGCACTAATAAAGCTACTACTAACCATTGACCATCTGTTTCTTCGTGCTGAGACGGTGTCAAGGAATTTGTGCAAGTTACCGTTCAAATACTACATTTGCAGTAATCTGAGTTGCATCATGTCTAAGTTGAACGTGTACTAAATTTGTGATATCAGTGCTGTGGTTCCTGTAGCGGCCCAATATGCTGGTAGGTATCCTGATGGCACGTGCAAACTAAGAGATCAGATATCAATGCATGCATTCCTTTGGGCGAACCATAAAAAACATCTCTTCCATTTCGCCATCCGAAGACGTGAATTCTCCCTGAAAGTCCAAGTGCGAACAGCATCAAAACGGAACAAACCAAGGGATGAGCTCGCCGGATGTTGATCGCAGATCGCAGATCGTGCACGGACCAGACACCGCTCGCGTTCGGTTTCAGAGAGGAACTACAACGTTGCAGACGGAACTAGAGTGAACATCCATTTTGAATGATTTCAGATACCTGGTAGAGATAGAAGTAAGAGACAACAGCTAACAGGGAACAAATCAAAAATAATGCGCCAGTCTATAACCCAAACAAATGTCAATTAGACACCAAAAAAACAGACCCTTTGCCAAATGGCAGTATAGTGTAATGAAACGCCCTTCCACAGTAAACGCCTGTGGATGAAAAGACCTTCCAAAAATGCAAGTGCAGGACGGAACGCTGAAGAGCAAGTCAAAGGAGACACTTGAAGCAAGCAAAACCAGTAATCAAAAAGAAACAAGAAACAAAAAACAAGAAAAGCAAAGAGTAAAGAGTAAAGGAAACGAGATCAGACCAACGCAGGTTCAAGATCAGCCATTGCGATCTCGTCACGGAGGTAGAGCAACGGAGCCCAGACACGCCAGTGCAAGACACCAATATGGGCAAGACGCATGCCGATACGCTCGATATCAGACATCTGCGGTGTAAGCTGCTGCGACGAAGCTGCAGACCCAGAAACCACAGGTGCAGACGATGAACTTCCGGGAACAGGAACTGATGATGAAGGCGGCGTGCGCTGTGATTCGCAAATGGCCAGGGGCGATAAGGGCAGATATCTGCGTGCAGACGCCAAGGTAGTATGGAGGACCTTGACCCGCATACTATTCTGGAAATATCCAAAAAGATCGGATTCATTGGATAGGTGCCACTCGAGTGCCTCCTCGATTGGGGCGATAACTTCGTCGGCGACAACGGCGTCGAGTTGCAATGCTGCACAGGCGAAGCGGCCGATTTCCAAGGCAATGCAGCGCATGTTTTGGGTCCAGCGCTTGCCACCGCGGTGGTCTGGGTCATCGTCGTTGTCGGAATTACTGGCGATACGGCTTTCCATGTCCATTCCGTCTTCCATCAGGGACCAGACGCGCGTGCGGAAGGTCGAGTAGGTTTCCTCTGGAGCGGAGAGGTACCGCTTGTGCTTGTTGACGTAGGATTCGAAGATGTACCAGGAAATGTCGAGATTGATCAGGTTTTGGACTGTTGAGCGGAGTTGCCAGAGGCGTTCGCTGTCGAAGAGGAAGGTATCGGGGAACTCCTCTGGTGGGTTGAATTGGAGAAGTTGATCCGTGATGCCACGGAAAAGAACTTCAATGGGCTTAAGAGAATCTTCTGTTTCCGGTGTTGTCGTATTTTCAGGCTGGGTCCCCATCTTTTGCGCGTCTTCTTGTCGGGTTCGGTCTCGCATGGCTAGGTACCAGTGACGGGCGGGTTCGACATGGAAACTTCCCCGGTTCAATTTGCCCTGGAAGTATTCTTGGAGGAAGGGGACAGTGTCTTCGATGAGTAGAACGCGGAACGCACGGATTTGGTGATTTGCGACATCCTGGAAGAGGTGAGTAAGTTATGATATACTATGAAAGGGTATTGAAACCTACCAGTTTCATCGCTTCCAAGATGGAGAACAATGTTTGTAAGCCATTGACAATCTCCCGAGGATCTTGTGACTGTGATCCCTCTTGGATCTGATCAACCATGCGATCAGCCCACTCGTCTCGCATAGGAGCACAGTGTGTCTTGAGAAGTGCAGCCAACCACGTCGCCAAGGTAAGCATATCGAGAACACCCTTGCGTATTTGTTGCATGAGCAACGGAACCTCTAGATTCTGCATGACAGTCGGATGATCCCGCTCTGGAACAAGCGTTTTGATGACGTCCTGCAACGTCTCGAACAAGGCGGGCAAACGCGGGTCGAAGGTGCGTCGGGAACCGTCAGTGGACTCGACTTCCTGAATCGTGATATCGGCAGTGGCAGCACGGAAGGCGTAAATTGCAATCTCCGAGGCCAATGAGTCCCAGTAGTCTGCAGCTTCCTTCTTCTTGCGTTTGCCTTTCTCCCCGTCCAGATCCGGCTTAAAGTGCAAATCGCGGTCAAAATTGGCGTCCATGCGAAGATTGATGTTGCTCATGATACAAGGCAGGTCGAGCTCGCTAAGCATTTTCTTCGTAACTGGGGGAGACCTTCTGGCTTTGCGCAATAGCCGCTGGTCACGGGAACTGAGTCCCAGCGCTTGCGGTATGCTGATAGCTTCTGGTGACGGTGAAGGCTCTCGCGGCCGAGAAATGGCGGATGATGCCGGTTGTTGAGAGCCGTGCGGATATGCGAATGGTTGTTGACGCCGACGGAGAGGATGAATAGAAGCTCGATCATCATGTTTGTGAGAGTCTCGGCCCTCCTTCTTGTGATACTCCTTTGAACGGCCTCCTCCACCGCCATAGGCCTCGAGAGACCCTTCAGCGCCCTCCTCCTTCCGGGCCTCCTTGGTGCCCTGTAGATCCATGTTTAGACACGAGATGGTCCCTACTTAGGGTGTCAGATAAATGAAGATTCCGACAATGGCAAGGCCACGCCATGCACCGAACCAAGGCGCAGGCCAGACCCCTATGCAACTCACAAGTTTAGAAGCCCCCTGTTTGCCTGAGGCAGGCAGCCAATCCGCAGCCACCGAAAAGTGATGCAAGGTGAGCTGTCGATTGTGGTGGAGCCAAGGATAGCTTGGATCTGCAGCGATTGCCTCGTGGTCCAGGGGAAAAATTAGATTAAAAATAATAATAAAAAGGCGCGGTGAGGAATCACAAATAAAGGAAGAGATATTAAGCGCGTATAGTTAAACCAAAGTCTCAGGCGATCAAAGACCAAGGGGAAAAAAAGGCAAAACTTTCAAGGCAAACAGAAGCCCAAGTCTGAATAAATAAATCCAAGCAGAAAAAAAGAAAGGAAAAGAAAGAAAAAGGGAGCGATTGGTAAAGCGACCGGGATGCACAGATATAGTCAGTGTGTCCCCCAGACACCGGATTCGGGTGGACGCAACCAGTTCTGCGCATTCCTCTGCTGTTACCCGCACACATCGAGACTGAACTGGTTTTATTGGGGCTATTGGGCTATTGCGGTAGATCGTCGCATCGGATCTGATGTGTTTTCATGTAACTTGATCTGGTCGAAAGGGGCGAATCCGCCTCACTTTGAACGTGAAACCAGTGCATTGGCCACGTGAGTCTCCTTTTCGCGCACTGTATGCGGTTTGCAGGGAGAGCAACCTCTGCAAACCAGCAATGGCAGTCTATCGAGGTGATCGAGGTGATCGAGGGATCGACTCGAGAGAACGAGTGAAGCACCAAGAAGATGAAGAAGCATCGGGTCGTTCGTCGGGATCGGAATGTTTTCAGTGTGGCGCCTGATTCCTCAGGCCAATAATATCTGGACTGTAACGTTATCACTTTCTATACTTCCAACTGCACTCTCGGCGTCTATTTCGGCTATTGGACTTGCTTCTTTGTGCCTTGGTGTCATTCAATTACTGAGACAGTATCAGTATGCCCAGCACTAGATGCACCACTCTGAACCGTCCGGAGAATCGAAGATGAATTAGCCCTATTGACACCCGAATCAGGAACCCGCTCAATAACATCCGCATCAATACCCTCATGTCTCAAAGGATGCAGATAAAAAGATGTTTTCCCCATGGAATCTCTTCTTGTACAGTCCTATCTTTTCTAGAGCTTCAAATTCAATCTTCAAAACCGTCGATCGCCAAACCATCTGTGGCTACTGTCGCCGATCATGAACATCTCGGCATTGCTATATTTCTGGAATATCTTCTGGGCTACCCCGGCATTTCTCTTTTCGAGAACCACCAAGTCACCTAATGTTTCCCAATTCGAAGTACATTCTTTGCCGGATAGCCCTGCGTTACCAACCAGCTGGGCTGGTCGACTTCCGGTTCCGGGCAGAGCGGATCGGAATGATATCTTCTTCTGGCTGTTTCAAGCAGAGCAAAAGACATACGACGATAACCTGATAAGTAAATTAAGTCAAATGGCATACAAAACATACAGTAACTAATAGTATAAAGTTTGGTTCAATGGCGGCCCCGGCTGTTCATCGTTGATAGGATTAACCACCGGAAATGGCCCCATTCTGTTCGATGGCAACTCGACCAAACTCATTCACAATCCAAATTCGTGGACAAAACTTGGCAATGTTCTGTATGTCGATCAACCGGTCGGAACAGGCTTCTCAACAGCCAGTTTCCCCTACCCGGTCAAAGACAATGCACGAGTGACGGACGACTTCACACGCTGGCTACATGGCTTCTTCATGTATTTCCCACACCTTGCAACAAAACAAATCCATCTAATAGGAGAGTCATACGCCGGCCTCTACATACCGTACTTCGCATCAGAACTCCTCAACAGCGAAAACAAACTACCTCTAGACGTGCGGTCAATGTCTCTCGGCGATGGCTCATGGGGCAATGGAGCAGCAATGTCATCCGTCGCAATGGGAGCCTATCTAAAATCCAAAGCATACATGCTCAACATCCCCGAAGAAATCCTCTCAGTTTTCAACGAAGCAGACAAAACCTGCGGATTCAACGATATACTCGCCCAATCCGCGATCTACCCACCAAAGCACAGAATCCACATTCCAGGGAATCCAGAGAACTTCAACCTGAAACGTCGGCTTAGCAGAGACATGAATGACGCCCTAGACTCATCATGCAACATCTTCCCAACAACCCCAGATGAAGTCCGCATCTCAATTTTCAACTCAACATGCTACGGCCACTGCGCCGCCCACTCAACGGCAATGGACTACATGACAACGACGTCCGATGACGGGTCCAGAAAACCGGCCTGCTACGATGTTTACGACATCAGCCATGACTGCAGCACCGTCTCCTCTTTGCCATTGATGGCCGAGTACTTCAGCCGCGCTGACGTCCAGTCTGCTCTACATGTTGGCCATAGTGGCGCTTTCCAAGCCTGCAATTCGACTATTTTGAGTACACTTCTTGCGGCAGACTCACCTGTTCCGCCAGAGTACTCCATTCTCCCATCTCTGGTTACGAAACATAACGTCTCGCTGCACATCTACAACGGAGAGTGGGATATGTTGATCAATCACATTGGTACTGAGTTGTCGATCCAAAATATGACCTGGCGTGGTGCGCAGGGTTTCTCACAGAAACCGATTCAAGTTTTCTATCCTGATGATGCGGCGCCTTCTTTGACGGTCAATCCGACGGGGACATCGGCTGCTACTACTACTCTCTCGACTGTAGCGGCCACTGCTGCCCCTGCTGGTACGTGGGCTATGGAGCGTGGTGTGTCGTACCACTTATTTCGGGGAGCGGGACATAGTGTTTTTGCCACTAAGCCGAGGGAGATGTTTGCCTTTGTGAGAGATGTGGTTGTTGCTCCGAGAAGGGGCTAAGGTTGGAGGATTAGGGCAGGGGTACTGGACATATTGCATTTGGTGGATGGAAAAGACGGAGGGACAATTCAGATGGCCATTGATATTTTGAATCTGTATAATTTTCGGGCGTGTTTCTTTAGTTCGATTCATTTTCTTCTGGATATTGGATCGATGCAGATTTTCATGGACCACATAATGATTATTTCGTGACATCTTCACACTCCTGCATTTATTTTACTACTCTCTTCCAGTCTCAGTCACAAACACCAAGACAGCAACCGGGAAAACAATCTCGAGGCTAACAAATAAGCTCGGGGCGACGGCGCGCGGCGCGCGACGGCTAATTTGGGCGGGCGCTATAGATAACGCGGCCCGCTCTCATTTGTAAATTCCATGACGGAAAGTCATATCAGCCTCGCACTGTCGACGGAGGAAAATGGAATATATAGATCCCTCTGTGTCTGTCTTGGACAAACAGTATGATATCCACACGCATTTCATTAAGTCTTCTTATTGGTCAGTCTATACTTGGTCTTCATTCTGTAGTACTTTGGTTGACTGGGAACAGATTACGACAATGACACAAACACACTCCAGCAGAAGTGAGGAACGACCTCTAACTATTTCGCAATGGCGGGAATTACAACAGACGGTTTCCGAGCCTACTCACATATTGTCCCTGCTCGAACAGGCGCAACCAAACACATCAAATGCCTGGATCTCATTGGCAACCCCGGCACAAATTATGGAACAATGGGAGAATATAACAGCGCTTCGATCAGAGGGAAGAGACCTTCCACTGTTTGGCGTACCATTCGCCGCCAAGGATAATATCGATGCCGCTGGTTTTCGCACAACAGCCGCATGCCCAACATTTGGCACTGAGCCTGTCTTGGCCGACTCGACAGTGGTAGAACGACTGAAGCTACAAGGGGCCATTATCATCGGCAAGACCAACCTGGATCAGTTTGCGACTGGTCTTGTCGGCACAAGGTCTCCATATGGCGCCGTTGCCAATTCCTTTGATCCAAAGCGCGTCAGCGGCGGTAGCAGCTCCGGCAGCAGCGTGGTCGTTGCCCAGGGACTTGTTGCGTTCTCTCTTGGCACAGATACAGCGGGTTCGGGCCGGATACCTGCCGGCTTGAATAATCTTGTTGGACTCAAGCCCACGCGAGGTGCGTTGAGTACACATGGCGTGGTACCTGCATGCCGATCACTTGATTGTGTTTCGATCTTCGCCTTGACTCTGGACGATGCAGACCTCGTTCTGAGACTGGCTGAGGGGTATGATGTTCAAGATGCATACTCGAGAGATCGGGCGAGCTGTGCCACTGGCAAGGTTCCTCGAGGTGCCTTGTCCTCTCAGCCGAAGCTGGCTGTCTGTTCCAACCCCGAGTGGTACGGCCAGACTGAGCAGATTGAACCATACCAAATGGCATTGGCCAAGGCCCAGCGACTAGGCTGGAAGCTAGAGTCTGTCGACTTTACGATGCTCTTTTCTCTTGCCAACCTTCTGTATGAAGGCCCCTGGGTTGCTGAGCGATATGCTGCCATCGAAAAGTTCATTCAGTCAGTCCCAGCTGAGGCCATGGATCCCGTTGTTCGAGAAATCATTATGAAAGCCGAGAAGTTTTCTGCTGCAGATCTCTTCGCATGCGAGTATAACCGACAGGAGCTGTCCCGCGAGATTGAACAAATCTTCCTGCAGTATGATGCGCTGCTAGTACCTACAGCTCCCACATTTCCCTCGATGCAAGATCTCATGAATGAACCAATTAAGGCAAACAGTCAGCTGGGCAGATATACCAACTTTGTCAACTTCCTGGACTGGTCTGCTTTAGCAATTCCTGCTGGCTGGAGAGAAGATGGTCTTCCTTTTGGTATCACCTTGATTGGAAGGGCGTGGGAAGAACCTCGATTGATCAAGCTTGCTCGGCGCTGGATGTCTGATTCCCCCTGCTTTCTGGGAGCAACGGGTGTGGAGTACCAAGAGCTCTGCGTTGAGCCCCCCAGCTCTGCAAACTCGATGCAGTTGGCTGTAGTCGGTGCTCATCTTTCTGGATTTCCCCTGAATAAGGATTTAGTCTGCCGGGGCGCTACTCTGGCCACTGCCACAACTACAGCTCCATGCTACCAGTTATATGCTCTACATACAACAGGTCCGGTTTTAAAGCCCGGCCTGAAGAGAGTGAGTGATGGTGGCAATTCAATCGAAGTGGAGGTTTGGGACATGCCGCTTGACCAGATGGGCAGCTTCCTTAATACGGTTGCAGCACCCCTAGGCCTTGGATCCATTGAGCTGCAAAATGGCCGATGGGTACATGGATTCATTTGCGAGCCTACAGGCTTTGAAAATGCAAAGGACGTGACTGGCTATGGCGGATGGAGATCATACATCCAGTCTCTCGCCATTTCGACCGCCGAATCGTCGCGCGATGCATCCCCTACACCTGCAACCAGTGTCGGAGATGTCGGCGAGAAGCGTATCACGAAAGTTTTGATCGCCAACCGCGGGGAAATTGCAGTGCGTATCATTCAGACTCTATGCAAAATGGGGATCTCTTCCGTGGCTATTTATTCAAGTTCCGATGCTCGTGCGCCACACGTTATTGCTGCGAATGAAGCACTTCCATTGGTTGGAAACACAGTATCCGAAACGTATTTGAATGGCCAACAAATTCTTGAATTGGCTATCAAAGCCGATGCTGATGCTGTCATCCCTGGATACGGCTTTTTATCAGAGAATGCCGTGTTTGCCGCCGCTATCGAGGCTGCAGGTCTGGTCTGGGTTGGCCCGACCCCTGAGCAAATGAGAGATCTTGGGCTGAAACACCGTGCGCGTGATATCGCTATTACAGCCGGTATTCCTGTCGTCCCCGGCAGCACGGGCCTAGTAACTAGCCTTGAAGATGCCCTGGCAGAATCAGAGAAAATTGGCTATCCAGTAATGGTGAAAAGCACCGCGGGCGGAGGCGGAATCGGCCTTCAGCGGTGCGCTGATATTGATGCGCTGCGAGAAGCATTTGACAGTGTTCGTCGACTGGGGGAGGCGAACTTCGGCGATGATGGAGTTTTTATTGAGCACTTCATTGACCGGGCCCGACATATCGAAGTTCAGGTGCTGGGCGATGGCGCAGGTCGGGTGATTTGTGCTGGCGAGCGCGATTGCTCACTCCAGCGTCGAAACCAGAAGGTTATTGAAGAATCCCCAGCTAGCTTTGTTTCAGCGAAAATTCGAGCTGACATGCGTCGTGCTGCTGCTTCTTTGGTTACCTCTTTGCAATATCGCAATGTTGGCACCGTGGAATTCATCTTCGACATCGATACTGAAAATTACTATTTTTTGGAGATGAATACGCGTCTCCAGGTTGAGCATCCAGTGACAGAGGCCGTGACAGACCTTGACCTTGTTGAATGTATGATGCAAATTGCTATGAACGACTGCGGTATTCTTTTCCCTCAGCAGATAAATGAGGTCCCAGTCTCCGGTGCGGCGATTGAAGCTCGTGTATATGCCGAAAGCCCCCTTCAAGGATTTCGACCTTCTCACGGAAAGCTTTTGAATGTTGAGTTCCCATCTAATGCTCGCATTGACACATGGGTCAGTTCAGGCCAGGAATTATCATCTTCTTTCGACCCAATGATTGCAAAGATCATTGCATACGGCGATGACCGTGCTGCGGCCCTTCGAAGTCTTTCAGAAGCCCTAACCAAGACGATCATCACTGGCGTAGAAACAAACCTGAAGTACCTGCAGCAAATTGTTGCTTGGGAGCCATTCAACTCTGGATGCTTCACAACGGCATCGCTGAATGATTTCCAATACGATGTTCAAGTTGCGGAGGTCATTGATGCTGGGTCCTCTACTGCTGTTCAAGATTTTCCTGGTCGTCAGGGTCTCTGGCATATCGGTGTCCCGCCCTCTGGACCAATGGATTCTTACTCATTCCGTCTTGCCAACAAAATAATTGGCAATGATGACCGTGCCGCAGGGCTTGAGTGCTCCACTCAAGGCCCGACACTTTTGTTCCACTCCCCAACCGTCGTTGCTGTCGTCGGTGCGGATGCTCCTATATCCATAGACGGCGAGATAAAGGAGCCTGGTGTTGCGATCAACATTGAAGCTGGACAGAAGCTTTCCATCGGTACAGCCACCAATGGTTCCCGAGTTTATCTCGCCGTTCGAGGAGGATTCCAAGTTCCCGAGGTTCTCGGTAGCCGTTCGACATTTGCAATCGGTCACTTCGGAGGGCACAATGGACGCAGCCTTCGGGCTAGCGATCTTCTTCCTCTAATAGCGAGAGAAGAATCGAGAGAGGAAGTGATTGAGAAAGCGAGCGAAGAAGCGAGTGAAAAGAAAGACCCAATTTTTGCTTTGCCGATACCTGAGAACCGAGAATGGGTCGTTGGTGCGATCCCAGGGCCACACGGTAGCCCGGGCCATTTCACCCAAGATGGCCTACAAGAGCTTTTCAATGGTAAGTGGACCGTCCACTACAACAGTAATCGGCTCGGAGTTCGCCTCACCGGACCTCGTCCAGAGTGGGCACGCAAAACAGGTGGTGATGCTGGCCTGCATCCCTCTAACATTCACGACAGTCCATACTCAATTGGAAATGTAAGCTTCACAGGTGATGAAGCGGTTGTCTTGACAGCAGATGGGCCAAGCCTGGGAGGATTTGTTGCGTTTGCAACAGTTGCAGAGGCTGAGATGTGGAAGTTTGGTCAGATGAGACCAGGCGATCGCCTCCGACTGCGTGCCATCTCCCTCGATAATGCGCAGGCACTCACTCGGAACATGGAGCACTCGATTGCTAGTCTCAGCCCATTGGTATCGGAGGACTGGGAGAATACAAGCTCTGTCACTGTTTCCAGCCCCGTCGTGAGAGAGATCTCCGAGGCCGGCCGCTTCATTCGTTGCTGCCAGGCAGGTGATCGTGCCTTGCTGCTTGACTTCGGCACTGAAGATAATTTCAAGCTCAGACAAACATTTCATATCATGACTTTCATCGAGAGGCACCGTGTTTCACCAATTCCTGGCGTCGAGGAGCTGACATCAGGGGTTCGAAGCCTTCATATTCGGCTGGAAGCAGGGTTCTCACTATCGCAAGTTCTTGATGCACTGGTCGCGCACGAGAGTTCTCTTGGGAGTGAACTCCCCTCTCGACTATCATCTCGCGTCGTGCACATGCCTCTCGTTTTTGACGACGAGAGAAGTCGCAATGCCATTTCCCGCTATACGTCGACTATTCGTTCCTCGGCACCGTATTTGCCCAGCAATATTGAGTTCCTGCAAAAGTTGAATGGACTTGATAGCCACAGTCGAGTGGAAAGCAATCTGTATGAAGGCGCGTTCCTCGTACTCGGTCTTGGCGATGTGTATCAAGGGTCTCCCTGTGCTGTACCACTGGATCCCCGCCACCGATTGTTCGGAACCAAGTATAACCCTTCCCGCTCTTTCACTCCTCGTGGTGCTGTCGGTATTGCTGGTCAATATCTATGCATCTATGCGACTGACTCTCCGGGTGGGTATCAGCTCGTCGGTCGGACGGTTCCAATCTGGGATGAGTTCCACAGGCCAGAACTGGGCGAAAAGGCGCCGTGGATGTTTTCTCTCTTGGATCAGATTCGTTTCTACCCTGTCACCGAGGCAGAGCTTTCTGCAGCGGAGGCCAATGGAACTGCCAGTGATCTCATTATAATCTCCGACAATGAGCTGGACCTCAATGAATATGAGGGGTGGCTGGAAGAGACTGAAGAAGATATTGCTGCTGTTCGGGAACAAAGATCTAAGGCAATGCATGAAGCTGATTTCTTCGATGATCTACTCACGCCGTACGACGCTGTTGCAATGCGGCCCGGTCGAGGCTTAGAGAATGACGAAGACATGCTTGGAGAGCGAGTAAAGGCACTATTGCCTGGGAGGTGCTTCCGCTGCGCTGTCAAGGAGGGAGACGAAGTGCAAGCAGGAGATTCTCTGGTGAGTGCATTGTAAGCCGATCTCAGTACTCAGGCTTCCGACTAATTGCATATAGATCTGGATAGAATCCAACAAAATGGAGGTCAAAATATGTGCCCCCATCAGTGGAAAATGTGTGAGACTGCTGGCTGCTGAAGGAGACATTCTTGAGCCCAGTGATGATGTTGTGATTATTCAATAGGAAGTCTGCGCGTAAAAAGCAACAATAAAGCAATACAGCCATAAGCCATAATCTTATCAAACTCACCTGTTTGGACAACTACAATTCGAGGCATTCAAGAAATAGACAAAAAGAAGAATCGAGAAAATGGACAAAATGACCTTGAAATACCATGTTCGCTTTGAGATTTCTTTGCAGCGACTCTTGGAACAGTTCATCGACGGTGGCACATATCATGTTGGTAACCCCTATGGTATGATGTCAAGCTTTGAGATAATTCGTCATTCGTTATATCGTCGATCAGAAACCCTTGAGGCCATCAATGTTGTAAACATCGCCGTAGATCGTTGCAGAACAAAAGTCCGCGAGTGCTAAGAGTCTCGATATGTTGCTGCCTTCAAAGCAGCCAAATCCCCAACTTCCTCATGAAGCATGCGGAGTGCCTCGCGAGCAAATGGGGCGGCAGATGCTCTGACCTGCAAGACCCACCGAAGCGTTTCAAGTTGTTTAACGTACCCCGCCGCTTCGTCTACTTCTGGACTCGTTGCCCACAGAAGACCAGCAAAGGCACCAACCAAAGCCACTTGGGCTGCTGCCGCAAAGCCCCAAAATGATTGAATGTGTTCGGGTTGAAACGATTCAATCAGGTTCATCGCCGATGTCAGTCGGGACCGGGCAGCGGCTCGAATTGCCGAACGAAGAGAAGAGGTGGTATCGGGCGTCAGAGCACGGAGTAATGCGCGGTGCATGGTCAGCTCTGCTGCCATATGTGAGAGATGCAAGGCTCCGTTTGTCGATAGTCGTAACGAGGGCGTGGATTCCAGCTGGAGACTAGTAGGCACGGCCACATACCATTCGCGCAACTCCATCGCTAGTGGTTTCGCCAAATTCATCGCACCCGATGGTCCAATCCGCTCAAGTAGCCCACCTTTCTTTGTTGCACCAATTGAGCAAAATGTGGAGATGATCCGGCTAAAGATCTTGGTTAACTCAATCATTTGCAAGAATGCAGCCCGACCTGCACCTCCGTCTACATCTGCGTCGCCGTTTGCCTCTTCACTGCTTGCGTCCTCTGGGAAATCGTTAAGTGTACAACGGGCAACATCCCAATCACTTGCTGCTTCGTTTTCGTCAACCTGAGCAGATATGAGAGATGGCCGCCCGTGCACAAGGACACCCCACTTATCCTGCATGTATAGCGCCCAGGCTAAACGTCGCCTTAGGCCTTTCTCCCATTCTGGAATTTTCCAATCTGTGCAGTCAATATGAATCCCCAAAGTCTGCCCGAGCGACAAGAGTTGAGCTGGAAAGGTGCTGTGGGAAGATCTGATTCTTTGCAATAACAACAGGCCAGCCTGTAGTGTAGAAATTTTGGGCCGCTTCAGGTCGTCATCCATTGCACGCATGGCCAGACGTTCCAGAGCTTCGGCATCGGGTGTCTGAGTGGCCGTAGCAAGAACTCGATCAAAGAGTTTCCAGTCTAGTGCGACAAGATAAACGGCAGCGAGGAGCGGTGGTGAGAATTCGCGATAAGACCGAGCATATTTCTCTAGAAAAACGCCCTTGTCCAGAATCGGAAATGTGCGGTGCATGATACGAAAGTACAGATTTACTAAGGTTGGCCCCAGTGGACGTATTGACTCCTCGATGCGATCCAAATCCGCAATGCGTTGCATCTCAGATGCCGAGTCCTTGTCGGGGTAGGTAATGAAGGCGGCTGATTGATTCACGCGTCGAGGGTAGCATCTCTCTGAGTCAGTGAATGAGATCGCTGACGGTCGTAAATCAAGAAGTTCGGGTTCATGATAGCTCGCCGGGCCAATAAACTCAGAATGAAGATGAAGCTCCAGACCCAGTGTACCTTCTAGTCGTGAATTTATTGGATCAGACAGCGCAATATCTTCGACAGAGCCCGCAGTAGATGGTGAGAGCGAGCTGCGTCGTCTTTTTGTCCTTTTAGAGGTTAGCCAAGAATATTCCTGCAGGCTATTCAAACGTACTTGGTTTCTGCATTGCTCAGTTTCATAGCCCTTTTACGTGGTTGTGGACCCTGGAGAAAAGTACATTCAAGTCCATTCAAGTTGCAGAATATACAGTTGGCTTTCTCCGGTTCTCGTATACATCGCGACTTGCGATGACGACAGCGATCGCACGGGCGTCGCGTAGGCTGGTTTGCAGCACCAGACCCGGACATTTGAGATCAGCTCCGGGGCGTTCTTTCTGGGTGTATATACCCTGTGATAAGAGCATCAACACATTCGTCCGAGTTCTCTGAAAGGATAAGCTGGTGATGTTGACATTGAGTCGCGCACGTCCCTATTTGGCTGAACAAATGCCGAGGCTCACGTGATCATATATAATTTGTCTGTTTAGAGACGTGATTACGTTCTTCATGAGGAACAATATGTTTTTGCAGCAATTGATAGCACAGAGAGCTAAAGTCACTAGGAGGGGATAAATTAAGGACAATGATGATACCAATATCACGTCCACATTCCTACTAAACGTCTGGTACCCTGAAGAGCACGATAGGACGTCGAAGTGACTAGGATATAGCCATATGGCAGTTTGATATGGCTGTGACCTCCAGCTAAACTTTGCTGATAGTAACTTGGACATAAGTGCTGTATGCTTTTCATATAGTAGGCACTACGCATGATGAATTTGGGTTGGGATCACATATAGGAGAGAACGTAGAAGAGCTATCTAGCTAAGCTATATCTAGCAGACCAAGAGATCTGGCCTACAATCTCAAAATATTTATCAAGTCTGCTTTCAGGGGAAAATATGAGTTGTGAGTTATTAAAGAACACGCTGGGTGATTGGAGTAGGATTGATAAACCGGTAGAATATCAAAGAGGCCATGATCAGCCACCGCGATGAACAGGCTGGCTACCTTAATCAAACCATACTTCTCTAAAGAAACCCAAACGATTAGAGTATGAATCTTCAGTAAATTGAGGATTGCGAAGTATGAAAAAACTTGAATCAGGTCCGTGCACGATCAACATCACCCCTTGGCGTTGACTTGCGTCAACTCCAACGATTGCGAATTAACCGAAATATCGAACTCTGACATCGTCTCAAAATCAAGGACTCGAATCTGATTCGCACCGCAGCCTATAAGGCCGACGCCAATAAACTTTCCCATGCGTCTCTCCGCGGCGCTCTACTCGGCCAATCACGCCTGGCTGGGAGGCTTGAAATCAGCACAATTGCAGCGTATTGCCCGCGCCACAGGCATCCAGTCATCAGGGACGAAAGGTGTACTTATTGAGCGCATTGCCACAGAGTTGGACTTGCAGGATGGCATTGCCGGATGTTCAACCTCGACTTCCAGCGAGGGCAAGCCACCAAAACAGAGTCCGCCGTGGAGTATCCTCAGCATCGACATGGGAATTCAGAATCTCGCGTTTGCTCATCTACGAGCTCCCCGTTCTTCGGAATATGGTTTCAATTCCGAAGACTCGCATTATACACCAGCCTTGGAGTTAACGGCATGGCATAAACTTGCCGTATCAGAGATATCGAATCTGAACCTCAAACCATCAACACCATCGGAAACCGCGACTCATAGCGCAAAGGTTAACTCAAAAGAAATTGAAAAAGAAAAAGATAATTACTCGCCGGACCTCTACGCCCAAAATGCGTACAAACTAATAACATCCCTCTTGGAAGCCTACAAGCCAACCCACATTCTAATTGAGCGTCAGCGTTTTCGCTCCGGTGGGGGAAGCGCAGTGCAGGAATGGACACTGCGCGTTGGTGTCTTCGAAGGCATGCTGTATGCCATTGTACATGCCTTACGGAAAGAAAGGGGTGGCTCTTTGCAAGATGTTGTTGTTCAGGGCGTTGAGCCGAGGAGAGTTGTTCGGTATTGGCTTGAAGGTGGCACCGGCAAAGATGCCAATAAGAAAGAAGATGATGGCAAGGCGAAGAGACTGACTGCGAGAGATGTAAAGAAGGCCAAAATTGATCTTGTTGCGGGCTGGCTTTCTTCTGCCTGGAAAAATCAAGACCCAGCGAGTGGTGGTAGCGCAGTTCGCACCATGGAACCTGGCCCATTGGTAGATAACAAGATCGTGCTGGCTTACCAATCTGAGTCTCCTGTTTTGCAGCAAGTTTCCGCTGGATTTCTAAGAAAATGGTTGGACCAGACGACTAGGAAGTCCAAGACGGCGAAGTCTCAGACAGAGGGCCAGGCGACTGTAATCAAGGCTCCCTCGGTTAATTCTACTGCTGAAGCAGTGGCCCTTTTACCAGAATCTACAGCTATTGACCCGGGAAAGCTGGACGATCTAGCAGATTGCCTACTGCAGGGCGTGACATGGGTTGAGTGGCAGATGATGCGGGAACGACTTTCAAAAGAGGGGATACAGGCATTGGACTTGAGACACGAATAAGGGAATTAGATTTTCTGTATGAAAAGCAAGTATATAAGTGCTCATACAGTTGAAACATTCCACAATAAATGAAATCTAATTTAATATCTCAGTGTGCCCCCTCGCCATCTGGAATGTATCTTAAGCCATTTGCAAACCGAATATTGTCCATGAGCATCATCATTTTTTCTGTCTTCTTCAACGTAACAACGCTGCTCTCTGTTCTTCCAGCCAAAACATCATGTCCCACAGAATCTTGCTCGTAGCAGAAACCCTTTCCCAAGGTCTTGAAAGTACGCTTCGTATCTACCTGTCCCGTTTTCTTAATCACCAAAAACTCCGGTTTAGATGCCGCTATTCCACCAACGGAAATGCTTCCATCAGAACCTTCAATGCGACAGAATTCTTCTGCTGTCCTGTAACGATAACTTGATGTGCAAATGACTTGAATATTCAAGTCTAGATGGTTCATGATGATGCTCGTCATTTCATCGGCTCCATTGCAGAAGCTCATACTCGACAAGACTTCCGGCTCCTGGCGTGTCTCCGGTTCTGGCAAACAGCCTTCCAGTATAAGATCAGCCCAGGTGAGAGTATAGATACCAATATCGAGGAGGGCACCAGCCCCAAGCGTAGGATCTGCGGTTCGTGAGGTAGAAGGGAGCTTTGAAAGGGGCATCTCAAGTCCGAAATCAACGAAAACTCGAGAGATATCTCCAATGACCTTTTGCTCATGGAGTAACGACTGTAGCTCGGTGATTATTGGGAAAAACCGGGTCCAGACAGCTAAATCCAATGTCAGAAATAAGTCCAAGGGTTCACTTTCAAGTATCATACCTTCCACCAGCAGAACACCCATCTTTCGAGACGCTTCAATCAGAATGCGAGCCTGATTGGCATTCATGGTCAAAGGCTTTTCGCAGAGGACGTTCTTGCGAGCATTAATCGCATTCAATGCAATCTCAAAGTGCATCGAATGAGGTGTACCAATGTACACGATATCAACATTCTCATCCTGATAAACATCTTCGTATTTATCAAAAAGGGTTGGTGATGATTGCGGGCAATTTGTTTCAACAAACTCAGATGCCTTCGTCAAAGACGATGAACCGATAGCCTGAACGACATGCTTGACTGAAGAATCTGGCCTCTCTAACACAAGATCTGACACAAACCACGAAGAAATCCAGCCACAACCTGTTTAATCTTTTAGCACATGTTTTCTTGCAATAGTGTTATCATAAGAGTACCAATAATGCCCCAGCGAACGGTCTTTGTATTTTCAGCCATGTCTTTATGGAGTGAAATCAAAAATAAGCCCGAGAATAGTTACGAAAGGAAAGAAGGCCATCATATGTAGCCATGTCTGACATACCAGAAAGAACAAGACTGGGTAAACCTCGGGAATGCCAAGAGAACAGCATCGGACAGATGCTTGGCCCGCAACTCCCCGGGAATATTTTTGGCGACATGGGTAGGGACTTCGGGGAATGGCGGATTAGGGAGAACCACTACAATAGTCCACTGTCTCGCCTGGTGATGCTTTTGCTACCCCACGGGGTATTTGCTAGTAGGCAATTTGCATAGGGTGAATTGACTCCGAATTCAACGGGGATTTACGATCAGCCATTCCCGCGATACTTCACGTTCCGCCACTCCGCGTGTCCGCAATACCTGGATGAGATTGCTTGCCCAGGGAAGTATTTAGTAGGTTTAATTTGTCTCACACAATGCGGCTTGTCAAGATAATTTGGTTGCAAAAGATAAAGAGTATTTGAATCTCATGTGTCCGCCTCTGAAAGCTGTTTCTCCCACTATCCCTCACCATACACCCTCGCCATGGCAATTGAAACGACACAACCCGCCACCGGCGCTATCCTCCGAGTTGGGATCATTGGCTGTGGTGAGATCTCGCAAGTCGTTCACATCCCAAACATCAACAATCTTGCGCACAAGTTCCGGACGACCTATCTCTGTGATATTTCAGCGCAATCACTGAAACACTGTGCCCAAAAGGTCCAAGGCGGAATCCCCAAAGTAACCTCAAGCTCAGAAGAGCTTTGTTCGTCGGCAGATGTTGATGTGGTTATTATCGCCAATGCAGACGCGTATCATGTTGATCACGGCATCCTGGCCCTCCAGAATGATAAATACTGTTTAATCGAGAAGCCAGCTGCCACTTGCTTCCGCGATATGGATAGGCTCATTGGGGCAGAGAAACTCTCAAAGGGAAAGGTTTTTGTGGGAACGATGCGCCGCTACGCGCCTGCCTTCCTTGACGCTGTCAAGGAGGTTGGTGACATGGAAAGAATCACATATGCTCGCGTGAGAGATATCATTGGACCGAATTCGACCTTTGTTGACCAGTCTGGGACATTTCCACAACGATTCAATGATTTCTCGACTGAGGACTCTGAAGACAGAGTCCAAAGAGAAACGGATATCTTGAATCAAGCTCTTAACAAAGAGCTTGGTCTGAAAGTGACGCCTGAATCTTCAACAATGCTGAGGATACTTGGAGGGTGGGTTATCTCTTTTTCTCAAATGCGGAAATTATGTTTGAGATACTAACGGATATAGACTCGGAACTCACGATCTATCAGCCATGCGGGAAATCATTGGCATGCCTGAAGGGGTCGAAGGTGCTATCTTCAGCCTGCCGGGAATATTCACCGTTCTCTTCCAATACAAGGGATTCCCGGTCACCTATGAATCTGGCTTGAGTGAGATCCCGCATTTTGATGCACACATTGAGGTCTTTTCTCCCACAAAGGTTGTGAGGATCGAGTTTGATACCCCATACATCAAAGGCCTCCCAGTCACAATGACTGTACGCGAGAAGCTTGGAGATGGTAGTTTCCAGGAACGAAGGGTGCGTAAAACGTATGAGGACCCTTATACGCTCGAGCTTCTAGATTTCTACGACTGTGTACAAACTGGAAAGCAACCTAAGACTAGTGCTCAAGACGCGAGGAAGGATATTGAGCTGTTTGGGATGATTCTTAAGGCGGGATTTAGAAAATGAGCTATAATATGAGTTTTTCTTCAACCTATTAGCAGTCTGTTGACGATACTAATGGTACTGCTTTATTTGTAAAAGTAGTCACTTATATACTTTGACTGAGGGGGCACCCTTCTGATGAGTTGTAACCGTTGAGTAGATAGATGTCGACGAGGTATACAGGTGTGATTGACCAGGCACTCAGGCAGGTTCTCTAGCGGCCAAACTAGTATAGTAATTTTCGAGTGAAGATGATTGGCTGGGCCCACCTTTCTAGAACTCCTCTTTCGCATCTTCCGCCACTCCCCGACTGATCGCAACACACTTTACACATACGATTTGAGTGATGGCCGAAACAAATTCAGCGGTCACCGTACCCCATGAAACTCAAGGTAGTCGCAAGCGGCCCAGAACTGCAATGTATCAGCGGAAAAGAGCAGTAGCTGCATGCCTTCCATGCCGCGCTCGAAAGACAAAGTGCGACAATATCCGGCCAACATGTGGTTTTTGCGCCAGCCATGCAGCTCAATGCACATATGCAGAGACAACCAATGACCATTCATCGTGAGCTACAGCTTGGCTAATCTTCCCCGGCGACGTCCACTAATGCATCCCTGCGCTATAGATTTGATCCCGCTAGCTTGGCTATTCTGGAGAGGATCAACCATGCTGTTGCTTTATTGGAGGCACAAAATGCGACAGCGTCGGGAGATTCTGCTACTGGTCGAGAGAGTCAAAGATGGTACCAGCCACTTCCCATGATGCACTCTTCATCGCCTACACATGTGGATCCCCAAAACTTGGACATCAACGACGACTTGCTGTTCGAAGCTCCGGGTTTTCCTGCTACTAAGTATAATTGTGAAGCGATTTTGAATTGGCCTATATTTACCGATTGGGCACCTCGTGTGG